>NC_080570.1:151479640-154062066 GCF_030247185.1 Malaya genurostris
GAGATATGATTCTATAAGTGACGTAACCGACAAAAAGCGTTGTATTTGAACGCGCTCAATTTTCTCAGAGATGGCTGAACCGATTTGAACAAACTTGGGCTCGTTTGAAAGCTACTGTCGGGCCATTGATCAAGTTCGAAGATCAAATGGCTGTGATTTTTGGTTCCGGAGATATGATTCTATAAGTGACGTAACCGACAAAAAGCGTTGTATTTGAACGCGCTCAATTTTCTCAGAGATGGCTGATCCGATTTCAACAAACTTGGGCTCGTTTGAAAGCTACTGTCGTGCCATTGATCAAGTTCGAAGATCAAATGGTTGTGACTTTTGGTTCCAGAAATATGATTGTATAAGTGACGTAACCGACAAAACACGTTGATTTTTACCGCTCTTGTATATATAAGGGTGCTAAAATTTTGGGATCAACTCTATTTTCGTAAAGTTCTAGTGCTCAAAAGTTTAAGCACCTCGAAAAAAGCCTTCATGCAAAATTTGACCTAAATTGGACATGCTTAACGGGTGCTGCCCGGTGGTAAAGGTTTGACAATTATCGATCTTGAAAAAGCACCATAGGGGGGAGTACATGAAATTTCCAAAATAAAAAATTTTTTTTGATGCCAAAACTCTTAAAACTGCATAAAACATCGAAATTTAGTGTTATCCCGAAAAAATTTTTTTTTGAAAAAATCAACTTTCTGGGACTTAGAAAAATTTTCATATTTTTTCTAAGTCCCAAAAAGTCGACATTTTCAAAAAAAATTTTTTTCGAGATGACACTAAATCTCGACGTTTCATGCAATTCTAAGCCTTTTGGCATCAAAAATTTTTTTTCGATTTCGAAAATTTCATGTACTCCCCCCTATGGTGATTTTTCAAGATATATGAAAATTCCACTAAGTGGACTAAGAAGGGTTTTGCCTTTCTCTATAGAAAGGTATTAGAATTGCTGGAAAAACCGACTTTCGAACGGAGCCTCGGAGACCCATAGTGTTATATACCATTCGACTCAGCTCGACGAGATCGGAAAATGTCTGTGTGTGTGTGTGTGTGTGTGTGTGTGTGTGTGTGTGTGTGTGTGTGTGTGTGTGTGTGTGTGTGTGTGTGTGTGTGTGTGTGTGTGGGTGTGTGTGTATGTGTGTGTGTGTATGTGTGTGTATGTGTGTGCACTTTTCGAAGATATTTGAACGCGCTCAATTTTCTCAGAGATGGCTGAACCGATTTGAACAAACTTGGGCTCGTTTGAAAGCTACTGTCGGGCCATTGATCAAGTTCGAAGATCAAATGGCTGTGATTTTTGGTTCCGGAGATATGATTCTATAAGTGACGTAACCGACAAAAAGCGTTGTATTTGAACGCGCTCAATTTTCTCAGAGATGGCTGAACCGATTTGAACAAACTTGGGCTCGTTTGAAAGCTACTATCGGGCCATTGATCAAGTTCGAAGATCAAATGGCTGTGATTTTTGGTTCCGGAGATATGATTCTATAAGTGACGTAACCGACAAAAAGCGTTGTATTTGAACGCGCTCAATTTTCTCAGAGATGGCTGATCCGATTTCAACAAACTTGGGCTCGTTTGAAAGCTACTGTCGTGCCATTGATCAAGTTCGAAGATCAAATGGTTGTGACTTTTGGTTCCAGAAATATGATTGTATAAGTGACGTAACCGACAAAACACGTTGATTTTTACCGCTCTTGTATATATAAGGGTGCTAAAATTTTGGGATCAACTCTATTTTCGTAAAGTTCTAGTGCTCAAAAGTTTAAGCACCTCGAAAAAAGCCTTCATGCAAAATTTGACCTAAATTGGACATGCTTAAGGGGTGCTGCCCGGTGGTAAAGGTTTGACAATTATCGATCTTGAAAAAGCACCATAGGGGGGAGTACATGAAATTTCCAAAATAAAAAATTTTTTTTGATGCCAAAACTCTTAAAACTGCATAAAACATCGAAATTTAGTGTTATCCCGAAAAAATTTTTTTTTGAAAAAATCAACTTTCTGGGACTTAGAAAAATTTTCATATTTTTTCTAAGTCCCAAAAAGTCGACATTTTCAAAAAAAATTTTTTTCGAGATGACACTAAATCTCGACGTTTCATGCAATTCTAAGCCTTTTGGCATCAAAAATTTTTTTTCGATTTCGAAAATTTCATGTACTCCCCCCTATGGTGATTTTTCAAGATATATGAAAATTCCACTAAGTGGACTAAGAAGGGTTTTGCCTTTCTCTATAGAAAGGTATTAGAATTGCTGGAAAAACCGACTTTCGAACGGAGCCTCGGAGACCCATAGTGTTATATACCATTCGACTCAGCTCGACGAGATCGGAAAATGTCTGTGTGTGTGTGTGTGTGTGTGTGTGTGTGTGTGTGTGTGTGTGTGTGTGTGTGTGTGTGTGTGTGTGTGTGTGTGTGTGTGTGTGTGTGTGGGTGTGTGTGTATGTGTGTGTGTGTGTGTGCACTTTTCGAAGATATTTGAACGCGCTCAATTTTCTCAGAGATGGCTCAAACGATTTTAACAAACTTGGGCTCGTTTGAAAGCTACTATCGGGGCATTGATCAAGTTCGAAGATAAAATGGCTGTGACTTTTGGTTCCGGAGATATGATTGTATAAGTGACGTAATCGACAAAAAGCGTTGTATTTGAACGCGCTCAATTTCCTCAGAGATGGCTGAACCGATTTGAACAAACTTGGACTCGTTTGAAAGCTACTGGCGGGCCATTGATCAAGTTCGAAGATCAAATGGCTGTGACTTTTGGTTCCGGAGATATGATTGTATAAGTGACGTAACCGACAAAAAGCGTTGTATTTGAACGCGCTCAATTTTCTCAGAGATGGCTGAACCGATTTGAACAAACTTGGACTCGTTTGAAAGCTACTGGCGGGCCATTGATCAAGTTCTAAGATCAAAAGGTTGTGACTTTTGGTTCCAGATATATGATGGTATAAGTGACGTAACCGACAAAACACGTTGATTTTTACCGCTCTTGTATATATAAGGGTGCCAAAATTTTAGGATCAACTCTATTTTCGTAAAGATCTAGTGCTCAAAAGTTTAAGCACCTCGAAAAAAGCCTTCATGCAAAATTTGACCTGAATCGGACATGCTTAAGGGGTGCTGCCCGGTGGTAAAGGTTTGACAATTATCGATCTTGAAAAAGCACCATAGGGGGGAGTACATGAAATTTCCAAAATCGAAAATTTTTTTTGATGCCAAAACTCTTAAAACTGCATAAAACATCGAAATTTAGTGTCATCTCAAAAAAAATTTTTTTGAAAAAATCAACTTTCTGGGACTTAGAAAAATTTTCATATTTTTTCTAAGTCCCAAAAAGTCGATTTTTTTTAAAAAAATTTTTTTCGAGATGACACTAAATCTCGACGTTTCATGCAATTCTAAGCCTTTTGGCATCAAAAATTTTTTTTCGATTTCGAAAATTTCATGTACTTCCCCCTATGGTGATTTTTCAAGATATATGAAAATTTCACTAAGTGGACTAAGAAGGCTTTTTTTAGATTGGCATCACTGTTCTCATACAAATAGGCAACGCAAAATGTCAAGCACTAGTTTGGAAAAATGATGCTGACTGTGTGACATAAACACTGAAGCATGCTTTTGTGAACTACTCGAATCAATCTGAATCAATTGTTGTCAAAATTAGTGTCCAGAATTATTTAATACAAGTATGAAACATATTTTCATGAGACTGTTATGAAAGAAGAGAAAGGCATTATCACACCACTAGGTGGATTAAGAAGGGTTTTTCTTAATCATTTTAACCTTTTATTATAAATGTAAAAAATAGGTATAGAATTCTTTACCTAAAAACTTTAGGAAAAATTTTTAACGGGGATATCGATATTATTGTGTAAGCGACTTTTCGCCATATTCTAGTAGTAAGAGTTTTGAGCGCTGAATGACAAAGTAATGTCTGGGAGCAACGTAGAACACGATTTTTATACAATTGTTCCTTAGTATCAAAAAGACTGTGTACAGTATACTTTTTCATGAAATTTTGCCTCGAACCGATTTTAGCACGGTTCGTTTTTAGCAACATAATTGTTCGAATATGACATAAGTAAACCAGATGGCAGCTTTTTCGAGTTGAAAGCAATTCCATAATTATATTGATTTAAACTACTTACACAAATTTAATGCTGGAAGAGCATAACACCCATATACCATTCGAATCAATTCGTCGAGATCAGCAAATGCGTGTGTGACAAATAATTTCACTCAATTTTCTTGGAGATGACTCAACCGTGTTCTACAAACTCAGATTCATATGAAAAGTCGTATGCTCCCAGACAAGGTTCCTGAATTATGTTTGGATCCGACTTCTGGTTCCGGAACTGCAGCATGATATGTGAAACGAAATTAAAATAACTCATTTTTCTCGTAGAAGGCTGCACCGGTCCAAGTTTCAAATAAAAAGTTTTTAGATTCTATAAAACATCTTGTTTTTCAGTCAGATCCAACATCCGGTTTAGGGGATACAGGGTAATTAGTATAAAATGTCTATTTCACATAAATTAATCAGTTTTATCGGCTTTACAGATTTGGATAGTTGATAACCAAATAAACGTATTTTAGTTTTAGTGGTATTCGTTGGTTGGTTTTCGATTCGGATGTAATTCGCACTACGATTTCTCAAAGATGTCTACACTGATTTTCAAACATTTTGAATAAAAAATGTTAACTATACAGCTACTCAGGTGAATTTATCTGACTTCGGTTACACCGATTTTCAAATTCCGGTTCCAGTATCGAATCGTTTCTCAAAGCTCAATTGTTTTTTTTTTTCAAAGAAGCCAAATCGACAAAGACAAAATTAATTGACTGTAGCTTGATACGCTCGACTCTAGAGTATGCATCTGTCGTTTGGTCAACTTTTTACCTTCGAGACATTCAACACCTTGAATCAATCCAACGCAAATTCGTCCGCTATGCACTTCGTCGTCTTCCGTGGAGAGACCCATTGAACCTTTAAACATTAAAGCTTCCGAGATCGTTGCAAGCTGATTGACCTAGATTTGCTCTCTGTTCGAAGTGATGCCTGTAAGGTCATTTTCGTCGCTGATTTACTACAAGCTCGTATAGACTGTTCAGATCTTCTAGAAATTGTAACACTTAGATATTCATCGCCGTACTCTTCGTTTCCACCCATTTCTTAGAATACCCTCATCTAGAACTAACTATGGTTATTACGAAACTTTGACTAGTATGTGCCGCCTATTTAATAATTGCTAGTATATTTAGTATTAGTTTTCCCTCATCATTGTATAATTTCTAAGTTGTAGTTTTAAGTTACGATGTATTATGTATTATTTGGATCGTTGTAATCTGTTTTTGCAAAAGATGAGGAGGTTTTATGCCTGTTGGAGAGAAAATTTTAACTAAACTAGCTCCGCTTGGCTTTTCCTTGCTCCACAATAAACAAATAATTTTATCAAATTCTGATTTCCGATTTTGGAATTACAGAATGACGAAAAACCGATATAGAAGATGACAATACCGAAAAGGTTGAAAGTTGGACCCAAAACAATCTATCTTCTATCTTCTATATATATAAAAATTGATGTAAGTTTGAATGTTTGTAACGCCATAACTTCGGAACTACTGAACGGATTGCCACTAAACTTGGCACAGGTACTACTCGCATTTCAGAGATGGTTTAGGGAGAATTTTTATAGGGGAGGGAGTGTAGTAAGTGTAATTAACGGGATGGGGTCATGAAAAAATTCATATAACTTGACGAGAATCGATACGTTTTGAAGACCATAGAAATATTTTGCATACATTAGATATGACTTTACGGGGGGGTGGATGTAGCAAGTGGCTTTAAAAAGGAGGGGGTGTAATGTTTGTAATGTAATAACTCCGGAACTAATTAACGGATTGCTATCAAACTTGGTACAGATACTTATTGCTCTTAAGAGATGGTCATAAGGGTGTTTTTGTGGGGGAGGGAGCGTAGCAAGTGTCCTTAAAATATCCAACCTAGTTTGGTGTGGTGAGTTTGAGTTTTTTGGAGTTACGTTCGATTATATTAACAATTTGAACTTTGCTCCTCCCTTGGATGAGACCCTTACTTTATCCACCCGCTCCCACTCTCTTCTTAAAAATGTTCTTAGGATCATCTCAAGTGCAAATAATATCTGTACTCAGCAAGAAGTATCGTTTTATGGAAAATTCTATAAACTTTACATTCAACTTCCTTTTTTGGAGGCACTCATTATATCCACCCCCCACAAATATCCTTAAAACCATATTCGAGTTTTTCAAAATGTATGTATGGCTTTAAAAAGTATCAATTCTCTTTAAATAAGATAAAATTCGACATGGCCTTCTCATATTAAGAACGCTTGCTACACACTCTCCCCTGAGAATGTCCTAATGATCATCTCTGAAGAGCAAGAAGTACCTATGTCAAGTTTGATTGCAATACGTTCAGTAGTTTTGGAGTTATGCCGTTGAAAACATTACACCCCCCTTTTTAAAGGTACATCCAACCCCCAGATAATCATACCTACGGAATGCAAAATGTTTCTATGGTTTTCAAAAAGTATCGATTCTCGTCAAATTAGACACATTTTTTCATGACCCTATCGTTAATTTGAATTAAGTAGTACTGCTATTGTTAAATTTAATGAATTAATCGATACTTTTTGAAGAGCACAGATACTTCGTACACTACTAAGAGGTGGTCATAAGGGTTATCATGGAGGAAAGCTGTAGTAAGTTCACTAATGAAAGGGGAGTTCAATATAAAATTTATTCTACAAGAAACGATGCATCTTGACAAATACAGATACTACTTTTATGTCCATGTAGATTAAAAGGTTATTTTAAGGGAGAGGGAGTGCAGCAAGTGCCCCAAACATGGCAAGTGTAAGATAAAATTGATTGAATAGCAACATAAAACTGCTCAGAGTATTACACTAAGTAGGACAAGAATTTTGTTCGACCTTTTCTTCCCGAAACATTTCCGAGCAACGCCGGGTCATTCAGCTAGTTGCAATTTATTCGTCATATGGCCATACGAATCGGTTCGGGTTATGCTGGTTCCTGAGGCTCTGGAAGTACCCTAAATAACCGTAAACTCTTAAGTGGAAATAACTACGACATATCATGGAATGTTTAATCGATTGCCACACTTTTAGATTCAAATTCGATCCGATTTTTGTTTCGACATTACAGAGTAATGAAATTTGCCACATAAAAATTAAGCACGTTTTTAATAGGTTAATCTGTTTTTTAGTTATCGTAAACACCACACGTACACAGTTTGGTAAACAAGTCTTTGAGTAAATCTATCTCAGGAAAAACTCGACATTTTTACATAAAATTTACACTGTAGTGATTTGTAATAAAGAATTATATCTATTTAAAAATAATGAATAGGTCACCTAGAGTTTTTTTTTAATCCACGATCGAAAGGAAGAAACGAAAAATCCCGTTCACAGGAGAAGTTCCCTTTTTCAATTAGCATTAAGAAACAAATATACGAACCATTCAAACTACGTTTTTTGAAACCATAAGTTAAAGACAGTCAATTATTACACCTTCATGTAGGTAGTAATGGTAGTACTAGACACTACAAATACATAGTAGTGGAAATCTTTTTACGATGCTCATTGGAAAGTATATGCCAATGAAAGAATGTGAACTTTCATGTCATACATTGAAAGGCAAAATAAAAATCCCGTTTACTTTCTGCATGGCTATGTACAACACAAACGGCAGTCATCAACATCGTTTCCAGCGCCGTCACCGTCATCGGAATCCCATAACGAATCAGCATACTGCAACTTTGACCATAACTATGAGGCGATGATCCCAATGATGATGATGACGATGATGATGATGATGATGATGATGATGATACTACACTACACACCAGCTCGAAGAAGCCGAAGCGCCGGCTTACGACAGATCCCCTATTCCTTTCATGCAGGAAACCTTAGCCTGTCCGGAGCAACATCAGCACCAGTAGCTGAGAAAAACTACTACTCGAAGGAAACGGCGAGAGAAATTAGGGGTTTTCCACGATGGTTTTCCCACTTGTCGCTCTCGCTCGCTCCGTTTTCAGCAGGCAGCAGACGATCGCTCTCCGTCCCTGTCGGTCTCAGCCGACCCGTTCTCATTCTAGCTTAGTCAGTAGCTTCGCCCGTTCGGTGACAATCGTCCGCTCTTTGTCTTTCGCACGGCAACCAACGCTTGGCTCTTCTAGGTGAGGGACGACGCGCGGGGTTATACATTACAACCTTCGTTTGGTTTCTTTGCCAAACACACATATGTGCGGCTGTGTGGCTGCCACTTTTTGCTCTGATTACACGACGAAGGAGTTATGGCTCGCAACAGCAGCGGGTGTTCCGCCGCGGTGTTGGCGCCCGGAGAATGGGGGAGGAGCAGGAAATGTTCTAATTCCGCCACAGAGGGCACACACAGGCTGGCAGCCAACCAGTTCGCTTTCAGGAACCGTCCGCACTATCTCACCATACCACACATCGGTCGGTTGGGTTTGGTTTGGTTTGGTGTGCTCCTTCGTCTTGTTCTTCTTTCGAAAGCCCGACGTCGTCGAACGAACGAACAAACGCGCCCGTGGTCTCCTCCCGGTCTGGGAAGTTTCCGAGCTAGGCACTCGTCGTCGTCGTCGGTCAAACACAGCAATCGACACGGTCACGTTCCGACGCAGAAAAGGTGCACGCAAAATGATGTGGTGGTCCATCGTGTGTTGAAAAGTTTTTCCGTACCTGACCGGAGCCCGGAACCCGGGTGGAAGAAAACAGCCCCGTTTGTAACCACACACCGAACCGACGGACAGAAATCCGTACCGGATCGAACGCGCGGTCGGGTGAACGTGTAATCAGTAAATAAGCGTTATCGATACCGCATCAGCGACGCAACGTTTTTCGATCCACCACCCGAAGGGAAGACGACCAACGTAAGGCGGTTTTTCTGGTTGGATCCTTCCACGGCCGTCGTTCCAAACAGGATCGTCTCGTCCGGCCGGGGCAGGCCCGTGAAAGTTGAGTTGAGAATAATCACCCGCGTGTGTGTTTGCACGGGGACTTGTGTCTTGTTTACAGAGCTGGAGTGTGTACCGGACGGACTGTGCGTGTGTTTCGGTTCAGTTTGTAGCAGAATTTGACTTTTTACACTCGTGTATCCTCGCGTGTGGAGAGAGATAGAGAGAGAGAAAGAGACCCCCGTTGGATCAGTCAGTGGTGGTAAAGTGTTTTCAATTTCACGGCTACCGTCCTCCCCGTCGATCCGTTGGTTGGTTGTTTGGTTGTTCTGATGGTTTCCTATATGTGTGGAATCGGAAAAGCCGCCAGATGTAGACCGATATGAGCTGGGCTTTTACAAGTGATTGAATAAGCGCACCTCCGAGATATGGTGTAAACATTGTAGTTGGGATTTTCGAAAGGAACGGATTAAGCTCGTGTCGTGACTCCATCCGGGTTTGTGACTCTGTGCCAATGGAAGAAAATCCGATGCTCGTAGATCGGTTATTGTGGTCGTAAATCGTTGGGTCTAGTGGAATGTGATTGCCCATATGTTTGTTGATTTTTGGATACCGGGAGAAGCAATTGCATCGAAGTGAAATGCAAGGTAATTAGGAACAAAGTGTTATTATTCAAGTGCAGAGGAGTGGTTTCTGCACAGTCTATCGAATTCATGATTTTACCTACGAATAACTTATTTCTGTTCGGAACCTAACCCTTGAATAGTTTGGCAATCCATAGTTAGAGACATTAGATTACAATCTTTCCTGTTTCTAAAACTTTAGTAAATGAAATTCACAAATATGTTCGTGAAAATCATGTTCAAACAAGTTGTAGTGTGAAAGTAATTGAAATAAACGGCTGTCTTTCAATGTTTTACGGTTAGTTATTTGGGGTTTTTGGTACCACATAAGAGTCTTCGACTTATCCCAAAGTTATCAATTTTTATTGAACCACTGTTAAAACCATCTAACTGTGCGACATAAACCACTAAGCAGACGTACAGTTAAATTAGTACAAACTAGTACCCACCCATGCGGTACCAAAACCCCTAAATGACAATAATTTGTAGACGGCCAGAGAGCCTTTACTGTGAAAACCCACATTTGAACCGAGGTCTATTGAATTAATTACTTCGGATCGAATTTCCGGTTCGGGAGTAACGAGGTCAAATGTGCAAAAAAGAGAAAAAGGTGCACTCAATTTTCTCCAAGACCGCTCCGATTTTCTTGAACTCAGATTCAAATTTAAGGCCACAGAGCTTGCTATTGAATTTTATCTGGATCCTACTTCCGGTTCCGGAGTTAAGGGGTAAAATAAGCCAAAAGAAATTAAAAACCTGTTTTAATCCACCTAGTGGTGCAATAATGTCTTTCTTGTATTACTTATACCGTCATAAATAGAACTATGGAGTTCTAAAAACAACTGTTCATTGAATAGAAATAGGGTAGTGTGTTTGTTATTCAAAAACTACAAGGATCAGCCGCATGGGGTTGTTCGAGCCATTGATGTGGAACAAGGCAACCATAATTTCTAATGATCTACAATCAAAAAGATCAATCAATCTGAACCAACACCGAACATCATTTGTCTTGATTTGTATTTTTTTTTATAACCGACGAAATTACACCATTATCCCAAATGTATGCAATTATATCTTTGTACATACCTTCTCTTCGCCAAGCTTGTGTTCAAGTTCTTTATGCAAGCAGATTTTTTAGCGTTAAGTTTCTCTTCCATTCTGCGATTTCGGTTGAAGCGATAAACTATTTCTCATTATCAATCGAGTTCATCTAATATAAATTAGAAATTAATCTTAAGCACTCAAAATTTATCCAGGGGTAGTTGTCAATTTCTCATGGGGAAACGACATAACATGGAATTCCGAGCTTGCATGACACAAGATTATACTGTGAAAATTTCAGAATGATTGTTTGACTTTAGCGGTCGGGAAAGTCTTTTTTCTGAAGGAAGAATTGCATAGCTGAAAACGGCAACTTTCAACTTGTTCATTGAATATCTCGCCTTCAAAAGCATGGATCAAAAATCTATCCTGACAATGTCTAGATAATTTAGTTTAGATGCGATTAGTGCATAAAAACATATATGTTGTCGAGCGATAAAAATGGAGTGAAAGTTATTTTTGTAATGGTAACTCCATTTCTATGACGCACCATTTTTATCTTCTCTTGTATCCTGGTAACGTAACGAAACATGAAAGAGAAATAAAATCGGCTCAGCAAGGCTGCCAAACAAGCGGTAGCATTATTGGATTTTATGTGATGTAATCAAACTTGTAACCGAAAATATCAAAACTTTCTTGGCTACCCGGCCACATCGAGAGTCATTTTACACATTTACGAGAGAGCATGGAGAGAAATGTAATACGCACAGCGAGCCACACGGTTTTACGCTAACAACTGGCCTCAGTCCTTAAAGCTTCAAATCGTTTTATGGCACGTTTTTGTCTTGGTGTCTAGCAACAACCTACCTCTAGCATGCTACGAGTAGAACTGAAACGTTAGCTTTAATTTCGCTTCTATTTATGGATTCGCGTGCTTCCAACAGCTTCGCTTTTGCATCGATTGACCAATCAGAGCGATGCTCTCTCTTTGATACATCGCTTACTCCTTCAAAACCGTCGTCTATGGCAGGGAAGTCCGGTATGCCAAAGATTTTTAGCAGTCAAATAGGACACTGCTCGCTACTAATCAAAATTTCAATCATATATAATTGAAAATACGTGGCTTGATACATTCAAATCGAAACATAGAAATATTTCCTATCAAATGATAAAATAATATTAATAATTGGTACAAAATAGACTGAGCTGTAAGTCTTTAAAACCTGACCACATTTCTACGTGTAGTTTTCCTTGAGTTTCTAATTTGCACCCCTATATAGAAAATAAAGATGTATTCCACATCAAAAGATTTGAGGGATTTTGAATAAAAACATTTTCCTTTGAACATATAAGTTTGTGAAAATCGATTTGGTCATCTTGAAGAAAATTAAGGATCTGGCAGTTTTTGACCACTATTTCCAATAGTTCCGAAACCTAATTTCGAAGACCGGAATAACCGAAGTTGGATCGTATCACCAGCAACAAATATAACCTACAAATTGGAACAGTTTTGAAGCTAATTGAAAAGAAATTTTCTCTCTATCACTTCGTTGCTTTAGGTGGCGTTATAAAAGTTTTGACCCAGTAGATTCGGAACCGGAAGTCGGATCCAGATGAAATTCAGGAATTTCATTTTGGATTATATGACCTTCTATATAAAACCTAAGTTCATGAAAATCGGCCAAACCATCTCTGAGAAAATAGTCTGAGTTTCATTTTGGAGTATTAAAACACTATTTTCGGAATCGGAAATCGGGAGCCTAATAAGCTCTGCAAACTATAAGAAATTATCAGTCAGTTTTATGGGATTTGTACTTGCGTTTGCTATCGTTTATGAAAAAAAACACATTAAATTGAAAATGTTCCACTTGACGTAATCTAGTTCCGAAACCGAAAGTCGGGTCCGGATCCAATGTTCTAGAAAATTTCAAGACCTTTCGTTTGAATTTCAGTTTGTGAAAACTGATCGAGCCATTTCTGAGAAAATCTGGTGAATATTTTATACTTAATTTTCACATATTACCCAGTAATTCCGGAACCGGAAGTCGGATTCAAATCAAATTCAATAGCAACCTATGGGATTACATGGCCTTCAATTTGGATCTTAGTTGAAGACAATCGGTTCAGCGGTCTCTGAGAAAATCGAGTGGACTTTTTTTTTCATCTTTTTTGGACATTTTACCCCGTGCGTACTGGTTTTGTATCGTCATTTTATATGGTGGTTTGAAAGCATTGACCATTGCGGAACCGGAAGTCAGATCCGGATGAAATTTCACAGAAATTTTTGAGCCAACATGAGCTTTAATTTGAATCTAGATTTGTAAAAATTGGTTCAAGCGTCGCTGAGAAATCGAAGAGAGTTTACTAAAAATGTAAATTGGAAATTTTCCACTTATCGTTTTCTAGTTCCGAAATCAAAATTGATCCAGATTGAATGTTCTAGAAAATTATATTGTATTGTATATCGTTTATTTATAACCGACATTAACTTACCGTGGTCGTTCACTGAGTGGGTTCTAGAAAATACATAAAAATACATTCAAATAGCCGTATAATTCTTTAATTTGGTAGAGTTGGTTAGTTGATACCCAAATGCGTTGATTTTAGATATATTGGATTATTTATTATTAATTATCTGGTTCCAGAAGTACCACTTCAATTTCTCAGAAACGGTCAGACCGATTTTCGCAAACTGCAATTTAAATGGATCTGGAGCTGAACTGACTATTAAACATATACTTTGGAACAGAAATCGAGATCAGGTTTCTTGTGCGGCACTGAATTCTAAGCCTGAAACCTAGCACTGAACTCTGGGCCTGAATTCTAGTCTGCAGTAGAATTTTAGTTTCCCGATTCCGGTCCAGGATTCAGTTCTAGAATCCAGACCCGGAGTTTAGTTCGAAAATCTTCAGATTCCAAGTTACACGTGGAACTAAATTTTCGAACCAAATTCTGAACCTGCTTTTTGGAACTGAATTCTGATACTGGATTTCGGTCTGAAGTTCCAGAACTTCAGTTCCCAAAACTCAGTTCCAGAATTCGGAAACTGAATTCAGAATTTGAATTCCGGACATGAATGTCGGAGCTGCATTCTGGTCTGAGACTTATTTTTAGATCAAAATTTCAGTTTCAAAAATCGCATCCAAATCCAGAATTCATTTCCGAAGTTTATTTTCAGATTCCAGATCTAGAATCAAGATCCTGATTTCAGTTTCAGATTGCGGTCTGCTTCAGTTCCTGACTTCTGGAACTCGATTCTGGCCTTGGTTTCTGAACGAGGAACTGAATTTTAGATCTGGATTTTAGAAATGAAAAAGGAAATTTGGTCTAAAATGCTGAAACTGAATTACAGAATTGAACTTTTGAATTGGATTTTTAACCTGAATTCTGGTTTGAACAGCACGAGTCAATCATGCAGGTAAGAATGAATGAAGCACTATTCTTAACTTATCAAACATTTTAGAAAACTTTACTTATCAAACATTTAGAAACGCTCAGGTCGTGCTTTCATTTAGACTTCGGTCGTCAGGAGGAGCAGTCGCCAGCAATGAGATCAGATCTTTTGCGTGGTACAAAACTTCGAACTATCGGGTCGTGCTCTCAACAAAATAAATCTTTCGCAATGGTATCAGAAATAATAGTAATATTTAATAATTAAATTTGTAACATTGTGAGATAACCAAGGATAACTCAAAAACTCTTGGAAATAATGAGAAAAATTCACTACGCTTGCTTACCTTTTTCGCACTGGGACGACGGTTTTGAGGCAGTCTCGGGCGAAGTGAGTAGTAGTCACCTTTAGCAGCAGCCAAAACAGATCTTCTGTGTGGTATAAAGTCTAAAACGCTCAAGCTGCGCTCTATTATTTGCATGTAAAGCCTCATTTGGATTAGATTTTGGAACCAAATTCCACCTGAATTTTGAATTTAATTCTGGTTTTAAAATGTAATTTTGGAACTTAATTTCAGAATTTAGTTCCAGAATACGGATTCAAAAGTTAACATTTAGACTCCGAAACTGAATCCTAATTCTACATTCTGATTTTCGAAATTGATTGCTTGACTAGATTTTGAACTACATTTAGTGGCTTAATTTGAGTTCAGAATTCGTATCCAGAATTCCCATTCTGGAACAAAAATGTCGAACAAAAAACGAATTCCGACACAAAATTCATGATATAAATTCTAGAAAACAATAAAGTTTCAGATCTGAACCAGAATTTTTGAACTGACTTCAGACCCTAAATTTAACTCCTGATTCCAGTTTTTGAGTTCATTACTCTTATTCAGATTAAGCATATTAGAATTGAATTCAAGAACATGGGTTTTGGAACAAGATTTTGGAATTGGATTCAGTGTTTCTCGAGTTAGGTTCGAAATTCAAGTTCAGTTTCTGAATTCTAAAACTAAATTAATGAGCTGAATTCTTGACCTGGTTTCTGAACCTAAAATTTGCAACTGAATTCGGAGCTAGTTCCATATTCCGAGTTCAGTTCGAGTCATGCTTCAATATAGATGCTCCGTGAAAGAAGCATGTTTGTTTGGTGCGTATTCACGACCTCCAGTAATGTCTCTAACATTACCCACCCGCCTTTTTTATAAAAATTTTCGAGGCCATGCGTTATTTTTATGCGATGCACATCCCCCGCTAGAAAGAAAACAATTTTGTGTGTGTGTTTCGCATAGAAATTTGGAATACGAAGAAACTACTTTTCAAATATTCAAAACAAAAATTAGCGGTGATTTTGTCAATAGATGCGTAGTCCTACGTCAAAAGTTCGAACAACCTTGTAGATCTGTCTCGTGCATTTTTACTACATATCAGGATATTCGGATTGGTTTTGAGCTTTGAAACAGATTATAAAACAAAAGCGTCAATATACTTTTTACATTAGATTTTGGCATAGAATTGATATTTTCAAAACGGATCATGCTCCAACTAACGAGATTCCAACTAACGAACTCAGGCTGTACTGTGTTCATAAAGCTAAGTTGAAACGTGTTATATTACTATTCTGTACGTTTCGTCTTCGACTCAGTCAGTGCAGAATAGCTCAAATGAAACTTAAACAGCCGAATGCTGGGCCCAAAATATCTTGAAAAAAGTTGAAATTGCTAAGAGTTCTACTACATTTTCTTAATTATTTTTTCAAATGTTGAAATGTTTGACTGAAAATTTTATTTAGGAGAAACAGTACAGTAACTGTACTGTAATGAGGATTAATTGCTCAAGAAACTTGTTGAACAATTCCAACAAACGTCTTTTTGCGAGGTCGGGCAGATTCTTCACCAAGTTGAATTTCATTCTGTTCAACCTAGGAGCGGTATTGTTACAAGACAAGAGTGCTATATAAAATTCCATCATTGAAAAGGGGTTATCAATTGAACCATTATTTGGATAAGGCTTCTGAATAATGCTGTGCGTAGCCCAAATAATATTCCTTGTTGACGGTCTGGTGTTGTGGAAGGAATTCATGATGTACAAAACTCTTGTAATCAATGAAAACTGTGCGCATCGCCTACCGCTTCTCTCATCATCATTCACAGACTCACGGCCACTTCTGAAATGTACGTGCCACTGATAAACGACTGTTATCTTCAGAGTGTCGTTGCCGAAGCACTTTTTTAACATTTGTAACACCATTGACACCGTTTTTAACGCAACATTTAATGTAAACTCGTTGTTGCAAATTCAATTCCATTTTGAAAATTGTACAAAATTGTGGACACGCCTAATCGCAGTTGTACTCAATACAGCGTAACTTGAAAACTTGTTTTGATTAAGGTATTATTTTATAAAACCCAAAACCTTTTTTCCATAGAGCACTTAGGAACAAACAAAAACATCGATCACTATTTGTTCTAGAATCAATTCCTCTACCATGTACGCCTTTTTTTTCTCAGTATGTGCCACTTTGAGCATTCAGATCACAGGAATGACTCAATGTTTTTGCATAAAATACAAAGGTTTCTATTAGACAATAATAACTCAGAAAACAATTTTTTTTCTTGAAAGTTCCCATCGATTGGTGGAGAACATAATTAACTTTCTTGGGACAAAATTTCATACTAATCAAAAATTGTATTTATTTTTTTGTTAATCTACATTAAATTTTTAAAGTTTTCAAGGACTCGACTTGGATATTTTTCAGATTTTTTTTAAATTGGACTGTTTTTAGGAAATTACTTCTAACGTAGTGAACATATTTTCGAAATTTTTACAGAATAGGAGTCTTTACAATTTTTTTTCGGAGATTTTGCTTTTTTTGTGAACCAAGATAGTCACGATTAATTTTGGAAAAATAAAATATGGAAAGTGATATTTTGTAACAAAGTCTACCTTTTGCTTTTCTATCTATGTCAGTAATCAAACTAACTAGAGATTAAAAGAGGAGAAAGAATATGAAAATTGTACGGCGATAGCTTCCAAGAAAGACCAAGGAAAAGTGAGACGTGACATGAGTCTTCTTTGAGTACTATGGCTCTACAATTTTCATATTCTTTTTCCTCCCAGAATCTCTAGTTAGTTTGATATCATGAAAAAAAAAACGAAAAATACAAAGTCTACATGTTCAGAAAATTTCATTGAAATATATGAGAGCGCATCACTTGTCTAAGTTGGTGCGAAATTCGTCCATGTCTCTGCGATTGTCGCATTGCTAATATATTTGGTACCAAACAGAATGTTTTCTATTTTATTCATACGCTATTTTCCGTATTTTTATGAGGATTTTTGAAATTTTTTATTCGTAGTCGCCACATAAAAAAAAAACAAATGTGCTTCGTTTTGTGCTGCTGTTTAAATTGTATGAATATTGAACTACTGATTTTGTTCATTTGAATTTTTCTTCACTTCTTTCAGTGAATTGCATTTGCTGTTTTGACTTTAATCTCATTTACTTAGGCTAGCCTTGTGTTCGTCTGATTCGAAATTGTCTTATTATTTACACAATTGTCTTGTTCGTTGTTTTCGTTTTCCATACTAAAGTGGTTTATGACCGTATCAAACGAGACACAAAACTTGGAAGTTTTTATTTGTCAAAAATACATTGAAGCAATTCGTTTCAATAAAATTTGTTGCTCGTTACATTTTTCAATAGTATATGTAACAGTTCGGCTGAAAAGTTCGTATCGTTTAATAGAAACACACATTTTTTTGTCAAAATTCGTTTTTATTATTCAACATAATTGCCATCATAGGCGATACAGCGATTATAGCGATCTTCCAACTTTTCGATACCATTTTTGTAGTACGATTTGTCCTTTGCCTCAAAATAGGCCTCAGTTTCAGCGATTACCTCTTCATTGCTTCTAAATTTTTTACCAGCGAGCATTCTCTTGAGGTCTGAGAACAGGAAAAGTCACTGGGGGCCAAAGCTGGAGAATACGGTGGATGAGGTAGCAATTCGAAGCCCAATTCGCTCAATTTCAGCATGGTTTTCATCGACTTGTGACACGGTGCATTGTCTTGATGAAACAAAACTTTTTTCTTCTTCAAATGAGGCCGTTTTTTTGAAATTTCGTCCTTCAAACGCTCTAATAACGCTATATAATAGTCACTGTTGATGGTTTTTCCCTTTTCAAGGTAGTCGATGAAAATTATACCATGCGAATCCCAAAATACTGACGCCATAACCTTACCGGCCGATTGTTGAGTCTTTCCACGCTTTTGGTTCGGTTCATCGCGTGCAGTCCACTTAGCTGACTGTCGATTGGACTCCGGAGTGAAGTGATGGAGCCATGTTTCGTCCATTGTTATATATCGACGAAAAAAATCGGTTTTATTTCGATATAACAGCTCCAAACACTGCTCAGAATCATCAATTCGTTGTTGTTTTTGATCGATTGTGAGCTCACGCGGCACCCATTTTGCACAAAGCTTTCTCATATCCAAATATTCGTGAATAATATGTCCAACACGTTCCTTTGATATCTTTAGGGTGTGAGCTATCTTTATCAACTTCACTTTACGGTCATTGAAAATCATTTTGTTTATTATTTTTTTCACGTTTTCATCGGTAACAGCCTCTTTTGGACGTCCACTGCGTTCATCGTCTTCGGTGCTCATATGACCAGTACGAAATTTTGCAAACCACTTACGAATTGTTGCTTCGCCCGGTGCAGAGTCTGGATAACACTCATCAAGCCATTTTTTGGTATCGGCGGCACTTTTTTTCATCAAAAAGTAGTGCACTTTTTTCATCAAAATTCCTTTTTTTCCATTTTTTCACAATAACAAAAGTAGCTTCACTCAAAATGCAATATCTCACAAACTAATAATCAGACAGCTGTCAAATTTATACACGTATCTTTTGAAGGTTGGTACTAACTGAAAATGGTATGGATTTAATTCTAGTGGCGCCCTCTCATAGAAACGATACGAACTTTCCAGCCGATGTTATTCTCTATGACATGATAAAATTATGAGCCTCAACTATTTCATTAATCTTTCGCTTCAATTTAGAAAAATAAGGGGACGGGTTCGACCATTGCCTTTCAAGCAGCCTTCCTGGGTTCAATTCCCCACCTCACATAGAGGGTCAGAAAGTTTTTCTGATCCGAGAGGAGATCGACCGTAAGGTTAAAACCTCTATAGATGAATAAACAAATCTACCTGTAAGGAGGCAGAGGGGAAATCTTTGGATGAAAATTTTTTAAATTATTCCACATTCCTTGTTTCGTTTCCAGTTAAAAAAATAAGAAAATCGAACGTGGCGATGAGATTTCAAACGAACATTTTCAATTTCAATTTATCTGATCTTGAAATCACTACACTGATACTGCAGATAAATCTTGAACTCGGTTTGAATTTATATTCCAAAAGAATCCTGTAACGACCGTCGACTGGCAGATTGCCTTGCAGTCGAACTTCTAAATCATGCATTCATTAAGGCTAAAAAAGGCATTGTTGGAAGAGGGTCAACCGGACGGAATACATACAAATCCGTACTTGCCGTATTTCCGAGAGGGGTACACCTCCCTCCTCTACCACTGCTGCCCGCTGCCCTTGATGGGCAACTAAATTAATGAGCTTCAACGTGTACCGGGAGCGCAATCTTAAACAATTCACCCTCTTGTTACAGACTGACTACCGACTAACGGTGGGCCTCATCATCCTCACATGTATCTGAGGCCTTCTAGATTCTTTCCAACCTTCGGAACCTCTTCTGCGCTGCTGTTTGCCTACGCAGCACCCATTCCCCGGCCAGTGCTGGGCAGCACAATTTAATTTCGAAGCTTAATGAAGGATGCAGACACTCCTTTGTTATTTAATTTTCACATTCACATGTATGGAGATTAGATAAATGAGGAGTGATACATGGTGCGGGACGGGGATCCGGGTCCGGGGAAGGAACCTTAAACTTTTCCATGCGTTCAGTCCCTTTCAGTTTAAAATAGTTTTGTGACGGGTAAAGTTTCAGCATTTTTTTTTATGTTCGACTATCTTCGTGTTCGTGTGTTTAGGTTTTGACTCGACCAATTTAATCCTACTCAATAATTGAAGCTTTGACTAAAACCAACAATCAGAACAGCAGATTAGGCCCATTTGGTTGACCATAAAATCGTCTATAAATTTGCCAATTCCACGTAATATGCCACGGCCAACACTTGCGGCTGATAAATGAAAACTGTCCCCGCTAAATGATTCGTCCGTTCCGTCCGATGTCAGCGCTCGAAATATGCACGCAAAAATGTAATCGAATCGACCAGCAACAACACACATAATCGCCAATTACACGTCGGTCAGTTCGGTGGGCTTAGATAAACCAGTCTGGTGAAAATAAACAAGGATAACAACTCTTCAATGAATGGATGGATGGAAAATGGCAACAAAACAAAAAAATCCACCCTGACACAACGCACCGGACATTGGGGGCTTCCCACTCGACTCGTTCGTGGCCGGTGTTAAATAATAAAATTGCATTGAAAGGTAGGGACGAGAGCAAAAAAAAAACACACTGCCGCTTCGGGACTGTTACCTGGAATAGTTCGGTTCGATGTTGACAACGACAGATTCCCAAAAAAAAAATCATCCGGTGAATATCCGTGAATCTGTCTCGTAATGTTATTTAATCCGACGCGCAGCAGATCAGGAACTTGTAGAATTCTTTGTAATTTCGATATGTGTACGGTTTACAAACGAGCAGCAAGGAATAATGCCATTCAACTATAAACAAAAAATTGTTGGTCCTGGTTCAATGTGGGAATCCTAAAATATGAATGCTCAAAGTTGCACATACTGAGAAAAAAAAGGTGCATTGTAGAGGATTTGATTCTAGAACAAATAGTGTTCGATGTTTTTGTTTGTACCTAAGTGCTAAGGTTTTCGGTTATATAAAATACTACCTTGATCAAAACAGTTCACGGAATCACCACCGGGTGGTGCTGTCAGTCATCCGATTAGGTTTATTTTTAGGTTGTCACATATGTCATTGATATTATATCAAATTTTCAGTTTGATACCTGGAAATTTGTGAAAGTTACGCTGTATTAAGTCCATCTGCGATTGAGCGTGTCCTCGATTTTGTACAATTTTCAAAATGGAATTGAATTTGCAACAACGAGTTTACATTAACCATTACATCAATGGTGCGACGACATTACAAATGTTAGAAGAGTGTTTCGGCAACTACACTCTGAATATAACAGTCGTTTATCAGTGCCCGTGAGTCTGTGAATGATGATGAGAGAAGCGGTAGGCGATGCTCACAGTTTTCATTGTTTACAAGAGTTTTGTATATCATGAATTCCTTCCACAAGGCCAGACCGTCAACAAGGAGTATTAGCTGGTCTACGCACAGCATTATTCAGAAGTCTCATCCAAATAATGGTTCAATTGTATTTTTCAACATGGCGATTTGACAACTCTATAATTCTTACGTGAACGACATTGACAGTTGTCTAAAAACCCCATGCACACTACGAGAAATGGCGTGGTTTCAGTTACTGGATCCAAAGTTGTTGATTTGCAAAAACCATTGCAAGATCCCTTAGATAACTTGTCCTTTTGGGCTGTTCATCTGGGTATCGAATTCTCTGCGGAGTAAACAGAGCTGATTGTCTTTTCAAGAAAGAATGATCCCGCACAGCTTCAGCTTTATGGGGAAGATACATTACGTATCTGATAACAAAATGCCAACAAAGAGTAAATTTTCTTAGAACAATAACAGGATCTTGGTGGGGTGCTCATCCGGAAGATCTAATAAAATTGTATCAGACAACGATACTTTAGGTAATGGAATATGGATGCGTTTGCTTTCGTTCCGTTGCAAACTCTCATATTATCAAACTTGAGCGAATTCAGTACTGTTGTTTGCGAATTGTCTTATGCATGCATGCATTCGACACATACAATGAGTCTTGAAGTTCTGGCGGGAGTTTTTCCATAGAAATATCGATTTTGGGAGATATCATCATACTTGCTAATAAGATGTAAGATCCTGAATCCCCTGGTTACTATATAACAATTACTATCCGTGTCACGAAGTCCAAATGCACTGGACTCAACTATATTTTTCGACACATCCAGGCAGCGCGAAGTGCGTGGATTTCAAACCACTGTAGTCTGGGTCCCAGCTCATTGCTCCATTCCAGGCAATGAACTAGCCGACAATTTAACCAAATGTGGTGCTATTGAGGGTGAAATTTATGAGCGACCTATTGCTTTTAACGAATACTATAGCGCGTCTTGCCAAAGAACAATTGTTCAGGTGGTTGGAAATGAGTAGGGATTTAATTCGTGTGATGTCCAATCATTATACGTGGTACGCACATCTTCTTCGAATCGGGCTCTTAGAGACTTATCATTGTGCTGACTGATTACTAGAATTATTTAAATATGTATCGAACCTACCTCGCTCCCAAGCAGCCCTGTTTTAGCACCTGAAAATATGTCAAAATGCATTAAATAGATCAATTGTAAAAATTAGTCTTTCTTGACGATGGGATATGTAGGTCTCGGAAGATGCAAATTTACACGATTTTGTTCCAGCTGTGTGAATTGAATTTGAGAACCTAACTTTCTTATTTGAATTCAAAAATGATAAAAGAAGACAAAAATTTCTATAACATTGACGTGTAATCATTTTATGTCGTTTTCACTTGATTCAAACCGTTTGAAGCTAGTTTTGAACCTAGTTTTAACGTTGTTGAACTGAAAATCGAGTCAGTTTCGAACCTGGTTTTTATATCAGGTTTGCTCAGACCCCCGTTGCTAAGTGCGAAATCAACATAGTTTCGTGAAAAGTGTTTGTTTGATGAAACTACCCTAGGTCAGTTTCAGTTTTCTCAAGCGAAAACGACATTAGATTCAATCAAAGAAGTTAGATTATAGATTTCAGTTTAAACATGGAGCAACCTGATGATTTGTTTTCGTCCAAAGAAGTACCATTTAATCACATTTTAATCTACACTCGAAATTAATGAAAAAAAAACTCTATTTAGAGGAGATAGCTCAACACGAATCGCCAAACAGACGGAAAGCACAAACGGGTCCGTTCTTCATCACGACAATTCTCGTCCACAGGGTTCGATCAAAAATCATTTGTATAATGTCGCACGGGAAATTATGTCTCACCTCCCTTACAGTCCAGATTTGGAGCCATCCGACTACCATGTTTTTTTGTATCTGTCATTTTTTATGGAAAGTTTAACAGACATTCGTTCATTACAACCTAGTTATAACGAGCTCATTAATCCGATAAAAGCGTTAAGGTGACTAAGGTCCCTTCGGAAAAGTTTCGTGATTTTGTAAGATGATGAGGTAAAGAATTCCTGAAGCGTTCTGAACACCAAAAACCAACCTCGCCGTTCATCTCCGGCAAAAGTGCTTTTAATTACACTGTTTCACATTCTTCGGTGGAGCCGGGGAGGAAAAACTCTCTTAGCAGCATTCGTTGATTCGTTGGTACCACCATCATCCTGAGTAACGATAGTCGCTCAAACCCTTTGCTTGCTTGCTTGCTTGCTTGTGTCGAACAGTGTGAAGCAGGACGTTCACCAGAAGTGGCCACCAATAATATATACGGCGATGCAGTGAAGTGTTCTGGTCCATATCGGGTTGGCCGAAAACAGGCAACGCAAAAAAAAAAAGAAAATACACCGAGTTGACAATAACTCTACCGTTTTTTTTGCTTCGGCAGCAGCAGCAGCCGCCGCCGCCAAGAGACGGCGGTTACATGGCTGATAAATGTACGACACGATGTCACTTCTGAAGAATCCCACCAATTCCTGCCGGTTGGAAGCCCGGTCAGAGGATGTCGAATTTTTTTTCTGTCGATTTCCAACGCTTTCCGCTTCTCAGTCAGTCACATTCGCTTTTGCAATTTTTGTTGTCGGTTAGCACGTCATGTGTGAAGATGCGAGGTTGGCCGCGCTTTTCCCCGAACGGTCCGGTTCACCCATTCTTCGCCTTTGTTGTGCGCTAATGGACTCGGATGGGTACCAACACACGAGGTGTCCCGAGTTGGTTGAAAACAACGACCGACCGACCGACCGAAAAAAACACCAGAAAGAGAATGTCATTGTCAGTCAGTTAAGGATGAGTGCACCGCTGTCCCGCCGAATGGCTTTAAGCATCCGTGTTTTAATTCAATTGTGATTAATCATTTAGCATTCATTGAATTATTCTTGTTCTGCCAACTGGCTTAAACGACGATCAATCTTCGCGTTCGAAGGTGGACACGGCGATTAGAGTGAAAAGCAGCACATCGCTTTAATCCACCCGGAGGCTGGATCCTCTGACAACGTGTTAAGTGCTTGAAGGCCTATTTGCCACATTTGTGTCGTAGCATAGTGCGTACACCTCCTCAATTAGATGCTCTGTCTGAAAGCATGGGAGGGGGGGTTGGATGAGGGGGCCAGTACTGTGCGAGGTGACTTCAGCAAACAAAACAGGAACTGAGTCTAACCATAACAGGAAACCGATAATGTAGTGACCGAGAAATGAAGAGAGCCCCAACCAACGAATGAACGAACGAACGACCGGCAAGACTTTCGGTGCCAAAACCAACCGCACTACCGAACACATTCTGCCTGCTGCCACCGACATGCATCGGACAGGCAACGCACAACAAACACGCATCATCCGGAACAGGAGAGAGAAGAGACCAAGAGGAGAGCTGCTGTGTAGGTATAATAGATCTCCCTCTAAATTATGGTCATATGAATTGCAGTGAATTATTCCCTCGTCCCACCCCATCGTCGATGTTCGGCCGGGTTCACACACAAGCTGATCGTCCTGCTGCTGCTGCTGCGAATTACCAAAGCACTGCTATGACCAGCTATGAAGCCCCAGTTTGTCATCTGACACACATGTGCCCGGGCTCGAGTTCGAGGATGACATGCCAACCCGGAGGGACCACCGGTTTCCGAGATGGCGCCGTCGTCGCTTGGGACAGATTTTCTCCCGGACCACCCACGTAGCAGCACCTACCCATCTCGGGCGCACTCAAACGGCCGCACCGCACGAAATCTGTGTAAATGTTATTAATTATTTTTGAAAACCATAAAGCCCATAAAACAAAATATTAGTTTATTCGTGCCCCACGCCGACACAGCACGGATATACACACCCAGTCAGTGGCTGGCTGGCTGGCCAGTGAGTGTCTGGGTGGGATAAATTTACCGACGGATGGTCGGACGGACGGACTGCAAAATGGGTATAAAACAATGTTTATAAATGTGCTCTTGACTAGCTTCGTCAGTGGAATAATTTATTGGCAATTTGGCTCAGGGAGCAACGGACCCCCGGGCGCCAGACTCTGGGTGAGCTGCGTGTTGCTTGAAGTGTGAGGTGTTTAATTTTAAAAAAAAAGATCAACACCATTTCAACATCTTAGATCCCTTGCAATGACGAACGAG
Organism: Malaya genurostris; assembly: GCF_030247185.1. Taxonomy (NCBI): domain Eukaryota; kingdom Metazoa; phylum Arthropoda; class Insecta; order Diptera; family Culicidae; genus Malaya; species Malaya genurostris. Next base: position 151,505,138 of record NC_080570.1, read on the forward strand.
TTGATGTTGATGAGCACCGAATCAGGGTTTGTTGACAACGACGTGTTTCCGTGGAACAAAGGATTAAAATCTAGAACGTAATTTAAAATGCGCATTTTAATTTCTTTTCTCTATAAACTTTTCAAGTTCTTGCGATTTAAAATGTTCTTGCGATTTAAATTGTCAATTAATTGAATTGCAACGTAACATTCCACTTTTGTTCGGGAACCTCTGAAACACTTGAACATCGGATCCGAAAATGTATCCACAGAAATTGATTTTCGATGTTCAAACAATTTCTCTCTCTGAAACTCTAATGCAAGAACTTATGGTCCCATAAGTTGCTAATAAATTGTATCCGGGTCCGATTTCCGCTTCCGAAAACAATGTTTTTTTTTTATCTAAGGGACGAATTTTTTAAATATGGATGTAAATATATGCTAAGTTTACCTAAGAGTAAATATTTCAAGTTTGAAGTATGAATTGTTGACCAAACAAATTCACTTTGACTATACCGGTCTCCAGTCCCCTAATCAAAACAGCAGTTAAAAACTCAAAAACGGAACCTACATCACTCCACGCCTTCGCTATCCGTCTGCTTTGTGGTTTAACTGGAACTACTAAGTGGCAATGGTAGATCAATTTTTTCTGCTAATACAATGAAGAATCTAAGACGAACCGAGACCTAAAACCTACAATTGTTTTCATTTTGGGGATTTGAGTGGCTCATGGGTCTGTGCAAAATATAGTTTCTAAATGTTATTTTGTTTTTCTTTAAGTTTCGTCTTCGACTCATCAGGGCATAACTGTTCATATTGAACTCTAATGCCACCTAATAGCTCAACATAACCCGTTGAGCAAACGAAAAGGTCAAACTCAAATTTTTCAAAATACATCAAAGTACAAAGGCTGGGGCATAACGGTTCAATTTAAACTGTTTTGCACCGAAATGTAAAGTAAAATATATTTTGTTAAGCGGTCTTAGCACGAAATTAGGATTATTACCCAAGATGATATTTTTGTTGAGATTTTGTCAGCTTCTTGGTGTCATTATTCGAAGTTAAGTGAATAGTTTTGGAAGACGGGGCAGTTTCTAATCAGAAAAATAATTACAACGAACAGTTCTAAGAATTTTTTTTCATTTTCGTCTTTGACGCATCAGTGCGTAGCAGTTATTGTTGAATTGCTGCGCAACCTAACGGCTCAACATTAACCGCTAGACAGACGTTACATCCGAGACGCCAGTTTAAACTCCGATGAAATAGTAAAAGTGTTTTGCAAGTAGCATTACCTTCAATTCTGCCTAGCGGTTCATGTTGAGCCGTTAGGTCGCGTTAGCAGCTCAACATAAACTGCTACGCATTGATGAGTGACAGACAATACATGAAATTAAAGTCAAAATGGGTATGTGAATTTCCCTTCAAATTTCCAGTTCCAAGAGATTTTACGGCTTCTGAGCCACACATATCAGGAATAGGGGAGTGTACCCGGGTATGAGACAGTTTTGTTTTTTTTTAACCAAAAATTTTCACTAATTAAACTGAAGTAGAACTGTATTTTATCCGTATCACAGCACCTCTTTGTAGACAATATTCAATTTTACAACAAATTTATTGATTATTACTTGCCCAGAAGTTGAAATTTACGCTTGATGCAAATTCAAGCCTGCTGTAATTGCTTCGGTGATGACACGATATTATATCTAATTACATGAAAACATAATTTTTGTGTCTGTAGCGATGAAAACTTCAGCTAAATTAACTGTAAAGTAAATATGTTTTATCTTTCTATAGTCATTTCGAAAGAAGTTAAACAGATTTCAACGAAGACATTTTTTTTGCATCAACATCTTCTTGCTCGGGAAGCCTTTCCTTCTCGGTAAGAAAAATTTTAAGGTAGACTACATTAGGATTAGGAAATAATTTACTCTTTTTAGCTTTTGTTTTCTGAGACAACGCATTGTCCTGTTGTCAGATTTTACTCTGAATGTCTGTCTTTTCCTCCTCTTCTTTTATTCTTTTATTTGTAGCAGGGAAAAGCCCACTGGAGTTAGTTTCTGTCAAGCATGCTCTCCAGTAGGCATAAAACCTCTTCATCTTTTGCATCAACAGATTACAATCATCCAAATCATACATTTCCCCAAATCTAGTGCTTCTATAATAACTAAATCTAATGATACAATACCATAAGGAACGAATTCTTGATAACATTACATGATAAATGAAAATCGAAGGAATTGAAACATTTTTTATATATGCGGCACATGCTAGCAAAGGGCTCGTTATATCCATGATTAGTTCTAGCATAGGGAATCCGAAGAAAAAAATAGGATCGAAGATTTCGACGTCGAATGTCTAATTCTAGCTGAAGTAGGTCTGCCACAAAACTTACCTTACAAACATCGCGATGGTATAGATAATAAATTTAAACCAAGTAACAAAACGCGTAACGCGAAAAATAAATTCTAATAGCTTAGAGCCTTTGGAGATAGTAAGCTCTACGTGTTCCTTGGAATTTACCTTGGAATCTAGAAGAACATCCAGATGCGCATTCAAGAACAGTTTGTGAAATATTGTAGTCGAACTTCAATAAAGACTTTTTGCGATTAAAAAAGATTATGGAGCATTCAGAGGCATTTATAACCATTCTGTTGATGTTACACCAATTAGTTAAATTATCCAACTTTTCTAGTAGGAACTGTGAGCCAGCTGCATTTTTGATTATATGAAATATTTTAAAGTCATCGGCGAACGATAGTTTCATTCATTTGATCGAAAAATTTAGATCGTTGAGATACAATAAAAATATAAACGGTCCAAGGTGACTTCCTTGAGGAACTCCAGAGATAACAACAAATGGTGGTCTCCAATTTTCACGATCATTTCGTGACCAGGTAGATATTATAGAAGCCAATTCAAAAATGATCCGTCAAATCCCAGTCTACTTAACTTGGAGATCGTTATATGATTTTGTCGAACGCCCCAGAGTAATCGGTGTATATAGAATCTACTTGTAGTCGTGCTTGTAAAGAACGTACGATGAAGGAAGTGTAGGTTACTTAATTTGTGGAATTAGAACGCTTTGGTATGCAGAGCACCTATGTGTTATAAAATCCAAAACTATAACATCAAACAGCTTCGATACAGCGCATAAAGCAGCAATTCCACGATATTTGGATACCATTAAAATCAGATTAGATTTCTTCAGCAACTGTTTCGAATCGCTATAAAAAAAATTTAACGCTATCTCAATAGTTTATTAGAAGAGGGGGGTGGTGACGACCAGTTGATGTGAGTGGAGAAGGCGCAGCGACTATTGAACAGTTGCTGTAATTCTATCGAAATGAAGTACAACAAATTTAGGCTATTCCTTCATTCTTGAATGAAAAGAAATGTTGGGTAAATGAATTATGTAAAACTACCAAAACTTCGAGAACTAAACGTCTTGACGAACTTGCAGATTATTCATTGGATGAAACATTGTTGCTACGACCTGTTGCTAAAAGCTATCTTAGACAAAACCATGCGCAACTCCGACGTATCGTAGATTTTCCGCTAAAGAGATCTCCTGTTAAATACAATCATCAATCGTCACACAGTGCGAATAAAATTACACTAAGGATTCCCGAGTTTACGCGGATTTCCGAAGTTACATGGTTTTTACGCGAGTTTTCAAATCCGGATAGGATTTCTTGTTTTGTCCTTAGTTTTGTTTAAGTCAACTCTCTGACACTATTTCAGGAGATTACACCAGATCTCGACGTTTCATGCATTTCTAAAAAAATTCTTCTATTTTGCGTTTTGGCCTTTTTCATATAAAAAGGTTATGCAATCACTGTGAAAACCGACTTTTTAACCGAGGTCCGGAGGGTCGAATGTCATATACCATTCGATTCAGCTGACGCACTGAGCAAATGTGTGTGTGTGTGTGTGTGTGCATGCAACAAAAATGTCCTCTCGATTTTCTCGAAGATGGCTGGACCGATTTTCACAAACTTAGATTCAAATGAAAGGTCTCTTGGTCCCAAAGGGTGCTATTGAGTTTTACTCGGATCGGACTTCCGGTTCGGGAGTTAAGGGATAAAAGGTGCAAAAAATTAAGAAAAAGTGCACTCGATTTTCTCAGAGACCGCTCAACCGATGCTTTTCAAAAAAGCTTTAAATTAAAGTTCTTATGGTCCCATAGGTTGCCATTGAATTTCGTCTGGATCCAACTTCCGGTACGGAATTTACGTACAATCGATTCTCATAGTGACCGCCCATTCAATTTTCACAAACGTAGGTTCTAATGAAATGTATTACAACCCCATACAATCCTCCCGATTTTCATCCGGATACTACTTCCGATTTCGGAATTACAAACTGATAGGTGTATTTCATTCAAATGGTCATATAACTATTGAATTGGACAGATTTGGTCAGTTGATGACCAAATACATTGATTTTGGGTATACCGGATGTTCGTTTAAGATTCCGGAAGCAAGTGATCGTGTAAAAAAAAGTGATCGTGTAATCCAAACCGGAAATCACTCCTATTTCTTAGAAGCGGATGAGCCGATTTTTACAAACTCAGATTGAATGAAAGGTCTTGTAGTCCCATACCAAACTCCTGAATATAATTTGGATCCGATATCCGGTTCCGTAAATATGGGATAAAATGTGCAACAAAATGTTAGAAAAATATACCAACTTTTCTCAGAGATAGCTGAACCGATTTTCACAAAATTAAATTCAATTGAAAAATCTTGCGATCCTATACAAAATGTTGTTTGGATAGGAATTCCGGTTCCTGAGTTATGAGGTAAAATGTGCAAAAAATTAAAATATGCGTACTAATTTTTAAAGGTCTATATTATATACAATTATATACAAAACTTCTGAATTTCATCTGAATCCAACTTCCGATTGCGGAATTATAGGGTAAAGTGTGTTAAAAGTTATATACCATCACTCAAATAGGCGAAACAAACACTTGAAAAAATGTCTAAACTGGCCTCAAAACTACTCCATTCAATAGTAATTATCAGTAGACGGCCAAAAAAAAACTGATTCCGGCTATCATGGTTTCCGATTTCCGAATCCGGAGGCACCGGAAATAGTGGTTATATTTTCCTAAATGGATCTCACTCACTTTTCACCGATTTTCACAAACTTAGGTTCAAATGAAAGGTACTTCAGTTCCATACGGAATTCCTGAATTTCATCCGGATCCGACTTCCGGTTCCAAAATCATAGGGTGAAGTGTGTTTAAAATTTTATACCATCACTTGTAAAAAAATTCTAAATCAAAATCAAAACTGCTTCAGTTGGTAGTCATTACCAGTAGGCGGCCAACCAAAGCGACTCTGGTTATTCCTTCAAGAATCGAAGATAATTATTTTGCAGAATATCACAGTATTATATATGATAGAATGATTGATGTGAGAGAAGCATCATTACACCACTAGATGGATTTAAACACGTTTGTTTCTACCCGGACACCACGTTTTATGGATTTCTAAGACATTTGGCATAAAAAATTCTTCAGTTTTGCGATTTTTTTTCTGCGCGGATTTCCGAAATTCAGATTTATCTTCAAAAAAAAATTTTTTGAGATTGCACCTAATTTCGACGTTTCATGCATTTCTAAGAAATTTGGTATCAGAAAAATGTAGATTCCGGAAATTTCAAGATTTTTCTAATCCCAAAGACGATTTTTTTCAAAAAATTTTTTTAAGATTTGTGGTTTTTTAAACAGATGTCGGAAGTAAAAAAAGATTTCAGTGCATGCAATCAATACTTAAATATATTCCCAGTATCAGATATTACATCAAAACGATTTTATGACTTATGTCTTTATAACAAAACAAAAAAATTAAAAAATCATTGCAGCATCATTTTTCTTCAAATTAAATTGTTGCCGGACGAGGGATGCATTCAAGGTGATAACCCTAAGGATGACACTCATGAAATATAATATGGCAATTTTGTTGTCTACGCCATCCTTGTATCAGTCCCGGGACTTTTTAATCCACGTGTTAGAACAGTCTTTTTTCAGATTTTGCATTCACTCAATAGACGCCTATTTTACCCCATATTATGCGTGTTACACTGCATCTCTCCGTTCCTCCCGACCTCCCCTGGCTCGAGGAGTGACATTCAGATGGTTCTCACTGTGGAAAACGGTTTCGATTTCCCAATTCAGTCCGGTCCCAAAACTTGCACCCGGAGGGTACAGAGAAGAATCACAACGAAATGCGAGTTCGTTTGGTCAGTCGTCGCCGTCGTCCTCATCCTGTGGCAGCCCGAACTCTGGGTCTCCGCTTAGGCGTGCGACATTGCGGTACGACAAAGGGGCCCGACCGTAAACGACATCGTGACGTGTCCGGCTGTCCCCGCAATAAACTCTTCATCGTACGCATCCGGTTTGTGGTGGTGTTGGTGGTGCTACTGATGGTGTGTTCCAGTGCATGAATGCACCACCGTGAGCATTCGACTGCAGCTTCGAAGGCAAACGGCGGGCAGGGTCGTCCGGTGCGGTCTCGGTGCAGACGCGACTCATGAAATAGTGGGTTCAGTTAGTTAACAGATGATGTTGGTTTTCCTACCACACCCATCGCCCCCCCAACCGCAAGCAACGGTAGCAGCAACGTTTATGAATATGTGCGTAATGCAATCGACTAGTTTGGCGATGTTGTGCCATGTTATGAGTAGTGGTCTGGGAGTAGATTTGGGCACCACACCAGAACATTTGACAGTGACACGGTTGATTCCGGTACGGTGGGAATTATCCTGGGGCTTGGGGAAGGAGGCTGCCAACTGAAAATACTTTGGTGATTTTTTTTTTAATTCAATCAGCGTTCCGTACAAGACGAATCATTTGAAGGAATTATGTCATACATTCACCACTCGGGATAACTGGCATTCTGAAGCGAACACATACTTATTTGTTCATTGTTCACACTCCGGATGGGGAATGTGCGAGCTAGATATTCGAGAAATCTGCACATTTTTCAATTGCTATATAGCGCCCCATGCTTCGAACGATGAATTATGCGATAATTATCGGAGTCCTATGAAGGAGGGTTCCAAGTTTGAGGTTGGAATCAAACGATCGTTGAACTATGAGACGCAATCAATGCCAGCCATTCGATGGAAACAGGAGAATGCAACATTCCACATTCCATAAATATTTGAGAATGATAATTATCTATGAGTAATGAGCTTTTTGTTTTTTTTTTTCTTTTCTGTTGTTGTTTCATTCCACAGACACGACATCCCATTCACAGTGCCAAACAGAGCAGCAGGCAAATTGAAAGTCAATTAAAACGTCCAAATAGACTGCGACCGATTCGCGATCCCGTAACAAATTGACCAGATTGCAAGTGTTTTTTGTCGAAAGCCGGTGCCGCGAACAGAATCCAATTCGGACGGAGGAAGGAAGAAAGGAAGAAAGGTGCCAGTGAAACGAACAAATTTACCAAAGCATACGTGATAAAAGGCATAAATCAAAGTGTTTCGATATTAAAAATGCATCTGACTGCGAACAATTCGACGACAAACAGCAGCAACACCAACGGCAACACCATCGGCAGTAATAACAATGGTAGTGGTGGTGGTGGTGGGGGCGGTGGAGTTACCGGAAGTGGTGCCGGAGGAGGAAACAACAACAACAGTAGCAGCAGTAGCAATAACAACAGTGGAGGTGGCAATAACAGCAATAACAACAACAACAACAGCAGCAGTAGCAATAACAATGGCGCGGCAGCTGGAGAAAATGGCCCACCGTCGGCCGCCAGCATACTCCAGGACACCTACACAAAGATGACGTCCGATATACTGGCCGAACGGACGTTGGGCGATTTTCTCTCCGAGCACCCGGGCGAACTGATTCGAACCGGGAGTCCTCTGTTTGTTTGCACGGTGCTGCCACCGCACTGGCGATCGAATAAAACACTTCCGGTTGCGTTCAAGGTCGTCGCGCTCGGAGACGTCGGCGACGGAACGATGGTGACGGTGCGTGCCGGAAATGACGAGAACTACTGCGCCGAACTGCGGAACTGCACAGCTGTGATGAAGAACCAAGTGGCCAAATTCAACGATCTCCGGTTTGTGGGGAGAAGCGGTCGAGGTAAGTGACGTGTTTGTCTTCTGTTTTTTCTCAACCCCCCCTGCGCTGCTGCCGTCCTTTTATTCTCGACTATAATTCCCTATAATTCGGCCTTTAATTAGTCCAATACATCTCAAAAGTTCTGAAACACAGAGAGAGAGAGAAACACTGTCTCCTAGACGGCCACCGACTGAAACACAGCAGGCGACGACGGTTACTTTTTTCCCACGCAACCACCAAACAAAAACCTACCTCAACAAAGCCAGGGCATTTTTCGTCGGTGCGGAAAACCGAAAAGCAAATCTCCGGTGTCCCTCCGACTCTCGGAGAAAGATGCCAGCATTTCTTTCGTCGCCCAACGAAAGACTTTTCTTATTTCGTTACTTTTTTTCTTTCTTTCTTTCCTCTAGCTCTATCTATCCTCTCAAACCATTGCGTCCTGTTGCGCGTGCTGGAAAAACCCGCTGGTTGGTGTGATTTACTCCTGACTGTCGTCGTAGGTCGTTTCTTTTCCGGCGACGCTATTTTGGCCCCTTTCTTGCTTCCTTGTACATAGACTTTATTTCTTTCGCTGCGATGAGGGGGTGGTGGTGGTGGTGTTGGATGAACATTCCAGACCTGGGATTGGATTTTTCTACTGAAGTGTTGTCATGAGAAGCAAGTGATGTTAACGCTCGAGAAGCGGGGAAGATTCAGTCAAGTTTTTTCTCTGGTTTTCGAACTACTTTTTTCTAGACTTAAAACACATGGACCGAAAAGTTCCGGGCCTAACAAATAGAATACGAATTTTTTTTTGGTTCAAAATTAACTTTATTCATCAACGTAATCTCCATCAAGAGCAACGCACTCATTCCAGCGCCGCTCTAACATTTCAATACCACTTTTGTAGAACGATTCATCTTTTGCCTCGAAATATGTATCAGTTTCAGCGATTACCGAAATTCCTTGCCGGCGAGCATTTATTCAAGGTCTGCAAACAGCCAGTAGTAGCTGGAAGCCAAATCTGGCGAATACGGTGGATGTGGATGCAATCCAAAGTTCAATTTGCCATTGTTTCGATATTGACTTGTGACACGGTGCGTTGTCTTGATGAAACAAGACTTTTTTTGCGATTTCAGTCTTCAAACGCTCCAATAACGCTATATAATACTCACTGTTAATGGTTCCTTTCTCAATATAGTCGATAAATATTTTACTACGCACATCCCAAAATACCGAGACAATAACTTTTCCAGCCGATTGTTGTGCTTTCGGGAGCATTGGGCGAGCTTTACGAGTTGCTGTTCACTCAGATGACGATCATTTTGATTTCGGAGTAAAGTGATGAATCCATGTTTCATCCATTGTCACATATCGACGCAAAAAATCCGGTTTGTTACGTTTAAACTGCGTTCTGTACCATCGGTGTCTCTACGACCACGTTTGAAGTCAGCAAACCATTGTTTTATTGTTATTTATGATGAAACGTAGTCTCCATAACACTTTTCAAGCCATTGCTTCGCTTGGACGGTATTTTCTCCCATCAAGAAGCAGTGTAAAATTAAAACACGAAATTGTTTTTAATCCATTGTTTTGAAAATAACAAAAGTAGCGTCACTCTTAGCACAATAACTCACCAACTAAGAAGCTGTCTTTTTTAGGTTAGTATTAGGGGCGGGTAGGGTCTAACACTTTTGAAAAATCATTTATTATTTTCTTTATATTTTCTTATAGTAAAACATTTGAAGAATTTTCTGTGAAATTTTCAAGCCTCTTGGAACGAAACTCTCGAAGTTATGGACTATTATCTATGGCTATCTCATTCTACGAAGAAGCAAGAGCTCGGTGCACAAGTCCAAGATTTCTACTTCGATTGACTTCAAACCTTGACAAAACATTCTTGAAATGTTTCGTTATAATAAATTATAAAAGAAAAAATATGATGTTTTGAAAATGTTAGACCTTCGGGCTCCCTGGAGTAACATAATTAATTGTTCCATTGATTTTATAGACCTTTAAACGCGTTTTCCTCGATAGCAGGTTTTAAAAGTCCGTGTCCATCGTCATTCAAAAACTCCTCCACCAATTTTTTTCAAATTTTGCACACACTTTCTACATATAAAACAAACAGACCCCAACGTTTTCCTTTCCGTTGTTTGTTACTTTGGGGAGGTTTACCAGCTACAAAATGGCGGATTTTTTCGTGAAAAATCGTAGTTTTCACTTTGATCAACCACCAAAAATTTAAAAAAATAGAAAAAAAAATCAAACAGAAACGTTGGGGTCTAGAAAAACTTCTACTCTATCTATGGTGCATTCATTTGTTCACTTCTGATTAGTCTGCGCTGAGATACAGTGGACACCGCAAATCATGATTCTTAAGAAGTGTCCTCAAAAATACCTCTTCACTGAATTATTTCTCAATATTTATCCACGAAAAAATTACAAAATGTTGTTCGAATGATGCTTTTTATCATGTAAAACATTTGAATTTATTTTGTTGAACGAGATTTCTGGCAAAAAAAAATTAAAAAAGATGATTTATTTCATCGTTTAGATCCTTCCCCCCTTACTGAAAAAGGTGACTGCAATAAAACTAGCACCATCTATGTGTTAGGCCCGGGACTATTCATGCCATGTGTTAGCATTCACTTTACGTCTGCGTAATGGTTTATGTTGATCCGCGAGGTGGCATAGGCAGTTCAACAAAAACTGCTAATGTACTGATGAGTCGAAGACGACACGTAAAAATGTTTATTTATGTCCAACGAGAAATTTTATTTTACCAACACTCTAGCACTACACTCAATAACTCGCGTGACTAACTAGGAAAACACGCATTTTTCGCAATCATTCCAACGCTTCTTAACTTTTCGATGCCGTGCCTGTTAGAGGATTTCCTTCTGCCTCGAAATGGGCTTCACATTCAGTAATTACTCTTTCATTTGAGTTGAATTTCTTATTTGCTAGCATTCATTTTTTCAAGATCAACGAATAGCCAATAAATTTGAATTATAGGGTGGATGAAGAAGCAAATTCGAAATGCAATGCGTTCAATTTAACCATTTTTACCAACGACTTGTGAACCAGTGAATTGTCTTGGTAAAACAGTATGACCTAGTTTTACCTTGACTTTTGCATTCAAACGATCTAACAACGCTATGTAGTATTCGTTATTAATTGTTTTTTTTCTTTCTCAAGGTAGTCGATGAAGATATGAAGCCTTTGGACACGTCAAACGAGGTTCACCGGTTGCATTAAACTTCAATGATGATCGTTTTGAATCCGGAGTGAAGTAATATATCCATGTTTTATCCATTGTCACATATTGACGCAAAAATTCCGGTTTGTTACGTTTAAACAGAATTAGAATCATCAACATGTTCTCGTTTTTGTTCATTCAGTGAACAAGCGCGGTATCCACTTTGAACAGAGCTTTCTCAAAAATCAAATGCTCGTGCAATATAAAGCCAACACGGTCTTTTAATATCTTTACGATGTCAGCTACCTCACGCAACTTCACTTTTGTCGTGAATACGACTTACTTTACTATGGGGCGCCTTTTCAAAATGTACCCTCTGAGAGAGTGATAAGTTTTTGATCGTGAATATCTCTTGTTGTATCAACAAAATTTTTGCTACATGCCATCGGAAATATGATTATTTTCAGTTGTGTAACATAATCTCTAATAATTCAAAATTAAACTTTTCTGAAATGTTTGGTATTAACGAGTATCAACGAGGATAATTCATAGAGCGCGTTTGCCTTCTCGTATTTTTAAAGCTCATATCTCAGTGATCTGTGAAAGGATTTATATAATCTAATAATCAATAGAATCGAAATTGTTCAACTTAAATGCGTATAGCAACAGCATTGAAGTATTTCAATAGTACACTCTTGAAAAACCTATCTCATTTGACCCATGTCAACATCAGCCAATCAGAACGCGTTCTGAGGAAGAGAACAAAATATCTGCTGCTGTACAACAAATCGTTCGAGAAAAATGTTCCGAACAGTGCTTAATATCGGAGTGAGTTCCACAATTTGGTCCTTCTGGAAGGCAGGAATGAATACCTACAGCATTTTAATAGTTTAAAAATCTGTATGCGGCTATTTTTATAGTCATTAGGACCGCCCATTAGATTAAAAGCTACAAACGAAATCACGTAAAAAGAAACCTCCTAACAGAAATTGGATCAGTTTGGATTCTATCGCCACTGCGAGCAGATGTATTGTGTGTCGTTTGCAAAGCTAGTTTCGCTTCCGACAAGAGCGATTACGTCACAGCTGCCAGTCGTTTGCGTTGGTGAAAAAAACAACGAAAAGTGGACAACGGTGGAGAGCATCACACAAAATCAGCCATTCTAATAGCTCTAAAAGTTTTCTAAAGCACTATTAGGATTTGTTGTTCGTAAATCGAAGGTAAATATCCTCAGTTTAGTGCAAATCTAGAACAGATTGATTGGATTTGTGCACTTTTTGCTGTGTCAAATTCACAGTAATCGAGATCAAGTGAAGCCTTCTTTGTTTTTGCGAAAAATGTGAAATGCTTGCATAATTCATACAATTGATCAACTAATTGATATTCGGAAGTGTTAAGGGACATGTCAGTTGTTTTCGTTTTCACGACCTCCAGTTATGTCTCTAACATTACCCACCCGCCTTTTTTGATCATTCAAAACGGTTTTTTTTTTTATTCAACAATATAATATATTTTTAGGCACACTGCTTAAGCTCTAAGATGCCAAGGGTATTTTCTAATCTTAATTAACGACTAACTTAAAACTAGAATAGTATCATTAGATTATGTCGTCTTAGATTTTCTAGAATCCATTGTATGTTGCATGGGTCTTCCAGATGGCGCTATCTATGGCCGATTCCTTTCGGTTCGTGTGGGTCCGCGGGAAACACCCCCAGGCTACGAAGGCCCGGCGGGTGGCCCATTCAAAACGGTTGTTACGGTTTGTAATGTTGTATCTGATGGGGCGAAGTCGCTATAACACTTTTCAAGCCACTTGCTTCGGTATTTTTTCCATCAAGAAGCAGTGTAAAATAAAAACACGAAATTGTTTTTGATCCATTGTTCTGAAAAAAATCTGCTTGTACCTTTTGAACTGAGTAACAATATTTGCATACATTTGTTTTTTTGAACAGTAACACACTCAAAAATGTTTTCGGCCGTTTTCAAACGACTTTTTGCGTGAATTTTCAAGGGGAATTATGCGGTTTTCTTGTATCGTCTTAGAAATGCACTAGACGTGGATATGTAGTGTTATCTAAAAAAAAAAACCTGACACATTTCGTACTCCGGTAAGGGTAAGGGAGGGAGAAACTGAACACGACATCGGAGAAATCGAGGTTAATTTTCGTCTAGTAGTTTTCCATCATGGAGCACTGAAGTGCCGCTCACCGCGTTTTCATTTTTAGTTCGGTTTTGAAGAATCAGTCCTACGTTAAAACTGTTCGTGAGTTTAAAACCTACTTTCTTCTACTTACCGATACCATACTCGGTTTCTCCCTCCCTCGTTTGGTTCCAGTGTAATCAGAGAACAAAATGTGTCCGGTTCCTTTGCGCAACCCTGTATCTCCCACTCTCTGAAACTTAACACCAGATCTTGATGTTTTATGCATTCCTAAAATATTTAGAGTTGTCGATATCGAAGTCGATTTCAGAAAAACACCTATTTTTGTCCTATGTTTCGTGTTTTCGTCTTTTGACTGAATTGACCACTAAATACTCTTGTGCAAGATTTTACGGCTGGGTGCAACACAAAAGTTTATTGACTGGCTACGTTATGTGGTAGAGTCCTACGAATTAACCTTGGCTCTGTGTACCATCTCCGTTCTCAAATTTATCAGGAGTTCCTCAAGGCAGCAATAGGGATTCACTTTTCTTTTTGCTGTTCATCAACGATGCTGTTTCGCTATATGCATATGCCACACTATTGACGACTGCATTCGGTTTCAAAAACTTTTTGTTACATTCGTCGCCTGGTGTCGTAGAAACTGCTTGATTGTCAGCTTTGCGAAATGCCAAATTGACCTTCTAACAGTTCGGCTGAAAAGTTCGTATCGTTTAATGGAAACACACATTTTTTTGCCAAAATTCGTTTTTATTATTCAACATAATTGCCATCAGAGGCGATACAGCGATTATAGCGATCTTCCAACTTTTCGATACCATTTTTGTAGTATGATTTGTCCTTTGCCTCAAAATAGGCCTCAGTTTCAGCGATTACCTCTTCATTGCTTCTCAATTTTTTACCAGCGAGCATTCTCTTGAGGTCTGAGAACAGGAAAAAGTCACTGGGGGCCAAATCTGGAGAATACGGTGGATGAGGGAGCAATTCGAAGCCCAATTCGTTCAATTTCAGCATGGTTTTCATCGACTTGTGACACGGTGCATTGTTTTGATGAAACAAAACTTTTTTCTTCTTCAAATTTGTTTATTTGTTTATTTTATAGTTCATCTGACAATGTATGTCTTAATGAATAAAAAATTTTAATGTAAAAGTAAAACTTAAAGTACATTATTACGGTAGACAACACGAAAACGGTCAAGTAATCTAAGATAAAAAACATTAGACGACACGTTGAAATTAAAATATTCGGCAAATTCATTGAATCGTAGGCAAACGGATCTGAATGGTTCATTTTGACCATATAGTGTGTTACGAGTTTCCAATAGCAGAAAAGGTCGTTGTCGAAGAGGCCTCTCAGGAGTATACAAATTTAGTCGCTCGAGTAAAGCAGGGCAGTCTACACTACCCAAAAGCAGTTTCGCAGCAAATGATGCTTGAGCATATGCTCTTCTCAATTCCAAAGGTTCAAGATTTAGTAAACGGCAACGGTCCTCGTATGACGGTAGCTGCGTTGGATCAGACCAAGGTAAAAACCGCAATGCGTATCTCACGAATTTTCGTTGAATTGCCTCAATCCTGGTAATCCAATTAGAGTGGAACGGACACCATACAATCGCATTAGATTCGAGCAATGACCGAACCAGCGAGCAATATAGGGATCTCAAACATAACGGATCACGGAACTCGGACGAAATCTTAAAGATGAAGCCCAGTTGTCGGTTTGCTTTACGAATGATGTTGTCATAGTGTAACTTGAAAGTAACTTCACGGTCCAGAATCACGCCAATATCTTTAATGTGCTCTGTTCGGGCGAGGGAGCATCCTGAGATTTTGTAATCGAAAGCAATTGGAGCTTTTTTACGGTGGAAGGAAATAATCCTGCATTTTTCGACGCTTAAGTCCAAAAGGTTTCTAGAGCACCAATTTTGGAATACATTCAGCATTTTTTGTAATTCGATGCAGTCCGAAAGGCACTTGATGATTTGAAAATTTTTTGTATCGTCTGCGTAAAATAATCGACAATCCAGTGGCAAAAGCAGAGACACATCGTTTATGTAGATCGAGAACAGCAGCGGGCCGAGTATGCTACCTTGTGGAACTCCAGAAAGGTTCGAAAACTCATCCGACATAGCCGAGCCAATTAAAACTCGCACACAGCGTTGCGATAAATAGGATCTGAACCAACAAACTGCACGAGTAGAAACGCCAAGTAACTCCAATTTCTTTAGAAGGATTCCATGATCTACCCGATCGAATGCCGCCTTAAGATCGATGTAAGCCGCATCAATCTGCAACCCGCAGTCCAAATTCCGTAAACAGTTTGAAGTGAACTGCATGAGATTTGTCGAAACCGACCGTTTTGGAAAGAAGCCATGTTGTTGAGAATCTATATAATTTTTGCAACACGAAAACAAATGAGGCCGTTTTTTGAAATTTCGTCCTTCAAACGCTCTAATAACGCTATATAATAGTCACTGTTGATGGTTTTTCCCTTTTCAAGGTAGTCGATGAAAATTATACCATGCGAATCCCAAAATACAGACGCCATAACCTTACCGGCCGATTGTTGAGTTTTTCCACGCTTTGGGTTTGGTTCATCGCGTGCAGTCCACTCAGCTGACTGTCGATTGGACTCCGGAGTGAAGTGATGGAGCCATGTTTCGTCCATTGTTATATATCGACGAAAAAAATCGGTTTTATTTCGATATAACAGCTCCAAACACTGCTCAGAATCATCAATTCGTTGTTGTTTTTTATCGATTATGAGCTCACGCGGCACCCATTTTGCACAAAGCTTTCTCATATCCAAATATTCGTGAATAATATGTCCAACACGTTCCTTTGATATCTTTAGGGTGTCAGCTATCTCGATCAACTTCACTTTACGGTCATTGAAAATCATTTTGTGGATTTTTTTCACGTTTTCATCGGTAACAGCCTCTTTTGGACGTCCACTGCGTTCATCGTCTTCGGCGCTCATATGACCAGTACGAAATTTGGCAAACCACTTACGAATTGTTGCTTCGCCCGGTGCAGAGTCTGGATAACACTCATCAAGCCATTTTTTGGTATCGGCGGCACTTTTTTTCATCAAAAAGTAGTGTTTCATCAACACACGAAATTCCTTTTTTTCCATTTTTTTCACAATAACAAAAGTAGCTTCACTCAAAATGCAATATCTCACAAACTAATAATCAGACAGCTGTCAAATTTATACACGTATCTTTTGAAGGTTGGTACTAACTGAAAATGGTATGGATTTAATTCTAGTGGCGCCCTCTCATAGAAACGATACGAACTTTTCAGCCGATCTGTTATTTACATCGTTCATCTATAGTTTCAAAGGCGATGCGTAAACTAGGTATTTTTGCAAAGGCCGAGCATTGCTTGAAGGCGTTTTATTGCTCTTTGGATCGTCCCATACTGGAAAATGCTGGCCTAGTTTGGAGACCTTATCAACTTTCATGGAACTTACGGATTGAGCGTGCTCAGAAAAGATTTGTTCGTCTTGCTCTAAGATAAAAATAAAGACACACGAAAGAAGATAATTTTCTTTCCCGTATTGTTGACCTACAATTGTACTTCTGAAATATCTCATAAAGCATAATCTCTTTTGGTGACGAAACTTTGCTTTAACGTTCTGTTTGGTTGCTTACTGACTCGACGGGAACGATATCCTGCTCGCGAACGAATCCTTCGAACGGTAGTGCGAACAGCAGCAGTGTTTTTTTGTTGTACGATTTCGTTATCTGAAAGTCCGGTTCTCAGCACCTTCTGGTTCGGCTTGCGGTCATATGTCCTGCTACGACACTTACCTTGAGGTACAATAGTCTCGTTTTCTTTTGAAAAAATACCGACTCCCGTTCATTGAACATGTCTCACCGCCTATTAATTATCCTTAGGTATTTCACCGTTCACAAAACGTTTGAAGAGTACTATAACTAGAATTATCTTCTGACAAATCCAAGAAACTATTGAAAGTGTAAACCATACCAAAAAAATCTCATCAGGCAAGCAATTTGTAGTTGTATGTTTAAAAATTATGCTTTCGTAATGTCTGAATCATGAATTAGAAAATCTGAATTACTGAATTTAGGGGATGGGTTTGAAAGGACATGCACATGCACTGAGTGCATTTTCACTCAAGTTGAAACACAAACTTGTGTATTTTTTGGTGTTGTCAATTTATCAAACATAAATTTCACAACCTCTGGGAAGCCGATTGGCAACTCCGCAGTAAAAAAAAAAACACTATTTATTCATTTCTAATGCTAAACTATCCATCTAATCGTAGAGACTTCATTCATTTTCAATTTACACCCATCCCCCGAATGAACCCAAGTCACCAACCTATTCGGAACGTACTCACGGAGACCAATTACAATCTCTTGCAATTTTCCATCCGCGGTGGTCGCAAACAGACAGTCGCGCTTGTGTTGCGAATGTTTGTAATTGAGATACGAAAATATCAATTCCAATCTTGTTTCGTCCACAACACTGGCCACACCGGACTGGACTGGACGGGGCGCTTCCGACGTGGCATGACAACCGATGACCGCGACGTGACTTGGATGCAACGACGATCCGCACTAAATTAAGCAGGATATAATTTAAATCTCGCGCTTCTGGTGCCGAGGCAAACTCTACGCGGTGGTGTCCAGTTTCGCACGTACCGATGCCGCGGCGGATTGGCAAGACTGGCCTCACAACTATCCGGTCTCACACCCGGATTTGCATGAAGAATAGTGGACAGGATTCGCCACGCAACGCTCTTTGCTAGAGCTCGTTCTCGATTGGGGTGAAGCTACTTTTCAATGTCGGTATCGCACGCAGTTAGACAGAAGCACGGCGTGACAGAGATCCCTTCACTGGCGCTCTGTTCATATTCGCAATTTCGGAAACTAACCACCAGACCAAGCAATTGAGGTCAGTAGAGCGAGACGGGTGAGGGTCGAGGACCGGGGGTGAAACTGACAGACTATCGGTGGAAGAGGAGTTGCTGCCAACGACTGACGACACTCGCGAATAATGCGTTACTGATGGGACAGCAGGGTTGCCAGCCAGGGTTATGCGATGAAGAAGCACTTAGCACGGGTTGCGGCACTCGTTGTTTCAATAACGAAATCCCTGCTACCTGCTCACAATCCGGAACGACATGGCAGTTGGTTTTGAGTGAAAGTTGCGCAAAATGTATGGTGATAAATTCGGACGAACCACGGAACGTTAGTTGCTTCCTTTGACATAATGCGAGAACCAGAATGGATGATGTTTCCTCCTGTGGTCGTCTCACTGATGTGCTGTCTTGTAACCGGATTCAAAGCTTGACAGCTAGTGGCACGTGATTCGCGGTTAGTTTTGGGATGGCACCGTTGAGGAGAAGTCATCGGAGTTTTTTTTTCAAACGTTTTCTGTTGAGCCTAGATAATTGGTTCAATTTATTCGGAGGTTGAAGCCAATTGAAACGAGTTTTAATTCTGTATCATAGCCCAACTCATTATTGATGAAACGAAAAACCAAAGCTAAAGCTTAGCGCAAGAGATCCTTAGATATCCTCATTATCTCTGATAATGAGGATATCTAAGAAAGGTAAACTGTTGTCTTTCTCCTCCTCATAGGTGAATTTAATGTTTTTATGTAAGTTATTAATCATTCGTAAGAAAGTTGATAAATCATTGCGTTTGACGATACAGAATATATCATCAACGTATCTCCACCAGCGATTAGGTAATAATCCCTGGTTTTTCAAAAGTTCTTCAAGATTTGCCATAAACAATTCGCATAAAAACGGGGAGAGCGGATTACCCATTGGTGCCCCTTGTAACTGTTTATAAAATCCGCCTCTGAATTTGAAGTAATTTACATCCATACAAAGCCGAGTTAGGTTCAGATATGACCTTACTTTGCTTTTCCATAAATTGTTACTATGTTGTTGAAGTAACCAATCTTCTAATAGATTAATTAAGTCTTTCACCGGGACACTTGGGAATAAGGCGGTTACATCGAATGACACCATTATTTCGTCTTCTTCGATTTCACCAGAGTTTTGAAGTTGACTCGTAAATTCTTGTGTGTTGGGGACTGATCTACTGAAAAATTTTTTTGGCATAGAATGGAATTCTTTTACTAGCCATTTGGCGATTTTTTGGGTAGGGGCTCCCAATGAAGAAAAAATTTCCCTTATTTCGTTACCAGGTTTGTGAACCTTTGGTAGTCCTTTGATTTTGGGTAAAGAAGGGTTAGGAACTTTGAGGTGATTGAGGTTGATATCGAAGTTTGGATTACATTCAAGAAGAGTTTTATCCACTTTTTTGATAATTTCAGGAAGGGGATCGGTTCTTTGTTTCCTATAAGGACCGTCATTAATTTTTTGGGTTATCAAGTCATCATAATCTTGTTTGTCCATAATAACTACTTTATTTCCCTTGTCAGCCTTTACATAAAAAACAGGCTTTTCTCGCAATTGTTTCACTAGTTCTTTTTCATCAATGGTTTGCTGATTATTCAAAGAAGTACTTTTAATGACGTCAGCTACGATAGTTCTGGCGTCATTAATTTGAGGAAACGAAAGATCACAGTTATTCAAACCTGTTTCTATGTCTATAATAACTTGTTCAAGATTTACTTTTGAAGAAATTGCATAATTTCAACCAAGATTTAGAAGATTAGTTTGTTCATTGGTAAAATTTTGAGATGAACGAGTTACAAGAAAATCCTCCAAAAATTGTACTAGAGGTGTTGGGGGACGGTCTGAAAGATTTTTGGAACGTAAATTTTCGAATTTCTTATGAAGAAGAATTCGTTTGCGTTCAGATTCACAATGTTCTGCAATTTTTACTTTGTTTAGAAAAGTTTCGAAGCCTTGGGAATATTGTTTCGCTGTCTCCACCATCGGAAAATTTAAAAAGAATATCGGTAGACTTCAATCCAAACATTGCACATCCTTTGAAATCAAAGCTAAATAAATTTGGTTTGGATTTAGTATTCAGCAGCATGAACTGTCAATTGAAAAATTTACTAGGTTCTACAAAAGATCCTACGGATAATTTGAAAAAATCTGGGGTATACAAAAACTCGTGTTCTCATTGTGATAAAATATATATTGGACAAACAAAGAGAACTCTAGACATCCGTTTCAAAGAGCACGTCGCTGAAATAGCGAAAGCATCTAAAGAATTAGAGAAAGGACTACCACATCATTTCAAGTCAAAACTAGCTGAACATGCCTTTTCTGAAGATCATGAACTCACTACCAACGACATAAAAATCATAAGACAAATTTCCAACCCATGGAAATTAGACACAGCTGAAAGTTTAGAAATCTTCAAAAATAACTACATTTCTTTATTGAATCGTGACCAAGGAAATAAGCCCTCCTGGCTATTCAAGCTATTACCGACACATAAGATACAAATAGATTCAGGTAATACTTAATCCCTTAATATCCCACTTCTTCAGTTTGTTGCCCTCCGCTGACAATCAAACTACCGTTTTACCCGTCTGTTACTACCTGTTTCTTCCCGTTTTTACCCGTTGACAATAAGACATTTCGTATAAAAGGAGCAGCATTACAGCATTCTTTCAAACAAACTTATAAAACCGATACACTGAAGAAGGATGTAAGTAACATTCCGAAATACGCGTATCTGTATTGTAACGTTTGTTATGCTTCATTAAAGTATAGTGACTTGGCGAAAGTGTAATAACGTGACAGTGAAATAGTGGAATTAAATGGTACAGAAAAAGTGAAACTGCTGTCATACACATACACCTCAACCGGAAAATGAAACGTTTCAATGAGGTGTCGCTCGTGCAACTGAACAATGTCACACTTCCTGCAAAGTTACCTGTATTCAGTTATTTGAACTTAAGACGTCTGAATTTAATTCCCAATAGGGAATTTTCCGGCAAAATGTTCACAGGGCATTAAGAAATATTTACTCCACTTGAAAGATGGCATTTTATTTCCGTTATCAATTCCG
Source organism: Malaya genurostris (assembly GCF_030247185.1). NCBI lineage: Eukaryota > Metazoa > Arthropoda > Insecta > Diptera > Culicidae > Malaya > Malaya genurostris. The sequence goes on from NC_080570.1 coordinate 151,526,526, forward strand.
TTGCTAATAAGCCTAATGCTACAGATGCGCCCTAAAGAAAATACAAATACTATCACTTCTCTTTAGCAGCAATTTTTAAACGTTAAGCGTAGTTAAATGTGTTGATATGTTTTATCGGAAGAATTGCGGCTTTCTCAGTGAAGTGAAAATAGGCAAACGATTTATTTATGAAATTGCCCGTCGTTTCGGTGGTTTCTTACTGGCTTTTTTGGCATGAACTGTCCGAAAATTCAGTACATGGAAAACTTGCTTTACAAATAACTCTTCTGCATACTTTCACTTACATGAAAAGGGCCACTACGTAACTGACATGAATGACGTTCATTTGCCATCTAAAATTTTCAATATGAAACGTTTCTGATCAAATGAAGAGGATTTTTGTTCGTTCTCCATTAAGTGACAGCAGTTGAATACAGCAATTTCCTTTTACCTGAATGGACATGATAAAATTAACCGATATGTTAGTTAAAGCAACAAAATTTTAGTAGAAACAACCAAGGTGTGAAACAACAATTGCAATATTGTAATTTTGCGATCAGCGGATTCTCCGTGAAATTTCTTCCAAGGAAGAAAACATCTTTGTATTATTGTTTTTTTTTTTTTTTTTATTTTAATGTTGTGACACAAAGTAAAGACGATCGGGTTTCGGATATTTGCACCCTAGGAATAAAACTCTAGAAAGACCATAGGAAAAGTATGCTCCATCGCTAATTTCATTCTGTTGTTCGTTGGGTAGTGACATTCGATATTTACATGGTTCGTTTTACCACTGACGCACTTCATTTCCTTCATCAACTCGTAGAACTTGGTGATGAAAAATTAAATTATCGCCGATTTAAGGTGCAGTAGGCGAACAATAAACGTACGTTTCCTGGGTTTTGTTTTTCTCTCTACAATTTGAATTGATTGCATATGTTTTGTACCATTGTCCATCGAAAATCACAACTTCTTCTGTCTAGCAAATTATGAATTCTGAAACAACAATATTTTCGTACTCTTTAACTCGGATGGAGTCAATATTTTTAACATTAACAGTAGCATTCTGCCTACTGCCAAGTGGCAGTCGGATAGCGTCAAATAGTTTTTGTTCGAACCTACAACAACATGTGGCCGAGTGTTGTCGTGATGAAAAGCACTCATATGTGGTACCATTAGTCCGTGGAAAGTTTGAAGTAAATGCCTTTTTCTTTAAGTCGTTCTCTGGGAGAGTGAAAGACTTTAAATTGAGAATATCTAGCGATAAACCATCATCGTTATCCGCAAGAAACAGTAACATGTGTTGACTGAAACGTTCAAAATAACACTACTATCAGGTGTACAACTTTGCTTCCGCCGTTTTTTCCAAAGTTGAAAGCTTCATTGCGAAAAAGTGCTTACAGATGTATTATTCAAAGTATTGTCCGTCGCATGCGACAACTTTCTCCCATCTTTCCGGCAATTTTCGGATTCCGGCTCGAAAAAAGGAGTCCTCTTTTGACGCTATCCGTGAAGCAATTCATTTTTCCAACTCTTCGAAGGATTGAAAATGTTGATCTGCCAGGCCAGGTGGAAGTCAGAAGGGGTGATATCTGGGGAATACGGCGGGTGGGGCAAGACTTCCCATTTCAGCGTTTCCAGGTACTTTTTGACTACTTTTGCGACGTGAGGCCGAGCATTGTCGTGTTGAAGGATGACTTTGTCATGTCACTCTTGATATTGTGGCCGCTTTTCTTATAGCGCGCGACTAAGGCGCATCAGTTGCGTTCGGTAGCGATCTCATGTAATGGTTTCACCTGGTTTTAAGAGCTCGTAGTAAAAAATCACACCGAGCTGATCCCACCAAAATACAAATCAACATTTTAGCGCCGTGAATATTCGGTTTTGCCTTCGACGAAGTAGCATACCCGGGCTTTCCCCATGATTTTCTACGTTTAGGATTATCGTATCGAACCACCGGTTACGATTCAATGTAAAAACCCCTTACGATTTTGTCTTTGAAGCAGTTGCTCACATACAAATAGACGGCGTTCGATTTCCCTCAGTTTCAACTCGTACGGCACCCAGTTTCCTTTTTACTGAATCATGCCCAGATAGCCTTGAGACGTGTTGACATGGCTTGCTGACTCACTCCCAACGATTCGGCAAGCTCTTCTTGGGTTTAACACGAATCTTCATCAAGCAATTTGTTCATCTTTGAAGGTTTTTTCTCTTCCACCACCATGTTTGTCTTCGACATCGAAATCACTATTTTCAAAACGTTGAAACCACTCCCGACACGTTCTTTTACTCAGAGCAGCATCACCGTAAGTTTCTGAGAGCATTCGATACGCTTCAGCTGCATTTTTTTTTCGAATTGTAACAGAAAAGTAAAACTTTCCGCAAATGGCGAGAATTGGGTACATAAACAGACATTTTCGAGCGTGAATAATACGAAAACAAGAACGCTCTCCACAAAAGGGTTTTTTTTCTGCTTTGATTATAGAGGTTTCAACCATGGTTCCATTGATTGATTTTACGTTTCGTCTTTGACTCATCAGTGCTTAGCAGTTTAAGCTGAACTGCTAGTACGACTTGGCGGCTCAACATAAACCGCTAGGCAGACGTAAAGTTAATGTTATTTGCAAAACACTTTTTGCTATTACACCGAAGTGTAATGTCTGAACTAACGTCTCGAACGAAAAAGATTTCGGTTAGCTAGCCGAACAGATTTTGGTATTTTCTGATCCTATATGCGGGGTTGGGAATCGAACCCAGGTAGGCAGCGTGAAAGGCATCGACTTACCCATTACGTTATATCCATCCTTTAATTTGGTTCTTTTTCGAACCAACAAACCGATCCCGATTTTTTTCCATCGAAATAATAAAACCACTAGTGAAAAACCGATCAAGCCATCGAGTTGGTTTTCCAAGCTCGAACTTTGTTTTTTCTTTAAGTGTGCCAAATAGTATTATTTACATTCAACAATTAAAATAGGAGTGAACTATTTAAATATATTTTTTCATGAAAATTGGGAAATGAAGAACGCTGCTGTAAATGTTTTGCAAAAAATCACGAGTCGCATAATAAACAAGAAAAAGTTAAAATTCACACATTCAATAAATTTGTGAGATTATCAAAAAGAATATCAGTGAATTAGGAATGTATCGTACCTTTTCAATCGTATTCACGTCACTCGGGTTTACCCATTTTAATTTTCCAAATATATTCGTTCTATGGAGATATTAATTACCCTGCCAAGGATCGTATGAGGTTTTATCGCGACAAAATCTGGACATCCCTGAATATGTATATCTCTGGAAATAATTCATGAATGTGTGAAATATTTCGCATACTGATTAAAGTATGTCTGTTCATGGCGTAGAGTTTTTCGGTAATACTAAAAGCTTTTAGATCGAAGATGACGTCGAAAGAAAAGCAATTGCGAAAGGCAATTGTGTGCGAAAAGCAATGAAAACTCGGATCTGTTAGTAAGAAAATTTACAAAAACAAACTTGGTTTTCCTGCAAGAATTGTCCATAACGTTCCTAACTCTTTCAATACTCGTTTGACGACAGCCATGGGAAGCTAAAACTCGGGCTCGCAAAATGTATCGCGAATATTTGACAAACTTTTCCTGCGTGATAATGGACGATGAAATTTATATGCTGGAAGACTTTAAGCAGCTCCTTGGAATGTATTTTTTTCACTGCCATGTGGCGAAACGCTTCCCAAAATATATCTGGTTTGGCAAGCAATATGCAGCTGTGGTCGAACAAGCCAAAGCTTAATCACTACTGGAACGTTAAACAAGGAAATATACCGTGAAGAATGCCTAAAATACGCAGCCATGACGCTCCCTCGCTATTTTTGTATGATTTGGCATCTTGTCACTACGCTAAAGATGTTTTGGAATAGTATAATGCTATCTATATACCCGTAGTTGGGTTCTATCGAGCGGTATTGAGCTCTTGTGAAAACTTTTTCAATATAAACATCAAGCTACAATTATGGATAAATTAAGAAAATCTTGTACAAAAGCAGCTGAATCGATTGCAGAGAAGTCTGTACAGACTTGCTTGAGTAAACTCAAAAGTTCATAGTTTCTTCACGGAGTCTCATTAAGTAACTGTAATTAGTTTTAAGATGGCTAATAATGCACAATTAAATGAATAAAAACTTAATCTGTCCAGATTTTGTCGCGAACAAGCACTATTGACCGATCTGCTTTAAGTGTCGTTAACGAAGTTTTTTTATTCGTTTTTTTTTTGCATTTAAGCTTAACGCGGCCTTTGTACAATAAATTTTTGTTTCTGCTGGATCTTGTTGCATCTTTTTTCCTTGGAAGAGAGGCGCTTTCGCTATTATCTAGCGAATGAAGGGGGAGCAGTGGTTCGCTATTCACGGTCCCGTCCATTGGTTCGGCATCACTGTTATTGGAGGAACAATCGTTACTTATTTTCCAGGCTTTGGGTAAGTTGTTAACTGCAGCTGGTATACTTTGTTCTATAGGGGATACTGATGGTTTCGTTGAGGGGGATGCCTCATTGTTGTTGGTGGCTGTCACAGGTGTACTGGGGTTGCTTGGGGATGATGTGAAGGAAACACCGTTGTCCTTTGGTGTAGTTGTCTTCTTGTCCAATTTATCACATGGCTTACCGTAGTGAACAGCTTTTTGACAATATTGACATGTGGCCATCTGATTGTCATAGGTAACAAGTGATTTGCACGGGATTCTTCTATCCTGACCGAATGTCACATAAAAAGGGATGTTTTCGTGATCCACATAGTGCACATTGTTATTGTCTTTTGCGAATTGAATTGCATCAAACTCTTTATAAAACTGGATGTAAACAACATTATTTGTCTTATTGCATTGAAGTAAATACACACGTTTAATGTCAAGATGCATTTGCTCCTTAAGAAAACCTTTAAGTTTACGTATCGTAGGTCGAATTTTGCACTACCTGAAGTCAACAATAATTGTATTCTTTCGTAGCGGCGGTAGCTTTTGTTCGTTTGGTTCACTCATTTCGAGATCGAGATCTATTGTTCACTACACAATACTGTACTTAATTTCTTCCATCCGGAACGAAAGCGGTTTTTTTTATCGACTGACTTGGATGAGATGTGAAAGCGAACTGCATCAGAAGCTTTGCATTCAAGGTGAATACGTTTGAACATGTTTAAAACAAAACTCAAATAACTATTCGAGATTTTCTACCACCGAAATGCAGGTCAGTATTATTCAACTAGGTTTAGGTGCAGTTTGCGCCGAGGCAATTTGTTGCTCTCGTTAGTCCCGCCTTATTGATTGTGAACATGCAATGACACAATATTTAGTTAGGCCGGGAATTTTATGATCAACTTACAATTAGTGTCCAATTCATTATATTTTTTATTCATTTTATTTTCATTTAATGATTTAGGCACGAATATCAAAGTTTGGGTTTGTTTCTTTGGTGTTGATTTCAATTGGAACGTGTATCGCGATTATAAAGAATAGCAATATGCTGCAAAGCCTTCCTGTTTATGATATGTAATTTTGAAAATGAAATCATGAACATCAATCATAATTTTATCAGATATCTGCGATAGACGTTCATGATTTACTAAACGACAATGTTATTCTCTCTCGTACGGAAAACGTGTTCTCCTAAACATGTTCCATTCAAAACATCTTCACAAAAGCAATTTTTCCGAAAGACACAACAATTCAATCATTAATCCTGAATAGAAGATTAATTATTCAACACATGGGAGCACATTTTCCGCATACTTAAAACTTCCGATTGATAGACGACTGGAGCACACGGCGCTGTTCTTTCCAGCTGGCAAAGGAAAATTACTCAAAAAGTGTCACGACGTATGTGGCTCTTTGTACCCAAACCCACCCCCACACACACACGCACACACTCAGGACACCCACCGGTCTCCGGATAAGAAAGGGAACGGTACCATTCTAAATGAAAGAAATTAAATTAATCGCCTCGTTTTTGTTCGACGGCGAGAATCGTCCACCCTCCCCCTTTCACTTTCCTCCACATCTGGATACGGTCTGCTGAAACAAAAGGGTCCAAATAATTGTGCATGTGTGTTAGAGGGTATAAAATAAAGTACGACATTTTTTGCTACTTTCGGCAAAGGTAAAAGTTAACCCCGCCACCGACGCCACCGCCGCCGGCCATCAATGGTTTCCAGATGAGTTTACTTATGTTGGAAATTTTGCTATAGGTGGAAGGTATTCCCGAAGAACCTTTTTCTGTGCCCGCCGACCTTCCTTTTGATCCCAGACCCAGACAAACGGGACGATTTCCATACGAGAGCCGGGGCGGGAATCTTCTATCGAACGACGCCGACGACAACAACACGATGTCTGCGTCGTATGTGGCCAAATTTCCAGTACACAAGTGAAAGACAATTCGGTGGGTGGTGGAATAGGTTTGGAACGGGCGACTAAAAAAAAGAACACGAGACATTTTTTGAGTAGTACCGTACCTCGTTCGGGGACAGATAAAAGAAATTAATTTTACATCGGTCGATTTAATAGAATTTCAATGTCGATTAATTAGACCGAGTCTGAACAAACGAAAACCAAAAAGCCGTAAAGATAACGAAGATAAATTAATCGAACAGTTTAGATGCGAATAGATCGATCAACGTTTGCCGCATCCCACCATCGTGCACGGGACATGAATTTAATTAAACTCTTTCGATTTTGCAACTGACGTAATAGTTTCATTCATCCTTTTCGAGGCCCCGTTTCCTTGGGTGGGCAGAGCGCCACTCATAAAGGATAAGCATTTACTGCTGCCGCTGGTTGCCGTGCATATTTTCAAAAGCAGATTATGCTGATGATGAAGAAAAAACCGCAGGGAATTTTAATAAAAATCCTTTCCAACGGCATTCTATCGGATCGGAGATAGAGGCCACTCGCCCAGAGATCTTGATGGTGCTTTCGACAAACTCCGGCGCTGTCTTGGGACTGCGGCGAACGAAGGGTGCAACGGGAAAGCGAAAGATCTAAATTTTGCGATAAAACTCAAATCACTAGCCAACCGAGAAGAGTAGCGCAATGTTTAATTTCAATATTTATTTGAACTATTTTCCACGGCTAGGTTGGCTAGGAAAATTACTGGTTAAAATTATTTTCTCTTCCATCGGTACGATGTTGGCTGGGAGTTTTTTATTTCACGCTGCTTTCGATGCGCTGTTTAAAGAAATTCCATTAGAGATGAGAAAATTAGTGGAATTTAAAAATTTTGAAATCATTTCAATACAGGAATAAACAATGAAAACGTTCTGTTAGAAGTACACAGTAATTTTCACTTTCATTCACGTTTCGTCTTCGACTCAACAGCGCATTATCAGTTCATGTTGAACTAGGAGTAAAACTTAGCAGTTCTTCAAAAATTGCTGAGCAGACGTGAAATTCAAGCTCACTTTTTTATGTTGCATCGTTATACAATATCTAAATTGTTTATTTGTTGTTCAGATTGTAGTTATTAAGAAGTTCGGTTTTTAAAATTGCTTAGCAATTTTGGATTAACTGCTAAGTCGCACTAGCAGTTTAACATGAGCCAGCCAGTGATTGAAATCCATTTTGAAATTTTTGACTACTATTTTCGGTACTTATGAAACCAGAATCCGAAAAATCAGAACAGATTGGCTCAACTTGTACGTTCCTCTGGTTATTTGAAAATTTATGCCAGCAACAAATGTTTCCTATGAATTGGGACATTTTTAACCCATTTTAGAATAGTTTTCTTTGTTTTTTTTTTGCATAAACGACGGTGTGAAATTTTAAACACTCATCAACCAGTATGTCCGAAACCGGTAGCTGATTCAAGCTTTTTCATGGGACTAAAAGACTTTTTCATTATTATTATTAATATTTTCATTATTTTTACCATTATGTAGGAGGTTTTATGCCTGCAGAAGAACAAGTTTGACAGCAACCAACGCTTTCCTTGCTCCAAAATCCAAAATGTTATGCAAGAAAACACAAAAATGATAAGAATAAAATAAAACCAAATAAAATAACATGGAACAGAATAAAATAGAATGAAATAAAATAAAGCAAAATAAAATCCAATAAAAAGGAAAAATATATATTAAATGAAACTGAAATAGAACAAAATATAAAAAATTAAAACGAAACAATAAACATACAATGTAATAAAATAAAATAAAATAAATCAAAATAGAATAAAATGCAATATGTAACGAAATAAAATAAAACAAAGTACAATAAAATGAAATTGAACAAAATCATACAGAAAAATATGAATTAGAATATAGATTTAAAAAGAATAAAAAATAATAAAACAGAACAAAATATATGAAATGAGCTAAAATGAAATGAAATGAAAATGATTGCAATAAAAGAGAATTGAATGAAAAAATATAATATAGAATTTAAAAAAGTCAAACGAAAAAAAATTAATAAAATAGTTAGAATAAAATGAGCTAAGATCAATAAAAAGAAATGAAACAAATTAAAATGAACTTGAAGTTTTTTGATATCATTTATTTTACTCCGGTTTAACCATTTTGGTCATTCATTGTAAAGAAACTGAAGTAAAACCAAAAAGAATAGAATAAAAAATAATATCAATACTAAAACAATAACGTGGAATAAAATAAAACAAATTCTACCCGGCGAACGACCGTTAGTGTGTTAAAGCCGGCTATAAATGAATTGTATAAAAAATATATGAAAAATAAGCAATAAATAATCAATTAAAATAAAATCAAATATAATAAAATCAAATAGATTAAAATAAACGAATGAACTGATCTAAAAATATAAACGAAAAATTAATTAAACGAATATGAAATCAAACGAAAATAAAATAATATAAAACCAAAACTAAATAGAACACTACATAATGAAATAAAATGAAATAAGTTAAACAAAACACATTACAAAAAATAAGATTCAAAATAATAAAGTTATTTTCAATGAAATAAAATTAAATAAGATGGAACAAAATAAATACAATAGAATAAATTGAAATGAAATTAAACAAAAACAATTGAAAAGAATAAAATTAAACAAAATGAAATCCAATTAAAAGGGTTTGTGCCTTAAATTAAATGAAAATAAAATATAATAAAATAAAAACAGGGCAATAAATATGCCACGTAATAAAACAAATGAAATAAAATAAAATAAATCAAAATATAATAAAATGCAATATATTACAAAAAATAGAATGAAATATTACGAAAGCAAATTGAATAGAATCACACAAAAAGACATGAATTAGAAAATAGATTCAAAAAGAATAAAAAATAATAATCTGCAACAGAATAAAATAAATGAAATGAACTAAAATAAATTAAATTAAAACAGAATCAAAAAACCTTTGCGAAAAACTGGAATACAATGAAACAACATAGATTACAATAAAATAGAATTGAATAAAGTAAAAAACAACTGAATTCAAATAAACTACAAAAAAATTATTTTGACTCAATAAACATAAATAAAATGGAACAAATTAAAATGAAATTGGAATAAAATGAAAGAGAATAAAATTAAGAAATGAAATGCTAAAAATGAAAAACTAAATAACATGGAATAAAATAAATGAACAAAAATTAAAATAGAGTCAAAAGAAATAAATTAAAATTTATTGAAAGAAATAGAAAGAACTGAAGTAAAATAAATTTAAAAAAACTTATTCTGAATGCAAATATAATATAACAAAATAAAAAAGAAAATAAAATACAATATAATACAATAAAATGGAATAAATTGAAATCGAATAAAACGAAATGCATTACAAGAAATAGGATTAAAAATAATGAAATAATGTATGATACATAATTAAAGGAAATTGAGTCAAATAAAACAGAACAAAATGACATGGAATGAAATAAAATAAATGAAAAATAAAAACATATATGAAAAACAAAATATATATTGAAGTGGAATAAACAACAATAATACAATGATACAGAACAAAATAAAATAAACAAAACCAAATTAAATGGAAAGGATACAATTAAATAAGAGATAACAAAAAAATCAAAATAAAAAATAAAATGTATTAAAAATAACTTAAAATATGTTAATGTAAAATAAAACAAAATATGTAACAGTAAAATAGAAAGAAATGAAAAAAATCAAAGAAGCTAAAATAAAAATGCAATAACGTATAACAGAATAAAATAAAATAGATTAAAATGAAATACCATTAGAAAAGAAAAAACTAAATAAAATAAATTTTAATCTATTTTCGAGACAATTTTTCGAACACTCTCGCAAGAAAAGTCAATAATAGTTTTTGATCATTATTTCCGCTACTTCCGGAACAGTAGTCGGAGGTTACTCTAATCGATGATTTGGAATTCTAAACGCTCATCACACGGCAATATCGGAGCTCTAAAGTTCAATCCCGACAAGATTCAGATCACTGTAGACAACCTTTTATTCAAATTGGCGGAAATTGAATTAAAAATTTTTAAATAAAACACAATATAATGAAATAAGTCTAAATAAATTAAAATAAGCTAAAAAAAGTCTATAATAAAATAAATAAAGTAAAATAAAATTTATTATAATAAAATGGACTAAAACAAAATACACTAAATTACAATAAAACAATATGGAATGAAATAAAAGAAAACAAGAAAAAAATTGATTGAAATTGAAATAAAACAAAATAGAATGAAAAAAAAAACAAAACAGAATAAAATAAAATTAAATACATTGAAAATAAAATAATACATAACATAAAATGTGATAGAATAAAATTTAACAGAATAAAATAAATTTAAATATAACGTAATAAAATGGAATAGAACATAATGAAATGGACTAAAATAAAATAAAATATGCAATATGAAATAAAATGATATTGAATCTAGACTCGTAAAGATAAGTTAAGCCATCTCGAGAATCAGTGAGTGAATTCCATTTCGAAATATGACTACAATTTTCAGTATAACCGAAGTCAATTCGCCTTTCTTCATAAGATTCTACTTACAATCTTAAGGTAACAGCCATTGTTGAAATACGCAAAAGCAGTTTTCTCCGCTACTATTTGATGAATCTTTAAAGAAAAAAACATCAGTTTATTTAGAAAAATGTACCCAACAAACTCATTTTATGTTCAACGATAGCGAAGAAAGCTGCTTGTAAATTGTTCCTTATTAGAAAGACAAAAATAAAAATAATTATGAGTACTTAGCGTAAAACGGGTTTTCAACCAAACGCCTAAATGGCTGCAAATTGATACGGTAAGTAAGCCAAAACTTGATATCGTGGGAGACATCAGTTTTGACATTGTATTTCGAAAAAAATGTCACTCGAGTAGAGTTGTACTTTTCGGATGCTTAACGGTTCATGTTGAAGTGCTAAGTCGCACTCTCAGTTCAACATGAACTGCCTATGCAATGATGATTCGAAGACGAACCGTGAATAAAAGTGACGGGAACAATAGTTCCCGCTGGCGAATAAATTACCACGCATTTCCAATCCGGAAACAAATCAGTATAAAAATTCAGTTCAGCCAAATATTGCCTAAAATTTGGTCTCAAAAGTGCTCTCACTATCTACATTGTGGTAGCAGTCCCGGATCTGAATCGATTTGATTACACCCGCCGCCTCATTCCCTTTTCGGTCGCCAACCGTTCGATTCCCTATTGTTTGGCCCCTTGTATCGCACTCAGCACATCCATGATGCTGCTGCTGCTGCCAGTGTTGTTTACCCGTCTGTCCGAGGATCAACCAAAAACGGTTCTCTTGTTTTTTTTTGTTTTGCTCGCAAAACCCCCGACACTCGGCCGACAACCGTGCGGTGAGCAATTTGCGCGGAACTGCGCGAAATTATTATTAATTGAATTGGCTTTCATTTGATCCGGATTGTGAAAATAATTAATTAAGTTTGCGCTTCAACAATTGGGCCTTCATCTAATTCACCTGCCTCGTTTATGTGGGGAGGGGTTAGGGGGGGAGGGACTGTTCCGCGGTGTCTAGTCGAAACAATCAGCAAAAGCGGCGGCTTCTGATGCATCCGTGATATAAATGCGTTTGTGTATGAGTGTGTGTGTGTGTGCGCCCGTTTAGATGGTCGGGCCAAGGCGAGTCAATGAATTTAAATGATAGGACTGTTGCCTTGGGGATTTTAATGATTTCGGTCGCCACGAAATGACTGATTCACGCAGAGTCAGAAATCCTGGTCTGTGCCCGCAACCGGCAAACGATACTAATTTTCTAATTTAACCTTTATTGTTACCACTCTTACTGCTGGTGACGGGAGGTGATGTCGGGAAGTGGTGATGGTGGTGCTGGCACGAGTGGTGCAAATTACGATAATATTCGCAACCAGGACAACCGAGTGGTTGCCGCACTGCCACACACACACACATACGATTCAGTGGATGTGCAAGGACAACAATGAACCAAAGTTTTGAGTGCCACCATGCGAATTTTGGCAACATAAAGCAGATCAGTTTTCTTCGGATTGGCCTCTGATTAGTGGAATTAAAGTTTTCAGAATGACTCAAAAATATTAACGAGAAAAACATGCTGATTCATTGAAAAAAGTTTTAAGATTTGCAGAAAATTAAAAAACAAATGAACCGAGGATGGGGTAAAAATCAACAACGTTCGCTGTAAAATTTCGTAATTAGAAGACAAATCAGTAGAAGTGGCAACCCTGGGATAAGAATTTTTTTGAATTTACATATGACTTCAAACACTGATATTCGACACCTTCGCATCAAATCGGCTCCAAAATTATTTTGAAAACATAATTTTATATGGGTTTTGAGACTCGACAAACCGGAAGTCGCCATCTTGAATTTACGGATGACTTCAAATATTGACACCTTCGACACCTTCCCATCAAACCGGTCTCAACATTGTTTCAAACATTCATTTTATATGGATTTGACACTTTCGACAGGCCAGAAATCGCCATCTTGTTTTGACAAATAATTTCAAACATTGATATTTGACATCTGCTCATCAAACTGGTTACAAAACTATATCAAAAATATCCATTGTGTGCAAGTTTTGAAGACTTTCGACAGACCGGAAGTCACCATTTTGTTTTTACATATAACTTCATCGATTGATATTCGACATCTTTTCTTCTAACCCGTTCCAAAAATGTTTTGAAAATATTCATTTTGTATGAGTTTGGAGACTTTTGACATACCGGAAGTCGCCATCTTGAATCTACATATGACTTCAAACTTTGATATTCGACACTTTCTCATCAAAATGAGCTCAACATTATTTCAAACATTCATTTTATATGGATTTGACACTTTTGACAGACCGGAAGTCGCCATCTTGTTTTTACAAATGACTTCACACATTGATATTCGACATCTTCTCATCAAACCGGCTCCAAAATCAATTCGAAAATAGTAATTTTGTATGGGGTTTGAGACTTTCGATAGACCGGAAGTCGCCATCTTGAATTTACGTATGACTTTGACATTGATATTCGACACTTTCTCATCAAACCGGTCTCAAAATTATTCCAAACATACATTTTATATGGATTTGCCACTTTCGACAAACCGGAAGTCGCCTTTTTGCTTTTACATATGACTTCCTCGACTGATATTTGACGCATGTTCATCAAACTGGTTCCAAAATTATGTCAAAAATAACCATTTTGTATGGGATTTGAAAACTTTCGACAGACACCATCTCGAATTTACATATGATTTCAAACATTGATATTCGACACCTTCTCATCAAACCGGTTTCCACATTATTTCAAAAACATTGATTTTGTATGGGTTCTGAAGACTTTCGACAGACCGGAAGTCGCCATCTTGTTTTGACAAATGATTTCAAACATTGATATTTGACACCTGCTCATCAAACTGGTTACAAAACTATATCAAAAATATCCATTGTGTGCAAGTTTTGAAGACTTTCGACAGACCGGAAGTCACCATTTTGTTTTTACATATAACTTCATCGATTGATATTCGACATCTTTTCTTCTAACCCGTTCCAAAAATGTTTTGAAAATATTCATTTTGTATGAGTTTGGAGACTTTTGACAAACCGGAAGTCGTTCTTTTTCTTTGAATTTATTTCTACATAACACTTTTTCATCAAATCGAATCTGAATGTTTTCAAATACATTAATTTTATATGGGGTTTGAGACTATCGACAGACCGGAAGTCGCCATCTTGAATCTACATACGACTTCAAACATTGATATTCGACATCTTCTCATCAAACCGGTCTCAAAATTATTCCAAACATTCATTTTATATGGATTTGACACTTTCGACGAACCGGAAGTCGCCATCTTGCTTTTACATATGACTTCCTCAATTGATATTTGACACCTGTTCATCAAACTGGTTACAAAACTTTGTCAAAAATATCCATTTTGTATGGGTTTTGAAGAATTTCGACAGACCGGAAGCCGCCATCTTGTTGTTCAAATGACTTTGAACATTGGTATTTGCCACCTGCTGCTCATCAAACTGGTTACAAGATTCTGTCAAAAACTTTTATTTTGTATGGATGTTGAAGACTTGCGACAAACCGGAAGTCGTCATCTTGAATTTACTTATGACTTGACACACTGATATTTGACATCTTCTTATCTAATCGGTTACAAAATTATGTCCAAAATATCCATTTTAAATGAGTTTTGAAACTTTTGACAAACCGGAAGTCGCCTTCTTGAATTCACATAAGATTTTAAACATTGATATTTGACATCTGTTCATCAAACTGGTTACAAAATTATGTCAAAAATATTCATTTTGTACGGTTTTTAAAACTTCCGATAGACCGGAAGTCGCCATCTTATTTTTATCTATGACTTCAAGCGATATGAGTATCTATATGAATTTTCGTATGACTCCAAAAATCCATATTAGACACTTTCTCATCAAACCGGTTTTAGAATTAAAAAATTTTTATTTCTCAGGAATTTAAAAGACGAAAGATCGGAAGTCGCCATCTTGCTTTTACATTTGACTTCCTCGATTGATATTTGACGCCTGCTCATCAAATTGGTTACAAAATTATGTCAAAAATATCCATTTTGTATGGGTTTTGAAAACTTTCGACTGACCGGAAGTCGCCATCTCGTTGTTACATATGACTTCATCGATTGATTTCCGACACCTTTTCGGCTAACCCGTTCCAAAAGTGTTTCCAAAATATCCATTTTGTACAAGTTTGGGTACTTAATATAAACCGAAAGTCGCCATCTTGAATTTACATATAATGTGAAACTTTGATACTCAACACTTTTTCATCAAACCGGTCTCAAAATTATTTCAAACATTCATTTTATATGGATTTGACACTTTCGATAGACCGGGAGTCATCATATTGTTTTTCAAATGACTTCAAACATTGATATTTGACACCTGCTCATCAAACTAGTTACAAAATTATGTCACAAATAGTCATTGTGTGCTAGTTTTGAAGACTTTCGGCGAACCGAAAGTCGTCATCTTGAATGTACGTAAGACCTCAAACCTATTCGACACGTTTTCATTAAATCGGTTTCAAAATTATTTATAAAACACATAATTTTGTATGGGTTTTGAAGATTTCGAAAGACCGGAAGTCGCCATCTTGAATTTACAAATGACTTCAAACTTTGATATTCGACACTTTCTCATCAAACTGGTTCTGAATATTTTCAAAAACATTATTTTTATATGGGTTTGGAGACTATCGACAGACCGGAAGTCGGCATATATGAATTAAAATTTGATTTTCGATACCTTCTCATCAAACCGACTAAGATTTATCTCAAAAAACATTCATTTTGTATGGGTTCTGAAGACTTTCGATAAACCGGAAGTCGCCATCTTGAATTTAAATCTAACTTCAAGAATTGATATCCGACACTTTATCATCGAAACGAGCTCAATTTTTTTTTCAACATTTATTTTAATGGATTTGACACTTTCGACAGACCGGAAGTCGCCATCTTGAAATTACATATGACTTCAAATTTGATTTTCGATATCTTCTCATCAAACCGACTAAAAATTATCTTAAAAAACATGAATTTTGTATGGGGTTTGAACACTTTCGAGAACCGGAAGTCGCCATCTTGAATTTACATATGATTTTGAACATTGATACTCGACACTTTCTCATCAAACCGGTTCCAAATATCTTTTCAAAAACATTCATTTTCTGTAGGTTTTCCAACAAACCGGTTCCCAAAATTTGAAACAAAATTATTTTATATGGATTTTGAGACTTCCGATAGACCGGAAGTCGCCATCTTGTTTTTGCATATGACTTCATTGATGGATATTCGACACCTTCTTATCAAACTGGTACCAAAATTATTTCAAAAACATCAATTTTGTATGGGTTTTAAAGATTTTCCATAGACCGGAAGGGGAGCGGGTCATTTCGCCGAAAGCTATTTCGCTGAAAGTCGTTTCGCCGAATGCCATTTCACCGAAAGTCGTTTCGTCGAAAGGGACATTTCGCCGAAAGGGTGATTTCGAATACATCATATTATTATTTTTGTGTGTTATTATGCCTGCTATAGAATCAATGCCAACGATTATCAAGATTATTAATCGGTTACTCGATTGATTATCCGACATCCCTATTCGCTTTTCGGATGTCGTGGCAAGCAGTCGCTTTCAATCAGCAACAGCAAAAAAGGAGACCTTCTGCGTGATGGAAAGCCTCGTTTGCATTGAATTCTGGAACTAAATTCTAAATCCTAATTTGGGAGCTGAATGCATAACCTGGATTTTGGTTCATCTGAAGTCTGAGGTTTAGAATTTAGTTGAGTTTTGGAAGCGAAAAATTAGGATTCTGGAACCGAAACCTGATTCTAGATTCTCGAACTAGATTTTGGGAACGGTTTTTTTTTTTACTAAAATCTGGAATTGAAATCAACGCCTCAATTTAATTCTGATTCAGAAGTTCAACTTCAGAATTCTGGAACAAAATTCAGGATATAAATTCTAGAACATTATTTTAAATCTGAACTCCGATCCAAAACCTGATAGAATTTCGGAATGGAGTTCTGAACCAAAATTTAATTTCTGAATTCAGTTTCAGACTTTAATTCTCAAGTTGATTTCTAGAATTCAGAACCTGCATGCTGAAATTGAATTCGAAACTTGTGTTCTGGAACTAAATTTTAAAACAGAACTCAGAGTAGAAATTAAAGCTCAGATTTCAGTTCTAGAATTCTAGAACTTAACTCTTGATCTGAATTCCGAACCGGGGACGGGTAAGTCGTTATTTCAATGATCCGCTTTTAAAAGCTGCAACGTAATCAATTTCACCACGAATCTGTTTACTTATTCCGCTAGGACAGAGATCTATAAAAATTAACTAACATCAATTATGACAAACATCCCACTCACGCCACCGGTATTCGGCTGAGCCAATCAATGCCCGATTCTAACTCCGTAGCCTGCTCCGAACCCGGCCTCGTACATCCGGCGGATCCATTTTCTATTATCAAATCAGCTCCGGTGCTAATTTTCGAACTGCCGAGCCGTGGATCGTGTTAGGAAATTAAAATAATTCATCGATTCAAGCCGTCATCCGTAAATTGGCGGGATTTGAGTGTGCCTCCGTTTGCATTGCGATGCAGCGACGGGGTTCGGTTCGAAATAGTATCGGCAGGTGTAGTATCGCAACGTCTGCTGCTGGCCGGTCCGGTGGTGTCCATAGTGGACGGGCCATCGGGAGGGGAAAAACGGCTTCGCCAGAGAGCATAATTTTCATTCATTGCTCGCACTTACGCTCTAATTGAGTTTCCATGAAAACCTACCTCCCCCCCTCCGGTTCGACCGGTTCGAAAGTGGCGGGGGCGATGGCGGTGACGGTGTTGGGTCTGAAAAATGCCCCCAACTAAAACTGACCACCGCGGACAAAGAACAGAAGTGGAATTTATGCATACATGCTATAATGCAGGGTGTAGGCGGCACATCCTGCATTTTGTGTTAGATGGGGACCGCCAGATTCATCGATTGTCAGTTTTTCCCTGCTGCCTTTTCTTCATATTCCTCTTCTCCGTCGCACCACCATGATAATGATAATGTAATCCGGTGCCACGGCGGTTTTACAAATGTTCGCAAATGCCGAAGCGGCACCCATTTGTGCGGGGTCTCTTCTCGGAACTTCTCGCCGGGAGCACTGGAAGAGAAGGGTGCACAGGGGTTCTTGGGCGCGCACAGTACGGAAATTAAAAGCATTAACATGATTGAATGGATCGTGTTTTGTGAGTGTGTTTGTGTGTGAGTGTGTGTTCGGGTCTGGGTTAGAGAAAATGCATTTGGATCGATAGCTGGCTGATATCAAAAGCATCGGTAATCGCGCTCAAAGTGAGGGTGTTTTGATGATTGCTGTGCGAGTGTCCATTGAGAGTCTACCAGGATATGGCTACTGAATGTGATCCGTGCTGTTCAAACTGCATCCGATCCTTTCAATCATTATTTGTGATTCAATCAATTCTAATCAGCAAGGAGAGCTATAGAATGTACTGCTTTTATAGTGACGTTGAACGATAACATAATATTAAACCATGAAAATCTATGAAATTTTCACTTTGGCAAAATTCACTTGGAGTTTCAAAACTGGAGCCTCCGTTAGAATATTAGTTCCCTTACACGGAAAGAAATCCGTTACCATTGTCATGAATCACGAAACCAACATTTGAATCTCGTCTTGAAGGTATGACTATCATTCCGAACCTTCTGAAACAACGCTTTACTTAATTTCAAAGCCCTATGAATTAGCGCTATTGCTGTATTTTCTTATGATTAAATGGGCCTCTTGAATTGTAGTCCAAATATCTACTCTCTTGGTCCTCTGGAATGAAGTGCAAAGAAAGGATACCCGTTTGATAACAGAAATATTTCACATAAAAATCAAGAGAGAAACGAAGACGTTTAGTCTACAACAGTAGATTACAGCGAAGACGTCATTCACATTTACGGGAAATGTTTCAATACTTGAAATAAAACAATATTTCAATGCCTCAAATGGTTCAAACTAATTGAATTCTAATTGGAAGAATTTATCTCTTTCATAAAAGGAAACGTTTATCGTATCATTTCATTTCATATGTGAAACCATTTCATACAGGGTTGCGTAATGAAACCTGACACATTTCGCTCTCCGGTTACACTGAAACCAAACAAGAAAACGAGATACCGAACTCGACATAGGAAAGTGTAATAATGAGGGTTTATTTTTATCTAGTAGTTTTCCATCATGGAGCACTGGAGTGTCGCTCACCGCGTTTTTATTTATAACTTGATTTTTCTTTTTAAAGAATCAGTCATTCGTTACAACTGTTTGTAAGTTTAAAAAATCTGTTTTAATCCACCTAGTTGTGTAATGACGCCTTTCTCATATCAATCATACTATCATATATTATACTGTGGTATTCTTCAAAATAATTTTCTTCGATTCCAAAAAGAACAGTCTACTGATGAAAACTATCAATTGGAGAAGATTCGAGATCGATTTAGAAAACTTTTCACGGTTTTTCACCCTTTTCAGTGATGGTATAAAATTTTTAACACACTTTACCCTATATTTCCGGATCCGGAAGTCGGATCCGGATGAAATTCAGGAATTACGCATGGGACCACAGGACCCGGGTTGGCGGTTCAATGCATAATATGCTGGTCGTACAAACCAGTTGTCGTGTGTTCGAGCCCCGACCTGGAAGGATTCGTAGTGTCAGTAGAATCGTAGCACCTGCCATGCAATGGTTGTGTACACTCTGAATCGGCTGCCAAATCTGTTGAAACAGAAGGCCAAATTCCACTACAGGAATGTAATACCAAAGCTTTGCTTTTTTACCACAGGACCTTTCATTTGAATCATTTCGGTCGCGCCATCTATGAGAAAAGTTAGAACACATATTATCATTTCTTTGCACATTTCATTCCATAACTCCGGAACCGGAAGTCGGATCCAAATAATAATCAGGAATTTTGTATGGGACCACAAGACCTTTCATTTGAATCTAAGATTGTGAAAATCGGTTTAGCAATCTCTGAGAAAAATTAGTGTACTTATTTTCACAATTTTTTGTACATTTTGCCCCATAATTCCGGAAGTCGGATTCAAATAATATTCAGGAATTTGGTAAGGGATCCTAAGACCTTTCATTTGAATCAAGGTTTGTGAAAATCGGTTAAGCCATCTCCGAAAAAAGTGAATGAAAAAAATATTCTATACACACCAGTGCTGTAAAACTTCATTCAATTCAATTGAAACTGAATGTGGAACACATTGACGATCTCTCGAATGCAGTAAACTTCACTCTCTGACACACACAATGTTTGCTGACGGTCCGAACGGGCAGCATTCAGTCATCAATCGTTTCTCTTCAATCGAGGCTCAGTTTAACCACCGTCAGTTGATCTCTTGAAGTAACAAAATATCTCTTTGAATAGTGTGAGAGCGGCCTTCAAATGAGGTTCATGTAAACATTCCAATTGGTTCAAGATAATAGATGAAAGACAAACCAGATTGCTGAAATATCAATCACAGAATACACATAAATTAATTGTTTCCTCCTTTAGTTTTCATTTTTAATACTTTACTTCATTTATAATTCTATTCGTTCGAATCTGCTTACTACCAAGAGCGAAGACAATGAAGCAGCTAGACTACTTGCCACTTGAAACTGAGCAAGCAAAACTTCAAATGACTAGGTACGATTATTCAACTGACGATGAATTCTGGGAGCTTCACTTGAAAATGGCAGCCAAAGTCAAATGAATTAGTAGGGATATGCTGACGGTCGGCGGCCATAAATTTCATTTTCATCTTATATTATTCGATTGAAAATGAAATTTTACCGCACTGATAAACACACATCCAGACATTTTGCGTACTCGACGAAATGAGTCGAATGGTATATGACACTAGGCCCTCCGGGGTTCGGTTCGAAAGTTCCGTTTTTCACAGTGA
This sequence comes from Malaya genurostris, assembly GCF_030247185.1. Lineage (NCBI taxonomy): Eukaryota > Metazoa > Arthropoda > Insecta > Diptera > Culicidae > Malaya > Malaya genurostris. Next base: position 151,547,418 of record NC_080570.1, read on the forward strand.
TTGCATAACCTCTCTATATGAGAAAGGCAAAACAGCCTCAGCCCTTAAGGTGAGATGCAGTGCCAAAATAAGGCGCGCAAAATTCCAAACACATGAATTGAACGAATCAGCTCACAAAGCGACACATAGAAATATGGAACATATTCAGTAATTGAGTGGATAGTCATAAACCACGAGTATTTTCAATTGACCAATATGAAGGAGGCATATTAGTGCATGCTGTTTCAGACAGGCATTTTATTTATTTATTTATTTATTATTTAATAATGCTCATCTGACAATAAGTCTTAATGAGCTACTAAAAGCTACCTAACAAGTTATCTTAACGGAATAAAAATAATTATGAACAACTTAGTGCCACAGTAACCTGTGACGAAGCTGAGATGACGTTGTGACGAAGTCAAACAAATCGCTGAACTCGTTAAAGCGGCGGATCATCAATTTATAACCAAACTAATAATATTTTGCCCAAAACTGAAGAATTGGACATGTCTGACATGCGGTTTCAACAAGACGGTACCACATCCCACACGGCACGCGAAACAATGACAAATGAATTCGGTTTGAGCCCGTCAATTGGCTACCTAGATCATGTGATTTAACGTATTTTTTGAGGATTCGTGTTGAAGCATTTATTAGAAGGTCAAATTCAACAAAAGGATCAAGGTTTTGCTTTTTGGACCAATAATTAGAAAACCGGAAATCGGATTCGAATAAAATTTCGTGACAACCTATGAGACTATATAATTTTAACCAAAGTTTGGGAAATGCGATTTGTTGTGAATCGGATACTAATGCAATAATGCCTTTCTCTTGCCATTTAAACAGTGTCATTGAAACATTTGTAAGATTTTATCATCGGTCATTGGAATTATGAGTTTATCAAATAACCTAATAGTAGGTTTCAAACAAGCCTTAAGTCTTTTAAAATTGATTCTTTCGTCTTCGAGAAATTTCATCACATTGAAAAACACTGGGATTTGTCGGTTACGTCACATATAACCTTACATCTCTAGATATAACTGGAAATATTTGCAAAAACTTATCAAAATTTCATTGACATTGTTAGCTTTCAAATAAATTTTATTGAAATTCGTTGAGTCATCTGCGAGAAAATTCAACCGATGCACAATGTGCGGCTAGTTGGTTACGTCACTTATGCTACTATATCTTCAGAACTAGAAGTGACAACCATTTGGTTTTCGAATTTCATCCACAAATCAATAGAAGCTTTCAAACGAGCCTAGGCTAGTTAAAATCAGTTCTGCCATCTCGGAGAAAACGCGTTTTGTCGGTTACGTCACTTATACCATCATATCTCCGGAACCAGAGGTAACCGCCATTTGATCTTCGAACTTGATCAATAACCCAATAGTAGCTTGTTAAAAACGGTTGAGACAGACTCTGAGAAAATTGAGCGGTAAAAATATCTTCGAAAAGTTCAAACACATACACACACGAACATTTTCCGATCTCGTCAGACTTACCATTCGACACTATGGGTCTCCGAGGGTCCGTATGAAAGTCGTTTGTTTTTCAACAATTATTAATTTAATTTTTGCACTTATCATCCTGTAACTCCGGAACCGGTAGTCGGATCCGGATACAATTCAGGAACTTTGTATAGGACCACACGATCTTCCTTATGATTCTGAGTTCGTTGAAATCGGCAAAAAAAGTGATTTTGACGAACAGATGTGTATGGTATATGGCACTCGGTTCTCCTGATCTAGGTTCAAAAGTTGCATTTCACAATGATTTCTATATGAGAGCGACAAAAATACAAACAAATTTTGAAATTTTTACTAATTTTCTCGTTTATAGAATCGTGTAGCAATAAAAGAATGGTTTAGCACATACTTTTTTCATGATCATAAAATATTCCTATTCATGGGCTTTAAATATTCCTGCGTCACGTTTTCTTCGCCACGAGCTTCTTCGTGGAACACAACAAAAGCATTTGGTCCAAACATTCCTTCTTTCGGAGGGCAATGAAGCTTACATACAGTAACAGTAGGGTGGCACCGTACTGTTTGTAAGATTCGGGACAGTAACCGAACGAAATGCTTTTGTGTCTGGCAAAAATCAGGAACGTCCCAAAAAAAAAAACGTCGAAACCCGAGCCAGCAGCGCAAATTTCCTTCTTCAATTCATTTTTTTCTTTCTCGAAAACAACACTCTCAATTACCAAATCGTTTCAGGCAAAAGTTTCACCCTCACCATCATGGTATCGACGAGTCCCCCGCAGCTGGCCACCTACAACAAAGCCATCAAGGTGACCGTCGACGGACCCCGGGAGCCCCGGTCAAAAACAAGTAAGTCGGAAATCCTAGTCACCATACCTATCATGCATTTCTACCACCACCACCGCCACTCGTACAGTAGTAGTGCACTCGAATCGATTAAAACATTCAACCGGACCGGACCCCTTCTTCCTGAGTCCCGAATACGAAATCCCCCCTACAATTCGGCTTCCGGTGTCCCTTGGCAAACTTTCCGGTATTCGTTTTCGTTTTGTTCTGTTCTGTTCTGTTGACGTATGAATTATAACACTTCCACATTATCAGCAGACCTCACTTCCCAGAGTCCGCCGAACCCCTGGCAGAACGTACACCAGACAGATTTGGGGCCTTCGGCCGAGGAACAAAAAGCTGTTGATTATTTAATTTAATTTCATATCCGGTAAAATTTTGGGATTGACCTAGCCAAAGTAAAGAGCGAGTGTTTGAATTTAAATTTCTGTAAATTTCCCAGGGGGAATCGACCGCCGGACGGACGGTCGAAGACCCGTCGAGATGAGAAAACGGTAAAATGTGTGGATCGTGATTTTAATTCGGTATAATTGCACACATCCTCACCGTCCCCGGAAGGCTCATCCCGAGGATAGGGATTGATTCCGCAGTAGGTTGCTTTCTTTGCAATATGTCACCCCGTTCTTAAAGATGTCACAAACAAACCTCGGATCCCAGTGCCTGTGGCCAACGTACGGGGGAGAGGCGAGATGCCAGCACATCCTAGACTGGCGACTACATCGTTCATATGGTGTTGCTGCTGTCCCTTTTTCATCCGACGAGTTCCACCAACAATGCGCTTGCATGCGGGGAACAACGGACGGCTGAGGAGGACGACGACGACGACGACGACGACGTGTCGAGTAAGTGCAAGTACAAGGAAAACCGCAGAAAAAGTTTTTCCTTTCCGTCAAGCACAGAAACAGCTGTGATGGTCACATGGGTGGATTGTGCCAAATTAAACTTTTCCCTCGAGTGACACATTGCCGAGGCGTGAACATCCAACTCCGGGATGGGCTTTAAGTGTGGAGTAGCTAGTTGACGTGGCTAGTAATTTACGGGCTTTAAATGGAGGGATTTAAATAATTAGCTTACAGCGGAATACGAAAGGTGAATTGAAATTTTTTCGTTTTAGTTGACTTTCATGATAAATCTTTCCGATTTTCTAGGTTTACTTCCTTTAAAACTAGAATCCGCGAGAGAGTTATATTTCAATGCCTTTCTGCTTTTGCCTATCAAAATGCGTTCGACTTCCTCGTTGGAGTAAAATCTCCTTCCTTGGAGCATTTTTGTAAAGCCTGCAAACAGGTAGTCGTCGCTAAGGTGTTGTTCTTCAAATGCACCATTTGGCCAATTTCCAAGATAGTCGATGAACAAAATTTCATTAACATCTTAAAATACTGAGGTCATAATTTTACCGGCCCACAATTGTGTTTTAGACGGTTCGCACCGACTGCAATCCAATCCGATGACGATCGCTTTGACGCCGGAGTACAGTTATGGATCCAGGTTTCATCCATTGTCACATATCGATGTACAAATTCCGAATCATTTCAGGTTGAAACAGCTCCAACTCCGGCTCAACGACACGTATTCGTTGTTGGTCTACCGTGAGCAAACGCGACATCCAGTTTGATAAAACAACTTCCTCGTATGTCCATGCCATATTATATCTTTCAGATATCAGCTATTCCACGCAATTTTGAATTTAATCGTCTTTCTGTGTCATTTCTATCATTTTAATCCGAGACTCGTTTTGGTGTTCATTTGTAGAGCATATATCATTTTAAATGACGACAAATCACCTCGAAGATCATTGACGAATTACATGAAAAGAAGTGATCTGATATGGCTTTCTTCTAGAAAGACCCCGAAGATTCACAGTTTTCTTTTTCGACTCGAAAAGATTCTCTACGATCCGAGAGGTAGTACAAAATCCAATCAGTTGACCAATAAAAAAAAATCCACTTCGCTAAGTTTTTTCTTCCAACAGCGTTGAAAAACATGATTTTGAGCTATCGAGAAATCAAAATACACCTCGAACAATTCGTTACTGCCTTTCAAGTTTGGCAATCTGTGCAGAAATGTAGTTCATCAGGTAGTCGACCGCTTTCTGACCAACCGGTAGTTCTGACCAGTGGAAATGATGAGGTAACTTCTGAGAAGGAGCCCAACATCGACATTTCTTTGTAACTACCAGCATAAACATCTAACTTTTATATGCGGGTAGTGAAGTCAAAAATGTTTCCAGTTTTGTGAACAAGAAGGCTTCTTTCCACTTCATTTTTTCGACGGTTTGAATACAACACAAACTAAAATATGAAGATTTTCAGCGGATGCAAAGTCGATTCCGTTAGAAATCACTGCCCCAAAATCGAGCGGAAAATATCCGTTGCTCCACGGTCGTTCTTTGAAAAGTTCTCGAAGGTTGAGTTTTTATTCGCTTCATTTATAGGCCAGAAGAAAGCTCAAGAGCTAGTGCAATTTGTTACAATATCTGTCTTACCTAACAGTGAAAAAGTGCTCGATGGGATGAAAGAATACAATCACTGTTGACTTCAAGCAATGTCGTATTCGACTCTCGCTGAATGGTTACTCAAAAAGTAAGAACATCTCGATATAATGCAGGTGCATTTTATTCAACTAAATAAAATCAATAATGTTGTAGACATTCATTTCCCTTAGGCAACTATTCTTAAACTGTGGTTTGCGGATCCCTTGTTATATCTAACGTATCAGCGTACCTTTTGCTACATACCATACATGATCATCAATTTATGATAACATTCTCGGTTGTATGACATAAAGACTGTCCCAGAAAGTATGGACGCACTTTGGTCTCGCTGTAAATAATTCACAAGTGTTAGATATTCAAATTTTATTCGATATACTGATCATATTAGACTACAACAACAGAATATTATTCTCAACATTTGCTACTTAGCCATTGTAGTCTACCTGGCGCATCTTCTTGCGAACGTTCCTCATTAAATTCCGTACAGACTTCTTGGCGACAAGTTTTGACACTTTTTTCCAATCTTTTTCGAACTGTTGAATGGTTTCGGCTGCCGAGACATGTTTCCTGGAATGTGCCTTCGTTAATACCCAAAATTCCTCAATTGGTCGAAGTTGTGGGCAATTTAGTGGATTCATGTCTTTTGGGACGAAAGTGACATTTTTGGTAGCACACCATTCTACCGTTGATTTCGAGTAGTGGCAAGAAGCAAGATCTGGCCAGAAGACAACAGGATCCTTGTGGCTTCGAATCATGGGTAGAAGTCGTTTTTGTAAACATTCCTTGATGTATATTTCGCTGTTCATTGAAGCAGTGGTGATAAAGGGTTTCGAAATCTTACCGCAGCTACAAATTGCTTGCCAGACCATAGCTTTCTTACCAAATTTATCGACTTCAATCGATGTCTCGGACTGATTTAACACTTGCCCTTCTCGCACCGTATAATATTGTGGTCCCGGCAAGGATTTGTAATCGAGTTTCATGTAGGTTTCGTCGTCCATGATTATGCAGTCAAATTTCCAGCAAGAATCGTATTGTACAGATTTCGAACCCTCGGCCTGATCGATGCTTCTTGTTTCGGACTAAGTTTTGGTTGTTTCTGCTTCCTATAAGTTCGAAGATTCAAACGTTCTTTAGCACGAAGAACATTTGACTTCAAAGTGTCCACTTTTTTGGCCACATCCCGAACTGAAACCTCCTTCTTTTGCTCGAACGCCTTCAGTATATGTTTATCCAACTGAGGGTTACCAGGACCTTTTTTTCGACCCGTTTTCGGTTTATTCTCAAAGGTGTTATCCTCGCCGAACTTCCTGATTGCATTTCGCACGGCTTTTTCACTTACTCCTTCCATTTTTGCTATCTTCCTCAGTGACAGTCCACGTTCTGTGCACCATTTGTACACAATTTTTCGACGTTGCTCTGCTGAAAGTCCACGCATTTCGAAATAAACTAATAAAAACGAATTATGCACAAGTGGTTAGAGAAGAGTGTGAACAACAGGACACAGCCATAAAATTAACAGATTCTGAACCATTGCGAAATAGCAGCGGTTTTTGGTTGCGCCCATACTTTCTGGGACAGTCTTTAAGGAGTGTATCGAAAATAAGCTATCCACATACATTTGTGTTGCACGCATGTATTTGTGATGGGTTTTTATACTCAGATCACAGCATGCTGTGCGTTTGGCTGTCAGCTTTCGTTGGTTTACTTGTTTGTGCGTTTGAAATTCTGCGTTATCAAAATGTCGCCTATTGAAAAGGAAGTGAAAGTTAAGGTTCTGGACACATGGCTAAGTGAAAAGGGTATTACTATACAAAAATTGGCGAAGTGGTTTGGAATTCATCATGCCAGTGTTAAGATCATCATTAATAAGTTTGGGGAACACTATTCTTTGGATGAGCTAACAGGAAGAGGCAGAAAAGCCGGCTCTTCCAACCCAAACCTGGACAAGAAAGTGGTATCTCTAATCATGAAGAACAAATCAATTTTAATGCGTGATTTGGCCAAAAAAGCAGGAACAAGTGTCGGAATGATCCAGCGAATCAAGAGGTGAAATCTCCTGAAGACCTACAAGAAGCATAAAATATAGAAACAAAGTTAGAACAAAAGATGAGAGCTGCAATAAGGGCCCGGAAATTGTATTGGCGCCTTTTGCAGTGTCCGGATGCATGCGTTTTGATGAACGATGAGACTTACGTAAAGGAGGACTCAAAAACCCTTCCAGGTCCACATAACTTTACTGTCGTCGTTGGGGAGGATGTGAGTGATGCGGACAGGTCGATTCAATTTAAGAAATTCTGTCGAAAGGTTCTGGTATGGCAAGCAATATGTTCCTGTGGTTGGAAGTCAACAATTTTTTTCACTACCGGAACTGTAAATGCAGATCTATCTATCGATCTGAGTGTCTCCTGAAGAGATTGCTGCCTTTATATAAGAAGCATAGTACACCTCCACTTTTTTGGCCGGATTTAGCATCGGCTCACTATGCCAAAACCACTGTCAATTGGCTTGCGGAAAAGGGTATAAATTTCGTTGGGAAAAATATCAATCCACCAAATTGCTCTCAGCTTCGACCCATCGAACGTTACTGGGCAATCGTGAAGAGGGTCTTCAAGAAGACTGGTAAGGCAGCTGGGAACATGCAAGAGTTCAAAAAAATTTGGTCTCAAGCGTCCAAAAAATGCGATGCAACACTTGTCCGGAACTTGATGAAGAGCGTTCGATCAAAAGTTCGAAAATTCGTGAAGGAATAACTTAAATTTCATCCGGTTTTCATTATGCTCAAGTTTAACCTCGTACAATAGAGGATAATTTTTTAGTTTGAATAAAATATCGTTTTTTATCAGAATTTGAAAGAAAAATGTGTGGATAGCTTATTTTCGATACACTCCTTATATGTTATCTCTGTTATTAACTTTGTAATATCAACGGATTTGCGCAATAGTTGATTTTTATCATTCAGTTTATAATCCTGAAAGACAATCAATAACATGGAAGAAGAGAACATTCCAAATAAAACTTTTCTTCGAAGCTAGACGGAAATTGATAGGTTGAATGAAGAGATAATTTAGCACAATAGAGTAATCAGAAATGAATTATTTCAATCAGTTAGATATTGAAAATATCTAATAACTGAAAGGAAAAAAAAACTCCTGAAATTGTCGCCTTTTACGACATGGAAGCAGGAACTCAGTGGATCTATTATTGATTGATTTTTTTCCGCCGGATTCCACACGGCATCTAGGTTGGCAGTGTCCGGAGAGAGCTAATAGGTATTATCAATCTCCTAGTGGACGCCAGCCCCTTTGATGACAAGCAACATTTCACTGCTAAAGCCGTACTAAGAAGCTTTACATAAATTTTTAGTAAAAATTCTCTTATAACATAACAGTTTGGCGTCTGTGCTCTACGTGCTCTTACGTTGCTGTCAGAGTGAAAGCGTCACGCGAAGCGTCTGGACGCGCGTGTGAGCTAGTTACATTTGATCAAAGCAAACCTGTCAGAGTGAATGCGATGCGAAAACAGTACATCGCATTGAATCGCTTCGCTTCGGTTCACGTTCCGCGCTCACTTTGACATCAACCTTAGACTTCAAACAGCTTCCGGGGTCTGTTCTGTTCCTGAGAATTTCTGGATAACGAAGGTGTCCGAATTAACGAAGACGTATTCGATTTGGTAGGCCATATGCAGTTGTGGTCGAAAATCTAAAGGTTTCGTTTCTATCGGAACTATTAATAAGGATGTGCACACTAAGATTTGATTCCTTTGTTCGGTAATATTTTTGACGAGATCTTTCGGTAATCTATCGAAATAACCGATATTTCGGTACATGGGTTTTATTTTACAACAATTATGCAAATTTTCACCGACGATTAGTTTAACATAAATTTCCATTACAGAATTCTGTATTAGATGTACAATTGATACGGTAAACCTGAATAGTCGCCGAATACGTTAAAGTTATCTTCCAATAATCGAACTTCTGTGAAAACTGATTGTCATGAAATTAACTGTCAAACAGTTATTAAAATATTTAGTGAGTGTCTTTTTATTAACCAAACGAAAAAAATGTTGACGGGTTCATCGAATGGATTGAGGTACAGGTGATAAAAGTTTTTAAGACATTAGAGCCACTAACAGCTTTTTGTTTACTTATAGGCAGAAAATAATTTTGTATCACTTGTCCACTTGCTGCAACACAAATCGTTTAAGGGTAATTTTTGTTGAACTCGACGGATTGTGCAGTGTTTTAGAAGGCGCTCATAATTCCGGTCAGTCGGAGCATCTGACACTTTTTAAATTTCTCGTTGAATAAAACCATTTCCTCCATTCGTTTTTGTGAATATGTGTTGTTTTTTGAAATTCGAAAATCCAGAATTATAACCAAAGGAAAACAAACAAACAAAAATTACCGAACAATCTGTTAGATCCATTTGGTTTACAGTGTACGGTAGTTGTTCGACAGTTCAGCAATTACCGAACGATCGGTAATCAATTCAACTACCGAACTAATTACCGAACGTTCAGCTGTTGAAAATTCGGTGAAAAATTACCGAATGCTGCGAAATTTTCTAAGTGTGTGTACGAGAAAAAATGCCACGATTCTCTTCAGCTCTCTTTTGGCCTGATTTGGCCTCTTGTCACTAAGCGAAATCAGAAATCCTGGAAGGGTATAAGGTACGACAGGTCAAATACGTGCCAAAATCAGCTCATTCACCAAACTGCCCAGATCTTCACTCAATAGAAAAGTACTGGGATATAGACGTAAAGGTAATGAGCAATTCCAGGAATGAGTAGACAAAAAAGTGACAAAATCAGAATCGATGCTCTTCGATTTGGATGAAACTTTGCACATGGCTTCAGTGTGGCAAACCATAAGTTTTGAACCGATTGATAGGTCAATCCGACTCACGACTGATTTTAGAAAAGGGCGTATGTATTTTTGCATTTCACCAAAATTGCCTATTTCAAATCGTTGTAACTCGGAAACCGTTAATTGTACAAATAATTACAAAATAATCCGAAAAAGTTAAATAAAAAAAGCATGGTTTTAATTTTTTTTTTGGTATTTTCATTTTAAAGCTCTTATCAAAACCTACAGATTGATGGCTATCCCATCTGTGCCTTTTGAAAAATGAAGAAGTTACAGCTAAAACAATTTACTGATATATTCGAAATTTCAAGTTCTCGTTGAAAGATAATCATTTAAACAGTAGAATATTATTCTACAGGTTAAAGGCAATAAATTTGTTCATGATATCCTTTCTTCTTAAAGTAGCTATTCTTGAGATACTTGGATATTTTACTTTAACACCATTTTTATACTTCCATGAATTGTTTATTTGCTTGCTATATCTACAATTATTACAAGTGACAGATCGGCTGAAAAGTTCGTATCGTTTCTATGAGAGGACGCCACTAGAATTAAATCCATACCATTTTCAGTTAGTACCAACCTTCAAAAGATACGTGTATAAATTTGACAGCTGTCTGATTATTAGTTTGTGAGATATTGAATTTTGAGTGAAGCTACTTTTGTTATTGTGAAAAAAAATGGAGAAAAAGGAATTTCGTGTGTTGATGAAACACTACTTTTTGATGAAAAAACGTGCCGCCGATACCAAAAAATGGCTTGATGAGCGTTATCCAGACTCTGCACCGGGCGAAGCAACAATTCGTAAGTGGTTTGCAAAATTTCGTACTGGTCATATGAGCACCGAAGACGATGAACGCAGTGGACGTCCAAAAGAGGCTGTTACCGATGAAAGCGTGAAAAAAATCCACAAAATGATTTTCAATGACCGTAAAGTGAAGTTGATCGAGATAGCTGACACCCTAAAGATATCAAAGGAACGTGTTGGACATATTATTCACGAATATTTGGATATGAGAAAGCTTTGTGCAAAATGGGTGCCGCGTGAGCTCACAACCGATCTAAAACAACAACGAATTGATGATTCTGAGCAGTGTTTGGAGCTGTTATATCGAAATAAAACCGATTTTTTTCGTCGATATATAGCAATGGACGAAACATGGCTTCATCACTTCACTCCGGAGTCCAATCGACAGTCAGCTGAGTGGACTGCACGCGATGAACCGAACCCAAAGCGTGGAAAGACTCAACAATCGGCCGGTAAGGTTATGGCGTCTGTATTTTGGGATTCGCATGGTATAATTTTCATCGATTACCTTGAAAAGGGAAAAACTACCAACAGTGACTATTATATAGCGTTATTAGAGCGTTTGAAGGACGAAATTTCAAAAAAACGGCCTCATTTGAAGAAAAAAAATGTTTTGTTTCATCAAGACAATGCACCGTGTCACAAGTCGATGAAAACCATGCTGAAATTGAACGAATTGGGCTCCGAATTGTTCCCTCTTCCACCGTATTCTCCAGATTTGGCCCCCAGTGACTTTTTCCTGTTCTCAGACCTCAAGAGAATGCTCGCTGGTAAAAAATTTAGAAGCAATGAAGAGGTAATCGCTGAAACTGAGGCCTATTTTGAGGCAAAGGACAAATCGTACTACAAAAATGATATCGAAAAGTTGGAAGATCGCTATAATCGCTGTATCGCCTCTGATGGCAATTATGTTGAATAATAAAAACGAATTTCGGCAAAACAATGTGTGTTTCTATTAAACGATACGAACTTTTCAGCCGAACTGTTACATGAATTATTCTCAATTATATTTAAGGTTTAATTTATTTCTGACGGAGCTGCCTCGCAGTACAAAAACAGAAAAAAAAATCATTTTTTCAGTGTATATTTTTTTTAGAGTGCCCAATCGATTCCCTACAACTTCTTCCTGAACGCCATTTTTGTACAATTAACGGTTTTCGAGTTACAACGATTTGAAAAAAGCAATTTTGGTGAAATGCAAAAATACATACGCCCTTTTAAAAAATCAGTCGTGAGTCGGATTGATCTCTCAATCGGTTCAAAACTTATGGTTTGCCTTACTGATGCCATGTGCAAAGTTAATCCAAATCGGAGAAGGTCGAGTCTGATGATCTGCTAAGCATTTCTCTCAGCTGTATCCAAAATTTTTGAAATTATTGTTAGCAATGCTCTTCTTGCTAAAGCTAAATGCTATATTTCGAACGATCAACATGGATTTATGCCCGGACGATCAGTTACCACAAATCTTCTCCAATTCACAACAACTTGTTTAGAACACTTAGAACACGGAGCGCAAGTGGACGTAATTTATACGGATCTTAAAGCGGCTTTCGATACAATTGACCATAATATTCTGCTTGCAAAGTTATCTAAACTAGGGATTTCAGAGCGCATAACTAATTGGCTTAGATCATACTTGACTTGCTGAACTCTACGTGTTAAGCTCGGCTCAACTAAATCCTCCAGTTTCTCCAACTCGTCCGGAGTACCCCAAGGAAGCAACCTAGGTCCGTTGCTGTTCATTCTGTATTTCAACGACATATTACGAATTTTGAGGCCTGGTTATGTCCTACCATCGTACCAAACAGCCAATAAGATTCGACTATGTCATTGATAGTGTTATTCTGCAAAGAACTCACCAATTTAGCGATTTAGGAGTGCTACTTGATCGAAAGCTTACGTTCAATTTGCATCGATCGGCAGTAATCGCAAAAGCTAATCGACAATTAGGGTTTATCACAAAGATATCAAAACATTTTTCTGATCCGTACTGTTTAAAAGCTCTCTACTGCTCTCTCGTTCGGCCAATACTGAAGAATGCTTCAATTGTTTGGCATCCTTATTAATTGACCTGGAGCCTGAGGATCGAAAACGTGCAGCGCAAGTTCATCAGATTTGCACTGCGGTACCTTCCTTGGCGTGACCCGATAAATCTACCACCGTATGATACTCGCTGCAAGCTGCTAAATATGGAAACTCTCCACCGACGTCGTTGTATCCAACAGGCTGGATTTGTTGCTAAGCTTTTGAATGGCGAAGTCGACAGCCCTAATCTATTGTCATCGTTATGCATCCGAGTGCCATCCAGATCTCTGCGTCATGGATCCTTACTTGTACCTCGCTTCCATCGTACTAGCTTTGGACTTTACGAACCGTTTACACCAATGATCCGCACTTTTACATCTGTCGAAGAGTTTTTCGAATTCGGAGAACCATCTTGCCGATTCATAACACGGATTAAAAATAGCTCATCGATATAATATAAGGTACTATTTCATGAAGACTTCAGTCCGATGGAATCAAACAATAAAAATAAATAAATAAATAAATTTCTGGAATTGTTCTAATGCTACTTGCAAAACTTGAAAAGTGGCGCGGAGGAGGGAGGGGGATTTAAACTGCATTCCTCTAAATTTAAATACACTGGTTCTGTTACCAGAACACCTGAACCCTGCTCCGACTGTAGTTCTAATCAGTCTAAACTAGTTCCCAAAACCATAATGACAATTTCACATTGTGGAAATCGAATCCGACAGAGAGTCCCTCTGCTCTTTGCTACAAACGAATCAGATTATCATTCAAACTCGACAGCGAACAAACAGCCCCAGTCATATCACATTCTATCTAGCGAACCGGACCACATAATTCGGTCAAACACGACCACGAATCCATCGATGCCACATCTCGCTACACCGAACCAGAAAACCTATCATCACCAATTCACACATCCATCATATCATACTGCACGAATGTCGATACATCAGCGCCATCAGCAATAACTACTAAAAACACTTCTCGCCTCTTTTCTCTTTTCTCGCCCACCCCCTACCACCCACCGAACTGCGGCATCATCATCCATCCCCGTTGACCAACCCTGAATCAAATCTTCCCGTATGTCCACACCCACACCCACACCCACACACACTCACTCACGCACGCACGCCCGCACTCACGCACATCCACAATCCACCAAAATCCGCACCATGACCGTTAACTCTTAGTGTTATCGTCACTTCTAGGACAGCAGCAGCAGTTCCATTTCGCCTTCGGTCAGCGCCCGTTCCACTTCCCGGCCGATCCACTGTCCAGCTTCCGGATGCCACCGATCGGTAAGTGATTCTAGTGTTTTTTTTTTATTTTTCTTTGTTGTTGTAGTTTTGTAAAGGATTTGTGGGGTCGGTTTGTTTTTTTTTTTAGTTGTGACATCTGTCAGTGCCCAGAAATAGTATCCCAATTATCGGGTTTATTTGAAACAGCATAAAGGAATTTAATCAATTTCCCGTTGGTTGTTACTGCTTTGAACGAAACAACAAATTGAAGCAATTAGCATTCTGTCATTTTTCTCGAAATCAATTTTCGTGTTTCAGCGGCTACTAATAAAGCGAACACGAAACCCAATCAAACCAAAAACAAAAAAAATGACAGAACTAATATAAACTACACCGCCCCCCTGCCACCGATCCTAGAATGGCCGCTCAATTTCCCTCGAATTGCCGCGACACCGCGTGCCATGTAACTTCACTACTGAACATAACTAGTTTCATGTACTCGGGATATTTATGATATTTTCCTGTGGTTTTTTTGTTGTGATTTTAACATGTTCACTCGTCGGTCGCTTTGTTCATAACCCCCCCGGTCCTCCGGCCATGTTGGAACAGACATCGGAAAAAATTCACCGCTCATTCAGAACCAAATGTTCAAACTTGTTGGTCACCTCTAACCGCACACTTCCATCGTTCTCGCGCGGTTCGTTACACCTTCCCCCTACACCGAGAGAGTCGGGCATCGCAAAAATGCGCCTCCCAGTCATGCGCCGCCACTGACCAGATTGCTGAGCTTTGGTTGGAACCCCCCCCCCCCCTTCCCCCTCGTGCGCTTTCTATCGGAGATCTATAGAGAACAAACCGACCGAACTGCATCGAACCTACGAATCTGGCAGCCAAACCCAGTCCAGCCGATGATGATGAAAGAGGGGGGATGGTGTAGAGTACTTTTTTATGCACTCTCGAACTGCAGCAAACATCGTTTCGCGCTCGCAAACCGACCGGACACGACGCGACGGGAACCACGGCTTGTCGGTCGCGATAAACGATTCCAAAACAGTATCCGTATTTGACCACCAGCCCACATCGTCAACTAACCCCGCTGGCAGGCTGGCAGGCAGGCCGGCTGGCTGAAGGCCAAACTCCGTTGGTCCGGCTATCGAACGGATCCGGGCATTAAAATGTTATTTCGGAAAAACAACCACGCTTGTTTGCAGTAAATTTTTAATTTAGCACCACTTGTGTTCGCGCGGGTTGATTATTGGCTGCACAAAAGTGCACAACAGCTCGCGATTGGGGGTGCGAAATGAGGGAGGGGAGGAAGGAATGAGCGGTACTACTTTTTGTCGGCGGCCACGGATGGATTTTACTGGTTCAGTTTATGGCATCGTGTTCGCAATTGGGGAAAGGGAGTTGGGCGAATTAAAATTATACTAACTTCAAAGGATTGTATTGATTATTGTTTCATGTAGAATCGATTACAGAAGCTTCCTTGTCGAACAATCAAATTAAAAAAACTATGCCACAACTTTGCGGCACAAAACGATTCACACAATTAAACCAGAAATTTGATTGCCTACGTCCTAGGTCGGTAATATTTTGATCCTAGCCGGAGGTACTACCATCATCGCCAAACGAAAAATCCGCATCCTCAAAAAAAAAAAAACACGACACGACTCTAATCCGTTGGAAGGTAAATTTCATTCCCAGTTCTAAATACCGTCGGATTTTGCAAAGTGCTACGGATTTTCACGACACCAACAAAAAAAACCTGGCACTACACTCAACATCGTTTCCATTTTTTTTTTCGTTAACTTCAAGCACTCATCTCGAGTTCCCGAATCCGGTAGCAACCGTTAGCAGACTACTCAAATGCCCTTCTCCCCACAAGAAGACTAATGTCAGTTGATAAAAGCTCTTGCGTTCAGTTAATTCCGTTCGGTCTACCGTCGATTTGAGTTCCAACAGGGATACCAGGGCTGTTTCGTTGAAAACGACAGGAACGACTTATGGGTTATGCAAACTACGACCGAAAAAAAATGTATCAAGCAGGATTTGATTTATCGCGACTAGTCGCTATCGACGTTTGTTTTTTTTTTTGCCAAATGGCATTTCACCCTTTTCGGGGCAGGATTCGAATGACGAGAAAAAAAAACTCCCCAGCCCCAGTGATCCCGGAGCGCGCGCGGAGATTGATCATAGGCCGGGTGGCAGTCCGCACTTCGGCCGGTGGCGGTCAACCAACAATACACGGCTAAATGGTCAACCTCGAGTGTGGTGAGAGTTTGGTGGTAGCTTTTAATCCGCAATTCCATTGGATCACAATTGTGTTTGCTTGGAGTGACATCACACATCCATCCCGTGGCCGCTCGGTACATCCTCGTTTCCCTCCGTTCCGCTCCGTTCGTTCGTTCGTTCGATTTTTGTCGTGTCGTCCGGATTCACGACATGATGAAGCCACCACCACCACTCGAAGAGGATCGATTGACTGAATCGATGCAATCAAGCATTTTGAGGAACGCGCAACGGTGGTGGGGATGGTGGAGGGTGATGGCAGAGCCAAGGTGATGAAGCGGAAGAATTACATCGCGGTTCCTGTTTTCATGGTTGAGTTGATTCTGTGGAGTGTGGCTTCTCCTACTGTCAGTTCGGTTTCTTTTTTTTTGTCTGGCTTAGTTCAGGTCCTTGTGAAATGCATCCGAGGGTGAATTTAGACACCGGCTCTGATTGATATTGGAAGGGTTGGACAATTTAAATTGATCCGAAAACAACTTGAATTGGAAAATTTATCGATCAGTGTTGCTAATAAATTTCTTCATCAATTTGTTATCAAGACTCAATTCATACAGTCATAAGCGACAACAGGAAAACTAAGGAACTACTAACAACAGTGCAATCGAAATCGGTTGATTTTCAGTCGTTGAAGGAAAAGTTACTGGAATACAATTGAACCAAGCCAACAACTCGATGATTTTGCAATTCAATCAACAGCATAGATCGTAAAAATGAACCACTCCATACGAAATCGGTGGTCGATTCTTCCTTGTATGCTTGGATTTGGCTCAAATTTTTGCATATGTATTCTTTATGATCAACAGAAACAATTTGCACCATAAGTTTGCCATTTCTACTCTAGCCTAGGGACTAAGCAAAAAGCTTAGCGTTTTCCGTCCTCTCTGATTGCTACACAATCACGTTGACCAGGCATTTATCGACTGGTTTCATCATCCTCGTAAAATTGATGAACATGAACTTAGCGAGGCACCTCTCGCCGATGATAACGAAAATAGGTGAATAATTTGTTGCTTATTCGTTGCTAATTAGTTACAGTAATTTTGAATTTGTTGCTCAATTATTTTTTTAGTTTTTGAGTGTATCGCTAAGCTCATATGAAGTTAGCGAAGTCCCTCTTTCAAATATGCTTCAAAACAGATCAAAGCCCAGTGAATAATTTGTTGCTAATTAGTTACGATAATTTCGAATTTGTTGCTCAATTTAGTTTTCATTTGTTTGAGAACTTTGCTAGTTGATATGAAGCTAGCGACGTACTCAAGAAAATAAAAACAAAAATTGAGCAACAAATTCAAAATTACCGTAACTAATAAGCAACAAATTATTCACTGAGCTTCGATCTGTTTTGAAGCATATTTGAAAGAGGGACTTCGCTAACTTCATATGAACTTAGCGAAGTATTCAAAAACTAAAAAAATAATTGAGCAACAAATTCAAAATTACTGTAACTAATTAGCAACGAATTAATAACAAATTATTCACTGGGTTTCGATCTATTTTGAAGCATACTTGAAAGTGTGGTTTCGCTAACTTCTTATAAACTAAGCGATGTACTAAAAAAATAGAAACAAAAATTGAGCAACAAATTCATAATTACCGTAACTAATAAGCAACAAATTATTCACTAAGCTTCGATCTGTTTTGAGAAGAGGGGCTTCGCTAACTTAATATGAACTTAGCGAATTACTCAAGAAATTAAAAAAATGATTGAGCAACAAATTCAGAACTATCGTAACTAATTAGTAACAAATTATTCACTGGGCTTCGATCATATTTGAAAGGGGGGCTTCGCTAACTTCATATGAACTTAGCGAAGTACTCAAAGAATGAAAAACAAATTGAGCAACAAATTCGAAATTATCGTAACTAATTAGCAACAACTTAGCAACAAATTATTCACTGGGCTACGATTTGTTTTGAAGCATATTGGAAGGGGGCTTTGCTAACTTCACAGGAACTTAGCAAAGTACTCAAAAAAATTTAAAAAAATTGAGCAACAAATTCAAAATTACTGTAACTAATTAGCAACAAATTATTCAGCTCATGTTCATGTAAAATTGCATAACGGTGTCCCTAGTATTTTCATCTAGTCTACTGGCTGCCCTCGATCCAATAGTAGAATGCACACTGCTCTCATTCAGTAATCTTTTTGCTTCCGTTGCCGTATATATCGTCGTATTCAAAGTTTTCTTCATTTTTTTCGGCTGTCTATGACTTAGGCAGTACAGTTAAGAGTTGAAATTGTTCAGCATTTGTCGTACCTTCACTGGAAACTACTTTTCTTTCAGCTGCTCAAATGATTTCATACAACTCGCTGATTATTTCTTCATCAAAACTAACTACACCCAAACTTCTATTTACGAACACTTTTTATACGTTACCTATTTTTACGTAACTCTTTTTACGAACCAAATCGCAAATAACGTAAACTTTTCTTACGAACCTACTTCGTAAAAAGAGACTTTGGCACACATCGAAAGCGATTTAAAGAGTAGATTCCGGAAAATGATGTTTGAGGTGGTTCTGAAATTCAAAATCGCGACTTCCGGTTTCTTGATATTCCTTTAAAATCTTTACAATGCTGGTATTTTCGAAACGGGATTAATAAGTAGATGTCGGAAAACGTTGTTTCAGGTGGTTCAGAAATTCAAAATGGCGACTTCCGGTCTTTTGATATTCCTTGAAAACCCTTACAATATGGGTATTTTTGGAAAGAATTGGATTTCAAAACGACCACGAACATCTTTGTTTTCGGTACCCACACACCAAATCTGTTCTGAAAATATCCATATTGTGCGTATTTTCAAGGTATATCAGCATACCGGAAGTGGTCATCTTGGATTCGGAACAATCACAAACATCGTTTTTATGGCACCACATCAAATCCTTTTGGAAAATACCCATACTGTAAAGGATTGCAACGAATATAGATGATACGAAAGTCGCCATCTTGGATCCTAAACATTGTTTTCCGGAACATTTTCATCAATTCTTTTAAAAACTACCTATTTTTCAAGGGTTTTCAGAGAATATCAAGAAACCGGAAGTCGCCATCTTGAATTTCAGAATCACCTCAAACATCATTTTCCGACATCTACTCATCAATCCCGTTCCGAAAATACCCATTTTCCAAATAACGTAAACTTTTTTCACGAACTACCTCATTTTACGAGCCCCCGTTTAGTTTGTAAATGGAGATTTCGGTGTACTTTGTTTAGAGCAAATATATGTCTTTTAATGCTGTTTAGAATCTCGTGATATTTCTCCATAATATATTTAACAGAACTAATTTTTATTTTGTCAATTGGGGCCGCGGCAATACTTGAGATTGTCATTTAGGGATTAGCCAAATTTTGTGCTAGGGCACATAACCGTTTTTAACATTTTTACGTTTCGTCTTTGACTCATTAGTGCAGTGCAGTTCAAATTGATCTGCTTGGTGCAAAAGGCGGCAGTTCAATTTGAACCGCTGAACAGGCATAAAGTTTCTGCTATTTGCAGTGTTTTCAACATTTTTCTGGCCGATGTTGGTCATTTAGGGGTTAGCCAAATTTGTGTTAGGGCTTAATTTGAACTCCTTTGCACTGATGAGTCAAAGACGAAAGGTAAAAATGTTAAAAACGTTTATGTGGAATCCGATGGTAAACAATAAATGTAGCCAAGAATAGATCCACTGGGTTCCAGCTTCCATGTCCTAAAAGGCCACAATTGTAGGGATTTCCATTTTCCTACTTTTCAATCACTTCTTCAACAGAGGTTTTTTTTCTTTCTTCTGTATTTTTATTCCTTCGTGCTTTTAAGAATAGTCTAATTGGAAAGAAGTAAATTCTTTCGTGTTATTTCTCGTTCCTCAAAACTATAGGTTGTGGTGAGCTCAATTCATGTCCGTTTGTCATCGCTTATTTTTATGTTATAAATAGTTGCCGAAGCTTTCATTGAAAGTGTGTCGCTTAGTTGTTTGTAGTTTGTAGGCTTAAAAAATCTACTCGTAAAAGCTATCCTCGTAAAAAGTTCCTCGAAAACGCTGGTTGAGAAATAATCGAAAACTCAAAAAAAACTCGAAGAAACCCTCTCAGTAGGCACTACATATTAGAAGTACTGTGCAGGTATGTAGTGTTCGTTTAAAAAAAGTGGAAAAATCTTCAAAAATTCTCCAGTAAAACTAGTCCAACGGGGCTCCAACTCGTCATATTAAAAATGGTGCAACAATGGCCCTCTGTCTGCCGGGTTTGTTGAACAAAAAATATGGCATTCGGCTCAACGGTCTGTTTCAAAATCGTCAATCGAAGGTCCCGTGTTGGCCTCACGTTGAACGATAGATTGGACGTTCATTGGACCAATGATCCAACGTATTGGACCAACGAAGGACCAACGTTGAACTTTTTTTTTCTAAGAGGGAACTGCTCAAAATTATACGCGAAAACTGCCTGAATAACTGCTCGAAAAAAAACGAGAAAGATTACTGTTTAATAAGCTGCCTCAACAATTATTTGGAAAAAATATGCACGAAAAAGCTGTTTGAGAAAACTATTCGAAAAACTTTTCGAATAAACTACCCGAAAAATTCGACTACTCCGATAAAAAACTATTCCAAAAATCTACTCGAGAAAGCTACTTGAGAAAACTAATCGAAAAAAAGGCGTGAATAGACGGCTTGAAAAATACGCGAGTCTGTTCGAACTGTTTGAAAAATTTCACGAAAGATCTATGATAATAAATTACTCGAGAGAAATTTATTATCATAGATGTACTCATTAAAATTACTGCACGAATTGGCAAGTTATGCACTACCCGACTAAAAAATATTGTAGAAAAACAATACGATTTGTTGTTACAAAACCTTCCACAATTCTGCATTGACAATTAAAAAATATTTTAATATATTGTTATACACTATTCAATTAACTGTGAACACGCTTTTTACAATAGAATGTATAGGTTGTTAAGTATCGTAACAATTCGATTCATAAAATTTGCTCATACATGTTTTCTTGGAAAACAAACAAATGTACAGTTTGCATATTGTTTGAAGCACCACGTGTACAATAAATTCAATTGTGAATCGTAGAAACTATACATTTAATGGTTGGAAATCTACAATAAAATGTATTGTAACCCATAGATCTAAATGTGAATTAATTGTTTATGCTGTAGCTCTGATGCTTTAAAAAACTCGTTCTTTCACTCCCTAAAACCACCGAAAAAATTATTATTTCACCAATTTTATACGTCAATTTACCCTACTCTTGACAGTTTGAATTGAATTCGGAAATAATTATTTCAACTGTTTTTCAAAGTGGAGAAAATAATCAATAATCTTACGAAAATAATCAAATCAAGTTTCTCTTTCCTTCGAATAAATGCTTCAAAATCCTACAATTTTGCTTAGAAATTCTGATTCTTCAAAAATCTCAAACATGGTAATACAAAGAACTATAAAGAGCGAAGTTATCATTCAATTTGCATCCGTAAGTTTAACTCTTTGTATTCCATTTCAACAAACAGGGCAATACATTATTTGCTGGGGAGAAAAGGCGAAACTTTTTCTTTCTTGTAAATTTAGATGGTTTCCAAACTTTTCACTACTGGCAATCATAAATGAAACGAAAAAATTTCCAGCAGATTCATATTAATACCGAAAACCAGATAATTTCGCGTAGAACTAACTTTGTTACTCATACAAGGAAACAAATATAACAAACAAATCGAAAAAGGGAGTATATTAGAAAAGTAAAAGGAGAAAATTGCATTCAGTTTAAAGATTAAACAACAATCCATTGACTCATTAAACATTGAACCGAAAATATACGATAATTCCTAAATAAGAACTGAAACCAAATTCGAAACATGCGTCGATGCTATTCTCCTTTTACAGTCAATGTGAGTTTTGCCCTTCTTTAAAAAACAACTGATTTGTGGTACTCATAAATAACTATTT
Source organism: Malaya genurostris (assembly GCF_030247185.1). Lineage (NCBI taxonomy): Eukaryota > Metazoa > Arthropoda > Insecta > Diptera > Culicidae > Malaya > Malaya genurostris. Next base: position 151,569,398 of record NC_080570.1, read on the forward strand.
CGCTTTAATCGTGTGTACCCTTTCAGCAGGCCGTTCTATTTAGTTGGACGTTGAGCGCTTGTTGAACGACATACTGCACGAATTATTCGTTCAGTTTGCATGGTCGGTTTGTTGTTTTTTATCTTGCAAAAATAGTGTGAAAATTAGGTGTTACCTTCATATAGAAAGAAAATCAGTTGTAATTCTACGTGAAGTAGAAGAATTGTACAGGCATGTAGTGTTAGTTTAAAAAAAAGTAGAATAAACTTCAGAAATTCTCTAGTAAAACGAGTCCAACGGGGCTCCAACTCCTCATATTAAAAATGGCTCAACAATAAACCTCTGTCTGCCGGGTTTATCGAACGAAACAAATGGCATTCGGTTCAACGGTCTGTTTCAAAATCGGCAAACGAAGGTCCCGTGTTGGCCTCACGTTGAACGATAGATTGGACGTTCATTGGACCAATGATCCAACGTATTGGACCAATGAAGGACCACCGTTGAACGTTTTTTTTCTAAGTGGGAGGGCAATAAATATAATTATACACTGCACGGAAAATAAAAACTACCTATTATTTGACTTCTTTTTACTTAATTTTGAGTACTTCCTTTCATTCGCTCCTTCAATTGTTGTCAAAATTCAAAAAGCAAAACCACCGAACAGCGAGAGTTTCGTTCAATAAGCTAAAATTAAGTAAACCGTATTAACTTGAAATTGAGTCAATACGACTCAACTGTAGAGTAAATATAACTCATCTTTAAGTATTGTTTTGCACGTGTCTTACGAAAACTACCTAGAGCCACTTTACCTAAAATTAGTTTATTGAACGAAACCCCCAAATTGGGTGGAATGTATTTAAAATTAGGTTGATTTGCGGTTCCGTGTGAGAAAAAATCATTCTCGTATAAAATCTTTGAGGCGTTGTTTCATTTTATATGAACTGTTCTATTGGTTCTATTCTACATGCATCCTCGATTAGAACAGATCAACGCATTGGAATGTCAAGAGATGTAAAACGGTATCTTACCGCAAAACTTAATTACCAGTAGCGACATCGGCTTTATGAAAACTAATAAGATGTAGAGGTTTCATCCACGATGGTAAATTGACAGGTGGCGAGATTTTGCTATGTATGAGTGCGGCTGTCATTTAAAAAAAAAAAACAAAGATATTGGAGAAGAAAAGCGTAAACATAGAGCGTTTCAGGATCATCCGTCGTATCACGTGCAGTTGTTATAACCGAGAACAAAGTTTTGTATCATTTTTACCAAGACGGAAATACTTGATAACTGACAATTGAGCTACATACCCGAAAGCTTTAGCTTTGAAATAGAATTTTGAGCCACTCATCCAACCCATACTGAGAAAGTGGTATTTGACTCAAAACTGTAAAAAAAACTCAAAAACTCAAAGCAGTATTTGACTCCAAACTGATATGGCCTCTTTTAACATCCTTTCAACAATCGAAAAGACTCTTTGAAGTTGTATTGAAGTAGAAATATCGTACCAAAGGTAATAAACTGCAAAACGTTTCCATCGAGCCATTTTGGACTTTGGCATATAAGATCACACTTCGGAGTCTTCTTAATCATCCAAAATCTATTAACATATTATGGTTTATCAAACTAATTCTAGATATTAAGTTTTTCTCAGTCTGATTTCATAGTTCTGCAGTTGTTTTCAGCCATTTCGGACTATCAATGCTTTACAAATACAATCCAAACAACTATGCGTTGATGAAGTCAATATCACACCATTTCTTTCTCATTCCCAGATATGTCCCAATTCGGTCTGGGAACAGCCAACTCTCACTGGAGCTACAGTTCAACCGGGCCGTACTCTCCGTATCTCACCTCCTGCACAACACCGACGGCGGCTCAATTCAACAACCCGGCACTGGGTTTTACCTGTTCTAGTGGTGAGCAGAACGCAGGACAAGATTTCACCAGCGCCGGAAGAGACTGCGTTCCGAGTAAGTAACCAACTCAGCATTCATCGATGTGTTCGTATTTCAATCAATTCCTCATCCCTTCCAATGCAGTGCTCCCGGATTCCACGGCTGCCGATCTTGACCAACACCTGAGCAGTTTGGTAGGAACTCAGCAAACCGCCCAAATGACCCATCCCAGTCTCATGAGTGGAAATGGTAGTGCCAACGCAACCGGAAACGGAACCAATGGCAGTGGAGTGACGTCGCAGGCGAACGCCATTTCCACTACCAACGGTCCCAACGGGTTGCTCGTTCCTCGGTACCAAAGTAATTCTAGCAACAACAACGACTACAGCCTCCACACCAGCCAAAGTGGTCCCCGGAGTCTCAGCGATTCTTCCCAGGCAGAGTCTCCGGTTCAGGAGGACCTGTTGACTTCCAACACACCGAACTTGGGAGGAAGTGCGAACCAAAACTTTTCCAGTCTCGTGGTCAACCAAAGTCAGGCCAATTACGGTTCAAGTAGTGGTAGTTGCAATGGTTCTCTGTATCCGGTACTTCCGGCAAGTTTACTCTACTCCCAACTTTACACTGCAGCAAACCAAACGCATGGTTTTCACAACCATCCGCTGCAGAACAGCCATGCGACCGGTCAGAACGCATCGATGCATGCCGGAGAACTTCAAAGTGTGATGGATCATTTGACTTCATCCACGGTCAACAGTGGCCGGCAGCATCCGAACCTGATGAGTAACAATCCCCATACGGATTTGTCGCTGATTGGGAACTGCGGTGCGATGGCACGTGGAGCCCTCGATGAAGTAGGAGCTCGGGCACTGGCGGCCGGTGGTCGAGGCGTTCCCCCGCAAGGTCAGGTACAGTCCGAAAACGGGAACTCCGTCTGGAGGCCCTACTGAGGAAAGCTTCAACCGTAGGGTTAAAGTGCAATAATTCGGATGTTGTTAAGAGAAGCTATGTTACTTGTTTTATTTGAAACTATGTTCGATCCATTTATGACGGTGTTCATTTCTGCCATTTTTGTCTTATGTAAATAATCGTTTCATCCAACTGGATAGCATTTCACCCACGGTTGATGTACACTAAACTAAATGTTAATGCGTAACCAGAGAAAGTCGTCGTTTGGAGCACTTTCCTTAAACTTTGTCATTTTCCAACAAAAAAACAAAACTTACTCTTAGATAACATAGACCGAATACGATGAAAGATATACCTTTGTACAATTTATTCTGTGTACCAGTTGAGAACAAACAAACAAACCCGACAGGAACTTGCAGCCAAAATGATGCCCCCGAAACGTAAAAAACCCGTAAGAAGTATTCGTAGTTACCAGTGATTACCGAATAGCTGTTATTAGATGAGCTCTCTTTTCTATTTTGCAACAATGCTGGAAGTATGTCCAAAGAAATAGCCAAAATGTAGCAGTAAAATCGTAGCACAAAACGAGCAATTTGAGCACAGGCACCATAGGAAAAGTAGCCCTCAGAGATAGCTCACATGTTCTCCCTTTTTCTCGATGTGAAATACTCCAATCACGGAAATAGTGTTGCATGTAATAAAATCGATCAACGTATGACCCCTTCCCCCCCCATCGTAGTGAGCGATATCCAACAGCAGCAAGTAGCAAACTAAATGATTTTGCCAAGATGTTAATACTATTGTAGAAATAATGACAGAGTCTGTAAAATCTGAGATGACGGAACGTAAATAAATACTGGAATTCAACTTACTGTGTGTTATTTTTTATGAGGTGATTATTGTATTTTTTCTAAGGGTGAGTATATTGAAATTTTGCAGAAGTCTAAAAACTAAAATCGTTAAATCCTAAAATCCTAAAATTCTAAAATCTTAAACTCCTAAAAACCTAAAATCCCAAAATCCTGAAATCCTAAAATCCTAAAAACCTAAAATCCCAAAATCCTGAAATCCTAAAATCCTAAAATCCTAAAATCCTAAAATCCTAAAATCCTAAAATCCTAAAATCCTAAAATCCTAAAATCCTAAAATCCTAAAATCCTAAAATCCTAAAATCCTAAGATCCTAAAATCCTAAAATCCTAAAATCCTAAAATCCTAAAATCCTAAAATCCTAAAATCCTAAAATCCTAAAATCCTAAAATCCTAAAATCCTAAAATCCTAAAATCCCAAAATCCTAAAACCCTGAAATCCTAAAATCCTAAAATCCTAAATTCCTAAAATCCTAAAATCCTAAAATCCTAAAATCCTAAAATCCTAAAATCCTAAAATCCTAAAATCCTAAAATCCTAAAATCCTAAAATCCTAAAATCCTAAAATCCTAAAATCCTAAAATCCTAAAATCCTAAAATCCTAAAATCCTAAAATCCTAAAATCCTAAAATCCTAAAATCCTAATATCCTAAAATCCTAAAATCCTAAAATCCTAAAATCCTAAAATCCTAAAATCCTAAAATCCTAAAATCCTAAAATCCTAAAATCCTAAAATCCTAAAATCCTAAAATCCTAAAATCCTAAAATCCTAAAATCCTAAAATCCTAAAATCCTAAAATCCTAAAATCCTAAAATCCTAAAATCCTAAAATCCTAAAATCCTAAGATCCTAAAATCCTAAAATCCTTAAATCCTTAAATCCTTAAATCCTTAAATCCTTAAATCCTTAAATCCTTAAATCCTTAAATCCTTAAATCCTTAAATCCTTAAATCCTTAAATCCTTAAATCCTTAAATCCTTAAATCCTTAAATCCTTAAATCCTTAAATCCTTAAATCCTTAAATCCTTAAATCCTTAAATCCTTAAATCCTTAAATCCTTAAATCCTTAAATCCTTAAATCCTTAAATCCTTAAATCCTTAAATCCTTAAATCCTTAAATCCTTAAATCCTTAAATCCTTAAATCCTTAAATCCTTAAATCCTTAAATCCTTAAATCCTTACATCCTTAAATCCTTAAATCCTTTAATCCTTTAATCCTTAAATCCTTAAATCCTTTAATCCTTAAATCCTTAAATCCTTAAATCCTTAAATCCTTAAATCCTTAAATCCTTAAATTCTTAAATCCTTAAATCCTTAAATCCTTAAATCCTTAAATCCTTAAATCCTTAAATCCTTAAATCCTTAAATCCTTAAATCCTTAAATCCTTAAATCCTTAAATCCTTAAATCCTTAAATCCTTAAATCCTTAAATCCTTAAATCCTTAAATCCTTAAATCCTTAAATCCTTAAATCCTTAAATCCTTAAATCCTTAAATCCTTAAATCCTTAAATCCTTAAATCCTTAAATCCTTAAATCCTTAAATCCTTAAATCCTTAAATCCTTAAATCCTTAAATCCTTAAATCCTTAAATCCTTAAATCCTTAAAACCTTAAGACCTTAAAACCCTAAATCCTTAAATCCTTAAATCCTTAAATCCTTAAATCCTTAAATCCTTAAATCCTTAAATCCTTACATCCTTAAATCCTTAAATCCTTAAATCCTTAAATCCTTAAATCCTTAAATCCTTAAATCCTTAAATCCTTAAATCCTTAAATCCTTAAATCCTTAAATCCTTAAATCCTTAAATCCTTAAATCCTTAAATCCTTAAATCCTTAAATCCTTAAATCCTTAAATCCTTAAATCCTTAAATCCTTAAATCCTTAAATCCTTAAATCCTTAAATCCTTAAATCCTTAAATCCTTAAATCCTTAAATCCTTAAATCCTTAAATCCTTAAATCCTTAAATCCTTAAATCCTTAAATCCTTAAATCCTTAAATCCTTAAATCCTTAAATCCTTAAATCCTTAAATCCTTAAATCCTTAAATCCTTAAATCCTTAAATCCTTAAATCCTTAAATCCTTAAATCCTTAAATCCTTAAATCCTTAAATCCTTAAATCCTTAAATCCTTAAATCCTTAAAACCTTAAGACCTTAAAACCCTAAATCCTTAAATCCTTAAATCCTTAAATCCTTAAATCCTTAAATCCTTAAATCCTTAAATCCTTACATCCTTAAATCCTTAAATCCTTAAATCCTTAAATCCTTAAATCCTTAAATCCTTAAATCCTTACATCCTTAAATCCTTAAATCCTTAAATCCTTAAATCCTTAAATCCTTAAATCCTTAAATCCTTAAATCCTTAAATCCTTAAATCCTTAAATCCTTAAATCCTTAAATCCTTAAATCCTTAAAACCTTAAAACCTTAAAACCCTAAATCCTTAAATCCTTAAAACCTTAAATCCTTAAATCCTTAAATCCTTAAATCCTTAAATCCTTAAATCCTTACATCCTTAAATCCTCAAATCCTTAAATCCTTAAATCCTTAAATCCTTAAATCCTTAAATCCTTAAATCCTTAAATCCTTAAATCCTTACATCCTTAAATCCTTAAATCCTTAAATCCTTAAATCCTTAAATCCTTAAATCCTTAAATCCTTAAATCCTTAAATCCTTAAATCCTTAAATCCTTAAATCCTTAAATCCTTAAATCCTTAAATCCTTAAATCCTTAAATCCTTAAATCCTTAAATCCTTAAATCCTTAAATCCTTAAATCCTTAAATCCTTAAATCCTTAAATCCTTAAATCCTTGAATCCTTAAATCCTTAAATCCTTAAATCCTTAAATCCTTAAATTCTTAAATCCTTAAATCCTTAAATCTTAAAATCCTGAAATCCTAAATTCCTTAAATCCCAAAACGATAAAATTTCGAAATCCTGATATCCTGAATGCCTAAAATTTTAAAAATCCTGAAATCTTAAGATCCTAAAATCTAAAGTTCAAAGTCTTAAGTATAAAGTTTAATATCTGAAGTTATTAATCATAAATCCAAAGTCTGATGTCTTTAATTCAAAGTTTTGAATTTAAAGTCTAAAATCTATAGTCATAAGTCATAAGCTTAAAATATTCAATTTAAAGTTTGAAACCTATTGTCATAAGTCTAAAATCGAATTATAAAGTCCGAAGTTTAAACTGTAAAGCCTAAAATCTTATGTCAAATCCTACAGTCTAAAATCAAATCTATATTCTGAATTCTAAAGTCAAAAACCTAAAATTGAAATCAAGGATTTTCAGTATCCTACTGATATTCAAGTACTTTGGTGAAATTTACTGAAATTTATATGGATTTTGCAAAAAATGCCAATATAAATAATATTAAAGATTTTTCGATAGTTCGCTGACAAAAATTCGATGTATAAAACTCAAATGTAGAGTAAGAACTACTCATAATAATTACGGGTAACTACTAAAATTTTGACGTTTCCATGCTTGTTTCCATGTATCATTTGAAAATAAGTAACTAGTACTCAAAATGTGCGTAACTTTTCCTAAGCGTGTACATTTTGAAGTCTATACACTAAAAATGATGTTTACCTATTTCATGAGGAGAAAACACTCATTGTCGAGCTCTTCTATAAGCGCTTCCCAAAATTAGGTCGTTATCTACTCAAACTTTGACTTGATCGTAAAAATTTGGTAGCGTGCTTTGTTATGGCATAACACTGTGGGCAATCATTACATTTACCTATATTTTAAGGGTCATCACTCGTAACCAGCGCTGCCAACTATACCGATTTCTGGGAATTTATAACGATTTTTGGACTCTATATACTCTCTCAAAATACCGATATTTCAATTTTCATTCAGATAAATACCGATTTTCAGTTTTTGTGTTGGATTCCATAGGGGTTAAAGCAGGTCGAGTGACCTTTTTTTGGTCGCAAAATCAGTTTCCGCACTAAATCGATGTTTGATTTTTCGAGAAAGATATTGTACAGATTGATTTTTCCGCCAAATACAGATTTTTGAAAAAAAAACCAGTTAACAGCACTGCTCGTAAACTAAAATTGGGGAGATGCACTGATTTTGGGTAGGTTTTGACCCAAAATTAGGTAGCGGCTGGTTAGAGTGTAGACAAAAGCCCAAAAACTAAAGCAGGGTCACCAGATATACGGATTTTTCAGCATTTTTCTACTATACAAATACTTTGGTGAAATTTACTGAATTTTATACGGATTTTGCAAAAAAAAACTGATTTTAAACAGATTTTTAAGAAAATCTGGTTTTTCCATCAATATAAATAATAATACAGAAAGTTTTGATAGAGGACATTGATAGAGTAAAGTGATCAATCGGACCGATTCCGGCCGACAAGTTTTACTGGGTTAAATCATTGAAAACCTGTGCAAGTTGAAATCAGTTGAATTTATTTACTGTAGAACATTCGGAATCCACCCAGGGTTCATAGTTCGAAATTTAAACTTCAGAGTAGAGATCCATTGTGTAGAGACCAGAGTTCGGGGTTCGGAGTCTAGAACCCAGAATCAAGAGCTCAGAGTCAAGAATAAGGTGCTCTTCGTTCATAACACTGAGTTTATTCTTTAGTTTACAGATCAGGAAACCTCGCCCAAAGTTCTGAGAGCCGAATAAAGAGATTAAATTCCAGAGCTCTAAACCCAGAGTTTCGAATCCAGTGTTCAGAGTAAACAATTCAGAGTTCAAGATTCAGAGTCCGAATTCTAGAATCCATAATTATGAGTTCTGCGTACTGAGTCAAGAATCCTGAGTTTAGAGTTCATAGTTCAATGTCCAGAGTATCAAGTCCGGATTTCTGAGTCCAGAGTCCAGACTATAGAGTTCAGGCCCCAGCATCCCGGATTCGGAGTCCACAGTTCAGCAACCAGAGTTCAAGACTCAGAGTCCAAAGTGCAGAGTTTAAAACCCGAAGTTCATAGCTCATTGTTTAGAGCTCAGGGTCCAGAGGATAGAATTCAGAGTCCAACGTTTTGAGTTTACAATCCAGAGTTCAAATTCTGAGTTCAAAGTCCAGAATTTCAAATCCAGCGATCAGAGTTCACAACTCGAAGTCCAGAGTCCAAAGCTAGAGTTCGGGATTCAGAGTACAGAATTCAATGTTCAGAGTCTAGATTTCAGAGTCCTCATTCCAGAATTTGGAGTCCAGACTGCAGTGCAGAGTCCAAAGCTCTGATTTTCGGAGTTTGAAGTTCAGAGTTTCGAATCCAGTGTTCAGAGTCAAGAATTCAGAGTTTAAATTTTAGAGTCCTTGCTCTAGAATCCACAATCATGAGTCCTGCGTACTGAGTTAAGAATCCTGAGTTTCGCGTTCAGAGTTCAATGTCCAAAGTTCGTAGTACAAAGTCCAGATTTTAGAGTTCAGGCCCAGAGTCCTGAATCCGTAGTCCACAGTTCAGCATCCAGAGTGTAAGGCTCAGAGTCCAAAACAAAGAATTTAAAGCCCACAGTTCAGAGCTCAAAGTTAAGAGCTCAGGGTCCAGAGGGTAGAGTTCAGAGTGCAACGTTCAGAGTTTATTATCCAGAGTTTAGGTTCCTGAGTTTAAAGTCCAGAATTTCAAGTCCAGTGATCAGACAGTTCACAATTCGGAGTTCAAAGTTCAGAGCCAGAGTTCGAGGGTCACAGCACAGAACAAAACGTTCAGAGTCCTGATTCAATAATTTGGTATCAAGAATCCAGAGTTAAGAGTCCTGACTGCAGAATTTAGAACTCAAAGCACAGAGTTTGGAGTTTAGATTCCAGAGTTTAAAATTTAGAGTTTAGTTATTTAGTTCAAAGTACAGTTCAAAGTTTTAAGAATCCATAATAATGAGTACTGAGTTAAGAATCCAGAGATAGAAATTCAGAGAACAGAATCCAGAGTTTAGAGCTCTAAGTTTATAACTCTGAATTTAGAGTTCAACGCACAGAGTTCAGGATGGAGAGTCCGGTGATGTGCGTCCTGAGTTCGTAATGCAGAGTACGAAGTGTGTGTTCAGAGGTCGCAGTTCAAATTCAGAGCTCAGGTTCCGGAGATCAGAACAATAAACTTAGAGTTCAGAGTATAAAGTTCAGAGCCTATAATTTTCAGTCAGCAGCCTGAAAAATGAAATGTAAGTATCCAGAATTTAGATTCGAATTTACTCTCTTGAAATTTTAATTACATGTTTAAAGTCTTAGGTCCCGAGTTTAATTCAAAGCTCCACGGCTCAAGTTTCATATTTTCAACAAGTTTTTTGAACTTACTTCCTTTCATTTTGACTTTTTTGATTTCCAAGACATCATTAGCAAAGTATAAACTTCAGTCCGCGAGAAGAAAAAGCTCCGAAAGTATTTTCCCAATAAAGGACTCAAGTTCGAAAACCTTTCAACCGTGGAATAAATGTGGTACAGAGCTCCATTAGAAATACAGAAAATCACATCTCAAAAGCATACATCGGTGATGAAGCAGAGTTCCGTACATGTACACTGTGTACAGTTCGTGATATGGGGCATCGAAATAGCAGCATAAATATAACGGTTTAATTTTACATTCCCCGCAAACGCATTAGCAAACATAAGTCTCAAAATTGAAAAATCATTTCCGTTCCATACTGCAGCTAAATTCACCTACCTCTCACCGAGACTTAATGTGCCAAATGCATGCATTATAATTATTATCAACGACGAGCACCGTTCGAGTGGCAAACGTTGCTTCCTTCGGCAAACTGAGCATTCTTCGGCAAGGCTCAAGCTTCAGACTAATAACGGTAGGTCTGATCATTGGCAACGACGGTGATTGAAGGTAGAACATTGGCTGGATCCCGCAACTAACTGCCGCGACCGTCCCGAACGGCTGCGAGTGGCACACATTCCATGCATAATTTGAACTCCACACACACTTGGACGGGACTGCATCGAGCGCCACGCAATTTCCGATTTTAATTAAATATCATCGTTATAATTACTCTCCACGCCGACACAGTCTTCTGTGCGGAACAGCTCCTCCTGGAACCGATGCGGCTCCGCTTTGGCCTTGTTCCGGTTCATTGCATGACTTGAATAGTAATTGTTGCCATCCGGGAATGGTGTGTGACACTCGAGACAGAACAATCAAATCGCAGTTATTCATTATTGATTTTCACACGTGCTAGTAATTGAAGCAAATTCACACACAAATGACTTTCCACACTGCCGTTGCAGGATTTCTCATCTACGGAACCGGAAGGTCGGTCCAGGAACAATAAGCTCATTCCATGATGAGTGTAATTACCGTCACAGTGATTGCAATTACCTTACGACGACTATGGTTTCGTTGAATGCGCGCGCCATACACACACACACACAATAATCAATCAGTAGTTTGTTCATTAGCAAATACCATGCATGCATTTGAAATGTTCCGTTCGGTTACGTCATTGGCAAAGTAGCACTGCAATTTAATCAACCAGATATCTAATATTCCCCGGAACGCAAACCGGTATAATTAGTTCCTGAAAACATCGAAGATGGCTGTATAGCAAAATGATAATGTCTAGTGTCCATTTTCCAAAACGGGTCACTTGGGTTTGGCAATATCCGCGATACAAGTTCATGAGAATAACTTCTGTCTAGGTTTATTAGTTTTAGATAGTTTACTCTATATCTTTCTAACGAAGACCTAGAAATTATTTTCAACAAAGGTTTTAGATTAATTTACGATTCGGCAATCTGTTTTTCTACGAAATGGCGTTTGTCGATATTACCCAGACCCAAAGTAACAAGTCTAATCATTTTTTGGGTAAATTTGAACTTACACGAAATCTGAATTTCGCTGTCGTTTTCTAATATTTCATATCATTGTTCCAATTCTCGATCAATTAACTAACTCGCCTAAAAATTCTACTCTAGAACTGCTTACATATATATTTCCGTCTCTGGTGGTCTCTGTTAGGCGGTCGAACTCTAAGCTATGAACTCTTGACTCCGGATTCCGGAAATATGATTGTGAACTGTGCACTCTTGGTTATGGACTTTAGGATCTCAACTCAAATCTCATAACTCTTGACTATAAACTCTAAATTCTATACTTTGAAAACCTAGCTCCGTACTCTTGAGACTTGAATCCCAAGTCATGACTCTCAATTAAGGACTTCGAAGTCATGAATTTAGACTACGAATTCTGGACTGACGTCAAGGAATTCGAGGTTTAGACTCAACAATATGTTAATATGAGTTAAGAGTTTTGAATAATAAGTCCAGAGTTCAAAGTCCAATATTCATAGTCCAAAATATTAGAATACAGCGCATGTAAGACAGAGTATTGGCTGGATTCTAAAAATCTTAGCTAAGAATATTCGACTTTGAGCTCTGAACTCATTATTCATAATTCTTAACTCTATGCTCTAGACTCTGAACTCTTAATTCTCGGATCGGAATTCAGGAATTTGAACTGCATACTAAAAACTTGATTAGGCATTCCGAGCTCTTAACTCTCAACTCAGGATTCTGAACTTCAAACTCAGAACTAAAAATTATGCGCTGAACTCTTCACTGTAAACTTTTGATGTTGAGCTCCTTATTTGTTTCGACTATTAACGCTGACTTTGAGATGTGGAATTCTGAATGCATTCTAGATTTTTATTTCTAGAACTACGGAGTCGGAATTCAGAGTACCTAACTCTAGAATTTGAACTCTGGCCTTTGGACTCGAGGCTGTAGATCCGGAACTCTAAGGTCTTCTCTCTGAAAGAAGGCTTTGAATTCTGAACTCACGACTTGAAACATAGGACTCAACCCAGAGGGTGGAAATTGAGCTACGGATTCTGGAACAAGGACTTTAATTTCAAGACTCTAAAGTTTAAACCCCGGAAAAAATAGATATACAAGATGAAATACTTTACGCACAAACCCAGCTCAAGTGCTTCGTTGGTTGTCTATCACCCGCACTTGTGAACCAGCGAGTCGGGCTGACTATCATGGCTCACACATAAAAATCAATGCCTTGATCTCCCCGGCACTATGGAAAGCTCAATACTTCAAGTAAGACATTGTTTATGCACTTCTTCGGTTGATATCAACTTTAGCTATTTCCAATGGGTTTACTGGTTAGATGTTGAGGTCGGTCCGGCGACATCAGATGAAGCACAGCTTCCGGTTTGCTGACGCCTCAACGACCCTAGACTGGTTCCATGATACGGGACTATTCGACTAGTGCCAAACAATGGATCTAACTTACACCGAGTGTGAGCTCCCTAACGAAGGAAGCTTCTGGACTCGGCGATCCTAATACCCGTCTACGAATCAGCGCAATGTTGGGAATGGTCCAACGATTAGGTTGGAGGATGGCTTCCGATTCACTGGCACCACAACGATCCTAATCCGTAATCTACTCAACTAGGCCACGACGAAGGATGTAGACTACACCGAAGAAGAATATCCCGACACCGATACCCTTGTTATATCTCCCGGAAAACCCAGATAAATCAGCCGAGACCGGCCAGGTGATTTCGGATAGAGCATGACTTTCGGTTCACTTTGACACATCGCCCACTCGAAACCGGTGTTCTGGTGACTACTCCAATAGTACTCGACGGAGGATCTATTCTATATACACGGAAAGTTTCTCGACGAAGGAATCTATGGCGAAACCAGCGCTTCCGATACCCGTCCACCAATCGATCAGAAGAATGCAGGAGTCGAAGAAATGATCTCGATTAGAGGATTAACTATGCGTTATTGGCTTTGTACTGGTGACTAGATTTTGTATTCTTGAATATAGTCTCTTGGCTACGGACTTTGAACTCAGCAGGTTGGAAACTCAACTCTCGGTTTTTGTCGCTAAACTTTTGACTTTGTACTTTGATCTTTGGATTCCGGTCTTAAGATTCTAGACTCAAGAGTTTGAAGGCTGGACTCACAGCTCTGAACTCTGAAATCTTGCTTTTGGATTAGGAATACTAGAGCTAGACTTAGGACTCAGAGCTTTAGCCTCGAGACGCTAGATTTGGGACTCAGAACGATAATTCCTGATCTCTGGTCGGACGTTGGACTCTAGTTTCTGAATTTTGAATTCTCTATTCTGAACTCAGGGCTCATGGCTAACTTAGAACTTTGTACTCTTGACACTGAGCTTGACTTCTTGACTAGGGACTCTATACTCGAGACGCTAGATTTGAGACTACAAACTCTACTGTCTGGTCTCTGGACGGACGTTGAGCTCGAGTCTCTGAAATTTGAATCCAGAAGTTTCAACTCAGGATTTCTAATTCAGAAATCTGGGTTCTTGACGCTGGACTTGTTTCTGGACTAGAAACTATAGACTAAAGACTCAGAGCTCTAAACACTAGTTTCTGAACCTTGAATTCTGTATTCTGAACTCAGGGCTGCTAACTTCGGAATTCTGGATTCTTGATGCTGGATTTTTTTCTTGAGTAGGGACTCGGAGCTTTAGACTCGGGAGCTTTAAAATCTGGTTTCTGGTCTGTAGACAGACTTTGAACTCTAGTTTCTGAACTTCAAATTCTGTACTCTGAGTTGAGTACTTCTAATTCTGGGCTCTTGACGCTGGACTTGTTTCTGGACTAGGAGCTCTAAACTTTTTACTCAGAGCTCTAGACTCGGGACTTCAGATTTGTGGCTCTTAACACTGAGATCTGTTCGCTGGACGGACGATGAACTCCAGTCTCTGAAATAGAAATCCTGTACTCTGAACTTAAGATTACTAACTCAGAACTCTGAACTCTGGGTTCTTGATGCTGGACTTGTTACTTGACTCAGAGCTTCATACTCGGGAACTCTAAACTCTGATTCCTGGACTCTAGATAGATTTTGACTAGTTTCTGGAATAGAGACTCTAGACTAAGGACTCAGAGCTCGAGACGCTAGATTTGGAACTCAGAACTCTGATATCGGATCTCTGGACGTACGTAGAACACTAGTCTCTGAACTTTGAATTCTGTACTCTGAGCTGAGCTCTTCTAACTCTGAACTCTGGATTCTTGATGCTGGACTTGTTTCTTGAATAGGGGTTCTAGACTTTGGACTCTGAGCTCTAGACTCGGGACTCTAGATTTGGAATTCTGAACTCTGAGGTCTAGTCTCTGAACTTTGAATTCTGTACTCTAAATTCAGAACTACTAACTCTGAACACTGGGCCCTTGACGCTGGACATTTTTCGGGACTCTAGATTTGGAACTATCAACTCTAAGGGCTGGTCTCTGGACGGACGTTGAACTCTAGTCTGAGCTACTTTAACTTTGTATTTTTAACTCACGATTATTAACCCTGAACTCTTGGCTCTTGCTTCTTGATAAGGGACTCTCGATTTTGGGCAATAAACTCTAATGTCTGGTCTTGGGATGAACGTTGACATTTAATCTCTGAACTTTGAATGCTGTACTCTGAACTGAGGACTTCAAACCCAGAACTCTGTCCTCTTGATGCTGGGCTTGTTTCTTGATTAGGGATTCCAGATTCCGGACTCAGAGCTCTAGACTCTAGATTTGGGATTCTAAACTCTCATGGCTGGTCTCTGGACGGACGTTGGAATATAGTCTCTGAGTTTTGAATTGTACTCTGTACTCTGAACTACTACAAACTTACATCTCTGAACTCTGGGCTCCTGAGTAGAAGTACCTGTTTCTAGACTAGAGACTTTTGACTCGGAGTTCTGGACCCAAAATTCCAGATTTGGGACCGACGATGGACTCTATGCTTTGAACTTTATATTCTGTACTCTGAACTCAGAAATTCTAACTCAGAACTCTGGGTTCTTGACGCTGGACTTGCTTCTGGACTAGAGATTCTGGCGTAGAACACAGTGCTCTAAACTCTAGACCAGGGTTTCCCAAACTATTTTGGGTCATGAACCCCTTTACTAAAATTAACTTAGGCCACAGACTTCCATTAACAAATTTCTTTGAAAAATAAATTTCTTGCTTTTTTAATATTGATGTAAAATAGGGTAACAGAGGTATTTTGGCCACTTCATATATTTTGGCCCACCTAACAAACTTTGTCGATTTTATCTGATTTAATTGATGTGAAGTGACTCATGTTACATAAATTTGAAGGTAAACACATTAAATTACCTATTGCGGAAGGGTTTTTCAAAGATATTACAACATTTGGTGGATATTTATTCAAAGTGGGCCAAAATAAAATCAATCCTAAAGTGGGCCAAAATACCTCTGTTACCCTACTTATCAATTTCTGCGGATGGCCAAATAAACACAACTTTTTTAGTGTAAATATTTCAAATAACAACTTATATCAAACAATAGGGGGTCGATGTCTAGACCTCGTCGACCCCCATAGTCAATTTTCGTTTACGTCGACCCCGCAAAAAGGATATCGACCCCAAGATAGACCCCTTGGGGTCGATATCCTTTTTGCGGGGTCGACGTAAACGATCACTTTGGGAACCCCTACTGTAGTCTCAGAACCTTGAATTTGGTACTCTGAACTCAGGACTTTTAACTCAGCATTCTGGGCTCTTGACGCTGGACTTGTTTTTCGATTCGGGACTCTATACTTAGGACTCTGAGCTCTAGATTCGATACGCTAGATTTGGGACTCTAAAGTCTGAGGTCTGGTCTCTGGACGGACGTTGGAATCTAATCTCTGAACTTTGAATTCTGTTCTCTGAACTCAGGACTTAAAACTCAAAACTCTGAGCTCGGGACGCTGGACTTGTTTCTTGACTAGGAACGTAGAGCACTAGACTTTAGATTTGGGAATCTTAACTCTTTAATTTGGTCTCTAGACGGACGTTGAACTCTAGTCTCTGAACTTCAATTCGGTACTCTGAAATCAGGACTTCTGACTCAGAACTCTGAATTCTGTGCTCCTCACAATGGACTTGCTTCTGAACTAGAAATTTTGTACTCTTAGCTCTGGACTCGAAACTCTGGATTTGGGACTCTGAACTCTGAGGCCTGGTCTCTGGACGGACGTTGGATTCTAGTCTCTGAACTTTGGATTCTGTACTTTGAACTCAGGACTCTTGATGTTGGGCTTGTTGCTAGACTAGAGACTCTAGATTAAGGATTCAGAGCTCTAGACGCGGGACTATAGATTTGGGACTCTGGACTGCTAACTCAAAGCTTCGTACTCTGGGCTATCGACGTTGGACTTTTTTTTCTGGACTAGGAACTCTAGATGTTTTAGTCAGAGCTCTAGACTTCGGACTCTATATTTGGTATTGGGAACTCCGATGTTTTTGAACTGAAGTTGAGCTCTAGTCTCTGAGCTTTGAACTCTGTACTCTGAACTCAGGACTTAAAATACAGAACTTCAGGCTATTGACGCTGGACTTGTATCTCGACTAGAGACTAAAGAGCTCTAGATTCGAGACTATCGATTTGGGACTCTGAACTCTGAGGTCGAGTCTCTGAGCAGACGATGGACTCTAGTCTCTTAGCTTTGGATTCCATAACTGAACTCAGAACTCTGGATTCATGGTTCTTGACTCTGGACTTTTTTCTGGACTAGGAACACTAGACTCTGGACTCTGAGCTCTAGATTCGGGACTTTAGTTATGAGACTCAGAACTCTTTCTGGTCTCTGGACGGACGATGAACTCTAGACGTTGAACCTTGAATCATGTACTGTGATCTCAGATTTGTCTCTGGGTTGATTGACGCTGATTACAGATTCAAGAGCTTAAACACTAAACTCAGAACTCTGTAGTTTAAGAACTATGGGTTTTGTACTCTAGACTATGAACTCGGCAGGGTGGAGTCCCAAATTGAGGTTTTCGTCTCTTTCGACTTCCGACGACCTGAGCTTCAAAGTTTGGACTCATGTTTTTGGATTATGATTCTCTGACTCAAGTATCATCCAGACATCTCAGAGTTGCTTTCCTGAACACGACCGGGTCACCTTTAGAGCTTCGTATCGGATGCCATCTGGGCCAGGAGCTTCCTTTGTGTCGTTCAATCACGACTCCATCATCAACTCCGGTTTTTGTGGATTTTGTGTATGAACCGTGGAACAAAGTTTCTAGATTCTGCGTCTAGACTAAAGATTCTGGACTGTAACCAAAGGACTCTGATTTCTAAGCTATGGACTCTGAATTTTGAACTCTAGATTATGGATTCTGGATTCTATTCTCTGGGAAACTAATCTCTGATGTCTGGACAGTATACTGAAGTGCAGTTTGAACTTTAGACTCTTGAAACTGTGCTCTGAGCTCATGACCCCAGGCTCGCAACCTCCTTAATTCTGGACTGTGAACTCAAGACTTCGAACTCGAAGCACTGGATTTTGGGATGTGGACTTTGTACTCTGCGTTCGGTATTCTGGGCCCTGAACTCAGAGCTGTGCTCTATTCTAAATAATGTGTTCTATTTCTCCGACTTCAGGAACCGGACGCAGGATTCTATACATCCAAGAGTCTTTTGTCACTACTGGACGTTTAACGCACATGACCGTTTTCAGTTTTTAATTACGCTTCGTCTTCGACTCATCAGTGCGTTAGCAGTTTATAAGAATATGATCTATTGTTTTTAGTTGTACTTGTCTTAATTGATATGAAAATTTTTTCTGTTAAAATATCAATGATTCCTGTACAGTTTCGAATTGGGTTACCCGAGTTGTAAAATAAGATAAAAATTGAAGTTACTTCGTATAGTATTGCTTTTGCATCTTTCGAGTAGAATTATTTATCTGCTAAGTTTTTTAAGTTGATTCTTTATTTAGTACTTATCTGTTGATAACTTTACATAAGTTTTCCATTTTCATTCAATTTTTGTAATTTGAGAGTCTGCAAATTATGGTACTAAATTCGTTTTACGAATTTCTAGACTTTTTTCTTGTGTAAAAATGTTTAGAATTTTTCAAACAATTTTCAAAATACTAGTGTATTCCGGACATTACCCCGATTCTCACTGGACCGAATATCTAACTTTAATGTATTATGCTTTTAAATCAATTCATGTATTCAGTAGTCAAGCTTCATTTAAATTCGCCACACTTGCCCCCCTTCCCCCTTATTTGCAGGTGCAGGTCTCGTCGATTTCGCAAACCATCAAACCCGAACCCGGCCCGGGCCCCGGTTCTTCCGGTGCGCTCCGGTTTGCTAGCATCTTATTTTTCAGTCTCGGTGAGAGCAAACACGCTACCGAGTCATAAATTTTGCATCGTTCACTTTGAAGGCAAACAAAATGAAACTCATGAGACTTGCTTCAACAATTTTGTGGTTTTTGCATGAACGTTTCCAAGGCTCCCGAAAGGATCGACTAAAAACGAACGAGAAAGGAAACTCGAGCAATGCACAGAGAAAAACAAGAAAATCCCCATCAGAAACGTGGTTTCGTGAAGGGGGGCAACTGAATTCAGCAGCACTTGAGTGTGTCAGTATGTGTGTCTGTGTGAGTGTGGAGTAACTCGGGCAAGTTTAGCTGAGCCTGGCTTTGAATTTTATGCTATTCTGCATTTTATCCGAAATGGGATCGTCGTCATTATATTGAATGGGAGGAAAATGGGAATGGGTTCAACGATTTGAAATTATCAGGGATCATCGCTAGTCCGATGAATCAAAGCTTCGCATTTTTAAATGCATTGAATCACCATTAAAACTCTTGCGTTTAGAAGCTGTGATCAAAAATAAATCACATCCCCGGTAGTAGTGATGTTCCGGGTTATATAACGTAAATCACCGGCATGAACTGAAACCGAGTTTTATCCTTTGGAACCCCTCACTACTCGTTTGTATTTTCCTAAATTACCAGTGCGAGGAACTGCTGCATACATTCATCCACTTCCGGAGTATGTATTTCATTGAAAAGCAGAAGCCCCGCTCGGCAAGAAAAGGATAAACTTTCTAGCAAAAAAAAGGTAATATAAATTAAAGCAGGGACTTACGGCCAAAAGCGCATTGCTAGTTCTAGAACTCGCTTGATCCATCCGCTCCGGCATGGCTGTTTTACTCCGTTCCGTTGCTTGCCCGGTATGCCAGCACTTCTTTTGTTCCAAAAAGACCGCCATGAATTATAGAGAGCACGGAAGCTCCGGCAAAATGGGAACACATCCAGCTTGTCCGGGGTGGTAATGCGCTTGTAGCCCGTTAGTCTGGACACTTTGCAGCACTTTGAGAAAACAAAGAGATTGTACTCGACACAGGACTACGTTTCCACCGTTACCCAACGGCTTCGCCCAGCAAGAGAACCCGAGAATCTATGGCAGCCGGTGTTATTCAATTTACGGGACGAAACTCCGGTTCGAGTTTTTGCACTTCGGGTCCACTTATGGGGATCTATGGAGATTGTCTTCTCCTTGGATTAAATACCATCAATTTTGGCCAGAAGAAGCGGTTTCTTATCAATGAATTTTATTTCTCGGTGCTCGCACATAAATTAGGGGGGGTGGCAAAACTTAACTCATTACACGCTGGGACCGTCCGTCCGTCCGTGTGTGTATGGGAGTGTGTGTGGGAGCGAACTGTCATTAATTAAACATGGCGATAACAAATTACCATCCGGACGGTTATGCCAGGGAAACGTATCGATGAAAAATATCAGCATATAAAGTATGATTGATCGAATTCTGACGAGTCGAAAGCTGATGACGATTTGAGACTGACTTATGGACATTTAAAGAGGATAAGAAATTTAAAGAGACATAAGATAGACTGTCATAGGAAGTAGGGAGGTCATTTCTGCTGTTAAAGCGGTGCAACCAAAGCTCAAATTTTTTGTCCTGATTAAATTATTGAAATTAGAGTACCAATTTGTTGAATACACTAAATCGCATTCGATCTCAACAAACCTCGTGCCTACCTTTCGATTTTGATATTTGCTTTTGGATTGTGAAAATGGCAGTCAAAATTTTGCTTGGGCATCACGAAAATTCATACTGTTCACTCGTAAAGTTATCGGAATTGATAAATGAGGCCAAATTAACTGTTGCTAATGTAAAATGTAAAAGTATTCGGAGATCGTTTGTCGACAGCCAGTAAGTCTTGATTGGGAGGAAATCGAAAGCAGAAAAGGTTTTAAACAGCTTCCTGAGCTGCAATCATCTACGGTTACTAGAAGAGAGGAACGCCATAGCTCCACTAATTAGAAATAGTATATTGGGACATTGTCAGTGAAATGCAGTTCAAGGCAAATTGGCGTTTTCTGACGAGGAGACTGTACAAAACATGATGGAACAAGTCAAACGAAAGGCCCGTATATTCGCATTTCTTAAAAAGCATGAGTGAATACTGTACTTTGAATGGATTGAATTTTAAATATAGACATGATATGAATGTTTAACGAAACATTTAAACTATTTACACTCATTCTTATTTGATCAATTTTTGATTGTAGCCAGAGCTAATAAAAGTCATTTTCATTGACTAAAACATAGACGAAAATAACCGGAAATCACTGTCACTCTCATATATGAATATTTCATTAACATTGCAGATTTTCAAAAAGTTTCTCACAGATTGTCAGAGATTATGATCGAAAATATGCAACACAGATTGTTCGAGTTGAAACACAGATTTTAAAATGGCAACTCTGAACCCATGTCCAGTCAATGACATAAGCGGGAGAGTAGTTTCAAAATTGTGTTTTTTCTTCCATTTGCCCTTCCAGTCATTTGCAGTTTTCAGTGAAAATCCCATAGTATGCAGTTTCGGTATTAAACCGAAGCTTTGAGACTCGAAGATGACAGAAAAAAGTTTCGCAATGACTTTTACCTGTTGGTGCTCGAATTTGTTGTAGTTTTTATTTTCCAAAGAAGTTCTGGGATGTAATTACTTCGATTTGCCATATTTTAGTCACTTTTCATAGCCAAGTGTCACAGATTTTCAATACATCGATGAAAGAATGAGAATTGAAATTCTGCTGATGCTCCCAGAAGCAGCGATGCCAGATAGTAGTAGTGTCATTTCCGTAGATTGGTATTTTTCTCGGAAGCCCTCGCGGGGAAAAGTTTTTTTTTTTGCTCGTCAGACAAAACTAGTTTCCGTAGTTCTCCGTTAACAAATTTCAATTTCCGAAGAAAAAATCCAATTTCCGTAGATTTTGTCTACGAATCCGTAGATCTACGGAAATTTCCGTAGATCTGACATCGCTGCCCTGAAGACGTTAGTTTGGTTTCGTCTTGTCATAGAGGAAGCAGTGATACCACTTTTCCCTGAGATTAAATCCGTAGATTTGGTTTCAAGTGTACTCATACTCATATATTTGCATTATGTTATTATTATACCTTTTATTCAACCCCGTACGTAAAATTCCATACAGATAGGCTTCCAAAAATCGGTGGCGAATAGATATAAGATTACCTATATAACTTGAGAGGAAAACAACAATTATGAAGATGATGTAAAAATATTTTAAGTGTTTTTCCGGATAGTGGTCAGCAAGTCATTTGTAATTTGAAGAGTAATTTCTGCAGTGGTGAAATCAACCAGACGAAAGATAAATATTTAATGATTGTATAAATAATGCAAAATCCGTAGATTTCAAGAGGTTCATCCGTAGATCCGTAGAAAAGGTAGAAATCCGTAGATCTATGGATAAATCCGTAGGGTTGGCATCGCTGGAGGAAAGAGTGACGTTGGCAATAATACTCTCTCATTTTTTCGATGAGAAACGAAAATGCTTCGTCTCTCTTCGTTTGTTCTGGTGTCGGTCATTTACGAATGAGACAGTAAAACATTGAATATGAGCAGTGATGCCAACTTTCCCTGAAGTAAAATCCGTAGATTCGGTTTCAAGTGTACCTATACAAGTACACGGAAAATAAAAACTACCTATTATTTGTGTTCTTTTTACTTAATTTTGAGTTCTTTTGAATCTTTTCTTCCGCTCGCTCCATCCATTGTGGCCAAAATACAAAGAGCAAAACCACCCAACAGCGAGAGTTTCGTTCAATAAGCCAAAATTAAGTAAACCGTACCAACTTGAAATTGAGTCAATACGACTCAACTGTAGAGTAAATATAACTTACCATTGAGTAGATATAACTAATCTTTAAGTATTTTTTTCCACGTGCCTTACGAAAACTACCTAGAGTCACTTTACCAAAAAATAGGTTACTGAACGGAACCCCGAAATTGGGTGGAATGTACTTAAAATTAGGTTGTTTTGCGGTTCCGTGTATATTTAAATTCAACAGCTTGAAGCTCTAATCTATAAAGCCAGGATTCCAAAAATTAGTGATCGGCGACGAATAGATGAACATTTTTTAATAAATTTCGAAGTATTGATTATAACATCAGACGAAAGATAATACATTTTCATTTTAGTTAATGCTATGAATGACTCTTAGTGAGCATCGAATCATTCAAAATCTTACTTTCAGGTGAATGTTGACAGATTTATTGGCCGTTATCAGAAAAAAAGTGATCGATTTTATGATTCTCCGTAGGTATCTGTAGAAATAATGCGAAATCTGAAAACTTCCGGAGAGATAAGGGAAAATCCGTAGATTTTAAAAGGCTCATCCGTAGATCCGTAGAAAACACTGAGATCCGTAGGGTTGGCATCGCTGAATATGAGACTGTTGGAATGGTTTCTTTCATTGAGAATGCGTGATAATTTTAAGCTCTGATTGTAGCATGACTCAATTTTTTATGTAAAAATCGTTTTCTTTCTCAGAAATTTCACTAGAATTAAATGAATCACTATTCACATAATTTTTGCAACTAACAGATCGGCTTTGTATTTAGCAATGACGTATTGAAAAGTTCCCCACGTGTCTATATAAACTTATCATAAATAAAACCTCTCGGAGCCTTTCTCAAAAAAATGCTTTTAGGGTGCGAAGCTCACTATTTGCGACCCGTTGTGCACTCGTTGACAATTTTGAGTTTACTGGTGGGCTGTAGAATCACGACAAATTTGAGGACAATTGTGAGGAAGCATGAATCAGGAACTAGTGAATTGTACCACTCCATGGTCAACTTGGCACGAAGCAATTAGAAAGAATCATTTAGTTAGGGTTTGGCTAGAAGCCATTTTTCTTCGCAGGGCACATATCTGTTTTACCTACTCTAACTAAACCCAGTTAAGTCAACCACTTGTTCCCTCCGGGATGTCCTTCCAACCCGTGGTGGGACAAAGAATGTATATCACTGAACGCGGAAAGATCTTTAGCATTCAAAAAGTTCAGAAGTTCTAGACAAGCAAATGATGAACTCAGTTAAAGCAAGGAAACTAGGTTACTGGGAACGGTTTGTTTTCGGATTAATAGAAGAAACAACAATCGAAAGCGAGAAATATTCTAACCGCTGGATATTCAATTTCGCTAAAAAAGTATGTCCCGATTCTGTTCCGGAACAGAAGATCTCCCGTGTCGCGACATCGAATACAAACCAAACACCGTTTTCGATGGTTGAGTTCTCACTTGTGCTCTTGTCTTGTAACAATAAATACCCGTGGCTGGACAGAATTAAATTCAACTTGTTGAAAAATCAGCATGACTCTGTCAAATGGCGCATGTTTAATTTATTCAATAAGTGCCTCGAGGGGAATATTGTTCCACACGACAAGTGAGAGTTAGCGCCATTCAAAAACCTGGGAAACTAGCCTCCGATCGCAATTCGTACCGGACGATTGCTATGCTTTCCTGTACCCGGAAGTTGATAAAAAAAATGATTCTCGTTTAGGCAATTGGACCGAGACTAATTGCTCGCTTTCAGATACACAATTTGGTTTCCGCAGGGTCAAAGGAACGAACGATTATCTTGCGTTGCTCTCAACCGAAATTCAAATGGCATTTGCTCGTAAAGAACAAATGTCATCAGTTTTCCTTGAATATTCTATCCGAGAAGTTGCACCAGTATGGTCTTTCGCTAGTTTTGAGCAACTTTTTGCATAAGCTATTGTCTGAGAAACACATGTTATATGGGTCTTCCTCAGAGCACAAGCTTAAGCCCCCTTTTATACCATTTTTACGTAAACAACATTGATGAATGTATCAACACATCTTGCACGCTAAGACAACTTGCCGACGACAGCGTTGTGTCTATTATAGGACTCAAATCTCCATTACAAGATACCCTCGACAACTTATCCACATGGGCTCTTCAAATGGGTATTGAGTTCTCCACGGAGAAAACTAAGCTGGTTGTATTTTCAGGGAAGCTAGAAGCAGCACAATTATACACACTTAAAAAAATCTCTGTGATTTTACATCTTACCAGATGCACATAAATGGAGCGTCGCAGTTCACGCAAATTCACGTGGAAGAACATTTAATATTGTGTCTAAAACTCCAGGACATGAAATTCATTAAAATAAAAAAAAGAATACTGAGAGCAACCGCCGCGACTTGAACCGAGAATCATTGGATCGCAAATACGTCTGTTACTCGACTGAGCCACAGAAGCATACATCTGCTCGGTTGGTAAAAGGTGCATTTAAATTCATACAGTCGCACCTGCTAGCAGAACGCAAGTTACAGTCGAAACCAGCAAAATTCAAGCTCATCTAACATTAAGTCATTACAAATGGAATTTTTCGTCATTTGACAAATTAGGTCTTTATAAATTACATCGTATGAGGTATTAGGTCACCTGTATTATTCAATTTTTTTTAGTGTGTAGGTTCAACTAAGGGGTGAAACCATAGCTCAGGTCTCTACATTCAAACTGCTCGGGGTCTGGTTTGACTCCAAAGGCACCTGGGGATGTCATATTAGGTATCGAAAATGGCAACGGAGAATCAACTTTCTTCGTACAATAACCGGATCATGGTGTGGGGCCAACCCAGGAGACCTGATCAGGCTGTACCAAACAACGATATTGTCCGTAATGGAACATGGATGCTTCTGCTTCCGAACACCCATTTCATTAAACTGAAAAGAATTCAGTATCGTTGTTTGCGAATGGCTTTGGATTACATGCAGTCGACTCATGCGATGAGTCTCGAAGTTCTGGCGGGTATTTTACCGTTGAAAAACTGATTCTGGGATCCCTCATATCGATTGCTAATCCGATACGACATCTGGAATCCGATGGTGATTGAAAACTTCGAAATGCTTGTCGAGCTCCATTCTCAGACCCTTTTTATGTTCTTGAATTTTGAATACATGGCTCAGAATATTAATCTTTCTTCTTTTGTTCCCAACCGTGCTCATTTCTTGGATGCTCCAAATTCCACTGTATTTTTCGACACATCCATGAGAGAAGAGATTCGTGGAATTCCGGATCACGCACGCCCTCAAGTGGCCTTGAATATTTTTTATAATAAATCTAGAATAGTTAACTGTGAAAAAATGTTTTACGCTGATGGATCAAATATCAACCAGTCCTCAGACTTCGGCATCTTCAAGCAGAACATCACTGCTTCGTACAATCTCAGTGATCTGGCATCAGTTTACGTCGCAGAATCAGCTGCTATTCCGTACACCCTTGAGATCATTGAAACCTTCCCCAAATACCATTACTTCATTGTAACGGACAGTCTAAGTTCAACAGACGCTCTCTGGGCGATCCACCATATTTCCTTGGTACGATATGGGCATATTGATATCGAATGATTCGAACATAACACAACTTATGACATAAGTCATTGTTGTTGTTGTTGTTGTTGTTGTTGTTGTTGTGACTGGCAAGCTTCTTGGGATAAAGATGATCCGAGTCGGTGGATGCACTCAATTATTCCTAAAATATCGACAAAGGCATGGCTCAGGGGACTGGATGTTAGTAGGAACTTCATTTGTGTGATGTCCAGACTCATGTCCAATCACTACACGTTAGATGCACATCTCCTTCGAATTGGACTTTCCGAGACTAATCATTGTGCTTGTGGCGAAGGTTATCGCGATACTGATCATGCCGATTGGACATGCGGGGAGTGTCACAACTCAACTATCTCTCAGAAATAAGTCATTGTCATAAAATGTTAGTTTGAAGTGTCACCATAGTGATATATATATGTCATCTCACTAATTTTTATTTATTTTTCGGGGTATGTCAGAGAGATACCTGGATGATGTGAATACAAATAAAACTGGCATACTTTTTCCACACATCCGAAGATCTAGTTGATTGATTGTGTGAATTTTGCAATCACGAGAGCAACAAATTTCGGGATTGTATAGGGGACAAGACTGATTAAATCAGCAATGCAATGTTCAAATTCATTGACTAATTGCAAAATATACAAAAAATCGTTTTTAGGCATCTAGGATTTCAAAATTTAAGTTGAAAATTAGGTAATTTCAACAACGTACTTGTCAATGTTACGTAATGAAAACAAACTAATTTCAAAATGCTCGATTGTGCATTTGCGGTTGTAAGTGAGTTGTCAGAAACGCAAATGGAATAAGCGACGCATGTAAGAAATGTGTCGCAATAAATGTAAAATTACCCTTTAAGGTGAAATTACCAAAAATAATAATGGGAGACGGGAGTTCCTTGATTGGTAGTCAATGTCTTCAACATAGGGAGCGAAAACTTTAGAAACTGCCAATATATTTGCAGGAAACCGGATCAGATGCACATAACAAAATCATAACACAAGTATATCATCAGTTGATATGTATAGCAATTTGTGTTATTTTGAGATATTTAACAAATAAAATCAGTTGAATGTTAATACTTATGATAACAATATAATAACAAAATCAGTTATGATGTATCATTTTCATTCACAAGACTCATGATGAAGTGCATTAATTGGAAAAATGAGTTCTTCCGATATTTTGTTTAATTTATTCACCGCAAAATATTTTTGATAATTTTGCGATAAATAAATTAAACTTTTCTGCGGCAGCGGTTTGCAGCGAAATTACCCTGCCGTGTGATTGAAACCTTTCGTTGGACGCGTTAGGAAGAATAAAAAAAATCAGTTATGATGTAGCTTCCATTTCCCTCCTGCGAGGATTGAGGGGCACTTTGTTCGTGACTCGTCTCATCATCCATTGCCTCATCGGTTGTATTGTTGTTGGTGTCCGTCTTCGTTTCGTTTTCCTTGTTGTTCGTAGTCTTCAGCTCGTTGCTAGTTGCTTTAGATGCGCCTTGTTGTACATTGGTTGCAGTTGCTGGTTGGTTTGATGGTAAAACATGAGTACAGAGGGGTCTCGTATAACGCGGTACACCGGGGGCGTGAAAAGCGAATCCGCGATAAACGGGACCCAGAGCATATGGGATTTCGACTGATTGGGGCTGTGAACGATTATCTCGCTTCGGTCGACAGATAGAGCTATACTATCTTCAGCAAACTTGTTGTAGATACTTAGACCAACAATTTAGTGTAGTTTGACCGATAATTTGTAGAGAACTGCACCGCCAGGGGCGCTTTGAAAAGAGCATGAAATAATTCATATGTTCACAATAGAAAAACAGTTTGAACATGAAATATCGCGAATATTTTACTTTCGGTGGTGTCGGTGTTTTCGGAAAGAATGTTCCGGAGGTCAAAACAGATCAAATGGTGTAAACAGTAATTGAAATTTCTCGCATGGCTGACTCTTGTGTGCCATTCAACGTTCGAAATTCCTGCAACTCAAAATCATGTTGACTTATTAAGATGGTTTCTTCGAGAAGGTGTTTTAAGGTTCCAATACCTATTGAACGATTGATGAAACAGCTCTTATTGTGATCTTCTGTAACTGAATACCACACAGAAAGAAAAGATGAAACTTACACGACATGTAAACCAATCGTACTATTAAACAG
The DNA here is from genome assembly GCF_030247185.1 of Malaya genurostris. NCBI lineage: Eukaryota > Metazoa > Arthropoda > Insecta > Diptera > Culicidae > Malaya > Malaya genurostris. Next base: position 151,597,650 of record NC_080570.1, read on the forward strand.
ACATCAGTTGAAACGAAAATATGATTTAAAACCATCATTGATGTGAAATTACATTGAAATGCATTTACTTTTTCATCGAACAAGGCTGTATATTTACAAATCTCTTAGTTTTGTAATGTAACATTCCATTCAATTACCTGATCCAAATATGTGCATGAAAATAAATGTAAATTCACAAAATATTTTTATCTGTGCATACTTGTTTATGAGAGTGATCTTATCGATAAGTTTTTGAATAAGTTGATGAAGGAGAGACAGATTTTGAACTGTTTTTTCTAGAAGGCGTTAGTAAGTTACTAAAGTATTAAGATGAATAAGCTATCGACATCTGAAATCTGAGGAATTTGATAGTGTGAAAACTAGAATTTCATACTTAATTTTTTTTTCCATAAATACGTTTATTTCTTAAGGCAGTTTACATAAGTTTTTCTTCGCCGTAGCATCACTTTTACATAATATTCTTATCCTAATTTAATTCTAACATAGTCACAACGTTTTGAATTTATTAAAACATATTCTCTTATAGCTTAAATATCATCTTAGGTAACTCGTCATTAATTATGAAATCTACTCGGAAATATTATTTAAACCAAACGATTAACTTCTATAAATTATAAAATAAGCTGTTATTTTCAGACATTTTGTTGATAATTTCATAAACTGTTTCGAGTTTGTTTGTATCATTACATAATTTTTATTCTAATTTAGCTATTGGTTGAACTCATGGACGCAGCTGGGATCAGAACTAAGTCTTAAAAGGGGCCTTTATTAAATTGAAACTCCAATTTTCTTTATGAAATGATAAATAAGTTTCATGTATGAAAGGTCACGACAAGCAAGAATGTCTCGAACTGGGATATTGGATAGTTTACCTTGGGTACGCAAAGAATTTATTAGTTGAGATCTGACATCACGATACTCCACGCATGTCCAAACGACATGATCAATATCCCGATAACCTTCTCCGCAAGCACAATGATTAGTCTCGGAGAGCCCAATTCGAAGGAGATGTGCATTTAACGTGTAGTGATTGGACATGAGTCTGGACATCACACGAATGAAATCCCTACTCACATCCAGTCCTCTGAACCATGCCTTTGTCGATATTTTCGGAATAATTGAGTGCATCCACCGACCCAGATCATCTCTATCCCAAGATGCTTGCCAGCTGGCAAGTGTTCTTTGGCGAGACGAACTATAGAATTCGTTGAAAGCAATCGGTCGCTCATAAATTTCACCCTCAATAGCACCACGTTTGGCTAAATTATCGGCTCTTTCATTGCCTGGAATGGAGCAATGAGCCGGGACCCAGACTATAGTGATTAGATAATTATTATTCAATATGTCGTTCAGACACTGTTTTATTTTACCCAAGAAAAACGGTTCATTTTTGCCAGCAGCGATTGAGCGAATGGCTTCAATTGCACTCAGACTATCTGTGAAGAGGAAATAATGGTTTGGAGATAATGTGACGATTACACTCAAACTATAATGAACTGCTGCTAGCTCTGCTATATAAACAGATGCAGGTTCTTGAAGCCTAAATGAGGCCGAAACATTATTGTTGAACATACCAAACCCTGTCGCTTCTTCAATTCGCGATCCGTCCGTGTAAAACATTTTCTCAGAGTCAATATGCCTGAACTTACTTGAAAATATTTTTGGGATTTCCGTCGAGCGTAGATGATCCGGGATTCCACGCACTTCACACTGCATGGATGTATCGAAAAATAAAGTTGAGTCAGGGGCACTTAGGATGCTGACACGGATAGGAATATATCTTGAAGGGTTGATTTCCTGTGACATATGGTTAAAATATACTGTCATAAATTTTGTTTGAGATCGAAGCTCGACTAGTCGTTCGAAATTATTAATTACCATGGGATTCAGCACCTCACATCTTATTAGCAGGCGTGATGAAAGCTCCCAAAATCGATCTTTTAATGGAAGAACTCCCGCCAGAACTTCAAGACTCATTGTATGTGTCGAGTGCATGCAGCCTAAGGCAATTCACAAACAACGGTACTGAATTCGCTCAAGTTTGATAAAATGAGAGTTTGCAGCGGAACGAAAACAAACGCATCCATATTCCATCACTGAAAGTATAGTTGTTTGATACAATTTTATTAGATCTTGCGGATGAGAACCCCACCAAGATCCTGTTATTGTTCGAAGAAAATTTACTCTTTGTTGGCATTTCGTTATCAGATACCTAATGTGTCCTCCCCACGTGCATTTGGAATCGAACCACACCCCGAGGTATTTAAAAGTTAAAACCTGTTGGATCATTCTTCCCATCATATGGAGCTGAAGCTGCGCGGGATCATGCTTTCTTGAAAAGACGACTAACTCTGTTTTCTCCGCAGAGAATTCGATACCAAGATGAACAGCCCAAACGGACAAGTTATCTAAGGTATTTTGCAATGGTTTATGCAGATCAATAGCTTTGGGCACAGTAACTGAAACCACGCCATCATCTGCCAATTGCCTTAGTGTACATGGGGTTACTAGACAGCTGTCAATGTCATTCACGTAAAAATTATAGAGGAGCGGGCTGAGGCATGAGCCTTGCGGGAGACCCATGTAGCTAATTCTGAATGTTGCCAAATCGCCATGTGAAAAATACATGCACTTCTCTGACAAAAGGTTGTGCAAATAATTATTTATAACCGCTGGAAGTCCATGTTGGTGGAGCTTGTCTGAAAGAACATCAATGGAAACTGAATCAAATGCTCCTTTAATGTCTAAAAATACAGATGCCATTTGTTGCTTTTGAGCGAAGGCAATTTGGATGTCAGACGAAAGTAATGCAAGGCAATCATTCGTCCCTTTATTTCTACGGAAGCCAAACTGAGTATCTGACAACAAACCGTTCGTCTCGACCCAAGTGTCGAGACGTCGTAGAATAATTTTTTCGAACAATTTTCTGATGCAGGACAACATCGCAATGGGTCTATATGAGTTGTGATTGGAAGCTGGTTTCCCCGGCTTTTGAATGGCGATAACTTTCACTTGTCTCCAGTCAGGCGGAACAATATTTTGCTCAAGAAACTTGTTGAACAATTCCAACAAACGTCTTTTTGCGAGGTTGGGCAGATTCTTCACCAAGTTGAATTTAATTCTGTCCAACCCTGGAGCGTTATTGTTACAAGACAAGAGTGCTATAGAAAATTCCATCATTGAAAATGGGTTATTAATAAAACTATTATTTGGAGGAGATTCCCGTATAATGCTCTGCGTAGGAACAGAATCTGGGCAAACTTTCCTAGCAAAGTCAAATATCCATCGGTTCGAGTATTCATCACTCTCATTGCCCACGGTACGATTCCTCATTCGTCTGGCCGTGTTCCAAAGAGTGCTCATTGAGGTATCTCTTGACAAACCTTCGACAAAATGTCTCCAATAGCTACATTTTTTGGCTCGAAGTATGCTCTTGTACTTGGTTTCTAAAACCATAAGTTTTTCAAAATTCTGAGGAGTTCCTCCTCCCCGTTTTAGAAACGTCTTGCAAGCATTTTGTTTTGCGAGTTTAGCCTCTGAGCACTCTTTGTCCCACCAGGGGTTGGGAGGCCTTCTGTTAGTCGTTGGCCCAGGAAAGCGTTTAGTTTGGGATTGTTCTGCTGCCTCCAGAATCGAACAAATGAGGAAGTCATATTCTTCAAGTGGAGGGAGCTCTTCCATTGAATTCAAAATACTAGAGATTCTACTTTGGTATTTAATCCAGTCGATATTTTTTGTCAAATCATATGGAATACTAGCTGAATTAGCAATACATTTGTTACAGCTAATTGAGATGATGATTGGTAAATGATCGCTACCGTGTAAATCAGGCAATATTTTCCAGGTGCAATCTAGTCGAATTGATGTTGAGCAAAGAGATAGATCTAATGCACTTGGGCGTGCAGGAGGTCTTGGGAATTCATACTTAATGTTTTGATTATTTATACAATTATATAATGTTAAGTACATAAAATGTGACATATATTGCTCATTTAGTTTGATTTTATTTTTTATTTGAATTAAACCTTTTTTATTGAACAACCCAATGGAGCGAAAATTTCATAGTCACACTCTTCATCAGGCAGTAAATCTATAAATTCAGTTTTTGTAACAAGTGCGGATAACCAATTCGAGATTGTAACAAAAGCTGCTACTTAAACGACCAAAGACATATTTCGGTGAACTGGTAAGAAGCAAAAATCGAAAAGTTTGCAGGGATCACTGCAAGGGAAAGTTTATAGGGATCACTGCAAAGAAAACTACGAAAAGCAAACAGAGTTAACAATAAAGAGCCAAAAAGACAGTACCATTGCCGTAATCAATTTATCAGCGATGAAGTCATCAATTTCCTCACGAGAAAGATGTTCAGCACCCATCTTTTCACCGAAATCCTTAATTTCAGAAATTATTCTCAATATCATCGATTTGTGTACCAGGCTAAAAAAAAGATGGAAGTAGTTTTTTCCAGCAATTTTTCAACGTTGATGACTTAATTTGAACTAAAACTGATTGAATGCAATCAAAGCAATTCCGATGTTGCGATTTAAGCAAAATTATTCTAACTCGGGAATGAAACAGTTTTGCATTCAATCTTGGGAAATTTCTCGAGTCATCCAGCCTTTTTTATTGCTCCGGTTACTGGGAGATTCGAATGCTGCAAATTTTTTAAAGCACGTGATTTGGTACATTATTAACACTTCAAATATCAAGCCTGAAAAAAGTTGGAACGGTAACTTCGATCTGTCATAGCTCAACTGTTTTTCAACGAATCTTAATAAATTTTACACCCACGAATTTTGTGAAGTTCGTAAATTGAATCAAAAATGTTGTAGCAGACGATTGGTAAAGGAAAACCAATGAAAATTGAATTTTTCCCGTTCCAGGTTTTTTTCACGCGCCCAAAATGCCCTATCTGCTTAATTTCTACTGGATGCTCAGAAAGTTAGCTACAACGTATATATAGGAAAAAATTACATATTCACGTCTCTAACACAACCAAATGAAATGACAGAAAGAATCTATGATCGTTCTCTCTGTTGCACTGTAGTTGTTTTTATATTCTAGCTTTCAACGCGACTCAACTAGAATATAGTTGTGTATGTATATGTATGCGAGAAAGTAATTCTTCAGAAACACACTAACACAGTTACGATAGCGTCGCGTAGGATGTATGCTTAGTAGATTTGTTAGAGAATCGCATGACACAAAATCATTTTATGACTTAGAGAAGCACACGAGTTCGCGTCATTTTGCGAATCCTCCGAAATAACAGCTATTTTAACAAACCGAAAAATTCAGAAAACTATATAGAAACCGCATATTTCGAAACTTGAGAAATCCCATAAAAGTAATCATATTTCTCATCAAGTTTGTCCACGACCAGACAGCTATTAATTCCTACACAAGCATTGTAGAAGAAATCTCTGCCGTCAACTAGTATAAATTACGAAACAAACAAATATATAAAAATAGCTTTCTAAGTCATCATGATCGCAATAGCGCAACCTTTTTTTCGAATACTGAACTACTGTTCCCATTATCGAATACTTTTTGATAAACCAAGCAATGTTGAGGAAGATACACTGCTCTTAAATTCACACACAAGCTTTTATAAACCTTCTAACCAGTTCGTAAACCCTTGAAAAAACGATCTTAATAAATCAACAAAATCAAGATTACAGGAATTTCCAACCCAGAATTGCACACCAACGTCACCAAGTGAGAAAAAATTTTACAACTATTCACACTGTCTAATCTGTTTTTACCTCCTTTACTTTCTTTCCGAAAACATCGCCAATCATCAGGTTTTAGAGATATAACATAATAAATTTTATGTGATCACAATAGCGCCATTCTGTGGGAAAGTTCTCAACAAACATAGTTTTCATAATGTAAACTATAACATTCCTAACAACTTTCCAACAAACAAAACCGCTATATATCTTTCAGTTCTTTTTATAAGAACATAATTCTGATAATTGATATTTGTTTTCAAGCACACTAGCTACATCTGATAGAGTAAGTCCGAGTTAATACTTTTGCTGTTTGACAAACTCCCGAATTCCCGTATTCTTCAAAATACTATAATTTGCGAGTTACAAATCGTTTTGTCTGTATTAAGCGAATGATTTATATAATGCATTTTTCTAAGCGCCCCTAGCGGAGCAGTTCTTAACTAATTGTCTGTCAAACTACACTAAATTGTTGGTCTAAGTATCTACAACAAGTTTGCCGAAGATAGTGTGGCTCTATCTGTTGACCGAAGCGAGATAACCGTTGACAGCCCCAATCAGTCGAAATCCCATATGCTCTGGGTCCCGTTTATCGCGGTTATCCGGCAATAACGAATCCGGCAACAACGAATACCGGCAAAACCGAATCCGCGTTGTACGAGACCCCACTGTACTTGCATACGTACCACTCGCACGCCATTTCGGATACCCGGGAAAAAATTCTGCCATACTTCCCTTCCGATGGAAAGAACTTCACCGTACTGCGACATACTTTTCCGGACGAACCCATCGCTGGTCTGCGGGGGAAGGTCATGCACGCGTACTTCTATGGCATTGTCCACCATGTACACAGGGATTTTATATTTAACATTGTCATGATCAACACTATGCACCTCGTTGTTAGCCGAAGCGAATGCAATTGCATCTCTTTCACATTTAAACATAATGTACGCACAGTTAGACGACTTGTTGAAATGAATTTCACTTACATCATTAACGTTTAGATGCATTCGTTCCTTGAGCAAAGTTTCAATTTCAGTTGCTACTGGTCTAACTTTGCAACGCTTGAAATCCACACAAATTGAATTCAGTCTTGTAGGCCAAGTTTCAGGCTTTGTTAAATCGTATTTGACCACACACCGCACACTCTAATGTTCACAGGCGTATTGTCTTTGTTTCTGTTGTTCCGACCGTAAACGATTTTCGACTGTGTCGGGTGAAATGCGAGCACAAACTGAAATTACTCCAGTTGTTATAATTCTGTTATTACCATCTAATCGGGAATATATCGGATATCGACCAAATCAGTAAGTAATACCTAACTGATTACAACCGGAATAGATTCAAATAACAACCAAGAATTGATTTTACTTTTTAGGATACTGAATTTCTAGTGAACTTCTTATATTCCAATTTATAGCCATTTATCAGAGAACTGCTACAGTTTTTTTTGTAAACATTCAAAAATATATTCCATACTATAGGCACCATCTGTTGTTCGGTCCTGTAACTAAGCCACTAAACACAAAAAAAAACAAAACCACTCACCCCCGCCCACTGGAAATCTCCCCTTCGGGAAAAAGAAACTTTTCTTCGCGTCCGAAGAAAAGAATATCGCGAACTCACGAGAAAACTCAAACCCGCATCAGTGTTTCCCCTTCGTAATGTTTTCCCCGTTTCGTTTCCGAGAGACGAGTTTGGGTGTAAGTGTGAGTGGTGTGTGTGCGGAAGCTTTTTCCGTTCGAAAGAGGGGAATCTGAAAAAGTTTGCCCGTAAGAAAAATTCACCGGAACAAAAGAATGTTTTCTTACAGTTTCTAGCGACGGGAAGGGAGGTCATCGTGAATAAAAATCGAAGAAGAGAAAAAATCCTGAGTAGCAACCGGTAGTTTGGGAGCTTTCCGGAAGATGTCAGATGGAAAGCGGAAAGTTTCGAGTTATTTTTTAATACGGAGCTTTGGTCTAATTCTGATTTATCGTAAGAATATTTCATAATTCGAACCGTGGAAGGATAGAAAGTAAGCCATGACATTGCTGCTCTCGAGAAAATTCCGATGCCAACCCAACCAATCGGGCAGCAACGGGAACCGTCGTGCCAGTCGTCGCCGTGTCGGTCGTAAATAAACCAATCGCTGCGGTTATTTTCCGAAAACCGCAAAGTCTCCGCCTACGAACGATTGCCTGTCCTGTTCACAAACACTAGCAACCGGTGGCAGTACGGGCTCTCTCTCTGGTCGTAATAAACCGTACGTGTTGGTCGTGTCGGCCCAGAAGTGTGAGAGCGTGTAAAACCGCAGAACAGCAAACCGCAAACGTAAGACGTCGCGACGACGCATCGATTTTTCCGCCCAACCCCGACCTAACACCGCCGAAACACACACACACTCATTCGGATGTTCTACGCTTGCTACGATTCGTCCGATGACCGATGATTGGTTTTTCGATCGGTTGCGAAGGGTTTCCCACACCGTCCATCGCCTTTTGTTTGTTTTCCTTTTCCGTTTTTTTCGTGGTTTCAGAGGTGCTGCTGTTGCTGTAGGAAAAATATTTTCGCTTTTAATGCGCAGTACTTTCGGAAAAGGGGTTCCGTCCGTCAGCAGTCAGGGAAAGGGGAACAAGCGACTTGACTAACCGCAAATCAGACACTGACCGGCGGACAACAAAATGGACACCTGTTCGGTGATGTACCTTGGATGGGCGGGGGGTTTTCTTGGTTACTATGTCCGGGGACCACACAGGACTAACCCGTAGGGAAAGATTTGGAAGGGGTGTTGTTGTTCGACGGACGGTTCATTTGTGTTGGTTTTGGGCACCCAGACGAGCACCAATCGGAAGGCACTGGCGTCCGAAGATGTGGAATGATAATTTTGCGGTGAATAAATTAAACTTTTCTGCGGCTGCGGTTTGCAGCGGAATTACCCTGCCGTGTGATTGAAACCTTTCGTTGGACGCGTTAGAAAGAATAAACCGGTTACAATGCTTGGATAGGATTTTTTAACCAATTATGTTTTCACCGCCACCGCCAGGCACATCAAACAATTCCTTTTTACCGGGCAAGTGTGACTAAAACCTATCGCGACAACTATCAAATGAAACTAAACAGAGAGAGAAAAAAAAACGGTATTATAGGCAACAAATCCGAACCAACCCCTTCAAACAGATCCCACAATTTCATTTACCAATTGCGGTTGACCAGCTTTTTCAATTTTATGTTTGATTTAATTTTGAAATGATTTCCGGATTCGCTTAGCCGTTAACTAGTTATTTTATTTCGATTGTTTTTTTTCGCTTCCTCAGGCCTGCAAAATGCAATATTGGCACCGTTGTGTTCAAGTACTCCGGAACCGGGACCGGGGACCTGGAACCTGTACCACCACCGGCCGGCCGGCCTGTGGGTTTTCGTTTTTCGAAAGAGTGAAATTAATCTAACATTTTTCCGACCATTGGCGATATTTCTATTGATATTTGGCCACTCATCGATGGTTAGAACCGTTGGAATTTAGTGAAACTTTTTAACTCTCTCTCTCTCGCGCTCTCTCTCTCTCTCTGTACCCCAGTTTTCCTGGCTCGATCACTTACAAAATCCGCAACCGGGCAAACCTTTGTTGGTGCAACTCGGTCACTTTCGGGTGGGGGGGGGAGGACATCGACATTCGGTGGTGGATTGAATTCGGCTTGGAAAAGGGAGGGGGGGACTTACCTCTATTGAATGAAACTGTGGCTTGATTGAAACGATTGCCGGGCGCACCCCCCGACCTCTCTCTTTCGCTTTCGCTTGCGGTCTGGACGCCATCCGTGCGGGGTTTTGCTGGGACCGGTGGCCCCGACCCGGAGGACTGGAGGTAATTATTTATTTTCACATTAATATACATTTTAGCAATATTTTTTCCGGCTCGCTGCACTCATCAATTTAATTGAAAATAATGCACATATTTTCCTACGGTGGTATTGGCTCTCTAGGTCCTCCTACAAACACACAAAACATCAACAATCAGGCACACACAAACACACCTACACCGAACCGATGCTGTACACACACGCACACGGGATTGATTCATTCTTTGTTATTAATTAAATATCGATTTTTTTAATTTAAATTTTCCGCATACAGTTCTTTTGAAATTGTCCGGAAAAAAAACAACCCGCTGGCCTGCACAGAAACAAATAGTAAATGTTTATCATAAAATATTCATTATATTTTTAACCTCAACCCGTGCATTAATTATAATTGATGTTGATTGATATTGTTACTGAAATTGAGGTGTGCATTCGAGGAGTGCCCGTGCATTTTCTTCATAACACCGGCGAGAGTTGGAGTTATTTGGCTGCACTGAATTAGTGAAACACAGTTTGATTAATGTTCGGGATAGCAGAAATAATTAAAAATGGTGTAATCATTTTCACTTGTTGTTAAAGTAATGTAGTACTGCCAAGTTTCGGTCAATATTTAACAAATGGAAAGAGGTAATGATCGAAATGGAGTATACTGAAACGATGCCAGCTTCTACTTTCAAAACATACTCAATTTGTCAAACAATTCTTTAATGCATATCAAGTCAAATTGATTTAGATTGTGAAAACGAAAGATTTTGAGTGAGAAAGTAGATTATACTTCGTTGCGTAATGCTGGCTCCTGCTTATTGGTTTAAATTGGAACTGCTTAGTAGCACTAGCAGTCGAAATGAAACTGTTATGCACCGAATAGTTTAAGGCAAAGCGCAAAAATAACTATGAACAGTAATATAAAATAAACATCAGTTGAATCAATAATTTGATTGAAGATCACCATTTATGTTAAACCGAGGAAAAACTCAAGATAGAGTGGTCTGCAATTTTTCATGTATCATTTGAATAGGACCCCTCGATCTATTCGGTTCACTATCAGTTTCAGTTCATTTATGATTTGAAACTAAACAACAAGCGTGAACCCGCGTCATAGCTACGGCAATTTTTGTGTATGTAGAATCAACCTCCAGTTACAATATGAACGCAATTACGGAGCTTTGCGGTATATCGAGTGGTTTCCTTGAAAATTAAAGTATCAATCATTCAGAATCATGAATGAGAATCTATCCGATCCGACGTAATTTTGTGCGGTATGTTTACATATGCTTACTTCCTTCCAAACTTGTTTTGTTGCCATGGTATTTTACCGTCGTTTTCAAATGTTTATCGACGCTTATTAACGACGAATTTCGCGCTAACTCGAACAAATGTTGGCAGAACTCTTTCAGATTTTAATGAAACTTGCTGTACGTGAAGACTTTGTCACAAAAAGCCATTTTGTTACTTTGCTTTTTTTCCAAAAATGATCTAGACTGTCTTTTGAAAAGAGTAAAACTTTTTTAATCAATTTATTTTCAAATAGCTGTAGTCGAAAACAGAAAAATCCTACAAAAAAGTGCTGTGTGAGTGATTTTTACTCAATTAGTCAAGTTTTCGAATAAAAACATAGAAAAGAATCGACTTCTACACTGTAAAAAATCGATTTTAAACATTTAAAGTCGATTTGCAAAATTTTTTTTTTGATTTGAAGAAATTTTGTTACAAGATTTTGATGTTCCCTATCAACAGTCAAAAATTTAAGTTGAGCACTTTTAAGGAAAAAAAGTTATTTGAACTTTGACATGTCCAAATTGATTTTTTTTTCAGTGTAATTTTATCAAAAACTACACTCTTACCAGCCGCTAACTAATTTTGGGTCAAAACCTACCCAAAATCAACTAAAATTCAAGTGATGACCTCAAAGTTTAGGTAAATGTAAGTTTAGTACAAGTGCTATGCCATAACAAAGCACGCTACCCATTTTTACCGATCAACTCAAAGTTTGAGTAGATAACGACCTCTAACTTTGGGTAGCTTATAGAAGAGCTCGACAATGAGTGATTTCTCCTCAAAAAATAGATAGAAATGATTTTCAGCGTAAACCAATCCGCTTGCATGTGCCTGATAGATTCCCAATTTCACCTGCAAAATTTTGACAGCTGCCGGAATCTTGCCAGGCTTCTGCCGGCTGCCAGAATTGCTCACAAGCGGGAGATGAACTCTCAAAATCCAATGGTGCCAACTATGAGTTCGATTTAGCGTGAAATTCGTCAATTACAACTATTACTAAGATCACTGCTTCGCGATTACTGACCCAATATTTTTCGATGGATCGCATGGGACATTTTAGTCTTGAGTTTACAAGTTTTAATTAGTTTAAATTGTCTTTGCCCGTTTGTACATTTTTTTCCGTATTTTGCTGAATTCTAAGATTGTTTTGGTAAACTTTCATTGTTTCTGACATTAGCTTCTCCCAATGTGAAGTACTTTTCAAACCACTTTACAAAGTTCTATACCTTGAGATATTTGATTTTTTTTAGTTTCAAACAAGCATGGCTTTTATCGTATCAAAGAACGCACACTAGCAACTCTTCACACGATTCAATCAGTGACATCAAAGAGAGACTGATATCATCGCAGCAACGAAAAAAAACCGGCATGGTTCATTTAACATAGAATAGACACCAGTGCGAGAGCGAATTTCTCTCGATGACCTGTCTGAGAATCAAAGGTTAGCTCGCTGCTGTGGGGATTCTCTCTGAAGCAACAAACGGTCGCTTATTCTCATTTCGCGATCCGATTCTGTATGGGCAGTGGATAATTGAGATAGAATCATTTTACTATTGCCGCTTATTCTAACTATGTGCATATAACCTTTGTATAAATTGTGTCTATGAAAATGTCTGTGAATGCTCCACACAAGGGTTTTGAAATATTGCAACCTAGTATGAGAATCATCAAGTTGAATCACCGATTCGATTTTCTGCGATAATTGTCAACTTGCGATTCTCTCTTGGGAAATTCCACACATCAACGATCATTATCAGACTGTAATTTTTTTTAAGGGCCGTGAAATACGCAGAGTATGAAGTGGAGCGAAGAAATGTAGAAAAATTCTCTCGCGGTTCATGAGAGACTCGAGTTTTGTAGTATCTTCTACCGGATTGAAAATTTTGTATACAATATTGATATATATCAAGCAGTTTCTGTCAAATTTTCGATAATCACTAACACTGGTTCCAAGTTCGCTTTCACATCTCATCCAAGTCAGTCGATAAAACATAACCGAGGCGGAAACCAAGTACAATATTGAGTAGTGAACAATAGAACGATCTCGAAATATGTGAAACAAATGAACAAAAGCTACCGCAGCCAATACAAAAGAATTCATTTGTTGTTGATTTTAGACAGTGCAAAATTCGACCTTCGATACGAGAACTTGAAGGTTTTCTTAAGGAGCAAATGAATCTTGATATTAAATAAGCCGAATAATATTGTTTTTATCCAGTTTTGTAAAAATTGGTAACAGTCATAAATCGCTAAGCAAAAACAAACAACAATGTACACACGAGTCATTTAGTGCGATTTTCGTGCGAATTTCCAAAGCACCGCTTGAATAAAAAAACTTCAGTGTAGCTTACCATTTTCACAGATTTTTCTGTTTAACCAAAGATTTTTCAATCCATTTTGCAACACAAGCTCTGTATCACAGAATACAGTTTTTTTTTCATGTAGTAGAAAACATTACAGGTTTGTTAAGAGATTTACTTACATTCCGAAAAACTGATAGGTTTTCGAAATACTCTATCCCGATTCTCAGATATTTTCATCTACTTAATTGATCACAGATGGTAATACGATGTTTTCTTTCTATTGAATTATCCGGATCGAACTTCCAGTTTCGGAGTGACGGGGTAAAATATGCAAAAAAAAGAGCACTCGATTTCCTCAGAGACCGCTCACCCGTTTTTCTTCAACTTTGATTAAAATTAAAGACCTTATAGTCCCATTGCCTGCGATTGAATTTCATCTGCATCTGAATTCCGGCTCCGGAATTACATGCTAATAACATTCAAATAGCCGTATAATTCTTCAATTAGGCAGGTATGGTTAGTTGATGATCAAATTCATTGACTTTGAATATACCGGATCTTCATTGCTGGTTCCGGAAGAACCAGATTTAAATGAAAAGTATTATGTTTCCCTGAGTTGATGTAGAAATTTATACAGATCTGGTTTCCGGTTCCGGAAATACATGGCAGTTTGTATGACATTGCAACCTGTCATATAGAGCAACAATGGAAAAAACTTTAAAAGAAAACTTAATTTACAGGTTATGATAGTTGCTGGCCAAATGAACCGATTTCAGTTATGCCGGTTTCCAGCTCCCGATTCCGTAAGTACCGAAAATAGTTGTTTAAAAACTCAAAAACGGAACTCTCTTCATTTTCTCAGAAACAGCTGAGACGATTTTCACAAACTTAGGCTCAAATAAAAGGGCCAACGCCTATAAAAATAAACTGCTTTTGATATTGGTTCATATCTCACTTCCGGTTACGGAACAACAGGGTGAAATGTGTTCAAAACTTTAAACCGTCATTAAAAACGAAAATGCAAGAAAATTAGGAACTCCTATTAACTTGGGTTAAAACTGTTGAAAATTGTGAAGGTTATGTTAATGTATGCCTAAACAAACTTTTTTGTTCTTAATCAATATTCAAAGGAAAGATTTTTGAAGTATCCCTCAGTATTATGTATGAATGAAAATTTAAAAATCTCGTCCTTTTCATAGAATTTTAAAATATTTTTAAATAGCAAATATCAGAAATTCTATAAAATTTTTAAAATATCACTGACCACTCTTATAGGTTTGAACTTTCAAATATTCAGATTAATCCCAGCTAACCACGACGCATTATAACCCAACACCCCAAATTGATTAAAAGCAACACAGTTATACATGCTTTTATAATGCTGATATAAAGCTGAAAGGGGCATTCATTGAACTCTTCTAGGTGACACCAGGTGAACCAGGAATTGCACATTATTAATGAAGCTATAATGCAAGTATCTACTTTATCGATAGTAACAATTTCAACTGTAGATTATAAATATCATAATAAATTATTTAAAATAAATTAGTGCCTTCAATGGCGTATTATTTTTATATTGTATGCTTTTATCTCTCCAATGTGAATGAAAATTTGACCGTGGCTTACGGCCAGAAAGTCGTAAATTTTTTTTCGTTTGAATAAACAGTATAGACATGGTATTTCAATAGTTGCAAAATAAGTGATTTGTGAAAAAGAACATTTACTTGTTTGCTTGTTCAGCGAATTATGTTGATCCGTGAGGTGGCAATAGCAGTTCAGCCCAATCTGCTAATGCAATGACGAGTCGTAAGCGAAACGAAAAAAGAAATGGAAATAGTCAAACCAAAAACTTTGAATAACGATGTTTTTAGATACATATTTTCGATTGATCTTATTTTCTGTTTCAGAATTTTTAATCCTTCAAATATATATATTTTTTTGGTTCGATTTTATATGTTTTTCCTTAACGTCATTCACCCTCTCCGGGCCAAAAAAACTTTCTTGTTCTTCATGCGGGGTTAGAAATCGAACCCAGGTGAACTGCGTAAAAGCCATCGACTAACCCATCACTCTATACCCGTCCCCTCAGATATTTTAATTTTGAAAGATTACTCATATTTTTCTGATATTGTTGATTTTTAGACTTTGATAGTATTTTTGTACCTCTACATTTATCTAGGATTCTGAAGGTTTTTAGGATAGCTAATTCATATAATACTTCAGATTGTAACCAATTCACAGTGCTGAAATGTTTTTAAATGTTTTCAAAGAAGACATTTCTTATGCAAAAATTACCGTATAATCGATTGATAATAATTAGAATAGCCGCAAAAACTGTCTGGCCCTTTTTTGCCCCGATTCGTTTTTTTTTCTGACCTGACTTAAAACTTGAATGTAAAACTCTGAAAAAAAGCAATATCGACTAATCATAAACTCCAGAAATATTCATAAATTCTATAAATGGATGGCTCCTTATTAGAATGACCGCAAAGAACTGTTGTACTCCAAATCTTCTTCTTCCATAAATTTACAGAAAAAATGTTCTACTGATCAATAAACGGCTTCGTGGTCAGCTGTATCATGCCTTCAAAAAAGTCAATTTTTTCTCCACTCTGCAATGGTTCAAATTTTATGGAATATTTTGAAATGTTTCGGATGTTTTAACCTAGATATTCCAGATTTCGAAATTAATTCAGACTATGCCAAGTCTTTTCCGATCTTTTGTATTTATTTTTAACTGAGAAGCATTCAAAAATTTTATCAGGTTTTGAAATATTCTAAATAGTTTCTGATTAAATCAGTTGCACTGCCGAGACGAAACGTAAAGAAATGTTCAAATCGGTGATGTGCGCCAACAGCACACAACTGGCTCATTTAGCCAAAACCTCTAAAATACCAGTTTTTAAAAATTGTCAGATGTTCAAAATTGATCGAAAATTACAAAATTTCGGACTCAAACTCAAATTTTGTCTTTCACTTATTAGTGCGACAAAGTTTATGTTGAACTCTTAGGCCACTTAGCAGTTATTTAAACAGTTTTTCTTGTACAAGTAAATCATTTTTGAAAAGGTCTTCCATCAATTTGTTTTATAATGTTTTAGGAGTAGAAATCACAAAGTTGAGCTAACACTTAAAATAAATATATCCTTCATAAGGTTAACTCTGTCCAAATTCATTCGCCAGTCCCGAAGGAGTGAGGTCCGTTGTTTTCCCCGGTCAAAGTGAGGAAGAGTTTCAATATCTCCTCAGATTCCACACGCGTCATGCGTTGCCGCGGACTGATGGAGCTATCGAATCGTGCAGTCGTGCCAGCACCGACAGATTATTTCACACGAATGGATTGTCCCGGGTCGAACCATGGATCACCGTCGTCCATCGTCATCTTCGTCGTCGTCGTCGTTGTCGTCTGTAGTAGGAGGAAAATTTCACATATCAAGGCGACAAAATGATTTATAACACTCGAGAACACTTGCCACCGTTCATCACACACACACACACGCACAGCATCATCGGCCTGGACGAAAGGAGGAAAATTCTTGTCCTGTTCTAGTTCAGAGGATCTTCGGCAGAATAGCAAACCGGGGTTCCGATGAAATTGGGATAAATTTGGAAGATACCGAAGGGACGCTGTCACGACGACGGCGACGCATGAGCGAGCGGACGGTCGAATCGACCGAGATAGCGCTTTCGGTAGGTCTCTGGTGTGAAGTTGAAATTTTCCCTTTTGCCTGCCCATTCCACGTGCGAGACTCGCTTTTGAAACACTGTGTGGGTGGGTGTTGGTGGTGGGTAGAATTAGGGTAACTATTGAAACAAAGATGCGGCGACGTTTCTGGGCTCGGGTTGGGGTTTTCTGGTTAGGTTAACGCAAGACATTTCCGTCCTCGACGGCGTCGTCATCGTCGTCGAGGCAACGAACCGACGACCGGGGGGAGGGAACTGGTTTTTGTTCAGATATTTCATCCGAACGAGGGTTGCCTCGCCCAGGAAGGGTTTCTACTTCATAAATCAAAGTTTATGATATCGGTTCGAGCGTATTTTCGGGGGGGCACGAGCTTGGTGTTGATTTTCTTGTGATACTTCAACACAGCCGTCCCGGGGTCCGGTAACAAATGTTGTCAGCAAAGATGAAAAATGTCTCCCCGAAAACCGCTGCACTACAACTGGGTGAAATTTCGATCGGCCACCAGCCGCCAAGTGAACGAATTTGATCACATTATTTATGACAGTTCAAGTGATGAGAACTGCCGTAATTCATTTTGGGTCACGTTTCGGATTTTTTGTTTCCTATCGGCAGTTTATAAATAGCAAATATTCGAAGTTCATCTGAATACAATAATTTTTAAATCGTTTTGAATTTAATTCAATTTGGGAAATGCCTCAACCAATCTTTTCTCGTCTAAAAAATGATAATGTTTCGGGCTCATGCATCCGTGCCCGTCAAATTCGGGAACACCAGTCAAATTTTAGCCATTTCGTTCCCAAAAAACCTGCCCGTTTTGCACGAAAGCGGAAATATTCGACACAAAAGAAAAGCTTTTCCCTGTCGCGGTTTTCCCACCGAGACCACAATTACTCGGCAATTCGTTTAACCTCGCTTTTTTGGTGTCTTTCCCCAAACATTCCGCTTTCGCCGACCGACCGACCGACCGCTTCGGAAAGGATAACTGTGTGTCTGCAGGTATGTTGTCCCCCTTCTCCCCCTTCAAACGTTTGGATATTCCGAAATTCCCGGTTTTTCGCCGCGGCACAAAACCACATTCCGGGATGCAGAAACGTGTGAGAAAATTCTTCACGCTTGCCGCATAGATAGGTGGAAAAAGTCTGACACACAGGAGGCTAGCTTCCATGCTAGCATTCACCGGACCGGACTGTCCTGTCCCGGAACACATTCGTGTTCGTGTCCAGCTCGGTATTACAGAATTATTGTTCTCGATGAAAATGATACCGGGCGAACGTGTTAACAGAGTGATTTAACCAATGACTTCGCAGTTTTCCGGAAAGTGTTAGCACTATCCATAACGTATAATATCGCTCCGGATGGATGTTTCGTCATTTTGTCAGCCCGTTGTCATCGAGCTGAAAGATGAATCACTGCCGTGTTCGATTTGGTTTATAGCTACAGCTGCTGGTGGACTCCGATAGCTTCGAAATAGTTTGTCACAAATTGGGTATAATAGTCAGAGTTGATTACTTTTTTAATACTTGCATTCAAGGGTATTTATCAGGACACGATTAAAAATCTTAAAAAAGGCTTATAATTCTGTGGTGATGCCCCGCTGAAAACCTCAATAATCGAAAGAGAGAGTAAACAAAGAAAAACTGTCACTTACTCATACGGCCCTTTGAAAAACCTATCGAGATTAGTCAATATTTCCACATTCGTTTTTAAGATGAATATGTAATTCATAAAATATCGACCGATTGAAATATTATAGCACAAAAAATGCACGTTAGCGCGAACTATTTTGAAACCTGTTATCGTTCGACTCAGCTCGACCAGACCGGAAAATGTCTGTGTGTGCACCTTTCAACCATTTTTTTTCGCGCTAGATTTTCCCAGAAATGACTGAACCGACTTCAACCAACTTAGGCTCTATTGAGCCATTGATCAAGTTCGAAGATCAAATGGCTGTGACTTATGGTTCCAGAGATATGATGGTACAGGGTCCGGCACTCGAAGTGTAACCAATTAAAAAGGCCATAAATTCAGTTTGGAAAATTACTAAGTACAAAATGTGTAAAAATAATACAAAATTCAGAATCAATTTACTTTTGCTCGATATGACCACCTTTTGCCTTGACTTGATGACTTGAGAGAGCGAAGGAGTTGCTTCGTTTGGCCGAATGTGACTTGCAGGTATTTTGGCCCACTCGCGGACAATAACTTTTTTCAGCGCCTCGAGACTGGTGTATCTTTTAGTTCGGACTTTGCTCTCCAAAATGGCCCAAAGAGAATAATCCATTGGATTCACATCTGGTGAATTCGAGAGCCATTGTGTGGACGTGATGAAGTTCGGAACGTTGTTTTTCAGCCATTCTTGGTTCACTCGAGCTTTGTGAGACGGTGCCGAGTCCTGCTGAAACGTCCATGGTCTGCCACCGAAATGTTTGTCTGCCCACGGCTTCAAAGCAACCTCCAGAATACTTTCCCGATAATATGTCGCATTTACCTTGACGTCAGCCTCGATGAAAACGATTGGAGAGCGCCCATCTGCGGTTACAGCGGCCCAGACCATTATCTGTTGCGGGTGATGCCTCCTGGTGGCCAATCGATGACTCAAATTCTCGTATGAACGGTCGGTCAAGTAAACCCTATCGTTTTGAGAGTTTACGAATTGCTCAATTGGAAAAATTTTCACGTCAGAAAATACAATGTTCGGAAATTGACCGCTTTCGGCCAAACGAATCAACTCCTTCGCTCTCTCAAGTCTAACTTGTTGCTGCTTCGGTGTGAGATCATGCGCCTTTTGGATCTTGTAAGGCTTGACCTTCAGATCATTTTTCAGTATGCGGCGGATGCTACGGTCGGATATTTTCAGTTCTTTTGCCATTTGATTGGCACTTCGTCGAGAATTTCGTTCAAGTCGCTTCTTCACTTTTTGAACCATCTCACGTGACGTTGCAGTCTTTTGATGACCACCTCCATGACGTTTTGCGATGCTACCAGTATTATTGTAACGAGTTATGGTGTGATAAACAAAAACTTTATTCACTTTAAAGTGTTTGAGCTCACGAACAATCGCTGGTTGTGATTTTCCATCTAAATATAAAGCAATCACACTATCACGTTTTAAATCCATCACTGATTTTTTTTCGCGTTCACTTTTGGCAAAATGCTTTCTTGCGCTTGTAAACAATACAACTCCGAACTGTCATTTAGCAAATTTCTAGAGAGCTGATGCCCGTGCGTCAGCTGCGCGAGCGGTCTGAAGTTGGTTACACTTCGAGTGCCGGACCCTGTATAAGTGACGTAACCGACATAACACGTTGTTTTGCTAACGCTCATTTTTTCGGAGACGATGGAACCGATTTGAACAAGCCTAATCTCGCTTGATAGCTAGGGTAAGGGCTCCCTATTTCATCTCAGCTCCAATTTCCATCTCATTCCTTCACCTCACAGCTTTGAACATTATTCATATTTTCAAACGTACCTGAACGAAACTGTGAAACGTTTTAAAACATTTATTCTAGGTTTTGCCACACTTTCCAATTGAAAAAAATAACCTCTCGTCTGAAGTTTTACAATTCATCATGTTTCTGAATATCTACTAATCGGCTCGTCTCAAAACATGATCACCATTTCACATAATTACACCACTATTCAATGTTGGATGACCTTATAGTTAGTAATGTTCACTTTCCACTTGTTTCATCAACGATTGAAGACTTCTTAAATTACCTGATAAGCAATAAAAGCTATAAAAATATGAGATGAAAAATTGCACTTAATTCATTTGATTGCGCTTTGTTTTCATCTCATTTCGTATCGCAAGGTTGCCAAGTTTTCTCATAATGTTAAATAAAAAAATTTATTTTTTCTTCTTTAAATTATCATCAACAAGTATTTTTTGGTATCCGTGACATTAGTTTAATTATATCATTGATATTTATATATAAATAAAACTGTTTCGAATTCTAATATTACCAAATAGAGCGTGTTTACTACTAATCAAATAGCCATTGTGGCAAATCTAGTAGCACTGGTTTCTTTCCGCTATACGTCACCATAACACTGTTAAATGTGTGTGTTTCATTGGCTGTGCACAGAGATGCCAGATATTTTCATATAAAATATGTATCTGTTCTATCTGTTTTCACCAGACCTTATGTACGCGCGCTGTTTATTTTGCGCTGAGACAAAATTGTTCTCATTATCATAAGACTACCACGCGCAGGCGACGTACCTTTGCTGCTCTCACGAAAACTCTCTCGCACATTTCCGTAGCGCAGCAGAAGCTAGAGTGCGCTTCTTTATACAATCTCGTCGCATTTAGCCAAGAGCGAGGCTCATGTGCTCCGATCTCATGAGACAGCGCGGCGCGCTGGTTTCATGTGATTTCTGTGTGATTTGTGCGCTTCGCTTTGCTTTGCTGGTGTATGTACGCATCAGCGTTCGCTTCATGAAGCATTATTCTCGTTCTCTCTCATCCTTATTGTTCCGTTTACACTTCTGCTGGCTAATGCAAACGCATACCAGTTGCTAGTTCTTCCAGCATGGAAACTTCTGGTCGTTCTGAATTTCATGCGGACAAGCAATGCTGTTTAAGAAATAAGAAAACGGCAGAATGAAATTATTGTACTTCTCGTACGTATTTCATGCTATATTCAGTTAAAAGCTTACGATAGCGTGAAGTGTGTCAATATCGAAATAATGATAATTGAAAGACTTAAAGGATATATTTCAACGTGTTTTATATTCTTAACAGCTTTAGACATCAAGAAATTACCAGCAATCAGGACTGGGAAAAACACCAAAAATCAAAAACCATTATTGATTTAGAGTCAATGTCGATCTTAAGACTGATCGCGTACATAAATCAGCAAAATTATATTGTGTAATCACAACTGATATTCAAGTGATTTTGATTTTTGTATGACCATGATCATGTCAAGTCGAGATCAGTAAATATCTAAATTCTAAAAAATCACTATTGATTCGATCGGATATGATTGATGTAAAGAATCGTTTCTGATGTGATCAGCAAAAGAGCATAGTAGGGCTAGTAGTGAAATTAATAAATTTTGCATAATATGAGTATTGAAAGATGATGTCTTCAAACGGTTGAATAAAAGTATAATTTTTGTCAATTTGTATGAGCTTGTGTGCACCAATCGCTAGAAATTGAGAAAAATCATAGCTACTTTAATGAAAAAGAAAGAAGGATAGATTTTCAATGAGTTTATTTGGTCAGCTGCATCGGAATTTCAGCAAAAAAAAAAAATAGAAACATATAGGCTGTGGTCATTAAAACGCTGCGCCAGCTATATGTTTGAAACATGCGCTCTTTTCACTATTTTAATTAAATTTATGTCGAATAGCATTAATGAAAATAGTGCATCAACATCATCAGCATCATCAACTAGCTGGAAGTAAACAAACTCTTTGGTGCCTATAATATGAATACTAGTGTGATTTTGTTTCATAGTGCTCAAAGGTGATCAAATCATCCAATGATTGATCTTACATGAATCACGAATCATTTTAGCTCAAAACTACCGATTTTGTGACAAAAGATCAGTGCCGATTTTAATCGATGATTAAATGATCTTAAAAAGATCAGATGTGTTAATAAATTCAATTCAAAATTATTAAATAGTCTTCAATATCCTACAATTCAACCGAACATAATAGCGTTTTCCATCTCATTTTTTCTCCAATCACTAATTTACATAAGGTATTGAACAACATGTTAATGATTGATAAATAAAACACAACAAAGTTGGTGCAAAGATGGCAGAAGTAAAAAACATATAGAACAATATTTAATAACGCTAAAGCCACTAATCAGAGTACGAATTTTAACAAATGTTGAAAAGTTGTTATCTCTCCGGATTATTTGTAAACTGAGTGCTGGCAACTAAGCTCAACTTTTTCAAAATCCTGGTTAGATTCTTAAAAAGACCCTCTGTAAAGTTTTTCAAAAATTTTTGCGTGCTCAAACATGGAAATTTTGAAAATATAGCCTTGAAATGTGTTGGTTATTCTGATCAATTTAAATCTACTTTTAATCATGTACAAAGCAATGAATACCTTGAAATATAAACTAAATTCTATTCAATTATATTTCACTATTTCGATAATCGATTTCCGAATCCGGACGTTTTAGAAGTAGTAGGTTTAAAGTTTATTGAAATTCTTATTTGTTTGTGCGATGGAAGACATGGTTGATTTCAAAAACAAGCCGGAACACCATGCATGCAAGGAACAAATCACGCTCAACAATTTTCGAAAATATTCATGCTTCAAACCATATGAAACTGAAAATGCCAAGTATTGCAAAGCGATCTCGAAATAATGTTACCGTACATATGTGAACTTTTGACCATGTTGTCTGATTTCAACGATATTTTTTACAGTATATGAAGTTAAAAAATAACTAAACCAACTCGCATTCAATGTGACCAACGATCTAGATTCTATTCGAGTCCAGATTTATAAAGCTCAGCCTGCAAATCGCGCTAGTTGCGCGAAAAGTAAGAAGCAAAATTGGTGCGAACAGTTGCTTCTACCGAGGCGCGTCACACACAAACAGCGCTCGTAAATAATCTCGTGCGCTGTCTCATGAGACTAAAGCTCACGAGCCGCGAAAATGCGATGCTCTAAAATTACAAACAGCACATCTAGTTTCTATGCGCTCGCTACGCGTCTCGTACACACTTTTGGTTTTCTCTGTGAGTCGGCTCTCATACTCAAAGGAAAGATATGCGACACACACAATTTCGGTGCGCTCTCTCCGTCGCATTTGTGCACGCATGAGAATTCGGAAGGCCTGGTTTTCACTAATAAAATGAATCAAATTCATCATCATCATCATAATCATCAAACATTTACACAAAAGATTCCAACATGTGATTTGTCCATTGATTAATAAACTTTTTAAGAAGTACTGTAATCGAATACTAGGGTAACAGAGGTATTTTGGCCACTTCATATATTTTGGCCCATCTAACAAACTTTATCGATTTTATCGATGTTAAGTAACCGATGTTGCATAAATTTGAAGCTAATCACATTAAATTACCCATCGCGGAAGGGTTTTTCAAAGATATTACAACATTTGGTGGATATTTATTCAAAGTGGGCCAAAATAAAATTAATCCTAAAGTGGGCCAAAATACCTCTGTTACCCTAATAGATACTCAGAGAGAAAAGTCTAACGTTTTACTTTTTACTTTTTATGAACCTTTACAAATCAGTATTAAATTTAGAAAATCTGTAATCTGATTTAACGAACGCGAACGCAAAAATCTATACAATACAGATAAATCTGTATGAATGGCTTCTCTGGTTCTACATTTTGTTTTTAGAAGGGCTAATACCTAAATAGTAACAATTCTTTTTTTTTTTGTTTTTTTTTAATTCTCCAAATTAACTGCAGAGTAAAATTTTAAATTTGAAACGAAAGGTAATAAAAACGATCCAAAAAATTTGAAACGTCGAAATGATTCCAAACTGTTTTTTTTAAATATCGTGTACAGACCTAAATGACAAAGTTTAAAAGGTCCTTAAAAAAATACCGTGTGTTGTGTCATAGTTGGCATTAGGCCCTTTTTAAGGAAAATTCTGACATTTTGAACCTGAGAGTGTGATAGTGCAATAATTTGGTTTTGATTGCTGTCGCCATTACTAATTTATGGGATGAATAAAGGACCAACGATAGGATGAATACAAAACCTTTGAGATGAAATTAGGAGCACAGTAGTGAACATATCAGAAGTCTTGGTTAATTTTTCAAAAGGGCGTATAAGCAAGTTACAGTCTCTCTTTAATCACTCTCTCTTTCGATTATTGTCATGTGATTTAAAAGATTTTCTTTGATATCACTATTCTGTTTGAAAGTCGAAAGTTTCGGGTATCATTTCATGCTCTTTGTTGAGTAATAAACGTGGAAACCGCTTGATAATTAATAGAAGAGAAAGTAAACAAAGAGAAACTATCACTTGCCTATACGTCCTTTTGAAAAATTTACCGAGATGTTTTTTTAGCTGATTTTTTAATTATTATAGTGGTTTTCAGCCGGACATAGAATGCGACGGAATCGTCGCAGGATAGAGAAATAATGAGCGTCAGAACCACTGATGCCTGGTTTGCAGATTGGTATGTAAATTTGCAATTTCGTTTTTTAGCAGACTTTGCAATTAAGCCGACTTTTTTGCAGATTTTCGAAATTTTTATAAACAATCGTCCATTTTAATGACGTTTGCTATTACTGTTGGATTTTCGTTTGGTTTTTTCGTCATACTTCTACATATTGAGGTCATATAGGACCATTTCTAATACGCAGACGCTTAAAATTTCACCTGGCATCGCTGCCAGAAATTTGGACAGTTGTTTTAACCCCTTCGTTGGTTGTATTGAAATTAACTAGCATTTGAGCCAACAGAAAAATTAATCGGCTGTTGGATTGATGCCATCATCAACAAATGTATATCTGTCAAAGACGACCAACTTTTTAGAGTAGACAAATAGCACAATCGAATAAAGCACGAGGCTTTGAAAACCAAGGCGTCGATTAATACAAAATATAAATGAAAAGGGAACATACTAAGCACAAAATAACCATTATGTACGATTCAGACGATCCGTCTTCTTTTGTCACAGTCAATCTCCGTCACCGGCACCGTCAACATTAATTACATGCATTCTTATGGAGCCATTCACACGTAACGTAACCGTCACGGAACGTCTTGATGGACGGAGCGTGTGAACGTTCCGGTAAAGAAAGTATTAAACTAATTTTGACGGAAGCTGACGTTCCGGTGGCGGTGACGGAAGGAGGCGGATCGTCTGAATCGTACACATGTCAAATAAATAGCACACGCCTAAAAAATCCGTGTAAGTTGTAGCCGTTATCTGCCACATACGCATTATCAATATGAATTCATTATGACTGAAGTTTTCTTAATAATAAATAAAAAAATAGTCATTGTAACGGTCAATTTAAAATATTTTTTTCTGGCTTGTGGTCTCGAAGGGGTTGAATCGATGCGAATGACAGTTTCGCTATCTTTGCGGCATTTTGTCGCAATCTTTTCTAGCCGACAGTGAAAATCACTATATATCAAATGGTAAACGAAAACAAAACATACGAACATATTTTTGCAAATATTCTAAATTCTGCACAATTTAAAATTGCTTTCCGATCCATTCGACACGTAACCAGAACGTTAAATCCGAACGAATTATATTCAATTACATGCATAAATACTTTTTACTCCCAGCAACTGTCATCCTTTCGCAACGGTCCATTTGTATTCACCCTGCCGCAGTAGAACAAGTAGAAAAATGTTGCCAATTCTAAACCGTAACGAAACATTTCCTTTCCAACAAGACCACGTACGTAGCCACAGTCTGGACCGCCTGATCCTCCTCCTCACTTTCACATGACCGTACTTCCTTCATTCGAATCGACTCCATTTTTCAGGAACCGGGGGAAAAAACAAACTGCAGCTCGGTAATTTATTGATTTGTTTGATTCGATCCTGTCGGTTGGCAGGGGTGGAAGTTGTTTTTTTTCTTCTTCCTGCCTTCTCTAAGTTCAATGTTTCCGACCATAATATTTCACAGTTCGGTCGGTCGGTCCTATAAATATAGGCCAAATAGGAAGCACTCCGGTTGCGTACCCCGTGGATAGGCCATTCGTGAAGCCGAAGGAACTTGGGAGCAGCGAGCAGCGAGAAGAAAAATGTTTTTCTGATTAAAAACTTTTATCTTAGTTGATTAAACATTTTCTCCGATGCATCTTCCTGGTGGCAATTTCGGTTGATGATTTACAGGGGTGGTTTCAGGAGGCAATCATTGGAGGAACCATTTGACTGAGAGTAGGTTGATAATTCCACTTGTATGTTAGTGGTAATCCGGAATAATATGAATGTCAGATAAAACTTTCCTGTTTAAGGATCAAACTTTTTTCCAATCTACTTCCTGGTTACGACCCACGAGTCTTCGATTGATCAAAGTCCCCTCTGGTTCGATCAAAGCATAAAAACATCGTCTTGGTTTCGGTTTTTCCCGCTATCCGACCGGTCCAGTTCGGTGGGAAAGAATGGTTCGCGTACCAACTTTTCGGGCAGCTGACGGAACGTTCTAATTTGATTAATTTTTCACAAATTTGTATTTATTGACTGTGCCGATGGTCCGTGACCGACGAATGACGACGACTCGAAGGGGACCGGGAAAAAGCATTCATCTTTCAAGTGACCAAACTTTTTGCGCCATCCTCCCCGAACTCTTCTTATTTGCCGATTTCGAATTTTGCCAGTTCGAAAGGGAGAAACATTTCTTTGCAATCAGAATATCGTTCCTGATGAATGGGGAGGGCAGTCGAACATAGCAAATCCAGCCGGGGAAAACCGATGGGGACCGCTACCAAAGAACAAAGCCTAATTCCAATAAATAAAAATCAATTGGCTATCATTGATGTCGGCCTCTTGAGGCTTCGTTTAACTGGCCGCTTGTCGGGTGGCCTTTGTGCTTCCGGCTAAATGGTTTTGTCCCATACGAGAAGGATCATAAAAATAAAATAAACGTTCCGCTTCGGTACCAGGACGAAGGGTTCGAAGCCAAAGGAAAATTGAGAAAATCATTGAACCGAAACCGAATGGGGTTCTCCGGTTCTACTAGGTGAGGTGCACAAGTGCGAAAGAACACCAGCCAAAGGAAGAAAAACATGACCATTACATAGTGTTTTTCGGAAGCAGAATGTGGACACTCGAGGAGACACTAGTTTTAGGCAAGACACATGTAATAAACTGCCGGTTGTTGGTCGGTGGCAGGGGCAAGGAAGCTCGTATCGGATAATAAGTGTTATCATCGGTTGTGACAATGGACTGGGACTGGACACCGGGCAGGTTTCATCCGACAGGTCAATACTTCTATAGATACAACAGGGTCAAATGTCACACGCTTGAGCAGTTTTTTTTGGTTCAGTGCTTATCGATGGGATTGTTGTGTGTATTTTTTTGTTGGGTTGAAAACTAATAAAGATCTTTCGATTGTCAAAGTAAGAAGTTTATTTACATTCTATCCGGAACGGTTGTGAGGTTTAGAATTCAGTATATCTGTGATTGTTCCGGATTTTGGTAATAAATTGATTCAAGATTGCAGTTAGAAAAAGCAAGGTAAACTCATAGTTACTTAATTCCGATGCAAGACTTCAGCTTCTATATTAAGGATCCTTTCAGCACGTCTCTCGAACGTACTAAGTTCTGAAATTCACACAACACAAAAGTGGTTCTGTACTATCTGATTCTCACCACTGACGACTATATTGGAAAACAATCAGCCACCGTCAGTTCGTCGGAGCTTCGTCCTTCTCGGACGGACGGACGGCAGCAATGGCAGCTCCGCCGGTCAACTGCAGCGCATTCAGTCGGCAGCCGGAAATATCATAAATCATAACTACACCCAGTTAGTAGGGAAATTATTCATTTTGCGTTGAGCTAGATGAAGTTCACATGTGGCATAAACGGCCTGTTTTGCGCTCACTGGAACTGGACTGCAGTCACTAACTCTGCAGCGGACCACCGCAAGACCGGCAACCGATAGGAAAACGGACGGCAACGACGGTTCGTTCCGGTCATCACGGGCGGAGATAGTTTTTACAGTGCCGCTGTAATTTGCCCAGAACGTTGCATCCGCAACCGGCAGCCACCAAGCCTCGTCATCATCATCATCATCATGGCGATCAACATCACCTTCATCTTTCGGCATTCGTACGCAAATCAGAACGTCAAAACGCCAGATTGTTGGACCTTTGCGTAGACCACAAATACAGCATTTTCGACTGGTCAACTATATATCACACGTGTGTATAAGAACTGCATCCCCCCGGATGAGGTTGTGTAGGATGCTGCTTTCCGTTGCAACCCGCCTCCGATATCTCACCCGGCCCGTGTCCAATTTTATGGTGATGAATGGTTGTTGGTCCTCTGCTACGAACCGTGTAATGTGGCTGACAGGTCCAGTTGATTTTGGTTAACGGGTGCGCCATTCACTAACGGGCAGGACCAGTTTAGAATTGACTATTCAATCGAGGCACAACGAGAAATTCATAAGCTCGGAACAGTAGTTGGTTGTTTTGAATCACGAAAAGTCCAGCAAATTTTCCATTCTGATAACTTCTTGAGGGCTTGTGATGCTGAAAAGAACTACTGATTATTAAACAAAATTATTACGCTTTACGTAATCCGCCAACACTGTGCACAAACATTTTATAATTCATAAAGTATTACAATTTATTAATAAAATGGTGTGTGTATTATGTCAAAAGACTCTGTCACTCTGATTAGATTCTTCATTAGAAAAATTTCAAATTATTTCATGTTTTAAATCATTTCTGAAGAAAACTGGAATATTCGTCAGAGAAATCATCGCGAAAGTGGAAGCAAAAGTTTTAACTCCGAGGTAGTAATGTCAGAATTGTAACGATTTTCACTGATTTAGCGCGGTTTCTTCTCAGATTTTGAAGCGATGGCGTGGATTTCGCGCGAATTTAATCGAAAAAAATGCAAATTTTCGAAACTTGTGAGTTTTTTTGAACCCCAAAAAATTAAAGATAAGCGAACTGGTCGAATTGGTGGCTTTTCACCTTGATAAAACTAAAATTTACAAGAAAGCGGTTCTAAGGAGTGTATCGAAAATAAGCTATCCACAAATTTTTCATTCAAATTATGATACAAAACGATATTTTATTCAAACTAAAAATTGATCCTTTATTGTGCGAGATTAAACTTGATCATAATGAAAACCGGATGAAATTTAAGTTATTCTTTCACGCATTTTCGAACTTTTGATCGAACGCTCTTCATCAAGTTCCGGACAAGTGTTGCATCGCATTTTTTGGACGCTTGAGTCCAATTTTTTTGAACTCCTGCATGTTTCCAGTTGCCTTACCAGTCTTCTTGAATTCACGATTGCCCAGTAACGTTCGATGGGTCGAAGTTGAGGGTAATTTGGTGGATTGATATTTCTCTTAACGAAATTTATACTCTTTTACGCAAGCCAATTGAAAGTGGTTTTGGCATAGTGAGCCGACGTTAAATCCGGCCAAAACAGTGAAGGTGTACTACGCTTCTTATATAAAGGCAGCAATTTCTTCTGGAGACACTCAGATCGATAGATTTCTGCATTTATAGTTCCGGTAGTGTAAAAAATGGTTCAAACCATAGGAACATATTGCTTGCCATACCAGTACCTTTCGACCGAATGTTTAACCGCACAAACAAGTAAACAAACGAAAGCTGACAGTCAAACGCACAGCATGCTGTGATCTGAGCATAAAAACCCATCACAAATACATGCGTACAACACAAATGTATGTGGATAGCTTATTTTACACTCCTTAGCAAATGTTTTCTTCAGTGGACAAAATTTCGGTTTTATGTTCTCCGATCTCGAATGGTACAAATTACTATTTCAACGGAGCTGTTACCAGAAATTACAAAACCTTTCAGTGAAGACACATTCAATAATGCAAAGAATGTAATAAATGGAATGCCAGCCTTTGATAATATGGTAACAAATTTTGTGTGTAATAAAAATCGCATTTATAAAGCAAAATTTGCAAAACAGGCTAACGAAGTTGGACACGAAAAAAAAACGCAAATGAAAAAGTTAAAACCGTTAAAAGTTAATCCGTGGTGATAGGAAATTGTTCTAATAGTTTGTTGGTTCCACTATCCAAAATTTTGAATTTTTTTTTCTAGAATTTCAATTATTCTCAAACGCAAAGAGCGTTCTAGAATTTTTCCTAAAATGTAGAAGAAATCCTATGTGAATATGGGTATAGTATCCATCTACCGTGGAATTGCTGTTCTGTGCGCTGTATCGAAGCTGTTTGAAATTATAGTTCTGAATTTTATAACACAAAGTTGCTCTGACTACTTATCTGAGACCCAGCATGGATTCATGCCAAAGTCTTCAACTTTCTCAAATGTACAAACCTACAGTTCCTTCATCATATGTTCTTTACAAAAACGACTACAAGTAGATTCTATCTACACTGATTTCTTCGCTGCGTTCGAAAAGATCAATTATTGCATAACAATCTCAAAGCTAAGTAGACTGGGATTTACCGGGTCATTTCTGAATTGCCTTCACCCATATCTCACTGGTAGCGGAATGATGGTGAAAATAGGAGACTGTACAACCTCACCATTTGCTGTTACCTCTGGAGTTACTCAAGGAAGTCACTTTGGACCGTTTATAATTTTATTGTATCTCAACGATCTAAATTTTTCGATCAAGTTGTAGTTTACCATTTTACTCTTAACTGAAGATTTTTCATGTTAAATCATATTTCACATCAGAAAAAGTCGTAATAATCATTTGAAAAACGATTTCCTTCCCCTCCGAGTTTGCTTGTATTTGTATTACTGAAAAAAAAACAACGAAAAAATCGTTTCAAATAATTACTAGAAATTTAGAAGAATCATCCTTTTCAAACTTTCATTTTTCATTCGTAGATGTCTCTACCGGTACTTGATTTTTGCGGCGATAAGCTAATTAGACTTTTTCTTCACAATTCACACATATGAGTCATGCAATTGTACTCAACTAAATCATCCGATATTTGAATCGGAACGCATTAATAATTTATTTCTAACTGAATATCGTTTCAAGTGCAACAACCGATTGTGACTACACTCTCATTGAACATAACTCAAAATTGAGTTACACACCACTCAAATTCATTAAAAAGTGCACGTACTGTGAACTTGAGTTACCTATCTACTCATTTTTTAGGAAGGGACGAAGCTGTAAAAATTTGAGTAGATTTTACTCGAAATAAGGAATAAATTTTTTTTTAACAATTTAAGTGAATTTAACTCAAAATTTGAGTTTTTTGCACTCAAAATAAATAAATTCTTTTTCCCAAATTAAAATCATTCTTCTTTCCTTTAAATAGGAAGGGCAAAAAAGTGATTGAAAACCGTTCAATTCACTTAAACAATTTTTAGGTTCGCAAATTAGTATTATTCGAAAAATAACACTTTACTTTACTTCAGTAGTTTGATACACATTGAAATTGAACTTTTTTGAGAACAATAATTAGGCACCGCATCGTACTCCCGGTGATGCCAACTCTCCTCCATGTTTGCTCTTGTGTACCTAAAGTTAGAGTGACTATAATCAGAGTGGCGACAGCTGTTCGTTTGGAATGACAGCTACCAGTTCCAAACGAGCAAACGACCTGTCAATTCAATGTAAAGCTAATGGAATGTATTGAATTGTTGCCAACATTACGGATGAGATGTCGTCACTCTGGTTATAGGCACTCTACCTGAAGTGATGAAGTAAGCCTTTTCATAATTTTCCGTCCATTTTATTTATTTTTTTTTCTGTTGAGCCGAATATCCAGTGTCTTCCTTCTTTTTTTCGTTATAATAGGAAAATAATAGGGAAACTTAACACAAACCATAGGCACAACACAGAAAGCAACTCCTACGGTAAAATTCTTAAGCCATTTCAAGCTGCTGGCTACTATCATTTTACAGAGTAAATAGCGTCGTTCTGAAACGACCCAGTTTACATGAAAATATGTGTCATAGCTAGAAATAGTCCCCCCTACACTGGGTCGTAACCAATGGTGATCCTTCTCCCAGTGAAGTTCCTTACACTGTCAAGACCATCTCATTTTCATCTGCTATCAGCAGCATTAACGCAAATTTCGGGAGGGTGGAGTACTTTCCAGACCTCGCTATATTTAGGTTCCGCGACACAACACAAGTGGGAAGTGGCGGCAAACAAACGGCCCTGAAGACAGACAAAGCTTCCTTCCTCTTATAGCGGCCATCTGTTTACGAGGGTGATAAGCGACGGACGGCTTCGCAAAGGGCTCTATTGGATTATAATTACACGCAGGTTGAAAATGAACAACGGCAGCCTGGCAGAGGTGGAAGTTTTATCATTATCTCGGGTGCCACGGCCACCACCACCACCATAATGGGATTCCAAGACGTCCCAGCCGATTGAGGGTGAATTAAGGGAAGATGCCACGTTAAAACGTAGTTCCAGCCGGTTCACCGGTAAGACGGAATTAGCAGCCGTTCTTCCAACGGACCGATACCCAGATAATTACAACAAGTTCAGACACAATCACTTTCCTATCAGGGAACTATTGCTCATCCGCATTGCACCGGAAAACCTCCGTCCGATAATTTGACAGTTGCCAGTGACGAAACTGTTTCAATTAAATTTCCAATTACAAAGCGCGTCAAATGGCGAATAATTATTTACACTTTGGTAATCGAAATTTTGGCCGTCGGGGACTTCCGGTTAGTTCCGCAGCATCGGCATCGGAGTTGGGCCCCCGGACACCGGAGTTTACTCAATCAATAGAAAATATTTCCTGATTGCAATTATTGTTCTCCGGTTCGCGCGAAACTACTCTACACGGATCTGCTCGAGTCCAGTGTCAACCGATGGAGTGGAGGCTGGAGATTCAGTGAGTTCGTGTATTTGGGCTTGGGACTTGGACGGCGAACGAATAGCCGGTGCAAATTCGATTGCGCTGTTAGTTGTTCAATTGCGATGAGTTTGGTTTTAGTTTTCCCGATAGTGAGTGATGTGTTCAATTTATTTGTCCACAGAAGAGTCCGCGACAAAAGCGAAACACACAGTTTGTTTTCGAAGGAGGTGGGGGGGGGGGCTAGAATCGTTCTGCTCTGGACCAGTGTTGGCAGCTGGAAACTAGAACCTTTTCCCTGCATGCGGTGCTTTATTTGTGTTCATCATCAATTCGTCTCGCTTAAACAGTTCCTTCCAGCTTCTATCCTGATTCGTGCCCTTGGAAACCATGGCTTCCATCACTTCCCAGAACATGCTGAACCGGCGAAAAGATGCGGTCATGTAACTACTGATGCCTGATAATTTCGTTCGGTTCCAAACCTCCGCCTTTTGTTTTCCGAGTTGTGCTTGCAATATCTGCTACTCGCCGATCGATGTGTGTTCGTTCGGTGATGAGTTAATTGTGAATTTCGCGTCCGTCCAACAACAACAACTGCAACCGTACGGACACGGATTGATTGAAGTTCGGTCTCATCCCCACTGCCTACCTCCCTTCGTTACACACACCCACATCCAGCGAGCAGTGACTGTGAAGTCAGCCAAAAATGGTCCAGCCGGATGGAGAGAGAGAGAGAGTTACGATTCAATTGTTAGCCGCGCCGTCTATCTCTCCAGTGAAGCGAGATAATTCCGCCTGCTATTGCAGTTGGCACATACGGCCGAATGGATGCACACAGACACACATCTACACACACACGCACACACCGGCTTCGGTGATCGCATCGGTCTGCTAACTGATGAGATGAGTCTGATTTCGATATTCAGACTATTGGAAAGGACTGAACCTATGGCTATGGACCTGCAGAGTGCTCTGAATTATATATAGTAATTCTAATCCCGGAAACGATAAAATGCTCTTTAACTAATTACCAACTCGGTAGCAACTTCGCAATTGGATAAGTGTGTAAATTGCTTTCGTTCTCATTAACTAGTTTCAGTGGTTCTGTCGTAGTTTGCCGGCATTAAAAGATAAAGTTCTGTAAGCTGAGCTGTTTGCATTTCATGACAAATTCGCAGCTCTGAACGAAAATCATTGCATTTCAAGTGTTACGATTACCCAGTATTCTACAATAGAAAAAAATTTGACGATCAAAGTATGATTCAAAACTAAAAGTCGAAAACTCATAATCGACCTAATTAGCGTATTGCTTATGTAATCTAATTCAAGTTCCAATATTTACACCACAATCTTGTGTGATAATGAACGATAAAAGTTATGTGCTGGAAAACTGTAAGCAGCTTCCCGGAATGTTTTTTTTCAGATACAAGTTTTCGTTTCGAAAAGATATGTCATCGTGATAATTTTGATCAGTGTATTCCAAGTAGTTGTAGGATAATTTCTAATCATTTCATAGCTTTGACATTTCCAGTACACACTAAGATTCGAATCCGTTGTTCGGTAATTTTTTTGACGAAAACAACATTTTACAACAATTATGCAATTTTTTACCGGACGATCAGTTTTAAGCAAGTTTTCATTACAGAATTCTGTAAATAGATATACAATTCATACGGTAAATCTGAATAGTCGCCGAGTACGTTGAACACCATACTGTCCGTATGGTAAAATCATCTCCCAATAATCTGTAAAAACTGATTGTCGTGGAACTAACTGTCAAACAGTTATTGAATTTCCCAGTGTCTTTTTATAAACCAAACGTAAAAAATCTTGAAGAGTTCATCGAATGGATTGAGATACAGGTGCAAAAAAATTTTAAAACATTTGAACAGTTAGTGAAAAGCTTTTTGTTTACTTATAGGCAGAAAAAAAAATTTGTATCACTTGTCCAGTTGCTGCCAACACAAATCGTTCGAGGGTAATTTCTGGTGGACTTGACGGATTGTGCCGTGTTTTGGAAGGCGCTCATAATTCTTATCAGCCGGATCATTTGACCCTTTTTTTCGTAAAATAAAACCATAGGTTGGAAATTACTTCATTCGTTTTTGCGAATTTCTGTTCATTTAGGGGTTAGCCAAATTTTGTGCTAGGGCACATAACCGTTTTCATTATTTTTACGTTTCGTCTTTGACTCATCAGTGCAGAGCAGTTCAAATTGAACTGCTTAGTGCTAAACTCGGCAGTTCAATTTGAACCGCTAACGCATGTAACGCTTCGTAACGCTTATGATTCACAAAAAGTAACGCATGTAACGATTCGTAAAACCTAGAACATAAAAAAAGTAAAACATGTAACGCTTCGTAACGCCTATAACTTACTAAAAAATGACGCATGTAACGCTTTGTAACGCCTATAACTTACTAAAAATTAACGCATGTAACGCTTCGTAACGCTTATGATTCACATAAAGCGCATGTAACGCTTTGTAACACCTATAACTTACTAAAAAGTAACGCATGTAACGATTCGTAACGCCTATAACTTACTAAAAAATGACGCACGTAACGGCCAAAACATATAAAATGAAACGCATGTAACGCTCAGTAATGCTTATAACTGACTAAAAGTAAGTACTTACTAAGGAGTGTATCAAAAAATAGTTAGCAACATTGATTATTGAATAAAAAAGCGAAAAAAACATCAGCTTTCGATATATTGTAGAAAAATTACATTTTTATGGATTTCCCTGATTATATTGAAGAAAATCTTAGTTTCTGTGAAACGTTCGCACTTTGGACTTGACATTCTTCATTAAATTCTGCACAGTTACTTTAGTGACTTTCCTGGTGGCAGCTGTCCAGTTTTTTTTAACTCCTGCATGTTTTGGGACACTCTACCTTCCTTCCGAAAGTGCTGCTTGACAATTGCCCAATACCTTTCAATTGGCCGAAGATCCGGGCAGTTCGGTGGGTTGATGTCCTTTTCCACGAATTGTACATTATTTTTTGACAACCACTGTAAAACGGAGTTGGCGTAGTGGGCTGAAACCAAATCCGTCCAGGAGAGAGGAGGAGCCTTATGATTTCTGTACAGTGGCAGCATTCTCTTCTTCAAACATTCTTCCTCGTACACCTTGGCGTGAATTGTGCCCTTCGTGAAGAAAGTCGACGATCGCAAATCACAGGTACAAATTGCTTGCCAGACCAACACCTTCTGCCCAAACTTTTCCATCGCCACCGTGGTGTCAGCGTCGTCCAGGTCCTGGTACACCGATTTCGTATAACATTGCGGTCCGCGCAGCGCTCGAGAGTCTTCCTTGGCGTAGGTTTCGTCGTCGATCAGGATGCATCCGTCATTATTCTGTAGAATTCGGTTATACAGTTTTCGCGCTCTTGTTTTGCCTCCGTCTGAACTTGCGGTACCAGGGACTTTTCCGGCACCTTCTGTTTCTTGTACGTTTTCAGGGAGTTCCGAACTTTGATCCGTTGAATCATCCCGATGCTGGTGTTGAACTGCTTGGCCAAATCCCGCGTGACGCCGATGGGGTTTTCCTGATGTACTCAACCACTTTTAAGTTCCGGCCGGGCTGGCTGGGACCCGTTTTTCTACCGGATCGGGGCAAATCGTTCATGGAAAGGGTCTTACCGAACTTCTCGATAATATTTTTGACACTGGTGTGGTGCACTTTCCCCCGTTTTGCAATTTCATTGTACGTGACACCACTTTCTGAGCATCAAGTGTGCAGAATTTTCTTTCGCGTTTCCGGATCAATTCGACTCATCATTGAAACGATAAATCGTACCGAAACCAATCGATTGCGCAGCTGTTATTGACATGTAAACAAACATGTCACCGCAAAACACGCTGCAAAAAATTAAGCCATTTCAGAGTAATAACTGTTTGAATGTTGCTAACTACTTATCGATACACTCTTTAAAAAGTGAGTACTTACTGAAAAGTAAGTACTTCTTACTAAAAAGTAAGTAAGGCATGTAACGCATCGTAACGCCTATAGCTTACTAAAAATTAATACATGTAACGCTTCGCAACGACTGTAAGTAACGTACGTAACGCTTCCTAAAGCCTATTATTCACAAAAAATAAACGCTTGTAACTTACTAAAAAGTAACACATGTAACGCTTCGTAACGCCTATGATTCACAAAAAAGTAACGCATGTAACGCTTTTAACTTACAAAAAATAACGTATGTAACGCTCAATAATGCTTGTAACTTAATAAAATGTAACGCTTCGTAACACCTTTAATTTACAAACAAGTAACGCATGTAACACATCGTAACGCCTATGATTCACAAAAAAGTAAAGCGTGTAACGCTTCGTAACGCCTATCACTTACAAAATAAGTAACGCTCCATAACGCCTATGATTCAAAAAAACGTAACGCATGTAACGCCTGTTACTCACGAGAAAGTAATGCATGCAACGCTTCGTAACACCTATAAATTACAAAAAAGTAACGCATGTAACGCTTCGTAACACCTACAACTTTCTTAAAATTAATGCACCGTAACTCGTTTACCCTCAAGGATCTAACTCTTATAACGGTTTTTAACATTCATAATTTCCCCAATATAACTCATATGATTTGTAACTCTTAATTTCAGAAAATTTCTTTAACTTAACGTAACACTTCCCATCTCACAATAACATCGAGTGAAACGCTTCGTCAAATGGAAAATTTTACCATATTAAGGACTGGTAAAGCGTGATGGGTAAGTCGATGCCTTTCAAGCAACCCGCCTGGGTTCGATTCCCAACCCTGCACATAAGGTCAGAAAGTTTTTCTTGCCCGAACTGGCGAATATCCTTAAGGTTGAACCCTCTATAATCGGAACAAAAAAAATCAATTCCATAGTACCTTTACTCAGGCGTTGACTCACGGATAGGCCTCAAAAAACTTCGTACCGTATAAAGCTTAAAAAACTAAACTACTTTTTTATGTATTTTATGTATAGTGATTTTCACTGTCGGCTAGAAAAGATTGCGATGCGATAAGATAGCGACAAAATGCTGCAAAGAAAACTTCAGTCAAAATGAATTCATAATGATAATGCGTATGTGGCAGATTACGGCTACAACTTGCACGGATTTTTTAAGCGTTTGCTATTTATTTGTCAAGACGTTCCCTGACCGTGACGTTACGTGTGAATGGCTCCATAAGAAAGCATGTAATTAATGTTTACGGTGCCGGTGACGGAGATTGACTGTGACAAAAGAAGACGGATCGTCTGAATCGTACATAATGGTTATTTTGTGCTTAGTATGTTCCCTTTTCATTTATATTTTGTGTTAATCGACGCCTTGGTTTTCAAAACCTCGTGCTTCATTCGATTGTGCTATTTGTCTACTCTAAAAAGTTGGTCGTCTTTGACAGATATACATTTGTTGATGCTTTCGATGAATAATGAAATAACAATTGTCGCTAAGGAATTTTTTTGGCCTCAATCCAACAGCCTAATTTTTCTTTTGGCTCTAATGCTAGTTAATTTCAATACAACAGACAGCGCAGGGGTTAAAACAACTGTCAAATTTTCTGGCAGCGATGCCAGGTGAAATTTCAGGCGTCTACGTATTAGAAATGGTCCTATGCGACCTCAATATTTGTAAGTATGACGAAAAAACCAAACGAAACCCCTACAGCAATAGCAAAAGTCATTAAAATGGACGATTGTTTATAATAATTTCGAAAATCTCCAAAAAAGTCGGCTAATTGCAAAGTCTGCTAACAAACGAAATTGCAAATTTACATACCAATCTGCAAACCTGGCATCAGTGGTTCTGACGCTCATTATTTCGCTATCCTGCGACGATTTCGTCGCATTCTATGTCCAACTGAAAACCACTATATTATTATGATTGCCATTTATTTGACCCCGGTTTCATCCTCAATTTTATTTGGTTTCGACTCTGTTCTGCTTCGTAGGAGCTGCCGCTGCGTTCTTTATTGGCAGTGGAGTTTTGACCATCACGTAACTCTCAAAACCTGTATCTCACGGTGTAATCTACAGGATCAACGGCCAATAATATTTCTAGAACTTTTCGTTTTGTTTCTGTTTCTGATTTTTTTTTCGTCCAACATAAACCCGGCAGACAGAGGTTCATTGTTGAGCTATTTTCAATATGAAAAATTGGAGCCCCGTTGGACTAGTTTTACCGGAGAATTTTGGATGTTTTGAATTACCTTTTTTTTCTAAACTTAGAACCCCAGAAGTTGGGTGGAAAGTATTGAAAATTGGCTAGTTTGAGGTTACCTGATGTGCCATCTAAGTTTTATTATTTGAACCAGTTGACGGATGACGATTATATTGTTATACAGGTAAAATAGCTATTTTAGGATCTTTTACACAAACTGTTGATTCAAAATTGTGTTTTTTTATTCCATAAATACATTTTGGATTCTTGACAAACCGCCGTTGCTAACATTGATATCAAAAATTAGTACCGGTTTGTTTGAGTTTAACCTGAATGCTAGACGAATAAATGAAACTGTTGTTGAAATCTGTAACTCAACTTATTACCTTTTAGTTATTTTTCTAATTTAGAAAAACTCATCAGGCGGGAATGGCGGTTTTGAGAATATTCAGGGGGGCTTCTGCAGGATTAGATGAGATTATTTCGAACCAGATAAGTTTATTTGTCTGATTTAATCCAGAGTTGCGTCTTGTACTATAATTTGTTGGAAACTTTGTACTACTTGTCATAGAAAATAATACTAAATGTATTACGTAGCTAACTTCTTTAATATTAATCGAACACCGAAAGAACTCATCTATTCCAAAAAAAAACCAATCACCCACGTGCGTACAACGAAACTAACCCCTAACATATAAACCAACTAACACTCCATCGGACCTGTTCCGTTTCTGGGAGGATCCACTTATGCAAAACCATAGGCCAAACCCATCCGACCAAAAATGCTGCTACTGCTGCTGCTGTTGCCGGACCGTTGTTATAGAAATATAGCTACACTTCGATTGGCACTGTTCAAACGGATTTTTTTACTGTTTTCGTTCCACCACAAACTCGAGAGAATGTTGATGATGATGCTGCTGCTGTTGGACCGGGAGTGACGGAGCCCTCATACTGCGCGAAACAGGCCGCCATCAATAACGCATTTCGATAGTGCGTGTGAATGCGATAGTGCGGCCAGGGCTCTTTGGCGTGGTTCAATCCAGCGGTCAAGTTCTGCATTCGGCGAACAACACCGGGCTCATTTAGAGTGGGCTAGCGCTGGCGTTCGGTCGTTTTTTTTCTTTCTTCTTCTCATTTTCCTGTTCACCTGACGTGTGTCCCCCCACGTCCTTCTGATGCATCCTAAACTGATGGCCGGCCATCGAGGTTCGGCTGCTTAGCCACGTGTATCGAAATTGGGTACATCACTCGCTGCAAATTGCACTGCTTGGGGCGGCGCACGACCGGCCAATGCCGGTTTGATCGAACTCTGCACACCGGAAGGCTTTTTTTGTTTTAAGGGGACTTCAGTGTCAATCAGTGAATTATTGGTGTTGGAATGATTTTGCCTTGTTTTGTTTAGGGCCAGAACAACGAACTCCATAAGAGGTTCAATTGTCGACAGACAGATGTCTCTCGTTGAACCATTTTAGAGAGGCCATGAAACGTTGAAGCCCCTTTGGACAAATTTGACGGGAGAATTTAGAAAGTTTCTCATACTTCATTTGAAGAAAATACGTAATATGATATACGTAGGTAAAAACAATTGAAAAACCGTTCCCACAAACTAAACGAATATTCAGTTCAGTATGTCGTTCAACAAACGTTCAATGTTCAATAAAACCTAACCGCATTCTCAGCAATGGTAATTGGCAACAATGCAACAACCATATCTGACACAGATTTCACCTAGCAATTACATTTGTTCCATCCGGATTCTTGCCGTACAAAATTGGTAGAACGGTTTTGAACCGGTTTGACATTTCTAGTGCCTAGCGACGGTTTTGATGGTCATAAAAACTTTGAATGCAAAAACCGGATGAATACATTTCTCGATGAACATTAGAAAAGGTCCCAAGTGCAAGTGACAGTTTCTCTTGGTTTACTTTCTCTTTCATTTATTACGGTAAATTCCAGTAATTTCCAACAAATTATACAGCTTCTATCGAAAGTTTATGGTTTTTGCTATTGTTCTATTTGAAGTGTTAGATGGAAGGATTGCTGATTGAGCCGTAATACTCGAAAGAGAAAGTAAACAAAGAGAAACTCTCATTTGCACTTAGGACCTTTTCTCGTGTTTGTCTTCATTTGTTTTGGAAGAACCGGTTAAGGTCTGAGGACAGAGGGTCGCGTGTTGAGTTTTGAATCGACCACGTGGCTCGCTCAATTCCCTTTGAGCGTCGTATTTCTCTTGTACTCTCTCGTATATGAACAAACTGTACCGGGTTGCCAGCATTCATTTTATTATTTTGATGACAAGCTTTATCACATTAATCTATCGTATGGGTTGGACATTACATGGATTCCAATGAACAATGAAGAAATATTCAACTTTCACAAAGATTGAATGAGCCTTGTCGACCCAATTTTATTTCTGTCTCCTTTTTCAGAATGCTATCAGGAAACCAAAGCAAAAAAAAATGGCGGATGCATTGAAACTGACTTTGTTTCACAGAAAAATACAAGACTTTATTTTTATCGCGATAACATATATATTTTTATGTACTAATCGCATCTAAAATAAATTATCTAGACTTTGTCGCAGTAGATTTATGATACAAGCCTTCAAAGCCGAGATATTCGATGAACAAGTAGAGGTATGCATTTCCGAGCGTTCCAATTTTCAGCGGTTCTTCAGTCAGAAAAAAATACAACGCGACCGCTAAACTCAATGAATCATTCTGAAAATTTCACAGAATATTCTCAACTAAATTTCGAAGACATTGTCAGGTTGGTTTTTTTTCTATATTCTGCACCGTTTCCAAGAAAATTTAATTTGAAACGGGAAAATAGCAAAAAACCAACCACTTTACGGGACTGTCCTCAGCCCTAAAGTTTTTGTCCGGTTTTTACATTTAAAGTTTTTCTGTCCGGTTCTTGCAATAAAAATATTTTAGCCGATTCTTGCATTGCAAAATCCATGTCCGGTTTTCGCTCTCAATGTTTTTATCCGATTTTTGCTTTCAGCCGTTCAATTGATTTACTTGTACGAGAAAAACTTAAAATGTGAAGCTGATGCAAACCTCATTCTTTGGATAGAATTGAATATCTGTACAATAATGGAGTCGTATGGCGATTGAACAATAAATTTGAGAGCGCGTCGCCCTGCTACAATCCATCTAACGTCACGAAAGCATCGGATGTCGTACCAGCTATCATGACACTTGATTTCGATCAATCGATCGAACGTCGCACGAATCAGTCTAATTAGCTTTGTCGGAAAGTCGTGCTCTAACATGATCTGCCACAATTCGTTTCATTGCACTGAGTCGTCATCTGCTTTGTAATCTACAAACAGATCATGAGTCCGCAAGTTGTACTCCCGAAACTGATTGAGAATTAGGTAAACATCTGGTCCGTCGTTGAACGTCCTTCTCGAAATCCGCAGTGGTAATCGCGTGAAAAAGGATTCTACCAATGGATGCAGTCTGCTGAACAGAACTCTTAAATGTACCTTCGAGGCGGTATTGAAGTTTTTATAACCAAGTCGGTTGATAGATAGGACATATGACACCAGCCAGCCAGTCCAAAGGCATTTCCTCTCCTGCTCACGTGGTGGAGTGCGTAGTACAGCCGCTCGCTTTCAATTTTAAGGCGTTCGGCCGAGATCCTGTCCTTCCCAGCGGACTTTCCATTTTCAAGCTACCCAACCGCTTTTCGTATTTCGTCTAGCGTGAGTGGGTCCACAGATTATTCATCATACTCATTTCTCATTATGTTCATGCTCTCT
Source organism: Malaya genurostris (assembly GCF_030247185.1). Lineage (NCBI taxonomy): Eukaryota > Metazoa > Arthropoda > Insecta > Diptera > Culicidae > Malaya > Malaya genurostris. Next base: position 151,640,853 of record NC_080570.1, read on the forward strand.
TCTATCGACTTTTCGTGATTGGTGATGATGATGATTGGTCAACAGATTTCCGTCGGCAACGCGTAACGTGCAACTTTGCGGTAATTCACCTCTTATTCAGAACTCTTATCCATTCATTCCTGCGGTGCCGGCTGGAATGCGAGCAACCTTAGTAAAGATCGCAACCCCAGTGGTAACTAAGGTCGTAAACTGACAGGAAAGGGTAAAACGAGTGTCTGTTTCCCCATGTTAGGGGCGGCTCTAAACAGCGTCTGACCCGGAATGGGCGGCTAAAGATCAAATGTAGTGTCTCTCCAGCTATAACAAAGGTGGCAGCCCATCACGATACTAAATTACACCAAGAAAAACGAAAAAAAAGGATGGATCAATCGAAGACCGACACGGCAACGTTTGAAGGGATCTGACTGGAAACTCGGTACTTGGTACGTCAGGATCCTGTTAGAACCTGCCTTCTTGCTCGAGAACTGCAAAAGGTCAATGTAGAGGCTGCGGCTCTTCAAGAAGTTTGATCGCGTTGCACTGGTGAGGAGTGCTCTAAGCGCGAAATTAAATTCATCATCAGAGATGTGAACACCAAGGTCGAAAGGGAAAAATTCTTTTGCCCAGTTATTGCTAAGGAGAGTCTCCACTCATCTACCAACGACAACGGCCTTAGGATGATTAACATCGCCGCAGCCAGATAAATGGCGATCTAAACTAGCATTCGATGAATCGAAAATAAGCTATCCACATACAATGGTGTTATACGCATGTATTTGTGATGGTTTTGTCGTGAATACGACTTACTTTACTATGGGGTGCCTTTTCAAAATTTACCCTCTGAGAGAGTGATAAGTTTTTGATCGTGAATATCTCTTGTTGTGTCTAACGAATCAACAAGTTTTTTGCTACATGCCATCGGAAATATGATCACAATTTTATGATAAAATATTCAGTTGTGTGACATAATCTCAAATAGTTCAAAATTAAACTTTTCTGAAATGTTTGGTATAAACGAGTATCAAAGAGGATAATTCATAAGGCGCGTTCGCCTTTCTCGTATTTTGAAAGCTCATAGCTCAAAGATCTGTGGTAGGATTTATATAATCTAACTACCAATTGATTCGAAATTTTTCAACTTAAACGTGTATAGCAACAGCATTGAAGTTTTTCAATAGTACAGTATTGAAAAACCTGTCTCATTTGACCCATGTCAACACCAGCCAATCAGAACTGCTGCTGTACAACAAATCCTTCGAGAAAATGTTCCGAACAGTGTTTAATATCGTAGTGAGTACCACAATTTGGTCCTTCTGAAAGGCAGGAATGAATCCCGTACAGCATCCTGATAGTTTCTTTCAATGAAATGCAAATCCGGAATGAAATAATCGAAATTAATATTCTATATGCTGCTATTTTTATAGCCGTCAGGACCGCCCATTAGTGAAAAAGCTACAAACGAAATCACGTAAAAAGAAACCTCTTAACAAAAATTTGATTAGTTTGGATTCTATCGCCACTGCTAGCAGATGTATTGTGTTTCGGTTGCAAAGCTAGTTTCGCTTCCGACAAGAGCGATTACGTCACAGCTGCTAGTCATTTGCATTGGTGAAAAAACCATTAAAAGGGGACAACGGTGGAGAGCATCATCCAAATCACACAAAATCAGACGTTCTAATGGCTCTAAAAGTTTTCTAAAGAACTAAGGATTTCTTGCTCGCCAATCGAAGGGAAATATCCTCAGTTTAGTGCAAATCTAGAACTGTTTGATTTGATTTTTGCACTTTTTGCTGTGTGAAATTAACAGTAATCTAGATTAAGTGAAGCCTTCTTTGTTTTTGCGAAAAATGTGAAAAAGGAGAATGCTTGCATAATTCATACAATTGATCAACTAATTGATATTCGGAAGTGTTAAGGAACATATCAGTTGTTTTCGTATTCACGACATCCAGTTATGTCTCTGACATTACCCACCCGCCTTTTTTATGCTCAGATCACAGCATGCTGTGCGTTTGGCTGTCAGCATTTGATTGTTTACTTGTTTGTGTGGTTGAAATTCTGTGTTTTCAAAATGTCGCGTATTGAAAAGGAAGTGAAAATTAAGGTTCTGGACACGTGGCTAAGTGAAAAGGATTTTACTATGCGAAGATTGGCGAAGCGGTCTGTCTGTAATTCATCATGCCAGTGTTAAAACCATCATTAATAAGTTTGGGGAACACTATTCTTTGGATGAGCTACCAGGAAGAGGCAGAAAACCCGGTTCTTCGAACCAGAAACTGGACCAGAAAGTGGTATCTCTAATCATGAAGAACAAATCAATGTCAATACGTGATTTGGCAAAAAAAAGGGGGAACGAGTGTCGGAATGATCTAGCGTATCAAAAGGCGAAATCACCTGAAGACTTACAAGAAGCAAAAAATCTCGAAACAAAGTGCAGAACAGAAGAAGCGAGCAGCAACAAGGGCCCGGAAATTGAATTCGCGTCTTCTGCAGTGTCCGGATGCATGCGTTTTGATGGACGATGAGACTTGTGTAAATTTCATCCGGTTTTCATTATGCTTAAGTTTAACCTCGTACAATAAAGGATCAACTTTTAGTTTGAATAAAATATTGTTTTTTATCATAATTTCAAAGAAAAAATTGTGGATAGCTTATTTTCGTTACACTCCTTATACTAATTGCTTATGAACAGGAAACCTTAGGTACGATTCAGACGGTCCACTACCATCCATCACAGTCAACTTCCGTCACTGTCATCATCAAAATTAGTTGAGGTAGCGCTTCGCCGTGGTCAAGTCGAAGCGAGACAACTCACTGCTTCCTCTTGCTTTGTCGCCGAAATTTCACTCTAAATTGCAAATTTCTCCAATACTAACCCGATTCACGAAAAATCAAAAACATACGATTGTAGGTAAATGATTTTACTATGCATTTGGTGAAAAATATTAGTTAGAAGGCTTTTCTTTCGCGAGATTTCGTGCGAGTTTTGTTAAACCTTTTGTTTTCTTTTTTCCATTTCTCGCTATAAACAACTCGCATTTGTAGGGATGTGCTACGTTTTCAACAAAGCGTCAAAGCTAGTAGCGATGAAAATCATTACTGATTTCTGGTTCTACTGAAACATGAATAGAAATTATTTTACAAAGTAGTAACACTTACTTACATTTTCTACTCATCTTTATTCAACGTTTACACAGAGAGAACGGATAACGAAAACAAAAGAAATGTTGTTAGCGTCTACCGCATGTGGCATTTTTCACACCCCAATGCATGCGTTGACATTGTGTGCGTGCGAAAGAATAAGGAAAAACTCATTTATTTTTAAAACTCGCACGAAATCTTTCGATAAAAACGTTTATCAGGCACAGTTTATATACGAATCGATAGAAAAATTAATTATCTAGAATCGTATGTTCTTGGAATTTCCGTTTTCTTTACCGTTTTCTCACAATTTTGGGTAAAGTACGTGAAACCCCGGGATAGGCAGCGAACTCCCGTGACCACGGCGAAGCGCTACCTTGAATGCGTTTTTTTCGAGACATTCACACACAACGTCACCGTCACAGAACGTCTTGACGGTCGGAACGTGTTAACGTTCCGGTAAAGAAAGTATTAAACTAATTTTGACGGAAGCTGACGTCCCGGTGACGGTGACGGAAAGGGACGGACCGTCTGAATCGTACATTACACGAAAACCCGTGAAATGACTGTTAGCTTCCCGGTAAAAGAACTATTTGCTCCCAAAATTCACGATCCTTTCAGGAATCGAAAAACAGCAATGAAATAGTTTTTCAGTGCAATCCATTTTTTCCTCCTCCTCCTCCGACGTCCGGAAAGTGCGCGCACTCGCGAGGACGGCCGCCCACGGAGGGAACAGTTGAGTGTGCAAACATTTCGGTAAGTTTGGATTTTAGTTGGTGTGGTTTGATATAGGATGTGTACGTGGATATGTTTATGGGCTAGTTGGCCACACGATCCGATATACCCGGTGGGGTGGAAGCCGTTTCCCGCGATACGTTTGACTAGCTATAGGTGCTACACAAAACGGCACCTTCTGGCCCGACGACGACGACGATGACGACGGGCGGTTCGGACGAAGGACGCGAACGCATTTCCGCGTAAAATGCTGGCTGGCTGCACACATAAAAGCTCATTAAAATGTTATAGTGGGTAAACTGATTTATTATTGCATACTCTGTGGAATTGTGCACGTTGCTGCGCTGCACGGATGGATGCGGCGTTGGGCCCGAGCGAGCCTTTGATGGTCGATGGCCCCCCCAAATCGGGAAGGCGGGCACATTTTAGGAGGTTGACCATTTTCGGTACCGTATGCCGACGAAGGAGTGTGCAATGAACCGATGATGCGTGGCGAAAGCCGCGCATTTCACTAATGGCAATAAAACTAGAAATTAATGAAGTTTGATTTTGTATTTTTTTGGCTTAATATTCGAGTCGGTTCATGGCTTTTTACATTTTTTTTCCTGTATCGGTTTGATGGGGTATCATCTAATAACATTGCTATACACATAAGTAGATCTAATTCTATACAAGTACTGTTATATTAAATACATTACAAGAGATATGTGTTTCACTAGTTGTTTTTTTCTCTTCTTTACACTATTCGCAGAAACTCACTACGTGTTATTTTCGGGTAACTGTCAGGAGGGCATAATCGTCCCACTTATTTCGATAAACAACATTTTAGTCTGAACCTGAATCACTAGTGGTTTGAATAGACCAGAAATCGAATCGAAAACTATATTGTTTGTCTTTTCTAATAAGGACGCCAAACGTCACTCTGTTTAACCTGCTGCCCTCGGCCGGTCTTTTCTGTGGCAGATCCGTACCGTCTCAGTTTTGGGGAACGTTCCAAGATCGTTAAACCGGACAAAGAATCGTCACCGGGCGTTGGCGATATCACCTCCGGACTGGGTGATCTCTTGGTGGATGTTACGGATGGCGAGTTCTTTCTTCGATCTTCCTCCTCCTCATCGATGACATTCATTTTACGTGGAGGACTCTCTTCCTCCTCGTCACCGTTGCTGGAGACGACCGTGATGGATCGTTTATTTCCGACAATATCGCTGTCCTTGGGTGAATCCAAACTATCTTTGGTATCATTATTCGGTATGCTTTTATTGGTCCCAGCAAAAAGTGACTGCCGGAACCACGGGAGCTCCTGATAGTTTCCGTACAGTTGATTGTACAGCCAGTGATTCGGCTGAGGTATCAACGGATTCTGGAAGAACAGCTGCGCCGCCAGTGCGTGATTCAACGGATGGGGCTGCTGAACGTGGGGCGGATATGGACCACCCGCAAAGGTTCCATTCTGAAGCAACTCGAGACCACTCTTCATTTTGGCGTGATTTTTCTGTATGAGCGAAGTAAACGCACCGCTCATCAGTGGACTTCGACGGTCGTTTTCGGTTTGGCCGCTACTGCCCAGATCGGAACCCGTCACGCTGATCTGATCGTTGTCGTCATCCATATCGTCCCGATCTCCGTAGTCTCCGTCGGCCGAACGTTTCGCCTCATCCGCGTTGGACGAAACCGTACGACGGATATCGCTCGCTGGATTCGGAGAACTTTTCGGACTGGTCGTGCTGTGCGGATTGCAACTGGTCAGCGATAGGTGGATGTCTGGAACGGGGAAGAAAAGATGCTTTAGTGTTTTGTTATCTGCTCACATTGTTTCGATTTTAATTGTTCAACTTTCAATGACGCATTTTGGGTGTGCAGGCTTGTTTATTATCATGTATCAGACACCCCTAAATACATATCTTGTATCTTTGGAAATATTCATCAATGCGTAAAATACAAGCTTTTAGATCGAAGATGGCGTCGAAAGTAGAGCAATTACGAAAAGCAATTGTGTGCGATTGCAATGAAATATCGGATCTGTCAGTTATAAAACCTGCAAAATTGCTTGGTTTTCCTGTAAGCACTGTCAATCACGTCCTTAAATCATTCAATACACATTTGACAACAGCCAGGAAGATTGGGGGCAGAACAAAAACAGATCTCAGGAACCACCAGAAGGCTATGAAGGATAAGTAAATATTGCAGAAGAGACCAGATCTTTCGGTACTTACTGTAGTTAGAGAAATTAAAAGTACAAGGTAAAAACTGTACCGAGCAGTAATGATCTTTTTATACTGCCATGTAACGGAGCGGTATAGTTGAGCATTTCAGGACGAAAAAAAAGATCAAGTTTCCCAAAAAATAGTTGGTTTAGCAGACAATATGCAGCTGTGATCGAGCAAGCCAAAGCTTCATCACAACCGGAACGGTAAACGAGGAAATATACCGTGAAACATACCAAAAAACCTTTTTTACCACTTCTACGCAGTCATGATGACACTCCCTCGCTATTTTGAACTGATTTGGTACCTTGTCACTACGCTAAAGATGATTTGGAATGAAGTCCGCGTTGTACCGAAAGAGCTGAATCCACTCAACTATAATATAATCAACAAGCTAGAAATATAGAAATCTTGAACAAAAGCAGCTCTATTGGATGCAAAGAAGTCTGTCAAAAATTATTGCAGACGGGGATCAGTGTGGAACAAGGATATCAAAATTTTAAAGCCTGATAATTTTGTACAAAACAGGTCAATCAGTCGTCAAATTTGCGGTATTTGTTTATCGACAAGTACGAGCGTCGCGACGCAAACCTATCAGTTTTTGTGTAAAAGTTCGAAAATCTCCGGACACGCAAACCAAGAAAATACACTATTGGCCTTACCTTGTATTTGTTCTGTTTGCGATGAAATTATAGCAGCAGCCGAAACGTATGCAATTATATTTATACATAGTGCTTGCTTGAGTGTACGGGGATTTAGGATTTTAATGACTTTACACCAAATATGTATGGAGGATTTGCTTGCATGCGATTATTTTTATAGCTTTAAATTTCGCTTGGGAATGAGTTATGCAGCGTTTCGAGTTCGCACTATAAATAAAAAGTACCTGCAATAAAAATTAGAAACTTATCTTGAACATTCAAGAGCCATTTAAATTCGTTCAATTTCAAAGCTTATCAAAGTGAACAAACGGATTCGAGAGAATTTACATTTGATCAAAGTAAGCCGGTCAGAGCATGCAATCGTTTTGCATCGCTTGTCGTGATGGGTGCTGTCTGGTAAAAACCGTCCCCTGGCATGCTTTGCGTGAGACTGAAACTTCACCTATAATTTCACTTGTATTTTTAATTTCGAGCGGCTTTTGCTTTGAATGGCCAATCAGAGCTATGCTTCCCAATTGATAAGTCGTTTACTCCCTCAAAATCATCGTCTCCGTTAGGGAAAACCAGTAAGCCAGCGTAGTGTTTAGATGTTTAGCAGGTGAAATAAGACACTGCCATTGTGTCATTTTTAAATTCTGTGCAGCATATTCAGAATCTTTGGGACACAGATTAATCTGTGAACCTGGCATCTGTGCTAGCTAGAGAAGTGGGCAACTCGCTCCTTGCGCTATTGCCCTTCTGAAGACAGCTCGATACCGAGCGCTGTGGTTTAAACGATGATGTTTTCGAATAAAGCTGTCAAAATACAAAGCAATGTTTATTCTCAAGTGAATTTTTTTTAATGTGGAACACACTTTTGTTGTCTATATAGGGGTGCAAATTAGAAACTCAAGAAAAATACACGTCGAAATGTGGTCAGGTTTTGAACAATTACAGCTCAGTCAATTTTGTATCAATTATTAATATTATGTCACCATTTGATTGGAAATATTTCTACGTATTGATTTGAATATTCATAGCCATGTAGTTTTAATTGTATATCATTGAAATGTTGGTTAATAGCTAGCAGTGTCCTATTTAGTCTGCAAAAAATCTCCGGCATACCGGATTTCCCTGCCATAGTCAACGATTTTGAAGGAGTAAGCGATATATCAAAGGGAAAGCATCGCTCTGATTGGTCAATCGATGCAAAAGCGAAGCTGTTAGAAGCACGCGAATCTATAAACAGAAACAAAATTATAGCTAACGTTTCAGTCCTACGCGTAGTATGCTAGAGGTAGGTTGTTACTAGACAGCAAGACGACAAGTGCCATAAAACGATTTGAAGCTTTAACTGGTATGCTCTGATCTACCCCAGGGTGAAATTTTGAGTGCATAAGATTAATTTCTAATTTATATAAGATGAACTCGATTAATGATGAGATAAAGTTTTTCGCTTTGACCGAAATCGCAGAAGGATAGTAATGGTAGAGAAACTGCTTGCATACCAAACTTGAACACAAGCTTGGCGAAGAGAAGATTTAAAATCGATATCCGTATCACAAGCGTTTACAAACATATAATTGCATACATTTTGGCTATTGATGTAATTTCGTCGGTTACAAAACAAATACAAATTACGACAAATAGAGTCTATATTCTGGGTTCGCGATAATAAAGATCAATCTAAGCAGACTCTCGTGCATTTGCGAATTCAAAAGTGTGACGATTGATTGAACTATTTGATTGTAGATCATTAGAAATTTTGGTTGTCTTGTTTCACATCAATGGCTCGAACAACCCCATGGGGCTGATCCTTGTAATTTTTTATTTTATATTGATTTCCAGCAATTAGAATTCCAACCAATTTTTTTTTAACTCCGCTTGAGAATAGGCTCCAAGGTAATTCTATTACCTTGCTAAAGAGAAAGGCAAAAAGGCGCATCGTACAAAAAAATAAACCTTCAATTCAATCTAAATGAGCTGAAGAGCTGATACATCAATTTGTTTCACTTTGGTGGAATCGATAGAATGATCAATATAATTTAATGATTGAAGATAATTTCTCCGCTTTAGATGGCCCATGCACAAGGTCCAATTTTGGTACACTCTCTCCAACATATCTCGCGGTATTTCACGAATAAATGCTTCAGTATTGGCTTCCAGCGCGTCAATCTTTGTAGACATGAGCCCTAACATGGCTCACAAATATAAAGCAGTCCACAGGTGTTAAATCACACGACCTGGGCGACTAATTGACAGGCTCGAAACGTTGATCGAAGGCATGCCGTGTGGGATGTGGTACCGTCTTGTTGAAACCACAAGTCGGGCATGTCCAATTCTTCCATTTTGAGCAACAAAAAAATATCGTCAATTATCACACGGTAGCGCTCGTCCAGCACAGTAACGTTCCGCCCATCGTCTCTTTTTCAGGAGTACAGCCCGAGGATCCATCAGCCCATAATCCACACAAAACAGTGACTTTTTTGGGATGCATTGGTAGCTCTTGCAATGATTCTGGCTGGTCTTCACTCCAAATGCGGGAATTTTGCTTGTTGACGTTTCTATTCAACCAGAAATGAACTTCGCCGCTAAAAAAATTCGATAAAAAAGTGGACCTTTTAACCGAGCATGAATTTTGGTAGTAAATTTAAAAAATTTGCAAGCGTTGCTCGTTCGTAAGTCGATTCATGATTAAAATACAGACCAAACTGAACAAGTTTGACACTGACACAAGATACGATTCACGTGTGATCTGTCAAAAACAGTGATGTCAAAAAGGTGCCGGCAAAAAATCACCCTTTCTAAACTTGATTGTGTGCTAAAGATGCGTGTGTGTGTGTGTGTGTGTGTGTGTGTGTGTGTGTGTGTGTGTGTGTGTGTGTGTGTGTGTGTGTGTGTGTGTGTGTGTGTGTGTGTCTGAAACGTTTTTTGGCACTAACTTTTCTCGGAGATGACTTAACCGTTTTTCACAAAGTTAGATTCAAATGAAAGGTCTTGTGGTCCCAAACATAATTCCTGAATTTCATCCGGATCCGGAAATATAGGGTGAAGTGTGTTAAAATTTTTATGCCATCACTAAAAAGGACGAAAAACCGTAAAAAAAACTCTAAATCGACCTCAAATCTTCTCCAATTGATAGTTTTCATCAGTAAACAATCAAACAAACCGATTTCGGTTATTCTTTTAAGAATCGAAGAAAATTATTTTGAAGAATACAGTAATGTACATGATAGTATGATTGATATGAGAAAGGCATCATTTCACCACTAGGTGGATTAAAACACACTAGGTGGTTTTTGTGAAATGTTTCAGTTAGTAAAAACCATCCCATACGTTTAGGAATGCTAAACATAAGCTTATAAATACTCTTAAGGAAACGTACGGTGTTGGTCATGTAGACTGAATGCTGAAGTAAATGTTATGGTTTCTTAGACGGATTAACGAGCAAAATATCAGGGTACGCTCTCTGGAATACAGTCCCAGAACAGAGCCCACCAGACCACCGATGTCGAAATCGTGAAATATTCAAACATCGATACAATTTACCGTAACACGAGACCTAACTCGAACGAATCACTGCTGTCATTAGTGGAGTACTACACTTGCACTACTGTCATACAACAATACGGTCCTTGGACTGGACAGAGCCAATTGGATATATTCAAAAAATGCCTGATTCAATGCTAGAATCCAAAACCGCTTCACAAAAACAAAAATCTTAGTACCGTTACGATGTTTTCTGATGGTAAGTGAAGGATATCATAACCCAATCGGCTTCCGATCAGTGCGAGTTCGCAAATTTCCACATTCGAAAAATCAATTCTCGTTCTCTCTATTGGGATTTCAGAAACGCAAGTCGGCTTTCATGAAGGTAAACAGTCAACTGTCTTCGATACAGTATGGTTCATTGGAATAAACTTAATATACTTTTAGGATCTGCAACTGAAGCTGCAACCGACTAGTATTGCCTCTTCTTCCCAGACGACTTGAGTAAACAGAGGTTCGTCGAAACTAAAGATAAATTTCCCTAGAAAACTTTGAGCAATTATTTATCTAGAGAACAGTCATTCCCAAAAAGGGTCCATATCAACCCCCAGTGTGTGGCGAAACATGATAGATCATAAGACGTTTCGCTTGTTGACCAAAGCGGCAGAGTATGTTTGAGAAACGCTGATCTAGAACAACAAAATTACGTTTTTATGGATGGCAAAATGATGCAAGCCCCGAACATAGAGTCAGAAGGGTTTGTGGACCGAAAAATGTCCTAAGTCTTTATTTAAGATCTGAAACTTTATTCTGAAATCGTCTTAAAAAAAATTGCATAAGCATATTATCATAAAATATGTAACGAATAACAACGCTCTTTACTGCTTCACTCCTGCACTAACTAGTTTAAGGCCCAAACGAGAGGCCATCTTAAAGCCTTACAGCCACAGTTTTGGTATGACATGATCTGTGACCTACTTCTCGAGTTTCCAGTTTTCTACCAAAATACCACGAACCGTAATCACATACAACTTTTGTTCGTTTTACTGCGGAATCCGAAACCGATCCACACCAAAAAAAAAAAACAAATAAAAATTTTAGTACCGTTACGAGTTGAAATGAAAAGCCAAAAGCCAAAAACAACCACCCAAACCTGCAATTGGTGGCCATTTTCTGGGAAGCGAACCTCCCCCTCTCTCTCTGTTGAATCCTCAGCCCCCTTGGCAATGATTTGAATAAAATACAATGCACAAAAAAAAATATCTTACCATTAGAATCGCTAATCCGGGGCGAGTTTATCGTGGAGTCCCCACCTCCGTTGTTATTGTTGCTGCCGCCGGTACCGTTGCTGAAGATGCCGACGCTGGTAGCCGCCGATGAGGAAGCCGCCGCGGCTACCGCCGAAAGCATGCCCATCGTAGTAACTGCCGTCGGATGTTGCTGCTGCTGTCGGTGCTGATGTTGCTGGTGCTGCTCGATCCGATCGATGGCGGCCAACATGTGCGGTGCGAAATGGGCCGGGTTAGCGGCTGCCGCGGCCGCCGCAGCGTGGTGGTGGAAAAAATGCGAACCTGGAAATCCGGCCGCACCCCGACCGTTCAGCTGCCGCCAATCGTTGGCCATATGTAAATGACCCGCCATGCCGCCTAATTGATGTGGAAACCCTGTTCGGTTCGGTCGGTTTGCAGAGCAGAGGGAAAACAATATGAACCAAATCCAGCAATCGTGAGTCCAACGGTGATATGAAAAAAAAAAACAAGTAACAGAGCAGAAGGAGATACAGTTTAGTAATGATGGGAGGGTTTTTGTTCTCATCGCGTATTATCGGCACAGTTTCAGTCGAATACCGGTAGCTTTTTACCGAGAATATTCAGAGGCCCGACGGAAGGCTATTTCGAACTTCTATTGGTGGAAGTTTGTGTTAGTGAACTCAAGGTTTTTATTCTTTTACACTATTGTTTTGAATCTGTCCCAATTGTTTCCTATGTCGGATGCGATATCGTGTTTTCAATGCGAAAAAGTTTACACAAACAAGTACCGAAAAACACAGAATTCAACAATAGAAATTGATATCAATTAGCCAAAAATTTACTTTGATAAAAATCAAATCCATATTATAAGCACATATTTCTATTTCTTCCTCTTCATCTTTCGTCTTCAGCTCATCAGAGTTCAAGGAGGTTCAAATTGAATTGCCATCTCTGTCTAGCAGTACAATTTGAAGCAGAGGTGGAAATAAGCCCATTTTGCGCACGAGAATGTGAATTAAAATTTCTGATTGTGAATCAAAAAACCAGACACCGTGAATTAAAAAATTGCGCAACAAAACTAGAATTGAGATTATTTTTTTATATTGTGGGAATTGTATATTACTCAGAGTAGCAGCAGACCTTATGCGCTCTTTTTATTGCGCTGAGACAAATTTGTGCTCATTCTCAGAATACAACCATGCGCAGGCGAAGAGCTGCTCTCACAAAAACTCGTTCGCGCATTTGTGTACCGCGGCAGAAATGAATGTACAACGCTTCGTTCGCTCTCGGCGCATTTAGCCAAGAACGAGGTACGAGTGCTGCAGTTTAATAACATTTATACAATTTTGTAAGAATATTAAACCCTACATTTTTTGGCAGTGTTTTCGGAGACTTGTTTAATTACTTTCGTTAGCGTACAGCACAATTGTTAATAATTAGGTTTTCAAAAGCGGGATAAAGTATCTGTGACTATTCAATCATTCTAAAGCTTTTTTATCTACTTCTTGCAAATCTTTGTGTGATCTTGCTCAACATCACCTCAAGATTTATTTAAAACTGTTTGCGTGGTCATACATAAAAACTAATCAAATACGATCTAGAATTAAATATAGTAATCTCGTTAGTAACTTCAATTATATTAAACTACTTTTCGAACCTGATAATATCGATAATTGGTGTAATTTTTTACACTTGAATGAATTTTGATTTCGAAAAAAATTTTAATAGACATATATTATCAAACTTAATTCGTCAAGATAAAAATATTTAATTTTTATACAATTAGATTAAAATGAAAGGTTCGTCATCAATATTCAGTATTCAAAAATCTTTTAGATCTCAAACAACTTGTAGGTTAAATAGTGGGTTGCAAGCGCATACGTTTAATTATTACAACAAACGAGTTTTAATCTAATTGAATTTTAATTAGATAAAATACATAACATTCAAAATGTGAAATGAATCCCGCAGCCGAGGGAAACACGTAGAAGGTTTCCATGCAAAAATCAACACATTTCCTCTGAAAGTATCGGCTAAGATTTTATCCGGTTATCCCATTCAAAGTTTTCCTCGGTTGTTGCACTAAAAATGACTTTAAACGTTTTCTGCTCTGAAAAGTTCTAGTCCGGTTTTGGCACACAAAATATTCATTCGGTTTTCGTATTCAAAACTGATTGAAGGAGCCGACCCGACGAACGACCAAAATTAGGTTAAAGCCGGGTATAAAAAAACGACATAAAATAACTTGAAGGGTTTCAACAATAAGTTGCACTTATTAGCTATTCATATAACACTCAATCTCTTTTTGAAATCTGTTATGGTTCAAACAGTATCACACACAGTGTGTTTTTTTTTTAAATGCATTAAAAATAAATGTTTCATTCATGTCTATTCATGTTAACTTGAAGTGTGTATTAGGCCGCAGAAAACTTTTTTGTTGTTGTCACTCATTTGAAACACGATGTATAAAATTAAAATTATAGTGATCTATACCACCAAAATAGAACTGGTATCGATCGATTTTCACGAAATTAGATTCAAAGTTTGAATGGTGCGTTTGAATTGGTGTAGCAAAATCCTGCGCTCCTGTTACTTCTGTGTATGATAATCAAGCTAAATAGGGTAATTAATCAGCTGCATAGTACGCACAAAGATTGGGTATGTTTTTCTTATGATTATAATTATTATTCATCGCTCCACTACGACGGTATTACTGAATAAATTTCAAATACATCACGACGCATGGAATTTCGATGTGACCGACGGAATAAACTCACCCCACGAGCCCAAAATTATTGATATCGGATAATCCATATCCGATCAAATTGAGTGAGCTCTGATGTTTACGTCACTTATACCATTATATCACCGGAGTGACAGCCATTTGAACTTCAAACCTGTTTAATGAACACAGAGTAGCATTAAAACGAGCCTAACTTTGTTGAAATGTTTATTCCGAATCAGACAGTGAAACTGATAACGATGAAGACATTTTTAAATTCTAAATAAAACCAAAATTTATCTTATCAAAAATAATTTGCTTCAAAACTTATTTTAATATCTACAATAAATATGTGATATGAAAAGATAATACTGACTATTTTTATTTACTGTGAATCAAAAGATTTGCTTATTTCCACCTCTGATTTAAAGTACAAAGACACTTTAAGGAATCAGTAGAAAGAGCCAAAAGAATTGCTCTGGTGGAAACGATGGATCAAATGGTAAGCAACTGACTAAGAAAGTCAATATTTATTTCAATGCTTCGGAAAGAGATTGCTACCTTGGTTGATATGTTAAAGTGGGGTGGCTAATGTTAGAGGCATAACCGGATGACGTGAATGCGGATAAAAATAGTGGTTCAAGTTCTGGGATGTTACTCCTCGAGTGCATGATTTTTTTATTTTCCTATGAAAAATGATTTTTTAAAGGAAATCAAGCTTTCACATAGCAGAAACGATTATCGAAAGACTACAATTAATGTTATTTACTGTATTCTGAACCTGTCCCAGGACTTCGTTTTCCGACCTGGACTCTGGACCTGGGCTCTGAATCTGTGCCAAAATTTAAGACTCGGATTCTGAACCTAGAATTCTGCACCAGAATTCCAGAGCATGAAATCTGGACCTGGACTCAGAACTTTGATTTTGAATCTGAATTCTGACCTGTGACTATGAATTTGAAATTTCAATCTGGGATCTGAGCTTGGATTCTGGACCTGAAGCTGAATTATGCACAGGATTCTGAGCCTGGACTCGGGACGTGGACATTGATTTTGGGCCTGAATCTACATTTGGACCTGAAGTTAATTTGGACTGGTGTTTGGAACCTGGATTCTGGTACTTGATTTTTAAGCTGGATTTGAAACAATATCCGTCGGATTCGGACTCGTGTCGGGCTTCGGGTACAAATACCAGAAACCTGACCATCTCTGGGTTCGGAACTTGGATTTTTGACCTGGAGCTGAATTTTGAATCTTGAGCTAGATTCATAACGTAGACCTTATTTTTGGGCCTCTGGATCTAGATTTTGGACCTGGATTTTTGCCTCGAATCGTGGACCTGGGCCTCGTTTTTGGACTTGTATTATGAATCTGCATTTTGACTTGAGTTCTGAACCCGGATTTAGGTTCTCGATTCTGAACATGAAATGAACCATGTTTATGAACAAGGATTCCTGACATATATTTCTACCTGAAATCAGAACTTGTTTCGGTTCAAATTTTAGGTTGAAATGTATGTCAGAAGTCCATGTTCATAATGGACTCTAGGCTTCAATTCTGATCCATTTGGAATTCTGGATCAAGATTCTGAACCTGGCTTCAGAACCTGAGCTCTGGACCTGATTTCTGGATCTGGATTTTGTACCAGAATTCAGGACTTGGATTCAGCACCTAGAATTCTGGATCTGAATAAAGTATTTTTGTTATGGACTACGATTTTGGACCTAAAATTTGGAACTGGATCTGAATTCTGAACCTGAAGCTAAATTCAGAACCTGGATTCAGCAAGTGGACCTTGATTTTGAGCCTTGAATCCCGGAAATGGCTTCTGTACTCGGAATCTGTACCTGGAATCTGAGGCAAGATTCGAGGCCTGAAGTCTAATTCTTGACCAAAGTTCTTAATCTTTATTAATCTTTATTTTTAGCCCGAAGCGAGAATGGAAGTTTTAGATTCTGCATCTGAAAACTTTGGTTCTGGATTCTGGACTCGGATCCTTTATCTGAATTTTCGCCTTGAATCCTGAGCCTGGACCAGGATTCTGGACCAGAATGTGGACTTGAATCCTTATTCTACATTCCGGAGCTAGATTTGGATATGAATAATGATTTTTAACTTGGACCTAATTTTTTAATTTGAAATCTGAACCAGGACAAGAATTCTGGACCTGCACTAAGGACCTGAACTCTGGATCCGAACTCCGGACCGAGTTCATGGTTCTGAGTCTGCATTCTGGAAATGGATTCTGCGCCTGGAGCTGAATTTTGAACTAGAATTCAGGAAGTGGACCTGAATTTTGGGTCTGTAATTCGAACCTGAAATACGGACATGAACTCAGAACTTTGAATTCTGTATCTGGATTGTAGGTCTTGATTCGGGACCTTATTCAACGACTTGAATTCTGAATCAATACCTGAATTGTGAACTTTGATCCTGCAGTTCAGGGCATGATTTCAGGCCCTGATATCTGAACCTCGATTCAGCACTTGGACATTGTTTTTAGACCTGGATTCTGAATCTAGAATTTAGGCCCTCACTCTGGATCTGTAGACCTTGATTTTGAACCTGGACTCTAGATTTTGGACTTAAACTCTGAATCTGGATTTGGCATCGGGAATTCTGAATCTGAATTTTGGGCCTGGGCCTTGATTCTGGATTTGACCTGAATTGGACCAAAATTCTGCACCTGAACTCTAGACCTGAGTTTAGAACTTGAATTCTGGACTTGGATTCGGAACATACTTTTTGGACCAAAATGCGGACCTGAATTCTAGACCTGGAGCTTGACTTTGTTTCTGGATTCTGTAGCTAGATGTTGGAACTAAGCTGTGGACCAGGGCCATGATTCTGGACCTGGATTCTGCATCAGAATTTATGACTTGAGTTCTGGTCCTGGATACTGAACCTAGATTTCGAACCTGTATTCTCGACTTGACCCTGATTTCTAGACCTGGAGCTTGACTCTGCATCTGGATTCTGGATCTACACTTTTACTCTGAACCTAGTTTCAGGTCCTGGACCGTGCTTTTGGACCTCGATTTTTAGACCTGGATCCTAACCCTGAATTTGGGTTTGATTTCTGTACCTGGTCTAGTCCTGATCCATGATTATGAACCTGGATACTGGAGCTGGATTCAACATCTTTAATTCAGGACCGGTAACATGAGTCTGTTCATGGATTCTGAACCTGTGCCAGGACTTCGATTTTCGACCTGGACTCTGGACCTGAGCTCTGAATCTATGCCATGGATGAAATTTGAAATTTGAATCTGGGTTCTGAGCTTGGTTTATGGACCTGAATTTTGGATCTAGATCTTGGGCCCAAATCCTGGATCTGTACCAGGATTCAGTAATTAAATTCTGGATCTGGATTTAGCTGGATTTAGGACTTGAGTTCTGGATCATGTCCTTGATTCAGAACCTGGATTCTAAACCATAAATAATGACTTAAATTGAGGATCTGGTTTAGGATCGACCTGGGCCTTGACTTTATGTATGTATTCTGGATCTAGATTTTGGAACTAAGCTCTAAACCTGGATTCTTCACCTGGTTTCCGGACCCGGCTTCATGACTTGAATTTTGGTCCTGGATACTAAACTTAGATTCAAGACCTGAATTTACATTCTGAATTCTGGATTTGAATTCTAGACCTGATTTCAGGATGTGAACTCTGAACCGAGACCTGGATTCTGGAGACGGATTCTCAACTTGGATTCTGCACTTGAATTCCGGAAATGGCTTCTGGACTTGAAATCTGAGCCAAGATTCAAGACCCGGACCCTGATTTTGCACCAAGATCATTAATCTATATTTTAGCCCGAATCTAGGATCGGTACCAGGATTTAGGTTTTAGATTCTACATCTGCAAATTTTGGATCTAGATTCTGAACTTGAACTCTGGACCGAGTCCACGGTTCTAGAGCTGAACTATGAAGCTGAAACTCTGGATCTAAATTCTGGGCTTTTATCTGAATACTGGAACTGAATTCTGGACCTGAATTCCGGGCTTGGATTTTGATTCTCGGCCTAGATCTTAGACCGAAATTCTACATGATATCAGGGCTTAAATTGTGGACCTGAATACTGAATCTGAATTTTAGATTTGAACTCTGGTTTAGGCTTTTGAACCTAGATTCCGAATCCAGACTTTGAACATGCATTCCGGATCTGAGTGCAGAACATGAGTCTAAATTATAAATCTGGACCTTGAGTTTGAATCGGAATCTCAGTTCTCGATTTTGGACGTCAGCTCTGGACCTGGACCAGGATTCTGGACTTGTATTCTGCATTTGGAATGCTGAACCTGGACCTTCATTCTTAAATTGAACTATAAGTTTGGATTCTGAACTGATTCTTGAACCTAAAGTCTTCCAAAACTGAATTCTGAACCAGAACATTGAACTTGAATTTGGACTGGATTCCGGGGCTGAATTTTGAATCTGTACCGACTGAAATGGCAAATTAGAAATAAATCTGTATTTTTTTTAAAAGCCGTGTTCAAACTGGAATGTGAAACCTTCTCAGCAACTATCAGTTAGAGTTTTTGCTTATTTCGGAGCGGGATAGCGCCCATTGGAGTTAATTTTTCTCTCCAACAGGCATAAAACCTCCTCATCTTTGGCATCAACGGATAACAATCGTTCAAATGACACTTATTCCTTAAATGTAAAGCTCATACTTGAAACAAATTCGAATTTTGTTACAGAGAGTTACAATTTAAATGCAAGATAATGATTTTATCTTCATTTTGACAAACATTGACCCAAATTGTTCGAGACGTGCCCAGAACGAAAGAAACCTCTGTCAGCTTCAGGGGCAGTGCACTCGCCCGAAAAAAAAAGACGGAAATCCCGTCTCATCCGAAAGCCTGGATTCCACAGTTCACACACAGAATCCTCCATTATGCATGCAACATCCCAGCATGACGTTTTCCATTACAGTAATGCATCGGGCGGCGGTTTCTGGTTCTCTTACTCTGGCTCAGCTATGTGTAGCCTTTGACGGGAACAAGAAAAGAAGGAAAAAAAATGAAATAACGAAACAGAAAAGGAATAAAACAAACCCTTTTTCTTTCGAACGGGATGTGCATAAATAGTGAGATGAATTTTTCACTAATAGCACAACATCTTTCGCTTCGGCAGACCAAGCTCTCAATCTACTAACGACGAAGCGAAGCGGGTCTTCTTGCTCGGAAACGTCGGAAAGCAGCATGAAAGTTATGTACTGCACACTTGGAAGGCTCTCGACTCCCCGGGTCGAACGAAGCCATAACGAGCACACTGACTTTGCCCCGGTTCGAGGAACCAGCGAGAGAGAGAGAGAGAGAGAGAGAGAGAGAGAGAGAGAGACCGGACCGGACGGAGGTTATGTACTGAACTATCTTCCTCGCACCTCTCCATCCCTCGCGATTTCGCCACGGAACGGAATGGAACTCTGCTCGGCAAAAATCAAACCAGAAAAACCCGTATCCACACTATAAAAAACCCAAGTGTGTGGTGCTGTTAAGGAAAACCTTTGTGCGATAAAGGGTTAGCCACGGTTAGGCGAATCTTTTTTCTCTGCCACTCCGCCGTTGTCTTCCACTGGTTTTCGCTCCACAAACCACCGAAACGATGGAACTTTTGTCCTTTTCGTACTTCGGCTGGCTGGCTGTTTGGTTGGCTCCGTCTGTGGAAAACTCTCTCCATCACACACACAAACTAGCGAAGCCAGCCACTTACACCGCCGACCCACACATCTTCATCTGGAAGAAGAAGGCACACACGCAAACCCGAGGCACATGGAAAATATCTCCATCATCATCATCATCATCATCTCCTTCTCCATCAGAGCTAGCATCCCCGCATATCCACAAACCAGCCAAGCAACAAACGCCCAAACCGACGGCGGTAAGCTCGAAGCACCGAAGTTCGCCAGTTCCGATGCAGCAGTGGTGGGGAACAACCGGGTCTCATTGGTGCGCCACAAAAGCACCAACCTTGGAGACGTTTCGCGTATGCCTCGCCTCACCTCACCCCCCGAAAGATTCACACACACATTCGTTCAGTCGCTTACTCACTCACTCACTCATTCATCTAGGTGAACTACTAGCTCCTAGCTAGGACAGGACACCACCACCACCTCCTCGATCACCACCCAAACGGTGGGAAAGAAATGAATAGCATGGTTCGGTAAAAAAAAAATAACGACGACAACAGCGAATAAAACTGCATATAAAGATTTATACATAACGGGTTGCAGCTGTGTGGAAGCAAAAAGGACGACGACGAACAGCAAGAATAATGGCGTGCAGAACTCGCTCGCTCGTCTCAACAACCATGCGTTTGCATTGTTGTGTTTCTCTCATGTGGTGCTCGGCTCCACCGTCGAACTCCACATTCTACGAACTGAACAAGTGACCTTCTGAACCAAGTTTGATGACCGCCGGGAGACGAAACATTCACTTTAATTTATTAAATGCCATTATTGCTGTAATTTTAAGTAACTCGAATCACAGAACGGTAAGCTTCTGATTAGGTATAAATTGTAGGAGCTCTTCGGGAACTTTCTTTCTGGTATTTTCTTGTGAACATGGAATTTCAGGGCCTGGTGGGCCGATCCAAGTGATACTGAGTAATACCAGGAATCACTAATGAAACATCGCACACGTCTTCAGTATGGCAAACCTTTTTTTTTTACTGCACGAATAAAGAGACCAATTCGAAATACACTGCTTTTTTATTCTTTTCAGTAAAACTCTCTCCCTAGTTCTTTGAATCTCGTGTCTAAATACCTCAAAAACAGCTAGTTTTTTTTAAAAAAAAGGTCTTAAAAATTTATAAATTTTAATCTGTTCAATCATAATCCGACCAATGCATAGCTAGCGTCTTACAGGTTGAGAGGACGGATTTTTTGGTAATATTTTTTTTATTCAGGCATATTTGCGTACAAACTTTACGTGACTGACTGAGCCGTTTTTTTATTAGTTAGTTAAAATGAGTCTTCGTCGTGAACACGTCTTACTTTACTATGGTGCGCCTTTTCAAAATTCATTCTGTACAAGAATGAGCTGAACTTACTCATGGATAGTTATCCGTTGTTGTACTGGACGCAGCAACATACATATGCAGGGTTGTTACGAAAAATGTCAAAATCAACACGCGCGAAATCCGCGCTAAGTTGAAAACTAATACGCGCGATATTCGAGCGAAACGTTAGACTTTCCGCAGAATTTGAAAATTCACTTAAATATTTTTAATTAAAAATTTATTCCTTTTAATTACAAATCTGCATAAGTTTTTATATGACAATAAATAAATCCGCATACAACACGTCACTTTGAGAAACCCCATGAAAACGATTTAATTTTTGTTATCCATGTTTTTCGATGTTCCTAGTTAATTAAAACTCTCTGATGTACGGAAGTCCTGAGTTGGCGGTTCAATGCATAGGACGCGCTGGTCTTACAAATCAGTTGTCGTATGTTCGAGCCCCGACCTGGAAGGATTCTTAGTTGCAGTAGGATCCATAGTACTAGCTATGCAATGATTCTGTACACTAAGAATCGGCTGCGAAGTCTTTTGAAACAGAAAGGCCAAATTCCACAGAAGGAATGTAATGCCAAGACTTTGCTTGATGTACGGGAAATGTTACAGTAAAAATAAAAATGCTTACAATTGTGCTTGAAGTAAAACAGATTTCACGATGATCTGATTTACTCTTTTTAATTTCAGTTTCAATTTTAATAGCGCCTTTTTCTGTTATCAGATTTTACTCTGAATGTCTTTCTTTTCCTCCTCATCTTTTCTTCATTTATTTGGAGCAGGGAAAAGCCTACTGGAATTAGTTTACTGTTAAACTTGTTCTCCAGCAGGCATAAAACCCCCTCATCTTTTGCATCAATAGATCAAAATCATCCAAATGATAAATTTCCTTAAATCTAGTGCTTCTATAGTAACTAAATCTAATGAGACAGTAACATAAAAAACGATTTCTTGATAACATTAAAGACTGTTCCAGAAACTGTATGAACGCACTTTGATTTCGCTGTAAATAATTCACAAGTGTTAGATATTCAAATTTTATTCGATATACTGATAATATTAGACTACAACAACAGAATATTATTCTCAACATTTGCTACTGACCCGTGGTAGACTAGCTGGCGCACCTTCTTGCGAACGTTCCTAATTGAATTCCGTACAGACTTCTTGGCGACAAGTTTTGACACTTTTTTCCAATCTTTTTCGAACACGTTCCAATCTTTTTCGACATGTTTCCTAAGATGTGCCTTCGTTAATGCCCAAAATTCCTCGATTGGTCGAAGTTATGGGCAATTTGATGGATTCATGTCTTTTGGGACGAAAGTGACATTTTTGGTAGTATACTATTCTACCGTTGATTTCGAGTAGTGGCAAGAAACAAGATCTGACCAGACGACAACAGGATCCTTGTGGTTTCGAATCATGGGTAGAAGTCGTTTTTGTAAACATTCCTTGATGTATATTTCGCTGTTCATTGAAGCAGTGGTTATGAAGGGTTTCGAAATCTTACCGCAGCTACAAATTGCTTGCCAGACCATAGCTTTCTTACCAAATTTTATCGACTTCAATCGATGTCTCGGACTGGTTTAACACTTGCCCTTCTCGCACGGTATAATATTGTAGTCCCGGCAAGGATTTGTAATCGAGTTTCACGTAGGTTTCGTCGTCCATGAATATGCAGCTCAAATTTCCAGCATGAATCGTATTGTACAGCTTTCGAACCCTCGGTCTGATCGATGCTTCTTGTTTCGGACTACGTTTTGGTTGTTTCTGCTTCTTATAGGTTCGAAGATTCAAACATTCTTTAGCACGAAGAACATTTGACCTCGAAGTGCCCACTTTTTTCGCCACATCCCGAACTGAAACCTCCTTCTTTTGCTCGAACGCCTTCCTCAAAGGTGTTATTCTCACCGAACTTCCTGATTGCATTTCGCACGGCTTTTTCACTTACTCCTTCCATTTTTGCTATCTTTCTCAGTGACAGTCCGCGTTCTGTGCACCATTTGTACACAATTTTTCTACGTTGTTCTGCTGAAAGTCCACGCATTTCGAAACAAACTAATGAAAACGAATAAACAACCGCACAAGTGGTTAGAGAAGAGTGTAAACAAGCAGCCAAAAAAATTAACAGATTCTGAACCATTGCGAAATGGCAGCGGTTTTTGGTTGCGTCCATACTTTCTTGGACAGTCTTTACGTGATAAATGAAAGTCGAAAGAATTGAAACATTTGTTAAATATACGGCACATGCTAGCAATGGGCTCGTTATATCCATAATCAGTTTTGTCATAGGGGATTCGAAGAAAATAATAGGATCGAAGCTTACGACGTCGAATGTCAAAT
The DNA here is from genome assembly GCF_030247185.1 of Malaya genurostris. NCBI lineage: Eukaryota > Metazoa > Arthropoda > Insecta > Diptera > Culicidae > Malaya > Malaya genurostris. The sequence goes on from NC_080570.1 coordinate 151,664,383, forward strand.
TGTAACAAATGCAATAACTCGGAACAATCGATACGCGACTAAAGTAGGTCTGCTACAAAACTAGTCTTACAAACATCGCGACGGACAAATAATAAATCGAGACCAATCAGTTTGCAGCGGTCATGGTAACTCGGTAAGTTTGAAGGATATCTCCATGGAAGACGTCGGAGAACTAGTTGGACATATTTGCGTTGAATCGTTTCAATGCGTTGGATATCGTTTTGGTAATAAGGTGACCAAATAACCGCAGCATATTCGGGAGTTTATTTATTCATTTATTTATTAATTTTTAATTCATCCGACAATAAAAGGTCTTAATGATTATAATGTCATGTCAAGTTAAAAAAATGTGAATCGTAACACTTTCTGTGTAAATTTATGTGTAGGTTCGCAGAAATAGAAGAAGTGTTCAACAGTGCCAAATGTTCTGATGCATGCAGTTACCGGTTCATAGAATCCATACGTCGTTCGGCAAAATCTCGGTTGAATTAAACCAGTAAAACGTAGCGATCGTTGTTAAGCACGGAAGTCAAGACTAGATAAGAGCTTCGGAATTTAGGAAAAAAAAACAAATTGTCGAGTCGCTTTTGTAATTAGTGCAGAACGATGCATATTAAAAGTAAGTTTAGAATTCAACAAAACACCAAGGTCATTAATACGATCAACTCTTTGAAGTGTTTGTCCGTCAATTTCATAGTCGAAATGTAATGGATTCAATATTCGGTGGAATATTATGACCTGACATTTTGCAATGCTGACGATAAGCCAGTTCCTTCGAGATCAGGTAACGAATTCATCCAGAAGCTTTGAAGACGGACACAGTCGTCAACAGAGCGTAGCTCAAGGTATAATTTCAAATCATCGGCTTAGACTAATTTGCAGCCTCCACTGAGCAACAAAGTAGCGTCATTAAAAACAGTGAGAACAGAAGTGGACTTATGCTGCTGCCTTGAGGTACACCAGATATGTTCGTGAACGAAGATGACACACAGGAATCTAACTTGACTCGTAAGACTCTACCACTTAAGTAAGAGCATAGCAAGTCAATTAACTTATGTGTTGCACCCAGAGTTGAGCTAACTAAAGCGCAATACAGAGCTTACAAACAATGTACATCAGAGAATTTTTTAGTAATGCGGAAAATAATTCCTAATGGCTTAAAGGCTTGGGACATAGTAAGCTCCATGTGCTCTTTAAAATTTAACTTGGATTCCAGAAGAACACCCAGGTCCTTAACAAACCATGCGCGGTCGAGAACAGTTTGTGAAATATTATAGTCGAACTTGAATACAGAACACTTTGAAATATGAAACATGAAAGTCATCGGCGAACGATAGTTTCATACACTTGATCGAAAAATTCAGATCGTTGATATACAATAAAATTATGAACGGTCCAAGGTGACTTCCTTGAGGAACTCCAGAGGTAGTAGCAAATGGTGAGGTTGTACAGACAACTATTTTCACTATCATTCCATTACCAGTTAGATATGATCGAAGCCAAATCAAAAATGTACCGTTTAATTCCAGTTTGCTTAACTTGGAAATCGTTATGATTGATGATTGATTTTAACACGGGTTTAAAGTTACGCGAATTTTCAAAGTAATCCGGTTTTCTTGTTTTGTCTTACAAATGCATGAAACGTCGAGGTTTGGTGTTATCCCGATTTTTTTAAAAGTCAACTCTTTGACATTTTTTCAAAATGTTTTTTAGAATACACCAGATCTGAACGTTTCACTCTAATACATTTGGCATGAAATTTGTTTTTCAAATTTGGCGGCTATATCTCAACGTTTCATGCATCAAAAAAAAATTTCGATATTGGAAATCTCAAAAAGTCCTAGTCTGCTTGCAAACTTTTTCTGATGTTTTATAAGATATTTTACATCAGAAAAAAATTTGTTTAGTTTTGCGGTTGTTTTACGCGGATTATTGAAGTAACGCGCTTTTTTTTGCTCGTTTTTTTTCACATAGAGAGTAGACCTCAGTATATTGTAGAATCGGTTTAAATCGACCTATGTGTTCATAAGCCAATCACAGCATGCCATAATGATGTCGTCCCTTTTGATTCCTCCAGCACGGCTGACGGATTTGATCGTTGCTTCACACTTCGCATTTCATTCGGTAGCAGATCTACTTCGATCGGTATAGGGAGGCTTTACGTTATGCATAAAAAAATACCACACCGTACGTTTTACACAGAATGAACTTTCGCTCTTGTGATTTTTTTTCACTCAGTCAACGCCTGTCTTCATGCAGAGCGGATAGATAGAATATTTGCTTTGTCATCCGTTCGATGAAGAGTCAACTGATCGGTTTGCAGTATGCGGATATGCCGAATATGTCAAGCATGTTCTCGTTTGCTGCCTTCGTCTTATCAGAAGTCTATAAATCAAAGCAGTAGATGTTTTTCTAGATCCAAACGTTTCTGCATGACTCGCTTGGAGGCATAACTTTACTTAATATTTACTTAATATACTGTTCCCAAATAAATAAATAAAATTGACAAAATATTCTTGAAATATTTTACTATTAGAGAAAACAACGAAAAAATAAATGATTTTTCAAAAGCGTGAGACCCTTTCCGCCCCTTAATAATGATTTACAGTTCCGGAGTTATGGGGTAAAATGTGCAAAAGTTTTGAAAAAAATGTGCAATACCGATTCAACTTAGACTCAAATTAAAAGTATTAGAATCCAATGGAATATTCCATTTGGATTCGAGTTCCGGATCTGGAATCACAGGGCGATAAGTGTGAAGATTTCAATTTCAAACTATTTACTCACTTAACTCATAGATTGCTCGACAGATTTTCACAAATTTAGTTACAACTCTAAGGTCTCATACCAAATTCCAGAACTCCATCCGAATCCAACTTCCGGTTCCGGAGTTACCGGTTGAAGGGTGTGAAATGTTTTAAAGCGGCAAAGCAATAATCTAAACTGGGCTCAAAACTATTCCAATCGGTAGTCATTGTCAATAGACGGTCAAAAATCGAAAACAGTGCTTTAAAATAGAACTCACTCACGTTTCTCGGAGATGGTTTGATGAAGATGATTTTCACAAATTTAGGTCAAATGAAAGGTCTTATGGTCCCATATCAAATTGCTGAGATTCATCTGAATCCCACTTTTAACCATTTTTTTACCATCGCTCGAAGCGGCGAATCAAAAGAGGGTAAAATTCTTTTTAACTAGGCTCAACACTGCTTCATTTCATAGTCCATATTTGTTGCTGGCCAAACGAATAAACTTCGGCTATTCCAGTTCTCGGAATCCGATTTCGGACGTACCAGAAATAGTGGTCAAGAACTGCAAAAAGGATCTAACTTACTTTTTTCCACGATGGCTAAACCGATTTTTACAAACTTAGATTCAAATGAAAAGTTTCTCGGTTTTATATGAAATTTCTGAAGTTGAAACAAATACTACCTCTTGTTCCGGAACTACGGGGGGTTTTGATTTGTTTTAAATAAATAGTTCATTTAAAAATGCCACAGTAATATTTATGATGGTATAAATAATATAATAAAGGCATCATTACACCACTAGTTGGATTAAAAAAGGTTTAACTCGAACGGCTAAACCTGTTTTTAGTTTTTTATGCAATAAGCAATTCGTTAAGTGCATGAAAAATAGCGACATGTTGTACAAGGAATTTTTACGCGACTCTGTTTAGTATCGGAGCTTCATTGCTACACGACAGAATAGCAAAAGAGACGTCGACTATTGAAAACTTTTTCACAATTTGTTCAACGCTTGTTTAGAATATACTAAAATCAGTGATTTGAAAATTCTACCTTAATATTGCTTTGGTTGCACATCCGACGGATCGTTCGTTAATAAGTAAACTGGTAAAAAAAAACCGCATATATTAGAAACTCACGTTTTGACATATGTCCAAGACTTCAACGAAACGGGAATAGATGAAGCTTCATACAATAATGACAGAAGCAAAATAATATTAAATTGTCTCTAAAGGTATTGATTTCTGATTGATGCATCCAATTTATGCCAACAAATTAAAGAAATAAACCAAAAAAACCCTTTTCTAGTTTCTTAATACATTGTAACATATTACACATAGCTTTTACAACCATACCAGCCTCTTCACGTTCGATGATAACACCATCCGGCCAGAACTAGGCCAACGTGAATCCATCTTGAAAACGGAACCAGTCCACACTTTAGAAACATCCGTCGCGATTTCCATGCACCTCCTGCGTTTAGTATTCTACTTTCTATGGTTCCTTTCCTTTCCAGAAGTTCCAACTACATAGTAACTGACTGCACATAGGATCGGGTGTAAATCAACGGCAAAGGCCGCGCCGCATCATCGTCATCGTCATCCTCATCCGGTAATCATCGAACACGGTCATCCTTGACTGGTTGCGACGTTGCGACTGACGTGCTGCTGGTGAGACAAAGCGAAAAACCTCCTCGCCGGAGAAGATTTTTCCACGTTTGGAGCGCTGCCAGAGTGGAGCTGCCAGGCTTTGTCGGTGTGTACCGAGACTACCAACACCGAACTGTTCCGCTATCTCAGAGCAAACACGCGAGGCGAACGAGAGAAGCTCGGTGACATCTTGCAGGATGCAGAAATAAACGAAAAACGAACCAAAAAAAAAAAGAAAAACGAAATAAACCGGAAGCAAATGGTTTTCCTCCCTGCGCTTCATTCCAGTCGGTTGGGTTCACCGTCGGAATTAGGATTTGAGAAATGTTCTCTTTCATCGTTGCGGCACTGATGCAGAGTTATCCTTTTCTGTAGTTTGCCTACAGTGCAAAATTTCTTCAGCCGATTCAGTTGCTGTCCTGTGGAAGTGTCGAGAGAGAAAGGAAACGGCAAACGACACCGTTCAGACAGCCACTGCAACATCTTTAAGAATATTCTTTATTGAAATTATGTTTCACTTTCAAGTCTAAATATAAGATTAAATATGACGGGCAAAGCGAACAGTGACGTGATTCGTTTTCATCTCTATTTTAGTCCATGATTGACTAGGATAACTGATGAATAAAATTTTTCATGCTTCGCCTTCTACTCATTTATGTAAATTCAGAGCAAATTGCACTGATAGTGCCACGTAGTAATTCAACTTGAACCGACGGACATACGTTAAGCTTATAGACTACTTGATCAACAATTTTTAAATAGAGAATGCGACGGAGTCAATTTTTTTCTGGTTAGATAATTTCCACGTTTAAATTTGAGAAAGAACATAAAATATGAAGCAAAACAATATTAAAGTTCCTGTTTCACATTGTCCTGTTTTAAGTGTGCTCTTGAATCTCAAAACTTTGTGAGAATGTTTTTTAAATAATCAATACGCGTACCACATTATGAAGGTCAATTCACTTGAAAAGCAGAACGTAAGTAATCAACTTGTGTAAAGTTTTGGTGTAACCAAATAATTTTACTGGGAAATAAATTCAGTATTAACCATTTAGTTTTATTCCGATTTGTTAGACTTTTCTTGAAACACCTGGCATCACCTTTTGGGTAGTATGTTTGTCTAGAGGCCATTAGATTCCATGTTCGGGTTCCGCTTAATAATTGTCCAATAATTATCAAATGTCAAATTTGGCAACTAGATAAAACTAGCCAAAATTCAACATAGTTTTTGTGTGCTTTGACGAGATATAGAATGTGTTTTTTTTAGTAAAACTGCTCTAAAAATTTAAAAAAACAACAGCAAAACTGCTTCAAACCTGCTCTAAAAAGTGCTCCAAATACTGTTTGAAACTGTTTCAAAAATCGCTCCAAAAACTGCCTAAAGGTTGCCTAAAACTCGAAAACTGACTAAAAACTGATAACAAAACTGTTCTAAGACTGCTCGAAAAATTGCTTGATAGCTGCTCTAAAAACTGCTTAAAAATTGCTGTAAAACTAACTAAAAACTACTCGAAAACGACTGCTACAGAACTGCTCTATAAACATTTAAACAAATACTTGAAAACTGTTCTAGAAACTGCTTAAAAACTGTTCGAAAACTGATTCCAAAACCGCATACAAAATTGCTTGAAAACTGATCTCAAACTTCTTAAAAACTGCACAGAAAACTGCATAAAAACTGCTCTAAAACTGCTTAAAGACTGCTCGAAACAGTTTCAATAACTGCTCTAAAAACTGATTGAGAACTGCTACCTTTCTAAAACTGCTAAAGGAACTGCTTTAAAACTGTTATAAAAACTGCTGCAAAAATCTAGAAACTACTAAAATACTACTTGAAAACTGCTTCCAAAACCTTACTAAAAACTGCCTCGAAAACTAATTGAAAACTGCTCCCAAAACTGTTCTAAAACTACTCTAAAAATTGCTTGAAAACTTGAACTCCTTCAAAAACTGTTTGAAAACTGTTTAGTAACTGTTCGACAAACTGCTCCAAAACGACTCTAAAAACAATAAAAAATACTATAAACTGCTCGAAAATTACTCTAAAACTGCTTCAAAAACTGCTTAAAAACTGTTCAAAAACCGCTTAAAATTGCTTGAAAATTGCTCTAAAAGTGCTGAAAAGCTGCTTTGAAAACTATATAAAAAACTACTCAAAAACTGATTAAAAAACTGCTCTAAAACTGCTAAAAACTGCTCAAAACAGCCCCAATAACTACTAAAAAAAAATACCAGAAAATTGCTTAAAAAACTTTTGGAGTAGTTTCTGCTCTATAAACTGCTTAAAAACTACTTTCAAACTGCTACAAAACTGTTCAAAAAACTACTTGAAAACTGTTACAAAAACTGCTTAAAAAATTGGTAAAAAAAAAACTGTTTGAAAACTGCTTTAAACTACTGCTCCAAATACTGTTTAAAACTGCTTCAAAAATCGCTCCAAAAACTGCCTAAAACTCGAAAACTGATCCCAAACTGTTCTAAGACTTCTCTAAAAATTTCTTGATATCTGCTCTAAAAATTGCTTAAAAAATTGCTGTAAAACCTAACTCAAAACTACTCGAAAACGGCTCCAATAACTACACTCAAAACTGCTCCAAAAACTGCTTGAAAAACTGATTTAAAAACTGCTCAGAAAACTGCTCCAAAAACTGCTCTGAAACTGTTTAAAAAGCTGCTACAAAACTGCTTTATAAACATTTAAACAAATACTTGAAAACTGTTCTACAAACTATTTAAAAAACTTTTCGAAAACTGTTTAAAAACTGATTCCAAAACCGCATACAAAATTGATTGAAAACTGATTTCAAACTGCTTAAAAAACTGCTAAAAAGACTGCTCGAAACAGCTTCAATAACTGAAAACTAATTAAAAAACTGTTTGAAAACTGCTACAAAAACGGCTGTAAAAAACTGATCAAAAACTGTTTGAAAACTGCTCCAAATACTGCTTGAAAACTGTTCCCGAAACTGTTCTAAAACTTCTCTAAAAATTGCTTGGAAACTGCTTCAACAGCTAAATAAATTGCTTAAAAAACTGCTCCTAAAACCGCTTTAAAACTGTTCCAAACACTGCTCTGAAACTTATTGTCTAGCGGCCATTCGATTCCATTTTCGGCTTTCACTTAATAACTGTCCAATAATTACGAAATGCCAAGATAATGCCAGATTTGGCAGCTTACTAAATCCAGCCACAATTCAACAAGGCTTGGTGTGCTTTGATAAAGTATAGAATCCGTTTTTTTTTAGCAAAGCACTCTTCCTTGTAGAGCTTCGAGTTCCTAGACTCATTGGTATTTGGTTCGCTTCTGCAAATTGCTGACTAAATAGCAATACTTTTATCTTTGAAAAATGTAATGCATGTAACGTGTCATAGCACTTATAAGTTTTAAACAAGTAACTCATGTAACGCTTCACCAAACATAACTTACAAAAAAGTAACGCATGTAACGTTTCGTAACACTTGTAACATATAAAAAAATACATATGTAACGACCGTAACATCTAGAACTAACAAAAAAGTTACAAGTAACGCATGTAATGTCTCGTAACACCAATAAGTAACAACAGAGTGACGCATGTAACGTCTCTAAACCCTTATAACTTACAAAAAAGTGATGCGTGTGACGCTTCGTAACAAGTCGTAACACTTATAACTTACTTAATAGCGCATCTAAGGCCTCATAAAATATATAACTAACACAAAAGTAACACCAATAACTAACAATGTTTAAATTCTTTTAAAACTAAATTTTTTACTCAAGCCAAGCTCGGACACATTATATATCGAACACATAACAAATCCATAAATGTTCAAATAAGAAACAAGTTAAAATGAGTCTGAAACTAATCAGCTCTCTATCCATTTATTTACGTAGACTTCTTCAGTTCCCTCAAGCAACGAAATGTCACAATTACAATAACATGTTGAGCGACCAAAAAACGTGAGACAAAAGCACTGATAATTAGCAATGTACAACTTAGGAGTCAGTTTGCTTTCGTTCCTCGTTTGAGACAGTTAACAAAACAAACCATTTGACGACCCAGAAGACAGAAACAAAGTCATCGTATTGCAAGCAATATAACGATTTCAATTGTCTTCGTTGTTGATTTCAAATGGACTCATTTTCGTTGAAGTTTTGCTTAAAGAGCATATGTACCTCGATCTCCAGGACGTACGTATGCTTCAATTGCACAGAACGAATAGTGCTATGAATGTTCAATTCTTTAGGCTTACTTTAATTGCTTCTCATTATGAAGCCGCTAATAGTACTACACTACAAAGTGTACTATGTGGAGTATGGAAACGTTAAATTCTACCTTGAAAATTGTATCACTAGATATCACTCGAAAAAGTACATCGCAATACGGAGAGTGCTGTTCATCAAAAGTATCATCATCCGAGTAATCGATTTTCCTACAAGAAGAAACAAAATAGTACACACTACCCATTTGAAACCGACTCGCATTGGTGAAAACCCTTCCCCCCGTCCTCGGAAACAATAAAGACATTGAAACAAATGCGTAAGATTATCTAGGATTATTATGCCTGCTGTTGCCCCCCTTTTTAAATACCCACCCCGGGGCAGGCCGAAAGTAACACTAATAGGAGCTAAACGAAAAAGTTTTCCCCCTTTGCAATCACAACAAACGGAGTCTGTTGTGCCGCCACTAAACGGTAAGACTGAACTCATTCAAGACTCGTCGGGTATTTTAAAACGTTTTGACGGGATTTGTCGGGCTGCCGTCCCCCGTTGCCGAACGAAGGCAGGCAAAGTTCCTTCTTGGTCGTCGTCTTCAGTGTCTCAGAAGACCACCCAAACCCAAGACCTGGTGGATCGCTCGCTGGGTGGTTAGAGCTTACCGCGCTAATACTCTGAACATATTCCAAGAAATAAACACCGTCATTTATTTCAATTTTCACTGTCCTAAAGGATTGTGATTAATGTTGCATTTTTTGGGTGCCACACTCATCAGCCTGCCTGCCTGCCTGCCCACCCTATCCTTCTTCGTTTTCCCTCTGAGGCAGCAGGGATGAGATTTCCAGGGAATGTGGTGCTAACGAGCCGTCACCAAGCAACCCGGCACAGCAGCATCCTTGGTTTCGGCTTATCAAACCAAAGGGACCAAACCCGGAGGCGTGCAGAGCCAAGTACCGAGCGGAAGACGCGGGGAAGAGTTGCTCAGTTCTCAGTGAACAACTTTAAAACAAAAGGTTTGCGAGTTCTGTTCGACTTCGACTTTGACGTTGCGTATGAAAATTAAAGTCACAAAAGAACAAGTACCCTCCGGGGACGGCACACGCGGTGATATCGATTATACTCGCGGATGTTTCCTACTTTCCCGTCGTTGTAAGCATCTTTTCTCTGCCTTCGGGCGCGGGAACGCCGTGGAATAATAATTATTGTACGCGTGCTTTAGTTGAAGGGTGAAAACACGAAACCAGTTCGCGTCACCGTAGGTGGCAGTTCTGCAGATGCCGGGAGTTGAAATTAAAACACTTCACAGTCCCGATTATTCACCGTCTTTTTCGCTGCCAGTCAGTCCTGGCAAAAGGGACCTGCTAAATGATGCGACAAACACCGGAAGGAAGAACCCATTTCTAGTCGGCAACGATTTCTGTTGGAGCTGGTTGGTGGTGGTGGTGGTGGTGGTGGTGGTGGTGGGTTTCATTAAGTAAAATCCAACTGTTCTTATTTTTATCTTGGGCGATGCTCATAGTCATTTGCTTTATGATTTTTGTTTTGGTATGACCATGCTTCATTGTTGGTATTTCTCTTACGGAAAAATTCTAATCGTGAATATCTCTCGTTCTATTTGAGGTAGCAACATAATTTCTTCTTCATACCATCGGAAATATGTTCAGCAATTTATGATGAAATTTTCAGTAGTATGAAATATATAAAAATAACTCAAAATTGAAGTTTTCTCAAATGTTTAGTATGAACGAGCATTAAGATGAAACTCAGTGTCAAAACAAGACGCGCAAAGCTTTAACCGCATGAATTGAACGAATCATCGCACAAAGCGTATCGTGCAAAACCGACGCATATAAATACGGACAATTTTTTGTGAATTAGTGCTGTGGGTTTACGACACGTTTTGTTCTTTAGTAAAACAAACACTAACATACACAATCAACAGACAAAATATGGTCCTAATGATTATTTCTAAGTTTATTTAAAAAATTAGAAATCGAATCCCGTCGGCGTAACTCGGCAGCTGATGAGGGTTATTCCATGGTAACTGGCGAAGAGCGAAACAAGCAAATCTGCGCTGTATTCGATTCGATTCACAGATATCTGTGAAGTGCTTAGCACTTCTCATTACAAATCCCAGGCAACGCGAAGCCTTTGCAACAATGTACGAAATATGCTGCTTGTAGTTAAGTTGTTCGTCAAGAAAAATGGCATCCTCAGTTCAATAATATTAAACTATGTAAGGTCGTCGGCAAATGATAATCGTGGAACTCCAAGTAAAAAGTTCACGTCGATGAAATACAGGAGGAAAATTAGTGGTCCGAGATGACTGCCTTGTGGAATACCAGAAAAGACAAAAAAATTCATTAGATACATTATCATCGCTCTTAACCGCCAACCGTCGATTGCAGAGATACGATTCAGTCCACTGAAGAATACAGGAACCAAAGCCCAGTGGGTCCAGTTATTTTATCAAAAGTAGCGAAAAGGTCCATATATGAAACGCTCGTTTGAAGACCATTTCGCATAGCGTCGTAAAGCCTCATGGAATCCGTGCTGAGTTTCTACGATGTACTGCTTACAAAGAGTTATTAACCATGAGTGTTATTAGTGAGTGTTTAAGACGGTCAATTTAGTCATTCAATTTATAACCAAAATAGGAATATGTTGTCTTATAAATTGAAAATGTTTGGTTTTATTTGATTTTTCATAAGTATTTTTATATCGTTTATTTTACCACGACTTAAACCACCATTCATTTTACTCACAGTTTCATGACAAATGCAATTATTGAAAATTTTTGGTAAAGTTTGACATAAATATATTTCTATTAAGTAAGTTAACCTTTTTTTTATAAAAAATAGGTATAGAATTCGCTCAAACTAAAGAAACATTTTCCAAAGTGTTGAAAAGTATTTGAGTTTCATTCGTATTCACGTCATCCAGCTATGTCTCTGGCATTACCCACCCGTCTTTTTTGAAATCATACCTTACGATGGACAACGGACAATACAAAAAACGCTTTTAATTCCACCTTTCTTTTGTCGATTGTATTTTCTCGTTGTATTTTTTCATTAGACACGACACAAATTTTGGTAGATCAAACAATTACCAGATCAATTTTAATAATTCTCAAAAGCATGCATCAACGTTTACGTGGGTATCATTTCCGGAACCGGATACATTTGAAACTGATCAATCACCTAGATCGAAACGAGCCCAAGTAGGTCCAAATCGGTTGAGCCATCATTGAGAAAATTGTGCGGATAAGAAGACGGGCAGTTTGTCGGTTGTGTCTTTTATGCGATTATATTTCCAGAACGGAAAGTGTTCGCCGTAAGCTTTTCGAACTTTCAAGGGAGTCTAAAAAATCGGATCCATCATCCCCGAGAAAATTGCGCGGGTGCAAAAAAAATATAAATTTGTCATTTAAACCAAAAGTGTTCGCCATTTATCCTTTGAACTTTATCAACTATTTGATAGTAATTTTCAAACGATCCTAAAATTGCTGAAATTACCTTAGGGCTTTACAAGAAAATTTTACAAAATTAGGCTTGTTTGAAAGCTGCTGTTGAATCATTAATCCAGTTCGAAAATCAAATGACTGCGACTTCTGGTTCCGGAGATATGCTGGTATAAGTTACGTAACCGTCAAAACTCGTTTTTTACTGCTCTAATATATATTAGGATGCTAATATTTTGGGATCACCTCTAATTACGTAAAGCGGTAGTGTGCAACAGTTTAAGCACCTCGAAAAGAGTCCCCATGCCAAATTTGAGCTGAATCGAAACATGAAACGTGAAGATTCAGTGTCATATCGCAAAAATGTTTTCTGAAAAAATAAACGACTTTCTTGGACTTAACAAAACTTTGTTCCAAGTCCCAGAAAGTCGATTTTTTTTATAAATTCAAACGTTACGCTGCATAGAAAATTGATGGGAAACAAACATAATTTTAATCTGCGAATAAATTTTCCGAAATTCATGTTACATTCAATGGAAAACTTTGCCTAATACAGATTTCCGTCTTCACTGTTTAAGTCTGCATAGAAATTCCGTTACATTTAACTTTCAGATATTTTGTTACTTTGAGTAGCATATTCAGGAAAGAGTTCTGTATTGCTCGAGGCAACTTGTGATCGGTTGACATCAAGCCTAGACGAAATATCGAGATGAATGGAATTCTCCATCCACTATTATACTATTATATCGAAGCCACAATACGTGGCGGCCAAACGTTGTGGTGATGAAAAATTACGGACTCGAATTTTGACCGACTTTCGTCAATGTTCGCATTAATCAAATTGGTTGGGTTCGCAACCATGGTCCTTCGCAGTTTGATCAATCGGAAAACCGTTTCGTAGCACACAACGCGCAAGCGAAATTTCTCCCCTCGCACTGACAATTTCAACGAGAGCTCCTCTCTTTTACGCATATACACCACTGTTATACAAAGTGTGCACGCATGATGAGTGCGCGTGTCTATTTTATTTTACTTCTATCACTGAATCGCACCAAAGTGCTACAGCAGAGATCTCAGAATCTCTGAGTGGAACGCAGATATTTTTACAGAAGTGTAAAGTGGCCCGCAAATTCAGCAAAAAAAAAACAATGTATCGTTGAATTTTCGTTTTTCGAGCAAGATTTTTAGAGCACGGCCAGAGCTACTCTCTATTAACTGAAGTTCACAGAAGTATTCGCTCACCATCACGCGCCAATGATCACTTAGGCGAGAGTGATTTATGCGAAGAGAATGCGGTTCTCGCTCCCCAGCCTCTTTCAGCACAAGCACACACTCAAAATCTGTCCAATGGACACTGAGAAGAAGTGTGCGTTTCTTTTTGTGTGGTACCCACCGAATGCATCCGCAGTGTAAGAATGAGACTTACACACTGGTGTATTGCTCTAGTGATACGCCATCACTGTCACAAAACAGTAGATTGACTCAGTTTGTCGATATTAAAAAATGTCTACATGTAAGCTTGTGTGTGTGCTGGTGGATGTGGCAGAACGGATTTCTACAAACCTAGATTAAAATGAAAGGGCTTGCGATTCCATGGAAAATTCCTGGATTTTATCCGAATCAAACTTCCGGTCCCGGAATTACAAGGTGGTTGGTGTAAAAATTTCAACTTCCAATTACTCACTCTTCTCAGAGATGGCGTGACTGATTTTCGCAAAATTAAGCTCAAATGAATAATAATAATTTTCTAAACAGGCCTCAACACGACATTCATTGTCAATAGAAGACCAAACAAGCCGAGTCCGGCTAATCTGGATCCCGAATTTCGATTCCAGAAGCACCGGAAATAGTTGTCATATACTTCAAAATGGAACTCAAAGGCGGCTTGATCGATATTCACAGACTTAGGTTCAAATTAAGGGTCTTATGGTGATACACAAATTACATTAAAATTTATTAAAATTGATGAATAAAAATCTCCAGTAAATAGATCATGTTAGTACATTACCAAATCACCATTTTTTTTAATTAATTAAAATTTAATTATTAATTTAATTATTCCGATATTCGAAAGTTCCGCCGGAACCGCCAACCCGGTTCATATCTACGAAAAAAATCTAAAAATAAGTCATTTTCTTCGCGTTTCGCCTTCGGCTCATCAGTGCTCAAAGTAGTTTAAATTAAACTGCCATCTCCGCCTAACAGTTCAATTTGAACCCCTATTCAGACGCAAAGTTTACACTACTTATGTAACACTTAACAGATATTACACCAGAAAATTACAGAAAATAGAATCAAATATGTGCTTTTGGCGTAAACATGGTTACTTTGTAACTAAAAACACCTTAAAAATTCACATTCTGTGGCGGCAAGCCAGTCTTTTGCGATAAAGCCATCAGAAAAAATATATTGCACCTCGGTGTAATGTCCGAAAAGTGTTACATAACTTGTGTAAACTTTGCACCTGCTCAGCGGTTCAAATTGAACTGCTAGGTGGAGATGGCAGTTCAATTTGAACTGCTTTAAGCACTGATGAGACGAAGACGAAACGCGAAGAAAATTAAATTAACTATGTACTTTTCGCACAAACCCGTTACTTTGTAGGCAAAAACCCCTAAATGGTAAAAAAAAGTCTTAAACAAGACAATTTCGAGTTCTAAGCTACGAGTTCGAGTCCCGTCTCTACGGTAACTTTTTGCGGTTATCATTACATAGTTGTATACGCATGTCATTTTTCTAATCTGTTCTCCGTGATCAAATTTAAAAACATTCAGATATAATCATACAAAATTTTACAATGGTCTTTTGAAAAGTCAATTCGAATTATTAAATGAATATTCTTCAGAATTAAAAAAAACATTTTAAGTGATAATCGAGTACAATATTGGAGAAACGAGTTTTGACTGAAGTAACACATTTTCTGAAAATGATTAACGGGAGAAGACTTATTGCTCATGATTTGAATCCTTTTGAGCATAATATCATGAATAATTGTCATGATTTCATGAGAAGTTGAAAGTTTATAAAGAAGAAGTTTATATTAAAATATGAATTAGTAAGAGTTTTTGTTAATAAATCCGACCAAAAGCTTTCATTTCTTATAACTTATAACCAAATCAGCTGGTATTTCGCCTCAGTCTTCCGGGCTTCGAATGAAAATGGTTGTGGAATGATTGCAAAATCTTTCTCTGAAAGAAACAGAAAACTCTTGAATTTAATCGAAAATTAAACTTCACAATAGCAAATTCAGAATACATTCTGCAGACCCATTTTCGACTCAGCAGCAGCTCGAACGGCTCTCATCGCCGGGGAGAGGAGCAGCAACTTCCGAAACTAAACGATACTCCTTACAGCTCTAAAGACAATGGCAATTTAATGTCTTCCTTAATGTGTGACACTTGAATAGTTTAACCCCGGCGCAACAAAATTTCCCTTCCACTCCTACACCCGTCATAAACAACCGAACTGAAATGGTTGAAGAATGTATATCATCGAACGGAACAACAACCCCTGGGAAACGGGTGGAAGGAGAGATGGGGGATTGGAGGACTCATCTCTGCTCCTTAATGCGCTGCTGACGCGTGAATAAATTGCTCATTTCCTATACTTTGAAATACATTATCGCTCATTATCATTCATCTTCGGAATAGTGTCGGATGGTGGTTTTGCTGCGCCTGGCCTGGGCCCGGGAAAACGGTTCTCAAGGCGACGCCCGACGGTAGGCAAAAGCATCCGGTTACTACTGATGCTGCTGCTGCTGATGCTGTAACGCGAAGTCATGAATCGACTTGCCGTTGCCTTTTGGAATCACAATCAGGAGGTTTGTATTTCAACCCGGGTCGGATTCGGTCTTTTGTGATACCGCACCGTCATCGTCGTCGCCGTCGTCGTCGTCAGTCATTTGACTCATTCGTTCTCTCTTCAGGAAAAGCGGCAGATAATAATTTATTCAATTATAATTACTCATATATGATAAGTGTTGACGAGTGGCGGAAAATGCCTGCAAAAGAGTGATAATTATGTGAGAACGTATGTCTTCGTATCCTCGTTGGCAGGGGGTGGTTCCGGGATGGGGAGGCTGCATCTTATTGTGTTATGTGCTGTGCTGTTGGAAGCTCTCCGAAGGGTTAATTACATTTTGAACAATTTTGTGTCGCTTAAGTTTTGTGCTTCTGCAACAATCAACTGAGTAGTAAATGGCATTTCACGGAACGCTTAAAGTTGCTGTGAAGTGCAATGAAATTGCAAGTAAATTATGCTTTGAACTATAATCGCCCATACACCGAGAACCCTTTCCTCATCAGAGCAACGGAAAGCACTTGACCTTGTATTCCAACCCAATTCCGGTTCCATCCACCACTTCGCCGAATCGTTCCCCTATCGATTTCCCACGGGAACACCCAAGATCCGGTAGCGAACAGTTTAAATTCAATCTAGTCCCCGAATTTCGTGTCAATACACAAGCACTTAATCAAAAATTTCGAAATTCCTCCCCTATGTCGCAATAAAGCCACTGCTGTTACTGCTGCTGCTACTGTTCCGAGTGACACTCGATCCGTGTCATCACACACCGAAAAGTGCGGAAATATTGGCAACTCCCTCTTTGACGCATAGCGTCTTCCCTTTTTGGCGGAAGGATTCTTTCTTCCCACCACCCTTGGGTCTGTTGGTTGTCAGCGAACAACTTTGATCACATATTGCAAATCAATTTACCATCTATTATGAATATGAAATTGGTACACAAAAAAACGAATGTCAGACGTCGGCGTCGGTGGCGGTGACGACAACGACGACACAGAAACGGGACTAGTCCTACAGGAAGGCAGGAAGCGAAAGGTTAATTCAACCTTCCGCCTCCGGTGTTCGTGCGTGTTTCCGGATCGCAGGCTAAACACAATTTGCACAGGAGGTGCCGACCGGAATCCCGTATTGACACAGTGCTCGAAAGGTGTGCGTGCGTGTGTGTGTGAGTGTGTATGTGGATGGTGATAATTTACAATTTGAATTCTATCAGCCCCAGGCGTTGGGGAGGATTTCGGTTGTTGTTGTTGTCATTTCATGAGCGGAAAATTAGTCTGATACTGTTTGGATAATCCGGAAATTCGACGTGTTTTTCGGTGGAGAAGAGGGGGAAGAAAGCGTGAGATCTGTTTATATTAACTGAATAAGCACGACAGATCCCAAAATTCAACATCCTCCATCCGGTTTTTTTCGGCCTCATTTATAACTAACCACATTCAACGAGTTTCCGATGTCATTTCTATAGAAGTTTAGTCAACTTGAATTTTCCATTTTTTCACATAGTGGATTTTATGAAGAAGACCGCAAATACGTTAAATTGGTGTTAATACTCTTCACCATTACTTTAAGAATTACAAAATCAGAAGTAGCTAATAAAGTAGCTGAATCGCTCATGGTTATTTACGTTTACCGAAATGCAGAAATCAATCAAAACTAGAATAAATGTATCGCAAACGAGCGAAATGTGTAGCAGATCGTCAGACTTCACGTCTTCCGATTAAAATGAAACCTGGCACTTGTCTTCCAAACGAAAAACCATTTATTTTCACGAATTGAGAGATCAATCCGTGGGGACGGGTATAGCGTGATGGAATAGTCGCTGCCTTTCACGCAGCCCGCCTGTGTTCGATTCTCAACCCCGCACATAGGGTCAGAAAGATTTTCTGGTCCGAAGAGGCGAATGACCTAAGAGGTTAAAGCCTCTATAATTGAAACAAAAAAAAAGATCAATCCGACTCAAGAGTGGTTTAAAAAAAAAAGAATTATTTTCATACAGTACATCACTAAGTTCCTTTGAAGTTAACAAAACATCCCACCTAAACAAACTTGAAAACATATCGAAACCCAGTGGATAGTTTATTATCAGCGAGCGGTGAATGTATTGAATGTGAAGTTTAGCATTTTCATATAAACTTAGGGAAGGACTTAAAAAATAAAAAATAAATTGAGCAAAAAATTCCAAATTACCGTAACTTATTAGGAAACTGATAACCATCAAATCATCCACTGGGTTACGAAGTGTTTCTAAGCTTATTTTGCTTCGTTAGCTTTATATGAACTTTGCGAAGTAGTTAAAAAAAATTAAAAAAATGAGCAACAAATTCAAAATTACCGGAACTAATTAGCAACAAATTATCCATTGGATTTCGATTTATTTTTTATCTTGCTAAGGAGGGGTGCTTCTTTATGTTCATATGAACTTAGCGATGAACTCGAAAAAATAAAAAATAAAATGTGCAACCAATTCAAAATTTTCGTGACTAATTAGCAACAAATTATTCATCTATTCGCGTTATCATCGGTGACAGGTGCTTCGCTAAGTTCGTGTTCATCTGTAACTCGGAGGCCTTTAATAAAGAGTGTTTTTCTAGAGCAACGATTCCCAATGTGGCCACCAATAGTAAGCTGAGAAAGGCTTAATGCAAATGAATTAATGACAACTTTATGTATGTAGACATGTGGGAAACTATTCAATGAATCAAAGCTATCAAATTTATAAAGTCAAGTAAAAGTCAAAATAACCTAAAAGTGTGTAACGATCGAAAATTGGTCAAACAAGAATAAATGTAAATAGTTCAAATATTGGTTCGATTGACATTTCAAGGTAATTCAAACAGAATACAGAAAAAAAATATTCACTCATTATTCTGTTTCAGCAAATGCGAATATATGGACCTTTCGTTTGACTCCTTGAGACATGCCTGAAACTGAAAGTCTGGATACAGATTTCATCACCCTGTAGTCTGCAATTCAACTTTATGAGCTGTCTGCGTAAACATCAACACATTCTTGTAGGTTGACAGTTTTTCTAGACTTTTGGCGATGCACAGTTATAGACACCAGGTTGCTTGGATGGATAAGTTGGGGTTACGCTGGTAACCGTTTCGACATTTTTGAGACCTCCGGCTTTTAATTTTCTCCCGATCTAAACTTACTGGCTGTCGATGAACGACCTCCGAACACCGCATTCATGAATTTCAACTTATTTGCGAGCGAGTAGTTTGAACTTTCGCGATGCACAAGCAAAATTTTTCCTGGTCTCTACTTTTGAAATCTTGACAACATTTTTCCAGGAATCTTGAACTAATGTTTTAAATGCAGTACTTTCCAATAGCCAAACCGGTGTCTGAAGAATCATTTGAATTCAATTTCCAGTATTAAATTGTTGTTTTCGGAACAAAGACGCAAAAAATCCGGTGTTCTCTAAACAGTTATTTATTTATTCCTCCAGCTAATGTTCATACTTTTAGAACAGATGGTTTGACAGAGTCCGGTCAAACGTCAAACATATTTCATATTAAAATCCTGCAAATATTTCTGTTGGCAACTGCGGTACAGATTTTTTGTTATTCTGATAAACTGTTTGGAAAAGGATTTTATTCATAAATAATGATGGTACACATAAAATAAATTAATCAATAAAGATATAAGTATTTCTATGAATTTCAGTTGAATTTATGCCAAATAAAATATGTCCCCGGACTAAGTCCATTCGTGCCCTTATATGATGTCAATTATCAATCAGTCAGATTATAGATAAACACAAATAACTTAAAATAAAGACTGTCCCAGAGAAAATGGACGCAACCAAAAAACCGCTGCCATTTCGCAATGGTTCAGAATCTGTCAATTTTTATGTCTGCGTCTTATTGTTTACACTCTTCTCTAACCACTTGTGCAGTTGTTTATTCGTTTTAATTAGTTTGTTTCGAAATGCGTGGACTTTCAGCAGAACAACGTCGAAAAATTGTGTACCAATCGTGCATAGAACGCGGACTGTTACTGAGAAAGATAGCAAAAATGGACGGAGTTGGATAAACGTACACTGAAGGCATTCAAGCAAAAGAAGGAGGTTTCAGTTCGGGATGTGGCTAAAAAAGTGGGCACTTCGAAATCAAATGTTCTTCGTGCTAAAGAACGTTTGAATCTTCGAACCTATAAGAAGCAGAAACAACCAAAACTTAGTCCGAAACAAGAAGCATCGATCAGGCCGAGGGTTCGAAAGCTGTACAATACGTGAAACTCGATTACAAATCCTTGCCGGGACCATAATATTCTACGGTGCGAGAAGGGCAAATGTTAAACCAGTCCGAGACATCGATTGAAGTCGAAAAATTTGGTAAGAAAGCTATGGTCTGATAAGCAATTTGTAGCTGCGGTAAGATTTCGAAACCCTTCATCACCACTGCTTCAATGAACAGCGAATTATACATCAAGGAATGGTTACCAAAACGACTTCTACCCATGATTCGAAGCCACAAGGATCCTGTTGTCTTCTGGCCAGATTTTGCTTCTTGCCACTACTCGAAATCAACGGTAGAATGGTATACTACCAAAAATGTCACTTTCATCCCAAAAGACATGAATCCACCAAATTGCCCACAACTTCGATCAATTGAGGAATTTTTGGCATTAACGAAGGCACATCTTAGGAAACATGTCTCGGCAGCCGAAACTATTCAACAGGTCGAAAAAAATTGGAAAAAAAGTGTCAACACTTGTCGCCAAGAGGTCTGTACGGAATTTAATGAGGAACGTTCGCAAGAAGGTGCGCCAGCTAGTCTACAATGGCTAAGTAGCAAATGTTGGGAATAATATTCTGTTGTTGTAGTCCAATATTATCAGTATATCGAATAAAATTTGAATATCTAACACTTGTGAATTATTTACAACGAAATCAAAGTGCGTCCATACTTTCTGGGACAGTCTTTATTAAGTAAATATTTCTCTGAACCAAGTAACAGTTCGGCTGGAAAGTTCGTATCGTTTAATAGAAACACACATTTTTTTGCCAAAATTCGTTTTTAATATTCAACATAATTGCCATCAGAGGCGATACAGCAATTATAGCGATCTTCCAACTTTTGGATGCCATTTTTGTAGTACGATTTGTCTTTTGCCTCAAAATAGGCCTCAGTTTCAGCGATTACCTCTCCATTGCTTCTAAATTTTTTACCAGCGAGCATTCTCTTGAGGTCTGAGAACAGGAAAAAGTCACTGGGGGCCAAATCTGGAGAATACGGTGGATGAGGGAGCAATTCGAAGCCCAATTCGTTCAATTTCAGCATGGTTTTCATCGACTTGTGACACGGTGCATTGTCTTGATGAAACAAAACTTTTTTCTTCTTCAAATGAGACCGTTTTTTTAAATTTCGTCCTTCAAACGCTCTAATAACGCTATATAATAGTCACTGTTGATGGTTTTTCCCTTTTCAAGGTAGTCGATGAAAATTATACCATGTGAATCCCAAAATACAGACGCCATAACCTTACCGGCCGATTGTTGAGTCTTACCACGCTTTGGGTTCGGTTCATCGCGTGCAGTCCACTCAGCTGACTGTCGATTGGACTCCGGAGTGAAGTGATGGAGCCATGTTTCGTCCATTGTTATATATCGACGAAAAAAATCGGTTTTATTTCGATATAACAGCTCCAAACACTGCTCAGAATCATCAGTTCGTTGTTGTTTTTGATCGATTGTGAGCTCACGCGGCACCCATTTTGCACAAAGCTTTCTTATATCCAAATATTCGTGAATAATATGTCCAACACGTTTGATATCTTTAGGATGTCAGCTATCTCGATCAACTTCACTCTACGGTCATTGAAAATCCTTTTGTGGATTTTTTTCACGTTTTCATCGGTAACAGCCTCTTTTGGACGTCCACTGCGTTCATCGTCTTTGGTGCTCATATGACCAGTACGAAATTTTGCAAACCACTTACGAATTGTTGCTTCGTCCGGTGCAGAGTCTGGATAAGACTCATCAAGCCATTTTTTGGTATCGGCGGCACTTTTTTTTCATCAAAAAGTAGTGTTCCATCAACACACGAAATTCCTTTTTTTCCATTTTTTTCACAATAACAAAAGTAGCTTCACTCAAAATGCAATATCTCACAAACTAATAATCAGACAGCTGTCAAATTCATACACGTATCTTTTGAAGGTTGGTACTAACTGAAAATGGTATGGATTTAATTCTAGCGGCGCCCTCTCATAGAAACGATACGAACTTTTCAGCCGATCTGTTATACAATTTTTTGTAGTGCTTTTATTCTTATGTCAGCATTTTACCAATCAATCTACCTCACTCTCACTTTATTCAGAACGTTCAAAGTGGTATCCGGTACGAAAAGAGGTGTTACGATTTTCGAATCCGCAAGTAACGCATCATTCGAATCGTTTTGATCATAAAATGATGAATAATTGTCATGATTTCATGAGAGGATAAGATGAGTGGTTTCATGATTTTTAGATGATGATTTTGGACAACACTACCGGATGGGAAAATTTTTCCGTGTCGTTTTTTTTTCTTTTAGCTTAAATATTTTTATGACCAAAATAAAGACAATTCACATTATCTGCTCACAATTTTGCCTAAGTTTTTCTTTTGAGAAGGGCCTAAGTAAAAAATCATTGGAAATGTCCAAAAACATCTATCCCGGAAACGGTTGGTCCGATTGATTTCATGTCTTCAGTAATGTTTTATGCTAGTTTCACTGTATAGAAAAAATCCGTTGGGTTTTATTTGATTTCCAAAATGGAAATTAACAATCGCTTATCGCAAAATAATATCGGATGAAAAGGCCCATTTGGCTCAAGACTAATTACTAAAAAGGGAGAAAGATTTTTTTCATGAAAATATTTTCAAATCACTGTAATTCGGAAACTGTAATTGATGGCATAGGGTTGTCGAAAAAGAAGTAGTATGAAATCGATCAGGAACTCTAATGTCGTTTTTCATTGAGAAACACTGGTGGCGTGGATTGCTCTGATTTTGCACTTTCGAGCAGAAATGCAATGTTTTGACGGTGTTTCATTGCCATTTCTGCTCGAAAGTGCAAAACCAGAGCAATCCACGCCACCAGTGTTTCTCAATGAAAAACGCCTAAAGAATCTACACACTGATAAATAGTAACACTTTTTCATTAAACGCATCCGAAATCTCCTTTTCGTTATTTTTTTACTTGATATTGAAACCAACACATTGAGGGTAATGCGACTCGTGTCATTAAAAAAAATAAATGGTTACAGTTAAAGCAATGTTTAGTTAAATTTACTCATACATTGTAACCATTCTCGAAATATTTTTAAAATTAAATTGAAGAAAAACTCAGATTTCAGATAAATTGCGAGCTTTCATTTGTGAAACTTAGAAAACGGATTCGGCATTCTTTGAAATGTGTGGACAAAATTCGAACAGTTTTTTAATAGTTGAAAAAATTACGAAAAATTAAAAGAAACTTTTTTTTGCCTTTCTCATAGAGAAAGGCAATACAATCACTGCAAAAACCGACTTGTGAACCGAGGCCCGGAAGACCGAGTGTCATATACCATTCGACTCAGCTCGACGAGTTAAGCAAATGTTTGTGTGTATGTGTGTGTGACAAATATTGTCACTCACTTTTCTCGGAGATGACTCAACCGATTTTCATAAACTTAGATTCAAATGAAAGGTCTCATGGTCCCATACAAAGTTCCAAAATTTCATTTAGATCCGACTTCCAGTTCCGGAATTACAGAGTGATATGCACCAAAAATGTGGAAATAATGCATTAAAAATTTGAAAATTATGTCACTCACTTTTCTCGGTGATGGCTAAACCGATTTTCACAAATTTAGATTCAATTGAAAGGTCTTACGGTCCCATACAAAGTTCCAAAATTTCATTTGGATCCGACTTCCCGGTCCGGAATAACAGGGTGATATGCACCAAAAATGTGAAAATAATGTCATTCACTTTTCTCGGAGATGATTGAACCGATTTTCACAAACTTAGATTCAAATTAGACCTTTAATTTGAATCTAAGTTTGTGACACTCGGTTTAACCATTTTTGCGGAAATTAATTGTTCCGGAATTTCATATGTATCCAATTTCCGGTTCCGGAAAGATGAAAATAATGCACCAAAAATGTGAAAATAATGTCACTCACTTTTCTCGGAGATGGAAGTTCTTACGATGCCATAAGAATATCACAATATTCATTCGGATCAAATCCCTAGTTCCGGAGATAGGGTGCTCAGTATTAAATTATTAATTACAAGAAAAATTTGTTCGTAAGCTACCTCTTTATATTGACTAGTGATTTTCTCTAATTTGCAGACCATGAGACTCTGTAACCAAATAAACCATTGATAGTCCCATAAATGATTTGCTGAATTTTATCCAAGTCCGCCAACCGGTACAATTTTTTACAAAACTCAAATCATCATAGGGAATCGTAAAAAAATGTGTAGGTCATACAGAACTTTTCAAAATTATAAGGCCACCCTCGAATTTCAAGTTTTCGCAAGATTTTGATGACTCAACGATGGCAATCGATGAACAATGACACAAATACAAGCAAAACATTTTCGTATCGCAAATTTGTTGACAAACAAAGCCGAAGAAGGTAGGATGGGGGATCAGGAAAATTGGTCGTAGCAGATGTGCGATCGCAAATTTACTGAAAAATCCAGCATAGTATGGTCAGAATAAAAACGCAGGACGCAAAACAGAAACTGTCAGAGAGAGATACTCGTCGAATTGTCAATAAATCTTCGAATTCTATCTTGAGTTTTTCACAAATCCGCACTGAACTTAAGTTGGAAGCTACAGTTTCGACGGTTTGAAGGGCATTAAAACTTTCGCCCAACATAGTTCGAGCAAAAATGAACAGGGTTCCTCGTTTACTGCCTCACCACAAGGAAGCTCGACTGGAATTTGCACGTCGGAACATGCCCCAAGATTGGGAAAAGGTATGAACATGTTCTGCAATATAAAAAAAAAAACAAACGCATTTAAACTATTTAATAACAAATGTGTAAAACTATTACAGGTGATATTCTCGGATGAAAACAAGTTTAACCTAGACGGACCAGACGGATTCAACGGTTATTGGCGTGACCTACGTAAGGAACCACGATATTTCTCATAGAGAAATTTTGGCGGTTGATCTGTAATGGTTTGGGGTGCGTTCTGTGCAACCGGCAGGCTGGAACTTCAATTTGTATCGCGAAAAGTGAAAAGAAAGTATTCCGATTACATAAATGTCCTCAAAGCTGCCAGCAATTAAAAGAAGACGCAAGTCAAAGCTCATTTTCCAGCAGGATAACGCTAGTATTCATAAAAGTGCTCAAACAATGATGTTACTAAAGACCGAGAAAATTGATATTTTGGACTGGCCAGCTTGCTGACCGGATTTAAATCCAATTGAGAATCTCTGGGGTATCATGGTACGACAAATGTATGCCGATAATCGTCAATTTTCATCATTACAAGAGCTAAAAAGTCCTATTCTTCAGTCTTGGGAAACTATTGAACTGCCAACAATGCAGAAATCGGTGCAAAGTAAGCCAAATCGTATTTTCCAGACAATAAACCGTTCCGGTGGAGCAACGGATCATTAGATGCTTTTTGTTGCTTATTTTAATCATCCAAACCTCAATAAACTGCAAGTGGCCTTATAATTTTGAAAAGCCATTTTTCCTTAAAAACGTTCTGTCACAAAATTTTTTCAGCGAAATCAATCAACTCTTGAACTCACATTCGTGTTTTGCAATCTAATTTCATGTTTCATCGAAAAAAAATCCTAAAACTGTTCCTTTTTTTGTATCTTGAAATTTATGGGTGGCCTTATAGTTTTGAAAAGGTCTGTATTAGTGTATGGTTGAATGAACCGAATGTCACTCTGCCGATA
This sequence comes from Malaya genurostris, assembly GCF_030247185.1. NCBI lineage: Eukaryota > Metazoa > Arthropoda > Insecta > Diptera > Culicidae > Malaya > Malaya genurostris. The sequence continues at coordinate 151,690,138 of NC_080570.1, forward strand.
TCCAGCTTTCGGTTCCGGAAGTACCGGCAATAATAATCAAATATGATAAAATGGAGCTCACTTCACTTTCTTACATATGATTGAAAAGATGTTCACTAACTTAAATTCAAATGTAGTGTATCAATGTAGTTGTATTATGCAACAGAAATCTTCAAAACTATTTTCTGAACTTTTTTATATTATAGTATTTCGGGGAATTTCTGCTGTAATATACAGGAAAAAGTGAAATTGAGAAAGGTATCATTACACCACTAGGTGAATTAAAATAGGTTTTTTAATTTGATTTTAATATCCGTCCCGGGTTGGTAGTTCAATGCATAGGGCGCTGGTTTTACAAACCAGTTGTCGTATGTTCGAGCCCCGACCTGGAAGGATTCGTAGTGTCAGTAGAATTGTAGCACCAGCACTGGTTCTGTACACTCTGAATCGGTTGCAAAGTCTGTTGAAACAGAAGGTCAAATTCCACTACGGGAATGTAATACCAAGGCTTAGCTTAATGTTTTAATTCTTGAAAACGCATTGAACTTTTTTTTCAGTGCATATTTCTAGAGTGCCTAATCGAATTATTAGAACATTTACTTTACCGTCTTTTACAATTAGCAGCTTCCGAACTAAAGTGATACGAAATAAGTGCATACAGAAATCATAAACCTGTTTTAAAAGTCACTCTTGGTCAGATTGACGATCTCTCTTGCTCTCTCATTAGAGCACCACTCTATAAATGAAGGGCCGATTGTATTTCCCTACGCCAGAACAAAAGAATTTCTCATACGATTTTGCCGTCGATTACTTACCGGGTAGTTTGAACGGTAGCGTCCCCATCAGTGGATCCGGCCCGAACCGCTGAGGACCGAACGCGAACGGATGGAAGCCCTGGTGCCGGATTTTCGATCGTGGTTCCCGTGGTCCATCCACCGTCACCTTGATCGCCTTCGTGTAGGTCGCTATCTGGATCGGCACCGTGGAAATCACTATCGTCAGCGTGAAACTTTTGCCTGTGGAACGAGGAAGACAACGAAAACAAAGAAACAAATCTCATTAGAAGACAATGTGGCAACCATAAAAAACAACGACGTCAACATTTTCCCGTTACCCGCCCTCCCTCGCAGTCGGTTTTCATTTCGTCGGGTGCTACAGCCCTAACAGCCCGACGGGTTTTGCAATCGATTAAAATTCCTGTGACTTCCCTCGGTTGCACACGCGGAGCGCAACTTTTATCACTTTTTATGATGCTCCTCTGTTCTGCTGTTCGCTCTTATTTTTAATTTTCCAACAAGCAGTGAACATTTTCGCTAACAAGATTACTACACTCCCACCCAACAACAACAACAACGACGCCGGCCTTGATCTCCCCACCGAAATGCCAGTGATTTTCAATGTTGTTAAAACAGCACCGTCTCCCGCGGCGGAATCGAATGGGAGGAGGGGTGGTGAAGAAACGAGAGCCAGGAAAAAAATCACCCGTCGACGAACATTGGAAAAATTGTCCAACGAGAAAAAAAAAACAAAAGCTGAACAAGCCCGGCAAAGGAGTGATTGAAAATCAACAACACAACGCTCCCGAAAGAAGAGAAGGCGCGTGGGAGAACACGTCATACGAGATTCGCGTTGGGTGCCAACGAAAAAAAAAAACAGCAAAACCAAATTGAATTAGTGTAAGCTTAACTTATTGACGAAGCTGAACGGAATAATAAACGCAATAAATAAATAAATGAAGGCAACAGAAGCAAAACTAGAGTCCGGGAGGGTGGTGGGGAAGAACTAGAGAAGGATCGAACAAAAAAAAAAGAACAACTATCGTATCGGCGGTGGTGGTCGGCAGGGGAAAAACCAGCGATGGTTTGTTGGTTGGTCGATGGTCGGTGGTAAAAAAAATCATCGCGACCTCACATCGCTTGAAGGCATCAATTTTAATACGATTCGTTACGCTTTCCGCCTAACTAGCTGGATGCTGATGACTAGACAACGGGACGAACGAACGGACGGCCGAACGGGATTCCGGAGCACGCCGTCTTTGTCGTCGTCGTCGTCGTCGTCGTGCTGACAACGATGATAATTCGCGAATCGAACTGGGGACTGGAGACTGGCAAGCTGCCATCAGGATATTTGATCGTATTTTTTTTAAGATTGGGGAGATTTGAGGAACAATAAAAATTTTTTTACGAGGATGCGGAAAGCGAGCAATGACCTTGTGCGATTGCAGATTCGTGAATTTAAAAGAACTCAGGGAGAATTTTTCCCGTACCGGAATACAGTTAATAAGCGGTTCATTGAATTCGATTGAATACCTTGGTATCAAAAAATGTCATGAAAAACAAAACAAAAATTTAAGATTGGCCCCGAAATACGATTAACAAATTAAAAAAGTTTAAAACGCAGCTCTGAAGATTTCTTTCGCATAATATTACGAAATTTACATACTACATTTGAGTTTAAGTTAGTGAAAATCGATTCAATGATATAAGAGAAATTGAAGTGATCTCCATTTTAGAGATTTTGGCCGTTATTTCCGGTACTTCCGTAACCGAAAACTGATTACTGATATAGTGAAATTAGATCCATTCAACTACCAACTAATATAACCCACAAATTGGAATAATTTTGAGCCCAAGTTAAAAGATTTTTCACGATATTCTTTAATGGTTTGAAATATTGAAAATTTTATGATAGTCTATAATCAAATAAACTCACATTACAGCGAAATGACCCTTTCGGCGAAATGGCTTTCGGCGAAACGGCTTTCGGCGAAATGACTCTGACCCGTATATAATCAAATAAACTCACGTTTTCATAGAATCGAAACCAAAAAAAAAGGACTGATAGGCCCCCATGATAATTGCTGAATTGCTTATCCAAGCCAGGACAGAATTTTATCCAAGTTCCGACTTTCAAGTTAGGAAGTTGGACTTGAACAAAATTCAACAATTATTATGGGGGCCTATCAGTCCTTTTTTTGGTTTCGATTCTATGAAAACGTGAGTTTATTTGATTATATACGGGTCAGAGTCATTTCACCGAAAGCCATTTCGCCGAAAAGGTAATTTCGCCTAGAGGGTAGTTTCGGTAGAAATGTGAGTTTATTTGATTATAGACTATCATAACATTTTTAATAAATCAAACCATTATAAAATATTCATAATTCATATGAATGGATCAGAGTCATTTCACCAAAAGGGTCATTTCATCGAATGACATTTCGCCGAAAGACATTTCACCGAAATGGTCATTTCGCTAAATCCTGCAATTGTCTTGATATCGTAATTGAAATTGATTTAAAATAAAAACAAATGAAGGATGATAGCGATAACGCCCGTTTCGTTAACCTAAAATTGTATTTCTTGAATAATTTGATCGATCCATGAACCTCAAAACGGGGTCCCCAAAAAAACTTGTTTATTTTATTAGCTACTAACCATCAAAGCCAGGCCCGTACCCAGGGTTCTAACAGTTCGGCTGAAAAGTTCGTATCGTTTAATAGAAACACACATTTTTTTGCCAAAATTCGTTTTTATTATTCAACATAATTGCCATCAGAGGCGATACAGCGATTATAGCGATCTTCCAACTTTTCGATACCATTTTTGTAGTACGATTTGTCCTTTGCCTCAAAATAGGCCTCAGTTTCAGCGATTACCTCTTCATTGCTTCTAAATTTTTTACCAGCGAACATTCTCTTGAGGTCTGAGAACAGAAAAAAAGTCACTGGGGGCCAAATCTGGAGAATACGGTGTATGAGAGAGCAATTCGAAGCCCAATTCGTTCAATTTCAGCAAGGTTTTCATCGACTTGTGACACGGTGCATTGTCTTGATGAAACAAAACTTTTTTCTTCTTCAAATGAGGCCGTTTTTTTTTTAAATTTCTTCCTTCAAACGCTCTAATAACGCTATATAATAGTCACTGTTGATGGTTTTTCCCTTTTCAAGGTAGTCGATGAAAATTATACCATGCGAATCCCAAAATACAGACGCCATAACCTTACCGGCCGATTGTTGAGTCTTTCCACACTTTGGGTTCGATTCATCGCGTGCAGTCCACTCAGCTGACTGTCGATTGGACTCCGGAGTGAAGTGATGGAGCCATGTTTCGTCCATTGTTATATATCGACGAAAAAAATCGGTTTTATTTCGATATAACAGCTCCAAACACTGCTCAGAATCATCAGTTCGTTGTTGTTTTTGATCGATTGTGAGCTCACGCGGCACCCATTTTGCACAAAGCTTTCTAATATCCAAATATTCGTGAATAATATGTCCAACACGTTCCTTTGATATCTTTAGGGTGTCAGCTATCTCGACCAACTTCACCTTACGGTCATTGAAAATCATTTTGTGGATTTTTTTCACGTTTTCATCGGTAACAGCCTTTTTTGGACGTCCACTGCGTTCATCGTCTTCGGTGCTCATATGACCAGTACGAAATTTTGCAAACCACTTACGAATTGTTGCTTCGCCCGGTGCAGAGTCTAGATAACATTCATCAAGCCATTTTTTGGTATCGGCGGCACTTTTTTTCATCAAAAGTAGTGTTTCATCAACACACGAAATTCCTTTTTCTCCATTTTTTTCACAATAACAAAAGTAGCTTCACTCAAAATGCAATATCTCACAAACTAATAATCAGACAGCTGTCAAATTTATACACGTATCTTTTGAAGGTTGGTACTAACTGAAAATGGTATGGATTTAATTCTAGTGGCGCCCTCTCATAGAAACGATACGAACTTCTCAGCCGATCTGTTACTTCCACTAGGGTGTTCCGGAAACACAGAAAAAAGCAGCAAAAACATCGAGATGAAACTCACATTGAATTCGGAGACATTGCTTGGCCTAGTTCACGAACTTATATTCAAATAAAAGGTGTCCGTATTCTATACGACATTTAATTTAATCGAGATCCAACTTCTAGGCCCGCAAATAAAGACTGTCCCAGAAAGTATGGACGCACTTTCATTTCGCTGTAAATAATTCACAAGTGTTAGATATTCAAATTTTATTCGATATACTGATAATATTAGATTACAACAACAGAATATTATTCCCAACATTTGCTACTTAGCCATTGTAGACTAGCTGGCGCACCTTCTTGCGAACGTTCCTCATTAAATTTCGTACAGACTTCTTGGCGTCAAGTTTTGACACTTTTTTCCAATCTATTTTGAACTGTTGAATGGTTTCGACTGCCAAGACATGTTTCCCAAGATGTGCCTTCGTTAATGCCCAAAATTCCTCAATCGGGTCGAAGTTGTGGGCAATTTGGTGGATTCATGTCTTTTGGGACGAAAGTGACATTTTTGGTAGTATACCATTCTACCGTTGATTTCGAGTAGTGGCAAGAAACAAGATCTGGCCAGAAGACAACAGGATCCTTGTGGCTTCGAATCATGGGTAGAAGTCGTTTTTGTAAACATTCCTTTTCGAAATCTTACCGCAGCTACAAATTGCTTGCCAGACCATACCTTTTTTACCAAATTTTTCGACTTCAATCGATGTCTCGGACTGGTTTAACAGGTTTCGTCGGCCAAGATTATGCAGTTCAAATTTCCAGCAAGAATCGTATTGTACAGCTTCCGAACCCTCGACCTGATCGATGCTTCTTGTTTCAGACTACGTTTTGGTTGTTTCTGCTTCTTATAGGTTCGAAGATTCAAACGTTCTTTAGCACGAAGATCATTTGACTTCGAAGTGCCCACAACAAACTGCACAAGTGGTTAGAGTAGAGTGTAAACAACAGGACGCAGCCATAAAAATTGACAGATTCTGAACCATTGCGAATTGGCAGCGGTTTTTGGTTGCGTCCATACTTTCTAGGACAGTCTTTGCAAAGTGATGTGTGTGGAAAATTTAAAATCGCCATTAGATGTAACGATGCAATAAAAATAGAAATTTTTTCTCTACTTGGTTTAAAACTGTTTCAATTTCAAGGTTTCATTAGCTGGTTATTATTCAAATCGGTTAATCGGTTTTCCGGTTTACGGTTTCGAAAGTACCGGCCAAAAATTCCAAAACAGAACACACATAGATTTAGCTGAGATGACTTGGCCGATTTTCATGGATTCAAATGAAAGGTTTCATCCGAATCCGGCTTCTGGTTCCAGAGATACACAGTTTTGAGTGCTCAAAATATACATTTATGAGCTCGCGATCGAAAATGATACTCACGTTTTTAGCAGACAGAACTTTTCCATTTGGAAGTGTCATTATTGAGCATTGAAATGAAATTAATGACTGTGCCCGAGATCAGGTTACTGTATTACATTTTATTTCATTACAAGACTGCAAAGTGATGCGATAGATTTTGCTAGGTGATCCGAGAGCGCTCCCTTACTCCGATTCGTGGAGAACGGAAAACATCTTCTAAATTTGTAGCTTATATTAGTTGCTTACCATACAAACTTACTTTGGCTATACAGATTTCGGTTTCAGGTTCCGGAAGTAGTGGTCTAAAATTCCAAAACAAAACTCACATCAATTTCTCAGAGATGATTTGAGGTTTGGGAACAGATAATAGTTCTAGGAAGTCAAATCAGGTGAACAAGGTGGACCTTTCCGACCCATGGAGCCTCTTTTAAGGCACTCGTTCCGATTTCAGTCCATTGTCGGGATATCATTCTTTTCTCTGGTATATGCAATAAAAATAGATTATTATCAATGTCGTTTTTTACCCTGGTTTCAACCTCCATTTTATGTGGTTTTAGACAATGTCAGTGGTAGTGGAGTTTGAACCATCATGAAACTCTTAAAACCTCTACCTTACGGTGTAATCTACAAGATCAACAGCCCTATAACATTCGTTAAACTTTTTCTTGTTTCCATTTTTGATGTCACATTCATTTATACAAAATTGCACTCAACGCCAGTGCAGTAAAATTTCATTCAATTGAATTGAAACCGAATGTGAAACACACTGACGATCTCTCTACTGCAGTAAGCTTCACACTCTGATACACACACAACGTTCGCGGATGTACCGAACCGGCAGCATACAGTTCTTCAATCGATTCTCTTCAAATCAAAGCTCAGTTGATCTCTTGAAGTAACAGAATATCTCTTTCCAATAGTGTGAGAGCGGCCTTCAAATGAGCTTTATGTAAACATTCGAATTGGTTCAAGATAATAGATGAAAGACAAAAAAGGTAGCTGAAATATCAATTACAGAATACTAATAAAGTTTTCATTTTTATAACTTTATTTCATTTTTAATACTTTACTCAATTTATAATTCTATTAATTCGAACTTGCTCACTACCAAGAGCGAAGACAATGAAGCAGCTAGACTACTTGGCACTTGAAACTGAGCAAACAAAACTTCAAATGACTAGGTACGATTATTCCACTGACGATGAATTCTGGGAGCTTCACTTGAAAATGGCAGCAAAAGTCAAATGAATTAGAAGGGATATGCTGACGGTCAGTGACCATAAATTTCATTTTCATCTTATATTATTCGATTCAAAATGAAGTTTTACCGCACTACTCACCGCTATCACGTTTATTTGAATGAAGGTTTGGCTGTAATGAGGATAGGGGTATTTCACAGTTCTCCATGTTATCCAGCCTCGTGAAGATAGTTACTTGCTATGAATTATTTTGTGAGATGAACGACGTTCAGACCACGAGAGAGAAAACTATATTCACGGCTTCTGTGCTTCATGAAGACTCTAATACCAGTACACTGTACCATCTGTAGAATATAATCGCATCCACCAGCGTATGGTTTGTATGGTTCTTTTTGGCTGGCAAGGAATTATTTTTGTGAGCAGTGGAATTGCTCACTCACAGTGTTCATTTAATGTTCATTTCGGTGAGATGGCATTCGACGAAACGACTTTAGGCGAATAATCTTTGGCGAAAATCACCCACAATTGAAAGAATTTGCTACTCATCACATGGTCACAAAATTAGCTTATAAATATTTCAAACACCATTCCGATGAATCTCAATAAAAATAACTAGCTTTCTATTTTTACCGAAATCGGTACAAACCAACAAATTATTTATACCCGGCTTTAACGTAGCTGCGGTCGTTCACCAGCACAAATACATGTTTCGCTATAACAATGTAGTTCGTTGTCGATTTTTTAATCACAAATAGACGAACGATCAATACAATATTCAGAATTATCATTTATTCATATATAACACATAGGATTAAAAGTCCCCGGCCTAACACATACATGGCGCTAGTTTTATTATAGTCACATTTTTTCAGTTAATACTAACCTTTAAGAGACAGCTGTTACAATTTCATGATATTCTTTTCATTAGTTTGTGAATTATTGTGTTAAGAGTGATGCTTTTCAGAACAATGGATCGAAAACAAGTTTGTGTTTTAATTTTATACTGTTTCTTGATAAGAGAAGAAAAAATACCGTTCAAGCGAAACAACGGCTTGAAAAGTTTTATGAAGTTTTTTAGTGGTCGTAGAGACACCGATGATGAAGAACGTAGTGGACGTCCAAATAAGGCGGTAAAACCTGAAAACACTTTATCCTCAAAATCGTTTTGAATGATCGAAAAGTGAAGTTGCGTGAGTTAGCTGACATCGTAAAGATATCAAAAGAACGTGTTGGCTTTATATTGCATGAGCATTTGATGATTCTGAGCAGTGTTTGGCCATGTTTAAACGTAACAAACCGGAATTTTTGCGTCGATATGTGACAATGGATGAAACATGGAATCATCACTTCACTCCGGAATCAAAAAGTACGGGACAGCAACTTAACGTGCTACTCGGAAAAGTATGCCCAGAAGGTGTGTATAATGGCCATCATACGCTCTGTTATAGTTGTGTTGTTTTGAAATGAGCGCATTTTCTTCAAGTATTGTACAACCGGGTTTTAGATAAGCTGATTAGTCAAGCACGAAATATTTAAAAAAGAATAATAATTATTTACCACAAATAATGATCGAAAGGATGGAAAAATAGAAAATATTTTGTATTTTATTATTATTGTAAAGGGTGATTTTTTTTGCTGGTATCCTTTTTGGCAAAACTGGTTTTGACAGATCACGCGCGAATTGTGTTCTGTGTCGTTGTCAAACTGTCTATAATTTAAACATGAATCGACTTACGAACGAACAACGCTTACAAATTATGTTCAAGAATACACAGCAAAAAATTATAAAATGACGCAAATCGTAAAATGACTGAATTTTACAAGAATAATTTGAACATGTGTGAAGTAAACCCCACCTTTCAAACAGTCGATCAAATTCGCATGTTTCAGAATTTAAAAAAATGTCAAAATGCATTAAATATGAGTCAGATCTAGTGCAAAAATTAGTCATTTTGATGTTCGTAAATATCGGTCTCAGAAGACGTAAATTGACACGATTTTTTCTAGGTGTGTAGTTTAAAGATTGTGTTTTTCCTTTAAGTTTTAAGTTTTCGATGCATAGGTGCATTAGCAGATGAACTAAAGCTACTCTTGTTGCCTGGCGGTTAAACTTGAACCGCTTAGCAGAAGAAAACTTCACAGAAAAAAAGATGTGAAGTAACTTTGAACTCCCGATTTCTTGATCCAAATTAAGTGCCTGAAAAAAAGATGACAATTCGTACAATATTTTTATCTGTGTTATTTGACATGGACTATTAGACAACTGCGACGGAGCGTGACGTTTTGTTCGGGTTTTTTTATTTTTGCTCTGTAACCGCCAGCAGAGTTACAAAATTGCCCTTCCGATGAACTGTAGACAGTGCAAATTTGAAATAAATAATTAAAACCAAATTTTTTTCATGCGGATGTTAGTTGCGTGAACAGGCTGTGTTTTAATATTCGCGACTCTACACATTTACATCCATAAGGGCGAAGCTAACGGAAAGCAAAGGATAATTTCTTGATTACTATGAGAAAAATCAGAATCAGTTTTCTTATAGGTAATTTTTTTCCATTTTTTTCTAAATGCTTTTGAATTGATTTGGTTATTGGGGTCTGAGGTATCGATCCATTTTCGAAAAAGGGTTCCCGAGATAGTTTGGAACCCCGATTTTATAAGGAACAATCGCTTTCCTGAAGCGTCTCCTAAGACACCCATTTTGTATATTTAACATTAAAGCATTAAGTACATGCGAAAAAAAAAATTAAGGCTTTAGTGTACATAAATACTTGCAATAAGGTCAAGTAACTGGTTCTCACGAATGGGAAAACGACACTATTCCCAAGGATAGCCCGTTTGCTCAGTTCGTTTTTTATTTCAAAGATCATTAAACAACCAAGTATTTCATCCCACATAATCCACTGGTGAGCCTGGGACCGTATCAACCGGTAAGTCCCCTGCTCCCCACTCCCTCCCTCGGCCCGTTCGTATGTTTTGAATAGCAGCCCTACCCCAGAAATAGCAGCAGCAGCAGCACAAAGAAAAGCTCCGCAAGAAATATCAATTTTTTGACACGCACGAATTTATCATATTTCCTATCATGACAACCGAAACCCTCGGTCCTTTTCGGCAACAGCTGGAAAGTGTATCAAAATTTAAAAATAAGAAGCCAACAGACGGATCATGTCGACTTCCAGCCCCGGTTCGTTCGGTTGTGTATTAAGTGAAAAGTGAACGCCGAGATTTGCTACGATGCCCTTTTTGAACTTGTACTGCTTGGGCGAACCGGACGGGAGGATGGGATCATTTTTTTTTTCTCGCTTGGTCGGTGTGTTTCTTCCTGCTGCCTTTCCTATCCTAGCGGCGGAATGGGCCGATAGGGATATTGATTTATCCTTGCCAACAACCGGCAGACCGAAATTCCCCTCGGCAGCGCTGCTGCCGATACGGGAGCTCAATTCCGGAATAAATATGCCATAATACTCAATCTGTTAAATTCGGTGTCGTCGTCTTAAAATAAGTGCGGATACCAATTTGTTGCCAATCGGTGGCCTGAAAACAGCAGACTGACTGACTGATGGTGGCGATGGCGGTTGGAAGGGATGGGAGGGATGACAAGAAGAAAAAAACAACAGGGAGCTGATTGTGATTGGGTGTGGAAAATTGAACCGAACGAGGAAAGCGAAAATAATAACGCAATCACACGCATCGAAGACTGTGAAACAGGAGGAGGGGGGAGTGGTTGATCCAAGGGGAAAAAAACAAAGATTAGTTTTATTACAAGGCAGTATGGTGTTCGGATTTTTAGTCTTAACTACGTAACCTTGTTTTATTATGTGACGGTCGGGAAAAACGTGCGATCAAAGTTGAACTTGATCCTTACTTCATTTAATCAATCTTTTCTTTGACTTTTGATCTTATCGGCCGTAAAGAGACGGCTTATCCTTATGCGTTTGATATATGAAAAATCAATAAATACTATTTTATTGTTGGAAATCATCGTTCATATTTTTTCTAGAAACGGTATTCTTATTACTATCCAGCGACAGTTGGGGGCAACTGGTTTACTGATCACGTTTTGGTTCCAAGTTTCGTTGTCACTCTTCTTATTGATACCGTTCCCGGAAGCGTAATTGTTTTGTCTCACAAATTATCTAGTAAATTGTTTACAGCTTGCATATAATTCGATGATAAGAAATATTTTATTATTTTTAAAGGGTGATTTTTGCTGGTATCTTTTTGGCAACACTGTTTTTAACAGATCACGCGCGAATCGTGTTCTGTGTCGTTGTCAAACTGTCTATAATTTAATCATGAATCGATTTACGAACGAACATCGCTTGAAAATTGTTGAATTTTACTATCCAAATTCATGCTCGGTTAAGAGATCCATTTTTTTTATCGAAAAATTGTGTTCAGCAATTGCCGCATCTGCAGTGACGACCAGCCAGAAGCATTGCGTTCTATCGATCAATTTTCTCAAATGTTTTGCGTTCTTTTTATCCTACATCTTTAAAGAAAATCACCCTTTATTTGTCATGTTAAACCTATTCGTCGTCCCCAGATTACTCGAGTGGTGTTTCAGTTCAGAAAACCTTTTCATCGCAGTGTTGCTGTGTGACCAGTTGTTGACTTTCGTAGCTAACCAGATTTTTACCGAAAAATACTTCCGTTCTGACCAGAGACCACATAAGAAGGAATTGGCAAAGGTGATCTAGATTGTCTTTTAAAAAGGGCCATACTTCACTATTTTTATTTTCAAATGGTTGTAGTTCAAAATTGTCCAATCCTACAAAATAAGTGTTATATGAAAGGTTTTGCACACAATTAGTCAAGTTTCTGAATAGAAATATTGAAAAAAAATCCTAATTGACTTCTACATAGAAAAAATCCTGGTTTCGTGCTGAACGGTTCATAGGATTTTGTGCCACGTTAATCATACTTTGGATCGTCTCAATAAAAGATCCAAAAATTCGAAATTCTATTGTTGGATTTCTTTCATTGCAAAATACATTTAAATATACGGCAACACTGAGCTCCTTAGCTTATTCCTCACTCTCATTTCTACTGAATCTGTTTTGTTTTTGCTTTGTTCTGTCTTTTCCTTTTAGCACGGCTTCAACCGTACCTGAACGGTGTATGCACACGTGTACGTGCACGGAAACTTGAACCAATGTACGTACTGTGTTCGTTCGTGAACGGTATTCACTGCAGAGAACTTGAACATGGATTCGCAGTAAGTGTATAGTTGGATATGTGCTTAAAATTTCGATTATGACAAGACCAGGACCAGGACCAGGACAGGACCAGGACAGAACCAGGACAGGACCAGGACAGGACCAGGACAGGACCAGGACAGGACCAGGACAGGACCAGGACAGGACCAGGACAGGACCAGGACAGGACCAGGACAGGACCAGGACAGGACCAGGACAGGACCAGGACAGGACCAGGACAGGACCAGGACAGGACCAGGACAGGACCAGGACAGGACCAGGACAGGACCAGGACAGGACCAGGACAGGACCAGGACAGGACCAGGACAGGACCAGGACAGGACCAGGACAGGACCAGGACAGGACCAGGACAGGACCAGGACAGGACCAGGACAGGACCAGGACAGGACCAGGACAGGACCAGGACAGGACCAGGACAGGACCAGGACAGGACCAGGACAGGACCAGGACAGGACCAGGACAGGACCAGGACAGGACCAGGACAGGACCAGGACAGGACCAGGACAGGACCAGGACAGGACCAGGACAGGACCAGGACAGGACCAGGACAGGACCAGGACAGGACCAGGACAGGACCAGGACAGGACCAGGACAGGACCAGGACAGGACCAGGACAGGACCAGGACAGGACCAGGACAGGACCAGGACAGGACCAGGACAGGACCAGGACAGGACCAGGACAGGACCAGGACAGGACCAGGACAGGACCAGGACAGGACCAGGACAGGACCAGGACAGGACCAGGACAGGACCAGGACAGGACCAGGACAGGACCAGGACAGGACCAGGACAGGACCAGGACAGGACCAGGACAGGACCAGGACAGGACCAGGACAGGACCAGGACAGGACCAGGACAGGACCAGGACAGGACCAGGACAGGACCAGGACAGGACCAGAACCAGGACCAGAAACAGGACCAGAACCAGGACCAGGACCAGAAGCAGAACCATAACCAAGACTAGAACTAGAACCAGGACCAGAACCAGGACCAGAACCAAACCAGAACCAGGACTAGAACCAGGACCAAAAGCAAAACTAGAACCAAGACTAGAACCAAAACCAGAACCAGGACAAGAACCAGGATCAGAACAAGGACCAGGACCAGAAGCAGAACCAGAACCAAGACTAGAACCAGGACCAGGACCAGAACCAGGACTAGAAGCAGGACCAGAATCAGGACCAGAAACAGGACCAGAACCAGGACCAGAAGCAGGACAAGAAGGAGGACAAGAACCAGGACCGAAACCAGGACCAAAAGCAGGACTAGAACCAGGACCAGGACCAGAAGCAGAACCAGAAACAGGACCAGAACCAGGACCAGAAGCAGGACAAGAAGCAGGACAAGAACCAGGACCAGAACCAGGACCAAAACCAGGACTAGAACCAGGACCAGAACAAGGACTAGGACCAGAAGCAGAACCAGAAACAGGACAAGAAGCAGAACCAGAAACAGGACCAGAACCAGAACTAGGACTAGAACCAGGACCAGAACCAGGACCAAAAGCAAAACTAGAACCAAGACTAGAATCAAAACCAGAACCAGGACAAGAACCAGGACCAGAAACAGAACCAGAACCAGAACCAAGACTAGAACCAGGACCAGAACCAGGACCAAAAGCAAAACTAGAACCAAGACTAGAACCAAAACCAGAACCAGGACCAGAACCAGGACTAGAACCAGGACCAGAACCAGGACCAAAAGCAAAACTAGAACCAAGACTAGAACCAAAACCAGAACCAGGACAAGAACCAGGACCAGAAACAGAACCAGAACCAGAACCAAGACTAGAACCAGGACCAGAACCAGGACCAAAAGCAAAACTAGAACCAAGACTAGAACCAAAACCAGAACCAGGACCAGAACCAGGACTAGAACCAGGACCAGAACCAGGACCAAAAGCAAAACTAGAACCAAGACTAGAACCAAAACCAGAACCAGGACAAGAACCAGGATCAGAACAAGGACCAGGACCAGAAGCAGAACCAGAACCAAGACTAGAACCAGGACCAGGACCAGAACCAGGACTAGAACCAGGACCAGAACCAGGACCAAAAGCAAAACTAGAACCAAGACTAGAACCAAAACCAGAACCAGGACAAGAACCAGGACCAGAAACAGAACCAGAACCAGAACCAAGACTAGAACCAGGACCAGAACCAGGACCAAAAGCAAAACTAGAACCAAGACTAGAACCAAAACCAGAACCAGGACCAGAACCAGGACTAGAACCAGGACCAGAACCAGGACCAAAAGCAAAACTAGAACCAAGACTAGAACCAAAACCAGAACCAGGACAAGAACCAGGATCAGAACAAGGACCAGGACCAGAAGCAGAACCAGAACCAAGACTAGAACCAGGACCAGGACCAGAACCAGGACTAGAAGCAGGACCAGAATCAGGACCAGAAGCAGGACAAGAACCAGGACCAGAACCAGGACCAAAACCAGGACTAGAACCAGGACCAGAACAAGGACCAGGACCAGAAGCAGAACCAGAAACAGGACAAGAACCAGGACCAGAAGCAGGACAAGAAGCAGGACAAGAACCAGGACCAGAACCAGGACCAAAACCAGGACTAAAACCAGGACCAGAACAAGGGCCAGGACCAGAAGCAGAACCAGGACAAGAAGCAGAACCAGAAACAGGACCAGAACCAGAACCAAGACTAGAACCAGAACCAGGACCAAAAGCAAAACTAGAACCAAGACTAGAACCAAAACCAGAACCAAGACAAGAACCAGGACCAGAACCAGGACCAGAAACAGGACCAGAACCAGAACCAAGACTAGAACCAGGACCAGAACCAGGACTAGAACCAGGACCAGAACCAGGACCAGAAACAGGACCAGAACCAGGACTAGAACCATAACTAGAACCAGAACCAGAACCAGGACCAGAACCAGAACTAGAACCAGGATTAGAACCAGGACCAGAACCAAACCAGAACCAGGACTAGAACCAGTACCAGGACCCGGAAAAGGACCAGGAAAAGGATCAGAACCAGGACCAGAACAAGGACCAGAACCAAGACCTTGATCAGGACCAGAACCAGGACCAGGAATGATCGGATGAGCTATTTCTAAATCCTGAACCCGATCGAAAAAAACACTTGACCCGTATCCGAGATTGTTTTTTCTTTGAAACCCGAACCTGGCCCGCACCCGATAAAAAAATCTTCACCCGCACCCGAACCGAATCCAGAAAAAGATGTCTTCACCCGTACCTTACCCGAACCTGTTAGGTTCGATTCCCTGAAAGCTGACCAAATTTTTAAATACGAACTCGAATCGTATCCATTTAAAATATCTTCACTCGTACTGAACCCAACAAACATTTTTTTGTCGTGAATACGACTTACTTTACTATGAGGCCCCCTGTTTTTAAATTGACCTTGTACAAGAATGGGAACTTAATCTTGAATATCTCTTGTTGTATTTAACGCAGTAACAGAATTGCTTCTCCATACCATCGGAAATAAAAAAAAATGTTTGGTATGAACGAGAATGAAAGTAAAATTCGGTGCCGAAATAAGGCGCACAAAATTATAAACACATGAATTGAACGAATCATCGCACAAAGCGTATCGTGCAAACCCGACACATAGAAATACGGAATGTTTTCAGTGATAGAGTGGTCAATTTAGATATTCACTTTATAATCAAAATGCTGTTATAATTGATGTTCTAGCCAATAGCGAAACAAGTAATATTGTTTTATTGTTTATGACTTGTACATTGCTATATGTTTCAGATACAACAATTTACCAAATATGGTTTTTTGTGCATGTTATACGACAGTCGTTGCTTTCCATTCCGAAAATCCCCCACCGAAAACACATCAGCAAAACTCACACACACATGTCTTCCTGTCAAGACGACGGTGGTCCGGCAAGTGTCACCTCCAGATAGCACGTAATTACGTGTCAAAAGAGCATCACTGCTTCACTGTCTGTCTGTCAATATGGAAGCAGCAAGCAAACTAAGACGGTGAGATTGCAATAACCAACAAGACGTGGACGGACAAGGAATTTTTGACATCCTACCTGTGCTGTACTGTCACCGACATCCTGCTTCCTGTTTCCTGCCTGCTGATGATGTATCGGCAATGTTTTGGTTGTCATGCTAATCAATCATTTCCCCCTTTTCTTCGAAACGCGCTCACCGACCAGCTCTTCAATCAGATTCTACATCCATCAGATGGAAAATCGGAATTTCAGCAACAGAAACTCCTCATCGATACGTACACTTAGCAAAGAACACAATCACCGATTATACGCTTTGGTGACTGCTTCGAAAGTGTCATCATCGGTTGTTAGGATGGAAGAAGGCACGGGGAGGGGGGAGGAGCGGACTAAACACGAGTCCACCCACGAACGGATGATTGTTTAGCTACTTATTGCTTAAAGGTGGGATTAGTTTAACAAATCCTTTTCCGTCCAACGCCGGCAGGTTTGCGTGCATGTGTGTGTGTGGATATTGGATATCGCACCGTTTTCAGATCGTGCTCCAGGATTTGATTGTTTGCTCTAGTAGAAAATGAGATTCCCACCCCGTACCAATCCACCCCCAGCCGGGTGCCGGGGGAGACCTCCTTTCGACTCCTGTTGTACAACGAGATCAAATATTTATCTTAAATAAATATCAGCAAATGATTGATTTTAATAGAATAAATATTTGCTACATTATTTATTGCCTTCGTAGTTCGTAGTTCCCGAAGAAGTGGCCCACGGGGGCGACTTTGCTGGCTCGTCTCGGCTGCGTGTGACAGGTGAACCTAATAAGATCGAGGGCGGCTTTTGTGTCGAGGGCCTGACAGAGCGAGCCGGGAATGGGCAATCGAGTCAAGTCGGCAGAAGGTGCGAATCCTTGGGCAAGGTACTGGTTGCCAAAGGCTTACCGGCGGCACTGTTTGACTGTTGTAGTTATTGTTTGCACAAGCTACTGTCTGTCGGTTGTACTTCGTTCGCATCGAAAGAAGAGGAAATTGAGGGTAAAAGTCATTACAAAGCACGACCCGGAATGCATTCAGGTACGACGAAGAAATTAGATTTGTTGTTCGGAACAGATGGAAAGACGGACGAACGAGGTGTTCAAACACAACCACCTCAGCTCGGGGTCTCCCGTTGTGTTGTAAAGTCACGTAGTCTGTGGATGACTAGTTGACATCCGAAGATCAAATTATTTTCACGTTTTAGTGTGACATTTCCATTACTGGTTATCGAAGATGCAGAAAACCGTGAGTAACGGGGAGAATGTCTTTCGAACAGTAATTGTCAAAGCTGAATGAAATCTTGATAATTTGATTGAGTGTGTGTTACAAAGTTGTTACTATAAACAGCTTGCATTGTTATGAATAAGTGATTAGCTGAGTGGCCCGTACCGACCAATTAATTGATAGTATCTAATATTATATATGTTATATCATAAATTTCAATTTAAAAAATAAAAATATAAGCTCTCAACAGAATAGTAAAATTTTTGCATCCAAATATTTTGAAAATCGGTAAGAAATTTAAATTTTTGTAAGTGAAATATAATTTTTAAACTTGTTAAATTATGTTCTACACATTAAAAATATTCAAATTCGACGCCTGGAATAGAATTAATTTAAATTTCCACTCAAAATCTAAATACTCAAGAAAACAAAACTCAGACCTCAATACTCGGGATTCAAAAATCGAATTTCGAAATTCAAAGCACGTAACTCGCAAAATTGAAACTGAAAATGCAAAACTCAGAAGCAATAAACTTCAAACTCAAAGTTAGAAACTCAAAACTCGAAAAACGAAAATCGATAGGTCGAAACCCTAAATTGAAAGATCGAAACCAAAATATTTAAAGTCCAAAATCAAAATTCAAATTAAAATTCCGAATTTAGAAGGAGATTTTTATTGCGAATTCAAAATTCATACTCAAATCAAATCAAAACTCAGAACAGAAAACTCAAACCCAAAATTCCCAAATTCATAATTCGAAATATAACATTAAAAACTACAAAATTGAAAATATAAACTAAAACCACAAAATTCGAAATCTAAAATCCAAATGAAAAATTCAAAATACAAAATACAAAATACAAAATACAAAATACAAAATACAAAATACAAAATACAAAATACAAAATACAAAATACAAAATACAAAATACAAAATACAAAATACAAAATACAAAATACAAAATACAAAATACAAAATACAAAATACAAAATACAAAATACAAAATACAAAATACAAAATACAAAATACAAAATACAAAATACAAAACACAAAATACAAAATACAAAATACAAAATACAAAATACAAAATACAAAATACAAAATACAAAATACAAAATACAAAATACAAAATACAAAATACAAAATACAAAATACAAAATACAAAATACAAAATACAAAATACAAAATACAAAATACAAAATACAAAATACAAAATACAAAATACAAAATACAAAATACAAAATACAAAATACAAAATACAAAATACAAAATACAAAATACAAAATACAAAATACAAAATACAAAATACAAAATACAAAATACAAAATACAAAATACAAAATACAAAATACAAAATACAAAATACAAAATACAAAATACAAAATACAAAATACAAAATACAAAATACAAAATACAAAATACAAAATACAAAATACAAAATACAAAATACAAAATACAAAATACAAAATACAAAATACAAAATACAAAATACAAAATACAAAATACAAAATACAAAATACAAAATACAAAATACAAAATACAAAATACAAAATACAAAATACAAAATACAAAATACAAAATACAAAATACAAAATACAAAATACAAAATACAAAATACAAAATACAAAATACAAAATACAAAATACAAAATACAAAATACAAAATACAAAATACAAAATACAAAATACAAAATACAAAATACAAAATACAAAATACAAAATACAAAATACAAAATACAAAATACAAAATACAAAATACAAAATACAAAATACAAAATACAAAATACAAAATACAAAATACAAAATACAAAATACAAAATACAAAATACAAAATACAAAATACAAAATACAAAATACAAAATACAAAATACAAAATACAAAATACAAAATACAAAATACAAAATACAAAATACAAAATACAAAATACAAAATACAAAATACAAAATACAAAATACAAAATACAAAATACAAAATACAAAATACAAAATACAAAATACAAAATACAAAATACAAAATACAAAATACAAAATACAAAATACAAAATACAAAATACAAAATACAAAATACAAAATACAAAATACAAAATACAAAATACAAAATACAAAATACAAAATACAAAATACAAAATACAAAATACAAAATACAAAATACAAAATACAAAATACAAAATACAAAATACAAAATACAAAATACAAAATACAAAATACAAAATACAAAATACAAAATACAAAACACAAAATACAAAATACAAAATACAAAATACATATTCAAATGTAAAATAATGTAATGTAAAATGTAAAACTGTAAAACTGTAAAAATGTAAAACTGTAAAAATGTAAAAGTGTAAAAATGTAAAAATGTAAAATGTAAGAATGTAAGAATGTAAGAATGTAAGAATGTAAGAATGTAAGAATGTAAGAATGTAAGAATGTAAGAATGTAAGAATGTAAGAATGTAAGAATGTAAGAATGTAAGAATGTAAGAATGTAAAAATGTAAAAATGTAAAAATGTAAAATTGTAAAATTGTAACACTGTAAAACTGTAAAACTGTAAAACTGTAAAACTGTAAAACTGTAAAACTGTAAAACTGTAAAACTGTAAAACTGTAAAACTGTAAAACTGTAAAACTGTAAAACTGTAAAACTGTAAAACTGTAAAACTGTAAAACTGTAAAACTGTAAAACTGTAAAACTGTAAAACTGTAAAACTGTAAAACTGTAAAACTGTAAAACTGTAAAACTGTAAAACTGTAGAACTGTAAAACTGTGAAACTGTAAAACTGTAAAAATGTAAAAATGTAAAAGTGTAAAAATGTAAGAATGTAAGATTGTGAAAATGTAAAAATGTGAAATTGTA
Source organism: Malaya genurostris (assembly GCF_030247185.1). Lineage (NCBI taxonomy): Eukaryota > Metazoa > Arthropoda > Insecta > Diptera > Culicidae > Malaya > Malaya genurostris. The sequence goes on from NC_080570.1 coordinate 151,710,767, forward strand.
CAAATGTAAAAATGTAAAAATATAAAAATTTAAAAATGTAAAAAATTAAAAATGTAGAAATGTAAAAATGTAAAAATATAAGAATGTAATAATGTCAAAATGTAAAAATGTAAAAATAAAAAAAATGTAAAAATTAAGAAAAGTAAAAATGTAAAAAATGTAGAAATGTAAAAATGTAAAAATGTTAAAATGTAAAAATATAAGAATGTTAAAATGTCAAAATGTAAAAATGTAAAAATAAAAAAATGTGAAAATGTAAAAATGTAAAAATGTAAAAATGTAAAAATGTAAAAATGTAAAAATGTAAAAATGTAAAAATGTAAAAATGTAAAAATGTAAAAATGTAAAAATGTAAAAATGTAAAAATGTAAAAATGTAAAAATGTAAAAATGTAAAAATGTAAAAATGTAAAAATGTAAAAATGTAAAAATGTAAAAATGTGAAAATGTAAAAATGTAAAAATGTAAAAATGTAAAAATGTAAAAATGTAAAAATGTAAAAATGTAAAAATGTAAAAATGTAAAAATGTAAAAATGTAAAAATGTAAAAATGTAAAAATGTAAAAATGTAAAAATGTAAAAATGTAAAAAAGTAAAAATGTAAAAATGTAAAAATGTAAAAATGTAAAAATGTAAAAATGTAAAAATGTAAAAATGTAAAAATGTAAAAATGTAAAAATGTAAAAATGTCAAAATGAAAAAATTAAAAAAGTAAAAATGTAAAAATGTAAAAATGTAAAAATGTAAAAATGTAAAAATGTAAAAATGTAAAAATGTAAAAATGTAAAAATGTAAAAATGTAAAAATGTAAAAATGTAAAAATGTAAAAATGTAAAAATGTAAAAATGTAAAAATGTAAAAATGTAAAAATGTAAAAATGTAAAAATGTAAAAATGTAAAAATGTAAAAATGTAAAAATGTAAAAATGTAAAAAAGTAAACATGTAAAAAGTGCGAAAGGAGCTATACTAAATTATAGGTATAAACAAAAAATACAATCACGGATTATCGATCAGCCGAAGACAAGTTTGTAATTTTACGTAAGTTTGTAATTTTTGCTGATTCCGGTATGTTTGAAAATTTGAAAATGGAAATACACTTTCGCAACTTTCTAAGACAACAAGCTGCCACACTCGACGCGTCGTCCCTTCTAGTTGAGAACTCATCCCCGAAAGCATCCAACACTGCTCCTGACAATGATTTTCATTAGCTAAATTTGCGCGCGATTGCAATTATGAATCATAATTAACTACAAGAAGAAGCAAATCCCCCTTGGATTTGTTGGCCTTAGACCTAAGCCGATGGTTTGCCTGTATTTTTTTTTTTTTTGTTTCTTTTCGCCTTCCTGCGGGGTTCATTCGGGAGCACGGTAACCGCGCGGCTAGAGAAAAACATCCCTTTTAATATAATTAGTCTGAGCGAGAGCAAGCGGCGCCAGATCCGGTGGAAAATCGAAGGGATTGGTTTCCTTGGGAATCGGTGCTCGTTAGCCATCATCCATTCCGCCCTTCGGTTTCGGTTCGGCAGCATTATCTTGGAAGCGGAAAAATTCCAACTATTTTTCGGCAAAAGTGTCCGGAGGAACAAGAGGTCGGAGAACGCAACGCAACGCAGGACGAATTCTAAAGATGCTAACCCTTAATTAATTCACTAAATCAAATGTTTTTTATGGCTGCTAGCCGCTTTGCTCTCCTCTTCCGGTTCGACCGGCGTGGAAGGGTGGATCGGGGCAGCGCTGCGGCAACGAGGCCGAGCAAAACCCGTTGAATTGTTGCGTAAATCATTTGTTGATTGGGGCGGAAATTATTGCTTTCAATGAGGTTCTCGAAGGTTGTGCGTTTTCAAGTCAGCAGAGGGGGTAGCCGGGGAACTTTTTGCTCTGAGATTTCTATAATTAATTTACTTGCTGTTCACACTAATCCATATCCTGTTCAACTGATATGAGATTGTCCCAAACTGCAACAGAAAACATACACTTTTTTATTAGGATTAGCATCTCCAAAGGACCAGATGCTCTTTTCGAATCATGATGTTTATTTACTTCTGAATAATTGATGGCTTTCAATTCCAACTTCTATTTTCATTCATTATCCTCATTTTTTTCACTGCCTGTCCTAAATTCACCCCATGATTTTTTCCTCCATTTCCTTTTACTTCAAATGAAAATTGTTTCTGATCTCTCCCAGTGTGGTTGTAGGTTGTAAGTACTTATCTGGGAAGCAGAAGTGAATTTAAATATTCATGGGCCTGCATCGGAAAAAAAATCACAAGTGACCCTAGCTTCTTGTGTCTAAGCTTGAAATATAACTCGTGTGCTTCTGAACAGGTATTTTTTCTGTAAATTAAGATTTGAGGAAGTTTTTGTGAGCTAAGCAAGGTTTCCAAACTGTAAATGATTTATATCTCTGCTTCAACAGCTCCTATTACTCATGAATTAGCATCGCGTTGGTGGCTCTAAGGAAAGAGTCTCTAACAAGGCAGTTGTTGCATGTTCGAGCCCCGATTTAGATGAACTATTAGTGGCATTAATATCGTAACAATAGTAACAAAGTATCAACGTACAAAGATACCACAGTACTAAACAAAGTGCCAAAATATTAAACAAAGTACCAGAATACAAAACAAAGTTCCAAACTACTAAACTAGTTTAAAAGTACCAAAACACTAAGAAAAGTATAAAAGTACTGAACAAAGTTTAAAAATACTAAACAAAGTACCAAAGTGCTAACTTAAGTACCAAAACACTCAACGAAGTTCAAAAGTACTAAAAAAAAGTACAAAACTATAAAAGTGCAACTGTACAAAAGTACAAGTGTACAAAAGTTCAGAAGTACCAAAGTACAAAAGTAGCAAAGAACAGAAATACCAAAGTACAAAAGTACAGACATTCAAAATTACAAAAGTACAAGTGTACAAAAAGACAAAAAGTTCAATAAGTACAAAAAGACAAAAGCTGCAAAAAGTACAAAATGTATTAATATTACAAAAAGAGTAAAAAGTATAAAAAGTACAAGAAATATAAAAAGAATAAAAAGTACAAAAAGTACAAACAGTACAAAGAGTTCAAAGAGTACAAAAAGTACAAAAAAATACAAAAAGAAGAAAAAGTACAAAAAGTGGAAAAAGTACAAAAATAAACAGAAAGTACAAACATCAAGAAAAGGGCAAAAAGTACAAAAAATACAAAAAGCACAAAAAAATCAAATACAAAAAGTGCATTAAAACATTAAGTACAAAAAGTACTACAGAAAGTACTGCGAAAAGTATCACAAAAAGCACTACAAAAAGAACAACAAAAAGTACTACAAAAGTACTGAAAGAGTACTACAAAAAGGAGTAAAAAATACAACTAAAAGTTCTACAAAAATTATCAACAATTTCAGAAGTACTAAAAAAAATCAATAAAAAGTACTAAATGTGCAAAAAGTACTAAATCAGTACCGCTAAAAGTACTACAAAAAGTACTATATAAAGTACTATGAAAAGTTCTTCCAAAATTACTGATAAAAGTACTACAAAAGGTATTACAAATGTACTACAAAATATACAAAGTGTACTACAAAAAATATTATAAAAAGGACTACAAAAAGTACTACAAAAAATACTACATAAAGTTCTAAAAAAAATACTACAAAAAGTATTAAAAAAGTGCTCCAAAAATACACTACAAAAACTACTCCAAAAAATACTACAAAAATACTACAAAAAGCACTTCAAAAAGTACTTGGAGAAGTACTACAAAAAGGACTAAAAAATATCACAAAAAGTACTATAAAAAGTCCTACAAAAAGTACGATTGTATTTTGTAGTACTTTATCTACAAAAGTACTAAAAAAATACTCCAAAAATCTTCAAAAAACTACTCCGAAAAACACTACAAAAAGTACAATATAAAGTACTACAAAAACATTTACAAAAAGTACTTTGAAAAGTACTACAACTAGTACTACAAAAAGTACTACAAATAGTACTACAAAAAGAGCTTCAATAAGTACTTGGAGAAGTACTACAAAAAGTACTACAAGATGTACTATAAAAATACTATAAAAAGTACTACGAAAAGTACCTAAAAAGTACTACAAAAACACTACAAAAACTACTCCAAAAATACTACAAAAATACTAAATAAAGAGCTACAAAAAGTACAACAAAAAGAATTACAAAAAGTACTGTAGAAAGAATTACAAAAAGGACTATAAAAAGTTCTTCAAATAGTACAACAAGAGTACTACAAATAGCACTACAAAAAGTGCTTCAAAAAATACTTCGAGAAGTACTACAAAAAGTACTATAAAAAGTACTACAAAAAATACAACAAAAAGTACTAGAAAGGAATTCTAAAAAACTACAAAAAGTACTACAAGAAGTATTACAAAAATTACTACAAAAATTACTACAAAAAGTGCTAAATAAAGAGCTACAAAATATGCTTCTCAAAGTACTACAAAAATTATTTTAAAAAAAAGTACTAAATAATTTGCTACAAAAAGGACTACTAAAAGTGCTATAAAAAGTACTGCAAATAATACTGAAATGTATTACAAAAAATACTGAAAAAATTACTACAAAAAGTACTACAAAAAGTACTCAAAAAATTACATCAAGAAATACTAAATAAAGTACTATAAAAAGTACTACAAAAACATTCCAGAAAGTACTACAAAAAATACTCCAAAAAGTATTACAAAAGTTACTAAAAGAAGTACTTCCAAAAAAACTATTTAAAAATACGGTAAATAGTACTAAAAAGTACTACAAAAAGTACTGAAAAAATTACTTCCAAAATTACTAAATAAAGTACTACAAAAAGTACTACAAAAAGTACTATAAAAAGTACTACAAGAATATTCCAACAATTTATTTGCAAAAAGTAATACAAAAATCACTACAGAAAGTACTAAATAAAGTCCTACAAAGAGAACTTCGAAAAGTACTATGAAAAGTACTGTAAATAGTACTAAAAAAAGTACTACAAAAAGTACTATAAAAAGTATTACAAAAAGTACTATGAAAAATACTATTAGAAGCACTTCAAAAAGTTCTTAAAAAAGTACTAAAGTACTACAAATAGTAATAAAAAGTTTTATACAATTCTATAAAAAGTACTATAAAAAGTTGTACAAAAAATACTATAAAAAGTTCTACAAAAGAACTATAAAAAGTACTGCAAAAAGGACTGCAAAAAATACTACAAAAAGTACTATAAAAAGTATTATAAAAATAACACAAAAAGTACTATAAAAATACTACAAAAAGTACTATTTGAAGGGCTTTTAAAAGTATTACAAAAAATACTGAAATAGAACGACATAAAGTATTATATTAAGTATTACAAAAAATACTACAAAAAGTATATTAAATAGTGCTACAAAAAGTACTTCAAAATATATTACAAGAAGTAATACAAAAATTACATCAAAAAGTACTACAAAAAGTGCGAAGTACTAAAATTACATAAAGAACAAAAAGTAAAAAGATAATCAAGTACAAAAAAAACAAAAGGTAGAAAATGTATGTTTTTTTCTATATTTTTTTTACCAGCTCAATTTTCTCGTAGATGGCTGAGCCAATTTCAGATACGTTCAAAAGCTGCTATCGGGTCTTTGATCAATTCCGAAGATAGAACGGGAAAAGTGACGTAACCGTCAAACTTAACTTTTTTTATAATAATTTTACCGGAATAGCTGAACCAAATTTAACAATCTTAGACAATCTTAGTTTGGAAACGACAGTTGAATTATTATAAAGTTCGTAAAGTAAATGAACCGATCGTAAGGCAAATGACCTGACCGTCAATAGATAGTAGTTATTTAGAGGTTAACTTTACGTCTGCTTAGCGGTTTAGATGGCCTTAGCTGTTCAACATAAACTGCTAATGCACTGATGAGTTGAAGGCAAAATGTAAAAATAAGATAACTGTACTGAGTACTTCGTCCAAATCATTACCCATTCGGCACCAAAATCCCCTTAATAACTAACCTTTCTTGTGTTTATTCAAGAGTCAAAGGAACGTATTTTGAAGAATCCTTATGTAATTTATATGAAAATTTTTTGAAACAGGTTTTTTTATCGGTATTGCTTTAACATTTACTGTTCGTCCTTTAATCTAAACAAATTATAGTATCATCGACTGTTTTCAATTTTTTGTAAGTATTAAGTTATTTTGAATCAAGAACTCAATCATATTCTCCTCTAAACTGACGTTTCGGCCCTGGAAAATTAAATCACTTTTTCATACGGCTATCTTCTTCCTTCCACTACGTTTCGAACACTGAAACTTTGAATAATCGAATCGACGCAGTTTACAGAATTGAGTCGGAAACAAACAATGCTTCAAACGTACGAAGTTAATCATTGAAACTAATTGGTGAGTGTTTGACAAGGAATCAGAAGTTGAACAAGAATAATTTCACTGTATTTCATCCAAAATATAGAAACATATTAAGCTTGACATTTCGGGTATTGATGATTCGGATTTTTGTCTTTAATACAATTCACACAATATATTAACCTATGAGAATGATTTCAGATATTCAGAAGTGTAGTGTTTTATTCGTATTCACGTCATCCAGTTATGACTCTGATATTACCTACCCATTTTTTTTAAAATAACTTTTAGATCGCTTCAAAATGGTTTTAAAGTTCCACAGCAACGTGAACATGACGCCTAAAATTCATCACTTTTCAACAATGCAAGAAAATACTGATTAAAAGTATGCTACAACATTTCTCTTCCAAATTACTTGCATGTCTATCAATAATCACAGAATGATCTCATAAAATGTCTTACCGGAATGTTTTATCATCTCCATTACAAGTCTACACATCCAATCCAATAGGACCGGACCGGACCGGACCGGATGCAAATAACATGATGTTTTACATGAGTCGTTTCCGCCTTCACCACCGCGCCGGATTTCCACCGGGAAGTTAGTAGAAGCTAGTCCCGGTTGCTCTTCATTATCCGTCAGAAGCCGTAGCAGAATGCGTAATTAAGACGGTTGCAATTTTCATTCAAGGTAAGCATAGCTGGGTATGTTGCACGGGAACGGTTTTCCAAACATCTCTCTTTCTCTCTCTCTCACCGCGAAGATATGCTGCTCCGGACTGCTACACCCCACCTAGAGGGGTGGTAGTTCATCAAGGCTTTCGGTCGGGAAGTTTATTGATTCTAGAGCCCGTAACAAGAATTCCATTCGGTCTTTCGTTTACGGTCGAGGGTTTCGCACTCGGTTTTTCGCAACGCGGTCTCTGCGTTGTTACGGAAGAAGTAAGCCAACAGAAGAAGCATCCACCTCTCACTCCAACCCCGTCGAAGTGGTGGTGGTAAAAAGGACGAGAATAAAGGGAACAGCAACAGTAAGAATCAGTCTACATATTTCATAACTTTATGACTATTCAATATTAAAGACGTCGGATGCGGCGAAACGGCACAAACGGCGAAGGAAGTTCGGGATGATGCCGGAGGGTCGTCGGTTCGGCGGAAGCAAGTGTTTAATATTTGCCCCCGTTTTTTTTTTCTTCTTTTTTCACCCTTTGTGCGAAACGATGGGCTACAAATCGCTGACGAGAGGGGGGGGGGCAGGGCTGTGTAAAGACTGACACAGAAAGTACACACTCCGGTGTTTGTCGACATTTGTATGGTCGGTAGTCCTCCTCTAAATTGTACCCCGAGGCGTTAATATCTGCTACGCTTTTTGCTTTTCCGTTGGAGTCGGAACCGGGTACCAGCTTGCACATTGTTCTCCGGCTTTTGGTTGGTTTTGTCTTTATCTCAATAGCGCCGTTTCCCTGCTTCAGCCAGCCAGCACCGTCATCCCATTCCCCCTCGTACCAGTCGTATCGTATCGTATCGCATCGTAGTCTAAAAGGGAACCGTTCTGATAGTGCCGTCTTTGTGTGATGAATGCTCCGGAGAAGTTGAAACCTGTCGGTACCTTGATTTCCGGCACCCGCGTGTTCTGTTTGCTTGTTTGCCGAAGGTAAACATTCGAATGTACAACAACAGGCGACAACGAACCTACTAAAGATTAGCAGGGATGTGTTGGCTGCGAAGATGTCCCGACGACAGACGGTGGATCGCGTTTCAAAGATGCCCGAACCATTCGGCCCAGCTTCGGTTAAGTTGGAACTAAATTAATGATTCATATCTACTTTTATACTATAAACAAGTTTGTCGATTTTCGTGGCAAGCAATTTTTTCCTGAATCAACAGGCTAGGAATCGTCATTAAAAGTCTTATCCACGATTACCAATAGACATTTCAGGGTGTCTGAAAAATCTGTTGAAATAGAAGGCATACAGATTCCCATCAGAACTCAATCATTTTCCATCACTGACTCTGAATTTGCGGTGCTCGTAAGTTCCTATCACATGCCGCCCCGTTAGTCTAGTATGAAGAGGCATTTGGTTAACGATTTTAATGAGATTTTAATGAATTCTTCTAGACATATAAACTTTGTTCCGAAAAATCAATTCTGTTTCAATCCCCCTAGTGGTGCCTTTTCTCATTACCATTTCATGAGAAATCGATGCAAGTTTCATGTTGGCCATTTCGAACGATTGTTTCCGGAACCTGAATCGGGAGACTGTCACAGTTCCAGTAAGTTTTTAGGGCCATCAAATAGTCAGGCCTACAAGTTCAATTAGCTCTACAATCTGCTTCGAAAATTTCGTACTTTTCTGTGCCGTCAACTATCATATTAAACATTTTTATCTTTCAGTATCCTGCACATCGGATCCGGATAGCATTCAATCTCATTCATTTATTTATGTTTTTGATTTCTTCGCTACGGTGTTGGTTTTCGTTTTCTTTGCCGCTTGTACGGAATCGAAATACACAGCGTGCTACGCTCGTAGAGGCGGTGTTGTGTTTTCTTCTTCCGTGCCACCGCATGTACGTATCGGTGCGCGTAATTCCAGAATCGGAAGTCAGATCGGGATGAAATGGGAGGAGTTATGTATGGAATTATAAGAACCATTCATGTGAACCTATGCTAGTAAAAATCGGCCAAGTCATCACTGAGAAAAGTGAGCTTGGTTCATTCTAGAGATTGTGACCTTTATTACCGGTGCTTCCTTACGGGTAGTGGTATAGCCGGAATTGATACGTTCAACCGTCAACTGACAATGCCTATCGATTAGAACTGTTTTGAGCTCCCAGCAAACTCAATTTTCCCTGTTTTGCAGCGCTGTATAATAAAAATGTTAAACATTCTTTATCCTGTAACTTCGGAACCGAATGTCGGATCCAAATGAAATTCAGAAATGTTGTACAGGAGACCAATCATTTCAAGTTTGTAAAAATCGGTCACACCATTTCTGAAAAAAAATGTGTAAGTAATTTGAAATTGCAATTTTTACACTAATCCCCCTGTAATTACGGAATCGGAAGTCGGATCAGGATGAAATTTAATAATTTTCTATGGGACCATAAGACCTTTCATTTGAATCTAATTTTGTGAATATCGGTGCAGCCATCTCCGAATAAAGTTTGTACTCATATTTCCAGTTTTTTGCACATTTTATCCCATAATTCCGGAACCAGAAGTAAGATTCTAACAAAATACAGGAAATTTGTATGAAACCACAAGATCTTTTGTTTGAATCTAAGTTTGTGAAAATCGGTTCAGCCATCTTCGAGAAAAGTTAGTGCAAAAAATATAAAATAATGAGCTTATAACTTTTTTTTAATATCAATTGAGGGATTTGAGATTTCCCAAATCGAAATTTTTTTGATCCCAAATGTTTTAGAAAAGGTAAACGGTCTAGAAGAGGTGTCATCTCAAAACCAATTTTTTCAGGTAGAATCAATTTAATTTTTTTTTTTTTTGAGATTTTTTGTCAGTACTTGTAAAATTATCGATTTTATTCACAGATATAATTTTGGAGAACACACCAAATCTGGACGTTTCATGCATTTCTATGACATTTTGCATCAAACAAAAAATTTCTCTAGTTTTAGGCTTTTTTTCGAAGTTACGCGGATTTTTGCGCGGATTTGTACACGATACGTATCCCCCGCGTAAAAAAAGACCTCAAGGTGGGATGACACAAGAAAACCACAAAACTTTGGAGATTCGCTCGAAAAAGTTGTTTAAAAATAAACCGTATAAAAAGAACCGCATAAAAAGAGACTTGAGTGTATTTCTATACATAAAAGAGTTTCCATTCATTTTTTGAGATGCGGCAGAAGTCTTCCACATATAACGAAAAAAAATTACAAATACAACTAAACATGTACTATTCGATGCTGTTCAATTGATTAAATTAAAATCACTACCACATCCCTTAGAGTAATCGAAAGATTGGTCTCCTTTTCTCTAGCTGGAAGGTATAAAACCCCCTAAACATTTATAGTCAGAAAGGCGGGACTAAAGAGAGTGCAAACATTGCCCGGCCGCAGAACTGCGCACACGATGCGGATTAAAGTATAACTGAAACGAACATTTCAATGGAAGTCAATTTCAAATAGTGCTTTGAAATCTATTGTTGGCTCTTAAAAGATTCGAATTGTCGAGTTTCTTCCATGTTTCACATGAACGCGAATATTGCCACTCGTTCGGTGCGAACCCGATCATCAGGGCATAACAGGATGTTCACAAAATTTTTTCTGAGTTTTATATTTACATCGCATTAAATTATAGCAAAATGTTGAATATCCTTCAAAAGAGTTCGATCATGTTTTCTATTTTCAACACGAGTAATGCTGTGCTTCAATAAAGAGTATTAGCGCAGTTTTGTTTCCGAAAATAGAGAGTGTTAAATTATTAAAAGTGACGCTGCAAAAACGTGAAACCAAAATCTAAACAGGGTTAAAAACTATTTGGATTAATAACAGGCCTTTTCAGTTGCTGGTTGAAAATAGCGTACTCGGTTTTACCGGATCCCAAAACTACTGATAATAGAGATCAAAAATTTCTGAAAGAAACTAATATCGATTTTTTTAATCCTTGTTGTACGTTTTACTATTTTGTTTTAAAGATGCTTCTACGTTGTTTTGATGAATAAATGGTATTGATTTACGGCATTAGAAGGCAATAAGTGTTTGTTAATTAAATATCTGCTTTATTCAACCATGAACATGAACTTAGTGAAGCATCTAGCGCCGATGATAAGGCAAATAGGTGAATAATTTGTTGGTATTTAGTTGCTAATTAGTTACGGTAATTGTGACTTTGTTGCTCAATTTTTTTTTTGGTAATTTCATATGAAGTTAACAAAGCACCTCTCGTAAATAAGCTGGAAAGCAAATTGGAACCCAGTGGATAATTTGTTTCATATTAGTTGCTAATTAGTTACGATGGTTTTAAATTTGTTGCTCATTTTTTCGAGTACTTAGCTAAGCTCATTTGAAGTTAACGAAGCAAAGCAAAGTCTTGGCATTAAATTCCTTTTGTGGAATTTGGCTTTTCTGTTTCAACAGACTTCGCAGCCGATTCTTAGTGTACAGAATCATTGCATGACTAGTACTATGGATCCTGCTGACACTAAGAATCCTTCCAGGTAGGGGCTCGAACATACGACAACTGGCTTGTAAGACCAGCGTCCTATGCACTGAACCACCAACCCGGGACTCATATAGAAAGGCTATAGAATCACTGTGAAAACCGACTTTTGAACTGAGGCCCGGAGGGTCGAATGTCATATACCATTCGACTCAGCTCGACGAACCGATATGTGTATGTGTGTATGTGACAAATAATGTCACTCACTTTTCTCAGAGATGGCGTAACCGATTTTAACAAACTTAGATTCAAACGAAAGGTCTTATACTCCCATAGATTGGTACTGAATTTTATCTATATCGGACTTCTGGTTCCGGAATTTCATGGCAATATGTGCAAATCTATGAGAAAATGCGTATTCAATGTTCTCGGAAATTTCTCAACCGATTTTCACAAACTTAGATGCAAATGAAAGGTCTTGAGATTCTTCAAAAAGGCCTTGAGAAGTTGATCCAGATCTGACTTCCGGTTCCGGTATTACAGTGACATTAGTAAAACATTTTAATTTCATGAGGATTCTTTTCACAAGCGATGGCGAAACTAGGTGCACATTTTTATAAAAAATACTGGTAAATTCATCTAGTTGCCAGACCAGTTGGTGGACATATAAATCTACTTTGGGACTACTAGTGCCCGGTTTCCGCTTCCGAACGCACCGGTAGTAGTGAAGAAAACCTCCAAAACCGGAACTCACTTCGATTTCTCAGCAACGGTTAAACCGATTTTCACAAATAATGATTCAAATTGAAGCTCTCAGTGTCTTGAAAGATACTGCGCAATTTCATCCAGATCCGACTTCCGGTTCCGAAATTATAGGGCGATGAGTCTCAAAACTTTCATACTGTCAAACAAAATGATGATGCAAAACCAGTACGCATCGGTACGTGCTGGTACGGAAGAAGCAAACACCACCGCATAGCACAAAGCGTGCTTTGTTTAATTTTGTGTAGCGTGCAGTGTTGCCACATTTAAATCATTATTAACTTGACATAACAGTTTACAAATTGAAAAGGTGATGGTAGTTTATACCAAAGAAAATTTTTGATTTTATTCAAGCTTCAAAAAAAAAACTTGACAGAATCTTCTAGTGATGTTTTTGAAAATATAAGTAATATGAGAAAGGCATCATTACACCACTACGTGGATAAAAAAGGGTTTTTCTACAGTTTATCACTTCCAGCTGAAAATAGTCCGAGTGCGATCCAACAAAAAGTATCGCTCATAGGAGAGATTCAAACCAGCTTAGGTTGTAGAACATCTTTAAAGAATGTCCCAGAAAGTATGGACGCAACCAAAAACCGCTGCCATTTCGCAATGGTTCAGAATCTGTCTCTTTTTATAGCACTTGTGCAGTTGTTTATTCGTTTTCATTAGTTTGTTTCGAAATGCGTGGACTTTCAGCAGAACAACGTCGAAAAATTGTGTACAAATGGTGCACAGAACGCGGACTGTCACTGAGAAAGATAACAAAAATGGAAGGATGTGGATGTGGCCAAAAAGTGGGCACTTCGAAGTCAAATGTACTTCGTACTAAAGAACGTTTGAATCTTCGAACCTATAAGAAGCAGAAACAACCAAAACGTAGTCCGAAACAAGAAACATCGATCAAGTCGAGGGTTAGAAATCTGTACAATACGATTCTTGCTGGAAATTTGAACTGCATAATGATGGACGACGAAACTTACGTGAAATTCGATTACAAATCCTTGCCGGGACCACAATATTATACGATGCGAGAAGGGCAAGTGTTAAACCAGTCCGAGACATCGATTGAATTCGAAAAATTTGGTAAGAAAGCTATGGTCTGGCAAGCAATTTGTAGCTGCGGTAAGATTTCGAAACACTTCATCACCACTGCTTCAATGAACAGCGAAATATACATCAAGGAATGTTTACAAAAACGACTTCTACCCATGGTTCGAAGCCACATGGATCCCGTTGTCTTCTGGCTAGATCTTGCTTCTTGCCACTACTCGAAATCAACGGTAGAATTGGTATACTATCAAAAATGTAACCTTCGTCCCAAAAGACATGAATCCACCAAATTGCCCACAACTTCGACCAATTGAGGAATTTTGGGCATTAACGAAGGCACATCTTAGGGAACATGTCTCGGCAGCCGAAACCATTCTACAGTTCGAAAAAGATTGGAAAAAAGTGTCAAAACTTGTTGCCAAGAAGTCTGTACGGAATTTAATGAGGAACGTTCGCAAGAAGGTGCGCCAGCTAGTCTACAATGGCTAAGTAGCAAATGTTGAGAATAATATTCTGTTGTTGTAGTCTAATATTATCAGTATATCAAATAAAATTTGAATATCTAAAACTAGTGAATTGTTTACAGCGAAATCAAAGTGCGTTCATACTTTCTGGGACAGTCTTTATGGTAAGAAAAAACTTAACAAGATCAAGTTTTAGGTCTGGCTTCGTTCTCCAAGAGAAATCTTTTTGCCACTTAAAACAATTATGTTGCTCGACCTATCTTTTACGTTCTAACACATGGATCAATAAGTCCCGAGACTAACAAAGGAAACAACATTTTTTTTGCAAAATTTTTTTTATTCATCAACATAATCACCTTTTAGGGTGATACAATGGTTCCAACGTTTTTCCAATTTTTCAATACCATGTTTATAAAAAAATTTGTCTTTCGCTTCAAAATAAGCTTCAGTTTCAACGATGACCTCCTCATTTGAGCCAAATCTTTTTCCCTGGAGCATTTTTTTAAGATCAGCAAAGAGCCAGTAGTCACTGGGGGCTAAATCTGGCGAGTATGCGGTGTGGGGAAGCAGATCAAAGCCCAATTCGTTCAATTTCGCCATTGTTTTCATCGAATTGTGGCAGGGTGCATTGTCTTGATGAAAAATCAATCGCGGCACCCACTTCGAAAAAACCTTTTTCATGCTCAATTTTTCATGAAGGATAGTAAATACACTTCCATATGATATCTGTGTCATCTCAGGAATCTCACGGAGCTTCACTTTACGATCTTTCATTATAATTTTTGTCACTTCACTCACATTTTCCGGTGTAACGGCTTCCACAGGTCTACCCGAGCGTTCCGCGTCATTTGTGTCGGTACGACCTCGTTTAAACTCGGCGAACCACCGACAAATCTTTGCTTTTGATGGACAAGAGTCCGGATAACATTTTTCAATCCATTGTTTCGATTGCACGGTGTTTTTACCCATTAAAAAACAATGTTTTATCAAAACACGAAACTGTGTTTTTTCCATTTTTAAACAAACTACAAAACGACTTTACTCCAACCTCGATAACTCAGCTGTTTCTGGTCGGATCGACTTAAAACTTTGACCCGTTTCAAGCAAAGATTAGTACTCTAGAAAGACGTGGTTACTGGTTTACTACGAGCGTCATCTCTGCTTTAGTCTCGGGACTTATTGATCCATGTGTTATCTTTTTACGTTTCGTCTTCGACTCATCTACACATTAGCAGTTTATGTTGAACTGCTAATGCCACCTCGCGGTACAACACAAACCGTTAAGCAGACGTAAAGTGAATGCTATTAGCAAAACACTTATTAATTAAAGTGCCGAATGTAAAAGTCTCAGATAGTAGACATTCAGGGGTTAATCTGCTTATGCGAAGAGCAATTGAAAAATTTTATATGTTTACTATGCATCTTCGATTCGTCATACGTGTTTTGAAAATAACACTAACTTCACGTCTGCTTAGCGGTTTATGTTGAACCGCGAGGTGGCATAAGTAGTTAAACATAAACTGCTAATGCACTGGTGAGTCGAAGGCGAAACGTAAACAGCGGTTATGTGCGCTTTGCACTAGCTGGTTACCCACGAGGTACCAGCATTTTCAAGATCATTTTTCCTAAGAATGCTGTCCAATTATTACTTCACGGTCGAAATTCCGATTCTAGAAATGAGCAAAACGAGTCATGATTTGGGGAAAAGAGTATATTTTCATGTTATGATAATACACCAGGATTAAAAGTTCTCGGATCATGATTTATTTGGACTGATTTCGCTGAAATTTAAGCGTAACGCATTTGACGTTGATAGGTATAACTTTAGGCGTGTTTCTGCTACGATGGTAATCTTTGTAACATAAATTCAGGCGTTATGTTTCAAAATATGAAAATTTTAAATATGTATTAAATGGAATGGTGTGATGAACGAATTTTTTGGGCGATTTTAATTAATGTCTCAAATGATATACGTTTGAAGAGCCAAACAGCGAAAAGCACGACAAATTTCTTCTAATCAGAATCATTAACAATTAAAATATTATGTTTTTGAAAAACGACGACGCCTAAAATAACGTGTTCACATGCGTTCATTGCTTCAGTTTTGATTTTTTGTTTCAGAATTTAATCACTCAAACGAACTGCAAGAAAAAACACGAATGAATCAACCCTCTTAAAAACAAACTGTATGTCGAATTCCTGCAAATACCGCGGAATGATTTAGCTTTTTTTTTCTTCGAAACATCATTCGCAAAATCATCTTATTTAAAATATTTAGGTGAATCAATACAGCTTGTGTTGTTACATCTATGAAACAGATTTTTCAAGGTGGTTGAAAAAATTTTTTTTTCTTATTTTCGTTAGATGGTTCCAAATTCATCGTCGAATTTATTTTTCGGTTTACGCTAGCTCTCGGAATATTATTCTAACAACAGTCACATAAAATATGTTAGAATACATTCAGATATATTCATACAAAATGTAACGTTTTTAGTCTCTAATAATGTAAATTTTCGGGTCATTAGCTTTATGTAAACATTTTCAGTACTTCTTGCTTTTCGATGTCTGCTTTTTGCCTTAATCTATTAAGCAATCCGTCACATCATTTGAGGCAGAGGGTTTAAAGTGATATCCGGGTAGAAAATTGGAGTTACGGGCTTTCACAGAAATACATTCCTCAAGTAACGCATTTTCGGACCATGATTAATTTTCATGGGAGAAGACTTTTTGCTCATGGTTTCATGAGAAAAAAAAATATTGGCTTCGTGATTTTATAATCATGACATCAGTAACGGATTTCTTTCCGTGTTGGTTTCTTTTTTTAAACAAACCCGTATTACTTCGACCACGTATCCAAACATGAATAGCCTCTGGCACTCGTAAACTCATTCCTTCGATTTTAAACTCAATGCTTCCGCTAACGAATCAATAAAGTAAAATGACTTAACAGGAAAAAAACTGTGCTGCCCTGCTCACTTGATCTGTTGTCTGTTAACACTCAGGGCGGCTACGGCTTTAACAAGCAAAACTCTGGGGCTCATTTGGGCTGGGTTTTCACCGTTGTTGTC
This sequence comes from Malaya genurostris, assembly GCF_030247185.1. Taxonomy (NCBI): domain Eukaryota; kingdom Metazoa; phylum Arthropoda; class Insecta; order Diptera; family Culicidae; genus Malaya; species Malaya genurostris. The sequence goes on from NC_080570.1 coordinate 151,727,559, forward strand.
TTCCCTACTCCGATGGTGTCCGAAGAGGAAAATGAAAAATCATTTTTCACTTGAGTTACCTCACACCACTCCGAAGGAGGAGGGCCGGCCGAAGAGGAAGACAAAATTGATAAGATTCCGTAATTGCCAGGCAACGAAGTCTTCATACCTCTCTACCTACGCCTCCGTTCACTTCCGCACCGGAGAAAAAACGGAGGCGAAGATAACAACAACAACAGCAACCTTGGCCAGCCACCGACCCCGAACACACTGCACGGTGACTGACGGTATGCGCCCGTGTCGGTTTGTAATCATGTCCCTCTTATTTTTGCTTCAAAAACTTCCCCGGCAGTGTCGACAGTGACGACACGCAGTCAGGCAGTTGATTGACTGGCGTCTCGTGATTTTTTTTTTGTTGTTGCTGCTATTTCCTGTTCCACTTCTTCTGTGTCAAGGATCAGACGCTTCCTGATTTTCTTTTTGTTGGATTTCCCATTTAAAAAGCGGTAAATGTTTTCTCGCTTTGGTGGAACCAAAGGAGCCGGGATGACAAAATTATTTAGCAGAATTTTGGCGTTCCTCCACCGGCATGACAGGCAATTTTCACTGACACTTTTTTTTGGTATGGGGAGAGGAAATAGGCGTTGTCAGGGAGAGGCATTGTTATTCAGTTGAAACCGGGAAATGTTGGCAGTTGAGAAAATTGAGAATTTGCGATAATGAGCATACCGGAGAATGACAGCTTGGGTTTTCCCTTTTTGAGATTGAAGAAAATTTAGGTTCCAAATTATGTGTCTCATACAACACGCTCCTCATGCTGGGCTTGCAGCAGAAATCAATTAGCAGACGGAGCAGGAATCAACCGAACCGTATCGAACAGGAATCTCATTAGCACTTCTCAATCGACAAAAGGGAATGCAAGTGCATCGATAACGACTACTCTTCCTCACAGGACTCGACTGCGCCCCGACGGACAACAAACGATGAGATTGATAATCCTTTCGATACTTTGTGTTGGTGTGTGTTTGTGTGTATGTGTGCTGCTGCCGTTTGTCCTTCCATTCGCCTGCCCGGACCCTGATTCAATTTGAAGCTGCAACTATTCCCGAGATTCCAAGAATTAATTACACATTAATCAAAATCAATCTAATTTAATTACATGGTAAAATTATTCGCATTAAACTGATATCTCAATCATGATGATGGGTGCATTCGAATCGAGAGTCTGCTTTCTTCATTAAGAACGACCGGTGAGATCCGAGCGGAGTCGGTTGTCTGTCTTGGGGAAAGCCAGCAAAACCCTTTATCCACTGAGCAAATTTACTGGTGAGATTCTTCCGTCCATTAGAATGACTCTTACTGTTTTTCCACTGGACCAACCAACCGACGACCTACGATCCGAACGAAAAAGCGATAGGCTCAAGTCGTCGTCCCGTCCGCTATTCTGTGTGCACAGGGAATTTGTGGCCAACTATTTTCTGGCCTGGCCTGACGGAGGAGTCAAATCAGATGCACAAAATGCACGCTTCAAGAGCATGATAGGCTGCTGCAACCTCAACGACCAGTAATCGGTGTATCCAGGGGTGATTCCGAAATGCGACGCCTGACTGCAGCCGGGAACTCGGGGGATTCGGACATACGAGGTGTAGCAGCCTACTGACGATGAATGTATGGTGGTGCAGAAACCGACCGACCGACGGTCCTTTATTGAGTGAGCTATCTTCATTTTGCCATCATCGTCCGGCCAAGGATGGCCAAGGGCTGGCTGGCTGGCTGGCTGGAAAGGAATTTCAATCCGTACGCGTGATGCTGGTTGATGAACATATTTCTTGTTACAAACTTTACTGCGTGAAGGGAATTCGAATTGCGTGTTGCATCTCACGCTTCTCCGACTCCTCGACTCGACTGATTCTCGAGTGTTCGTTCGCATAGAACATAGCTTTGAATTGGAAAACTAAAACCTGAAAGTAACTTTCGGGTGATTTTTATGAGACCCCCTCCCTCAACCCTTCCAATGTCAAAATCCGCACTCGTTTCTGACAAAACCGTTCGTCGGTTTTGACGCGTAAGCTGTCAAATTAGTTTTGATAAACAAGTTTGGAAATTAATTTAGAGCCTCGAAAGGGATTACCACTTTTCTCCATTACCGCTCGCTCGTTGGCGGAAAGAAATCGGAAGGATGCCTGCTTTGTACCAGGCACCACCAGTTTTGTAAATTTTAATTAATTTCCCCATCGGAGGAGCCTAAGCAGGAGATTGCCGCCGCGCGCGTGTTCCCAGGCGCTGTGAGTGTGAATAAATGATTCGATTAATCGGCTTTGAAATTTCGGCATCGTGCCGTGGCATGTCGTCGTTTTTTCCCGGGAGGTGGCACCAGGCAAATCACTTGCTATGCTCCTTGCTATTATGGGCATGGATCCATAAGAACAAGCTGTCAAACCGGTGTGCAATGTTTTATACGTCAGGACGCGTAAATCAAGCCTAGACTACTGAGGCTGAGAAGGCTGAGAGTGCCGAGATGCTTGCGGAATTGACGGGAATAAATTTCGGCAAGAAGAAACAACACATCACGGAAGTACTTCAATCCACAGCAAGCCGCTGTATCGAATTGCCGCCTCGCCGTTCAGCGAAGAAAATTGAAATTGGAAATGTGCTTTGATTAGCAGTATCCGGATTACAAGCGAGCTCCGGGAATGCATTAGCGTTTATTGGAAATCTAATTCCTCATTTCAATACTGGCTGATGCTGATGTGCGACAGAGGAAACTAATAGCGGAACGTAAAACCATAACAGGCACGATTTTGCTTCGTATGCTAGGCAAAATGGCAAGAAAATTCTGTTCTTATTTCTGTTAACACATGGGATAAGTCGCGGGCCTAACAAAGAGAACACAGATTTTTTTTGGTTCAAAATTAACTTTATTCATCAACGTAATCTCCATCAAGAGCACCGCAATCATTCCAGCGCCGCTCTAACATTACAATACCATTTTGTAGACGGATTTATCTTTTACCTCAAAATAGGCCTCAGTTTCAGCGATAACCTCTTCATTCGTGCGAAATTTCTTATCGGTCAGTAGTCGCTGCGAGCCAAATCTGGCGAATACGGTGGATATGGGAGCAATTCGAAGTTCAATTCATGTTGTTTTGTCATTGTTTTGATTGACTTGTGACACGGTACGTTGTCTTGATGAAACAAAATTTTTTTTCTTTGCCATATGCGGTCGTTTCTTTGCAATTTTAGTCTTCAAACGCTTTAAATAGTCGATAAATATTATACCACGTACATCCCAAAATACCGAGGCCATAACCTTTCCAGCCGATTGTTGTGCGTTAGGGCGCTTTGGACGAAGTTCACCAGTTGCTGTCCACTCAGATGACGATTGTACTGATTTTGGAGTGAAGTGATAAATCCATGTTTCATCCATTGTCACATATCGACGCAAAAATTCCGGTTTGTTACGTTTAAACATGGTGATACACTGTTCATACTCATTAACACGCTCTCGTTTTTGGTCAAACAGTGAGCAAAACAGTAAGCAACACTTTGAACAGAGCTTTCTCATTTTGTGTATTTTTTCTATGTTTTCTGGTGTTACCGCCTCATTTGGACGTCCTCTGCGTTCTTCATCATCGGTGTCTCCACGACCACGTTTGAAGTCAGAAAACCAACGTTTTTATTGTTATTTATGATGGAGCGTAGTCTCCATAACACTTTTCAAGCCATAGCTTCGCTTGAACGGTATTTTCTCCCATCAAGTAACAGTGTAAAATTAAAACACGAAATTGTGTTTGATCCATTGTTTTGATAATAACAAAAGTAGCGTCACTCTTAGTACTATAACTCACAAACTAATGAATAGAATATCAAGAAATTTTAACAGCTGACTTTAGTAATAACTGAAAAAAGATGACAGCAATAAAACTAGCACCATCTATGTGCTAGGCCCGGGATTTTTCAGTCCATGCATTAGCTTTCACTTTACGTCTGCCTAATGGTTTATGTTGATCCGCGAGGTGGCATAGGCAGCTCAACAAAAACTGCTAATGTACTGATGAGTCGAAGACGACACGTAAAAATATGTATTTATTTCCAACGGGAAACCGTAAAGATTTCCAACAAACTAGCACTTCACTCAATAAATCGTGTGACTAACTAAGAAAAATACATTTATTTTTGTCAAAAAACAGATTCTATTCAACAATATAACGCTTCTCTAACTTCACGTTCAGTGATTGCTCTTTCATTTGTGTTGAATTTGTTACTGGCGAGCATTTTTTCAAGATCAGCGAATAGTCAATAAATGAAAAAGCAAATTCGAAGTGTAGTGCGTTCAGTTCAACCATTGTTGCCATCGACTTTTGAATCGGTAAATTGTCTTGGTGAAACAGTGTTTTTTTCCTTCGACATATGTGGTCTAACAATGCTATGTAGTACTCGTTATTGATTGGTTTTTCTTGCTCAAGATGGTCGACGAAGATTTGAAGCCTTTGGACACGTCGAACGAGGTACACCGGTTGCATTAAACTTCAATGATAATCGTTTTGAATCTGGAATGAAGTGATGGATCCATGTTTCATCCATTGTTACATATCGACGCAAAAATCTGACTTATTACTTGCAATAATGGCCAAAAACTGCTGTAAATCATCAACACGTTGTTGTTTTTGATCGACTGTGAGTAAACGAAAGATGAAGAAAAGAAAATTCTTATTGTTAAATGGGATCAGAGTCATTTCGCCGAAAGTCGTTTCACCGAAAGTCATTTTGCCGAAAGGGTTACTTCACCGAATTCTTCAATAGTCTTCATATCGTGATTGGAATTGATTTGAAATAAAGACAAATGAAAAATGATAATGTTTACTTTATTAGAACTTTGTTAGAATATCTACCAGGTAATTGTTTGTGGTATTGCCCGATAACTGAGTGCAAATGATAAAAATATCATATGCGGCTCCGCCACATCGTTTTGCTCGTGTGCTATCCGACCTCGCTAGCGCTCGTTCGGGCCTAACTGAAGTAAAGAAACCTAGCTTTGAATAGACCGGACAAACGAAGCGCTTACAGGTTTGTATGTAAGAGGCCGCCGCTTCCGACTCAAGCAGACGTCGCCTCGGCGGCTTTGGCTTTCGGCGAAATGACCCGCTCTCGTCAAATGTTCATGCTAAATTGTGAACACACTGCCTTCTGATATCTTTACGGCCTCCGCAATCTTACGCAATTTCAATCTACGATTAGATACTACCAATTTGTGAACTCTTTCAATGTTTTCCGAGGTTGGACGACTAAAACTTTATTTATCGGTGCTGGTGTCTGTACGACTACATTTCAGTATAGCAAACCATAAACAAAAAGCAGAGTCCAGCAACACTTTTGAAGCCATTGCTGAGCTTATGCAGCTATGTTTTTAACCACAAACGCAATTGTTTTGAAAATGACAAAAGTAGCTTGAATGGCAGTCACATTTTTCTGACTAATCGAAATGTCATGAAATTTCACACACAGTCTTTTGAAAGTTGGTACTTCATAAACGTTTTATGGATCTGACAATGATAGCACCATCACCACACAGTCGTGTATTGAGTGATGTGTCAAGTCCAGAGCTAATAAAAGTAATTTCCATTGATTCAAAATAGACGAAAATTACTAAAAATAAGTGTCACTCTAAGCTTCGCTTGCAAATTTTGAGAACTAAATCTCTGACCAATCAACGACAGGAGCGAAGTGATAATTTTAGAGTTGTATTGTTTCTTTCGTTGAAACCATTTTAGTCATTTTCGGATTTCAGTGAAAATCGTATACTGTGCAGTATCGAAATTCAAGAATTCAAGTGAAGCGTGGAGAATCGATACTGACAGAAAACGATACACAATGATTTGTTTAGGTGTTGGTTCTGGTATTTACAGTAGTTTTGGATTCCAAATAGGATCTAGAGCGGTTGATTTTTCCCGGCAAACGACCGTAACTAGGTTAAAGCCGGGTATGAATAAACGATATAATTTAAAAAAAAAACTTTGATTTATCATACTTCGGAAGCTTTTCAAAGACAAGTGCCACAGATTTTCATTATATCGATGGAAGAATGAGAATCGAAATTCGACTTATTCTCTCAACAGACGTTATTTTGGTTCCGTCATGTCGTAACGGAACAAGTGACGTTGGCATTGATACTCTCTTTTGTTGCAGTGAGAGACAAAAATGCTTGGTCTCTTTTCGTTTCTTCTGGATACGATCATTTACGAATGAAACAGTAAAAATACAAATCTGAGGCTTTTGGATTGAATTCTTTCATTGAAAATACCTGACAATTTTAAATTAAGGTTATTTCTATAAAAAAAATCTTTATTGAGAATACAATTTGGCTTATACCGTTTTTGTTTTTTTTTTTTGCTAAATTTGAGGTTCGGTTAATGGAAAAACTGATCATCTTTCGAACCACCCACAGTATCAATTAAACTGTTGACGTGTTTGTAAAAGCAAATCGAAATCACCGATAGTCAGATGGTGCATTGTAGGGAGAATACAGCGTGAGGGGCGAAATTACATTTCAGTGTTTCATTGAATTTTGAATGACGTTTGGGACGTGGTACTAAGTATTTCCAGGTGGGAAAATAATGTTATCGAGTCTTTCCTCGTATTGAGATCGTTGTTCCGAAAATGATAAGTGCTCGAATCTAATATTGCTACACATTTCAAAAGTTTTCCTAAATCGATTAGGCGTAATACGCATAATACGTTTTTTTGAAAATCGAAAAATTTTTAAGTGTCTTAAAAAAATTCCGGAATAACACCAGATCTTGGCTTTTGTACATTTCTAGGACAAAACAGGAAAACCGAAACTTCGGAAATCCGCGTGAAAGAAACCGAGTAACTCTGTCAAAAATATTTTCTCATCATTTTACGACAAAATGATTTTTTCTTATTTACTTCCAAATAATTTCTGAGAAAAGTCTTGTTTGTTTTTTTTTTCTTCCTCTATGGTATTGCTTGTCTTTCAAGAGTATAAACTGAATGATAGTAATCAAATAACCTGAACCCTGCTAACCGATGCGAAAGGTTCACATCAGACTCCAGATTAAGAGTTAATAAATTAGTAGTTTTTAATATGAGCATTTAACGCTATATCTCCTCACACATTTCAGACCATGTAATACGAGCATTCAAGACTAAATCTTTCTCACATCCCAGACCACACGCACTTGACAAAACTTAGTAAAAACACCATTCCACGAAAACCTAGAAACCTACATAAAACAAATACATTACCTACATAAAGGCAACTTACGCTGACCCAAAGAATGGAACAACGTAAACAGAAACAAGGAAGCATCAAGTTGCAAATTTTTATATCATCGTCGAACAACAAAATAAACATGACCTACTGTGTCACTTCCCCTTTTCTTGACACCCCTCATGCCCACAATTGAATACCAACCGGCACGACCTAGAATAACAGTAACTCACGAACGCACACTAACTCAAACGGACACTCACGAGAATAACCCAACATGCTATCGCCCGCTCCTCTCCGTATCACACCCGCTCACTCTCATCAAGAAGCTTCCGCTCTTACTCACAAAGTTACAATACAATGGCCGACCCGATGCAACTAATCCCATTGGTTAAACTTGACTTACACTGCGCGTTCTAACTCCTCCCCCCTAGATTCTCACCAATTGTAAAAAGTAAATAAAATTTATTAGCTAGACTAAGAGAGGATAGAGTATAAACTAAGGAACCGATATAATAAAGACACATTTTTGATCACAAGATAAAAACTGTAAGTTATTCTTTTAAAAGTTTTTTCTCGGTAGCCGGCTGCCCAGATCATCCAATATAATCAATAAATAATTTTTCGTAGTAAAAAGTTATAATATAGTGGAAATAATAATCAATTAGGACGCGCGTAAAGCCTGTGAACCTTTTTTTGGTAATTTAAAATGGTTTGATATAATCTATAGAATACTTAATACACGTTCTTTATCTGTTAGATAGAGCTTTCGGATGATTTTAATATGGCACTATAGTAAATCAACTATTTTGTCTAAATACAATTCACTTGTTTGTACAGTATCAATCAATTTCATGTAGAAACTTTTATGGAAATTTTTATTCGTTCCGCTACAGCGATTACTCGTACATCTATTTCAGGTGTTATTTCGATTCAGCAGTCATTTGCCTATCTGTGCGTACAGTAAACAATGTCCGCGATAGGCATTGCTCTCGGCAGCTGTGAAGTTAGCGCTGTGATGGGAATTTTGTATGGCAGATAATGCATGAAATTCATCGAGAAGTGAGCCCAAATTAAGGACTGACCTACAGTAAACGGTGAAGTAAAGATTGATGTCGTGATTTCAAAAAAAGGATGGACAAATGTTCTTGACAATGAGCGGAATGGTAGGCCAAGTATGCAAACTGATGAAACTGTTTCTCTAATCATCTGAATTATCATGGATTCACGTCAGTCCATTCACAGTTGGAAACAGGTTCGACTTGCTGGCGGTGAGGATCTATGCTTGGAAGCGATCGACGATTTTGTGGAATTAATGAAAAGGCGGGAGGGTAATGTCAGAGACATAACTGGAGGAAGGTACGAACAAAACAAACATGCTTCTTTCACGCCTTCTAATATCAATAATCGTTCATATTGGGTTCAGTTTTAGCAATGACTGATTGGAAACGAAACACATGGATCAATAAGTCCCAAGACTAAAGCAGAGATGGCGCTCGTAGTAAACCAGTAACCACGTCTTTCTAGAGTACTAACCTTTGCTTGAAACAGGTCAAAATTTTAAGTCGATCCAACCAGAAACAGCTGAGTTATCGAGGTTGGAGTAAAGTCGTTTTGTAGTTTGTTTAAAAAATGGAAAAAACCGAGTTTCGTGTTTTGATAAAACATTGTTTTTTTAATGGGTAAAAACACCGTGCAAGCGAAACAATGGATTGAAAAATGTTATCCGGATCTTGTCCATCAAAAGCAACGATTTGTCGGTGGTTCGCCGAGTTTAAACGTGGTCGTACCGACACAAATGACGCGGAACGCTCGGGTGGACCTGTGGAAGCCGTTACACCGGAAAATGTGAGTGAAGTGACAAAAATTATAACGAAAGATCGTAAAGTGAAGCTCCGTGAGATTGGTGAGATGACACAGATATCAGATGGAAGTGTATTTACTATCCTTCATGAAAAATTGAGCATGAAAAAGGTTTTTTTCCATGTTGGTGCCGCGATTGCTTTCGATGGAACAAAAACAAGTCGATGAAAACAATGTCGAAATTGAACGAAATGGGCTTTGATCAGCTTCCTCACCCCCCATACTCGCCAGATTTAGCCCCCAGTGACTACTGGCTCTTTGCTGATCTTAAAAAAATGCTCCATGGAAAAAGATTTGGCTCAAATGAGGAGGTCATCGCTGAAACTGAAGCTTATTTTGAAGCGAAAGATAAATTTTTTTATAAACATGGTATTGAAAAATTGGAAAAACGTTGGAACCATTGTATCACCCTAAAAGGTTATTATGTTGATGAATAAAAAAAAATTTTGCAAAAAAAATGTTGTTTCCATTGTTAGTCTCGGGACTTATTGATCCATGTGTTATATTAGAGAAGCCAAATGAATGAAAAGCTTAACGGAAAAGATGATTTTTTGGAAAATGATACGCTCAGAGACAGGACTCGAATCGTTAATAAATTAATAAATTAATAAATCGTTCATATTGGTTGATTAGTTGTGTGAATTGTACAGCTTTTACTGTTTCACTTCAAGAATTTTAACGGATCACCTATTTTGAAGTATGACTGGAACTGAATTCGCAACATGGGACTAGCTCCGAATTCAGTTCATTAATTTTGTTGTAGAATTCAGGAACTGAACTCATTTTCACAATTCAGCATCCAAATTTAATTCTAGAACAGAATACTTGAAGCATTGAATCCAGCTCCTAAATCTTGTTCCAGAACCCGAGTTCCCGAGTTCATTTCCAGTATGCTTAACCCGAGTAAGGGTAATGAGCTCAGAAACTGAAATCAGGAGTGAAATTCATGTTCTGAAGTCAGTTTCAAGACTATGGTTCAGAGCTAAAATCTTGTTTCAGAATCCAGATCTAGAATTCATATCAAAAACTTTGTTTCGGAATTGTGAATTTTTGTTCCAAAATGAGAATTCTAACCTAAATTTAAGGCACTATATTTTATTCCAAATCTTGTAAAAAAATCAGTTCCATGAAACTAGCTCCACAATCTACAGTTAGGATTCTGTTTCGAAGCCTAAGTTTAAACTTTTGAACCCGTATTCTGGAACTAAATTCTGAAACCAAATTACAAAATTACATTCTAAAGTCAAAATTAAGCTATAAATTCAGGTGGAATTTGGTTCCGAAATTCAGTTTTAGAATTCAGTTCCAAAACCCAATTCAAATGATTGAAAAAAAGAAAAAAATCACTTTAAAAGTGATTGATAGCGCAACCTCTAAGCGTTTGAGGCTTTATACCACAGGAAGGTGACTACTCGTTTCGTCCGAGACTACCTCAAAACCATCGTTTATGTTGTTACGTTTAGTTAAAATCGAAATATTTACGAATAAGTTCTACCCATTCTTCTAGCAAAACAGTTTCATATTCTTTATGGAATTAGAATTAAAAATTTCCACCGAGAGAAAACAAATGGTCACATTTTTCGATTTTCGACCTATTTTTTGCATTTTTTATTGTCAATAGCTATTTTAAATAATCCTCTTTTTTCACCAACTTCTTGGTCGCGCGTACCTTCGGGACCAGTTCTATATCATTTCTGAGAGTATTTTCTAGCAATTTACAGAACAATTCCGATGTTTTAAATATTGTTTGTAGGAACCCGGTCTTAAGAAAAACAAGATGCCAAAATTCTGCTCGCGCATCGTGAAAATCCGAACAGCTCGCATGCAATTTTTTGAATGGTGCCAAATCACTCTGGCCAATAGTGTACTGCCGGGCATGTTCGGTGCTGTTTAGTTTCTAATCAATTCAAAATTCTACTTACATTTTTTCGGAACGCTACGTTTGTTGAAGACTCTGGTTAATTTTGGTATGAATTTCTAGTCAAAATTCAGCTCAGACCCGACTCAGAGTTCCGACTATTGTTGAGTTAGATTAAATGGAACAAAATTTCCTTTCATTTTTTCTAGGCAAACTCAGCTAATGAAATTAGCATTGCTGTCAACATATGTAAGAATCGAGATTTGCCTTTACACATTACACATCAGTAAATTGATAATACCCGCAGGACCGGAGTTTGTCTGACACCTTTATTCTTCCTCCTACGCCAAATCCTAACTTATTTCTTCAGGTAACTCAAGTGCTCTCATCTGACATCACCTATTTGAAATATGGTAGCCCGTTAGAACGTAAGTAACCCGGTTCTAAATTCATATGAAAGGATATCCTCCCGAAATGGGTGATGTGTGAATAATGCCAAGACAGCAGGATTAGTTTTCGCTCCCGCTTCAAAAGGGGACCTTTTTCTTCGGTTCCCGAGATTGGAATGGGGATTCTTTGAAGGTTGATTTTAATATACGTAATTTGTATAATGTTAGGAAAAAGTAGAATGTTCTTTTCTTCGCATCGGAGAAGGGTTGAAAACTTATAGGATTTTAGCTAACTTCAAAGAGTGGAACAGATGCTACATGAGAGCAGTACCGGATTTGCTGCGTTGATCGGAGGAGTCATGGCTTGTTTGGCAACTGGCAAGAACTTACCAATTCAATGGCCGAAAGTTTTACTGTCGTGTTCTGCTCTTGAGCCTGAATGTTGTGTTCAATTGAAAAGGGTACGTGAGCCAATTTTCAACGTGTGCTTTCCTTTCGTGAAACGGTTGCCAGTAAGTGGCAAACTTTGAAGATACACCCGACAATTTCCGGAGAGGATATTAATTATGTTTATTTGCGGATGAATCCTCGTCCGAAATTAAGAGGTTAAATAAACCCGCACACTGTTCGCCGTTTCGTTTGGTGCCTTTGTCGTCGTCGTCCGTTTCGGAAAAACCGTTCATCCAGTCCCGAGCTGTTGGTGCAGGTAAAAACGGATATCCTTCCGTCGGTGAACGAAACAGGCTCCCACCTTTTGAAGCCGCGCCCGGTGCGGATGCCGGCGAGAAGATAAATTAGAAGTTGTTCTATGAATTTTAATGGACATTATACATTAGTCCTTAGATAAAGCACATAACTCCCGAGCTGTGTTCCTTTTCACGAGAGGATATCGCTCGTCCGGAAGGATGTTCCGCAAAAAGGTTGTCGAGTGTTGATTAGCAAAGGCTATTTTCATTTGTTTTTGAAACGTGAATTCGACTTTTTTCGACTTTTAATAAAGTTTCGTCTTCGACTCGTCACGTGCCTAGCAGTTCAAATTAAGCTGCTGTGGCAGCATAGCAGTTCTATTCGAATTCTATTTAAATTCGGACTCTACTCTACACCATTTCGTTTGCGTCGCGACGTCTAATGAAACATGTTTGGTCATCCATTTTACATGTGGCAACAGGCATCTTCCGATCCGTCTTTATCCTCATCGAATATTCTTTCTAGAGTTTAGCTTCGCTCCAACGGCACCATCGTAAATAATCCTGCTTCATTTAACATCTGCTTTCACTAGCATCAGCTTCATCCGCATCCGCAGCTCGTCTGGTGTGGAGAAGCGAGATTGATGTGAGTTGATTAAACATTAATATGATGCGATAATGACGGCTCATCCCGGCACATGTGCAGATCCCTCATCAAGTGTGCTCTCCAAAATCTTCAAGACATTTTTCTTGCCCGGGTACCGGTTCCTTCGGCTCCGGTTTGGTGATGGATTCGGGAATGCTTTCCTTTAATTAATTATTTAGCTTACTCTAACGTGTCGAGGATTTGCTGCTCGCTTTGGCTGATGTGGAACTAAATTTCCTTCCGAATGGGTTGAATGATTTGCTGTGGGGGGGGGGGGGGGGGGGGGGGGGGCGACAGCTGCTTCAGAAACAAAATAAGAAAAACGGAGAAAAAAAACATCCAGAAGCAAAAATCTCAACCCATTCGCAGCGGAAGGGGGACGACGATTTTCACTTTCTTTCCACAGCCCATTAGGCACGCGAATGAGTGGAAGATTCGATGCGGACGAAAACGAACCAAAAAAAAAACATTAAAACGGCGTGGATCCTTTCAAGCATGAACGGATTGAGATTGGTCGAGGTTTTAAATTTTCCGACTATTGTCTTGCGCTGGCAGTGACAACCGAAAGCCTTAATTACATTTTTGTTCATTTCGGGAGCGAAAATAAAAGTAGAGCAAAAAAAAAGTGCTAGCGAATCATTCGCAGGAAGACAAGCAGAACAGCATTCTGCTGCAGTGGCATTTGTTTGGGAATTGAATCAGTGAATGAATGGGTTCTAATGTAAAAAAAAAAAGTAAAACGAAAAACACTGTCCGAAATTCTTTCACGTCTACGGTCAATGTGTCCGTGTCCGGGAGAGGTTGCGGGGGCGAAAATTTATGGTTCGGGAGAGTAGAAAAATCAAATCAACCGTTGCAACCACCGATTCCAGCGACGGGGAAGAGAGAGCACACAGAACAATAAAAAGGGTTCCCGCCATTTATTTCGAAAGTTCATTCCGAGGGGGTACTTGCAAACAGAATGGTAAACTTTAATCTTGGATTTATTGACGTGTTTTGTGTCAGGTTTTGAATTTTTTTGCTGAAGGCAACACCACATTTGAAAAAGGGTAATTTTTTTCTGAGATAATCTTATATAACTCATTCGTCTCGCAAGTCGATTGGCATGTGTTCGAGTCGCGACCTGGAGGAATTTTTAGTGTCTGTCAGATTATACAATTATAGGCATTCAGAAATACCAAATTGTGGAATTTTCTGCGATATTAAACACTATTCGAAGCATTTTTTTCGAACCCGAAGCAGTCATATGCTGGCTTTATTCGAACTCGTTTGATGCGAATTTTGCACAAAGCTTATCAAATTATTCTAGATTTGTACTAAACTGATGGTTTCCATCTCCGATTTGCAAAGGAGCCATCTTTATAGGTTCCTTAAATAACATTTTGAGCCATTAGAAGGGCTTATTTTGGATAATGTTCCCAATCGTTGTCCACTTTCCGTTGTATTTTGTGCCAATGCAAACGACCAGAACTGAATTATTGACTGAACTGAACTGCTACTGAGACTGAGCCTTAGACCTGAACCAACCGAAATGCTAGATTTGCATAGTAGGACAATTTCGTATAGTTCTTTGGGAATATATTAATAGTTCCAGAATAGAACCGATTTATAGAATTCAGAAACCGGACATGAGTTCATGAAATAAACAGGCTCGAAATTCAATTGCATTTTCAGGATACAAGAATGTATTTGTGTACGAAAACTCCTTCATATTTTGTTTTCAGATCGCTATGAGTAAATTTACACTCAAGTTTCTCCCCATGCGGGTTTTCTACGGTTTTATGATACGAGTTTTTTGTTGTGAATACGACTTACTTTACTATGGGGCACCTTTTCAAAATGTACCCTCTGAGAGAGTGATAAGTTTTCGATTGTGAATATCTCTTGAATCAACATAATTTTTGCTACATGCCATCGGAAATATGATCACAATTTTATGATAAAATTTTCAGTTGTGTGACATAATCTCAAATAATTCAAAATTAAACTTTTCTGAAATGTTTGGTATAAACGAGTATCAAAGAGGATAATTCATAAGGCGCGTTTGCCTTTCTCGTATTTTTAAAGCTCATAGCTCAGTGATCTGTGAAAGGATTTATATAATCTAACTACCAATAGAATCGAAATTTCTCAACTTAAACGTGTATGGCAACAGCATTGAAGTATTGAAAAGTTGGTCTCATTTGACCCATGTCAACACCAGCCAATCAGAATGAAATGCAAATCCGAAATGAAATAATCGACATTAAAGTTCTGTATGCGACTATTTTTGTTCCCGTTAGGACCGCCCATCAGTGAAAAAGCAAACGAAATCACGTAAAAAGAACAAATATTAGATCAGTTTGGATTCTATCGCCACAACGAAAAGAAGACAACGGTGGGGAGCATCACACAAAATCAGCAGTTCTAATGGCTCTAAAAGTTTTCTAAAAAACTATTAGGATTTCTTCTTCGCAAATCGAAGGTAAATATTCTCAGTTTAGTGCAAATCTAGAACAGTTTGATTAGTTTTGTGCACTTTTCGCTGTGTGAAATTCACAGTAATCGAGATCAAGTGAAGCCTTCTTTGGTTTTGCGAAAAATGTGAAGAAGGGGAATGCTTGCATAATTCATACAATTGATCAACTAATTGATATTCGGAAGTGTTAAGGAACATGTCAGTTGTTTTCGTATTCACGACATCCAGTTATGTCTCTAACATTACCCACCCGCCATTTTTTAATGCGATTTTTCAAAGTTATTTCTTATTTCGTCTTAGAAATGTCTGAAGCATTTTATTTGAGCCTAAATTTGTGAAAATCGGTGTAGCTATCTCTGAGAAAAATGAGTGAAATGATTTGATACATACTCTTGCACGAGCTGAGTGGAACGCTATATGACTTTCTGTTATCTCTAAAAAAAAGTCGATTCGAGTCTCAGTCCAGGTTTAAAAAAAAATTATTTACGTATGACACTAAATCTCGCCTTTTCAAGTATTTCTAATACTTTTGGCATCAGAATTTTTTTGGTTTTAGAAATCTCAAAGAAATTTATTTAAAAAAAAAATTTATTTTCGTTATGACACAAAATCTTGACGTTTCATGCAATTCTAAGTCTTTTGGCATCAAAAACAAATTTTCGATTTCGGAAAAAAAATCCAATCTCAATATCTTTCCATAAAAAATTGTTTTTTCGAGATAGAAGCTAGCCATATACCATTCCACTCAGCTCGTGAGAGAGTATGTATCAAATCTAGTCACCCATTTTTCTCATAGAGAGCTACACCGATTTTCTCGAATTTAGGCTCAAATGAAAGGCTTCGGGCATTTCTAAGACGAAATGAGAAAACCGCATAACTTTGAAACTATCAAATTTTTAACTCCGGGCGGCACCCCTTACCCATGTCCGATTTAGCTCATAGGGACTTTGTTTGAGGTGCTTAAACTTTCGAACACTACCACTCAACGAAATTAGAGATGGCCCTTAAATATTGGCACCCTAAGGTACATATTCGACTTTCTCCGGACTTATCGTAGTGAACAGCTTTATGACAATAATATTTAAATTTAGTCAGCTGATTGTCCTAAGTGACCAGTGATTCACATGGGAGCCTTCTGTCCGAGACGAAAGTCACGTAAGAAGGTAAAGCTTTCTTTAAGCGTAAGTGTAACAAACACGGGCATGCCATACTTCTATTTCTTTTGACAGAATCACGGCATACTGGAATATGATTTTCCCAACAAATTTATCGCTAGTGACTTGGAGAAAGTTTATGTACACGTACTGCTTCATGTAAACTGATATATTTTACTTCAAATTTTCATGCTTTGCCTTCTCGTTGCTAATTTTACTCTGCTTGAAGAGCACAGAAATTAAATTCTTTTGCGTTGACCGGTGCCTTTTTTCACCAGGTTTACTCATTTCAAAATCATCCTATTGTTCACAACGTTATATTATTCTTTGATGAGCGGTTTATTGTGCAGGGCGAGCCATAGAAGCGAAGGCTCTTTTAAAGCGTCATTTTCTCATATGGAATTTTTATGCGAATTTGTAAAGTTAATCGGTTTTCTGTGCGAATCTCAAAAGTTATACGGATTTTTTTATGCGGAATTATTTTTTTTCCAAGTTATGGGGTTTTCTTGTTTCATCGTAGCAATACACGAAACATTTAGATGTAGTATTATCTAAAAAAAAACGTCTCTCTAATGTATTCGAGATAACACCAGATCCAGACGTTTCGAGTATTTCCAAAGTATTTGGCATCACAAAGATCTTCGAAATTTTTTTTTCAAGTCCCAGAGTCGATGTCTGAAATGAATTTTTTTAGAGATCTCGATGGTTACTGTTTTTTCAAAACATCTGGCAACAATAATTAGTTTCCTTTGTTTTGCGTTTCTATCCGAATTTTTAATGCAAATTTCTGAGTTATGAGTTATGCGATTTTTTTTTCGCTACAGGGTAGTTTTGCATCACAATAACGCTAAGTCGCATCCACCGTACATCATCTACATGGCACCTCTAGGTTATTGTTTAAAACGCTCTGTTTCGGTCTCTCGGAACGATAAAACGACCGATTCTGGTAATCTTCCTTCTAATACGTTACATAGCATTGGATTGTAATCGACGTTCAATCCTCGAAAGGTCCTTACCTCGGTAACATTAGGAAACTGTCGACCAAATAGAAAAACATGATCGATTTCGGATCACGTTTGACCATTCGGGAGTCGGCTTGTGGGCAAATGATAAAAAATTGGACGATTTAAACTTGATGTATTTAATTTTCACTCTGCAGTTGTGAGAATGGCATAAAAAAAAATTCAACGCATAAGATTTCTGCTCGTGCATCGAGAAACTTCCGAACTACTCCCACGCCAAATTTGCAAATTTATGGTGCGTGATTTTTGAAAAATTTTTGTTGTATATTGCCAAATAAACTGACACAAACATAATAAAAGTGTTCGCAGAATGTTTTCAAACAGTCAGGAAGATTGGATCGGAGGAAAATCGAAAACCGGAGGCCGTAGAAATTTTTTATATACCTTAGTGGTGGCAATAAATTATCTTACAAAATATTTCAAAAAGCTTGTAACTAACCACTTGATTATTTTCCCGTACATAATTGATCGTTATTTCACATGCAAAACAATTCAGAAGAAAAAAAATCTTTGGAGAGCATAGAACTATGTAATGGTTCGACATTCTCCAAATACTATGTTCTATAAAATACCTAGCTCATGAGTCAGGGAACCAATTGTCATGTGAACATTTTTTTTCAGGGTGATATATATTTTAGAGTTGTTCACCTGCATGGTTTTACGTAAATGTACTTTAGTTATAAAACCACAAAAACATTTTGGGAATCACAAAAAAAACTCGAATATAGCAGGAAGCACAAAACATGTCCTAATGGCTCGAAAAAATGAGATGAAGCTGTAATAAAACGAATGACAGATGTTTCGTATAGATTGATGTCAGATAATGACAGATAAGCCTAATGTGTCGAAATTCCCTACTTTCCCCTATGCATAAGAAATCCGTCGCAATAAATTTTGAAATATTTTGCCAGTATCTATTGAAATGATATAGAATTGCAGGAAAGTCCGACTTTCGATTGGAGCTCCGGAGACTTCCCTATTGTTATATACCATTCGACTCAGTTCAACGAAATTAAAAAAATGTCTTAATTTTCGCGCTCCAAACAATCATAAACTCGTTCAAAAGCTACGTTTCAGTAATTGACCAAGTTCGAAGATAGAATGGCTGACACTTTCGGACATATAATGGTATAAGTGATGTAACCGACTGTCGAGAGAAAACAAAATCAAAACGCATTGTTTTATTCACCGCACAATTTTTTGAGAAATGGATGAATCGATTTCCACAAACATCGGCTCGTTTGACAACTATTATTGCGCTATTGGTCAAGGTCGAAGATGAAATAGCTGTCACTCCTGGTTCCGGAGATATAACGACATAAATGACATAACCGACAAACCACATTTACCATTCTATTTCCGCGGGGATGGTTGAACCGATTTCCACAAGGTCACTTCTGATTCTTGGAGATAAAATAGTATAAGTGACGTATCCGACTAACCGCACTTATTTAAACGACTCGATTTTTTCGGAGATCACTGATTTTCCATAAGCCTAGCTACAATGTAGCCATTGATCAAACTTGGAGAGGTGAAGGCGAACATCTCCGGATCGGGTGATTTAATGTTATATGTGACGTAACCGACAAATCGCAGTGTTTCTCAATTCGCCTAAATTTCTCGGAGATGCCTGAATCGATTTTAAGAGTTGGCTGATTTGAAATTTAAATAAAACACATGCCAATTTATGAAAAGGCTAATTTTTTTGTGGTGGATAATTTCTTGGCATTTAACATTTAAATATGATTTCGGGCATATCGCCGCCACGACTATTTTTCACAAAGTTCATTCTGGAGGCCCTATTTTCGACCACTTCTTCAAGCATTTGAGGGCGTATTTCAGCAACGACACGTTGAATATTGGCTTCAAATCTCGCGAAAATGGAGGCCAAATTACCGATTTGTTTCTCGAAATAATGTTGTCGTTGGAATGTTCTTTCAATAAGTCGATTGTTTCGGCCGCAGTATGACAAGTGGTCGTCCACATCCATATCTTGAAGCTTTGGCAACAAAAAATCATTGATCATGGTTCTGTATCGATTTCCAATCACGGTAACGTGTCGTCTTAACCCGTTTTTAAAGAAATAAGGACCGATGATTTCACCAGCCCATATACCGCACTAAACAGTACATTTATCGGGAAGCATCGGTAATTCTTTGCTCCAAATACGAAATTTTTTTTTGTTGCTGTATCCTTTCGACCAAAAATGCGCCTCATCATTGAAAAGAATTTTGCGCTATAAAGAGTTTTAATTGAACATTGATTTAGAAAATAAATTTTCACAATTTGGAAACGTTGTTGGTGGAGTTAATCTATTGATGATGATTTGCCGGACAATACTGAGTGGAAACATCTCTTTAAACTGTCCAAACAACTTTCCGACAACAGAGTAATCCCAATTAAAAAAAAGACCTACCAAAAAACACCCGTTATTGGGTTATTTGATAGACTCACAATGAGACTATTTAAACGGCATAAGAAAGTGAATGTCATTCTACTAGGTGGAAAAATAAAGAGATTTTTTTCTGTATAGTATGGGTCTAAAAGGATAGTGTGGGTCTACTATAAAACTGTGTGAAATGTACACTGCGGGGCATTGTTTGCTGTACGCACAGGAAGGCCAATGACTACAGAATCAAAATAACACCAGAAATGGTGGCATGAATAGTACACGTTTAACATTTTAAGACTTTTCGAAAAAAAAGGGAGATTTTCTAAGAGATATAGGATTTGATTTTCATAAAAAACACAAAAAATTTGAAAAAAATATGAAATCTTTATTGGAATCGATAGAACGATCAATATAATTAAATGTTTGTGGAAGATGTTGCAAATGTTGGCCGCAGTTTCACATTTCGCACTAGATCAAATTTTGGCACACTCTCTCCAACATATCGGTCGGTATTTTACGAATAAAGCTTCAATATTGGCTACCAGACCAGTGCGTCAGTCGTTACTGATTTATTCTTGTAGATATGAGCCTTAACATGGCCCTTCAAGAAATAGTTCAAAGTCCGTTAGATCACACGATCTAGACGGCCAATTGACGGACCCAAAACGTGAGATAAACTGTTCACATAAGGCCGCTCTCAATATGGTTATTGTTTCGCGTGCCGTGTGGGATGTGGCACCGTCTTGTTGAAACCACATGTCACGCATTTCTAATTCTTCCATTTTGGGTAAACAAAATCGTCCATCATCACACTGTAGCGCTTCATGATTGAATTATAGACCAAAATGAACAATTTTGACAATGACACAAGACATGATTCGCGCGTGATATATCAAAAACAGTGTTGCCAAAAAGATACCAGCAAAAAATTACCCTTTATAAACAAAGGTCTCCTGTTACAATTAACATTCAAATATTTTTACTGTGTGGTTACGGTCTGTTAATGTTTCGAAATTTAGAAACCAGTGACTATTTTATTTTGAAATCTATTCGAATTTTTAATGTGTAAAACAAAAAAAATGTATCGAATTCGATTGGAGGTAATGACAACAATTCTAGCACCTTGAATGTCTCGTACATTTCGCCACACCAGCAACGCATTCCATCCCCAACAAATAAAAACTCAACTCATCAGTAAAACAAGGTGTCTCCGTTCAAACAACTTCTCAAATACATCAGACAACGAAGAATTGCCGCCGGATGGAACCCACCGTCGGCATCAAACACAGAAGCGGTCGGTGTCTTATTTACATATTTGCTCATTTTACTGCTCAGGCACTTTGGGAAGACACGCAGTGCGGGACTCAAATTTAAGGGTAATTTATAATTCCCAACACAAAGAATCCGGTTGCGACACTGGTATGGTGGTTGAGCTTCCGACGTGTCAAGCGACTGGAAACCTAATCCCGAAACGGCAGCCGACGATCCATAAGAGCCGTAATCGCCGTATCGCCTCTCCTAAACTACTCATTAGTGAAGAATTATTAGATTCCTTGAAGCGCTCCTTCCTTCGAGTGTGTGTGTGTTTGTGCCATCACCAAAACATCTCCGTCTTCGGTTGACACCGGAGACGGATACAAATTTATCCGGTGTTTGTCTACATCCATCACAGTGTAGTTCTTCGGAAGGGATTCTGACATTTTGGAAAACTACTACCTCCGAAGAACTCCCAAGAGTGCGGGGCAAAACACACTCACCTGCAGAGGGTTCCTCCTAATCTACCGTTACAGCCCAAATCCAAACGACCGTGAAGGAGAAAATAATTAAAATTGAAATTATCTCCCACTGCCACAGTCGCCCGCCGCACAGACCATCCCCGGAAAAATCGTATGCAAATCGAACCGACAACCAAAAAAAAAAAAAAAATACCGCCCCGATCCGGACCAGCTACTTATTACTCATTGTCTAATTGCCGCGAAGAAGTTGCTCATTTTCCTTTCGCTCACCCCCGCCGAAAAAACCCGAAAACAAAACAAGGAAAGAAGACGCAATGTTCTTTTCATGGTTGACTACGCGAAGTAAGAAAAAAAGTTTTAATTCCCGGAAATTAAAATTAAGAACGCTTCACAGGCGGCCGATCAAAAACAAGAAAAAAACACAGAGAAAACACACAAACGAAGCTACTGTTTACAATTTATAATCCCTTGTTGAGTGCCGTCGGCGGGGAAAGTCAGGCAGATTTAAATGAGATGCTGGTCGAAAGACAAAAAAATGCAAATATAAAAGGGGCCACGATTTTAAAGTGGAACTTTGTAATGGGAGTAATAATGAAAGTGATAATCCTTGTTGGAATCTGCGAAACGATAAATTTAAATGAAACTTGCTTTTTTTTTGGTTGTTGCTTTCGCTTCTCCCTTTGCCGCGAAGCAAAACCCCGTTTTTAACCAAATCTTTAAAAAAAAACCGAAATATTTTCGAGGATACCAAGACGCTGGCTGTAGTAATCCCTTTCCGGTGATGCATGCAATGTAGAAAGTACACTTACACTTACCCCTGCCACTACGACCGACGAAGCGCAGATCGTTGAATTTGGCCACCTGGTTCTTCATGATGGCCGTGCTGTTCCGCAGTTCGCCGCAGAAATTGTCATCGTTGCCAGCCATCACCGTGACCATCGTGCCGTCGCCGACGTCACCCAGGGCGACCACTTTGAAGGCCATCGGGAGGGTTTTGTTCGAGCGCCAGTGCTGCGGCAGGACGGTGCAAACCTGGAAAAAAAGATAAACGCTTTGAAGTTTGATACAATGGGTTCAAAAATTCGCAAAAAAAAACGATTTACCGGTTCAAGTATAAGTACTACTAAGTTGCCCTTGCAGTTCATTTTGAACTGCTATGCACTCATAAGTGGAAGATGAAACTAAAAAAAGCTAATCAGCCAACGCTTTCTCACTTTCGTCACCTACTACTAATAAGCAGTCGCCATCACGGCCAAGACAGTTTACAGTTCCGATTAAGTTTTTAATTATTCCAACTTTCGAACCCAATCCACACTACCCACAAACGAGACCCGAACTCGGTTTGGTTTCAAGCGGCCAGACTTTCCATAAAGTAGCACCCAAGAAGAGTGCGGATAGACACCCAGGAAAGTCTGCTGGCACATTCACAGACACGTCCACACAAACACCCAATGGAAAAGTAGAAAGACACTATTATTCAGTAGCGACGGAATCAAGTAGGAGGAAAATATTCTAAGGTAACGATCCTATTTCGATTAAGTTGGTCTTAATAAGGGACAATTTACAAACTTAGAAAAACAGTCATTCCCGCAAAACACAAAAGCAGTTTTCTTCGCTACCATCAATTGGAAATTCAAAAGAGAAATATTACTTTACTTAGTACATTTTCCCTTATAAACTGATGTTTTTCTTTCAAAGATTTGTCTAGCATTAGTGGAGAAAACTGCTTTTTGCATTTTTCAGCAATGGCTATTTTCCTTAGATTGTAAGTAGAACCTTAAGGATAACACATTTATTGGAAGCACTTTTGTAGTCAAGATGCCTTGATTGGGTGGATCAGTTAAATTTCCGAACCCAACATCCACGCTCCAAAGTTCCAAAATTCGAGCACTAGTGGCGACTGGGAGCAAACAAAAGATGGCGACGACCGGTGGTAGCACAAGTGACACCCCGCTACGATGGAAACATTTATTGATTTTCCTCGGTTGAACGCCTTGCTCGAGACAGTTACAGTTCGAATGACTAAACCAAAGTCTTGGCATTACATTTCTTTTGTGGAATTTGGCCTTTCTGTTTCAACAGACTTCGCAGCCGATTCTTAGTGTACAGAATCATTGCATGGCTAGTACTATGGATCCTACTGATCCTAAGAATCCTTCCAAACTAGACTAGATTTGAACTATAGTGGATTTTACTGCAACTGAAAACGGACTATCAAGAATAACAAGAATAACCAACGGAAACACCAAACACGCACCGATTTTTATTCGAGAAAATTGGAAAAACTAGTTAGCAGACTAATCGCTGGCATTCAACCAGTCAAAAATGTTCAAACTATCGGTAAAATCCTCGAAAGTCTGTAAATATCAGCTGGCAAATCAATAGTGGCAATAGTGGCAGCAAAAAAAAATATACCCGATCAGATGCTCGAAACAAATGTATAACAAATCGCGATATTTATTTCACATAACAATTTTTTTTTCAAATTTGGCTGGATAATAGATAATAACTAAAATTGGCCTAGGTGACAACCAAATTCTATCAAACGTTGACATGTTAATATCAAAAATTATATCCAAATTTGTTATAGATTCTGTAGGACTTTTCAACTATTATTACCCATTTTATGGTGCGTAAGATTTTACCATGCACTTCAAAAAATAACTTTTATTATAAAAAAAGAAATTGCACCCGATTTTACTTGGAATTGAAAAAAAAAACACAATATGTAGCGCCAGAATCGGATTCGAACCGGGCAGATCAGGATTACCAGTTCACACTTCAAAAGCATGAGACTGTGAAAGCTGACTGTATCGAAAAGTAGTTAGCAACATTGATTATTGAATAAAAAAGCGAAAAAAAACATATTTTGACATAAGTTTTCGATATATTGTAGAGAAATTACATTTTTATGCATTTCACTGATTATGTTGAAGAAAATTCTAGTTTCTGTGAAACGCTCGCGCTTTGGACTTGACATTCTTCATTAAATTCTGCACAGTTACTTTTGTGACTTTCCCGGTTGTAGCTGTCCAGTTTTTTTTAACTCCTGCATGTTTTGGAACACTGTACCTTCCTTCCGAAAGTGCCGCTTGACAATTACCCAATACCTTTCAATTGGCCGAAGATCCGGGCAGTTCGGTGGGTTGATGTCCTTTTCCACGAATTGTACATTATTTTTTGACAACCACTGTAAAACGGAGTTGGCGTAGTGGGCTGAAACCAAATCCGACCAGAAGAGAGGAGGAGCCTTATGATTTCTGTACAGTGGCAGCATTCTCTTCTTCAAACATTCTTCCTCGTACACCTTGGCGTGAATTGTGCCCTTCGTGAAGAAAATCGACGACCGCAAACCACAGGTACAAATTGCTTGCCAGACAAACACCTTCTGCCCAAACTTTTCCATCGCCACCGTGGTGTCAGCATCGTCCAGGTCCTGGAACATCGATTTCGTATAATAATGCGGTTCGGGCAGCGCTCGAGAGTCTCCCTTGGCGTAGGTTTCGTCGTCGATCAGGTGCATCCGTCTTTATTCTGTAGAATCCGGTTATACAGTATTCGCGCTCTTGTTTTGGCCTGTACTTGCTGTACCAGGGACTTTTTCGACACGCTTTGTTTCTTGTACGTTTTCAGGGAGTTCCAAACTATGATCCGTTGAGTCATCTCGATGCTGGTGTTGAACTGCTTGGTCCATATCCCGCGTCGACGCCGATGGGTTTTTACTGATGTACTCAACCACTTTTAAGTCCCGGCCGGGCTGGCTGGGACCCGTTTTCCAGCGGGATCGGGGCGAATCCTTGATGGAAAGGGTCTTACCGAACTTCTCGATAATATTTTTGACACTGGTGTGGTGCACTTTCACCCGTTTTGCAATTTCGTTGTACGTGGCACCACTTTCTGAGCACTAAGTGTGCAGAATTTTCTTTCGCGTTTTCGGATCAATTCGATTCATTATTGAAACGATAAACCGTACCGAAACCAATCGATTGTGCAGCTGTTATTGACATGTAAACAAACATGTCACCGCAAAACACGCTGCAAAAAATTAAGTCCTTTCAGAGTAATAACTATTTGAATGTTGCTAACTACTTATCGATACACTTCTTATGAGTGGTTGGAAATATCACCATTACATAATAAGCGGTGTTTGATGATGAAGAAGTGTGTAGATGGTTTCCACACTTCCTGCGTCGCTTCTTTTCAACCAGCAAGTGATTAGCAAAGCGACTATTTCAGAATTATGAATGCGTGTTTTTACGAGAGGTGCGGAAACCAATAATGTTTTAATGCTTCAGATTGAAAACTACTTTATCTTTATTAAACTATGTATTCGTGTAAATAATGGTAAAGTATGATTAAAAATTGACTAAAATTGCTGCATTGACTAAATTGAGTGGTAATTTGCAGGCTCCTAATGAAACTGAATAATATAATTGATAAATGAAAATAAGAATTCGTAGTAATTTTGTCCGACTTTGTACTCATAGAAGTGAAACCAATTCTATAATAGTAAGTAAGTCCTATAGGATTAACCACGATATAACAATTGCCAAATTCGAAAGCCTTGGATTCGGTTCTAACATTCCTCGATGGTTGCAATCGTATTTTATGGATCGCTGTTTAGCAGCCAAAATCGGCGAACACATTTTCTATGAGTTTATCGCATTGTCAGGAATTCCGCAGGGTAGCCATTTCGGGCCTTTAATATTTTTACTGTACGCCAATGACGTCAACTTTACTCTAGAGGGTCCTCGTCTATCATTTGCTAAGATCTACTATTACATTCGAAGCCCAGAAGATTCAGATTTTCTACAACGACAGTTGTTGAGCTTCGCCGAGTGGTGTAAATTTACTCGGTGAAATTGAATCCTCGACCATTACGCTTTCGAAGAAAAAAGAACCATTTTATTTTCAGTACTTTCTGGAAGGATCCGCGATAGCCAGAACGACCTGTGATAAAAATCTTGGTGCTTTTCTCGATAAGCAACTGATATTCAAGCAACACATTAGCTGTATTGTTTCTGAAGCTTCTCGCAACTTGCGATTTGTAATAAAGAGGGCAGAACATTTTACAGACGTATACTGCTTAAAATCTCTGTACTACTCACTTATTCGTTTCAAAATCCATTATCTTCTTCGGAACTAACAAAATCTTCCTGTTGTTAGTACCTGTGTTGTTCCCAAAGTCAAAGTCTTGGCATTTACATTCCTTTTGTGGAATTTGACCTTTCTGTTTGAACAGACTTCGCAGCCGCAGACTTAGTGCACAGAATCATTGCATGGCTAGTACTATGGATCCTACTGACACTAAGAATCCTTCCAGATCGGGGCTCGAACATACGACAACTGGCTTGTATGACCAGCGTCCTATGCTTTGAACCACCAACCCGGGGTAGTTCCCCCTTCTCCCGTATCTTCATCATCTGCCGGACACTAGTAAAACTTTTTGCCAGTTCTAATTCCCTTCGTAGATCGCAGACCTTCTCTTATTTGTTACATTATTTACGTTTCTGCTTTATTTTCTTCTCTTCTTCACCGTTCATTGTGGGCCGCTCTCGTCGATCACCACAACGGGCCACAGGAGGCATAATAACACAAAATAATAATAATATGATGTATTCAAAATTGCCCTTTCGGAGAAATGTCTCTTTCGGTGAAACGTTCCTTTCAGCGAAACGACTTCCGGCGAAATGACCCGCTCCCGTTACAAAGACGTAAAAACGAAGAGCAAACAAAGTTGGTCAATTTCAGAAATTACCAGCAAAAAAAGGCAACAAAACCCGGATGGGTTAGCTCGGATTTCGATTAACTTTGCATGCGTCTTCAGTATGACAAATCATCTGTTTTGCACGGATGGAGAGACCAATTCGACTCATGACTCACGTATCGTAAAAAAGGTGGTACGAAATTGATTGTATACTCTAAAAAAATTAAACATTGAGAAGGAAAGTCAAACGCTTTTTCGAAACTCCAATAATTTATCGAAAAATATGATTATGGTAAAAACGCGTCCCAATTTTTTACATCTTTATTTTAAACTTGTTTTTAAAATCATCACAAAACCTGCCTAATATTCAATTTTTATGCAGTTTTAGTTGTTTATTGTAGACTGCTACAGTGTAAATTTTATGAAAATATATTTCTCAATTAGAAACTGCCACAATTTGGAATTTATGTAAAAAATACCAAGTTGTTCCTGAGATATGGTTGCTCAACGTGAGACATGTAATTTACGCCGAGGTAAACGGTTTGCGTTGTAGAGCCTCAGGAATTGATTCTGGAAACATTAATATTGTATGTTTTTGATTGTTTTTGAGTCCTCTCAGAAACGCCAAACGATTTCTTGTTTAATCATTTTTACAAAAACTAATAAAACTTGCAGAATTTTCATTTTTTTCGTGAAATTTGTTTAAAAACAATTGATATTGTGCATACAATTTACACTGTAGCAACCTCTTCTAATAAATCATAGCTACAAAAAATGAAATATTAGACAACTCAAAGTTTTTTTTTAAATATACGCTAGAACCCCCGTTTACAGGATAGCCTCCCCTTTATGCGACTCGTGTCTTTCAAGAAATAAACTAGTCACAGTTGAAACAATTACAGTTATTTTCTAGAATTCAAGCTCATGATACAAAATTAAAAAATACTCATAGATATTTAGACATGAGCTTAAAAAAACACACACACAGATTCTTTTCGAATTGCGCCGTATTTCTTTCGGTAACTGTCAATTGTAGAAAAATGAAATCGAATAAAAAATTATACGAAATCGATTGGGAACTGTACATAAAGTGTACTCGGAATAAAAAGTCGAGTGTTTTTTTTGTTTTTCGAATTTAAAAATAAACCGGAAATTTAATTTTAAAAAACCTGTTTTAATCCACCTAGTTGTGTAAAGATGCCTTTCTCATATCTCACATATTCTTTTATATAAATTGTGTGGTATTCTTAAAAATAATTTTCTTTGATTCTTAAAAAACAAAGAGGTTTGTCCATAAACTAGTATAACCTACAGAGTGAAACAGTACTCAGGTCGGTTATGCCAGCTCTGAGGAAACGAAAAAAGGTACTTCCGAAACCGAAATCTGGGTGTAATGTACGGTATAATCGAAGTTGGTTCGAGAAAAGTGACTGGGATCCATTTTTAAGTCTATGGCTATAATCTTCGGTCATTCATCAAAAACCCAAGAACAAGGAAAGGCAAAATTATGTTTGACCGTCTGACTGACAATGACTACCGATTGGAAAAGTTTTGAGGAAAGTTTAAAAATTATTTTACTTTTTATTTCCGGTGCTTCCGGAATCAGAAAACGAGAACCAGCGTAGCCGGAATCGAGTTGTTTGGTTGTCTATTGACAATGGCTACCGATTGGAATAGTTTCGAGGTAAGTTAAGAAATTTTAGAACAGAACAGAAAATTAAGTTTTCTGTTTCTCCGCTTCAAGTGACGGTATCCAATTTTCAAC
This sequence comes from Malaya genurostris, assembly GCF_030247185.1. Lineage (NCBI taxonomy): Eukaryota > Metazoa > Arthropoda > Insecta > Diptera > Culicidae > Malaya > Malaya genurostris. The sequence continues at coordinate 151,756,445 of NC_080570.1, forward strand.
ACACTTCACCATATAATTCCGGAACCGGAAGTCAGATCCGGATGAAACTTGGAAGTTTTGTATGGGACCATGAGACCTTTCATTTGAATCTAAGTTTGTTAAAATTGGTCACGCCATCTCTGAGAAAAGTAAGGAAGTAATTTGAAATAGGAATTAACTAATTTTAACTAATCACCCTGTAACTCCGGAACTGGTAATCGGATCAAAATAAAATTCAGGAACTTTTTATAGGACAATTGTACTTTTCATTTAATTCTAAGTTTGTGAGAATCGATTCAGCCGTCTCTGAGTAAAGTAAGTGCACTTATTTTCATTTTTTTGCACATATCACCCTGTAATTCCGGACCCGGAAGTCGGATTCGAATAAAATTCAGGAACTTTGTTCGGGGTTACAAGGCCTTTCATTTGAATCTTAGTTCATGAAAATCGGTTCAGCCATCTCTGAGAAAAGTGAGTGCAAAAAAATGTCACATACATACATACACACACACATACAGACATTTTGTGTACTCGACGAACTGACATTTTAATCGAAACCCTCCAGACCTCGGTTTAAATGTCGGTTTTCACAGTGATTCATAACCTTTCTATATGAGAAAGGCAAAAAGCTTATAAATTAATATAATTAATATATATTAATAATAAACCTAATTTCCAATGCCAACTAGATTAATATGAATTGAAAAGTGAAAAAGTTACAACTGAAATAATGGCGTTATTTTTCTAAAATTGGAGTTTTTTTGTTTCGATTGTAGAGGTTTTAACCTTAAGGTCATTCGCCTCTTCGGGTCAGAAAAACTTTCTGATCCTATGAGCAGGGTTGGGAATCGAACCCAGGCGGGCTGCGTGAAAGGCATCGATTTACCCATCACGCTATAACCGTCTCCCAAAAATTCTTTGGAATTGGAATTTTTAAGTCCAAGTATCTCGAAAATGGAAGGGGGCTTGGAGGAAGGTCATTATGAATAAAAATATTGCTTTTTAGACTCTATTAAAGAAGTTTTCAGATATAAATTGGTTCGTCTATGAAATATCTCTGCCATATATCTGCAAGAAATCGATCGCAAACTACACAAAAATACACTGAACAAAATCCAATTTTTTAAAAGAAAGCAAAAATCAACGGAAAAATCGAAATTTAAAAATAATGTCTCTAAACTTTCTTAAAATAATATTATTTTAAACTTGAACTTAAGTTCCATGTTTGATGTATTTTATGTTATACTTCTGGAACGTAGAGGTAGGAAAAAGCGGTAACTTTTTTCTTCATTTATCACACTAATCAAATTAACATCAAATGTTGATTTTAAGTTATGGTTTAAAATAAAATTATTTACTGAAAAAATAAGGCACATTTTCTTTAATTCAATTTTTCGATAAATTTTTCAATGCTTGAAAAAGAAGTTTGACTTTTTTTCAATGTATATTTTTTGAGAAACCCCGATTTCAGTTTTTTTGTTTCGATTATAGAAGTTTTAATCTTAAGCTCATTCACCTCTTCGAGCCTGAAAAACTCCCTGGCCCAATGGTTTGGGGTTGGGAATCGAACCCAGGTGGGTTGTATGAAAGAAATCCACCCATCCCCGTCTCTGTTTTCTACGGTTTTTTTTGACAGAATTTTTGTACAATTAACAGTTTCAGAGCAGCAACGATGCATACAACAATTCATTCGTTCAACATAAAAGACACAGTCTTGAGGTTTGCCATAATCAAGACGTGTGCTACACATTTCTGAAGTCGCTCAGTCCCGCCTTTGCCGAATCGTCATCTTATCAGTCTTTTCGAATCTGCTTTCATAGTTGGGGACTGATTAAAATTATCTTGTCATTTTTACCTTTTACCTATAACGATATAAAAAATAGGTATAGAATTCGCTCAAACTTTCGAAAAATTTTCCGAGGCCCGGAGGGCCGAATGTCATATACCAATCGATTCAGCTCGACGAACTGAGCAAATGGCTGTGTGTGTGTGTGTGTGTGTGTGTGTATATGTGTGTGTGTCTGTATGTGTGTTGTCAACTAAGAGGTCGAGATCTCAGAGATGGCTGGACCGATTTTGATCAAACTAGTCGCAAATGAAAGGTCTCCCCGTCACCCAGAACGCTATTGAATGGTTTTGAGATCGGATGTTTACTTTTTAAGTTATACGAAGTTTTATGTCAAAATTTTCAGTTTTTTGACAATATCTGTCACAATTGACCTTGAAAACAGAATATGTTTTCAGACTTAGATTCCGCACGGTAATAGCTATCCAACAAGCCATAGATTGTTAAAATCCGTCCATTTTTAACGGAGATATCGAATTTTTTGTGTAAGCGACTTTTCCCCCATATTCCAGCAGTAGAAGTTCTGAGCGCTGTATGGCAAAGAAACGCTTGGGAGCAACGTAAAACAAGATTTTTAATACTGTTACATACCATAGTTTTTAAGTATCAAAAAGACTGTGAACAGCATTATTTTTCATGACATTTTGCCTCGGACCAATTTTAGCACGGTTCGTTTTTGGCAACATAATCGTTCGAATATGACATATTGGAAAGATGGCAGTACTTCCGAATTCTGAACAATTTCATAATTATATTGATTTAAACTGCTTACAGCAATAAATGCTGGAAGAACAAAACACCCATATACCATTTGAATCAGTTCGTCGAGATCAGCAAATGCGTATGTGACAAATAATTTCACTCAATTTTTTACCTTATTTTCGAAGATGACTCAACCGTTTTCTACAAACTCAGATTCATATGAAAATTCGTATGCTCCTAAACAAGGTTCCTGAATTATGTTTGGATCCGACTTCTGGTTCCGGAACTACAGGATGATATGTGAAACAAAATTAAAATTGTGTAACTTATTTTCCTCGTAGATGGCTGAACCGATCTAAGATTCAAATGATATCTAAGAATCATCTAAGATTTGCTGATTTGAATAGTCGACAACCAAATAAACTTATTTCAGTTTTAGTGGTATTCAATTTTCGATTCGGAAGGCACCCAACAATTTAACTCGTACTACGATTTCTCAAAGATGTCTATACTGATTTTTAAACATATTGAAACAAATGTAAACTAATCAGGTGAATTTGTCTGACTTCGGCTACACCGATTTTCGAATTCCGGCTCCAGTATCAAATCGTTTCTCAAAGCTCAATCGTTTTCTCAAATAAAGCCAAATCGAATTTCAGAAAAAAATTCAAATTAAAATAAACTTATAGTCCCACACAAAATTAATTATTTTATTCAATGCTGACTTCCGATTCTGGAATTACAGGAGGATGCATTTTTAAAATTCAAACCGATATAGAAGATGATAATCCCGAAAAGCTTGAAAGTTGGACTCAAAACTATTGCAATTTATTCGTCATATGGCCATACGAATCGGTTTGGTTTATGCTGGTTCCTGAATACCGGCTCTGTGTTTATACAACAAACACTGTAACTGTATTTTTTGATAGTCGATTGATGCATCTGAAATTAAGCTCTACAGCGATGGGGATTTTCAATTACATTTTCGCTTCAAGTTATTCATATTATCAATGATTTAGATGTCGGGTAAATTTCTTTTTTTTTTGTTTCTGTGATTATTTAATTATGGCCATCGCTGCCTGAAATTACGAGAGAACCCCCTTCGATAGGCTCACTACCCGCAGGCCGAAAACTATAACCGTAATAAAATCGAATCTAGGCATTATTATTTATTACTAAGCAGTACAATCATACCACGTGTGGTGAACCGGTGCGGACCAGTTCGCCCGGATGATCCGCCAGCAGACCGTCGATGGTTCGTTCGGCCAGACTTTCGGCCGTTAGCTGCTGTTGGTGTTTGCCGCTTCCGCCGTTCCCGTCCGAGGGTACGACCGAGCCGCCACCCACGTTGTTAGCACCTTCGGTTACGCTGCCGTTTTGGCCACCATTTTGGCCACTGCTGCCGTGCACTTCCATCGTGGTGGGATTCGTCGTGGAGCTCACCTCCGAAGCGGCAAGATGCATTTTGCCTGTTCACCGTTCACACCGGAATCGATTCGGTATCGACCGTGCAGTCATAAGCGTTTGCGGTTTATGTTTTAGTATCGGGATTTCACCAGGAACTCACTTCTGCTTCCGGCTGAAAATGAATAATCTAAGGTGGTGGCACAATCCGATTGTACCCGAGTGTTTTAGCTCTTGAACCGATGAGAATTGACATGTGTTTCATATATAAAAATGGTGTGATTTTTAGTCAAGAAAATAAAAAAAAAACAGCCAGAAAACTAATATGACCATGTCGTCACAGTAACCGTTCGCCATCCGAATGAATTCTGTGGCTGGACGCTTTATTAGCTTTCGTATCGGGAGGTAAATATTTAGGCACATTCAGATTAATGGACTTCCGTAGCGATGCGGGTCCGGTGAAAAAAACAAAAACGCACGGAAACATGCCATGCCCACAGCATCAGCATCAGCAGCAGCAGGCAAATTGCACCAACTCTCCCCCACACACATACATAAAGCGGCGGTTGTTGCACCGCCCACTAATCCATCCAGCGCGGTTGGCTTCCGCAGTAAACCAAAAATCTATTGTTTAACATGATTTTCAATCTAATCTCATTTTTAGCGCTGTTTGCCTGGAGTAAAGTCAAACCGTCGATTTTTCATCATCAACCCAAACTCGGCAGCAGCAGCATCATCATCATCATTCAAACGCGCTATCGCGCTAGCCGACAGGACAATGAAAGAGCTTGCCCGGTTTGTCGGGGTTAGACCGTAACCGCATCAATGCACACACGCACATATGAAATTCGGTGCACGATGCATGCATTTTAAATAAATTAAATTTGTAATAACCTCGACCGCACATTTGCGCTAAGCTCAAGCGGCCACCCTTTCTAATAGTGCTCCCGCGACGGTCAACCGAACGGTCCTACCCTGTAAGTGCTGTTCCGGATGACGGGGCCATCAATATTGCGGAGTGGGTGTCGAGTAAAAAAATTACTTGAACAAGAACCCATCGGAACAGAGATTAGAAAATACTTCAGGGTGTCGAATTCTGGGAAAAAAATCCCAGGAAAATCAAGGAATGTTCACTCGTATCAGAGAACAATTCGCAACGACAAAGTTTATATCTTTTTATACACAAACCTTGCCTGATTCTTGCAAGAAAAATAAAATACTTTCTGTTGGATTAGCAATTTACCCTGAAGATGAGGGAATAAATTTTCGAAACGTTGGCCAGTGACGTGCAAGATATATTTTGAAAGCAACAAAACAAAACAACCGTTTTCAGTGGTCGCGCACCCGGTTTCAGTAGAACTATCTAAGCTAAATGATTTGGTCATGGATGAAACGGTTAAAACGAATAAACCTAGACAGATGTGATTTCTAGGAAAGGCTACGGAACCATAGTAAAAAACTTTTTAAAAAAGGTCTGATAAGGATAAATAAAAAATGTTGGAGCAGGAATGGATAAAAAAAATCGATGAATTGAAACCGTAATAGCGATGGGCAGGCCCTTTGAACGAGTCTCATTCGTTACAGAATACCAATAACGAAGCAATATCATGAGAAGAACAAACGATTTCGTTTGAGAGGTTGTAAATAGCTTAAGAAGAAAAAGTAAGATAACGTAATGCTAAATATTGTTGTATAGAAAGGCTATACAATCACTGTGAGAAACGAGTTTCTGAGAGCCGAGTTTCACCATTCGACTCAGTTCGTCGAGTTCACAAAATGTGTATGTGTGCATGTAACAAACATGTGCACTCGATTTTCTCGGAGATAACTGAACCGATTTTCAAATTTGGACTCAAATGGTCTCTTAGTCCCATATTCTGCTATTGAATTGCATCCGGATCGAACTTCCGGTTCCGGAGTAACGGTGGAAAATGTGAAAAAAATATTGAAGAATGTGCACTCGGTTTTCTAAGAGACCGTTCGATCGATTTTCGATAACTTAGATTCAAATGTAAGGCACTGAAGTCCAACAGTTCAAAGTTCATCTGCATCCGACTTCTGGCTTCGGGATAACGGAGTAAAGTACACAGTTCGAAAAAATCTTGTGATTTTATATCTTATAAGATGTACATAAATGAAGCGTCGTATTTTACACAAATTTATATTCAAGAACGTGTAAAATTGTGTGTTATGAAAAGTACATGGCTTGAATTCGAATGAAATAAAAACAAAAGATCGATGACAACAGCGCGACTTGAACCGAGAAACACCAAATCACAAGCACATCGATAACTCTAATGAACCACAGAAGCACATATATTTTCGCTGAATAATTGATAATGGTAACCAAGTGCAAATTACGCTCGGAACGTGTAAAATTCTATGCGAGTGGAATGTTGCGTCATTTGAAAAATTAAATAGCAAAGAATGGTATCGTTTGTAGAATTGTGTCACCAGTAAAATTCATAATTTTTTTCTGTGTATGCTTAAAATGTAAAAGAAAAGGGCACTCGTTTTCCTCAGAGACCGCTGGGCCAATTTCCGGCCTAGCTTAGGTTTAAATTATAGGTCTTACAATCCCATAAAATCCAATGGAATTTCATCCGAATACGACTTCCGGTTCCGAAATTACAGACTGATAAGTAAAAAAATTCAATTACACGAACCAATTCCATGACATGGCCGGTGTTGGGAAAATCATGATCAGGAAAAGTTCATTTCATTATCACACCTGCAAAAATCAGTTCAAGAGATATTCTAAAAATACATGACTGCAAAAATCATCATCGGTTTGCCCCTTTTTGACTTTTTTTAAAGTCTAATTTTGAAGGCATTTTGTTGACTTTTGAATTTAGCCTAAGCAAACATTCCGTGTAAAATTTCAAAACATTGTATCTCCGAAACTTTGATTTGATTCAATTGATTTGGTGTCTTGGACAATGGTTTTAAGTAATTATCGAGTCTAGATGCAAATTTTCCTACACAGATTTCCAAAGTTACGCGGTTTTCCGAGATTATTTACGATCATTTACGCTGATCTCAGAGTTAGCGCGATTTTTACGTAGATTTCCGAAGTAACGCGATTTTCTCACGACGATTTACGTAGTGACTCATCTATTTTCTACGAATAATTCAAAAGTAACGCAGATTTCTGAGGTTTAGGAGATATTTTTTACGCGGATTTTCCAAGTTACGCGGTTTTTTCGTGCTTCAGTGTACGCATGAACATGAACTTAGCGAGGCACCTCTCGCCGATGATAACGCAATAAAGTGAATATTTTGTTGCTAATTAGTTACGGTAATTTAGATTTGTTGTTCATTTTTTTTTTTAATTTTTCCGAATACTTCGCTAAGTTGTCCTGGGTTGGCGGTTCAATGCATAGGACGCTGGTCTTACAAGTCAGTTGTCGTATTTTCGAGCCCCGTCCTTCCAGGTGTCAGTAGGATCTATAGTACTAGCCATGCAATGATTCTGTACACTAAGAATTGGCTGCGAAGTCGGTTGAAACAGAAAGGCCAAATTCCACAAAAGGAATGTAATGCCAAGACTTTGACTTTGCTTCGCTAAGTTTATATGAAGTTTACGAACCACCGGTTTCTAAATAAGCTTGAAAACAAATCAAAATCCAGTGGATAGTTTGTTGTTAAATAGTTGCTAATTAGTTACGGTAATTTTGGAATTGTTGCTGATTTTTTCCGAGTACTTCGCTAAGTTTATATAAAGTTAACATAGCACCTTTCATAAATAAGCTTGAAAACAAATCAAACCCTAGTGGATAGTTTGTTGCTAATAAGTTGCTAGTTAGTTAAGGTAATTTTGAATTTGTTTCTCTTTTTTTTTTAAATTTCATGGAGTTCTTTTGAAATTAATGAAGCACCGCTTCCTAAATAAGCTTGGAAACTAATCAAAATCCAGTGGATAATTTGTTGCTTATTAGTTGTTAATTAGTTACAGCGGTTTTAAGTTTGAAGCTCAATTTTATTTTATTTTTTATGTACTTCGCTAAGTTCATATGAAGTTAACGAAGCAGCACTCTTAAATAAGCTTGACAACAACTCAAAACCCAGTGAATAATTGGTTGCCAATTTTTAAATTAATTACGGTAATTTTGAATTTTTCATTTTTGAGTACGTTCCCATGCTCATATGAAGATATGAATATTGAACTAAAACTAGAAAAAAAATCAAAATCCAGTGAATAGTTTGTTACTAATTAGTTACGGAAATTTTGAATTTGTTTCTATGTTTCTTAATTGTTCGAGTACGTCGCTAAGTTCATATGAAGTTTACTAAGCACATCTCGTAAATAAGCTTGAAAGCAAATCGAAACCTAGTGATTAATTTCTTATTCATTATTTGCTAATTAGTTACGGTGGTTTGGAATTTGTAGCTCAATTTTTGTTTCGAATATTTCGCTAAGTGTATATAAAGCTAACGAGCATTACTCCCTAATAAGCTCGAACACTAATTGAAACCAAATGTATGATTTGTTGCTTATTAGTTGCTAATTAGTTATGGTGGGTTTGAATTTGTTGCTCAATTTTTCTTTCGAGTACTTTGTTAATTTCATATAAATCCAGTTATTTGCAACAAATTAACCACTGGTTTTCGATTTGTTTTCTAGCTTATTTAGGAGGAATGCTTCATTAACTTCATATGAACTTAGCGAAGTACTATAAAAAAAATTTTAAAATTGAACTACAAATTCAAAACTGCCGTAACTTATTTACAACAAATTAACCACTGGTTTTCGATTTTTTATCAAGCTTATTTAGGAGGGGTGGTTCCTTAGCTTCATATGAACTTAGCGAAGTACTCAAAAAGAAAAATAAATTGAGCAACAAATTCAAAACTACTGTAACCAGTTAGTAACTAATAAACAACAAATTATCCACTGGTTTTCGATTCGCTTTCAAGCTTATTCAGGAGGAATGCTTCGTTAACTCCATATGAATATAGCGAAGTGCTCAAAAAAAAATTGAGCAGCAAATTCAAAACTGCCAGAACTTATTTGCAACAAGTTAACTATTGGTTTTCGATTTGTTATCAAGCTTATTTAGGAGGGGTTAGCTTCATATGAACTTAGCGAAGTACTCAAAAAGAAAAATAAATCTAGCAACAAATTCAAAACTACTGTAACTAGTTAGTAACTAATAAGCAACAGATTATCCACTGGGATTCGATTTGTTTTGAAGCTTATTTAGGAGGGATGCTTCGTTAACTTCATATGAACTTAGTGAAGTACTAAAAAAAAAATAAAAAAATTGAGCAGTTAATTCAAAACTGCCGTAACTTTAGGCATTTATTTGCAACAAATTAACCACTGGTTTTCAATTCGTTTTCAAGTTTATTTAAGTGGGGTGATTTCTTAGCTTCATATGAACTTAGCGAAGTACTCATAAAATAAAAATACATTGAGCAACAAATTCAACACTACTGTACCTAGTTAGTAACTAATAAACAACTAATTATCCACTGGGTTTCGATTCGCTTTCAAGCTTGTTTAGGAGGAATGCTTCGTTAACTTCATATGAACTTTGCGAAGTGTTAAAAAAAATTAAAAAAAAGAGCAACAAATTCAAAATTATCGTAACTAATTAGCAACAAATTATTCACCTATTTGCGTTATCATCGGCGAGAGGTGTCTCGCTTAGTTTATGTTCAAAGTGAACGCTGTTAGAAAAGTTTTCCTTTTTTAAATTTTTTCTCTGAAATTCTGAAACTTTGAACTAATTTTTTGTGAAAAATAAGCATTAGTTCTATTTTTATTTTTTTATGTTGTAACAGACAAATTATTTTTAAAACCGCTGTATCTGCAAAAAGGAAGAAATTGATAGGAAATGTTCGTAAGCTTTTTTGGTTTACAACTTGGCAAACTTATTTATGTTGAAAAATTCACCTTTTCTAAAAGACTTTACTTTTTTGGGCCATTATTTCTTTATCATAACCTATAGTGCAATAAACTTCGTCAGTAACAACTTATCAAAAAAAAATATCAAAAAAAGTCACAATTACTTTCCATGAGAAGACTGTCTTTCAATATCTAGTCTCAGAATTTAAGGTACAATATTTTTTCACAGTTTATACTTTTTCCACGTAGCTTCAATAATTACCGAAAACATTACATTTTTTCCCTCAAACATAAGATTAGGGTCTAAACGGTGAACAGGTGATGCAAAATATGAAACATTTAGGCCAAATTAAAAACTATAATAATTATGTTGATTCACGAGGTGGAATTTTGGAGTCTGAGCTAATCTGATAATGCACTGGTGAGTCGTAGACGAAACGTAAAAAAAAACATAAATTAATTTTGCTAACCCCTGAATGACTAAACCTACATCGGCCCGAAAACGTCGAAAGCACGTTTTCGTTCGGCACGTCAGTATAGACATTGCATGTCGATGCAAAGAAAACAAGTGTTCTGCAAATAGCAGAAACTTTACGTCTGCTTAGCGGTTCAAACTGAACTGTCGAGTTCTGCATAAAGCAGTTCAATTTGAACTGCTATGCACTGATGATTCAAAGACGAAACGTAAACATGTCAACATAAATTAAGTCGTGTTGCCACACACTGGTTACCCACGATGTACCAAAAAACTCCCGAATGACGACAATCTGTTGGCGGACGGCCATCAAATTCTTGCGTTCTTTCAGCACATCAGGAAAATCCTTACACTTTGGTGCAAACAAAAAAAAAAGGTTTTGCAAAAAGCATCAACTATACGTTTGATTAGCGGATTATGCTGATCCGTGAGGTGGCATTACCAGTTGAAACTAATCTGCTAATGCACTGATGCATCGAAGACGAAAAGTAAAAAAATATACTGCTAATTGTTAGTTTTTTACGAGTGAGAGCTCGAAACTGTAAAAACGTCTTCCGAATAAGCCGTTTTAGTTTCATTTATTCGAGCAAATCTAAAAGCAAATTTTGAATTGGTATATCATACCATGGATTTATATTTGAAACACGAGTAAAACGTCACTTTTCTCCTAAATTGCATCTAGAACTGAAACACTTCTTAACAAGCTCTGCCTGTTCATTAAGAATAAGTGTTTTGGACATTGGAACACAATTTAAAACGTGATTCAAATAAATATTAGTTGGTCAGAGGTCAGAGTTTGCGAGTTTTCTAAACTCGGAACGGTTTTCCTACCCATGAATGAATATAAATGAATTGCTCGAGTGGTTAGAGATCTGTTTTGAAGTTGGACTCGAATAATAGAACAACATCTCTTCATTTCGACTGGCTTGTTCTGGTGGAAGATGTAAAATAGTACTGTCTATACCAAATTAAAACAGTTTAGGGGTTGAAAATTTTGTTTTAGTTATATTAAATAACATTTAAAAAAATCCATGGTCAGTTTTCAAAAATTAAAGCGGATAAGGAGTTCCAGTAACATTCAATGGAATGCCCTAAAGCTAAGAAATTTTACTTTTTGCTGTTTCCAGGTGGCCAAGAAGTTTATCAACGTTTGTGGCATAATTTTCAAATATTTCAAATTTTGATCCAGTTGAAGAACAAATATTCGGCCTATAATAATATTTGCCAGTTTCGATTTCTTCGCGTTTCGCCTTCGGCTCATCAGTGCTTAAAGCAATTCACATTGAACTGCCATCTCCGCCTAACAGTTCAATTCGAACCGCTAAGCAGACGCAATGGCGATTCAATGTGAATTGCTTTAAGCACTGATGAGCCGAAGGCGAAACGCGAAGAAATCGAAACTAAATATGTACTTTACGTACAAACCAAAAACCACTAAATGTTCATTTGCCAGTTATTTTCCAGTAATTTTGATCTTGAATATGCTCATAATTTTGGAATCTAGATTAAAATTGTCTGAGACAGATTTTTCGGCGAATTTTGTTCTATCTGTTCTTTTTTATAAAACTCAGGGAAAATATTGTAAAAATGATCTGTCACACTCGAACACACACTGGCTTTAAAAATTTGCTTATGAAACCATGCACGTGGGTATCCTCATCGGTTCAGTTTAATACAGTTCCTATAAATTCACTGGGACGATATTCACTATGTAATTACTCCAAAACACTTCGAAATCCTGTCGCATCGAGCCACTTCCGGTCAGGAATTCCAACTGTCACCAACTGCACTTATAATCCTCAATATTAGAACCTCTTCGTCAATTTTCGCACCACGTCACTAAAAATTTTTTAAAAAAACTTCACTTGTACTTCCGATAAATCGGGAAACGATCGATCGATTTCCTATTATTCGCGCACCTTTCGCGATCCAAGAAGTGGTTCCAAAAACGTTCCAGCGACGGCCAAACACAGCGTTTTTTTGTTGTTGTGTTCGGTTAGCTCCAACTGCCACCGTTGCGGTGTACGATCGCGGTAACTGTGCGCCAACGATGATGATGATGATGAGTGAGATACCGAAACACGCAACCAAAGCCTTGTGGCCTCTCCTGGCGCCGTTTTCGTGGAATATCGAGATGTGGTGGTCTGTGGTGTGTGGTTGTATCGTGGTTCTCCACCACGGCCGGTGGGATGGGTTTGGAAAAAAAGTCCAACCGGGGCAGGCAGGCAGGCAGGCAGCCATGGAGTAGCGACGAACAGGAGAGATAGAGAGAGAGAGCGCACGCGGAAAAAAAATAAACAACCAACCGAACTTCAACCCACTCCCGCTCTCTTCCTTTCCGGCCTGCCAGCCACTGCAGCCACCAACCCAAGCCAGGCTCGCTCCCCCGGTTTCCCACCCGGAACGCACACACGTGTTCCGCAAGCTCCCGGCAAACTGTAGCAGCAACAGCAGCAGCATCCTGGCCGTGTGGTTGTTGTGTCCTGTGAACTCGCTCCGAAACCGAAGAGCTGTGGTAATGCGATTGCGACTATCGTCGACCGCCAGTCAGTGGAGTAACGGAAAAACCGAACGCGCGAGCGAAGGCGAGGGTCGTCAGGCCACAGAAAGAATAAAAGTCGCCGCACCGAGAGACGAACGAAAGAAAGAACCGAAGAAAAGAAAAATCCTTCCAAGACTCTATTCCGTACTCTCGCTCTCGCGACGACGACACTGACGACGACACCAGGATACGACCAAACCATATCCAACAACAAGTCAACCATATTCCGTTGCTGCTGCTGCTGCGGTGCTGATGGCGATGGTGGTGGTGGTGGTAATTCACTCTCTTGCTCTTATTCATCTTACCCAGGCATTGTACATAAAAGTATGAACTTTTTTCTTCGCTCATTTTTATGCTGCCACACTCCGTAAACGACCTCATTCTGCTGGTATGTCAAAACCACCCACCGCCGGTCGAGAACAAGAAAAAAAGAAAAGCTCCGATCCAACATCTCAAGTGACTCATTCGCTCGTTCGTTCGCTCGCTACTCTTCTTCCGTGTACATCCGCTAGGTTTCTCCGGCGGGGGGGACTGCTGTGTATGTAAGACGATCATCCTTCAGCAGCTCCTTTGGCGTTTCGGTTCCACAGACCCGGTACATAAAGCTTAGGTTTGTCTGATGAGGATTGAAAAAAAAAATGAAGAAGAAGAAGAAGAAACCTCTCGCATTAAAGAAATAAAGTCTTTCACTGAAGACACTCGGAGCATTAAAAGTAATATCGAAAATAATGAATAATACATAAAAGCACTGCCACCAGAGTGCTCGTGAAAACGCAAATGTGGCAAATGATACTGGAAGCAATTTTCCCTCAACTCACGCCCGGCCAACGCTGGCTGGCGGTCTTGGTGGTCCTGATGGCGGTGGGCATTCCGCTGCCTTTTTACTGGTTAGCCGAGATAAGAATGTTTTAAATTATGACGTGGACGGTGAAATTTTCGAATGGGATTATTTGTGCGTTTGATTTTCGCCGCTACACGCACAAACGGTTCCGCAATTCCGCCCGATGGTTGGGTGGTGGATTTTAGCATCTATAGATGCTCACCACTGGAGTTTTTACCGAATAATAGAGTTTTTTTTGAGGGTCTGACGACTTTCTCTGGATAGACTCTGTCCAAAATTTTTCTATAGTTGTAACTTGTAGCTAGTTCCCTTTTCAGCCCAATATCGTTCGATAGATCACAACTCCGGCCAGTTAGATGGATTCGCCTCTTTCGATACAACTACATTCGCTTTATACCATTCCAAAGCATCTTTGGCGTAGTGACAAGATGCCAAATCAGACCATAATAGCAAGGGAGCGTCATAGTTGCGTAGGAACGGTAACCATCGCTTCGTTATGCATTCTTCACGGTATATTCACTTGTTTACCGTTTCGGTAAAGATAAAGTTTTGGCTTGCTCGACCATATTGCATATTGCCTGCCAAACCAATTTTTTTTTTGGGGAACTTGTTTTTTTCATTCGTCCTACGGCGTTCCATTGCATTGCGGTATAGATACACATTCCGTGAAGCTGCTTAAAGTCTTCCCGCACATAAGTTTCATCGTCCGTTATCACACAGGAGGACTTCGCCATATATTCGCGATACATCGAACGAGCCCGGGTTTAGGCCGAATTTCACCATTATTACGGTTCAGTACAAGTTTCACCTAGAACAGCGTTATACATTTACGGTACTTGGAAGCATGCACGAAAGTTTGATACATTTTTATTTTTCTAGTATTGTAGCTACCGAAATCCGTGTAGAATCCGACAGAAAAAAAAACTTAACTAAGAACAGATCCACTGGGTTCCTGCTTCAATATCGTAAAAGGCGACAATTGCAGGTGTTTCTTTTTTTATTTCATCCGATTTTTTCAACGTTTAACATCTTATCTTTTCATTCAACATACAGTTTATTTTAATATTTTCTCATCATTTTTCGACAATGTGATCTCTTATCAATTTCCAGTTAGCTTCTGTGAAAACTTTTTTTATGTTATTTTTTCTTCTTCCATGTTATTGCTTGTATTTCAAAATTATAAATTGAACGATAAAAATCAACTATTGCGAGGATCCGTTAATATTACAATGTTGATAACAATGTTTATAATCTCTGTCGATCGGTATATTGTATAAATAATAGGAAAATACTTGTTTGTATGATGTTTTTTTTTTCTCGGTAGCCGGCTGCCCAGATCAACCAATATAATCTATTATTTAATCTTCGTGGCAAATAAAAAAGAGTGGAAATAATAAACAATTATGACGCGTGTGAAATTTGTTGACCTTTCATCATACGTTTCGTCTTTGACTCACCAATGTGTCGCAGTTTATGTTGGACTGCTAGCGCGACCTGCCGGTTTTTTTGTTCACTCTAAGTTTTAAGTTTTTAGGATATACTTATTTTAAATAGTGTTGTTGAACATATTATTTTGAAAAAAATGTATTTTGTTAGTTAAATATTTTAGTAAAGAATAAATAGTTATTCGAAATCGGTACTGCCACCTTAAGAAGAATTACGGAAAGTGTTATATAATCTTGTGCAACTTGTTCGAAGACACTTAAACTGTTAAAAGTCAGTGAAAGTCACTACAGACTTTTGATCATCTTTTTTCTGTGCACCGGATTTGGAAGGTATTGCGAGCAATTAGTGTTAATCCAGGACGCTATGATGGCAATCATTTGCCACTATCAGAAAAAAATGACTCAAATGTCACGTTCCCTTGGCTATTGGGAGATTTGTGCTTCTAGCAAGCGATTGGCTGCTGCGGACCAAAAACTTAAGTTTTCCACTGTAAATTTTTGGCCTTATTCTGGAAGGCTGCCCCACATGTTTTCGATGCTGAATGCTTCCAGTGAAATCGAGACAATATTGGAAAGTGTCACTATCCAATTGGTTTAATATTTACCCAACCCAAAATAATCGACTGGAAAAACAACTCTAGAAGCTTTATACCTGAAGAGAAGTGCAATGCAATGACCGCAGAAAAGTTCATGAATTCATCGAATAAAAACGGACTTTTTCACTTTTTTTTTTCATCATACTAAATAAAGTTAATTTCTTACGTCCAGATATTAAGTAGACCGAGTTTTCGTTTCATTCATAATAAGCTATAAAAACAGTAAGCAATTAAAAAAAGGAAAAATATAGATTCAAAACGATAGATGATCACGCATGGTGCTTTGTTGTAGTATTTATGCATCACGCGTTTCCTTCTTATAGAACTACAATGGAGACGCAAGGTTGATTGTTATTTTTTAGAAAAAACTCAAATAATGTGGTTTTCAACCTTTTTAAAAAAATATGAAACCGAAGCACTTCAACGTGTCCGTCAAATTATTTATTGATTATTTAAAAATAACCAGAATGATAACCGATCGGCTGAAAAGTTCGTATCGTTTCTATGAGAGGGCGCCACTAGAATTAAATCCATACCATTTTCAGTTAGTACCAACCTTCAGAAGATACGTGTATAAATTTGACAGCTGTCTGATTATTAGTTTGTGAAATATTGCATTTTGAGTGTAGCGATTTTTGTTATTGTGAAAAAAATGGAAAAAAAGGAATTTCGTGTGTTGATGAAACACTACTTTTTGATGAAAAAAAGTTCCGCCGATACCAAAAAATGGCTTGATGAGTGTTATCCAGACTCTGCACCGGGCGAAGCAACAATTCGTAAGTGGTTTGCAAAATTTCGTACTGGTCATATGAGCACCGAAGACGATGAACGCAGTGGACGTCCAAAAAAGGCTGTTACCGATGAAAACGTGAAAAAAATCCACAAAATGATTTTCAATGACCGTAAGGTGAAGTTGATCAAGATAGCTCACACCCTAAAGATATCAAAGGAACGTGTTGGACATATTATTCACGAATATTTGGATATGAGAAAGCTTTGTGCAAAATGGGTGCCGCGCGAGCTCACAATCGATCAAAAACAACAACGAATTCATGATTCTGAACAGTGTTTGGAGCTGTTATATCGAAATAAAACCGATTTTTTCGTCGATATATAACAATGGACGAAACATGGCTCCATCACTTCACTTCAAAATTCCCACTTCACACACGAAATTCCTTTTTTTCCATTTTTTTTCACAATAACAAAAGTAGCTACACTCAAAATGCAATATCTCACAAACTAATAATCAGACAGCTGTCAAATTTATACACGTATCTTTTGAAGGTTGGTACTAACTGAAAATGGTTTGGATTTAATTCTAGTGGCGCCTTCTCATAGAAACGATACGAACTTTTCAGCCGAACTGTTACCAAAATCGCAAATGTAAAAAATATATTTCAACACAACTTCGTCAATATGGCTGTTAAAGGGTTGAAACTATCGTAAAATAGTCTCCAGTCAAATAGGGTATAACGATATGAATTCCTTTTGGCAGCAGAATCGACATTAGTAGCTATTGCCTTTGTTATATCTGTGAAGCTCACCAGCAAATTTTTGATTTGACAAGCGATTTTCAGCTGCGGACAAAAAACTACAAGGATCAGCCCTATGAGGTTGTTCGAGCCATTGATGTGGAACAAGCAACCAAAATTTCTAATGATCGACATTTTTAATTAATCGTCACACTTTTGAATCCGCAAATGCACGAGAGTCTGCTTAGATTGATCTTTATTAAGAACCAACACCGAACACGTGAACCCAGAATATAGACTCTATTTGTCGTGATTTTTATTTGTTTTGTAGAAGACGAAATTACATCAATTGCCCAAATGTATGCAATCATATGGTTGTACACGCTTCCGATTCGGATATCGATATTTAAGCTTCTCTTCGTCAAGCATGTGTTCAAGTTTTGTATGCAAGCAGTTATTTTTATAGCGTTTCTATACCATTACTATCATTCTGCGATTTCGGTTGAAGCGATCCACTTTTTCTCATTATCAATCGAGTTCATCTTATATAAATTAGAAATTTATCTTATGTACTCAAAAATTACCCTGGGGTAGTTGTCAATTAGTCAGGCAAAACGACATAACATGGAATTCCATCCGAGCTTGCATGACACAAGATCAGAACCTACCAATTAAAGCTTCAAATCGTTTTATGGCACTTTTTGTCTTGCTATCTAGGAACAACTTACCTCTAGCATGCTACGCGTAGGACTGAAACGATAGCTATAATTTCGCTTCTATTTATAGATTCGCGTGCTTCCAACAGATTCGCTTTTGCATCGATTGACCAATCAGAGCGATGCTTTCCCTTTGATATATCGCTTACTCCTTCAAAACTGTCGACTATGGCAGGGAAATCCGGTATGGCGGAGATTTTTTGCAGATAAAATAGGCCACTGCTAGCTATTAATCAACATTTCAATGATATACAATAAAAAATACATGGATATGAACATTCAAATCAATACGTAATAATATTTCCAATCAAATGGTGACATAATATTAATAATTGATACAAAATTGACTAACCTGACCACATTTCTACGTGTATTTTGCTTGAGTTTATAATTTGCACCCCTATATAGAAAACAAAAATGTGTTCCACATTAAAAATAAACTGTTAGCTTAAGCTTAAGTACACAAAACTTTATAAGAGTGCTTGAAAAAACGAATTCTACCATCCATCGAAGCACACCAAACCCCTGTAAAATTGTCTTCCATATTTAGTTTTCTATTACTTCAGTCGAGAAGTACTTTCAATGGTCCAACCATTACAACCGGGTTGATTTCATCGAATAAGGTCTCAACCCGATTCTGGTATGAAGAGATAGTGGAATAAAATGACCACTGAAGGTGATGAACAGAACAGAAGTCCGAAATGGTGCGAGGTATTTCAAGAATAGTTAGTGATTTGAACGATACTAAAACGTAAGGAGACTGTTAATATTTGTTGCTTAAAATGAAATAAAACACTTTTACTTAAACAGTTTATTTGAATCGCGTTATAAAAAATTAATTCCATTTAATTTTTTTTTTTAAAGCGATTCAGTTCATTCCACTAATCGCTTGACAAAATGTAAGAACATCAAAAAACAAACAGTGCAATGCCTCAAAAGTTTCAAAACATGATCATCTAATAAAAACTAGCATTATTCTAGTTTTGAGCAGAGTTTTGTTTGGCAGTGAATGAAATAAGTTCTAGCTAGCAGTATGAGGGATCGATTTTAAATCTTAATTTTAGCCTATTTAGACTAATTTAGAGTGAGTTCAGAGATCGCCGTTCCGCAACGATTTTGAATCGCTGTAATAATGCTGTTATACTCGCTATTGATCATTCAAGAAAAGTACGACATGACAATCAAGAAAAAGCAATGAGAAATGATACTATAATGCAACAATACGAGCCAAGTCAAAGAGATTCCCGGACACGACCACCAAAACTACACAGTATTCAACAATTACTTATGTTTGCTCTTCTGTCATGCAATGATAAATCTCCGGGACTAGACAGAATTAAAAATGTACCTATTGAAGCGTTTCTTCGGTAATAACATTGCCGCACGTAACTGAAGGCAAGTGCGCTATATTTTTTATTGTTCCATAAATACGTTTATTTCATAGGCAATATACATAAGTTTTTCTTCGCCGTGGCATCCATAACACATAGTACTTTAAATCTAATACATTTCGAATATCATATTAGTATGTTGGTATTCATTAGTTAATCTAAACACTGTTTTTATCAAGCGATTTGCTATTATAAATTACATTAAATAAAATACATCTATTTTTACATGATCTTATAACTATTTTAGGTTTGTTTGTATTCGTTCATTACTTTTATTCAATATAGTATAGTTGGCTATTGATTGAACTCATGGAAGAGAAAGGAGTCTAACATAAAATAAAATTTAAGTTGGAACTCCAATGGACTTAATGAAATGATAAAGAAGTTTCATGAAAGGAAGGTAACGACAAGCAAGAATTTCGCGAACTGGGACATTGGATAGTCTACCTTGAGTACGCAAGGAATTTATTAGTTGAGATCTGACATCACGATACTCCACGCATGTCGAAAGGACATGATCAATATCGCGACAACCTTCGCCACAAGCACAATGATTAATCTCGGAAAGTCCAGTTCGAAGGAGATGTACATCTAACGTGTAGTGATTGGACATGGGCGAGACTCTCTATAGAATTCGTTGAAAACAGTCGGTCTCTCATAAATTTCACCCTCAATAGCAAAACGTTTGGCTAAAATATCGGCTCTTTCATTGCCTGAAATGGAGCAATGAGCCGGGACCCAAACTATTGTGATAATTATTATTCAATATGTCGTTCAGACACTGTTTTATTTTGCCCAAGAAAAACGGTTCATTTTTGCCAGCAGCGTTTGAGCGAATGGCTTCAATTGCACTCAGACTATCTGTGAAGAGAAAATAATGGTTTGGAGATAATGTGACGATTACACTTAAACTATAAAACTCTGCTACATAAACAGATGCAGGTTCTTGAAGCCTGAATGAAGCCGAAACATTATTGTTCAATATACCAAACCCAGTAGCCTCTTCAATTCGTGATCCGTCCGTGTAAAATATTTTCTCAGAGTCAATATGCCTGAACTTACTTGTAAATATTTTTGGGATTTCCATCGAGCGTAGGTGTTCCGGGATTCCACGCACTTCGCGTTGCATGGATGTGTCGGAAAATAAAGTCAGGGACATTTAGGCGGCTGTCACGGATAGGAATATACCTTGAAGGTGCGCTATATAGACAAAGCGCTATATAGATAAGAATTTTCTCGCCACATATTAAGCCCATAAGAAAGACTTATAGAGCACTTATTGTATAATGCCACCACCTTATTGTATAATGCCTTCAACGCAGTGTTCAATAATTACTTATATTTGCTCTTCTGTCATGCAATGATAAACCTCCGAGACTAAAAAGAAGCGTTTTATTTTGGAAATAACATTACCTCACATGACTGAAGGCGGGCGTTTCTCTTATCAGTGATTCAACTGGTATTTGTTCGAGAAGAACACCATTATATAGGACTAAATTTCCTCAAGCATGTTGTTTGGAAACTATTTATTTAATACACTGTTTCAATATTTTGTACTAGTTGAACGTAGAATTTAAAGAAACTCAGCTCATCAAGTTAAAAAGTTAAATGTGATAAGCAAAACATGATCAGCTGCATCATCAGACGGCGCTATCGATTCTCGGAACTGCCAACTTTATATGCTATCTGGCGGTATTTTATCCGCCATTCTTTCCGTACAACTGGTGCCCATTTCGTGACAAGCAATGTAATCAACGAAGCAACTTTGGAATGCATAAACTCGACCCCATTACCCTAGAAAATGCTCGTTTTTAGAGACATCGAAAAATTTCAAGTACTTCTACTAGATCAAACCAACATGCTACAATAATAACCATAAGAAAATTTGAATCATTCCCACTAATGCGCCTACATCGTAGACCATAAAACGGCCAAATACATAGGAAAACTTTGCTCACCAGTAGAAGAATAAAGCCTCAAACAAAACGCTGTCTTGTGGGACAACACTGCGGTGTGGGCGTTCTAGAGAGATTCAACCCAACAACTGACGCCATCTATGGACTCGTTTGCCCTCTCGCTTTCGCTTCAGCAACCACAACGCCAACCATATATGCCTGGTCCATGTACACCCCACTCTCTCTAGTTCTGCTCCGCATCTTCCCCCTTGGTAGCCAGCCCGCTGGAAGAGGAGGAGGAAAATAAATTTTTCACAAATCTCCACCAACAGCAGTTTCATTTTCGCCTCACCGGCCGTAACCCTTTGCCGTGTACAGCCAGAGCCAACGAAAAAAAAAACCCCAACGATGCCCCATAATAATGCCACCACCATCTTCAGTGCTTGTGCGAAGAAAGCCGGAGGCAAAAATAAACGTAAAAAATTTAAGGGCGGAGTCTTTAACAACAACCACTAAAGAAGTACATTTTTCCAGCCACATCGTCGTCGTCAGCGGTTGCTTCTCTGGTGTACCACACTCTAGCTTATACCCCTTCCGACCAGATCCAACACCGTGCCGTGCCGTACCGCCGAATCCTCCCGGTCACCCCGAAAGCTCACCGCCTAGGAAACCCAGCTTGGCGAAGAAAAATGCTACCTAATGTGACCCAAACCTCCGTCTACCGACTCCTCAACCTGATTCGGTCGGGCAAACGGTCGCCACAACTCATCTGCCTTTAGCCAGGTCGCCCACTTGCTCTCGCTCACCAGCAACCACACGACCACCAACAACTAGCCCCACAACCCACAGAGCGCCCACAATAAAAGTTTGTCGGTGGAAGTGCGAGTGTGCGGCCCCCGTAGTACGTGACAGAAGGAGAGAGAAAGTACCAGTGACAGCCAGAAAAGCCACAAAAATGAAACGAAAGGGTAAGGCACAAGTCTCCGTCGAGCGGCTTCAAGGAGGTGAGCTTTCTCAAGATGCTCACTCACTCATACAGCGGAACGAGAAAAGCGCGCCGGAGCCGGAGAAAGAATAAGCAAAACAAAACAAAAAAAGATTGGGGAAAACTGGTTTCTCTCGTTCGTTTCTCAGTTGACTGTGGCCTCTCGCGGCTTTAAAAAATAACGAGAAAAACGCACTCCTAGCGGAACAACTTGAGACCAGCTTTTCGAAGGCGACACCAATACCATTTTACGGAAAACCCGTTGCACTGAAGTGAAGACAGACGGACGGCGACGAAAGGAAAGCATTAGACACAGGACCGTCGCGATGTACACCACGTGGGCTCTGAGTTTTTTTTTTTCTTCTGATGCCAGACATTGCAGAGAGGACTCAGTTTGTTGCTGGATGGGGTTTTGAGTCTCAAATCGGTTTTGTTAAAATTGTGAATTTGGTAAACAAACCAATTAAAAAGATCGATTTCAATGTTCAAGATGGCAATACTCGCCTTGGTCTTGCTTGCTTTGACATCAATTGTTAGCCAATTTGTATTCTCGAAGGACTTGACTTGTTCTACTGGTTTTGTGTACACTTAAAAACAAACAAAACTCTATGATAAACAACATTTTTTTCAAATGAAAAAGCGCGTGCTATTGAATTTTATCCCGATCGAATCTTCGGCTCGAGAGTAACGGAATAAAATGTGAAGAAAATGAGAAAAAAGTGCACTCGATTATCTCGGAGACTACAAAACCTATTTTCTTTAAATTCCTATAGTCTAATAGTCTGCTATTGAATTTCATTTTAGCCCGATTTCCGGTTCCAGAGTAAGGGAGTAAAATGTGCAAAAAAACAAAACAAAAAAATTCACTCGATTTTCTCAAGCTTAGGTTCAAATTAAGGGTCTTACAATTCCATATGAAGTAAAAAATACTTTCAACTAGCTGTCGAATTATTCAATAGAACAATTTTGGTTCGTTGATGACCAAATGCATTGATTTTTGATAAACCGGATCTATGTTTCTCGGTTTCGGAAGTGCCGAAAAAATTGATCCAAAACGGAAACTAATCCAATTTTTCAGATCCGGCTGGACCGATTTCAACAAACTTAAGTTTAAATGAAAGTAATTATGTTCCCATAAGTAAGCGTAAAATTTTGTCCGGACCCGACTTCCAGTTCCGGTACTGAAGTGAGTAAAGCTTGCTTCAGAAAGAATTAGAACAAAGACAATTGCCTGTATTTCAATTATTTATCATTGTATTCAAGATCTTTTTTATACAAATGTAGCGTTTTTTCATACTTTTAAGAAAAAATACGGATAAAATTATTCGTTACGGTTTCGAAGGAATTCTCGATTTTTTCCTGTAACACGGCGCGTTAGGCGGCGCACACCTTCGTCGTCCGTCGTTTTAGCTATCTTATTCCACCAGGTCGTCATCTGATTGATGTCTTTGAGAACCTTTCCCTTTGCCTTGAGTCTCCTCTTCATGATTGCCCAGTATTTCACAATAGGGCTGAACTGGGGGCAGTTGGGTGAGTTAAGGTTTTTCGGAACAAACTTGACCTCCTTCTCTGCATACCATTCTTGAACGACTTTGCTGTAATGGCAGCTTGCCAAATCTGGCCAAAACATTACGGGATGGTTTCCGAGCACGAATTCTGACCACACTATTCTGTTTTATGGTCCGATTTGGCTGTTTGCTAGCTCGGAACGACTTGATTCCTTCCCGGAGTCGAGTTTTCCTCACGTTACTATGGGCAGCACCGAATTTTCTGGCCAAATCACGGTCCGATAGATTAGGATTCCTCTTAATCGTCTTCAAAATCTTACCACGCAGTTTCCGGTCGACAGTTCCACTCCGACGATTGGCTTGAGGCTTCCGAATCGTCGTTAATGTTTCCTTATACCGTTTGATAACGCGCCATACGGTATTTCCGGGCAATTTCAGCTGTTTAGCTAGCCTAGATGCAGACCACAATGGATTTTCCAAATAACTGTGCACAATTTTTTCCCTTCTTTCGATTTCCATGTTGATTGTTTACAAAGTACAGTCGATTTGCGGAATGTCAAAAATCATACGTGAAGCTGACAAAATTCCCGACACGTGAGCGCCAAGAACTTCCAATTCCGTCCACCAGGAGCACCAGAATATGAGCAAAAGTTTGTTCCAATTCTAAATGAAGCAAGCTTTATGAATTTGCAACCCGTCATTTAGTGCGACAACGCAAAAAATAATGAAAAAATCCCTCTAAATTTGACTCAAACTTGCTTCAACTGCTATGTCGGTTCCCAGTTCCCGGTTCCCGGAAGTCCTGGAAATAGTGGTCAAAAACTCTAAAACGACACTTTCTTCATTTTCTCGGAGACGGCTGAGTAGATTTCAGAAAATTTCAGAATCAAATGAAAGGTTTTATGCTCTCATAGACTGCTGTTGATTTTTGTTCGGATGCGACTTCCGGTTCCGGAACAACAGGGTGAAGAGCGAAAAATCAAAAGAAAACGAATAATTTCTATAAACTTGGACCATAACCTTTTATCAGTTGAAAATTGCTAGTGTACTCTTAAGCTAACTTAATTCAAGATTCAAATATAACTTTTCTAAGAATCCCATGGAATTGAGAAGTCCCGGGCCTAACAAGGAAAAAGACGATTTTTTACCGTGAAAACTTTTATATTACTCAGTTTAATTTCCATTTGACCCATCGGTCCTCCAACATTTTGATGCCTTTAAAAAAAAGATTTGTCGAGGCCTTCAAAATAGGCTTCCGTTTCTGCAATGACCTCAGAATTCGACGAAATTTTGTCGTGAATACGACTTACTTTACTATGGGGCGCCTTTTCCAAATTTATACCCTCTAGGAGAGTGATAAGTTTTTGATCGTGAATATCTCTTGTTATAATTAAGGCAACAACATAATTTTTCCTCCATGCTTTCAGAAATATAATCAGAAACTTGTGATTAAATTTTCAACAGTGTAAAATAACCATAAATAACTCAAAATCTATGTTTTCTCAAACTTTTGGGAACAACGAGGAAAACTTATCACGTTTGCTTGTCTTTTTCGCACCAGGACGACGGTTTTGAGGTAGTCAGGCACATATCAGTTCCGATGTTCTACTGGCCGAGTGTAATAGGTAAATTTTGACCGAGAATTGTTCATTTTGTCTAGTACGTTAGACGGAACTGGATATCGTGCTGAGGTTCTTCCACCAACATCAGTAATAATGAGGTGGTAAAAACCTCAAATGCTCAGGTGGAATCAATGTAGCTCTTCTTCGCATTCGGACGTCGTGGCTAGCAGTAAACCAGCAGTAGCAGAGAACTGAATTTTTAGTTAAATTTTAGAACTAATCTCAGAAACTAGATTCTGGTCCACCTGAATATTGAATTTAATTTTAAGTTCCGAATTTAGTTTCATACTTCTATTTAAAAATTTAGTTCCAGATTACAGGTTCAGAATTTAAAACTATGACTCTAGAACTGAATCCTATTTCTGGATTTTGAAAATGGTTTCAAATGTAGTTTCTTATTCAAAGACTCGAATTCAGAGATATGATTTAAGATTTTTCAGAATTCATGAACAAAACTCTGGATATGAATTTTAGATCTGGATTCTGAAACTAAATATTAGGTCTGAACACCGAACCTTGATTTAAAAACTGAATTGAAAACCAGAGTTTAATTCCTGAATTTAGTTTCAGAATTTAATTCATCAATTCGATTTCAGCATTCATTTCCAGAATTCAGAACCTACCTGTTGGAATTAAATTGTGAACATGATTTCTGGAACTAGATGCAGGAACTGAATTCAGTTCCTATATCAAGACTTGTAATTCAAGTTCAGAATTTAGTTCTATAACGCAATTAGGAAAATTCTAAAAATAACTTCAGTTCCTTACTTCTAGAACTAAATTTATGATCTAGATTCCGAAAATTTGAAGCTGAATTCGGAGCGTGCCCCAGATTTATATATTAGTTCTTTAATTTTAACAGTTATAACCATTTAACTAATTACGCAAAGTGGTTTTTTAGAACTACTAAAATATTTCCAAATGATTTTGAGAAGTTTATTTCGACTAGTATCTAAATCTACAAAACTGTATTTGTTCCGTGTTATTTAATTGTATGGTAGAATATGTTTGCCGTCAATTAATCGTTCTGTAGTATAGATGCATCGTAAAAATTCTGGAAGTGAAGCAATGAAAGTTGAAAAATATACACAATCTACTAATACGAATGATTATCTTTTTCCAGAAGTGAGAAAGAAACATGCCAGTTATGTCTGCGACATTACCCACCCGCCTTTTTCATAAATACGTGTATTTCATAGGCAATATACATAAGTTTTTCTTTGCCGTAGCATCCACAATACATAGTACTTTAAACCTAATACATTTTGAATATCATATAAGTATGTTGGTATTTATTAGTTAATCTAAACACTGTTTTTATCAAGCGAGTTGCTATTCAGGTTTGTTTGTATCAGTTCATCACTTTTATTCAATATAGTTGGCTATTGGTTGAACTCATGGAAGAGAAAACAGTCTAACATAAAATAAGACTTAAATTGGAACTCCAATTGACTTAATGAAATGATAAAGAAGTTTCATGTAAGGAAAGTCACAACAAGCAAGAATGTCGCGAACTGGGACATTGGATAATCTACCTTGGTTACTCAAGGAATTTATTAGTTGAGATCTGACATCACGATACTCCACGCATGTCCAAACGACATGATCAATATCGCGATAACCTTCGCCACAAGCACAACGATTAGTCTCGAGGGAGATGTGCATCTAACGTGAAGTGATTGGACATGAGTCTGGACATCACACGAATGAAGTCCCTACTCACATCCACTCCCCTGAACCATGCCTTTGTCGATATTTTAGGAATAATTGAGTGCATCCACCGACCCAGATCATCTTTATCCCAAGAAGCTTGCCAGCTGGCAAGTGTTCTTTGGCGAGACGCGCTATAGAATTCGTTGAAAGCAATCGGTCGCTCATAAATTTCACCCTCAATAGCACCACCTTTGGCTAAAATATCGGCTTTTTCGTTGCCTGGAATGGAGCAATGAGCCGAGACCCAAACTATTGTGATTTGATAATTATTGTTCAATATGTCGTTCAGGCACTGTTTTATTTCGCCCAAGAAAAACGGTTCATTTTTGCCAGCAGCGTTTGAGCGAATGGCTTCAATTGCACTCAGACTATCTGTGAAGAGAAAATAATGGTTTGGAGATAATATGACGATTACACTCAAACTATAATGAACTGCTGCTAACTCTGCTATATAAACAGATGCAGGTTCTTGAAGCCTAAATGAAGCCGAAACATTATTGTTGAATATACCAAACCCAGTAGCCTCTTCAATTCGTGATCCGTCCGTGTAAAATATTTTCTCAGAGTCAATATGCCTGAACTTACTTGTAAATATTTTTGGGATTTCCATCGAGCGTAGGTGTTCCGGGATTCCACGCACTTCGCGCTGCATGGATGTGTCGAAAAATAAAGTTGAGTCAGGGATAATTTCTCTTATTTGTTAAGAAAATTTCATCATTAAACGCAGACTCAAAAATCAACCTTTGGGTATTACATTTCTTTGGTGGAACTCAAACAGATAACGAATTTCTATTTGAATATATCATACTGGTAATTCAATGCCTTGCCCCTTTTCAATACGCAACAATATATTCATTGCAAACTGCCAACATATGTATGACACGTTTAGAATGGAACATTCCAACATTGGAAATCAACACACATAATTTTCAGCGGCAACCCCTTACACTTTGTGCACCGTCGAATCCACCCGCCAGTGAAACAGACAAAGTGTGATTCACGAACACTCGGGGTTCCCTAGTTATGAAGGGTAATTATCATAAGGGGAAAACTTTATGAGCGATATTTTGTTCTTTTCCTCCCCCGGGTCGGGAGTGTCTCTCTCTCTCTTCCAAGAAGCAATATTTGACAAACTGCAGTTGCAAATGTCACAACATTTCACGTCTCAATTCCATTCAATTCAACCAGCAAGTTGACTGGAAGAGGGCCGAGGGCTGGGGCTGGGACGAAGGAACGACCGCACTCGGAAATTTGCAAACCAATAACAATCGCAACAACAAATGCGAAATCTTTTCCGGATTGCTCCCTGGAGTACTGGTTTCATTTTAAAGCATTTTCATTTTTTTGTTGTTATTATTCAAATGCGCTGACAACGTGGTGCTATCAAATCTCGTCTCACATGAGTGGAGATTCATTTCCAAGGTAGCAGAAAAGGGATCACTCCCGGGATCATTTGAATGAGTAAAATATTCATAACATTTTTTTTTTGTTTGCCGTAACCCACCACCCTCGTCGGAACTGAGCTTGTTCTTCGCTCTGCGAAACGGAGCTCTGCATTTCGTCGATTCCCGTTCCCGTTCCGCTTCTGCTGCTGCTCACAGTCTCATTTACATAATCCACAGGAAATCCTTCCGGCCAGGCTACGGCTTTCACTGGCTACCGGTCGACGACTACTGGCGAGAAGACCATACACGGTGAGAAGCTCCCATCATGTTTAATTTATATGGCGTAAGTCCGAGGCTTAAACAGCTCCTGCAACCAGATGACGGCAGGATTCGAATGCTGTCGAGAGTCCTGACTCCCCTGTCGATTGCTAGTTTGGTCCTGGTGCATGATTCAAGTGTTGGGAACCGTCGTCCGTCGGTGATAAGACAAAGTAAACTACACATGTTAAGCATCCTCGTCGTCGTCCTCGTCATCATCATCGGCCGTCCGTTCGTTGAGAAGGACAATCGTTAAATTGACTCGTTATGGGTTGACGGCATCCAATTTGTTCGAATGGGGGGATGAAATCTTTACCCGAAAGAAGCTACGCATTTCAATGTAACTGATGTCGGACGTGGACAGTCGAATCCAGGTAGAACATTCATCTCAGGAATGCAATTCCCTGTGCATCAACCATTGGGGAACTGGCGGAATGCAACTTTCATATTACCATAGCAAAGCAAACCCATGCAGACAAGAAGCTGTCAATCCCCTTGGTTTCAATTTGTTCGCACACTGTTGAATTCGTCCATTTAGGGTTATGCTTGCTTGCCATGGTCATGTGCCGAAGGAATGCTTATCGTGACTAATTTGTTAACTGATAAGCACCGGTATCGGCACCCCGGAGTAAAGGACAGATGGACTCTCACCCTCACGAATGATATTTGCATCCCGTTGAGGACAACGGTGCCGAGGACACCGGATGTCATAAAACACACACGCACAGAATTGGAAAATAGACTGAATGATTAATGTGTGAAAATTTCGCATGCAATTTATCATTCCTCGTTCGAAGGCCATCGAAGGGACTAGATTTTTCATTCCTACAAGGGTTAAACGTATTGATTCTAACCTTTGGAACTCGTAGCGGATGGTAGAATTGCCTTTAAGATTTACTAATTCACGATCCTATTGAGATCAATATATCATGATGACAAAACTTCACCCAAGGGTCTACAAAAAACTATAGTAACATACAAAAATCAAATAATTGTTTGCCGAATCAGTCAATAGTGCGCTAGTAGTAGATTATCTAACAACGAAACCAACGAAAGAAATATTTTATTGAATTAATTTTGCCTTTATATCTGAATATCTCCTCTATTATTATCCCGGATTGGTGGCGGTTCAATGCATTGGGCGCTGGTCTTAGAAGCCAGTTATCGTATGTTCGAGCCCTAGAACGATTGTTAGAGTCAGTAGGAACAAAAAATTTAAAAATCTTTTAGCAATCGATTTACCATTTTTGCAGTTAACTAGAGGTTCAAATGAAAAATAGACAGAAATGATACAAAATAGAATTTTCTTCCCAACCCTACATGGTATAAATTAAGGTGAAATCTAACGTAGTGTGCGCGTTACGTTTTAAATCAATTTTTCAAAAACTAGTTAAAATTTAGAAAAACCAAAAACACTAGATTTTCCGCAATTAAATTTATCACAACCAAGAATTCTTACAATTTTGATAGATTTTGAAGTAAAATTCCACAAAGATTGTGAAAAGGCAACTCAAAATCATAGAAATTTAGCGAAAATAACCAAGCGAATTTAAAAAACTTTTCATTATTTTCTATATCGCTTGCGCGCTGCTGTTTCGTATGGTGGTGGTGTGGGAAATGCACAGTGGGTTCGGTAGCGTTATATCATGAGAAAAACTGCATATAAAAAATGACACGAGTTTATGCATTGGGTTTTGTGCTGAAATAACAACGAGTTAAATACAATAAAATAGGTATTATAAGAAATTGCTCATTTTCTAAGGCAACTGACGTTTAGAATGGTAGTAATGCTCAACTCTGTTTAGCTCAATGCACTAAAGTTTTTGCAACTCAACTCGTTTCAACTCGTTATTTGAACACAAAACTCAAATCATAAATTCTTGTCATTTCTACATTTCTCATATAGAAAGGCTATGCAATCGTTGTAAAAACCGACTTTAGAACCGAGGCCCGGAGAGTCGAGTGTCATATACCATTCGACTCAGTTCGATGAGATCACTAGATGTCTGTGTGTGCATGTATGTATGTGTGTATGTGACAAATAATGTCACTCAATTTCCTCAGAAATGACTAAACCGTTTTTTATTACAAACTCAGATTCAAATGAAAGGTCTTCTGGTCCCATAGACTGCTACTGAATTTTATTCCGATCCGACTTCCGGTTCCGGAATTACTGGGTGATATGCACAAAAAAAAAAGAAAAAAATAATCACACACGTTTCTCAGAGATGACTGAACCGATTTTCACAAACATAGATTCAAATGAAAAGTCTTGTGCAAATTTATGAAAAAATATGCACTTGCTTTTCTCGGAGATTTCTTAACCGATTTTCACAAACTAAGAAGCAAATGAAAGGTCTTGAAATTCTTTAAAAAGTCCCCGAAAAGTGAAAATTTTCAATTTCATGAGTATTTTTTCACAAGCGATGACGAAACGAGGTGCACATTTTTATAAAACTTACTGCTAATTTCTTCCAGTTGCCAAATTTTGTTAGCTAGTGAATGTATAAAACTACTTTAAGACTACTAGTCCTCAGTTTCCGCTTCCGAAAGCACGGATAATAGTTAAGAAAAGCTCCGAAAATGGAACTTACTTCGATTTTTTAGCAAGGATCAACCGATTTTCACGAATCATGATTCAATTTAAAGCTCTCATTGTCTTAAAAGTGTACTGCGCAACTTCATTCAGATCCGACTTCAGGTTCCGAAATTATAGGGCGATAAGTGTCAAAACATTCAAATCGTCATTCAAAATGAAGACGCAAAACTGGTACGCGTCGGTACGCGGAAATGATTGAAACCATAAGAAATTCATTTGAAACTTTTTCAAATTTCGGTTATTCCGGCTAAAGTTATATAATTTTAAGTTGCCATTTCAGATTCTTCATGAAATTTTGTTATTTTCCATTCTAGATTTGAATGTCAAAACTTGGTTTTTTAATCATTTTAAAATGCACGTGGGCAATATGAATATTTTTGGAGCAGGCTCAACGAGTTGGAATCAAGAAATTGACGATTAAAGTCATTTAAAAACTTAAAACGACTTCTTCCGATTTCGACGTATATTCGACGATAATTTTGGTGGTAATTTTATATAATTTTTAGGCCACCTCCAGTATGGTTAGAACACCTCACAAATCTTACAATAGAAGCAATTTTGAACGGCATCCTGAATGTACTTTGCTTTTGGGTATTTTTTCTGGCGATTACGTCGTGAAGGGTCGAAATTTGATGATTAAAATCATTCGAAAATCTAACATGATGCCTTTTGGTTGATTGATATTTAAAAAAAATCTTACATTATGGGTATTATTTGATCTTTGGTTCTTCGAATTAGGTGTCGTAAAGTGGAACAGCTTAGGCCCAAAGCGGACACTTCCGTTGTGAGTATGTGTGTATAACCTATCACGATCCTCACAGTCTGACAGCGGCTCATTGAACAAAAAATTGATTCCAAAAGTTTTGATTATAAATGCAAAAAACTTTGGTCCAGAACTCCAATCGAATTCCGATGATCCATTTCGTATACACAAACAATCGAGTTACGAGGTCACCGTCCCATCGACAAGCCCCACCTTAAAGCTATATTCGCATCAAATGGATTCGAACATTACGGAAAAACTTTCGATTCATTGCAAATGGCAAGCAATCGACGCGTTTTTAGATTATATTCTTCAATTTCGTATAAATAATTAACATTTTCTAATCCGGTACGCATCCAATGTCCTTTTTCATACCAATCGTATCGACAAACTTCAGTCATCGGAAGCAGCCAATTGAACTCTTTGGACATAGGATGGTATTGCACACGTTTGAATATTTTTCCAATATACGCTCCAACAAAAAACACGTATGAATTGAATAAAAAGATTATTTTTTATTGAATAGTTACTCTTATATATGTAACATATTTTGTTTTATGATTCGAATTCTTTAAGGATGAGATGAAAATTGCCAATATATTAATTTTGCAAAGAATACAAATTGAAAAAAAAATGAATAAATTAAACCTAATTTTCAAACCACATTAAAGGGTTTAAATACATTTCAGCAGGAGGACGTCAAGCCGGAATACTAGATCCATTCGCACCCTCTCATTCTGCTACTGACGCAGAAGGCTATAGGCTATCGACGCCGTTCTATTGACCATTCTATTGTCATCATGGACACACGGGGAGGCACGAGACAGGAACTTGTGAGCACTTAGTTATCTCATCTGTTGACGACATTGAATTTAGGCGATACTCGGTAACGTTTTTATCGTTGTGCATTGTACGAAAATATGGAAGCTCATAATTGAAAACTAGCATAAATGGTTTCTATGAATTATATCTAGAAATTCTACCAGCAATAAGCGATTAGAGTCATAGAATTGAGGGTCAGTGCAGACTCTGCAAGCGTTTTAGTTGCTTTTTATCATAGATTTCCGAAATTTTCAATAGTTGTAGCCAGGCGCGCACTCAGAAAAATTTTTCGGGACGTGTTTCAGAGCATGTTCATCAATTTCCACACGTATGGAAATACATACAATTACTTAAAAACTTGTTTTAATCCACCTAGTGGTGTAATGATGACTTTCTCATATCAATAATGATGTGGTATTCTTTAAAATAATTTTCTTCGATTCTTAAAAGAATAATCGAAATCAGTTTGTTTGACCGTCTACTGATAAAAACTATCGATCGGAGAAAATTTGAGGTCGATTTAGAAATTTTTTTACGGTTTTTCGTCCCTTTCAGTTATGGTAAAACATTTTGAACACACTTTACCCTATATTCCCGGATCCGGAAGTCGGATCTCGATGAAATTCAGGAATTACGTATGGGACCACAGGACCTTTCATTTGAATCTAAGTTTGAGAAAATCGGTCGCGCCATCTATGAGAAAAGTTAGAAAACATATTTCCATTTTTTTGCACATTTTACCCCATAGCTCCGGAACCGGAAGTCGGATCCAAATAATATTCAGGAATTTTGTATGGGACCACAAGACCTTTCATTTGAATCTAAATTTGTGGAAATTGGTTCAGCCATCTCTGAGAAAAGTTAGTGCACTTATTTTCACAATTTCTTGCACATTTTACCCCATAATTCCGGAAGCGGAAGTCGGATCCAAATAATATTCAGGAATTTTGTATGGGACCATAAGACCTTTCATTTGAATCTAAGTTTGTGAAAATCGGTTCAGCCATCTCCGAGAAAAGTTAGTGCAAAAAAACGTTACATACACACACACACACGCACACACACACACACAGACATTTTGCGTACTCGACGGACTGAGTCGAATGGTATATGGCCTCGGTTCAAAAGTCGGTTTTCACAGTGATTGCATAACCTTTCTATATGAGAAAGGCAAAAATGGTTTGTTGAAAATTTTTATTTTTATGATTGATCTAAATATTGAAAGAATAGAGTTTTCATAACACAATAGGCGATTCGAACCCCTAAAACACCCCCCTGTATAGGCTTCTGGTTGTAGCTTGTTGTTTATAT
Source organism: Malaya genurostris (assembly GCF_030247185.1). Classification (NCBI taxonomy): domain Eukaryota; kingdom Metazoa; phylum Arthropoda; class Insecta; order Diptera; family Culicidae; genus Malaya; species Malaya genurostris. The sequence goes on from NC_080570.1 coordinate 151,790,629, forward strand.
TGAGAGGTCGCAACTCCGGACGGTTAAGTGAATTCGCCTCTTTCGGTACAACATGGACTCCATTCGCTTTTTACCTTTCCAAAACATCTTTGGTGTAGTGACAAGATGCCAAATCAAGCTAAAATAGCAAGATGACGGACATGGCAGCTTAGGAATGATAACAATCGCTTGTTTTGGCATTTTTCACAGTATTTTTCCTGGTTTACCGTTTCGGTAGTGATGAAGCTTTGGCTTGCTCGACCACAGCTGCATACTGCCTGCCAAACAACTTTTTTTTGGGAATTTCGACCTTTTTCTTCGTCCTGAAATGATCCTCTCCGTCGTTGCATAAAGCATAAAGCAGACATTCCGGGAAATTGCTTAAAGTCTTTCAGCATGTTCAAGAATTTTCAGGGATGTATGTGTGTTAGGAGTGTAAAGATTTTGTCGCGAACAAGTCCTTATGTTCATTTATTTATTGATTTATATAAATTTGTCTTCGATTAAAATAAAATTATCGCACAGACTATTACTATACAACTACTATCATTAACCTAACATAAATATTTTAATTTTAAATGCGTCTTTGTTCATTGTAAAATCAAATAAATGATAAACACTATTGAAGCGATGACAACAAACATCCATAGGATTGTTTTGACCGTACTGTGTGCGATGGACTGATCGTCGAAGAAAGTCTGTTCTCCGCAATGATTTTCCAGGAATTTTCAAATGCAATTTCTTCAAAAGCGCTGGGCAGTCGATGTTATTTGAAAGCAAGTCGCTGAAGAAAAATTCGTCTGTTCTGTAGTGCAGGAAGATTAATCAGAGCGCAGCGATTTTCGTAGCTAGGTAATTGAAGACGGTTTTGCCATGGAAGTCGTCGCAGTGCAAATCAAATGAAATATTTTTGAACTCGTTCGATTCGATCGATGTGGACGTTGTGATAGGGTGCCCAGATTATTACTCCGTATTCCAAAATACTGCGTACTAAAGCGACGTAAACTGTCTTTAGGCAATACACATCATCAAAGTCTCTGGTGTTGCGTTTGATAAGTCCCAAAACTGCGTAAGTCTTTGCCATAACTAGAGATAATTGTTCGGTGAAACGAAGCTTACGATCAAGGACGATGCCCAAATCTTTAACCGCAGAAACGCGTTGAACTGGAACAGCCATCATCGAGTATTTAAATACGATCGGAGATTGCGATCGTGAGAAAGTAATTGCACTGCATTTTTTTTATGTTTGTACTCATACCGTTTCTGTCACACCAGTCAATAACTTTGTCAACGTCCATTTGTAAGGCACAGCAATCCACAAGGCTAGTAATGATGCGATACACTTTGAGATCGTCTGCATACATAACTTTAGGCGACGATAATTCTCTACATAGGTCATTCACGAACAGTACAAAGAGTAGGGGACCTAGATGACTTCCTTGGGGAACACCTAATATAATGTTGAAAGGATCAGAAAGAATAGATCCTACACGAACTGAGGCTATGCGATTTGTGAGATACGAAAAAATCCAATCTGTCAGCCAGTCGGGGAAACCACCACGCCTCAATTTTTCTATTGCGATCAGATGGGGTACACAATCGAAAGCTTTCGAGAAAATTATGTTCAGAAACGGGTTCTAATAAATAACACCTAGCAAAAAAGAACAGTCAATTATTACTCTTATTATCTTGTTGGTTGTTCGTTTTTTTTTACGTTTCGTCTTCGACTCATCAGTGCCTTAGCAGTTCACATGGAACCAGCAGTTCAGTTAGTTGTTAGTCTTATCATTTTTGGTCATTTTTTCAACTAACATATCGAAATATTTTCTAAGCAAGACAATTCTTCCGCGATCCTAAAGTGATGCCTGTTTCTTTACGTCTTACCATATGTAAAGTTTTCAACACTTTCGTGTTTAAAAAATTACTTCAATCAAAAGAAAACGACGACTTGAGCTGGAATTCTATTCGCATTTGTCCACGGCATGGAAATCCGGTCAACCCGACGGGCTGTGCAGTTTGTAAGTTTGGGTAAGGGACGAATTCGATTTGTTGAAAAATACTCCTGGGACCAAAACCAGCTGCTGTTCGGACTGACTTGACGGTTCTAACAAAGCACTTTGTTTTGCATACATATACCTACATTCCTTTTTTTTTGGTTGGTATGAGCTAACTCGAGATTGCTTCCTTGCAGATTGTTTTCAACTAATGCCGGGGGAAAGAACTTTTTACTCGGAGCTTGGACGGTGTCCAACGAACGAACGAACGACGCGATGTGAATATACATCAATGCATCGATCCTGATCGATATAAATTAAATCAAATGGAATAGTGAATAAAAAAACACGAACGGAGAATGTAATAAGCCTAATCCCCCCGCATTTCATCTAACGTAATCATTACAACTTTTTTGTCGTCTTCTTCTTCAAATTGAACTACCATTGTCCAACTTCCGAAAGGACACACCAATTGTAATCTGACCGGTCGTCTTCCAAATTATATAAATTCACCTCCTGGGTATCGTTTGGCCGTTCCAAAGTAGAGTTGAGAATAAGAGAGAGGGAGAGAAAAAACTCATTCCTGCCGTTTTTTTTGTCCCAACCGCACCCCATCTGAACACATGTCTTCGGCCGAGCTGGTGTTTCTGCGTGTGTCGCTGCTGGTTTTCCACATGACCGAAAAGTATCACGCCAGCCGATGTCCTTTAAGCAAAGTGTGTGCGTGTGTGTGCTTTTGGCTCAGGTTGACTGTGGCCACTACCGAGCTCGAGTTCCTCCACTGCCGTCGCCTGTAAGTGATAGCAATTCACGCAGTCACTTTTTGCAAGCATCGTCAGATCGGGGATAAAAAACCCGGGTTGGGTGGGGTTCGCTTGTTTCTCGTTTTTCGTCGCAAGTTTTCCTACATTTCGAGGACAACGCGGCTACGGCAGCATGTTCGAAGCAAGACAAAGTGATGCGGTGACATCCACGAGATGGGAACTTACGGGACATGTCGTCGTCACGGGCATCCAAGGATATAGGAGGCTCGTGTCGCTTTGAACTGTCGGTTCGGACATGAGTAATTCACCTAAATATCGGATGAATCGAAAAACTATTATTTTCAAGTTTTCGTCTTCGACTCATCAATGCGATAGCAGTTTGTGTTGAACTGCTAACGCAACCTAACGACATAAACTGCTAACGCACTGATGAGTCGAAGACGAACACGTAAAATCAATGAAACCATTAATCTATACATTCGATTGAGATTAAACCAAAGGATGTCGTCTGCCTAACAGTACAGAACAGAACAAATTCCAATACCCCTTGGAAAAAAACACCCGTACAGGGTGAAATTTTCACAGGTCAACACATTACATTAGAGGGTGTCCCACGGTGGGCAATAAAACAAAAAAAAACAGAGCGATGGAATCAGAAATAGAAAAAAATAAAACGACTCAGCACTAGAAAGCTACCATCGAGTGGACGGCCGGCCTGTCTTCGGGCTAGGTCAGCGGGATCGGATGTCGTTTCCGTAGATAGCAACGGCAGTATGTCGGGATGAGCAAATGGGTTGCTCGTGTTTAGAATATGTAAGGCGAAAGGACATCTTTGTGCTGCTTGTTCCGAGTGGTGGTCCCTTTCGGCGGAATCGGTGTGTGTGGAGAAATCTCTGATGATTGCATCGGTCTGGTTATACGGGTTCGAAGATGATACACTGATAAAAACGGATGTCGATAACGTTTGCCACATGTCCATCGGGGCGCCCAGGAGGCATGTTTTGCCTAACCGAGGGTCCTTCACGAAAGTGTCTACGGAAAACATAAATAAAATCGACATCTTTCGGCTGGATCGCTAGCTAAGTTCTAAGTGGAGAAAACAACAACGACGACGACGACGACGAAACGGAAAAAAACTTTTATCATTTTTGTTTTACATAAATTGGGTACAAGGGTGTCATAAAAAGTGTGTCTGCCAGGAATCGGGAAACGAGAAAATGGACCATTATCTCTGCCTATCGGTTTTCGGGGCAGTGTAAATAAATTACAACGGAAAAGTAATCGTAGTTTAGGGGCGAAATGGTCAATGTTCACGATAAGGAATAGGCCAAATAAACTAAGAGTGCTTAAAAGATCTAATAAATGTTATTACCTCAATCGAGACTAATTTTATTTTATTGGATTTTGGCATACGTTCGTAGAAAATTGATCATGTGAATCCTTTCGAAAATTATTTGAAATTTCGGTAGAAATTTTATATCTAAAGTGATCAAATTCGGCTGATTCTTTGTTCGAGTATATTCGAACAGATTTTAGTAATGATACGCATCTTTTATCACATTTCGTCTTCGATTCATCAGTGCATTAGCAGTTTATGTTGATCTGCTAACGCTTCCAACACTTTTTGTACCGAAGTGCTACGTCCTTATTACCTTGTATTGATCGAAACCAAATGTTTTTCTGAAACAACTTGCTTAGGAATAGCACGTAGTTTCGCATTGTGTAAACTGCATTGATCCCTGCATGCTGACCGACACCGGCCTCGTCGAAATGCAGATCTACTCGGGAAGAGAGGATTGTTAGTTAAATGAAGATTGCTACTAGAAACCGAAGAATCTTCTGCATTTCCATATGCAACACAAGAAGGAGTTGTTGTTAGTAAATTTTCAAACAATATTTTCATGTGTTTATTGCTTTGGGTAGCCGGCTACCGAGAATACGTAGCAATTTTATCGCGTTTCGTATTAATATGTGCTTCCTACTAATATGCGATTTTTTCTCCGAATCTCGTAAAAATCCGGACAACCGGCTGTCGGGAGGTTCGCCATCAGTGCATACATTCAATTCATTGTGTTCTGTTTTTTTTAATAGACAGCCGTAATACTGGTAAGATCACATGAAATTTCAGAAATAGAAGAAAAAAATTGATGCCAAAAGTCTTAAAATTGCATGAAACGTCGAGATTTAGTGTCATCTCGAATTTTTTTTTAAATCGACTTTCTGGGACTTCAATCATATATCAAAAACTCCCAGAAAGTCGATTTTATCAAAAAAAAATTTTTTTAGACGACATTAAATCTCGACGTTCATGCAATTTTAACACGTTTGGCATCAAAAAAAAATTTCGATTTCGAAAATTTCATGTACTCCTCCCCTATGTTGCATTTCAAGATCAAAAATTTTAAAGAGGACTTTTTTCGAGCTTAAACTTTTGAGCACTAGCACTTTGATCCCAAAATATTGGCACCGTTTTGCATATAAGAGCGGTAAAAATCTACGTGTTTTGTCGGTTACGTCACTTATACCATCATATCTCCGGAACCAGAAGTCACAGCCATTTGATCTTCAAACTTAATCAGTGGCCCGACAGTAGCTTTCAAACGAGCCTAAGTTTGTTAAAATCGGTTCAGCCATCACTGAGAAAATTAGGCGGTAAAAATATCTTCGAAAGAGGCACACACACAGACATGTTCTGATCTCGTCGAACTGAGTCGAATGGTATATAACACTATGGGTCTCCGAGGCTCCGTTCGAAAGTCATTTTTTCAGCAATTCTAATACCTTTCTATAGATAAAGGCAAAAATACCAAATGGATCCCCCTCGCAGTCCAAACTATATACGTCGTAGTTAAGCACGATCGCAAGCAATATTTGCATGGTTAAAAACTTCACGCGCGTGTCTTAAACTTTGTATTTACCCGAATAAAACTATATCCATTGATCAAACGCTCTCCGAATAATCGACCAAATTTAGTCTAGTCCGATTTTTAGTAAGGAGAAATATAATAAGACATTGTAAAGTAGAAAAATGTGAAATATCTCTAAGGAACGATCTCACCAGTATCCTGCTTCTCCTATTCGCATTGCTGTAAACAACACCAACAACACACCACTACTGACAGAATAAAATTGAATAAACACTCGCGGATGGGTTTGCTGCAGACTTGGAAATTTCCACACATTCCATACAAGTCGGATAGCTCCGACAATGACACATAGATGGCGCTTCGATCGGTTGACGTCGTTTAATTTTGGGCGGTTAATTCGTAGTTTCGGTCGCTTGAACAGTTTTTAGTTTCGCAAATCAATAATATTCAATAAATTGCACTTTTAACACTTTTCACTAATCAACACATAATTGCCACAGCTGCACTATCACTCAAAATAACTGTTTCGACCAATTACTTTACTATAATTGTTTGATAGACATTGGAACTAGACTGTTCGTGTTTGAGAGCAACACTTACGCACCGAATTGTACTCCCAGTGATGCCAACTTTCAATCCTGGTCCAGAATTCAGTTTGAAAATGCATTTTCTGAATCCAGATTCAGAATACAGGTCCAGAGTTCGGTGGGAGATTGCATTAGCAAAATCCAGTTTCAGCATTCAATTTCAAATCCCAGGTCCACAATCCTGTTCCAGAATTTAGTTCCAGAATCCAGCTCCAGAATCCTGGTACACAATTCGGTTTCTGAATTCAGTGTACAACTGGAACGATTTGGTGAGCAATGAGTGGATAACTTTTTCAGCAAAGTAAGTTCTGAATTTCCACTAATTTAATAGTTATTTTGGAAATTCAAAAACCGTAATACGAATTAAGCGCAGAGCTAATTTCGGTCATTCCGTGTTCGAATAAATGCTTCAAAATCCTACAATTTTGCCTAAAACTTCGGATTCTACAAAAATCTAAATCTCAATACAAAGAACTGTAACGGACGAAACAATCATTCCATTTGTTTACGTAAGTTTCGTCCACCGTGTTCCATGCCAGCAAACAAGGCGATATATCAATTGCTAGAAAGGAAGAGCGAAACTATTTATATTCGTTAGTTTAGATGGTTTCCGATCTTTTTGCTGGAAATAGTAAATGAGACTATAAATTTACTCGCAGATTTGTCACGGAAACCAGTCAATTTTATGAAAAAAATGCGCGATAGCGTAACTTCATAATTCACCCACGGAGCATGGAAGTAAACAAATCTAAAAAAGGGTGAAACTCTTTTTATGTTGATTTACATACATACATTTATTCGCACTACATCACATTTCTCGGTTAATTTTTCAAAAGGGCGTATAAGCAAGTGACAGTTTCTCTTTGTTTACTTTCTCTTCTAATAATTACCAAGCGGTTTCCACGTTTATCACTCAACTCTTTGCATGAAATGACACCCGAAACTTTCGACTTTCAAACAGAATAGTGATATCAAAGAAAATCCTTTCTAATCACATCACAATAATCGAAAGAGAGAGTAATTAAAGAGAAACTGTCACTTGCTTATACGCCCTTTTGAAAAATTAACCGAGATTTAGGATAACACATAATCAACAATAGTACGCCACAATACTCGGTTTGTGGATGTCGCTCTCCATCCTCGATCACTCCAAATGCTCGCCAGATCACGTTCTACCTGGTCCACCCATCTTGCCTGCTGCGCTCCCCGCCTTCTTGTTCGAAACGGATCTGTGGCAAACACCAGTTTAGCAGGGTTGTTGTCTGGCATTCTTGCAACATGCCCTGCCCACTGTATTATCCCGGCTTTTGCCACCTTCTGTATGCTGGGTTCGCCGTAGAGCGCAACGAGCTCGAGGTTCATTTTTCGCCGTCACACGCCGTTCTCCTGCACACAGCCGAAGATCATCCTTAACACGCGTCGCTCGAAAATTCCTAGTGCTTGCAGGTCCTTCTCGAGCATGATCTATGCTTCGTGTCCGTAGAGAATCACCGGTTTTATAAGCGTTTTATACATGGTACATTTCGTGCGGGATTGAATCTTTTTTGACCGCAGATTCTTTTGGAGCCCGTAGTCCACCACCTTGTCGCAGTCCCCGGCGAGATCCGAATGAACTGGATAGTTCACCCGAACCCTTACGCAGCTTTACATACCGTCCATCGTCGCTTTGATCATTCTAGTCAGCTTTCCAGGAAAGCTGTTCTCGTCCATAATTTTCCATAGCTCTACGCGGTCGAAACTATCATATGCCGCCTTGAAGTCGATGAACAGGTGATGCGTTGGGACCTGGTATTCACGGCATTTTTGGAAGATTTGCCGCACGGTGAAGATCTGGTCCGTTGTCGATCGGCCATCGATGAAGCCGGCTTGATAACTTCCCACGAACTCGTTCGTTTTAGGTGATAGACGACGGAAGATGATCTGGGATAGCACTTTGTAGACGGCCCTCAGAATTGTGATCGCTCGGAAGTTCTCGCATTCCAAATGATCGTCTTTCTTGTGAATGGGGCAAATTACCCCTTCCTTCCACTCCTCCGGTAGCTGTTCGGTTTCCCAGATTCTGACTAATAATCGGTGCACACACGTAGCCAACTTTTCTGGGCCCATCTTGATGAGTTCAGCTGCGATGTCACCCTTACCAGCTTAGATTTTGAGCCCGTAATATTCAGTTTCTAAAGAAATTCGTGAAGTGTGATGCGAATGGGTGCCGTATCATTGACATTTAGTTGGTGAGTTAGTAACATTTTTACTAATTTTTTTTCTTCTTATTGGTTTTTCTCAGTGGATTAGTTTGATTTAATATTTTAAAAAAATAATAAATATTTTACTTGTGCGTTCCTGTCAATTTCTTGACAAACAATTTCATAGTAAATTTATCTTAACAGTCGAAAATAAACTCATTTCTTACCTTTACCTAAAGTAATTTGAATTTATAAACTTGGCAGTTGAAATAAATGATAAACGTAAAACGATTAGTATTTCAACACACGCTTTTGTTTTTTGGAATCAAACATTTTTGTTTATCATAAAAATTAAAAAAAGATTTCTTTCAAACTATATTTCAAGGTCACCTTTTAAACTAATTTTATTTCGATTCCGATCCATTTTCAAATAGTTAAACTTTTTCAACAGCAGTTTTGTCGTGGGACGATCGCATTTTTCACATACCACAATCAAGTTCCATCAGTCCGGTCCAGATAGAGATCCTGCATCAATTATTTTCTGTAATAAAAAAAACGTGTTATGTAATATTATGCAGGTTTAGTGATATTTTGAATTATCCATACATACACGTGAATCATTGAAAAGTCTAAAGGAAACGAAATGAACACCTAAAACCTAAACACACAGAGAAATGAAGCTTGTTTAAAATAACAAATCAGTAAGTAAATTTGCAACTCTGATTCATGTTAATTAACAAGTTTTCTTCACAACTAATATTTGAGGCAGGTTAGCTCTGTCTTGACCGGATTGAAAGGGCATCAAATGATTGGATACTATAAAAAGTAATATACTAGAGCTTGATTGTGGTATTGATTGAAATTGCTTACAAAAACATAAATCGAAGAAAAATGTACCAAAAACAAGCCTTTAAATTATTTCGATAGAGTGAAATGATACTCTTAAAAACACAACAAAATGAATGGTTTTAACAAACAAAAGCGTAAGTTGAAATACTAATCTTTTTAAGTTAACATCTTATCGCTGGCAAAACTGGCAAGACAAATACACTGAAGTCTTTTTGTATGCGAATTTACGTACCGCATAAAAAAATCGCATAACTCTGAAAATTCGCATAAAAAACCGCATAACTTTGAAACTTCGCATAAAAAAACCACATAACTCTGAAACTTCGTATAAAAAAAACGCAGAAGGGAAACCGCATAACTCTGAGAATTCGCATAAAAAACAGCATCACTCTGAAACTTCGCATAAAAAAACCGCATAGCTCTGAAAATTCGCATAAAAAAGGCGCGTAAAAAGCCGCATAAAAAAGACCTCAGTGTATTACCTTTATCTAAAGTTAGTTCATTTTAAACTGATTTTGCAAGTTGAATTTAATATGGAATTGTTTAGCGGCCCTTACACGTGACAATATTATTGTCAATCCAAAGTATTGTCAACACCATCAATCCAATTGGCTTGATAACTTGAGTCCGAGTTTTTCGAAAAATTCAAGCGTTTGGCGCTTCAAATATTGCAAATGAATATTAAAATATCGAGAGAAAAGGTCATTGCACATATTTAACAGTTTCTCTCTGGAGAGAAAGTATTGTCGGATTGATGAGCAGTTTTGATTTTTTGACAATATTTTCGTCAATCCAATGAAGTTTCCATTACACGATCAAAAGTATTGTCAATACTCCTTGTATTGACAACAATATTGTCTCGTGTAAGGGCCGCTTTGGTCAAGAAATTGTCAGGAACGCACAAATAAAATGTTTGTTAGTTTTATCAAAATATGTATTGAAACAAACTAATCCACGGAGAAAAATCAAAGCAAGCAACAGTATTGGCTATATTGAACCAAAATTTCTTTTGTCACTATTTCAATGAAATAAATCGTTGCGTGAGACTCAAGTTTAGTTACATTTACAATATTTTTCTCTGTGTGTTCTAAAGTACGGGCAACGGGAGACAAAAATTCTCTGGATTATAAAGAATAAAAGTGATACGGTTTATTCAAACACCATACTTAGTTGTAGTCATTATACAAAGAAGATCATAGCTAAAATGAATTAATTATTTTTTCTTGATATAAATGTAAAGCACAAATCGTTTTTTTTTTTTTCGTTTGCCAGGATCAGAATTTTGCTTCAAATCAAACAGATATAATTGTTGATGTAGAAGGGAGAAATTGGTTCATAACAACTTTATTATAGCTTGAAATTAACAGAAATCATATATAATCTATACTGGTGTTTTGTTTTCATTGAAATTTATCTTTTTCATACGAATTTCCTATACCGGAATGCGAATTAGTATTTCGATTTGATACGATTTTTCGAGATCCATTCCAACCAACGTCGCACACGCCCTTCTCGAAATTCATACACACCGTTCCACTTTCCGTCCGTTCCGAACCAATATTTTCGGCTCCGCCGATCAGCTGCTGTTTGACAGCTGCCTTCGCATCGGTTTGCCAGCCTATCTGCGGAAAAGCAAAGAAACGTCAATTGAACGCAGAGGAAAAAATTGTGCTCTGTACATTTTTATCGATAGCTAGATAGCGGTTGTAAATAATGGCCTTAGTTCGGATTTAACGCGTAATTCAACGGAAGTTCCTAGATGGTTTGATGTTTCAACTAGTTTTAATTCGGTAAAGTGTTAAATTCGGCACTCCTCAGCGGAAATCATCTCCGGGCCTGAAGCCGGATCAGTTTTGTGTTTTTGTTTTGTGTACATCCTAGTCAGCGCTCTCCGGCACCAAACCAAACACCGCCAACAGTTCCGATGGCCGCTCAAAGACAAAGCATGAACGAAATTCTGCCACCGTTTGTTACCGAAATCGATATCAAAGAAGTGGAATTTATTGGGGTTCGGCTGATTTTCGAAAGAGGATCCTTCGTGGAATGAGACTAATTGGATCCTTTTTTTACAGACGGTGGGGAAAGGCACATTCGGAACGGTCATCAAGGGCACGTGGATGGGTAACTATGTCGCCGTAAAATACATCACCCAAGAGTCGGAACGGAATGCATTTATTACCGAGGTAAAGCAATTGTCGCGGGTGGCGCACCCGAACATCATCGGACTGTACGGGGCGTGTACCAAACGGCCCGATGTCTGTCTGGTGATGGAATATGCCGACGGTGGCTCGCTGCATACGGCTTTGCACTGTCGACCGAAACCGATCTATACGGCGGCTCACGCCATGAGCTGGGCGAGGCAATGTGCGGAGGTATGTTTTCGATTGTTACAGGGTTCCATCAGATTAGGGATCAGTTATAATTTAAAAAAAATCTTTTTGTTAGGGAGTGGCTTACCTGCACGATATGACTCCGAAGGCGATGATTCATCGTGACCTGAAACCTCCCAATTTGCTGCTGGTGAGAGATGGTACGGTGCTTAAGATTTGCGATTTCGGTACCGTAACCGACAAATCGACCCGAATGACCAACAACAAGGGTAGCGCCGCCTGGATGGCCCCGGAAGTGTTCGAAGGTTCCACCTACACGGAAAAGTGCGATGTTTTCAGCTGGGGCATCATTCTGTGGGAGGTGATTGCCCGGGAGCAACCGTTCCGGAACATCGAAAACTCGTATGCCATCATGTGGCGCGTGCATCAGGGCAGCCGGCCCCGGTTGATCGACGACTGTCCGAAGCCGATCTCGCAGCTGATGATTAATTGCTGGAATCAGAATCCCGCCGATAGGCCCTCGATGCAGCAGGTCGTCGACACAATGAATCAGTTGTGCAAATTTTTCACCGGAGAAAACGAACCCATCATTTATCCGGATGATCCTGATGACGATGAGGTAAATGCAATGAAATTGAAGCTTTTATCAATGCCTTCGTGTTTTACCATAAACCATAATTGCAGGATGAAAGCTACCAGTGTGAGGAGAATACCCTGGACACAAACCGGCACGGTTCAACATCAAGCTACAAGTCAACTTATTATGGCAAAGATCACAGCACGGTAACGTCAAAGAACACCAATCACACCGACACCAACACATCAATTGCTGCCGCCATTCGCAGCAATGTGGTGTACCGTGTGCCAACCCGAGATGCTTACAGCATAGGGACCGATTATGGTCGCTATCAGATAAAAAATAATGTCACTCCAAGTGGTCTCTACACCAAAAGTGCGCGTCCCGGAACGGGTGGTGGTTACGGCAGTCCGGATTTTGGCTTTCGAAATACCGCCGTTCGTCGAGTTAGACCGAAATCCCCGCCACCGCAGGTTGCGAACAGCGCTGCCACTAGTCACCTGCACGGTCCGTTGACCGTTGACATCGATCCGGTTTGTATTGCATTCTTTCCGTTGAAAACCATTTTCTCTATTAATCTACTATTGTTTTTATTTTTAGTCAATGACCTGGAAAACTGTTGATACCGAAGGGTCTTTCCATGATCTGGTTGACAGTGCCTGTAAGTACCGAAACGTTGAACGATATAAATTCTTATTAAAATTATATATTGAAATGGAAGTAACACAGCTTCTCGAGTGTAACTGCCGGAAAAGATTAAAGAAGTCATCTGTTGAATGTACGCTGAATCTTAAAAGGAACAATCGTTACGAACATTATACTGTAATTTGTCCCTTGTGAATGTCACATCGCTTTCTGAGTTTGTGAGTTACTTTTTAAACGTCCAAAAGTCGATTTTTTTGTGCGGTACGTATTCCGCAGGTGAACCATAGACTTCAGTGTATGTTATGTAGAAAAGGCTAAATTGGAAAAAGTGAGTGGTTGAAGTCAGAGACATAATTGGATGCCGTGAATACGAAAAAAAATTAACACGTATCTTCAAATACTTCCCAGTGGCAACACTCAACGAAATCTTTATAGGATCTAGTGCGATGTGGTATTGCAATGTCATCAAGGAATGTGTTGCTTGGCTTCGTACATCGGGAAGTTTTTGGCGTATATCACGATTGAAATCGGCCAATTGTTGCTGGTAACGTTCAGCACTAACCGATTCACCAGGTTTTAGAAGGTAATACCATAGGACACCACGCTGATCTCAGAAAATACAGAGCGTGACCTTCTTTCCGAAGGCGGTCGATTTGACATTGTCGCCGCGGTCTAAATATGTTCTTTGGAATTCACGAATCATCGGCAGTAACAATTCGATAAAGAAAAGACTTCGGTGTGCTTTCTTCCGTATCAGTCAATTCATGCGACGCCCATTTTCCGACCTTCCAAGTTTTTCTCGTAGTTTTTAAAACGCAAAGAAACAGTTCACATTTAATTGTTCTGCGAGAGTTTTTTTGCAATCCAATTTATGAAAATTTGGAATTCTAGTTTTTAGGCACACAATTGCCGTTCGCTTGCATCGAAACAGTCTCACATATTTTGCATTTTAATTTAGGACTGTCCCAGAAAGTATAGACGCACATTGATTTTTCTGTAAATAATTCACAAGTGTTAGATATTAATTTTTTTCCGATATACTGATAATATTAGACTACAACAACAGAATAAATAATCTCAACATTTGCTACTTAGCCATTGTAGACTAGCTGGCGCACCTTTTTGCGAACGTTCCTCATTAAATTCCGTACAGACTTCTTGGCGACGAGTTTTGACACTTTTTTCCAATCTTTTTCGAACTGTTGAATGGTTTCGGCTGCCGAGACATGTTTCCTAAGATGTGCCTTCGTTAATGGTCAAAATTCCTCAATTGGTCGAAGTTGTGGGCAATTTGGTGGATTCATGTCTTTTGGGACGAAAGTGACATTTTTGGTAGTATACCATTCTACCGTTGATTTCGAGTAGTGGCAAGAAGCAAGATCTGGCCAGAAGACAACAGGATCCTTGAGGCTTCGAATCATGGGTAGAAGTCGTTTTTGTAAGCATTCCTTGATGTATATTTCGCTGTTCATTGAAGCAAATTGCTTGCCAAACTATAGCTGTCTTACCAAATTTTTCGACTTCAATCGATGTCTCGGACCGGTTGAACACTTGCCCTTCTCGCACCGTATAATATTGTGGTTCCGACAAGGAATTGTAATCGAGTTTCACGTAGGTTTCGTCGTCCGTGATTATGCAGTTAAAATTTCCAGCAAGAATCGTATTGTACAGCTTTCGAACCCTCGGCCTGATCGATGCTTCGGTTTATCCTCACCGAACTTCCTGATTGCATTTCGCACGGCTTTTTTACTTACTCCTTCCATTTTTGCTATCTTTCTCGGTGACAGTCCGCGTTCTGTACACCATTTGTACACAATTTTTCGACGCTGCTCTGCTGAAAGTCCACGCATTTAGAAACAAACTAATGAAAACGAATAAACAACTGCACAAGTGGTTGGAGAAGAGTGTAAACAACAGGACGCAGCCATAAAAATTGACAGATTCTGAACCATTGCGAAATGGCAGCGGTTTCTGGTTGCGTCCATACTTTCTGGGACAGTCTTTAAGATAATTTTTGAAAATAATTTAGGCTCATTTTCGACACCAATTAATCCAGATTGATTCGAGTAGTTCACAACAGCATGCTTCAGCGTTTAAGTCAAATATTTGGCATCATTTCTCAAACCAAGCGCTTGACATTTGCGTTGCCTTTCTGTGTGAGGATAGTGATGCTTATTTAAAAAAAACTTTTTTTAATCTACCTAGTGGTGTAATGATGCCTTTTTCATATTACTTATATTTCCAAAAATATCACTAGAAGATTCTGTCAAGGAATATATTTTTCAATCGTGAATAAAATAAAACATTTTCTTTGGGTATGAACTAACATAACCTTTTAAATTTGTAAACAGTTAATTCAGGTTAATAAAAAAAGGCGGGTGGGTAATGTCACAGACATAACTGGAGGACGTGAATACGAATAAAACTGACATATTTCTTTTTCACTTCCGAATAGAGATAATCATTCGTATTAGATTGTGTATATTTTGCAACTTTCATTGCTTCGCTTCCAGAATTTTTAGGATGCAGCTATACTACAGTACGATTAATTGACGGCAAACATCTTCTACCATAAAATTAAATAACACGGAACAAATACAGTTTTGTAGATTTAGATACTAGTAGAAATACTCCAAATCCTTTGGAAATATTTGAGTGGTTCTAAAAAACCACTTTGCGTAATTTGTCCAATGTTTATAATTGTTAAAATTTAAGAACTAATATATAAATTTGGGGCACGCTCCGAATTCAGTTGCAAATTTTCGGAATCTAGATCAAAAACCCAGGTCATAAATTTAGTTCTAGAAAATAGGGAACTGAAGTTATTTTTAAAATTTTCCAAATTGCGTTATAGAGCTAAATTCTGAACTTGAATTCCAAGTCTTAATATAGAAACTGATTTCAGTTCCAGCATCTAATTCCAGAAATCATGTCCACAATTTAGTTCCAACGTATAGGTTCCGAATTCTGGAAATGAATGCTGAGACTGAATTGATGAATTAAATTCTGAAATTCAATTCAGAAATTAAAGTTTTGAATTCAGTTTTTAAATGAAGGTTCGGTGTTCAGACCCAATATTTACATAGTTTCAGAATCCAGATCTAAAATTCATATCCTGAATTTTGTTCATGAATTCTGAAAAATCCTAAACCATATCTCTGGATTCGAATCCCTGAATAAGCAACTGAGTTTGAAACCATTTTCAAAATCCTGAAATATGATTCAGTTATAGAGTTATAGTTTTAAATTCTGAATCTGTGATCTGGAACGAAATTTTGAAATAGAAGTATGAAACTAAATTCGGAACTTAAAACTACAAGGATCAGCCCGATGGGGTTGTTCGAGCCATTGATGTGGAACAAGGAAACAGAAATTTCTAATGATCGAAATTTTCAATTAATTGTCACACTTTTGAATCAGCAAATGCACGAGAGTCTGCGAATCCAGAATTTAGACTATTTGTCGCGATTTGAATTCGTTTTGTAGCCGACGAAATTACATCAATAGCCCAAATGCATGCAATTATATGTTTGTACATGATTGCGATACGAATATCGCCAAGCTTGTATTCAAGTTTTGTATGCAAGCAGTTATTTTTATAGCGGTTCTCTACCTTTCTGCGATTTCGATTGAAATGATAAACTTTTTATCATTATCAATCGAGTTCATCTTATATAAATTAGAAATTAATCTTATGCACTCAAAAGCGATGCTTTCCCTTTGATATATCGCTTACTTCTTCAAACCCGTCGACTATGGCAAGGAAATCCGGTATGCCGGAGATTTTTTGCAGACAAAATAGGACACTGCTAGCTATTTATCATTATTTCAATGATATACAATTAAAAATACATGGCTTTGAACATTCAAATCAATACGTAGAAATATTTCCAATCGAATGGTGACATAATATTAATAATTGATACAAAATTGACTGAGCTGTAATTGTTCAAAACCTGACCACATCTTGAGTTGCTAACATATAGAAAACAAAAATGTGTTCCACATAAAAAATAACTTCAGAATTCAGGTGGACCAGAATCTAGGTTCTGAGGGTAGTTCTTGAATTTAACTAAAATTTCAGTTCTCTACTACTGCTGGTTTACTGCTAGCCACGACGTCTGAATGCGAAGAAGAGCACCACCTGAGCAAATTTTTTCCACCTCATTATTACTGATGGTGATGAAGAACATCAGCACGACATCCAGTTCCGTCTAACGTACTAGAAAAAATGAATAATTCTCGGTCAAGATTTAACTACTACACTCGGCCAGTATAACACCGCAACTGATATATGCCTGACTACCTCAAAACCGTCGTCCTAGTGCGAAAAAGACAAGCAAACGAGATGAGTTTTCCTCGTTGTTTCCAAAAGTTTGAGAAAAAATAGATTTTGAGTTATTTAAGAATTTTTTACACTGTTGAAAATTTAATCACAAATTTCTGATTATATTGCTGATAGCATGGAGAAAAAATTATGTTGTTGCGTTAAGTATAACAAGAGATATTCACGATCAAAAACTTATCACTCTCCTAGAGGGTAAATTTTGAAAAGGCGCCCCATAGTAAAGTAAGTCGTATTCACGACAAAATTTTCTTTACTTTGCATCGTCGCACTAAATGGCGGTTTGAAGTTTTAAACATACTTTACCCTATAGTTTCGGAACCGTAAATCGTATCCGGATGAACAGATCAACAGTTCAACAGAAACCTATGAGATTATAGAACATTTCATTTGAGCCTAAGATTTTATGAAAATCGATCAAGCCATCTTTGAGCAAAATGAGAGTCATTATTTGACATACACATACACAGACATTGCTCAGCCCGATGAACTGTATCGAATGCTATAGGACACTACTACACAGTTCGAAAACATCTTGTGATTTTACATCTTATAAGATGCACATAAATGGAGCGTCATATTTCACACAAATTAATATTTTTTTATATAATTTATTTTACGCCAAATTTATATTCAAGAACATGTAAAATTGTGAAAAATGAACTTTACATGGCTTGATATCGAATGAAATTAAAAAAAAACAAAAAATCGATAGCAACAACGGTACTTGAACCGAGAAACATTAGATCACAAAGCACTCCAACTAATCGACTGAGTCACAGAAGCACGCATCTGCTCAATGAATAATTGATACATATAAATCCGTACAGCGGCACTTGGTAATTATTTAGGGGTTTGGTACCACGTGGGTACCGGATTTGTGCTAAGTACACATAACTATTTTCATTTTTTACACTTGGTAGCCGAGTGCAAATTACACTCGGAGCCTGTAAAAATGTGTACAAATGGAATATTGCGTCATTTGACAAATTAAGTAGTTATGAATTGTATCGTTTGTAGAATTATGCTACCTGTAAAATTCATAATTTTTTTCTGTGTTCTAAGTTTACTAGTCAATTTTTCATAACCTTTCTATATGAGAAAGGCGAAAAGTATACTTTTAAATAATAGAATCGTAATCATGATTTTGTGATAATACCAACAAGTGGGTACAAGTTAATTACCTTCTCATCCTTTTTAATATATAGATTTTCAATACTGAATTTTGATCCCTCGATACCGACTTACAGATTTTGCTCCTAAAAATATAGATTTGAATGTGGCAACCCTGCACGCTATACGAAATTGAATAAAGCACGTTGTGTGTTTCGTTCAAAAGGCAGTGGTGTTTTCTTATTCCGTACCAGCGCGTATCGATGCGTGCTGGGTTTGCATCGTCATTTTGTATGACGGCTTGAAAGTTTTTACACTAATCGCCATTCAATTACGGAACCGGAAGTTTGATTTGGATGAAATTACACAGTATCTTTTAAGACAATGCGAGCTTTAATTTGAATAATGATTCGTGAAAATCAGTTGAACACCGTTGCTGAGAAATCGAAGTGAGTTTCGTTTTTGGAGCTTCACTTCACTATTACCGGTGAATTTTATTTTATTTACCGATTTATTAATTTTAATTGGTTTGACGTAAAGTCGCCATAAACTAAGTTCAGTGTTTGCAATGGTTGAGTGGAAACATACCATACTGAAGAAGTCAAATGATCAAGAAACTCATAGAAAAGATGATTTTTTGGAAAAAAAAACAACAAGGATCAGCCCCATGGGGTTGTTCGAGCCATTGATGTGAAACAAGACAACCAAAATTTCTAATGATCGACATTTTCAATTAATCGTCACACTTTTGAATCCGCAAATGCACGAGAGTCTGCTTAGTCTTTATTATGAACCAACACCGAACACGCGAACCCAAAATATAGACTATATTTGTCATGATTTGTATTTGTTTTTGCCTTTCTCATATAAAAAGGTTATGCAATCACTTGAAAAACCGAGTAGTGAAAATTGGCCCGGAGGGCCAAGTGTCATATACCATTCGACTCAGTTCATCGAGCTGAGCAATGTCTGTGTGTGTGTGTGTGTGTATGTATGTGTGTGTGTGTGTATGTGTCAAATAATCTCACTAGGTTTTCTCGGAGATGGCTGAACCGATTTTGACAAACTAGGATTCAAATGAAAGGTCTCGTGGTCCCATACGGAATTCCTGAATTTCATCCGGATCCGACTTCCGGTTCCGGAATTATAGGGTAAAGTGTGTTCAATATTGTACACCGTCACTTAAACCGGCGAAGCAAAAAACGTGAAATTTTTTCTAAACTGGTCTCAAAACTACACAAATCGATAGTCATTATCAGTAGGCAACTAAACAAACCGATTCCGGCTATCCTGGTTCCCGGTATCCGGTTCCGGAAGTACCGGAAATAGTGGTCATATATACCAAAATGGTTATCACTCACTTTTCTCAGCGATGGTTTGACCGATTTTCACAAACTTAGATTCAAATGAAAGGTCTCCCGGTCCCATACGGAATTCCTGAATTTCATCCGGATCCAACTTCCGGTTCCGGAATTATAGGGTAAAGTGTGTTCAATATTGTACACCGTCACTTAAACCGGCGAAGCAAAAAACGTGAAATTTTTTCTAAACTGGTCTCAAAACTACACAAATCGATAGTCATTATCAGTAGGCAACTAAACAAACCGATTCCGGCTATCCTGGTTCCCGGTATCCGGTTCCGGAAGTACCGGAAATAGTGGTCATATATACCAAAATGGTTATCACTCACTTTTCTCAGCGATGGTTTGACCGATTTTCACAAACTTAGATTCAAATGAAAGGTCTCCCGGTCCCATACGGAATTCCTGAATTTCATCCGGATCCAACTTCCGGTTCCGGAATTATAGGGTAAAGTGTGTTCAATATTGTACACCGTCACTTAAACCGGCGAAGCAAAAAACGTGAAATTTTTTCTAAACTGGTCTCAAAACTACACAAATCGATAGTCATTATCAGTAGGCAACTAAACAAACCGATTCCGGCTATCCTGGTTCCCGGTATCCGGTTCCGGAAGTACCGGAAATAGTGGTCATATATACCAAAATGGTTATCACTCACTTTTGTCAGCGATGGTTTGACCAATTTCCACAAACTAATATTCAAATGAAAGGTCTCCCGGTCCCATGCGGAATTCCTGAATTTCATCCGGATCCGACTTCCGAATCCGGAGTTATAGAGTGCGTACTAGAAGAGTTTGTGTGTCATGTTAGTTGGTGGCCGTACGAACCGACTTTGACTGTACCGGTTCTCGGGTTCCGGTGCCGGAAGTGCATATAATAGTGAACCCATTTCGTTCTCTTATGGCTTACGCAATCAAAGCACTGTTTTATTCTGTATGTTATGCATAAACAATCACTTGGTTTCTTTCAAAAATCGAAGAGAAATTTTTTGAATAGAATACCACAATATTATATGTACATGAGAAAGGCATCATTACACCACTAGGTGGATAAAAACAGGTTTTTAGACGACGAAATTACATCAATAGCCCAAATGTATGTAATTATATGTTTGCACATGCTTGCGATACAGATATCGATATTTAAGCTTCTTTTCGTTAAGCTTGTGTTCAAGTTTTGTATGCAAGTAGTTATTTTTATAGCGTTTCTCTACCATCCATTACTACCATTCTGCGATTTCGACTGAAGCGATAAACTTTTTCTGATTATCAATCGAGTTCATCTTATATAAATAAGAAATTAATCTTATGCACTCAAAATTTACCCTGGGGTAGTTGTCAATTTCTCAGGCGAAACGACATAGCATGGGATTTCATCCAATCTTTCATGGCACAAGATTAGGGCATAGCAAATAAAGCTTCAAATCGTTTTATGGCACTTTTTGTCTTGCTATCTAGCAACAACCTACCTCTAGCAAGCTACGTGTAGGACTGAAACGTTAGCTATAATTTTGCTTATATTTATAGCTTCGCGTGTTTCCAACAGTTTCGCTTTTGCATCGATTGACCAATCAGAGCGATGCTTTCCCTTTGATATATCGCTTACTCCTTCAAAACCGTCGACTATGGCAGGGAAATCCGGTATGCCGGACACTGCTAGCTAATAATCAACATTTTAATGATATACTATTAAAAATACATGGCTATGAACATTCAAATAAATACGTAGAAATATTTTCAATCAAATGGTGTCATGATATTAATAATTGATACAAAATTGACTGAGCTGTAATTGTTCAAAACCTGACCACATTTCTACGTGTATTTTTCTTGAGTTTCTAGTTTGCACCCCCATATTGAAAACAAAAATGTGTTCC
This sequence comes from Malaya genurostris, assembly GCF_030247185.1. Classification (NCBI taxonomy): domain Eukaryota; kingdom Metazoa; phylum Arthropoda; class Insecta; order Diptera; family Culicidae; genus Malaya; species Malaya genurostris. The sequence goes on from NC_080570.1 coordinate 151,812,096, forward strand.
ACATTAAAAGATTCGCTCAGAGACAGGACTCGAACCTACGTTCTTATGCAATCCGTGCATACGTGCGCGTTACTATTTCGTCATTTCGTCACCCTGAAGCTGTGATAGACACGGCTCTAGCACACAACTGGGTCTGACAAGCGGTACATCGAGCATGGTCTAAATACTAGCCGCCTCACGACCGGTATCATATATCCAAATATCTTCTCTGTTCATCAGACAACAAACACTAGTCTTCTCGCTTTATACCTATTCTTCCGATCAAGTTCCGCCCAACAATTGTGGTTTGATTTTCTCGTACAAATCTGCTTCTGGTAGGACTGTGCAGACTCGGTTACGTCACTTACGTTTTTGTTTGATTTTAATGTTTTGTTTCTTTTTATTTTTTGTCAGAAATGCAATTTTTCAAGAAAAAATCTGTCATTATCCGTATTTAACATTGCTTTCGACAAAAACGCTTTTAAAGTTTATTGTCTATAAAATCGAAGGAAACTGTTTATTTTTCTGGGGAGCGACCCATAACTTCCAGAGTTTTGTTCCGATGGGCTTGAAAATTTCATATAATATTCTTGAAATGTTTTACTATAAGAAAATATAACGAAAAAATTGTAGTAGTTAATGTTAGAGATATAACCGCGAGATTGATGTAGGATGGCTGTCGACAAGGGGCAGATCACTTAAAAAATGCACATTTATTTTGGTACATTGTTCTGCTAAGAAACTGTCCATTTCAAGTAAAATCTCATTAAATCTTTGTAGAATGCTTTGGACTCTGAAAAAAACTACAAGGATCAGCCCCATGGGGTTGTTCGAGCCATTGATGTGGAACAAGGCAACCAAAATTTCTAATGATCTACAATCAAACAGTTCAATCAATCGTCACACTTTTGAATCCGCAAATGCTTAGATTGATCTTGATTAGGAACCAACACCGAACATTGTTTGTCTTGATTTGTATTTGTTTTATAGCCGACAAAATTACATCAATATCTCAAATGTATGCAATTATATCTTTGTACATACTTGCGATGTGCATTTCGATATTTAAGCTTCTCATCGCCAAGCTTGTGTTCAAGTTTTGTATGCAAGCAGTTATTTTTATAGCGTTAAAATTCTCTACCATTCTGCGATTTCGGTTGAAGCGATAAACTTTTTCTCATCATCAATCGAGTTCATCTTATATAAATTAGAAATTAATCTTAAGCACTCAAAATTTACCCTGGGTAGTTGTCAACTTCTCAGGCGAAACGATATAACATGGAATTTCATCCGAGCTGGCATGACACAAGATCAGAGCATACCAATTAAAGCTTCAAATCGTTTTATGGCACTTTTTGTCTTGCTGCCTAGCAACAACTTACCTCTGGGATGCTACACGTAGGCTGAAACGTTAGCTATAATTTCGCTTATATTTACAGATTCGCGTGCTTCCAACAGCTTCGCTTTTGCATCGATTGACCAATCAGAGCGATGCTTTCCCTTTGATATATCGCTTACTCTTTCAAAAGAAGATTTTTAGCAGACAAAATAGGACACTGCTCGCTACTAATCAAAATTTCATTCATATATAATTGAAAAAAAGGGTCTTGATACATTCAAATCGAAACTTAGAAATATTTCCAATCAAATGATGAAATAATATTAATAATTGATACAAAATAGACTGAGCTGTAAGTGTTTAAAACCTGACCACATTTCTACGTGTATTTTTCCTTGAGTTTCTGATTTGCACCCCTATATAGAAAATAAAGATGTGTTCCACATAAAAAAAAACGAAAGTTACCATTTCTCCAACTTACGACACGGTTGACAATGATTTTCATTAGCATAATTCCGAACGAATCGGTTGCCTCTCGTTTGGCGAACGGCGCACAAAGTAAATCTGCCACTTGCTTGTGTGCCCGGCCGTTCAGTGCAAAAGTTCCACACCGTATCGTGGCACCCATGAAGCTGGACGTCGTATGTATTAGTGACGTCACTTATTCTGCTTAAACATCGCTTTTATAAAATCAAATTAATACATATGAGGAAAGCCATCTTTACTTCATTCTATGTAGAGACACTAAAAATGGTTCAATAGTAAATGATTTGACCGTAATTGCGAATTATAACACTATCACTACCCTTAGAACTGTCGATTTGTACATGTGTTCATACTTTGATGAATTTTCCGCACTTGTTTGAAGCGAAAGCCGCACTGCGAACGGAGCGAGCGATGAACATAGTAGATCAAACATTCAAAAGAGCGGTTCTAACGGCTACCAAAAAGCCAACGTATAGAATTTTAAGGTTGACTACATCGTTTCGGATTATCTAAATTTCATTTTTCAGGTCGATTTTATGCATTTTTTCTGTTACTCGAACGCAAACGACCAGCAGCTGAATGATGTAATTGCGTGATTCATTTCATGCTTTCAGAAGGTGGTATTTTGCACGATATTGATATGCCGTATGCCGGCTTTATTTGCATTCGTTATGAGCGATTTTCGCACAGCGAACAGTGCACGTAGCTAATCAAATTATTCTGAATTTTGATGATTTTTACCTTTGATTTGCAAAGAAAAGTAACCTTCTTTTGATAACATTTAGAGCTACTAGAACGGCTGATTTTGTATAATGTTCCCCATCATTGTCCACTTTTCGTTGTCTTCATTTGTTTCGTGGAAGAATTCTGCTGGTCCCTCGAGTTCGTGGAAAATACCTTCAACATTATGCAGAAACGAAGAAATTTAATAAAATCGGTTCTTTTAGGGACCAGGAAATCACTCCTAAAAAAATGGATAACGATATTGTATGTACACGCGAAAACGCCGATGATTGGCAAAACGACTTCTCCGGGAATTTATTATTGTGTGCAGTAGGTTTAAAAATACAAAACATTCTACTTCTTCTGAATGTTTGCGAAAATTACAGAGTATTGTAACTGTGCATATCAAGAGTACAACTAAGTCAGCACTGTTTCATCAGGAAAATAAAACTCTTAGAAACAGTAGCGCTTTTTCCTGTGCTCGAATCGCTAATCCGTCTGATCCCAATATTTACGCACTTGATGATAACCAAAGGCGACGTCGAATACATACTCTCTCTCTATCTTTCTCTTTTGCACATCCGTCAACAGTAATCGCAGTCTGTGTGCACGTCTGTCTGAACCCGAACAACCCGACGACAGCGTCGAGCCGTGGTCCGGCCATGGCATGGAATGGAAGAAGCCTGGCGGCGTGCATCGGATGAGCCGTACGCCGCTACAACACCCCTTGTAGTAGCTTAGCGGCTGGTCGGACGCGGTCACCGACGAATTTTCCCCCCGAGTGAGTGTGAATCTAAATGGGGTGGCATTTGATGTGTGTCGTCGTAACGAAAGTATGCTAAAATTCTGACAGCATCGCCAAACCGATTACCCCGCTAAGCGAGCTTGACATAACATTAGCGCAACAGCTGTTGCTTCTGGCTTCGGTTTTCGGTTTATTTTTTCTTATTCTTTTTTTTTTGTTGCGCTCGAGCAGAGCTCTACAAACTGTGGAATCTGTTCTCTCTCTCTCCGCCTGATCGAGAGTCGTCCCGTGCATGACAGTGCCGCTGAGTCATCGCACCGAGGATCGATGTTGGCCTTTTGCGAAGAACAGTCTCTCAAGCAGATTTGATCTCTGGGAAATGCCTAGGCAAAGAAGAGTGAAGGAAAGATTCTAAAATGTTCGAAATTTTATTGATGCATTAAAATTGGACCGAGAAGAGATTTATTGTGCGATTGCTGGCGAGAATTCGCTACCCTCCCCTCGCCAAGGCCAACCGGGGGAATCGAGAGCCAAATTGTTGGTTTTTTTTTGCTTCTTCGAGATGACACAGCGTGACCCTTGAGATGTCAAATCTGTTCGCTGTTCGGCACTCGGGCGTGAATAGCGCTCTTGACATTTAGCTTTTAATTTTGTTTTTCGTTTTGTTTGCACTCTTGTGCTCTAGAAACTGCAATTTTAGGATTCGGCAAGCTAAGGAACGGATCCCTTCTTGTGTTCCTCTCTAGTGGAGGGATGGTTGACAATATTGGTGGTGATCACTGAGCCGATGAGGGAATTTTTTGAACCAATGTTGGAGTTTGTCCCAACCTCTTCGTCTGCATAAGAATTTGCACAGTATTTTTAAACTCCATCTATTTATTTAGTTGGAAGCAGGGCAAAGCTCGGTGGATCTGAAATACACAATCTGTTCCTCTCCAGCAGGCATAAAACCTCCTCATATTTTATATTAACAGATTACTGTAATCCAAAAAATAAAAAAAAATACCGGGTGACTAATGTCACAGACATTCCCGGACGTATGCGATTGAACCTGAATAGTTGCAAAAATTCCACAGTAACTAATATTACTATGACTATACGTAAACTCGTGTATCTTGAATTGGATGAAACAAAAATGAACAATCCATCCTTCCATCCTTCTTTCAACTCACGAATACTACGTCGAAGGAACTGTAAATCTTCTAAAGCGATCCAGTCCTGAAGCCATTTTTTACACATCTTCATAACCAGTGAAGTGAGACATCGATAAAAGCAAATGATAGTAGGAAAGGGCCAAGTCTTGAGAAAAATGGGTAAAAATCCCCATCTAAGTTCAAAAAAGATGTTCTTGATCGCTTTCGCTGTTTGAGTGTGGAGGCGTTGTCGTGCTGGCATTTGACCTACTCATGTCTTGTGAAGCATTCTGGTTGCAATGCTCGATTCAATTTTCTCATTTGCTGTCGATCGCGATTAGTACATACAGTTTCTCCTGGTTTAAACACAGCGTCATTTTCTTTCCGAAGCGAGTTTGCGGTTTTGCAGTTGATGTCGATTGTTGTCCGAGATCGGCCCAAGATCTGCGCTTGGGATTCTGAAAATCGTCGTTTGTCAGAATCCGAAGCATCCAACCCTTTGGTTTGACGCCGAGAAAGCAAAATTTCACTCGACATTTTTCGCTTTTTCTTATGTCTACCATTCAGCTCATGAGGAACCCATTTTCTCACCTTCTGAATTTTCTGTTCCCCGTAAGATTAACAAGAATTCAATGGGATTCAGTAGCATTTTTTGATAAAACAAAGTAATGAACAAAAAACTCTACTTGGCAAGAATCTCATAAAAAATTATCTGCGATAACCGCACAAAAACCACGAATGGATTGCTTACTGAATTTGGAGCTAAAACTTATTTGTACAAAGCCAAACCCCTATGTATGTAAACTCACTGCCTCAAAATTGGCTGCCGTGCTTGAGTTTGACAAATACCCATCGTGCGTTTTCCTTTTCGTGTCAGCAAATCTAATAAAATTTGATTTTCAGAATAACTAAGCTTATTTTTAAACAACGTTTCTTTCTAAACGAATGTAATAGTGCAACATACATTTAATTTGTCTCTGTGATCAAGGCGATCTAATTAGCAGCTGAAATCAACATACACAGCAAGAAAACTTGAAGTATATAACACCGGCACATTCCAAGTTCCAGGACCAAATGGTCATTTGCATTCGAAATAGCTATACACTCAACTGTGAATTGATTTATAGTGAAGAGCTCGAACAATCTATATCATTCTCATTCATATCAACCGGTTATGTTTCTGTCATTACCCACCCGTCTTTGTGCTATGTTCACAATTTCGTTGGCTCATACATCAATTGTTTTCTAGTCTGTCTTTCATTGGGTACTGATATAAATTAAACTAAGTTGATGACAATTTAACATCATAATAAACTATTCAACTAAGGAGTGTATCGATAAGTAGTTAGCAACATTCAAACAGTTATTACTCTGAAATGGCTTAATTTTTTGGCAGCGTGTTTGCGGTGACATGTTTGTTTACATATCAATAACAGCTGAGCAATCGATTGGTTTCGGTACGGTTTATCGTTTCAATGATGAGTCGAATTGATCCGGAAACGCGAAAGAAATCCGCCCGCCCGGGACTCAAAAGTGGTTAAGTACATCAGGAAAAAACCCATCGGCGTCGACGCGGGATTTGGCCAAGCAGTTCAACACCAGCATCGGGATGATTCAACGGATCAAAGTTCGGAACTCCCTGACAACGTACAAGAAGCAGAAGGTGCCGAAAAAGTTCCTGGTACAGCAAGTTCAGGCCAAAACAAGAGCGCGAAAACTGTATAACCGGATTCTACAGAATAAAGACGGATGCATCCTGATCGACGACGAAACCTACGCCAAGGAAGACTCTCGAGCGCTGCCCGGACCGCAATATTATACGAAATCGGTGTACCAGGACCTGGACGACGCTGACACCACGGTGGCGATGGAAAAGTTTGGACAGAAGGGGTTGGTCTGGCAAGCAATTTGTACCTGTGGTTTGCGGTCGTCGATTTTCTTAACGAAGGGCACAATTAACGCCAAGGTGTACGAGGAAGAATGTTTGAAGAAGAGAATGCTGACACTGTACAGAAAGCATAAGGTTCCTCCTCTCTTCTGGCTGGATTTGGTTTCAGCCCACTACGCCAACTCCGTTCTAGAGTGGTTGTCAAAAAATAATGTACAATTCGTGGAAAAGGACATCAACCCACCGAACTGCCCGGATCTTCGGCCAATTGAAAGGTATTGGGCAATTGTCAAGCGGCACTTTCGGAAGGAAGGTGCAGTGTCCCAGTGTTTACGTCTCTGCGTGGGCAGCCGTCATAGGCTTGTTCCAGCTGCACGTAGAACGCTTCTTTCTCGTCATCGGGTCTCCCTTCATATGGGCAGTGCACGTTGATGATGCTGTAATTGAAAAAACAGCCTTTAATTCTCAACTTACACATCCTAGCGTTGATCGGCTGCCACCCAATCACTCGCTGACGAATCTTACCCAACACCGATTGTTCCGGGTCGTATTCTCTCCTGTATTGTTTGTAATTAATGTTTTATGGGCGGCTTATTAGGCCTACGCCAACCCCTGTCTTGCCGGAGGATCATCGTGCTTGCTCTGTTTAACGTCCCAACTAGCACTAGGACGATCCCGTTGGTGGGGTTGCCACCTTGGATTTAGCTGGACGGGATGCAGCATTTCATGCTCAGCCGCTGGATATCAGAACAGACGCTGTTTGAAGCCGCTCCTAACATGGAGTACAGACGCTCCGACATCCTCTAAGGAGGACCCCCTTCCCTGTCAGCATACGACCACGGTCCCACCGGGGTAAGTTACCCGATCTTTCCTATGGTTGCTCGTACCCCAGAAGGCACCGCGGAGAGGTAGGGATAGGAGTGACTCGACAAGAGGCTAAGAACCACACTGGGGCCTGAATTGCGCATTGTCCAGTCGTATTTTAATGATGCGAGAACTTTTTACTGGGAGCCGTGAGATGCTATTCGGATGATGAATTCTCCAATATCAACCAGATTGCGATTCGTCACTTTGTCTTCAGCTTTCTTCTAGAAACGAAATTTTATAGAAGTCCAAATTTTTTCGTGATCGTCATTCAGTTTCGCATATGACAATTCTCTCGAATTGCCTCACTGTCATTCTTGTTTCGATGTACTAAATGTGTCAATCAGTGCTACCGACCCCGGTCGCGTTTCAATGACCCGGCGGCGGCCCCTTCACCGATTTCCGTCGAGCAGTTTTCATATTTATCATTGTCCGGATTGGCTCGACTTGTCGTACCACCCACCCGTGGTTGAGAGCGGTGAAATTGATTCGATTCACCCAGCTGGTGACTCATTCGGTGACTGAAATGGTATCTGCCCCCCATCACCAGAATTCACGCGCTAGCTTGCTTTGGTCCGCCGAGACAGTTTGGTGTGTAAATTCAGTACACTTGACTGCAGTTTAGGCGGCGGCGGTGGTGGCAGAGCGGATGCAGGCGAAAGTGCAAATTCAGTGGGGCGCGCGCCCGCGAACAAGTGAAAGCATATCCAAGATGCGCGAACTTTGTTGTGTCGGGGCCAGTAAATTGTCCCTCGGCATTCGAAATGCGGGCCCAAACAGTAGCTGCTTAGTGTGCGCAAATGAAGATGAACAAGAAGAGAAAACATACCCTCTCGAATGACAGCGAATTCTTCTGCACGCATTACTGAGAGATAAATCACCGGAGCGGTTCATCACCTCGATGGCACGCAGATGCAACTTTGCAGCTGTGAGTGGCAGTGCTGCCAACGTCTTGGGGTCTCCGTTTCTGGCAAACCCAGCACATCGCGGGCACATTCCGGCAGCACTGAGCGGCAACCGAGCTAGCTAGTTATTCGTGTGCATCTGCAGCGGCGAATAGAGAAAAAATAAAACCCGCCCGAATAAAACCAGAGCATGTGTAGTGCACGGAAGAAATTAGCAATCATAGGAAAACTATGCTAATTTGCTAGCACGCGTAAAAATAAAATTCATCACATGCTCTCGTTGAGTCGGACCAGTAAATGACTCTTAAGGCAAGGATTTTTCTGACGATTCGGAATAGCACCTGAATCGAGCCGATGGGGGGGCCAGCGGCCGGAGGAAACCGCGGGAAGGACGGTGCACCACTCTTACCAGCAAATTAATTAGACTTAATTAAATAGTTAATTAGAAGACATTTACACATTTAAATACCCACACGACTGCTAGCCGTTGCGTTTTTTCTTCTTCTTCATTTCTTTGCGATCTTCTGTGCTTACATCGGACGGTCGAGTCCTGGGCCCGAGCGTCATTTGCCTGAGAGTGCAAAACTAACCTTGTTGCAGTTGTCGTATAGTTCGAGTATATCTACATACAATTTTTTTTTTATTCAAGTGAAAATGTGCACCGATCTTCTGCTGTTTTGAACATCATTACGTCATTCGGGACACATGACAGGTAACAAAATATGGGAAGTATGTTGTTATTGGTTTGGCTCTCTATTTCTTGCATCGCTGACATCGTTGTTGGGTCCTTTCGACGTTGACGTGTCTCTAGAACCGAGGTTCGTTCGAAGGGCACGTGGTTATGATTTTATTCGATGTTTTTCATTTTTACCACATCTTAATTCAATCGGAAATTTTTCCAAATATCGTGAAATTTTTAAATTAAGAATTCAATTTCAATTGGTTGTTTGTTAAACTTAAAAATGACCAATGACCAAAAATACTAGGGTGTCCCTGTTTTACGTTAGAAAGACTGTCTCAGAAAGTGTGGACGCAGTCGAAAACCGTTGTCATTTAACAGTAATTGTAAATCAGTCAATTTTTATGGCTGCACCCAATTTTTTTCTGTCACCACTTGTGTAGCTGTTTATTTGTTTCAATAGAACATCTCTGAAATAGTGTGCACAAATGTTACTCAGAACCCAGACTATCTTCGAAGAAGATAGCAAAAAATGGAGAGAGTAAGTAGGAACCTGTTTTAATCCACCTAGTGGAGTAATGAAGTCTTTTAATATTTCCTCGTACTACCATAATTATTACTGTGGAATTCTAAAAAAAATATAACGTTCTTTGAATAGAAACGGAAATATTTGTTCGGATGTTAACTAGTAAAACAACAAAGCCAAACATTCTGTAGTTCCGTGTAAAAACACCGCTTAACTACAGAAATCTTCTTAACTTCGGATATCCTCGAAATAAAAACCGCGCAGCTGTGATCTGCGTAAGAAAGACTGCGTAAATTCAAAAATCCGTGAAGAAAAAATGACGTAAATTCGGGAATCCTCGTGAAAAGAACCGCGTAGCTTTGGAAATCTACGTAAAAAAACTTGTGTAGTTTTGGAGATCTGCGTAAGTTCGAAAATCTGCGTGAAAACCTGCGTAACTTCGGGAATCCGCCTAATTTCAGAAATTGCGTATAAAAAATCTGCGTAACTTCGGAAATCCGCGCAGAAAAAATCGCGTAAGTTTGGAAATGCGCGTAAAAAAACTGAGAAACTTCGACAATCCGCGAAAAAATAATCGCGTAGCTTCGGCAAACAGTGTAGAAAAAAACGCGTCACTTCGGAAATCTGCATAAGTTCGAAAATCTGTACAGAAAAAAACGCATTACTTCAGAAATCGGCGTAAAATAACTGCGAAACATTGAAAATCCGCGTAATTTCAGAAATTAGAAGATCCGCATAAAAAAAACTGCATAACTTCGGAAATCCAAGTAAAAAATCGCATAATTTCGTAAATCCGCGTAGAAAAAACCGGTGGCTTCGAAAATCTGCGTAAATATCCGAGTAATTCCGGAAATCCGAGTGGAAAAAAACGCGTAAGTTAGCGAAATCTGCGGGAAAAAATCGTGTAGTTTTGTAGATCTGCGTGGAAAAAAAAAGCGTAGCTTCGAAAATCAACGTAGAAAAAAACGTAAGTTCGGAAAATCCACGTAATTTCAGAAATGCGCGTTAAAAAAAACATGTCATTTCGGAAATCCGCGTAAATAAAATCGTATAATTTTGGAAATCTGCGTAAGTTCGAAAATCTCCATAGAAAAAAAACCGCGTAACTTCGGAAATCCGCTTAACTTCAGTTAAAAAAATCTAGGTAACTAATTAACGCGTAATTTTGGAAATCCGCGGAGAAAAAAATCGCGTAAGTTCGAAAATCCGCATAAAAAAGTTACTTCGAAAGTCCGCGTAAAAATATTCGCGTAACTTAGTAAAGCAGTGTAAAAAAAACGTGGGACTTCAGAAAAAAGCGGAGAACTTTGGAAATATCTTCCGAAATTAGCGTCAGAAAAAAATTACATGACTTCGAAAATCCGCGTGAAAAATCCACGTTATTTCAGAAATCCTCTTAACGTAGGAAACCCGCGTAAAAAAGGCGACATAATTTCGGAAATTCACGTAGAAAAAAAACGATATCTTTGTAAATCTGGGTAAACAACCGCGTAATTTTGAAATTCCGTTTAAAAAAGACTGCGTAACTTCAAAAATCTACGTGAAAAGAAATCGCGTAAGCTCGGAAATCCGCGTAAAAAAACCGCTCAGGTTCAGAAATTAGTGTAAACCCCTTAACTTCGGAATTCCGCGTGAAAAAACCCGTTACTTCGAAAATCGGCGTAAAAAAATCGTGTAATTTTGGAAATCTGCGTAAGTTCGAAAATCTGCATAGAAAAAACAACGTGTAAAAACGCGTAGAAAAAATCGCATGAATTCGGAAATCCGCGTCCGAAAAACCGCGGAAGTTCGGAAACCCGCTTAAAAATTGCGTAACTTCGGAAATCTGCGTAAGTTCGAAAATCATCATAAAAAAGAACTACGTGACTTCGAAAATCGGCGTAAAAAAATCGTGAAACCTCGGAGATCCACGTAAAGAAAGGCGTGACTTTAGAAATCAGAATAAAAAGAACTGCGAGGCTTCGAAAATCCACCTAGAAAAAAAACCCGCGTAACTTTGGAAATCCGGATAACTTCGAAAATCCGTGGAACTTCGGAGATCCGCGTAAATAAAAAAATAGGCATGACTTCAGGAATCAGCATGAAAAACCCGCGTAACTTCGGAAATCGACTTAAGAAAACTGTGCAACTTCAGAAATCAGCGTAGAAAACGCGTAAAAAGAAACCGCATGAAAAAAAAAACATGTGAAAAGATCATAACGGATCTGGCGCTTTCGGAATCGGAAACCAGGAATCAGTATTTCCAGAGTCTGTTCGTTTGGCCATCTACCAACAATGACTACAGATTGGAATAGTTTTGAGTACAGTTTTGATTTTATTTTATTTTAATTTGACGATTTAACATTTAATTTTCACTTTTCATCTTTTTATTCTGGAACCGGATTTATCTGATAAAAAACTTTTAAACAGCCGGTTTGACGTGAAAAAAAAAAAGAAAAGTATCTGTATATTTGTATAATTTTCATTAACAAACTGTATGTTTACATTTCAGAAAACTTAAATTTAGAATTATTAAGGGGTCATGTCATACATCTGAAAATTTTATCAAAAATTGCTGATCATTTTATTATTTTGGTACGTTAGAGTAACACGATCAAATATTTATCACTCTCCCAGAAGGTAAATTTCGAAAAGGCGTCCCATGGTACAGCAAGACAGTAAGATTTACGTCAACTTCTATTCTAGTGATACAGCGATTCGAACACGTTCCCTTCCCTAGCATGAAACCAGTCCTACTCAGTTGCAATTATTGTAACTTTCTAACCACAAAGTCAAACAATTTTGCGGGTATGCCAAAGAGAAAAATTCCTGCAAGATTATTCCGACAAGTCTCGAGACCGCACCACAGTGTCCTCGCGTTCCGTCTCGATCTACTGGGAGGTGGTGAGGGGGGGTTTCAACCTTATTCCAAACCCCGCCAGTGTCAGCAATGCAGCATCGGCACCCGACCGTGTCCGGAGTTTTCAAAATCCATTCCTCTGACGGGGTGATGCGATCAAAACGATTTGTTTAGTTTTATTTTTAATACTCTCGGCTGCATTGGTATAATTTTCGTCGCTACATCATCCTCATCTGCCGAGGTTCGCTCAGACGTGTGAAAAGTGCGGTGATGCGTCTGTCGCGCGCGCTCTCTGCCAGGGACGCGTGACCGGGCGTGAAGGTGGCGCAGCGGTGGTGCTCAAAAGGGGAGGACGGGAGGGCTGAGATTAAACTCAACAGTAGTAGGGCGATTTAGTCTTCATTATTTTTACGTTTCGTCTTTGACTCATCAGTGCAGAGCAGTTCAAATTGAACTGCTTAGTGCTAAACTCGGCAGTTCAATTTGAACCGCTAAGCAGACGTAAAGTTTCTGCTACTTACAGAACACTTTTTTGTTTTGCAACGAAGTGCAATGTCTTTTCTGACGTGCCGAACGAAAACGTGTTTTCGACTATTTCTGGCCGATGCAGGTATGGTCATTTAGGGGTTAGCCAAATTTTGTGCTAGGGCACATAACCGTTTTCATTATTTTTACGTTTCGTCTTTGACTCATCAGTGCAGAGCAGTTCAAATTGAACTGCTTAGTGCTAAACTCGGCAGTTCAATTTGAACCGCTAAGCAGACGTAAAGTTTCTGCTACTTACAGAACACTTTTTTGTTTTGCAACGAAGTGCAATGTCTTTTCTGACGTGCCGAACGAAAACGTGTTTTCGACTATTTCTGGCCGATACAGGTATGGTCATTTAGGGGTTAGCCAAATTTTGTGCTAGGGCACATAACCGTTTTCATTATTTTTACGTTTCGTCTTTGACTCATCAGTGCAGAGCAGTTCAAATTGAACTGCTTAGTGCTAAACTCGGCAGTTCAATTTGAAGATTTAGTCTTCTCTGCGTCGAGCACGCATGATTTTTCGGTTTGCTTCCGTAATTGCGATTCTGTGCACAGGGGGGACCTGCCGAGATCAGTGCAGACCGATGCGACACTACTCTGGAATGACTCATCCATGTTTAGTTGTGCTGGGGAGACTTGGATTGAAAAGACAGTGATTCAGGTTGAAGTTTTTAGAAACAGTAGAAAATAAGTATTGCGTTTCTAGAAAACTAGAATGATGACTAATTTATCTAGAGTAAAGATTTAACAAAAGCTATAAATCTTAAATTAAATATATTTACCTCCTTATAATCAACCTAGGAATCAAATAATAGGCTGGTAGATTTCATCCAAACTCGAGTATCGGTTTCAGAGTTGTGAGTTGATGAGAGCAATCATCTTTGGAAGAACCGGTCAAAAAAGGCGATGCTATTTTCTTTCTTCCAGGCACGCGGTTGTGCTTTTTGAAGCATTCGATTTCTGTTGTTAGGTCCAGGCATATTCAAGGCCGACTTCACGAATCCGTGCTCGGAGGTCGAACAACCTCACCCCATCCCCCTACGCTGAACTAAACCGGTACTGTTTCTCAACCAGTCACGTTTCACTGGAATCTATGTCCGGAGAGTGCATTCCAAATAGCATTGGATGGTTCGAAATGTCGTCAATTAATATGAACTTCTCTATCACTCTATTTATTTAGGAGTAAGGGAAAAACCCACTGGAGCTTAGATTCTGTCATTCTCCTTTTCCAACAGGCATAAAACCTTCTCATCTGTTGTATCAACAAATTACATACATCCAAATGATACATAACAATCATCTTATCGTTATCCTAATCTTAAAATTTAACACTAACACTAATCATGTACATTTATAACGCTACTAAAATAGTAAAAATTATAAAGTTTGCAGTAAAAAATCTAATAAATAGGTTTTTGACAGTATTTCGAAATAAATGAAGATCAAAAACATTAGAACAACTGTTAGATAAGCGGCACATATTGGAGATTGGCTCATTAAAATCGTAGTTAGTTATAGCGCGAGGAACTCGGAGAGAGGTATTGAAACGTAAATTACGAAGATGGATGCCAAAACTTAGCAGTTGTAGGAGATCTGTGCAATTAATCCGGGATGGGATTCAATCCGCAATGAAAACGTAGATTTATGAGTCTACATCGATTCCCGTAGCTTCGAAGATTTCACTTCAACGAAAAATATCAATCGTTGAGATATATTAGAAATATGACAGGACCCAGATGGCTTCCTTGGGGAACCTCGAAACTTGCGATGAATGGTGAAATAACACAGTCACTTTCAGCCGGTACAGCCACCTATCGGAAAACGACGGAAGTGTACACCTGATACTTGATGAACTGGACTGGAAGTAACAGCCAATTGATCCCTGAACTTAATTCTCATCTCAAAATTCGCTTTCAAACCAACCTAAGAGTGGAAAAATCGGTTTGACTATCTGCGAGAAAATTGTGGGAAGAAAAAAATCGCACATCACACAAAAATTTTCCGAAATGGGAAGTCTTGCCCTACACGCCGTATTCCCCAGATGTCGCCCCTTCTGACTTCCACCTATTCCGTTCGATGGCACACGGCCTGACAGATCAACATTTTCAATCCTTCGAAGAGTTGGAAAAATCGTTTCATGGATAGCGTCAGAAGAGGACTCCTTTTTTCGAGCCGGGATCCGAAAATTGCCGAAATTGTTTTTGTTACATGCAGGGTCCGCCATGTAACTTTTTTTTAAACATGCAATAAAACACTAACGGTTTATCCGAATTCAGAATTTATTTTTTTTTTCAAATTAATGTACAATACTTCCGGTTAATTCTGGAATATAAATTCATTCAAATGGCTGCCTCGGCTGACCTTGTAGTACGCCATACGGTCGGTCCAGTTTTTTAGTACATTTTCGATCGTATGCAGCTTTATTTCAGCTATGGCTGCACGAATGTTATCCTTTAAGGCTTGAATTGTCTCTGGCTTGTCCACATAACACTTATCTTTGACAGCCCCCCAAATATAATAGTCTAACTGCGTCAAATCACAGCTCCGAGGCGGCCAAACGACATCCAAATTTCAACTGATAATTCGATCTTCGAAGACTTTGCGCAGAAGATCGATCGTAGCGTTGGCTGTGTGGCACGGAGCGCCGTCTTGTTGAAACCAAATGATGTCCAAGTCTTCCTCTTCAAATACCGGGAAGAACCAATCGCTAATCATGACGCGGTAGCGCTCGCCATTGACCGTGGCGGCGGCTCCTGCCTCATTTGCGAAGAAAAATGGCCCAATGATGCCGCCAGACCAAAATCCGCACCAAACCGTCACTCTCTGAGGATGCATCAGTTTCTCCATGATAACGTGCGGGTTTTCCGTCCGCCAGATGTGAAATTTTGCTTATTAACATACCCGCCGAGATGAAAATGTGCCTCATCCGAGAAGATGATTTTTTGTCAAAAATCGGCGTCTTCTTCAAGCTGATCGCAAGCCCAGTTGGCGAAGCGATAACACATCGGATGGTCTATACACAACCATTTTCGTTCAGTGGAAGGATAAAACTAAGTTTCTGTCAAATCAGAAGTGACATTAAGGTTACCAATGTCGAAATAACCGCTAGTAAAAAAAAGTTAGATGGCGGACCTCACACACACACACACACACACACACACACACACAAACAGAAATTTGCTCAGTTCGTCGAACTGAGTCGAATGGTATATGACATTCGGCCCTCCGGGCCTCGGTTAAGAAGACGGTTTTCACAGTGATTGCATAGCCTTTCTATATGAGAAAGGCAAAAAACTGAAGATCGATAGCACCTGCGCGACTTGAACCGAGAACAGGGTGGCAAGTGAATTGCCGATT
Organism: Malaya genurostris; assembly: GCF_030247185.1. NCBI lineage: Eukaryota > Metazoa > Arthropoda > Insecta > Diptera > Culicidae > Malaya > Malaya genurostris. Next base: position 151,828,089 of record NC_080570.1, read on the forward strand.
TCAATTCCCGGTTTTCCCGGTTTTTTTAGATAAAAATTCCCGGTTTTTTAAATAGGCTCAAATCGCCCCTGTTTAGTTTTTTTAAAACATTTTTTAATTCAAACTTCCAACAAATATCCCATGTCTAAAAAGGATAATTGGTAATAGGTCCGCTAATTGAGGATTCAAATACTTGATTATTGGCATTTTAATGTATGAATAGAAAATATTCATTATAACATGTGCATATAAGAAAAGCATAAAGCCTTTTTCAAGTCATTCAGGGGTTTTGGTTACACGTTACCGATTTCTTCCGAGTGCACATGACTGTTTTTATTATTTTTTTGGTATACATATGATTGAAAATAAACCAATAAGGAACAACAATCCCAAAAAACGGACGCTTGCACTCGGAGAAAACAACAATCTATGCTTGCAACTTCAAATCATTTTGCACAGAGCTTTCTTCGCTCCTTCCGTGAAAGTGGAAATCTCAGTTCGGCCAGGAAATTATGAACGGCATGATGGCCAAGGATTACTTTTATCGTATCAAAGAACGCTCTCTACCAACTCTTCACGCGATTCAATCAGTGCCATCAAAGAGAGACGTATATCATCTCAGCAACAAAACACCGTCATGGTTCATATAACTTAGAATGGACACCAGTGCGAGAGCGAATTTCTCTCGATGACCTGTCTGAGAACCAAATGTTAGCACGCTGCTGTGAGGATTCTTTCTGAAGCAACAAACGGTCGCTTATTCTCGTTTTGTGATACGATTCTATACGGGCAGTGGATAATTGCGATAGAATCATTTTACTATTGCCGCTTATTCTAACTATGTTCATATAACCTTTGTATAAGTTGTATGTATGAAAATAGGTGTGAATGCTCCAGACCAGGGTTATGAAATATTGTATATTGCAACCTAGGATGAGAATCATCAACTCGAGTTTTTCATGATGAACTCTCCGCTTTATCTTCTATGAGAAATCTTTCTACAATTGATCTGATTCTAGCAGATCAATCAATAATATTCAGGGTTTCAAATTAAGCAATGATTAGTGCAATTAGTTATATATTCTACCAGCTTAGAACTAATCGACTATAATGCTGTCGAATGTAAACCCTGAAATTGTTGTGGGTAATATAGATATAGCCGTATATAATTTAAATCATTACATTATTGAAGTTCCAAAAGCTCAAACTAAATTAAATTCACCTTCATCTACATCAATATCAACGTTCTAGTGATCCTACTATAGTTGAGGATCTTTAAAAGAAAATTAAACATAGATTCACTGAATAAATCAATCCATTTTCTAAATCTTTCTAAGATCCTATACTGGTCCTCAGAAACCAGTTTCAATAATTTTATTAAAAATTTTCCCTATATTACCTTGGGATTTTGCCATAAATTTTGCAGGTGTGTTGAATACTTATTCAAAAATTTAATACAAATCCAACAGAAGCATCCAAATTATCCTTATTTTTCAAAATGAGCTTTCATTATGCTGTTATTTATAACAACTAAAAAAACTCTGATGCTCTGATGTTTTATTTAAAACTACCTGCAAGCCTCTAAAAATCGTCGGACGAGACATGGGGTGTTGGCCCAATTTCCAAAGGAATGTTCAACATAGAAACTGTATGGAACTATAAATTGTTTCAGCACTTGTACTGAACATTTCGCTCAAACGCAAAATTAGGCATTGTCTCCTACTTTTCAATTGTTGAAAAAAAATCATTATGCTAACAACTGTTACTCATAGGTGAGTTAGTAATATTTTTCCCGGCTTTTCACTAAAATTCCCGACTTTTTCCCGGTTTTTCCCGCTGAAATCAAATTCCCGACTTTTTCCCGGTTTTCCCGATTTTCCCGGTCACTTGCCACCCTGCGAGAAACATTAGATCACAAAGCACACCGGCTAATCGACTGAACCACAGAAGCACATATCCGCTTGGGTAGTAAATGGTGCATATAAATTCATTCAGTCGCACTTGCTAGCTCAGTTGCAAATTATACTCGGAGCCTGTAAAATAATGTACGAGTGGAGAATTATGCCATTTGGAAAACTCAAGGCCATCGCCCAAGTACCATGCGCGCGGGTGGTTTTAGGATATTTTCGATGGAAATTTTGAAAAATTAGACAAAACCAAAAACATACAGACCTTTGAAATACTTTTATATATCTACAGGGTGAAAATGGTTGGAAAATTCGGAGGATTTTCCGAGTCTTATCAAAAATAGCACCGAAAAAATAGCTTTTCTAGTAATTTTTCACAATTCACGGTTCAATGTAAACTGCTAATGTTCCGATGAGTCGAAGACGAAATGTAAAACAAACGAAAATAGCCATGAGGAATTGATTTCAACTATCAATTGGTTTAAAATTCAAACAACTATTTGTGACACAAACGACCCACACGTGGTTAAAGCGACTAATAAACGACAACAACAAATAACTATTTCAAAAGGTACTAATTTTAATTCCTATCGAGCTCAAGCATCAAAATGCTGAAATCCGATTCTCTATCTCTTTTTATCTCTTTCTCTTCTTTCCGTACCGCGGGCCAGACAAAATCCTTCGAAGCAAAAGTGCATTGACCAGTTGACAGTTCATAATTCCGTAGATTATTTTCGTTTGAAAACTGTGTTAATGATGATGTTGACGAATCTCGGGATGCGTTTCTTTCTGTTGTAAACCAGAACGGGTTAATCCTTTACGCTAACAAACTGCAGCTTAAAATACTGCCTTCCCATCATCATATGCATCGGAGAATCCCCAGAACGGGAAAGAGAAAGAGAACGGGGTCGGTTGGTGGGCCCCCCTCACCGTTGCTAGTAGGAACGAGTAAGAACGATCGAAAATCTCCACTCCACACCTCCAAATTCCACCTCCGGGACCTCCGGCCGTAAGTGTCTGCGTGTGTGTGTGTTACCGTCGGCCGCCGAGAAGGAAAAACAGTTGGGAAAAGCCAAAACACAACACACAATCGCATCTAATTTACACAGATGTAAATCTATTTTCGAAAACATTTCACAGCAGTGACTCATCCGTTTCGTACATGCTATGCCAAATTTTTATCGCGGTGCTTTAATTTCACTTTGAACCGAGCGTGCGAAGAATACTTTAGTGAAAGCAAGTATTGGGAGGGAGTGGAAAATGGTTTCCGAAAAAAAATTGATTGATCATTTAGGAACGTAATCTCTGATTCAATTGAATAGAAGGAAAAATTGATGACGAAGCATTTTAGCCGTTAAGGACCTTCAAGGGGGATTCATCAGCATTGCTTTCTTGTTTGTGTACTGTCTGTCCGACCGACCATTCGGGTCAGCTCAGAATGTTTTTTTTCTCGGCAGCCGTTGTGATTTATTTTGGTAGTACCCTTGTTACATATTGCTAAACCCAATAGCTTCTATCAACCCGCGCCGATCGCTCTCTCTCTCTCTCTTGCCACTCTCTTGCCGCTCTCTCAACCGCACCGTGGTTCGTTCGATGGTTCGACCGACAGATGAGCAACTCAGCCGAAAAAAATGAAACGCTCAAAGGCATCAGTAAGCAGTGATGTTTTTTTTTCTTCCTCGTTGTTCTCAAAACAGGAAAAATCACACATATGTCGGTTTGTAACCGGGAGTGTTCGAAAGTGAAAAGCACTGCCGCCGATAATGCGTCTCCATTTTCACACACATCCCGGCCCAGGCCAATGCAAATGCTGCCACCCAAGCGCGGCTGACCAGCGACTCGACTCGGCCTGGGAAAATGAAAATAAAGAGGAAACTCTTTGAGTCATCGCATGATTGAGATATTCCAGCAGATGGTTTTCTTCGTCGGCCGTTCATTGCTTCACATTGCTGTTCGATTTATTTCCTTCCTTAATGTCTACAGATGACTCAACCGACGAGAGGATCGATGGAAGCTGTGCGACCGGAATTCCATGCGTCAAGGTTTGATTGACGATAATGGTTTAACTTTTTGTTTTGATGGTTGAGTTTTATATTTCTAATTGAAAAATGTCTATCGATTAAATAATAGAAAAAATAGCACAGGCAGAAAACTGATTGTTCATTCCGTAAGGTGCTACAATGGGACCTTTAGAATTTTGCTTGTTTGCGAATGACAAATTTTTTGAAAAAGTTTTGTTCTAGTTTGGATGTCTGTTCTCTGTGGTGCAACTGCGTAGTCTTCGCGATGGAAATCGGAAACCAGGGATTACTTTCTATCGATTTTCTAAATAAGTGCAACCTTCCATTTCACAAGTCGCATATTATCCATAATTATTCCCATCAAGTTTGTTCCTGATGAATTCCCTGACTGAGTTTAACACGACGGTTAATAAGTTTCCGGTCTGACAGACAGGTGGCGTGAATTAGGTACACATTATTCGAGCTCTGTTCCAGGCATTTTTTTTAATTCATTTATTCCTTCATGCAAATGTAGAATGGTGAATAAATTGTTTGCTAATAAGTTGCTGATTAGTTACGGTAATTTTCAAATTCATCGCTGATTTTTTTTTTTTAGTCTTTGCTAAATTCATATAAAGTCAACGAAGGGACTCCTAAATAAGCTTGAAAACAAATCGAAACTCAGTAGACAGCTTGTTGCTTATTAGTTGAAAATTAGTGACGGTAGTTTTGAATTTGTTGCTCAATTTATTTTATTTTTTTAAGTACTGCGCTTACAAACTGCTATGAAGTTAACGTAGTACAGGAAAGAAAAATTGAGCAACAAATTCAAAACCACCGTAACTAATTAGCAACTAATAAGCAACAAATTGTCCACTGGGTTTCGCTTTGTTTCCTAGCTTGTTTATGAGTTGTTGTTGTTAACTTCATATGAACTTAGCGAAGTACTCAATTTTAGAAATTTTTGGAAGTTTTACAGAATTTAAGAAATCCTACGAAATTTTAGCAATTTTACAACATTTTTGAAATTTTACAAAATTTTCAATATTTTACAAAATTTTTAATATTTTACAAAGTTTTTGAAATTTTGCCAAATTTAAATTTTACAAAGGTTTAGAAATTTAACAAAGTTTTAGAAATTTTACAAAATTTTAGAAATTTTACAAAATTTTAGAAATTTTACAGTTTTAAAAATTTTACAAAATTCTCTGAATTTTACAAAATATTCTAAGATTTACAAAATTTTATTAATTTACACAAAATTTTATAAATTTCACAAAATGTAAAAAATTTTACGGAATCCAAAATAACTTTATAAATTGTACAATATGCAGGGTTGTTACGGTCGCGCGGATTTCGCGTTTTTCGCGAATTTCGCGATTTTCGCGGATTTGGCGCGGTTTCTGCTAAGGTTTTGATGCTATGGCGCGGATTTCGCGCGAATTTAAAAAACTTAAAAATCCACATTTGTGAAATATTTGTTCGAATAATAAAAGTTCTTTGCAAATTTTTTAAGCTTGTGAGTTTCATGAAACCCTAAAAAGTTGAAGATGGGCGATCGTTTCAGCAATTGGTCGAGCTGGACAAATTGGTGAATTTTCACCTTGATAAAGCCAAAATCTACTAGAAGGCGGTTCTAGTAAATGTTTTCTTTAGTGGACAAAATTTGGATTTTATGCTCTTCGATTTCGAGTGGTACAAATTTCTATTTCAACAGGAATTACAAAAACGTTTCGATATATGTGATTGCGTTTCCCTATTCCAATGCAGAAATAGAAAGAATATTTTCGCACTCAAAGATATTGATGTCTGATGGAAGATATCGTCTCAGTGAAAACACATTCAATAATGCAAATAACGTAATAAATGGAATGCTATTCTTCAATAATATGGTTACCAATTTTGTGTAGGATCGCATTCTTAAAGCAAAATTTGCATGACAGGCTTACGAAGCGAAGTTGGACAAGAAACGAAACGAAGAAGTTCTGAGATTCCATCCGTGGTGATAGGAAACTGTTCTAATAGTTTGTTAGTTCCTCTATCCAACATTTTCAATTGTTCTATGCGTTCTGGAATTTTTCCTGAAATATGGAAGAAATCCTATGTGAACAAGGGTATAGTATCCAACTACCGTGTAATAGCTGCTTTGTGCGCTGTATCGAAGCTGTTTGAAATTATAGTTCTGGATTTTATAACACATAGTTGCTCTGACTACATCTCTTAGACTCAGCATGGATTCATGCCAAAGCCTTCAACTTCCCCAAATTTAATAACCTACACTTCCATAATCATACGTTCTTTACAAGCACGTTTACAAGTAGATTCTAACAGATCGGCTGAAAAGTTCGTATCGTTTCTATGAGAGGGCGCCACTAGAATTAAATCCATACCATTTTCAGTTAGTACCAACCTTCAAAAGATACGTGTATAAATTTGACAGCTGTCTGATTATTAGTTTGTGAGATATTGCATTTTGAGTGAAGCTACTTTTGTTATTGTGAAAAAAATGGAAAAAAAGGAATTTCGTGTGTTGATGAAACACTACCTTTTGATGAAAAAAAGTGCCGCCGATACCAAAAAAAGGCTTGATGAGTGTTATCCAGACTCTGCACCGGACGAAGCAACAATTCGTAAGTGGTTTGCGAAATTTCGTACTGGTCATATGAGCACCGAAGACGATGAACGCAGTGGACGTCCAAAAGAGGCTGTTACCGATGAAAACGTGAAAAAAATCCACAAAATGATTTTCAATGACCGTAAAGTAAAGAGATAGCTGACACCCTAAAGATATCAAAGGAACGTGTTGGACATATTATTCACGAATATTTGGATATGAGAAAGCTTTGTGCAAAATGGGTGCCGCGTGAGCTCACAATCGATCAAAAACAACAACGAATTGATGATTCTGAGCAGTGTTTGGAGTAGTTATATCGAAATAAAACCGATTTTTTTCGTCAATATATAACAATGGACGAAACATGGCTCCATCACTTCACTCCGGAGTCCAATCGACAGTCAGCTGAGTGTACTGCACTTGATGAACCGAACCCAAAGCGTGGAAAGACTCAACAATCGGCCGGTAAGGTTATGGCGTCTGTATTTTGGGATTCGCATGGTATAATTTTCATCGACTACCTAGAAAAGGGAAAAACCATCAACAGTGACTATTATATAGCGTTATTAGAGCGTTTGAAGGACGAAATTTCGAAAAAAAACGGCCTCATTTGAAGAAGAAAAAAGTTTTGTTTCATCAAGACAATGTACCGTGTCACAAGTCGATGAAAACCATGCTGAAATTGAACGAATTGGGCTTCGAATTGCTCCCTCATCCACCGTATTATCCAGATTTGGCCCCCAGTGATTTTTTCCTGTTCTCAGACCTCAAGAGAATGCTCGCTGTTAAAAAATTTAGAAGCAATGAAGAGGTAATCGCTGAAACTGAGGCCTATTTTGAGGCAAAGGACAAATCGTACTACAAAAATGGTATCGAAAAGTTGGAAGATCGCTATAATCGCTGTATCGCCTCTGATGGCAATTATGTTGAATAATAAAAACGAATTTTGGCAAAAAAATGTGTGTTTCTATTTACTAATTTACTAATTTATTTACTAATATACATAATCAACAGACAAAATATGGTCCTAATGATTATTTCTAAGTATATTTAAAAAACTAGTTTTAATTCGACTGCGCGGGACATGGAAATCGAAACCCGTCGAAACAGCATTGAAAGAACGATGCAATCCAATGATGGCGCCATTGATTCCATAATTAGTGCGGCGTAAAGGCATTCTGAGGAGGTTGTTGTTGCGAAGAGCTCGTGCGCGAACATTTATGTTTATTTGACAAAGAAGTGCTGAACAATCGACATTGTTCAACAAAACATCGGCGATTAGCAATGCACGGGACAGATCACGTCGCACCTTCAGTGTATCGAGTCCGATAAGCAGTCCGCGGCTTTCATAACTCGGCAACTGATGAGGATTATTCCATGGTAACTGGCGAAGAGCGAAACGAACAAATCTGCGCTGTATTGATTCGATTCTGATATTCCCATTATGGTAAAGCGGGTTCCATACCGCCGAACAGTATTCGAGCGTTGAACGTACAAGCGAGCAGTAGAGAGACTTCAAACAGTAGATATCTGTGAAGTGCTTAGCAGTTCTCATTACTAATCCCAGGCAACGTGAAGCTTTTGCAACAATGTACGAGATATGTTGCTTGTAGTTCAGTTGTTCGTCAAGAAAAACCCCAAGATCCTTGGCACATGTGACTCTATCTATCGTAGATCCTCGGAGACAATAGTCGAAACGTATAGGTGTTCTTTTCCGTGTGAACGTGATGATCGAGCATTTACTGATATTTAATGTCATTCGATTAATCTCGCACCACTCCGAAAAAATTTCTAGTTGACTCTGGAGAGAAATGGCATCCTCAGTTGTCTTAATAATTTTGAATAACTTAAGGTCGTCGGCAAATGATAATCGTGGGACACTCAGTAAAAAGTTCACGTCATTGAAGTACAGGAGGAAAATCAGTGGTCCGAGATGACTGCCTTGTGGAATGCCAGAAAAAGCAAAAAAATCATTAGATAGATTATCACCGATCTTAACCGCCAACCGTCGATTGCAGAGGTACGATTCAGTCCACTGAAGAATACAGGAACCGAAACCAAGTCGGTCCAGTTTGGCGATAGTAATAGCGTGATTTATTTTGTCAAAAGCAGCGGAGAGGTCCGTATATAAAACATCTGTTTGAAAACCGTTTGACATAGCATCTGTTATAAACGTCGTAAAGCTTAATAGATTAGTAGCAGTTGAGCGTTTCGGCATGAATCCGTGCTGAGTTTCTACGATATACTGCTTGCAGTGATTGAAAATGGGTTCCAGAACAACCAGTTCGAACAGCTTAGGAATTGCACTAAGTAAGGTAATGCCGCGATAGTTGTCGATATTCTTCCTGTCTCCTTTTTTGTGCACTGGGAACATATAAGAAGATTTCCAAACAACAGGAAATACTCCAGTCGTGAGTGACTGTTGAAACAGTTGACATAAGGGTGTTGCAATACCGCTGGAACATTTCTTCAAGACGACAGCGGGGATGCCATCGGGTCCAGGAGAATATGAAGACTTCATTTTAACGATAGCCTTTTGGACAGAGCTAATATCAACATTGATGAAATTCAACGATTGACTCAAAACAGGAACGTTCCGTGCTGCCTGGGAGATTTGATCCGTTGATAAAAAATCTCTAGAAAAAACCCCAGAGAATTTCTTCATAAACATGTCGCAGATTTCTTGCAAGCTAGAAGTCGGTTGATCGTTGTAGTACATAGACGAAGGAAGATCTGGCTCTTTCCTTTGCTCATTAACGTGCTTCCAGAACGACTTAGGGTTAGATTTTAATTTCCTCTGCACACTTCGCAAATAGTTGGCATAACATCGTTTGGCTGTTTTTTTATAAACTTTATTTATTTCCAAATAGTTTTGCCTAAGCAAAAAACCACCTTTCTTGGAATATTTCCTTAGAGCTGTTCTTTTCAAACTTTTTAATTTTCGTAACTCAGCGGATTGCCACGGTGCTTGTTTGGAAAGCTGGCTGATTTGCTTTGGCACATATTGGTCAATTGCATAAATCAGAACGTTGGAAAAGGTTTGCGCTGCAAAATTTATATCATCATTGTCAAGAATTTCAGTCCAGTCCACGTTTGAAAGAAATGCAACAATACTGTTGTAGTCGGCTCTTTTAAAATTGTATCTGACGGTTTGAGGAACTTTACAGTTATCCAACGTTTGATTTGATTCAAGTACAATGTGCAGGGGAGGATGATATCTAACGGATTTCACTATAGGAATTGCTGCTTCGGAAATTCTGGGTGCAAAATCGGATTTACTTGAAAAGCAAAGATCGAGAATTCGGTTGTGCTCATTTTCGACGTGATTCACTTGACGCAATAGGTTAAGACTGTAACGGTCAAGCAGATGGACGATACCGGTGTGAAAAGAAGAATTCATTGGGTCAGCGAACATAAAGCCGTTGGAAGCAGGGTACCATTTCAGGCCGGGGAAGTTGAAATCACCAACAATTAGAATATCATCTGCCGGTTTCATGTGAACTGAAACTACTTTTTCTAGCGTCTGAATGTGCGAGTCAATCAGTGACAAATCACGTGTACGATCCGGTGGAAAATAAACCACACAAAGAAAAAAGGAACATGTGTTCAGGCAAATTTGAACCCATACCTGCTCGACACTGCTACCAGAAACGTTTGTTATAAGTTGCGCTTTTAAACGTCGGTGAATAGCCGCAAGCACGCCTCCACCGCTTTTCTTCGAACTGTTGCGGGAATCACGATCGCAACGGAACACATCATAGTTCGCACCAAATGCTTGCAAAGACAAAGTACTTTCACTCAACCAAGTCTCTGTCAAGGCGATGATATCGAAACATTCATCCGAACTTGACAACAGGTAGTCATCCAGACATGTATTCATACCACCGACGTTTTGGTAATACAATTGAATATGCGATGACCTTGCCAGAGTGAAAGAATTCGAGCTAGAAACGGGGAAGCAGTCAGTGCATGAATTGTCCACGTTGTTTGTATACTTGCCGACAGCGGCGGGTTGGAAGACCTCTTCGCCACTCGCGCACACAGGACCGGGACGACTGGTGAGCGCTGGCTGCATTGGCACGACTGTGGCGGGGTGCTCAGAGGCTATTAAACGATACGAACTTTTCAGCCGAACTGTTATATACACCGATTTTACTGCTGCGTTCGACAAAATTAATCATCACGATCTTCAAATTAAGTAGACTGGGATTAAACGGACCATTTTTAAATTGCCTTCGATCATATCTAATTGGTTATGAAATGATAGTGAAAATAGGAGACTGTACCGCCTCACCATTTGCTGTTACATCTGGAGTTCCTCAAGGAAGTCACCTTGGACCGTTTATAATTTTATTGTATATCAACGATCTAATTTTTCGATCCAGTGTATGAAGCCATCGCTCGCCGATGACTTTCATATTTCATATTTCAAAATGGGTTTAAATGCCACTCAATTCTCCGTCATCTCTTTAAGTAGCAAAAAGTCTGTATTCAAGTTCGACTATAATATTCCACAAACTGTTCTCGAACGAATCGTCTGTTAAGGACCTGGGTGTTCTTCTGGAATGCCAAGTTAAATTTTAAAGAGCACATAGAGCTAAGATATTAGGATTTATTTTCCGCGTTATTAAAAAATTCTCTGATGTAGATTGCTTGTAAGCTCTGTATTGCGCATCAGTTCGCTCAACGCTCGAATAAGCTGCTGTTATCTGGTCACCTTATTACCAAAACGAAATCCAACGCATTGAAGCGATTCAACGCTAATTTCTCCGATTCGCTCTCCGACGTCTTCCATGGAGATATCCTTTAAACTTATCATGTTACCATGACCGCTGCAAACTGATTGGTCTCGAATTATTATCTGTCCGTCGCGATGTTTGTAAGGTTAGTTTTGTGGCAGACATACTTCAGTCACAGATCGATTGCTCCGAGCAATTGCAATTGTTACAATTTGACATTCGACGTCGTAATCTTCGATTCTATTTTTTTCTTCGAATTCCCTATGTTAGAACTTATTTTGGATATAACAAGCCCATTGCTAGCATGTGCCGCATATTTAACAAATGTTTCAATACTTTCGGCTTTCATTTATCACGTAATGTTATCAAGAAATCTTTTCTTATGTTACTGTCTCATTAGATTTAGCTACTATAGAAGCACTATATTTAAGGAAATGTATCATTTGAATGATTTTAATCTATTTATACAAAGGATGAGGAGGTTTTATGCCTGCTGGAGAACAAGTTTGACAGAAACTAACTCCATTGGACATTCAGAGTAAACTCTGACAACAGGAGAAGGCGCTATTATGATTGAAACTGAAAATAAAAAGAGTAAATCAGATCATCTTTATGTGGTCTACCTTGTAATTCTTCTTACTAAAAAGGAAATGCTTATCGAGCAAGAAAATGTTGAAGCAAAAAAAAGTCTTCGCTGAAATCTGAACTTTTTTCAAAATCGCAATTGTAAGCATTTTTATTTTTACTGTAACATTTTCCGTACATCAGAGAATATTAATTAACTAAGAACATCCATCTTTTTGGAGAATAAAAATGAAATCGTTTTCATGGAGTTTCTCAAAGTGTCGTGTTATATGCAGACTTATTTATTGTGTTTATATAAAAAAATTTATGCAGATTTTCAAATTATATTTAAGTGAGTTTTCAAGTTCTGCGCAAAGTATCACCTGCATTAAAATAGTGGTGTAATGCTTCGCTCAAATATCGCGCGTTTCAGTTTCCAACTTCGCGCGGATTTCGCGCGATTTAGTTTTTGGCTTCGCGCGGATTTCGCGCGTTTTTATTTTGAAATTTTTTGTAACAACCCTGAATATGTTGTAAAATAACAAAATTTTATATAGCGTACAAATTGTAAATTTTTTACAAAATTTAAAATATTTTAAGATTTGCAAAATTCTACTAAATTTCAGATATTTTACAAAATTTTAGAAATTTTACAAAATCCTTAACACTCTACAAAACTCTAGAAATTTTACAAATTTTTGAAATTTAACAAAATTTTAAAAATTTTGAAAATACTTTGAATATTAAAAAATTTAACAAAATTTTGAAAATACTTTGAATATTAAAAAATTTAACAAAATTTTGAAAATACTTTGAATATTAAAAAATTTTCTAAAGCTTATAAATTTTCCTAAACATCACAAAATTTTCGGAATTTCACAAAAGTCATTAATTTTACAAAATTTTATAAATTTCACAAAATTTCATAAATTTAACCAAATGTTATAAACTTTAGAATAGGTTTATTTTAAAAAATTTTACGAAATCCAACATAACTTTATAAATTGCACAATATGTTGTAAATTAACAACATTTCATATACCGTACAAAACGGTTTATTTTTACAAAATTTCAAATATTTCAAAAGATTTAAGACAATTCACAAAATTCTACTAAATTTCAGATATTTTACAAAAACTTAAGAATTTTATAAAATCCTTAAAATTTTTCAAAATTTTAGAAATTTTACAAAATTTTTGAAATTTCACAAAATTTTTGAAATTTTACAAAATTTTAAAAATTTCACTAAATGTTCGAAATTTTACAAAATTTCATAAATTTTATAAATTTCATAAATTTCACAAAATATAAATTTCACAATATATTATAAATTTTACAATATGTTTATTTTAAAAAAATTAAGGAATCCATCATAACTTTACGAATTGTACAATATGTTGTAAATTAACAAAATTTTATATGGCGTTCAAAATTTAGTAGAAATTGTCTAAAATCTTTAAAAAAAATTTAAATTTTGGAAATGTATAAAATGTTGTATAATATATAAAATTTTATTAATTTACAACATATTGTGAAGGTTATAAAGTTATGTTGGATTCCGTTGGAAGTTTATAAAGTTTGTAAAATTTAAACGATTTTGTAAAATTTCTAAGATTTTGTGAAATATCTAAAATCTTTAAATTTTTTTTTAATTTTGGAAATGTTTAAAATTGTGTATAATATACAAAAATTTGTTAATTTACAACATATTGTAAAAGTTATAAAGTTATGTTGAATTCCGTAAAATGAATAAAACTTTGTTAAATTTTTAACATATTGTAAAATTTTGTGAAGAAAATTTTGTAAGCTTTAGAAAATTTTGTAACATTTCTAGAAATTTAAAATTTAAAGGATTTTGTTAAATTTCAAAGATTTTGTAAAATATCTAAAATTTAGTAAGATTTTGTAATTTGTCTAATATCTTTCATAATATTTTAAATTTTGTAAAAATTAACAAAATCTTAGAAATTTTCCAAAATTCTTTAAATTTTACAAATTTCTAGAAACTTTACAAAATTTTACAAATTTTTTAAAATACTATGAATTTTACAAAATTTTCTAAAACTCACAAATTTTACTAAATTTCGCAAAATTTCATAAATTTTTAACATATTGTAAAATTTTGGTAAATTTGGTGAAATTTATGAAATTTTGCGAAATTTAGTAAATTTTGTGAGTTTTAGAAAATTTTGTAAAATTCAGAGTATTTTTAAAAATTTGTAAAATTTTGTTGTTTTTAGAAATTTGTGAAATTTCTAAGAATTTTGGAAAATTTCTAAGATTTTGTTAATTTTTACAAAATTTAAAATATTATAAAAGATTTTAGACAAATTACAAAATCTTACAAAATTTTAGATATTTTACAAAATCTTTGAAATTTTACAAAATCCTTTAAATTTTAAATTTTCATAAATTTTGAAAATTTACATTTGAAATTTTACAAAATCCTTTAAATTTTAAATTTCTAGAAATTTTACAAAATTTTCTAAGGCTTACAAAATTTTCTAAAGCTTACAAAATTTTTTTAAATATAACAAAATTTCACAATATGTTAAAAATTTAACAAAGTTTTATTAATTTTACGGAATTCAACATAACTTTATAACTTTTACAATATGTTGTAAATTAACAAAATTTTATACATCATACACAATTTTAAACATTTCCAAAATGAAAAAAAAAATTTAAAGATTTTAGATATTTTACAAAATCTTAGAAATTTTACAAAATCGTTTAAATTTCACAAACTTCTAGAAACTTCACAAATTTTTAAAAATACTCTGAATTCTATAAAATTTTTTAAAGCTCACAAAATTTTCTAAATTTCACAAAATTCTATAAATTTCACAAAATTTTATAAATTTCACAAAATTTTACAATATATTAAAAATTTAAGTTTTATAAATTTTACGAAATCCAACAAAACTTTTTAAATTTTACAATGTGTTGTATACTAACAAAATTTTATATATTTATCCAAAATTTAAAAAAAAAATAAAAGATTTTAGACAATTTAAAACAATTCTACTAAATTGTAGATATTTTACAAAATCTTAGAAATTTTACAAATTTCTAAATTTCACAAAATTTTCTAAATTTCTCAAAGTTTCATAAATTTCACAAAATTTTATAAATTTCATACAATTTTACAATATTATAAATATTTAACAAAGTTTTATAAACTTTACGAAATCCAACCAAACTTTATAAATTTTACAATATGTTGTAAATAAACAAAATTTTACATAGCGTTCAAAATTGTTTAATTTTTGCAAAATTTAAAATATTATAAAAAATTTTAGACAATTTCTACTAAATTTTAGAAATTTTACAAAATCCTTCAAATTTTACAAATTTCTAGAAATTCTACAACAAAACTTACAAAATTTTCTAATTTCCACAAATTTTTCAAAATCTCATAAATTTCACAAAATTTTATTCATAAATTTTATCAATTTCACAAGATTTTACAATATGTTAAAAATTTAACAAAGTTTAAAAAATTTTACGAAATGCAACAAAACTTTATAAATGTTTTATGATGAAATTTTACGAAATGCAACAAAACTATAAAATAATATGATGTAAATTACAAAATTTTATATATTTATCCAAAATATAACAAAAGACTTAGATAATTTAAAAAAATTCTACTAAATTGTAGATATTTTACAAAATCTTAGAAATTTTATAAAATCCTAGAAATTTTACAAAATTGTAAGAATTTTAAAAATACTCTGAAGTTTCATAAATTTCACAAAATTTTATAAATTTTACAAAATTTTACAATATTACAATATTTAACAGAGTTTTATAAATTTTACGAAGTTTTTTCCAAAATTAAAAAATTTTTAAAGATTTTAGACAATCTAAAAAATTCTACTAAATTTTGGATATTTTACAAAATCTTAGAAATTTTACAAAATCCTTTAAATTTTACAAGTTTCTAGAAATTTTACAAAATTTTAGAAATTTTTAAAAATACCTTGAAATTAAAAAAATTAAAACTTTAAAAATTTTCTAAACTCTACAAAATTTTCTGAATTTCACAAAACTTGATAAACTTCACAAAATTTTACAATATGTTAAAAATTTAAAAGTTTTATAAATTTTACGAAATCCAACAAAACTATAGAAACTTTACAATATGTTGTAAATTAACAAAATTTTATATATGACACAAAAATGTTTAATTTTTCCAAAATTAGCAAAAATTTAAGATTTTAGGCAATTTAAAAAAATTCTACTAAATTTTGAGATTTTTTACACAATTTTTAAAATAAGACATAATTGTTTTCGTGTGTTTTTATAATTCTAAGATAATCGATTAACTTTTTTTCAATTCATACAATTTTTTTTTAGAAATTTGCGTAACTTAAAATTTACATAAAAAGTCGCATGAAAGGAAACTTCATTGTACTGCAAAAACATAGGTATTTTTTCCTAATTTTTATTTTCCCGTGTAATTTTCTAACTCTAAAAAAAGTCGCTTTTTTCTATTCAAGTTTATTTTTTTCTTGTTGACTTGTTGGCTCACTTGAGTTCTTTGAAACGTGTAAATATCTTAAGAATGGCAGCGCCAAGGAAAATAATTACTGTAAGCAAATTTTAATCAATTTGAATGATTATCAAAAATTTAGATATTTGAGCAAAAAATGAGAGTTGAGAATAAAAAAAATCCACCACCTAAGTGCATCTTATATAAGAGAAGAAGTGACAATAGAATCATTCCCATAGATTGTGACCATGCGTTGTCGTGATGAAAAATTACGCACTCGTATCCTAGGGTTTTCTATTTCAAAGCTTCAAGTGATTTTTTTTGTTTTGATTATAGATATTTTCAACTTTAGAGCATTCGCCGCTTCGGGTCAGAAAGAGTTTCTGTTGTGACCAAAATTCCATGAAATCAATGTTAGTACAGTTTTCAGTCTCCAAAGTCTGTTCCACGAAATTGATTGAAATTGATCCATTCAGCGAAACGGCATTCAAGAAATTACTGTATTGCTGTTTCCCGAATGATTTAAAACCTATAACTTGGAAAAACCTCAATACAAAATACATAAATATTAAAAAATTAGTACCGAAACGTGCCGCTTGAGCCAAGTTGTTCTACTTCTGAGGATCCAGCAGTATTTAAAAGTTTTTGTTCGGTTTATAGAGCATTCAATCTCAGGCTGTTTACCGATTTGTACAAACTTAGCTTCAAATGAAAGATACCCTTTCTTGCAATACAAACTTATTGATTTTGATTTGGTTTCGTCTTCCGATTCCGGAATTTCACAGCAGTAAGGGTTATATTTAAAATCACCATATAAGTTTGTTTGTGCATAGATTTGTGTGCGTCTTACTAGTAGCTTAAAAAAAAAAAACTTTGACTAACTATCCGATCCCCAACCTCCGATTCGGGAAGCAGTGATTTAAGAAAATACGAAATCAAAATTACGTTGCATTCCCATCGAAAAAAAAATGCCAAAACCGAGATCGAGAGAAACAGACCGGACACGATGGTGAATGTATAAAACAAACTACTTAATGTGAGTCAGCGTTGAAGGAAACGACAAAAGGTAGAAGTAAATTTTGATGATGTTCATGTGTTTTTTTTTTCGACAATATTTAATGCGTTTCTCATGGCTGGGGACTGTAAATCAATATCAACAAAAAACAAAAATATGACTTGATTTGGTGGACCAAAAGAATCATTTTATAGCCATGTGTTGGATTTTAACCGAAACGAACGATTTTATTCTGTTGGTTAACAGCTTAAACAAATACGGCGGATGAGACTTAGTCGAAAAAAAAGCAAATTTTACATTCGTGTTTGGACTTCCGAGAATGGAATTCCAAGCCGGAAATAGGCGTTAATGAATTGTGTCATAACTTTATCATGCGTGAAAGAAAAGTATCGGAAAGATCGTTCAGCCTTCTAGCTTTGATGTTGCATTCGCAATGGGAATCCCTGAGAAGATGATGGAGACATACATCCGCCTCAAGGTTGAAGTTAGGCCAAGGCGGTCTTTTAAAGCCTAAGAATTTCATTCCTTTGTAGAATTTTACCTTCGGTTTCAACAAAATTCGATACCGATTCTTAGTTTATAGAACCATTACGACTAGCTAGTGCTACGATTCTATCGACACCAAGAATCCTTTCAGGTTGAAGCTCGAGCATACTAAATTCATACCCAAACAAAATGAACATCCTACTGATGTGGAAAAACGATGAGATGATTCAAAACATACACACAACGAGAGAGAGAAAAAAGAGAAGCTTTCGTTTGTGTTGAAGAGGTTGAATCTTATCTCAAACCATTTCGCTTGTAGAATTGATTTCATACTTTTTGGGAGGCATATTCGACATCAATTTTGACATGAACCTCACAAAAATTAAACTAAAAAACCCATTTCAACCCACCTAGTGGTGTGAGGCGGCCTTTCTCATATCATTCATTTTCTCTTATAAAGGGTGATTTTTTAAGAGCTTGAGAACTTTTTTAAACAATAAAACGCATAAAATTTGCAAAATCTTATCGGTTCTTTATTTTAAACGTTAGATTGGTACATGACATTTACTTTTTGAAGATAATTTCATTTAAATGTTGACCGCGGCTGCGTCTTAGGTGGTCCATTCGGAAAATCCGCTTTTTTATCGACAAATTTTGTTCAGCGATGAGGCTCATTTCTGGTTGAATGGCTACGTAAATAAGCAAAATTGCCGCATTTGGAGTGAAGAGCAACCAGAAGCCGTTCAAGAACTGCCCATGCATCCCGAAAAATGCACTGTTTGGTGTGGTTTGTACGCTGGTGGAATCATTGGACCGTATTTTTTCAAAGATGCTGTTGGACGCAACGTTACAGTGAATGGCGATCGCTATCGTTCGATGCTAACAAACTTTTTGTTGCCAAAAATGGAAGAACTGAACTTGGTTGACATGTGGTTTCAACAAGATGGCGCTACATGCCACACAGCTCGCGATTCTATGGCCATTTTGAGGGAAAACTTCGGAGAACAATTCATCTCAAGAAATGGACCGGTAAGTTGGCCACCAAGATCATGCGATTTGACGCCTTTAGACTATTTTTTGTGGGGCTACGTCAAGTCTAAAGTCTACAGAAATAAGCCAGTAACTATTCCAGCTTTGGAAGACAACATTTCCGAAGAAATTCGGGCTATTCCGGCCGAAATGCTCGAAAAAGTTGCCCAAAATTGGACTTTCCGAATGGACCACCTAAGACGCAGCCGCGGTCAACATTTAAATGAAATTATCTTCAAAAAGTAAATGTCATGTACCAATCTAACGTTTAAAATAAAGAACCGATGAGATTTTGCAAATTTTATGCGTTTTATTGTTTAAAAAAGTTCTCAAGCTCTTAAAAAATCACCCTTTATATTACAGCACAAATTTCTCGAAATACTACAATTTAAATACGTTTAGAAAGAGTACACTAATTAAACCTACAAATTTTTTTAAGATTTATAAGGATTTAGCAAATTATTTATGGGACTATCAATGGTATATTTGGTTACAGAGTCTCATGGTCTGCAAACTAGAGAAACTCACTAGCCAATATAAAGAGGTAGTTTATGAACAAAGTATTCCTGAAATTGACTTTTTAACACTAAGCATCCTATCTCCGGAACCAGGAGCTTGACCCGAATAAAAATTAGAATATTCTTATGGTATCTAAAGACCTTTTAGTGGAATCTAAGATGGTGAAAATCGGTTCAGCCATCTCCGAGAAAAGTGAGTGACATTATTTTCCCATTTAGGGTGCATATCACCCTGTAACTCCGGAACCGGGAGTCGGATCCACATGACATTCAGGAACTTTGCATGGGACCATAAGACCTTTCATTTGAGAAAATAGGTTCAGCCATCTCCAAGCAAAGCGAGTGACAATATATGTCATACATTCACAAATACTGACATTTGTTCAGTTCGTCGAGGTGAGTCGAATGGTATATGACACTCGACCCTCTGGGCTTCAGTTCAAAAGTAAGTTTTCACGGTAATCGTATAGCCTTTCTATATGAGAAAGGCAAAAAGTCGAGAACAGAATACAGCAGAAATGAGAATTTGCGAAAAAGCGGTTGGGTAGTTTCATAGGCTTAACCGAATTCACGAGTATTCGAATAAATGGCTATTTAGGGAGAACGTTTTTCAATGTTTCAACATGTAAATTTGGCTGAGACACTTATTTAAATCACTTTTTTTTAATTCAGTCGTTTTGTCTTATGAATTGTGTCCATGTGAAATTGAATGGTCTTGTCAAGTTTTTTTTTTTTTTATTTTTTTTTTTATTTTTTTTTTTTTTTTTAAATAACTATTTATTGGAATATGAGTTAAAATTAAATTATTAAGATTTAAATTGGGTGTTCAGCCACAAGTGGTGACTTTTCAGCCCTGTTATATATATATATATATCTATATATATATATATATATATATATATATATATATATATATATATATATATATATATATATATATATATATATATATATATATATATATATATATATATATATATATATATATATATATATATATATATATATGATTTGGTTATTACCATGAAGACATCATTTGCTTCCGCAATTCTGAGATTTTTGTGTAGGGAAAATTCTAAACCTACTTGTATTGTGTAATGGGGAAAAGGAACTTATATACTAACTTACTAACTAATACAGAGAGCGAATCGATTCAATTGAAGATTGCATCGATTTTTGTCGGAATTTGCTTATAATATTATGTGACATTACATCTAATGGTTCTATATTTGTGAGTCTGTGTAACTCATTTGTACTAAACCAGGGAGGACGCTTCAGAATCATTTTCAGAATTTTATTCTGAATCCTTTGAAGCGTTTTCTTCCTGGTGGAACAACAGCTTGACCAAATTGGTACCGCATAAAGCATGGCTGGTCTGAAAATTTGTTTATAAATTAACAATTTGTTTTTTAGACAGAGCTTAGAATTTCTGTTTATAAGAGGATATAAACATTTAATATATTTATTACACTTTGCCTGGATTCCTTCAATGTGATCCTTGAAAGTGAGTTTTTTGTCATACGTTAAACCTAAGTATTTAGCTTGATCAGACCATGTCAATTCCAAGCCATTCAATTTGAGAATGTGATTATTGTTTGGTTTTAGAAAAGAAGCTCTTGGCTTGTGAGGAAAGATAATTAATTGCGTTTTTGCTGCATTTGGTTTAATTTTCCATTTTGACAGATAATCACTGAAAATATTTAAACTTCTTTGTAGGCGACTGCAGATCACTCTTAGATTTCTACCTGTGGCTAACAGACTTGTGTCGTCACAGAATAGCGATTTCTGACAACCAACGGGTAGATTTGGAAGATCAGAAGTGAAAATATTATTCAAGATTGGAGCTACACTCGAACCCTGCGGAACACCGGCTCGTACGGGTAGCAATTCAGATTTACAATTCTGATAGCTAACCTGAAGAGTACGATCAGTTAAATAATTTTGAATCATTTTGATCAAATAAATAGGAAACTGGAAATCAGACATTTTTGCTATTAAACCTTTGTGCCAAACACTGTCGAATGCTTTTTCTATGTCTAGAAAAGCAACTCCAGTGGATAACCCAGAAGATTTATTTGATTTTATCATGTTCGTTACTCTGACAAGTTGATGAGTAGTTGAATGTTCATGACGAAATCCAAACTGCTCTGGTAAAAAAATTGAATTCTCATTTATATGAGTCATCATTCTTAACAAGATAATTTTTTCAAAAAGTTTACTGATAGAAGAAAGTAAACTAATTGGGCGATAACTTGATGTTTCTGCTGGGTTTTTATCAGGTTTTAGGATAGGAATTACTTTAGCGTTTTTCCATCTTTTTGGGAAGTAAGCTAATGAAAAACACTTGTTGAAAATTTTAACCAGGAGTCTCAAGGCAACATCGGGAAGATTTTTAATAAGAATATTAAAAATTCCATCATTACCAGGAGCCTTCATGTTTTTGAGTTTCCTAATAATTGATTTAATTTCATCAAAATTCGTCTCAATAATGTCATCGTGTGATAACACTTGGGTTGAAATATGATCATACTTCAGTGAGACTTCATTTTCAATAGGACTCACAACGTTTAAATTAAAATTGTGGACACTCTCGAACTGCTGAGCAAGTTTTTGAGCTTTTTCACCATTTGTAAGAAGTATTTGATTTCCTTCCTTGAGAGCAGGAATTGGTTTCTGAGGTTTCTTAAGAACCTTAGAAAGTTTCCAGAAAGGTTTAGAATATGGTTTAATTTGTTCAACTTCTTTAGCGAAATTTTCATTTCGCAAAAGAGTAAATCTATGTTTAATTTCTTTTTGTAAATCCTTAACTATGTTTTTCATAGCAGGATCACGAGAACGTTGATATTGTCGTCGACGAACATTCTTCAACCGAATGAGCAGTTGAAGATTGTCATCTATGATAGGAGAATTTAATTTAGTTTGAGCTTTGGGAACTGAAAGATTTCTAGCTTCGATAATATAATGATTCAAATTATCAATTGCTGTGTCGATATCCGCAGAATTTTCTAAAATAGTTTCATGATCCACATGATTTTCAATGTGAGATCTGTAATCCAACCAATTAGCTCTATGATAGTTGAAAATAGAACTAATTGGATTAATTATAGCTTCGTTGGAAAGTCTGAATGTTACAGGAAGATGATCTGAGTCAAAATCAGCATGAGTAATCGGTTCACTACAAATGTGACTTTGATCTGTTAGAACCAGATCAATTGTAGACGGGTTTTTCACGGAAGAGAAACAAGTAGGATTACTGGGATGAAGAACTGTAAAGTAACCAGCTGAGAGTTGATTATGAAGTATTTTACCATTACTGTTATTTTGCCTACAATTCCACTGGACATGCTTAGCATTTAAGTCCCCTATTACGAAAAATTTCGATCGATATCTTGTAAGTTTTTGCAAATCGCCTTTAAAGAAATTTAATTGTTCGCCGGTGCATTGGAATGGCAAATATGCTCCAGCGATGAAATAAATTCCATGAATGGTTTCAACTTCGATTCCCAAGCTTTCAATAACTTTAGTATTGAAAGAAGGTAAAATTCGATGTTTAATTTGCCGTTGGACAAAAATGGCAACTCCACCATCAATTCCAGTAAACCTGTCAAATCGATGAACCACATAATGTGGATTACTTTTCAATTTTACATTTGGTTTAAGAAAAGTTTCTGTCACAATGGCAATATGAATTTTGTGAACTTTGAGAAAATTATAAAATTCATCTTCACTCGATTTCAAAGATCGAGCATTCCAATTTAAAATATTCAAATAATTATTTAACATCACTGTTAAATTTTAAATTCATTATAATATTATTTGCAAATTTCCATCCGATTTGAAATGCTTCAAAAAGTGATGAAGTCGAATTCATTTGGATGATCATTTGAAAAAGTTGATCTTGTAGGTAGATCATTTTATTTTCAGTTATATCGCCTAAATCGACTTCATTTAAAGAAGCGAATGGCATTGAAGGAATATTTGTAGGTAGACTGCCATTAGAAGAAGATGATTTGGCCGGTCTACCTATTAATAAATTGTTTTCGTTAGAAGAAGAACTGCAAGGCGGTCCTGTGTTTTGATTATTTACATTAGAAGAAATAGGAGATAGATTTCTACCTAATATACCAGCATAACTGACATTAGAAGAAGATGATGACGAGGTCGATCTACCTGTCAATAAATTGTTTTCGTTAGAAGACGAATTGGCAGGTGCCTTAGAAGAATTTTCAGGTATGTTCTGTAAATTTAAGGTCGTTGATTTGACTTGTTGTCTAAGCGAACGAGCGTTTAAAATTTTTTCCCTGACAGGACATTTCAAATAATTGGATTTATGATTTCCATTGCAATTTGAACATGAAAATTTATCAGTGGTTTCATTCATTGGACAAACGTCTTTCGAATGCGATTTACCACAATTCAAACACCGTATATCCATATGACAATTTTTGGTTCCATGACCGAAGCCTTGGCAACGACGACATTGCGTTAAGTTAGCAATACGATTATGCCGTTTATAATGTTCCCAATGAATTTTAATGTGGGAAATGAAACGTACTTTTTCTAAAGTTTTCAAATTGTTTACATCACTTCGATTGAAGTGTATTAGGTAAAGTTCATGGGAAATTCCAGAGCGTGGTTTAGAAGTACCATTCGCTCTTTTTTTCATAAGTATTACTTGGGAAGGGGCAAAACCAAGCAATTCTTTTAGTTCATTTTTAATTTCATCAATACTTTGATCATTTGATAATCCTTTCAAGACAGCCTTGAAGGGTCTGTCTGATTTTATATCATATGAATAAAATTTATGAAGTTTTTCGGACAAATATCGAATAAGACTTTCGTAATCTTCCAATCCATCCACCAAGACTCGACATTCTCCTCTTCGTCCGATTTGAAATGAGACTTTTACTTCCGGGAGAAAAGTAGAAAGCTCAGTACGGAATGCTTTGAAGTCGGAAATCATCACCGTCACTGGTGGCATAGATTGATGTTTCTTCCCAGAACGACAAGCGTCCATTTTGGGAATTTTTGAAGAATTTTCTTCTATGTCGCTACAATCGGATTCAGGAAGAATCTCGTAAATATTGTTAGACGGCATAGGATCAACGGAAGGGAAATCCGTCCGTTGTCTTTTATTTTTACATTCAGATTCTATAAGATCGTGAAAGTTATTAGAAAAATGTTGAATAACGGATTGTGATTTATTCCGTATTGAATTATTTTTAGCCTTAGGCTTGTTGCCTTTCCGGTTGGACGCAGGCATTTTTGAAATTAATGAAATTTTAAATTAAATTAACTAGGCTAAATTAGTCTTCGATTAGACTCCTAGCTAGCCTTAAAAAAGGCTGATTAATTTCTTAGTCACTCTAATATCACTCTTTGTATCACTTAGTCACTCTAATATCACTCTTTGTATCACTTAGTCACTTAGTTAGTGATTCAGGTAGCCTTGAAAAAGACTGAAGCCTTGAATCAATGAAACTCTAGGTAGCCAGAAAAAAAATTCCAGGAGCCAAGAGCTATACGCGTGCGGTGCGAACGACTGTTCAACACCGACTTGGGTCTTGTCAAGTTTTGTCTAGTCTTGTCTAGACTTGTCTAGTCTTGTCGAGTCTTTTCTAGTCTTGTCGAGTCTTGTCTAGTCTTGTCTAGTCTTGTCTAGTCTTGTCTAGTCTTGTCTAGTCTTGTCTAGTCTTGTCTAGTCTTGTCTAGTCTTGTCTAGTCTTGTCTAGTCTTGTCTAGTCTTGTCTAGTCTTGTCTAGTCTTGTCTAGTCTTGTCTAGTCTTGTCTAGTCTTGTCTAGTCTTGTCTAGTCTTGTCTAGTCTTGTCTAGTCTTGTCTAGTCTTGTCTAGTCTTGTCTAGTCTTGTCTAGTCTTGTCTAGTCTTGTCTAGTCTTGTCTAGTCTTGTCTAGTCTTGTCTAGTCTTGTCTAGTCTTGTCTAGTCTTGTCTAGTCTTGTCTAGTCTTGTCTAGTCTTGTCTAGTCTTGTCTAGTCTTGTCTAGTCTTGTCTAGTCTTGTCTAGTCTTGTCTAGTCTTGTCTAGTCTTGTCTATTCTTGTCTAGTCTTGTCTAGTCTTGTCTAGTCTTGTCTAGTCTTGTCTAGTCTTGTCTAGTCTTGTCTAGTCTTGTCTAGTCTTGTCTAGTCTTGTCTAGTCTTGTCTAGTCTTGTCTAGTCTTGTCTAGTCTTGTCTAGTCTTGTCTAGTCTTGTCTAGTCTTGTCTAGTCTTGTCTAGTCTTGTCTAGTCTTGTCTAGTCTTGTCTAGTCTTGTCTAGTCTTGTCTAGTCTTGTCTAGTCTTGTCTAGTCTTGTCTAGTCTTGTCTAGTCTTGTCTAGTCTTGTCTAGTCTTGTCTAGTCTTGTCTAGTCTTGTCTAGTCTTGTCTAGTCTTGTCTAGTCTTGTCTAGTCTTGTCTAGTCTTGTCTAGTCTTGTCTAGTCTTGTCTAGTCTTGTCTAGTCTTGTCTAGTCTTGTCTAGTCTTGTCTAGTCTTGTCTAGTCTTGTCTAGTCTTGTCTAGTCTTGTCTAGTCTTGTCTAGTCTTGTCTAGTCTTGTCTAGTCTTGTCTAGTCTTGTCTAGTCTTGTCTAGTCTTGTCTAGTCTTGTCTAGTCTTGTCTAGTCTTGTCTAGTCTTGTCTAGTCTTGTCTAGTCTTGTCTAGTCTTGTCTAGTCTTGTCTAGTCTTGTCTAGTCTTGTCTAGTTTTGTCACGTGGATTGTCAAGTGGTTGTCTCTTTATTGAGTTAGTTTAGTGTCTGTTATTTTAGTACCAGTTCCGATTTTCTTCAGCCTGTGAAAGGATTTGATTCATTGCATTGCATTACAAACCAAAGAAACAAAATAAAACACTTTCTGCCAGCGGTTGTTTCCACCGTCAGTTTGGGGATGAATTAGCAATAAACTCGGAAACAATGTTGCCACTTGGTAAAACTTCCGCCATAAAACCCAACAAAACGGTTGGTCATTTCCCACAATCTGCTGTCTCGGTTTCCATCCAATCCATCGGGAGAGATCCCGAGAAACGCTACTCCGCCGTAAACAGCAGCAGCTTCCTTTGCACCAAAACCAGGAAAAGAACTGAGCGTGAACAAACTCGACTCTCGCAAAAAAGGGAAACACATTTTCCACTTTCCACACTAACACAAACCGAGGGGGCTCGCGCTCGCGCTCCTGGCAGTGCAGAACGAAGCAAACACGTCAGTCGGCGAGACGGTCTGTTCGGATCAGCATTGACTCAAGCGCGGCCGCGATCATTCCATTCGAAAGAACACGCGAGTAAAAAAAAAATAAATCGTTACTTAGCGGCAATTTCAGCACTGCGAAGCAGTTATCCGTCATTCACCGAAAGTATCACCCGGCGGACTGGCCGCAGTCAAATGTATGTTTGTTTGTTCGTTCGTTCGTTCGCTCATTCGCGTGTGTCTGTGAGTTCTGTTCTTAGTCATCGATCCTGTCTAACGCAACAGACCAGCAGCAGCAGTGAACGATCGGACAGTTTCCCATCACAACCGACCGATCGTAGACTTTGCGGTAGAAAGGAGGAAAAAATAAGCGCGAAAACTACGTCATCCGAATCCGAAGTTTTCCAAAACAAGGCTCAATAAATCCGGAAAGTAGCGTGCAAAACGAACCGTAATTGATCGAATCTGGCCTCGGGAAAGTCCTCCAACGAGAGAAAAGTGTCCATGAATATTCCGAGAAGCATCTAAACAGTGGAAAATATTATGTACGAGCCAAAAACTTATCGTTTTTCCTTTTCATCGGCTAAAAATATCCGCCCAAAATCGTCACTTTGACTACGCTGTAAACGGATTTTGCTATTTTTTTTTTCTTTCTTCCTCTTGTGGTGCACAGGAAAGGCAGGCCAAATATTGCTTCTTCAAATACGGAAGCGAAAAGCAGCAGCATAAAACCGAAAATAAATAAACTTGTTTGTCGTTAATGTGCACTTGTGCCAGCAGCAGACCGAGAAAATTATGTAAGAAATATGAAGAAATTCAGTGCTAGTTTTGCAATTCGAGAACTTACGATGGCCGCCGAAACCGAAGTGATGAACTGCCTGAATCCATCTTCATCATCATCATCGTCATCGTCATCCGTCCGTCGGTGTAGTGTGTGCGTGTATGTGTGTTTTGCTGCTGCTGCTGCTGCTAATGACGCTGCGGTGGTGATGATGCTCGCGAACAACTAAACACACAGCCTATCGTTATCAATCACCGATCGGTGAAGAACATTCATACATTCGAAAAGACTGATCTCAACACGTGGAAAGGAAAACGAGAGAGAGAGAGAGCGAGAAGAAAACCCGCGAATCCACGGAAAACCCACCCCAAACTACTACTCCGAAAACCGAAACATTGCAGCCCCCCAAAATGTGTGATAGCGTCACGGCGACTGTGCTTTCCACCAGCACCTCCAGCAGTCTGCAGAGTTGCTGGATTGTGTACAGTAGGTGTTTCTTTTGATATTTGATATTGTATTATGCTCTAAGTTTCAAAAAACTATGAACAACATTCACAAACTAGTTCTGATTCGATCAATTTGAGTATAAACTTTCAAAAAACAATTGAGATTGCGACGATAATTGGGACTGAGACATTCTTAACATGAACAGAACCATTTAGGGTTTCTTTTTGTATTTCGTCTTCGACTCATCAATGCGTTAGCAGTGTGAGTTAGACTTCTGATCCCTCCCTCGTGGTTTAACATAAACCGAAAAATTGATTCTAATTGCAAACACACTTGTTTTGCCCCGAGGTGCCACGTTTTCACTGTCTAACAAGTGACGACCTACTGGCCGTCGGCAGATAGTCACTTGGGCCGGGGGTTTACCCGGTAAAAGGCTATTTACAATTTTCGGAAAAGCGTGTACCTTAGATTTCAAATAGCCCCACAAAAAAAAATCTGGGTGAGTCAAATCGGGTGATTTCTGGATCACCGTTTTCGATATGACTCGTCCGGGGTACAACGGTCGTTACAAATCGATTGTTAGTCGAGCTGTATGGCATGTTGCACCGTCCTGTTGAATCCGGTAGCCATTCGAATCATTTTCACGAACAAAGGGCATCACAGAATCATTTGTCGTGGCTCGATAACGAACGACATTAACGGTTTTCGTTGCTCCATCATCGTCTTGAAAAAAATAAGGACCAATCATCATATACGCACAAACACCATACCAAACTGTAATTTTTTTCATCATATAGAGCCTGTTCCACAATTAATCGAGGGTTGCTTATTAACGCATCCATTGAATGTGAATTGTACCCTCGTCTGACAAAATAGTTTTTCGCCAAAAGTTGGTCTCCTTCTCGGCCATTTCTATGATCCATTCGGCAGAAACTTTTGGTGTGTACTGTTCCATGGTAAAATTATCTTGGAATAACGTTTCATATGTCAATTCTGTCAAAAGTTATTGGGTTGTGCATGTTGTTTAAGACGGTTAAATTAGGCATTAAATTTTTTACCCAAATTACTGTACAAACCTCACCATTCGCAATTACCTTCGGAGTTTCTCAAGGAAGTCACTTTGGATCGTTCATATTTTTACTTTACCTCAAAGATCTAGCATTTTCGATCAAGTGTATGAAACTATCATTCACCGATGACTTCAAATTATTTTACATAATCAAATCCACAGCTGACACGGATATCCTAGAACAGCAGTTGAATAATTTGACTAATTGGTGTAATACCAACAAAATGGTCATCTCTTGTAGTCGCAAACCAGCCTTTAGATAGTTTCGTCTACAATATTTCTCAACTTGTTCTGGAACGTTCACTGTCTGTGAAGGACATCTGGTGTACTCCTAGACTCTAAGCTAAATTTTAATGAGCACATTGAGTTTACAAAAGAATGTCCCAAAAAGTATGGACGCACTTTGATTTCGCTGTAAATAATTCACAAGTGTTAGATATTCAAAGTTTATTCGATATACTGATAATATTAGACTACAACAACAGAATATTATTCTCAACTTCTTAGCCATTGTAGACTGGCTGGCGCACCTTCTTACGAACGTTCCTTATTAAATTCCGTACAGACTTCTTGGCGACAAATTTTGACAGTTTTTCCAATCTTTTTCGAACTGTAGAATGCCTTTCCGAACTGTAGAAAGTTTCCTAAGATGTGCCTTCGTTAATGCCCAAAATTCCTCAATTGGTCGAAGTTGTGGGCAATTTGGTGGATTCATGTCTTTTGGGACGAAAATGATGGTAGTATACCATTCTACCGTTGATTTCGAGTAGTGGCAAGAAGCAAGATCTGGCCAGAAGACAACAGGATCCTTGTGGCTTCGAAACATGGATAGAAGTCTTTTTTTGTAAACATTCCTTGATGTATATTTTGCTGTTCATTGAAGCAGTGGTGATGAAGGGTTTCGAAATCTTACGCAGCGTTCTGTGCACCATTTGTACCCAATTTTTCTACGTTGTTCTGCTGAAAGTCCACGCATTTCGAAACAAACTAATGAAAACGAATAAACAACTGCACAAGTGGTTAGAGAAGAGTGTAAACAACAGGACGCAGCCAAAAAAATGACAGATTCTGAACCATTGCGAAATGGTAGCGTTTTTTGGTTGCGTTCTGGGACAGTCTTTATCTTTAAAGCTTCAAAACTACTAGGATTCATTTTCCGCGTTACTAAAGTATTCAATAATGTACATTGCTTGAAAGCATTGTATTGTGCCTTATTTCGCTCTACGCTCTAATATGTTTCGGTTGTCTGGTCATCTTACTACCAAAACGATATCCAACGTATTGAAGCAATCTAGCGAAAATTTGTTCGATTCACTCTCCATCAGTTTTATTGGAGATACAATTTCTTTAAGCATTTTAAATCACACCGATTTCAAGAAAGTGAAAGCCCTTTTTTTGAATCAGTCTTGAGCCGAATTGATCTATTCATCCGCCATCAAAATTTGTTCTGGGTAGAGCTTGGTTGTGAATATCTTATGCGGTAATGAAAATGGCAACCGAATTTTTTCTCCAAGCATTCGGAAATATTCTCAGAAATTTGAACGATAAACAAATGCCAAAAACCAAAAAATATTTGGTTTGGTAGGCAATATGCAGCTGTGGTCGAGCAAGCTAAACCTTCATCACTACCGGAACGATAAACAAGAAAATATACGGTGAAGAATACGTAAAGAAGCGATTGTCACGCCGTCACGACGCTCCCTCGCTATTCTGATCTGATTTGGCTTCTTGTCACTACCGTCAAAAATGTTTTCGAATGATATAAAGCGAATGGAACCCATAATGTATCGAGAGAGGCGAATCCATCTAACTGGACCTAACCGGAGACCTATCGAGTAGTATTGGGCTCTCATGAAGAGAGAACTCTCTCAATATAAACAACAATTTACAACAATAGAAAAACTTTAAAAATTATAAAAAGGCAACTTAACCGATTGCAGAAAAGTCTGCACAGACCCTAATGACTGGAATAAACTCACTCAAGTTCGTAGTTTCTTCAAGCAACCTAATCAAGTGATTGTAATTAGTTTTTATATGAACGATAATGCACAACTATTTGATTGAAAATTAACGCGTTGCAAAAATTATTTTTGTTTTTGATGATCAATTATTGGTCATTTCGAAGTTTTCGAAGTTCTGCAGTTGCGCCATTGATCCGATGTGGAAATGCTCGAATTGATTTGACTCTCCACAAAATACCGCACAAAAAGTTCGTATTAAAATACTGGGTCGAGAATTTTTAAATCGTTTCCCACTGAAATAATGATAATATTAACGTTTTTAAAATACAGTTTCTTACAAGAAAAATTACAGGATTGTGAAACGAAATACGACCGATCACGATGACATTAAAAATGCACAAACAACTTCTCTGTACTGCGGCATTATCGCCTACACAGATAAAAATATTTTGTGATTTTACATTTATTTTCATGCACATATTTGGAGCAGGCAATTCAATGGAAATTTACATTACAAAACGAAGCGGTTTGTAGATATACAGTCTTGTTCAACGAAAAACTAAATAAATTTTAATGTAATTTTACATCAATCATGATTTTAAATCAGATTTTCGGTTCAACTGATGTCTATTTCATAGTACTATCGGTTTACATGTCGTGTAAGTTTCATCTTTTCTTTCTGTGTAGTGCAAGTCGATTCGACACTGAATGCTGCCGAACGGAGCAGTTGACCTTTTCATTGACCGGGTTACAAAACGAAGATTTCACCCATCCGCTCAGCATGAATGCAGGCGTTGACTGTGTGAAAAAAAATGTGACAAAGCCAATTTCTATAGATTCAGTCTATAGATTCAGTGCGAAAATTCATACTCTGTGTCAGTTTTCATGCGTAACGCAGATCCTCCCTATACCGATTAAATGAAAAATGCGAGCTGTGAAGCAACGATTAAAACCGTCGGCTGTGTATGAGGCATCAACAATATGACATCATTACGGCATGCTGTGATTGGCTCGTGAAAACAAAGGTCA
Organism: Malaya genurostris; assembly: GCF_030247185.1. Classification (NCBI taxonomy): domain Eukaryota; kingdom Metazoa; phylum Arthropoda; class Insecta; order Diptera; family Culicidae; genus Malaya; species Malaya genurostris. Next base: position 151,859,896 of record NC_080570.1, read on the forward strand.
ATTCAATCCGATTTTTCAATGGTGTACTATTGAAATACTAAAATGACGGTGCAACATATGTTCAAGTTAATAGTTTTCGAATAGATTGGTAGATGAACTATATAAATCCATCAACAAATGACTGAGTTATAAGCGTTCCAAATAATGCCAGAAAAAGGTTACGCGGGTCTAGTTTCGAATTTTTCATTGACACCCGATCCCGTATAGTGAAAAGTGAAACACTTTTAAAGCAAAAAAATTGGTGGCTAATGCAAAAAAGACATAACTGGATGACGTGAATACGATTGAACCTGACGCGCTTTCTTTACACGCTTCGATGATCGAAAATCGTTCACATTAGTTGTTTGATGGTATGAATTGTATAAGCTTTCACTTCTTCGCTTCCCGCATTGTACCGGCGTGCCTATACTGAAGTAGGAGTTCTTCACACCAAACATATTCGGTCACATAATTAAATAAAGCGGAACTAACGAGCCCAAAGCTCGGGATTGACCACGGTGTGAGTTTGAATAATACTGACACTAGCACTTCAATCGAAGACAATTTTCTAGTAGTTCTTTGGGATCCATTTTAGGTTCATACAAGAACCAAATTGTTGATTTTTTCATGTTAAACATGTTTCAATGCATTTACCTTGAATGCAAAGCTTCTGTTACTAAATATACTACAACTAGAATAATTGGTTCTTTTTCGATGCGAACGGCGCATAAAACTGATCCTTCAACTAGGTCCACTCGCCGGTATCTGGCGGACGCAAAACAATGAATTTGTCCGACCGCACCATTGCACACGGAGTGAAATAAATCAATAAGGCGGAACTAACGAAAGCAAAACACGTTGATTAGTTAATTTTAATTGAAGAAAATACCGCAGTTAGTTCTTTGAGATAAAGTTTTTGGTTCTTAAAAGAATAGATAAATAAAATCGCCTCGTCTTCGTTTTTCTGGATTCTGATGCTAAATTTTTTATCTGGATTCTAGAAGTGGATTCCAGAACTTCTTCCAAGTCTTGCACGAGTTTATGAGAAATCGAATTTTCTGTTTTTACAACAATTTACCAGCTGGACCAAATATTTCTATACAAAATCTCCTTGACTATCTTCAAACTAGACGAAATAAATTATTCTTAATTTTTCTCTATTTCAGCCAACAACCAGGGAACCGAGAGACTGGTCGTTACCAGAAGAAACAACGGACCGATCGACGGTGGTTTGCCGTGTGCACCCGCGACGTCCGCCGGTGCACTAGCTTCCGGGAAGCTAAGCTCCACCAGTAACTTAAACACTAGTCACATCACGAGCACCAGCAGCACCACCACCACTACCGGTAGTAGCAACATCAACAACAGTGCTGCAGCTGGCGATGCCGTCAGTAGTAGCACTTCGAAGACTTTCTCGACTTCGGCGGCGGAGGCAGCTCTCGACTACAAATCGTTGAACAGTATTTTGGACGATAACCTACGACCGCTGACGCCGCTACCCGGCAATCCACGGTCCGAGCAGATTCACAATGAGCACAAACAGCTTGTGAAGGAATACTGGGAGGTGAGTAATATCCGACGGTCATGGGAACTGGAATGCTCTAACATTTTTTTAAAAATTTCTAGATCCAAACACAAATCGTTACCAATCAAGCTCATCGTGACACTCTGCAGATGAACATGCCAGCCGACGAGTTGCGGCTCAAGAAAGAGTATCTGAAGAAACTGGAGGAGAAGGTTTGTCGGAAGGATTCTGTTTTTAGAAGACTGTATTTATCTTTATATTTTAGGAAGCCCTACTCAAATTCAAAGCGAACCTTCAGAAACAACTGGACGAACGGAAACGGATAGCTTCCGGCAGTAATCTGCTCCATGCCGCCGGTCCAGCTCACCTGCAGCAGGCCCAACATCAACAGTCGGCACCTCCTCCTTCTTTTTTTCCTTCGTCTTCTTCTTCTTCCTCTTCTGGTCCGGCCGTTAGCTCTCCGGCAGGGCTCCGAAGGCAGGACTCTACGACCGAATCGGGTTGGGTAATCATATCACCGGAAGATGGTGCCACCGGGAACAGTCCCAGTTGAAAGCCGCTCCCACCCCCGGCTACCAAACCGTCCGCGTTTACTCTGTCGGAAGCAATTTGTGATGTGATCGATTTTACGAACAGTAGAATTCAAGTGCCAAATAAAAGAAAGAACAAAACAAAAAACCCTTTGAAGGTGGGATCTTTTTCCCGCTTTCCGAATCGTGAATACATACGTTTAGGGTTTGTTGCATATTTGTATTGTACATGATATACATATATCTACTGAAAAACAGTCGTCAGTGACGATGGTCTTTTGTTTAGGCTTAGGTTAAATATTTGTTCTTTTACCGTTCTAGATTAGAAAAAGTGTAATAAATGTGATATTACACTAAGCAGCTGTGATTTTTTCTTTCTTCAAACATTGATAAGCAAAGAAACAAGAAAGGAGTTCATTAAAGGTGTGAAAATCGTTCAATTTTGATCCAAAGCTAATTTTGTGTTCAGAGATTTGTTGCACGATTTTGAACCGCATTGGTTGAATTGATATTTATTTCGTCAGGCAAATCTAGACTACATATACATTGTTTACAATGTTCACTTACATGTTACGCATTATTTCTACGACAAAGCTGAGATTTGATTTGATTTTTTGACATAGTAAGGTCAAAATGTTCGCAGTATTGATTGTAATGGCGCATTATTCGATTGACTGGACTGTATTTTGCATAATTTGTTCTAGTGTTTCTTTCTAAAAATAATTTCCTGGTTCGTAATTGACGGCTAGGTGTATAAAAATTTAGTTGCGATAATAAAGAAGGTGATTGAATGCGTTGAGAAATAATGTCGCTGATAAAATAAAGCATTGCAAGGTCGCGGCGTTCTTTAAGTGTTTGTATATTGATGAGCATGCAGCGTGCTTCATATGATGGTAGAGGAAATGCTGTCCAGTTTAATTTACGAAGTGCATATAAAAGAAATTGTTTTTGTATCGATTCAATGTGTTCCTAGTGAATAATGTTATATGGATTCCATACTAGGCTGCGATATTCCAAAAAGGGTCTGACTTATGTACTATATAGCAATTTTATAGTATATGGGTCTTGAAAGTTATGACTGAAGCGTTTGATGAAGCCCAGCATACTGTTTGCTTTATAGATTATTGTGTTGTAATGTTCCACAAATGTGAGTTTAAAGTCCAAGATTACACCTAAACCTCGTACAATTTAACTTTTTTCAACTATTTGATTTCCTAAAAACATGTCTACAGAATGGGTTTCGTTTTTCCTACTGAAAATTAATGAGTTGCATTTTTTTACATTGAGTTTAAGTAGACTTTTGCAGCACCAAATGTGAAATAGATAGATTCCGTTCTGGAATATTACAGCGTCGTAAATATTTTTAATTTCCATTAAGAGCTTCATGTCGTCTGCATATATAAGCACTTTTAGATTTTTGAGTATTAAGGAAATGTCGTTCATATGTAAAATGAAAAGAAGTGGCCCTTGGTGAGAGCCCTGAGGTACGCCAGATGTTACATTGATTGGTTCAGATTTTATCTTTTGGAAGCGAACGATTCGTTAAGTATGATTCTAGCCATTCCAGAAGGCTATGTTCTATGCCATATTTTTATAGTTTGTATAGAAGTAATGGTGTGTCCGTACGGTCAAAAGCTTTACTAAAGTCGGTGTAAAGAGTTTCTACGTGGTTGCCAGCGTCCATTGCGTTCAGAGTGAATGTCACAAATTCAAGGAGATTTGTTGTAGTTGAGCAGCCTCCTAAAAAGCCATGCTGTTTGGTTGTTATTACATTTTGAAGTTCATGAAAACAGTTTTTCGTTTACAAGTTTTTCTAATAATTTTGGAATGCAAGAGATAATGGCTATTCCACGGTTGTTCACGAGGACTTAGGAACGACCTTAAGAATAAATCCTCTATAATCAAAACAAAAGCGATGCCATTATCAAAAATTTATTTGATGCGGTGCGACCAATTAATATTGTTTGAAATAAAGAGATGACATTTTGGTCAATTGGTTTCTCGTCAAAACATTTATTTTTCGTTAAAGGCCAACGTTTCGAACGTTATACCTTCATCTTCAGGGCAACTGTAATTTTATGTATTATTCAGTCACAAATTTTTTTTTTCTCGAAATACAATGAAGTTGCGAGTACATTTTGTAAAAATGAACTTGGTGAACACATAGTCTAGGTTCGATGATCGTGCTGGTGTCTACTGTCGTGGAATCAGTTTATGAAAATGTTATTAGCTAGATGAATACTGTACCTTGTTCCAAGCAGAAATCTTCCCAGTTATGAGCTGTTTACAATCGGCCCTTCATCAGAGGATCTTTGGTAAACGAATCTAATGATCGCAGTTAGAACTCAAACCGAAGACCTAAAAGCAAAGCCTTGGTATGACATTCCTGTAGTGGAATTTGACCTTCTGTTTCAACAGACTTCGCAGCCGATTCAGAGTGTTCAGAACCATTGCATGGCTGGTGCTACGATTCTACTGACACTACAAATCCTTCCAGGTCGGGACTCAAACATACGACAACTGGTTTGTAAGACCAGTGCCCTATGCATTGACGGACGGTCTACCAAAAGTGGGAACTAGTTTTTGAGTGCTATAACAAATGTTTTATCGCCATTAGAAAGGTAAATTCATAGAAAATTGAATCTACTTGAGCTTATGAATAATAGAGTTGTCTACCCAAAGTTATAAGGAAAATAAAGTGGGAACGCTTGCTTTGACTGATCGTTAGAATGCCAGTATTTGGAGGTCATCCCTAACTTCGTGTTCAAAAGTTTCAGAAACCGAAAAAAAAATTTTACATAAAAAAATACATGTGATTGCGTTTTTAACGTCATCATCATCGGTCTTGTCTCGTACATAACCTTGTAATTTTTTTAATAGATAATTTTGACACTTACGGGAAAAGTTCATCCCATTTCTCGCTCGATTCAAAAATTTCAATAAAATATGGATTTTTTTTGTTTCTATTAGAGGTTTTAACATTAACATTTCTGACCCTATGTTCGGGGTTGGGAATCGAACCCAGGCGGGTTGTGTGGAAGGCATCGACTTACCCATCACGCTATACGGAATTAAAGTCTCTTAGTATAGAAGCAATTATTTCTATATTTCTATATTTTAGCTGGTGCCGAATTTAATCGATTAGAACACAAAATTTCATACATGATTGTTTTGCATTCTAGAATTTTCTCGATGTATTTGAGATTTTGTAGCTTACTTGAATAGATCGATAAACAAAAACGCAGAGACATTAGCTTTGAATTTCACATATGGGACCCAAATTTCTATAATTTCGTTTGAGTATTTCAATAGTATACCATTGAAAAATTGGTTTGAATTGGCCAATATTTTCACGAGCCAGTCACAGCCTACCATAATGGTGTTATTCACATGTCCGAATTGAAGTATGAACTAACACAACACATTTTTTCTATAGTCAATCCTTGACTGTGAGCGAGGAAGGTGTTTGACTAGTGAGTGGATGACGAAACTGACAATTAAATCAATCGCTCGCTGGATAGTCGCTTTTGTATATGCGCCGTGTTCACTTGAGTATATTGAATACCAATTAGCTGTTGATTTTGATTATTCGATAAACTAACAAGCCAATTTAGGCCAAAACATCGGCGATAGATTTTCCGAACCTAATTCAAAGCGCTTGTACCTCGGGGATTTGTTGATGGATTTGCCTCAGTTACCTTGATTCGAAAGCATTACTTCAATATTTTACGTTTAAAAGTGAATTGGTTTGTCGGTGGGGTCGGGTACATATTGAAATCTCCACAAACGAGCGAAACGGTGACATGCAAATGGATTCGGTTCAAAGTTGTGTTAGGATGATAATCATACATACACCAAAACCTCAATTTACGGGCCTTATATATGTATATTTGTATTCAGATAGTAAATTTGATTATGTATATGTATAAAAATATACATGTATATGTACATATACGTGCATATATGCATACATATATACATATCTAAGGCGCGTAAATTGAGGTTTTTGTGTACTTCTTTTTCATTGAATGTGGTTAAACAAAATCACAAGCCCTCAGACTCTATAATCACATAGAAGGAATCCAGACTAAGTGTAACAAAAACGATGCAATACAATGCTTTGAATTTCGCTTTGAATTTCAAGATATGTCTCAAATAAAAAGTTTCCCATTACTAATGCCTCTTTTTATAACGTTTATAGTAAGAACTTTTATTATCTATGTGTAATTGAAGGATGTCACAGTTAATTTATTTTGTGAAAAAGTTTTCTTTCAAATGATCATGAAATTTTCAAAATCTACCTACTAACGACTGAGATATGGTCAGTCAAAGTGTTTCAACTTTTTTTTTTTCAAATGACTTTGGCTTGCAGTTTTTCTCAGAGTTTTCGGTAGACAACTGTATTTTTCACAAGCCTAAGTCGATTGAATTAGACATAGTCAGTAAAAATTAGTGCTCCCACTTTTTATTACCCCCTTGGTATTCGGAGAGTTAATTTAATTTATTTCGCCGTTATATCCGGATGCGCGAACCTTGGCCCTTATTTTCAGCCCTAAGGTTCTGCCCGACCTCAGAATCGACTGATTTGTGTATGTGAACCCATGATTTCTTCATTTCTTCTACATTCTTCACTACTCTGGTTGTTTTGAAAGGTGCTCCTTCATAATGGTCAAATATTTTCCTATTAGGCGCACCTTTGTGTTGTGGCATGATGCCAAACCGGTCAGAATTTCTTCGGACCGTCGTGAACCTTCAGGAGAGAGTGAAGCTGCATTTGGAGACACTCTTCTCAATACACCTGTCCATTCATGATGCTTGCGGTAACGAAAGGTATACTCCGCTTTCTGCAAGTACAAATTGCTTGCCAACTTCAGAATTTCTTGGCGATTCCGATATTTTTATATTTGTTTCGTGATCCGACGCATAAATTAACATTATGTTACCAATTATTTATTTTCGAACTGAAAAATCATTAAACACTATAAAATTTAAAAGTGCTTTATATACTGTTACTTTTCAGAACGGCATTTAAGGCCTTCGTCCAAGTACCATGCGCGCGGGTGGTTTTAGGAAATTTTCGATGGAAATTTTGAAAAATTTGACAAAACCAAAAACATACAGACCTTTGAAATACTTTTATCTATCTACAGAGTGAAAATGGCTGGAAAATTCGGAGGATTTTCCGAATTTATCAAAAATAGCACTGAAAAAATGAGCTTTTTTTGTAATTTTTCACAATGATTTGGAAAAATTAATCCTTGGAATGAAATTTTTTTTCAAAAAAACCTTATGCTGGCAACAAGGATCAAATTCGGAAACATTTTTGGAAAACTTTGTTACGCTTTTCATGGAAAATCAACGAATTTCATATTACCGATTTCGTGGAAATTTTTGAAATTCGTGGATTTTATATGAAAAGCGTGAAAAGGTTTTCCAAAAATGTGTCCGAATGTAATCCTTGTTGCCAGCATAAGGTTTTTTTGAAAAAAAATTTCATTCCATCGAATTATTTTTTCAAATAATTGTGAAAAATTACAAAAAAAGCTCTTTTCCCAGCAATTTTCACCCTGTAGATAGATAAAAGTATTTCAAAGGTCTGTATATTTTTGGTTTTGTCAAATTTTTCAAAATTTCCATCGAAAATTTCCTAAAACCACCCGCGCGCATGGTACTTGGACGAAGTCCTTAAATGCCGTTCTGAAAAGTAACAGTATATAAAGCACTTTTAAATTTTATAGTGTTTAATGATTTTTCATTTCGAAAATAAATAATTGGTAACATAATGTTAATTTATGCGTCGGATCAAGAAACAAATAAAAAAATATCGGAATCGCCAAGAAATTCTGAAGTTGGCAAGCAATTTGTACTTGCGGAAAGCGGAGTATACCTTTCGTTACCGCAAGCATCATGAATGGACAGGTGTATTGAGAAGAGTGTCTCCAAATGCAGCTTCACTCTCTCCTGAAGGTTCACGACGGTCCGAAGAAATTCTGACCGGATTGTGCATCATGCCACAACACAAAGGTGCGCCTAAAAGGAAAATATTGGGCCATTATGAAGGAGCACCTTTTAAAACAACCAGAGTAGTGAAGAATGTAGAAGAAATGAAGAAATCATGGGTTCACATACACAAATCAGTCGATTCTGAGGTCGGGCAGAACCTTAGGGCTGAAAATAAGGGCCAAGGTTCGCGCATCCGGCTATAACAGCGAAATAAATTAAATTAACTTACTTAACTTAACTTAACTGAAAGTTGGATTTACTTCCCTGCTGGGATAATAATGTTATTCACAACAATTAATCAACACGTGTGCTATTATTCGCCTGGATCGAGATGTTCCCTATGGAGGAGTACTTTTAGGGATCAAAAAGTGCTATTCTTTTTATCGAATTAATCTCCCCTCGATACCAGGTATTGAAGTTGTCGCATGTCATGTTACAATCAAAGGTAAGGACCTTTGTATTGCTTCCATCTACATTCCCCCTAGAGCCTTGGTTGGGCATCGGCGGCTCAGTAATATCATAGAGCTCCTTCCCGCACCGACGTTGGTTTTAGGAGACTTTAACTCACACGGTACGGGATGGGGCTGTCTTCACGACGATAACAGATCAGCTATGATCCATGATATTTGCGACAACTTCAATATGACAATCTTGAATACGGGAGAAATGACAAGGATTCCTGCACCACCAGCAAGACCAAGTGCGCTGGATTTATCCCTTTGCTCGACATCGCTACGGTTGGATTGCACGTGGGAGGTAATTCCTGATCCCCACGGTAGTGATCATCTACCGATCGTAATATCAATCACCAGCGGCTTAAAACCATCGAAGACAATCAATGTTTCGTATGACCTCACACGAAATATTGATTGGAATAGCTATGCGACCTCGATATCTGAGAAACTTGAAAGAACTCTACAACTTCCTCCGGAGGAAGAGTACACGTTTTTGGCTGGCTTGATTCTCGATACTGCGATTCAAGCTCAGACGAAACGTGTACCCGGCGCAAAAACTAACATCCGTCCTCCCAACCCGTGGTGGGACAATGAGTGCACAAATTTAAACGCGGAGAGAGCCTCCGCGTATAAAAAATTCAGAAAAAATGGAACACCTGATAATTACCGGAATTACGCGGCGTTAGACGTTAAAACTAAGAACTTGATTAGAGCCAAGAAACGCGGTTACTGGCGTCGGTTTATAGACGGCTTAACGAAAGAAACATCTATGAGCACTCTTTGGAACACAGCCCGACGAATGCGCAACCATAACACCACGAATGAAAGCGAGGAATACTCCAACCGCTGGATATTCGATTTCGCTAAAAAAGTATGCCCAGACTCTGTTCCGGAACAGAAGATCACCCGCGCCGCGACACCAAATACAAACGAATCACCGTTTTCGATGGTAGAGCTTTCACTTGCACTTTTGTCATGTAACAATAAAGCCCCGGGATTAGACAGAATAAAATTCAACTTGTTGAAAAATCTGCCTGACCCCGCCAAAAGGCGCTTGCTGAATTTATTCAACAAGTTCCTCACGGGTAATATTGTCCCACACGACTGGAGACAAGTCAGAGTTATCGCCATCCAAAAACCAGGGAAACCAGCCTCCGATCACAATTCGTATCGGCCGATTGCTATGCTTTCCTGTATCCGGAAATTGTTCGAAAAAATGATTCTGTTTCGTCTAGACAATTGGGTCGAAACTAATGGTTTACTTTCAGATACACAATTTGGTTTCCGCAGGGGCAAAGGAACGAACGATTGTCTTGCGTTGCTCTCAACAGAAATTCAAATGGCATTTGCTCGTAAAGAACAAATGGCGTCAGTTTTCCTAGACATTAAGGGGGCTTTTGACTCAGTTTCTATAAATATCCTATCTGAGAAGTTGCATCAGCATGGTCTTTCGCCAGTTTTGAACAACTTTTTACATAATCTATTGTCTGAGAAACACATGTACTTTGCGCATGGTGATTTGTCGACAATACGATTCAGCTACATGGGTCTTCCTCAGGGCTCATGCTTAAGCCCCCTTTTATACAATTTTTACGTAAGTAATATCGATGAATGTATCAACACATCTTGCACGCTAAGACAACTTGCCGACGACAGCGTTGTGTCTATTATAGGACCCAAAGCTGCCGATCTCCAAGGACCATTACAAGATACTCTCGACAACTTATCATCATGGGCTCTTCAAATGGGTATCGAGTTCTCTACGGAGAAAACTGAGCTGGTTGTATTTTCGAGGAAGCGAGAACCAGCACAATTACAGCTTCAACTAGGGGGTGAAACCATAGCTCAGGCCTTCACATTTAAATATCTCGGGGTCTGGTTCGACTCCAAAGGCACCTGGGGATGTCACATTAGGTATCTGAAACAAAAATGCCAGCAGAGAATCAACTTTCTTCGTACAATAACCGGATCATGGTGGGGTGCCCACCCAGGAGACCTGATCAGGTTGTATCAAACAACGATATTGTCCGTGATGGAATACGGATGCTTCTGCTTCCGATCAGTGGCGAACACTCATTTCATCAAGCTGGAAAGAATTCAGTATCGTTGTTTGCGTATTGCCTTGGGTTGCATGCAATCGACTCATACGATGAGCCTCGAAGTGCTGGCAGGCGTTCTTCCACTGAAAAACCGGTTCTGGGATCTCTCATATCGTTTGCTCATTCGATGCGACATTTTGAATCCTCTGGTGATTGAAAACTTCGAAAGGTTAGTTGAGCTTAACTCTCAAACCCGTTTTATGTCCTTGTATTTTGATTACATGGCTCAGAATATTAATCCTTCTTCGTTTGTTTCCAACCGTGCTCATTTCTTGGATACTTCTGATTCTACTGTGTTTTTCGACACATCCATGAGAGAAGAAATTCGTGGAATTCCGGATCACGTGCGCCCTCAAGTGGCCCCAAATATATTTTATAATAAATTTAGAACAGTCAACTGTGAAAAGGTGTTTTACACTGACGGATCAAACATCAACGAGTCCACAGGCTTCGGCATCTTCAATCAAAACATCACCGCTTCTTACAAACTCAGTGATCCGGCTTCAGTTTACGTCGCAGAATTAGCTGCTATTCAGTACACCCTCGAGATCATTGAAACCATGCCCAAAGACCATTACTTCATTGTCACGGACAGTCTAAGTTCAATAGAAGCTCTCCGGGCAATGAAGCCAGGAAAGTATCCCCCATATTTCCTGGGGAAAATACGGGAACATTTGAGAACTTTATCTGAACGGTCTTATTTAATATCGTTAGTCTGGGTCCCTTCGCATTGTTCCATTCCGGGCAATGAAAAGGCAGACTTATTGGCTAAAGTGGGCGCATTGGAAGGTGATATTTATGAAAGACCAATCTGCTTCAATGAATTTTTCAGTATTTCTCGTCAGAAAACTCTCGAAAGTTGGCAAACTTCATGGACGAATGACGAACTGGGACGATGGCTACACTCCATTATCCCTAAGGTATCGACGAAACCTTGGTTCAAGGGGATGAACATGAGTCGTGATTTCATTCGCGTTATGTCACGGCTCATGTCAAATCACTATACATTCAACGCACATCTCCGGCGTATCGGGATCGTGGAGAACGGGCTCTGCACCTGTGGCGACGGTTATCAGGACATCGAGCATGTCGTGTGGTCGTGCGTAGAGTATCGTGACGCCAGGTCGAAGCTACTGGAATCCCTCAGGGCCCAAGGTAGACCGCCTGAGGTGCCGGTTCGGGATGTGTTGGCGAGTCGGGATAGTTCATATATGCTTCTCATATACCAGTACCTCAAACACATTGATATACAAGTGTAATGTGTTATTCCTCGCTCAGAAAATATAATCTCCACCTACAGGTTCGACACTAACATCCGCCCGATTCTCTCGATCCCCGTCCCTGTTCACCATCTTCATTGGAATTAACAAGATCTTTTTTTTTGTCACTAACTTTTTCGTTCCCCTTTCCCTGTTTTTTCACCATCTCGATGGCAACTAATTAGATCTCTGTCGTTTTCAAACATTTTGTTCCCACACCCCTTTTTTACCCCGTTTCCCACAATATTTACTTCTTTTTTTCATTCTCTTCCGTAACATCACCATCACCGGAAGACCACTCCAGTCAATGACCAGCATGCGGGCCACCCGCCGGGCCTTCGTAGCCTGGGGGTGTTTCCCGCGGACCCTCACGGACCGAAGAATGCGGCCAACATAGAAAATTACCATCGCCATCTGGAATCATCTCATCCTAAATTCAATTCACCGGCCACTACCGATCGCCAGATACTATATTACATAATGATACTACTCTAGTTTTAAGTTAGACGATAATTAAGATTAGTAAATACCCTTGGCATCTTAGAGCTTAAGCAGTGTGCCTTGATATTATATTATATTATTGAATAAAAAAAAAAACACGTGTGCTTCGCGAAGCTTTTTCCAACACAACAACCATTGGAATTTGAAAACACCACCAGTTGCACTGAACGCCACAGCTTGTAGTATATGAAACAGTCCAAATCACACAAACACTCGCTCAAACGCTTCAACTCTCAACGTAAAACCCCAAACAGCATACCGGAAAGCATTCGTTTTTTTTATTTTGCTGCTAAAACCCCGCGCCTCCGTCGGCGTCGCTTGATACTACAAAACAAACATCACAAAACGAAACCTAAAAGCTACGCACCTGCGCCCTTTCGGTGCTTTCGTTGGAGGAGAAGCTTTCGGCATCGGCATCGGAGTTCATTCGCGAAGAAGGCGGTGCCTGCTCCAAAGGTGTTCATTCGGTTTTGTTTGGTCCTGCCCATTTTTTCAGGATTCTGCTTTGTGCCTCATCAAATTTTTCGAGTCGACTCCATGCTGGTTAGTTTTTTTTTTTACTTCTTTCTTCTTCCACTACTAGGTCTGTGATGATGCTTTGATCTCTGCCTCCGACAACTTGTTGCATTGCTCACCCGGTTTTTCTCGGTGGCTGGCCTCGGGAACTTGAAGCTTTCCACAGCTTGGTCTACCTACTCTGTGTGGTGACGTTGGTGCTTCGGTATTGTTTGGTTGGTTGCAGTTCGGTAGGTTCTCTACCATCGGGTAACGACGTTTAGCTACGGTGTCGATAGATGTTCGGATAAAGTTGAGATGAATATTTTAATCGTGATTGCAGTCTAGTTATTTTGCTTGTTTTTTACTGAGGATTGTAGTATGAATTTTCATAGAATTTGCTGGTGTCGTATTTCGCTTTTCATTGCTAGTTAATCATTTTCGTGTGACTATCTTTCAACTCAGCAACGTTACGTAATATTTGAAAAAGCCATTTTTTTCTCAGTTTTTAGGAAGGTAAAAGTAAGCTGGTATTTCTAACTATCGTGGGATAGTCACACTCTGCGTCGTGTCTAAATTGTTTGAATTTGCAGTTTTGAGTTTCAGAAGCATATCAGTAACAACTACATCTCAGAAACTTAACATGATATTGTGTCAAATCGATCAATTTAAATCAACCTATTTTCATATTTCGATCGCTACAAGCCGACGAGATCTACACTGATTGCCCTGCCATCAAATAGTAGTCAGTCAAAAATCAAAAAAAAATCGGAAGCTTCTACACTACTACACCTTTTGCTGACAACTTTGATGTTCCTCAAGGCAGTCACTAAGGATCATTTCTAGTTTTACTCTATTTCAACGATTTCAACATTTTATCAAAACTATCAAACTATCTTTTGCAGACAGTTTGTCGCTTTGTTATCCAGTAGAATATCGGGTAGATACTATTTATTTGCAGTTACAACCGGATTTATTTGCGAACTGGACTCTATGACAGTAGGATGATTTCTAATGCCTCCGACTGATTCGTTTTGTAGTTTACCCGCAAACGCATTGCAGATTTATTACACTCAGGTATCGATTGTTCCGAACCTTTGTTATTGATTGATATAATAAACCATTTTGAAGAAAGTATCAAACAGTCAATAGTTGCTGTTCGACTTTCATTAAACTTGGTAATCTTCATATGAACTTAGCGAAGTACTCGGGAGAAATATGAATAACCAATTTTAAATTCGATTTCTTCGCGTTTCGCCTTCGGCTCATCAGTGCTTAATGCAGTTCAAATTGAAATTTTAAATTACCGTAACTGAATTAGTAACTAATTATTCATATATTTGCGTTCATCATCGACGATAGGTTCATGTTCATCGTTTCTAAAGCGTTTGTTTGTCGTCATTGGCACCCACATATTTCACTCAATAATAATCGTTTTGCAGACAACATAGATGGCTCTGCTTTCGAGGTGATTCTCACTCCGTCTGGGATTTCGCAGGGCAGTCACCTTGGACCCCTGATTTTCTCCCTGTACTTCAAATATTTTGATTCCTCCATTAGTACGTTTTGATGGTGGCCACATGCTTCTTTTAATGTGGGTGTCCGTGGAAAACAGTGACATTATTTGTTACACACAGACATTTTGTGATCTCGACAAACTGAGTCAAATGGTATATGACACGACCCTCCTGGCCTCGCTTGTAAAGTCGGTTTTCACAGAGATTGTATAACCTTTCTACAGACAGTAAAAAAGGTTTGGAACTGTGCACTTATTTCTTCAGAGATGGCTGAATAGATTTTCGCACGCTTATATTTAAATGAAAGTTCTGAGAAGCCATTAGTTCGGATCTAACTTCTGATTCTCGAAATAGTTTATGAACACACTTCGATCATTCCGATTTCCGGGTCCGGAAACACTAGAAATAGTGATGAAAAACTCTAAATTCGAACTCTCTTATTTCTCAAAGATGGTTCAACCGATACTCATAAACATAGATTCAAATGAAAGTTACAATGTTCTCATAAAAAAAAACCCAATACACTGAGGACTGTTTTAGACGGGGATACGTACCGCATAGAAAAACGCGTAGAATCGGAAATCCGCGTATAAAACGCCAAACTATAGAATTTTGTTTAATGACAAATGTCTTAGAAAAGCATTAAATGTCAAGATCTGGTGTAATCTAGAAAAACAGTTTTTTTTTTCGAAAAAAATCGAAAATTTTCTAAGAAAACCGGATAACTTTGAAAATTTGCGTAAAAAAACACATAACTTTGGGAATCTGCGTAACTTTGGAAATCCGCGTAAAAGAAGCCGCGTGAAAATCGCATGAAAACCGCTTAAAAATCGCATAAAAGTGTACAAATTCAGTTCTAACTTCCGGTTCCAGAGATGCAAAAAATAAATGACAAAATGTTAACTTACTGGCAGAATGATTTTTTTGTTTCGATTACAGAGGTTTTGACTTTAAACTGTCTGATTTTCACAAGTTGCGTTTCAAATAAGATTAAAATTCAACCTTTAATTTCTGAATTTTATTCAGATCTGACTTCCGGTTCCAGAATGGCAAGATAAATAGTGTAAAAAAATGCACGAATGTTTTTTTTTTCTATAAGTGGTCATGACGAGCATGAACTTAGCGAGGCACCCCTCACCCATGATAACGCAAATAGGTGAATAATTTGTTGCTAATTAGTTACGGTAACTTTGAATTTGTTGCTCAATTTTTTTTAATTTTTTTGAGTACTTCGCTAAGTTCATATGAAGTTAGCGAAGTACTCCAAAAAATAAAAAATAAAATTGAGCAACAAATTCAAAATTACCGTAACTAATTAGCAGCAAATTATTCACCTATTTGTGTTATCATCGGAGAGAGGTGCCTCGCTAAGTTCATGCTCATGTGGTCATGCAATAAGAAGCGAATTCCTTAAAATTGATTAGAACAATCTTCTAGTTTTCGTCAATACCTGTTCTTAGTTTCCGGAAGTACGCAACGGAAATAGTTATTGAAAACCCCCAAGCTCTTGTCGGAGATACGAGAAACGATTTTCCCAAACTTAGGTTGAACTACAAACAAATCCCGTTGAAATCGGTAACGAAATAAGAATCTTTGTAAGTATCCATTCTCAAACATAGAAAAAAGGCTGGTGGGTAGTGTCAGAGACATAACCGGATTGATGTGAATACGGATAATTTCCTCTAATTTGAAACAGATTTAATGAACATCTGAAATATCTGACACAACTTGTATATCCTGAAATCACCAAAATGCTTTAACACCAATCTGAATTTTCTGCATCGTTGTTCACTTATCGGAGTATTTTGCAACAATGCAAACGACCATCCTTGCAATTACCCATATATAAAGTGAAACTGCAATCTTATGCAATCGCTGTGGAAACCGACTTGTGTGTGTGTGTGTGTAACAGTTCGGCTGAAAAGTTCGTATCGTTTAATAGAAACACACATTTTTTGCCAAAATTCGTTTTTATTATTCAACATAATTGCCATCAGAGGCGATACAGCGATTATAGCGATCTTCCAACTTTTCGATACCATTTTTGTAGTACGATTTGTCCTTTGCCTCAAAATAGGCCTCAGTTTCAGCGATTACCTCTTCATTGCTTCTAAATTTTTTACCAGCGAGCATTCTCTTGAGATCTGAGAACAGGAAAAAGTCACTGGGGGGCAAATCTGGAGAATACGGTGGATGAGGGAGCAATTCGAAGCCCAATTCGTTCAATTTCAGCATGGTTTTCATCGACTTGTGACACGGTGCATTGTCTTGATGAAACAAAACTTTTTCCTTCTTCAAATGAGGCCGTTTCTTTTGAAATTTCGTCCTTCAAACGCTCTGATAACGCTATATAATAGTCACTGTTGATGGTTTTTCCCTTTTCAAGGTAGTCGATGAAAATTATACCATGCGAATCCCAAAATACAGACGCCATAACCTTACCGGCCGATTGTTGAGTCTTTCCAAGCTTTGGGTTCGGTTCATCGCGTGCAGTCCACTCAGCTGACTGTCGATTGGACTCCGGAGTGAAGTGATGGAACCATGTTTCGTCCATTGTTATATATCGACGAAAAAAATCGGTTTTATTTCGATATAACAGCTCTAAACACTGGTCAGAATCATCAATTCGTTGTTGTTTTTGATCGATTGTGAGCTCGCGCGGCACCCATTTTGCACAAAGCTTTCTCATATCCAAATATTCGTGAATAATATGTCCAACACGTTCCTTTGATATCTTTAGGGTGTGAGCTATCTTTATCAACTTCACTTTACGGTCATTGAAAATCATTTTGTTTATTATTTTTTTCACGTTTTCATCGGTAACAGCCTCTTTTGGACGTCCACTGCGTTCATCGTCTTCGGTGCTCATATGACCAGTACGAAATTTTGCAAACCACTTACGAATTGTTGCTTCGCCCAGTGCAGAGTCTGGAAAACACTCATCAAGCCATTTTTTGGTATCGGCGGCACTTTTTTTCATCAAAAAGTAGTGTTTCATCAACACACGAAATTCCTTTTTTTTCCATTTTTTTCACAATAACAAAAGTAGCTTCACTCAAAATGCAATATCTCACAAATTAATAATCAGACAGCTGTCAAATTTATACACGTATCTTTTGAAGGTTGGTACTAACTGAAAATGGTATGGAATTAATTCTAGTGGCGCCCTATCATAGAAACGATACGAACTTTTCAGCCGATCTGTTATGTGAGACAAATAATGTTACTCAATTTTTTCGGAGATGACTGAACCGACTTTCACAAACTCAGTTTCAAATGAAAGGTCTTATGGTCCCATAAGCTGCTATTGAATTTCATCTGGATCCGACTACCGGCTCCGGAATTACAAGGTAATATGTGGAAATTTATTAGAAAGCACACACTAAATTTTCTGCCAAATTTCTTGATCGATTTTCACAAACTAAAACGCAAATAGAAGATCTTAAAATTCTTCAAAAAGTCCCCGAAAAGTTGATCCGGATCTGACTTCCGGTTCCGGTAGTACAGCGCGATAAGTGAAAATTTGTCAGTCTCATGAGTAGTTTTTCACAAGTGATGGCAGAACGAGGTGCGGTTTCATAAAACTTACTGGTAAATTCATCTAGTTGGCAGATCCTGTTAGTTGGTGGATATATCTACCTTTATTTGGTACAACTAGTCTCCAGTTTTCGGTTCCGAAAGCACCGATAATAGTAAAGAAAAATTCCAAAAACGGAACTCACTTCGATTTCTCAGCAACGGTTAAACCGATTACCACTAATCTTGATTCAAAGCTCTCATTGTCTTTAAAGATGCTGTGCAATTTAATCCAGATCCAACTTCCGCTTCCGAAATTATAGGGCAATAAGTGTCGAAAATGACAATGCAAAACCAAAATGACAAGTGACGATGCAAAACCAGTACGCATCAGTACATGCTGGTACGGAAGAAGAAAACACCACCGCCTTTAGGAACGAAGCACACAGCGCGCTTTGTTCGATTTCGAAAACCGTGTTCGGGACTCCGAAACCGGAAGTCAGATGCGAATATAATTCAGAAACTTTGTGTTGGACATCTTCGCGAAAATCAGAGCACATTTTTGTGACATACACTAACTAACACATTTCTCGAGGTACTAAGTCGAACGGTATATACACAAATTCGTTTTTCGGAGCGGATATGGGGCTCGAATACCGGTATTCTGACCAAATTTTTGAGCTCGAACCCGAATTTCAAGTCCACCTGGTGGTGTGATGATGCCTTTCTCTTTCATCGAAACAATCTCATTAAAGTATTGTTTGTCTTTTTATTAGGATAATTCCTGACACTAATTTTCGACATCAACTCATTCAGACTGATTCGTATCTCCTGAACCAGAAGTCACAGCCATTCGATCTACACACTTGATTTGGATGGGTTTAGAAATAAAAATTCGGGTTCGGATCGAGTAATTTCAGTTTTTTCAGATGGATTTTACGTTTAATCGGGATTAGGATTTTTTTTTATTTCGATTACAGAGATTTAAACCTTTAAGTCGTTCACCTTTTCAGTACAGAAAAAAATTCTGATTCCTTGTGCGGGTTTGAGAATCGAACTCAGGCGGGCTGCGTCAAAGACATCGACTTACCCATCACGCTATAGCCGTCCCCAGATTCAAGAATTTTCTTACCCGACCATATGTACCAAAGAGGAAATTGTGGGAAAAAAGTATTACCATAAGGGCTAGACTTGGTCTAGAAAATGTCCCTTAAATCCATGAAACTTTCGGTCGCTGTAATTGACTTATTCGGGACCATGGAAATCACATTCAAGAAAGCAGAAGAAGAAGCAGCCCGTCGATGTTTGCAGATCCGAATCGCTGCCTCTGAAAGTTACTTTTCTTCATATTCTATCATTTTTATTTACGTTTCGTCTTCGACTCATCAGTACAGTTAGGAGTACATGTTGAAGCGCTGGTGCGACTTAGCTGTTCAAAAATGAACTGCTAATGCTCTGATGAGTCGAAGACGAAATGTGCATAAAAGTGAAAATCGCTATGATTATCTATTTAATAATATAATATTTAAGGCACACGGCTTAAACTCCAATATGCTGAGGGAATTCATAAGCACTTAGTGCAAATCGGATGCTATAACTGAACGCCTAAATGACCGCATATTTTTCGTTCCTAGTTGGAAATCAATAAAAATTATCTTGAAAGATTGATTAAATTAGATTAGATCCTTTCCAATAATGTAGCTTGTTACTCAAAAAGTCTCATAAAACTACAATATGTTCAAAATCCACATGAAAAACATGTTATACTATCATGTGTCGGTGCAACGATACTTTCAATAAACTCTCCGAGAATTTCCGCGAAAGTCTATCAACGCAGAACGACATGATAGGGACCCCGTCCCGCAAGAAACGAATGCAAAGTATAATTAAAACCCTCTCAACATAGATCCGATTAAAGGGAAAAGTTCGGCAGACCTTCGTCCGGATACTTTTGCTACTTTTATTTGGGAAAATATTTTCAATGAAGCTGTTGTGTACTGGAGCTACCAGTCCGGTAGCGTCGAAATTGAAACTAAGTTTGCAAAAATCCGATTTGAACCCAAAAATACACACCAAAAAATATAAATCAAACAACCAAAGTCTGCTCACAACTGACGACTACTCTTGGCAAGGGTGACCCGAAAGGGGAGCAAAATAAAGTAGATTTTTTTTTCACAGCCCAAACCCGAGCCGGCCAGTATTATTTTTGTTAGGATCGTCGTCGTCGTCGTCCGCCATGATAGTACATAACAAAGCGGTAGCGGTAAACCGCAAAGTTGTTGAAAAAATCTGGCCAAAAATATGCTGTTTATTTTCTCTCGTCTCCTCGTCTCGTCGTCATCATCGTCGTCGCCGTTGTCGTTTTTCACAGGCCACAGTTGAAGTTCATTATTATAGTTTTTTTTCAGCCATGCAGATTAGAGGCTGCTTTCATTATCAGCATACACATCGGCTTATGTTTCACATGTCGTTGCTTTTTATAGAGTGTTGCAACAACATTTTTTGTTGTTGTTGGTGGTGTTATTTCAGTCTCGAATGTACGGGGAAATACTGTGTGAGAGAGAGAGACTGACGGGAGACTGACTGCAAGTAAACCGTATTCGTTACTAGGCAGGATATCAACATGATATGAGACAGCACTTCCGTCGTTCGGAAAGCTGAAATTTTCTCACGAAACGGATGGCCACAAGCCATCGTTGGGAGTTTGCAACTGTCAGGTAAATAACTGTAACGAATATGGGAGATTTTCGATACATTGAAAATCGATTCCTTTTTTTATGGTAAACGAATTCATAACTAGTTACTATGAAAAACCGTGATGCGATAAAATTGATATATCATTTGCGAAGGATTAGAGTCCCTCAGAAGCGATATTCACAAAGTGGTACTCAACAAGTCTCCAAATTACCATGCTGACAGCAGAACAGAACATCAACTGAATTGCCTATATATCGGACTGATTTCCTATAGGCAACTGGCAAAATATGGGTTTTTGTACATCTTTTACGTTATATTGGTTAAGGAAATTGCACATTAGAGCCTGCAATTGCAAATTCCTTATCAGATCATCAATTTTTGGGTAACTTTATCAACAAAACAAACATGAGCTCATAAAACCTGAAAATAATCTTGACTTAGTCTACGTCATTTATGGAAATTCTCAGCAACTTCCGGATTTTGTTTCATCCCGTTTGTTCGGTAACTACTTAGAAACATAAAATGACCAGTACATACTTCCAGGATAAATATATTTCAAATCGGTAGGTTAGGGCTACAATGCCCATTTGAACACTGGCTACACAGATTGAACACGAATCCATTATCGGACTATTGTGTATTTGGAATTTACTTAGCTTGGTAACCAATCAAGTATTGGTCCGTGTGTTTGTAATCGCAAAAATCTAACGCATGTAACGCTTCTCAACACCTGAATTTCACAAAAAAAAGGTAACGCATGTCCAGAGATGTCCATCTTCTCTGTTTGACGAAGAGCAAGCAAAATTTCTCCCCTCGCACTGACAACTTCAACGAGAGCTCTTCTCTTTCACATATATACACCACTGTTGTATAAAGTGTGCACGCATCATGAGTGCGTTTGTTTATTTCCTTTTACCTCTTCCACTGAATCGCACCAAAGTGCTAGAGCATTAGCTAATAAATTCTCTGAGGTGGATGCAGATACTTTCACAGAGGTGTACACGCCGGTGAGCACTCTGGTGTATGGTTTGCGTAGAAGAAGCGTGGGGCACGCAAAATCAGCAAAATAAAACAATTTATCGTAAAATTTTCAGTTTTCATTGCAAATTTTTCATAGCAAGGCCAGATCTACTCTCTATTAATTGAAGATCACAGAAGTGTTCGCTCACCATCACGCGCCAGTGGTCACTTGGGTGTATTTAGACGAGAGCGCGTGAGAGCGATTCATGCGAAGAGAATGTGTTTCACTCGCGTCAGCTGCTTTAACCACAAGCACACACTCAAATGCTGTCTATTCGACACTGAGAAGAAGTGCGCTTTCCTCTTTATGCGATGCTTCGTTTTTTGCATCCTCGGTGTGGACAAGAATCTGACGCCAGCGTGTATCACTCTGGTGAAATGCCATCTCTGCGCATGTCACGCTTCGTAACGCCTGTAATATACAAAACAGTAACGCTTCGTAACGCCTATAACTCACAAAAATATAACGCATGTAACGCTTCCTAACGCCTATAATCTACAAAAAATCTCGTTTGCAACGCTCCATAACACCTATAATCAACAATAAAGTAACACACGTAACGGTTCGTAACGCCTGAAATTAAAAAAAAGTACCGTAGGTAACGATTCATAACGCCTATAACCTACAAAAAGTAACGCTTCGTAACGCCTAATCTACAAAAAACAACGCATGTAACGCTTCGTAACGCCTGTAATAGACAGAAAACTCACGTATATAACGCTCCGTAACGCCTATAACCTACAAAAAAGTAACGCATGTAACGCTTCGTTACGCCTATGATCTACAAAAAAAGTAACGCATGTAGCGCTTCATAACGCCTATAACTCACAAAAAATCACGCATATAATGCTTCGTATTGCCTGAAACTCACAAAAATAGTAACGCATGTAACGCTTCCTAACGCCTATAATATACAAAAAAGTAACGCATGTTATGCTTCGTAACGCCTGTAATCTACAAAAAAATAACACATGTAACGCTTTGCAACGCCTGTAATATACAAAAAATTCAGGTGTGTAACGCCTGCAATCTGCAATAAAGTAACAACGCATGTAACTCTTCGTAACGACTCAAACTCACAAAAAAGTAACGCATTTACCGCTTCATAATGCCTATAATCTGCAAAACTAGTAACGCATGTAGTGCTCCATAACGCCTATAGCTCATAAAGAATCACGCATGTAACGCTTCGTAACGCCTATAATCTACAAAAAAGTAACGCATGTACCGGTCCCGGGTTGGCGATTCAATACATAGGACGCTGGTCTTACAAACCAGTTGTCGTATGTTCGAGTCCCGACCTGGAAGGATTCTTGATGTCAGTAGGATCCATAGTACTAGCCATGCAATGATTCTATACACTAAGAATCGGCTGCAAAGTCTGTTGAAACAGAAAGGCTAAATTCCACAAAAGGAATGTAATGCCAAGACTTTGCTTTGCTTTGCTAAGTAGCGCTTCATAACGCCTATAACTCACATAAAATCACGCATGTAACTCTTCGTAACGCCTGAAACTTACAAAAAAGTAACGCATGTAATGCATGTAACATGTAATTTTTAATTTCTCATATTACCAATATCGATAGTTTTTTACTAATATCTAACAGGAAACTGATTTAGACCGAAAGTTGAATGGGAAAGTTTGTAAACCTGCAAATCAACAAATGATACTCTTACACCAACCGTGAAACTGCTTCGCCAATTGAGGCACCCTGGATATAGTAGAAATTTTTACAGTTTTCATTTATCTACCATCCATTTCCCATCCGTTTTTCGTTTGGATTCGATAGGAAAGTGTAAACTTAGTGAGTATGGATTTTACTTCATCACGAGTAAAAAAAATCAGAATTTCGAAATTTTCGAAAATAAATAAATTTTCGGATTTTCCGTTTCAATAATTTGTTATATTCTTTTAAAAATCATTTATAGGTTGTTGGTACCTCGTGGGTGATCCAGTTTTGTGAAAAGTGCACATGAAAAACTTTTACGTTTTTACGTTTTGTCTTCGACTCATCAGTGCATTGGTAGTTTATGTTGAGCTACTAATGCCACCTCGCGGTTCATCATAAACCTATAGTTTTTTTTATTCAATAATATAATTTTTAAGGCACACTGCTTAAGCTCCCAAGATGCAAAGGGCTGTAAACCTATAGTTATTTCTCGTAAAGCGGTAGTGCTTAAATAATTAAGCACCTCGAAAAAGTCCCTATGCAAAATTTTATCTTAAACGATTCTCAATGTAAGGTCGTCGTTTATATGAAATTTACGAAATCGAATTTTTATGCTAATCTCGACATTTCATGCGTTTCGCATAAAAAAACTTACTATGGACGAGTGAAATGTCTGAAATCGAAGTCGATTTGGCATATGGGCTTTCTTGAGGTGCTTGAACGTTTGAGCACTACCGCTTTACGCAATTAACGATGACCCCTAAATATTGGTACCCTACTGGTCACCCACGAGGTATCAAAAACCCGCTGAATGATGACTACTATCTGATGACGACCATGTTTTTTCGTTTCGCTTGTCAATAGCATCCTACACTTTACGTCTGCTTAGCGATTTATGTTGAACCGCGAGGTGGCATTAGCAGCTCAACATAAACTGCTAGTGCATTTTTTTTGTCATTGAAGCATTATAATTTTGATTCATTTCAAATTTAGTTATTTTAGAAGTATCTCAAACTGTAATGCCTCTGACAATACTGATCTGAAATTTAGTTCCGGAATCAACTTAGAATCAGATACATTGATTATCCATAAAATCCACTTTAAAGACCTCTTATTTACAATTTTTGTGTGAGTGTATTTTTTTTCGTTACCGCGCAATTTTCATTGAGAGAACTAGCAAACGATGACTGCAGTTACTATATTCAGATGATTTGGCCTCATTTGTTTAACGTTTCGTTTTCGATTCATCAGTGTACCAGCAGTTTATGTTGAATGACTAATGCCACCTCGCGGTTCAACCGCTAAGTAGACGTAAAGTAAATGTTTTTTTTTCTTGTAAATCACAAAACACTTATTGTTACATAATTCCGATAAAAAATAGCCTCTTCATGACCAAGTTACTGTCCAAAACGCGAGAACCGGTTGTATCTTCAAATTTGAAGCTGGAACAAGAACCAAGATGTTTTTTAAGTTTCGGATTTTGGCTAATTTTCTGAAAAATTATAAGAATATAAGTGAAAAGTTCAATTGTTAACATGAAAATTTCATATTGTATTGTTTATAAAAAAAAGTTCACAACATATCAAGATGTTGTCGTTTACTAGATAATGTAGTTATAAGTCTCCTCAAAATTTGGAAACGAAAAAAAAATTTTTTTTAAAGTTTCATGGTGGCCTTACCCCTTAATAAAATCAGTACCTTTGAAATACCGAAGCCCCTGTTAGTTCAATCCAAGATGCATTTCTCCATATTATCTTGAAACTAAGTACAGTCACTTAATTAGCTTGCACAAAGAAACTACTGAACTTTTGTATTTACTTCATCCATTGGGGTCTGTGCAGACTTCTTTGCAGCCAATATAGCTGCTTTTGTTCAAAATTTTCGAGCTCAATAATGCTCGATAGGTGGGAACTCTGGGCAGTTATGTGGATACGTCTTTTCGGAAAAAAAAACATGGACTCTATTCACTTTATACCGTTCCAAAACATCTTTGACTTGGTGACAAGATGCCAAATTATCCCAAAATAGCGAGACAGCGTCATGGCTACGTAGGAATGGTGACAATCGCTTCTTAAGTCATTCTTCACGATATACTTCCTTGCCTTGGCCCCTCCCGAAATCGATCACCTTCATGGATTGCTTTTTACACACTGTTTACACATTCTTTTTTACAGATTATAAGACCTAAAAAGAATTTCTTTTTAAAACAAAACATTTTTGAAATGCAAAACGGCGAAGGAAACCAAACAAAAGTTTTGATATGTAATCATGAGGCTAGTGCTCCAGCAGATTGCACATTAGAACTGTGGTTTCCAGGGTTACGATTATTTCCGATGCGCTTACAAAGGACAATGTCAAAACTACATGAAATGGTGTTGGATGACTGAAAAAAGAAGGTGCGCGAGTTAACAGATAGTTTGCGTAAGATTTTGGTGTCGATTGGTAACTGTTGACGAAATCGGAATCTAGAATAACACACCAGAGAAATTCCTTGACAAACTAACATCCCAATTGCCTCGAATTATCACGATCTCATTGCGCTTATTTTTTCCAAAATCGCAAGCCATCTATAAGAAATCGATGTAAGTTTCATTTTGGAGTTTTCGACTGTTACTTCTAGGACCGAAAAACTGGGAACCGCTGAAGTAAGTTTGCAAGTATGTCTTTAAAATTGAAGTAGTATTGAGGAACGTTAGGAAGGCTTTTTTGTTGTTCACGAGTTGAAACAAGGGACCAACCATGGACCACTTATTTTCATGCTATTCAATAATGATCTTCGCAGTAAAACTATTTCACGTCATCGGAAAATTTGTGGATTGTGGTACTCTAAAAATGGACATTGAGATGGTTTTGTTACATGCTACATGTTCTTTTGTTTTAAAAAATTGATTTTATTCAATAAGCAGGCACAAGTTCATCAGTATGTGAAATATTTCCCCATTTCTAGAGATGGGGTGTTCAAATTGTCGCGAACAAGCGATACACCAGTTTTCGTTTCTTTCAAATGTAAAGTCTACTGCTCTCAGGAACACAATTTTATTTGTAGGGGAAAGTCTTATAAAGCGCCCCTGCTAGCCAAAATGCCCCCTTCCCTTTCTTAATCATTGAAGACTTTTCTGAACCAAAGTTTTATCACTAACACTATCTTTTAGTAGGATCTTTCTGCTATGCAAGTTTGGTGGTTGTCGTTTGCAGGAAAGTATGAAAAAACTAAAAATTTCATTTGGCAGCTTTTCGATGTAAAGTTTTGCTTCGACTAAATAGATGTTTTATCCACCATTTCTTTGACATACTGATTATCTCAAAACAGTAACTTTATGGACATTTCAAGAAGCACAATGTATCGTTGTTGCGGGATAAAATGTCTTTTGTTGTGTGTCATGTCACTGATTTGTTGTGAGACATATTTTACGGTTGCTGGGGCATTATGTCTGAGGCGAGCGAAAATAACCAAGAATGTGGCCGTTTTGGAAAATGTGTTTATATCAATCAATTCTCATCTTTTCTATTGGAATCATTGAAAATTATGTTCCTCATCAGTATTGCAATGAAATACTTACATTCTCGAGGAAAATATATCAATACACTTGGAAATATCTCAATGTTTTCTTAAGGGGGGCATATTATAACACTTTACCCTATGTGTGTAGGGTCGATTCCACATTTAGTCCCAGGTTGGCGGTTCAATGCATAGGACGCTGGTCTTACAAGCCAGTTGTCGTATGTTCGAGCCCCGACCTGGAAGGATTCTTAGTGTCAGTAGGATCCATACTACTAGCCATGCAATGATTCTGTACACTAAGAATCGGCTGCGAAGTCTGTTGAAACAGAAAGGCCAAATTCCACAAAAGGAATGTAATGCCAAGACTTTGACTAGGGTCGATTCCAACCGTACATGGAATGCGATAACGAAATGTCATTAATGTAAAGGCTGAGGATTCGAATAACGGAATTCTAACGGAAAGAAATAACCAGTTTACCGTAGTTTGTGTATCAGTCCGTTGTTCCATTCAAAGCAATGAACAAAGCGGACAATCTGACCAAAATTGGTGCACGTTATGGAGAAATTCAAGGAAAACCTGTAGTTTTCAATTGATTTAACAGTGCCTATCGTCATTTTTGCTGCGTTACTTATTTTAGGAACCTCATACCTCATTTTAGACTTAAGTAAAATGTAGTTAGTCTGCGGGATAAGTTTTTCAATATGTATATTGAACGTAATAAAAAAATCATGTTTGACCGAGAGCAAAAAAAACTATCCATTTATTTGTGTCTTAGTCTAACTTTGAGCCGTCTTGAGCTAGTTTTAAATATGATCTGTATCTAACGTGGAAAACAAACTGGAAAATTGATATGCGAATTCAATTATGTAATGAAAACCGCGAATATGTTACAACAGAGACGGGACTCGAACTCGTAGCCAGTTCCTAACCTGGGAAATTGTTTTGCCAATTGAACATTAAGAGATAGCCTAATTGACTAGAAGAACCGTGCATGCTTTGCTTTACTTGGCCGCCACAGCATTCAATTATAGTCCTATCTCTATGAAAACCAATCCAACAGAAAACAACACACACCGCATCGCAAGTCTTCACTTCTTTATTTTCTACTTTGCCGTCAGATGCTGTGTTGAGATTTTTTGTTCTTGTCACATCTGCATCATACGACGATCTCAGCTATGTGATAGCAGCAGTGACGATTGTGATCAGTGTCGGCGACAAAGCGTTTGCTCAATTTTTTAAACTGAGAAAGTCACACATCTGGACTATAAATAATTTGAAGGATTCTGGAATTTAACAAAATTTGAACATTTTTGGACTTTCATTTTATTCAAACCCTATGAAAAAGTTCTAGTAGTCAAAAAGTTGAAAGTAAATTGTTTAAAAAATGGTAGAATCTTAAGAATGACGAAGTCATTTTCATCGAAAAGTAACACAACTAATAAAAAGGTAAAAAAAATCATTCAACTGACTTAACTTCAAAATTTCTAAATCGTCAATACTTTCCGCCACGGGCGAGTTGCAAAGCTTTTCTAGCAAACGTTCGGTGGGTAATTCGTCGCTGTCCAAATTTCCCTCATACTCGCACCAGCACGATCGTCGGTATTTCCAGCCCTCATGACACATTGTTTGTGTATGGTATTTGCGATGTTCACTCCGGCGATAATTCACGCGGCCAAGAATTCATCCGGCGGTTCATTTAATCAGCTGCCAGGAAAGCATGGCCTGCTAAATGAACTCCGTAGCTTTTCCATCTGCCATCCTCCTTTGAACGTTCAGTAGCTAAACCAGGCAACCCCACTTTGGTTCACTCGGGCTGTGCTTGGATCAAAGCACACTGTAAATCTTCGGACGAGTCACACGGGAGTGACTGCGAACGGTTACCGGGCGGGAAGAATGAACACATTCGTGCGCTCTCGCTCACTCGCTCGGCCCGCATAGCATAGTGTTACAAAAGCTACAGGCACCAACGCAAAAACCACTTCTTCTCGTTGTTGTTGTTGCTGTTGGGGGCGAGGATTTTGTGGTTGCGTACGCTTTGTGTCTTTTCCCATTCATCAGTTCTCGGTTGCTGCTGGACGTAGCGAGACGATTCTCACCGTTCCCAAGTTCAAGCTGTGCTCGAAAGTGTGTTCCCGGCCGCGCTCAACAACACACGGTTAGTACTCTGGTAGCCTGGATGCCCCCCTGTTCGCGGAAAACCGTTTTTGTTGTGTCCGTTCGCGGTTTAATGCGCGGTTTTATCCGAAGAAGTGAAGTGTAGTGTTTTGGTTTTTTTTCGCGTGCAATTGTTGGCGGTGTGGTGGCGGTAGAAACGCGCCCTAGCCACGCTGAATGCGGTTATCCTGAACTTGAACTGCAATCGAAAGGGCCCCAGCCCTCCCCGACCAAAGAGACTACCAACCACCATCACCACCACCAAAGGAGAAAGCTCAGTGCCGTCTTCGACCGGTCGGGGAAGTGAATACGGTTTTACTTCCGTGGGTAGACCACAAAGTTTTTCGGTTAGTTGTGACGGGGTTTCGGTCGGATTTGACGTGAGGTGAGCAGTAGTTACTGAAACACTGGATTTTAGTGAAAACTATGCATTAAAATTAAGTGCCAAGAAGTTCCTGCCCGGTAGTGGAACACAGCTGAAGACGTGGTATGCAAATGATCGTTTTTCCCTCTTAGTGAATCTACTAGTTTGTGACAATGCTAGAAAACTGGCTCACGAAGGGTTCAGTGAGA
Organism: Malaya genurostris; assembly: GCF_030247185.1. Lineage (NCBI taxonomy): Eukaryota > Metazoa > Arthropoda > Insecta > Diptera > Culicidae > Malaya > Malaya genurostris. The sequence continues at coordinate 151,889,393 of NC_080570.1, forward strand.
TTCCGCCGGTTCCACTAGCCTGACTGAGTCATTATTCGATCATATTTATGATGGTGATGATGATGATGATGCTAATAGACTGTAGCCAAATCGTACGACGAATGCCTTTCTTATCCCTCAAGTATGTTTGTATGTTTGTATGACTAATTGAATGTAAATGAGATCGACGGACGAGAACGGCAAGGTAATAGAGATTACTAGTTTCATTGTTTGCTTACAGTAGTGCTCCACTTGAAAAGTTACTTGAAACAGTTGCTCTAGTAATTCACGATGTACTGCTAACGCACTAAGAAGTCGAAGACGAAATATAAACGAATCAACAACAAAAAATCCAACATGTTTTTTTCCTGTTGAGCATTTTTGGCTATTATATAAAACTCAAAGGATATCGATTAATTTTAGGACATAAATTTTGAATTTATTGATAAAATTTTGTTAGCAAGAATGAGCAAAAATAAAGTTTTTTTTTCAATTTTGAGATTAGTGTTGAGTTAATATTTTCTCGGAGATGACTGAGCGAATTTCTACAAGCTTATTTGAAATCTTCTCTTGAATCATTGATCAAGCGTGAAGACCTAAAAGCGATCACTTCCGGTTCCGGAGATATAATGGTATAAGTGACGTAAGCGACAAAAGGTTCTTTTCTTATTTTTTTTCATTCATCTCTTCGGTCCAGAAAAGCTTTCTGGTCCTATGTGCGGGGTTGGGGATCGAACCCAGGTGGGCTACGTGAAAGCCATCGACTAACCCATCACGACGCTATACCTGTCCCCGGGAGATATAATAGTAAAAGTGGCGTAAACGACAAAACTGACATTACCGCGCAATTTTCTCGGATATGGGTAAACCGATTTCAGTACTTTTGGACTTATTCGACACTACAATTGGGCTGTGGATCGAGTTCCAAAATAATATGACTGACACTTGAAGTTTGGGATATATAATCATATAAGTAACGTATCCGACAAGTGGCGGTTTCTTTTTCGAAACGCAATTTTTTTTTCAAAATGTGACCAATGATCAAGTTCAAATGTATTATTGCTGATACATTTGGTTTGAGGAGTGTGGCCGAATATGTGACGTAAGCACTGAAGCATACTTTTGTGAGCTACCCGAATTGTTCTGAATAATTTTTTAACAAAAATTGAGCCCACATTCGAGTTAGAAAGTATCCTAATAAAAAAGGCAAAACAAGTCCTAATGGGACTGTGTGTTTTAGAAGTGCTCAATTGATTTCCTACCACTTCTTCTTAGATTCCATTTGCAAATACCTACAATTTGAAAATCAATTCTGAGTCGAATTGGTATCTCAATCAGTGCTAAGAGAACAGTTTACCAAACTTATGATGGATGTAAAGTTTCATCCACATCGAAGCAATTCCGATTTTGCGTTGTTTGTTTCTGGGATTGCACTGCATTGCACTGGGATTGCAGGTATTGGTACAACAACCGACAATTCCGCCATCCATGAGAGTTAATACAGTCGTATCAAAAACGCTTTTCACATTTGTTTATTCCCTTTCATAGCACTTCAAGTCTCGCTGGTGTCATGTCCTTGAGTACAAAATGCACCGAATTAGCCTCATATAACTCCGGCACATTTGCTTCTCTTTAACAGTGGCATGCTGCTAAATCTCCACTCCAAAAAAAATTGAATTTTACAGGGGACTTAATCATACGATGTAATTCATAAAGACCTAATTTGCCAAATGACGGAAAATTTTATTTGTAATGACATAATGTTAGATGAGCTTGAATTTTACTGGTTTCGACTGTAACTTGCGTTCTGCTAGCTGGTGCGACTGTATGAATTTAAATGCACCATTTATCAGCCAAGCAGATGTATGCTTCTGTGGGTCAGTCGATTAACTGATGTACTTACGATCAAATAATTCTCGGTTCAAGTCGCGGCGGGTGCTATTAGTATTCTTTTTTTTATTTCAATGAATTTCATGTCATGGAGTTTTAGACACAATAAATGTTCTTCCACGTAAATTTGCGCGACGCCCCATTTATGCGCATATAATAAGATGTAAAATCACAGGGTTTTTTATAAGTGTGTACCCATAAAAGTGGTTTTCCGATGTGTTGAGTCAAAGACGTTTCAATCAGGAGAAATCCACCATTTATAGTTCCTGTTGTGTCGAAAACTTCACTTTGCTTTCCACAGTTGCAGATAGTCTGCCAGATTCGAAATTGTAATTCTAATTATTACATTTTCTTCCTTGTGAAACGATCATCAACTTTGAAACACAGAAATTCGTAATAGTTGGTACAATCGTACTCCATCGAAAAATATTAGAACCATATTTGTTTCATTTTGCCATTAGGGTGACCATGTTACGGTGAATAAAATAAATGGTTTTGAGTTGAAATTTTTCCAAAATTATGTTATTTTATTTATTTCATAAATAAAATATGAAATAAAAGAAAACATGTAGCGCCCTTAATCCACAAACCATGAAAACCGTTAAAAATCGGTTCAGTGGTTAGCAAGCTATGAATTTTTAGAAAAAAAAGCCAGTTTTCCAAAAAAAAACGTGATTAATCCACCTAGCAGTGAACCTTGAGTGAAATTATTTGTCACACACGCATTTGCTGATCTCAACGAACTGATTCGAATGGTATATGGATGTTATGTTCTTCCAGCATTTATTGCTGTAAGTAGTTTAAAACAATATAATTAAAAAAAATCTTCCATCATCTGGATTACATATGCCATATTCGAACGATTATGTTGCCAAAAACGAGCCGTGCTAAAATCGGTCCGAGGCAAATTGTCATGAAAAAGGATGCTGTACACAGTCTTTTTGGTACTTAGCAACAATTGTATGTAACAGTATAAAAAATCGTGTTTTCCGTTGCTCCCAAGCATTTCTTTGTCATACAGCGCTCAAAACTCCTACTGCTGGAATAGGGGGAAAAGTCGTTTACACAAAAATTTCGATATCTCCGTTAAAAATGGACGAATTTTAACAATCTATGGCTTGTTGAATAGGTATTATCGTGCGGAATCTAAGTCTGAAAACATATTCTGTTTTCAAGGTCAATTGTGACAGATACTGTCAAAAAACTGAAAATTTTGACATAAAACTTCGAATAACTCAAAAAGTAAACATCCGATCTCAAAACCATTCAATAGCGTTTTGGGTGACGGGGAGACCTTTCATTTGCGACCAGTTTGATCAAAATCGGTCCAGCCATCTCTGAGATATCGACCTCTTAGTTGACAACACACATACAGACACACACACACACACAGACATTTGCTCAGTTCGTCGAGCTGAATCGATTGGTATATGTCATTCGGCCCTCCGGGCCTCGGAAAAATTTTCGAAAGTTTGAGCGAATTCTATACCTATTTTTTATATATATAAAAACGTGTTTAATCCACCTAGCAGTGAGATGATACCTATTTTTATCAATCCGCAAGTGTTTTTTGCATGAATATTCTTCGGTGTTTAAGTTTTCATGACATTATTTTAATGACCCTCGTTTTAAGCGACAATTTGAGATTTTAATCACTCATTACTCTGTAATGTCGAAACTGCAAATCGGATCGAATTTGAATCTAGAAGTGTGATAATCGATTAAACATGCCATGATATGTAAGTTCCACTCTAGAGTTTACGGTAATTTAAGGTACTTCCAGAGCCGGTATTCAGGAACCAGCATAACCCAAACCGATTCGTATGGCCATATGACGAATAAATTACAACAGTTTTGAGTTCAACTTTGAAGCTTTTCGGGATTGTCATCTTCTATATCGGTTTGAATTTTAAAAATTCATCATCATGTAATTCGAGAACCGGAAGTCATAATTGGATAAAATAATTAATTTTTGTATAAGTTTGTTTTAATTAAAATTTTTGTTTCTGAAATTTGATTAGGCTTTTTTTGAGAAAACGATTGAGCTTTGAGAAACGATTTTATACTGGAACCGGAATTCTAAAAGCGGTATGGCCGAAGTCAGATAAATTCACCTGAGTAGCTGTACACTTTACATTTGTTTCAAAACATTTGAAAATCAGTTAAGACATCTTTGAGAGATCATAGCACGAATTAAATTTTTAGGTGCCTTCTGATCGACAACTGAATACCACTAAAACTGAAAAAAGTTAATTTTTTTATCGACTATCCAAATCTGCTAACCCGATAAACCTGATTAAATTATGTGGAATAGACATTTTTATACAATCCCCGAAACCGGAAGTTGGATCTGACTGAAAAGCAAGATGTTTTATAGAACTTTGAAACTTTTCATTTGAATCTTAGATGATTCTTAGATTTCATTTGAATCTTAGATCGGTTCAGCCATCTTCAAGAAAAATGAGTTACACAATTTTGATTTCGTTTCACATATCATCCTGTAGTTCCGAAACCAGAGGTCGGAACCAAACATAATGCAGGAACTTTGTTTGGGAGCATACGGCTTTTCGTATGAATCTGAATTTGTAGAAAAGAAATTTTCCGAGAAAATTAATTGAAGTTATTTGTCACACACGCATTTGCTGATCTCGACGAACTGATTCGAATGGTATATGGATGTTATGTTGTTCCAGCATTTATTGCTGTAAGTAGTTTAAAACAAAATAATTAAAAAAAATTCTGCCATCATCTGGTTTATATATGTCATATTCGAACGATTATGTTGCCAAAAACGAGCCGTGCCAAAATCGGTCCGAGGCTAAATGTCATGAAAAAGAATGCTGTACACAATCCTTTTGGTTCTTAGAAACAATTGTATGTAACAGTATAAAAAATCGTGTTTTCCGTTGCTCCCAAGCATTTCTTTGTCATACAGCGCTCAAAACTCCTACTGCTGGAATAGGGGGAAAAGTCGCTTACAGAAAAATTTCGATATCTCCGTTTAAAATGGACGGATTTTAACAATCTATGGCTTGTTGGATAGGTATTACCGTGCGGAATCTAAGTCTGAAAACATATTCTGTTTTCAAGGTCAATTGTGACAGATACTGTCAAAAAACTGAAAATTTTGACATAAAACTTTGTATAACTCAAAAAGTAAACATCCGATCTCAAAACCATTCAATAGCGTTTTGGGTGACGGGGAGACCTTTCATTTGCGACCAGTTTGATCAAAATCGGTCCAGCCATCTCTGAGATATCGACCTCTTAGTTGACAACACACATACAGACACACACACACACAGACATTTGCTCAGTTCGTCGAGCTGAATCGATTGGTATATGTCATTCGGCCCTCCGGGCCTCGGAAAAATTTTCGAAAGTTTGAGCGAATTCTATACCTATTTTTTATATATATAAAAATAGGTAAAAAAGGTAAAAAACGATTTTCTGATCCACCCTAACATAGGAAATGGTAACTCTAAAGGTAAAATGAAATACATGCCGGTCTAATATTTTTCGATACCAAATATTACGAATATTCGAGAGAAATAGTAAGTCGCATAACTTTTTTTCATGGAATTGCTAAAATTATCTTTTTTTATAAAAGTTTTTTTATTCAGGCATTTTAGAATACAAGCTTTACGTGGCCGATTGAGCCATGTTTCTATTAGATAAAATATTTTTTTTACCATTGGATCTCGTTGGCACCCTTTTTCTAGAGGGAGAAGAGCTTCCATTTTTATCTTGCGATGATTAAGGGGCACTTTGTTCGAGGCTCGTCTCGTAATCCATTGCCGCATCGGTGGTATCGTTGTTGGTTCGTTTTTTCTTCGTTTTCCTTGTAATTCGCAGTCTTGGGCTCGTTGTTAGTTGTTGTATACCTTGTTGTACATTAGTTGCAGTTGCTGGTTGGATTGATGGTGAAACAAGAGTTTTGATCTCACTAGTTTCCGTTGTTGAGCGGTTGTCCTTGTTTTTGTTTGAAGATGTCCTTTTCGCAGTTTCAGTGCAAGGTTTGCCGTAGTGTGCAGGTTGTTCACAAAACTGACATGTGACCAGTTGATTTTCATACGTAATTAACGTTTTACACGGATCTATTCCGTCTTGATCACAAATTATGTAAGATGGAATTGCTTTACGTAGTTGCATACGTACCACTCGCACGCCATTCCGGAAACCCGGAAAAAACTCCACCATACTTCTCTTTCGATGGAAAGAACTTCACCGTACTGCGACATACTTTCCCGGACGAACCCATCGCTGGTCTGCGGGGGAAGGTCATGCACGCGTACTTCTATGGCATTGTTTACCATGTACACAGGAATTTTATATTTAACATTGTCATGATCAATACTGTGCACCCCGTTATTAACCGAAGCAAATGCAATTGCATTTCTTTCACGTTTGAACATAATGTACACACAGTTAGACGCCTTGTTGAATTGAATCTCACTTACATCATTAACGTTTAGATGCATTCGTTCCTTAAGCAAGATTTCAATTTCGGTTGCTGCTGGTCTAACTTTGCAGCGCTTGAAATCAATATAAATTGAATTTGGCCGTGTAGGCCCAGTTTCAGGCTTTGTTAAATCGTATTTGCCCATTTCGTACACTCTATTGTTCACCACACTGTATTGTCTTTTTTTTTATCGTCTCGACCGTAAGCAATTTTCGACTGTGTCGGATGAGATGCAAGCACGAACTGAAATTATCTTTTCTGGTGATTATGTGGTCTAACATAAAAATAGAAAAATGAAAGATTTTTATCCGCAGCTACAAATCGCTTGCCAAAATAGAAATCAATTTTCACTTCGTCGCTTACTGTGCTCATTCCGTATAATCGTTTTGCGTTTTTAAGTAAATCGAGCTTTGAGACAACTAAAACACTAACTGGAACATGTAGATTGTTTTCTACACAACGGGTAAGGATTTTGTGAAACTCTGACAAAATTTATCACGTGAAAGAGTGATAGGTTTTTGATCATGTATAACAGTTCGGCTGAAAAGTTCGTATCGTTTAATAGAAACACACATTTTTTTGCCAAAATTCGTTTTTATTATTCAACATAATTGCCATCAGAGGCGATACAGCGATTATAGCGATCTTCCAACTTTTCGATATCATTTTTGTAGTACGATTTGTCCTTTGCCTCAAAATAGGCCTCAGTTTCAGCGATTACCTCTTCATTGCTTCTAAATTTTTTACCAGCGAGCATTCTCTTGAGGTCTGAGAACAGGAAAAAGTCACTGGGGGCCAAATCTGGAGAATACGGTGGATGAGGGAGCAATTCGAAGCCCAATTCGTTCAATTTCAGCATGGTTTTCATCGACTTGTGACACGGTGCATTGTCTTGATGAAACAAAATTTTTTTCTTCTTCAAATAAGGCCGTTTTTTGAAATTTCGTCCTTCAAACGCTCTAATAACGCTATATAATAGTCACTGTTGATGGTTTTTCCCTTTTCAAGGTAATCGATGAAAATTATACCATGCGAATCCCAAAATACAGACGCCATAACCTTACCGGCCGATTGTTGAGTCTTTCCACGCTTTGGGTTCGGTTCATCGCGTGCAGTCCACTCAGCTGACTGTCGATTGGACTCCGGAGTGAAGTGATGGAGCCATGTTTCGTCCATTGTTATATATCGTTATATATAACACTGCTCAGAATCATCAATTCGTTGTTGTTTTTGATCGATTTTGAGCTCACGCGGCACCCATTTTGCACAAAGCTTTCTCATATCCAAATATTCGTGAATAATATGTCCAACACGTTCTTTTGATATCTTTAGGGTGTCAGCTATCCCGATCAACTTCACTTTACGGTCATTGAAAATCATTTTGTGGATTTTTTTCACGTTTTCATCGGTAACAACCTCTTTTAGACGTCCACTGCGTTCATCGTCTTCGGTGCTCATATGACCAGTACGAAATTTTGCAAACCACTTACGAATTGTTGCTTCGCCCGGTGCAGAGTCTGGATAACACTCATCAAGCCATTTTTTGGTATCGGCGGCACTTTTTTTCATCAAAAAGTAGTGTTTCATCAACACACGAAATTCCTTTTTTTCCAAGCTACTTTTGTTATTAGCTTCACTCAAAATGCAATATCTCACAAACTAATAATCAGACAGCTGTCAAATTTATACACGTATCTTTTTAAGGTTGGTACTAACTGAAAATGGTATGGATTTAATTCTAGTGGCGCCCTCTCATAGAAACGATACGAACTTTTCAGCCGATCTGTTATATCGAAACAATATACATTCTTCATAACATCAGAAATATGATCAGTAATTTATGGCGCAATTTTCAGTAGTATAAGATAACCATATGTAACTCAGAAGTAAGACTTCCTCAAACTTTAGAATCAATGGACATATGAAAAAAAATAAGAAAACTCATCAAGCTTGTTTGCAGAAGTTTTATTTCCAACGAAACAACGAAATGAATCAAAACTAGTTTTATATACTCTCATGTTAGATTTAACGAATCTACAACAGAACAATCAACAAAAAAAAATTGTTTGTTGTAATTTTGGTTCCTTTAGCCCCGCCTTATTGACTGTAAGCGTGCAATGATGAAAATATTTGAAGAGGACGACCCTTTCATTATTGACAATTGCTCGATTTTCGAACAATTTCGAATTGTGATAAACTCGAATGCCAATGGCATTGCAGATCCTTGCCGTCGGTGTGTCCGTCGCTACGCTGACGGTGTCACGCGACTAAACGAGTTAGCTTTAATCATTACAAATCAACGCAAGCAAGCCTTCTGATTGCTACACCAAGCACTGTCGACCAGGACAAACAGACCGAACACTCGTTTGATTACCCACAAAAATAAAGCCCCCTTTTAACAATGTTGTCTTCGTAGATACATAAGCGGACAAGTTCGGAAGTGTTATGTCCCTTTTGTCTGTGTTGTTAATTTCTTATCGATAGAAACATATTGACATCATAAATAAATAGTAAACAGACTGACTGACTGGGTCGTACTGGTTTCCAAGCATTCCAACGGATTTGGCGAGAATGGATTGGGTTTTCCAATCGACTACCGAGAGAATTCAACTTTTACCGTGATTTGCGATAAGGGATCGACGAACCGAACCATTCCGCGAGAGCTGTTAAATGATAGTTTATATTTGAACTTCAGTTGTGTCATTCTTATGACGCAATATCAGTGGTCGATAAGCTAAGCCGGTATGAAAGGCTTGGGGATTGCTATAGAACGTAATGGTTAATTTTAGAGTATTTCGGATAATTTATCAATACACTGCCAAATTTCGTGAACTGAAACCGTTATTCTGAATCGAAATTGCATGTTAGTGACAAGTTAAGTTCGATATGGAATGGATACTTGAAAAAGAAAGTTTGCTTTCGTATTCTATTCGTTACAGTCGTGAACCATTTACGGAATGACAGAAATAGAGGCTATCAAACACAGTCGAAAATAAGAAAAGTTCATGTTGAACTAATCTCACAAACAAATGACATTGATACATTATTTATTAACCATCGGTACAAAATAAAAGGTTTACTGTATCCGATTAAAACAAAATTTTAGGGCCGTCTTAAAAAAGAAGGATAGGTTCTTAGCATTGATTTTGCAGAAATTTTTTTATAGATCATTCTTTTAGAAGGATTGCTAAAAAAACCCCAAGGCAGTACCCATCGCTCGGAGCAAGTAATACTGGAAACTGAATCAGGTTCATTTCGACAAAAGCCATTTCGTCGAAAAGCTCTCTTCGACGAATGCCATGACGCCGAAAAGAAGAATTTCGTATCTGTATCGAATCTTTTTGTTGTCTTAATATCGTATTGGAATTGATTCAAAATGGAAATAAATGAAAGATGATAGTGCTTGCGCCCGTTTTGTTGACCCACAATCGAATTTCGGCGAAATAACCCATCCGAAGAAACGACTTCCGGTAAAATAGCTTTCTTCGTAATGAGTAAGAGTATCTATAAAACTAACAGCACAAAAGGTGGTAAATCAAAATCGACTAGCACCAATTTGGAGGATACTTTGCACCCGTCTTCCGAATGGCGGCAGACCATACTGAATTGAACGAAGAAACCGATTCGACTCAAGCCCAATTTTTCAAAAAGTCAAATAAATTTTAGGCATGAACTTTCTTCAAATCGTGGTAACACGAAAATTGACGTTCCAAACATATCAATTGGGCTAACCAAAACAAAAATTTGCACTGAAAATATCTAAAATATCAAATTACCAAACAAAGAAAAATAATATAAGTGTCTCTTGAATTATTTTGCAATTAGTTTATTCTGAACACTGTGGCAAAACAGATTTTTTGTTTATTATATGTCGAATTTTACCCCGATAAGACTTCCGGTCTCGGAATTACAGAATGATAAATTTCAATTTTAAGAGAGTATTTTTTCATTTCATTCTGCATAATTCTTCATTTATGCAAATCTGTTTATTTGATGATCAAATACAATGATTTAAGGTACACCGGTTCCGGAAGTACCAGAAAAGTGATCGTGTATTTCAAACCGTAAATCACTTCAATTTCTCGGAAACAGCTTGACCGGTTTTCACAAACTTAGATTCAAATGAAAAGTACTGTTTTCCCATAAGTTCGTTCAGAATTTCGTCCCGATTCGGCTTGCGGTTCCGGAAATACAGGGTAGTGTGTATGAAATTGCAAATGACAGCTCTAACCTGTAATGCAAAATACATAATAACCATTCTTAATTTGGTTCAAAACAGTTCCAATTTATAGGTTATGCTAGTTGCTGACCAAACGAACCGACTTAAGCTATGCCGGCTCCCATGAACATGAGCTTAGCGAGGCACCTGTCGCCGATGATATCGCAAATTGGTAAATAATTTGTTGCTAGTTAGTTACAGTGAATTTGAATTTGCTGCTCATTTTTTTCAAATTTTTTTAAGTACTTTATTGAGTTAATATGAAATCATCGAAACACCCCTCCTAAATAAGCTTAAAAATCAAACAAAATCCAGCTAATAATTTGTTGCAAATTAGTTAATAATTAGTTGTAGTACTTTTGAATTTGTAGCTCGATTTTTGTTTGTTCTTTGTTTCGAGTACATCGCTAAACTCATATCAAGTTAATGAAGCACCCCTACAAAAGAGACTAAAAGACAAATCGAAGCCCATTTTGTTGCAAATTACCCCTCCTAAATAAGCTTAAAAACAAATCAAAATACAGTGGTTGCAAATTAGTTACCGTATATGAATTTGTTGCACTTTTCTTCTTATTTTTAGTATTTCGCTTTTGTTACTAATTAGTTACGCATTTGTTACTAATTAGTTGCTCATTTCTTTGAGTACTTTATTAAGTTTATATGAAGTCAACAAAACACCCCTTCTAAACAAGCTTAAAAACAAACCAAAATTTAGTGTATAATTTTTGAATTGATGTCGTTTATTTATACCCGACTTTAACCTATTTATGGTCGTTCGCCGGAGTAAATAATTTGTTGCAAATTAGTTACTAATTAATTACAGTATTTGAATTTGTTGCTCAATTTCACATACAGTTAACGAAGCACCCCCACTAAATAAGCTAAAAGACAAATCGAGACTCAGTAGATAATTTGTTGCTAATTAATTACTAATTAGTTGCAATACTGTTGAATTTGTGGCTGATTTTTTTTTCGAGTACTTTGCTAAGTTCATAAGCAGTTAACAAAGCACCTCTCCTAAATAAGCTTAAAAACATCTCAAAATTCAGTGGATAATTGGATGCAAATTAGTTACCGTATAAGAGCTTTTTTTTATTATTTTTACTACTTCGCTTTTGTTACTAATTAGTAACGGTTAACTTGCATTAGTTGTTCATTCTTTTTAAATTTTTTGAGTACTTTGTCAAGTTTATATGAAGTCAACGAAACACCCTTCCTAAATAAGCTTAAATATCAATTAAAATTCAGTGAATAATTTGTTGCAAATTAGTTAATAATTAGTTGCAGTACTTTTGAATTTGTTGCTCTTTTTTTCGAGTCCATCGCTAAGTTCATATCAAGTTAATGAAGCACCTCTTCTAAATAAGCAAAAAAGACTAATCGAAACTTAGTAGATAATTTGTTGCTAATTAATTACGGTTATTTTGGAAATGTTGCTCATTTTTTTTTAAATTTTTCAATACTTCGCTAAGTTTATATGAAGTCAACGAAACACCCCTCCTGAATAATTTAAAAAACAAATCAAAATCAAGTGGATAATTGGTTGCAAATTAGTTATTAATTAGTTACAGTATTTGAACTTTTTTTTTTCCATAAATACGTTTATTTCTTAAGGCAGTTTACATAAGTTTTTCTTCGCCGTAGCATCACTTTTACATAATATTCTTATCCTAATTTAATTCTAACATAGTCACAACGTTTTGAATTTATTAAAACATATTCTCTTATAGCTTAAATATCATCTTAGGTAACTCGTCATTAATTATGAAATCTACTCGGAAATATTTTTTGAACCAAACGATTAACTTCTATAAATTATAAAATAAGCTGTTATTTTCAGACATTTTGTTGATAATTTCATAAACTGTTTCGAGTTTGTTTGTATCATTACATAATTTTTATTCTAATTTAGCTATTGGTTGAACTCATGGACGCAGCTGGGATCAGAACTAAGTCTTAAAAAGGGCCTTTATTAAATTGATACTCCAATTTTCTTTATGAAATGATAAATAAGTTTCATGTATGAAAGGTCACGACAAGCAAGAATGTCTCGAACTGGGATATTGGATAGTTTACCTTGGGTACGCAAAGAATTTATTAGTTGAGATCTGACATCACGATACTCCACGCATGTCCAAACGACATGATCAATATCCCGATAACCTTCGCCACAAGCACAATGATTAGTCTCGGAGAGCCCAATTCGAAGGAGATGTGCATCTAACGTGTAGTGATTGGACATGAGTCTGGACATCACACGAATGAAATCCCTACTCACATCCAGTCCCCTGAACCATGCCTTTGTCGATATTTTCGGAATAATTGAGTGCATCCACCGACCCAGATCATCTCTATCCCAAGATGCTTGCCAGCTGGCAAGTGTTCTTTGGCGAGACGAGCTATAGAATTCGTTGAAAGCAATCGGTCGCTCATAAATTTCACCCTCAATAGCACCACGTTTGGCTAAATTGTCGGCTCTTTCATTGCCTGGAATGGAGCAATGAGCCGGGACCCAGACTATAGTGATTAGATAATTATTATTCAATATGTCGTTCAGACACTGTTTTATTTTACCCAAGAAAAACGGTTCATTTTTGCCAGCAGCGATTGAGCGAATGGCTTCAATTGCACTCAGACTATCTGTGAAGAGGAAATAATGGTTTGGAGATAATGTGACGATTACACTCAAACTATAATGAACTGCTGCTAGCTCTGCTATATAAACAGATGCAGGTTCTTGAAGCCTAAATGAGGCCGAAACATTATTGTTGAACATACCAAACCCTGTCGCTTCTTCAATTCGCGATCCGTCCGTGTAAAACATTTTCTCAGAGTCAATATGCCTGAACTTACTTGAAAATATTTTTGGGATTTCCGTCGAGCGTAGATGATCCGGGATTCCACGCACTTCACGCTGCATGGATGTATCGAAAAATAAAGTTGAGTCAGGGGCACTTAGGATGCTGACACGGATAGGAATATATCTTGAAGGGTTGATTTCCTGTGACATATGGTTAAAATATACTGTCATAAATTTTGTTTGAGATCGAAGTTCGACTAGTCGTTCGAAATTATTAATTACCATGGGATTCAGCACCTCACATCTTATTAGCAGGCGTGATGAAAGCTCCCAAAATCGATCTTTTAATGGAAGAACTCCCGCCAGAACTTCAAGACTCATTGTATGTGTCGAGTGCATGCAGCCTAAGGCAATTCGCAAACAACGGTACTGAATTCGCTCAAGTTTGATAAAATGAGAGTTTGCAGCGGAACGAAAACAAACGCATCCATATTCCATCACTGAAAGTATAGTTGTTTGATACAATTTTATTAGATCTTGCGGATGAGAACCCCACCAAGATCCTGTTATTGTTCGAAGAAAATTTACTCTTTGTTGGCATTTCGTTATCAGATACCTAATGTGTCCTCCCCACGTGCATTTGGAATCGAACCACACCCCGAGGTATTTAAAAGTTAAAACCTGTTGGATCATTCTTCCCATCATATGGAGCTGAAGCTGCGCGGGATCATGCTTTCTTGAAAAGACGACTAACTCTGTTTTCTCCGCAGAGAATTCGATACCAAGATGAACAGCCCAAACGGACAAGTTATCTAAGGTACCTTGCAATGGTTTATGCAGATCAATAGCTTTGGGCCCAGTAACTGAAACCACGCCATCATCTGCCAATTGCCTTAGTGTACATGGGGTTACTAGACAGCTGTCAATGTCATTCACGTAAAAATTATAGAGGAGCGGACTGAGGCATGAGCCTTGCGGGAGACCCATGTAGCTAATTCTGAATGTTGCCAAATCGCCATGTGAAAAATACATGCACTTCTCTGACAAAAGGTTGTGCAAATAATTATTTATAACCGCTGGAAGTCCATGTTGGTGGAGCTTGTCTGAAAGAACATCAATGGAAACTGAATCAAATGCTCCTTTAATGTCTAAAAATACAGATGCCATTTGTTGCTTTTGAGCGAAGGCAATTTGGATGTCAGACGAAAGTAATGCAAGGCAATCATTCGTCCCATTATTTCTACGGAAGCCAAACTGAGTATCTGACAACAAACCGTTCGTCTCGACCCAAGTGTCGAGACGTCGTAGAATAATTTTTTCGAACAATTTTCTGATGCAGGACAACATCGCAATGGGTCTATATGAGTTGTGATTGGAAGCTGGTTTCCCCGGCTTTTGAATGGCGATAACTTTCACTTGTCTCCAGTCAGGCGGAACAATATTTTGCTCAAGAAACTTGTTGAACAATTCCAACAAACGTCTTTTTGAGTATTTGAACTTGTTGCTCAATTTTTTAAAACGAAGCACACCTACTAAATAAGCTCGAAAACAAATCGAAATCCAGTAGATTGATTTCTAATTAGTTTCACAAATATAACAATAATTTTGAATTTGTTGCTCAATTTTTTCGAGCACTTCGCTAAGTTCACAAAAAGTTAACGAAGCACTTCTACTAAATAAACTTAAAAGCAAATCGAAAAACTTCATATAAACTTAGCAAAGCACTTAGCACGAAGCATTCTAAAATAAATTGAGCAACAAATTCAAAATAGTATTTTAAATTTAGCAACAAATTATCCATTGAGTTTCGATTTGTTTTTAATCTTACTTGGGAGGGATGCTTCGTTAACTTCATATGAACTTAGTGAAGTATTGAAAAAAAAATTAAAATAAATTGAACAACAAATTTGAAATTTCTGTAACTAGTTAGAAACTAAGTAGCAACAAATTATTCCCATGTTTGCGCCATCAACGGCGGTAGATGCCTCGCTAAGCACAATTTTACCGCTAAGCACATTGTACCGAAATAGTACACTGAGGTCTCTTTTTAAGCTAGGGATACGTACAGCGTAAGAAAAACTCGCGTAACTCGCAAAACTAAAAAATTCATATCACGACGTTTCATGCAAAAAAAGACCTCAGTGTAGTCGAAAATTCAAATACTATGTCGTCTTTATCGAACTTAGACTCAAATACATGGGTCAACTGGCTGCTTTTGAACTTTGTCCGGATTTTTCACCTCCGGTTCCGGAGCAACAGGGTGAGATGTGTTTAAAATTTAAAATCGTCTTTTAAAGTGAAACACGAAGAATTACTGTTAACTTGGAATTAAAAAATTGCTTAAAATTGGAAAAGGTTATGCTAATGTGTGCTCCAATAAACTGTTTTTTGTTCCTATTCAATATTCAAAGAAAAGTTTTTAGAAGAATCTCTTAGTAATATTAATGAAAACATGAATTATATGAGAAAGGCATTATAACAGCGCTAGGTGGTTTGAAAGAAAAGTAGCGTTCCATAGAGAAATTAAAAACATTTTTACATAAAATTCATACTGTAGAAGTCTTTCAAAAAGAATAAAAACTACATAGAAATTGTAGATTAAACAACCTATAGTTTTTTTTAACCGAAAAACCTTTATTTACAAGAGAAGCTCTCATTAAGTTTCGTTGCGAACCTTGGGATTTTTTTTCAAGCCGATTCAAGTATCTTAGTTCAAAGTACAGGGTTGTTACAAAAAAAAGTTACAAATCGAAAACTAAAACGCGCGATATTTGAGCGAAGCGTTACGCCACTATTTTTATGCAAGTTATACTTTCCGCAGAGCTTGAAAATTCACTTAAATATAATTTAAAAATCTGCATAAGTTTGTCATATGAACACAAAAAATGAGTCCGCACTTTGCATCCGCACGTCACTTTAAGAAACCTCTCTTTGATGTACGGAAAATGTTACAGTAAAAATAAAAATGCTTACAATTGTGATTCTGAAAAAAGTTAAACAGATTTCAGCGAAGACATTTTTTTGCTTTAACATCTTCTTGTTCGGCTAGCATTTCCTTCTTGGTAAGAAGAATTTTAAGGCAGGCCAGGATGAGGATGATCTGATTTACCCTTTTTAATTTTAGTTTCAATTATGATAGCGCCTTCTCCTGTTATCAGATTTTACTCTGAATGTCTTTCTTTCCTGTCAAACTTGTTCTCCAGCAGGCATGAAACCTCCTCGTCTTTTAAATCAATATGTTAAAAACATCCAAATGATACATTTCCTTCAATCTATTGCTTCTATAGTAACTAAATCTAATGAGACAGTAGCATAAGAAACATTTCTTGATAACATTACGTAATAAATGAAAGTCGAAAGAGTTTAGACATTTGTTAAATATGCGGCACATGCTAGCAATGGGCTCGTTATATCCATAATTATTTCTGACATAGGCAATCCGAAGAAAGAAATAGGATCGAAGATTACGACGTCGAATGTCAAATTGTAATAATTGCAATTGCTCGGTGAAATCAATCCGCGACTGAAGTAGGTCTGTCACAAAACTAGCCTTACAAACATCGCGACTGACAAATAATAGGTAAATCGAGACCAATCGGTTTGCAGCGGTCATTGTCACTCGTAAGTTTAAAGAATATCTCCATGGAAGCCGTTGGAGACCTAATCGAACAAATTTTCGTTGAATCGCTTCGATGCGTTGGATATTCAAGAGTTGAGCGAACTAAAGCGCAATACCGAGCTTACATGCAACGTACATCAGAGAATGTTTTAGTAACGCGGAAAACAAAGCTTAGAGACTTTGGAGATAGTAAGCTCTATGTGCTCTTTCAAATTTATCTTATGGAATCCAGAAGAACATACAGGTCCTTAACAGACGATGCGCGTTCATGAACAGTTTGTGGAATATTATAGTCGAACTTGAATACAAACTTTTTGCTACTAAAAGAGATAGCGGAGCATTTCGTAGCATTTAAAACCATTTTGAAATATGAAATATGGAAGACATCGGCGTTAGTTTCATACAATTAATCGAAAAATTTAGATCCTTGAGATACAATAAAACTATAAAAGATCCAAGGTGACTTCCTCGAGGAACTCGAGAGGTAACAGTAAATGGTGAAGTTGTACAGCAGCTCTACTTTTACGTATGGATGGGACCGGGGGCAAGATTTATTTGTGTATCCCTTCCTTACTAACTAAATGACTTTTTTTTTTGCTCGGCGGGTCCCGTCAAGGGCCCCTAAGATCGCCCCTATACCCTTGTCCACATAGGATTCCTTCCATATTTCAGAAAAAATTCCAGAGCGCAAGAACAATTGAGAATGTTGGATAGTAAACCCAACAAACTATTAGAACAATTTCTTATCACCACGGATGGAATCGCAGAACTTCTTCGTTTCCTTTCTTGTCCAACTTCGCATCGTAAGCCAGTCGTGCAAATTTTGCTTTGAGAATGCAATTTTTTATCATACACACAATTTGTGACCATTTTATTGAAGAATAGCATTCCGTTTATTACGTTCTTTGCATTATTGAATGTGTTTTCACTGAGACGATATCTTCCATCAGACATCAATATCTTTGAGTGCGAACATCTTCTCTCGATTTCCGCATTGGAATGGGGAAACGCAATCACATAAATCGAAAAGTTTTTGTAATTCTTGGTAACAGCTCTGTTGAAATAGCAATTTGTACCACTTGAGATCGAAGAGCATAAAATCGAAATTTTGTCCACTGAAGAAAACATTTGCTAAACCGCCTTCTAGTAAATTTTGGTTTGATCAAGATTTTATCATTCACCAATTCGGCAAGCTCAACCAATTGCTGAAACGTTTGCCCATCTTTAATTTTTCAGGATTTCAAATAAGCTTCAAAAGTTCGCAAAGAATTTTTTTTTTGATCACATAAAGCACAAATGAGGAATGATGTTTTTTGAAATTCGCGCGAAATCCGCGCCATAGCATCAAAACCATAGCAGAAACCACGATAAATCCGCCAAAATCGCGAAATCCGCGCGACCGTAACAACCCTGAAAGTAGTGCAATGGTACCGCGTATGCACGGAGTGCACGGGGTTGAAAGTTCGATTCTTGTCTCAGACTATTTTTTTCCGATCAAAATTGGTCAAAAAATATGAACCTAATTCTTTGAAATTGTTCTGAATTTCCAATTAAGCTTTTAAATTAAATTTGAAAAATGCTGTTTCTTGAATATCGGACAATCGACGACAGTTTCATAATAGGGTCACTCTTCTTCACGTCAACCGACCTCTAACCGCCACTACCCTGTGATGGAGCAAACTGTAATACTTGAATGTAACACAAAACCATAAACCACACTCATCTGTTTGACCAGTGAATATTGGTCTCGTGTTTATCCTGTGGGTTAGTTAGGTTGGCACTAGCCACCAATACCAAATACTACAGTACCTACTGTTTTAAGTGACACCTTTCTCTTCCCACACCTACCGCTTTTCCTCCTAAGCCACCACCGCCAACGTCAACAAACAATTAACCCTGAAAGGGAAATCAAACAAAGACAACGACGACAACCGTTTGACGCCCGCATCAACCAAACCAAACAAATATTATCGATTAGTGACAATGCAGTAGACAAACAAATAGCTTCATGTGTAAACGATGGTAATTAATAAGTTATAACTTCAACTTTTTTTTCTAGTTTCAGTTCTCCCCTTCGGTTAAAATTAAAACAGTCGTTTGAGTGTATGCGAAAAAACCCACCGGTTTGGCGCTACGCAGTTGAATCACGCACATCAACGTTCGACAGCGATCTACTGGCAATTGACCACTGAATAAATCCACGCCGAATGACTAATAATCAATTGTGTCAACTTTGAATGGTGTCCGTTTGTGCGTTCGTTCGTTCGTTCGTTCGTTCGTTCGTCCCTTCTACCCGTCCGCGTGGGGTGAGAATTACCGAAAAGATCATCGCGCGAGTTGTTAGTATTCAACACGGCGGTTCGTCGTTCGTCGGTCAGAAGATCGTAAGTGAGTAATCAATTGAGACACGACCACCACCACCAACCCGGAACGATCTCACCGACATCCGTTTTGTTCGATTCTGTGAATTGTTTCGCGTGTGCCGCTTGAGAAAAAAAAAGCCTTCAAAATTGCTCCGAAAACTTCGTTCCGAATGCATTTGCCCAGCGGTGGAACGACGGTAGCATCGATAACACCGGGTGGCGGCAGCATCAGCAGCAGCGTCAGCATCAGCGCGAACCCCGCACCGACCGTCGCTGCTACCGAGTGGGACATCTACAAGGACGAGGAGATGCTGGAACCGCCCGCCGGAAGTAACAACAATGCGGAAAACAGTTCGCCCAGTCCGGGCGAAACCGGCGATTTGTGGTGGATCGAACGGTTGGTGATGGAGGCCCAACAGGAATATCCGGGAGAGTTGGGTGAGTGAGTTTCGGATGTTTAGAGTGTTGTATTGTATTTTTCCGTTCAAACGGTTGTTCTAGTTTCCTCAAAAAAAAAAACAAGCCGAGCAGGCAAAAAATCAATCCCGTCACGAAAATGCAGCACACCGACGGATGCAGTCGGATAGCTGACCGAACTGAAGCCGTACGAGTGCTCATCGACTTTCTTCTTCAGTCACATGTGATATGGGCCAGGCTGATATCGATGCTCCCGAAAAACCTCCCCTCCACTACTTCTGCTAACCCGTGCCATGAATGGCTGGATTTACTGAGACAGGAGAAATCAGAACAGAACTTTTTTACCCCCGATTCATGTCGATTTATTTTTTTGGTGCCGTCCTTTTTTTTCTTCCTCTGTTTTCCGTTTTCGGGTCTTGTTCACTGCACTTGTGTTTCGAAAGGTTTCAAATTTCATGTTACCCCGAATTTTTTGTTGTTTCTTTCGGACCGGTATCGAAGATACCTTCTTCATGCCACACCGGACCGGACAGACAATCTTACGGTGCTGGGTCAGTTGTTACGAAGCCTGAAGTGACTCTAACTTTTTGAATTGACTCACCGCGATCAAGAAATTCCGAGTTACAAGCGATATAGGTGTTGGAACTGCAGTTTTATGTTACGTTTGACACAATTATACAGCCTTAATTCAGGCTGGTCCAAACTGACACTGAACGTTTTCTTAGTGAAGCATAAAGCTGCTGTTGAATGAATACTCATGTAATAGAGTGACGTACATCAAGGCGTTTATTTTTTGAGTAGTCGACCGTAGTGACTCATGTTATTTCGATTTTGAAGCATTACAATTCGCTTAGTGAAGCATTTAGTGTTGAATAAAATTGGCAAAACGGTTCCAAAGTAAAAGTTCGATGCACGTCAGAAAAACAATTCTATTTCGAAATTGATTTGATAAAATAAAACCTGCTTAATTCACCTAGCAGTGGAATTGTACTTTTCTTCAAAAAATCAGAATGTGTTTTTTTTGCATGAACATTCGTCTTGAAATTAATTTTATAAATTTTCTAAAACATTTCGTTTCATTTTTCTTCCTTTATGGGCAAAGGTTTTCAGGTTTCACACATTCCATACCGAACGAACTAGGCTACATCACCCAACTGAACACAAGTGACGCTGGAGAAAGCCGTGGTATTTGCGTGATTAATTTGTAACGGAAGACATTACTATCTTCGGTTGCAAAATGTGCCCAAAATGTGAAGCAATGTACGTACTATGTTAGTTCGTGTACGGTGCTCGGGATGAGCTTGAGCATGGGCTTACAGTAACTTTGAGGTTGGATATATGCTCAAAATTTCAATCCAGACACAACGGAACCTGATTCTGATATTAAAGACTTTTCAGCTGTTTCTCGCAATTTCGCGCTTTTAAAATTTACAAAGTGATCCGCGTTTCCCTGTTAATTGTTATTGATTATCGGGATCGTGGATCACCAAAGTTATGCGATTTGTTATGCGAATTTTTCAAAGTTATGCGGTTTTCTTGTTCTGTCTTAAAAATGCACGAAGCGTCGATATCTGGTGTTATCTTGACACCAAGAAAATTATCAATTTCATGCATTTCTAAGACATTTGGCATTAATTTTCGCTATCGGATATTTGTTCTCTTTCACAAAATCGATTTTTTCAAACGATGTTTGATGAATTTTTGAAGAAATTTGGCAACAATAAAACCTTCTATAGGTTCGCCTGATTTTTTACGCGAATTTCCGATGTGATGTGATTTTTTAACCTGTTTTTTGTTGAGTAAATATCCCCCTTGTGGTGTAAAACTGTAAGCACAGAAAACGCAACCTATGTTTTAACACAAGAATTGGTTTGCTTCGAAAAATTTAGAGCGACAAATTAAAGAATATTCAGTTCTTTGAAGCAATATTGCAAAAAAACCAGTGCACCTGTTGAGACGAATTAATTCAGTGCAGTTATAGAAAAAATTGAAGATCAATTTGATGACAGATTTCACCAATTCAAAGTCAACAGAACCACTATAGACATCTATAGTCAATCCAGTTAACATAAATTGTAACGACATCCACTTTGAGTTTTAATTAAAAAAAACTATTTTTTCAGTGTTGTTAAGAAATTATTTTGTCACTCTATAAATAGTTTTAAATTTTGTAAATAGGGGTTTTGGCTCTTTCGACTCAAAGGTTCCCAACCCTTGCGTTAGGCTCCTCATCCGTAACCCATGGCAAAAAAAAACATTTAGTTTAATTATTGATATTTCTGGATTATTTTTTTTTTAATTTTCAGAATCTTAAAATTTGGTCCCTCAAAAATTGTGGTTAGGATGAATGACAATGTACACTCAAATCTCTTTCTATGCGGTTTTTATGTGTTTTTTAATGCAAATTTTCAAAAATATATTGATTTTCCGGTTTCCTACACTGAAAAACATGTTTACCTATTTTTCGAGGAGAAATCACTCAATATCGAGCTCTTCTATAAGCTACCCAAACTTAGGTTGTTTTCTACTCAAACTTTGACGAGATCGTAAAAAGTTGGTAGCGTGCTTTGTTATGACATAACACTTTGGGTACACTTACATTTACCTACACTCAGAAAAATCCTCACTTTTTTTTTTTTTTTTTTTTTTTTTTTAATAACTATTTATTGGAATATGAGTTAAAATTAAATTATTAAGATTTAAATTGGGTGTTCAGCCACAAGTGGTGACTTTTCAGCCCTGTTATATATATATATATGATTTGGTTATTACCATGAAGACATCATTTGCTTCCGCAATTCTGAGATTTTTGTGTAGGGAAAATTCTAAACCTACTTGTATTGTGTAATGGGGAAAAGGAACTTATATACTAACTTACTAACTAATACAGAGAGCGAATCGATTCAATTGAAGATTGCATCGATTTTTGTCGGAATTTGCTTATAATATTATGTGACATTACATCTAATGGTTCTATATTTGTGAGTCTGTGTAACTCATTTGTACTAAACCAGGGAGGACGCTTCAGAATCATTTTCAGAATTTTATTCTGAATCCTTTGAAGCGTTTTCTTCCTGGTGGAACAACAGCTTGACCAAATTGGTACCGCATAAAGCATGGCTGGTCTGAAAATTTGTTTATAAATTAACAATTTGTTTTTTAGACAGAGCTTAGAATTTCTGTTTATAAGAGGATATAAACATTTAATATATTTATTACACTTTGCCTGGATTCCTTCAATGTGATCCTTGAAAGTGAGTTTTTTGTCATACGTTAAACCTAAGTATTTAGCTTGATCAGACCATGTCAATTCCAAGCCATTCAATTTGAGAATGTGATTATTGTTTGGTTTTAGAAAAGAAGCTCTTGGCTTGTGAGGAAAGATAATTAATTGCGTTTTTGCTGCATTTGGTTTAATTTTCCATTTTGACAGATAATCACTGAAAATATTTAAACTTCTTTGTAGGCGACTGCAGATCACTCTTAGATTTCTACCTGTGGCTAACAGACTTGTGTCGTCACAGAATAGCGATTTCTGACAACCAACGGGTAGATTTGGAAGATCAGAAGTGAAAATATTATACAAGATTGGAGCTACACTCGAACCCTGCGGAACACCGGCTCGTACGGGTAGCAATTCAGATTTACAATTCTGATAGCTAACCTGAAGAGTACGATCAGTTAAATAATTTTGAATCATTTTGATCAAATAAATAGGAAACTGGAAATCAGACATTTTTGCTATTAAACCTTTGTGCCAAACACTGTCGAATGCTTTTTCTATGTCTAGAAAAGCAACTCCAGTGGATAACCCAGAAGATTTATTTGATTTTATCATGTTCGTTACTCTGACAAGTTGATGAGTAGTTGAATGTTCATGACGAAATCCAAACTGCTCTGGTAAAAAAATTGAATTCTCATTTATATGAGTCATCATTCTTAACAAGATAATTTTTTCAAAAAGTTTACTGATAGAAGAAAGTAAACTAATTGGGCGATAACTTGATGTTTCTGCTGGGTTTTTATCAGGTTTTAGGATAGGAATTACTTTAGCGTTTTTCCATCTTTTTGGGAAGTAAGCTAATGAAAAACACTTGTTGAAAATTTTAACCAGGAGTCTCAAGGCAACATCGGGAAGATTTTTAATAAGAATATTAAAAATTCCATCATTACCAGGAGCCTTCATGTTTTTGAGTTTCCTAATAATTGATTTAATTTCATCAAAATTCGTCTCAATAATGTCATCGTGTGATAACACTTGGGTTGAAATATGATCATACTTCAGTGAGACTTCATTTTCAATAGGACTCACAACGTTTAAATTAAAATTGTGGACACTCTCGAACTGCTGAGCAAGTTTTTGAGCTTTTTCACCATTTGTAAGAAGTATTTGATTTCCTTCCTTGAGAGCAGGAATTGGTTTCTGAGGTTTCTTAAGAACCTTAGAAAGTTTCCAGAAAGGTTTAGAATATGGTTTAATTTGTTCAACTTCTTTAGCGAAATTTTCATTTCGCAAAAGAGTAAATCTATGTTTAATTTCTTTTTGTAAATCCTTAACTATGTTTTTCATAGCAGGATCACGAGAACGTTGATATTGTCGTCGACGAACATTCTTCAACCGAATGAGCAGTTGAAGATTGTCATCGATGATAGGAGAATTTAATTTAGTTTGAGCTTTGGGAACTGAAAGATTTCTAGCTTCGATAATATAATGATTCAAATTATCAATTGCTGTGTCGATGTCCGCAGAATTTTCTAAAATAGTTTCATGATCCACATGATTTTCAATGTGAGATCTGTAATCTAACCAATTAGCTCTATGATAGTTGAAAATAGAACTAATTGGATTAATTATAGCTTCGTTGGAAAGTCTGAATGTTACAGGAAGATGATCTGAGTCAAAATCAGCATGAGTAATCGGTTCACTACAAATGTGACTTTGATCTGTTAGAACCAGATCAATTGTAGACGGGTTTTTCACGGAAGAGAAACAAGTAGGATTACTGGGATGAAGAACTGTAAAGTAACCAGCTGAGAGTTGATTATGAAGTATTTTACCATTACTGTTATTTTGCCTACAATTCCACTGGACATGCTTAGCATTTAAGTCCCCTATTACGAAAAATTTCGATCGATATCTTGTAAGTTTTTGCAAATCGCCTTTAAAGAAATTTAATTGTTCGCCGGTGCATTGGAATGGCAAATATGCTCCAGCGATGAAATAAATTCCATGAATGGTTTCAACTTCGATTCCCAAGCTTTCAATAACTTTAGTATTGAAAGAAGGTAAAATTCGATGTTTAATTTGCCGTTGGACAAAAATGGCAACTCCACCACCAATTCCAGTAAACCTGTCAAATCGATGAACCACATAATGTGGATTACTTTTCAATTTTACATTTGGTTTAAGAAAAGTTTCTGTCACAATGGCAATATGAATTTTGTGAACTTTGAGAAAATTATAAAATTTATCTTCACTCGATTTCAAAGATCGAGCATTCCAATTTAAAATATTCAAATAATTATTTAACATCACTGTTAAATTTTAAATTCATTATAATATTATTTGCAAATTTCCATCCGATTTGAAATGCTTCAAAAAGTGATGAAGTCGAATTCATTTGGATGATCATTTGAAAAAGTTGATCTTGTAGGTAGATCATTTTATTTTCAGTTATATCGCCTAAATCGACTTCATTTAAAGAAGCGAATGGCATTGAAGGAATATTTGTAGGTAGACTGCCATTAGAAGAAGATGATTTGGCCGGTCTACCTATTAATAAATTGTTTTCGTTAGAAGAAGAACTGCAAGGCGGTCCTGTGTTTTGATTATTTACATTAGAAGAAATAGGAGATAGATTTCTACCTAATATACCAGCATAACTGACATTAGAAGAAGATGATGACGAGGTCGATCTACCTGTCAATAAATTGTTTTCGTTAGAAGACGAATTGGCAGGTGCCTTAGAAGAATTTTCAGGTATATTCTGTAAATTTAAGGTCGTTGATTTGACTTGTTGTCTAAGCGAACGAGCGTTTAAAATTTTTTCCCTGACAGGACATTTCAAATAATTGGATTTATGATTTCCATTGCAATTTGAACATGAAAATTTATCAGTGGTTTCATTCATTGGACAAACGTCTTTCGAATGCGATTTACCACAATTCAAACACCGTATATCCATATGACAATTTTTGGTTCCATGACCGAAGCCTTGGCAACGACGACATTGCGTTAAGTTAGCAATACGATTATGCCGTTTATAATGTTCCCAATGAATTTTAATGTGGGAAATGAAACGTACTTTTTCTAAAGTTTTCAAATTGTTTACATCACTTCGATTGAAGTGTATTAGGTAAAGTTCATGGGAAATTCCAGAGCGTGGTTTAGAAGTACCATTCGCTCTTTTTTTCATAAGTATTACTTGGGAAGGGGCAAAACCAAGCAATTCTTTTAGTTCATTTTTAATTTCATCAATACTTTGATCATTTGATAATCCTTTCAAGACAGCCTTGAAGGGTCTGTCTGATTTTATATCATATGAATAAAATTTATGAAGTTTTTCGGACAAATATCGAATAAGACTTTCGTAATCTTCCAATCCATCCACCAAGACTCGACATTCTCCTCTTCGTCCGATTTGAAATGAGACTTTTACTTCCGGGAGAAAAGTAGAAAGCTCAGTACGGAATGCTTTGAAGTCGGAAATCATCACCGTCACTGGTGGCATAGATTGATGTTTCTTCCCAGAACGACAAGCGTCCATTTTGGGAATTTTTGAAGAATTTTCTTCTATGTCGCTACAATCGGATTCAGGAAGAATCTCGTAAATATTGTTAGACGGCATAGGATCAACGGAAGGGAAATCCGTCCGTTGTCTTTTATTTTTACATTCAGATTCTATAAGATCGTGAATGTTATTAGAAAAATGTTGAATAACGGATTGTGATTTATTCCGTATTGAATTATTTTTAGCCTTAGGCTTGTTGCCTTTCCGGTTGGACGCAGGCATTTTTGAAATTAATGAAATTTTAAATTAAATTAACTAGGCTAAATTAGTCTTCGATTAGACTCCTAGCTAGCCTTAAAAAAGGCTGATTAATTTCTTAGTCACTCTAATATCACTCTTTGTATCACTTAGTCACTCTAATATCACTCTTTGTATCACTTAGTCACTTAGTTAGTGATTCAGGTAGCCTTGAAAAAGACTGAAGCCTTGAATCAATGAAACTCTAGGTAGCCAGAAAAAAATTCCAGGAGCCAAGAGCTATACGCGTGCGGTGCGAACGACTGTTCAACACCGACTGAAAAATCCTCACTTCAATGCTACGTGAAAACGTAGCCATAGAACTTTTCTTGTAATACTTATGTGAAGTAGAGATAGCACAGAATGAACTCTTAGTCCACATTTGTATCATGTAATATCTACGTCACTTTTTTCGTAGATTCTATAATTTCGTTTCTGTTGAATCACTGGTGAAAAATATCAGAAATTCAGAATGCATTGTTCTAAATGTATGATCTGATCCTTTCTCCGGAGGAGCTAAACTGAAGCAAACGTTGTTCCCTTTAAGCGATGCATTCAGCTGGAACTAGTAGTTCAAGATGTGATTGATGTGCTGGAACACAATCTAGAGGTTTTGCGTTTTGAACTCCGCTGTAGAAAAAAACAAAATTGAATTGTGTTTCAGTTTCGTACTTTTGGTGCACAGAATTCGCGTAATACCAATTGTTCCTGCAAATTAGTTGTTGAAGATTGGTTTCGTAGAGCCATTTAGTAAACTCAATAAATAATACATTTGCTTATAAATTTTACTTCTGCTTGGTACTAATATTAGATCTGAAAGTATCACAAAAATTAGCTAGACATTATAACTGTCGATAAATCAATGAGCAATTATTTACCCTAAAATCACTGTGAAAAATGCCGTAGAAGGGTCAAAAGGGATTTGGCCTATGTTGTTTGTTCTAGGTTTTTCAACTGACGCCATACTGCGAGCACTAAATGAATTCAAGTAAGTACGTGACACATGAAATATTTGTGACAACAGCACAAATTCTGACATATGGTTCATTTCATATTTAATCATGATCCGATGGTTACCAAAGACTGTCCCAGAAAGTATGGACGCACTTTGATTTCGCTGTAAATAATTCACAAGTGTTAGATATTCAAATTTTATTCGATATACTGATAATATTAGACTACAACAACAGAATATTATTCTCAACATTTGCTACTTAACCATTGTAGACTAGCTGGCGCACCTTCTTGCGAATGTTCCTCATTCAATTCCGTACAGACTTCTTGGCGACGAGTTTTGACACTTTTTTCCAATCTTTTTCGAACTGTTGAATGGTTTCGGCTGCCGAGACATGTTTCCAAAGATGTGCCTTCGTTAATGCCCAAAGTTCCTCAATTGGTTGAAGTTGTGGGCAATTTGGTGGATTCATGTCTTTTGGGACGAAAGTGACATTTTTGGTAGTATACCTTTCTACCGTTGATTTCGCGTAGTGGCAAGAAGCAAGATCTGACCAGAAGACAACAGGATCCTTGTGGCTTCGAATCATGGGTAGAAGTCGTTTTTGTAAACATTCCTTGATGTATATTTCGCTGTTCATTGAAGCAGTGGTGATGAAGGGTTTCGAAATCTTACCGTAGCTACAAATTGCTTGCCAGATCATAGCTTTCTTACCAAATTTTTCGACTTCAATCGATATCTTGGACTGGTTTAACACTTGCCCTTCTCGCACCGTATAATATTGTGGTCCCGGCAAGGATTTGTAATCGAGTTTCACGTAGGTTTTGTCGTCCATGATCATGTAGTTCAAATTTCCAGCAAGAATCGTATTGTACAGCTTTCGAACCCTCGGCCTGATCGATGCTTCTTGTTTCGGACTACGTTTTGGTTGTTTCTGCTTCTTATAGGTTCGAAGATTCAAACGTTCTTTAGCACGAAGAACATTTGACTTCGAAGTGCCCACTTTTTTGGCCACATCATGAACTGAAATCTCCTTCTTTTGCTCGAACGCCTTCAGTATACGTTTATCCAACTGAGGGTTAGCAGGACCTTTTTTTTCGACCCGTTTTCGGTGTATCCTCAAAGGTGTTATCCTCACCGAACTTCCTTATTGCATTTCGCACGGCTTTTTCACTTACTCCTTCCATTTTTGCTATCTTTCTCAGTGACAGTCTGGGATCTGTGCACCATTTGTAAACAATTTAGCGACGTTGTTCTGCTGAAAGTCCACGCAAACAAACTAATGACAACGAATAAACAACTGCACAAGTGGTTAGAGAAGAGTGTAAACAACAGGACGCAGCCACAAAAAATTGACAGATTCTGAACCATTGCGAAATGGCAGCGGTTTTTGGTTGCGTCCATACTTTTTGGGACAGTCTTTAATACGTTAACGCCGGTTTTGTTGACGTACAATTGTACTTCTTGAATAAAGATTGATTCTTGTACTCTTGTATCTTGTAGATTGATTCATGATCCTCAGAACGGAGTTCCTAAGGAAACTTGTTGCCACTAAGCATCGAAGCATTAGGGAATATCGGAGTGAAAATGGTCACGGTGCGAAAATGGCCATTCGTAATCATTCGAACACTAAATGTCTAATCTCGTCGGCTAAGCCTGAGTTTAGCATCAGTCGTCGGGAATGTGAAAGTGTCGATTTTTTCGTAAAAAATGAAATTTTCATTTTTGTCTATTAACAGTTCGGCTGAAAAGTTCGTATCGTTTAATAGAAACACACATTTTTTTTTGCCAAAATTCGTTTTTATTATTCAACATAATTGCCATCAGAGGCGATACAGCGATTATATCGATCTTCCAACTTTTCGATACCATTTTTGTAGTACGATTTGTTCTTTGCCTCAAAATAGGCCTCAGTTTCAGCGATTACCATTTGCTTCTAAATTTTTTACCAGCGAGCATTCTCTTGAGGTCTGAGAACAGGAAAAAAGTCACTGGGGGCCAAATCTGGAGAATACGGTGGATGAGGGAGCAATTCGTTCAATTTCAGCATGGTTTTCATCGACTTGTGACACGGTGCATTGTCTTGATGAAACAAAACTTTTTTCTTCTTCAAATGAGGCCGTTTTTTTTAAATTTCGTCCTTCAAACGCTCTAATAACGCTATATAATAGTCACTGTTGATGGTTTTTCCCTTTTCAAGGTAGTCGATGAAAATTATACCATGCGAATCCCATAATACAGACGCCATAACCTTACCGGCCGATTGTTGAGTCTTTCCACGCTTTGGGTTCGGTTCATCGCGTGCAGTCCACTCAGCTGACTGTCGATTGGACTCCGGAGTGAAGTGATGGAGCCATGTTTCGTCCATTGTTATATATCGACGAAAAAAATCGGTTTTATTTCGATATAACAGCTCCAAACACTGCTCAGAATCATCAATTCGTTGTTGTTTTTTTATCGATTGTGAGCTCACGGCACCCATTTTGCACAAAGCTTTCTCATATCCAAATATTCGTGAATAATATGTCCAACACGTTCCTTTGATATCTTTAGGGTGTCAGCTATCTCGATCAACTTCACTTTACGGTCATTGAAAATCATTTTGTGGATTTTTTTCACGTTTTCTTCGGTAACAGCCTCTTTTAGACGTCCACTGCGTTCATCGTCTTCGAAGCTCATATGACCAGTACGAAATTTTGCAAACCATTTACGAATTGTTGCTTCGCTCGGTGCAGAGTCTGGATAACACTCATCAAGCCATTTTTTGGTATCGGCGGCACTTTTTTTCATCAAAAAGTAGTGTTTCATCAACACACGAAATTCCTTTTTTTCCATTTTTTTCACAATAACAAAAGTAGCTTCACTCAAAATGCAATATCTCACAACCTAATAATCAGACAGCTGTCAAATTTATACACGTATCTTTTGAAGGTTGGTACTAACTGAAAATGGTATGGAATTAATTCTAGTGGCGCCCTCTCATAGAAACGATACGAACTTTTCAGCCGATCTATTATTCATAATTTCATGAGGAGAACGATGCATATCCTGGGAAGTAGACCATCTCCCGTGAAATTTTCATATAGAAAGGTTATGCAATCACTTGAAAAATCGACTAGTAAAAATTGGCCCGAAGGAAATTCCTGAATTTTATCTGGATCCGACTTTCGGTTGCGGAGTTATAGGGTAAAGTGTGTTAAATATTTTACACAACGAAACAAAAACCGTAAGCATTTTTCTAAACTGGACTAAAAATCAAAATCGTATAAAATCTTCAAAATTAGTTTCTTGTGAAAACAGTTAATAAGCCACCTTTATACATCAACTTTTGAAAAAAGTTGCAGTTGAGCTATGAAAAATAAAGTATTAATTTTTAAAGCCAGACGAAAAAGAAAACTTTTCTCCACTGTTACGACTTACTTTTAGTGAGTAAGCTGGAATTCCTCTTCAAAGTGAATGTCGTTAGGTGGCTTATTGGCCGTTATCACAGAAAACGCGAGATTTTTCTAATGAAATCATGAATAATTGGCAGGACCTCATTAGAATACATGTTTCATTATTCTGTAATCATGAGATCGGCAATAGATTTTTAGCCGTGTACTAGTGGTTTTAATGATAAAATAATTTTTGTTTGTGCTCAGACTTCGCAGAACCGTAACGAAGCGGTGTGGCGAAAATGGTCGAGCGATAACGGTCACTAGAATCGGTCTGAGTCGTAAATTTATTGTTGCTTTTAACAAAAACTTGTTGATTTTATTAAACTCAACACTGCTTTCGACATTTGGATTCAAATTGATAACGGATTCACGGGCGTTCAAGTAATCCAAACTATGCCAAGTTGTTGCAAATCGGTCGAAATTTTGATAAAATGCAGGAATTTCGTATGCATTTGAACTTAAAGAAATGATAGTTCTTATGGATCGTTGAAAAACGACCCTGCACAATAATGTTACATGCACACACCGGCATTTAGTGATCCCGATGGTATATGACTCTCGCATGAACATGAACTCATCCAGGCTCTTCTCACCGATGATAACTCAAATAGGTGAATAATTTGTTACTTTTTAGTTGCCAATTAGTTACGGTAATTTTGAATTTGTTGCGCATTTCTTTTAAATTTTGTTGAGTGCTTCGCTAAGTTCATATGAAGTTCATACCCGATCAGATGCACATAACAAAATCATAACACAAGTATATCAACAGTTGATATGCATAACAATTTGTTTTATTTTGAGTTAGATATCTCACAGTTGAAAATTAAAACTTATGATAACAATATAATAACAAAATCAGTTATGATGTTTTATTTTCATTCGCAAGACTCATGATAATGTTCATTAATTGGAAAAATGAGTTCTTCCGTTGCTTCACATCGAAATATAATGGTCAGAATTTCAAATAACTAAGAAAAGAAACCAGATCTCTAAATAAATTATTCATTTTCAGTGATATAGTTTTTGTGTGTTAAATTTGCTATCTAAATTATTACAATATCAATTTATTAGTTATATCAAATTCAACAATAATTGTGATATAAACGTTCCAAAATCTGATTCGATTTTGTTCCCGCTAGAGTCTTTTTTGTTATGATTTTTGTTATTTTAACAGATTACCAGCCAAAAATATTTCAAAATTTGTTACAAAATATTTCTGAAATAAATTACTCCATAATTCTATTATTACCATCTGATCGGGTATACTTTACACTGTAAACACTGTTTACAGAAAAATGAGATAGCAGCAATCGAATATCAGAGCGATTATCGAACAAAGGCGAAGGGAAGCGAACGATGATCATTGACGTTCGTTGCATTTTTGATATTCGAGCAACATTGAATAATATAGCTCTAGTAGTATTATGATTTACGCCGATAAAATGAGTTGCTTCAGCATGACACATAGTAATACCTTTTCTAATTTGATACATATTCATCTCTATGAATTCTTCCGCTTCAATTCTGTTACTGCGTGCATAGATTTTCATCCAATACCTATGTCTTCCCACTCAGTTTAGCTTAGAATGACTGTTAAGATCGTTATTGTTTACTACATCGAATTGAAAAGAACTTATTCTCAAGTTTTATTTGCAGTAAGAGTGTTTATGGGTGGTATTATCAGCACTTCTTCAGTTGAACGTTCTAATTTTTACGTATTATCGTTCTTTTGGAAACCGAATGCGTTATACAGAAGGCATGATCTATTTAGATCACTTTGCTTATCGTACAACGCGTTTTTTAAGTGTTCTAATTTTAATTTGTCATCTAATGTGTTTTATCAAAACCCTTCTCGTAATCTCAGACTGGTTTTTAGATTTCCGTTTTTATTGTGAAATAACATTTACATTTTATCAAAAACATAACAAACAAATAATCAAATCTACGGTTTTCTGGATTATTACGTCAAATTTTCTACCCGGATTTTTTTTGCAGGGTTTCCGCAATTAACGCGTTTTTATTTCAAACGGATCTTTTTAACACGGTACGTAACCCCCGTGTGCAAAGAGACCTTACGGTACTGAAAAAAAGTTTTATCCTGCTCAAAATCAATCTACATGTACAAAAAGTTTCATTCAAATCAGAGAGAGATTTGTGTTGTGTACTCCGAATACGATTGAATATTTTCCTATTTGATATAGAATAAAATGACTTTCTAACCGGTATTTTGGAGAGAAGCATAAAAGCTATACAGCGGTTTTCAAAGTAAATATTTGCAAGATTTAAATCCGAAATTTATTATTGTGATGTTCATTTGAACGTTTTTTCATGCAATTCGTTGAACTGGAGTCACAAATATCTGTGCGAAAAAGTAGGAAAGCATGCCCGGAATAATGAACATATAACGAATAATAATTCAAAAAATTTAGATTTTCATTTCATGTTTCGAATTATTTATTTTGATAAGAAACATTTGAAAACTTGCAAATACTTATAAATTCACGTTATTTGTTTCGTCACCGGCTCATCAGTGCTCTAGCAGTTATAATTAAACTGCCTTTGCAACCAAGCAGTTCAACTTAAATCGCACGTTTTGCGTCCTAGGATAACTGATTCGAATGGCATATGGGACTCGGTCCAAAGGTCGGTTTGATCACAATGATTACCTATCATATCTATATAAGATAGTCAGGTGGAAGATGATCGCTATTCACCAATCACAGTTATGTGTTGAATTTATTCA
Source organism: Malaya genurostris (assembly GCF_030247185.1). Classification (NCBI taxonomy): domain Eukaryota; kingdom Metazoa; phylum Arthropoda; class Insecta; order Diptera; family Culicidae; genus Malaya; species Malaya genurostris. Next base: position 151,923,305 of record NC_080570.1, read on the forward strand.
TCTCAACTGTTAAATTTATTTCATCAGAATTCTTCAATCTGATTTGTCACACAGGATTCAACGAAAACCGGGTGCAATCGATACGAATTTTTATTTAACATGATTGAGCCTACACGAAAAAAAACGCATTTCTCAGAGTATTACTGTGTTGCGTTTCAATGAACCTAACGATCGTATGTCTTCAAAACTGGCTACCGATAATGCGCTCCATCAAGTCATACATAATTATGAATGAGCCAAAGTTTAATTGACAGAGAGCGAAAAACAAAACCTCCATAAATATGCAAAGAAATCTTGGAAACATTGAGCGCTGTAACAAGCGGGAAACCTTACAGTTTGCAACTCCTCACTTCCCAGGTCGACCCAAGACGGCTAGCCCAAAACCGAACAACACAGCAAACGATCGGTCGGTCGGTCGGTCGGTTGGTCGGTCGTTCGGAATTAGAGTGTGGCGTTCATTTTGTTCCCCTCCTCGTGCCTCTCCTGCCATGTACGCCATGCGCACTCGTTTTCTTGCTTGGATAAACCGGCGGCAGCCACCGAGTGCTGCCTGCTGCCTGCCTAGTTCTGTACAGGGCCGGTAGGACGACGAAACTTGAATGAAACGCAGTCACTAGGAAATTGCCTCATTTTGCGTCGGTAATCGAACACTAGAGAGTGCTGTTTGTGCCCCAGTCCCGTTCTGCCAGATTCGCCGAGATGTAATGAGATGAAACTAATTACTCCTTACGTGATATCGCATTACATAGCCGATCCGTCGTCCCGTGGTTCCATTTGTGATTTTTATTGATGTTTCTCTTTCTCTTTCTCTCTCTCTCTATCTCTCTCAATTTTATCTTTGCAGTACGAACCGGTAGTCCCTATTTTCTCTGCTCGGCGCTGCCCAACCACTGGCGATCGAACAAGACCCTACCGAGCGCCTTCAAGGTAGTCTCGCTCGGTGACGTCTGCGACGGGACGATGGTCACGATCCGGGCCGGTAACGACGAGAACTTCTGCTCCGAACTGCGTAACTGCACAGCTGTGATGAGGAACCAAGTGGCCAAATTTAATGATCTCAGATTCGTGGGCCGCAGCGGGCGAGGTAAGGACATACAAACACACACACACACACCATTACATGCATAAACAATTCGACACTTTCTGTTCTGTTCCGTCCGTGTACCTTTGGCGAAAACAATTTAACAATTTTACCATATGGTAGAAGGCAATTCTGGTCAGTAAAGACACGTACGTACAACTGCTGCCTCCGGATTGGCACGAGCTACGGAAGAACCCAAATATATATCGACGGTAATTATACGTCAACTACTGATTGACCGCATACGGCAACCGTCGGGCGACCATGCGACGGGCGACCGATTCTCAAGAAGACCGACGCACTCTCACACTCACACTTACTTACAAAACAGTCGCGCTGCCGTTGGCTTCTGCGGTTGTCTCGTGGCTGAAGGTGGTGTGTCTCCCCCTCCCTTCCCTAAAACTCTTTGCGATGGTTTCGGTTTGCGAGGGACACGCAATCTCTATTATCATGTGCCGACACCTTCCCTGGCAGCCCAACCCACGGCCTCAGGCCGGTCTCGTGCCAACGATTCTGGCCCGAAAAGGTAAACAGTTGCCCCAGGAAAATTAGACTACACAGATAAAAATATTTTGTAAATTTACATTTATTTTCATGCACATATTCGGAGCAGGCAATTGAATGGAAAATTACATTAAAAAACTAAGCGTTTGTAAATATACAGTCTTGTTCAATGAAAAACTAAATGAATATTAATGTAATTTTACATCAATCATGGTTTTAAATCAGATTTTCGTTTCAACTGACATCTATTTCATAGTACTATCGGTTTACATGCCGTGTAAGTTTCATTATTTCTTTCTGTGTAATAACAACAACAAGAGCAACAAAATGCTCCTCCGTTCAAAGTAATGATACACATCTACGGAGTTGTAGCTCATTATTAGCTCGTTTAAGCAATGAACTGTTGATGAGAATTCGGAGGAAACAATAAATTTCGAAATGTGTTTGACAAGCGCTTAGCATCGGACCAGAAATCGTTTAGCAAGTGACGCGTATGTTTCGCAATATAGAAGCTTCGGATCTGCTACCGAAGCCGGACAGCTAACATTTGGCATCCGAATATCAGTTAATTACGACACCTTTGTTTGTGTAAGATTTTATGTTATTCGATTAGTAGTTACCGGTTCGATGATAAATCGAACGAAAGTCAAAAATTTTCAAAATAGTAAAAAATCAAAATAGACACTATAGATAATTTCAGAATTCAGCTTCTTCAATTTGTGATGTGCCAAGCGTTGTCATGAAAGAAAACGACGAGCAATTTCAGAAATTGATAACAAGTTTTCAAATTTTTCATACTTCAATTTGGATGGAACTTCGCTCAATATAGCATTTTTTGTTTGCATTTGTTTCGCACGGATACAGAGATCAATTCCATTCATGATTGAATTTCTAAAACGGGCGTTGGTTTTTTTTTTGCATGCACTTTCTTCAAATATAAACCGCTACGGTCATGTTCAGGAGTGTTCCAGTTCTAGATGCATAATTTAGGTCAGTTTTAAAAATTTAAATCTGGAAATTATAACAAGAAAAACTGGCAACCCTAGCAGCGTTTTACTCGTGTTTCAAAAGTACAAAAAGTAGAACGGCAACATATACCAGAAAGCAATTCCAGAAATTATTAGCAGATAATCAAACTCGACCTTCTCCGATTTGGATGAAACTTTGCATATGGCTTCAGTATGGCAAACCATAAGTTTTGAACCGATGGAGAGGTCAATCCGACTCACGACTGATTTTTGAAAAGGGCGTATGTTTTTTTGCATATCATGAAAATGGCCTTTTTCAAATCGTTGTAATTCTGAAACCGTTAATTGTACAAAATTGGTGTCCAGGAAGAAGTTGTAGGGAATCAATAGGGCACTCTAAAAAAATTATACACTGAAAAAAATTGATTTTTTTTTCTCAATAATTTCAAAATGAGCCAAAAAATATTAAATTAAAAAAAATCAGGGTTTCGATTTTTTTTGATAATTTTTATTTTAAAGCTCTTATGAAAACCTACATATTGATGGCTATCCCATCCGTGCCTTTTGAAAAATGAAGAAATTACAGCTAAAACAATTTACAGATATATTCGAAATTTCAAGTTCTCGTTGAAAGATAATCATTCAAACAGTAGAATATTATTCTACAGGTTAAAGGCAATAAATTTGTTCATGATAACCTTTCTTCTAAAAGTAGCTGTTCTTGAGATACTTGGATATTTAATTATAACACCATTTTTTATATTTCCATGAATTGTTTATTTGCTTGCTATATCTACAATTATTACATGTACATGTAGCTTTAAAATAAAACTTATCAAACAAAAATTAAAACCATGCTTTGTGTTTTTTTTAATTAACTTTTTCGAATTATTTTGTAATTATTGAGAAAAAAATCTAAAATTTTTTTCTGTGTGTATTTTTTAAAGTGCCCAATCGTTTCCCTACAACTTCTTCCTGAACGCCATTTTTGTACAATTAACGGTTTCCGAATTACAACGATTTGAAAAAGGCCATTTTCATGATATGCAAAAAACATACGCCCTTTTTAAAAATCAGTCGTGAGTCTGATTGACCTTTCCATCGGTTCAAAACTTATGGTTTGTCATACTGAAGCCATGTGCAAAGTTTCATCCAAATCGGAGAAGGTCGATTCTGATTTTGTCACTTCTTCGTCTACTCATTCCTGGAATTACTCAGTTTTAAATTTGACCGAACTGTTCGAGCTGCTGAATTTGCTCTAAGCACAGGAAAAGCTTCTGCTATTCGCAGAACACATTTTTGTTCTGCACCGAAGTTCAGTGTTCAAACAGACGTGCCGAATGAATAAGGCTAACCCTTAAATGGCCAAACCTGAATCGGCCAAAAGAAGTCGAAAGCACATTTTCATTCGGTACGTCACTATGGATATGGCACTTCGGTGAGAAATAAAAAATTATTCTGCGAATAGCAGAAACTTTTCGTGTGCTTAGCGGTTAATGTTACCCTGCTAGGTTACATAATGATTCCACACAAACTGTTATGCTATAACGCGACTAAGACGAAGCGTAAAGGAAAATTTCAATTTAATCAATTAGAAGTCTAATAATTTATTGGAAATCAAGTAGAGCTTTAAAATAATATACACTGAAAAAATGCTTTCTTGATTTTTCAAGAGTAAGAAAATTAAACAAAAATCTGAAATAAAAATCCTGTTTTAATCACCCAAGTGGTGTGATATTGACTCTCTCTTGTCATGAAAATAATCTAAATTCTGAATCAAGTTTAGCTTCATTCATTTCGAGTTTATACGGGTTTATTGCTCGATTCGGTGCAATGACTCTTTTGGTGAAATGGCTTCCTGCGAAATGTATTTCTGCGAAAAAGCTTTTTGCGAAATGGCATTCTACGAAATGGATATCTGCGAAATGGCTTTCTGTACTTTCCACAAAGGCCACGATTTGGGTGAAATTCTGCAGATGAAAAGCAGATCATCCCGCTGGGTATCGCCCATGCTGACTCCGGAACAAAAACACGAACGTGAGCGAATTTCGGGAGCGTGTTTGTTTATACTGATGCGGAATCGGGTGGACTTTTAACGTCGATTGGTTTACAGTTGAAGGAATCTCCAATTGATTTCCGAACCACTTTATTCACCCCCCTTGGACTATTGTCAGTTACCAAACTTCAAAAGATGACTCAATGAAAAATTCGGCGCACACGAGAAGGTCATCGAAGTCGGGGAGAAATATTTTGGTTTTGCAGACCTATCGGAAAATTACTTTTCGGAAAGGATAGACAGTTGCAAAATTGCCAAAATAAGAGAACCACTCAATCTTACGAAGGACGCTTTTTAAAAAAAATACCTTCACTCTCGAGAAATGAATATGTTTGTAACCCTAAAATTCTTAGTTTTGTACTTTGTTTTCGCAAAGTTAATCTAAGATATCTTTGATAAAAGGCTAAACTTTTCAATCATTTTATTTTTAAATGTTTTCAGTCAAAACATAACAAATCTTGCAAAAAAAGATTTTAGTGGTAATTTTTAAATCCAGTAAAATTTTTGTTTCAAAATATTGAGAAAAGCCCCAATCGAGTCCTACCTCGGAAAATTTTATTTTTAAAGATATAAAGTCGATTATGACCTCTACCAACCGTTCAAACATTGTAAGATGGGCATTTTTGAGTAAAAAAAAATTTCTTACAAAAAATTTTTATCAGCTTAACTGAATTTTTTTCCTGAGTCGTTTTATCTAGAAAGTTTCATTAAAATTTGTTGCGAGTTGGTGGGAAATTCATCCACGAGATCGAGCCAACTTAATACTGGAAGCTAACCGAACCCGAATGCCAACCTACAAAAATGCACTCGATTTAATAAAACACGGAAGAACCATAGAAAATTCAGATTCTTGTATGAATCAAAAATCTATCTAAAAGAACTGTTTAATATTTTCTTCTATTGAAATGCTTGTGTCAGCAGTGATGGCAATTCACCAGAGTGATACGCGTTGGTGTAAGATTCATGTCTACACAGGGGATGCAAGAAGCGAACATCACACAAAAAGGAAAGAGCACTTCTTCTCAGTGTCGAACAGACAGTATTTGAGTGTGTGCGTGTGGTTAAAGAAGCTAGTACGAGTGAAACACATTATCTCCGCATGAATCGCTCTCGCCTAAATACACCCAAGTGACCACCGGCACGTGCTGGTGAGCGAACAGTTCTGTGATTTAATTTTTAAATTTATAGAAGGTGGCGATGACCTTACTATGACAATCTTTTTCGCAGCAAGGAAAATCTAAATTTTAAAGATAAATTGTGCTTTTGCTGAATATGCGTGCCCCATGCTTCTCTTATGCGAACCGTATACCAGAGTCCTCACCGGCGTGCAAACTTCGGTGAAAATATCTTCATCCACCTCAGATAATTTCTGAGCTCTGCTCTAGCAATTTGGTGTGATCCAGTGCTGCGTGCATACTATTTATAACAGTGGTGTATATGTACGAAAGAGAAGAGCTCTCGTTGATGTTGTTAGCGCGAGGGAAGAAAAAATACTAGCTCTTCGTCACACAGAGGAGTTGGACATCTCTGTTTGTCAGTGTTAACTTGATTCGCACAGTGTGCCACTTTGCGACCGGGAATAATTTTTTGCTCTCGTTAGCCCCGCCTCGTTGACTGTACAGGTGAGATTATACAAGTTTTTAAGGAGACACTTTTGATTTAGAAGAGCGTCAGATTTAATTGGACTCGCACCATGTACAGCTCTGCGACCAGGAAATTTCGATAATTTGTGCTTGTTATGGTTAGTTGTGGTAAAAGCTGACAGAATTATTTTCATTGGTTTCATGGACAGAACTCCATTCATTGGGGTTATTCACGAATACTCTCTGGTTAGACGCATTAATTTTTTTTCAGAATTCTACACATAGTCTTAGAAGTTCAAAAAGAGTGAAAACGGGCATGATAGTTAATATTTCGGCTACTCTAACTAGCTTCAATTGATTTTACGGATATTTTTGCATAAGAAATATGAATTTTTTTTTCTTGGGTTTCTGTTTGCTTTTTGATTTTTTGTCCCACTGTGCGTTGCTTTAAATAACAAATTCAAAACCATTAAAATTGTGAAAAATTTAAGTTTACTACTTCTTGGACACCATTTTTGTCCTAGTAACAGTTTTTGAGTTACAATAATTTGGAACAAGTACATGCAAAACAGGTATTCTCTCTTTCCAGAAATCACACTTAAGTTAAATCCGTCTTTCCATCATGTTGCACTGGTAAGGCCACCTCGCTGCCACATTTTTATAATTAAATCGAGTGAAACTGCTTACAGCAATAATTACCGACATACTATACTATACTATACCAATTCAGCTTCTTCAATTTGTGACGAGCCAAGCGTTGTCATGAAGGAAAACGACGAGCCATTTTAGAAATTGAGAGCTAGTCTTCATATTTTCCATACCTCAATTTGGATGCAGAGTTCCATCCATATATTTTCAATATAGACTTTGCTTGTGCTTGGACTTGAGTCAAAAATTAACTGCATGGAAAAAAGCTTCAATGATACTATTTTAAATAGTAGAGAGAGTCAATAAAATTAAAACAGGCTTTAAAATGAGAACTTTTTCGCGTGGTTTTTTCATGCGTTTTCTTACGCGGATTTCCGAAGATACGCAGTTTTCTTGTTTTGTCTTAGACATGCATGAAACGTCGAGATCTGGTGTTATCCCAAAATTTTTTTCAAGTCAACTCTCTGACACAATTTTAGATTAAAAAAATTTTTTTTCGTATTACACCAGATCTCAACTTTTCTATGCATTTCTAAGACATTTGGCGTCACAAAAAAAATTTTTTTTTTTCAATTTTGCGGAGTTACGCGCTCTTAACTTCTCGAAATCCCAAAGTCGATTTTATCAAAAAAAATTGTTTTGGGATTACACCAGTCTGGATATTTATAAGATATTCGGCATAAAAAAAATTTCGTAAGTTTTGCGGGGGGTTTTTCGTGGATTTCCGAAGCAACGCGTTTTTTTCTTACGCGGTACATTTCTCCCGCGTAAAAAGAGACCTCAATGTATATTCATATCCAATGTATATTCATATCCAGATTTGCTATGCACTGATGAGTCGTAGACGAAACGTAAACATATGAAATTTAGAGAAAATGAATCTCAAATTATTTTCGCAATATTTTTATTTTAGACTTGTTACTTGAAATACATCATGAATTTAATAAAGGAAATAGTGCCCAAAAATTCTCTTGTCCGATTATGATGAAAATAGTTCGAAGCACACATTTTACTGAACATTAGGTGGTTTTTAATTTGTTCAAAAAGCACATATTTTATTTCGATATCTTCACATTTCGCCTTCGACTTATCAGTGCCTGAAGCAGTTCAAATTGAAAAGCCATCTCCCTCTAGCAGTTCACGCAAAGTATACACTATATTTATGTAATATTCGGTGCAATATCCTCTCTGATGTCTCGGGCGTAAACGAGTAACGACTGGTTACTGGTCGCCGCAGAATTTGAACATTTAAGGGTTTTTGGTTTGTGCAAAAAGCTTATGTTTTATTTGACCCAAAGGGGTGAAATGTTAAGAAATCGAAACATTTTACTATTAGCTGGCTTCAAACGAAATTACTGTAGTTTTTTCCCTAAATTTTCTAGCTAGATCATTACTATATATTTTGGTTTCAGTTAAATTTCGGAATCGTACGGCTAGAGAAATTTGTCATTGACCGATTGGACATAAAAAGAAGAAATATTAGTTCAGTTCTTGATTACCAGAGCAGTAATCGAGCTCAACGGAATTTGTTCAACATTATTGTGCTTCTTGAGCCTGACGGCCATCGGATCTTTTAAAGAATGAAACTTAATACTGGACCCAGCTACTTCCAAGTGCAACAGAGAAGACATTTGATTGACGAAAGAATAAAAGAAAGGAAAAAAACAAGAAGAATGATTCTTCAGTGCAAATAACACTGGCCCGCTGTCGTCACTCTTCACTTTTCTTCAGCCTCAGGCCGCAGTGATTCGTCGAAGTGATTATGCAGTGTTCATTTTTCACCGTCCCCATACTCGATTGTTATTGCTCAGCAGAATTAATGTCACTTTAATAAACCGTGACCCTATTCATAAGTCAGGTCCGTTTTTCCCAGTTCCCGGGCGTGTGCGCCTCTTACGGCTTAATTTGCTCGATGATTCTCATGATTCCTCCGTCGTAATCGACATCAAACTCATGGAGTCTGGAGAAAAAGTGTGTGTGTGTTGGTTCAGAAAAGGGCGTATTTTTAGAATTCGTTTGAAAACGTCGAGAACGCATCTGGTATTTGATAATGATTTAGAAAAAAATTGTCTTCTCCAATATTGAGAAGCAACGTGCAATTTTATATTGAGAAAACTTTTTTTTTTACACCCGAACCGATTCTCCTCTGGGTGTCATTGTTCGTGTCGGCGAAGAGTTCATTTCACGATTCCAAAGAATGAATAAAAAAAACTGTGAATAGACACTCTGGCAAGTGATTTTTCATCCACGCGCGCTAGTTAAATAGTCGAACCTTTCAGGCAGTACTTGAACCCTTTCCCGTCGCTGGAATTAGCAACGGGTTCGTACAGAAATGAGAGGTTTGAAAACTCTTTGTCCGGAATTTAAGGTTATTAATGGCGCGTGTCAGAGTTATTCAACGAAAGTAATCTCCCAATTAGGCAGCTTAGAATGGAATTTCTTTTGATTTTGTGATTCGTATCAGTCGGCGGCAGAGAATAAAAACGGCCAAAACATGATGTTCCTTTTTTGTCCGAGTGCCCAGCAAAAGGATTGATAATCACTCACTCTTCCACGAAGTAGTAGTGGGCTAGAGTTGAAATGTAATCCCGATGCAAGCAGAATCGGGTCGGTCGTTGATTGCAATGTTCATCTGAATGTCACCAGCAGAGATCACATCTCGCGTGTCCCGTCGCGCTTTGCAGCGATGCTACATTTATGACAATGGGATCCGGGATGATGTCCAGTCCAGTCCAGTCCATTTCGTCCGGTGGTGGGCGGTTTGGATAATTGCCAGCGTGGACGCAGAAATAACAAACACATCTCGGAGCGGAACCATTTCTGTGTGATGGCCTGTCGACCGGAATCGGGACGTTTTTGGGGGGAATCATTTACTGTCGCTTCAAGAAATGTCCCGTTGATTAACTACTGGATGGATTCCCGGTCGCCGTTGACAAACGATGAACCACACCCACTTTCGGGGGTCGGTTCATCGTCGGACAGACAAAAGTTTAAAGTCGGTCGTCGGATTGTTTGTCGTTCATTTGAAGAAAGGGGCTTTTTCCTGCAACAGGATTATGGTTCCTAAATAAACGACCAGCCGCGTCCCGTCGGTCGGTGGGTGGTGGCAATCGGCAGGGAATGAGAAGAGAAAGCATAAACGACTGCCACCCACAAATAAATAGGCTTCCGTAGTCCGCTGCCGACGGTAGTTTGGTAGCTTTTCCCCACAATGGCCACTCCGGGAAAACGGGTAGAAAACATCTGCGGTGTATAATGAAGCCGGGTGCTCCGATGGATATCGATGTAATCACTTTATTAACAAACACAAATATGATGCGATTATGCGATGATGGTCTCGATAGGAAAGGGAGGGGTTTGGTGCATTCAAATACGATTAAAGCGATAACAGATTCGGTTTGGTGGAATGGTCACTTTCCACCGGCGGAGATGAATCAGAAATGATGATACTAGGGATGAGTAGCTCGTTTTCCGATATATGACAATGTGTTGTTAATTTCATGTAGAACAATGTAATGAATAATCTGTCGGTGACATTTACTGCAGGGTACTTTAACGGTTGTAATATGCGATTGATTTCAGCTATAAATTTGTCTTCGTTTACGACAAGCAAAAGTCGCGATGGTAAAATTCATATTCATTATTTCTACTTCTGAGTTTCTTTCTAAAGACCGCTCGTAAGGAAAATGTGAAATATCTCTAATGAACGATCTCACCAGTATCCTGCTTCTCCTATTCGCAAAGCTGTAAACAACGTAAAGAGATGACACACCCCTACTGAACCTACTGAACCAATTTTAGATTTTCACCTTTTATCACACCATTGACTGTAAATTTTCATGCATTCCATATAACTATACTAACACCGACAATGATATGCAGAGGGCGCTTCGATAGGTTGACGTCGTTCAATTTTGTGCGGTAAATTCGCAGTATCCGTCTCCCAGTGATGCCAACTCGCTATCAGAGTATGTGGAGTGGGACAAACAAAAGCAAAAAATAAATTTCTTGACCGGATAGGAGTGAAAAAAAAATTAATACCGACGGTATCATTCGGTAATAACAAAAATTGATCTTTTGCTCTGCATTTTCTGCTGAATATGGTTGAAAATAATTGCCCCAAATTCGGTGCAAACGACGCCCAAAGCAAAAAGGAACTGAAACTCTTACAAAAAATGCCCGACCGCAGAACTGCACACGATGCGGGTGAAGCTAATACTGATGCTAACTCAATTTAAAAACTGCGTCATTGAACGTTTACGGCCAATAAGGCGGAACCAACGAAAGTTCAGTGTTGAATCAGCAAGGCTCACCGCGACTCGATCAACGTAGCATATCTAAAACTATTCCTCTTTTTAATACACGATAGACAATTTGGGTATTAACTACCCGAGTAAAGTCTAACATCAAAATCTGAACAAATTGAAATCTGATTATGATAGCAACATCATATTGCACTCCTAATATGATATCGACTCATCAATTTTTCAATTAATATCACATTATGTTATCATTTTGCTGTTTAAATGAAAATATTAAAATCGACAACTTAGTGAATCCATTGAAATTGAGCAAATTTCAAATGGCAACACAAAAATACATAGTTAAGTTTCAATGAAAGAATTATAACTTCAATCCTATGGTGCCTTTTACAAAAATGCTTTGACATCCTGCCGAGATCCTGCAGTTGACCGCAATCATAACCGCGAAGAAACGATTTTTTCCAACATTTTTTCAACTTTTACTTTTTCTTTTTAACCACGAGAATATTAGCGTCAAACCACACGTCTGTGAGGCATTAGATAAGTCGGCGATCATCGATACCACGTTTGTCTAAAGCAGGTCAATCTGAATAGTGGCTTTGGCATTCCCATCTCGCTGATCGTCTGCCGTAGAAGCTTATTTCAGAAGTTGATATGAGAAATATATTTGACGTCATCGATTTCCTCCTAGATACGTTAAGTATTTGGTATTGTAAAAATTTTGGCGTTCAGTTTAAAAAAAATGTTTCGATATTTGTAATCATACGACGTCGCGAAATTCATTCCAAAGTTTTTAGACCATTATTTTCAGTGCTTTCAGAAATCGGGGACCTGGATGGCGAAAATAATCTACTCGCCAAACCCGTTCTGAAAATACCCATAACTTTATATCCTACAGTATGGAAAATTTATTGTTTACGAAGTTCGAACATCGAACATTGAATGTCTCAGATTTCAGAACCTAGAGCTAATTCTTAATAATACTTTAGTGGCTTAGAGGAACCACCAAGAAAATATATGTTTAATTTGTATATTCCTAAGTAGTCCACAAACTGTGTTGAAGACACTCTTCAAAACAATTCTCATTCCTAGTTATAAATGCTTAGAACTTCATATACTCACTAACGCTAGATACTATGAGAAGAATTTTATCAATCATCTAATAGATCTTGGAACTTTTATACACTTTTCCAAAGAAACTGTTTGACTAATTCTTCATAATTTTGAGTCACAGGACTAATCCTGCATCAAATGATCGTAAATTATAAGTCTATAAATAAGAACTATAAATTTACTGAAGAGATTATGGTTCTATCTGTGGTCAGAAGCAAGATAATCGTTCATTATCCCAATTAGTCGAAAAAACAAATGATCTGGGATATCTTATTGCCGGATTCCTAATTCACGTTCCCTGTGTTCTAGAAGATTTCACTGTAAATTCGTATTTCAAAGTGATTACATGTGCGAGTTGTGTGAGATCAAGTAGATAACTCCATTTAATGTTATAATGTTCGAATGCTACAGCTTTGGATATGAGAAGGACAAGGAGAACATTTTTAAACTGTGCTCAAATAGCCACACTGCTATTCACGGTGGATGCGGGATGGAAGCGACGCAACGAGTGTGCATTGACAGAAACTACCTGCATACAACTTTGTGAAACAACACAGCTTGTCATATAACCGAACATTTTCCATCTCCTTATAGCTAGCACTTACAGTCCATAGCAACAGCAAAAAGTTCGCATTCCAAATCACCTAAGTTCGAAACCGGATTCTTTCCTTGGCGGTAGTGTGGAGATTGCATAAAATCTTTGTTCTTGCTTGCGACTAATATGGAGATTGCATACAATCTTTTTTCTTGCTTGCGAGTAATATCGCCTAAACGTATACTATCCCGGACCTTTTATGGCTGTTCTATTTTTAGCTTATGCTCGTGATGTGTCATTTCGAGAAAATCTACATCATATTATGTTTTCAATGTGCTTTCACTGAGAGCAAAACTAGTTTTCAGTTGGATGTCACACAGCATTTTCTCTGCTTTCGATTTTGATCTTTTAACCGTTAAAACGACCAAAACGATAACAAATTAAGTAATCGATATATACGAACAGCACAACATCAAATGGAGTTTTCTTTTTTATCTCACACTCTACTCGGGTAGTTAGTAGTTAACTAACGAGACCAGACTCATATCAGCACATGCTACGAAAACAGTTTTGTCGTGAATACTATGGGGCGCCTTTTCAAAATTTACCATGTACAAGAATGGGTAGAACTTAATCGTGAATATATCTTGTTGTACTTAACCCAACAACATATGCTATCGAAATTATGATCAGCTAAATTTTCAGTAGTAAATTACTAAATAACTACAAATAACTCAAAATTATAATTTTCTCAAATGTTTGGTTTCAATGAGTAACAAAGAGAGAAACTCATGACGCTTGTTTGTCTTTCTCGTGCTCGGACGACGGTTGCGAGGCAGTAAGCGAAATTGCATTCTCGTGTTACCAACTGGGAAGATATAAAACACTTTTCATTCATTCTAGCCTGTGCAGTTGATTTTTAATATCGGTAAATTAATTATTTAACAACTTTTCGATATTTTAATCAATGAAAATTATTGTGTGTTACCAAAGGGCGTTGTGATTTCGTCGTACTTTAGTATAAGTGCCCCGTTACAATTCTGCAAGTAAAGAAATGAGACCTAGCACAATTCACACAACATATCAACTTATAATGACGATTTTAGGGATGCCTAAGTAAAGGGTGATTTTTTAAGAGCTTGAGAACTTTTTTAAACAATAAAACGCATAAAATTTGCAAAATCTCATCGGTTCTTTATTTTAAACGTTAGATTGGTACATGACATTTACTTTTTGAAGATAATTTCATCTGCCACAACGTCGAATTTTCAGTGAATGGGCCCTAGAAAAGTTGGCAGAAAATCCGCTTTTTTATCGACAAATTTTGTTCAGCGATGAGGCTCATTTCTGGTTGAATGGCTACGTAAATAAGCAAAATTGCCGCATTTGGAGTGAAGAGCAACCAGAAGCCGTTCAAGAACTGCCCATGCATCCCGAAAAATGCACTGTTTGGTGTGGTTTGTACGCTGGTGGAATCATTGGACCGTATTTTTTCAAAGATGCTGTTGGACGCAACGTTACAGTGAATGGCGATCGCTATCGTTCGATGCTAACAAACTTTTTGTTGCCAAAAATGGAAGAACTGAACTTGGTTGACATGTGGTTTCAACAAGATGGCGCTACATGCCACACAGCTCGCGATTCTATGGCCATTTTGAGGGAAAACTTCGGAGAACAATTCATCTCAAGAAATGGACCGGTAAGTTGGCCACCAAGATCATGCGATTTGACGCCTTTAGACTATTTTTTGTGGGGCTACGTCAAGTCTAAAGTCTACAGAAATAAGCCAGTAACTATTCCAGCTTTGGAAGACAACATTTCCGAAGAAATTCGGGCTATTCCGGCCGAAATGCTCGAAAAAGTTGCCCAAAATTGGACTTTCCGAATGGACCACCTAAGACGCAGCCGCGGTCAACATTTAAATAAAATTATCTTCAAAAAGTAAATGTCATGTACCAATCTAACGTTTAAAATAAAGAACCGATGAGATTTTGCAAATTTTATGCGTTTTATTGTTTAAAAAAGTTATCAAGCTCTTAAAAAATCACCCTTTATTAAGAAATATGTGAGTTTTATTCGTATTCACGTCATCCAGTTTTGTCTCTGACATCACACACTCACTTCTAGTTACATCACTTAGATGTTCCACAATGTTGCTGGGATTTTCCCCGTATGCGCATTCCTGGACTCTGAGTCTAGATTTTGGAACGGAATTCCGGACCAAAACCGGGAACTGAATTCTGGACCTGATCAGGATTTTGAGGCAACAGTCTGGAGCAGAACGTAAAAATTGTCATGTATTTTCAATGAGAGAACACAATCCAACAGCTTCATCTTTTTTTTTACTGTCTCATTCGTCTCTAACTGCTGCGAAAGAGAGTATCAATGCCAACATCACTCGTTCCTCCTACGATTCGATATAAAAAAATCTGTCAAGTTTGTTTATAAACAGAGATTAAAATATGATAAATCTATATAATTACACCCCAAAACTTTCTTTGAAATCAAAACTACAATTGATACGGACACTAAAATGAAAAAACCAAGCTGTAAACCTCGAAGCTTCGGTTGAATATCGAAACTGAACAGTATGCGACGTTCACAGAAAACCGAAAATGACTGAAGGGACCAACGAAAGAAAGAACACAATTTTGAAACTACAATTTCGCTTTTGTCGTTGACTGGACGTGGATCACAATCTCAAAATTTGCCAGCTGAGCAGAGAGTGACATATATTTTTCATAATATTCGTCTGTTTTGAGGCAATGAAAATGACTTTTATCAACTCTGGTCTGGAGCAGGATTCGGAATCTGAAACTGAAGATTGTATTCGAGTTCTTCACTGTGAACTGAATTCTTTAGCAAGATTGTGAACCTGAATCTTGACCATGGATTCTTGGACTGAGTTCTGGGCCTGAATCTGAATTCTGAATTAGGAACTGAATTTTGTTCCAGGAACTAAATTCTAAATTAGAATTTTGGATCTAAATTCAGAACCTGATCATGGAACTGGATTCAGAGCATAAATTCGGAAATTTAATCCTGGATCCGAAACTTAATGGTGAAACTGGTTTCTGAAATTGAACTCTGGACCTAGAACTGATTTCAGAAGCTAGATTCTGGAACTGAATTCAGAACCAAGATTCTGGATCTAAAGTCGGGAGTCTAACCAGATTTCAGGATCAAGATTCCGGAGCTGGATTCTAAATCCGGATGCCGGAATAGAAATTCTAGACTGAAAATAAAACTCTGGGCTGGAATGTGAATTTTGAACCAGAATTTTAAATACTGGATCTGGATTCTGGAACTGAGTTCCGAATACTGGATCTAGATTCTAGAGCTGAACACTGAACTCGGATCCGATTTTTGAACCAAGATTCTGGAGTTGGATTCTAAACATGGATTCTGGATCTGTAATCTGAAACTGTATTCAAAATCAGAATTCTGGAGCCGAATTCTGAACATGACACAGAATTAAGTGTTAAAACATGGATTCTGGATCTGTAATCTGAAACTGTATTCAAAATCAGAATTCTGGAGCAGAATTATGAACATGGATTTGAGAATCGATTTTTGGAGCTGAAACCCAATTCTGCACCAAGATTCTGTAACTGAGTTGTGGAGTAGGGTTCCAAACCTGGATTCCGGTACTGAATTCTGAACATAGAACTGGAACAGAGACCGGAAGCTGAGTTATGAACCAAAATTCTGAGTCTAGATTCTAGAACTGAGCTCTGAGTCTGTATTCTGGAGCGGAATTTTGAATCTAGATTTTAGAACAGAATTCTGAACTGCGGAGCTAAACCATAATTCTAACTGCTGGATTAAGATTCTGGAACTGGACTCTAGAACCTATCTAGACCTGGAACTTATTTATGAGCCTAGATTCTGGAACTGAAATCTAAAACTGAGCTGGATTTTAAGTCTGGATTCTGGAACAGAATTCGGGATATAAAACTGAAACCGGAAGCTGTTTTCTAAACCAAAATTCTGAATCTGGATTCTGAAACTGAATTCTGGACCAGAATTCTGGAGCCGAATTTTGGATCCGGATTCGAGAGCTGAACTCTGGACCTGGAATTGCATTTTGACCCAATGTTCTGGAGCTAGATTCTGAACATGGATCCTAGATTCTGGAACTGAATTCTGAAGTTGGATTTTCAATCTAAACTCTTGAGTTGAAACTGAATACTGAACCTAGAGTCTGAAAATTAAGGAGGAAGCTGAGTTCTGAACCAAAATTCTGAGGCTAGATTCTAGAACTGAGCTCTGAGACTGTATTCTGGAGCGGAATTTTGAATCTAGATTCTATAACAGAATTCTGAACTGGAGTTAGACCATAATTCTAACTGCTGGATTAAGATTCTGGAGCTGGATTCTAGAACCTTCCAGATTTCTAGACCTGAAACTTAATTCTGAGCCTAAATTCTGGAGCTAAAATCTAAAACTGAATTCTGAAGATAGATTCTATGCCTGGATTCTGGAACAAAATTCTGGGTATGAAACTGAATTCTGAAACTGAAACCGGGAGCTTAGTTCTGAACCAAAATTCTGAATCTGGATTCTGAAACTGAATTCTAGACCAAAATTCTGAAACTGAGTTTTGATTCCAGATTCTAGAACTGAATTCTAGAGTCTAACTGAATTCGGTGCCAGAATTCTAAATGCTGGATCAAGATTCTGAATCTGGATTCGGGAACTGAATTGTATCTGGAACTGAATTTAAAACCTCAGAATCTGGACTAAGATTCTGGAGCATAATTTTGAATCTGGATTCTAGTGCTGAATTCTGGACCTGGAATTGCATTTTGACTCAATATTCTAGAGCTAGATTCTGGAACACGGATTCCAGATTCTGAAACTGAATTCTGAAGCTAGATTCTCAATCTGGATCAATCTTGAGCTGACACTGAATTCACAACCTGGAGTCTGAAAATAAAAGAGGGCGCTGAGTTCTGATCCAGAATTCTAGAACTGGACTCGAATTTTGGAACCGATTTTTGGACTAGAACTGAATGTTGGGCCTGGAACTGAATATTTGGATTCCGAAACTGAATTTTGATTCTGGATTCTGGAATTGAATTCTGGACCCAAACCCGAACGTGAGCTTTGAACGTAGATGCTAAAACTAAAGCCTGAAGCTGAGTTCTGATCCAGGATTCTGGAGCTGAATTGTGGACCGAAATGACGTGCACTGACAAAACTGACCAGTCTTGCTCAGTCAACTGAGAAGTCTAGAATGTATTAACTATGGAGACAATAGATGAATGTGATAGAACGACTGAGCTGTTCATTTGGTTGGTTTTTGCATCTTGTGATTAGCCCAACTAATCCATATTTGTCCATATTTTTCATGAAATAATTGAAACTGGGAGTATATAAATGAGAACCATATTAATAAACCAAACACGAAGGTTTAAAAGTTAGTATCGTAATAGAAAAAAGACACGTAACTGCCGTGCTAAACTAAACGAGCAAGATGACGTGTTTAAAATATATGACGAGTGAACCAAAGGTCCATGCAAAACTAAGCCAAATAATCTGCCATACAATCTACGAATCGTAACAAAATTATCATGCACACAAACTACTAGGTGTGCGGTTTTATTATGAATATGACTTGTTTAGTGGTTTGCGATCTTCGAATTGTAAAAAAGTTAAGATTCGATTAGATGATCGAAGTATTCGATCTGTCATGGGTAATGTCTATTAAACTGGACACAGTCAAATTTTATTATTCTCCATCTAAGTATTTTTTTGCTTCCTTTAGTCAGACATCACTCATTGCATCATATTGATTGGCATCTTTCTCTATCGAGTAGTGACACAGACAAACCCAGGGTCTCCGACGGAATCATCGAAAAAGAGAAGATATTTTTGAAAATGAAACAACTGTGTGTAACTTGTACAGTAATAAATTGCACTCAAAACTGGCTTATTTAACAGTCCATGAATCTAAATTTACCAAAAATTCTATTGAATAAAAAACTATTCGTTTTAGAAATTGTGTTGATTAGAAAAACATTCAATTTCCTTTTACTATGTCAAATACTGCAGAAACCACGACGGTGCTAAAACCTGTGGCGGAGGTCGATCTCACATGGACCAGGACCCTAAAGTCACCGTCACACCGAGGTGGCTGTGGTCAGCGACGAAAGTAAAAACGCTAACTCACCGGTGTCAACAATTGGAAGAATTTGGAAGTTCATAAAATTCATCCCGCAAACACTTTCGGCTTCGTTTGCTCGTACCTCGGTTTTTGTGGTTCCGGCGGTGCGTTGCCAAACCGACCGACCGACCGACCGACTTCGGTGAACTTCGGTCCGGTGTTCTCCGCAACCAGGAAAGGGATTAACCACACAACGAAAACCAAACCCAAACACCTTGGTTTGGTTTGGTTTGGTTTCATAGCTAATTGATTTTCCCGAATGATCCCTTCCGTCCTTCCGTAGGTGTGTTCGGAAGACGAACGAGCGAAGAAAAAAATAAATAAACTCTAAGATGAAAGTAGATTATTACGCGGTGATGATGGCATGCGGTATTGTAAAACCGGACCAAACGTCTATACCGCAAACTTTGATTTGCTCCGATAAATTATAACTTTTTTTTTGGGTTTAGTGCGATGCACTGACAGTGCGCCGTCGGTCAGCTGTGCGACGCAGTCATCTCTGTTTGTGTATGTGGTTTTTTTTTCATACATTTAGACGTACGAATTCGGATGCCTTCGAGTGTTAGAACTAACTCCGAACGGGAGCCGATGTGGCACAGAATGTAGTTTGTTTTTTTTTCGGGACGCAACATAATTCCACCCGTCGAACGAACCCTAATCGATTACCAAGCGGACCGCGCAGATCGCCTATAAATTATTCAGCGCAATTCTTCAAAACATTAAAATGAAGTGTTAATGCTACTTTAATTTTTTTAAATCACAGCTTAAATCATTTTTACGACGGTGAAATCCGCGCTCTTACGGGTCGCGGCCGTGCTACAATTCCGCCTGGATCGCGTTTGAACCCGACGCGCATGCTTGGGCTTTGTTCTCGACGACCACACCGTCGATCTTCGTCGGAGTTACGAGGCTATGCACCCGAGGCGCGCGATGTTGCAGGCAGATCATCTGCTCGCGCGGATCCCGAACAAAACAGACTCCTTCGAACCAGGGGAGGGAGGGGTGAGATTGGAGACCCCGATTGCTGGTCGTTTGTTTCCGACGGTCGGACGAACGAACGAACGAAAAAATAATTAATGGTCGTAATTTACTACAATGAAATATATTCCCTTATAGAGCGTATAGACGCGACACGTAACCAACGTTTAGCGGTTTTAGAGGAACCGCCTACAACAATAACTAGCCGATCCGTGGCACCGACAACAGGCGCAACAGGCGAAAAGGACCGCAGCGATAAAGTAGCAAATTAAGTACGCTTTAAAATGCCGTTGCCAATCATTTCCCCCGCAAGGGTATTATTCTCCGACTAATTTGGAGCCCGGCTGGAGAGAAGTTGTAGCTATTTCAAGCTCGTTCCGTGACGTGTGACATCTTTTGTCACGTGAATACAAACCAGTATGTGACAATGTATTATTCTCAGTCGGAACCTAGTTTTAATTGAATATCGAACACTTTCCATTTATTCAAGCAATTATTTATCCTCTTGACCCCTCATACCCTAAAACCAACAAACCACTTTACTTTCATGGTACACCACGGTGCCTGTTGAATAACCACCCTACGTAGTGAGGTGAAACCAATAAGCCACAAACAAAGAGATCTACAGCCGTACAGTCATGCCACGATTGTGACTGGTATGATGGTCGGACCGGTTCTTACATTGTCACACTTTAATGGATTCATTGCTACATGGTTTAGTAGATTGGGTAGCACAATTCTAAAAAATGTTTCGTACTAAACTAGACTATAGAACTAGTACTAGTTGTTTTTAAAAATCATGAAATCAATCATGTCATGAAATTATGACAATTGTTCATGATTTTATAATCGAAATTAATCAAACCTGAGCATGAAATATGCCTCATTCGAAGCTCGCAGCTCCAATTTTATTTTCGGACATCACTTGAACTTTCCGAGTGGAAAGATAATATAACTATTTTTTTTTGTATTGTGTGATAAATTCGATTCTAAATTTATGGCTTGAACGCCATGCATTTTTTATTCATTTTATCGTGCCCAATACCGCTCGACAGGTCGCAACTTCGGGCAGTTAGGTTGGTTGGCCTACTTCGGTACAACATGAATTTCAATCATTTTATACCATTCCAAAACATCTTTGGCGTAGCGATAAGAAGCCAAATCAGGCCAGAATAGCAATGGAGCCGTCATAGTGGCTTAAGGGGGGGTAGGGTCTAAACGAAGAAAAAAATCATTTTTGCGAATTTTTTCCAGAATTATCGTCCAACAAAATAAATTCAAACGTTTTGCATTATAAAAAGAAAAAAATAACGAGAAGTAAGTCGGTGAAGAGGTATTTTTGGGAACACTTCTTAAAAATCATGATTTGCGGTGTTCACTGTATCTCAGCGTAGAATAATCAGAAGTGAACAAATGAATGCAGCATAGTAAGAGTAGAAATTTTTCTAGACCCCAACGTTTCTGTTTGATTTTTTTTATTTTTTAAGTTTTTGGTGGTTTTTCAAAGTGAAAACTACGATTTTTCACGAAAAAAACTCGTCATTTTGTATCTGTTGAACTTCCCCAAAGTAACAAATAACGAAAAGGAAAACGTTGGGGTCTGGTTTTTTATATGTGGAAAGTATGTGCAAAATTTGAATTGGTGCAGCAGTTTTTGAATGACGATGGACACGGACTTTCAAAACCCGCTTTCGAGAAAATCGCGTTTGAAATTTTTTGTCTATAAAATGAATGGAAACAATTAATTACTCCAGGGAGCCCGTAGGGTCTAACATTTTCAAAAAATCATATTTTTTCCTTCATAACGAAACATTTCAAGAATGTTTTGTCAAGTTTTCAAGTCAGTCGATGCAGAAAGCTTGGGCCTGTGTGCTTAGTTCTTACTTCTTCGCAGTATGAGATAAGCAAAGATAAAGGTCCATAACTTCCAGAGTTTCGTTACAATAGGCTTGAAAATTTTACAGAAAATTCTTCAAATGTTTTACTATAAGAAAATATAAAGAAAATTATTTTTTAAACGTGTTGGATCCTACCCTAGCCCCTTAAGAATGGTAACAATTCCATTTTTCACGGAATAAGGAGACATTCGTTAAGGTATATTTCATTGTGTACCGTACCGGCAGTGATGAAGCTTTGGCTTGATCAACCACAGCTGCATATTGCCTGCCATATCATAATATTTTTGGCATTAAAAATGCCTTACTCTTCGCTATACGGGGACGGACGTATAGTCGGATCGTCGTTTCTGTATTTCAATAGCATACTACTGGTTAGAATCGACCTATGTTTTCATCCACCAATCCCAGTTGTACAAAATGACGTCATTTTCTTGTTCGGCATAGGAGGCTTTGCGTCATGCATAAAAACACTGCATCGTTCTGTGTAGTATGAAGAGGAATCTATAAATATATGCTGCAAAATATTTCTTTGTCTAGTTGAAACAAGTAACAGATCGACTGAAAAGTTCGTATCGTTTCTATGAGAGGGCGCCACTAGAATTAAATCCATACCATTTTCAGTTAGTACCAACCTTCAAAAGATACGTGTATAAATTTGACAGCTGTCTGATTATTAGTTTGTGAGATATTGCATTTTGAGTGAAGCTACTTTTGTTATTGTGAAAAAAATGGAAAAAAAGGAATTTTGTGTGTTGATGAAACACTACTTTTTGATGAAAAAAAGTGCCGCCGATACCAAAAAATGGCTTGATGAGTGTTATCCAGACTCTGCACCGGGCGAAGCAACAATTCGTAAGTGGTTTGCAAAATTTCGTACTGGTCATATGAGCACCGAAGACGATGAACGCAGTGGACTTCCAAAAGAGGCTGTTACCGATGAAAACGTGAAAAAAAATCCACAAAATGATTTTCAATGACCGTAAAGTGAAGTTGATCGGGATAGCTGACACCCTAAAGATATCAAAAGAACGTGTTGGACATATTATTCACGAATATTTGGATGTGAGAAAACTTTGAGCAAAATGGGTGCCGCGTGAGCTCACAATCGATCAAAAACAACAACGAATTGATGATTCTGAGCAGTGTTTGGAGCTGTTATATCGAAATAAAACCGATTTTTTTCGTCGATATATAACACTGGACGAAACATGGCTCCATCACTTCACTCCGGAGTCCAATCGACAGTCAGCTGAGTGGACTGCACGCGATGAACCGAACCCAAAGCGTGGAAGAACTCAACAATCGGCCGGTAAGGTTATGGCGTCTGTATTTTGGGATTCGCATGGTATAATTTTCATCGACTACCTTGAAAAGGGAAAAACCATCAACAGTGACTATTATATAGCGTTATTAGAGCGTTTGAAGGACGAAATTTAAAATAAAACGGCCTCATTTGAAGAAGAAAAAAGTTTTGTTTCATAAAGACAATGCACCGTGTAACAAGTCGATGAAAACCATGCTGAAATTGAACGAATTGGGTTTCGAATTGCTCCCTAATCCACCGTATTCTCCAGATTTGGCCCCCAGTGACTTTTTCCTGTTCTCAGACCTCAAGAGAATGCTCGCTGGTTAAAAATTTAGAAGCAATGAAGAGGTAATCGCTGAAACTGAGGCCTATTTTGAGGCAAAGGACAAATCGTACTACAAAAATGGTATCGAAAAGTTGGAAGATCGCTATAATCGCTGTATCGCCTCTGATGGCAATTATGTTGAATAATAAAACGAATTTTGGCGAAAAATGTGTGTTTCTATTAAACGATACGAACTTTTCAACCGAACTGTTAGCTCGTCCAGTAAATCCGTTCGCTCACTGGATATTTCAATTGCATACCATTGAAAAATTGGTTTGAATTGACGGTATGTTTTCACGAGCCAATGACAGTCGCAGTGAATGATGTCAAACTGTCGTCCGATTTGCGCAGTATGAACTATACCACAAAAGGGAATCTATAAATATATGCCCGAATACATTTCTGCTTTAGTTTAACCATGGCTGCCACCGAGGAAAGTGAACGTGGACATTCGTTCGCTCGCTGGATAGTTGCTTTTGTATTTATACCTTGCCGGTGCCTGAAAGTATGCATGAAAGTTGGAGACATTTTTGTCGTGAATACGACTTACTTTACCATGGGCGCCTTTTCAAAATTTACCCTGTACAAGAGTGGGCAGAACTTTATCGCGAATATCTCTTGATGTACTTAATCCAACAACATAATTTTTTCTACAAGCTATCGGAAATATGATCAGGAATTTGTGATTAAATTTTCAACTGTGTGAGATAACCACAAATAATTGAAAAACAAAGTTTTCTAAAACTTTTGGAAATAATGAGGAACATTCATTACGCGTGTTTGCCTTTTTCACACCCGGACGACGGTTTTGAGGTAGTCAGTTCCGGTTGTCTACTGGACGAAACTTCGATTGAAAATCGTTCATTTCTTATATTGCTACAGACGGAACTGGACGTCGTGGTGAGGTTCTCTTACCCACATAAGTGAGAACAAACCAAGTATGAAAAGGCTATCCGCATTAGGCCGATCCGACCGATCCGAGCTCTCCGGTGTCGACTTTTTTTCTGTTTCGGATATGGCTGAGCTGCACATGCACACAGCTTCATGTGCAGCTCAGTCATAACCGAAACAGAAAAAAAAAGTCGACGCCGGAGAGCTCAGATCGGCCTAATGCGGATAACCTTTGAAGCGTGAAACGCTCAGGTCGTCCTCTCACTTGGACTTCGGTCGTAAAGAGGAGCAGTCGGCAATGAAAGCAAACCTTCAGCGTGGTATAAAGCCTCAAACGCTCTGGCCACAGAGTCAGTTTTCCTTAGTAGAAGATCTACCGCATAATCCTGCTGCTGGTCGTTTGCATTGGAGCAAAATACAACGAAAAATGGACAATGCGGAGCATTATGTAAAATCAGCCCTTCTTATGGCTCCCAATGTTATCTAAAGAACTATAAAGATTGCTTCTTTGCATATCGGAAATTAACACCATCAGTGCAAATCTAGAATAATTTGATTGGCTTTGTGCAATTTTTGCAGTGCAAAATCTGCAACAGTGTTTAATATCGTTTATATCCAAACAGTGTTTGATATCGTAGAATTACACA
This sequence comes from Malaya genurostris, assembly GCF_030247185.1. Classification (NCBI taxonomy): domain Eukaryota; kingdom Metazoa; phylum Arthropoda; class Insecta; order Diptera; family Culicidae; genus Malaya; species Malaya genurostris. The sequence continues at coordinate 151,948,269 of NC_080570.1, forward strand.
ATTTGGGTCTTCTGAATGCCAGAAATTTATCTCGCACAGCATTTTAACAGTTTTTTGCACTGATATATTCAAATTCGAAATGAAATAATCGACATCAAAATTCTATATGTTGCTATTTAAAACCATAATCGTATACTAAAGAATTATGCGGAATTTTCCTTTACTACACTGTATACGACCCATTTTTCAACCAGTTGTAGTAGAATTTTCTGTTGCTTTGCTATATAAAATACATAGCATCGACTCAGAATAGATTCGAACTCAACTCGTCACTCTCCATCACGAACGCCTTCATAAAAGGTTATTTCAGAACCACCATTATTTTATCATGAATAACTATACTGGTTATTTCATAATATTTAATTGTATGTCAGAATGTTCAACGTAACTAATATGTACTTTAGTTTAGGTGTATGGTTTCAAATTCTTGCACAATTCACATATGGGGAAAGCTTGCACAATTCACATAATCGATCATCTGATTGATATTCGGAAGTATAAAGGAAGAGTGTTAGTTTTATTCGTATTCACGACATCCAGTTATGTTTCTGACATTACACACTCGTACTTTTTTTAGCTAAGATACTTACCGAAAGATCTGGTTTCTTCTTAAACATTTGCATCATCTTCGCGTCCTTCTGGTGGTTCCTAAGATCCATTTTTGTTCCGTTCCTTTTACGGGAATTTTACGCTCTTCATTTAAAACACATTACAAACGTGGTTTTCTAGATACAGTACCTTCAGCAAAGTTGCTCAGATTGATAGGTGCCATCTTTTGAAAATTTTATTCATGTGACTTTTCATTGTTTTAGGCGATTCAGTTGCGAAGCCATTTCCGATATTTGCACAACTAGTGAAGTGCTGCTTAGAAAGTGCTTGAGATATCTATGAGAACAAATGATAATCGGAAGGAGCTAGATTTAGAGAGTAAGACGGATGGAGCGAAAGTTTTCAAATGAAGTTCTGGATTGCGTCCAATGTGTGTGCGGGGCTATTCTCGTCTGCCGTCACGATCCGGTGCAGAAAACCAATTCTTTCACATCAACAAAGCTATCATTCAGATCGTGGAGAACCCATTTCTCCACCTGCCTAATCTTTCTCATGACGTGTAGATGATCAGAAACGGCTTGGTGACTGACGTTTAACACCGTCCAGATCTTGATATGGGGTTCGAGTATTGGTTTTGTTCTACAATCTTTGCAACAAATCGATATCTTCGAATTTTGTGTGTGTGAAAACCGGTTAGTTCTTTGACTGTCACACTGAAAGTCAAACTGACTTAAATATACGTTCGCAAGTCCTCTCTGTAAAATCTTCTTAATCAGCAGTTTTTTTTTTGAATGTGATGAATTAACACTTCTCGCGAATTTAAAGACTGTCTTTTGGGAACAAAATCTCACATTATAAACAGGCACACCTGGTAATGAAATTATGAAGATTACCTTACTTAACCGCTTTGGTTAGTTTGTTCCATGGAGATATCAACACCGGCTGCATTGATTCAGCTTAATATTTTTGTATACATATCCAGATTATTTTATTATATATTACGATCAAATTTCACGTACGATGAACCTAATTAGTCAAATTAAGGAAAATTCCATTTGTAATGGCTTGATGTTGGATTCGAGTAAATTTTACTGTGATTCGCATTCGGCTAGCAAGTGCGAGTGTATGAATTTATATGCACCATTCACCAGCCAAGCAGAAATGTGTTTCTGTGGCTCAATCGATTAACGGACGAACTTTGTGATCCAATGGCTTTCGGTTCAAGTCACCGCTGTTGCTATCAGTATTTTTTTAATATTTTCCTTTTAAATAGATTTTATGTCATGGAAATTTCCAATCACACAATGTAACAAGTTCTTGCACGTAAAATATCGTGAACTGCAACGCTCAATTTATGTGCATCTAATACATTGTAAAACCACAAGTTTTTTTTTCGAAGTGTGTATAAATAAGACAATATTTCAAACAATTTTTTGGACCCATCTGAAAATCGTACCACGGTTTTTAACAATATTATTTATCACCTAAAATCCTAGATTACACGTAACCGGTCGGTACTAAACGCACAGGGCTGTTTTTTGTTTTTTTTTTGCGTTTCGTCTTCGACTCATCATAGCATAGCAGTTTATGTTGAATGTTTTCGCTACTTGAGAAACACTTCAAATCGCACCAAAGAACAGTGTTTTCACTGGTTAGGTCGCGAACGTAGATAAGTTTACACCATACTGGCCGTATACACTTTTTGAATCGTCAGTAGCTATGCAATCTCTCGATCATCCTACCACAGACACACATTTATATGTTTCATTTTTTTCTTTCGCAGGGAAAAGCTTCACACTGACGATTACCGTCTCGACGACGCCTCCCCAGGTTACGACATACGGCAAAGCAATCAAAGTGACCGTCGATGGACCGCGAGAGCCCCGTTCCAAAACCAGTGAGTATCGATGAAGTGGTGGTGGATGACCCATTGTTTTTCCTTTTTCGAAAGAAGCGTTTTACAGTCACTTGACTTCTGCCAGCATACTGCGATGAATGGTTTTCCTTACAAGAAAATACTTTTTCTCGTCATAACTGTCATTACATTCAGAATCACAGGGTGGATTGAAAACTTTCTGTAGACAAGGTGGACCATATAAAACTTCTGAAAACACATTTCAAATTTAGACATTTTTATCATTTTCAGCAACCTGTTAATCAATGAACGTATTTTTATATTCGTCCACCGAACATAGTTTCACTACAAAGCAGACAGAAGATGCTTATCTTGGTTCTCACCCTCTGAGCAAGCAAACCCGGCAACAACCGCCCGCACGAAGTGGATGTGATGCGATGTGGCTTATGCTTTGGTGAACCGCAAAAAAAAATAGCTGGAGCACTTTTGATCACACTTGTTCTTACGCTAGACGCTTCTTACTTGATTACTCGTGTGGACACCATCGAGCCAGATTCTGTTCTGTTCTGTTCTGTTTCTAGTCAACCGTTTCGAAAAGGAACAGAAAAGTTCTCACGATCGAAACGCCATGCGGCTTGGGTGGAAGACATGCTGTCACCTTATCGCTTATCTCCTTATCAGTTTTATTTTTGCACGCTTGCTTGCTTTCTAGAAGGGCCACGTTTCGGCATCGGCAGATCAATAGCCGCTGGCATTGACAAGTAGTCTTTGAATCTCTTTTTTTATTCATGCATTTTTTTATACGACGCAAGATTTTAACAATAAAACTAAGCCGATTTATTATGTAGCATTGTATAATGATGAAAATCAAAAGGGGTTATAATTCCAATAAAATTTTCACCTGAATGATCCGTCTATATTTTATGTGATCACGTTCAGAGAATATGTCTCCAATAAATATAAATGAATTTTTGATAATAATTTCTGATATGAAAAGCAATTTGCAGCAGCGAACAAAAACTCAAGTTTTTTTCAAAAAAATTAATACTAATCAGAGAAAAACATTCTCGATCACTCATCGCTGTTCGTAAGAACGCAGTGAAGTATTGATAAGATTTGTGTACCTGCTACAACAGGCAAGAGAATCCTAAGTGGTACCGTGACAGCAGGGTTGATTTCATCGATTGATTTCAGTTTCGTCCGATCGAGAAATATTGGACTGGACAGGGAAAGCAATTCGGAATGCTTCAAAGATGAATTCTCGCAGATATGATGGAATAGAATTACTGCTGAAGTGAACGTAATGAGCATGAACTTAGCGAGGCACCTCTCCCCGATGATTACATAAACAGGTGAATAATTTGTTGCTAATTTGTTGCTAATTAGTTACGGTAATTTCGAATTTGTTGCTCTTTTTTTTTTATTTTTTCGAGTACTTCGCTAAGTTCATATGAAGTTAGCGAAGCCTTCCTTTCAAATATGCTTCAAAACAAATCGTCGCCTAGTAAATAATTTGTTGCTTATTTGTTGCTAATTAGTTACGGTAACTTTGAATTTGTAGCTCAATTTTTTAAAATTTTTTTGAGTACTTTGCTAAGTTCATATGAAGTTAGCGAAGCCTCCCTTCCAAATATGCTTCAAAACAAATTGAAGCCTAGAGAATAATTTGTTGCTAATTTGTTGCTAATTAGTTACGATAATTTTAGTATTTGTTGCTAATTTTTTTAATTTTTTTTTGAGTACTTCGCTAAGGTATGAAGTTAGCGAAGCGAAGTTTAATAATCGATATTAGTTTCAAACTAATCGATTTAATATTATTCGACTATCTGGACTATTAATCGATTACTCGATCGACATTCCGACATCCATAAACGGCACATACACCTTCAGTTTCCCGGACAGTCCCAATGAACCTTGGACGGAATGAAAAACTGAACGATTAACTGAACTGAGCGTGTTTGGTGGTGACTATTTAGTTTTGCGTTTTGTCTTCATGTCAGTTTCATCCATTTTTTCCATGGAGGCCCATTATTCAGATCAAAAGAAAACTGATGGACTGAACGACAAAAGACAATCTGCTTTGATCTAGCAAACATTGCTGCTTGAAGAATCTACAAAACATGACAAAAAATATTTCTCAATGGATAAGTTTATTTCAATCAATATTTTGATAAAAAGAACAAATATTTTACTTGTGTTTCAAATGAACGATTTATAGATAAAATTGACTAACTTTTTAGATAAACTAAATTAACCTAAATTTAGTTTTTTCAACTAAAGCTTTTGTTTAATATATTCATTAATTTGCTTGTAGCATTCAAAATTACCGCAACTAATTAGCAACAAATTATTCACTGGGCTTCGATTTATTTTAGGCATATTTGGAAGGGGGCTTCGCTAACTTCATATGAACTTAGCGAAGTACTCGAAAAAAAAGAAACTGAGCAACAAATTAATAATTACCGTAACTAATTAGAAACAAAACTTAGCGAAGTACTCAAAACAATTTTAAAAAAAATTGAGCAACAAATTCAAAATTACCGTAACTAATTAGCAACAAATTATTCACCTATTTGCGTTATCATCTGTGAGGGGTGCCTCGCTAAGTTCATGCTCATGTGAACGTACGTACTGTTTCAAAGATGATGGGAGATATTTCAAGAAAAGTTTATCGTTTCATAGAAACCAGAACGGGATTGGACAGTTGATATTTCCTGGATGTTCTAAACCTAAAACTAAACACTGGAGCTAAACAATGGAATTGAATTCTGGAATTCAAAATTCAGGTTTCAGAATCCAGAAACCATTTTTAAAATTCAGTACCAGCTTCAGAACTCTAGAACTGAATTCTTAACTTGGATTCTGAACCTGAATTCTAAAGCTGAATTCAGTTTTAGGACTCGAATTAAGGTTCAGAAGGGGCTGGGATCCACTCGGAGATTGATAGTATCAATTATTTTTCTTCGGACATGGTCAGCTCCGGCTCCTATGTCGTAAAAGGCCACAATTTCAGTTGTTTCATTTTTTTCTTACTTTGAGTTACCAGCTTTTTTGATGTCTCAAATCGCATTTTTACTTTTCTATAGTTACGAAGATACGCGGTCTTATTGCGCGTTTTTGTTTTGTGCAGTACGTATCACCCGCGTAAAAAAGACTGTATTGAATAATCGAATAAATCGAAAAATCCAACATCCTTAGCCGTAGAGAAGATTGCTATACAGATCAGCAAGTGGATTTATTCTATGCGCCGTTCGCCTCTTGCGAGAGAAATTTTTATCGAAGTTCTGTTGTTCCTTCGCAGCCGAGACAAACATCATCAACAAACTTTACGGTCCTATTCAGGACATCCAAAATTCAAATTGAATTATTTTCGAAAAAATATTTCGCCTGGATACAAGTTAGTTCATATGGAACACGAAAAAAACTGCTGCCTGAATATCAAATATTAAAAAATGTTTAGCAGTGGTTTTGACAATCGTTGTGTAGTCCTACGTCTTCACTTCGAATAAACCTATTAGGCTGTCTCTTATAGTTTTAATACGTATGTACATTATTCTATCTTGTCTCTGACGTTACTTACCTGCTTTTTGCCTTTCTCAAATAGACAGGCTCAGTTCGAGTTCGACGAGATCACAAAATATCTGTGTGTGCTCTCATTGTCTTAAAAGATACTGTGCAATTTCATCCAGATACGACTTCCGGTTCCGAAATTATAGGGCGATGAGAGTCAAAACTTTCAAACTGTCATACAAAATGGCGATGCAAAAGCGGTACGCATCGGTACGTGCTGACACGGAAGAAGAAAACACCACCACCTTTGCAAACGAAGCAATACTGTGATTACAAAGGATTATATTGGTAATAACAACTAAAAGCTCACAAGTGCCTATCTCCCGCCTTCCCGTGTGCCTAAGTTATTTGGTCAACAAAACGGTATCGACGGTTTCCTTTTTGTAGCTCATTTACAACAAAACATAATTGTTGAGTTCTTAAATCAGGTTACAGTTTGCTTTGCCGTCGTATTGCAGAAGTGTATTTTTTACCGCTTATATTGTTATTTGTTACTCATCTCAAAGTAATTCGACAGCTGAAGATAGTAAATAGTATTTTTTACGAGTAGCACAACTTGTTCAGTTATACATAATCTCACTATTCATATTATTATTTATATTTAGAGGTTATAATCTAAGGTTGAGGTCTAAGGGTGATCATGTGACAAGGATATGCACTCAATTTTCTCCGATTTTTACAAACTTAGATTCAAATGTAAATTCTATCGAATTCAGAACGCTATTGAAATTGATTCAGATCTGACTTTCGATTCCGGAATTACAGTCAATATGTGTTGAAATTTTTCATCGAAAGGATCGTTTTCACGGGAGGGCAATTCAACCGGAACGATTATTTCGTTGTATTTTCTTTTCTTTTTTTGTTGAACCAAAATTTTACATCTGATTTTTTTCTCTTTTCGAAAAAAGAATAAAATCTTTCCCTAATGATTTTTTTTTCAAAAAGAGTACTTTCTTGATTGAGTTACCAGAATTGATTAAGATCTTCAAAATTGAATTTCTAGCAAAGGGAATTTAATTCATGAATAACGAAACATTCAATATTAATATAATGTTTTTTGTTTAAATTTCATTTACGACTTTTTGGATTTGGCTTAAATTCTGCATAAGTATGTAGATTGATTTGGTGTTTCCGGCACCTTTTGCAGAGAACTATTTGCACTATATGGAGAAAGTACGCACTGTAAAAAAAGTGTTCTTATTTTATTCTGAAAATAATGTCTAAAACTCAATTTTCTCAAAAAAGGTATTTTGGTTTTTTTTGACAACTGATGAAATTTATTGTACTATAGCTTAAAATGGAGAAATAATGGACCTACAAGTTACAGTCTTTCAATTGATAACAAATTTTTTTTGAATAGTTCAAATATTTTTTGAAACGTTTTGCATCACGATTTTATAAAAAAAAGCAGTTTTTAATCGAAATGGTGATAAAGAAATGTTAGCTAAATGCTTCCGTTCTTAAGTTACAGGGAATCTAAATTAATGATAACTGGAAATCTACAATTTTCGTTCTTTTTTTTATGTTTCTCCAGTTTTGTGACATTTTTTGCCTCTCTCATATAGAACCAAACCGACTTTTGAACCGAGGCCCGGAGGGCCGAGTGTCATATACCATTCGACTCAGTTCGTCGAGTACGCAAAATGTCTGTGTGTGTGTGTGTGTGTGTGTGTGTGTGTGCGCGCGCTTATGTGTGTATGTAACGTTTTTTTGCACTAACTTTTCTCGGAGATGGCTGAACCGATTTTCACAAACTTAGGTTCAAATGAAAGGTGGTCCCATGCGTAATTCCTGAATTTCATGCGGATTCGACTTCCGGATCCGGAAATATAGTGGGTTAAACATTGTGTACCATCACTGAAAATGGTACAACATTAAAAAAAATTTCTAAATCGACCTCAAATCTTTTCTAATTTTAGTTTTTATCAGTAGACGGTCAAACAAACCGATTTTGGTTATTCTTTTAAGGATCGAAGAAAATTATTTTGAAGAATACCACAGTATTATATATGATAGTATGATTGATATGAGAAAGGCATCATTACACCACTAGGTGGATTAAAATAGGTTTTTCGGAAAAGGAAGACAATCTGTTTTTTTTCTTTTTGCATAGTGGGTCAAAAAACAAAAAAGATGAAAAAAATACAAAGCTGACAAAACAATAAAAACACGAATTGAAAGCAGTGAATTTGCAAAATGAATTCAGATAAAGCAATATGAAATTCAGAGCGAAAATAAAAATTTCAATAGCAGTAGAATAACGTTCCCCAGTTGTCATACTTGATCTCTTTTTCAAGTATGCACGTTGGTATATTGTTTTTGGAAACACAGAAACGTATAAAAAAATACAAAACTAAATCGACCTTCAATTTCGTATGGAATCGCTTATTATCGCCATCGCCATACTGCACTGAGGATTATTTTCATACTCAGAATACTGCTCAAATTAACTTTGTTTAAAATGTTGCTTTCCAGTAAAGCAAGGATTAGGCATGAAGAAAATCAAAAACATGGAACCGACATTAATTAAGTTTTTTCCGAACCCATTCTTATCGTTATCGGTAACCTAGAAGCCGTACGCGAACAAGATAAACCAAAAACAAACAAAAAAACCCGAAAGCCGACTCGAGTTCCCTGTGTCCGAAAATAGCACCGCATTTTCTGGGACGAGTGCAATATTATTGTTCCCATCCCATCGCCAGGCACCAGCAATCAGAGCCGGGCCAGCGCAACGGGTCGTTGTCAGATTTCCATAATTAGTCCCTATGCTGTTATGCATATGACAAGCCCCGGGGGCGTTTTGTTGTTGGTATCGCCGTCGTCACCACTCGTCACCACTCGTCACCACTCGTCGCCTCATTGACTGAGACAATGTGGAGTAAAGAATTTGCATGGATGCTGATAAGAGCTGGCTCTCTCTTTCTCTCTCTCTCTCTCTGTTTCACTGTCACACTCGGATAGCGGGCGGCCTCTTTTTTGTCTTTATCTCGATCCTTGGCTTACAGTTAATTGAATGTCAGGATTTGACACTTTCAACGGGAGATTAATTAAGATACATGTCGATGTCGCACTTTCTTGACTTTCCACTTTGCCCGCCCGTACATCGTCGTGCAGCTGTTCAAACAGCGATGTAATTACTGCCGGTTCCGCCAACAACCCACCCGCCCCGGGGAGGGGGCCCACAACGGGCCAAATCTACTATCCCAGAAAGGGACACATGGTGAAAACGGTTCGCCGTTTTATGTGTGCCTTTCAAACAACGAAAAACCGCAACGTCAAATTTATTTTCGATTACAAAAAGAGACGAAACGACGTGTAGAAAAAAAGTTTGAAGAAACTTTTCTTCGGCTTGTCCTACGACTCTGTAACAACGGCAAAAATTAGAGCCTGCCCGTAAACCGCAACAAACGTTGCAACATATGCTCTGCGCGTCTCTTCCTGCAGGCGACCGTTTTTCTTTTTGTTGTTGTTGTTTCTTCTGTGATGTATCATAAGCTCTTCAAGGCATCCTTCAAGGCATCCACGTTTTGTGATCGGTTTCAATGTTTCGTACTGATCTTCAGCCGTCAATTCGGATCAGACGGAAGTCAATTCTGATCCCAGCATCGCGACAGTCAAATTTCCCATCCAATGTCCAATAAACAAAAACACAATCCCGCAAGCCACTTCCAAGCTCACAGCTCTTTTCGACTAAATACCGATTAGAAAATTACCTGGTCCGAAAGTTGGCATTGTATTGAATGACCAACATTTATTCTAACAACGTTTCGTGTTGTTGTTCACAGGAAACCCATTTGGGCTGCCCCCCCCCCCGACCGAGAATGGAACCGGCTCGCCAAGAGAGACAGACAGAGAGGACAACCCGTTTATCGTAAACCGAGCGAAAAGTTATGTAATTGCCTCTTTATTTCGTGCATGTGACTAGCAATTGGGCTCTTCGTTTCGTTCCGTTGGCCGTTTGCAAAAACAGAAGAATCGGCCACCATTCGGAGGGGGGTTGACCGGCACCACATTCAGTGGAACAGTGGCTTGGAAAAAGGATATCCTCGCGTTGAATGTCCGAGTGGACCGACGGCTCTTTTCATTAGCCGGCCGGGTCCGGACCGAAATGGAGATTTCAGTTTCGTTTTCGAATTATTTATGCCGACTGATGCAAAGTGCAGTATTTTGGGATCGTCCTGCTGCAGCAGCAGCAGCATCAGCAGCAACGGTAGCAGCCCATCTCCGGTTTTAGATTTTAACGAGCCCACACAGATCAGATCCCTGCAATGTTCCATTACCGAACACCCACCGAGAATACCGAATACTATACTCGGCCGGACGGACGGAGACATCGGGTCCGGTGGTTTTGGGTGGGTTTTTTATCTTACCTGCTAGTCCAGTGCTCCAGAACCGGATCCTTTTAGATGCCAACACTCCGGGGAAAACAACCAACCGGGCTTCTAATGTGACACAAGCAACCTCCTTCGAAAAACAAAAACACATCAGAAGAACCAAATTAAACGGTTGCATTTTTAACCAATTTTGTGCATCCGTATTTTGGTCATTATTCGAATGCTGAAGACTGACTGACGACTGTCAGCCCCTTTTGCAGATGAATGACAGTGGGGATGGCTACGAGGGGATGTTGAAAGTAGATCCAGTCCCAAATGTGTTGATTTCAATTTTCCGGTTGAAAGTTCACAAGCTTTATGACGAACGCAAGCATCTCGAGCTTGTTGAATAGAAAAATGACACAAAGTTATGAACATGAACTTAGCGAAGCGTCAATAGGTGAATAATTTGTTGCTTATTAGTTACGGCAATTTTAAATTTGTTGTTCGATTTTTTTTTTTAGTATTTCGCTAAGTTCATATAAAGTTAATGAAGCACCCCTCCCAAACAAGATTGAAAACAAATCGAAACCCAGTGGATAGTTTGTTGCTAATTAGTTACGATAATTTTGAATCTGTTTTAATTTTTTTTACTGTAACTTATTATCAACTTTGGTAAAGTGCTTCATTATCTTCATATGAACTTAACGAAGAAAAAAAAATATTTAGAAAAAAACTACCGATCAATTTAAAATTACCGTAACTAATTAACAACTTGTTAGCAACAAATTATCCACTGGGTTTTGATTTGTTTTTAATCTTCTTTGGTAAGGGGTGCATCGTTGACTTCACATGAACTTAGCGAAGAACTAAAAAAATGAAAAAAAAAACATTTAGCAACAAATTTACAGTTACCGCAACTAATTGGCAACCTATTGTCAACAAATGATTTATTTAGTTGCGTTATCATCGACAAGAGGTACCTCGTCTAGTTCACGTTCATGAAAAATTTGTTGCTAATTAGTTGCGGTAATTTGAATTCGTTGCCTTTGTTTTTTATTTGACTATTTCGCTAAGTTCATATTAAGTTAACGATGCACTCCTCCCAAATAAGCCTTAAAACATATCGAAATCCAGTGAATAGTTTGTTACTAATTAGTTACGATAATTTTGAATTTATTGCTCAATTTTTTTTCAGTACTTCGCTAAGGTTATATGAAGTTTACGAAGCACTCCTCCCAAATAAGCTTGAAAACAAATCGAAAGTGGATAGTTTGTTGCTAATAAGTTACTAACTAGTTACGGTAATTTTGATTTTGTTACCCAATTTTTTTAATTTTTCTTTTTGCTGTGATTGATTGGCAACAAACTATCCACTAGGTTTCGATTTGTTTTCAAGCTTATTTGGGAGGGGTGCTTCGTCAACTTCATATAAGCTTAGCGAAGCACTCAAAAAATTTACGAAAAAAAATTGAGCAATAATTTAGAGCTCCCGTAACTAATTAGCAACAAATTATTTGCGTTATTATCGACAAGAAGTACCTCGTCTAGTTCACGTTCATGAATAATTTGTTGCTAATTAGTTACGGTAATTTTGAATATGTTCACAATTTTTTTGGCTATTTGAGTATTACCCTAAGTTCATATGAAGTTAACGAAGCACCCTTTATAAAAAAGCCTGAAAACAAATCGAAACCCAGTGTATAATTTGTAGCAAATTAGTTACGGTGGTTTCGAATGTGTTACTCAATTTTTTTTCGTGTACTTTATTTCAATCTGCTTATTTCAAAGGAGTGCTTCATTAACTTCATATGAACTTAACGAAGTACTCAACAAAATAAAAAAAATATTGAGTAACAAATTCAAAATTACCGTAACTAATTAGCAACCAGTTATTCACCTATTTGAGTCATCATCGGTGATAAGTACTTCGCTAAGATCATGCTCATTAGAAATTTGGTAATGGAAAAATAATTATTAGAAAGTTACCATTTAGGGGTTAGCCAATTTTTGTGCTAGAACACATAATCTAATTTTTTTATTTAATAAAATTTGTATTCAGGCCTGTTTGCGAACAAGCTGTACGTAGTCAATTTAACCCGGTTTTTTGTTAGTCTAAATAATTTGTTTATTATTAGGTACCGTGGTCACGCTTTTTCTTGGAGGAGAGGAACTTCCATTTCCATCCTGCGAGGTATGAAGGGCGCTTTGTTCGTGACTCGCTTCAACATTCGTTGCTTCATTGTCGCTATTGTTGTTGTCAAACGTATTGTGGTGATTTCCGATTTATTCCCGTTTTCCTTTCGCTACCGTTTTCCGCAAGTACAAATCGCTTGCTAAACTAAGAACTTCTTGACGAACTTCGACATCTTCTGCGTCCGGAGGTTCTCGGGAACATCACAGGATTTCAGTTTTTGAATGGTCAAGATTAGTTTCTAAATACGTTTTCGAAATACGAAATAATTATTTTTTCTGTTATCTAAGTATCGCATTTATGTTGCAATACATGATCGATCAAACACTGAGCCTGCGGAAAAAGGATAAATTTTTTACCTATAATTACCATCGAAATCTTATGGTTTTCCATTGTAACGTCGCAAATTCACGTTTTACATAAAATTGTCTCAATTTGCAAAAAGTAAATGAAAAAAACGATGATTTTTCTTGAATTGAAATTAATTTGAACTACTAAATTCTGCATCTCCTGGAACGTGACTTCCAGTTTAACCTCCATTTCTCCCATTATGAAAATGAAAATTATAACTTTCAGGTGAGTTATCAATCAAATCAAAGTTTGGTTCGAATTTTTTCCCTTTCTATCAGTGGCGTCTCGTGGCAAAATTTACGGGTTGTGCACTGGTTATATCAAATGTAATACAGTAATTACAGTTTGTTGTAAGCGAAAACTAAAGATTGAGGAATAGATATTCGCTTCTGTTTTACAATACAAAGAAATATCGACATACTTTTGGATGGAATATTTTTACTAAACTTTTTTCGTATCATCGTTACAACAGAAGAAATCCGCGCACTGCACTTCCAGCAAATCTGTCAAAACCGCTTCGACAGTTGAACTTAGATTTTAAAATTTGTATGCGAACCAAAAATCAGTCTGGTCAAGAAAACGCTCTGTAGGATACTTTGATTTGCCTAGCAATTTGAAGACTTTGACTTCAGAAATCTGTAAAAATTTGTGTAGCATATTCAGAATATGTGAAGCTCAGATTAATATGTGAACCTGATATCTCTGGAGACATCAATTTGTTTTCAACTGCCATAAGCATAAACCACCGAAGCCTCTCCTGAAGGTGTGCATGCATACATGTTCTCACTCATGTAACGTAACTCATGTGCTCGGAAAAGACACTAACACAGCGACAAGAACTCGGTGCACAAGGCAAAGTGCTCAAGCTCAGGGAGCCACAGCATTGTGATATGAAAAGATCGTTTGACCAGCAAGCGCAAGCAGCTTAGAGTGAATTTTGGCGTATTATGCCGTGGATATAACCGCTCATTATTTCCTATTCGGTACAATCCGACGTGATTTCATCTAATAAATAGATAAATCTAAAAAATGATAGAATGCGGATGGGGATGCATTTAGTTCCTTTGATTTGACCGGTTGTGCAGTGCACGAGATGCACATAAGGACGAGACGCCACTGCTTTCTATTTATCGTTTCATTTGACTTAAACATTGCATAAGAATTCTTCATTACCAACATAGACAATTTGCATCACCAGTTTACACTTCGGACCCTATCCTAACTTTTGAAAAGAGCCTAGATAAATTCCTAGAAAATTTCCAAAAATATGTATCTCCGACACGGTAGGTTCAATTGACTCGATGTATTCGGCAATATTTTTGCATTTGAATTTTTTTCCGAAAATGAAACTTAAAAACCGAATATCTCAAAAATATTATTTTATTTTTCAATTTTATGGAAGTCGGACTTGTATAGGACTATCGGACCGGTTAATTTGAGTTTGATTTTATGAAAATCTGATATGATGCGGAGGTTTTATGCCTGCTAGAGAGGGAGAGAGTTTGCCAAATTTCATCTCCATCAGGCTTTTCTCTGCTTGCAAATAAATAAATAAATAAATAAATTTATTTGGCCCCAGACTATCTTGATCTGCAAACTAGACAAATTTATTAGCCAATTAAAAAAATCTGCTATTATTACTTGTGGAAAAAACCACCGTTTTAATCCACCTAGTGGTGTAATGATTCTCATATCTTTTATATTCTCATATACATATAATTGTGTGGTATTATTTAACGTTTTTTGCTTTGCCACTTCAAGACACACCCCCACAGACTCAGCTCGACGAACTGTGTCGAATGATATCGGACACTAATTTCTACCAGTCGATTTTGCAAGTAATTGCACAACCTTTTAATATGAGAAAGGCAAAAATATTGCATTCTGAATATCGATTCTCTTTATAATCCGATTCGATTATACTTTTGAATCTGCAACATAAAATATGCTTTGTGATTGGATTTTTTTTGTTACAACTATCCTTATAAATATACCGGCTGCAAAATCGCGAAACAAGGAAGTCCAACGCGTGAAATTTCAAATAATTTTCAAACAATTGTAACGCATCCGAAAATTTGCTGTGCATCAGCTGGTGTCGTTTTTGTGTTTTCTTTACCACGCGTATGGCATCGAACGCAGCACGCCGTGTGCTTCGTTCGTAGAGGCGGTATTGTGTTTTCTTCTTCCGTACCAGCTCATATACGTAACGGTGCGCTTTATATGAAGGTGTGGAATTTGTGGAACACTGAGAACCCTGTAGCCGGAAGTCGGATCGGGATGAAATTTATAAAAAAAAATGAAATACTTTTATTTGAAACTAATTTGGCGAAAACAATTCAAGCCATCGCTGAGAAAAATGAGTTCGTATTTAGAGTTTGTAAACAATATTCTCGATGCTTCGGGAACCGGAAACCCGGCGACTGGTAGAGCCGTCAACTGACAAGGCACATCGGTTGGATGCTTCATCGATCGATGCTCTTCATGCTGTTATTCCAGAGCCGGAAGTCGGATCCGGATGAAATTCTGGACTTTTGTATGGGACCAAGTAACCTATTATTTGACACTAGAACTGTTAAAAACAGTCACTCCATCTCTGAAAAAAAGTGAGGAAGTAATTTGAAATTGGAACTTTTACTCTAATCACCCACCGGATTCCGCAACCAGTAGTCAGATTCGAACAAAATTCAAGATCTTTGTGTAAGACTACACATTTCATTCGAAATATCCCGATATTTATACAAATCCAACTTATGTGAATTAGTGATGGCGAAACGACAATTTTTATTAAACTTGCTGGTAAATTTAACTAGTTGGCAGACCTTGTTAGTTAGTGGGTATATGCATCTACTTTGGGAATACTAGTCCTCGGTTTCCACTTCCGAAAGCACCGGTTATAGTAAAGAAAAGCTCCAAAAACGCCTCGATTTTCCAGCAACGGTTAACCCGATTTCAACAAATCATGATTCAAATTGAAGCTCTCATTGTCTTAAAAGATACTGTGCAATTTCATCCAATTCTGACTTCGGGTTCCGAAATTATATGGCGGCGAGTATCGAAAATTTCAAACCATCATACAAAATGACGATGCAAAACCGGAACGCATCGGTACGTGCTAGTAAGGAAGAAGAAAATACTACAGCCTAGCACACAGCGTGCTTTGTTCACTGTTGTATAGAGTGCAGGGTTATCACATTTGAATTTATATTAAATTGACATAACTGTTTTCAAATTGAAAAGGCTACGGTTGCTTATACCCAAAAAAAGCTTTATTTAGATTTTATTCAAGTATGAAAAAAAATTCTTGATAGAATCTTTTAGTGATGTTTTTTTTCAATTATGGAGGCTTTAACCTTAAATTTATTTGCCTCTTCGAGTCAGAAAAACTTTTTAACTCTATGTGCGGGGTTGGGGGTCGAACCCAGGTGGGCCTCGTGGAAGGCATCGACTAACCCATCACGCTATATCCGTTTCCTTAGTAACGTTTTCGAAAATGGGTCAAAAGTCATAAAATCGTCCAAAAAATTTAATACTTTTATTTTATGTTTGTCAGTTTTTTTATAAAGTAATGACATTGTTTAACGAATGAATCTATTTAAATGAAACTTTCACAGATCGTAGATAAAACAATAAACTTAAGCCAATTGTATAAAGATTACGAAAAAAAAATTTTCATTTCATACAAGTTTTCAATTATTTGCTGGCCCATAAATTTTTCAACGGATTTAGATTGTACGATGTTCTGTTGCATAATGATATATTTTTTCGTTTTCCAAAATGTCCAGAACAATTGATCTCGAAAATTGTATAGAAAAAATACGAAAAAAATTTGTTTCAAACCGAGATATCACAGATTCAAACAAAATATGGTTGCTTTAAACTAGAATATGGTCGTTCCAAACATATGTTGGTTGTTTAAAACAAAAAAAAGGTTGAATCAAACCAGAATTGTTGTTGTCACTATATCAACAAAAACGTTCATTACAATTTTTCGGAATTCATTAATTTCTACAATTTTTTTCTGCGTGATAATAGTGATTCGTGTATTGTCCATTTTTGGAACAGGTCATTATTTTATAGTTAAAATATATACTATCAATAAATTAAAAGGGTTTTCTTTGTTTGGTTCACAACAAAAAGCTAACACTACTTAAGTCTTCAATACTCCCTCGAAATGTAGACTACGACTGTAAGGTCTGGACGTTGGATGAAGCAGATCTTTGGACGAGTGGATTCAGCACTTCATATTCAGTTTGGAAAAAAGGCAGTACGCAAATATGGTGATCTATAAAACTACGACCGATTACAGTCGGCTGTACACGTATCACGAATGTCGGGAGGGACGTTTGTCCAGCTCTGGGTTATTTGTTGTGTTTAATATGTTTATGTACTTCGGACTCGGATTAGAGTTATAAATTAATTTAAATAAAACAAAATCACTTAATCGATCAAACGATCGTTTGATAATGAAACGTTATACTATCGGCTCGCCCGCAATTCAAATATCAGATTAACAAATGTAACATCCAACCAAAACAACGGAAACGCCACAACCCAAACAGTGCCGCAAATACGTCGACCGCAGAAATGCTGATTCGCGGATTGTCCACCCACACGCACAAACGCACCAACACACCCACCCATACCAGGTAAACCACACGGACAACTGGCACAGCATCCCATCGTACCATCGCTGTCCTCTTCCGTAGGTCCTTGCTAGCGGTGACGGTGATGGTCAAGTACCGGAAAAAATAAACTATTTCCGTTCTATTTTGCAGAACCCCGAAAAACCGGTCCCCGATGCCACGGTTTCCAAGGACGTCGCTGGAACGTCGGGGACGTCGCTAAACGGACAGTGGTTAATGTTGCACGGCTTCCGAGTCGCGCCCATTCACGTCCTTTCGTGTTTTTACAGTTGCCTGCCAGTGCCAGTGCCGAAAATTTGTGGGTCATGAATGAATGCACATTCGGTTGCGATGCTGACGGCAAACGATTTTTCAATGCCGGCAAACAAAATCGATTGACTGACGCGTTCGTTTGCCGGCTCTCACCGGAAGCAGAGCGGAGCGTCAGGATCGAGAGCTAGGTGCGACTAATAACCTAATCAATCTGTCAAAACAGACCGCCCCGAGTTCATCAGAGGCGTTAGCGAAAATAAAGGATACCGGTCCGGTTTCTATGAACGGGTAGCATAAGGAATACGGTGGTGGGTAGCAAAAAGGTGAAGGATCGATTTTTTTCTGGGTCTTCTGTTTCTTTGTTCGATACCTGCATAATTGATTCCGAGGGTGTTATTATGCCGTGTTGTGTCGGAATAATTATCACACTCCAAGCACACGGTAGGATTCTTTGGGTCTATCTAGGGAGGATCGGCTTCAAACGGGAAAATAAGGATTTCTTTCGCAAATTACATCGCTGGATGAGATATAGGGTAACTGTACCAATAATCATTTAAGTAGTTTACCGATTACTCGAACTACGATGTGATCTTTGATCCGATCTCACCTAAACTAGAGGTATAAAAAATATTCGATGAATAGTTCAGCTGCAGTGAATAAGTGTGCGGTTACCCTACGTACTTTCTTATGAATGTTCGGAACTGGCTTCGAGTAGGAGTTGTTATGGATCGACTGCATTGTTCTATAAATTGCTATTGTAAAGTCTTGAATGGAGTTTCACCCAAAGTCTGCTACCATGACATGACGGTATAGGTTTTAAGAGTTGATCCGTAATTATTTTGATTTCTTCCAGTAGAGAAGACTTCTTCCAAAGACTAGATTCTACGAGTCAATCGCAATCAAGATTAGGTGCTCTATTCCGGTACTTTGTTATTAACACATCGTTGATATTTCCACTTTTCCTATCAAGGAAGCCGTGGTCATTGGAAAATTTATCTTTCATTCTACACGAATATTTTGTAAATAAACTTGAAAATTGAGGAATTATTAATAGAAAACAAAGTAAACAAGAAGAAACTCACATTGGTTTATGTGACCTTATAAAATGTTCACGTCAATTTGACTAAATACAAATCCCATACGGATTACAATGCCATAGACAACTGATTTTCAATGGGTTACCATTTGATTGAAAATTCAGAGGTTAAAAAAGCAAATTTGTATGTTCACTGTTTTGAGCAAATAAAATAAACCAGAAAACTAAATTTAAATTTGTTAAGCTATTCGCTTTATTTAAAAATTTTTAGAACTATATATTTTTCAAAATGCAGTAACTAACCTGTCATGCTCTTTTGAACAGTTTTGCTGCTATCGTCAATCGGCAAATAACAATTAACGACTATAACTTTCACTTCAGATTGAACTATGAACATATTTGATTCTCATATTTTACATTACCTATTTCACTAGAACTTTATCTCACTTCCAAATAAACCCATGAATTACACCGTGACTCACACAAATGAATGCAACATTCAATGGTTGCTTCGATTACCAACACAATCGCTTCACCACCCGAAAAGCCTATTTTTCGGGGAACACATTTTTCTCCCAAAGGAATTTTCCACACACATTTTCGCACCAATTAAGGAGAACGAAAATACCCACTACCACTGAGGCCAATATCAAGGTAGCCATTTTTTCACTACAGCAGCACCACGCGGAATGCACGAGGAAAAAGTTGGTCCAATTAAACCGATTTTCATGACCGATCGAGTCGCGGAACCGTATTTCACTGCATTTTATCGAAACAATCGTAGCCTTTTTACCGAATTCTTTTTATAGTTCAATGAACTATTATCCATTCACTAGTTGGAAGTTGAAAAACGTGATTAATCCACCTAGCAGTGAGATGATACCTTTTTTTATCAATACGCATGTGTTTTTGCATGGATATTCTTAGGTGTTTTAGTTCTCATGACATTATTTTAATTATCGTCGTTTTAAACGGCAAATTGAGATTTTAATCACTCATTACCCTGTAATGCCGAAACTGCAAAACATATCGAATTTCAATCTTAGCGTGTGACAATCGATTGAACATTCCATGAGATGTCGAAGTAAGTTCCACTTTAGAGTTTTTCGTCATTATTTATGGTACTTCCAGAGCCGGTATTCAGGAATTAGCATAGCCCAAAATGATTCGAATGGCCATAAATTATTACGCCAAACAATTTACATGAAATTTATAAACTCATCATGTGTAATTCCAGAATCGGATAAAATTCACCGATTTTGTATGGGACCTTAAGTCCTGTAATATTTGTTTTTAAAGTTCGAATTGGTCTTTTTTGAGAAAATGATTGAGTTTTGAGAATCGATTCGATACTGGAACCGGAATTCTAAAATCGGTGTAGCCGAAATCAGTTAAATTCACCTGAGGAGTGTGTAGACATCTTTGAGAAATTGTAGTGCGAATTAAAATTTGGGGGTACATTCCGAATCCAAAAACGAATACCGCTCAAACTGAAATAAATTTATTTGGTAATCGACTATCCAAATCTGCAAACCCGATAAACCTGATTAATATATGTGAAATGCACATTTTTATACTAATAACCCTGTATCTCCTGAACCAGAAATCGGATCTGACTAAATTTTATAGGATTTAAAGACCTCTCATTTGAATCATAGATGATTCTTAGATTTCATTTGAATCTTAGATCGGTTCAGCCATCTACGAGAAAAATGAATTGCATTATTTTAATTTCGTTTTATATATCATCCTGTGGTTCCGCAATCAGAAGTCAGATCCAAACGTAATTCAGGAACCTTGTTTGGGAGTATACGACTTTTCATATGAATCTGAGTTTGTAGAAAACGGATTAACCATCTCCGAGAAAATTGAGTGAAATTATTTGTCACACACGCATTTGCTGATCTCGACGAACTGAGTCGTATGGTATATGGAAGTCATGTTCTTCCAGCATTTATTGCTGTAAATAGTTTAAATCAATATAATTATGGAATTACTTCCAACTCGATAATGCTGGTATCATCTGGTTTACATATGCCATATTCGAAAGATTATGTTGCCAAAAATGAACCGTGCTAAAATTGGTCCGAGGCAAATTGTCATAAAAAAGGATGCTGTACACAGTCTTTTTGGTACTTAGAAACAATTATATGTAACAGTATAAAAAATTGTGTTTCATGTTGCTCCCAAGCATTGCTTTTTCATACAGCGCTCAAAATTCCTTCTACTGGAATAAGGCTTACACAAAAATATCGATATCTCCGTTAAAAATGGACGGATTTTAACAATCTATGGCTTGTTGGATAGGTATTACCGAGCGAAATCTAAGTCTGGAAACATATTCTGTTTTCAAGGTCAAATGTGACAGATACTGTCAAAAAACTGAAAATTTTGACATAAAACTTCGTATAACTCAAAAAGTAAACATCCGATCTCAAAACCATTCAATAGCGTTCTGGGTGACGGAGAGACTTTTAATTTGCGACTAGTTTGATCAAAATCGGTCCAGCCATCTCTGAGATCTCGACCTCTTAGTTGACAACACACATACAGACACACACACATACACACACACACAGATATTTGCTCAGTTCGTCGAGCTGAATCGATTGGTATATGACATTCGGCCCCCTGGGCCTCGGAAAATTTTTCGAAAGTTTGAGCGAATTCTATACCTATTTTTTATATATATACAGGGTGATTTTTTAAGAGCTTGAGAACTTTTTTAAACAATAAAACGCATAAAATTTGCAAAATCTCATCGGTTCTTTATTTTAAACGTTAGATTGGTACATGACATTTACTTTTTGAAGATAATTTCATTTAAATGTTGACCGCGGCTGCGTCTTAGGTGGTCCATTCGGAAAGTCCAATTTTGGGCAACTTTTTCGAGCATTTCGGCCGGAATAGCCCGAATTTCTTCGGAAATGTTGTCTTCCAAAGCTGGAATAGTTACTGGCTTATTTCTGTAGACTTTAGACTTGACGTAGCCCCACAAAAAATAGTCTAAAGGCGTCAAATCGCATGATCTTGGTGGCCAACTTACCGGTCCATTTCTTGAGATGAATTGTTCTCCGAAGTTTTCCCTCAAAATGGCCATAGAATCGCGAGCTGTGTGGCATGTAGCGCCATCTTGTTGAAACCACATGTCAACCAAGTTCAGTTCTTCCATTTTTGGCAACAAAAAGTTTGTTAGCATCGAACGATAGCGATCGCCATTCACTGTAACGTTGCGTCCAACAGCATCTTTGAAAAAATACGGTCCAATGATTCCACCAGCGTACAAACCACACCAAACAGTGCATTTTTCGGGATGCATGGGCAGTTCTTGAACGGCTTCTGGTTGCTCTTCACTCCAAATGCGGCAATTTTGCTTATTTACGTAGCCATTCAACCAGAAATGAGCCTCATCGCTGAACAAAATTTGTCGATAAAAAAGCGGATTTTCTGCCAACTTTTCTAGGGCCCATTCACTGATTTGCAAGCGTTGCTCGTTAGTAAGTCTATTCATGATGAAATGTCAAAGCATACTGAGCAAATAATAATGCATGAAAATCATAACCTCAAAAAATCTGAGCAAATACTAATGCATGAAAATCCTAACCTCAGAAAAATCACCTTTTATAAAAAGGTAAAAACACGCACCGTCAACGCGACAAACGAGTAATCGAACGTCCGGCCGGATTTGAACTGAATAAATTTCGCGACTAGTGATGCCAGGTTACCACGCAGCCGATTCCGATTATTTCAGCATTTGAAACCAGAACAGAAAACGAATAGTTATTATTAGTTGGTTTCTATTTTCTTTTGTACATTTTTTTATCCTTCTCGCGCTTTTATATTCAACAGCACCATCATCTAACGCAAATCGGCCAACACATTCAGTTATGACTAAAACATAAGAATAATGCACCAGATTTTATTGATATTGCCAACTGCAGAGAATTTCAATAAATTTCAGTTAAATTTGATTGTAGAAAGTTTCAAAATACGAGACAATCGAACCAGTCTTAACGAACTAAACTTTCGAGTCTTCGAGTTTCTTTAAACGTGAAAACAATAAGGTGATGCAATCTCTCAAACTTTAAACGTGAATGACTCTTTAGATTCCATTAGATTCATTAAAACAGATACATAAGAAATTCTGTTTACTATCAAATAATTTTATGACATCAAATATTGCGTGAAAATTTAAAAGATCTCAAAGAATCAGAAAAATTTATAAAATGAAACGAAACATTCACTATAAGCTAGTTTTAAATACTTGGGAAAGATTTAGAAGCTTTAAGGATAAAAACTACTTATTTGACACTAAAGTATGGTTTTGTTAACGTTAAAGTCTAATACGTTTCATTAAATTTTCTTCATCTTAACTCCTACACACTTCGATTTCATTTTGTTGTTCAACGAAAATTTTCGATAAACAACCTATAGTTGGAATAACCAACCATTTTAATTCACAGCATGCCCATAAAAAGGATGTCGTTTCGGGAGGGGTCCTCAGATAAAAGGGTGTGTTTTTAACAGACACTTTTCCACTGCAACTATCTCTATTGATTTAAATAAAATTTGTGACTGTGTCCGAGAGAAGACACTATATTTCTTAGCATTTACTGTCAAGCCATTTCTATCACCATTATATTTCTAAACCTTTTAAATGTCAATTTCTAGAGCACAACAAACCACAAGACTTGTTTTGATGCGATTGATTTTGAGAAGAAATCCAAGATAGCTCCCTTGCTCCGATTCGCCATGCAACGTCATGGCATTACATTCCTTTTTCTTAGCGTATAAAATCATTGCATGGCTAGTATTATGATTCTACTGACACTGACTCGAAAATTCTACTGGTTTGTAAGATCAGCGCCGTATGTATTGAACCGCTAACCTGGGCGATCCGATCCATGGAGAACGTAGAACATCTTCTAAATTTGTATTATTAGCTGATGGTCATGCAAACTTACTTTGGTTATACTGGTTTCGGTTTCAGATTCCGGGAGTAGCGGTCTAAAATTCGAAACTCACATTGATTTCTCAGACATGACTTGAGGCTTGGGAACAGATAATAGTTCAAGGAAGCCAAATCGGGTAAACCATTGATTGTAAGGCCATTTTACAGCGATTTTGGTCTTCAATTGCTCCATCATTGCACGATAGCATTAGCAGAGAGAGTGTTTTGAAACATTGTTTAGCGCATTCATTCATACATTATTTGGTTTAGATTGCCGCATAATTTAGAGTGTATCGATTACACTATTCTTTCTGATCATGCTTATATGAGCCTGTCTAGTCTAACTATTTCAATTCGAAGATAGAACTGATTCTATCAAGAATACCTGTCGATTTAAATATTTCTATAGTTCCACGGTGAAAGGGCCTAACTGCAAATGAGAGACTCTCTTTTTTTACTGTTTCCAATATAAATCGGGCGCTTGAGGTTTCAACTCAATAGTTATTTGAAGAGTAAGACGTCAAATAGAAAAATCAACCCGCTAAATCGCGAAAGAAAGAGCGAACGAAAAAAAAAAGTGTTTTGGAGTTAGGTCCTTTTGTCGTGGGACAACAGATTTCATACATATTGCTCTCTTTCAGTATTTGCCAAAAATAATCAAAGAATTGACAATGAAGAAATTGAGTTTACCACAACCTTATGTATTTTGTAAAATGTTTTATGAAAAAATTTTTTAGAGAAGGCTTTCTGTACACTGCATTAGATGTAAAATAAATTGGACGCTAACGAAGACTGCAATGAGTTTGGTGTTGATTTTATTCAAATGATTATTGAAACATCAATGGACAAATGATTGAGAATCATGTTGATGAACACTTTTTACTCTATGTTGTATTGATTCCACGTGCAGAAATTTACCCTGAGAATACGTCAAGATGTAGACATTGTCCACACCGTGCGCGAAGATGCCGTAAAAATTTCACTCAACATGGCTTCAAAGAAGGTTCATTTCGGTAACTAAAGTTACAAGTCAATAATTTTAATCGACAAAAGATAGCTAATAATTTATAAATCTCTCACGACTTGAACCAAATAGCAGTAGACATGGCATTAAATGTTTTGATTGACATGAATTCAAATAGTGGAATAATGACTCCAGTCAAAGCTTTCATTATCATCCCATGCCAAAAAAATCGTTCACCAAGTTGATAGTGAAATCCCAAAAATGTATCTTCAGTAAATTACATTAATCCGTAGATTCGCAGAAAATTTCCAAATCCGCAAACCTACGAAGAATCCCGACGTTCTGGCATCGCTGTTCGTACCGTACGCGATGACACAAACGAACGAAAAGAACCGTTAGTTGACCGAACGAATTGAATCGTTCTTTCATTTCCGCTGCTACCGTTTAGACTTTCTATTCATTGCCCATAATTCTCGGTTGATCTTTCAAAAGGCCGTAAGAGAAAGGTCATTATTTATATTACAAAGCACGCTTACTAGCACACTGAGAAAAAACATGACATTCGAAATTGCTCAACGCAGTTTAATTTTGCGAATTGTTGGATATAACTTCTTCGAATAGAAAAGATAAACAACATGCTCTGGACTGTTCTAGTTCTATATACATAATTAATTAAATTCAACGACGGTGAATCTAGGTTTAAAACTGGCTTCAAACAAATGGTTTGACAACAGCGAGGATGGAAACTGGGTTAGATTTGGAATCAAGCGAAGATGACATCAATGTAGTTTGTTTGTTTGTTTATTTTAGCCCGGTTTTAACCTATTGGTCATTCACCGTGAAGCCGTTTATGTTATCATTCCTATTATCCAAATCACCGTTAGCCGTAATTATAAGTGACAGTTTATCGGAATTTGCATCAATTCAACTATTAAATGTATTAAACTTGCTTTCTAGTTCAAAAAGACAGAGTGAATATTAATAAACAATTCCTGTATTTAAAATGTGATTAGAAACAAGAATTCCGAAACAACAAATTGGTAGTGTTTATTTGTTTTAAAATACTTAGAAAATATCGAATAAGATTGTTCTATGAAATGGAATAAAAAGACCAAAGGTAAAACTTGTAAAAAAACGAGTATTAAGAGAAGTACAGTAACTCAACTGACAGGCAATTTTGTTACTGAACTCGATCCGTAAATCATTATTTTTTTTACAAATTCAGGATTGTATTTACTCAAGTTGAATGTATTGAAATAACAGAGAAATGTGAATCTGCCATAGTATTAAAGTCTCCGCTAAACAATACCATTCTAAAACAACTTCACCTGCTACCATTTCAGATATGCCTCAACTGCGACCTCCGCCGCTCCACCGGTTCCTCGAGCAGCCAGCATTCAGCCACTTCCCGGCCCGGTTCAATTCCAGTTCGAGCAAAGCGTCCCTCAATACGTACAGTGCGGGTTCAAATCTTCACCACGGCAGCAACAGTGGCAGTTCCAGCCTGAACACCAGCGTCGAGTCGACCAGCGATTACAAGCCGAACATTACCCTGCCAGGTTAGTTGATCTCCAGTCCGGCCGGACGGGATCGGAAAATCGTTTCCAATTCCAGTGCATTTTCGATTCGAAACTGCCGCCGATTGTGCTTCGTCTCGTTTCCTGACGATTGCATCTGCCGGCGGCCAAATGTGACCCCGTAATTATGTGTATGCGAAATTGATTACATCCACGCAATTCACAAGTTCGAACGGTCAAAATTGGAATGACTTTCGGTGGAATATCGGATTATGACCTCGCGGTGATTGCAAACCGGGTTTTTTTCGAAAATTTATGTGTCTGAATTGTTTTTAAAAAATGGGAGTAATTTTTAACGTTTGATTGGCGAATCAAGTTGAGCTGCTAAGTTGCACTGGTAGCTTGTTTTGAACTGCTAAGCACGGATGAATTGAAGGCGGAATATAAAAAGAAATTATTGGAGCAAGCTACACAAACGCTGGATTTCATTTGTGAAATGCTAACTATTGCCATTACAATAAATAAGGAAGTATTTATAAACAAATTAAAGAAAATTTATATTTTCAAATAACATATCGCTTTAAGCACCGAATCGAAATGGCAAGCGTGACGGTGTGATCATAATATTCATTCCACCTTCGCTTCAATATGAATACTACTACGAATCTGATTCCAAACTTGCATCACAGGATTCCGGCCACAAACAACAGAAGCTTGCGGGTAGCGAAAATTACCTTTCATCAAGAAGGTTTTTTTTTGTTTTTGTTTTTTTTTGTGCTGCCTAGCTCCATTCGTTATCCGTTTTCTTTGGTTTCTGGCACGGCCGCCTTTGGC
The DNA here is from genome assembly GCF_030247185.1 of Malaya genurostris. Classification (NCBI taxonomy): domain Eukaryota; kingdom Metazoa; phylum Arthropoda; class Insecta; order Diptera; family Culicidae; genus Malaya; species Malaya genurostris. Next base: position 151,975,298 of record NC_080570.1, read on the forward strand.
GCGAGATCGATCGCGACCTCAACCGGGGCCCAACCACTTGCTACCTGTTGAATTGTGGTCAGATCATTGGCCAATCGGCAACAACTATCGCCGAGGATAGGATCGTATCTTTCACAGCTCATTTTCATCGCGCCCGGGAATCTGTTCGGCCCGGCAGTCGATGAATGGCGAACGAATGATACTTACTAATTTACTTTGTTTTTTTTTTGTTCGAAACACAGCGTGAAAATTTCAGTTGTTTATTTTAGTCAATTACCGCATAGCTGGAATAACGACGGGATTCTTGAGGAGTAATTACTGATTCAAATACTACTTATTAATGTTTGCCACATTCGAACAATAGCCTCGAAACTTAATTTTCCTATCCTTCAAACAATGGTTGAGGGTCGTTTGGTTCATAGAAAGTATCTTAGTCCTTTAGTCATTATTCTTCGAAATCACTAAGTGTAGCGCTCTAACCAATTACGTTGCACTAGAAGACATCACAAATGAACTCGTGCCGAAAAAATTTGACATGGACAGTTGGTTTGTTTACATTCTCAATAACACGTATTTAAACTAGAATGAACATGTAAACAAAGCACCGTTGTCCGTCAAATGATGATCATTAAGTGAGTTTCGTAAAGGTCGTGTAAAATCTAATACTACCCAGCACTCCTGGCAGCCTCATCATTTATCATTTTTCCACCGATATCATCAGCTACTACCCATATTATCAGATCCGAATGGATTCCGAATCAATTCCGAATCGGCGAGAAATTTTCATTCGGAATTCCATGTGGAAATCATGTGGAATTCCGAATCAATTCCAACTCCAGTGTAACAACCGATTCCGAATTTCGCCTTCTTCTTAGAATTCCAACATAAACTGTTGAAATTCGCTGGAAATTAACAAAACGACTTACCTTAGTCAGCATCATCCATTCCTCTAACTGGAGTGTAGTGAAATGGCTAAAGGCGCCTAAATTTTACACTAACACATTCATAAAATGAGCGAATATTCAATGACATTTACAATGTCACTGTCAATCGGGTTGATCGAGCAGCCAACTCAGGCGAAAATTCTAGCACTGAACCGATCAAGCACTGAAAAATCATGCAGTCGAGTAAGAATTCATTACTCATTCCGTTATTTCGATAATGTGGGTACCAGCCTATCTTAGGAAGTGTATGATTTCTGAGCTAAACTTCTTCTTACTGAGCTAAATCTTCTTCTTTACCGCTGAATTTTCTCGTTTTTGTTACTCAAATATCTCGAAAATAGCTACATTTAGGAAATAGTTCGCTACTTTTTTTTCATTGAGCATAATTTGAAGAATAATATTTTATTACTCGGCATGTTCATTCTTATAAAACATCGTTTTTCGAAAATCTACAAAAAGTTTTTCTTTTGGAAACTTTATCATAGATCACCTCTCCAACTATCTTTAATATTTGTTAGTTTCCTTGTAACTTTTGCATGATATGAAACAAATCTTACGATGGAATAACTAAAAGTTTTGAAAAAATAGTTTTATTTTCGATTTTTCGAAAAGTCGAGGCATTCTTTTTTTCAGTGTATTTGTTTTTGAAAATTCAATTGATTGCATACAACACCACACTTTGACAAACTTTTAGTTGCAGCTAAAGATTTCGAGTTATAATTGTTTGAAAATAATGTTGCTTAAAACACATACACCTTAATCAAAAGTTAGTCTTGTGTGAAAAAAATCTCTAGATCAGTGGAAAATACTTCATTTGCCCTACCGATCACACATGCAAATCGAAGGGTGTCGTGTCAGAATTTTGTCATTCATGGACGATTTGGCGCAGAATTGCTCATTTCCAACAGATTTGGCAAATAAGTGACTCTTCAATATGTTAAGACTCTTCAACTCTTTTTAACACCTATAACTTACAAAAAAAATATGTATAACGCCTCGTAACACAAAACTAACAAAAAAGTACCTGATGGAACGCCTCACAACGCATGTACATTTCAAAAATGTAACGCATGTAACGCTTCGTAACGCCTATAACCTACAAGAAAGTAACGCATGTAACACTTCGTAACGCTTATAACTTACAAAAGAGTAACGTATGTAACGCTTCGTAATGCCTGTAATTTACAAAATAGTAACGCATGTAACACTTCGTAATACCTATAACTTACAAAAATGCAACGCTTCGTAACGCCTATAACATACAAAAAAGTAACGCTTGTAACGCCTCGTAACGCCTATAACTTACAAAAAAGTAACACTTGTAACACTTCGTAACATCTGTAACTTACAAAAAGGTAACGCATGTAACGCTTCGTAACGCCTATAACTTACAAAACAGTAACGCATATATATAAATTTCAAATAAGTAACGCATGTAACGCCTTCGTAACGCCCCCAAGCAACCAGAAGTTCCACAATTACTTGAAATATCCACTTTCTTGCGGCTTAAACGTACACGCGGAACTTTTGAGAACATGAAAGTACAGAACAAGTTCCATATGAACTTTCTCGCTGCATAGAAGCTGAACAATGTATTCTAGAGGTAGCTTAGAAGTTCGCCCGGTTTGCATCACGCGAACTTTCAAGTGTGGATAATTACTTTAAAAATTGGTTGCTTAGAATGCTATTGATAAACTTTGAAAGCTGCTTAAACCAAATCAGTCCCTTTTATCCGAACTTTTGGTTAGTTGGGTCTATAACATACAAAAAAGTAACGCATGTAATGCTTCGTAACGCCATTACCTTACAAAAAATAACTTAGTAATCTGTGGAAGAATTTATACGATCTAACTACCAATGAATTAAACTTGAACGTGTATTGCAACATCATTGAAGTGTTTCAGTAGTACACTATTAAAAAACCTGTCTAATTTGACCCATTTCAGCATCAGCCAATCAGAACGCGTTCTGAGGAAGAGAACAAAGTATCTGCTGCTGCATCGATATAAATGCTGAATATTTCATTTTTTCTATCATTTTCTGAATAACGTTTGTCGAAGTAACATCGGGCCGGGCACACAGCGAAATCACACGCCTAGAACCATCTCAGATCTGAATGCAGATGCGTGATTTATTTGTGACAATTCAAGGCACTTTTCAATGCCACAGATCGTCATTAAAAATTAATTGAATTTCTTCCATTTCCTACCAAAAGCATCAGTTTGCACAATCTCTAACACATTCAATTACGACGGCAAGGCTCTCTCGCAATGCGAAAACATGACATAACCTCACTAAATAAACAGAATAAAATTTTTTACAGAGGTTCATCGTTTGAATTTAAAAATTGCAAGTCGCCTCACACTAAACAGATTTATACAAATATCGCTCCTTGATGCTGGAAACGCATACAGGGCAATTATTTTAGTTCTGTTCACTGAGGAACACGTTTTAACAAGCACTTTTTCGTCATTTTTCAATTTTTAATTAGCAGTCGCAAAACAAAACAAACACACGGCAGCTGTCAAACATGAACTTAAATTGTCGCCAGTTCATTTGTGTCGAAACCGTGTAAAACCTAGTTAGATTTTTTACCGTCACTGCTAACCTCAATCGGATGAACACTTTTTGGCAGTTCAGCAGTACTGTTTGTGAAAAGAGGTTTTTTTTGTTTGTATGTTGACAAATTTGATGCGACCATTTACGGTCCATATCGCCTAAATAGAGTCGATTTGTTCACAATTGGATACTGCTTGTTTTTGAGATTTATTATATAAAAGAGACTAGTTGCAAAGTGTAAAGATGATTGTTTATGATGTGTTCTTCGATTTTTGTTTAAGCTTGTTTGTAAACAGTACCGCTGAACTGTTAAGGGTGAATGCTTGTTAGGTTTTTTATCGTGACGACACAAATGAACAAGTATTCATCCTTGACAGTTCAGCGGTACTGTTTACAAACAAACTTAAACAAAAATCGAAGAGCACATCTAAAACAATCATCTTTACACTTTGCAACTAGTCACTTTTAATTAATAAATATCAAAAACGAACCGTATTCAATCGTGAACAAATGTTTTAAAACTTTATTTAGGCGCTACGGACCGTAAATGGTCTGATCCAATTTGTCAATTAACAAACAAAAAAAATTTCTGTTTATAAACAGTACTGCTGGACTGTCAAAAAGTGTTCATCCGATTGAGGTTAGCAGTGACGGTAAAAAACCTAGTTCAGTCGTGACGTCACGATAAAAAATCGAATTTATGTACAACGCGTCTTTATACTACACGCAGAGAAATTGAGCTTGTTTTAAATAACAAAACTGCCAATAGATTTAAATATTTGATTTCTGTTGATTTCAAGCTAGAATAAGATTGTTTTGAACCAATTTCTCCCTTCTACATCAACAATTATATCTATTTGATTTGAAGGCAAATTCTCATCCTGGCTAACGAAAAACTGATTTGTTTCGGCAGATTTTATCGTTGAAATAAATCAACCATTTATTACATGTCAACAAAAGTTGAGTTGAAGTTATTGGCAACGTATTTATTGATTCAATCGTGTTTTACATTTATATCAAGAAAAAAATGGGATCATTTTATCTATGGACTCATTTGTGTAATGATAACTAAGTTTATTGTTTGAATTAACCGTTTCAGTTTTCTGGTTTATAAGAAAAAAAAAACCAGACAATTTTTCTCCCGTGAAGTTTGCACTTGTTTTAAAAGGAAAATTCAAGTGTTTTTTTTTCGTTTCCTTGGGGTCTTTTAACAGTTCAAGTGTATGTATGGATAATTTAGAATATTACTCAACTTGCATTACATTACATAACACGTTTTTTATAGAAAATATTTGATGCAGGAATTCTATATTGACCAGATTAATGGAGCACCGAATCATTTATTGTGACATGTGAAAAATTTGATCGTCCCACGACAAAAAGGCTTAACAGCTATTGGAAGCAATTAAAATTTTAAAATGGATAAAAATCAAAATAAAATTATTTAAAAAAATTACCTGGAAAATTAGTCTTTATAAGAATAATGACAAACAAAAATGTATGATTTCAACAAACAAAAGCGTATGTTGAAACACTAATTATTTTAGGTTTGAATGTTCTCGTTCATTTCAACTGCCAAATTTATAAATTTAAAGAACTAATAATATTATCTTCATCTAAAGCTAGTTCATTTTAAACTTATTTTGAAAGTTAAATTTACCATGAAACTGTTTGTCAAGAAATTAACAGGAACGCGCAAGTAAAATATTTGTTATTTTTAACAAAATATTTCTTGAAACAAACCAATGCATTGAGCAAATATCAAATATCCTATTTTGTAGTTTCAAGCAACAATATTTGCAATTTCAAATCAGGTTTTTTTTGTCACTATTTCAACATAAAAAATCGTTGCGTGAAACCAAATTTTTCTCTGCGTGTAGTGTGGGTGTCGTTTCGAAATCTCGGTTGATTTTACATTAGGGCGTATAAGCAAGTGACAGTTTATCTTTAATCACTCCCTCTTTCGATTATTGTGATGTGATTAAAAAGATTTTCTTTGGTATCACTATTCTGTTTGAAAGTCGAAAGTTTCGGGTATCATTTCATGCAAAGAGTTGAGTGATAAACGTGGAAACCGCTTGGTAATTGATAGAAGAGAAAGTAAACAAAGAGAAACTGTCACTTGCTTATACGCCCTTTTGAAAAATTAACCGAGAAATATGCCGTGCGAAACAGGCTGCCATATATGCAGATTAATCTGTATTTTATTTCTCCTGAAAAGTACAGATTTAAGGATCAAGAGTAAACCAAGTTAACTTGTGTTGGTGATTTGTGTATTACGTAAATTTTATTTGGTACGTACAGAGATGCCATTTATACAGATTTATCTGTATTATACAGATTTTTACATACGCATACAGAATACAGATTTGATACAGATTTTCTAAATTCAATACGAATTTCCCAAAAAGTAAAATAAAAACTTTTTCGTATGAGCAATCTACTAGTATTTGATTGCAGTGACGAGAAGCAAAGTCTTGGTCTCATTAAATTCACCGTTCTACAGCCATAATGTGTTGGAATAACATCTTTTAACATTATTTTATTGTTGAAATTTATTTGATAAGTGAATACAGATAAATACAGATTTTTTTATAGAGAGTAATACAGATTTCCTATGAAAATATCTGGCATCTCTGGGTACGTATGTCATAGACCTATGTATTCATATATGCAATGCAACCAGTTTATCAAAATGGCTTACACGATTGAGTTTCAAACAATATTTTTTAGCAATAATTTATTCTCAAACGAAGGTTAAGCCAGACTTTTTGGATGAAATATCAGTTTTGATAAATTTTTTACCAATGTTTGATGGAAAATTGCTTGCATTTTATGAATGTAGATTTCAATTCTTTAATAAAAAAAGTTAACAACACTGCTTCAATGGATTTGTATTAGATTGCGTTACACAAAATAAACAAAACTAAATATTTTCTGGACTTCCGGTGAAACTCTCAACGGGTGTGCACGTTGCATCGTGTTAGTCCGGAGAAATTCGAGTATTTCGCAAGAAAGAAAGGATTTTCAGCCGTACTTTGACGATTCGACGTAGCCACTCAGCGAGATTTTCGCTTGTAGTTAGGTGAAAAGAAAGTCCATTGGACTATAAACGAAAATTAAATGACAATATAGCCTTAGTTGCTGTGCCATCAATTCGGCGTCATCTCAAGTGAGGTGACGCCAACCAGAAAGAAAAAGAAGAAATATTTTCTGTTACAAAGGCAGTTTTCCGGGAAAATAAATAGTTTTACGAAAACATTCCATATCCATTGCCTTTCGCGTGTTAAATTAAAGGTTCCTTTTTTTCCTTTTTTCGGGTTTACTTATAGAAAGTACGTAAATCTTTATATCGCAATAATTGCTGCAAGAGGAAATCCGTATAGGAATGTGTTTGTTGCTAATCAAATGTGTTAGTGGATGTAAGCTGAAACAGAAATATTTTTTCTCGAGCAGTTTTAAGGAAAGCGGAAGAGTTTTAGACCAAGATTTTCGCTTTTCTTAAATTGTATTTTTAAGCAGAAAGATCCGATTGGTTTATTTTTCAATCACATGCAAGATTTATTGATTAAAGTCAGGAAAAGAAGCACCGGAATTTGTTTTCACGCACACATTGTTGACATTACTCATACGCTTGCAAAGAGTCTTGCTCCTTAAATGTTGCGAAAGGAAAGTTATAGTAATAAGATTTTGAATTCGTGCCAGATTTTTCAATACTAATTATGAAGTACTAGTTTTTAGAAGTTTTTAGTGATAATATTACGGATAGCAGAGTTAAAGTTTTGGATATATACCCAATAATTTTTCACCTTGTTGATTAGCTTGAACCCGCCCTGAATAATTGATATTTTGAATGATTGATTTAATTATTTCAAAATTCTTCATGAAATTTGACCATTTGTCCATAGTCCATAAATATCTTCAAACTTCACAGTTTTCAAAAAAAAACTACAAATTTGTTGTACCTAGTCTATATTAACGAATAAAAAAGAAATGGTTTCAAGTTTAAAATAAACAGTTTTAGAATAGTAACTGTTTAATGTAACTAATCTGTACATTAGTGTAGGTGCGTCGTTTCAAATTCTAGTAGTGAAAAAGTGGAAAGCTTACACAATTCACACAATCGATCAACTAACTGATATTCGGAAGAGTGAAGGAAGCGTACTAGTTTTTTTTTTGTATTCATGACATCCAGTTATGTCTCATTACGCACCCGCCTTTTTCGCAAATGCAACGCATTTTAGCATTCATAATAATTATTTTGTATAGTGTACTCATTGTGACAGTCATGGCTTGCTATGGATTTGGGAATTTTGTTTTCTCACTCTTAAATTGAGGTGCACGATGTTTCGTACGATTACGGAACTAGTTAGGGTTGTTTGTTTGAATGGTGGTGTCAAATGTTCAACCCTATGTGTAACTTCTCTTATGTTGCTAATAAATAATAGATATTGGCAATCACTGATAACCATTCTTGAAGATATGACTTTCAATCGTTCTCAATCACTCAGTTGTATTTCAGTTATCCATCTTCTGAATGCAGTACCTCAAAATCTAAAAAGTAATCTTACAATCCGTTATATTAAAAGGACCTGCTTCCACGTCGCTCCTATCTGGAATATGTGTTAATAGACATAAAATGGTTTATGCCTTCCGAACACCAGCCAATTCTCCGGCGAACGAACGAACGACTAAAGACTCCGTAATAACTCTCTTAGAATAGCTAATTCTAGAACATGTTGCAGCTACTCGAGTCGAGTCATATATTCTAGCCATAATCCTACCGACTAGCCAAACTGACTGGAAAGGGGGAAAATCATCCTTGCTACTTGTTTAATTTTAAATAGAGGATAAAATCGGATAATCACCCTTGTTCGCTTGCTCTGTTGATGACATTTCAGCTTCATCCGTTCGCAAAACGAACGGCTCCTGTGTGCGTACGGATGCTGCCGGATTGCCTGCTGCCCAACAGAAGAGCCAGAATTGGTCAGAAGTTCAATTATGTTGTGGGTGCCGAGTGACAATACACATGAGAAGGGGAACGGGGCTCGGTTCGCATTCGGATTCCGGCTGAGAAGCATCCTTTCAGTCAATGTTCCGGACGGGTTGGAATATAAAAGTGCCCGACATGCACCATTGCACTGCTCGCTGGATGGTCACTTTCGGAATGATGCACACAAGTTCGAATGCAATATCCTCCACGCCTTTCGCCTCTTCCCCCCCCCTCTCCAACCAGAATTGGATGTTAGAAATATAATTTTCGATTACAATTATAAATCGTGCCCTCATCATTCGAGGAGGCACAGACAGAAAGTGTCCCAACGAGTATTACGAGTTCGGTCGTGGTGTCTTTTGGGGCCGCCCGGGGATCATGATGACGCTGGGCAGTAGCAAGAGCCTCAGCGGAGAAATTGGAAGGCTTCAATTTATTTTAGGAAACCAGCTGGAAATTGAAATTGTGATTTGAACTGATGGAAAGCTCCCAGGCTAACTTTCCGAAGGGACCGAGAAACCGGTTAACAGATTTTGCCGGTTCCGTTCTGCCACATCAATGTAGTTAATATGCTTTATTTTCATAATTAAACACCCAGTGCACAGTTTTATAGGTTTGTTTATGTACACATTACAACGACACGCATGCACTCCCACACACGCGACACCGGGCCGAAGTGCTGTAAAATGTTCGAAACATCATAATTTTTGCAACACGTTTCGACTGTATCGTCAGTTATCCGTAAAATTGGTCAGTTATTTAATTTTTATCATGACATTTATCGCCGTTCAGGGGAATTTACCAGCAACGGTTCGGTGTAATGCACAATTGCATGCACAGGACAGTTTTTTGTGTTTGTTTGTTCCACGAGGGTTGCTCAAAATTCGCTTTTAAAGTCTTTTCAGTTCGCTTCACATCCTCCCCCCTATTAGAACTGTATTCCGGAAACCCTGCACAGGCAGAGAAACACCTCGGCAATAATTCGGCAGCAACATTGTATCGGAGAAGCACGGCGGAAGAATCCCAAAATCGGTTCTCGTTGCCACTGAAACAGATTGGCCCCCGGAACGTCTTTTCGTGGGCAAAATTAGCGCATAATAACATATATCTGGCATCTGGTCCCTGCCCATACATTCCATAATGATAATTCCGTACCATATGGACCAGTTCTGACAAAGGCAGTTTGTTAGCCGCCTGCAGCCTGCAGCAGCTTCTGTGAGTGGTGATCCCTTTTCCGAAAGGTCAGGTTTTGGTTGTGCATGCCCCGTACAGGTACGTACTTTACTTTTGAATGATTTTCGTATTCCTCCCTGGGTATTGGAATAACATCACAAAGAATCACAGAAAATTTGCAATCTACCTTCGGTACGAAACCTGATGAACACTCCGATGAGTAACCGATTTCTGAATGATGCAGTTCCTGCTTCGGCAGACTCAGTGAGGCGAGGGATCCCGAAAGGGGAACCGTAATGACCTGTAAAAGTGAATTAGAATAAGAGCATTCGCTTCAATGGTTGATTTTCCTCACGTACTCTGAGCGATACTCTTTAGCCGGAACCGAATGGCATTCCTCTGTTCGCCATTGATACCATTTCAGTACTGTACTACTGATTGTACTTTTGTATGTTTTCCGAAATTCAAATGAACAAATGGTGGTGGGTAGGTAAGGTAGTTTTACAGTACAATATACCCTTCAGACATTATCGTATCCTTGTTTCGAGAAAAAACATTTCTTTTTTATGAATCCTGATTGAGCGATAGCTGAGAGGATCAAGTAATGGTTCTGAGTGTAATATTATGTTTAGTTCAAATGTAGAGTGTACGGAATTTAATGCAAAATTAGAAAGTTAGGATTACAGTGTACAATATTTAATGGCATGAGACCAAGTTAATTCGATAGTCCCACGACAAAAGGGCCTAACTGCAAATGAGAGCCTCTCTTTGTTTACTTTCTCTTTAGATTATTACGAAGCCATTATTGCAAATTCCAAATTCTTTAAAGTTTGCAATATAAATCGAAAGCTTGTAGTTTTACCTTGAAAGTTTTGCGAAGAGTGAAGCGTCAAATATAAAATCTGTTCGGTAAATCGTTAAAGAAAAAGTAAACAAAGAGAAACTGTCATTTGCAGTTAGGCCCTTTTGTCGTGGGACGGTCGAATTAGTTAGTTGATTAGAATCATAACAGTGAACTGACAGCACACAGCTCTTTGTAAAAGAACCGCAGCTCACTCATTTGCTTCACAGTTCTTTGCATCATGAAGAATGGAACATGCTTTTGCGCATTTTATACTTGATTATAATTCCTGCGAAAAAATATTTGCACAATCCGTTTCAGCGATACCAAGCCTACGAATTTATCCGTAGATCTACGGATTTCTGTCTTTTCTACGGATCTACGAATACACCACTCAAAATCTACGGATTCATTTTTTGTTATTTCTCTAGATTAGAGTGCCTATAACCAGAGTGACGACGTCTCATCCGTAATGTTGGCAGCGTTGCCAGGTTGCCAGATTTGTCTGGCAAATGCCAGATTTTTCTCGCTTCGCCAGACACTCAAGCTAACCAGATCTTTTGCCACTCAAACTAATCAGATCTTTTGCCAGATTTTCCTAACCAAAGCGATTTGTTTCAAGATTTCATGTGCAAATTCACTAGGATGCAAGATTAGATTATTTTTCACGTAGCTTCGATGTATTTTTCCTTTGGATGTGATGTGTTTTGCTATTGAATCGAACTAAAGGGTGATTTTTTAAGAGCTTGAGAACTTTTTTAAACAATAAAACGCATAAAATTTGCAAAATCTCATCGGTTCTTTATTTTAAACGTTAGATTGGTACATGACATTTACTTTTTGAAGATAATTTCATTTAAATGTAGACCGCGGCTGCGTCTTAGGTGGTCCATTCGGAAAGTCCAATTTTGGGCAACTTTTTCGAGCATTTCGGCCGGAATAGCCCGAATTTCTTCGGAAATGTTGTCTTCCAAAGCTGGAATAGTTACTGGCTTATTTCTGTAGACTTTAGACTTGACGTAGCCCCACAAAAAATAGTCTAAAGGCGTCAAATCGCATGATCTTGGTGGCCAACTTACCGGTCCATTTCTTGAGATGAATTGTTCTCCGAAGTTTTCCCTCAAAATGGCCATAGAATCGCGAGCTGTGTGGCATGTAGCGCCATCTTGTTGAAACCACATGTCAACCAAGTTCAGTTCTTCCATTTTTGGCAACAAAAAGTTTGTTAGCATCGAACGATAGCGATCGCCATTCACTGTAACGTTGCGTCCAACAGCATCTTTGAAAAAATACGGTCCAATGATTCCACCAGCGTACAAACCACACCAAACAGTGCATTTTTCGGGATGCATGGGCAGTTCTTGAACGGCTTCTGGTTGCTCTTCACTTCAAATGCGGCAATTTTGCTTATTTACGTAGCCATTCAACCAGAAATGAGCCTCATCGCTGAACAAAATTTGTCGATAAAAAAGCGGAAACCGAACACTGATTTTGGTAATAAAATTCAATGATTTGCAAGCGTTGCTCGTTAGTAAGTCTATTCATGATGAAATGTCAAAGCATACTGAGCAAATAATAATGCATGAAAATCATAACCTCAAAAAATCTGAGCAAATACTAATGCATGAAAATCCTAACCTCAAAAAAATCACCTTTTACATGTGTTAAGCACTTTTCATGTGCATTTCTTATAAACGTAGCATGATTTCCACGAAATATCAACAGTTTTTACACTCATTTTATGAGTTAAGTATATATTTTTATGAATTTCATGTGTTCTACAACCAGTGATAGATCAAATGCTTTCCACATGATGCTAGCGTGCAAATTATTTTCAGTGTACCTGAATTTCCTTATCAAATGTTGAACATTTTTAAAATTTACATTTTAGAGCATTTAACTTTAACACTTTTGCACGATAAAATGCGATAATTTTTCCACTGTCATTGCAACAATTTTATTGCACAAACATTTTAAAATCAGCTTAAAAATTTAACCTGGCATCCCTGATGTGCACGGCATATGGCATTTGTACTAAAATTCCTGTCAAAATTTTTAGCGCTAGTGTCTAAAAAATTCATAACAATGGCAATACAAGCTGAACAAATCTTCAGCTTTTGAAGAGTGAGTTCAAAACAAGACAAAATGTGTGCGAGAGCTTCCGTTCACTCTCCCAAACGAGCATCTATCCTTCTTTAGCACATTGTCAGTAAGGAATCTTACCTCTCACTCACACACTTTTTGTTTTCGCAGTATCTCGGCAAAATAATTGCCGAGATTTGCATCGCCGAGTACTCGGTAATCATCTCGGCAAAAGATAAAAATGCGCAGTCTCGGCAATGTCTAGTTTGACAAACGTGAATAATTACCGAAATTATCAACAAAAAGTTACCTGTAGGTTCGGCATAACATTTACTGAATGTACGGCAAATGCAACGAAGTGAAATTTATGAATAACCGAGCCTTCAGGAATTAAAAGTTAACAAACAAAGAACAAATTTCTTAAATTTTCAATATTCAATTGAGGATAAAGATTTTATTTTATTTAGGAAGTGCTTTCGACAAATAGTCAACAATAAATTGTAGTTATTATACTCACTGGATAGATCGTAGATTCTCACGCCTTTCTTTTGGAATAAAATAGCTGCGTGGTTCCAAACAAAAATATAAAACGTAAATGACAGTTGTCTTGCCGAATTATGGCAAAAGCTAACACATTGTTAAGAAACGTTGAGTTCAGCAAAACATTTTGTCAAATCTCAGTAAAAAGATGCACTTTTCCGACAAATCAGTAAATCTGCTGAACAAATTTCGGAAAATATAATATTTATCATTAAGCAATAAGCAAAACTGTGTGTTGCCGATCTGTCTCGGCTTTCTACTTTACTGAACTCGAGAATTGGTTTTAAGTATGCAGTAGGGTACCGGGGGCCACTTTTGCAGTTATTCTACAAATGTGCATAAAAAAACAAATCCAAAAAAAAACATTACGGCTAAAAATAATTGTTTCTAGTGCTCCTCAACGCCTCTACCTGGAAGTAAGCAGATATTTAGATCTAGATCCAAAGACATTATATTAATCAAAGATATCCAGCTCTCACATTTACTGAACCGACAAAATCCTTTTTTGCGAGCATGGCGCCCTCAGGCGAGCCCGCATCGAATCTCGTACATAGAAGTAGGGTAGAGAAATGTCAAATTCGTGCGCGCCAAAATAGCAGCACTACGCACCCTTACAATTGACATGATACACTCTTACCAGCCACTACCTAATTTTGGGTTAAAACCTACCCAAAATCAACTTAAGTTCAATCTCCCCATTTTAGGTAACGAGAGATGATCTCAAAATTTAGGTAAATGTTAGTTTTACCAAAGTCATGTCATTGCAACATTGGCAAAACTCGCTACCCATTTTCTACGATCAAATCAAAGTTTGAGTAGATAACGACCTAATTTTGGGTAGCTTATAGAAGAGTTCGACAATGAATGATTTGCAAAAAAAAAAATAAAAACAAAAAATGAATGATTTGCCTCAAAAAATAAGTAAATTCGATTCTCAGTGTATGTTGAATGTGATGCCGTGCGATGGCGTTGCTAAACTGAAGATTGATTTCGCTCCTAGCTCGTGATGAAAATTCTATGGACGATCTAAAGTTATGTTTCACAACTAGAGACGTACGTGTGCGAGGATGATGGTTGCAAGTTCATCTGTCAAAACACAAGGCAAAATAAATTTCCACTTGTGAAATTATGTAAAAATTCTTTAAACAGCATGCGAAAAGTTGATTTTCGTATGAGGAAAATTATTATTCACCACTGATATTTTTCCAGCACCGCATAACTATTTATACCTAACGCGCCATCTAAGTTTAACTATTTGAACCTTTCTTAGGATGACATAGGAATTTTACACTGGCTGCTATGGTGATCTCTTTGAATTTTAATTATTCTGTAGAATTTTAGGATCTGTTACAAGAGCTATTCATTTGAAAATGCAAGAAATCAAAAAGTTGTTAAAAAGCTAGTTCTCATCATATTATCGCATATTTGGTTCAGTTTGTGCATCTATACGGTCCTTCAAAACACATTTCATAATGTACCCGATGGATATAATCACTTGAATATGAGCAACATAGCATTTCCTTACATGCTGAAATCGGAACTGGAAATTTTCATTGTTTGAAACAGAATCTTGGGTTCAGCAAAAAAAAATAGATAAAGAAAATTATTCTCACACGAATATTGATTTTCCGCATGAACAAAAGATGCTGTAAATAATTCATAAATGATTTTACAAGTGGAAATTTGTTTTGCCCATACAGAATTATCGTTTTCTTAATCTTTTTTTGCATACGCAGATGTCGCTATCGATAGCTAAATTTTGCAGCAATATGCCAATTGTTCAAAGAAGATTTCATGACACTTCTGCCAATTATGAAACTAATTTGGAATGTAACCAAATTGCTATGCGAAAAACGCTTACTCTAACAAAAGGTTGTGCAAATTATTATTTTAAATTGTTCTGAAAAAATCAATGGAAACTGAATTACAATTACTTTTATGCCTAAAACTGCACAAGGCTAATTCGTCTCCTAATTTTACCCAAGCCAGAGTGTCTGACAGCAAACCGTTCGTTTCTACCCAAGCAACCAGAAGTTCCACAATTACTTAAAAAGTCAACTTTCTTGCTGCTTAAAAGTACACGCGGAACTTTTGAGAACTTGAAAGTACAGATCAAGTTCCCCGTGAACTTTCTAGCTGCTTAAGAAAACACGTGGCAATTTTTGACAGTTCGAAGTACAGAACAAGTTCCGCGTGAACTTTCTCGCTGCTTAAGAGTGCACGTGGTACTTTTAGCAACTTGAAAGTACAGAACAAGTTCCGCGTGAACTTTTTCGCTGCATAGAAGCTGAACAATGTATTCTAGAAGCAGCTTAGAAGTTCGTTCTGCTGCGTCGCGCGAACTTTCAAGTGTGGATAATTACTTAAAAAATGGGCTGCTTAGAATGCTATTGATTAACTTTGAGAGCTGCTTAAGCCAAATCAGTCACTTTTATCCGAACTTTTGGTTAGTTGGGTAGTCAAGTGTTAGGACATCGGAGATTAGTTTTTTTTTCGAACAATTTACGAATGCAGAGCAACATTGCGATATGTCTAAATGAGTTGTAATATGGAAGCTGGTTTCTTTGGTTTTTGAATGACGATAACTTTCACTTGCCTCCATTCAGGAAGAACAATATTTTGCTTAAAAAAATTTATGAACAAGCGTCTTTTTGCGAGGTCAGACAGATTCTTCATTAAGTCGAATTCAGTTCTATCCAACCTAGGAGTGTTATTGTTACAAGACAAGAGTGCTATTGAAGAATCAATCATTGAGAAGTTAGTTGTTAATAGAAGATACTGCAAAATAAATCATTTTCAACATCAGTTTGACACGTTTTTTTAATATGCTTTGCAATGCTTGAAAACTCCAGTATTCTCAGAAATGGAAGAGCCGTTTTTTCCTAACCTTGGATTCAAATGAAACGTCTTGTGTACCGAAGGAGCCGAAAGGATCGTAATGTGTTATAAATATTCGAAATTGTTTACCAGAATCACGTTTGGTTTTTGGTAGATTGGAGTCCTTATCTCGAGATTTTTATGTTCATGCAACAAATTAATGTTTCACTCAAAAAGATTTCAGAATTACATTGCTCGATTTACCAAATTAGGTTTGTATGAACTGTAGGTTTTACCGTGTATGGTAATAACATAATTGCATCATCAATAGAACCGTATAAACACATTATTTCTCAATGCATTCTACAACCGCTCAGGCATCTGTTGCAAACCAAACAGCAGGTGCAGTTCCTTAAATTCCTACTGCGTTTTGGCAGCGGCACTCCAACATAAGGTTGTTCGAAACCGTAGAAGGGTGATGTGAATTATGATTTTTGTTGCGTTCCTTGATGATGATTTTTTTTTTTTCTCTTCATCAAATATTATTATTTTGGGATGTTCAGTTTGTGCTTTAGTCCGGCCGAACAATGCGTGTTAGGGAAACCGAAAAGGAAGTCAATTACGAACCGTGTAATTTTACTCCGATCACATCCTTTCGTGATTGTTTGTTTTCCGATTGTTGCCTTGTCGGCAGCACGGAACGAAGGAAACATTCCCAGCGCACAGAATTTCACATCGAATAGTTATCCCCGAAATTAACTATGTTTGTAGATGATAAATGAAAGTATTTCCCGAATCCATTAGCGAGAGAAGCGACTCGTGGAATCCTTTTGTCTCCGCAACTGACGGACTGACTGACTGCTGCGAGGGGGGAGTGTGGGTGTGGGCACACAACAACGAGCAATGTTTTCGAAACTTAATTTGATTTCGTTAATTAATATCTTGATTCTTACCTAACCTTTGGGGCCGCCGGGAACCGAGTGGCATTTTGTTCGCTCGATTGATGGAAGAAATTTGAAACTTGTCGCATGTCATAGCAACACATGGGACGAAACGTTCGTTCGAACGTCGCCTTCGTTCCCAACCAATTGTGTTCTGCCGGGCTCATCCATCCTCAAGCTCAAGTTTCGCACCCTGCTGTGCGGGAGGTATGTTTCCGCTAATTGAAAGCAACAGGCACAGAGCTCCGGATCAAAGGAGAGTAGTAAATCGTCAGGAGAAACTTTTGCTCGAAGAAATTTGTCAGCTTCAACAAGCGGTTCAAAATAACCACGCATTCATCCCTTGGTGGGCTGCTGCTGCTCTTACCGAAGAGGTGGATAAAGCTAATCATATTTTTAAATATGTGTCATCTAACCATTCCATCGTAGCATGCTTGGAATCCTTGTTGTTTTTTTTCGCACTGCGAAACATTTCGTCTAATCTAGTAGCCAGTTTTCCGGTGTAGTGATTCCAAGGGCGCCTCGTCAAAAGTACATGGAATTTTGGGGAAAAAAATGTTATCAACGGGTAAGTGGTCAGGAAAGTTTGCGGTGCCTATACCGGATCTTTGGGATTTAAAAGCCAAAGTATGCTAATAAACACACCGTGAAACGGGGCCAGTATATGATTTCGATACCAACCACAAAAGTGATTATTTGTTTCCGTTCTCGCCTGCCTGCCATCGATATAACCATTGCTGCCGCGGATCCCAGAGCCTGAAAAAGTCTAATTTAATTTTATCCCACCACTGCTCGCGTCCACCGACATACACACACACTGTCCACCGGAGGCGGAGGGAATCCGTAGACCGTAGTGGACTGCAGTGATTGATTGGTCGATCCGTCGATCCGAAAGCAATCTTCGATTACAAGCCGGGGATCGCAAGGGAGGTGACTCCAAGGTGGATCCATGTCGCATCGAAATCCGTGAATGAGGATAGTTTTTCTTTCATTCAATTCTTTCACGGGTTTCACGTCCATTCATAAAAAAAAATTCCTATGCCGGTGATGCTAATTCCGTTTGGAATTTTCTTATTTCGCGCTTGACCGGCACCGGCGGACACGACAACCGACACCCCACGGCTATGACTGATAGTGTGTTTGATGTGGAAAATATCCGGCCGGCCGTGATTGCGGGATTGTGGTTTCGAATTTGTGTAATCGGCCGCTCGGTCGGTCGGTTCGCTATTAAATCGTGATCATTGTTTTCAATATCGCTTTGCTAGTCGGTTTTGTATGCTAAGCAGACCCATTTGCAATCGACAAACTATCACACGCCATTCACTGGTATTTGCGTAAGTTCTGATTCCGTTTTGTAGTAGGTGGTTTGCTTGTGTTGCGGGTTAAGTGATCAGGTGCACGTAGCCATGTTTCTATCTATTCCTCACCGTATTTGTTCGAGCGAAAAGTGAAAGCTCAAAATTATTTCGTACTATTCAGTTCTGAAGGAATGTGGCTTAGGATTCTCGAGGTCATGATTTTTTTCCCTGGCAGTCCCGGACGCATATTTGAAGTGGGAGCTAACTAAGAAAAACACTTTTTTTTTACAAAAATCGATTTTATTCATCAATCTTCAAGAGCAACACAATCATTCAAACGCTTCTCTAACTTCTCGATGGCGTGTTTGTAGAAGAATTTGTGTTTTGCCTCAGAATAGGCTTCAAGTCAGCGAAGAGCTTGTAGTCACTGGGGGTCATATCCGGACTGTATGGTGGTCGAAATGTGAATCGTTCAATTTAACCTTCGTTGCCTTCGACTTCTGAATCGATGCATTGCGAAACCGTGTTTTTATTTCTTCGAACTATGAGGACGTTTTTTGTCGTGAATACGACTTACTTTGCTATGGGGCGCCTTTTCAAAATAAGCCATATGGAAGAATGGGCAGAACTTAATCGTGAATATCTCGACTTGCATTGATGGCAGCAACATAATTCTTTCATTATTTCATCAAAAATATGATCAGGAATTTAGGATAATATTTTGAACAGTTTGAGGTAACCACAAACAACTCAAAAATTGAGTTTTCTGAAAATTTTAAATCAACGCGGAAAACTTTTTACTTTTGCTTGGGTTTTTCACGCAAGGACGACGATTTTGAGGTAGTCAGGCACATATCTTCAACTGAACGTTATAAAAGGGGTACCGTGGTCGAAAATCGATCATTTCTTCTTGTGTGTTGGATGAAAGCAGACGTCGGGGCGAGAAGACGCATTCAAACAGCGGCATCGAAGAGCGCACCTCAAACTCTCAGGTCGTAGTTCTCATTTGCCTTCCGGTCGTCAAGGCGAGAAGACGCATTAAACCAGTTTCGCATCATTTGGCACTACGAGCAAATGTGTCGGTTTGTTCGCAAAGCTAGTTTCAATTCAAGCAATAACGATTGTATCAGCTGCTGATGGTTTGCATTGAAGAGAAAAAAAAACAAGAAACGAAAAGTGGATAACATTATATAAAATCAGTCGTTCTAATGGCTCTAAATGTTATCTAAAGAACTATTAAGATTACTTCTTTGCATATCGAAGGTAGAAACCTTTCGTTTAGTGAAAATCCAAAATAATTTGAGTGCACTTTTCGCTGTGCGAAAATCGTCCGAGATAAATGTTCCGAACTGTGCTAAATGTCTTAGAGAATTCCACAATTTGGTCCTTTTAAATGTCAGAAATGAATCCTGTACAGCATCTTGATAGTTTCTTTCATTGAAATATGCAAATCCGAAATAAGATAATCGACGTCAAAAATCGTTGAAAATTTTAGTAGTGAAAAGGGGAAGGTTTCGCAATTCACACAATCGAACAACTATCAATTCGAATTCGAAAGTGTAAAGAAATCGTGTCAGTTTCATTCGTATTCACGACATCCAGTTATGTCTCTGACATTACACACCCGTACTTTTTTCCTTGATTTTTGCATTTAAACTATCTTATTTCGATATGTAGTATTCGTTTTTCCTTTCTCAAGATAGTTGAGGAAGATTATACTATGAAGAAAATACTGAATACCTTAACCTTTCAAACTTACTGCTGGGCCTTTGGACGCTTCGTACACTCAGAAAAATATTATGGTAACAGTTACTATATAGAGGGCCAACCTGACCATGCGAGTATAGTGGTTTTCAGCCGACCATTAAATCAGATGATTTCAACAATAGTCAAGTTCATGTTTACTATAAATGGTATCGGCTCTAGAATAGTAATATTGAACAGTATATTGTATGAATAACTAATACGATTGAGATGGTTAGGCTAACCATGACCGAATCTTTATTTACATTGTAGTTTTCGCTATAACCAGAGCCATGGTATTTTTAACATTTCACTTCTAGTTATTTCGAAACTATAGGCAGTGGTTGATTCAACTATGCTGAAGATCAGCAAAACATGAGCTAATGTTAAAAAGTTTTATGAAATTGAATTCTAGAACAAGAACAACAAAATAGTTTCATGGAATTTTATTTTATTTTCACATCATATTAAATGATGACATGCCTAGTGAAATGTTGAATAGCAACGTGGACACTGAGGAGCATTGTGTGGTAGCAGCAGTTGATCAAAGGCTCTGATTTTTTCCTGAAGCAGGAATGAGCAGCATGAAAGAAATGAATAGCCAAGTCCAGATGTAAACCTCGTTACCCACCTGCGATATGTTGGATGTTATTTCTACAGCGACCGATAATGAATAATAAATCGTATACGAGACGTTGTATTCACTGGAAAACGTAGCCGTTGCCGGAAAAATGGTTGAAAAATTGAATTTCAATGACGGAAACTTTTAAGGCTAGAAACTTTACTCACCTGCAAGACCTACCAAATTACACAAAGTCATCATTTAAAATATTTTTTTCATATCAATCACTGATGTGTTACCCACGTACAAAATTTTCTGTTATATTGTAACTTTATGTGACAATAACATAGAACATTCGTTTATTGACAATTTGTATAGTCAGCACAAATGAAATACATAGTCGGTTAAAAAACAAAAAATACACGATAATGTGATTACTACATAAATTCTGTTGATATGGACTACATGAATAGTGTTTTCAAACTTCATAATCGTCTAACAAACCATGTATCTATTTATGGTTACATTATTATACTGTGAACATATTCACATGGTAGCAATAACTATTTCGCTTCTCATATATCAAGGCTCAAGACCAATTTCACCTTACTAGAAATTGTGAGTTTAACTATTTGTTCTTATATTTGAGATGACTACCATTGTCAGTATGACCATGCCAGAAAAGTCATAAATACAAATAGTTTAGTCAAGTCGTAGTCTTTGTTGTCTAGTAATTTATACAATACAGATGGTGAATAGTCATATATCATGCTCTTTGATACTATTTTAGCGTATAGTAGAAATGACAATGAAAAACAGGTTGCGGTTACTATGGTTCTTTTCTCAGTGTATGTTTTGATTCCGGAGTGAATAGAAGGATTTATGTTTGTCATCCATTGTCACATATAGACGCGGAAAATATAATTTATTACTTGTAAAAATAGTCAAACACTGCACTGAACTGCACGCACCCCCATTGAAAAGAGCTTTCGCTTGGCCAAATGTTCATGCGTAATTGTAAATACACTACCTTCCGATAACTTTACGGCCTCAGTTATCTCACGCAATATCTATTTACGATTAGATATAACCAATTCGTAGACTTTTTGTTGTTTCTTGGGCAACCACCTCAATTGGACGACCAGAACGTTCATCGGAGTCTGTAAGTTACAATTCAGAATATCAATGACAAATAATTATTTTCGATAGAGTAGAGTCCGGATAGTCCGGAACTTGTATTGTACTTTTTTCATCAAGCAGCAATGATAAATTAACATACGAAATTGACAAAAGTAGCTTCACTTAAATGGCTGTCACTTCTCAATTTGTAGCAAAACCATACCTACCTACAAATTAAGTAGTTGTGTAAAGAAAACGTTGGCTGATGTGCGACGGATGTCACTTAAAGTCAGTAACACTTTCAACAGTTATTATATCAATCAATATGGATTTGATAATAATTGCGCCATCTGTGTGCCGGTTACATGACTTATTGAGTGAAGTGTTATTCAATGCTTCTCTAGAACAAATTCAGTGCCTGTAAGAGCAAATTCAGTAGCTGGTGTGCTATCCTGAATTATGTTATATCCACATTGAGTATGATTGGGTTAGCGTGTAGCAGTGGGTGACAGTGCGGGATAACGGTGGCTTGCGTTGAGTCAAAGGCCACGAACGAGTGTCTAGAATATAAGTGGATATCTGCGGAAAGGAGAATATCACAGATGGAAGTTTTACATGGGAGATCTATATAATAGAACTTAAACTGGAACAAACGTGTCCCCAGCAAGTGGTTTTAGTTTTATTTATTCGAACAGTTCTACTGTCAGATTTAAAACTGGTATACTCTGCCTCTGCACCACCTCTTCAACTTATTTTCAAATATTTGTTGAAACATGGAAATATTCCGTCTTAGTACTTGTCATAAAACCAGGCTCAAAATCAGACGTACCTAATAATCGACGGATTTCTATTATCTCGTGCATTCCAAAATTGTTCGAAAACATGAAAAATAGAAAAAAAATTCAACAAATAAAAAATTACATAAGGGCATATTCAGGAGTGTTCTAGTTCTAGATGCATAATTTATGTCAGTTTTAAAATTTAAATCTAGAAATTATAACGAAATAAACTGGCAGCCCCAGTAGCGTTTTATCTGTGTTTCAAATATAGAAAAAATAGAACGGCAGTGTATACCAGTTTTAAATTTGACAGTAGAACTGGTCGAATAAATAAAACTAAAACGGATTGCTGGGGATACGTTTGTTTCAGTTTCATTTACATTATAGACCACCCATATGAATCTTGCAGCTGCTGAATTTGCTCTAAGGAGTGTATCGAAAAATAGCTATCCACCAATTTTTCTTTTAAATTCTGATAAAAAACGATATTTTAAACTAAAAATTGATCCTTTATTGTACGAAGTAAAACTTGAGCATAATGAATACCGGATGAAATTTAAGTTATTCATTCACGAATTTTCGAACTCCTGCATGTTCCCTGTCTTCTTGAAGACCCTCTTCACGATTACCCAGTAACGTTCGATGGGTCGAAGCTGAGGGCGATTTGGTGGATTGATATTTTCCTCAACGAAATTTATACCCTTTTTCGCAAGCCAATTGAGAGTGGTTTTGGCATAGTGAGCCGATGCTAAATCCGGCCAAAACAGTGGAGGTGTACTATGATTCTTATATAAAGGCAGCAATTTCTTCTGGAGACACTCAGATCGATAGATTTCCGCATTTATAGTTCCGGTAGTGTAAAAAATGGTTGACTTCAAACCACAGGAACATATTGCTTGCCATAGTACCAAAAGGAGGGGGTGTAGGGATTTTTTCCAGAACTATCGTTCAACAAAATAAATTCAAATGTTTTGCAAGATAAAAAGCATCATTCGAACAACATTTTGTCATTTTTCCATGGTGAACAGATATTTTTGTGGACGCTTCTTAAAAATCATGATTTGCGGTGTCCACTGTATCTCAGCGCAGACTACTTAGAAGTGAACAAATGAACGTAGCATAGTTAGAGAAGAAATTTTTCTAGACCCCAACGTTTCTGTTTAATTTGTTTTTAATTTTTTTAATTTTTGGTGGTGAAAACTACGATTTTTCACAAAAAAAAACGCAATTTTGTTGCTGTTAAACCTCCCCAAAGAAAAAAACAACGAAAAGGAAAACGTTGGGGTCTGTTTTTTTATATGTAGAAAATGTGTGCCAAATTTGAAAAAAAATTATGCAGTACTTTTTGAATGACGATGGACACGGACTTTAAAAACCTGCTTTCGAGCAAAAAGCGTTTAAAGTTTTTTGTCTATAAAACCAATGGAAACAATTTGTTACTCAGGGAGTCCGTAGGGTCTAATATTTTCAAAAAATCATATTTTTTCAGTTATAATTTATTATAATGAAACATTTCAATAATGTTTTGTCAATGTTTGAAATCAATCGAAGTAGAAATCTTGGACTTGTGCGACGAGCTCTTGCTTCTTAGCAGAATGAGATAGCCATAGAATTTCATAGCATATTCTTGAAATGTTTTACTATAACAAAATATAAAGAAAATAATTAATTATTTTTCAAAAGTGCCCCTTAAGCCTAAACACAGAATAACAACAATTAGTTCCTCTGCTGTTGGACATTCGCAGTGTGAGTTACGCTTCAAACAAGAGCGATTGCGTCATCCAGCTACTGGTCTTTTGCATAGGAGAAAAAGAAAACGAAAATTGGACAACGATGGGCAACATTTCACAAAATCAACCGTTCTAATGGCTCTAAATGTTATCCAAAGAGCTATTAAGATTACTTTCTTTGCAAATCGAAGGTAAAAATCATCAGTTTAGTGGAAATCTAGAATAATTTGTGCATTTTTCGCCAACATTTGGCCGCTTCGCATTCGCGAAAAAATGCTCCCAACTGAACAAAAGTTCGGAATAAAAAGACTGATTTGTCTTAAGCAGCTTACTTGAATAGCAGCCTGTTCTTGAATAGCAGCCCTTTTTTAGTAATTATCACTTGAAAGTTCGCACGACGCAATAGAATGAACTTCTAATCAGCTTCTAGAATGCATTGCTCATTGCTTCGAATTCACCGAGAATGTTCACGCGGAGCTTGCTCTGAGTTTCCAAGTTGTCAAAAGTTACATTGGCTAAATGATAGAAATTGGTTCATTCGATTCAATTTTTTGAGTTGCTGTATTGCACTTTTTTCATACGAACCCTGCGGTGATATTATTTCTTACTGTCAATATCTCGGATATTGCCTCCGATTACCTCGAACTCCGTTTATTGTAGACTTAGTAATTAATCTAATAATGGGATGATTTGACAAATGAAATTAGTATTAGTACAAATACCCTACACAAAGGGTGATTGTTTTTGCTGGTATCTTTTCGGCAACATTGTTCTTGACAGATCACGCGTGAATCGTGTCTTCTGTCATTGTCAAACTTGTTCAGTTTGGTCTATAGTTGAATCATTATTCGTCGTTTGGTCTATAATTTAATCAAAGTTGAAGGAAGATCGAAAAATTGTGTACAGCGACGAAGCTCATTTCTGGTTGAATGGATACGTCGACAAGCAAAATTACCGCATCTGCAATGAGGGCCAGCCAGAAACATTGCAAGAGTTACCAATGTATCCCGAAAAAGTCACTGTTTGGTGTGGATTATGGGCCGGTGGCATTATTCGCGAAATGACGGTCGATAGGTTGGAGAAAGTGTGCCAAAATTGGACCTTGCGCACGGGTCATCTGCAGCGGAGCCGCAGCCAACATTTGTATGAAATCATCTTCAAACATTAATTCATCAATTTTCTCAATTTTTTGTGTCTTTTTTTTTAATCAAAACCAATACCTCTTGAAACATCACACTTTTATAGAATCGAAACTAGCGAGTCGTACGCATCACACATGCCGAACATGTATTTTAAGGGCTGAGGCCAGTAGGTCGCGTATAACCACGTTGCTCGCTCTGCGTATTACATTTCCCTCAATGCTCTCTCGCAAAGGTGCAAAATGACTCCCGATGTGGCCGAGCGGCCAAGAAAGTTTTGATATATTCAGTTACAAGTTTGACTACACCACATAAAATCCAATAAAGCTATCGCTTGTTTGGAAGCCTTGCTGAGCCGATTTTATTTCTCTCTCATGTTTCGTTACGTTACCAGGATACAAGGGCAGAAAAAAATGGTGCCGCCATATAAATGGACTTATCTTTACAAAAATAACATTCACTCAATTTTTATCGTAACAATATATATGCTTTTATGCATTAATCGCATCTAAACTAAATTATCTAGACATTGTCAGGATAGATTTTCGATCCATGCTTTTGAGGGTGAGATATTCAATGAACAAGTTGAAAGACGGCGTTTTCAGCTAAGCAATTCTTCCTTCAGAAAAAAGACTTTCCCGACCGCTAATGTCAATGAATCATTCTGAAATTTTCACCGGGTAATCTAACCGGGTAATTATATTCGTCACCGTTTTTGAGAAAATCAGATTTGAAGCGTGAAAATATCCCTCTAAAACGCTCTAAAACACACTGGCCTTAGCCCTTAATGCTCTTTTTTGCATAATTTATCAAACAACCTCATGTCTAAAAAAGGTTTCGTGTGTCAAAATTTTGCTCGCGCATCGCAAAATTCGAGCTACTCGCACACTAAGTTGATGAAATTGTTGAATGTGGCAAAATCATTAAGAATCTACAACTGTTTGTGAACATCGCGATCGGGAACTACAATTTATCTTCAGAAGTGATAGAAAAAAAACCCCCAATTGTCTTCCTCTATGTTCCTCTTTAAAAGAAATTGTCCCAAATCCAAACATTTCCGTTTCCAGTACTAAACGGACAAAGTCGATGCCTACATTTCTAGTATGACTAATAAGGCTTCGATGCCCAACGCGGGTGCGATATTCAACGGTCGCATCCTATTTGCATAATTCGATCTCACACGATGTCTTCAAGCCGAGCAAAACATATGTTATCAAACCAAGAAAGAAAGAAAGAAAGAAGAAAAAAAAAAGACGACAACAATCCCATCAAATTAAAACCCGATTAGTGAAAACGATCAGACGGTGAAGTTTCTCGTCGTAAGTTTTGCCGCCTGCCGCCACTCGGAAGTGACTGCTTATGGGAATTTATCTTCTCACATTTTGTTTTATGTTTGCTCGTTTCGTGTGTGTTTCACCGCCGATTAGACCTCACACGCCCGATAAATTAATGGCTTGTTTTTTTTTCGTCTCTTGTTTGCTCCGCACAGATTACAGCAACGCGACAGATTGGCCGAACGGTCTCAACTCATCGTCGACGGCGGCTTACGCTAGCAATTATTCGCCGATTCAGACGACACCGCCTTCCTACGGCGGGTACGATCCGTGTCCGATGGCAGAACATCCCAACTACAATCTTCCCACAGGTGGGATATTCTCTTCAATTTTAACAAGTGCACCTCGAATTAATCGATTTTTTTCCGTTCAGTCCTTCCAGATACTGCCCAAACCTACCAGGAATACTACAGCCTTCCACCGGCGTCCAGTTCGACACCACATCAAGCCATGTCCCATGGGTATGTGTCGAAGAGCACCGACCTGGATGGATCCTACGGACCCTACAGTCAGTGGGCAAACGGCTACGGAAGTTATCAGTACAACACGACATGTCCTCCACCGTTGCCACCACCGCAACCGCAGTACCCATCGACGGCTCCGGCCATGGTTCTTTGCCCTCAGATGTTTAGCACGGTCAACCAGAATCAAATCCATGTGCACCTGCACGGTACCGGCAGTGAAAAACTTGAACAATACCTGGGAGGCTCGGAGAATGGATTTACGATCAATCAAGTTCCGCCCGGCGGTCCGCGACCTCCGACATCGGCCGTCGAAATCGGTATCGGCACCCACGACAGCAGCCTCATCGGTCACGACGGCAGTCAGCAAACGCAACAGCAGCAACATCCGGGCGATGTTGTCAGCGATCCACAGGAAAGCCGCGAGGAAACGGTCGCCGGCGATCCGAGCAGCGTTTGGCGACCCTACTGATGCTACGAGTTCTAAAGGCTCTCTTCTAGACTGATTTTTTTTTGTTTGAAATCCTTGGATGCTTCGGGTTGCAATCAAAATCGGAAGCAGTTGCACACCGTTTGTCAACGCAGAACCAATCGCTCAAATACTGTTGATTGTAGGATTAGGAATGACGTACTCTCTATTTTGAACTATTGTTTAGTAGCTAATTTTCATTCTAGGCTAATTTATACTGAGATCGGCGGTGTCTGATCGGACAAATTTCACAAAGCTGTGTAGAGAAACTTGTTTCGTATGCTTAAACAAACAGATTAATGTAACTTGTACAGTTCGAAGAAAAAACAGTGAAATGGTAGAAAAATGTAAAATATCTCAATGAACCCGGTAGTTGAATGTTGAATTTATAATAAATCTTTGTACAAAATGGCTTCAACAGTTTATTCACATCACATCCTAAATTTACTGTTTATTACTCAAAATGTTCACTTTAGAGTAAAACATCGTAGAACTACTTAAACCAGAGCATTTGTAAACTCAGATGTTTTATTTTTCTAAAATCTAAAGAAGTATTACGGAACAAATGATCAGTGTCAAATGGTTTCGAAATCACAGCGTGGTTCAGTCAGTTGCAACTGTTATACCCTTATTCTATTATACCAGCTTGACGAAAAAACGTGTCTACATTTAGGAGATAAGTAAAAGCGCAAACTTTCTGTTCGGGCATACTTGCAGGCGAATACTAAAGAAAAGCGATGTCCACTGTTTCGGAAAAGTGATACAAGACATTTGCCATTTGTCATTACTTGTAGAGCAAATGATTATGGTCGTGTTTGCGCTTGAAACCAAGCATTCAAACATTCAATTTGGTCTATCAATCAAACAAATTTTTACGATATTTTTCCGTTAAAGTAAAGTGTCTCCGTTTAAGAAAAAAATTAGATTTTTCTAAATGGAAAAATTTTGTTCGCGGATGTGGGTATTTCGTTGCAATACGACTGTGAAACATATTTTTTAATGATTCTAGAAGAAGTGATGAAAGTTGATTCATAAAAAAACACATTTTTCAAAACGACCGCATTCGCAGTTTCCTTTATTTGCCTTAGACATAATGCCCTAATGGAAACATAATCCTTTTCATTTGAATCTGAGTTTGCGAAGACTGGTCTTGCCGTTTCTGAGAAAGTAGAATGATTCCCGATTTGGAGCACACGAGCACTTTCTCAGTACTTCCTGAATTAGGAACGATGATCCGGTATAACTAACCATACCTGCTATTTGAAGAATTATACGGTAATTAGAATGTATTTGCCTCGATTGTTTGGTGTCATGTATAAATTCACGCTCCTGAAAATGAAATTGTTATACTTACCAGTCTGTATTTCCAGTGCCGGAAGTCTAATCCGAAAGAAATTGGGTATGGGATTGTAAGACCAAAGCTTATGAAACTTGGACCATGCGGTCCCTGAGAAACTCGATTGCATTTTTTTTAGTTCATTTTGCTCATTTTATCCCATAACTCCGGATCCGGAATTCGGATTCAGATGAAATTCAACCTTTCATTCGAATCTAAGTTTGTAAAAATTCGGGTGCACATTTTTGTTTCATACGCACACAGAGAGACACTTTGCGTACTCGACGAACTCTGAGTCGTATGGTGTATCCGAATGTCCCACGGGGCTGCCAGTCGTTTTATTCGAATAAAATGTTTTTTTATCCGACGAAAAATGTTACATCGAAATGCTGCCAAATCAGAAGTTTTTTTTTTAATAGCAATTGCTAGAAAGGAAGGGCGAAACTTTTTTCTTTACATCATTTTATATGGTTTCCGAAATTTTGTGAAAATTTATTAAATCTCTATTGGAATCGATAGAACGATCAATTTAATTTGATGTTTGAAGATGATTTCAAATGCGGCAATTTTACTCATTGACGTATTCAATCAAACAGAAATGAGCTTCGTTGTTGAACATAATTCTTCGAAAAAAAAATGGATCTTCCTTCAACTTTGCCAGTGTGCCACACGACGATTCATGATTTAATTAACAAACTGAACAAGTTTGACAATGACACAAGGCACGATTCAAGCATGATCTGTCATAAATAGTGTTGCCAAAAAGAAAATAAAAATCACCCTTTAGAAGGAAAGCAGAAAAATTGGTATATCTTTTAAGGGGCGGGTAGGGTTTGACAAATCATTTGTATTTTTCTTTACATTTTGTCATAATAAAACATTTCAAGAATATTCTGTGAAATTTCCAACCCTATCGGAACCAAACTCTATTCGTTATGCAGGCATTTATCTGTTCTTATTTCATACTACGAAGAGGCAAGAGCTCGTCGCACAGGCTCAAGAGTTCTACATTGATTGACTTGAAAATTTGTCGAAACATGTTTGAAATGTTTTTTTTTATGACAAAATACAAACAAAAAATATGATTTTTCGAAAGTGTTAGAGCCTACGCACCGACTAGAAAAATAAGAACTTTCCTTCAATTTTATAGACAACTCACCCGTCGGACTTCGTTTCGCCCAAAAATTATTGGTGGAATTTATGCAGAATGGTCAAACGACTAAGTGGTTGACGTTTTTATCCATTAGTTTTCTGATTACTTCACCTACAATCAAAAGAATTCGTCACACATTCGCTTTCGCCCAAATAGGGATATCACCAAAAATTAATGTGGAGCTGTGAAATACTTCTGTTAAGTAAAAATTGAGCAAATGCACAGATTGTCATCCCATCCTTTGAGTCAATGCACTGAAAAGAGGTCTCTTTCCAATAGTTTCGAAATAATGAATATAAGGTGCTACCTTTTCTCTTCCAGATGGGATTCTTGCTTCTGGTAATTGATAAAAAAGGTCACTAACCTGAATTTTGTATTGATTCGGTAGAGTAGGATATATTTACAATTTGTAGCCCAAGAAACCAAAAGTTCGTAAAAAAATATTTGGCTTAAGCTGCATACAAAACATTCTGAGCAGTCCGTTTTTAAGGAATAACTCATACTTGAATTTTCACCCCACCCATAACAGAACAAGCAGTTCCTTGTACAGCTTTCAAGCAGCGAGAAATTTTTTCCGATTTTTTCTGTATGTTCAAGTTGCCAAAAAGTGCCACACGGACTTTAAGGGCATATTCAGGAGTGTTCTAGTTCTAGATGCATAATTTATGTCAGTTTTAAAATTTAAATCTAGAAATTATAACAAAACAAACTGGCAGCCCCAGCAGCGTTTTATATGTGTTTCAAATATAGAAAAAATAGAACGGCAATGTATACCAGTTTTAAATTTGACAGTAGAACTGGTCGAAAAAATAAAACTAAAACGGATTGCTGGGGATACGTTTGTTTCAGTTTCATTTACATTATAGACCACCCATATGAATCTTGCAGCTGCTGAATTTGCTCTAAAGCTTTAAGAAAGAGGATAATTTTCAGGGACCGTGGAACTTTTGATTGCCTGGAAAGACGACACTTAAATTTTAATTTTATATTGGTCTTACCAATTTGAACAATCCATTATGGTAATCATCTTGAACATTGAACTAATTGCCACTTATTATGTGCGCTTAGTGTAATCTAAATCTTTCGATGGTAAAATGCAAGGGTTGATGTCCTTTTCCACGAATTGTACAATATTTTTTGACAAGCACTGTAGAACGGAGTTGGCGTAGTGAACTGAAGCCAAATCCGGCCAGAAGAGAGGAGGAGCCTTATGCTTTCTGTACAGTGGCAGCATTCTCTCCTTCAAACATTTTTCCTCGTACACCTTGGTGTTAATTGTGCCCTTCGTGAAGAAAATCGACGACCGCAAACCACAGGTACAAATTGCTTGCCAGACCAACACCTTCTGTCCAAACTTTTCCATCGCCACCGTGGTGTCAGCGTCGTCCAGGTCCTGGTACACCGATTTCGTATAATATTGCGGTCCGGGCAGCGTTCGAGAGTCTTCGTTGGCGTAGGTTTCGTCGTTGATCAGGATACATCCGTCTTTATTCTGTAGAATCCGATTATACAGTTTTCGCGCTCTTGTTTTGGCCTGAACTTGCTGTACCAGGGACTTTTTCGGCACCTTCTGTTGCTTGTACGTTTTCTGGGAGTTCCGAATTTTGATCCGTTGAATCATTCCAATGCTGGTGCTGAGCTGCTTGGCCAAATCCCGCGTCGACGCCGATGGGTTTTTCCTGATGTACTCAACCACTTTTGAGTCCTGGGCGGGCGGATTTCTTTCGCGTTTCCGGATCAATTCGACTCATCATTGAAACGATAAACCGTACCGAAGCCAATCGATTGCGCAGCTGTTATTGACATGTAAACAAACATGTCACCGCAAAACACGCTGCAAAAATTAAGCCATTTCAGAGTAATAACTGTTTGAACGTTGCTAACTACTTATCGATACACTCCTTATTTGGTTTCATTTGCTTTTTCTGTTCACATATCATACGTCCGTCGTCGCCATCATTTATGGTGAGATTCGACATAAAAGTATTTCTTTTAAGTTTATTAAGCTTTTTATAATAAATAGGTATAAAATTCGTTCAAACTAAAGAAATCGTTTCCGAAGTGTGGAAAAGCATGTCCAGGGTTGTTATGAAAAATTTCAAAATCAATACGCGTGAAATCCTCCTGAAGTCGAAAACTAAAACGCGCGATATTCTAGCGAAGCGTTTTCAAAACTATTGACGTGATTACGTCTTACTTTTCCATGGGAAATTCGCCCTATTGATGAATGTGTAGAAATTAATCGTGAATATCTCGAGTTGTACAAAACGCAACAACATAATTCTTTCTCCAAGCCATCAGAAATATAATCAGCAATTTGTGATTAAATTTTCAATAGTGTGATAACCATAAATAAACCAAATATTTAGTATTCTAAACCTTTTGGAAACAATAAGGAAAATCCATCACGTTTTTTTTTCGTACTCGGGCGACCATTTTAAGCAAGTAAAGCACATATCAGTACCGATTTTCAACTTTACGACTATAAAAGGTAAACCATAGTCGAAAAACGATCATTTCTTCTTATGCGTTAGACGGGCCTGGACCTACCAACAGGTAATTTTGGAACTGAACCTGGATTCTGATCTTACTTCAAGGATTAAAATTTTGTTTCAGAATCCAGTTTCAGACTTCAGTTTCGGAATGCAGTTTCAAAAGTTCAAACAAAGATTCTAGAGCTGAGTCCTAATTCTAAACTCTAGAATTCGTTCCTTGACTAGATTCCGGAACTGAATTTAGTACCTTAATTTTAATTCGGAATACGTATTCAAAATTCTGATTCATCAACAATTTTGGAATAAAATAAATTCGAGGTCTGAGTTCTGGAACAAAATTTTAGATCTGAACTCCGTACCAGAATTTTTAAACTTTTAATTCCTAAATTGAGTTTCAATTTCAGAACTCTTTTCTAGAATTCAGAATCTGCATACTGGAATTGAATTCCGATCTTGGGTTCTGGAACTAGATCTTGGGACTGTAATTCAGGTTCGGAATAATTTCTGAGGCTGCTGTTGTGAATTCTAGAGCTAATTTTAATTTCACCAACTGAATTATTGATCTGAATTCCAAACCGGAATTTTGCAACTGAATTCGGTGCCAGTCTCAGGTTTCGAATTTAGTTCTATAATTCAGTTTCTGTTCCTGAATGTCCTGAATTCAGGTTCTGGTGTAGATGATGGTGGAAAAAAGTACAGGATAAATATCACAAATCGATCGAAACGCAAGCACATGTATCGAAAATTTATTGTAGTTCCTGGTAATATCTCTGCTTTAATAGTAATTTGTAGAACTCAAGATCGGAGAGCATACAATCGAAGTTTTGTTCACTGAAGAAAACATTTGCTCGAGCTGCCTCTTCGTAAATTTTGGTTTTTTCAAGGTGAAAATTCTCCATTTCGGCCTGCTCGGTCAATTGCTGAAACGTTTGCCCATTTTTAATTTTTTACGTTTTCATAAAACTCACAAGCTTCAAAAATTTGCAAAGAACTTATTTTTTCGAACAAATGATTCACAAATGTAAAATAATGTTTCTTGAACTTCACGTGAAATCTGCACCAAAATATGAGCAGGAACCGCGCGGTCGTAACAACCCTGCATGTCAGTTTTATTCGTATTCACGTCATCCAGCTATGTCTCTGACATTACTCACCCGTCTTTTTTCTCAGAATGTCAGAATTTAGTTCCAGTATACTGCCGTTCTACGCATAATTGTACCATATGCATAGGAAAACTCATAGAATATAGGACAATAGAATATGTAACTAGATTTTTGGAGCTGATTTTTTAACTAGATTTTGGAACTGAATAAATTTAAGCTCGGAGCTTATATTTCTGATTCAAGATATGAATTTTAGATCTGGATTCTGAATCAAAATTTTTGATCTCAACTCCGACTCTAAGTTTTGAAACCGATTTCTGAACCAGAGCTGAATTCAGAATTTAATTACTAAATTCAGTTTCAGAATTCAGATCCTGCATGTTGGAGTGAAATTCGAAACTTGGACCAGGATTTTGAAATTGAATTTAGATCTTTAAATCAGATTAGAAACTGAACTGGAAATGGTTGTCGATATTCGTAAGCGAAAGAAGTATACCACGTCCTCCAGTTATTGCCAATTCGTCTTTTTTTTCCTCATTACCTACAGCATCACTGCCTATATAAAAAGGATGGCCAATACCAATACTAAGGCACGTCACCAAATTTTATATTGCGGAATGTTGAGAAAACTCAAATGTCAAATATGAGATTTCCCATGTTGTTACTGAAAAAATATTACATTTTATTTCCTTAACCTGATAATGAAGAAATTTAAAGACCAGCCCTTTCTTCGCTCTATATGTAATATGTTTCGGATCGTTTTTCTCTCTAAATAATAAAAACCATCCGCTATTCATAAGTTAAATGTTTTACTGCTAACCTAGGCTTATCCAAACTACAGATATCATTTATTGACTAGGCTTTTTGGTTCCAATTTGTAGCTTTACGTTAACCTAATCCTTTCACGTTTGATCAACAACACTTCATTTAGTCATTCATCTCGTTCCGTCGTCACAAGTGTCTGTAACTTTTTTCACAAACGCCAATGTTTTTTTTGTTATTTGTTTCGATTTTGTCATCGGTTGCCTACTCCACGATAAAAGTCTTTGTTGATCCGGAATACGGATAAACTCCACCCAGTATATAGCGATAGTAGCCAAAATGTCGGATCCGGTACGTTCCCAACTTCACATCCGGTCCGATTTCCCACATGAACTCGATATCGCTGAAACCTAAGATCGTTGATTGCCGTTCCCATTTGAATCTAAAATTAGTATAAAATATTAATTGACATGTTTTAATAATCTGAAGAGAAAAATCTTACTTCGTTTCCCAGTTGGCATCGGTCGCAATCACCGTCCAATTACCATCGATCTGTTTCTGCTCGACGGTGAAGTAGGTTTTGTCGTGCATCAAATTGTTTCGTGGATTTCCGGTGACGAACGTCGTATAAACCGTGTCTCCCCGTTCGTACGTGTTGAACGGTTGAATTTTCACACTGCCGAATTCCCGCCCAATGGGATGTCCGTCGAAGATAACCCCCGTGTTCAGAGAAATCTGCTTGTCATCCTGGTAGGGCGGGGTTGGTCCCGCATCCAATGATTCGGATTTAACCAACGATTTGATCATTTTTTTGTATTGCTGAAGATAAATCGTCAACGTGTGCGGTCCGTACAAAGTGGAAGCACCTTCGTACCGTTGGATTTCGTATTCCTCCGGTGTCGCTATGTAACTGGAGTACATGTTGGATAAACCGGCCACGACAACCTGCAGTTCGTTGCCACCGGCCGCCACGGAAGCCCGAGAAATTTCATTTCTCATCCGTCTGCCGGACATTGTGGTGAACTCTCCCGGTACGGCTGCGATAGCAAAGTCCCCGATCAGTAGGATTTGCGTCGGCACTATCTTCGGCTGCCAGTCGTACGGGAACTTTGCCCGCCCCGTCGCCAACAGAATCGGTTTCGGTGCCTGACATTCCTTGTCGTCGTTCGTTGGTTCGGCGATGAAATCCCGAACCGCATTCCACAGTGCATTGTCCGTGATGGTACCCTGCTGAAAATCGAAAGCACCCGGTCCATCGGTGGTACCGGCCGCAAAACTGTATCCCATCGCCGGCAAACATCCGCGGACCAGTTCGAACTCGCGCGATCGTGGATTGTAGTGCATCGCTTCCGCCCGTGTCATATCGATAAACTGGTGAACGAAACCAACTGGACCAGTTACCTGCCGACCACCTGCTTGACTTAACAGTTGCTGGAATGAGGAAAGCGAATGAATTTGAGGACTAGAACTGGGAAGGTTTTTCACTTACCGATGCCGCATTGTACAATCGAGTCGCAATGATTTTCGTACTTTCGTGCATGTCTTTGCCAGGACCGGAAGCAAAACAGGCTCCCGCTCCGGTCGGACAAGAAGACGTTAGAACATCACACGGTAGACCGGTTTTCTCACACTTCGGTCCCATGATGTTCGGTGAAACGTCTCCAAGATTGCTCGAGGCAAACACCCCGACGAATTCTCCCTTACCCACCAGGCTGCCCTTGTTGCGTTCCTGTTCCAGCAGGACGGAAGCGTATCCCACATTGTCACTCGACACGAACCGGTTAGTGTTATTCATCGAAGTCGGATGTACCGCAAACCAATTGATAGCCCCAAACACAACATTGTTCTTGTTGACCATCCTCATCTGCACCATTCGCTTGTCGACGTTATCCTTGTACTGTGCCTTTTCCTCTTCCGGATTATTTTCGTACGCACTCGGACTCCGGTTGATGTTCGCATCCTGAACGTCAATCTCCGAAACGTAAATCTTGGCGTCGATCATGTTGTTGTGCGCCCGGATGATACTCTGAGCAATGCCACGTACCAAAGCATTGAACGTTTCCGAAACGAACCCCAGCGAGGTCATATCGTACAGCAGATACATCAGGAACCCACCGGGGGTACTGTGCGTGTGCGACCCACTGATGGCAACGTTGTTCACATTGTACAGATTGCCGTATCGTTTCTGTAGCACCGCCAGGACATCACGTTTGACCGCATGTCCCATCATGGCTGCGTCCACACTTACAAACACCGCCCGTTTACCGGATTCTTCGAAAACGAACGCTCGTGAATACTGACGCAAATGGATCCCTACTCCCCGTTGTGACAGTTGTGCATAACCCATCTGTAAAACAGAACAACAAAAAAATAAGCTGAGCCGTTAAGAAAGGACTTCTAAGATGTGATGTGTGGACTTACAAAAGTTATCTCCACTGGCGGCCCGGTACAGTCGGCACGTCCAACACCAACCCGGTAGGCGGTGGCCAGATTTGACGTCATCGCTGTCAGGCTAATCAGCAAAAGATACACGCAGCATACTCGGCACAGGTGTTGAATATTTATCATATTTCACTGTCGCTGTCGGCGGCGGCACTCGGTACAATTCCTAAACTTCGGTGTGTCGGTGTCCGTTCTTGGGATCGGGTTCGCTTCGCTTCCGTTCTCTACAGTGGTTCGGTTCACAATGGCATCTTTGTCGTGCACAGTTTTTTTGTTTTCCTCCAGCCGGTGCCGGTTCTGCGTGATAAAACAGAGAGAAGATCGATCGTTGTTCAGTGGAGAATATTGAAACTGTCGATTAGCATAGTTTTCTGGCATCCCCTGCCAGAATCGAACCAATTAAATGCAAACGGGAAATGTTTTCCGGAATATCAGATGTAATGCCGAGCGTGCAGAAGCGTAGCAAGGAAATTGATTGAAGTGCTGTTCATTATTAAGAATTAAATCAGGTTTTCTGTGAAAATATCCGGTAGCTCTGAAATCAACCCAAACCGCTTTTGCAGAATGGCGACAAAAAAAACACAGTAGGCTTAGATGATCTTTCCGCTCGAGTGACATTTGGCTCAGACCTACGGGTCCATAAAGCCAGATCTTGTGAATTATTGTGGTTTTCAGTGAGGCATAGAATGCAACGGAATTTCCGCAAAATAACAAAATAATGAGCGTCAGAATCACCGGTGTCAGGTTTCAGATTCGCATATAAATTTGCCGACTTCTTTTGTAAGCAGACTCGACAATTTTGCAGACTTTTTACAGGTTTTTGAAACTTTTATATACGATCAAGTTTAGACAGACTTATAAAATTGCGTTCTTGTTTGTTTTAGCCTTTATCGTATAGAAAGATTATGCAATCACTTGAAAAACCGACTAGTAAAAATTGTGTCATATACCATTCAATTGTGTGTGTCAAATAATCTCACTAGGTTTTCTCGGAGATGGCTGAACCGATTTTGACAAACTTGGATTCAAATGAAAGGTCTCATGGTCCCATACGGAATTCCTGAATTTCATTCGGATCCGACTTCCGGTTTCGGAGTTATAGGGTAAAGTGTGTTCAATATTGTATACCATCACCTAAACTGGACTCAATACCGTTATTCCCAATCTTAGGGTCAAATGAATAGTCTTATGGTCCTACCAAAAATTTTTGCATATTTTCGGATACAGCAAACATTTAAATCGTCATTTAGAGTGCTTTGGCAAAATTGTATAAAATCTTCAAAATTTTAATAAAAACGAGTAGAGTTTGGTTCTCGGGTTCCGGTGCCGGAAGTGCATATAATAGAGAACCCACTTCGTTTTCTTAAGGATGACCTTCGCGAGCAAAGTACTGTTTCATTATGTATATTGTAGTAGTTAATGCACAAGCAAACCCTTTGTTTTTTTCTAAAATCGAAGAGAAAAATTTTGAATAGAATACCACAATATTATACATGAGAAAGGCATCATTACACCACTAGGTGGATTAAAACAGGTTTGTTTCTCGTCATACTTATAACATTTAACACTTGGATTGGAGGATTTCTAGTATGCACACTTGAACATTTTAGCTGGCATCTCTGCCAGGATTGAGACAGTTGTTTTACACTCTAAACTGTCTGTTGTACTAAAGTTCATAACATTTTTGTATTTTTTGTTTTTGCGGTCACGAAGGGGTTGAATCGATGCGAATGACAGTTTCGCTATCTTTGCGGCATTTTGTCGCTATCTTGTCGCTGTGCAAACTTTGTTAACCGCCAGTGAAAATAATAACACACACCACAAGAACGCGCTGAAATTGTTTAGCTTTACATTCAAAACGAGTTAAACTCGAGGTGAAAAATCATCATGGAAGCGTTAATAAGCATAATTGTCTGGTATATGCCACTGAAAACCCTCAATTAATAGAGGAACAGCATCTATTCGACCAAAAAGTTACAGTTCGATATGAAATTTGTGCGGATATAATGATTGGTCCCTATTGTTTCCAATGCTATGATGAAGCAACGAAAACTCGTTATCGAGCCATGATAAATGACTTTTTGAAGCCCATTGTTCGTGAAAATGGTTTGAATGGCTACTGGTTTCAGCAGGACGGTGCAACATGCTATACAGCTCGACTAACAATCGATTAATTACGACCGTTGTTCCCCGGACGAGTCAAATCGGAAAACGGTGATTTTGACTGACCCCCGAGATCACCCGATTTGATGCCTCCAGATGTTTTTTATGGGGCTATTTGAAATCCAAGGCTATTCGAAATTCAAAGTATAATATAGCTCAACTTAAAGACAACATACGACGTGTACTCGAAGCCATATCGAATGATACATAGGCCAAAACGATTGGAATGCCGAGCGGGGGGAGGGTTCAAGGGAGGTGTCAAAAGGGGGCAGAAGTTCAATGGGAGTGGGGATTCATGGGAGGGAGGGGGGTTCAAAAGGTGGGGAAGGTGCAAACATTTGAAAGAAAAGTTATTTGTACTTTTCTATAATAAGTACTGTATTGTTCATGGCACTTACTGTTGAAAAATCTTCCAGGGGGTTGTTGAAAAATTCTCCCACCATGCGCACGGGCTTTTGCCAAATTATTTACCAAATCAACTGCGATTGGGAATTAATATCTTCGATCCTCTCAAAGCTACGTTTTGTTTTAATAATAAAACCTGTTTTAATCCACCTAGTGGTGTAATGATGACTTTCTCATGTACATATAATATTGTGGTATTCTATTCAAAATTTTTCTCTTCGTTTTTTGAAAGAAACCAAGAGATTGTTTGTGCATTAACTAGTATAACATAAAGAATAAGAAAAGTGCTTTGCTCGCATTGGTCATCCTTATGATAACGAAGTGGGTTCACAATTCAGGAATTCCGTATAGGACCATGAGACCTTTCATTTGAATTCAAGTTTGCCAAAATCGGTTCAGCCATCTCCGAGAAAACCTAGTGAGACACACACACACACATTGCTCAGCTCGATGAACTGAGTCGAATGGTATATGCCAATTGACAATTTTGCATTAAATACGGTTTCAATGGTGCAACGACATTACAAATGTTAGAAGAGTGTTTCGGCAACGATACTCTAAAGGAAAACAGTCGTTTATCAGTGGCCATCGACATCGAAAACCAACGAAAACATCAACAAAATCAAAGAATGGATGACCGTAGACCGCGAACTGACTATTAGAAGGATGGCAGAGGCGTTGGACATTGCTTTTGGATCCGTTCAAGACATTTTGGTTATTGATTTAAGCCTTAGGTGATCTTGCACCGTTCCACCATCTTGATCTTGATTATCCGTGAACATTTTGCTAAAAACGAAACGAATACCTTTCAACAACCACCGAATTCACCTGATTTGGCTCCATGCGACTTTTTCCTATTCGGTCGACTCAAGAAAGCGTGCTCCATGGAACGCGTTCCAGCACTCGAGATGAGGTTATCGAAAAATCGCAGATGGCTCTGATGGCCATACCGAAATCTGTATATAAAAAAATGCTTCGAGGATTGGATGGCAAAAGTCGATGGAGGGTACTTTGAAGGGGACAATATCGATTTTGATTAATAATCTTGTATTTTTAATTTTCTGAATACATTCCGGAAACCTTTTTAATCAAGGTAGTATATTAAACTATGACTGATTGCTCATTTTGCAGAATTTTATGTTCTGTTCTTTTGAAAATATTTGAATGGTTCCAAAAATAACCGATAAGTGAAACTTTTCCGATGTTTACTTTTTGCCATCATTTGTTTATCTACTCCGGAATCTAAATTCTGGATCAGGGTTCAGGAATTGCAATTGAATTCAAGAGTAAAGTCGGAACCTGGGACTGCTTCAGAATTCAGTTGCTAAGTTTAGAGGAATGAATCAAAAATTTAGTTCGTGAATATAACTCTAGAATTTTGAAAATAAACTCATCCAGGCTCCAAATTTAGTTGTAGAACTGAATTCCGAACATGAGTTCTGAATTCTAAACCTGAACTCCGGAAATGAATTCGGAATTTAGGAAGTGAATTCAAATACTGAATTCAGGATTCAGATTCGTAGTTCAGATTTAATTTTGGTTTAGAATCCACATCAGACTCTTAAGTTCCAAAAATGTTGTTCCAGAATTCACAATTAGATTCAGTTCCACAGTCTTAGTTTCATAATTTAAACTTTAAAATCACGATCTATAGTCAGAGTAAATATTAGACAGCAAAGAAGATTGCCCTATCAAAATCTACGTTCCTAGATAACGATCTCATCAAGCGAACACTTCGTCTAACTGGAATGCACCAACTGTCTCTAATGGGTGTATACTCATGAATATTATAAGTCAACGTTCGTTTATGAATATTAAATTCGGTTTTCCTAAACGGTCACATTGTCTCGCTACCGCACGAGATTATAAAACTGGTTATGAAGATGAAGACATTATCTGAGGAACGCAATAGGCTTATGAATAGCGAGTATGATGTAGCTGTTCGAAAAACGAAACCAAATCAAAGCCTTGATATTACAGTCCAATGTGAAAACCGTCCTTCTGGTTAGAATTGAATCTTTGGTTAAGAGGCTTGACTCGACCAAATCTGGAATGCAGTTTAATGCGACATGTGAAAATGAAGATAAATCAATTAAACTAATTTCCCCCCACACGACTACAGATTCCTTGCCTAATCGGCAACGAAATGAACGAAAACAATTTATTTAGGAATGATAAATGTGATTGGTTTTTTGACACTTAGAACTTTTGTTTTTTTTTTTTACTAGACCTCCCAACTGCATACGCCACCGAAGTGCCTATGATTCTCGGTCCAAACGAGTATACGAGTGCATTCCGTGACCGGCATCGGTAAACAGGAAACCATACTATCGGTCGATCTGCGTGTCCGAGAGAGGAGCTGTAGATGATTACGGTTGACAAGCAAATCACGGATATTTCGCATTATTTTTTTTCGCAAGCTTGTTTTTTCTGTCTACCTCACAATTAATCTCGCCAATTGATAGGCGTAAAACGTGAACCCGTTAAAAGCGCGTTCCGAGTGCGGAAAATGATACGAAAATAACTCAAAACTGCAACGTCCGGCAAAGGCGAAGGCTTTTTCGACCGTGGGTACTGGTTCATCGGCTCCACTACGTCTTGCATATTGTAACACAAAACATGTTTTTGTTTTTCTGAGGCGGAAGTTCGGAAGAAGTACGAAAAACCTGCTGCCGCACGCAGGTGACATTTGAATGATTGCTTCATTTGAATTTTGCGATGAGTTTTGGTTGATAACATAGATATAAAACAATCGAATGTCGAAGAACTCTTGAACTGTCAAGAGTTCAAATCATCCTGATCTGGTTTTACAGATGGCAACTCGTTGATATGATCTCTAGACAAATCCACCCAAAAGAGTTTGGATCTATCAATTTTATTACGATTCATAGCTGTTTCAACGCCATTAACAAAACTATTATTCAAGTAAAAGTAGGAATTGACATCTGCTTAGCCTAGTTTAAGTTGAACTACAATGGCGCACTAGTAGTTCACTTGAAGCTGCTACCCACTAACAAATTGAAGACGAAACAAAAAGATAATTGAAACTCGTTGGCAAAGTATGTTAGAATTCTTTGTAGGAATCTTAGGAGTTAAGACAAAGAATCAAGAAAAGATAAGACCTATTGAAAGGAATGTCACCACCCGCTGGAATGAATCAGATCTTCGCCAATCAAAAACAAAGTTGTTATCGGCATCGTACTACTGTACGACACTGGCGTGTCCCAATAACCGATTCATCACTGAGTGGGGAATGACAATCAGCGCTTGAACACGTACGAATATACAAAACACGTAGTCGTGCGACGAAGCCTACGTTCAACTAGTCAAAACCAGTACCACCACCGCCTGAAGTTCCTCCGTGCTCCGAGTCCCAAGAGACTGGTTCCATTCGTCCAATTTACGCTTTCATGTCCAGCGCTTGCTTGTCACTTTCCTATACCCGATCGACGGCAAAATGATCATCCTCACGGCGACGGATCCAACTTACTTCCAAGGTTACTTTCCCTCTCGTTCGGACAAATTCGCAAACTGACCGCCGACCGAAGGTGAGGTGTGCAGTTAAAGCAGTAACAGGCTGAAAAACCAACCTTGACCTTGGGCAAAACCGACTTCGGTTCTTGTTCGTGGAAGAAATGTCTTACGAACACACAAACACAATGCAATTCTCTCAATTCACTGTTAGTTTGTTGGATTTTTACTGGAGCTGAGCTGTGGATCGTTGGTTCGTAAAACCGAAGACAGAGGTTCATTAAATTTGTTTCCGGTTCGGAAGTTTTCATTTTTTTTTTTGCGAAAAGAAGTGAACAAATCTTTTTCGTAAAGTTAACACGCGCTGACTGATTTCGTGATACTCAGCATGTGCGATTTAACTGTCATGACGAAACACAGTAGGCATAGTGTTTTTCATTTTCATGTCATGTTCAGGATTGTATTAGTTCTAGATGCATAATTTATGACAGTTTTAAAATTTAAATTTGGGAATTATACAATTTTCGACTTTTTTCAATCCAATATATTTTGAGATTAAACCAGATCTAGACGTTTCTTGCATTTCTAAAACATTTGGCATCAAGAAAAATTTCTTTAGTTTTGCGGTATTTTGTACACGGATTTCAGAAGTTACGCGGTTTTATGTTTGCGGGTTTTTTTACGCGGTACGTATGCTCCGCGTAAATTAGACCTCAGTGTAGTATTATTCGAAAAAATAAAACTAAAACGTGAAGCTGGAGATGCATTTGTTGCTGTTTCCAATTCTATTAGGTTTCACACGAACATGACAGAACCTCACTAAAATCACTGACATTCGTTAGACAGCTGACGGTGGTTTGTTTACATGTTCATTTTAATTTGAATACGTGTTCATGAAGATGTAATCAAAACACCGTCATCTGTCAAACATGAACTTTATTTATCACGAGTTCATTCGTGATGTCATCTTGTATTAGGTTTTGCACGATGACGGCACGATGAAACAAATTCATTTTTGACCGTGTTTAAGACAATTTTAAGTTCGAATGATGAACCTCTGATGAACTTTTAAACTTTAAAGCAAAACTATCAAAAAAAAGTTTATTCTGTTCATTTTTGTGAGGTTATGTTATGTTCGTGCAAAACCTAATACCAAATTAAGGAGTGTATCAAAAATAAGCTATCCACACATTTTTCTTTCAAATTATGATAAAAAACGATATTTTATTCAAACTAAAAATTTATCCTCTATTGTACGAGGTTAAACTTGAGCATAATGAAAACCGGATGAAATTTAAGTTATTCCTTCACGAATTTTCGAACTTTTGATCGAACGCTCTTCATCAAGTTCCGGACAAGTGTTGCATCGCATTTTTTGGACGCTTGAGCAAAAAATTTTTTTGAACTCCTGCATGTTCCCAGCTGCCTTACCAGTCTTCTTAAAGACCCTCTTCACGATTGCCCAGTAACGTACGATGGGTCGAAGCTGAGGGCAATTTGGTGGATTGATATTTTTCTCAACGAAATTTATACCCTTTTCCGCAAGCAAATTGAGAGTGGATCTGGTATAGGACGCTAAATCCGGCCAAAACAGTGGAGGTGTACTGTGCTGGTTATATAAAGGCAGCAATCTCTTCTGGAGACACTCAGATCGAT
The DNA here is from genome assembly GCF_030247185.1 of Malaya genurostris. Classification (NCBI taxonomy): domain Eukaryota; kingdom Metazoa; phylum Arthropoda; class Insecta; order Diptera; family Culicidae; genus Malaya; species Malaya genurostris. The sequence goes on from NC_080570.1 coordinate 152,019,787, forward strand.
AGATTTCTGCATTTATAGTTCCGATAGTGTAAAAAGTGGTTGACTTCAAACCACAGGAACATATTGCTTGCCATACCAGTACCTTTCGACCGAATTTCTCCACTTGAATCGACCAGTACGAAGACCAGTACAGCATCCCCAACGACGACAGTAAAGTATTGTGGATCTGGAAGGGTTGTTGAGTCCTCCTATACATAAGTCTCAAACGTCCATCAAAACGCTTGCATCCGGACACTGCAAAAGATGCGAATACAATTTCCGGGCCCTTCTGTTCTACACTTTGTTTCGAGATTTTCTGCTTCTTGTAGGTCTTCAGGTGATTTCGCCTCTTGATACGCTGGATCATTCCGACACTCGTTCCTGCTTTTTTTGGTCAAATCACGTATTGACATTGATTTGTTCTTCATGATTAGAGATACCATTTTCTTGTCCAGTTTCGGGTTGGAAGAGCCGGGTTTTCTGCCTCTTCCTGTTAGCTCATCCAAAGAATAGTGTTCCCCAAACTTATTAACGATGGTTTTAACAGTGGCATGATGAATTACAAACCGCTTCGCCAATTTTCGCATAGTAATACCCTTCTCACTTAGCCATGTGTCCAGAACCTTAATTTTCACTTCCTTTTCAATTCGCGACATTTTGAAAACGCAGAATTTCAAACGCACAAACAAGTAAACAAATGAAAGCTGACAGCCAAACGCACAGCATGCTGTGATCAGAGTATAAAAACCCATCACAAATACATGCGTACAACACAAATGTATGTGGATAGCTTATTTTCGATACACTCCTTATCCATTTCCAGCTGCTCAATTTGCTCTGGGGTTTAACAGAAATATGACATAACCTCACAAGATTTAATACAGATTAAAGATTTCCTGAATTTACTACAGATTCAAACCGATTTCACAAAAAGTACGCAATAAAAAAAAACTTTTCCATCTGAGATATTTAATTGCTGTGACAAGACAAAAGTTAATTAATTAACGGACAACTCACAAATGAAAACAGGAAATCTTTTGTGCAGATATTTGATGATCAACACTAAAATACATTTATATTATAATTTGAAACCAATTCGAACTGATATTCAAGGAAGTCCACCACGAAACATTATTGCCCGACTGAGAGTTGTATGACCTGACTTAGGGTTGCATATTGGGCATTTGAATTCCATGTCAACTTAAGAAGTCAACATTGTCAAACTAGATAGCTATATGGAATTGAAATTCAATTGCTGATAATAAAAATTATATTAAATTTCGTCATTGTACAGGGGTGTGCAAAGGAACCTGATACATTTTGTTCTCCGGTCACACCGGAACCAAACAAGGAAAAGAGAAACTAAACACTACATCGGAAAGTAAAAGAACGAAGCTTTATTTCCGTCTAGTAGTTTTTCATCATGAAACACTGGAGTGTTGCTCACCGGGTTTTGAACATTCAGTCGTACGTTACAACTATTCGTGTGCTTAAAAACATTTTGAATTAATGGTGGGACTTCTCCACAACCTATAATTCGGCACAATGACGACAATTTTACTTGTTCATCGCGTCGTTCAGGTGGAAGTACTTTGCGCAACTCATTCTATATTCATAATCTGTTGGAATGACATGACCAGTGCAGTAAAACTTCATTCAAATCAATAGAATGTGGTACACACTGACAATCATTCTACTATAGTAAACTTTACACTCTGACACACAACCTTCGCTGACGTACCAAACGGGCAGCATTCAGTTATTCATTCGTTCCTCTTTCAGTTGAAGCTGAGTTTAACCACCGTCAGTTGATCTCTTGGAAAAAAACAAAATATCTCTGAAATCGAATTAGAGAGCGGCCTTCAAATAAGGTTCATGTAAACATTCGAACTGTTTCAAGATAATAAATTAAAGGTAAACCGGTCAAGATAGCTGATATATTAGTTGCAGGTTAAACATAAGTTTTCATTTGAATACTTTAGAACACATCTCAAAACATCTCAAGCAGTCGAAAATTATCGATTTGAACTTACCGGTGATAATCGAAAACTCAAATGAGAACCGCCACCCTCTATTTCTAATTCTGGCCGGAGAGAATTTCGGTTATCGAATTGATGTTCATGCCTATTCATTCGACCTTGCTCACTACCAACAGCGAAGACAATGAAGCAGGTACACTACTTGGCACTTGAAACTGAACAAGCAAAACTTCAAATGACCAGGTACAATTATTCAATTGACGGTGAGTTCTGGGAGCTTCATTTGAGTATGGCAACAAAAGTTAAATGAATGAAGAGAGATATAATGACAGTCAATGACAATAAATTTCATTTTTCATCTAATAATATTCGATTTAAAATGAAATTTTGTCGCACTGGACATGACATAACCTCACAAATTCACTGAATAAACATCATTTGACAGCTAATGGTGGTTTGTTTACGCGTTCATTCTAATTTGAATACGTGTTTCTGGAAATATAAACAAACAACTGTGCACTTTTGAATAATCATCATCAGAAACGATTGTCTACATCAATCATTTCCGATTTTTTTAGAATTTAGACTTTCACTGATCTCGACTCGACATGATCATACAAAAATCAAAAAAGATCATATGTGATGACATATACAGTAGTTATGTCATATGCGCGATTTTTGATTTTCGATGATTTTCCCAGCCCTGCTGATTAGTAATTTTTCAGCAAGGTAGCGTTGAATTTAACTAAGATGCTAAAATCCTAATTGTTATTGTACTTTCTGTGTCAATTTGTATCGTTGTTTAAGTGTCTTTGCTTATTATGAGAATATGATTACAGGACCGTTATTCAAAGTGTTGTCCAAAGCGACCGCGTTCAAAAAACCATTTTCTTTAGATTCGACTAATGAATTGATCCAATTTATGGACACTTAGCATAGTAATTCACCGTATACTTCCACTGAAATGCGATGACTTTCTTCACCACATTTCTTCATATTAAAGTAGTTTCTGCAAAAAACGATTTTCTAGGCACAAAAATCGATACGTTTGCAATGTCAGTAGATTCCAGGAGAATATTCACATTTGTGTATGCGACTAAGAATAGTTGGCTACCGCCATCTTTCGTAAAACTCTACAAATTAATTGTAACACCTGATAAAACAGCAAGATAACAAACCAAAATTACCGATTCGACTAGTTCCGTGGCGTCACAAAGCAGCTGTTCCCGTTATCGCTGTCGCCGATAGAAACGTCACCACGGCAAGCAATCGGTTCCATTACTTCGCAATCGAAGCACGCGTTGACCTTTACATGCACGCCGCTCTCCGCGTTTGACGCGGCGATGTGACAACACTATGCAAAACAATAATCACTCCAAAAAACTTTCCTCGCAGCACTGGCACATGCAAGCAGAACAGCAGAGACTCGTGCTTTGCCGTCGTCAGTCCAACCGTACGTATGTTTGTTTCAGAGCGCCAGCCTATTTGTTTGCGCGCATTGTTAAAATCCGACATGACCCACTAATGCACTAATGGCGGTGATAGATTTACCATTTTTGAGGCTAAACTCATTCACTGCTACAATCGATCCGGTTTCAGAGGTTTGCGAAATATCACTGCAATCATCACGCGGGAAGGGTTTTACGGTTTGAGATGCATACTCGTGTTTTTTTATCTTTGCCCCACACAAAATTTTAATACACACGTCGAGCACCGTTTAGCCGAAATTATCGAATTTCATTATGTAACTTGTTTACCAGTTTTAACTGGAAGTTTCACCCAGCACTGATTTCGAGGACCCTTACCATCCTTCACGTCCCGGTGCCACACCACATTTCGAAGTAATGGAACAAAACATGTCACTGGATAAAACAAACCAAAAAATAATAAGAATATCTCGCCAGTAACCAAAAAATTCACATCCAAGTTCACAAGCTTTCTGTGCGAGTTTACTTTCGCTACTAAAAGCAAGTTCGAAAAAAAACGGCCATCTAGTCGGCCGTTGATCAGCCGTACAGACGATGTTGATGCAATCCTCTGCTGGGGAACGTGTAAAGTGAGAAAGGCCACAAGTTCGCTCCGTAAACCAAACACCAAAAAAATAAAACAAGTGCCACCGGCGCGTTCACCGTACCGTACGCTGGAGTACGGTTGGACTAGCTTGGTATGATGCAATAGTTTTGGACAAGTATTCGGTCATCGATTGAATGTTACAGGGATAAGTGCGGACGAAATGGAAAAACCTTCACCTTACTAGGTAAAACTTTAGAATTAGTTGAATTCTATAAGACGGTCTGGGTAATGGTTTGAACAATCGGAAGTAGTTCATAGTAGTTCACGACACAGGTGTGATCCCCCCACCTGTATAACAATACTTTATCTACTTGAATAATTAATTTTTTCGACGAATTAATCGGGTTTGATTTTCCGTCTCCACTAATAACACGACACGAAAACTGCTTCAACTCGTACGGCACCTTATTTCCGATCTTTTCAATAAATTCCAATTTTTCGGTTTTTTAACGATATCAAACTAACTAGAGATTATAAGAGGAGAAAGAATATGAAATTATAGAGCCATACTACTCAAGGAAGAGCAAGGATGTGAAGAATAAAGTGCGGAAAAGTGAGACGTGACAAGGGTCATTCAAGTAAGCAGAAGGCTTCTCGTATCTAAACTTTTACCTTCTACCAGAGGAGTCGAATTTAGGCATCTGAGCGATACGAGTCATCCGAGTCTCTGATATGTCAGAAAGTAAAGGCAACGGTCGTTTGCCATTTACTGTCCGAACCGGCAAAAGTAAAGTTACGAGAAGTTGTCACATTCTGTTGCAAAAAAAAACACGAACATTCAACCGTAGATCTGGCAACGAGATAAACGTTACAAAAATACTGGCATCGGTTTTTTTCTTGTTTTGGATTTACGTGCGAGTAACTTTTTAGCGGCCCTTACACGAGAATTTTGTATAAAATGTTCAAAACGACGAATGTAACAATGAGAGATTCTCTTTGTTTACTTTCTCTTTCGATTATTGCGAAATATTCCTGCTTTTCTCAGTAATTTCTGCAGTGCAGATTAAAAGATGACAGCTTTAGTTATTATTATCGGCAAATAATTGGAGAGAAGGATTGCTAGGAGAACTGTAATAATCGAAAGAGAAAGTAAACAAAGAGAATCTCTTATTGTCACAGTCGTCGTTATGAACATTTTATACAGAATTGGTATTTCTAATGATTACCGCCCTTATTCTGAATAACGACGTATTGATTATTCGATCGAATGTGGTTCGATCGAATCATAGCTACCTTTGATTTTGCTAGCGTTATGGGGAACACAAATGAAATACGAGGGAAAAAACGATACGACGTTATTCAGAATAAGGGCGTACTAATGTGATGACATTCCAAATTTGTATGAAGAATTCATCATTACTGCCCTTACACGTTCATTAAAAATGGCATTACTTTTTAGTAATGATACTTTTAATGATCGTGTAACGGCAGCTTTTGAATGTTCGAGTTTGTTTGTAATGTGTCACAAAAAATTAACTGTATCCATCCAGGGATGCCAGGTTCACAGATTTGCAACAACTTTCGGCACAGATTTTAAAAATGGCACAGATTTTCACAGATTTTGAAATTAATCACAGATTTTTTAAGTTTATCATCAAAAAGTACAGAGCGGTGTTGGTAGTGAGATTTTTTTTGTCATCAAATTGATTTTGAACTGCTGTTATGGTACTGGAAACGTGCACAGATTTTCATAGACTGGTTTTTAGATTGATTACAGATTTTTGAAAAAGTGACCTGGCATCCCTGTATCTATCAGTTTTACTCAAATTGTAAGTGAGAAAACAGCATAAATAATTTGTAAATTATTTTACGTTTCTTTCAAATATCATATAAGGTAACGGCTCCAATAATCATATAAAATACGAAAACCAATAGTTAGAGTGAGATTCAGCGTAAGATGAAAATAAATGCATTCGCTTCGAGTTTTCGTGTCGCTATAACAACAGTATAGAACTAATTTAGAACTATTTTTTCTTCGGTACTGCTTCTCAGAGCCGACACAAAGATATTGTATCCAATTTTATCACAATTCATTGATTAACGCCCTTATTCTGAATAACGTCGTATCGTTTTTTTCGCTCGTATTTCATTTGTATTCCCCATAACGCTAGCAAAATCGAAGGTAGCTATGATTCGATCGAACCACATTCGATCGAAAAGTCAATACGTCGTTATTCAGAATAAGGGCGTAAATGTCGAGTAATCGGTAAAATAATATAGCAACTCTTACTAATGAGATGACAACAGTCATGGTATCAATACTCCCCACTGGTGGCGAACAACGAGCAACAAGGCAATTGAAAACAATCAAACTGGATCCGATTTTGACAGTTCAATTGGAATCATAACAGCATCTCTGCAGCAGAGATGCTAGGTCTGCAGATTTGTCAGCAAAGCTGCAGATTTTTCAAAAAAACAGCAGTCCTGTTTTTGTTGCATACGTTTGCATTGATTTAATGATTTTCGCCGACATTCGTCAAAGCTTAAAGACTTTAAACATCGCCGCGAGTTTTATTTGTTGCGCGCTAAACAAATTTCATGTTCCATTTTTTATAAAGAGCTTGAGTCCGCAGCGTTTTTTTTTCTTCTTGAGTTTACAGACTGTTTCCATTCTGCTTGAAGAGTTTTGAAATGTTTACCTTACATGTGATTAATGAAATCATCTCCAGATTTGATCGTCTTGACAAAACGGTCACAAGCATAATTGCCCTTATTCTGAATAACGTCGTATCGTTTTTTCCCTCGTATTTCATTTGTATTCCCAATAACGCTAGCAAAATCAAAGGTAGCTATGATTCGATCGAACCACATTCTATCGAAAAATCAATACGTCGTTATTCCGAATAAGGGCGAATGATTGATCCTGAGAACGCCGACAATGATCTGCGGGTGGCACCTTGATAAGTGAAATTTATTTACTTTTGGGTGTGGAATTATCAGGAACAGAACACTTGAACATTTTTAAATTTCACAATACAGACAAATTCAGCACTTTTCACTTATTTCGTTACTTTAACGATTAAAAGAAGCAATTTTTAAAACAGCCTGGCAACAACAATTCAATTCAAGAGAAATAATCAATGCACAAACACGAAACGCAGCTGAACAGAATGTTAGAGTGACACTTCTGATAGATCGTAGACGAAACGTCAAAAAAACGTCATTACGATAATCCATATAGCAATGCCTTAAAAATGCTGTTTTAACGATTATGAATCGGAACCAAAAGATACTAAAAACCTGGAGGGCAGATTTCTATCTCATTGATTAATGTCAACAAATCCGACATGAAGGGCTCTCTCGTATTATGCTTATGCTAATTTTGATGTATTTACTGGCCCTTATTACGGGTGTTGGTTTTATTTTGCCCGGCAAAATCCTTTACCAAGTTGATAACCTTCCTGAATCCGACAAGCATCTAGCATTAATCACCCTTATTCTGAATAACAACGTATTGATATTGATATATAATATGTTGAACGAGATCGCCTTGTTCTGCAATTTCTATCACCAACATGAACGAAACTAGTAGCCATTGAAAAACATCAATCAAAGTAAAAAACAATGCCTCCTTCGATTGCCGTTATAAACGTCGGCGAATGTCAGTCCTCAGCAGCGTGATGTGTGAGATTCAGGCTTCGCACAGTCTCCGGCAACCGATCGCGGCCGCATTGAAAATATGATGGATCATTGAACGCGGAAGCCGAAACGGGAATTCTCCACGCAGCATTCGTGACCTTGCGCAGCTTGTATGTTCGGATGTTTCGAGACTACCCAAACAGAAACGAGTATACTGCGATACTGGTTTGTCAAGATGACCGGTATTTCGTATGATGTCGTTAAAGCGGTTCTAGGTAGGTTTGCTGTGTCATTGGCAGTATTGGCGGAAGAAGGGGGTGTTGTTCCGATTCCGGATCGTACTCGATCCGGTTGATTATGTAAGGTCATCTACCTTCCAACGAGCGCTTTATCATTGAAGCTTACTTAATATGGGCGCTCTTGTCACAGTGCAGTGATTAATTGTGAAGTGAGCAACAACAGAAAAAATCAACAAACAAACATGCAGTTGCGATTGCAACACTGCAAACTCCATTGCTGCACATTCAGCACTTCAACGGAAAGCACCCGACAACCGTCGTCGATCAACAGACGGACGATCTGCAAGTAAATACGAGTACCCAGTTTCACTGCACCGACTGACACGGTGCATGCTGATTCCGTCCGTCCGTCCGTGGTCCTCCGCGGCCAGTTGCGAGAAGAAGGCGACTTTGGAGATAATAACGCCAGCCGGTATTGATCTTGATGATGAAATCCTCGCACGCTCACGAACGCCGCCGTTGTGCGCGGCAGGGGCACTTGTATAATTGCGATAACTCAATTCGGTTGCCTTCAAGGAGATTTTTGCTCCTTTTTCATGAGCGACGTTGGCGCATGTGGCCTTCGAGTTATGATCGTTAAGGTAACTGGAGAGTGTAGTTGCGATGCAACTACTCAAGTTGCGTTTGGTTTATTCGGAGCACAAAGGGTCAAGCCCGAGAAAGGAATTGTTCTTCACAATCATCGAAAAAAAAAACGCCAAAATACTTACCTTCACAACCAAAGGTAACTAGACGATGTTGACAGCGTCAATGACAGCTACTCGAAACTTTTTTTTGCATTGGTTCGACACCCTAACAACACGTCAAACTACTGTCAAGTGTTCTCTAGTCGAGCGGGTTGAGAATTTACGCACGATCCGGTTTGGAGTTACGAGTTCTTGTTGGCAGTCGAGACGATTTGGCACTGAGCCGGTACGGTAATTGGTTAGTTGTTTTATATGAAACGTTCTTGTTGGACACCTGTGCTTGAGTCTTGTTGAGTCGTATCAATTGACCTGCGATTTGTTTAGCAAATCACTGCTGACCGATAAGTGATGGCAGGTGCTCAGACGATTTGTTCTGTTTGTTGAGCTTGATCACAGATATGGTAAATAATAAAACTACTTTGTTTTGGTAAGAGTTCTCAGCTATTAACCCAATCAGAAGTTGTACAATGAATTTCTTAAGAAGTACGAAACGTACGTGAAGTTGGACTATGGGTAACTTCCCGGCAAAGTTAGGAAAAGTCTTTGGTCTTTCGATTTTGCATATAAACTCCCAAGAAAGCTCATAATCTGGCAAAGTATTTGCAGCTGCAAATAAAACCGGGACAGGTTTCCGTAACAAACAAGACTAGGGATTCCCACATGTACAAGCAGCAGTGCCCAGAAAAGCGTATTCTTCTGTACATTAAAACTCAAAATCAACCAGTAAAGTTTTAGCCCGATTTGGCTAGCTGCCACTACAGCGTCAAAATGCTGCAGTGCTTAGTGCAGAATTTAGGCAATTTGATTTTGTACTATCCTACGACTTTGTACTATCCTACTACTACGCAAGTATTTATTTATTGGTGCATTCAGTATGTAACATTGGTAGCTTGTAATTTCATTTTTTATCATCACCACTAACGAAAAAAAACGTGCTTAATCCACCTAGCGGAGAGATGATACCTTTTTTATCAATTAGCTTGTTTTTTGCGCGTGAATATTCTTCGTTGTGTTTAGTTTTCATGAAATTTTTTTAATGGCCGTCGTTTTAAATGAATTGTAATGAAAATTTTGGATCTGCCAGACGAATCGAAGATATAAATTTACTCCTTTCAGTCCAAATGAGTGAAAATTGATTAAGAATTTCATGAGATGAAGAACTATTTAAAGTTTATGGTACTTCCTGAAACGGAATTCAGAGACCAGCATAAGCAAAAATAGGTCGTATGTCCATGAATTAGTATGACGAATAAATTGAGATAGTTTCGAGCCAAACTTTGAATATTTTTCGGTATCGTTAATTTCAAAATTGGAAGTCGGAATCGGACAAAATTCACTAATTTTGTATAAGACGTTTATTTAAGTTCATTAAGTTCGATACTTTCGAAAATGGTTCGAGATTTTTGAAAATCAGTGTAGCCATCTCAGAAAAATCGTTGTGCGTTCCATATAAAATGTTTGGATACCTTCCGGGATCGAAAACCGAATGCCGGTAAAACTGAAGTAAGTTTATTTAGTCGTCGACTCTCAAAATCTGTGAACCCGATATACCCGACAAATTAATGTGAATTTTTTTCACTAATCATCGTCGGATAAATAAATAATAAAAATTAAATAAGGATAAAAACTAATAAAGTCGGATTTTACTGAAAAAACAAGCAGTTTTTATGGGACCTTAAGACTTTCTATTTGATTGTTAGATGGACGAAATGGATTCAGCCATCTAATAGCAAAATGAGTGACATTTTGTTACTTTCATTACATATATCATCCTGTAGTTCCGGAACCAGAAGTCGGATCCAAATGAAATTCAGAAACCTTATATGGGAGCAGAGCATAGGACTCTTCATATGAGTCTAAGTTTGTAGAAATCAGTTAAGCCATATCCGAGAAAATTTAATGAAATTATTTTTCACACACAAATTTGCAGTATCTTGACGAGCTTCTTCGAATGGTATAAGGGTGCAAAAAGTCGTGTTCTTCCAGCAAATATTGTTGCAAGCAGTGTAAATCAATATAAATATGAAATTGTTTTGAATTTGAAAATACTGCCATCTTTCTAATACATATTCGACGATTATGTTGCCAAAAACAAACCGTGCTAAAATCGAAACGTCATAAAAAATGATGCTGTTTATAGTCTTCTGGGTGCTAAGAAACAATTGCATAAAGCAGTATTGAAAATTGTGTTTTACTTTGCTCCGAAACATCGCTTTATCATCAAGTACGTAAAACTTCTACTACTGAAAAAAGGCAGCAAGTCGCTTACACAAACATAATCGGTCCAGTCATCTCTGAGATCTCGACCTCTTTGTGGACAACACGCACAATTGAATCGATTGGTGTATGAGACTCGGACCTCCGGGTTCTAAAGTTTGAGCGAATTCTATACCTCTTTTTATACTTATAAAAAAAGGTAAGAACAAGCTGATGCAAAAAAAAACTTAGATAATATGGCCGAATTGACTCCGGTGACACTGGAACCAAACAGGGGAGGCAAACATCGAATATGGTATCGGAAAGTAGAAGAATGAGTGTTTATTTTCATCCTAACTACTAGCTGAAATTAAACCTTCATTTCTAGGCAACAAATAATCGCATAATATAGTCGAATCAAAAAACCGAACCAAACTAAGTGCGTAAAAACAATAACACTTTGATCATTACAGACGGCGTGAAATTAGCCAGACAATCAGTTTCGCCATATGTCACAACGATTCATGATAACGCCGTTCCAGATTATTGGTACAACTTTCGATTTTTAGATTTGATTGATGTCAGATTTGTGTCAATTTACGACAGCTTAAAACAAACCCTATTGTGGTCTAGGTTTGATGAATTTTAGGCCTTATCTCGTTCGATGTATTACGTACTGGGAAATGTTTGCGGGATCGCTCCGTTCACAGAACTCGACCTACTCCGCCCAATTTTCGCAAATGTTCAGTCTGTGATTGATTGAGGAAATGACTTTCAATATTAGGTTTTTAAAGTCAAAGTTTGTTTTTTCAGCACAGTGTTATTGCCGTAAAAAACCAAAAAAAAAAAAAATTTTTGCTATGAACCCCTACTTTGCGATGGCTATTAAAGCCGTCAAAACTTTTACGAATCGATATGACGTCTATCGAAAGCCAAAGGTCATTTACCTTCAGCTAACCGGTATAATTATCATGATGCTAATTGTTTTAGAATCTGAGCTCGCATCGAGAACAGTATGAATCAACAGCTTGGTTTTGTAAATCTCTATTGATATCCAATAAAAATCTCGTAGCGTCAGGATTGAGGATTAGGATTGGGAATTATAAAGTTCGAAAAACAAATGTAAACTACTTTAAATGATAATATATCCAGCATTATTCAGATAGTCTTTATCATCACAGGAAAACTCGCTCAAATCTGATCGGAAGTGATTGATTTTGCTAACCGAGACGCTTTTTGTCTTCAACGCGTCGTCTGTCCTCTTTGAACATTTTGTACCAAGCAAATGTTGTTTTTGATACGACTTGGTCCTCGTAAGCCATCTACAGCATTCGCAACGCATCCCAAATAATCCACTGTCAAAACTGTGGAAATCTATCTTTTGTGACTCACATTAAATGTGCTGATTGTCCTTTGGTTATCAGAGCCGGGTATTTATATTTCCGTCGTATTCAAAGGTCTAACTTAAAAGAAGGACGAAGACCTGAGGTTATATTTCCATGGATACAAACAACATGTAGCCATGGATGCAACTTTATGTTATTCCCAGTGCTATATCGTTCCTATCATTGCCTAGATAAGTTAGAGAATGTATTCATATACAGACGATGACAACAAACTATTAAAGAATAAGGTAATAATTAAGCATATGTCCCACAAAAACTAGAAGCACCGTAAAAATACATCGTTTGGGCTTGGTTAGCACCAGTATTAATCAATGATTTCTGAGACTACCCGGAAGTTGTGCGCTGAAGAATGATTTGGCAATCCCAGGTCAAATTTCAGTTGTTCAAGCTGATCTCGATCTGTAGCGCAAAAGGAATTCATAGGTGATCGAAAAATGCTAGCTTATTTAAATTTTAAGATTGGAAATTCAATTCAATGATCAATCGAGACTGATTAGTATCCGGTCACACTGATTCACGGTTCCGTTGTAATGATGAATCGAAACCAATGAGCCATGCAGATTTGAAAACGTATTGGAAATAATTGCTAGTTTGGTTCTTATACGAAGTATACCCAAAGGAGAGGACTGATTTTTGTCATTTATTATATTGGAAATTGTTTAAGGTAATTGAGAGGAAACTGATTTCGAGTTTGACCCTTATTGAGCTATGCGTAGTTCTGACACAGTTAACGTTTGGACTCTTCGCAACTCGTGGGACCTAAATTTTTCAAATATATCATGCAAGTTTTCCAAGTTTCGCCAGAGCGTATATAATACGTCAAAAAGTTATTAAATCCTTCTATCTAGGATGGTATGACTAAACACGTGAAATGTCCCGAGCATGCTAATTTGCATATATGTATTTTTCGATCATTCCAACATTTCGTTTGATATTATTACATATCGTAATGCCAATCCTACAAACTATGAAGAGGACTCGACGACTAGATTTTCCAGATACCATCCAATATTCGAATCCCCAATCGAATTGGACAATATTGTCGATGAAACAAACTCACTCACAGTTGCAGCATATGAAGAGGCTTGTCCACTTCGAATTGTGCGAGCTACCAGAGACTGAGCTTTGCTAGACTAACGAGACTATGCAGAAGAGCTTGGAATCACCAACGTAGAAATGGATCGGAGGCGTTCGTCTCAGTTCGAAGCGCTTAAAAGAAGGTCCTTCGATCACCTTAGCGATACGGTTGGAGAAGTTTTTGCACAAATGTCTCTAGTCTCAACGAGGCTAGCAGATTAAACAAGTTGCTTTCGAAATCGAAGTACTTTCATGTCGGTTTCATAAGAACTTCAGATGGTGAATCAGGTGAAGGGTGTTTTTATTCCGTATGACATTTAATTTAATCGAGATTCAATTTCCGAAAATACAGGGTGATGAGTGTTGATTTAGATCGTCATTAAACTTCTCCACTTGGTTCAAACATGTTTCAGTTACAAGGTATTATTAGTTGTTTTTTCAACAAACTTTGCTTTATCGCAGCAGCCAAAAATTCACAAACGTCATCAAACTTGTTCCGCTTCCTCTAGGTACGTGCCTGTGGTGAGTACTTGTCTGATGAAGGTGATTGAACTGTCTTTTTAATACTCACTTTCCAGCTCTTCCAGAGATTTTTCCAGAAAGTTACGTTTCCTGGGCACTTACTCGAAGTATAGCGATGGTTGAATCGTTTAAGAAATCACACTTAAAACATAATTTTGGTCTCGTCGGAAAACGATACCGAAAACGAACGGCGAAGCGATAGTTTACTGAAATTTTGTGCAAAAGTACCTTTTTCCAAAATACTAATATTTTATTATTTCCAATTTTTCAGCAATCCATAATGTTATACTGATATTCGGTGTAATAAATTACCGCGTTATACCAAAATCAATAAATTAATGACATCAACAACTACACTGGGGTCTCTTTTTACGCGTTTTTTTTAAATACGGATTCTTTTTATGCCGATTTTTACGCGGATTTCCGAAGTTACGCGGTTTTTTTGCGCGGATTTCCGAAGTTACGCGTTTTTTTTTATGCGGATTTCCGAAGTTACGCTTTCTTTCACGCGGATTTTCAAAATTAAGCGGTTTTTTTCGGCATCAAAAAAAAATTTCGATTTTGGAAGTCTCAGAATTTTTCTGTCCCAGTCAATTTTCACAAAAATTTTTTTTTCAGATTGCACCAGGTCTGGAAGTCTCATGCATTTCTAAGATATTTGGCATCAACAATTTTTTATTCTTTAGTGGAGGTTTTTTTTACGCGGATTTCCGAAGTTGCGCGTTTTTTTTTTGCGCGGTGTAATCGGTAAACAGCTTTCTGAGAACCGAAATTCAATGATTCATCAAAGTAGTCATTTTTCTTCAGTACTACGAATGTAATGATTGGTTAGAGCAAATTCAGCAGCTAGAAGTTATATATGGAAGATCTATAATAGAGCAGAAACTGGAACAAACGTATATCCAGCAAGCCGTCCTAGTATTATTTATTCAACCAGTTCTTCTGTCAAATTTAAAACTGGTCTACGATGCCGTTCTATTTTTTTTTAAACACGAATAAAACACTGCTGGGGCTGCCCGTTTTTCTTGTTATCAAATTCAGATTTAAATTTTGTGACTGACATAAATTATGCATCTAGAACTAGAACACTACTGAATATGCCCTTAATAGTTTTTTTTTCACCCAATAAAGAATTGACAGAAATTTAGGCCAGTACTGAAGCCGCGGTGGTTTTTTAAATGAGTTGTAAAAATCATATTTGAAGACTGTAAAACAACTTATTCTGAAATAAATATTGCTTTCCAAATTAAAATATAGGACTGTTTTCGAAATACTCTTCGTTGAAACTTGATCTAGAACGGAATATTTATTTTGGTTTACCATTCTACGTTCTGTATTAACAAAGAGTAATTTTATAATACCAATCCATCGTCATTCTACATTGGGACATTATATCATTGAAAAAGTGGACTGCTTCAAATATTTTATTATATATTATGACCCCACAATAACCTGGATTCACCATATTAAATCTATTGAAAAACATGTGGCATCCTACTGCGGTATTTTGTGGAGGGTCAAGTCATATGCTCCTAAGCGGGGAAAACCCGTTACCAGGGTGGCAAGTGAATTAGCGATTTCAATTTCCCGGTTTTTTCCCGTTTTTCCCGGTGCGCGAGACTAAAAATTCCCGTTTTTTTTTACATGTCCAAAAAAACATCGAGAGTTGAGAAATAAGTATTTTTCGGGTATCTCCTTGGAACTACGAATAAAACTTTCATCCACACTTTGTCCAAACGTTTATCTTCTGAACTAACAGTATCATCCAGCCCAATGTATTCCATCTTTATTTTGTATTTTACTTAGTGAGTAACTTCGATGTAACAATAGGATTAAAACAAGAAACATATCTGGCCAACGGTGATGAAAGTGATCAGTCTTGCATTTCACGAAGGAATGAAGCATCAAAATTATTGCAATTTTCTGGAAAAATCAACACAATTTATTTAAACTTCTTGCTTTTTCCAATAATGCTCTTGAGCGCAGCTTTCACATCATATTCGACGATTATTGGTGGTGTTTTGTAGTTTTCCAGAAATATCATCAGTTATTTGAAAGTCTAATGATGAATAATTAAATTTAAAGTCTTACAATTAAAATAAAATTATTATTTTTCGAGCTATTCAATCTTTTTCAAGACTACCACTGAATCAGTCCTTCTTAAAACTTATGCAAGTTAGGAGTTAGTATTCTAGAAATGGGCAAAACCGTTGATTTCAAAAACTTTTGAAAATTTGATAGTTGTACCGAAAGAATTAGTTTTTACCATTATGCATACTTATTCTGAAATTTGAAGAAAAACACTAGAAAAGGTCCTAAGTGCAAATGACAGTTCCTCTTTCTTTACTCTTTATTTCGATTATTACGGTCCTATAGGCATTCCTTCTATCTTAAACCTTGTATAGAATAACGACTGAAACTATCAACTTTCGATCTGCTGTTAAACATTATAATTTAAAGAGAAAATAAACAAAGATAAACTATCATTTGCACTTGGAATCTTTTCAAATATTTGTCGAGATTTAATAGAAATCCAGCAGAAGCATCCAAATTATCCTTATTTTTCATTATGAGCATTGATTATGCTGTTATTGATGACAACTAAGAAAGCTCATATTGAATTAAAATTGCTGAGGTGTTGGTTCCATTTTCAATGGATTGTGCACCATTGAACCTGTGAAGGACAATAAGAAGTTTCAAAACTTGTACTGAAATTCTAGTTCAAATACAAAATGGCCTTCATCTTTTTATTTGTTGTATCAGGAAAATCATGACGCTGAAAATCGTTACTAAGATTAGGACTAGGAAATTTTTTCCTGGATTTGCACTAAAATTCCCGATTTTTTTCCGGTTTTTCCCGGTAAAATCAGATTCCCGACTTTTTCCCGGCTTTCCCGATTTTCCCGGTCACTTGCCACCCTGCATTACTGCCATTTCTCGAAAAAAACGTGTTTAATCCACCTAGCAGTGAGATGATACCTATTTTTATCAATCCACATGTGTTTTTTTGCATGAATATTCTTCGGTGTTTAAGTTTTCATGACATTATTTTAATGACCGTTGTTTTAAGCGACAATTTGAGATTTTAATCACTCATTACTCTGTAATGTCGAAACTGCAAATCGGATCGAATTTGAATCTAGAAGTGTGATAATCGATTAAACATGCCATGATATGTAAGTTCCACTCTAGAGTTTACGGTAATTTAAGGTACTTCCAGAGCCGGTATTCAGGAATCAGCATAACCCAAACCGATTCGTATGGCCATATGACGAATAAATTACAACAGTTTTGAGTCCAACTTTGAAGCTTTTCGGGATTGTCATCTTCTATATCGGTTTGAATTTTAAAAATTCATCATCATGTAATTCGAGAACCGGAAGTCATAATTGGATAAAATTAATTAATTTTTGTATATAAGTTTGTTTTAATTTGAATTTTTGTTTCTGAAATTTGATTAGGCTTTTTTTGAGAAAACGATTGAACTTTGAGAAACAATTTTATACTGGAACCGGAATTCTAAAAGCGGTATGGCCGAAGTCAGATAAATTCACCTGAGTAGCTGTACAGTTTACATTTGTTTCAAAATATTTGAAAGTCAGTTAAGATATCTTTGAGAGATCATAGCACGAATTAAATTTTTAGGTGCCTTCTGATCGAAAACTGAATACCATTAAAACTGAAATAAATTTATTTGGATATCGAATATCCAAATCTGCAAACCCGATAAACCGGATTAATTTATATAAAATAGACATTTTTATACTAATCACCCTGTATTTCCGAAACCGGAAGTTGGATCTGACTGAAAAGCAAGATGTTATTCCAGCATTTATTGCTGTAAGTGCATTTATTGCAAGATGTTGTCCCAGCATTTATTGCTGTAAGTAGTTTAAAACAAAATAATTTAAAAAAATTCTGCCATCATCTGGTTTATATATGTCATATTCGAACGATTATGTTGCCAAAAACGAGCCGTGCTAAAATCGGTCCGAGGCAAATTGTCATGAAAAAGGATGCTGTACACGGTCTTTTTGGTACTTAGAAACAATTGTATGTAACAGTATAAAAAATCGTGTTTTCCGTTGCTCCCAAGCATTTCTTTGCCAGACAGCGCTCAAAACTCCTACTGCTGGAATAGGGGGAAAAGTCGTTTACACAAAAATTTCGATATCTCCGTTAAAAATGGACGAATTTTAACAATATATGGCTTGTTGAATAGGTATTATCGTGCGGAATCTAAGTCTAAAAACATATTCTGTTTTCAAGGTCAATTGTGACAGATACTGTCAAAAAACTGAAAATTTTGACATAAAACTTCGAATAACTCAAAAAGTAAACATTCGATCTCAAAACCATTCAATAGCGTTTTGGGTGACGGGGAGACCTTTCATTTGCGACTAGTTTGATCAAAATCGGTCGAGCCATCTCTGAGATCTCGACCTCTTAGTTGACAACACACATACAGACACACACACACATACACACACACACACACACACACACACACACACACACACACACACACACACAAACACACACACACACACACACACACACACACACATACACACACACACACACACACACACACACACACACACACACACACACACACACACACACACACACACACACACACACACACACACACACACACACACACACACACACACACACACACACACACAGACATTTGCTCAGTTCGTCGAGCTGAATCGATTGGTATGTCATGGAAAATTTTTCGAAAGTTTGAGCGAATTCTATACCTATTTTTTATATATATAAAAAAAGGTAAAAAGGTGTGAAAGAAAAACTTAACAAAGAGAAACTGTCATTTGCAGTTAGGCCTTTTGTCGTGGGACTGTCGAAATATTGGTTGTTTAAAAAGAACATTGATTGAATCAAACCAGACTTGTTATTATCACTATATCAACAAAATAATTCGTGAGAATTGCCTGGAATTTATTTAAATTTACACTATTTTTTACTGTGTGTAAAAATTTAATTTTTAAGTAAAGGAATGATATTGCGAAAATCGTGAACCTGAATTTATCATATTCAAGAAAACAGAAAAAATATGTTTTAGATAGATTTCTGTATAGACGACCATTGAGACCTTCACCCATTTTTCCAAACGAGAACTCATTGTTGCATTGCGCATTGCAGCAGGAAAAATTGACACCCCGCCAAGTTTTTTTTTCTTCTAACACATGCCAAACAAAGAGAAATGCGTTTGCTCCATAAAACAGCACAACAGAGAGAAAGAACGAAAAAAAAACTGAAAGGTAACTCACACAGCTAGTTTCGGCAACTGACAGCACTGTTTAGATTTTACTCCGAATCCGCCTCGAAATTATTATTTCCGGGACTGTTTTTTTCTGTCGAAACACACTCACTTCAATCACTTTTTTATTCTTCGGACACAGAAATGGTGAAATATTACTCGAACCACACCGTAAACAAACAAAAAACAACGTTCACTTTCCTAGCACGCGATCACTCTGCGCGAACCGTCAAACACGACTGAATGAGAAAAACCATCACCCGCTTTTGGCCAACAAGCAGAGCAGCAAGCCTGGCGGTCGTCAATGGTGCAGTGGCAGTCATGCAGCAGGAAAAAAAGCGGACAATCGAAGCAGCAGAGTAGAATAATTCTTTCTTGGCGAGATGGACCGCAATCGGTCTCAGCCGTCGATAAGACATAGCAAAGAAAAAAAAAAATAATTCTTTCTTGCGAGCACAGCATGAATGCATCTTTCTGGGCAAACAACTGCAGCAAAAGCAAGACCCTGTTCGGTGGTGTGCGTCAGCATTTCGTTTGTAAACTTTGTAAATAACAAAACCATCTGTTCGCGACTCGACTGCAGGAACCGGCTTCCCCGCAGTGATGACCAAGCCGTCGGAAGGAAGACGACAACGAAAAGAAACAGTGGAAAAACAAAAACGCAACAAACACCCGTGTTTACTCGTTATACTGAGAAAGAGAGAGAGAGGATAAGAGCGGAGAGAACTTTTCTATCGAATCCCGCCCATGACCCGTGCTGCTGCCATCTTTGAATAATGAAACAAAACTGCATTTGTCTTGACTAGTCTGTGTTTCTCTCTATTTGTATCACAATCGACAATAGAAAATGTAAAATCTCTTTCTATAATATACTAAAATTTCTGGTGGTACCATTGTATGGATATGTGCCCCCCAGAATATACCTCCAATAGCCGAAATGTTGTATTCTATAGATACCCTCTTCCGTGTCGGGTCCGGTTTGCCACTCGACCTCGACGTCACTGTACGCGAACAGCGTAGATTTCCGGATCCACCTGAACTTCGTGTCCCAACTGGCGTCCGTCGCTATCACCTTCCATTCGTCATCCCGAACCTGTTTTTCTACCGTTAGGTATGTTTTTTCGTGCATTAAATTGTTCCGAGGATTGCCGGCAACGAACAGCGCTTTCACGGTATCACCTTTCCTGTAGCTTTCCTCCGGTTGAGTTTGAACATCACCGAAATACATCCGGAACGGGTGCCCATCGAACACCACCCCGGTGGACAGCGAGATCTGTTTATAATCTTCAAACGGTGGCTCGGGTCCTTTGGCGACGCTTTCTCCGGTGACGATTGATTCCATCAGCTTTTTGAAATGTTCCAAATAAATAGTTAGCGTGTGCGGTCCATACAAGGTGGATGCTCCTTCGTACCGCTGAATTGCGTACTCCTCGGGAGTGGTCACGTAGCTTGTGTACATGTTGGACAAACCCGCTACCACAACCTGCACCTTTTTACCGCCAGCATGGACCGATGCATCCTCGATTACCTTACGCAGCCGCCGGCCGGACATGGTCGTAAATTCGGCGGGAACCGCCGCAATAGCAAAATCTCCGAACAACAATATCTGGACCGGCACAATTTTCGGTTGTGTTTCGTACGAAAAAGTCGTACGCCCCGTGGCAACCAGAATCGGTTTCGGTGCCTGACACTCGATATCTTCGGCTTTCGGCACGGCAATCAAATCCCGTGCCGTATTCCAGAAGGTGGTATCGGTCAGCATCGCCTGCCGAAAATCGAACGCTCCCGGACCGTCCGTCGTGCCGGCCGCAAAACTATAGCCCATGGCCGGATAGCAGCCCCGTACTTCCTGGGCCTGGTTCGTGGTACGGTTGTAGTACGGTACCACCGTCCGGGTCATGTCGATGAATTGGTGTGCGTATGCGATAGGACCACGGATTTCGGCGCCGTCCGTCGATTTGAGTAGTTTCTGGAAGGGGAAAGGAAAATTATTATGCCTTTTTTTTTTACCTTCAAGGACAATTAAGCTTATTTCGTGTTATTGGTTATGGCTTTACCAGAGTTCAAATAGATTCCCGAAACAATACTTTCCAATCGCTCTGCGACTCAAGTTGAACTGCTAGTGCACACTAGCAGTATTCAGTTTTTTTTAGTTTCATAATATAGTTCCAGAACACAGGATCAACAGTTAAAACTTAGACTCAGGAACTGAAGTTTTGGAGTGCCTTAATTTAAATGCAAAAATCCTATCCAGAATTCTGATTCAGGAATTCAAGTTCAAAATTCTGGAACAGAATTCAAGATACGAATTCCGGAACAACATTTCAGATCCGAACCCCGAACCAGAGTTTTAAAACTGACTTCTAAACCATAATTTACTTCCAGAATTCAGAACCTGCATGCTAGAATTGAATTCGCAACCATTCTTTACTTGGATTCCGAACCTGCATTTTGCAACTGAATTCGGAACTAGTTCCAGGCTCCAAATTTAGTTCTTTAATTTAGTTCCAGTTCCTGAACCCCCAGAATTCAGGTCCTGGTGAAGATAAATAAATGGCGACAAAAAGTACTCAACAGTTGTGAATAATCGGATAAATGCAAATCTGCAAAAAAAGCAAAAAATATAGTAATAGCAGGGTTTTTTTGTTATCTCTTCTGATTTATGATGCCAGCTATCGAAAAAAATTGGAATTTCGTTTTGAAACACCCTCGAACCATGTGTTTTCGTAAATTTACTTGTAGAAGTATTAAAGGGTGATTTCTTTGCTGGTATCTTTCCGGCAACACTGTTTTTGAATAGATCACGCGTGAGTGTGTCTTGTATCATTGTCAAACTCGTTGTCATAGTTTTTGCACTTCTATAACGTATTATGTTTTTCGTTTCCGAGCATTTCTGTGTTTACTACTTACTAGTCAGAAAGAAAAATGTTTCTCGGGACAAAGCAGAGTATTGGACAGCGCTCAACGAAACGTAACTTTACCTCTGGTAGATCATTCTGATACAATTTAGATGCGCAATAATGAATTTAATTCACTTTTGATTCATTGGCATTATCGTGAGATTTTATAAAGTGCCACGCTTTGCCCCCTACATGAACAATTACTTAACGCAATGAATATTTAAGATGAAAATAGTTTTCAGTCGGACTGTTAGTTACTAAAGAGAAAGCAAATGTGTATACGCAATTAATATCTCATTTAAATTGTGAAAATAATCATTGAATCAATATGCTTTGCCCTCCCTTCCCCAACGGGTTAAAATTAGGCTATATAATAAAAGATATGTAGTCCATATCGGAAATAAAGGGTAATTTTTTTTGCTGGTATCCTTTTGGCAACACTGATTTTGACAGATCACGCGTAAATCGTGTCTTGTGTCATTATCAAACCTGTTCAGTTTGGTCTATAATTTAATCATGGATAGTCGTATGGTTTTCTCAATTTTTTGTGTTGTTTTTTATTTCGAAAATCGTATCCTATACTTTTAAAAAATCACCCTTTATTAGTAAAAGAAATATAAAACTAAAGTTTTGTTTTACAAATAAGTGGAAATATTCTGCGAAGAATATTATTCCTTGTATCTAGAACCTAGAATCGTGACCTCTGCCATGAATATTATGTTATTAATTTTTAAATTTTGATAAACGAACTTTTAAGAACGCAGGGTAGTTTCCACTTTTCGTCGAATACATCACCGTATACAGAGGCACAAGGATCCATCAGTCTTAATTTTCGAAATATACTGATTTTTTAATACTTGGCATCCCTGTTTCAATTTCCTGCTGATATTTTCAAAGATTTAAGCGTTGATTGATTACGAAATTTGCCTGAATCTTGGTTGTTCACCAATGAAGAATTGGAGTGCATGAATTGAGTATATTCATAAGGAAATTCTTTTCTTTTCGCGATTTTTTCAAACACAGCGGTCTCATGAAGCTCTGACGACTTCCACTGCTGCACACTAGTATTTCTTGATGCGGTGAAAATTCGAGTATTTCACGAAAAAGAATTTCTATCCGTACTTTGGCGAGGTTCGGCTCATAGTCCTGAGAAAAGAAAGCTCATTAGACTATGAACGAAAATTAACTCTCAAGTGAGGTGACGCCAACCAGAAAGAAAAATTTTCTTTACACAATTCTGCTGATCTTTTCAGTCCAAAAACGCGAGGTCAAAGAAAACAGATATACAGGCTCACATATGAACTGTGTGTAAAATTTGCTCACTCAGCCTGGCGAACACTTGCAGATGTCACCACAATCGACACACCACCACGATATGGGTGCCGCTTTCCCATGAGCCACAATTTTGGGTGCAACATTCACTTCACGCTAGATTTTTTTTAGATGTTGGTTAAAATGACAAGTTTGTTTTTATTTTATTCCGGTCGAATTTTTGTGTGATTTATGTGATATGGAAAAAAGTTGCCTTTAACACTCAGGAAAATCGTGTGGCAAGTATTAAAATTGTTGTAGTTGGAATATTTCTATAACAGGTAGGAGGACTTTGTTATCGTTCCGGAGCGTAGTGGAACGTTTTGAAAGATCGCGGCGAACAGTCGAGTAGGTGGCAGTAATGTTTCCAACGTATAGCAAATTTGAAATTTACACAGAATTTTAAAAGAAAGTTCGAGCCTGTAACAGTTCGGCTGAAAAGTTCGTATCGTTTAATAGATTTCCAACTTTTCGATACTATTTTTGTAGTACGATTTGTCCTTTGCCTCAAAATAGGCCTCAGTTTCAGCGATTACCTCTTCATTGCTTCTAAATTTTTTACCAGCGAGCATTCTCTTGAGGTCTGAGAACAGGAAAAAGTCACTGGGGGCCAAATCTGGAGAATACGGTGGATGAGGGAGCAATTCGAAGCCCAATTCTTTCAATTTCAGCATGGTTTTCATCGACTTGTGACACGGTGCATTGTCTGATGAAACAAAAATTTTTTCTTCTTCAAATGAGGCCGTTTTTTTGAAATTTTGTCCTTCAAACGCTCTAATAACGCTATATAATAGTCACTTTTGATGGTTTTTCCCTTTTCAAGGTAGTCGATGAAAATTATACCATGCGAATCCCAAAATACAGACGCCATAACCTTACCGGCCGATTGTTGAGTCTTTCCACGCTTTGGGTTCGGTTCATCGCGTGCAGTCCACTCAGCTGACTGTCGATTGGACTCCGGAGTGAAGTGATGGTGCCATGTTTCGTCCATTGTTATATATCGACGAAAAAAATCGGTTTTATTTCGATATAACAGCTCCAAACACTGCTCAGAATCATCAATTCGTTGTTGTTTTTGATCGATTGTGAGCTCACGCGGCACCCATTTTGCACAAAGCTTTCTCATATCCACATATTCGTGAATAATATGTCCAACACGTTCCTTTGATATCTTTAGGGTGTCAGCTATCTCGATCAACTTCACTTTACGGTCATTGAAAATCATTTTGTGGATTTTTTTTCACGTTTTCATTGGTAACAGCCTCTTTTGGACGTCCACTGCGTTCATCGTCTTCGGTGCTCATATGACCAGTACGAAATTTTGCAAACCACTTACGAATTGTTGCTTCGCTCGGTGCAGAGTCTGGATAACACTCATCAAGCCATTTTTTGGTATCGGCGGCACTTTTTTTCATCAAAAAGTAGTGTTTCATCAACACACGAAATTCCTTTTTTTCCATTTTTTTCACAATAACAAAAGTAGCTTCACTCAAAATGCAATATCTCACAAACTAATAATCAGACAGCTGTCAAATTTATACACGTATCTTTTGAAGGTTGGTACTAACTGAAAATGGTATGGATTTAATTCTAGTGGCGCCCTCTCATAGAAACGATACGAACTTTTCAGCTGATCTGTTAGAATTGCATGAAACGTCGAGATTTAGTGTCATCTCGAAAAAAAATTTGAAATTTACATCTTTCGAGCATTTAACTTTCATTTTTGCTCGCTGAAAAGTGATTGTTCCACTGCCATGGAAGCATTTTGTTTGGCCAAGCTTTTAAAAAACTTAACCTGGCATTCCCGATAGCATGCAACATTTGTACTAATATTAGCGTGTGAGAAAAAACTTCCTGTCAAATTTTCTAGCGCCAGAGTCTACAAATTCACAGCATTCGCATTGAGTCATAGCATTTGGGTTGAAAGCATCGAACGGGGCATAACAATTTTCTGACGTAGATGGAAATACGTCATACTTGGACTAATGTCGTAGACACTATATTTACTTGCAGAAGTCTAAATATTTTCATGATTACTAAATGTTTATGCTGGAGATTGATTTGTGCTACTCCAACCATTATCCATCAGAGTAATGTATACTGAATTCCCAGCACTTATCATACAACAACTAGAGAGACACCGAACTTATTTGTAGTCGCGAAGAGTCGCAACGTACTGCCGAAACTTCGCTTAACACAGCAAGGGCAAAGCCCAAGATATTCCGTTCACGACAGCATTATTGAAGCTCCGAGATCAATTTTTGCTTGAAATAATTCCGCTGGATGTCCCGCGGCTTCCGAGGGAGATTTCTGAGAAACGGAGAAACAACAACACAGGATTTTTTATGATGTCTGATAATTGGAATGAGTTGAGCATAAATCGTTCAGTAAGGATCATGTGAAGGGCTAGGTCGGTAATTTCTGCTTTTCCAAACTGTCGCGTTCTATTGGAAGTTTGTTTTTTTTTTGTTCAACACGGGAGCTACTACTAATCATGGTAGTTAGTCATTTTATTGTTGCCATTATGAAACTGGGTGTGCGACCATGGGCCTCCTCGATTATTAGGTGCCGACAAGCCTCTCTGCTATTGCAGTTTGTTCAAGAATTTAATTTTTTCTAGGCAGACTGTTATCATGACAGTGGTGCGAGAAGAAATTCGTATTCAAACATTACTTCCGGATTGATGGAAAATTGAAACTGGAATGAAAGGTTGTTTATTATTTTGTACTGCAAAATCGAATACTGAAACGTTTATCAGATTAAATTTGTATCGACTAAATATTTCAGAAATGTTGATTTTATCACTGACTTAGTGATTGATTGAACGATTTATTGTACTCTGCATTTCATTGCTTTGCTTTAAAATATAGCACTCACAAAAAACAAGCAATCATTCCATAAGCAATAAATTCAATTTATGAAAAGTTATTACGCTCTTTGTCCGTTCTCTAACCCAACGTAGCAATATGCGCAATTGATCGGCTGACCGAAAGGTCACGGCCAGAAGAAGCGCACAGTACTTCCTAACTTACTTACCGACGCAGCTGCGTGGATCCTTTTGGCAATCAGTTTTGTGCTCTCGAACATATCACCACCGGGTCCGGATGCAATACAAACACCGGCCCCACTGGGACAGGAAGACGTTAGCAGATCACAGGGTAGTCCGGTTTTCTCGCACTTCGGTCCCATCACATTGGGCGAAACGTCCCCCAGATTGCTGGCGGCCACAGCGCCCACGAAATCACCTTGTCCCGGTAAACTGTCCGGGTTCATTTCCTGTTCCAGAAGTAAGGACGCGTAACCCACGTTATCACTGGAAACGTAGCAGTTCGTTTTGTTCATCGACGTCGGATGAACAGCGAACCAATTGATCGCCCCCATAAGCCTGCCGTGGCTGTCAACTAACCGTAGTTGGACCAGTTTCTTATCGGTGTTATCATTATACTGTGATCGTTCCTCCTTGGGGTTATTCTCATATGCACTGGGACTTCGGTTGATGTTTGCCTGTTGAACTTCGGTTTCGGACACGAAGATACTTCCTTCTCGCATGTTTTCGTGTGCCCGTACTATACTAAGCGTAATTCCCTCGACCAGGGCATTGAAATTCTGCGGTACGAAACCCAACGACGATATATCGTACAGAAACGACATCAGAAACCCGGACGGTACACTGTGACTGTGCGTACCGCTGAGAACAACATTCTCAAACCGGTACAAGTCGCCATACTTCTGCTGCAGCAAATCCACAATGTCTCGCTTGACTGCGTGCCCCATCATGCCCGCGTCGGCACTGACAAACACCACCCGCTCGCCGAGTTCATCCTCCACGATAAAGGCTCGGGAATACTGACGCAGGTGAATGCCATGACCTCGTTGCGAGAATTCCGCATATCCCATCTGAGAAAGGCACGAAAAAAAAAACAGTGGAATGATTTCGCATAAACACGGAACAAAAAATCTACTTACAAATCCAATCTCGACAGGTGGTCCAGTGCAATCCGCTCGGCCTACTCCGATTCGATACGCGGTGGCGATCGTCGCTAGGTGCGAGGGAAGCAACAACAACAAGCCCACCAACAGCAAACGTAGCTTCATCAACTGCGTCATGAGGAGGATGATGCTGATGCGCAAGCAGCACGTTGACCCAACAACTATTCCGTTAGCTTCCGACCATCGACGCGTGATGAGCGTCGTTCTAAAATGGGAATAATCAATCGTCAACATCGTTATACCGTCCGGCCGTCCGTTGAAAATGATTAATCGATGGAAAGTGTATCAGCACTCAATGCACTGGTTCATGACACAGGCTAATAAATCAGGGTGCGGTTGCTAATCAGATTTAAGCCCGAGATTAGATAGAACTAAATCGATACATTTTTAACCGCGATGAGCGATAGAGAGCAAGTACACTTTGACAATTGGTGACTTGTTTTTTTTTATGCAATGACTTACTGAACGATTAAAATTGCATAAACTTACTTATGCTGCCCGACTGCGAATGAATCCCTCGCTACTAACACACCAGAGCCCGGGTTGAAAAACGAAAAACGGTATTTCGATCACCTCCCCCTTGGATTATTCAAGTACAGATATAGGTTTTCGCTACAGGCAAGAAGTTCACGAGCTTTGTCGTCTCCTCGGTGAGAGCTGAGTCACCGTCGTTTTCTTTCTTTCACACTCAACACTGACTTTTACTCCGAAAGCACTTGTTGTTTAATCCGACCGGACTGGTTAAGGCTCTCAGCTGTACTGAAATGAACCGCGACTTTTTTTCCTTCGATCGCCGTTCGCTGCTCGGTGGCTGCTGCTTGATGTTTACTACACCACTGGCTGACTGGCCGTTGCTTTCCGGCCGCCACACATGTTCTGCCGTTCTTTGTGCGTCGGTTCTTCGCACACAGACCTTCTCGAAACGTGATTTTATCGCTAAATCAGTGTTTGCGGGCGAAGCTTAAACGATAAGAAAAGGCAAGATAAAATGAATGTAAAAATGTTGTTTTGCTTGTTGAAGCCGGAACACAACATGTGTAACAGATAAAAACAAAATCTTTTCAATACACACCGATAAGTAAATAAATGTAATTAATCATGTAATTCAATCTGATAAAGTCAACAAAATTTTCCACTGGATAAACAAACGGAAGACTTAGTAACAAGTTCTCAACTGTAATCGAAACTAACCGAGCTAAACCAGTTTGATCTTATAAAACACACGTTTAAAGCTATACTTTACTCCGAACAGATTCATAGAACTTCACGATATACGCAGTTTAAAATTAACCGTACTAACATTGCCCTCAATTACTGACACCATTATTAATCACACCACACAACTATCTACCCTCAGTATGATTTTTTTTTTGTACTTCACTTACACTAACCCATGATGACGTCGTCCGTTCCGTTGCTTTGGGTCATTCGACTCAGTCGAAGACCAGCTGATTAGAGATCGCGAGATAATGAATGAATACAAAATAGTGAAGGGAGCGCACTTGTGTTGTTGTTGTTGTGTTGTGGAAGCTACATCACACACGAATTGTACCGTTTTGTTGTGGTCACGACTTGTCTGATGCTTTCGTATATGATTGATTGAATCTAGCCCGCCTAACGGGATATCGATTATGTGCTGCCACCTGGTTGCTGCTAGTCCAGGTTGTTCACTTGAGTGCAGAGATGCCAGATATTTTCATAGAAAATCTGTATTGATTCGTATAAAATATCTGTATTTATCTGTATTCGCTAATAAAATGAAATTTCTACAATACAATTATGTTAAAATGTGTTATTCCAATAGATTATGGCTATAGAGTGGTAGATTAAATTTCATATCTTATATTATATTCATCGACGAAATTTTATAGTTTTTTCCTATCAACATCATATGCTTGTCTAATTTGAAAATGTTCACTTTATAAATTGAGATGGATTTCCAAAACCCAATATGCAACGTCGAGTCAGGAAATACAACTGTCAGTCTGGCAATAATGTTTCATGACTAACTAACTTTTAAGTTCAATTTAGTTACAAATTTTAATATAAATGGATTTCAGTGTTCTTCTTTAAATATCTGCACAAAAAATATATATTTTAAAAAGTGATTTGTACGTTGATTCCTAAACGTTTATCTCGTCATTGCAATCAAATACTAATAGATAGTTCAAATACTAATAGATAGTTTAATTTTTTCCATAATACTTTTGGTGAAATCTGTATAAATCTGTATTAAATTTAAGAAATCTGTAAGAAATTTGTACTCTGTATTAAATCTGTATGCGCATGTAAAAATCTGTATAATACAGATAAATCTGTATAAATGGCATCTCTGCTTGAGTGTATCGCACTCGTGAGCAGTGATGTCAAATCTTCAAATGAAATCTACCGACTTCTCCATAATCGCACGAAAATTTTCAGGAACTCCCGCATGTAAAAGAATCATTCGATTAGCGTAATAAACTAGTCCATATAGGGTAATGGCTCTCTATTTCATATGAGCTCCTAATTCCATCTCCTCTCTTCATCTCATAACTCGCACCTCAACGTACCTGAACCAAAACGTGAACTGTTTAATTTAAAATTTCCAATTTAGGAAACATTTTCCAGGATGGCAAGTGGAATTAACGATTTCAATTTCCCAGTTTTTTCCTGTTTTCTCGGTGCGCTAGATTAAAAAAATTCCGCTTTTTTAACAGGCCCAAATAGCTTAGTTTTAAAACATTTGTCTCATTCAAGCTTTAAATATAAATCCCATGTCCAAAAGAACATCGAGAGTTGAGAAATGAAGTATTTTTCGGGTATCTTCTTGGAACTACGTTTAAAAATCGCATCCACAGTTTGTTCAGACGTTCATCTTCTAAAGTGACAGTACCACCCTAACAACATACGAGGTCTGTTCAAAAAGTATCCGGAATTCTCATTTTTCTAAAAAAATATTTATTTATTCGTCTACATCTATATGGTCCCCTTCAAAGTAATCCCCCCTAGATATAATACACTTATGCCAGCGTTTTTTACAGTCTTCGAAACACCCCTGATAGTCACTTTTTGTAATGCTCTGTAGCACTCTCAGCGATTCTGCCTTTATCTCTTCAATTGATGAAAAACGCTGTCCTTTCATGGGTCTCTTCAACTTTGGGAACAGGAAAAAATCACACTGAGCGATATCTGGTGAATAAGGAGGTTGGGGCATGATTAAAGTCTTGTTTTTAGCCAAAAAATCACGAATAAGCAACGATGAATGAGCAGGTGCGATATCGTGGTGCAAAACCCATGAATTGTTTTTCCATAAATCGGAGCGTTTTTTTCGAATTGCTTCACGCAAACGTCGCAAGGTAATACTCCTTATTGACGGTTTGACCTTTTGGCAAGAATTCTTTATGCACTATGCCATTATAATCGAAGAAAACAGTAAGCAAAACCTTGACATTTGATCGAACTTGACGTGCTTTTTTCACTCTTGGTGACGTTGGGTGCTTCCACGTGGACGATTGTGCTTTTGTTTCCACATCATAACCGTACACCCATTTCATCACCAGTTATGACCCTTTCAAGTAAATTTGGATCGTCGTTGACGTCGTTTAACTAGAGGTGTGCGAAACAGCTCATATTGGTGAGCAGCTCCGAACCGATCAGCTCACCAAAATGAATCGATTCGATGTATCAGCTCATCAGCTCACTTAGATTGAACTGATGGTTAATGTTGTGGCCCGTTTTTCTTGCGCCATGAGAGGTAATATTTCTTACTGATAATGTCTCATTGAATCCGTTAAAGAAGGATAGATGCAGGCATGTTAGAAATAACGAAAGTTGGTGCAATTTTTTTTCTCGTTTAGAACTCGTTCTTCAAGAGCCGAAGATCCATTCAGCTCGTATCTTATTCCCCTCTTCAACAATGCGGCGAACTGGATAGCAAATAAGTGAGCTGATGAGCTGCGGTTCTTTTAAAAAGAGCTGGGAGCTGTCAGCTCACTTTTATGATTCGATTCATTGGAACAGCTCAGGAGCGAATTGCCCATCTCTACGTTTAACAGCTCCTGAGCGATGGTAATGCGTTTGTTTTTTTTATCGAAATTCAGCAGTTTTGGAACGAATTTTGCTGCCAATCGTTTCATGCCCAAAACATTTGAAAAAATATGATGGCATGAGCCAACTGATATGCCAACTTCATCAGCAATCTAATAGTGATTCGGCGATCATCCATAATCATTTTTTCCACTTTTCCCACATTTTCATCGATTATTGACGTGCTGGGTCGACCGGAGCGTTCGTCGTCTTCAACGTCTTCGCGGCCATATTGGAAACGCTTATACCACTCGTAAACACTTGTTTTTTTCATAGCAGACTCACCGTAGGCTCTCTGTAACATTTCGCACACTTGGTTACACTTTATTTCATTTTTCACGCAAAATTTAATACAAATTCTTCAATTCTTCCATTGTTTAAACTAACAAAAATCACCGAGCTCAAAAAAACACGTCTACACCAGCCGCTACAAGACAGAATGTAAACAATGAATACAGCTGAAAATTTCACCATACATTAGGGACATATGTACCAACACAATAAAAAAAACCGGACCACCGGACTCTCCAGACGCGCGCAATTAAAAAATTCCGGGAACTTTTTGAATAGACCTCGTATACAATATTCTTTCAAAATTAGATTTTAGCGAGATAGAACAAAATCTTCCTAGAATTCTTAAAATGTACGCTTGTCACTTTCGAAAAAGAACAACAATCTATGCCTCTAGTGACTGAGATGATCTAAATTTGATTCTCCTATCATCGACAATCTTCGACTGTTTCTTCGTCGACATCAATATCCTGATCAAATAATTAAACATGTTATCTGATGTTACTTTTACCATTATGCATACTTATTCTGAAATTTAATAGAAATAATAATAATAATAGCAGAAACATCCAAATTATCTTTATATTTATTTGAGCATTCATTGTGCTGTTATTGGTGACAACTATGAAAGCTCTTATTGATTCAAAATTTCTGTCAAACCCTCATAAAAACCGTTGAATGAGACATGGGGTGTTGGCCCCATTTCCAATGGATGGATTGTACACCATTCAACCTGTGTGGGACAATAAGATGTTTTAAAACTTGTACTGAACTTCTCGTTCAAACACAGAACTATTGCCTACAACTTTTCATTTGTTG
Organism: Malaya genurostris; assembly: GCF_030247185.1. Lineage (NCBI taxonomy): Eukaryota > Metazoa > Arthropoda > Insecta > Diptera > Culicidae > Malaya > Malaya genurostris. The sequence goes on from NC_080570.1 coordinate 152,052,249, forward strand.
TATCAGGAGAATCATGATGCTGAAAATCATTACTAAAATTAGGACTAGTAAATTTTTTCCCGGATTTGCACTTAAATTCCCGAATTTTGCCCAATTTTCCCGGTCACTTGCACCCTGATTTTCGTCTCAAGTTTTACAGTTCGTCATGTTTCCAAATATTTACTAATTGATTCGTCTCAAAACATGATCACTATTTCACACATTAACACCACTGGATGACTTCATAATTAGTAATGTTAACTTTTCACTAGTTTAGTCAATGACTGAAAACTTCTAAAATTACCCGCTAAACAATAAAAATATTCCCAAATATGGGATGAAAATTTGCACTGAATTACGCTTTGTTTACATCTCATTTCGTATCGCAAGTTTGCCAAGTTTTCTCATAATGTTATGAAAAAAAATTTTTTTTTTCTTTAAATTACCATCAACAAGTTTTTTTTTGCATCCGTGACATTAGTTTAATTATATTATTGATATTCATATTTCAATAAAACTGTTTCGGCTCTGAATATTACTAGAAAATGTGTGCTAAATACTAGTGAAATGACCATCATGGCAAATCTAGTAGCACTGGTTTCATTCCGATGTATTTCAACGTACCGCTGTTAAGTGTGTGTGTGTTTCATCGGCAGTTCATTTTCATATTTTCAAAAGGTTCAGATTAACCTTATAGTAACTTTTTTCAATGTAAAACGAATGAAAACAAATATGACCCAATAATTGTTAAAAAGTCGTATTGATTCCAAAATGGCACTAAAAATATCGTGTGTTGTCCAAAGCTAAGTAATTTTGTTGTCCAAAGCTTAATAATTTTTTAAGTAATTTTTATTGAGTCAAAATAGACGAAAATGACAAGAAATTACTGTCACTCTCAGCTTCGCTTGCAAACTATTACCGTTTTCGTTTATTGATCAGCGCAGCCAGAGAGCTGACCCAGAGTCGCCCAAACAACGTTTGATATGTTTGTTTTAGCAACCTGAGGTCGCTCTAGATTGGACTCCAATCGCGTAGTTTCGCTCTGAAAATTTTCTCGGGTCGCACCACGCATCCAGCCGAGTTTGTTTATTTTTTTTCATGAGTTGTTGTTTAGGGCGTGTACCACGTGTTCGTTTTACTTGGAGTCAGAGTAGCCCGCGTCTAGGTTCAAAAACGAAAACGGTATATGAGAACGAAATGCATGTCCAGTCAATGACGTAAGCGGGAGAGTAGTTTCAAAACTATGTTTGTTTCTTTCATTTGCCTTTTCAGTTATTTGCGAAAATGACAGCAAAAAGGTTTCACAATAACTTTTACCTGTTGGTGCTCGAATTTGTAGTAGTTTTGGTTTCCAAAGAGGTTATGGGGTGTAATTACTTCGATTTGTCATATTTTAGTCACTTTTTATAGCCAAGCGTCACAGATTTTCAATACATCGATGAAAGAATGATAATTGAAATTCTTCTGATGCTCCCTGAAGACGTTTGTTTGGTTTCGTCTTGTCATAGAGGAAAGAGTGACGTTGGCAATTATTCTCTCTCTTTTTTCAAATAAGAAACGAAAATACTTAGTGTCTCTCCGTTTGTTCTGGTGTCGGTCCTTTACGAATGAAACAGTAAAATATTGAAAATGAGGCTGTTGGATTGGATTCTTTCATTGAGAAAGCGTGACAATTTTAAGCTCTGGTGTTGTCTAACAGTTGGCGTTAGGCCCTTTTAAGAAGAATTCTGGCATTTTGAACTTGAGAGTGTAATAGTTCAATATTTTGTTTTAATTGCTATCGCAATTTCTAATTAATAGGATGAATAAAAATCCATTGAGATGAAATTAGGAACATAGTAGCGAACATTTCAGATATGTTTTCTTGCTGTTTTGCCTTTCTCTATTGAAAGGCATTAGAATTGCTGGAAAAACCGACTATCGAACGGAGTCTCGGAGACCCATAGTGTTATATACCAATCGACTCAACTCGACGAGATCGGAAAATGTCTGTGTGTGTATGTGCTCTTTTAACCGAATTTTTTACCGCGCTATTTTCTCAGAGATGGCTTAACTGAATTCAACAAGCTTAGGCTCGTTTCAAAGCTAGTGTTGGGCCATTGATCAAGTTCGAAGATTAAATGGCTGCGACTTCTGGTTTCGGAGATATGATGATATAAGTGACGTAACCGACAAAACGCGTTGCTTTTTTACCGCGCTAGTTTCTCGGAGATGGCTAAACCGATTTCAACAAACTTAGGCTCGTTGGAAAGCTACTATTGAACCATTGATAAAGTTCTAAAATCAAATGGCTGTGACTTTTGGTTCCGGAGATATGATGGTATAAGTGACGTAACCTTCTGGGACTTTGATATTTTTCTAAGTCCCAAAAAGTCGATTTTTTCAAAAAAAAATTGTTTCGAGATGGAACTAAATCTTGACGTTTCATACAATTCTAAGATTTTTGGCATCAAATTTTTTTTCGATTTCGGAAATTTCATGTACGGTTTTTGATAAGAGTATAAAAGCTTTTTTATTTGAAAGAATTGAAAAATAAAATATCAATATCAATAATCGTTCGTATCAGTTGATTGATTGTGGTAATTTCACAACTTTCACTATTTCGCTTCCAGAATTGTAACAGTACATCTTGTTGACGACAAATATATTCTACCACATAAATAACACTGAACAAATGAGAGTAAAACAATACAACAGACCATGTTCTAGTTGCTTTTTTCATAGATTTACATACCCAAAGGAGGAAAACTTCATTCATATCGCGAATATTTCAATGGTTTAACTTCCGGATATGAATTCAAAACTTAAATTAAGACACTAAAATCAATACCGAAATCTAGTCAAGCAACGAGTTCCAAGAATCTAGCTCCAGAATCTAGAATTTCGATTCAATTCCAGAGTTTTAGTTTTAAATTTTATTCTGGTTCAGAACTCAGGTGGAGAAGAATCCAGGTTCTGAGCTCAGTTTCAGAATCTAATTAAAATCAGGCTTTAGAAGCGAATGAGAGCGCAACTTTAGCATTTGAGGTGATCGTTATCATCAAGAGTTTTATATATGTAGTTGAAGAACTAGTCTCTCGAGCTGTTCGAATTGATGATCTACGTCGATGAAATGAGCTGCTTCAGCATGACACATAGTAATACCTTTCTTCCTCTTCAATCTCATCTCAGGCGGAGGTGCATACATCTTTATCAAATTCCAGCGGCTTCTACCGAGTACGTTCTACACTGATAAAAATAGCTATGATCAATTCATATGTAAATAGCACTTCAATTGAATATTCTTCTTCATTTCAATCCAAAATCAAAGCAATTTGTTTTAAGATATCATGTTCAAATTCAGTTTCTTTTTTTCTTAGCCTAGATCCTTAATAACAAATGAGTAAACAGTTTATAAGGAATTGAACTATGCCCCAAATTCAAATTAAACGTTAAACGTCTAATGAAATTTAAAAACAGACAAAACTAAATGACCATATGTGTGAAGCTCAGCTCAGTAAAAAGCTCATAAATTCAAATCGAACTATGTTCGGATAGATATTTAGTTGCCAATTTTATTTCTTTGTAATTGCTTTGAAGCTCTCCAACTTGACTTGACAATTTTCCTAAGAGGTTTTCCTCAAAAGTGAATATCTGCAGTTTTAATGAAAAATAACCGACACGATAGGAGCATATAACACACAAAATAGATCCACAAAGAGTCTACTATCTGGCTTTATTTATTATTTCCCAACCGATTTTCTAATTTTAATGGGAGAAATTTCGTGCATTCAGAATTCAAACTCAACCTAACTTTATCGAATTTAATTTTTCATTCCATTGCTTGTCGCTTTTGAAGCGGTAATCAAAAGCTATCATGATTCGTTAGTAGTTCTTTGCTGAGTTTCATTTCCAGCCGCCCTGGCATCACTTGTTCGGGTCCAGTCACACTGACATTTATACGGCCGTCTCTTTCCTGAGCATCCTTCCGCACAGCATAAGTACATCGGATTCATTCATGACACATTCGGCAGTCAGTCAGTCAGTCATTCCCGAGTCGTCTTCTACATTGGTTTGCGGTGTGTTTTGCTGACAAATTCTCTAACTAGCCATCTTCATTCATAAAATCGTTCTGCATGCAGGCAGCACGCGTTATCGATTTTCGTTTGTGTTCTCGCTTACGCTCGTGAGTTCGGTGGCTGAAAAGGTGCGACAAGGTTAGCGACTGTTTCGTTTCGAAAAGATAAACAAATCATTGATTGATGCAAAGAATCTTGTGAAGTTCGAGGAATAGATTTTTGTTGTCATCGTTATCAATAGAACGGTCGGAAAAGGTTTAGGCATGTCGCCGACGCAAGAATAATGCTTCCAGTGGGATGCTGTACGGAGTTCTAGAAGTTTCAGCGGAAAAAAAGGTCTAGAAGATTGATGTGATAAAGTGTAACAGCGTAAAGTAAAATTTGTGCTCCTTATAAAGTTGAAGGTAATTTGAATCTTTGATTTCGAACAAGCAAATTAGACGAATTATGGTCCTAAAACACTGAAACATGTTACTATTGGATCCTTGATCACGAAATCAGAAAACATGGTTTGTGTATGAAGGACACTCGACTCGACGGATCTTATTTTATTACAGCGCATCACAATTCAATTGGGAAAATGCCGGCAAATAAAAATTGCACGAGAAGCCAATGTAATATGCAAGTTGTTGACATGCTTTTGCCATTTATTCCAATTAGCGCTGTTGCACTCCCGCACATATGAATCTGTTTTAAAATTTAGAAGCAGTGTAACAGGAAATTCAGAGCTACTGTTTTGTTTATTATTTGATTTCTTGAATTATTCGGTTAGTTCTATATTTAGTTCTTAATAATCACACCTGAAATTAAACCGAAAAAAGGGCTCTCGTTCGCAGTCCTATTATCTTCAAAATTTACTGCGGGATTGTAGTTTGAGATTTTGCACAAATTGAAAATAATTGAATTACACACGCGAATGCATAGTAAGCTGGGGAAGAAGGTGATCGAGCTAATTGTAATAAGTACAGATTAATGGTAATTTCCGAAAATTAAGATAGTTCTGGATAGGATTCTTAAAAATGTTCTGAACAGTTAGCTTATGAATAAGTAGCAAGCAAGAATCAGTAACCATGTTCCAGAGGGAGTGCAGTTAAAATTCTAATCCACATCCCAATTGACCCGCCATCCCCATCGGAAAGCAATGCACCAGATGTGGTTTATCGGGACTGTAGAATTATGCCGCATTCGGTCACAGTGCTTTCATTGCCACATGAACTCTCACTTTCTGACGTCTTCCACAGCAGTTTCGAGTTTCGTTGTGTGCGAGAGATGAAAAATTACTTCGGTTATCAAACATTTCAATTTCCGAGTTATGAAATCGAGGAGTTGTGGTAAACACATCATCATAGTCTATCGGGTTTAGGAAATTAGACGACAGCCGCTAGGAAGAAACCAGCCGGAAAAAGAATAACTGGGAAAGCAGATGATTGGACCTTCTAAATGCTAGTGGCTGCGTGGGAGAAATCGTGTAAAGTTTATTCGTCACGTAGGCCAATTTTTCCCTCTGTAGCACACATTGGTTCCAACAGCGGAATGATTTATTCTACAAGCGAACAATTGCAGCTTCATCCATCCATCATGGCATCGAAAAGCGTACCCCTTTTCTGAAGCATTTAGCCTTCGAAGTAAGATCGGTGAAGGGATGCTTCAATGCAACCAGCACCAGATTGCACTCCGCGAATGGATCAAAGTCACAGTAGAACACGTTGTGTTTCATCTTCGGTTTCTTTGTGTTGAGAACACTCACATGACAATTGAAATATGTTTACCATATGATGTGTTGAGTTCAGCATTAAGACACAAACTTCCGCAGAGATGGTTGTTGTTTTCAACAGCTTTGTTAAAAAAATATGCTACCGAACAGCTTTAAATTTAACATACCTTAAAGAACTAAGCATTAGAAGATCGTCTGCATACTGTTTGAGAATAGAGATTTATTTAAAAAATTTTAAAATATGAAATGGTATTCTAGATTCCTGAAACTTTCTATTACGAATGGCGATTAACACCATCTAAGCTACGAAGATTAAAATCGTTTCCAATAACAATCACTGGTAATTTGAATCCTTAAACTGGAACCTAAGTTTGTGGAAAAATGCTTCACGAGATTGAGGATCTCAACTGAGTTTGTAAAGGCATTTAGCCAGTGTTGTAGTTGCAATCAGAGAACAATTAGTCTGCTACTAACCAGCTTAAAGCAACACAATTTTTTCATTTTATTTTTGAATGCATTCAAACAATCTCTAGAAATGTTCTGAAATATACTAATCAACAGAAACACATTAAAAAGAGTGCTCCACTGCTTCCAGCTCTCTTCTTTTGAAACCAAGCTCTCTTCATTTGAAACAAAAAAAAACATACACCATTTTATTCGTAGTACTTGACACTCTGTTCGAAACTAGAATAAAGGAAAGGAATTGAAAAGTTCCAAAGAAAAAAGCCCATTTTTTTGTCTATATAAGTCCTAATTTAAAACCGAACAAAGCAATATTTTAGTTCAATTTAAAGTTTCGCATGAACTGAACAAAACTGAAATTTTTGGAAGAATCAATCAAATAGTTTTCAAAATATCATGGCAGCAGTTTCTGAAAAATCGTATTTTGAGGAAAACGCATTCAAAAGTTGAGCAGACTAAGCGCGCTCCGTATATCAACGAACTTCTAATCTAGAAAAATCCTTTCACTCACGTCTCTACATATTTTAGATTTTTTTCATCTGACACCCTACCTAATCTCTCAAACAAAACAGCCCCGTCCTCTCTTTCTCTTGTGCGATCTTTGGTTGTATGATGACAGTAAAGGGAAAAATGAGCGTCTGTTCATGGGTGGTTCGTGACAACGTCTGGCCCGTAGCGAAGAATTAGATCATCGTGAACTTATTCTCTAGATATCATCGTTCCGATATTTACAATATCATCCACATTAGAGATGCTCGGGTGAGCAATTTCTGAAACTCGGCCAGTTCCCTATCGAAAACCTTTCCTCGACCCGAACCCGAGAATTTTTTTTTCCAAACCCGGACCAGAAGTCCCGTACCCGATAAGTACGAAAATTCTTTACCTGTACCTGAACCTGAGGTTCTTTTTTGGGTCGGAATTTCGGGAATATCAGAAATCCGATCAAATTTGCAAACCCGACTCATACCCGTCTCTAATCTACATGGAGAAAGATGAAAGCACCAAACCGAATCCTGATCGTATAGTAAAGCAGAAACTAAAGAGGAAAACCGAGGCTAAGGTGGTCTCATCGTTTTACGCCTTGGATCGAGAGCTCCTGAATAAAGTAGACACTGTTATGTGGAAGCGTCAGACTTGAAATTCTTGGCTGAATTTATCCTCAATGTTCTGATTCAAGCTCGGAAAAAGTGTACTTCCAGTAAATAAATAATATATAAAAGTGCGATGTAAAAAATGTACTAAATATGAGTAAAAAGATTACATACAGAAAACAAGTGTGGCTCCTATTTCAAAAAGTATATCCCTCACAAAATAACGGAAATGAAATATTTCCTAGTTGAAAATATCGAACAAAAGTTTTATTCAAAACCGCCACCGGAAGTGCAAGAATAAATAATCGGAAACTTTGTATTTCATTACATTCAAACCGGTGACTTTCACACTCCTCCTGCGGCAATACATGCATACCAACGCTTGATCCAATTTTCCATACAAGTTTTATAGGCCGCCGAAGGTATGGCCTTTAGTTCATGCAGCGAATTCTCTTTTATGGTTTCTATGGTCTCAAAACGCGTTCCCCGCAATGACAATTTGAGTTTTGGGAATAGGAAAAAGTCACACGGGATATCTGGAGAGTACGGTGCTTGGTTGATGATATTGGTTGAGTTTTTGGCCAAAAACTGCGACACAACCAACGCTGTTTTTGAATGAAATTCAGCTTTTTTGGCACCAGCCAAGAAGCGACGCGTTCCAAACCCAAAACATCAGTTATAATGTGTTCGGCTGATCCATAAGAGATGCCCAAAAACACAGCAATATGCTCTCTAATCGATACAGAACGATTTCGCAACACGATTTTCTTCGCCGATTCAATGTTTTCTTCAGTAACAGATGTTGTTGGGCGGCCAGGGATCTCGTCATGATCCAAGCTTGTAGGACCACCTTTGAAGCGTTTATACCACTCGTATGCCTGTGTTTTTCCTAAACACGATTCACCAAAGGCCTTTTCTAACATTTTCAACGTTTCGGAACACTTAAATCCATTTGCAACACAAAATTTGAAGCACGCACGTTGTTCTAAATTTTCATCCATTATAAAAATCGCCACACGAAAAACTAATCGTACGATATGCGTCAAAATTTGACAGAATGTGTATAAAAATGTTGCCAACGTTGAGAGAATAAAAGTCTACCGATTGGACAAGCGCGGGAATTTTAAAATGAAAATTCCGGTTCTTTTTTGATCATAAGGTATAGCCAACCAAAGTAAGCGTTCCAACTTTTTTTCAAAAGACTTTGATTCACACTTTTCATAACTTAAGACTAATCTGTTATCCATTACTCTAAGAACATTTTATTCTTGATAAATTTACCTTTCTAATATCGATAAAAAGTATTCAATCGCTCAAAAAATAGTACAAATTAGCATTCCTATTTTTTCAGTCAGTTCGTTCCAAATTGTTTGTACTTCCTTGGTAGTCCGCGTAACTTTTCCCACACTTTAAATTCAGTAAGATAAAATTGAATATTATAAAACAATTTATTAGATTCTACATGAAGAGTTGTAGCAAGGATTTGAAAGATTTAGTACTTCCTGGGACCCCAAGTATTTCGGTAATTTTTTCGACGAAAACTTTCGGTAATAATAAGAAAGTTAACAGATTTTTCGGTAATAAAGGGTGAATTTTTAAGAGGTATAGGATTAGCTTCGAAAAGAAACAAAAAATTTGAGAAATTTGATGAACTCTTTATTGGAATCGGTAGAACCATCACTATAATTTAATGTTTGAGGAAGATTCCATGCAAATGTTAGTCCAATTTTGGGACACTCTCTCCAACATATCGGCCAGTATACCAAAAATAAATGCTTCAATATTGGCTTCCAGTGCGTCAATCGTTGCTGATTTATCCTTGTAGAAATGAGTCTTAACATGGCCCCACAAGAAATAGCCCAAAGGCGTTAAATCACACGATTTAGGCTGTCAATTGACGGGGTCAAAACGTGAGATAAACTGTTCACCGAAGGCGGCTCTCAATTTGATCATTGTTTTGCGTGCCGTGTGGGATGTGGTACCGTCTTGTTGAAAGTACATGTCATGTATGTCCAATTTTTCCATTTTGAGCAAAAAAAAAACGTAAAACATCACATGGTAGCACTCGCCATTCAAAGTAACTTTCCTCCCATCATTACCTTTGAAGAAGTACGGTCCGATGATGCAAATGCATCATAATCAGTGACTTTTTGGGATGCATTGGTAGCTCTTGCAATGCTTCTGGCTGGTCTTCACTCCATTTGCTTGTTGACATATCCATTCAACCAGAAATAAGCCTTGTCCCTGAACACAATTTTACGATAATAAAGTGGATTCCCTAATTTCTTAACTGAGCATGAATTTTGATAGTTAAATTCAGTAATTTGCAGACGTTGTTCGTTCGTGGATTGAAGATTCATGATTAAATTATAGACCAAACTGAACTAGTTTTACAATGACACAAGACACAATTCACGCGTGATCTGTCAAAAACAGTGTTGCCAAAAAGATACCAGTAAAAATCACCCTTTAGAAGTATATTGCACTGAAATTAAACGAATTATTACTGAGTGATAAGTTTCACGCAAGCTATTTTACAGAATTCTGTAACTGAAAATACAATTTTGACGATAAATCTGTATATAAACACCGGGTACGGTAAAAAAAACTTTAAATCGCTAAACTTCGGTAAATTCGATAATCAAGAAAAATCTACTGCCGAACGGCGAATAATTTGAAAGTGCTTTGAGAGTGAGAACCGGGTTGGCGTCTTACAAGGTCTTACAAGCCAGTTGTCGTGAATAATTCTGTACACTAAGAATCGGCTGCGAAATCTGTTGAAACAGAAAGGCCAAATTCCACCAAAGGAATGTAATGCCAAGACTTTGCTTTGCTTGAGAGTGAGAAATTATACTATGAATATTGTTTCAAACAAATTTTTTATGGAGCAAACAATCAAATTATCATCCATGATAAGGTTAACGTTCACTACAATTCTTAGTTGTGATGCATAAATGTTCAATTTTTCAGATTTTATGCGTGCTGCTATAAAATGATTGATGATTTGTCTGAAATACGTCACAATTCTCAGTTTTCAACATGTTCTTTTTATCCAAACGCGCTAAATGTGGATTTGTTGAACCTTGCAGATCAATATCATTTCTCAATAAAAAAGATGTATTGTTCAGAAAAAAATTCAAAAACTTATTGTGGATTTAGAATAAATATTGAGTTTACCGTTCTATTCGCTAATTTATATCATTGAGCTCGATATTTTTTTGACAAGTCGTCAAAATTACTTTACCGAACGCTCTGTAGTCTATTCAATCACCGAACTAATTACTAATTACATTCAGCTGATGAAAATTGGGTAAAAATTGTCGAATTTTGCAACATTTTCTAAGTGTGTAAAGAGCACCAAATCCATCCAATACTGTATTCTCTTGTAAAGGGACTTTAATTATTTCTATCTCCGCATTCCTCCCAAGAGAGACAGGTCATTTAGGTCAGCTCAGGTTCAGATTCCAGATTTCGGTCCAGCATTCAGGTTCAGAATTTAATTCCAGAACACAGATATAGGATTCAGTTCTCGAATCCAGGACTAAAATTCTGGTCCAGATTCCATATTCAGAATTTAGGGGCACTTTACATTCTTAAAAAATAAGGTATTGTTGCAAAACGCAAAAAAAAAAAAACAGTTTTCTTCACTGTCGTTGAGTGGAAATTGAAAAAAGAAAAACCATTTTTTTGGCTCATTTTTCTTAATAAACTGATGCTTTTCTCGTGGAAATTTATCTAGCAGTGGCTGAGAAAACTGCTCTTTTGCGTTCTTCAACAATGGTTGTTTTCCAGAAACTGTAAGAAGGAGGTTAAAGTCCAGAATCTAGATCCGGGTTCAGAACTCAGGTTCAGCTTAATAATTCAGGTTAACAATCTAGGTCTGGAATTCAGGTTCGAGATTCAAGTCCAGAGTACAGAGTCAGTACAGGTCAAGAATCCGGAAACAGAACTCAGATTCTGGTTTTAAATTTACATCTAATCAATCCAGATCAAGGCTCACAATTCAAGTAAAGATCTCGAATTCAGGTCAAAACTCAGTCAAAGATTCAGAATTGAGGTCCAAAATCCAAGGTTCGAGGTCAAGCCTAGAATCCAGATCAAGAAGTCAGGTTCAGAATCGAGGTCCAGACCTAGAGCCCAAGAATTCACGTCCAGGCTCCGGACTTAGTTTCAGAATTCAGATTTCCAGAATCTAGGTTCTGAATCCTGGTTCAGAATTTAGGTCCGGAATCCTGATCCAAAATCTGATCTAAATCGAGGAACTTACCATATTACCAGTGGCGTCTCGTCCTCATGTGCCTTGTGCACTGCACAACCTTGTGCACTGCACAACCGGTCGAATTGAAGGAATGAACTGCGTTCCCAACCCCATCCAAATTCAATTATTTTTTTGGAATTTATTCGATGGAAGAAGTTTGGAACGCACCGAAATTGCGTGTATTAACACGCATCTCATATACATCAGACATAAAATTTCAAGTATCTGTTGTCGCTGTGTTAGTGTCTTTTCCGTGCACATGAGTTACTGCACAGATTCAAGAAGAAAAAGAATTACTCAGCTCAGCTCTGAGATTTGTTTGTTTAATAAAAAATCCCATCCGGAAGTATATTGTTATCTCATTGTATTGAAAAACACAAGCTAATCTCCATTCCTCAATCTTTAGTTTTCATTCATAACGAACTGTTACATCTGCTATTATACCACATAAGCAGTGTACAACTAGGCAATTTAGTCACGAGACGCCACTGCATATTACTAGTCCAGTTTCAGATTTTGACTCAAATTGAAGGCTAGGATTTGAAACTGGGTTTGGTTCTGAACCAAGACATCACATTATTGGTCCAAGTTCTGATCTTGGACTTTGACCCGCCATATAACTAGCCCAGATCGAGTATCTGGATCGATTTCACAGTAAGTTCGAGGCAAATGAGCGTGGTTTTCTATTTGTATTTATATCATTGGATTATGTCTCTTTCAATACCTATTTACATGATTTTAAAACGACCCACCGTGTACGTAATCGAAATAATACGAACGAAAATGAGGAATATTCAAAGCAGTGTATATTCGATTTTGCCAGAAATATGTGCCCCGATACTGTTTCGGTACAATAGATCATCCCCGCATCGCGACACGAACGAAATACCATTTTCAATTATGAAATGATCACTTGCACTCTTGTCGTGTAACAATAAAGCCCCAGGGATAGACAGAATCACATTCAACATGTTGATAAATCTTCCTGATTCTACCAAAGGTGTTGCTTACTGATTTGAGAGATAAGTGATAATTGTAGCAATTCAAAATATATAGAAACCTATCTTTTCTGTGTCCGAGAATTGTTCTGTAAAATTGAAATTACTTATTCTCCTCTTAATTCTCTTTTCCCTGGTTAGCACACATCCAACGATGATTTCCAACCAAATTCAAATCACGCTGGCAGTGCTGTCAATCCTGCTGCTGGCTGCCATGCTGCGTTCCACACGAGCAGAGCTGTTCACAGCCTTGGCCGACATGGAAGAACTGATGGAGACCGAGGCAGTACTGATAACCAACCTCGAAAAGTACATCCGAGTGCAGGAGGAGAAACTGGATCAGTTAAAACTGTAAGTTATTTTTTTTGAAGATTCTGTTATGATGGCCAATCGATTGTTCTAAATTTACAGGAGGAGTGCCGAATATCAGCGGGAGCACGCGGAAGCCGCCAAAGACATCAGCACCTACCTGTCCAATCCGGTCAATGCGTTTCTGCTGACGAAGCGATTGACAACGGATTGGCGCGAGGTGGAAAGTCTGATGTCGTACGATGTCGGGGCGGATTTTCTGGAGAACGTTACGAACTACCGGGACGTGTTGAAGTTCCCGTCGGACGAGGATCTGAACGGGGCGGCGGTGGCGTTGATGCGCCTACAGGACACCTACAATTTGGACACGGCTTCCGTTGCCCGCGGTGAACTGAACGGTGTCCAGTACAGTACGGAAATGTCCGCTGGCGATTGTTTCGAGCTGGGCCGGCAGACTTACCTGAACGGAGACTACTACCACACGATGCTGTGGATGCGCGAAGCGATGGACCGGCTCTCGCAGGAGGTTAACCGAACGACAACGAAGGCGGATGTACTGGAGTATCTGGCATTTTCCACGTTTAAACAAGGTTGGTGATTTAGGGGTTTGTCTGTTTAAGTTTGAAAAGGTCATGGTTGTTGGTTCATCATTTCTTCGAACCTAGTAGCTTTGAACCGAAAGAGTCCGTGTGCTTATTGAATAATTGAAAATGTTCTTCAAGACAGAATAGTAGGCCGGGAGCGCGGTATTCTGAAATCCAGTATCGATTGTTGTAGCAACAGACGATGCAATTCACTGTTGATTCCACTCCTTTCACTGGATGAGCGGCGAAGCCGCAGAATAATCGCAGCATGCTTGCATCAAAGAAAATAAATCGATTGCACACACCGGCATGAAACCGCTTTGACACGGTAGTGTCAAAGTATTTGACAGTTCGTTTTAAAATTAGGCAAGGGTTCAAAATCGGTAGTTCACGGTTTCCATTTGAAACATGGTCTGTGACCTTTTTATTAATACTAAAACCATTCTTGCCATTCTGTCGTCTGCACATCTTCGAACCACGGTGTACAAGGTGAAGCGACAAGCATAAGGTTTGGAGAATAATGCAAATAGCAAATGGTAAAACAGATCGTGATGCTGCGCCCTTCTTCGGTGCATGACTGGGGCAACTCGAGTTGCGAGTTGGCAGTTTGTGTTGGTTCTCAGGGAGAGGCAATCAATACATGAAAGCTCCTTGGTCTGCCTTCGGCTTAATATGATGCAGATTTTTTTTTTCATTCTACCGTTATAAATTGACAGAAATGAAACTGTTTTGCTATGCATCTGACACAAGTGGGTGAAACATCATTGTGTTTTTTTGTTTTCAACTGAATTTCACCTATTTTCGAAAGGTTATTAAAATTATCTTTTCGTTTCGTCTCTAACGCATCAGTGCAAAGCAATTCAAAATTAACTACTAATCCGCCGTATCAGTTCAACTGGAACCAATGAACCGATTTAATGTTGGACAGTATTGCGCCAATCACTAAATTGAAGTGCGATGAATGAATTTATGAATGATAATCATGCAAGTCGACTAGCGCGTGATTTCATTAATTTAAGTTAACATTGCATTGAATAAACATAATTTTGAAGGGAGCAATTTGTCGATATCCTTTTTTCTGATTCAATGATGGTAACATCAGTGTAGATAATTTGCATGAAACTTTGCATGTGTGATCGGTATGGCAAATAAAGTATTTTGCTCAATGCCTAGAGATTTTTTTCACTCAAGACCAATTTTTGAAAAGGACGTATGCGTTTGAAGCAACATTATTTGTAAACAATTTTAACTTGAAAAGAACTTTTTTTTGACTTTCAAGCAAACAAATATTATTTTTCGAGCTATGCTCAATGAAAAAAGTTAGCTGAGAGCTACTTTCTGCAGCCATTTTTGAGATATATGAGAAACAAAACTTAGAAAATGGATATTTTCTAGGTTTTGTTTCTTTTTGCCTCGCAATCACTGTGAAAACCGACTTTTGAATCGAGGCCCGGAGGGCCGAGTGTCATATACCATTCGACTCAGTTCACCGAGTACGCAAAATGTCTGTGTTTGTGTGTGCGCGTGCAAGTGTGTGCATGTGTGTGTGTGTGTGTGTAACGTTTTTTTTTGCACTAACTTTTCTCGGGGATGGCTGAACCGATTTTCACAAACTTAAATTCAAATTAAAGGGCTTGTGGTTTAAACAGGTTTTACAAGTTAGTCTGGTTCTCCATCGCCAAATTTATTATTTTCGTTATTCTTTTGAAATTTTGAATAAAGTATTCTTTGACGTCAAATACAATTGAAACAACTGTTTTCGAGCTATTTCGAAAACAAAATCGAAACAAAATTCTTGGTTTATTAAAACATATTTTTCATAAATTATGTGTGGTTTTCCATAAACATCCTGTACTGTACTTAACGTTACAATATTGGTGATATAGTTTGCGAAAAATAATAAGTCAATAGTCGTTTTTTTGTAAGTGCTATGTATATTATGTTAGTTTGTTAGTGTACCTTGTACTTAATTTTAATTAATTTATATATCATTTGATTGTGAATATCTGCTGGTACAAAAGGTTTTATGCCTGCTGGAGAGAGAGACTTAATAAGTATCAACTTCAGTGTGCTTTTCCCTGAATCAACTTAAATAAATAAATTTGATATGTGTACTAGAGATGGGCAATTCGTTCACGAACGGTTCAAAAGATCTAGTTCTCTTGAAAGAATGAATGAGCAATAGTTCTTTTTTCGAGAACGGTAGTTCCTCTGTTTAAAGTTGCGGGACCCTTTTTTTGCTCAACCTTTTTTCGAGAACGATAGTATCACGAATCCACAGTTCTTTTGTGTGACCTTTTTTTTGCTCGCCTGGGACTGGTTAGAAAATCAGTTGAAAAATTCAGAATTTCAGGGTTCATGAGTTTAGTTCTAGAATACTGGACTTGAATTCCGAATCTGAACTAAGGAACTGAATGTAATTCCAAAATCTAGTTCCAGAGAACAAATTTCGCATTCAAATCCAGCATGCAGGTTCTGATGTCTAATCTGAATCCAGGAATTGAATGCTGGAGCAGAATTCGGGAACTAAATTCTGAATCTGAATTCAGGAAGTAAATACTGAAACTAAGTTCAGGGATAGAGTTCTGGTCCAAAAGTCAGTTCCAAAATTTTGGCTCGGAGTTTAGATCTAAAATGTTGTTCCAAAGTCGAGATCCATAATTCTATCCATATGAAATTTTGTTTCGTAAATGCTCCTGCATCAGAATTCTTGTTACAAATTCCGAACCTAAATTAGGGCGAGAATCAGAACGAGTTGGCTCAAGTGGCACACGGAAAGACCGAAATTAGCATTTTGGCGAAAAAATTAGTTGATTTTCTGATTTTAGTTAGTTATTTTTTGAGACAACTAAAAAAATCTTACTTTTGCTAATTTAGATTTTTTATTTCTGATTCTCTTAATAATAATAAAATATTTGTTGAAATGGCTATTTTTTTTAGTTGAATTCACCAATTAAACGTGCTGTCATTTCTTAGCTAAGGCACGCTTCATATCCATTCAACTAATTTTTTAGTTGAATTAGAGAAATAAAACGTTGTTTTCAACCAACATAAATGGTTGAATTGGTTTCTGCAATTAGCAGCTATATGGCGCTCGTTAACACCGTAATGACTACTAGCCACTAGATGGCACACTACTACCGAAAAAAATTTCAGTCGCGGTTATCTTTTCTATATTTGCAGGTATAAATACGATGTTGTATTGGAGAAAAAGACATAAGCGAAACATATAAATAGAATCAAAGTTTCTGATTTTAATAACGAAATTAGTTGTCAATGAGAATTTCGTGTTGGATTGAAATATTGCTGGTTTGTGTCCTGAATATTCGCCACCTAAACACATTCTCTAAAAATAAGAGTTTTTTTCAGCACAGTAAATTCTAAATTTTAACTAATTTTATAGTTATTTTGGAAATTTTGTTGTTAAAATCAACTAATTCAAAAACAGTAATACGAATTAGGCGCAGAGCTAATTTCGGTCGTTCCGTGCACGTTTCCCTCGTTAGTGGGCCTTTAGATTTGAAAATTTAGCCTCAGAATCTAGAATTAGAATTCAGTTCCAGTCTTAGGATAAAATTCTTAACTACTTAAATGACGCAATATTCCACTCGTACAGAACTTTACATACTCCAAACAGGCGCGCTCCCAGAAAAAAAATTTAGAAGGGGGTTTCAGTACATCATGGTCAATTTCCTTACGCATGGAAATATGTATAGAATTACTTGAAAAAATTGATATAGTCGCTTGTTGAAATTTATTCATTTTATAACTAACTTGAATATGACGACTTTCGCGCTAAATCATATTCGCAGTTGGCAGAATTTTCTCAGATTTGAATAAAACTTTCTGGACGTGTAGACATTGTCCTGAAATGTCACATTGCATACTTTGTTCTAGACTGTTTTAAAAAGTGCTAAACAATTCTATGTTTCAAATCAGTTGAGACGAAAAATAACAAATTTCAAATTTGTTTCTGATTTGTCTGTATGTGTGTGTATGTGTATGTATGTATGTAACATTTTTTGCAATAACTTTTCTCGGAGATGGCTGAACCGATTCTCACAAACTTAGATTCAAATGAAAGCTATAATTGTCCCATACAAAGTTCCTGAATTTTATTTTGATCCGACTTCCGGTTCCGGAATTACAGGGTGATTAGTGAAAAAATTTCATCCGGATCCGACTCCCGGTTCTGAAATCATAGGGTAAAATGTGTTTAAAATTGGATACCGTCACTTAAATAGGCGAAACAAAAAACGCAAAAAAATCTCAAAACTACACAAATTAATAGCCATTGTCAGTAGGCAACAAAACAAACCGATCCCGGCTATCCTGGTTCCCGGTATCCGGTTCCGGAAGTATCGGAAATAGTGGTCATATATTCCAAAATGGATCTCACTCACTTTTCTCAGTGATGGTTTGACTGATTTCCACAAACTTAGATTCAAATGAAAGGTCTCACGGTCCCATACAAAATTTCATTTGGACCCGACTTCCGGTTCTGGAATTATAAAGTAAAGTGTGTAAAATATTGTATACCATCACTTGACTAAACAGGCGAAACAAAGAATAGCGAATTTTAAACCGGACTCAAAACCGATAACCCCAATCTTAGGGTCAAATGAAAGGTCTTATGGTCGTATTAAAAATTACTGCATATATTCGGATACAACAAAAATTTAAATCGTCGGCAAAATCTTTGAAATTTTAAAAAATCTAGTAGAGTTTTCACGTCATGTTGGTTGATGGCCGTACGAACCGACTTCGATTATACCGGTTCTGGAAGTACATACAATAGTGAACCCACTTCGTTTTCTTAAGGATGACCTGCGCGAGCCATTTCCAATTCCTTGGTTTCTTTCTAAAATCGAAGAGAAACATTTTAAATAGAATACCATAATATTGAATATGAGAAAGGCATCGTTACACCACTAGGTGTATTAAAACAGGTTTTTTAACTAAATTTACAGTGTCTTATTATCAAAAACTAAACTAAACTGATAGTTATTATCATCCAAAAATTCAATGAATCCATATTTGAGAGAAGATTTCAAAAAATACTGGTTGACCGATATTTGCAAAAAGTCGTTTCGGTAATGGCCAAGAAAAAGAGTTTTAGTTAAAAATCCTTTGTTTTTTTTTCTCTAAAACTGTCCGCCTTACAATGTATGGACGGTTGGAAGGGATCATAATAACTTACCTTGTGACAAAGTTCCGTTGAATTCGAAAGTGGTGTTCTTTTTTGTAAATTGACTAAAATTTAAAAACCGATTTTTTTCAGTCTAGAATTCGATTAAACGAATTTCGCACTGAATCGTATTCAGAGTTGGCCGCATATAAGCTTTATCAAAAAAAGCCACTTCATTTTTCT
Organism: Malaya genurostris; assembly: GCF_030247185.1. Lineage (NCBI taxonomy): Eukaryota > Metazoa > Arthropoda > Insecta > Diptera > Culicidae > Malaya > Malaya genurostris. The sequence goes on from NC_080570.1 coordinate 152,071,073, forward strand.
AAAATTGATGTAGGCCATCTTTTGAAAAGAAACTAGACACTTTCACTCTTTGCAAATAATTAGAGTAGAAAAATGACAAATCCGGGACGTTTGAAGAGAAAAAAGTTTTTCTAGTTCTTGCAATGTATGAATGGTTGCTAGGAAACTTAATCACTTATCTTGGGACAAAATTTAATCAAAATCAATAATGGTTTTGCTTTGTAAATCAATTTAAATTTTTTAAATAAATTGTTTCATTGTTGGACTCGATAAGGATTTTTTTCAGTAGTTTCATTGAAAAATTTGACTCATTTTGTGAAAAACACTTGTTTGTATGATTTCATTTTCGACAATACCTCTCAAAAAAAAAAAAAATATTTTACACTTCGGTGAAATAACAAAAAGTGTTTTGCAAACAGCATTAACTTTACGACTGTCTAGCGGTTTATGTTGAGCCGCCAGGTCGCGCTAGCAGTTCAATGTTAGACTGCTACGCACTGATGAGTCTAAGATGAAACGTAAAATCAATTTGAAAACGGGTATGTGCACCTATTTGGGGGTAAAAAAGTAAGCCTTTTTCACCTTGAAATAACTAATTATGGTTTGTTCGCGCCAATATCTGGACATCCTTGAGTACGTATAGCTCTAGAAATAACTTTTGGTGATACTTCAAGGTGATTAGATCGAAGATGACGGCGAAAGAAGATACCCGCTTGACTCCGAATGTAATTTACACTTTGCTATCAAGTAGATATGGGCTTCTGTGGTTTAGTCGATTAAATACGTGTTTTATGATCTAATGTTTCTCGGTTCAAGCCGCGCTGTTGCTATCAGTTTTTTGTTTTTTTATTTCATGTAATTTTCAAATCACAAAGTAAACAATTAACATATGATTTTTTTAGGTAACATGCAAACCGCTTTGCTGATGACCAACGAGCTGCTGGAGCTGGTGCCGAATCACGAGCGAGCCGTCGGTAACAAAGCTTACTACGAGAAGGAACTGCAGAAGGAAGCCTCTCAGAAAGCACTGCGAGGAGATGACGGCAGCGAAGACGTACCGGTCGACACAACCATCGTATGTCCCTGAATATTTAACTTGATAAGTTGTCAAAAAAAAATTATATCTGTTTTTTTTTCAGCAATTCCGCACCGATAGTGGTCCCAACGTGTACGACAGTTCCGAGCGGAAACTCTACGAACAGCTATGCCGGGGTGAGGCCAACCGTTCGGTGGCGGATACCTCCAGGCTCACGTGTCGGTACGTAACAAACAAATCGGCCTTCCTGCGGATTGCCCCGCTCAAGCTGGAGGAAGCTCATCTCAAGCCGTACATCGTCATCTATCACGACGTGATGTCCGATAAGGAAATCGATGTAATGAAGCGGCTGGCTAAACCACGGTTCCGCCGAGCCACGGTACAGAATTACAAAACCGGAGAATTGGAGGTGGCCAACTACCGAATTAGCAAATCCGCTTGGCTCAAGGACGAAGAACATCCGTACGTGAAAACGATTGGACAGCGGGTTGAAGACATGACCGATCTGGCGATGTCAACGGCAGAGGAACTTCAGGTTGTCAACTATGGAATCGGTGGTCACTACGAACCCCATTTCGACTTTGCCCGTCGGGAGGAGAAAAACGCTTTCAAAAGTCTCGGAACGGGGAACCGCATCGCGACGGTGTTGTTCTATGTGAGTTTCGTTGATTTCGTTTTCCTAGTGAAACTGTATAATAATCATTTGTTTGGTTTTGTTTTGACCAGATGAGTGACGTAGCCCAGGGTGGAGCAACGGTGTTCCCCAGCATTCGGGTAGCTCTGTGGCCGAAGAAGGGAACGGCCGCCTTCTGGTACAATCTGCATGCATCGGGCAATGGTGATTATGCGACACGCCACGCGGCCTGTCCGGTTCTCACCGGTACCAAATGGGGTAAGGTTTCATTTTTTTTTGCTCGGGATCGATTGATCTAATCTCTCTCTCTCTCTCTCTTTCTCTCAGTGTCCAACAAGTGGATCCACGAACGTGGTCAGGAATTTCGGCGACCCTGCGAACTTCGGCCCGATCATCCGGAAGAGTTCTGACAGCGGATTGTCTACGAGGACGAACTGGACGAGTTGAGGAGTGTGGATGATGTGACGTGAATAAGTGTGTTTTTTTTAACCAAAACTGCATAGGAAAAGTTGACCGTACCTACCTAGGATAAGCCAGTGAACACCAAAATTACTCATTTTAGCTCTCTTTTTTAATAGCAGTAATTTAGGTTTTTTTTTAAGTTTAAAAAAAAATTAGTGGATTCAACAACGAATCTTCATTGCCATATAATTTAGTAGGACTTATGGGGACGTCCATAAACCACGTAGAACTAAAGCGAGATGGGAATGTTGTTTTGGAAAAAAACATCCACAAACATTAGACACTAGATGGAAAAGTGCCAAATATCCGGTTTACCTGGTTTATGAACGATCCCTTACTATATTCACGTATACTTCGCTTCTACTTTGCATTTAAACATAACCCAAGGCCCAAACACGTTCGAGTGCGAAAACTCCGCGGACGAATTGTAAATGTAAATACGATCCATTTGTCGGTTGTCCTATAACCGAATACTTTTTTTCTTCTTCCATCTTGTAACAGATTTCAGTTAGTAAAATTACTTAACACAGATAACCAAGGGGATTTCTTTACTCATTCTCCGAAAAACAATAAACAGAATCCAACACCGACGGAAGATGGTTTGTCCCTTTATTTGTTGGTGCTTGTCTGGTTGAATATTAGTTCGTCTTCCTTATGTCCTTATGTGACATTTCTGTGCAAGTGAGTTTCATCATCATCATAATACAATTTACTGTTATATCATTTATCACATTTAATTCTATATTTCTTGTTTTTTTTCTTTCTTTGCATGTTGCTGTTTGCAAATGATATCGCATTAGTATGTGTTGTTTATTGATAATTGATTCCACAGTTTAAAACAGATTTTACTAGTTTTGAGCTTTCAATTTTTGTTTGCCAATAACATTGTATTTTGTTGCTTTGTAGAGGTACATAAAAATGCTTGATTGTTATAGGTTTAGGTTTCTTTTTTGTTCTAGAGATAAAAATGGTCACCATTCATTGAAAATACTGAGACGTTAGTTTGTCTTTTTTTCTAATCATTACCACTGCTTTGCTTTCTGTTTGTTTTTTTTTCTTCTTCTATTTGTCATAGGTTTGCTCGCATTTGATAGCTACTGTAGGAATAATTCTAGTGAATGTGTGAGTGCACTGATAGCCGGCCAAACAACTGGAAAGTTTGTACGTTTGATGAGATTTGCTGGAACGTTTTTTTTGCAATTGAAGCATGGGATTGGATAAAAGCTCGTAAATTTTTTTTGAATCAACTCGTAATTGGTTGAAATTATAGTAAGTAAGTATTCGACTTTGACACTAATGCTACTGCAGAGTAAAAAAAAGTGTTGTCAGCATCACCGACAATGTATTGTTTTATTTGTAAATAAAGTAAATATGAAGGGCAAAGCATTGCTTTGCAACAAAAACTGCCATTTATCATCTTACCTTTTGCTCTGGCAACGCTGGTCGAGAGGCTATTAAAATTTACAACAGGGTTCCACAATCATAGGGAAATACATTTCTTCTTGGAAAAAGGTACCAGTTGTCCTTATGTTTCGAAGTGTTGACTTCGAACTCGAATCACCCACATCAGGGATGCCAGCCCTCCTTGTTTAATCATGGTTTGGTTATATCCGAACGAATTTCACCGGATCATAGTTTGCTATGATTAGGGTGGTTCGTGATTGGACGATAGAGATGGTCGAATATGCAATTTTTCAAACCCAAACCGTACCCGATCGAGAAGAAAAATTCTTTTCCGGCACCCGACCCGAATCCAAGATTGTTTTTTTTTCAAACCCGATCCGTGCCCGATGAAAAATGGAAATGTTTATATGAATTTGGTAATTTCCGTTTACTGAACCTAGCCAGTCGTATTCGTTTACAGGTCGGGTTCGAACACCCGAACCCCGACCAATTTTGCAGCTTAACCAGTAGTACTCGTTTTGAAAACCAAAAATTGTCATTTTGTAAAGCCGAGGTCGACATCGAGTAACATTTTTGTATTAGGAGCGGCGCACAACAGCGTCTGAGCCGTAGCGGACTGCTTAATACAAAATTCGGTGTTTCATCAGCTACTTCCAAGGCGGCAGCTTCTTCCCGAGACTAGGTAACGAAGCCCTAGTGTAAGGTAGATATTTGGTCTAGAACACTCGGTTTAAATCCAGCATACGATTGGAAGCTCGATGGTTCTTCGATGAAATGAGGGTTCATGTTTTCGTCACTGCATCGCTGTTGAAGATATTTAGGAGTGACTATGATATCTACAACAAGGATGACAATTCTGCAATATGAGCATCATTAGCGTACGAGGTCTGTTCAAAAAGTCCCCGGAATTTTTTAATTGCGCGCGTCTGGAGAGTCCGGTGGTCAAATTTTTTTTTTATTGTGTTGGTACATATGTCCCTAATGTATGGTGAAATTTTCAGCTGTATTCATTGTTTACATTCTGTCTTGTAGCGGCTGGTGTAGACGTGTTTTTTTGACCTCGGCGATTTTTGTTAGTTTGAACAATGGAAGAATTGAAGAGTCAAAGAATTTGTATTAAATTTTGCGTGAACAATGAAATAAAGTGTAACCAAGTGTGCGAAATGTTACAGAGAGCCTACGGTGAGTCTGCTATGAAAAAAACAAGTGTTTACGAGTGGTATAAGCGTTTCCAAGATGGCCGCGAAGACGTTGAAGACGACGAACGCTCCGGTCGACCCAGCACGTCAATAATCGATGAAAATGTGGGAAAAGTGGAAAAAATGATTATGGATGATCGCCGAATCACTATTAGAGAAGTTGCTGATGAAGTTGGCATATCAGTTGGCTCATGCCATCATATTTTTTCAAATGTTTTGGGCATGAAACGAGTGGCAGCAAAATTCGTTCCAAAACTGCTGAATTTTGATCAAAAAAACAAACGCATTACAAGACTTTAATCATGCCCCAACCTCCTTATTCACCAGATATCGCTCCGTGTGATTTTTTCCTGTTCCCAAAGTTGAAGAGATCCATGAAAGGACAGCGTTTTTCATCGATTGAAGAGATAAAGGCAGAATCGCTGAGAATGCTACAGAGCATTGCAAAAAGTGACTATCAGGGGTGTTTCGAAGACTGGAAAAAACGCTGGCATAAGTGTATTATATCTAGGGGGGATTACTTTGAAGGGGACCATATAGGTGTAGACGAATAAATAAATATTTTTTTTAGAAAAATGAGAATTCCGGGTACTTTTTGAAAAGACCTCGTATATAGTTACTACCCTGGGAGCACCGTCGAGCAGTTAGAGCTTGAACAGGATTGCTACCCACGTCACTATGTCAAAAGTGTCATTGGGGATTTAGACCTCACCCAAAAACCAACAATAATGACCTAAAACTAGTCAACTTAGCCGTATTCAATTCCATTACCGTACAATTGCCCTCTAGAACTGGAGATCATCATAATTGGTGATAGTGGAATTTTCATCGCTGTTTCTGTTTGGACTAAGATTTCCGCGCCAGTGAAAAACTATTACATCTGTGCAGTGCACCTTCCTCCCGAAAAGCGACATGACTCCCTAGCATCGATGCTATCTTCTCAGGCAAACGCCAAAGTTCTTGGTGACTTCAATCAAGCTGGGCTCATTTGAACCTCATCCGCATACGGTTACACTTATCCTGAACCAATGTCATAAAAAATGACGGGGCTTCCATCTAGGATGCTATCAGTGGCGTCTCGTCCTCATGTGCACCTTGTGCCGGTCAAATTGAAGAATTTACTGTTTCCCCATCCGCATTCAATTATTTTGCTAGATGTTTCCACTCCGAAGATGCAGTGGTTCAAAATTATTCCAGCTCCAGTTCCCGAATTTAGGTCCAGATTATAGTTTCTGAATTCAGTTCAGGATTAAGGATAAAAATTCAATGAATTTATGCCCTCAAAAAACAGTTGCAATATTCGCAGTACCAGAATCCAAGTACAGTTATAATAATGAACGATTTTGTCCATAGTACAATAAGCCCAAATTCTCCCTAAGCTCCTTGCCCTTGCTGGTCAATGACAGTCAAACGATCTGTTCAGATCGCATTACCGTAGCCAATAGGTGGCGCTTTGAACTCGAGCACTTTGCCTTGTTCACCGAAATGGCGTATATTTTACACACATCTCAAATACAACCAACTGAAACTTTCAAATATGTCTTGTCGCTGTGTTAGTGTATTTTCCATGCACGTACGTTACTGCATAGATTCAAGAAGAGAAGGAAGTGTTCAGCTCTGAGAATTTTTGCTATCTCAGTCACGTTTGCCTTTGTGGGAATTTGCATGTGCGCCTTCAGGAGAGAGGCTTCAGTGGCTTATGCTTACGGTAGTTGAAAACAAATTGCTGTCTCAGTTGCAACGTCAAAGCGGTTTCACTGACGGAGTTGTTGACAGATTTTCTCCACGTACAGAGTATTCTTCTATTGTTTCAAATGATACGAAATAAGTTCAATAAAAAAGCCAATCCCATCCTAAAGTATTGGAAAAAAAACACAAGTAAATATCCATACTTCAATCTTTAGTTACTTACTACGAACTGTCATATCTGATATCATATCACATAATCAGTGCAAATTCCATAAATTTTGTCACGGGACGCCACTGGATGACAAGAGTTATTTCGACTAACTCTATCTGCCATCGAGCTTGAAAAAGCATAAACTGATGCTATTGATAATAAAATTTTCAATGTCACTGAGCAAATGGTTATTTCAGCCATTCAGAAAATCAAATCGTCGTATGCAGCAAGTAACAGCGCTAAACCATCTGCAATTTTGGAGAAAAAAAAATTATGCATATCTTCAATTTGTCGCTCCAACAGCAACAAATTCCAACTGATTGGAAACGCTCTGTAATGTTTCCAGGAGCTTAAATAAAGGTGACAAGTATCGACGTCGTTAATTACCGAGGAATCACGTCGCTGGGTGTTGAATCCAAGATTTTCGAATCACTCAGTTGCCAGCACACGATCCACACTGATCTTAAGACTGCTTTCGACTCGCTGAATCACGAAATTTTGCTAACCAAGTTGAAGTAAAACAGGATGCACGACCAGATTTTGTCAATGGCTTCAAGCCTATCTTGTAGACGGTAAAATTGTAGGGTTATTTTATTAACAGTCATGTCATTTATAGACTCTCTATGTTATTTTGCCTATTAATCGACTTACCATCAACGAAATGCGATAACATCGGATACAATATCTTTCCATCGGCTCTACAGTCCAGTCTTATAAGCAGCTCACAGGTGTTCCTCAAGGAAGTACGCTAGGGCCACTTTCTTTTTTCTTTTTTTTTGTGAATGATGCTACCTTCGTCTTAAGGGCTGAGGCCAGTGTGTTTTAGGATGATTTAAAGGGTTATTTTCACGCTTCAAATCTGATTTTCTCAGAAGCGGTGACGAATATCAAAAACCCCAACTGACAATCTCTTAGAAAATTAGTTTAGATTATACTGTGAAAATTTCAGAATGATTGTTTGACTTTAGCGGTCGGGAGTCTTTTTCTGAAGGAAGAATTGCATAGCTGAAAACGGCAACTTTCAACTTGTTCATTGAATATCTCGCCTTCAAAAGCATGGATCAAAAATCTATCCTGACAATGTCTAGATAATTTCATTTAGATGCGATTAGTACATAAAAACATATACGTTGTCGCGATGAAAATTAAGTGAAAGTTATTTTTGTGAAGCTAAGTCGATTTCTATAGACGCACCATTTTTTTTGCTCTCGTTGCTTAGTAACGTAACAAAACATGAGAGAGAAATAAAATGGGCTCAAAAGGGCTGCCAAGCAAGCGGCAGCTTTCTTGGATTTGATGTGATGTAGTCAAGCTTGTAACCGAAAATATCAAAACTTTCTTGGCCACCCGGCCACATCGAGAGTCATTTTGCACATTTGCGAGAGAGAGCATGGAGAGAATTGTAATACGCACAGTGAGCCACGTGGTTTTACGCGACCTACTGGCCTCAGTCCTTAAGGCATGGTGGGCAAGCGAAAGGAAAGGTGACAAGCGATTATAAATACTCAGTGCTTGAGCGGAAGATAGGTATAGAGCGAGAAGACCAGTGTTTGTTGGACAGAGATGATGTTAGGATGTATGGTACCGGTCGTTAGACGGTTAAAATCTAGACCATGTTCGATGTACGCTTTGTCATGCGTAGTCGTTTTTAAGAGCTGTGTCTATCACAAGGCTTAGGGTGGCGAAATGTATACACGGAACGTAACACTGAGGCTTCTGGTGCTACGATCCTACGATGACACTTGGAGTCCTTCCAGGTCGGGGCTTGAACAGACAACTGGCTTGTAGGGCTAATGCCCTCTGCCATGAATTCTTAACTGGGACAAGGATTCTAAAGCTGAACTTGAGAATTCTAGACCTGGATTTTGGATCAGAAGATAAAATTCCGAATCGGTATTCTGGACGTAAATGAGTAATTCAAGGTGAGAACCTTGAATCTGACATTTTGGCCTGGATTCTAGATCTGGATGTTGGAATTGTATCTGAATTCTTCATTTGTACACTTAGTCTATATCTGAGTTCTAAACCGGGGCTCTGGAAAGTCAAAGTCTTGGCATTACATTCCTTTTGTGGAATTTGGCCTTTCTGTTTCAACAGACTCCGCAGCCGATTCTTAGTGTACCCGAGAATCTGGAGCTAGGTCTGAACTCGGGATCTTGATTCTGAACCAGAACCTGGATCGGCATTATCGACCTAAATTCAGGATTCTATTTAGCTTTAAAGAAAAACATCACCGTTATCTGGTCCTCCGTAATCGAGAAAATGTTAACATTTCCTACATCGAAGCTCAATTAGCAGGTCCAGATTTGAAACAAACAATCTGATCCCGAAGAAACCATCAATGAAGCCAGAGACCAGCATTGTCATCAACATTGTTCATTAGGTTTTTTCAGCTGGTTCCCACAAAGGATTAATATGTAGAGCCCGAAAAGTTTTCTTTTATCGAAGTAAGCAAATCGGTTTTAACAAATCAATCAAAAACAGTTCGTTTTGTTTTTGCTATATTTTTACTCGCGCTAGCCCCGCCTTTATTAGTGACAGTCTGTAGTGATTCAGATATTTAAACAGAGCACTTTCATGCAAATAGCATGATTTCTCAGCGAGTTCCGATTCGAAATCGTTTTCTGCTGATGCTTCGCTTCCAAGCAAAATGCTATAATTTGATTCTAAACATGAACTTGAATCGAGATTTTCGGGGACTTAAATTTAGGACTGAGATGCTACAGCTGAACTTGAGAATTCTAGACCTGGATTTTGGATCAGGACCTGAATTCAGTACGGATATTCTGGACATAAATTCTCACCTTGGACCAGAGTTTTTGGCTCTGGATTGTATATCTGGTTTTTGGACCTGTATCTGAATCCTGTATCGGGGCTCTGAATTCGGGACCTTGATTCTGAACCGGAACCTAGATCGAGATTCTCGACCTAAATTCAGGACCGAGATTCTAAAGCTGAACTTGAGAATTCTAGACATGGATTTTGGATCAAGGCCTAAACTTTGTATCGGTATTCTGGACTTTAACTCTGGAGAGAAACATCACCGTTATCTGGTCCTCCATATTTTCGATTAGCTCTGGATCCCTATTCCGGAGCTGGTTCCAGATTTTGATCTCAGATTGAAATTCTAAACGCTCATCCTGTACCTGAATTATGGACTGGGTTTCTGATTCTCGATCAAAACCCGGGATTTTGATTCTGAAGATGAACCTGGATCTTAGTTCTAGACGTGGATTCTGGATCTGAATTTTGGACCTGTTTCTGAATACTGCACCTGTACACTTAGCCTAAATCTGGATTTGGAACTGAGGTTCTGGAGCTAGGTCTAAACTCGGGACCTTGATTCTGAACATGAACCTGGATTGAGATTTTCTGGGACTTAAATTCAGGACTGAAATTCTAAAGCTGCATTTGAAAATTCTAGACCTGGATCAGGACCTAAATTTTGTATCGCTATTCTGGACTTTAGCTCTGGATCGGCAGAGAAACATCACCGTTAACTGGTTCTTCGTATTTGAGAAAATTTTAACATTATTTTAACATCAAAGAAGCTCAACCAACCGATGCTGGTTTGAAACAAACAAATCGTTCCCTGAAGAAATCGTCAAAGAATCCAGTTTTGTCGATTTGTGCAATTTTATTCATTATCAAAGAAGTTTATTTAACTGGTCCTTTGAAGGACTAATATGTAGATCCCAAAAAGTTTTCGTTTATCGAAGTAAGCAAATCGGCTTTAACAAATCAATCAAAAACAGTTGGTTTTGTGTTTGCTATATTTTTACTCGCCTAGCCCCGCCTTTATTGGTGACAGTCTGTAGTGACTTAGATATTTAAAAAAAAGCACTTTCATGCAAATAGCATTATTTCTCAGCGAGTTCCGATTCGAAATCGTGTTCTGCTGATGCTTCGCTTCCAAGCAAAATGCAATAATCGTCCTTTCGCATCTCCTTACTAAATCCATTTCCACTAAGGCAACGTGAAATCAATCACCCTCCATCCACTCACTCATCCATCGAGACCGACACCGGAAGCCCGGTGCTGCGGATTAACCTTCGATCTCAAGCCGTGTCGGTAGAGAGAAGCCGTTCTTAAAATAGGTGGCATACCAGAAGAACCAGATGACAGACAGGCAGCCTCCCGGCCACTTCAACCGTAAGCGTAATCTTCGCAAGAAAACCCTCCCCAGGCTTGCGCCGCGTCGTGTCGACAGAATGGCAATTGGAAAAGGGTGGTTTTGAGGTTTTTCACTTCAGTGGTGGGATGGCTCATCGCAAAACAAAATATCGATCCGCAGTTCCGTAGTGCCCACTTGAGGTCTCTTTCTTTCTTTCTCTCGGATGTCGCTTGCCACCTGCATCGTCATCAACGCCGCCGCATTCCGTAGAAGTTTGTTACTCTCATACACTGTTACTGACTCGTAGGAGCTATTTTTCTGAATGTAAATGAGGCTACATCAATCACTCCATCTGTGGCTGACAGGTGGAAAGTCCTTCGCTCCGACGGTGCATTTTATCAGTGCAGTTGAATGGTTACTTTTACCGTAGCAAAAATGGAAACTTCAGTTGTGACCAGCTGTGAAAATATTCTCCGTTGTTTTTTTTTTCTTTTTTTTCGATACATTCAACCGAAGTTGACTTGACTGCTCTGATTGACAGCAAAACAGCATGCGGGGACAGAATTTTCCAATCAAAGTAGTCTTCTGCTTGCTTGCTATACGAGTGTCGGTCCTTAGTCCTGTTGTGAACACCCACCCACATTCAGACGGAAGGCTTCGGACTTCGTAACAATGAAAACCAATTTTCATGTCTCATCACTGGATGAAAATTGCCTAGAGAGGAGCATCTGAAAGCAGAGGAAAAGGTTAGATTCTTGCTCTGGCTGGGATACCAACATACCATCTTCCAGTTGTTTGTTTTAGCTGTGTATGAACAAATTTGTTGCCGGCTCTTCGATGAAATATGAAATCATGTGTGTGGTTGTGTTTGTGTGTTTGTTTGTGTGTGAATTAGTATATCGATGCTGTCTAAACAGGATCAGTTCAAAATAGCTAGCTCAATAGAGTAAAAACGGATCCTTCGCAGATTTTCCCAGGTATAAATTGATTGGTTTATTTGTCTGGAAAATAATCTTGAATACGATAATTGTTTCTACATAGAAGGCAGAAGAGGTGGGATTCGAGTTAGAACAGGGATGGCCTTTGCCTGGAATAACAAACTCTTTTTCAGTTTCTGTTTTTCTTCTAAACCTACTGGGTAAATTCATTCCACTAGTCACTCCTCCTTCGGAAGTATCTTACATTCTAGTGTATAGGAAAAATAGACTATAATATCAAAAAAAAAACAACAGCAGTTCTTTTCAAACGGGTTCAGGGAAAATATTCCACACTAAATAGACATTCTATGTTTTCTTACTAGTACTATTACTTTACTTAACTTTTAAACTGTTTTTAGCTTTGAAGGATACAAAATTCCACAAATTTGTAACACCGATCGGTTCACTCTGTTGTGTAGATGATCGCGAAGCTCGTCGTCCGTTTGAGAATCTTAGATGACAACACGCACACCGAGAGAGAAGGGAAGATGCGCGATCTTCGCATTCGCATTCCGTTTTTTTTCTTCTTTTTGTATGGAAATTATTACTCTAAAACGTTCTGTTTTGTTTCCTTCCTGCTCGGTTTCTTCTCAACGGCTACACAACGGAAATCGACTACATCATAGTTATTTGAGTTCATAGTGTTCATCCTTAAATATCTATCAAAACATTTAGTGTTTCATTACATGCATTTGTTTTGTTCAATCAACATAGAGATACCTATTCTGACAATGATACTAATTTATGTTTGAATGTATTACGAATAACAGTACACAATAGCTCTTATCAAACAGCAATCATTTTACAGTGAAAAATTTGATTTTTATATACTCTTTGCTTCAACGTGTATTTTTTTTGTTTGTTTGTTTTTACTCTCTTAATTAAACACTTGACTTGTTCGGTCACGTAAATCTAATATTTCTCTCGAATGTAGCGAAACTACCTTCGCAAGTAGTAAAATATAATCACTCTTAAAATCCCAACTGTTTCTGAGGGCGATTCCAGAAAAAAAAACCCGAACCACCTTCGGAACCGTCACCCGCGAATCGCGATAAAAAGGAGCAGAAATATTTTCTATCGGACGGATCCGAAAGCACCATCGGATGTTTTCGCACGCAGTCCCTCAGAAAACCATTATCAAAAAACAAAAAAAAACGATTTAAAACAAAACAACAACCTAAAACCCGCACCATCGCACTTAGATCTCGTAGTTGCGGAACTTGTTGACCACCTCGCTCGGATTTTCCGAGCCCCATTCGCCCTTCCGACCGGCGTAGTGCAGGGCGGCACCGCCCTCCGAGGCGCGCCGGTGGGCCGGGTTCGGTTGGCCAGCGCTGAGACCGCTCGCGGTGCCACCCATTTCCGGCAGCATGCGGTCCTTGGTTTTCGGAGTGGCCCAGTGCATGCTCTGCTGGACGTGCTCCTTCATGCCGACCCAGTTCTTGTAGCTGATCTGCAGACCACTGGTGCGCCACTTGTCGTAGTTGGCACGCTTCTCCGGATCGCACAGGATCTCCTTGGCCTCCTGGAAAGGGAAGGGACGAAACCACGAAGGAAAGAAAACGAAAATTGAGCGTAAGGGTTATGAAAATGCATTTTCACTTTTACTTTTATGTACATTTCGTCTTCGACGAATCAATTTCAGATGACCGGTGGTCTAGTAGAGTAAAACTTCTCGTCTGCTCAGGGGTTCATGCTAAGTCACACTAACAGTTCAACCTGAACTGCTAATGCGCTGACGAGTCGAAGACGAAAAGTAAATAAAAGTGAACATAGTTACATACATTTAGCGCAAAAAGATTGTTGAACCCGAACGTGTAATGACAATTTCATGGTTTGAATTTTGTTTTCGTAGTTACATACTTCGAAGTATAAAAAGGACACCAACCGATATTCAAAGAAGCGCGTCCACGGTAACACTGAAAATGCACGTACTTGATCTTGATCTTCGTTGTCTTACTTTTGCTAGGAATAGAAGATTCTAAAAACAAATTTCGCTCAAAAATCCGGTTGGGTAATGTCACAGACACAACCGATCTGATTTGAGCACGATTGAAATTTATTTCTAAATAAAACTGATGATTTGGCAAGCAATTTGCTCATGTGGAAAGCATAGCACTCCTTTGGTGAAAACCGTTACGATCGACAAGTAATTATACATAAATGAATGCCTTTAAGAGCGTTTACTCCCACTTCTGAGGTCATACAGTGGTTCTAGGCATTTGTGGTCGGCTTTAGCTTCATGCCTCATTACTCGAAAGATGTTCCAGAGTAGTACGGGGTTGCGCAAAGACACCTGAGACATTTTGTTCTCCGGCTACACTCAACCCAAACTGGCTAGCATTTGTTCGCAAACGATAAATGAGCTCCTTAATCTGTCGGTTTCACCTGACAGGGGGGTTATGACGATCTTATATGGATGAAACAACAAATCTTCCTTGACCATTCGATAGACTAAAAGAGACTGGTGAGTAATGTCAGAGACATAACCGTGTTAACGAGAATGCGAATAATAGAAACAGTTCTTCATAATATCGCATGCGATATCCAAAATTCTGTGGAGAATATTATTATTTGTATCTAGAACCTAAACAGCTGATAAATTTAAATTCGAAGGACGCTGGGCAGTTTCCCAGTTTCGTCTAATACGCCAAAGCGGATATTGCATTAGGGTGCAATTATAGTGCTACTTAAGTGAAGTTAAATTTTATCTCTGTACGTTGTACCAGGTTGTGGTAATCCTAATTTTCTTAATGTACAGAATTTTATTTTCAATGCTTGGTAACCCTGCTCCGGCCCCATAAAAACACATTTTTAAAAATTTCATCGTTGATTGCGTAATCAATTTTCAAGAATCGTAGTTGTTCATGAGTTTTATGAACAAGTTCAAAATACTGTTTTGAAAGTTATTGACGTTACGAAACGTTACATGCGTTACTTTTTGGTGAGTTATTGGCGTTACGAAGCGTTACATGCGTTACTTTTTGCGAGTTATGAGCGTTACAAACTGTTTCTTATTTGTAAGTTTTAGGTGTTACGAAGCGTTACTTTTATGTAAGTTATAGGTGTAACTTGTGTTACATTTTGTGCGTTACAAACCGTTATATGCGTTACGGTTTTGAAAGTTATTGGCGTTACGAAGCGTAACATGCGTTACCTTTCGTAAATTATAAGCATTCCATGCGTTACTTTTTGAAGAACAGGGCATTGCATGTGATACTTTTCCATGAATAAGCAGCGTTTCATGCGTTACTGTTTTGAAAGTTATTGACGTTACGAAACGTTGCATGCGTTACCTTTTGGTGAGTTATTGGCGTTACGAAGCGTTACTTTTCTGCGAGTCATAGGCGTTATGAAGTGTTATGTTTTTGTAAATTATTCACGTTATTAACCGTTACATGCGTTACTTTTTTGTAAGTTATAGACGTGACGAAGTGATACATGCGTTACTTTTAAGTAAGTCAGAGGCGTTACGAAGTGTTACATGCTTTACTTTTTTGTCAGTTATAGGCATTACGAAGCGTTACTTTTGAGTAAGTTATAGACGTTACGAAGCGTTACATACGTTTTTTTTGTCAGTTATAGGCGTTACAAAGTGTTACAAGCGTTACTTTTCTGCAAACCATAGGTGTTACAAAGCGTTATTGTTTTTGTAAGTTGAAGGCG
Organism: Malaya genurostris; assembly: GCF_030247185.1. Classification (NCBI taxonomy): domain Eukaryota; kingdom Metazoa; phylum Arthropoda; class Insecta; order Diptera; family Culicidae; genus Malaya; species Malaya genurostris. The sequence goes on from NC_080570.1 coordinate 152,086,444, forward strand.
CTTCGAAGAGTTACAAGCGTTACATTCGTTACTTTTTTGTGGTATAGGCGTTACGAAGCGTTACATGCGATACTTTTTTGTGAGCCATACGCGTTACGAAGCATAACATTTACTCTTTTGTAAGTTATAGACGTTACGAAGCGTTACATGCGTTACTTTTTTGCAAATCATAGGTGTTATAAAGCGTTACATGCGTTATTGTTTTTGTAAGTTGTAGGCGCTTCGAAGAGTTACAAGCGTTACATTCGTTACTTTTTTGTGGTATAGGCGTTACGAAACGTTACATGTGATACTTTTTTGTAGGTTTGAAGCGTTATGACACGTTACATGCGTTACTTTTTTGTGAGCCATACGCGTTACGAAGCGTAACATTTACTCTTTGGTAAGTTATAGACGTTACGAAGCGTTACATGCGTTACTATTGTAAGTTATAGACGTTACGAAGCGTTACGTTTTTGTAAATTATTTGCGTTATTAAGCGTTACGTGCGTTACTTTTTTGTAAGATATAGGCGAAACGAAGCGTTACTTGCGTTACTTTTCTGCGAGTCATAGGCGTTATGAAGTGTTACATGCGTTACTTTTTAGTAAATTATAGGTGTTACGAAGCGTTACATGCGTTACTATTGCGTAAGTTATAGGCGTTACGAAGCGTTACATACGTTACTTTTGCGTAAGTTATAGACGTGCATTACATACGTTACTGTTTTTGTGTCATGCATTACGAAGCGTTACACGCGTTACTTTTTTGTAATTTATAAGTGTTACGATAATTTTTAGGCGTTACGAAACGTTACATGCGTTACTTTTTATGAATTGCGTTACTTTTTTGTGAGTCATAGGCGTTACATGCGTTACTTGTTGTGGGCGCTACGAAACGTTACATTCGTTACTTTTTGTGAGTTATAGGCGTTATGAAGCGTTACTTTTTTGTGAGTTATGACAGTACAAAGCGTTACAATCTTTATTCATTTTTATCTAATCGAAACGAGCACTTGTATCTAATTTTGAAGGAAAATGAGCATAAATATTATTGCAAGAGACCCATAACTTTTATTCCCGTAACTAAAAGTTCTTCCTGCATTTTCTGCTCAGTAAAACTTTGAGGTGAATTAATTGTTCTATTCTATCTACGAAGGAATCACTAGTTCTTTACTTGATATGAGAGTAATTAGTAAATAGAAATATTATTTCACAAAATTCAACGGTTTCAATATTTTTAATGTTACCAACAGCCACGTACCCAGAGGGGAGTCGAGGGGCCCTGGCCCCTCCCGGAATCAGAACCATTGGCATAGAGCAAGAATAAGTCATTCTTGCTGATTCTATCAGGCTGCCAGCATGCCATCAAGTCACGGTTCTGCCATCGGCCTTCCCCACTACTTTCACTTTTTTCCAGTAAAAGCGATTCAGAAAACATTGCCAACTAAATGAAGCCATAAATTGTAGTTATCGTTCATGCATAACATTTCCACCCGCCGGCAACGACGACAAAAGACTGTAGAACTCAACATGTTGTTGCTCCACAGGAAATAAGCCTCTGCCGTGATTGTAGACTGGCGAATCGAGTTTGTTCTACGGGATGTTGTTTGGAAAGTAGAAACATTCAAACTGATTATCTGAATCAGATCGTCAATGCTGATAAGAATAATGAAGAATAATCATATTTTAAGTAATAATTGACGCTAACCATCTGTTCAAATGTAAAATTTTAGACAAATTCTGAGTTTCTTAGAAAGGTATTTCATCAAAAACTGTTTATTAATTTTATTTAGGGGTTTTGTTATCGCATAGATACCGGTTTGCGCTAAGTACACAACTAATTTTACGATTCGTCTTCAACTGATCAGTGCATTAGCAGTCTGCGTTGTTTTTTAACATATTAACAATTTTTTTTTTGCCCAACAAATTTTCCCGCCCTTCTACCATCCCGAAGTGTTTACCAGAGTTTCAAGGGACACGCTCGAATAGTCGAGCACCGAAAGTTTGCGGAACTACGGTTCCAGGCGATTTACTCTTCCTCTCTCTCTCTCTCTCTCTCTCTCTCCGTCTCGCTCTGTGCTCGTAACGACCGAAGAAAGCTTTTGCTAATCGTCTTATTATTAACATTGTTTACCTTCTCAGCGGGACTTGCACGCTTCGATATTCAACGTACCGTCGTGCTGCTTTGATGTGGAGGCAATCAAAGTATGTACGGAGTTAGTGGGTAGGAGAAGACGTGAGAGAGGGTGGGAAAAAGGGGACGTTGAAAAATTTAATACTTTTTATTGTCGCAGTCAGGAGGAGAATTGTTCTGATTGTGGAATGATCTTATTTGTTTAGTTGGCAGTATTCACCTTCGGCTTTTTGTTAGGGATGTTTCGTAATGTGAATATTTGAATGTTTCGTAATTGATAGTTAGGAATTCATGTATCAGTTGAAATGAAATTTCTAGTTTGAGATGCCAAAGTTATTGCGCAATCAAAGGATAAATGGCAATTGTTTCCCTTTGGGAAGTACATTTGCATCCAATTGATTAAATGCTAGTTATTTATTACTCGGAGCTTGAAACACGTTTCAACTAATGCAATGATTTGTTTACTTTTGTTAGGACGAGATTGAAAAACAGAACGAATACAACTCCGAAATGAAAACCACAAAAAAGTTACCGAATAGACGGGATTCGAACCCCGGAGTTTTCTCCTAACAGGGGAAATCATTTTGCCAATTGAACTATCCTGCATGTGAAACACACGAAGAAACAGTTCAATGGAACAGAAGAAACCGGCCATGTTCAACTGTTAATTGATAAAACAATTTCTCCGGTTTGGTTTTCTTTTCATAGTTGTATTTGTTGATCTTTTTACTAACCGGTTTTCCAGGTTTGATCAACTTTATTTTAACTCATGCGTTTAAGCCGAGCATCAATGGTAAAATAGTTGGGAATTTTAGGATCGACACGACAGTATCAAAATTCGTATTGCCAAAATCACTAGAACTTGCTTGAAAAATACTGCAATATAGACGGTTATTTAGCTATTAGAACTCAAACGCCTACAATAGTACAAATAAGTGAACTAAAGTAACTATAACTATAACTTACTTAAAAGTAACACTTTGCAATTTTTAAGTTACTAAAACGTAACGCATGTAACGCTTTTTAACGTCTATAACTTACAAAAAAGTAACGCATGTAACGCTTTGTAACGCCTATAACTAGCTAAAAAGTAACGCATGTAACGCTTCCTAACTTCTAAGACTTACAAAAAAGTAACGCATGTAAGGCTTCGTAGCGTCCATTGTAACTCGTATTACCGCAAGAATCTAACCCTTATAAAGGTTTTTAACATTCATAATTTCCATAAAATAACTTATCTGATTTGTAACCCTCAATTCTGTATAGAATGTTAAGATAAGTTAATTTAAGAAAATTACTGTATGCAACTTCTTCAATGTTTACCTTTCTGATCCCACCAAACACAGAGCATTACTTTTTTACCAAATCGATCTGATTTAGCCGTCGATGTTGATTGTTTTCCCGGATTAACCCACGATATTTTCCCATTTGGATTATAAAAAGATATCCAGTTTTCATCGTCATAATTAAATCAACAATTCGATGCAAAATTGATTTTGTTTCATCATATTTGAAGAAAAATTTCACAAGTGTTCTTTCGGTTTTCCATCTGTTTTTCATTCAATGCATGTGGCCTCAAATTTCCACACTTTTGGACTTGGTAAGAAAACTAATGCATAATTTTCCAAATCCTAAATTGGGAATTGTAGCTTACGGTTGAACCTACACAACGGTAGAAATAACTTGGCTAAAAATCTAGTTGTAATGGATTTTTTCCAATTTCCAACAAGTGTCCGGTTTAGCCCTGGTCTCCCTTATATTATGAAAACTCTTTTCTTTAGATATTTAAGTCAATTATAACTACAAAACCTACCCAAAGTCCTGTGAAAAAAGGCAAGTGTGTCAAAACATACATCCAGCAAGTTAGTTTCAAGTTTCAACGAAGCAATTAAGTTAGAAATTTGTTACCAGAGCAAGCGAGCAAACATGGAACATGGTTTTTTTCTCAATGAAGCAGAAAATTTGTATTCCCTAATTACTTTCCCGTGTGTAACAAACCCTGCTTTCCTACAACATTCGCACAGCATCCATCGTCGCACTTCTTTGGACGGCTCCATTCAACAAACCGAACCGAGTGACGTTACAAGAGTTATGACTTGCTATTTAGCATCGCCCACAGGAACACGCGAGCTGTTATTGTGCCCTCTTCTATTCGTGCTCCGTGACCGAGTCCCTTTACACACACACACATGTATACATGGGTACCGAAAAGCATCGCAGCACCAGTGATGAGGGACTTGTCGAGCCCATAATTGAGGCCGTTCATGAACCACCTGATGCAATACGGCCCACATGTACATGTAGGCTTTGGTAGAACCTTCGACCGCATTGGAGCCTGGGCTGGGCTGGGCTGAGTTGGGCTGGTCGTCTGGTTAATTGCCCCTCGGTATCCGGGTAGGAAACGACGAGGCTTACGTAATGCCGCTCCTGATCCCATCCCGAGCACGCCTTTAGTAAGTTCACCGTCTTAATGGGAGTCCAGCTGGGGCGTGAAAGAAGGGATCCCCATTCAGGAAAGAGTCTTTTAAAACTCGATGGGAAGCACGGATAGAATGCGATTTTACACCGGAGAAGGAAATTACATAAGCACACACGCTTTTGATTTACAATGGATGGGGGTTTATTCAGGACTGTCGAGAGCCAGAGACAGAGACAAGGAGAGACAGAGAGACAGAGAATCCCACAATCCGACACAAGGACGAAGTGTGTTTGCCGTAAATCTGCCGTAAGTCCGCCCCGGTACGGAACGAGGAAGAGTTAATGGAATGTTTATTAAAAGCCGGGCTTGAGTGTTTTTTTTTCTACAGCCAAGGAGGGTTAGCCGAGGATGAAATGAATTTTTCAAACATTGTTTCAAGAAAAATACTAACAATCCGAAAGTGACCGGGAGTGAAATATCTCTTTTTTTTCTTATGCTTATATAACCAGGACTAAAAAAAGAAGATCCGAGAGTTTGAAGTAATGCGGCAGTAAATTGCCTAAAGCTAGTGCTGTCCAACGTGCATGAGTCAAGGACGTTGGCATGTGAGATTGTAATTCACATGTGGGGGAGTGTGAAGTAAAATGATAGATTTAAGAAAAAAAAATCATTTTTCGACTTGTACCGTTTATGAAATTTGTAAACAATGTTGAGCCAAATTTAAGATTTTTTTTATATTTTTTTTGGATCGTCGCGCTTAAACAACGGATTGAACGTTTAAGCTCTCATAACCTTGTAATTCTGGAAACAGAAGTCGAATCCCGATAAAAATCAGTGATTTTGTATAAAAACATAATACCTTTAATTTGAATGTAAGTTCATAAAAATCGTTTGTTTACATCGTCACTTTGAATGAAATTTTTAATATTTATCACCTTACAAAATCGGAGCCGGAAATCGGATCTAGAAGAATTTTAAACCAAATTAAAGTTGTGTGTGAGATAACTTAAAAATTAATTTGTGAAAATCGGCCTTATCTCCAACAAAATCAAAAAATATTAGGGGAGACCGTGACTAGACCGGACATTTTAAATATCTTATAAGACAACAATTATTCCGATCCATGAATTAACTTAGTAAATGCGCTTTCATGTCACAGACAGACGTCTGTTAGCTGGATGACGCTGAATCAATTCAGTTTAGCGTCAATTGTGTTCATGTCAAAATGTTTTCCTTTTCTGAGTATTATCACTGAATCTTTCACGAAATTAATGGAGGACGATGTAAGATTTTTGTGAATGCCACGTTTTTTACCTAAACATTGTTTAAATAGTAATAAGATAGGTCCGTACACAAAGCATTAAAATAAATCGAATCTATAAATAGACCCTGCTGCACATTCACTAGCTTCATCCGAACACATGACAATTTTTGAATGATTTATTCTTAATAAAATGATTTTTGGCGACATACCTTATGATAAAAAATGAACCGCAATTTTCATTTTAAAATTCCCGCGCTTGTCCAATCGGTAAACTTTTATTCTCTCAACGTTGGCAACACTTTTATACACATTCTGTCAAATTTTGTCGCATATCGTACGATTAGCTTTTGTTTGGCGTCTATACAAAGAAGTTGAAAAATTTTCGTGTGGCGATTTTAGATCAGATTAAACAATTTTGTTCGGGAAAATAACTTTGGTTTAAGTCAAAAGTCATTTTGCAAAAAAAAAAATCGTTATAAAATCTTTCGACGATGCAACACAATGAACTAAATAACTCTAGTTGAAACGGATTTGGATGGAATAATTTTGTGAAATTGCTTTCGTTAAAATTACCATCGGTGAAATGACTTTCGGTAAAATGACTTATGGTAAAACGGTTTTCAATCAAACAGATACCGGTACAATGACCATAAATGAAACGTTTTCATTCGAAATGGTTTCCCACGAAACGGCTTTCAATGGAATGGCATTCGACGAAACCGCTACTGATGAAATGATATTTTTTTAAACGATTTCTTGTCGGAAACATTTTTGGTCGAACTGCTTTCGACAAAATGACTTTCGGTGAAACGGCTTTTGGTGAAACAGCTTTCGGTGAAAACGACTTTCGGCGAAATGACTTATGGTGAACGGGTTTCGGTACAATGATCTTGAGAGAAGCGCAGGGCTTGCATATTGAAGCAATGAATATGAACGAAAGGGTTTCACCATCTGTGCTATTCACACACATTCGTATGTTAGGTAGAATTCACAGCGCAACCCAAACCAGGAGAGCTGCTTCGTTCGTTCATTAGTTCATGAATATGCCCGCTTGCTGAGACCTATGCTTCATGAGGTTAGCATTGGATGAATGGTTCTCATATTGTAGATGCCTATGAGGAAACTAGTTTCATAACTTTTAGTTCCGATGAATATTAATTTAAAGAACATTGCTTTTAGTGTTTCTAGGATATATACACAGTGTAAACTGCCAAGAAACAAATTGATCGTTTTGAAAATGGGCTCAAATGCAAAATTTCTGCTATAAAATGTTTAAAGTCTGTTTGAAATGTGATCAAATTTGGTCTTGGAATGCGAACATTATGTTAAAAATGACTTCTGTAAACCCACTTTTTAAAAATAAACCGTAAACATTGCCTATATGACGTTGCTTCGCGTCTTGTAGCACACCGTGAGGCAAGGTCTTCTTTCTCGTACAATACTAACGAGAGTGAACCCTTCATTTCATTACATTGTCATGGATTGCTTAGTTCATGTGTTAACTGAGAATGAGAGCACAGACAATTTACTTGGCAAGGGGAATTGGTCTGCTCAGTAGCATATACTCTCACGCATCCAGTTTCTCTCTAATATAGGTCTCTCATTCAGCTATGTCAAGCAAAGTGTTCACAGCAGATATTTTTTGTTGCTTCGTTCGTTTGAGGATTCACAATACAAGCCCTGGAGAAGCGTCTTTCTTCAAAATAACCTCCTACGAAACGGCTTCCAATGAAACAATTTTTCACGAAAGTGCAATAATTTTTTGTGAATTTAAATGATTTTTGATTGAGCGACTTGTGTTAAAATTCGGCGTAATTGCTGTCGATGAACTAATATTCAATGTATTTACTTTTGATACCAGTACTCGAAACAGTTTTCAATAAAATGCCTTTTGGAGAAATGGTTTTAGACAAACCGACTTACTATACTATCTCTTTTAGAAAGATTATAAATTTTACGTTACAATGAGTTTTGATTAAACATTTTTATTTTTGAGCGAAATGACTATAACTTTTGCGAAATGACTCGACGAAGTAACCCAATGAACTAAATAACGCTTGATGAATGACTTTCGGTGAAATGACTTTCGGAGAAATGATTCATGGAAGAACTGCTTTCAGCTAAATGAGCTACGGTAGAATTATCTTAAGTGAAGCGGTTTTCTTCAAAATGACCTCCTACGAAACGGCTTTCAATGGAATGGCATTCGACGAAACCGCTACTGATGAAATGATATTTTTTTAAACGATTTCTTGTCGGAAACATTTTTGGTCGAACTGCTTTCCACAAAATGACTTTCGGTGAAACGGCTTCTGGTGGAACAGCTTTCGGTGACAACGACTTTCGGCGAAATGACTTATGGCGAACGGGTTTCGGTACAATGATCTTGAGAGAAGCGACTTTCTTCAAAATCACCTTCTACGAAACGGCTTCCAATGAAACAATTTTTCACGAAAGTGCACTGGCTGAAATAATTTTTTGATCGAACGACTTGTGTGAAAAATTACCTTCGGTTAAACGGCGAAATTGCTGTCGATGAACTAATTTTCAATGTATTGACTACCAATATTTCAATGTATCGATACCAGTACTCGAAACAGTTTTCAAGAAAATGCCTTTTGGAGAAATGGTTTTAGACAAACCGACTTTCGATGAAACGACTTTTGACGAAATAATTACTTCTTTTGGTAAAATTATATATTTTATTAATGATTTTTGATTAAACATTTTTATTTTTGAGCGAAATGACTATAACTTTTGGTCGAAATGGCTTCGGCGAAATGACTCGACGAAGTTACCCAATTAACTAAATAACGCTTGATGAATGACTTTCGGTGAAACGACTTTCGGAGAAATGATTCATGGAAGAACTGCTTTCAGCTAAATAAGCTACGGTAGAATAATCTGAAGCGGTTTTCTTCAAAATGACCTCCTACGAAACGGCTTCCAATGGAATGGCATTCGACGAAATGATTTTTCACGAAATTTAAAATAATTTTTGGGAACGAGAATAGCGTGATGGGTAAGGGAATGCCTTTCACGCAGCCCACCTAGGTTCGATTCCCAAGCCCGCACATAAGATCAGAAAGTTTTTCTGATCCGAAGAAACGAATGACCTTAAGGTTAAAACCTCTATAATCAGAAAAAAAAATTTTTTTGATGAAGTGAAATGATGTGGTTAAAATTACTTTCGGTGAAATGGCTTTCGATGAACAAATACCAGCCTTCCAGAACGAACTATCCGTTCTGCGACATGTTTTTTTTTGCGAAATGGCTTTCGTCGACATTAAACATTAAAAACGATACGCGAAATTATTCGTGATGAAACACTTTTCAGATATACGAGTATCGTTGAAATGATGGGTGAGCGAAGTGAAATGGCTTTCGTCGAAATGAAGAATTGTGATAGTGATTTTCATCTTAACTTAACGACTTTTGGAGAAGCGAATTCCGGTTTTCAACAAAATGATTCTAGGTGCAAATATGCAACCATGAGTCTATAGTTTAACTGTAAAAGCAAAATCTCACATTGAAACACAATATTCTCTTTGGGAAACGCCGGAATTCACATTCGCAACCCATAGTTTTCTACTTGAACATCCTTACGGGTTCTTGGAACAATATATTTTATCATTCAAAAACAAATTCGATTTCGGAAACCTCAAAATTTCCTAGAAAGTCGATTTAAAAAAACCCTTATTAATCCACCTAGTGGTGTGATAATGCCTTTCTCTTCTTTCATAACAGTCTCATGAAAATATGTTTCATACTTTTATTAAATAATTTCGGATACTAAATTTGACACCAATTGATTCAGATTGATTCGAGTAGTTCACAAAAGCATGCTTCAGTGTTTATGTCAAACAGTCGGCATCTTTTTGTTTCAACCTAGTGCTTGACATTTGCGTTGCCTATCTGTATGAGAAAAGTGATGCTAATCTAAAAAAAACCCTTTTAGTCCACTTAGTGGAATTTTCTAAATTCGACGTTTCATGCAATTCTAAGACGTTTGGTATCAAAAAAAAAAATTTCGATTTCGGATATTTCATGTACTTCCCCCTATGGTGATTGTTCAAGATCGAAAATTTTCAAACCTTAACCGTCGCACAGTGGTTCGATTCAATAAAAACGTGGACATAAATCAGTAGCTGCCAAACCGTTCTTTTAATGCATATAGTTGCTTTAAGGAAATTTTTTACAAATATATACCGCGTAATTTGATTCTATCCCTAATTGTTCATAGCCTACTTTGACAAAAAATATAACCATAACTTTTTTTTCTGAAGAGATAGAAAATTTTTTTATTTTACAAAGTTTTAGGACTATTGAAAATAACTTACTTTGTTGAATATACCGAAGGTCTAGGTCGCACCGTTTCGGATATACAAAGCGCTTTTATGGCAACCCCCTTCAAATCAGTTTTTTATTCATAACTCTTTTCGAGTTATTTTTTATGCACACTTTGTTTGGAACAATTGAAGAAAATAAAAAATCCCATATTTTGTTGAAGGTAGTACATAGATTTGTTGTTTCCTGGCAAAGTTATACACCATTTTCCCTTTTTTTACCTAAGATAAAACCTTGCATCGAAGCGAAATATGCAACTTTATGCAGCTGATTTTTACAAAATTTATGGGAAAAGATATGCTCAATGCTAAAAAAAAATCTAAGTGGAACTCGATGGAACTTTTTTAGGCCTTTTCAAAGTTAGTTTTAGTCATTGAATTATGACAACCCCCTTAAAATTAGTTTTCTATTCATAACTTGTTTCAAGTTATTTTTTAAACATACTTTATTTGGAATAATAGAAAATATAAAATCCCATAATTTTGTAGAAGGTAATGCATAGGTTTATTCTTTTCTGGAAAAGTTATACATCATTTTACCTATTCTTACCTAGCAAACCTTATACTGAAGCGATATATGCAACTTAATGCAGCAAACTTTCACAATACTAATAGGAAAATATATTCCTAATCCAATTTATTTTCCAATGAGAATATCCTGAGTACTAGTCGTGTGACTAGTACTCATTTTCACTATGTCCATGCTGAAACCATGAATGGTTAAGAAACGGAGGGCGTCACGCGCCTGCTATTTATGTAACTCACTTTTGCAGTGAGCGTAGAGATGTGCAATTCGCTCCTGAGCTCACAGCTCTTTTTTAAAGAACCGCAGCTCACCAGTTCACCGCACTGGTAAGCAGGGATGCCAGATTCACAGATTAATCTGTGTTTCACAGATTTTCAACCTTTCGCACAGATTTTCAACCTTTCGGCACAGATTCTCACAGATTTCTGAAAATAGTCACAGATTTAAACAGATTCTGAAATCGATCACAGATTTTTGAAATTGATCACAGTTTAGCACCAAAACTTACAGAGCGGTAGGAAATAGTGAGAGTTTTTAGATGGTCACAGATTTAAAAAAAATGACCTGGCATCCCTGCTGGTAAGGTGGAAACCAGATACGAGCTGAACGGATCTTCGGTTCTTGAAGAGCGGGTTATAAATGAGAAGAAATGTGTGCATGAGCTTTTGTTCGTTCTTCCAAATGTGCATCTATCCTTCTTTAACAGATTGAATGAGTCGTTGTCAATAAGAAATTTTACCTCTCACTCAGTAGGCTAAGGGACATTCAGGGATGCCACTTTTGCAGATATTCTCAAATATGACATAATAATAATTCACAGGCAAGTTAGTTCGCATAGCATTGTTCTTTGTGCATCAAAGATTTCGATCATGCATATGGAAGAAAAACGGAGTAAGAAAAACGGCGCTCGAAACAAACCTTCAGTTCAATTTTAATGAGCCGATGAGCTGATACATTGATTCAATTCCCTTTAGTGAGCTCGGTTCGGTTCGGAGCTGTTCACCGGTATGAGCTGCTTCGCACATCTCTAAGTGAGCGTTGCACGATCAATATATCATCTTAAAAAACGTGTTGCTTCACGATAACTCAATTTATTTACACGTTTAAAAATTAAATCTTTTCGTAAAGGTTTGTACTTTTACAATACTTTGTTATATTTTGTTCGGAAAACATTTTCCCATTTTTTTAATATGTATTGAACTTTTGAATTTTTCGGATTTTCAATATTTAAAACTAACTTTGAAAAGACCTAAAACATTGCATCGAGTTCCACTTAGATTTTTTCTAATATTGTTAATTGTCAAAAAGTAAACAAAATAATAATCACAACATTTTGTTTAAGCTGCGCGTGCAAGCATGAGCTTGTTTATGCGTATTTATGCGCACTTTGTAGTAGATACTTAGGTAATAGAGGTAGATTCTACGTAGATAAAACCAAAAAAACTATTTTTAAAATTAAGTGAATATATCTCAAAAATATTTTTTTTGCATTATTTATATCTTCAGCAAAAATACTTCAAATGTTTTTTTCTTCGAAATGAGATAGAAAAAAAATTTATGAAAAAAAAATATTTTTTTTCGAAATTGGTACTACCTCCTTAACAAAAATTAAGGTGCCACTTTCAAATGAAGCGTAATATAATCTTGTAAAACTTCTTCGAAAACACGTTAGCTCTTAAAAATCAGTGAAAGTCAGTACAGACTTTTGACCGTCTTTTTCCAGTTTTGGACCACTGTGCGTCGGGCAGCACCTCTTACCCAAATCTGATTCGGCTCAAATTTTGTATGGGGACTTTTTTTTCGAAGTGCTAAAACTTTTGAGTACCACCGCCTTACAAAACTAGGGGGGATCCCAAAATATTCGCACCCTTATATATATTAGAGCGGTACAAAACAACGTTTTTTGTCGGTTACGTAACTTATACCATCATATCTCCGGAACCAGAAGTCGCAGTCATTTGATCTTCGAACTTCATCAAATGCTCAACAGTAGCTTTCAAATGAGCCTAAGATTGTTGAAATCGGTTTAGTCATCTCTGAGAAAATTGAGCACGTTAAAATAGCTTCGAAAAGTGCACACACACACACACACACACACACACACACACACACACACACACACACACACACACACACACACACACACACACACACACACACACACACACACACACACACAGAGAGAGAGAGAGAGAGAGAGAGAGAGAGAGAGAGAGAGAGAGAGAGAGAGATTTTCGAACTCGTCGAAATGAGTCGAATGGTATATAACACTATGGGTCTCCGATGCTCCGTTCGAAAGTCGGTTTTTCCAGTAATTCTAATACCTTTCAATAGAGAAAGGTAAAAATCTTAGATGAGACTAGATCTCAACTTTTCACGCAATTCTTAATTCCTGAGACTTTTGGCATCTGGAAATCTCACGTACCCAAGCACTACAGCTTAACAAAATTAGAGATGGCCCTAAAATATTTGCACCCTAGTAAACATCTCGTTCCAATAAAAATTGTTGTTCCGCAGGGTACTAATATAGGACCATTGTTGTTCCTCTTGTATATAAATGATACAGGTAGTACCATATTCAAGACTAGACTACGGTACTTTTTTTAGACAGAGATTAAACGAAATTTGTATATTGTTATCGTTATTTATGTGTGTATAAATATAGTTAAACTTCAACAGTTTTTTCTTATTATCAGTTAGTTTTAGTATTCATTGTGGATCCCTTAAAAAAGATTCAATTCCACTGGGAGTAAATAGTTTTTTTTAAAGATAATATATCCTTCTCCGCCGGTTAAGAGCAGGGGTTTCTTTATAGAGCTTTTTGGTGTGGGGGAGTGTGATAGGCAAATTGAAAAAAAAATTGGACAAAAAAACAAACTCAAAAAGTTTAGTGCAGTTTACTTGAACAGAAAAAAAACAAGTTTAAAAAATAAGATGAACCTAAAAACCTGGGACGCACTGTTTTCTGAGGATTCGGAACCGTGAGTCCAACGTTCAAATTATAGAGTTCGGAAAAAGTTCATTTTTTGCTTTTCGAAGATCCGGCCAGAAGTCAAATTGGTCTCCATCCGTGCAAAATCATTCGCGAATTTTATCGGTTGACAATGAGTCAGACAGAGAGAGAGAGAGAGAATGAGAGTAAGCTAATCGAATCAATCTATACCTGACAAGTTACTACGTAAAGCTACTGTATGTTCTAACGGAGTCTAATCTGTTGAACATTCAACGCAGAATACATCAAGAAACCGATAGCCATGATGGCGGCACCCAACGCGGATATCGGGAATCAGTTCCGGCTAGAACTGGCATGTTTTGTAACATGTCTTCGATGAAGGTACGCGCGATAACGATTATCAGCGGAAAGGGAGTTTGATAGAATGAAACAAAAAAAAAGAAAACAACAACAACAGAACAATTCACAGCACTCCAATCAGATTCCATTATCGATTATCACGCCGGTTTTTTTTTGCAATTTAATAAGCAGTTCTCGGACTCGTAGGTGTTTTGGTGGCAGCACTCTTCGGTGACACTCAAAAGCGAAAGCGGCAGTTTGGCGACAAGAAATGTCACTTGCTCGCGCGGCGTGTTCAAATTTCGGATGTCTGCAAATGAAATGTTTCATTTTTATCGATATTCCGATAGCAAGTAGCATGACTTTTTCGGGCATGTTATCGGATGGAATTGATTTTTATTTTTTGTTTCGAGTGATAAGACTTCGATACCGAACCAGTTTCGGTCTAAATGTTGAATGTTTCCGATTAGTACGTAATCAAAGGTGACTCGCCATGGCTGCAACAAGTGCCGTTGTTTGGTTGTTTCTGCTGCTAGGAACAACCAACCATTTCCTAGTGGCGACGACGTCGGCGATGGAAAATCCTAGCGAATTCTACACGTCCGTGGTGAACATGGAACATCTGTTGGACAGCGAACAGGCCATCCTGAAGAGGTTGGACAAATATATTCGGTTGTCGGAGGAGAAAATAAAGTTCCTGAAAAAGCAACTCGCCAAACTGGAGAGTGACGTCGAAGGTGCCTCGAAGAACCGGATCTCCTTCCTATCGAATCCGATCAATGCATTCCTGATGACGAAACGGTTGGTGACGGATTACGGAAAGATCGATGAATTCATGAAGATGGACGTGGGTGTGTCGTTGATTGATAACTCAACGATGCTACCGACGTACGACGACTACTGGGGTGTCGCGGAAGCACTGGGAAATCTCCAGCACGTCTATCAGCTCGATACGGCCGAATTGGTTACGGGCCGAGTTCGTGGTAAGATCACCGGGCGGGAATTGACAGCCGATGAGTGTTTTCGGGTTGGTTCGGCGATGGGTCTAGCGAAACAGTTCAAGTACTCGATTTTGTGGCTGGAGGAATCGCTTCGACGATGGGAATGGGAAGATTCGCCGGGAATTAGCAAGTCGGAAATTCTGGATTTCCTATCCTACTCACTGGCCGAGGATGGTCACTATGAGGAGGCACTGAAGCGAACGAATGAACTGCTTAAAATTGTACCTGATCATGCCAATGGTCTAAATAAGAAGAAAGTTGTGGAAGAATGGCTGGAACACGTCAAACTGCACGGACCAAAACCGAGCACCGACGTCGATCGAGGATTGTACGAGGCCCTGTGTCGAGGAGATCACCAAAGACCGATCGCTGATTGGTCCAAGATGCGTTGCCGGTACGAGTTCGGCAGGACTCCCTTCCTTCGGATTGCTCCGTTCAAACTGGAAGAGGTAAGCTTCGACCCGCTGATTGAAGTTTACCACGACGTGTTGTCCGACAAGGAAATCGAGAAACTGTTGTCATTGGGTAGACCGAAAATTAGACGATCGATGGTCGGTGAGAACAGTAACAAGGAAGTGTCAAAGTCCCGAACGAGTCAGAACGGTTGGCTGGATGACGGTGAACATCCGTTGGTGCGAACGGTGACCCTTCGGACGATGGACATCAGTGGTTTGGATGATAAAGGATTCGAGTCACTGCAGATTAACAACTACGGTATCGGAGGTCACTATCTTCCGCACTACGACTGGACACGACCGGATGGTGACAAACCAGTGTACGAGGAATTGGGTTTAGGAAATCGAATCGGCACGGTGATGTATTATGTGAGTGTAGAAATTCAACGTCCGATGCGTGGATTGATGATCGATTAAATCTTTTCCTGAATTGTAGCTTAGTGATGTCGAACAAGGAGGAGCAACCGTTTTCCCTCTGCTTGGAGTGGGTGTGTTCCCGAAGCGAGGATCGGCCATTTTCTGGTACAACCTACATCACAACGGAACCGGAGACGAGCGAACGCTGCACGGTGCCTGTCCGGTTCTGATCGGTTCCAAATGGGGTATGTGAAACTAATCGAATCGTGGCACGACATCGATTTATTTTTATTTTTTCTTTGTTTTAGTCGCCAACAAATGGATTCACGAATACCATCAGGAGTTCCGGAGACCTTGTGAATTGCAAGCGGAAAAAATATAGCAAATATATAACACATGAGATACGGTTTTTTGTCTATAAACTGAATGCCTAAACTGACCGTCTTAAATAACATGCACCAATATGTCTTCCTCATAGTAGTCAATTAAAAATACCAAAGGCTTATTACCATCAACCAATCAATAGTCGTAAGCCTTCGTATTTCTATGCATTGGTTTTGCATGATACGCTTTGTGCGGTGATTATTTCAATTCATGCGTTTGGAATTTTGCGGCGCCTTATTTTGGCACTGAATTTTACCTTAATGCTCGTTCATACCAAACATATTTGAAAACTTAAACTTTGAGTTATTTTCTGATATCCCATACTACTGAAAATTTTATCATAAATTTCTGAACATATTTCCGATGGTGTGGAGAAGGAATTATGTTTATTTAAAAGATATTTTTATTCAGGCCTATTTGCATACAAGCTTTTACATGGCCGATTGAGCCGATTTTTTAAATAAAAGATTTTTTTGAATTGGATCTCGTTGTCACCCTTTTTCTAGAGGGAGAGGAGCTTCCATTTCCCTCCTGTGAGGATTGAGGGGCACTTTGTTCGTGGCTCGTCTCGTCATCCATTGCTGCATCGGTGGTATTGTTGTTGGTTTCCGCCTTCTTTTCGTTTTCCTCATTGGTCGCAGTCGCAGAGTTCGTTGCTAGTTGCTGTAGTTGCGCCTGATTGTACATTGATTGCAGTTGCTGGGTTGGTTGGAGGGTGAGTTGTTAACTGCAGCTGGTGTATTTTGTTCTATAGAGGATACTGATGGTTTCGTTGAAGGGGATGCTTCATTGTTGTTGATGGCTGTCACAGGTGTACTAGGGTTGCTTGGGGTTGATGTGAAGAAAGCACCGTTGTTCTTTGGTGTAGTTGTCTCCTTGTCCAGTTTATCACATGGCTTACCGTAGTGAACAGCTTTTTGGCAATATTGACATGTGGCCATCTGATTGTCATAGGTAACAAGTGATTTGCACGGAATTCTTGTATCTTGACCGAAAGTCACATAAGAATGTACACTGGAATCTTTTATGCGAATTTACGTACCGCATAAAAAAAAATCGCATAACTCTGAAAATTCGCATAAAAAAAAACCGCAAAACTCTGAAACTTTCAAGATGCATTTGCTCCTTAAGCAAACCTTCAAGTTCTCGTATCGAAGGTCGAATTTTGCACTGCCTGAAGTCAACAACAATTGTATTCTTTCGTGTCGGCGGTAGCTTTTGTTCGTTTGATTCACTCATTTCGAGGTCTATTGTTCACTACTGAAAAATGTGTTGTACTAGTGATTTTCTCAAACTCAGTCCAGCAAAAAACTTCAAATCGAGCCCTACACTGGAAAAAAAATCGATTTTAAAATAGTAGTTAATTTAGAAAAAAAACACCATTTTGATTTTAATGAAATTTTGTCCCAAGAGAGGAAATGGACACTCTTGAAGACAGCAAAAATTCTGATAGGTATATAAATAAGCTTTCTCCGTTTTCTAACAGATGGCGTAGCTTGATATTTATGTCAGTCCGTACCTTTCCAAATATGTATTGGAAAGGTCGAACAGTTTCAGAATCAGTATGTGTCAGGCGCGAAACCAGAACATTTTTTCGGAGAGGGTTTCAGGACAAGATAATTAGTTTCCGTTCCATAATTACATACATTTTTTTTTTGGATAAGATAGAAATATTTTTCATTCTATAACTGACTTAAATATGACGAGTTTCGCGCTAAATCATATTTACAGTTGACAAAAATTTCTCAGATTTGAATGAAACCCTCTAGACATGTAGACTTTGGTGGTCCTAAAATGTCACATTGCATACTTCATATACTCAAAATTTATCTGGACTGTCTTTTGAAAAGGGTCAAACTTTTTTTTAGACTTTTTTGTTCAAATAGTCGACGAAAATTGACAAAGCCTACAAAAAAATATCATGCCATTGATTTTCACAAAATCAGTCAAATTTTCCAATGAAAATATTGAAAAACTTCCATATCGAAAAAAAAAATTGAAAAGATTGACTTTAAAAAATTTAAAATCAATTTACATAAAAAAAATTTTACAGTGTCTTTTTATCGGAAACTTAATCTAAACAAAAAGCCATAATGATCCAAAAATATCAATTTGTGAGAAGATTTCCCAGAATACTGGTTACCCGATATTTGCAAAAAATAATCAATAATGGACAAGAAAAAGTTTTAGGTGGGAACACCCTTTTTCCTTAAATCTGCCCACCTTACAATACATGGACGGTTGGAAGGGACCATAATGGCCTACCTTGGGACAAAGTTTTATTGAATTCGAACGTGATGTTTTTTTTTAATTTTGAAAACCGATCTTGTTTTCAGTGTAGAATTCGAATAGAGAAATTTCGGACAAAATTGTATTCGGAATTGGCAGCACATAGACTTTACCACAAAAAGCCACTTTGCTCACGTTATTTTTCCAAAATTGATGAAAACAACTAGACAATTTTACCAATGTTTTGCAAATTATTGGAATAGAAAAATGAAAAATCATACAAAAAAATTGTTGTACTGGTGATGTTCTCAAAACAAGTCTAATTCTCGAATGAAAATAATGAAAATATTACTAATCAAATTTTACACTAAAAAAAAAAATTATTTTAAAAATTTAAAGTCAAATAAAAAAAACGCCATTCTTTATTTGAATGATTTTTTTTCCAAACATAGATAATTATGTTCCCTAATAACCTAAAACTAAAACTTTTTCTGACAATTATACTTTCCAGTTCGGTTTCACATCTCATCCAAGTCAGTCGATAAACCAAAACCGCTTACGTTCGGGACAGAAGAAGCAAAGTATAGTATTGTGTAGTGAACAATAGAACGATCTCGAAATGAGTGAACCAAACGAACAAAAGCTACCGCCGACACGAAAGAATACAATTGTTGTTGACTTCAGGCAGTGCAAAATTCGACCTTCGATACGAGAACTTGAAGGTTTGCTTAAGGAGCAAATGCATCTTGACATTAAACGTGTGCATTTACTTCAATGCAATAAGACAAATAATGTTGTTTACATCCAGTTTTATAAAGAATTGGATGCAATTCAATTCGCAAAAGACAGTAACAATGTGCACTATGTGGAGCACGAGAACATTAAGTACAACATTCCAGTATATATGGAAGATAGTGCTATAGAAGTGCGTGTGCATGATCTTCCCTCAAGCGTCATCGATCATTATATTCGCAAAACCATGTCCCAATACGGAGAGATTCTCTCTATCGAAAAAGAAAAGTGGAAGAATTTGGTATTCTATTCTATTCGCTTGAGGAGGCCTATACCTTCTTATGTGACTTTCGGTCAGGATACAAGAATCCCGTGCAAATCACTTGTTACCTATGACAATCAGATGGCCACATGTCAATATTGCCAAAAAGCTTTTCACTACGGTAAGCCATGTGATAAACCGGACAAGGAGACAACTATACCAAAGGACAACGGTGCTTCCTTTACACCAACCCCAAGCAACCCCAGTACACCTGTGACAGCCACCAACTACAATGAAGCATCCCTTTCAACGAATCCATCATCATCCCCTATAGAACAAAGTACACCAGCTGCAGTTAACAACTTACCCTCCAACCAACCAGCAACTGCAACCAATGTACAACAAGGCGCAACTACAGCAACTAGCAACGAGATCAACAACAATACCCCGGCAATGGATGGCGAGACGAACCACGAACAAAGTGCCCCTCAATCCTCGCAGGAGGAAAATGGAAGCTCCTCTCCCCCTAGAAAAAGGGTGACAACGAGATCCAATACAAAAAAAAATTTTATCTGAAAACTCAGCTAAATCGGCTTGTACGCAAATAGGCCTGAATAAATTATCTTTTAAATAAAAAAAATATACTTTCTGTAAATATCGGGCAACTAGCAACGGTGAAATTTCCTCCCAATTTTAATGGAATCTTAAATGCTTATGACTTTCAGGTCAGTTTAGTTTTGAATAAAAAGATACCGGATAAAAACTCAGTTTGGACAAGAAATAGTTTTTGTTCGAAAAACTTTTTTTTCTTGAATGTACGTACGATCGGTTGATAGAGAACTTAATCACCAATCTTGGGACAAAATTTTATCAAAATCAATAACGGGTTTGTTTTGTAAATCGATTTAAAATTTTAAATAATTTTTTTTCAGTGTAGGACTCGATGAGGATTTGTTTCAGCTCTTTGAAAAAATAGGTTAAAAATGTTTAGCTCTTTTCAAAACATAGTCTGGATCAATTTTGGAAAAAAAACAAAGTATGCAAAGTGACTTTTTGACCCAAAGTTTACACACTCATAAAGTTTTATTCAAATCAGAGACGGTGCTGCCAACATTTGTTCGCGTTGGCCTGAAATACGTCATACGAGGTCTGTTCAAAAAGTTCCCGGAATTTTTTAATTGCGCGCGTCTGGAGAGTCCGGTGGTCAAAAATTTTGTTTTATTGTGTTGGTACATATGTCCCTAATGTATGGTGAAATTTTCAGCTGTATTCATTGTTTACATTCTGTCTTGTAGCGGCTGGTGTAGACGTGTTTTTTTGAGCTCGGCGATTTTTGTTAGTTTAAACAATGGAAGAATTGAAGAGTCAAAGAATTTGTATTAAATTTTGCGTGAAAAATGAAATAAAGTGTAACCAAGTGTGCGAAATGTTACAGAGAGCCTACGGTGAGTCTGCTATGAAAAAAAAACAAGTGTTTACGAGTGGTATAAGCGTTTCCAAGATGGCCGCGAAGACGTTGAAGACGACGAACGCTCCGGTCGACCCAGCACGTCAATAATCGATGAAAATGTGGGAAAAGTGGAAAAAATGATTATGGATGATCGCCGAATCACTATTAGAGAAGTTGCTGATGAAGTTGGCATATCAGTTGGCTCATGCCATCATATTTTTTCAAATGTTTTGGGCATGAAACGAGTGGCAGCAAAATTCGTTCCAAAACTACTGAATTTTGATCAAAAAAACAAACGCATTACAAGACTTTACTCATGCCCCAACCTCCTTATTCACCAGATATCGCTCCGTGTGATTTTTTCCTGTTCCCAAAGTTGAAGAGACCCATGAAAGGACAGCGTTTTTCATCGATTGAAGAGATAAAGGCAGAATCGCTGAGAGTGCTACAGAGCATTACAAAAAGTGACTATCAGGGGTGTTTCGAAGACTGGAAAAAACGCTGGCATAAGTGTATTATATCTAGGGGGGATTACTTTGAAGGGGACCATATAGATGTAGACGAATAAATAAATATTTTTTTAGAAAAATGAGAATTCCGGGTACTTTTTGAACAGACCTCGTATGTATATAGAGAAGAGTTTCCATAACATAATTATTTTTTTTAAGTTTCAGGAGGGATTTGAACCCTAAATTGCCCTCGGCATCATAAAGCTAAAGCAGTGTGCCTTGTATTAAATACAATTTTGAATGAAAAATATTTTAAAATCGATTTTTTTCAGTGTAGGATTAGATAAAACCAATAGCACCAATGGAACTTTCGGGACATGTGAACTTTGTCATAGAAAGGCATTTTGCATACGGTGTATTTCCAAAATTGACGAAGAATCTCTTTTAAAAAGGATCCAACTTTATTGTCAATTTTGTCAAATGGTTGTAGTCGAACGATGGTACATCCAACAAAAATGTGTATACAAATACTGAAAAAAATCCTACACTGGAAAAAAAGATTTTAAAAAATTTTTTAAGTCGATTTACAAAAAAAAAACAATATTTTTGAATTTAATGGAATTTTGTTTCAAGAATTCATGTTCTTTAGCAACCGTTCATACACAACAAATTGGCACTAATAAAGGGAAAACAGTTTTTCAAAAAACGACTGACTTTTTTTCTGAGTATCTTTTTCATGGAAAACTAAACTAAACTGAGAGTCAAAATCATCCGAGAATTTAATGACGCTCAATTTGTAGGGAGATTTCACCCCACAGTTGCAAAAAGTATCAGTGCAGTACAAGAAAAAATTTTCCTTGCATGTTCCCATCTTGCAATTTAAGGAGAAGAGAACTAGTATAATAGTTTTGAATAGTCACCATTTTAGCACCATTTCCTGCCAATCTCATCTTCAAATGCGAAATCCGATGATGCGAAAGAAATCATGTGACTTTTAGATTTCAGTGTGGAAGTAAGCTTCCTGTGTTTGCCAAAAGATGACACCACCGGTAGGATTACGGGCAGAAATATACGATTTTTGGAGTCAAATTAAACGATCAATTAAATCCGGATAGGTGATGGATTTCAGCCGTTTTTTTTAAATAGGAAATGGAGCATTCAAGTGAAGACGACCTAGGACTAAGTGAGCAAATTTCTGAAAATAATTTACGTAACCGTAGCTTTAAATTTCGAATGCAAACCTTTTAAGAAACACTCTCGAGCAATGTCCGGTAATTCGACTGACTATTTTCCGTCTTTAATCTTCGGGGGATTCTCCAGAAGGGCGCACCACTCAACGCATGTTGACAAAAAACATCGTCGTCATCAGGTCGAAGTTGATGTTCGATTTTCGATAACCGAAATCAAACTGGGTTTTTCTCGTCGATCTTAAATTAGCGTTGTGAGTTCCCTTTATCGCTGAATTAATTTATTGTTCTGGAGATTAGAATGCAATGTCGCATGGCTTATCTGAGGCGACCGGTACCGTTTGGGGCCCAATCAGTACATTCAGTACTAAAACGACAATGGCAGCAAGTCGTCGCGTCGTCACGTTGCTGGTTCTGCTAGGGGCAACCCTTCAGAAGGCGAAAGCGGAAGAAAAACCCGGTGAATTCTACTCGTCCTTGCTGAGCATGGAACATTTGTTGGACAGCGAGAAAACGATCCTAAAACGACTGGAACAGTTCATTCGATTGTCGGAGCAGAAAATAGAGTTCCTAAAAGGGCAGCTAGCAAAGTTGGAAAGTGACATCGAAGATACTTCGAAGAACCGGATTGCATTTCTATCGAATCCAATCAATGCATTTCTGATGATGAAACGCCTTGTGGTAGACTATGCCCGAATGGATGAATACATGCAGTCGAATGTGGGCGTGTCGTTGATTGATAATTCAACTATCCTACCGGCCTATGAAGACTACATGGGAGTGGCAGATGCAATTGCCAATCTTCAGCACGTCTATCAGCTCGATACAGTCGAGCTGGCTGCCGGAATAATTCGTGGCCAGTCCACTGTCAGAGAGTTGACAGCCGATGAATGTTTCAGTATCGGTGCGGTCATGGGTCAAGTGAAACAATTCAAGTATTCTGCTTTTTGGTTAGAGGAAGGACTTCGACGATGGGACCTGGAAGAGAAGCCTGTGGTAAGTAAGCAGGAAATTTTGAATGTTTTGTCCTACTCCCTGGCAGAGGAAGGTCACTATGAGGAAGCAATGAAACGAACGGATCAATTGCTTGAAATGATCCCGAATGATGTTGGCGCTCTTCAGAAAAAGGAAGTTCTAGAACAATGGCTGCAGTACGTTGAAGAGCATGGACCAAAGCCGAGTACCGACGTCGATCGAGGATTGTATGGGGCACTATGCCGGGGAGAGCACCAAAGACCGGTCGCTGACTGGTCCATGTTGCGATGCCGGTACGAATCCAGCAAGACTCCTTTTATTCGGATTGCTCCGTTCAAACTGGAAGAGGTAAGCTTCGACCCGCTGATTGAAGTTTACCACGATGTGTTGTCCGAAGAGGAGATCGAAAATTTACTGTATTGGGCAAAGCCTAAAATTAGGCGCTCGAAGCTGGGCATGAAAGAAGAAGTGTCAAACTCAAGAATTAGTCAAAACGGTTGGTTGCGTGACGGTGACCAGCCTCTAGTAAGGACAGTGACCCTTCGAACGATGGACATCAGTGGTTTGGACGATAAAGGCTTTGAGGCGTTGCAGATCAACAACTACGGCATCGGAGGTCATTACCTACCGCACTATGACTGGGCACGACAGGATGGCGATGTTCCGCCGTTTGAGAAAATTGGATTAGGAAATCGAATCGGCACGGTGATGTATTATGTTAGTGTAGAAATCGACGCCCGATGCATGGAGTGATCCCTTGAACTCTTCTTCTGAATTGTAGTTGAGTGACGTCGAACAAGGAGGAGCAACCGTTTTCCCTGTACTTGGAGTTGGTGTGTTCCCGAAGCGAGGATCGGCCATTTTCTGGTACAACCTACATCATAACGGAACCGGGGACAGAAGAACGCTGCACGGGGCCTGTCCGGTATTGCTCGGATCCAAGTGGGGTATGTGACCGGGTTTAAATTGGGAGACATGATCAATACAAATAAAAATTTTCTATATTCTAGTTGCCAATAAATGGATCCACGAATACCACCAGGAGTTCAGACGACCTTGTGAACTACATTCCGGAATACAGGAACAAATAAATGACACATGAGACACAATACGAATCTATTTCGATGAACTTTACTCACTAAGTAGCAGTATCTGGATATTAAAAAACAGTCTATTTTTTCGTTTGCTGCAACCTTTCCTGGTGGAAGGTGTTCAGCCCTCTTGTCTCAAATAATTTCCCCTTTTCATGTATTTACAATCGGTTCAACCCGCCACGTTTGGCCTAAGACTATTTCAAATTTCGTCGTGCACAGCCTACTATAAATTTCTTCCAGTTGAGTGGAGAAATCTTCCTCAATCCTCTTCTCATTCAAGCGGTGCACGTTAATGACGATGAAGTTGAAGAAAAGTTCCTCTCAGTTTCGAAGAGTTTCCGCTTAACTGGAGCCCAAAACTTCTCTATTGGACCAAGTCAAGGAAGGTTTGATGAATTGGTTATTTTTTTTGGTATATATTTGAGCTATGGTACCTTACATCTGTTCAGTACGAAATTCGTATAGTGACAAAATGCCAAATCAAGCCAAACGTGGCTTCTGATTAATGGTAACGACTGCATTCGCAGACTTTCTCTTTCGTACACAGTACAACTTTTAGATTTTCGATCACAACTACATATGGCTTGCCAAATCAAATTCTTCTTCGGGAATTCGAACACCCTCTTTGTCCGGAAATGTTCGCCATAGCGTTCCTTCGCATTGCGGTATAAAAAACCTAACCCGGAACTATTTGAAGTCTTCGAGCACGTATATGTTGTAGTGCATTATGTGTCAGGATAATTCGGCGAACGCCATTTCGCCGAAAGCCGTTTCACTGAAAGAGACAATTCGCAGAAAGGGTTATTTCACTGAATCGTACAATTTTCTTAACATCGTAATTGGAAATAATTTCAAATAAAGAAAAATGAAAGATGATAGTGTTTACACCCGTTTTGTTGACCTCCAATTGTATTTCTGAAATATCTCATATTTAAAACAACGGGTAATTTCATTTCCACGCATTTATTTCAGAAAAAATATTCTTTTGGTTAATTTTTGTAGGTTGATTCCTGATTTCGAGAACGAGAAATGTTGACTTTATCAGCTACTGTTTCGCTAATGTTCGCGATACTTTTCGTTTACTTAATGCGAATGAAAAAATATCTAATTCGGTTTTGCCACATCGTATGCTGTCCAACCGTCGCTACCGCTCGTTTGGATCTGACTAAAGCAAAGAAACCTAACTTAAAAGATTAACATTCCTCTAAGATTCCCTAATGGTCCTACGCTATTCTGGTCAGATTTAGCCTCGTGTCATTACTCGAAAGTTGTCGGCTAATGAGATCAACTTGGTGCCGAAGAACTTCTATACCCGGAACGGCCAATTCAAAAATATTGGGCCATCAGGAAGCTGACGCTTCAGAAACATCCTGGGGAAGGATAATTGGAGGAAGATATAATGACAAAATGGAAAAATGTTGGTCTAAGCGTTGTACAACACCCGATGAGTATTGTTGAAAGGAAGGTTCGTGCATTTGATTATGGTACTAAAATTGAATAAATCGATCATGGAAAAAGTTACATAATATTGTTGATTTGATTTCCTAAACGTTTGAAGAATGCCTGAATTTCACCGAATATATTCTGATTATGCAATTTGATCTCGTACACTTTTTAGGATCTAAAAGGTGTCTTGGGCTACACGCTTCTCTAGTTAGGCGGCGTGCCTGTAAATATTGATCGCTATCGACAGCAAATGATGAAATTGCTTGGAAAACGACCAACATTCTCCAGAAGACAAGAGAAGGTAAAGTTGCAGCACGACAACGCCTCAACACACACTACTAAAGCGTTCAAAAATATCAAATTCCGAGCTCACATACGAACATTAGCCTCAAATGTCATACTCCCCCAACTTGGCCCCTTCCGACTGTCATACGATTCTATCGATTTTTCACAAACTTCCTGAGCAGCACTTCTCTGTAGAGAAGATCGGATAAGCTTTCTATTTTACGAGAACCAGACCCGATCGAAAATAAAAAACCTGACCCGAACCCAATTAAAATTAAAAGATCTTCACCTGTACCCGATCCGAGACCGAAGAATATTTTCCCGTATTCGAACCTCACCCGTGCCTTTTTCGGTTCGAGTATCGGGTATCGAGAATTCCCGAAACCCGACCACATTTTTGAACACTAACCCGATTCGGGTAAGAATACCCGAAACCTACTCATCTCCGTTCCGTTAGTTTTCAATTGATTGCTCGTTTTTTTTCGAGAACTTCATACGAAGTTAATGAAAAACTCCTTTTAAATAAGTTTGAAAACATATCGAAACCTTATGGACAATTTGTTGCTAATTAGTTACGGTAGTTTTTAATATGTTGCACTTTTTTTCGAGAACATCGCTGAGTTCATATGAAGTTAACGAAGCACTCTTCCTAAATAAGCTTAAAAACAAAAAGAAACCCAATAATTTGTTGCTAAATAGTTACGGTAGTTTTAAATATGTTGCTCATTTTTTCGAGAACTTCGCAAAGTTCATATGAAGTTAACGAGCACCCCTTTTAAGTTAGTTTGAAAACAAATCAAAACCCAGTGGATAATTTGTTGCTAATTAGTTTCAGTAGTATTCAATTTGTTGCTCATTTTTTTTAGA
The DNA here is from genome assembly GCF_030247185.1 of Malaya genurostris. NCBI lineage: Eukaryota > Metazoa > Arthropoda > Insecta > Diptera > Culicidae > Malaya > Malaya genurostris. The sequence continues at coordinate 152,113,579 of NC_080570.1, forward strand.
GAAAATCGCTGAGCTCATACAAACTTAACTTAGCACCTTTCTCAAATAAGTCTGAAAACAAATCGAAACCTAGTGTATAATATTTTGCTATTTAGTTACGTTAGTTTTAAATTTGTTGCTCACTACTTTTTTAACTTCGTTGAGTTCATACGAAATTTACGAAGCGGCCTTCTTAAATAAGTTTAAAAACAAATCGAAACCCAGTTAATAATTAGTTACTAATTAGTTACGGTAGTTTTTAATTTGTTGCTTATATTTTTTCTAGAACTTCTCTGAATTTATACGAAGTCAACGAAGCACCCTTCCCAAATAAGTTTGAAAACAAACCGAAATTTAATGGAAAATTTGTTGATAATTAGTTACGGTAGTTTTTAATTTGTTTCTCATTTTTTCGAGTACTTCGCTGAGTTTATATGACATTAATGAAGCACCCCTCATAAATAAGTTCGAAAACAAATCGAAACCCAGTGTATAATTTATTGCCAATTAGTAACGGTAGTTTTTAATTTGTTGCTCATTATTCTTCGAGAACTTCGCAAAGTTCATATGAAGTTGACAAAGCACCCCTCTTAAATATGAGCATGAACTTAGTGAGGCACCCCTCACCGATGATAACGCAAATAGGTGAATAATTTGTTGCTAAATTGTTGCTAATTAGTTACGGTGACTTTGAATTTGTTGCTCAATTTTCTTTAAATTTTTTGAGTGCTTCGCTAACTTCATATAAACTTAGCGAAGTACTCAAAAAAATTTAAAAAAAATTGAGCAACAAATTCAAAGTTACCGTAACTAATTAGTAACAAATTATTCACTAGGCTTCGATTTGTTTTGAAGCATATTTGGAAAGGAGGCTTCGCTAACTTCATATGAACTTGGCGAAATACTCAAAAAAATAAAAAAATAAATCGAGCGATTTGTTTTGAAGCATATTTGGAAGGAAGGCTTCGCTAACTTCATATGAACTTAGCGAAGTACTCGAAAATATAAAAAAAATTGAGCAACAAATTCAAAATTACCGTAACTAATTAGTAACAAATTAGCAACAAATTATTCACCTGTTTATGTTATCATCGGCGAGAGGTGCCTCGCTAAGTTCATGCTCATCTCTTAAATGAGTTTGAGAATAAATCGAAACCCAGTGCATATTTGGTTGCTAGTTAGTAACGGTATAAATGGTTGCTTATTTTTTTCGATAACTTCGCAGAATAAGTTTGAAAACAAACCGAAACTTAGTGGAAATTAAGTTGCCAATTAGTTACGGTAGTTTTTAATTTGTTGCTTATTTTTTTTCGAGTACTTCGCAAAGTTTATATGAAGTTAACGAAGCACTCCACTTATACAAGTTTGAAAACAAATCGCAACCAAGTGAATACTTTGTTACTGATTAGTTACGAAAGTTTTCAATTATTTTCTTCGAGAACTTCGCTGAGTTCATATGAAGTTAACGAAGCACCCGACTTAAATAAGTTTGAAAACAAATCGAAACCCAGTGGATAATGTGTTGCTAATTAGTTACGGTAGTTTTTAATTTGTTGCTCAACTTTTTTTTTTTTCGATAACTTTACTGAGTTTATATGAATTTAACGAAGCACATCTTTTAAATACGCTTAAAAACAAATCGAAACTTATTTTTTAGAGGAAATCGCTGATTTCATACGAAGTAAACGAAGCACCACTCTTATATAAGATTGCAAGCACATCGAAACCCAGTGAATAATTTGTTGCTAATTAGTTACGGTAGTTGTTAATTGGTTGCTCTTTTTTTTCCAGAACTTCGCAAAGTTTATACGAAGTTAACGGAGCACCCGTTATAAATAAGTTTGAAAACAAATCGAGTCCCAGTAGATAGTTTGTTGTTAATTAGTTACGGTTGTTTTTAGTTTGTTGATGATTAGTTCCGGTAGTTTTTGATTTATTTCAAGTACTTCGCTGAGTTCATAAGAATGTAACGAAGCACCCCGAAACGAAATAATTCTCATCAGTCAATTATGTAGAATAATAATTCATTAGTATATTTAATGTATCTCAAGTAGCATGTTTTTTCTTTTTTTTTAACACTGAACCAAACAGCTGAATAACAATCGCATAACTTCCGCATATTTAACAAGTATGTTTATAAATTCACACTCCTGTCGGTGGTGCCTACTCCCATGAATTTGAATTATTTTGTGTGGAATTTTCATTATTCATCGTTTGGAAAAATGTGCAGAATTTTGCTGACGCTCAAGATTAATATTAATAATAAAATATTTCCGGAATAATGGTTTGCCTCGCCTACTATCAACTGAGCTCCGGAGTAAGCAAAAATGCCACCCTTCTTCCCTAGAAGACATTGCGTAAATGGCTGTCTAATGTCATGCTGCTTGACAATTTACTTGGAAGGACTGTTAACGTCACACATATAGAGGACATGTCACCCACCCGATAGCCCCTTTTCCCCCGCTTTACTAGCCCGTTGGATGAATGAAATTCTTGCAATCTGTTCATTTTCCGAACAGATGTTCTCTCCCGATGCTGGATAAATAAAACTGACATGACAGGGAATGTGGCTAGTTTGCAGTGAATTTGCTGTTGTTGAATGTTTCTCCACAAGTACCATGTGGCATCTGAAGCGAAGCACACTGTGCGCGTGTGGGAGTATAGCTGCCTATCCCAGGACGACGGAAATGGAGATGCCACCAGTTGAATGGATTCAACAGACGTTAAACGCTAATAAAAGCCCAGCCCCTTGTGAATGCAATCAAAGCCGAGTAGTGTGCCGAACTTGTACGATTTTGTGATGTTGACAAATTTCAGCGTTGTTCGTTTACACACAAACACACGGTATATTGGGCAGGCCGAACACTGTGAGTGTGTGTTTTTGAGTGTGCAAATTTTTATTAGGGTTTCTTCGCAGTCGGGTGCGATGGAGACGCGTGGTACTTCTCTCCATGGAAATTTCTGTTGATCATGAGATTAACCGATTTCTGCACAGAATTCCTTTCCATACTGAAGAGCTTCACACAACCGACTAGACTCTATTAGCAGTATTAGATAGAAGAAAAAATAAAATAACACCCGTATCGATGTGGCTTCACAATAACTCATGGCGGCGAAGGACGAAGCAAAACGAACAACATGAAAATTAATTAAATCAATAATCCGAAAACATTTTGCCGAGAGAGATAGACAGACAGAGAGATCGAACACTGACGACGGTTCACTGAGTGATTAAAAAGTTTTCTCGCACTCCCACACCCGATTATGAAACAGTTTGTTCGTTTCATTCCCGTGACAGCAAATTCAATCAATGCTCAAAAATTGAGAGTTTTCGTGTCAGTTTCCGTCCTCATCTCTTCGGGGAACCGAATTCGAACCGTTTGATTTGGCAATTAGTACAGATTTCCATCCGATTCCTGGTCGGATTCTCCGCCCAAAGCTAGACGCTCTAGACAGTCCGGTCGACGAATCGATGCTGGATCATTGGGCGCAATCGAGTTTTATTATCCGTCCGCACTAGCAGAACACTCCTAGTAGGCCATGAATAATCGCATTATGTCTGGTTCACCGCGATTCATTAATAGCATTTGGAGTCGTCGTCGTCGTAGCAGCCGGTTGTCGGTTGCTGTGGCGATACTTGCTTCAGTTACATGCAGGAATGGGGGCGAACTCGAGTACTGGAATAGATGTAGCATTAATGAATCTGACGATTGAACCAAGATCAATATTTGAATTTGTTTCGTACCAATATTAAAAACTCGGCGGATTTTATCTGGGGTGTTCTCCGTTGGTATCAGAGGAAGTTGGAACAGCATACTAACTTTTGAACCAAGAGTGTTTTTGTACTTAATAAATTTGTGTGATTTTATTGGGATGTTGGAGAAATTTCAATTCGCTTATGTTGTGCTGGTTTGATTTTCACAAATTTAAATTCTCGCAAGGATAAAAAAATGAAAAATGCTTTTTGTCGGTTACGCCACTTTCGCCATTATATTCCCGGAACTAGAACTGACAGTAATTTAAAATTTGAACTTATCCACAGCCCTAAAATGGCTCTTAGATTAGCCTAAGCTCGTTGGACTCGGTTCAGCCATTTACATGAAAATTTTGCGGAGCAAAACAATAATTGTATTTGTCGGTTACGTCACTTATACCAATATGTCCCCGAAACTATACGTGACAGTCATTCGATCTTCGAACTTCGAACTTGACTCAGAAGTAGCTTCAAATGAGTTCAAAGTTTGTTGAAGTTAGTTAAACTATCTCTGAGAAAATTTAACGAAGAGAGGAAAATGACTTTTTGTCGTTTACGTCACTTATATGATTATAGCTTTGGAACAAGAACTGACATCTTCGTACTTGATCAACAAAATAAAAGTAGCTGTAAAATTAGCCTAGGCTAATTGAAACCATCTTCGAGAAAATTAAACGGAGAAAAAAAAGCGGTTCTCGGTTACGCCACTTTTGCTATTATATTCTCCAAATTAAAACTGATAGCCATTTGATCTTCAAACTTGCTCCAATTGATAATAAGTAGCTTTCGAATGAACCTAACCTTGCAGAAGCAATGTGTTTTTAAATCAGAGATGCCAAGTGCTCAAAAATAAAATCTGGTCGTTTCCGAAGAAAAAGTCTGGCAAAATTTGGCATCATTTATGTTAACAAAACTAAGTTCCATTTGCTTCTTAACATCTAGTCTTCGATTCGTTAGTAAATAAGAATCTCGCGCATAGCAAGTGGAAGGCTGAAACAGACATAAAGTTTGATTCTACTTGAACGTTACTTTGTCATTATGCTGTGGCGCCATGTCTTTACAGGCATTTATTTTCGTGGTTTTCTACTTATTTGACGATTTGAACCATTTGTTCCGAATTATTCAAATAAAACTGAAAGAAAATTTGAACATCTGCAAAATCTAGCAAAAGATCTAGTTTGTTAAAGTGTCTGTCGAAATGAGAAAAATATGACAAATTCCAGATAAATCTGGAACATTGGCAACAATTTATATTATTAAATCAAAAAAATAAAAGCCTTCACAAAATCGGTTCAGGTTTTTTCTCCGAAAATTTTGAGCGGTGAGGAAAACATCAACGGAACTAGAAGTAACAGATATTTGATCTTCGTACTTGATTTGCAACCCTAGAGTAGCTTTTAAAGGAACCAAAGTTTGTCAAAATCGGCTAAGCCATTTTCAAGAAAATTGAGCCCATTGCACTATGGTCCGAAACGGGAAATTAGCGTGACAAAAATATTTTCACTATTAAATATTAGTTTTTTTTTTGTAGTTGGTGTCTTCACAAAAGTTGTTTGTAATCAAATGGCGCTATTTTTGATGACAAAAGTTACTAGGGTGGTCCTTATTTAGATTAAAATCTGAAATCTAACTTTCTTAATTGAACTCAAAAATGATTTTGTTGTACAATAAAGTTGTAGGAAATTTTATTGCGAGCAACTTTGCTGAAAAAAGCACTTCTATAGCTCTTCATTTGATAGAGTTACATCAATTTTCCCGAGTAAAAGTAGGGTGAAAATTACTTTTTTTGTTCTAACTTTTTTGTGAAACGTTCTACGGAACAGTTGTCTTCAGAAGAGTTGTTGAACTAATCATTGCGCACAATTTTACTAAAGCAAGCTATTTCATATAAGCTACCAGTACAAAGTTATGATTGTTTTTTCTTCAAAAACTAGTCCTGCTTCAAATATCAATATTCATTAGATGCCAGATCGATAAAAATATAACCTATGCGGTTCCTGAAAGGTCATAATATAAGTAAAATTTCAAGAGAAAATTGGAAGGGTGTTATTTTTTTTAACTTATTTGAATTAGTTTTGAAAATACCTTGAAAAAACTCAAAAACATTGCATAACTCTTAAACGCCTTACGGTTCAACATACTTTCTTCAGCAAAATAATAGTATAAAATTAGTTCTACAAGTGTTTCATACATTGTCCACTCGAGAAATGAGACACACAAAAACTACAGCCGAAAAATGATTTTTAGTAAGTCAAAGCACTTTCTGAAACCCAAGAAAATCATTAGTTTGTTAAAATGAGTAGAATGTATTTATTCGAACCAAAACTCATTGTGCGTCGATTTCCGGTTTTTACAGGCCATTCGGTACACAAGTGGACGAGAAAGAAGGACCAGTGTCATAGGCGTCTTGGCACGATGTGGATAAAAATATTTGTGAAGACACCAACTACAAAAAACTAATATTTAATAGTGAAAATATTTTTGTCACGCTAATTTCCCGTTTCGGACCATAGTGCATTGTCGGTTACGTCACTTATGCCATTATGTTTCCGAAACTAGAACTGACAGCCATTTGATCATCGAACTTGTTCCAATATCATCAAGCGGTTTTAGAACAAGCCAAGGCTTGTTGAAATCGGTTAAGCCATCTCTCCGAGAAAATTGAGCGGAGAGGAAAAAACAATGCATTTTGTCCGGTAATGCCACTTATACTACTATGTTTGCGGATCTAGAACTTACAGCCATTTGATCTTCGAACTTGATCCACATCTCAAAACTAGCTTTCAAATTAGCATAAACTTGTTAGAATCGAGAAAATCGAGTGGAAGAAAATCGTTTCGGCGGTTGCGTCACTTCTACCATTATATCGCTGAAATCAGAAGCGACAGCTATTTGAGCTTCGAACTTAATCCATGAACCGATGGTAGCTTAAACTTTTTGAAATCGGTTAAGTAATTTTCTAGAAAAAAATTAGAGTTTTGTCGGTTCCGTCACTTCTACCATTAAATCTTCGGAACCATAAGAATTTAATTCACAATCGAAAAGCTTCAAAATTTGTGGAAATCAGTGTAGCTATTTCCGGGAAAGTTTAGCGGAGAGAAAAATGCGTTTTGTCGTTTATGTCACTTAAGCCATAATATTCCCAGAATTAGAACTGAAAGCCATTTTAACTCCGAAAATCCATAGCTCAAAAATAGCTTTCAAATGAGTTTAAGATTGTCGAAATAAGTTTAGATATCTGGGAAAATTGAGCGGGAAGAAAAAAAGTGATTTGTCGGTTACGTCACTTATATGATCATATCTCAAGAAGTGTCAGCCATATTTTTTTCTAACTAGATCCACAACTCAATGCCCTTGGGAGCCTAAAAATGTGGGAATCGGTTTAGTCGTCACCGTGAAAATTCAGCGGTGAAAAAATGCGCTTTGTTGGTTACGTCACTTCTACCAATAAATCTTCGGATTTAGAAAAACTTGATTCACATCCCAGCTACTTAGCTTAAAATGAGTCTAAGTTTGTTAAAGTTAATTTAGCTATCTCTGAGAAAATTTAGCGGAGTGAAAAATGCGTTTTGTCGTGTACGTCATTTATACTATTATGTCTCCGAAGGTGGAACTGACAGACATTTGATTATCGAACTTGATCCAATATTATAAAGTAGCTTTAGAATGAGCCTAAGCTTCTTGAAATCGATAGAGTCATCTCCGACAAAATTGAGCGGTGAGAAAAAAAATTAAATTAGTCGATTAAGTCACTTATACGATTATATCTCATGAACCGGCAATATTAGTTAGATCCACAGCCAAGTGTTAGTCTCGACCGAGTCTGAACTTGTTGGAATCGATTTGGCTATCTCCGAACAAAATTGAGCGAAAAAAAACAATTTTGTCGGTTACGTCATTTACATGATTATAGCTCAGACACGAGAAGTGTGTTGATAATCAAACTAGATTGATGATATCATGGTAGCTTTCAGACTAGACTAAGCTTGTTGAAATTGAACATCTAAGAAAATTGAGCAGTGAAAAAAATGTACTTTGTCGAATACGCCACTTATACCACTATAGATCCAGAACCAGAAGATATACACTGAGGTCTCTTTTTACGCGGGGGATACGTTCCGCGTAAAAAAAAACCGCGTAGCTTCGGAAATACGCGTAAGAAAAACCGCGTAACTTCGGAAATTCGCGTAGAAAAATCGCGTAACTTCGGAAATCCGCGTAACTTCGGAAATCCGCGAAAAAAAACCTCCAAACTAAAGAAAAAAATTTTTTTATGCCCAATATCTTAGAAATGCATGAAACGTCCAGATCTGGTGTAATCTCAAAAAAAAATTTTTTTGTAAATCGACTGAGACATAGAAAATATCCGAATCCGGAAATCCGCGTAGAAAAACTGCGTAACTTCGGAAATTTGCGTAAAAAAACCGCGTAACTTCGAAAATCCGCTTAAAAAAGCCGCGTAAAAAGAAACCACATAAAAAAAACCGCGTGAAAAGAAACCACATAAAAAAACCGCGTGAAAAGAAACCCCAGTTAATCTTCGAACATAATCAATGAACCAATGGTAGCTCCCAAACGAGCCTAAGCGTGTTGAAGTCGGTTCAGTCATTTTCGTAAAAATACGTATTTTCGGTTGCGTCACTTCTACCAATAACACATCGGAAATCAGAAGAACTCAATTCACAACCCAAAAGAAGCTTCAGAACAAACCAAGGTTTGTTGTAATCGGTTGAGTCATCTCCGAGAAAATTTAACGGAGAGAAAAAGATGCGTTTACGTCACTTGTACGGTTATATCTCAAGAACCGGAAGAGTTAGTCTACTTTCTAATTGTATCCCCAACCCAATATTAGTCTCGAGCGAGCTCTGACTATCTACGAGAAAATCTAGCGGAAAAAGTCGTTTTGTCGGTTACGTCACTTATATCATTATATTGAACTATATCAATGAACCCATTGTAGCTTCCAAACGAACCTAAGCTTGTTGAAGTCGGTTCAGCCATTTTAGAGGACAACATTCGTTATGTCGGTTGCGTCACTTCTTCCATTAAAACTTCGGAACCAGAATAACTTGATTCACAATCCAAAAGTATTTTCCGAATGAGCCTAAGCTTGTTGAATTCGGTTCAGCTGTCTCTGAGAAAATTGAAAGGAGAGAAAAATAAGTACGTTTTGTCGGTTATGTCACTAATACCATTATGTCTCCGGAATCAGATGTGACAGCTGAGAAGATCTTCAAGCTTAATCCACAGCCAAGGAACAGCTTTAGCCTAAGCTTGCTGAAATCAATGAATCAGCTCAGAGAAAATTGAACAGAGAGAATAAAACACGTAATAATAATAATAATAATAATAATAATAATAATAATATTAATAATAATAATAATAATAATAACAATAATAATAATAAAAATACACTGAGGTCTTTTTTTATGCGAAGTTTCAGAGTTATGCGGTTTTTTTATGCGAATTTTCAGAGTTATGCGGTTTTTTTATGCGGTACGTAAATTCGCATAAAAAAAGACTTCAGTATACCAATAAAAAGAAAAATAATAATAATAATAATGAAATACTGGTCCTTAAAAGACTAAACTCTCAGACCTATGTATACCATGTTAAACAATGTTGCTGAGTCGATTGACTGGCAGTTTAAATAACAGGATCACTGTAGACTGTCACAAAAAGGCGGGACCCAATAGATTTAAAACTAATAGTCAGTCCTTTGAGATCGATTTGCAGGTTCCCAAAAAAGGACCGATAATTTAAATCTCTTTGACGATGTTTTCTGTCGATTTATTGAAAATATGAGTTCTTCATGTTTCAAGTCCGAATACACTCAACTGTCTGTTTATGCATTTATATGCGATTTTTCGACGATTCTTTTGGTAAAATATATTTACATTGCTTTTAATGCGTATTTTCAAAGTCCTAGGTTTTCTAATTTCGTGTTAGAAACACACGAAACGTTAAACTCTAGTGTTGTGGCGAAAACAAAATTTTTGCTTTATTCGACTTTGTTTTTTTTTTTTAAACAAAACCAGATTTTGAGATTTATGCAATTCTAAAACATTATACATTTCTATTTCGAAGCCACAAAGTCGTCATTTTGATTTTTTTTTAATCAAGATAACACCAGACTCCGATATTTTTAACGAATTTTTTAAACATCTGACCACCTTTTTTACTTTAATTTGGTGCATTCTTAAAATAATTCGCTCTGTTTGTGTCTTCATTGATGAAATATAAATGGTTTGTTATATTGAAGACGAGTGAAGCTTCTTTTTAATTGGAATATGTGAAGTCAGATGACCTGCTACCCATTTCTGGTACTGGAGGTATGTAGGATTAGGTTTTGATCGCTAATATCTCCAGTTACATCAATCGAAACAACACCGTTCCTCAACCATGCTATATTTTTAAGCAAGAAAAATGCACTCGAACAGATTGAACATGAGTAAACTGAACGGTTCTTTTAAGAACCAAAAATCGATCTCAAAATTTTAATTTTTTTTTCGGTTTCAAAACTGAAACTTGTTCCATCATCTTCGACTGAAGTAAGTGAAAATTGGAGAAATCCTTGTGCAATATATCTGAAATCTGTCCGTTTCTAGAGAATAATAATTAAAAATTTTCGCCAATCTGTGAGCATAAAATGGATCGGTGAATCAGAGAAACCGTCGTCCCAGTACAAGAAAGACAAACACGCGTCTAGAAGTTGTCTTCTTGATGCTGATTGATTCTGAAAAAATATAAATTCCAAATTTTTAGAATCGCGCTATTTAAAATATTATCACAAATTGCTGAACACATTTCTGATGACATGGGGCAAGTTTGATGTTGTTACGCTAAGAACAACAGTCGATATTCATGATCAAAAACGTATACATCTTCCATAGGACAAAATTTGAAAAAAAAGTCCAATACTAAAGTAAAACCAATTCACGTTAAAATATAGCACACCATGGACTGATAGAATCCATGGATCGACCCGAAGGAGGAGCAGATCCTATTTCTATTATGAAATGATTTCCCAGTCGTTACGAAATTCGTTGCAACAGTCGTCGTTGTCTTCTCGTGATGCCAACCGATTATGAATGCTGCTCTCCAACGGACTGAAATATTGTCATCCAACAACTTTACTTAGCTTTGCTGTTCGTTAGCACCACCATTCATTTATCCAGGGCCCAGCAAAAAAAGGAAATTGCAACGGGATGGAGATTGTAGTGATGGGAGTTTTGATCGACGGGATAGAGACAATGTCCCTCCTCTCCCATCGGGATTACGAGGCAACGCTGGTGAATGAAAATTTTGAATGAAATACAAACATAAACCGGGCTGGGACAATTCGTAATAGTTCCAGTCATTGCTTAGTGAGTTCATCTGGGCCTTAATTTACGGAGGTTTGGTTGCAAACAACCATCCTGTCACGTAATCCCATTATTTATTTTTCATTTTTTAAAATATCGACTTAGAATACGTATTGCTTAGCAGTACAAATGTTGTTTCTATTTCAGCTTAGCAGTTCAACTAATCACGGGAAAACTTGATTTATGTACCAAAGCACAGTGTCTTCCCTGATGTCCCGAACGTAAATAGAGTTTTGGGCTATAAATAAACGGTTTGTACTTAAATGTACATGATAATTAGAATTTATTATACGTTTCGTCTTCGAGTCATCTTTTCAAAGCAGTTCATGTCCATCCATTTTTTGCTTCATGGCTTTCTCACTAAACTTATGGAAATTATTTTCATCGATATTCATTCAGCTATAAAACGTGAAAATTTGAGGAAAATGCACTGAATCTTGTATAGCATCGAAGATATTCAAGCCCTGTTAAGGGTTAAATAATCGATCCTACATAACTATTTGACAAATCTACAATAGAATAATTAATGCAAGAAATTCTGTTTGTTCAATTAAATATTGGTAAGTGACCCCGGTATTACCTATTTAGTCGTTCACTGCAGGGTGTTCGTTGTATTTCTGTTTTCATTAGTTCCTCCTTATTGAATGTAAAAGTGTAATAACGCAAATATTTATCAGGAATGTTTTTCTATCAAGAAATTTCTTAACTTTCAAAAGAATTAGATCCAAACAAATTACTTCTTCTGATTTCTTAAAAATTGTCGAAAGGCTGCTCTGAAAATAAGTGTCCCATCGATGCAAAAGAGTGATAATACGGAGCGTAGATCAGGGAAGTACCGGAGCGAGATCAGGGAAGTACCATGGGTGCAACAATGTTTCCCAACTAAGTTATGTCATGTAAGATAATTTTCTCTTAGGGGTTAGCCTTATTTTGTGCCTAGGATCTATAACCATTTTCAGTTTTTTTTTCGTTTCGTCTTAGAATCGGCCACAAAAAAAAAACGTTTTCGTTCGGCACATTGCAGTTCGGTGCGAAACAAAAAAAGGTGTGCAAGAAAAAAAGTGGCAACTTTACGTCTGCGTCGCAATTTTATGGTGAACGGCTATGTGGCATGACAGTTCAACATACTCTGTTATGCACTGACGAGCCTAAGATGAAACGTAAAGCATTTTTCTCTGAAATGGCTGAACCAATTTCAACAAGCTTAGGCTCGTTTGGAAGCTGTTATTGTATTTGTTCATTAAACAGGTTTAAAGTTCAAACGGCTGTCTTTTCTGGTTCTGGAGAAATAATGGCATAAGTGACGTAAACGACATAACTCATTACCGCTCAATTATGTTTTTTAGATAAATGAACAAATTTTCTCGGATACTGATGACCTGACTTCAATAATTTTAGGCTCGTTCGGAACTAATTTTGGATTATGGATCGAGTTTGAGGATGGCTGACAGTTCATATTTCGGAGATATAATCATATAAGTGACGTAACCGAACATTCATTTTTTTTCCTATTTGAATTTTCTAATTTCAGAAAGTGATCAATGATAAGGTTCAAATGCGTCATTGCGGATTGATTTGGTTTGAGGGATGTTGCCGTACATGTGACGTATGCGCTGAGGCATGCATTTGTGAGCCACCCAAATCAATCGGAAGAATTTTGTATCAAAAATAAGTCCAAATTCATTCCAGAAATTATCATAATAAAAAAGTGGCAAACAATATTTTAATAAGACTGTGAGAAAGGCTTTATCGCATCACTAAGGAATAGTTTTTTTTTAATATTTTGTTGAATTTTGAAAGTAAAATTTAAAAATTAGAAAGCAGGTACAAAATTAAAGTTTCATATTAAAAATCTAGATAACAAGCCTACAATTTCGGCCGAGGACGCAGATCAAGAATTAAGCATCAGAAGCCAGGCTCAGAGCTCAAATTCAGAATTCAGTGTAGACTTCAAGTCCAGATTCCAGGCTTAAAATTCAGGTTCAGAATCCAGGTCTAGAAATTTGGGTCAGATTCAAAAGGCAGGATCAGAATCCAAATCCAGAACCTAGGTTCAGAATTCAGCTCCAAAGCCTGAATTCTGGTTTAGAATTCAGGTTCAAAATCCAGTTACTGAGTCAAGATCTAAAATTCGGATTCAGGATTCTAGACCCAAAAGACAGTTCCAAATCCTAATCCAAGTGTTACAATTCAGATCAGTAAATCAGGTCCAGAATACAATTCTCGAATTCAAATCTAAGTTCAGTTACAGAAACCAGGTCCAGAATCCATATTGAAGTCCAATACCTATGTCCAGAATTAAGTTCCAGCTCATTAACGCAGGTCCAGAATACAGATTCAGAACAGAAGTCCAGTACCAAAATTCAGGTACAGAACCCAGGTCCAAAGTTCAAGATAAGAATCCAGATTCAGGTTCTGTTTAATATAGTCGCGTCTCGTGACAAAATTTACGGGTTGTGCACTGCTTATGTGGTATGATATCAGAACCGTTTCGACGTTGCAACTGAGACAGCAATTTGTTTTCAACTGCCATAAGCATAAGCCACCGTAGCCTCTCCTGAATGGATGCATACAAGTTTTCACCGAGCCTATTTGACCAGTTGTGCAGGGCACGAGGTGCACATGAGAACGAGACGCCACTAGTTTAATAACCAGAAATGTTTTAATACCTAGTCCTCGATTCCGATCCAGACTTAGACCCGCACTATACTAATACTAAGGCTCAACTTTGTTTAAACCCGAAGAACTTGAACGATCCAACTTTTTCTTATTAACCGTCATCCGGTTATGCCTTTGATATTATCCACCCCTTTTTTGTCTATGGTTTTACCATCTCGACTTACAGTGCTATAAACTTAATCTGATGTCAACTACATTAAAATAAAATCGAGAACACTATTTTCAAGAAAATAGTTTTTTTTTCGTTTTACTATCCTAAATCATTGCCGAAGACACCAAACTAATCGGTTCAACCGTTTTCGAGATATATTGTTAACTTAGAAAAATATAATGACAAACAGATAACGAAAAATGTCCTTTTTTTGTCATGAAAAATGCTTATACAAAATTTGATAGGTGTAAGCTAACGTTGCTGCATCGACCGGAACAAATAGTAATCGGAGGGAGCAGTATCTGGGCTACACGGCGGGTAGGGTAGGACTTTTCATTTAAGCGTTTTTGTGTATGTTTTTACCTAGTGGACGAGCATTGTCATGATGCAAAATTACTTTGTAGTGTCTATCGGTGTTTCGTCGGCAGATCTCTCCTTTTCACAAATCTCACCATATGCAAAGCACAACCTTCAAGTCATTAAAATTCTGAACGACTGACGATGTGGTATCCATACATTGCCCGACGTTTTGGATTATCATAAATTTTCATCGCCAGTAACATTCCGATGCAGGAAAACACATTTTTGTACCATTGGCGCAGTTGTTCGCATGAATATGAACTTAGCGAGGTACCACTCGCCGGTGATAATGCAAATAGACCAATAATTTGTTGCTAATTAGTTGCTAATTAGTTACGGTAATTTTGAATTTGTTGCTCATTTTTAGTACTTCGTTACGTTAATATGAAGTTAACGAAACACCCCTTCCAAATTAGCAAAAAAAAACAAATTGAAACCCAGTGGATAGTTCGTTGCTTATTAGTTGCTAATTGGTTACGGTAGTTTTAAATGAATAACACATTCAAAATTACCGTAACTAATTAGCAAACAAACTATCCACTATATTTCGATTTGTTTTCAAGTTTATTGAGAAGGGGTGCTTCGTTAACTTCATACAAACTTAGCGAAGTACTCAAAAATATATAAAAAAAATGAGCAACAAATTCAAAATTACCGTCACTAATTAGCAACTTATTAGCAACAAATTAGTCACCTATTTGCGTTATCATCGGCGAGAGAGGCTTCGCTAAGTTCATGTTCATGTGGTTCGCACGTGAAGAAACGTTCCTTGGCTTCAATTCATACGGCACTCAATTGTCCACCTTTCGGAAGATCATTCCTATTGCTTTCGAAAGTTTACAAATGACCTGGCTGAGTAACTCCGGGTGATCTTTCTTATCGAGCAAATTCGTCCAATTCTTCATTCATTCAAACTTTGGTGGCGCTCCGGCTCTCGTTCTTTATTTTCCAAATCAAAATTACAACTTCTAACCCGTGTAAAACACTTCCTTTACAACAAAACATTTTTAAAGTAATAAAAGGTATTGTTGTTTACGTTTCAGCTAAATGACACACACACCAATTGTGAAACTGTATTATAGTATACACTGAGGTCTTTTTATGCGGTTTTTTATGCGACTTTTTTATGCAAAATTTTCAGAGTTGTTCGATTTTTTTAATGCGAAGTTTCAGACTTATGCGGTTTTTTTATGCGAAGTTTCAGAGTTGTGCGGTTTTTTATGCGGTTTTTTTATGCGGTACGTAAACTCGCATAAAAAAAGACTTCAGTGTACATACATTACTTCGAAGTCGAAGTTATCACAAAAAACAGAGAGTAAAAGAATTCAAAGGATATTCCTAATAAAAGAATGAGAATGAAAGAGCGAGGTTAGTTAAGCCAGTTTCGAACGAGACACGGAAGTGAACTGAAATAAAAAAAAACGGTTAGCCGCTGGAGACATCTACTAACGAGTCTCTCAACACGTTCGAAAAATGCTCCGCTAGTAAAATGTGTTATTGATCAGACAGAACTGATCGGTCGAACTTGTCAAGAGAAACCAAATTTAACATTTTACTTCATTTATAAAGGCAACGGTATCCTTAAAAACATATTTCGTATCGTAAGGCTGCTTCCGAACATTTCGAAGTGAAATTCTCCATAACTCGGCTCGAGGAACACCGAATAATAACGTAGATAATAACTGCTTTGCAATAAGTCGAAGCCGAAACGATTTTTATTTAACAATGTATTTAATGAGGCACACTGCTTTAACTCCAGGATGCCGAGGGTAGAAGCACCCCTTCTGAATAAGTTTGGAAACAAAACAGTGAATATTTTGTTGCTAATCAGTTGCTAATTAGTAACGGTGATATTGACTTACAAATATGAACTTAGCGAGGCACCTCTCGCCGATGATAATGCAAATAGGTAAATAATTTGTTGCTAATTAGTTACGGTAATTTTGGATTTGTTGCCCAATTTTTTAAAAACTTTCTTTACGTACTTCGTTAAGTTCATATGAAGTTAACGAAGCACCCTTCCTAAATAAGTTTCAAAACAAACCAAAACCAAGTGGACAATTTGTTGCTAATAAGTTGATTATTTGCTAAGGTGATTTTGAATTTGTGGCTCAATTTTTTTAGTATTTCGCTATGTTCATAAGAAGTTAACGAAGCACCTCTCCCAATTAAGCTTGAAAAAAAAACGAAGCCCAGTGGATAATTTGTTGCAAATACGTTGCTGTTTAGTTACAGTAAATTCAATTTTTTTTGCTAAATTTCTTCTATATTTTCTAGTACTTCGCTAGGCTCATATGAAGTTAACTTAAGTTAACTCCTTCTGAAAAAGCTTGAAAACAGATCGGAACCCAGTGCAAACTTGGCAAAGTAATAAAAAAAATCAAACAGAAAATTCAAAATTACCGTCAAAAATTAGCAACTAATAAGCAACAAATTATTTACTTCGATTTATTTTCAAGCTTATTAGGGAGGGGTGCCTCGTTTACTTCATATTAACTTAGCAAAGTACTAAAAATAAAAAGAAATTGAGCAATTCAAAACTATCGTAACTAATTAGCAACAAACTAACAACATATTTGCGTTTCCATCGGCGAGAGATGCCACGCTAGGTTCATGTTCATTATTTTTGTTTCAGATTATAGAAATTTTTAACGTGAAGGTCTTCGAGCCTAGAAAAACTTTCCGACCCTATGTACGGGGATGGGAATCGAACCCAGGTGGGCTGCGTGAAAGTCATCGACTTACCCATTACGCTATATCCGTCCCCCCATGTTCATTATTGAATTTGATTCTCTAGTTTTTTTTTGCGAGTGCTTTGGACATTCTAATGAATGGCACCTCAATAGAGTTGTTCTTCACGTTCACCTATCAGTTTGAAAATTGAACTACCATGAAGCACTAGCAGTTTCAACTTGAACTGCTTTGCACTGACGAGTCGAAGACAAATAAATTAACTCTTATTGTTGGGAAGATGTCCGAAGAAATATAAAACGTAATAAAGTGAAATGACAGTATAAATCATTCACCATTCAGATTTCGTGAAGTTGACAATTGTCTGCTTTCTCTTTCAAAGGGAACCGAAAAATTCGCAACTTTCAATGAACAGATGAAAGGAATGATTACGCGTATGTTAAAATTAAGTTTTAGTAAGCTTCAAACTTCTCCATAATGTAAAAACTTAAAACCGAACCTTCACAACCACCACACACACGAAAATCACTCTAACCGCTTTCGGTTCCGCATAGTTCGCCGGGATCTGCTTTAACTGCACAAAAGGATATCTAAAATTATGTAAATTCAGATACATTGCTCCATTGAATTGGAAACATCTCGGTTGTCGGGGTATGTAATTCAACTCGGCGTGACTGGATAGCAAGTTGACTGGAAAATCGTTAGCAAGTGGTCCATGTCAACATTCGTTGAATGGAACATTCGTGGTTTGGGTCGGCGGAGAAGTTGAAGCCTGAAGCCGAGAACCGAGAATCCGTCGATTCACTTTGGATAATCGTGTGGGTTTGATATCAGTTTCGTGTGTGAGTTGTCAGTTAAAGAGTCACGGGTGCGAAGTAGAAAATTCATTTCGGGAGATACATTTTCAAAGCGACATAAAACAAACACCAGGTGGTATCCAATATCCGTGCGCGCGTAATTTGTTTTACGCCATTCAACGACGCTGCAGGATAGTCAACAAACGTCAGCGAAGCATGTTTCGACGCCTACTTTGTTCGCCACTGGCCGCTAGACACGGCCACCGAAAGAAGCGTGTCTTTTCGGTCGTCACATCAATCACCATCACACGGATGGGCAGTAAACAACGAGTAAAGTGTACCTTTAATTTCTGGAACATGGTTTCGGCATCCTTGTCGCCGGCGTTCTTATCCGGGTGGTGCTGTAATGCCAGGACCTTGTACTCGGCCTGAATCTGCTCGACCTGTGGAGAAAAGAGAAGAAAAAATGTTTGTGTAAATTCTTTGATGTTGCTGGTCTTCGACTTATCGGTGCATTAGCAGTTCACGTTGCACTGCTAATGCCACCTCGCGGTTCAACGTGACAGGAAAAAAAACCCCGAGAAAAGTTTGCGAATTGTTATTTTCACGCACTAAAGAATATTTTGTTTCATCGCACAATTTTACTTGTGTATCATCGATCTATCATTCTCGTATTACGGAACGGCAAGCAACTTGTGCCAGTGATAGATGGTCCTCCTGAAAGCAGGAAAAATGTAATCCTCCGTCTTCCCCTCCTCGCTCACAATTGTTTCCATCATTAATTGTTATGAATTCCAGTCAGATTTCACAATCTGCAATCACAATTGTTCACAAACTGAATGAGAAAGAGAATTGCTCATTGGGAATTTGCCACACGGCATACAATGACTTGGGTACCACCATCGGAATGATGCACTCACACACACACCTGTGTACATATCTACACCGTCACCTGCCAGTCATACACCAATCAAGTTCGGAATTTTTGCCGTTGTCAGTTATTTCTAGCAACAGGTGCGATCCCCATCCTCAACCCGAGCCGGAGCTGGTCTCTATCGCACTGGGAACACTCGTCGTGTCCTCTCGTCGGAGGAAATGGGCGACTTTGGATGGGCAAAAACTCTCCGCGGCATGGCCCCTGCCTTCCACCCCATCCAGCAGCGCCTTCCTGCTCACGAAACGTTCGAAATCGGCACAGCACTCGGAAACCCGGCTGACGGGCGGAAATGGTATCATGCACATTTCAGCAGCGCGTGTTTCCTGCCGTCGCACAGTGGGGTTTTTGGGTGATCGAGTCGGTCAAAATTTTTTTGTTAAAATTGAGTTGCTCCCAAATATGTAATTTTTAAGTTTCGTCTTCGGATCATCAGTGCATTAGCAGTTTATGTTGAATTGCTAACAGTTCAGGTTGAACCATTTGGCAGATC
This sequence comes from Malaya genurostris, assembly GCF_030247185.1. Taxonomy (NCBI): domain Eukaryota; kingdom Metazoa; phylum Arthropoda; class Insecta; order Diptera; family Culicidae; genus Malaya; species Malaya genurostris. The sequence goes on from NC_080570.1 coordinate 152,132,781, forward strand.
GTATCGTATAAAAAGCCGCACAGCTTCGGAAAGGGTGTAGCCGGGTTTTCATATAAAATCTGCCCCCAAACAGAAAACAAATTGATATAAACTGTTTGAAAGGGTTTATATTGGAGATGATTTTCCCAAAATTTTAACCCCCAACCGCCATATTGGTGGAGTTAGGGTGGTTCTTCTGATTTTCATTTTATAAATTTTTCAAAAACCTATTTAGCAAAAAAATTGAGCAAAAATCAGGAATATTTTAGAAATTATGGGAAACCTTTCTGATTTTTTTTCAGAATTTTTTACAATGTATTTCATTTAAAAAAAAATGTTCAAAATTTTCGAATTTTTTTTAATCGCACTTACAATTTTGGTATCACTCTAGATTTTACATAAAAAATGGTCGAGATCTCAGAGATGGCGATTTTGATCAAACCAGTCGCAAATAAAAGGTCTCCCCGTCACCCTGAACGCTATTGAATTATTTTGAGATCGGATGTTTACTTTTTGAGTTAAACGAAGTTTTATGACAAAGTTTTTTGACAATATCTGTCATAATTGACCATGAAAACAGAATATGTTCTTAGACTTAGATTCCGCACGGTAATAGCTATCCAAAAAGTCAAAGAATGTTAAAATCCGTCCATTTTTCACGAATATATCGATATTTTTGTGTAAGCGATTTTTCGCCTTATTCCGGTAGCATTAGTTCTACTCGCTTGATGATAAAGCGATGTTTCGAAGCAAAATGAAACACGATTTTCAATACTTTTTTATGCAATTGTTTCTTAGCACCTAAAAAATTATGCAAAGTGACGTTTTTCATGACATTCCGATTTTAGCACGGTTCGTTTTTGGCAACATAAACGTTCGAACATGACATATGGATTAGAAAGATTTGTTGACAGTATTCGCAAATTCAAAACAGAGTCATATTTATATTGATTTATACTGCTTGCCTCAATAATTGCTGGAAGAACACAACTTCTTCCACCCTTCTACCATTCGAAGAGGTTCGTCGAGATAAGAAAATTTGTGTGTGAAAAATAATTTCAATAATTTTGCTCGGAGATGGCTTAACTGATTTTTTACAAACTTCAACTCATATAAACAGTCCTATGCTCCCATATAAGATTTCTGATCATCATTTGGATCTGACTTCTGGTTCCAGAACAACAGGATGATATGTGTAATGAAATTATAATAATGCCACTCATTTTGTTCGAACCTAGAACTGGCTGAACCGATTTCGTCCATCTAACATTCAAATAAAAGGTCTTAAGGTCCCATAAGAACTGCTTGTATTCTAATCAGATTCGACTTCCGGTTCAGGAGATACAGGGTGATTAGTGTAAAAGTTTCACATAAATTTATCGGGTTTATCGGGTTCACAGATTCTGAGAGTCGATGACCAAATAAACTTATTTCTGTTTTACTGGTATTCGCTTTTCGATCCGGCAACGTACCCAAAAATTTTTATGTAGAACGCACTACACTGGCTACAGTGATTTTCAAAAATTTCGAATCTAATGATCAATTAGGCTAAAACAACTAATTTTTCTTCTACATGGATTTCCGATTTCTGTTTCCGGAAGTATCGGGACTAGAGAAGCTAAGAGAAGGCCAAAACGAATTCAATAAACAAAACTTTAAGTTAAAACAAACTTATGGTTCCATACAAAATTTGTGAATTTTATCCGATTCCGACATCCAATTTTGAAATTACAAGGTAATGAGATTTTAAAATTCAAACCGTCATCGAAGCGATACCAAAAAATCTTCAAAGTTGGGCTCAAAACTATTTCAATTTTTTCGTCATACTAATTCAAGGACATACGATCTTTTTTGGGTTATGCTGGTCTCTGAATACCATTGCTGGAAGTACCATATAAAATGACAAAAACTTTAAAGAGGAACTCACTTCTGCATCTCATGGAATGCTTAATCGATTGTCACTCGTTTAGAATTGAGGGAATAATTTTAGGGTTTCATACAATCTCTATCTTCGATTCGTCGATTGGTCCTGGAAATTATTTCATGAAATCTAAAACCATCGAAGAATATTCACGTAAAAAAACATGCGGATTAATAAAAAAAAGGTATCACGTTTTTAAATAATATCGACTTTGAAAATTTTAAGATTTCCGAAATCGAACATGTTTTCTTAGTATGTAAAATACGACATTAAAAATTAAAAACATCCCATTAAAAATAAAACAATTCAAAGGTTCCCATAATAAAAACAAAAATAAAGATCATGGTGTATTCACTAAACAAAAAACTTATTCAAGTGACCAATTAGAAACTTAATCCAGTTTGAGCGCTCAGATTGTTTGTGAATTGGAAAAATTGACAATTGGATTCTTTCATAATAGTTGATTTTTTAATCCTTCCAACATTTTTTGTTGTATTGTAGTTTTTTTTTATATATCCTTTAACTGGAAGTAAATGATGCTAATTTCAAAGCTACTTAAAAGATCAATTGTAGACACGAACAACCTCAAGATATAAATCTGAAAAAATGAAACGATTTTATTTTGATAATGATAATTTTCAAGAAAAATAACGTACAAAGTTATTATTTTTACAAACTGTGAATCGATTCAAAAGAAGATTTCATATATTTTGAACGAGAAATGTTTAATCAGTAATTATTAATTACAATTTGAATCAGTAATATATAGAGTAATTCATAAAGCAGATATGGGCTTCTGTGGTTCAGTCGATTAACTGACGCGCTTTGTGATCTAATGTTTCTCGGTTCAAGTCGCGCTGTTGCCAACGATGTTTTTTATTTCATTCGATTTCAAGCAATGTAATGTTTAAACCACACAATTTTACATGTTCTTGAATGTTATGTGTGAAATACGCTCCATTTATGTGCATCTTATAAGATATAAGAGCACAATTTTTTTGTCGTGAATACGACTAACTTTACTATGGGGTGCCTTTTCAAAATTTACCCTCTGAGACAGTGATAAGTTTTTGATCGTGAATATCTCTTGTTGTATCTAACGAATCAACATAATTTTTGCTACATGCCATCGGAAATATGATCACAATTTAATGATGAAATATTCAGTTGTGTGACATAATCTCAAATAATTCAAAATTAAACTATTCTGAAATGTTTGGTATAAACGAGTATCAAAGAGGATAATTCATAGGGCGCGTTTGCCTTTCTCGTATTTTAGAAGCTCATAGCTCAGAGATCTGTGAAAGGATTTATATAATCTAACTACCAATAAAATCGAAATTTTTCAACTTAAGCGTGTAAAGAAAAAGCATTGAAGTATTTCAATAGTACACTATTGAATAATCTGTTTCATTTGACCCATGTCAACACCAGCCAATCAGAACGCGTTCTGAGGAAGAGAACAAAATATCTGCTGATGTACAACAAATCGTTCGAGAAAATGTTCCGAAAAGTGTTTAATATCGTAGTGAGCTCCACAATTTGGGCCTTCTGAAAGGCAGGAATGAATCCCGTACAGCATCCGGATAGTTTCTTTCAATGAAATGCAAATCCGAAATGAAATAATCGAAATTAAAATTCTGTATGTATTTTTATAGCCGTTAGGACAGCCCATTAGTGAAAAATCCACAAACGGAATCAGGTAAAAACAAACCTCTCAACAAAACTTGGATCAGTTTGGATTCTATCGCCACTGCGAGCAGATGTGTTTTGTGTCGTCTGCACAACTAATTTCGCTTTCGACAAGAGTGATTACGTCACAGCTGCCAGTCATTTGCATTGGTGAAAAAGCAACGATGAAGAGCATTACACAAAATCAGCCGTTCTAATGACTCTGAAAGTTTTCCAAAGAACTATTAGGATTTGTTGTTCGCAAATCGAAGGGAAATATCCTCAGTTTAGTGCAAATCTAGAACTGTTTGATTTGATTTTTGCACTTTTCGTTTTGTGAAATTAGTAACCTAGATCAAGTGAAGCCTTCTTTGTTTTTACGAAAAATGTGGAAAAGGGGAATACTTGCATAATTCATACAATTGATCAACTAATTGATATTCGGAAGTGTTAAGGAACATGTCAGTTGTTTTCGTATTCACGACATCCAGTTATGTCTCTGACATTACCCACCCGCCTTTTTAGAACTGTGCATAGTGAGGTCTTTTTAACGCGGTTTTTTTACACGCGGATTTCCGAAATTACGCGGTTTTCTTGTTTGTCTTAGAAATGCATGAAACGTCCTGATCTGTTGCTATCTCGAAAAAGTTTTCACGTCAACTCTCTGACACTGACAAATTTTCTACTTAAAAAAAATTTCAGATTACACCAGATCTTGACATTTCATGCATTTCTAAGACAATTGGCGTCAAAAAAAATATTCGATTTTGTGTTTTTTTTTATCTACGCGGATTTCCGAAGCTACGCGGTTGCCAATTCTCTTAGTCCCAAAGTCGTTTTTTGTGAGATTACACCAAATCTGGACGTTTCATGTGTTTCTAAGATATTTTCAAAGTTACGCGACTTTCCGAAGTTACGCGGAATGTATCCCCGGTGTAAAAAGAGACCTCAGTGTAGATCTCGACGTTTTGTGCATTTCTATGACAAAAAAAGTAAATCCACATTGCTTTGACAATTCGCATAAAAAACCAAATAACTTCGAATAGTCGCATGAAGAAGTCTCATTAAAAAATCTCACAAAAAAGAAACTTGAGTGTATCATGTCTTTACTGAAGTGCCGAAAGAATAAAACCGTCTAACATACACATACACTGAAGTCTTCTTTTTAGCGTTTTTTGTTTTTTTCACGCGACTTTTTTACGCGGATTTGCAAAGTTACGCGGTTTTTTACGTGGATTTTCAAAGTTCCTGTTTTCTAGTTTTGTCTTACAAATGCAATAAACGTCGAGATCTGGTATTATCCCAAAATGTTTTTTTTTAAATTCATCTCTCTAACGCTGAAAATTTTATATTAAAAAAAAAATTTCAGATTACCTCAGATCTTGACGTTTTGTGCATTTCTAAGACATTTGGCATCGAAACAAAATTTTCAATTTCGAAAATCTCAAAAGTTTTTCCAAAGTCCAATAATTTCTGATATTACATCAAATCTGGACGTTTTATGCATTTCTAAGACATTCGGTATAAAATTTTTTTTTTCTATATTTTTCCGTTTTTTTACGCGGATTTCCGAAAATACGCGTTTTTTACGCGGTACGTATCCCCCGCGTAAAAGGAGACCTCAGTGTAGTAGTCATTCAGGACTTTTGATACCGCATGAGAACCGATTTGTGCTGAGTTCACATAACTAATTTCTTATTTTTACGTTTCGTCTACTGATGAGTGCATTAGCAGTTTATATTGAACTGCTAATGCCACCTCGCGGTTCAACCTAAATCTAAATCACTAAGCAGACCGATTTAGTATGTCAATTAGGGTGTGAATATTGAGGGGTCATCTCTAATTCCGGAAAGCGGTAGTGCTCAAAAGTTTAGGCACTTCAAAATAAAAGTCCCTATGAAAAATTTTAACTTAACCGGATATGGGTAAGTGTTGCCGATCTTGAATAATTATCATGAAATTTCCGGAATTTCTTTGATGGCTATTGCTTTAGAATTGCATGAAAAGTCGAGATGAAGTGTCATCTGGAAAATATTGTTTTTTTTTCCTGGGACTTGAGAATCGAAAAAAAATTGTTGATGCCCAATGTCTTAGAATTACATGAAACTTCGAGATTTAGTCTTATATCGAAAAAAATACTTGGATCGCATTCCCACATGCATCACCGGAAGGGGTTCGACTCAGGGTAGCCGACTGCCGAGAACATGTTGAAATTTTTATCGTGTTTTGTAGTAGCATGTGCTTCCTACGCGATAGGAGTTAATTTCGATATCTACTCCGTAACATAATTCATAAATAACATTCCTTAATAACTGTTAAAAAAAGAAAATAGATCCATTGATTAAACATTCCCCAGATAATCGACAACATTTAGTCTATCCTTATTGTTAGTAAGGATAATTTTAATAAGAAGAAATATAATAGAATTTTCAATAATAAAAATTTAAAATATCTTTTAGGAGAAATTTTATCAGTATCTACTATCCTATTTGCATTGTAGCTAACCAAACTTGGAGGCCGCGAGAAAACACACCACCAGATTAAACACTCACGGTAGAATTTTCTGTAGACCAATTTAAGATTTTCAGCCAGAATCAAGTTCATATGGACTACATGGTTGCAAGAACCCAAACATTCGATTCTCTCAGCGATTGTTGAACCGATTTCCGCCAACTGTAAATGAAAAGTCCTACAGTACTAGAAAATTTGTTATTAATTTAATCTGGTTTCGACTTCTGGTTCCGAAAGTAGGAAGATGGTGAGTGTCATTAATTTCCAACCGTCGTAGAAAATGACAATACAAACACCGGGTGCATACATGTGCTTACACGAAAGAAGAAAAAATTCGCCCTTACGAACGATGCGCACAGCGTGCCTTGTTCGATTTCATACTAGCGTCGATTATCATCGTATGATTGGCGACTCAAATAAATGCGAAATTTTTCAAACAGACAGTGACGGTCTCCGGATCCGGAAACAGATTGTCAAAAGTTGTCAATGTTAAACTTGCATCGATTTCTCTTGAAATGGCAATCAGAAAGGCATCATCACGCCACTAGGTGGATTAAAACAGTTTTTTTTTCATTTAAAAATAACTAGCGAACAAGCTTTACGCTGTCGAATGAGTCATTTTTTTGTTAGTTGATAAGATTTTTTTAATAATCGGATCTCGGTATCCTTTTTTGCTGTGAGGATTATCATCATTTGCTTCATCGTTGTTGTGTTACCGTTGCATGAACGTTTGTCTTTATCTTTGACAATCTTTTTGCAGTTTTAGTACAAGATTTACCGTAATGAGTACGTTGTTCGCCAAACCGGCAATTATTCAGCTGGTTCTTGTAGGTGACCAGCGATTTACAAGGATGCCCTGACCAAAACTCACGTTAGATGGAATATTTTTACGCAATTACTCGCACGCAATTCTGGATACTGGCGAAAAGCTTCCACCACTCTTCCTTTTCGATGAAAAGAATTTCTCCGTACTGTGTCATATTTTCTCGAAAGTAGTGCTCATTTATCTGCGGGAGAAAGTCACGAACTTCTATGGCACACAGTTCCAGTATCTAGATTTCTGTTCCCGAATATAGTTACAGTTTCAGATTCCATATTCAGTTCCAGATGCAGTATCCTCTTCCAGAATCAAGTATTCAGTTCCAGATCCAGATTTCAGTTGCAAAATTGAGGAGAAATATACTACTGTTTTTGTGTTGTACATTCGAGGGAAATGACATCGATTTTATGGAGCATCGAAGTTTTTTTTTTAAATAATCGACTCTTTTCAGAGCCTCTACCATTTTGCGCGAAAAACTAATTCGATAGTTCATGACTTGTTAGCGACCAAACCTGAACAGACTAAATTTGGAATGAACCATATTTGCTGTTAGTTTAATCCAAGAAACATTTTTTGTTCATCTTAAAAATAATTACAGTTTAATTTTCCCGACCCATTGAGGTCTGCACAGCCTTCTCTGCAACCGATTTAGCTACTTTTGTTTAAGATTTTAGTTTTTTTTTCTGATGTTGTTTATATTGAGAGAGTTCCCTCTTCACCGCTCGACAGGTCGCCCTCCGGGCAGTTTCGATACAATATTCGATTTATACCATTCCAAAACATATTTGGCGTAGTGACAAGATGCCAAATCAGGCCAGAACAGCGAGGCAGTATCATGACTGCGTAAAATTGGTAACAATCGCTTCTTTAGGCATTCTTTACGGTATATTTTTCTTGTTTACCGTTTCGGTAGTGAGGAAGCTTTGGCTCTCTCGAACCCATCTGCTTATTGCCTGCCAAATTTTTTTTTTCAGAACTTTTTTTTTAAATCAACTTTTGACCGGCTACATTGCCCAAACAGCCCTCTGTGCGGCGGGGCAAATTCAAACCAAGGCCTGTTGGGCTCAGGTTTTTTTATTGCATTTAAAATAATGGAGCGACGCTACACTTCTACTGACAGTACAAACCTGCACTAGCAACAGCAGCAATGTGTGCAGCAACTTGTGTGGTCAAAGCTAGATGAGCTGAGGATGTGCAACTCGGAAAACTACGGACCAACGTTGCGAAACGAAAGTTCAATCCTCTGTGCGGGCCCGGGAACGAGCAAAGTCACCCTTTTCAATTAAGTTTTGTTTTGTGGCTGACCGGGATGGCCATTCATCAGTCCGGTAGAGACAGACGGTGGCGAGGATTCGAGGTATACCAACACGAGAGGTGGGATATTGTTCGGTTGGGTTGAATGGGTGCATCGATAAAATTGTGGTAAATTCACTTAATCAACCATTTGAGGGGTTGATATTGCGGTTTATTCATGGTAATTATATTAGCAAAACAAAAGTGAACTGGGTTAGGTTAATTACGAAAAATAACTACCCGGAGTTCACTGGATTGTGCAATAAATAAAACTTTACCTTTCTCATTTTTTCATGCCATCCTGATCAAAAATGTGTATCCAAGCCAAACTATTCGAATATACTCCCGTTGCTTGTGATGTTGGCAAAATGAAAACTCTGCTCGATGGCTGGAAAACCGATCCAACATCCTACTTAAATAGATGACGGCAGGCTAGAATTTCCTGTTGGGACAGATTTTCGTTTCAGTGTAATGAAAACCGGCGTGATTATAAAAGCTTCGTTTTATATGTCAGAGTTTCAGTTTTCCACAGCTATTCTGGAGATAGCCTCGCCGAAACATAATTACATCGATTCATCACTTTTTTGAGACAGCTTGTCCTGTAGGAGTAAATGTTTGGGAGATGCTTCTAACAAAGCGGAATTTTTTTTTTCCGGGATCTTTTCACTTGGAGTTCGAATGCAACAAAAGTACTCGTAATTTACGAATGATGCCTTTTGAAATCAACAGGGAAGATGTTTAAATCTGATCATAGAATGTTGATTGAAGATGCAAGAAGGAGTGCCACCTTGCACTGTCCTTCCCAATCTCCCGACGCAAACCCGTTCGAAAACGACTAGGGTTACCATGAAGAGCAAGAAAGTCGACCAAAACTAGCGGACAAGCGAAATATTTACGTAGAAAATATCTGGACTAAAGGTGGCTTCGCAAAGCTGTCAGCTTCCGAGTGGTCCGTGCCGTTCCGAATAAATCGTTTAAAGCGGACATTGAAGGGAAAATTGACCAGAAAATGAAACAACGCGTTCGTAACTTTTCATCCCGACAACGTCCGGCCTCAAGTTACGGTTCCGATCGAAAATTATTTGGATGATAGTGGATGGAAGATCTGTTCTCTCCCGCTTTATATTTCTGACTTAATGCTACCCGGTTACCACTTTGTAATAATACTAACAAATGGGTAAAAATTAATTAACACTACAAATGGTCCCATCTACTAATGACGGTTTATGTATATGAACTTTTCTTGAAATTATTTTAGAGTAATTCTTTATCCTTTCTAAAATTTCATCTGATAAGGAGGAAAGATGATGGTCATGGTCATAATGTAAGATAGTCAAAAGAAATTATTCCCAATTACATGACTATAACCGCTACCTCTAAACAAGAAGTTACTGTCATTTTCAGATTCGATTTAATAACTTTTTCATTCCGTTGCTCTTTAATTTCTAATCTTTTTCATGTACAGATTTTCAATAAAGAATTTTGAACTTCCCGATACAGATTTACAAATTCTTCTCCCGAAAAATAAAGATTTATATCTGGCAACCCTGCATGTTATACGAAATTCAACAAAGCACGCTGCGAACAGAGTAAAGGCGGTGGTGTTTTCTTCTTCCGTACCAGCACGTAGCGGTTTTGCATCGTCATTTTGTATGACGGTTTGAAAGGCCTAACAATTACGGAACCGGTTTAACCGTTGCGAAGTGAGTTCGGTTTTTGGACCCTTTATTCATTATCATCGGTGCTTTTGGAAGCGGAAACCGGGGACTAGTAGTCCAACTTACAAGATCTGTCCACTAGGTAAATCGGCCAGATAACTTTCTAAAAATTTGCACATCTTTTTGCCATCACTTGTGAAAAAGATACTCATGAAATTGAAAATTTTTCGCTTATCGCGCTGTAATAACGAAACCGGAAATCGAATCTAGATCAACTTTTCGGGGACTTTCTAACGAATTTCAAGACCCTTCATTTGAGCTCTTAGGTTTTGAAAATCGGTTAAGACATTTTCGAGAGAATTGAGTGTGCATTTTCTCAAAGATTTGCACATACTACCTTGTAATTCCGGAACCGGAAGTCGGATAGAGATGAAATTCAATAGCAAAAGATCTTCCATTTGAATTTAAGTTTGTGAAAATCGATTGAGCCATCTTGGAGAAAATTGAGTGACATTATTTGTCACAGACATACTAATATACATACACATACACACAGACATGTTGTATTCTCGACGAGCTGAATCGAATCGGCTCTTCGGGCCTCACTTGTAAAGTCGGTTTTCATAGCGATTGAATAGACTTTCTATATAAGAATCAAAAAAAAAATAGCAAATAGACGTTGTCTACACTGATCTAAAAGCAGCATTTGACCAAACTGACCACGAAATACTTTTTTGTAAATTATATCGTCTCGGCTTATCTGTGCTGCTCGTATCTACGGTATCTAGGGTATTACGAGTGAAGTTGAATAATTGCACATCATTTCAATTTACAAACAAATCAGGGGTTCCACAAGGCAGTAATTGGGGACCATTGCTTTTCGTATTGTTTTTCAATGATGTCTCTTTTGCTTTGCGGAAGGACTTTGGTAAAAGATACGCTCAGAGACAGGACTCGAACCTGCGTTCTCATGAACCCTGAACCTTGTGAAAGACACAGCTCTAAAACACGGTTAGGCACGACACTCCTGTTTCTGAGCGTATCTTTTTCCAAAAAATCATCTTTTCGGTTAAGATTTTCATTCATTTGGCTTCTCCAATATATGGTTTCACTCAGTCATTGCAAAAACTGAAGAATTTGATTTACAGTATTTAACTAGAGCTAATCAGGTGGGCAATTTAGGAATATTGTTGGATGAAATATTGACATTTGATTTACATCGATCACTGATCATTTCAGAAGTATCAAGTCAGTTGGGATTTTTTTTTCGAAAATCGCTAAGGATTTTGAAGATAAAGCAAAGTCCTGGCATTACATTCCTTTTGTGGAATTTGGCCTTTCCGTTTCAACAGACTTCGCAGCCGATTCTTAGTATACAGAATCATTGCATGGCTAGTACTATGGATCCTACTGACACTAAGAATCCTTCCAGGTCGGGGCTCGAACATACGACAACTGGCTTGTAAGACCAGCGTCCTATGCATTGAACTGCCAACCCGAGATTTTGAAGATCCTCATTGGTTAATGGAATTGTTATGCTTGCTTATTAAATCTTTTCTTGAGAACGGGAACACCGAGCAGGAAGGATGTCGTCTTCCAAGGATGAAGAATTGTGGTTTCATACATCGAACCGGAGTACCGGAGTAGATGGTGACATCTCTGATCCCGTGAGAGGTGATCTCTCGAAAACGGTTTTCGGCCCCAGTCGGTAGCGGCCTGTCCCCTTGTCGATTCTGGGAATATCCAGGTGGACCAGTTGCGAATGGTTATGTCCGGTGAAGCTTTGGAAGAGGAGCTTCGCCACCTCTCTGCAGAGTTTATTTGTTCCTGGATGTTCTCTCCAAATAACTAAGGTCGGAAACCATCGGAATGGGAGTTGACCTGACTCGATACATGCGGCTATTGCTGGGGTACTTGGGAGAAGATTTGAACCCGTTGTAGGAGGTATTTAGAAGATTTAGCGTCCCTCTTCGAAGACAAGCCTCAAAAGTTCCACACCATTCTCACTGGTGACAGTGAATCCACAGTTGAAAAGCAAAGTCAGGGTAATTCATTACGATGAGGAACTTGTCCCCGCAATTCGATGTGGAAGTCAACTTCGCAAGACGACTCGATCCTACGAACACTAAAAATCTTTCCAAGTCAAGACAAGAACATACGACATACGGGTTTCTGAGGCTCCGTTCGAAAGTCGGGTTTTCCAGGCAAATTGATATATTTTCAAAGATGAGAAGTAAAAATTTTAGCTAGGAAACTGTACGTCAACGATTTAATTCGTTTTAGTTCATGTAAAGTTCAGACGATAAGCATATTTTTCAGTATTTGTAATATCATTTACCACCATTATTGAACGCATTGAACGTCACACAGTAACAAACACCAAACATAACGAACAAATCATCGATGGTACTTGTCGTATACATCGGAATCTCCTGTTACGAACAGAGGAGGAAGTGCGTACAAATTTGGGTTATGAATATGGTTATAGAAAATTTAAAGATGTAAAACTCCTAAAATCCAATATGGCGTCTTTCGGTTTGTGGATATTCTTTCGATTCGCTTATAATTTGTATTTTCGGGTCTGATTTGACAAGTAAGTTTATCAAATTCGCATAATTAATCAACAAGTACATACGATTATCGATATTCGGAAGTGTGGAAGAAGCATGTCAGTTTTATTCTTATTCACGTCATCCAGGTATGTCTCTGATATTACCCACCCGGCTTTTTGGTACATACAGGCAAATTGAAACAGTCAATTTTTACCCTTTTTTTGCGTCATCGTTCTGAAATTTTAAACATGCTGCACCCTGTAATTTCCGATACTTCCGTCCGTCTGTTCAATGTCCGTCTAGAAGACCGTAAATCTTTCATTTGAAAATAAGTTTGTGAAAATCGTTTCAGACATTACTGAGTAGATAAAATGAGTTTCTTTTTGAGTCTTTTATCACTCCGGTACATTAAACTATGAACCGATATATTCGATATAGAAGTTTTTGGCCATCAACTAACAAGAATATACCAAATAAGAGTTATACGGTTAGTTCAAAAGATTTTATTCGTTTTTACATCGCCATGTAAAGAAACACGTTCTCGAAATTGAAACATATCACCCTGAAATTCTGTAACTGGAAGGCGTTTCTTAATCAAAATCAATATTATTTTATTTAATTGTAAGACTTTTGATTTCAATCAAAGTACATTAAAATCGGTTCTGGCATCGCTGAGAAATCATGGCGCATATTTTTGCAACGTTATGCAGGAGTCGGATCTGGATAAAACTCAACAGCGTTATATAAGAAAGTCCGAGTTTTCTTATTTGAGTTTGTAAAATCGGTCCTGCCATTTCTACTTATAGTAGAATTCAATAATTTAAAAAAAAAAAAGGCGGGTGAGTAATGTCAGAGACATAACTGTATGTCGTGAATACGAAAACAACACTTCCGAATATCAATTAGTTGATCAATTGTATGAATTATGCAAGCATTCCCCTTTTTCACATTTTTCTCAAAAACAAAGAAGGTTTCACTTCACTTCGGTAAACTTCGCACAGCGAAAAGTGCACAAATCTAATCAAACAGTTTTAGATTTACACTAAACTGAGAATATTTGCCTCCGATTTGCGAGCAAGAAATCCTAATAGTTCTATAGAAAACTTTTAGAGCCATTAGAACGGCTGATTTTGTGTGATGCTCTCCACCGTTGTCCTCTTTTCGTTGTTTTTTCACCAATGCAAACGACTAGCAGCTGTGATGCAGTCGCTCTTGTCGGAAGTGAACCTAGCTTTGCAAACGATACATCTGCTAGCAGTGGCGATAGAATCCAAACTGATCCAATTTTTGTTAAGAGGTTTCTTTTTACGTGATTTCGTTTATAGATTTTTCACTAGTGGGCGGTCCTAACGGCTATAAAATTAGCCGCATACAGAATTTTAATGTCGAATATTTCATTTTGGATTTACATTTCATTGAAAGAAACTATCCGGATGCTGTACGGGATTCATTCCTGCCTTTCAGAAGGACCAAATTGTGGAACTCACTACGATGTTAAACACTTTTCGGAACATTTTCTCGAACGATTTGTTGTACAGCAGCAGATATTTTGTTCTGTTCCTCAGAACTCATTCTGATTGGCTGGTGTTGACATGGGTCAAATGAAACAGATTATTCAATAGTGTACTTTTGAAATACTTCAATGCTGTTGCTATACACGTTTAAATTGAAAAATTTCGATTCTATTGATAATTAGATTATATAAATCCTTTCACAGATCACTGAGCTATGAGCTTTAAAAATACGAGAAATGAAAATGCCTTATGAACTATCCTCTTTGATACTCGTTTATACCAAACATTTCAGAAAAATTTAATTTTGAATTATTTGAGATTATGTCACACAACTGAAAATTTTATCATAAAATTGTGAACATATTTCCGATGGCATGTAGCAAAAATTATGTTGATTCGTTAGATGCAACAAGAGATATTCACGATCAAAAACTTATCACTCTCTCATAGCTCTCACATGCCTAATTATGAAATTGCAATTGTTTTCTATTTGGTAGATAATTTTTTGGCATTTTTCACAAAGGTCGTTCTGAAGGTCCAATTTCCGACTACTTCTTCAAGCATTTAAGGGCGTATTTCAGCAAGGATACGTTGATTATTGGTTTCCAACGCATCAATCGTTGCTGGTTTACCCGCATAAAACTATGACTTCCTATATCCCCACAAAAAATAATCGAGTGCCGTCAAATCTCACGAACGCGGAGACCATTTGTTTGAATAAGTCAAACAATCTGGGGGAAGCCAAACAATACTGAGTAGAGACGTCACTTTACACTGTCAAAACAACTTTCAGACAGTAGAGTTAAGCCCGGTAAAGTGAGTGACCAACATAAAATTCGATCACATTTATAATACTCACGTCTCCTTTCTTGTGGAACAAACTGTACAGTACAATAATTTCTCAAATGACGTAACAATTAATCGAAGGAAGCGTAGTTGTCTGGAAACCAGCTACATTCCATCTCTTGGTTGATCAACCAAAGAGTTGTTCTGGGGTTTTTGAGCATGATGCAACACTGAAACTGATTGCCACAGAATCCACACGTCTCCAGTCAGTACTGTCTGTTTAAGCTCCCTCAAGTTTAAAGATGGATCGGTGTGTGTGTGTGTTTGCGTGCAAACAAACGCCGGCACTGCCAGGTCACGCATCAAACGCCCATCCAGTAGTCGCCATAACAACCTACCAATAATGACGTAGGATGGGGGAAGCTACATGCAAATGTCTTCTTTATCGTGTGTCTCTCTCTCTCCCAAGCGACCCAACCCAGGAACTCAATATATTATTACTCGGTAACTGCCGACAGGAAGGTTTTGGGTTTCCCTCTGCTCTCTTTCTCTCTACCTGTATCTTCATCCATCTTGGTAAATGCTGATGCTGACACGTAACACAAGTTGCTATCGGTACGGCGAGGACCCGAAAGGATCCTTCGCTTTAGTCCATATACGATATCAAACAGACGAACGAAGAGCGAAGCGGTGTCTTTCTCGGCTGAAACGAAGTGGTGGTGTTCTTCGTAATTATTTTTCGCAAAAAATAATCACCTTGTTTGCCTTACTAATTTGATTAATTGATGACGGCTTTCCTGGGTCTGCTTCAAATTTTGAGCATTAAAGGAAGCTGACTCTAAATGTTGTGTATTCCGTATTTGATCCGTTACTATTCGATTCAAGCCTTAACATTTTTAATCTACTCAAACGTGACAGGAAAATCCATCCGCAGCAGAATGATTTTCGCCGACGGAGGCCCCCCCAAAAGCGACAGCTTTTTCACTTCATCAGCCTCGACGATTCATCAATTAACATGGAAAGTACTGACACACGCACAGGCACAATAGTCTGCTTAATCCCGTACTATAACTGGCGTAATAAAGTTATTTAAATTACCCCATTTTCCCCGCAGTCCCTTCACCGAACCGAAACAGGTCAACTCTTCAGCTCATAAAATTGCCATTTCCAATTTATCGCTCCATTGAAAATCCATTTCACCTGTTTTTTTTTGTTGTTTGCTCTCCATGAGCACCTGGGATAAAACTTCATCTAAATCCGTTTATACGCGATAAAGTGCCCGACGATGGCAAAGTTACGGCGCCGCACAGAATGGAATCGACGGTATCGGCTCGTGTTGTTGACTTACCGGATTCCATTAGGTGGCTAGGGGCGAAAGTAAAAAAATAGCCTTTTCAGATAATAAGTACAAATACCCCGGACCATCATCCTCTGCCTGTCTGTCTGTCTGTGTGATCGATCAGAACGAGGAAAAAAGCGCACCAAAATTGTGGAATAAAACCCGGTACTGTGTGTCAGTCAGTTTCTCTTTAATCCGTAAATTACTGTGCTCTTTTCCAATTGAAGTTCATGAAAGAGTAATTTACCATTGCCGAGGCTGCTGTGAGACGAAGGATGTGGGAAAAGAAGGATTAAAAAATGAAAAAAAAACTGTCCATCGAACCGTGGCACAGTATGTTGTTCACAAAGTAATGATGAGATTTTCATTCAACTTAGTTTCAATGGAAACGGGTGGTTTTTAGTACAGGACAGAGGGGCATGTGTCTCCGCCTTGAGTTGCTTTTGGTATTCTAGCATAGCTATTAGCACTACAGAAATGTTATTACCATATCAACGAAGAAACTAACTATTCTTACACGAGTATATGATCGACAAACGTGTAAAATTACTCATGCATTTATCAACATTTAATTCATGATCAAACAGGTCTTGAAATCATGAACATAACACATGGCCTGAGAAGTAGATGGCGCTAATTTTATTTGTCACCTTTTTCAGTTAAAAAGACAACTGTTAACATTTCCATATTTCATGAGCATTTGACTATGAGAAAGCTCTGTTCAAAGTGGGTTCCACGTTTGCTCACTGTTGACCAAAAACGAGAAAGTGTTGATGATTCTGAGCAGTGTTTGGATAAGTTTAAATCTGACAACCCGGAATTTTCGCGTCGATATGTGACAATGGATGAAACATGGATCTATCACTTCACTCCGAAATCAAAACGATCGTCCAAAGCGCCCGAGAGCACAACAATCTGCTGGAAAGGTTATGGCCTCGGTATTTTGGGATGTGCGTGGTGTAATATTTATCGAGTATCTTCAGAGAGGAAATACCATTAATAGTGAATATTATATAGCATTATTGGAGCGTTTGAAAACTAAACCCGATCAGATGGTAATAACAGAATTGTAACAACTGGAGTAATTTATTTCAGAAATATTTTGTAACTAATTAAGAAATATTTTTGGCTGGTAAGCTGTTAAAATAACAAAAATCATAACAAAAAAGACTCTAGCAGGAACCAAATCGTAACAGAGTTTGGAACGTTTGTATCACAATTATTGTTGAATTTGATATAACTACACAAGTCCGAAAGCAGAAATTTATAACAATAGTTGTAAAGTATTAGATAGCAAATTTAACACAGAAAAACTATATTCCAGCTAACTTCTAGCATCGTTTCATCCGAAGTTGTTTTAAATGAATAAATCATTTAGTAATCTGGTTTCTTGTTTTAGTTTTTTGAAACTTTGATCATTATATTTCGATATAAAGCTACGGAAGAACTCATTTTTGCAATTAATGAACTTCATCATGAGTCTTGCGAATGAAAATAAAACATCATAACTGATTTTGTTAGTATATTGTTATCATAAGTTTTAACTTTCAACTGTTTTCATTCGTTAAATATCTCAAAATAACACAAATTGTTATACATTTCAACTGTTGATATACTTGTGTTATGATTTTGTTAGGTGCATCTAGACGGGAAATTGCAAAGAAACGGCCGCATATAGCAAAGAAAACAATTTTCTTTCATCAAAACAATGCACCGTGTCACAAGTCAATCAAAACAATGGCAAAACTACATGAATTGAACTTCGAATTGCTCCCACATCCACTGCATTCACCAGATTCGGCTCCCAGCGACTACTGGCCGTTCGCAGACCTGAAAAAATGCTCACCGATAAGAAATTTCGTACGAAACTGAGGCCTATTTTGAGGCGAAAGATAAATCGTTCCACAAAAGTGGCATTGAAATGTTAGAGCGGCGCTGAAATGATTGCGTTGCTCTTGATGGAGATTACGTTGATAAATAAAGTTAGAATTGAACAAAAAAATCGAGTTCTCTTTGTTAGGCCCGGGAATTTTCAGCTCATGTGTTATTTTACCAAATTCTTGACTTATTTCGAGAATGTTTTTCCGAAGTTGTTTTGTTTAGTCCAATTAATGCGATTTTATTTTCTTCAAGCTTGATTTTTGCTACCGTTTCAGTGTTATTTTGACGTAGGACTACGTCTTTGTTTTCCATATAGGAGTAGGAATTCAAACTTCGCCGTCATGTTTTGATCATCAACTGCTCAATAAAATTTTTTACAGATATTCAATACTGTTTCACCTACTACTGGAAAATATTTCTAATCCACCTAGTGGTGTAATGATTCCTTTCTCATATTACTCATACTTTTATAAATATTACACACATTTTGTTGAAGAAAATTTTCATTTAATTTTGAAGTAAAGCAAGAAACTTTAATTTGATGCAAACAATTTGATGAGCTCAGCTGATAAAAAATGTTCCGTTTTCATTTTGCATCATCTCTAAAAATAACGGCTTGAAATTTTTAACACACTTCACCGTGTACTTCCGGAACTGGAAGTCGAGTCCGATTGAAATTATGAACATGAACTTAGCGAGTCGGCACCTTTCACCGATGATATCGCAAATAGGTGAATAATTTGTTGTCAGTTAGTTGCAGTAATTTTGAGTTTGTTGTTCAATTTTTTTGGTGCTTCACTAAATTCATATGATGTTATTTAAGCTCCCTGTCCAAACACTCTTGAAAAAAATCAAAGCCCTATGGATAGTTTGTTGCTAATTAGTTACAGAAATTTCGTTTGAAGCTTGAAAACAAATCGAAACTCAGTAGATAGGTGGTTCAATCCATTTTTTATTGTGCTGACTACTTCGCTAAATTCAAATGAAGCTACCCTCCCGAATAAGCTAACTGAAAACTTATTGAAACCCAGTGGATAATTTGTTGCTTATTAGTTGCCAATTAGTTACGGTGGTTTTGAATTTGTTGCTCAATTTTTCTTTTGAGTACTTCGTAAATTTCATATAAGTTCATAAGCCAACTAACTAATCAGTAACAAACTAGCCATAGGATTTCGAATTGCTTTCAAGCTTATTTGCGGAAGATGCTTCAAAAACGTTATATATTTTTTTATTCATTATTATAATATAATTTTAAGGCACACTGCTTAAGCTCTAAGATGCCAAGGGTATTTACTAATCTTAATTACGACTAACTTAAAACTAGAATAGTATCATTATGTAATGTAGTATCGGGGTAGCGGGTTCTCGAGAATTCAGCTTTCAGCTGGCGATCGGCAGTGGTCGGTGAATTCAATATTGCATGAGGGTCTTCCATATGTCGTTGGTGAATATCCATGTTGGCCGCATCCTTCGGTCCGTGTGGGTCCGCGAGAAACACCCCCAGGCTACGAAGGCCCAGCGGGTGGCCCGCATGGCGTTCATCGACTGGAGCGGTCTTCCGTGGGCGGTGATGATATTGCCGAAGAGAATAAAAGAGAAGTAAATATTGTGGAAAACGTGGTAAAAAGGGGATGTGGGAACAAAATGTCTGAAAACGATAGAGATCTAATGAGTTGCCATCGAGATGGTGAAGAGACAGAGAAGGGGGAATGAAAAAATAACTTTATATGAACTTAGTTCAGTACTTCAAACAATTAAATAATATAAAGCAAAAAAATCAAAACTACCGTAACTCATTAGCAACTAAAAAGCAACAAATTATTCACATAGTTTCGACTTGTTCTCAAGCTTATCAAGGATTAGCTTGGTCAACTTATGCTAGCTTATCTAGCTTAGCTTGGTCAACTACATATAAACGTAGCAAAGTACTCAAAAAAAATTCAAAACTGCCGTAACTAGTTAGCAACTAATAAGCAACAAACTATCCACTGGGTTTCGATTCAAGTGTAATTGTTTTTAGGCTTATTTATTAGGAGTGCTTCGTCAACTCCATATGAACTTAACAAAGTACTAAAAAATATATAAAAAATTTGAGCAACAAGTTCGAAAATACCATAACTAATTAGCAACAAATTATTAACCTATTTGCGTTACCATCGGCGAGAGTTGCCTCGCTAAGCTCATGTTCATTTGGCTCAGTCATCTGCAAAAAAAAATTGAGCAGTAAGAAAACAAGTCGATTTTGTCGGTTACGTCACTTATACCATTATATCTCCGGAAATCGAAAATAATAGCAATTTGATTTTCGAACTTGATCAATGAAACAGTAGTAGCTTTCAAAGTCTCATTTTGTTGACGTCAGTAGCTCCGAGAGAGTTAAACAGAGAAAATAGAGCTATTCTTAATCCACCTAGTATGGTGATAATGCCTTTCTCTTGCCATTGACATATTGTCATTAGTCTAAGGAGTGTATCGAAAATAAACTATCCACAATTTTTTCTTTCAAATTACGATAAAAAACGATATTTTATTCAAATTCAAAATTGATTATTTATTGTACGAGGTTAAACTTGAGCATAATGAAAACCGGATGAAATTTAAGTTATTCCTTCACGAATTTTCGAACCTTTGATCGTACGCTCTTCATCAAGTTCCGGACAAGTGTTGCATCGCATTTTGTGGACGCTTGAGCCCAAATTTGTTTAAACTCCTGCATGTTCCCAGCTGCCTTATACCAGTCTTCTTGAGGACCTTCTTCACGATTGCCCAGTAACGTTCGATGGGTCGAAGCCGAGGGCAATTTGGTGGATTGATATATTTCTCAACTAAATTTATACCCCTTTTTCCGCAAGCCATTAGAGAGTGGTTTTGGCATAGTGAGCCGACACTAAATCCGGCCAAAACAGTGAAGGTGCACTATGCTTCTTATATGAAGGCAGCAATCTCTTCTGGAGACACTCAGATCGATAGATTTCTGCATTTATAGTTCCGGTAGTGTGAAAAATGGTTGACTTCAAACCACAGGAACATATTGCTTGCCATACCAGTACCTTTTGACCGAATTTCTTCACTTGAATCGACCTGTCCGCATCGCTCCTCGCTTGTGGACCTGAACGGATTTTTGAGTTCTCCTTTACATAAGTCCCATCGTCCATCAAAACGCATGCATCCGGACACTGCAAAAGACGCGAATACAATTTCCGGGTTCTTGTTGCTGCTAGCTTCTTCTGTTCTACACCTTGTTTCGAGATTCTCTGCTTCTTGTAGATCTTCAGGTGATTTCGCTTCTTGATACGCTGGATCATTCCGCCACCCGTTCCTGCGTTTTTGAATCACGTTTTGACATTTATTTGTTCTTCATGATTAGAGATACCACTTTCTGGTCCAGTTTCGGGTTGAAAGAACCGGGTTTTTTGCCTCTTCTTGGTAGCTCATCCAAAGAACAGTGTTCCCCAAACTTATTCATGATGGTTTTAACAATGACATGATGAATTCCAAACCGCTTCGCCAATTTTCGCCTTATAATACCCTCCTCACTTAGCCGTGTGTCCAGAACCTTAATTTTCACTTCCTTTTCAAAACACGACATTTTAAAAACGCAGAATTTCATCCGCACCAACAAGAAAACAAACGAAAACTGACAGCCAAACGCACAGCATGCTGTGATCTGAGCATAAAAAACCATCACGAATACATGCGTACAACAGAAATGTATGTGGATAGCTTATTATCGATTCACTCCTTAGGTTTTTTTAAACTTTTTTTATAAAGATAATTTCTGACATAAGTTGGTGCTGATTTTTAATACAAATTTATTCAGATTAAAACGGGTAGTTTACGTAAAAAGGCTTCAACGAGTATATTGAATATTTGGAAACATTGCTCAATCCAAGTATTTCCACAGCAATATGTTTGAATTTGATCTTTGGTCACTTTCTGAAATAATTGTACGCATAGAAAAAAAAGTTGATTTTTTCGGTTGCGTTGTTTAAACAATAATATCTGCGAAACTTGAAGTGTCAGCCGTATGATCTTCGAACTCGATCCACTCTCCCATGTTAGTCTCGAATGAGCCTGAAATTATTGAAATCGGTTCATGCCTACCCAAGTGGTGATGAGCTTTGTCGTTTACGTCACTTATGTCATTGTATCTTCGGAACCGTAGGTGACAGCCATTTGAACTTCAAAATTGTTTGATGAACCATTGGTAGCTTCCAAACGAGTTTGTTAAAATCGGTTTAGCCATCTTAGAGAGAATTGTGCGGAAAAAAGCGTTTTGTCGTTTACGCCACTTATGCCAATATATCTCCGGAACCGGCAGTGATCGCAATTTAGCCTTCAAACTTGATCAATAATCCTACAGAAGCTTTCAAATGGACTCAATCTAACTGAAATCGGCTCAGTAATTTGCGAGAAAATTGAACGATAAGGGAAAAAAAGTAGGTTTTGTCGTTTACGTCACTTATACCATCCTATCTCCGGATCTGGAAGTGTCAGCCACTGGAAGTTTAAACTTGAACTTGAACCACAGTAGGAGCTGCTTTCCAACGAGCATTAGTGCGTTGAAATGATTGAAAGGTGCACACACACATTTACAGACCGATGTTCCGATCTCATCCTGCTGAGTCGAATAGAATATAGTCCAAGGGGTCTCCGGGACTTCGACCAACGGTCGGTTTTCGCAGTAATTTATAATCTTTCTTTGAAAAAAAAAAACTAGATTTTATCACTCTTGCAGTTAAAAAAACAACTTATCATTGCCCGATTAATGAGAATTTCGTTTTATGAAAATAACAATGAGAATCTAAATTGACACTTAAAAAATCAGAACACATTGGCTCAGGTGGCACGTTCCCCTAATTATCTGGAGATTGATTAGTTCCAATACTTTTTCTTGAAACTCAATTTCTGATCCTTTTTTCGTTTCTTGTTCAAACTTTATTGTTTCAAATGCGTTGTACGCAAATTAGACCAAAAAAAAGGTAATGTTGAAATGAAAAGAGCCAGATGTGAATATTTTATAGACTGTTTTGCAATACATTTGCAAAACAAAACAACCCGCCTGCTTTGCTTCGTTGGAATCGAAATTTTCAACCAGCTGTTCGAAGCACAATTATGCTTCCATGTTTCTGTGGCAGCATATTAATAGCTCCGAAATGTATGCAGCCCGGGAGCTGGCTTTCGCAATTAGTGCATTCACATTCACGCCTCCTGATAATTCACTTCTATTATCATAACACAATAAACAATATACTGCCATACGCTTCGTCCGTCTGCCGTGGAAAGCAATTTTCCTCGGAAGTGCACAAATCTAACGACATAATCCAGCTTGGCTTGGCGCTGCCGCATGAACCGGAACCGGAACGGTTTTATTCATTAAATTTTCATTTCTTAACGTTGACGTCACAACGGGCTAATTCCTGTGTCTCCGTGTATAATTCCGAGGAGGGGTACGCCTCGACGGACGCAAATCAACGGCTGACTATTGCTTGTTTGTTTCCGGCGATCTGTTTTCGGTCGGTGAGTCCGTGTTGTATTGCATCCGGTATTATTCCAACATTGTCCGGCATAATTTTTATGCAAATCTCAGCGTTTTTCCGTACCGCGGTTCATCCCATTACTGTCGCTCACTTACCAAGGCCAGGCCAGCCAACTACTAAGCATCTGTAGATCCTTGGCAGTCATGCTCTCGAGTGCTGCTGCTGCTGCTGCTGCTGCTGCTGTGGCTGTTAGTGGAGGGAGTAAGCTTAGGCATTACGGTGAGAAGGACACTTCATCCTGACGAGTGGCGTGGCCTATTTTGTGCCTATCTTCAATCTTAGCCTTAGTCGACGAGATGATGATGATGATGATGATGATGCTGTATGGCTAATAGGCTTTTTTTTCCTGACATGCGGTAGGATTAAACTTTACCGCACCAACCAACCAGGCCAACAATCACGCATAGCTCATTAATCGTAATCACCGTCTGTCTTCCGCTGGGTGCCTGACGAAACAGATTTCCCGGAAAAACTTGTTTCGAATAGTAACATTCTTCTTCGGGGCTAAGTGACAGGTTGAAGGACGTCGGTTGAATTGTCTTTCCTGAGTGCCCGTGGTTTCGTGTTTAGGTGGAAGAAAAAGGATAAGGTAATCAATTGACCTAATTGTGAATATTGGAAGGAAGTGAGTTCGTTTTTTTTTTCGTTGGATACCATTAATAATACTTAAGATTCAGCGACTGGGAACTGCCGTGGAAAAGAGTCTTGGGTCGAGTCTATGTTGTTGGAAAGCACTTAGTAGGCATTAAAAATGGGGTTGTTTTTATGTTTTATGCTAACATCCCAAAAACAAATCAACCCTGTTACCTGGATATCGAACAACTTTAGGATGGTATTAAATACACTTTATCGGTACGACGGCAAGCTTATTAAATTACTAATGAAAAGAATTTTATTTAAATTATTAATTAAAAGAACTTCGAACGACTTCGCAATATCAGCATGACAATAACATTCGCACCCTCTCATTCCGCTACTAACGCAAACGGCGATAGTGTCCAGACGATACCGTTCCGTTGACCGAATGTCACCGTAGATATACAAGCGGGGGCATGAGATAGGAACTTTCGAGCTCTCAGTTATGTAATGTAATGTAATGATTCAAATGATCTATTGCTGTATCGATACCGACAGTTTTCCAAAACAATTTTTTTTCTAATCAATTAGTTCAATTATTACGTAGTTTAAAATTCTGAATGTAACTGGAAGATGATCCGAGTGAAAGTCCAGATGAGTAATCAGCTCACTGCATATGTGACTTTGATCTGTTAGAACCAGATCAATTGTAGAAGGGTTTCTTACAGAAGAGAAATACGTTGGACGACTATGCGGAAATAAAACTGAAACATAAACAGCAGAGAGTTGATTTCGAAGAAAATTTTCCATTTCGGTTATTTTTCCCAGAGTTCCATTCTCAATGCTTTTCATTTAGATTCTCTAAAGACTGTCCCAGAAAGTATGGACGCAACCAAAAAACCGCTGCCATTTCGCAATGGTTCAGAATCTATCAATTTTTATGGCTGCGTCCTGTTGTTTACACTCATCTCTAACCACTTGTGCAGTTGTTTATTCGTTTTCATTAGTTTGTTTCGAAATGTGTGGACTTTCAGCAGAACAACGTCGAAAAATTGTGTAGAAATGGTGCACAGAACGCGGACTGTCACTGAGAAAGATAGCAAAAATGGAAGGAGTAAGTGAAAAAGCCGTGCGAAATGCAATCAGCAAGTTCGGTAAGGATAACACCTTTGAGGATCAACCGAAAACGGGTCGAAAAAAGGTCCTGCTAACCCTCGGTTGGATAAACGTATACTGAAGGCGTTCGAGCAAAAGAAAGAGGTTTCAGTTCGGGATGTGGCCAAAAAAGTGGGCATTTCGAAGTCAAATGGTCTTCGTGCTAAAGAACGTTTGAATCTTCGAACCTATAAGAAGCAGAAACAACCAAAACGTAGTCCGAAACAAGAAGCATCGATCAGGCCAAGGGTTCGAAAGCTGTACAATACGATTCTTGCTGGAAATTTGAACTGCATAATCATGGACGACGAAACTTACGTGAAAATCGATTACGAATTCTTGCCGGGACCACAATATTATACGGTGCGAGAAGGGCAAGTGTTGAACCAGTCCGAGACATCGATTGAAGTCGAAAAATTTGATAAGAAAACTATGGTCTGGCAAGCAATTTGTAGCTGCGGTAAGATTTCGAAACCCTTCATCACCACTGCTTCAATGAACAGCGAAAACGACTTCTACCCATGATTCGAAGCCACAAGGATCCTGTTGTCTTCTGGCAAGATCTTGCTTCTTGCCACTACTCGAAATCAACGGTAGAATGGTATACTACCAAAAATGTCACTTTCGTCCCAAAAGACATGAATCCACCAAATTGCCCACAACTTCGACCAATTGAGGAATTTTGGGCATTAACGAAGGCACATCTTAGAAAATATGTCTCGGCAGCCGAAACCATTCAACAGTTTGAAAAAGATTGGAAAAAGTGTCAAAACTTGTCGCCAAGAAGTCTGTACGGAATTTAATGAGGAACGTTCGCAAAAAGGTGCGCCAGCTAGTCTACAATGGCTAAGTAGCAAATGTTGAGAATAATATTCTGTTGTTGTAGTCTAATATTATCAGTATATCGAATAGAATCTGAATATCTAACACTTGTGAATTATTTACAGCAAAATCAAAGTGCGTCCATACTTTCTGGGACAGTCTTCATTTCGAAAAAATCAATACGTTAATTTTTGCCTTAAAAAAATTATTTGTATTTTCACCAAAGCACTAGGATGGTAAATGCGGTTTCTATTTCGTTCCCCAAGCTTCCAGTACACATCTCAAACCGATAATGGGAGCGGGTCATTTCGCCGAAAGCCATTTCGCCGAAAGCCATTTCTCCGAAATCCGTTTCGCCGAGAGTCGTTTCACCGAATGGGTCATTTTTTAGGGTCAAAAATATCCTTTTGAAGAAGCACGATTGTAGGTCGATGAAACGGGAGTAGACATAATCATTTTATATTTGTCTTTTATATATCAATTCCAATTACTATATTTATTTATTTATTTATTTATTAAACAAAATCCATCGGACTGATGTCTAAATGGACTAACAGAGTGGGAAAAGCCCATCTGAGTTGAAAAATGTATATCTTTCTCAGATAGGCATAAAAACCACTATCTTTTAAAAAAATCACAAAAATTACATGATAACTAAACAACTACTTAAAAGCTATTACAAACAACTTATAACAAACTAAATTATCCATAGTCAGATTATTTCAGAACGCTTGATTTTTTCAACGAAGTGGCGGGAAGGCTCTCCAAATTAAAACAACTGTAGTGAATGTTCTTATGCATGCAGTAATTGGCACGTTGTATTCGAATACAGTCCTACGGAATCTGTTCTGAAGCAGGTTTGTGTTATTAGAAATTCGGCGAAATGGCTTTCGGCGAAATGGCACTCGGCGAAATGGCTTTCGGCGAACTGACCCTGATCCTCGATAATACACATGATCTGGGTTGTTTTTGGATTTGGTACTTGTCTTAAGGAGCGATTCTGTCCCAATAGCAATATGAATTCTATGAATTTTGTGAAAATTATAAATCTTTTCTTCACTCAATTTTAAGGATCGAGCATTCCAATTCAGAATAAATTTTAAATTCATTATAATATTGATGACAAATTGCCACCTTACTTAAAAAGGCTCAAAAAAAATAATAAGAATTCTTTTGAATGATTATTTTAAATAGTTGTTCTTGGATAAAAAAAGATTTAACTTTCCGTTATGTTGCCTAAATCAACGTCGAATAATGAAAATAATGTCATTGAAGGATGGGTGTTGTGTTGCTTTTTTACTGAGCCTACTTGATCCATGTGCTTCACTATTTCTAACCACATGCTTCCTATATCACTTTCCGGTATATAAATTGTGTTCAATGTCCTCAAGTCAAGTTACAGAGCGGTCTACAGTTCCACAAAAGTTAATCTTCAACTTTCAGAGTGCGATTTTCCCTGTCGTGATGCGTTCAAATGTCAATCCAAGGAAACAAGATTGAGGTGTATAAATGGCAAAGTTAAATTATTACCGTAATCTTTAATTGGCCAAACGGTTTCCCCGGGTAGAAGTAAGGTACGGATTCGAGTCCCATAAAAACAAAGTCCTGGCATTGCTACATGGAATGAAAAGTCCAGGGCCTCTCACAGAAAAAATGTGAATAGTTTCGAACTGTGTATATTTTTGTGAAGAACTAGGCTCTAGATAAATCGGGGTCATTTCGCCGAAAGACGTTTCGCCGAAAGTTATTTCGCCGATTCCCGCTATTGTCTTAATATCAGGTGTACAACTTTGCTTCCGGCGTTTTCCGATAGGTGGCTGTACCGGCGGCTGAGGCTGGTCAAAACGCATAGATGATAATGCCTTTAAAGTGAGTGTGTACAGTGCCTAACGAATTGTCATCGCCGTTTCAGTGACAGTTGTTCTTGTTTTCGTTTTATTCACGCTCGAAAATGTATGTTTATGTACCCAATTCTCGTCATTTGCGGGAAGTTCAAGTTTATTTTTGTTACAATTCGAAAAAAATGCAGCAGAAGCGCATCGAATGCTCTCAGAAAGTTACGGTGATGCTGCTCTGAGTAAAAGAATGTGTCGGAAGTGGTTTCAACGTTCTAAAAATGGTGATTTCGATGTCGAAGAGAAACATGGTGGTGGAAGAGAAAAAACCTTCAAAGATGAACAACTAGAAGCATTGCTTGATGAAGATTCGTGCCAAACGCAAGAAGAGCTTGCCGAATCGTTGGGAGTGAGTCAGCAAGCCATTTCAAAACGTCTCAAGGCCCTGGGCATGATTCAGAAAGAAGGAAACTGGGTGCCGTACGAGTTGAAACCGAGGGACTTCGAGCGCCGTCTATTTGTATACGAGCAACTGCTTCAAAGGCAAAATCGTAAGGGGTTTTTACATCGAATCGTACGGCGCTAAGATTACGATTGGTATTTGGTGGGATCAGCTCGGTGTGATTTACTACGAGCTCTTAAAACCGGGTGAAACCATCACAGGAAATCGCTACCGAACGCAACTGATGCGCCTTAATCGCGCGCTCACAGAAAAGCGGCCTTAATATCAAGAGCGACATGACAAAGTCATCCTCCCACACGACAATGCTCGGGCTCACGTCGCAAAAGTGGTCAAAAAGTACCTGGAAACGCTGAAATGGGAAGTCTTGCCCCACCCGCCGTATTCCCCAGATGTCGCCCCTTCTGACTTCCACCTATTCCGTTCGATGGCACACAGTCTGGCAGATCAACATGTTCAATCCTTCGAAGAGTTGGGAAAATGGATTGCTTCATGGATAACATCAAAAGAGGACTCCTTTTTTCGAGCCGGATTCGAAAATTGCCGGAAAGATGGGGGAAAGTTGTCGCTAGCGACGGAGAATACTTTGAATAATACATCTGTAAGCACTTTTTCGCAAAAAAGCTTTTAATTTTGGAAAAAAACGTTGTACACCTGATATGATAATTGGAATTGATTTAAAATAAACACAAATGAATGAAATTACGTTAACGCCCGTGTTGTTGACCTACAATTGTACTTCTTGAATAAAGATTGATTCATGAACCTCAGAGCGGAATTCCCAAAGAAAACATAGGTGTATGTACCAAGCAAATGTATGTGGTGTTCTCCGTTTACTTCGACGAAATGACCCTTTCGGCGAAACGACTTTCGGCGAAATGGCTTTCGGCTAAATGACCCGCTCTAGATGTTCCAAATCCATTGACAATCTATCCACTAGTGTTTGAATAACAGCTGATCGTGTCAGACGAGTTCTAGTTTTCATCAAGCTATGGAAAAAGATGAGTTTCAGCCCTCAGCAAAAAATGATTTGCCGCACGGATTGGTCTACCATCCCCCTGTATTCTCCAGACCTGGCCCCCAGCGACTATTATCAGTTCCAAACCTTTCTTCAAAGTTTCTCCAAGGAAAGAAATTTCTCATCGAATGCTGAGGTCATTGCAGAAACGGAAACCTATTTCGAAGGCCTTGGCAAATCTTTTTTTGTTTTTGAAAGGGCATCGAAATTTTGGAGTACCGGTCGGGACTCAAACATACGACAACTGGCTTGTAAAACCAGTGTCCTATGCATTGAACCACCAACTTGAGTAGAGTGTTTTTACCGCAGATTTTCATTGCTTTGTTATATAGATAGAAACTGATAATAGGAAATATAAATTAGAGTGGCCTATCTAAGCATCATCATTTAGTTGTGAACATCGAACCATCCGTTTCCGAAAAATCGATGAGTTTTACCCATTTTGGCCATGATTCCGAGAGCTTTAGAAACCTCGTATCGGAAACCAACAATGGGACTTTGATTGATCATCAGTAAGGAAAACCTGCAAACCAAATACCACGGTGAAAAATTTCTGCAAAATAAATTCTCAACTAAGAAAAAACGACACGTCGATGCACGTAGGGTGGTCAATATGAAAAAAAAAATTTCTACACATCTCAAATAGTGATTATAGCGACGAAATCCTGTTTTAATTTCTTTTCTTTACGTTTTGTCTGAGACTCGTCAGTGCAGAGCAGTTCAAATTGAACTGCTTAGTGCAAACTTAAACAGTTCAGCTAAGCAGACGCAAAGTTAATGCTATTTGCAAAACACTTTTCAATTGGCACCGACGTGCTATGTCTTTTCTGACGTACCGAACGAAAACGTCTTTTTCGACTAATACTGGCCGATTCAGGTATGGTCATTTAGGGGCACTGACGAGTCTATGATGAAACGTAAAGAAAAGTAAAAATGGTTATGTGCCCAAAACACAAATCTAGGACAACCCCTAAATGACTGTTTTAATTCTTAATGGATTGGTTACACTACACTATTTGGATTAAAACCATTAAAACACTATTTGGCATGAGCTTGATTTACAGAAGTAACAGGAGCGCAGCATTTTGCATGTCTCGGGCACACAGCAGACGTAGCGTTTGAATTTGCGTAGCTCAGAAAGGTTCAGTTTTTGTTCATTGGCGAATTTATTCATCATGTATTCTTTAAAGGGTTGCGATATAACGACACCTACGATTCCGGGGAAATGACCGTGTAAGTGACGCAACCCACAAATAGTTTTAAACAATCTTAAACATTTGTGAACCAAAAAATCAGTATTAGGCTTACATGAAAATACAAAAAAGAAAGTTTTAAGAAATGGTTCATTGAGACAACAATGGATAACAATGAACATTGAGAAAATCAACATTTATTTAATTTCAGTTAAGCTCATTATTGCTATTATGTTCGTTTATTGAACTACAGTTTTAACCGCCGGCGGACTCAGGGGTGCTGCTGTTTTGGTGTTATGTGTTTGTTTCGACAACTAATTGTGATTAAACAACTGGTTTATGGGTAAACCTCAAATAGAAAACACACCGACCGAGTGCCGTTTGTTCATTGACCGCAAAAATGCTAACCAGAGAACGAACATAACACTCACCTCTTCCAATCGGTCAGAGCGGCTCGGTTTGCCGCAAAAGTACCCCACTGCGACCCGGGAAACATAATTTTCATCGTTGATGGCAACCGGTTGAACCAATCTCATCATGTAAAATAAACAACGGAGAAATTGTTCCTTGGTTTCGCTCGCTTGTTGATTATTGCCCTTTTACGCCGGACGCGCCGAAAATCTCGTAAAACTGAGAATCAACATCGGCGAAGAACCGGTGCCGTTTGCCGAGCATCCGGTTCAAAATTGATTTGCTTTCTGTCCGGGGGCCGTGAAAACATATCGCCATCGGAGCATTTATAGCACACACCTACTAATCAGTGTGATTAGAGTAGCTAGCAGATGAATACGGACTTTTGTGTGAAAAAAGTTCGATTTTAATTGAATCACTCAAACGATTTGCCCGCTACCGATGCCTGATATTTCACTGTTCCGAGACCTGTCGAGTTCGTAGTTGTGCACCAAAATCAACGTTAATTGGATTTTGGTACACTGCATTCGAGGATCCTGGCCGGAACCGGGAGGTACGCAGAAAACGATAACTGACAGTTTGAATGGAGTTGTTTGGTACTCATCGAAAATTATATTACCTCGATTCGATTTTCGTGATGTAAAGAATTCCATTATATCCACTCGAAATGCGATGTTTTTGCTATACACCGCGTGTTACACCGAAATACCGTTGAAAGCTAAGGGGTTTCAAGGAACTTTCAATCATTGTTGGCCTCACCAAATCACGAGTTATGTTTGTGACGTAACAAACCGTCGCAGCCCTAATTGAATTGTTGTACCAATTTGACCTGAAACGGTTCTCCCGTTTGGTGGAAAATTTTCCATAATCAATGTTAATTTGAACTTCCACTTCGACACGACCCGATTTTAATTGGCTTTTACATTTCCATTTACGTGATGACACAACTTATTCGACTGCTGACAAAGAGCACCATCCGGAAATGTTCGCGAGGCTATTTTAACTATCTTCTTCCTAGTAGGTATATTGTATCGAGTGCACTACGTTTCACGTAAATCGAACAAAAACTAGTCCGGATGTTTGCTACTGTAGAAGGAAAATTCAACAGCCAGTGATGTCAGATTGTCGCCACTTTGGTAATTCTGAAATTAGATTTGATGATACAAACGTTCAGAATTCTAAAGCGTAAAGTAACACAAAACAAATCTCCCAGCTTCGGATTCTCCTTGCTGGTGTCCGACGAACGCGAGGAAATAAAATTACCCAACTACATAAATAATACAGAATTATTACAGACGGTAGCTGAGTGATAGTGTTCTCTTTAAATGTTTGCGTCATTACACGTTCGCAGTCAATAAGGCGGGGCTTACGAAATCAATAAAATATCAAATGAATGAACATTGATTATTCTGTTAGTAGATTCGATTGTTCCAGTAATAGAAATATCGAATAGACCTTTAGAATCGATGTTTTCAACTGTGGATTTTTGTTCCATGTTAAACAAGTTCGAATGCATTATTGTTTTATGCGAAGCTAATTGTGTTGTATATCAACTATCCAGAAATTAAACTAGTAGAAGCAATTTGAACTCAGATTTCATCTCAATTTGCATTTCATTTTTATTATTTATATATTTTATTTAACCCTGGCTTTAATCCTTTATTTAAAAGTTTTCTAAATTCCAGTGTCGAAAAAAAAAGTGAGATTAATTTATCGATTTCTTAAGATCTAAAATTTTCTAACCTCGACCGTTAGGCGGCAACACTTACCCATATCCGATTCAGATCAATTGTTGCACCGAGACATAGGGAGATTAGGAGAGCCATTTTTCTTCTTCCATGAGGCGAAAGAGAGCAACCAAATTGCAGCTAAGAGAAACATCCTTCAAACGATTACAATTACCGGATATTTGACAGTGCCCTAAACGAATACGGTACTGTTTCTCAACCAGACACGCTTCATTCGAACTCACGCCCGAAAAAAGTTGCTTGTTGCGGAAAAAACGATTCTTTAATTTACTCTTATTTATTGGACTTGGAGTAAACTTGTCCACATTCACATGGTAATTCGTTTCTAGCCTCATCATAGCCCGTAACTCTGGAACCAGGGGTCAGACTCTGATAAAATGCCATAGCAGTCAATGTCCTGATTGTTCGAAGCTTAAAGCTTTCACCTCTCTGATTTGATTTAGTGCCGCCACAGTTCCGTGTACGGACGCTTATAATCTTCCACACATATTCACTAAGTGAGTTCATAACAGATCGGCTGAAAAGTTCGTATCGTTTCTATGAGAGGGCGCCACTAGAATTAAATCCATACCATTTTCAGTTAGTACCAACCTTCAAAAGATACGTGTATAAATTTGACAGCTGTCTGATTATTAGTTTGTGAGATATTGCATTTTGAGTGAAGCTACTTTTGTTATTGTGAAAAAAATGAAAAAAAAAGGAATTTCGTGTGTTGATGAAACACTACTTTTTGATGAAAAAAAGTGCCGCCGATACCAAAAAATGGCTTGATGAGTGTTATCCAGACTCTGCACCGGGCGAAGCAACAATTCGTAAGTGGTTTGCAAAATTTCGTACTGGTCATATGAGCACCGAAGACGATGAACGCAGTGGACGTCCAAAAGAGGCTGTTACCGATGAAAACGTGAAAAAAATCCACAAAATGATTTTCAATGACCGTAAAGTGAAGTTGATCGCGATAGCTGACACCCTAAAGATATCAAAGGAACGTGTTGGACATATTATTCACGAATATTTGGATATGAGAAAGCTTTGTGCAAAATGGGTGCCGCGTGAGCTCACAATCGATCAAAAACAATAACGAATTGATGATTCTGAGCAGTGTTTGGAGCTGTTATATCGAAATAAAACCGATTTTTTTCGTCGATATATAACAATGGACGAAACATGGCTCCATCACTTCACTCCGGAGTCCAATCGACAGTCAGCTGAGTGGACTGCACGCGATGAACCGAACCCAAAGCGTGGAAAGACTCAACAATCGGCCGGTAAGGTTATGGCGTCTGTATTTTGGGATTCGCATGGTATAATTTTCATCGACTACCTTGAAAAGGGAAAAACCATCAACAGTGACTATTATACAGCGTTATTAGAGCGTTTGAAGGACGAAATTTCAAAAAAACGGCCTCATTTGAAGAAGAAAAAAGTTTTGTTTCATCAAGACAATGCACCGTGTCACAAGTCGATCAAAACCATGCTGAAATTGATCGAATTGGGCTTCGAATTGCTCCCTCATCCACCGTATTCTCCAGATTTGGCCCCCAGTGACTTTTTCCTGTTCTCAGACCTCAAGAGAATGTTCGCTGGTAAAAAATTTAGAAGCAATGAAGAGGTAATCGCTGAAACTGAGGCCTATTTTGAGGCAAAGCACAAATCGTACTACAAAAATGGTATCGAAAAGTTGAAAGATCGCTATAATCGCTGTATCGCCTCTGATGACAATTATGTTGAATAATAAAAACGAATTTTGGCAAAAAAATGTATGTTTCTATTAAACGATACGAACTTTTCAGCCGAACTGTTACTTGTCTAGGTTAGTACAAAATGTTTTTTAGACAAGTTGAAAAATGACAGTTTACTAAAATTTTTGGAATTAAACACATAAATTCATGATGCGTGCATGCTTTTTTCGGGTACGACATTTGGAACCACAAACCAAGTCCAAAATTGAAGTTCACCATGTAGATCTTAAATTAAGCTCCAGAATACTGGCCCAGATTTCAAGTTTAGAAATCTAGTCAAAAATTCAAGGGTAGAATACAAGTCCAGGTGCAGAATCCATATCCACGTCCAGACTCGGGGGTGTACTCCAGTACTCTTGGACCAGAATTCAAGTCGAAAATTTCAGATCTAGAATACCTACTCTGATTTCAAGCCCAGAATTCATGGGTAGAATCCAGGTTCTGGAATCAAAAGCCTCGTTCAGAATCTAGTTTTATTTACAGAATTAAGAGTGTGATGCAGAAACCATGTCCAGAATTCAGATCCTGAATACAAGTCCTGGACCAGAATTCAAGTACAAAAATCAGGAATAGAATACAGGTCGACTTGGGAGGATTCTAAGTGCTTCAAGTTTAGGATTCAAACGGAGAATTCTGGTCCAAAACTCAGGGATAGAATCCAAGTCCAGACCCTAGAGCAGAATTACGGCCCAAGAGCAGAATTCATGTCCAGAATACAAACACAGATTTCAAGTTCAGGATTTAAGTTCAGAGTTCGAGTCCAAAATGTATGAGTAGAATCGAGGCCAAGATCCGAGTGTAGAACCAAGATCCTTGTCCAGAATCCAGGTCTTTGTGCAGAATCCATGTTCAAGCACAGAAGTGCAATCCAGTGGCAGGATCCTGGTCCGAAATACTGGTCTAGGGCCAGGTCCCAGTCTGGAACCCAAGCCCAGATCTATGTGCAGAATCCATGTTCATACTTCAGAGAGTACTCCACAGACAGAATCCAGGTCCTGGACCAGAAGGTTTCAAGTTTAAATACAAAATTCATGGCTAGAATCCAGATTAAGGTTCAGCTGCAAAATCTCAGTCTAGGCCCAGAATGCAAGCCTATGTGCAGAATCCGTGTCCAGACTTAGGGGTGCACTTCAGAGACAAAATCCAGGGCTAGAATTCCAGATCCAGGTTCAGACAACCGACACAGATTTCAATTTCAGAATATAAGTCTAAAATGTATGAGTAGATCCAGGTGGAGAATCAAAATCTAGGTCTATGAGCAGAATCCATGTTCAAACTTAGGAGTATAATCCAGAGGCTGGTTCAGCTGCAGAATCCACGGTCAAGTTCCGATTAAAAAACCAATGTGCAGAATTCAGGTCGAAATCACTGGCCCAGGACCAGAATTATGGTCTAGAATTTCAGGCCCAAATTTCATGTTCTGGATTCAAGTCTAGAATATAAATCCAAAAATCAGGGGTAGAATCCATGTTAAATGATCCAGGTCTATGTGCAGAATCCACGTCGCATTTCTATCTCAGGAGTGAAATTCATCTGCAGGTTTTTTGCTTTTCTCATATAGAAAAGTTATGCAATCACTGTGAAAACCGACTTTTGAATCGAGGCCCGGAGGGCCGAGTTTCATATACCATTCGACTCAGTTCGTCGAGTACGCAAAATGGCTGTGTGTGTATGTGTGTGTATGTGCGTATGTGTGTATGTAACGTTTTTTTTGCAATAACTTTTCTCGGAGATGACTGAACCGATTTTCACAAGCTTAGATTCAAATGAAAGGTCTTGTGGTCCCATACAAAATTCCTGAATATTATTTGGATCCGACTTCCGGTTTCGGAATTATGGGGTAAAATGTGCAAAAAAAGAAAATATGTGTTCTAACTTTTCTCATAGATTGCGCGACCGATTTTCACAAACTTAGGTTCAAATGAAAGGTGTGGTCCCATGCGTAATTCCTGAATTTCATGCGGATCCGACTTCCGGATCCGGAAATATAGGGTAAAGTGGGTTAAAAATTGTATACCATCACTGAAAATGGGGAAAAATCTTAAAAAACCTCAAATCTTTTCTAATTGGATAGTTTTTATCAGTAGACGGTCAAACAAACCGATTTCAGTTATTCTTTTAAGAATTGAAGAAAAAATTTTTTTTTCGGTATTATAAATGGTAGTATGATTGATATGTGAAAGGCATCATTACACCACTAGGTGGATTAAAAAGGGTTTTTTTTTATTAGAACCATATTTTTTTTCAAATGGGTTTCACTAATATTTAAAAACTATTGCACTTTTAACATGAACTAAACAGCTTCAATTACGCTTTTAATGTCTCCCTATGGTCCGTACCACAACCAGAAGTATTCATCGTTATTAAAAAAAATTATAAGCAATAAAAAGTGCAAAAAAGAGTCGAAATTTAAAAAAAAATCGTCATGTTGTTTTTTCCTGATGAAAATGTTTCATTGTAGTACCAGTTAGAGCCGATTCAATATAGAATATATAACTGTTTTGTTTCCAGACGATTCTTTTCCAAAAAATGACAATTCGAACGACTTTGAACAGCTGTTTTCAGAGCCGCCACATTGGAAAACAAAAACAAATTATTAGATACTTTAATATATGGTCTTTTATCCAAGAGAAGTTTGATTGTGATTTTTTTTTTCAAATTTGTTATTTGGAGGAACTTGATCTAAAGCGGAAGAACAGTCCGCTTGGACAAAACAATGCGCATTTCTCACGAATCGTTGAGTTTTCGGTGAACAGATTCATAGTTAGTAAATATACACTCTAAACAAAGTGCGAATAATATAGTATAATTAGTGTTTAGCTTCGTCTCTGGGATAAGGCACTTGATCGCAAGTATTGATCGATTGGAATAGCGAAAAATTAATAAGCAACTTTTTCCATTGCAGTGTCTTTTTGATTCTAAAAAGAGATGGAGTTGGGCGATGGATGAAACCGATGACCTAACTAACCCTTGTTGGCTCTTGTTGGAAGATAAGAAAAACTGAGGATAGGAAGAGGGTAGAGACGATATCAAGTAGGAAGAATCCGAATACTTTAAAAAATGAAGAATTGATACTTGAAAAAAATTTATAATAAATTGGCTAAAATCTGCTCATTGAGTCGTGTCAAATCGATCTTCAATCAAATGTGTCTCTTCATTTTTTTTCACCAACAATGGATCTTTCATTACAGAACTAACGGGAAAACCATTTTAGCTTTTATTTACGTTTCGTCTTCGATTTATATGTGCAATAGTAGTTCATCTTGAACTGTTAATGAAATTTAGCTGTTTTGCTCGAGAATATAGTAATTTTTCGGTTGGACGAATGTCAAATCTATCAGAATCAGTTTTATTATCTTCATCACCGACAATAATGGGCCCCGAAGTTATGTGACATGTGTCCTCTCGTGTGTGCTGTCGTGGTAAGAAGCTTTTAGGAGAATTTTACCCCATGGCACAATAAATAAAACACTGCAAATGGTTTTGGTTTGACAAAAGCCTTGACACGCCGGCACCGTTCGGATGCACAGCATGGAAGCTGGATGGAATTGAACCCCAAGATAGCACAGTTATTGCAGCGGATGTCGTGTTTCATTATCACCGCAAAAAGTAAGTTCGCTTGCGGCCGGGCGTCGGGTGCCGTGTGATGGCTTTCCGGGGTAAAATTTTCCTCCACTATCCCCCCATCGGTGCTTATGTACTTCATCGTGGTTGAGATGAGAACCATGATGCCGTATCGTGTCGACTGTGGAGAGTGGACTGCATCCCACGCTATCCCGCATACGGGCAAGAATGAAGCATCCGCTTCAATGGGCACTTGTGCGTGTTCAATCCATTGATGAAACTTGTTGCTCTTTGTACTAACCAATGCAAGGACTTATCAATAAATACGCTATGACCGGAAAATCGATTTGGGCCCCGGCCCGGTTTGTAGATGCGGTATGTTTTTGACCTACATTGAGCAGAGTATCGTCGGTTGAATGAGCTATTGATAAATTCGAATACTTTTAAAAAAAAAATCAAAAACAAGGTTATAACTCTCTCTCTTATAGATAAAATCCACTTCGCACATATTATCTTCACTAGTAGAGAAGTTGAAACAATGTGGTTTTCCAGCCTCACAACAGTTTGTCTTGATACTAGAGACTGTGGCTGTCACTCGACTGTCGTCCCATTTTTTTTGTACCACCACAAATCTGTTCATTTCAAACGAATCACGAAAGTTGTCATGTCTGCAAAGAGCTAGAACTCCAGGCGGGGTAATCCACCATCGCACAGTGGCATGAAGAAACGGTTTCAAAAAAAAAAAAAAAGAAACGAAATGGAATAAATGTAAATACACTTTCAGGCACAGTCGTTCCTTCTCATCTTATCAAATCAAAGCATATCACGTCGGCTGCCAGGAGCGGTTGCTTGGTTTACGACTTGTGCAAGTTGCTGAGTGTGGAATTAAGGCGAGACTGATCCTGGGGAGGAAGGGAGAATTCCATTTCGCCGAGGAATGTTATTGAGTTTTATCCGCACTTTGGCGTGTAAGTGATTACACGGTATTTGACTGGCAGCGAACATGAACGTTTATTGGTAGAAACGATGTGCGTTCTTGGTTTTTTTTTCTCGCGGTTTGGCTAAGCATTCCCAACGTTGATTGGGGTATTCAACATGGTGGTGGTGGTGAAAACACTCACCATTTTGGTAGATCCAGCAAATTCAGTTATTTAGGTTACATAATTTATTTCCATTAGATTTAATTTAAAAATAGACGAAAATCACAATCACAATAACAAATACTTATGTTGAACTGATGAGTGGCGTGGCAGTTCATCTAAAACTGCTATGCACTGATGAGTCGAAGGTGAAACGTAAAATTAAAAAAATAAAAGCAGTCATGTGCGCATAGTACAACAAACCACTTGGTTCCTAGAAGAATAACGAATAAAACAAAGCATAAATAACACATGGATCAATAAGTCCCGAGACTAAACCAGAGACGGCGCTCGTAGTAAACCAGTAACCACGTCTTTCTGGAGTACTAACCTTTGCTTGAAACGGGTCAAAATTTTAAGTCGATCCGACCAGAAACAGCTGAGTTATCGAGGTTGGAGTAAAGTCGTTTTGTAGTTTGTTTAAAAAATGGAAAAAACCGAGTTTCGTGTTTTGATAAAACATTGTTTTTTAATGGGTAAAAACACCGTGCAAGCGAAACAATGGATTGAAAAATGTCATCCGGACTCTTGTCCATCAAAAGCAACGATTTGTCGGTGGTTCGCCGAGTTTAAACGTGGTCGTACCGACACAAATGACGCGGAACGCTCGGGTAGACCTGTGGAAGCCGTTACACCGGAAAATGTGAGTGAAGTGACAAAATATATAATGAAAGATCGTGAAGCTCCGTGAGATTGCTGAGCTGACACAGATATCATATGGAAGTGTATTTACTACCCTTCATGAAAAATTGAGCATGAAAAAGGTTTTTTCCAAGTGGGTGCCGCGATTGCTTTCGATGGAACAAAAACAGCAATGAACAAAACAATGGCGAAATTGAACGAATTGGGCTTTGATCTGCTTCCCCACCCCCCATACTCGCCAGATTCAGCCCCCAGTGACTACTGGCTCTTTGCTGATCTTAAAAAAAGATTTGGAGGGAAAAAGATTTGGCTCAAATGAGGAGGTCATCGCTGAAACTGAAGCTTATTTTGAAGCGAAAGATAAATTTTGTTATAAACATGGTATTGAAAAATTGGAAAAACGTTGGAACCATTGTATCACCCTAAAAGGTGATTATGTTGATGAATAAAAAAAATTTTGCAAAAAAAATATGGTTTCACATTGTGGCACAAGTCGATGCTGGATTCTTCCACTGGGGAGCAACAGTTGAATATAACTTTCGCTAGGATTGAATAGCGATAGCTAGAATGTTTTTCGTCTGCAGCTACGAATCGCTTGCCAAGCAAGAAACTTTCTAGATAACTTATAATCAAAATTTGAATTTATTTTCGTTGGAGATGTCTTCGACATCTCAAACCCTATCTTTACACATAGGTTTTTTTTTGCACTGATGAGCCGCACTTTGCACAAACCGGTATCCATGAGGTACCAAAACCTCCAAATGAATACGTTTTATTGTTCATTAGTAAGCACCATACGAATATCTCCAGATAACTTCCGAGATTCTGTTTCGGATATTCGATTTTTCTTTAGTAACCGGTTTAGTATTCGCCTTTTCCCCACAGTCGCTGTTGGATTCGTCCCACGGTGAAGACAGATGAGTTGTCGTCTTTTCGTTAAGTGGGTAAAGCATAATAAATGTTCATTCCCGTATTCCCGATTTTTTCTTGAGAATAATGGGGAAGTATGGACGCAACCAAAAACCGCTGCCATTTCGCAATGGTTCAGAATCTGTCAATTTTTATGGCTGCGTCCTATTGTTTACACTCTTTTCTAACCACTTGTGCAGTTGTTTATTCGTTTCACTTAGTTTGTTTCGAAATGCGTGAACTTTCAGCAGAGCAACGTTGAAAAATTGTGTACAAATGGTGCACAGCACGCGGACTTTCAATGAGAAAGATAGCAAAAATGGAAAGAGTAAGTGAAAAAGCCGTGCGAAATGCAATCAGGAAGTTCGGTGAGGATAACACTTTTAGCATTAGCATTAGCATTAGAGACCGCCCGTGTGTTGCTACTCCGTTATTGATCTGGACCAAATGAGATTGCAAAATGATTTTTTGAAGTAACATGTTTGGGAATAACACATTGTTTCACACTGTGCAAACTGTATTGAACCATGCATGCTGATCAATACCGACGCCGGCCACGTCCGAATGCAGATCTACTTGGGAGGGAAAGGATTGTTAGTTCGATGCATGTTGCTACTAAGAACCGAGGAATCCTCTGCATTCCCACATGCATCACAGGAGAGGATACTTTGTTAGTAAATGTTTTAATAATGTTATCATGTGTTTATTGCTCTGGGTAGCCGGCTACCAAGAATGTTTTAAAGTATTATCGTTTTATGTGTTACTTTGTGCTGGCAATATAATGCACGAAACAGTCAATCTCCGAAATTGACAAAACTCCGGACAGCCGGCTGTCGAGTATGCAGTCACTCGTTTATGCATCTACCTTTCGCGTTTTTTTTAGTCATGCAAAAAAAACACATTCCGATTGATTAAAAAAATATATCATCTCACTGCTAGGTGGATTAAGCACGTTTTTATAAATGAAACTACGTGATACAAAATAAACGAGCGAATAGGATTTAGACAAGAAAGTTGATTCATTGCATTGAAATATTCTAAACAGATATTATAAAATCATTTTAAATCACCAAACAAAGGTCAACAGATTTCACACGCGTCTTGATTCTTTATTATTTCCGATTCTTTATTATTTTTATTATTTGAATTGTTTATTGAAATTATTAATTGGTTATATTAGTTGATCTGGGCAGCCGGCTACCGAGAAAAATATTAATTTACTGTTTGCAATATTAATATCAAGTGTTTTTTACTATGTATTCAATATACCGATACATGTTATCTCTGTTATTAACTTTGTAATATAAACGGATTTGCGCAATGGTTGATTTTTATCATTCATTTTATAATCCTGAAAGACAATCAATAACATGAAAGAAGAAATCATTCCTAATAAAACTTTTCTCCGAAGCTAGACGGAAATTGATAGGTTGAATAAAGAGATGATTTAGTAAAATAGAGTAATCAGAAGTAAAACATTGAAAATATCTTATAACTGAAAGAAAAAAGAAACTCCTGCAATTATCGCCTTTTACGACATGGAAGCAGGAACCCAGTGGATCTATTCTTGGTTCATTTTTTTCCGCCGGATTCCACACGGCATCTAGGCTGGTACAGTCCGGAGAGAGCTAATAGGTACTATCAATCTCCTAGTGGACCCCAGCCCCTAGTTCGGTGAGGATAACACTTTTGAGGATAAACCGAAAACGCGTCGAAAAAAAGGTCCTGCTAACCCTCAGTTGGATAAACGTACACTGAAGGCGTTCGAGCAAAAGAAGGAGGTTTCAGTTCGGGATGTGGCCAAAGAAGTGGGCACTTCGAAGTCAAATGTTCTTCGTGCTAAACAACGTTTGAATCTTCGAACCTATAAGAAGCAGTCGTAGTCCGAAACAAGAAGCATCGATCAGGCCGAGGGTTTGAAAGCTGTCCTTGCCGGGACCACAATATTATACGGTGCGAGAAGGGCAAGTGTGAAACCAGTCCGAGACATCGATTGAAATCGAAAAATTTGGTAAGAAAACTATGGTCTGGCAAGCAATTTGTAGTTGCGGTAAGATTTAGAAACCCTTCATCACCACTTCTTCAATTAACAGCGAAATATACATCAAGGAATGTTTACAAAAACGACTTCTACCCATGATTCGAAGCCACAAGGATCCTGTTGTCTTCTGGCCAGATCTTGCTTCTTGCCACTACTCGAAATCAACGGTAGAATGGTATACTAACAAAAATGTCACTTTCGTCCCAAAAGACATGAATCCACCAAATTGCCCACAACTTCGACCAATTGAGGAATTTTGGGCATTAACGAAGGCACATCTTAGGAAACATGTCTCGGCAGCTGAAACCATTCAACAGTTCGAAAAAGATTGGAAAAAAGTGTCAAAACTTGTCGCCAAGAAGTATGTACGGAATTTAATAAGGAACGTTCGCAAGAAGGTGCGCCAGCTAGTCTCCAATGACTAAGTAGCAAATGTTGAGAATAATATTCTGTTTTTGTAGTCTAATATTATCAGTGTATTGGAAAAAAAATTAATATCTAACACTTGTGAATTATTTACAGCGAAATCAAAGTGCGTCCATACTTTCTGGGACAGTCTTTAAGCCAGTGAAAAGTGCTATTTGATCGAGAATGGTATTAATTCTTGCTAATGCTAATCAGGAGGAAACATGACGGAACCAATGTGCAGTCCATCAATACTATTGTTACAACGCAACGCATAAAAATAACACCAAAATCATTCCTTTTTCGGTCCGTTTTT
Organism: Malaya genurostris; assembly: GCF_030247185.1. NCBI lineage: Eukaryota > Metazoa > Arthropoda > Insecta > Diptera > Culicidae > Malaya > Malaya genurostris. Next base: position 152,176,222 of record NC_080570.1, read on the forward strand.
TTCCGTTTTGGAATAACACTTTTTCTGTCAAATTTGACCATTCTATTTCAACTGCGAAATTTGTTTGCCGATTCTTAGTGTTCAAAAGCATTTTAAGACTAGTGCTCAAATCCCTCTCCGGACGGGGCTCGAACATACGACAAATGTCGTGAGAGACTAAATCCTTGAGCCCAATGCATTGAATCACGGGGCTCGGGACCAATGGGAGTTCAAAATAAGACGATTATTGTTTTGATGCTTTTAGAAACTGGATTTTTAAAGTGATGTCAAGGATTTTTAAGAATTTAATGCTGTTCAATTTGTGCAGGGTTTTCTTCTATACAATCTGGTATTGACATTTACGTAAAAACGAGACATATTTTCAAATATTTACGCAAAAAATGATGGGGAAAGCAATATACTTGAAAATTGAAACATGTAAGGTAAATAGATTTTTGCATAGAACTCGTCAAAGTATGGGAAAATAATTCATGATACCATGACTCTTATTCATGCCATAATTTCATAACACAAAAACACGCTATGATCGTTGCTTTTGGTGTCCACAACAAAAAAAAGGGGGCAAAATAATCACCGTGCTTACGTAAATTTAAACAACATTAACGGGGCAAGGTTTTATGAAAGCCCTCCGTACGCCGGTTGGTTCGTCAGTCTGGTGAAGTATCAACGGTTTCACGTCATCAATGCAATTCAATAACAGGTTTCACATGGGCATATGAACTTAGTGGTCGCTTTGTTTTGCTACGATGGCGGTAGACTAGTCCGGCTGGCGAGCTTGTGCCGGTGTTTCGTGGTTGAGCGAGATTTTTCCACACTCAACAGTAGGTAGTAGAGGTTTACTGTGAGTTCGATTGGAAAGTAGGATGGGAAACAAGTTCAAGGTCAAGGGCGTTGACTTGGTAACAATTGACTTTGGTTCTCGTCGAACTAACTAAGATCTTGTAGTAAATTTGATTTTCCTTACACATAAAATGCTGAAATTAACAACTGGTTGAGGGTCCCTCGAATGGCCTTTTTCAAGCTTGCCGTAAATATTCTGTAACTGTAAACATTATAAATTATTCACTGAGAAGCTGACAGAAAGCTGCCCAGGACACACGTTGTAGGATCTGTCGAAGGATATTTTTCGAATACTGGGAGATACAATTCCCCGTTTTGGGACCTGCTCTTATCAAGAGATTTGAAATTTTAATGCCGTGTCTGCACCCGGCTGTCTGTTTTTCCGGAGCACAGGCCACAGTCAGTCAGTCAGGCGGGCCACAGTAAATATCTTTTCCCGGGGGAGCACATCCCCTAAAACCCCAGCCCAGGACAAATTGAATTATATTTCTTTGCGACGCCATTGTGCGAATTTTTGCCTTCTTCAATCATTCTTGAGCCTGAGTTGAGTTTCATCGTACCGAGGCCCGGAACTTTTCCCTTTTGGATGTTTGCAAATTCAGCAAACCAGCACCAGGGGCCAGCGAAGCGAATCGGTACGAACTTGGCCGAAGTCAAAATTCACGGTGCCCGTGCTGGGCACAGAAAGAAAGAAAGAACAAAAAAAGATTCCTTTCCGCATTAATGTTTCAGCATTTCCAACACGAATACTGTTTAAACTTTTCCAACGCTCAACGATGGAAAAACATTCCTCCACGGACACCGGTAGACCAAGACAGGGCAGCAGCAATAAAAAAAAAATGAAAAAGTTTCACCTGTTTCGATCTGCAACAACCACTTGAAACCTGAGTGGGCAGTTAGTTAGTAAATTCATTCTATTGAACGGGGACAATTCTCACTAGACCACGATATTACCCCAGTACTCCAGTCGTCATGGATTAGCCCAACCGGGCTGCTGGCTTTTGGAAAAAAAAGTTTGATTGAAACATCCAACAAACTATGCTATGCGAAACTAATTGCTGTAACGTTTCAGAAGTTTCGCTCGCTATTAGCACAAAATTGGTATTGATTTTAAATTCCATTCTGTGTCGTTATAAAGGATCGTTTAATATTGCAATCAGTTTTGCCTGCTCTGAGTACATTCGTATGCAGCAACTATTACAATTGAATTGGAAGGCGAATTCCGCTTCAGGAACAGTCACTTTTTGTACCTAGTTCTTATGAATGATAAAACTTATGTCAAGATGAATTCCTGGTTGCTTCTCGGATTAAAATTATACCTGGCTAAATGTAATACTGATTTTTGCCAAAAAAAAACATCACAATCTGGCAAGGAATTTGCAGCTGCTGACTCAAAATCAAACATTTCTTCAATCAAACCGTACCCGGCCAAAGATTTGGGTTTTGCCTTTCTCATATAGAAAGGTTATGCAATCACTTGAAAAACCGACTGGTGAAAATTGGCCCGGAGGGCCAAGTGTCATATACCATTCGACTCAGTTCATCGAGCTGAGCAATGTCTGTGTGTCTGTCTGTGTGTGTGTGTGTGTGTGTGTGTGTGTGTGTGTGTGTGTGTGTGTGTGTGTGTGTGTGTGTGTGTATGTGTGTATGTATGTGTGTGTGTATGTGTCAAATAATCTCACTAGGTTTTCTCGGAGATGGCTGAACCATAGTCATTATGGCAAATCGATAGTCATTATCAGTAGGCAACTAAACAAACCGATTCCGGCTATCCTGGTTCCCGGTATCCAGTTCCGAAAGTACCAGAAATAGTGGTCATATATACCAAAATGGATCTCACTCACTTTTCTCAGCGATGGTTTGACCGATTTCCACAAACTTAGATTCAAATGAAAGGTCTTCCGATCCTATACGAAATTCCTGAATTTCGTCCGGATCCGACTTCCGAATCCGGAGTTATAGGGTGCGTACTAGAAGAGTTTGTGTGTCATGTCAGTTGGTGGCCGTACGAACCGACTTCGATTATACCGGTTCTCGGGTTCCGGTGCCGGGAGTGCATATAATAGTGAACCCATTTCGTTCTCTTAAGGATGGCTTACGCAATCAAAGCACTGTTTTATGCTGTATATTATGCATAAACAATCACTTGGTTTCTTTCAAAAATCGAAGAGAAAATTTTTGAATAGAATACCACAATATTATATGTACATGAGAAAGGCATCATTACACCACTAGGTGGATTAAAACAGGTTTTTTTTTTGTTTCATCAAACTGTTTCCAAAAGAAAAGTTTCTTATTTTGCATTACTTGCGGAACTAAAGCTTGCTTCAGATAGAATTGGAACAAAGACAAGTGCCTGTATTTCAGTTATTTATTATTGAATTCAAGATCTTTTTTTATACAAATGTAGCGTTTTCTTCATACTTTTAACAAAAATACGTATAAAATTATTCGTCACGGTTCCGGAGGAATTCTCGAATTTTTCCTGTAACACCACCTTCTTCGTCCGTCGTTTCCGCACGCCTTCTTCGTCCATCGTTTTAGTTATCTTTATTCCACCAGGTCGTCATCTGATTGATGTCTTTTCTTCAACGACTTTGCTGTAATGACAGTTTGCCAAATCTGGCCAAAACATTACGGGATGGTCGTGGGATCGAATGAACGGCAAAATTCGTTTTTGGAGACACTCTTTTTGGTATAGTTCCGATGTCATTGTCTTATTTGTAACGAAAACTTTCGTTTTTTTGCCACAGCTGCAAATGCCCTGCCAAATCATAAATTTTCTTGCAAATTTGTCAGGCTGGAACATCCCCCGAGCCGTTCTCAACTGAAATTTTTGACCTGCGATTTGCCCGAAGTCAGCCTTGACATAGGTTTCATCGTCCATCAGAAGACACCCGTGGAACTTGGTCAGCACCTGGTCATATAGTTTTATGGTCCGATTTGGCTGTTTGCTAGCTCGGAACGACTTGATTCCTTCCCGGAGTCGAGTTCTCCTCACGGTACTTTGGGCAGCACCGAATTTTCTGGCCAAATCACGGTCCGACAGGTTAGGATTCCTCTTAATCGTCTTCAAAATCTTACCACGCAGTTTACGGTCGACAGTTCCACTCCGACGATTGGCTTGAGGCTTCCGAATCGTCGTCAATGTTTCCCTATACCTTTTGATAACGCGCCATACGGTATTTCTGGGTAATTTCAGCTGTTTAGCTAGCCTAGATGCAGCCCACAATGGATTTTCCAAATAACTGTGCACAATTTTTTCCCTTCTTTCGGCTTCCATGTTGATTGTTTACAAAGTACAGTCGATTTGCGGAATGTCAAAAATCATACGTGAAGCTGACAAAATTCCCGACACGTGGGCACCAAGAACTTCCAAATCCGTCCACCAGGAGCGCCACAATATGAGCAAAAGTTTGTTCCAATTCTAAAATCCACGAATACTAAGATTTTACGCTAGACTGCTGCTCATCGAATCTCCACAAAGAGTTTCTCGTCGCAGAACGCTGGTTTACCTTGAACTGTCTTTCGTGTCTTCTTTTCGTTCGACTTGATAATGGTCTCATATTTTGTCCCTATTAAGCTGAGCTCTGAACGGTTCTTGGGCACTGTCTGGGTGTTATTCCCGGTATGCCATTCCATGGGTTTTTTTTTCATAATGGTAAGAAGCCAAATCACACCACAACAGCAAGTAACAATTGTTTGCTTGAGAAATGGAAACCAACTTCTGCAAATAAATTGTCTGATTCATGATCCCAGTCGCAATTGAATTGTCGCCGTTTAAGCTACAAGCTCGGTTTGGTGGTTCAATGCATTAGGCGCTGGTCTTACCAGCCAGTTGTCGTATGTTCGAACCACCGGGAAGCAACTGGAAGGATTCTTAGTGTCAGTAGGAACGTTGCACTAACCATACAACAATTCTGTACGCTAAGAATCGTCTGCGAAGTCTGTTGAAACAGAAAATTCCATAAAAAGAATGCAATGCCTGGACTATGGTTCACTTTAAAGCTACATGAGATATGAAGAGGCTTGCCACATGAGACAAACCTAGACAGTCTAGGACGTCTGAAAATCTCTACCACCTTTTCTCTTCCAGTTACCGTTTAATGATCGCCTCCAGGCGGCTATCTAAAGTCTGTCTCGACGTAAGTGTCAACAGCTTGCATCTTTTGTTTTGCTAATCATCACAACTAAGAGTTACCACATTTTCACTAATCGACAAAAATGGCATTTGATTTTAACTTTACGTTTCGTCTTTGACTCATCAGTGCAGAGCAGTTCAAATTGAACTGCCCAATGCTGAATTCGGCAGTTCAATTTGAACTTCAACTGCTTAATGCTAAATTAATTTTAGCTCAAAGGAGAGGTTTGGGGTCCGCTTGAGACGGCGCATTATTACGTTGATACCACATTCAACAACTTGGTATGCGAAAGCAAAGCCTTGGAATTATATTCCTCTTGTGAAATTTGAACCTCTGTTTCAACAGACTTTCCACCAGCCAATTTTATAGAGTACAGAATCATTGCACAGCTGGTGCTACGATCTTATGGCAACTAAGAATCCTTCCACCAACTTGGTGTGTGAGTAGCTCGGATTTTCTCGATGCACGAGCAAAATTTTGACTAAATGGTAAGTGTTCAAATATCTTTACAACTAAAGTGAGTAGATAAATTAATGTACGATGAACGGTTTCCGAACTGCAACGAGACCCGTAAACTGTTTTTGCTGTAACTTCTTCATTTTTCAAAAGGCACGGATGGGATAGCCATCAATCTGTAGATTTTAATAACAGCTTTAAAATAAAATTTATTAAAAAAAATCAAAACCATGTTTTTTTTTATTTAACTTTTTCGGATTATTTTGTAATTATTGAGAAAAAAAATCAAATTTTTTTTCAGTGTATTTTTTTAGAGTGCCCAATAGACTCCATACAATTTCTTCCTGAACGCCATTTTTGTACAATTAACGGTTTCCGAGTTACAACGATTTGAAAAGGTCAATTTTGGTGAAATGCAAAACACATACGCCCTTTTTAAAAATCAGTCGTGAGTCGGATTGACCTCTCAATCGGTTCAAAACATATGGTTTGCCATACTGAAGCCATGTGCAAAGTTTCATCCAAATCGGAGAAGGTCGATTCTGATTTTGTTATTTTTTGGTCTACTGATTCCTGGAATTGCTCGCATAAGAACATAACCGCGATATTAACGTATTCAAATTAGGATTGAGAGGTTACATGTAACCAAACCTCTAGATGACTTCTAGCTAAAAACGTTCGAAACTTCATCCGTAAAGCCACTGTACTTAGGTACAAATTAAGTGTCACAAGTAGTTCGTGTACTACTCTTGCAGCTATTGCAAGTGTTGCTTTGATTCAGTAGTCATTTGCCTATCAGTGCGTACAGTAAATGTTGTCCGTGATAACGCGCTGAAACTGATTTTTTGTATGCAAAACAGATATTTAGCTAACGAAATTCATCACGAGCTATGTCTAGTTTATAGGCCTACTTACTTTTCGAAACTGCATCGCACTTCACTTAGTGACGAGTACTGTTAAAAATGGAAATTCAAACTTGGACGATCTCCAGTATTCAAGTCGATTCGAAAATCAGTACTTCAGTAATTCATATAATGAAGTTGAATAAAATTGAATTTACAACTGCAAATATCGAAAATATTTGTACGGGAATGACACTTTAGAGACTTAGTCCTAAGATCTCGTGAGCATGAGCTTGGCGAATCCACCTATCTTCGATGGGTGCCGATTTCAACAAAAAAAGATTCAAATGAATGTTCTTACAATACAATATTGAATCTTAATTTGATATGGCTTTCGATTCCGGCATACATATTTTCAATTTCACGAGCATTTTTATATAAATGGCGACGTAGAAACGAAGAAAGTCCTTCGAACTAGCGATATAAATTTTGTATTCTTACGTGTTTCGTTAGTTGATGGCCAAATTTTTTTTGATTTCCAGTTCCCGGTTCCGAAAATAAAAGGCGAAACTCACTTCATTTTGTCAGAGACACATAAGCCAATTTTCGATAAACTTAGGTTTAGATAAAAAAAACTCTTACAGTCCAGCAAGCTATTGAATTCTATCTTGATCCGACTTCCGATTCTTTAGTAACAGGGTGAAGTGTGTTAGAAATTTCGAGCCGTCAGTTAGAGCGACGATGTCTGGCAACGGGAAATTTTCCCTGGAAATACTTCAAATTGTAGTTAACGTAAGTTGCTAGCCAAAAGAATTTATTTTGGCTATAATCGGTTCCTAGCTCCCGGTTTCGGAAGTATCAAAAATGGTGGGTTCATGAAATTTGCGAAATCGAATTTTTTTTCTCGTGTCAAATGCCCTAGAATGGCATGAAACGATTTGGTGCGAAAAATACTGGTGTCTTAACCTAATTCACCCTGTACAAGAATGGATAGAACTTAATCGTGAATATCACTTGTTGTTTTTAACGCAGCAACATAATTCTTTCTACATATCATCGTAAATATGGTCAGCAATTTATGATAAAATTTTCAGTAGTATGACATAACCACAAATAACTCAAAATTGAAGTTTTCTAAAATGTTTGGTATGAACAAGCATTAGGGTGAAATTCAGTGCCAAAATAAGGCACGCCAAATTCCAACCGTATAAATTGAACGAATCATCGAACAAAGCATTCGCAAGTAAAGCAGACACTCTGTTCGATTTATTACCGAAATGTTCGCATAAGAGGGGATTTTTCAATTTAATCGGTCCTATCCCCTACACAACCCCCCATTTTTTTTTGTTCTCGTGTGTTCCGCCTTAAAATTGTACCGTTGGAATGATGCAAGTGACGCATTGAAAGTTTGCAAAATTCACACCATCAGTCAACTAGTGCGTGTTAGTATATCGATATTCGGATATCAGTTTTATTCGTATTCACGTCATCCAGTTATGTCGCTGACATTACCCTTCCGCCTTTTTACATAGGGACTTTTTCTTGCTTAAGTCTCATTATATACGATTTTTTCTCATATGGTTTTAATGCGAATTTTTAAAGTGATGCTGTTCTTTTGTTTCACCCTAAAAATGCAAGAAACGTCGAGATCTAGAGTAATCTTAAAAACAAATTGGGTCGACTCTTTTGGACATCAAAACTGTTTGTTTTTGAGATAACACCAGAACTTGACGTTTCGTGTATTTATAAAACATTTGACATAAAAATAATTTGATATAACATTTCTTTTCCAACATAACACATCTCGACTTTTCAAGAATTTTTAAGACATTTAGCAATCCTTAGTTTTTTGGTTTTTAATGTAAATTTTTCAGACAGCGAAATTTTTCAAAATTATGCGGTTTTTAATGCGTATTACCCGCATAAAAAAAAGAATTGAGTGTACAATCATTCAACCTGAATCGAATCGGAGTCGAAGTTAAACGTCATTTAAAATTTGGGACAAATCCTTGCACCCTTAAGACCAAACCAGCCCTCCTTCCTCGTAGACATGTGTAGACTTTAGCTAAACCCTTCCTCCAAACCTCTCTGATCTTAGATCCACCTACAATTCATCGAATGCAGGGCAAATAATTCGCAAAATAACTTAATGAATCTACTAATTAGATGACCATTAGCGTAATAATCCCATTGCGTATGGTTCACATTAATTTTCCTGTGATTTAGCTACCTAGAGCTACAAGCTCCGATTAAATCAGAAATTAAACCCGCTCGACTAATGTCATCATAATTAGTAGTAGGCTTAATGACCTTATCCCGGGGATCCCCCGGTCCGATGCAATTCTTCGATCCACAACAACAACAAAAAAGTGAATGGAAATCTGACTTACCGACGAATTCTCATCGCAGTTGAGCAACGCATAAAAATCTTCATCCGGGTTGCGCTTAAAGCTGAGTATCTCGTTGACACCGCTGCTCATTCTGCTTCGACTTTGCTACCTTTTTCACGTGTGAATGTATGTAACTTCTTCCTTCACGCTATTTTTCTCTCTCTCTAGCAATCTCTCACTTCTTCGTAGCACGGAACGCACTATCGAATGGTTCACCGCAAAACTCTCACTTTCGACAGCTGATAACCGGGGTTCCGAATCAAAACAATACACTTCTCTTCGAGAAAAAAAACACGCAGACGCTAATTGCGATTGGCAAACCCTTTGAAGCAGAGAAAACAAAACACGAAAACTTTTGACCCGATGCTATCAAAACAAATTACGGCTGCTGGCTAGCTGGCTGCGGAAATCACACCGATGACAGCCACTAATGCGATTAATGTGTCGCAGCGCGAAAACGTGTCTCAACCGCGCGCGGTGGTTTACAATCGTAGCAGACCTTGGGTGGTGGCGGCGGCAGTACGCAGAATAAAACCTCGGCTATGCTCGCTCGAAAGGTGATTGCAAATCAATTTGCTGCTTGCTGCTGCTGCTCTAAACGACTAACCAAACGATCTCGGAAAATACCTGTTCCAAACACTGCGAACACGACGACGACCGAGGCTTGACTGAGCTGGGGAGCTTTCGGGCTTCGGCGGCTTGGTTGAGACTTTCAGCACTCCGGTTCCACTTCACTGCACTTCATTCCAAGAGCGAGCGAAGTGAGCGGCGCTCTCTCCGGCGCGAAGCTTGCTGTGCTGTGTTCAGCAGTGTTGCCACCGGAAAATCGTTTCTTTTTGGAACGAGATTAACTAGAAGGTATAGTTTGTGAAAGTTCAAATAGTTTCACCATTCTCACAAAATATCATTCTGTTTTTCTCGCTTATCGTGGCTTTCTGTAGCGATTCGAGGAAGAAAACGTTTCTCTTTTCTGTTTTCGACAAGTTACAGTACGGGCGTGAGATTCAACAGTTTCCTATAAGAATTCTTTTTAAAAGCGATTCCTACTAGTCTTGTTTTGTTAAATAAATCGCTCAACACACGGCTTGTACGAAACAAAAAACGGACGATTTTGAAAATTTTTGTTTCTGTCCCAGAAAGTATGGACTCACTTTGATTTCACTGTAAATAATTCACAAGTATTAGATATTCAATTTTTTTTCGATATACTGATAATATTAGACTACAACAACAGAATATTATTCTCAATATTTTCTACTTAGCCATTAGCCGTACAGACTTCTTGGCGACAAGTTTTGACACTTTTTTTCCAATCTTTTTCGAACTGTTGAATGGTTTCGGCTGCCGAGACATGTTTCCTAAGATGTGCCTTCGTTAATGCCCAAAATTCCTCGATTGGTCGGAATTATGGGCAATTTGGTGGATTTATGTCTTTTGGGACGAAAGTGACATGTTTGGTAGTATACCATTCTACCGTTGATTTCGAGTAGTGGCAAGAAGCAAGATCTAGCCAGAAGACAACAGGATCCTTGTGGCTTCGAATCATGGGTAGAAGTCGTTTTTGTAAACATTCCTTGATGTATATTTCGCTGTTCATTGAAGCAGTGGTGATGAAGGGTTTCGAAATCTTACCGCAGCTACAAATTGCTTGCCAGACCATAGTTTTCTTACCAAATTTTTCGACTTCAATCGATGTCTCGGACTGTTTTAACACTTGCCCTTCTCGCACCGTATAATATTGTGGTCCCGGCAAGGATTTGTAATCGAGTTTCACGTTGGTTTCTTCGTCCATGATTATGCAGTTCAAATTTCCAGCAAGAATCGTATTGTACAGCTTTCGAACCCTCGGCCAGATCGATGCTTCTTGTTTCGGAATACGTTTTGGTTGTTTCTGCTTCTTATAGGTTCGAAGATTCAAACGTTCTTTAGCACGAAGAACATTTGACTTCGAACTGCCCACTTTTTTGGCCACATCCCGAACTGAAACCTCCATCTTTTGCTCGAACGCCTTCAGTAGACGTTTTTCCAACTGAGGGTTAGCATAACCTTTCTTTCGACCCGTTTTCGGTTTATTCTCACAGGTGTTATCCTCACTGAACTTTTTGATTGCATTTCGAACGGCTTTTTCACTTACTTCTTCCATTTTTGCTATCTTTCTCAGTGACAGTCCGCGTTCTGTGCACCATTTGTACACAATTTTTCGCACCATTTGTACGCAATTTGTTCTGCTGAAAGTCCACGCAATTCGAAACAAACTAATAAAAACGAATAAACAACTGCACAAGTGGTTAGAGAATAGTGTGAACAACAGGACGCAACCATAAAAATTGACATCCATCCATACTTTCTAGGACAGTCTTTAATTCAGTCCGTTTTTTTTGGGGGTCGAGAATGCCTTTATTTCAAATAAAAAAGAATTTCAAGATTAATTAAATTATCGCTCGTTACTACTTTTTCCTACCTCTCCGGAAATTTTCGAATTCCATCTTGAAAAAAAAAGGTCTCGTCATTCGGGGTGATCTAAGTTTGAAGCCAATTTTCGAAAGAAGTAAAACGATGACCTGCCAGATTGTGCTGCATCTGTTGGAACAACCAGTAATCAGAAGGAGCAATGCCAGGAGAATACGGCGGGTGCGGCAAAATGAGCTCCACTTGAGCGTTTCCAAATATTTTTCACCACTTTTGCGACATGAGGCCGAGCGTTGTCATGCAGGAGAATAACTTTATCATCATTATTTTTACGTTTCGTCTTTGACTCATCAGTGCAGAGCAGTTCAAATTGAACTGCTTAGTGCTAAACTCGGCAGTTCAATTTGAACCGCTAAGCACTGATGAGTCAAAGACGAAACGTAAAAATAATGAAAACGGTTATGTGCCCTAGCACAAAATTTGGCTAACCCCTAAATGACCATACCTGCATCGGCCAGAAATAGTCGAAAACACGTTTTCGTTCGGCACGTCAGAAAAGACATTGCACTCCATTGCAAAACAAAAAGTGTTCTGTAAGTAGCAGAAACTTTACGTCTGCTTAGCGGTTCAAATTGAACTGTCGAGTTTAGCACTAAGCAGTTCAATTTGAACTGCTCTGCACTGATGAGTCAAAGACGAAACGTAAAAATAATGAAAACGGTTATGTGCCCTAGCACAAAATTTGGCTAACCCCTAAATGAACTTTATCATGTCTTTGCAACACAGAAAAAAAATGAATGTTACAGGTGTCACAATTCCTCAAACAATTCATAGCAACTAAACTTGTCAAATGAACTAAAATACTGTGTACTTTTTTGGACTACAAAAGTTTAAGGGTTGCCCTTAAAAAGGTCTTAATTAAAAAATTATCTGGACGAGAAAGAACAACACTTTCTTCGGTAATGTTTTTCTTTTTGTAATGTTTTAATTCTAATTTATATTTTTTTTTGGAGCAGGGGAAAGCTCGGTGAAGTTAGTTTCTGTCCAAATTGCACTCCAAAAGGCATAAAACCTCCTCTACTTTCGCCTCAACAGATTACATTCATCCAAATGACACATTTTAATTAAATCTTATATTTCTGAAGTATCTAAAACCAATTAGATAATAGATTATTAGACAACGTTTTAAAATGAGCAATTTTAAGCAACTTTGTTGAAAGTGCTCAGTTTGTATCGTGAGCCGTTATTATTTTAGAATGACTAGGATACTCGTTTAGAAAGGTTAGGGTACTCCTGTAAATAACAGTATTTTAGTATAATTTTTCTATGTGATTATTTGTGATATTTGAGAACTCAACAATGCGCAACTTTTACTGCAAAAATAATAATTCTGGTTCAAAAGCTAGGATAATTATTCATATGAAAAAAAACTTCTTTTTTTCAAAAAAACTACATCTTTGCACTCGGCTATCAAGTGCCGCTATATGAATTTGTATGTCAATTATTCGTCAAGCAGATATGTGCTTCTGTGGCTCAGGCGATTAACTGACGTGCTTTGCGATCTTATGTTCTTCGGTTCAAGTCGCGCTGTTGCCTGCCAGCGATCTTTTGTTTTTCAGTTCATTCGATATCAAGCTATGTAATTTTCAAATCACACAATTCTACATGGTCTTGAATATAAATTTGTGTGAAATACGACGCTCTATTTATGTGCGTCTTATAAGATGTAAAATCACATAAAAAATCGTTCTGTGGACTTTTTTCGGGCAACAACCCTTAAAGGGTTGCCCTTAAAAAAGTCTTAGTTCAAAAAATTATCTGGACGACAAAGAACAATGTTATGTTTTTCTTTTTGTAATATTTTAATTCTACTTTATTTTATTTTTTGGAGCAGGGGAAAGCTCGGTGGAGTTAGTTTCTGTGCAACTTGCTCTCCAACAGGCATAAAACCTCCTCTTCTTTTGCATCAACAGATTGTAGTATAGAGTATCTAAAACTAAGATAATAATTAATAAGACAATGTTTTAGAATAAACAATTTTAAGCAACATTGTTGAATGTGCTCAATCTGTATCGTGAGCCGTTATTATTTTAGAATAGTTCTAATATCTTGGGTTAGGGTACTCCTTTAAAATAACAGTGTTTTTAGTATAACTTTTCTATGAGAAATTTCTTGGTGACGCAATATTCTATGAAACCCTTTGAGAACTCAACAATGAGCAACTTTTACTGCGAAAATAATAAGTCTATGTTGTCTGGTTCAAAAGCTAGGGTAATTATTTATATGAAAATAAGTTTTTTATTCAAAGAACGATATCTCAAAATGAGACAAACGAAAAAAATTGCATTTGATTGAATTTAAAAGCTCACATTTTTCATAATGGGAAAACTGTTATTTTCCTATCTCAAATAAACTGAAATTGTGTACATGCATTTTTGTATATTGTTATATGACATATGTGATAGTTATATCGGATGTTTTGGCTTATGTTGTCACCCTTTTAATCGTTGACAGAGGGCATGAAAACATGTAAAAAAATCCAACGAACATAGAGTGGCATTGCTGAGATATTCAATTTTAAAGATTTTTTTGTCACTATAACTATGCATGATAAATGACGAATAATGTGATTAGTTTTTTCCTGAATAACGGATTGTTTGTTTGACTCAGATATAATTGTCGAAATTTGGCATACATCTGGTTTTCACGGAAACAAAAAGATCGTTACCCGTTACGTCGATGGCAGCAATTGACCGGGCATAGCGTAGTATTTTTTCTTCTTGGAGTTTATCAAAGAATATCCATTTTTAATCCTCAGTAACAATTCGATGTAGAAACAAATCTTTTTTTGTTGTCTTTGAATAAGCTGCTCGCAAGTGAAAAATCGCTTTTCAAAATCTCTCGGTTTCAGTTCATAAGGCACCAAATTGTCGTGCTTTCGAATCATTCCCATGGATTTTAATGCTTGTTGGGTCACATCCAATAGTTCCGTAAGCTCCTCTAGCGTTTGACTCGGATCTTCATCGAGTAATGCCACCAACTGTTTGTCTTCGATTTTTTTGGTTGTCCAGAGCGAGGCCTGTTTTCAACGCTGAAATATTCATCCTTGAAACGTCGAAACCATTTCCTACATGATTTATCAGTTGGAGCATTATCACCATGAAAACCAAAAAGCAATTGATGCGCTTCAGCTGCACTTTTCTTCCAATTGAACCAAAAAAACTTAGACTTCCCACAAATGCTGCTTAGTTAACACTAAGCTTTGCTAACACACTTTGCTCATAATTGCAACGTCAAAACAAGGTTTTTTTTAGAAAAAAAAACTGAAGCAATATGAACTTAATATTAATGACAGATGTTTAACCCCTTGAAACTATAGACATCAGCTATTACTGTTCAATGTTCATAATAGCCAGAGCCATCTTTTGAAAACGGACCGAACTAATTTGTACTCCCAATAGTTTTCGAATGGGTATCGCTAAAGTCTAACCAAAAATCTTGACATCAGAATTCTTCCGAAATTATTTGGAATTCGTTTCAACCGCAGCTGTTCTGATAAATATAAAAACAGTGAAAACTTTTTCCACACTACCATTAATTTGGCAACCCTTTCTGAAAAGGAGGAGCATTGCGGAGAACAAATTCTCTCTGAGAATCGACGTTCGATTCGTTGTTAGATCCTAGAGGATAGAAACCCTGATGAGCTGGGAAAGTGGTATTCTTCGGGAGAGAGATAAAGAAAAAGCTTTTCTCACATGTGACCTCTGGCTGCCTGCCAGCCGAATACTGGCACTACCAGTAAGCTTCTAAGAGCCTGAAACACAACACGAACAACAGGTGGAACGAAGGGCTCATCGCTCGGAGGTGGGTTGGGGACTGTTGACCTACTTACACACAGACTCAATAGTCGCTAAATCGGTGAACTTTGTGCCGATCCGGCGAGGGTCAATATAATATTCATTTCACCCCCCGGGAGAGAAGGTCACTTTAAAAGTTTGCTGGGGTTCGATTGATGAAGCTTCGGTTGTTGGTTGATTGAACAACGACAGAGTTGAGGTTGTATAATTAAAAATTTAGCGACTGTCGCTAAAAGTTTTGCTGGTTGATAGCTTTGCACTTACTTTGCAGAGCCGTTCTGAAACCATTTCAAATTTGTTCAATTGTCATGAAAGTTACAACAGAAAAGAAGGTTCGACTAGCTCCGATTTAGATGAAACTTCAGTATGGCAAACCATTTATTCTGCTCGGATTGAGACCGACTCAAAACTGATTTTTAAAATTTTTAAACCTCTCTTCTCAATCGATCACTCATCCATGTTTGAACGACAAGAGAAAGACTTTGTTAAAACCATCACGTAGAACTTACATTTCAATGAAGAAAAAACTAGAGCCGATTGCATCATTTTCTATCTAACAATTGGATTCAAAGAATGCATTAGTAGAACTGGTATTGTGGCACGTGATTATCGGAATTGATTAACGGTTCCCTTGCAGTACATTGCATGGCATCCTACGAACACCAAGAATCCTTGCCGGTCAGGATTCTCTACTAACAGAAACGCGTTTCGGAAAACGTTAGCTTATTCCGAGCTTACTCGTTTGAAATTCAATTGGGAATGCAATATGTTTACCAAAAATATCAGATCATTTCGAATGCATCAACCGATTCCGAACAGTCGGAATCGGTGGTTGCATTTGATTCAAAAACTATTTAAAATTCACACTTAGTTCCGAATCAAACTCCAGACGAGTTTCATGACTGTTTCACATCTACTCGTGAGTGTCTCAAAGAAATATAAAAAATAATCTACCTTGAAACATAGATGTCGTACTGTTGAACCCGGCGTGCAATGTTTAGTGCAACATTGCTCACAAGTATTGACCGTTTTATACGACTGTCAATCCCGCTATACTTTCGCATACATGTCAAGCAAAACAGCTGATCTCGCTATAATGAGAGGCGCATGGTTAACACTTTCGCAACAGCCACGGATAATTTATTTGCAACGACAAAGTAGTACACTTTGTTCTCTTTCACATTGAACGGAATATATTTTTGAAAACGCATGCCTCCTCAAATCATTTTGTTTCTTGGATATGTTAAACCCGGCATTCGAAAGAAGCTCGGACTACGTTTAGCATTATTGGATCATGATGGATACAGACTAATTATCTGTTGTGGTTATTTTTATGACGCGAAAATGTCATTACCCTTTTCAGTGACATTGACAAATGTTTAGACACGAATACAAATACTGATCTTAGCAGGCGATGAGGGGACCGAAATTGGTTTCGACTATTCAAAGTTTGAAGTAGTAGCACAGCGCACCACGTGACTCCATTTTCCTCCCATTTTCACTTTTCCTCCTCATCCATCCATCCATCTGTCTCAGTGTTTGTTTATCGAAAAACCAAATATAAGATAGAAAATGCGACGGGAATGGTTTGGTATGAACTTAGAAAAACTCACTCAAAAACGAGTAAGATTTAGAATAAATAAGCGGAATAACTCAAAAACTAAAGAAACTAAAGAAAGTACTCCTTCTACGTGTTTTGGACTCAAAACTTACTCATATTGAGAGTAGAAGTTACTCATGATCGTTGATAGCAACTACTAAAATTTCAACGTTTTCATATATCATTCGAAAATGAGCAATGTGGTACACTCAAGTCTCATTTTATGCGGGATTTTTTTTTCCATGCAGAATTTAAACAGTCTATTTCATGTCGTTGTAGGATCATTTCTCATCATTTCATAATTTTGACATCAAATAGATTTTGCAAATAAGAGACTCTTCCATATGTTAAAATTGGTATGCCAAAACTCTGGTAGCGATTTTTAACACCTATAACTTACAAAATATAACCCATAAAACGCTTCCTAACACACAAAACTTACAAAAGAGTAACAGATGTAATGATGCACCGTAACACATGCACCTTCTAAAAATGTAACATTTTGTAACACATAAAACTTACGAAAAAGTAACTCATGTAACGATTTGTAACGCTTGAAGCTTACATATAAGTAACGATGTAACTCATCGCAACGATTGTAACTTACCGATAAGAAACTCTTGTAACGTTTCGTAACATCTATAACTTACAAAAGGGAAACGCATGTAACGCTTCGTAACACCTATAACTTACAAAAAGTAACGCTTCGTAACGCCTATATTTTACTAAAAAGTAACGCATGTAACGCTTC
Source organism: Malaya genurostris (assembly GCF_030247185.1). Taxonomy (NCBI): domain Eukaryota; kingdom Metazoa; phylum Arthropoda; class Insecta; order Diptera; family Culicidae; genus Malaya; species Malaya genurostris. The sequence continues at coordinate 152,193,509 of NC_080570.1, forward strand.
GGGTTTCACAAAAAAGTAACGCATGTAATACTTCGTAACGCTTATAACTTACAAAACAAAAACGCATGTAATGCTTCGTAACATCTAGTATTCCGTAACACCTATAACTTCCTAAAATAGTAACGTATGTGACGCTTCGTAACCTTATAGCTTAGAAAAAATAAAGCATGTAACGCTTCGTAACTTTTATAACTTATTAAAATGTAACGCATGTAACGCTTCGTAACATCATAACTCACATAAAAGTAACGCATGTAACGTTTATAACTAACAAAAAAGTAACGCATGAGACGCTCCATAACGCCTATACCGTACTAAAAAAAACACATGTAATGTTTCGTAACGTTTATAACTTATTAAAAAGTAACGCTTCGTAACGCCTGTAACTTACAAAAAAGTAATGCCCGTAACGCTTCGTAACACCTTTAACTTACAAAAAAGTATCGCTTCGTAACGCTCCATAGCGCCTATAACTTACTAAAAAGTAACGCCTGTAACGCATATAACTTACAAAAAAGTAACGCATCAAACGAAGCCTAAAACTCACACAAAAGTAACGCATCAACGCTTCGTAACGGCTATAACTTACTAAAATAGTAACGCATGTAACGCTTCGTAACCTTATAGCTTAGAAAAAAAAATAACGCATGTAACGCTTTGTAACGTTTCATAACGCCTATACCGTACTAAAAAAACGCATCTAACGCTTCGTAACGCTTATAACTTATTAAACAGTAACGCACGTAACGCCTATAACTTACAAAAAAGTAATGTCCGTAACATTTCCTAACGCCTTTAGCTTACAAAAAAGTATCGCTTCGTAACGCTCCATAGCGCCTATAATTTACTAAAAAAGTAACGCCTGTAACGCTTCAAAACGCCTATAACTAACAAAAAAGTAACGCATGTAACGCTTCTTAAAATCTAAAAAATAACGTTTACAGCTTATTAAAAAATAACACATGTAACGATTCGTAACGTTTATAACTTATTAAAAACTAACGCACGTAACATTTCGTAACGCCTGTAACTAAAGTAAAAAAGTAATGCCCGTAACGCTTCGTAACACCTTTAACTTACGAAAAAATATCGCTTCATAACGCTCCATAGCGGCTATACCTTACTAAAAAAGTAACGACTGTAACGCTTCGTAAGATCTACAACTAACAAAAAAATAACGTTTAGAACTTATTAAAAAGTAACGCATGTAACGCTTCGTAAGGCCTATAACTTACAAAAAGTAAGGCATGTAACGCTTCGTAACATTTAAAACTTATTAAAAAGTAACACATGTAACGCTTCGTAACAATTATAACTTCCTTAAAAGTAACGCATCGTAACTCGTTTACAGCAAGAATCTAATCCTTATAACGGTTTTTAACATTCATAATTTCCACAAAATAACTCTAATGATTTGTAACCCTCAATTTAAGAAAAATATTGCGTATGCCACGCTTTCTAGCTTCTTTAACTTAACGTAACGCTTCCCATCTCACGATAATACCGAGTGAAATGCTTCGTCAAACGAAACATTTTTCCATATTTGGAACGGGTATAGCGTTATGGGTAAATCGATACCTTTCACGTAACCCACCTGGGTTCGATTCTTAACCCTGCACATAGGGTTAGAAAGTTTTTTTTTTACCCGAAAGGGGAAAGACCTTAAGGTTAAAACCTCTATTATCGAAACAAAAAATCCGCTCGGTTATATTCCGGATACGCGATGTGCACCCAACCCATTAAACTCAATAAGGCAATACAGATTAGATTTTAGATTTAAAACATTAATGAATGAAATGATTGCATTTAAAAAATGTTCGGATCACTTTGATGTAATTTAATTCTATATAATACCACTTGAGAGCTCACCACAAAAAATGAGAGTTGCTTGCCATTTGCAAAGGATCAAAGTCATTTCTGTAACATTTAAATCCATTTGATGCAAACATTGCATTGAGACGGGGCTGATCGATGGAACGGTAGTTTCGGAAAACGATTTGGTCTGTTTACGACGAAACGGGTCATCAGAATTAGATGGAATTAACACCTCCCTGCGTCCTGGACCAAAGCTATTGGCATGTAGGGTAACGGCTCCAGTAGTCATCTGATATGGGAAAACCATTAGTTTAGAGTGAAATCTGCTGTCTCTGTTCGATAGATTGACTTTAAGGGTAAGATGAAAATTCGCTTCAATTTTCAACTAAAGTTTTAATACTTATTTATTAGAAATTTTGTGGCAAAATTGTTTATGAAAGGTGGTTCAAAATCCGGCGCTGACAGCACAATCCGTCGATTGTGACCAGAGCTGCAAATTGCCAGTCATGTCAAATGACCTTGACAGACTGACTAAAATCATCGTCAACTGTAATCGGTACGGTCGAAGTGTCTGTCAAATAGTTCTATGACCAAGTAGAAGTATACTCAGTCAAAGACAGACGGCTTTTTTGTTTTCTCTCTCATTCTCCTATGCCCTGTTAAGTAAAAAAAATCCATTCTTTGCAAAAAATCATCGGACTTCGGAGTTTTTTTGGTGTAAATGAATATAGTTCAATGTTTACGCTGTTTGATTAATATTTAGTCACATCGTAATCAAGCAGTGACAGGAGAAATGAAGATAATATCAATCGCATCGGCAATCAATGAGCTTCCTGGTGAGTATAATATCAAGAGAATTTGAGTTATGACAGATCGGCTCCCAGACACTCAATATATGATGATTGGTAGAGCCTGGTTGGCAGCAGTCCAGTGACATAAGCTTTCCAATCTTCGCCGTGCAAAGTTGATAGTTGATAGTTGATAGTGACAATTAGCAGCTCGGATTGTGACTCGAATACCGTACAGAACAATGTGATGAACCTCAAGTTCTCTTCCTATAGAAGCAGATATTTTTCCATTCTATTAATGATTTATTGGCAGCCAACAGGTTGGCAGGTTTATTTTTGTACTCCTTTTGAGAGACATCGACACAAACAACGTACAAATTCTACTTCCGGAAGAATAGATCAGAAGTTAATGTCAATTGTAAACAAATAAGCATTGCCAGGTTGCCAAAAGTCAACGACTGTTCTTCGCTTCGTCTTTGTTTTCGGCTCAACAAGAATGTTCTCTGTTTGGTAGTTCAGGAAACAGTTATCGAAACTACGTTTGAGTTGTTTGAGTAGGGAGCGTCCTGACCTGCCAGCCACAACCAGGAGTGTGTGTGTTTGATATTTTTCCAGCACAGTTAAAACTTGAAGACGAAAGCTTTGAAAACATGATAAACCTTGCATGTGGCGTAACCAAATTGATTCCATGCAATAGAAACTATAAACAAATTACAGAACTGGTACCAATTCAATAAATTACCGAACTGATTCATCCTACTCGAATACAACATTTTGAGAACTGACGAGTTCGATATTCGAAATATGAAACAAACTACGGAGCACGTTTGCGTTAAGCCAGCCAAAAGAGAAAGCGCTTGCCTAATTGCATGGGCGAAACACCCGAATATTGCCGCCGTCTATTCTTATCTGCTTTCTGCTGTAGACACAAAACACGGTGGTGTACCAGGGGGAGGGGGTTGGTCCGCCGAGAGTTTTCCCATTACTAATTATATGTCTGTATTGATGGTGTGTTTCAAGTGCCGGATGCCGAGATGATCCACCCACATCCGACGATGATCTCAGATCTTCCCAGTTCGGCAGTTTGAACGAGAAGTTTTATAAAACGATCGAAATTCACGATACAGTATTGATAATTGATTAATTTTTCTGTCGTTAGTTTTAGTAGTCACGTTCTAACTTTCTGAAAAGTCCTATTTAATCGGTCTAATTTCCAGGGTTTGTTTTCAAATCGGTTAAGCTGCTCTCTAGTAATCGTGGGTGCTATCGCCTTATGCATTAGTACCAGAATGAGAGGGTGCGGAATGGTTTAATAGCTACAGCCCATCTTACATTACAATATTTATCATAAAGACTGTCCCAGAAAGCATGGTTGCAAACAAAAACCGCAGCCATTTCGCAATGATTTAAAATCTGTCAATTTTTATGGCTGCGTCCTGTTGTTTACACTCTTCTCTAACTACTTGTGCAGTTGTTTATTCGTTTTCGGAAAATTGTGTACAAATGGTGCACAGAACGCGGACTGTCACTGAGAAAGATAGCAAAAATGGAAGGAGTAAGTGAAAAAGCCGTGCGAAATGCCTGATTGCATCGGTGAGGATAACACTTTTAAAGATAAACCGAAAACGGGTCGAAAAAAGGTCCTGCTAACCCTCAGTTGAATAAACGTATACTGAAGGCGTTCGAGCAAAAGACGGAGGTTTCAGTTTGGGATGTGGCCAAAAAAGTGGGCGCTTCGAAGTCAAATGTTCTTCGTGCTAAAGAACGTTTGCATCTTCGAACCTATAAGAAGCAGAAACAACCAAAACGTAGTCCGAAACAAGAAGCATAGATCAGGCCGAGGGTTCGAAAGCTGTACAATACGATTCTTACTGGAAACTGGATTACAAATTCTTGCCGGGACCACAATATTATACGGTGCGAGAAGAGCAAGTGTTAAACCAGTCCGAGACATCGATTGAAGTCGAAAAATTTGGTAAGAAAGCTATGGTCTGGCAAGCAATTTGTAGCTGCGGTAAGATTTCGAAACCCTTCATCACCACTGCTTCAATGAACAGCGAAATATACATCAAGGAATGTTTACAAAAACGACTTCTACCCATGATTCGAAGCCACAAGGATCCTGTTGTCTTCTGGCCAGATCTTGCTTCTTGCCACTACTCGAAATCAACGATAGAATGGTATACTACCAAAAATGTCACTTTCGTCCCAAAAGACATGAATCGACCAAATTGCCTACAACTTCGACCAATTGAGGAATATTCTGTTGTTGTAGTCTAATATTATCAGTATATCGAATAAAATTTGAATATCTAATGAATTATTTACAGCGAAATCAAAGTGCGTCCATACTTTCTGGGAGAGTCTTTAGTAATGCTGTGTTTTTACTATATTATTTATTGATCATTGTATTATGTTATATTGTTGTTATCATTATTACTATTATTATTATTATTATTATTATTATTATTATTATTATTATAACTGAATGAATAAATAATATTACATACAGAAGAAAATTTACTACTAAAATCTGAAATAACAATTTTTTGCAAGATTTTTTTCTCAGTGTCGCAAAGGTAGCTTTCGAGCTGTCAAAAATAACCATGGTTTCGTGCAGAGTTATTTTTAACAACTACTAAATAACTTCTCGACTGTCAAATTTTAACTAGAAGTTAAAATGATTTGCTAAATGGTCAACAATGGTCTCGTTTTTTATCCACCTAATGGTGTAATGATGCCTTTCTCATATTGCTAATATTTTCAAAAGATTCTATCAAGAATTTTTTTCTTCAAATTTGATATAGATTAAAATATGGCAACCCTGCACGCTATACAAAATTGAACAAAGCACGCTGTGTGCTTCGTTCGCAAAGGCAGAGAAACTTTCTGGCCCTATGTGCGGAGTTAGGAAGCGAACCCAGGTGAGCTGCATGGAAGGCATTCACTGACCCATCACGGGGGACGGGTGTAGGTCCCCGTTTTTGAGCTTTCCAAAATCGAAAAAATATTTTTGATGCCAAATGCCTTAGAATTGTCCGATTCAGTGTCATCTCGAAGTATTTTTTTAATTTGAGTCTGGTACTTAAAAAATCGAAATCGAAATTTTTTTTTTTGACCAGTTTTTGCAATGACTGAGTGGAAACTTATTTTGGAGAAGCCAAATGAATGAGAAACTCACAGAAAAGATGATTTTTTTTTAAAAAAGATACTCTCAGAGACAGGACTCGAATCTGAGTTTTTATGCTACGCGCTACCATTTCGCCACCCTAAGCCTGATGATAGACACGGCTCTATGTTACCACACGACTGGATTTGGTAAAGCGTACATCGAACATGGTCTAAATCCTACCTGTCCCACGACCGGTATCATATATCCAAACATCCTTTCTGTACATCATACACTAGATGTTTGATGACAGCACTAGATTTTTCATGCAATTCTGCGACATTAAACTTACAATTTTTGTTTTCGATTTCAGAAATCTCAAAATTTCCCTGTCTCAGAGTCGGGATTTAAAAGAAAATATTGTTTCCGAGATAACACAAAATCTTTACGTTTCATGTAATTCTAAGACATTTGTCATAAAAAAATTCGAAAATCCCGGAAATCGATTTCGAAAGTCCCGAGTCAATTTTTAAAAAACAAAACCAAATAATAATTTCAAGATGACACTAGATCTTGACGTTCTAAAACTTTTGGCATCGAAATTTTTTGTTTTCGATTTAAGAAATCTTTAATTTTTCTTAGTCCCAAAAAGAATTTGCTAATATTTACTTTTATATATTTTAGGGTTAGGGTCACCTCTAATTTCGTTAAGCGGTTAAGCAAAAGTACCTAAACAAATAGCCCCAATGCAAAATTTGGACTAAATTAAATTTTAAATTGGATGTGGGTAGAGGTTTAAAAATTAACGATCTTGAAAAATAACCATAGGATGGGAGGGGGGGGGGGGTTTCGAGGTGAATACATAAAATTTTCGAAATCGAATATTTTTTTCTTGATGCCAAATGTCTGAAAAAAATCGAAATCCGAAAAGTTTTGAGATAACCGAAATGGAAAATTTTTTTAATGCTAAATGTCTTAGAATTACATGAAACGTCAAGATTTTGTGTTATCTGGAACAAAATATTTTTTTTTTTTTTAAATCTCGACTCTGAAACTTGCCCGACATTTCGGCCGTGTTTGATCGCCTTTTTCAAGGGAAACTGTAAAGTTGTGTTTTTATTATTGTCGAAAATTAGGTACAAAAAGTTACCTTAGTACAAGAATTACAAACATATTTTAAACTCACTTTAGCCAATTCGTTTTTGTCGAGTACGTTGATTGATTTTATGTCGAAATTTTTTTTTAGATGTCGATTCGGGGAATTTTTAGATTTCCGAAATCGAAATTTTTTGTTGATGACGAATGGGCTAGTGAATTTTTCTCCCGGATTTGCACTAAAATTCCCAACTTTTTTTTTCTTTTCCCGATCTCTTGCCATCCTGAGTATGGAACTGAGTGAAAGTAACGAATGACTGAGAAAGTACCAAGCATTCTACAATGCAATCTATGAAAGAACAGAACTTAACATGCAACTAAACTACTAGGTGTGCAGCATCACTCAATCTGTCTCGAGGTTGGGCTAATAACAAAATTTGACAGCCGTTGAACTGTACACGCTTAGAAAAAGTCACTCAGAAATGAGTAAGATCCTATCCATACTTAGAAAAAGGGGAACGTTTTCATATATCTTTCGATGATTAGTTTTACTTTCTGGCGTGTGCCTCGATTTTTATTGACGGCCGGAATATTGCCTCCAAGCGTGCGAAGGGAATTGAACTTTCGGAAGTGCATGTATTCCTTTTCGTTTTACTACATTAGTCCTTCTGCGTTTCTGGAGAGGCCAAGACTTTACTTTGTCTACGAAATCTGGCATTGAACTTTCCTCAACCCTTTCTTAGTCCAAACCAAAACAAAAGAAATGTTATATATTTTGCCTTCAAGACACGAGTGTTATTACAGGTTCCGTTCTCGAGCACTGCAAATCATTCGTCACTGCGCTGCTCTCCATAAATCCGGAAAGGAAAACACATTTTCTTTGTTCGACTCAGTACCGACTGACAAGCGGTGAATGGCCCAAGTGCCGGGCGCACACCATTGTATCCACTTGTCCGTCCGAGTCGAAGCAATAAATTTCACCATCCAAAGAAACGCTGGAAAGCAGCGATAAGCGCACGTGCGTGAAAATATCGTCTCAAATTTCCAGAACAAAGCGGCCACGAGCGACCACAAGATCGCTCGGGAAGGGGAAAGCCAACAAAGCGTTGACGTCGACGGTCGGTCGACGACGACGACGGCGCCGCCGGATTGTTGGGGGACCACCGCCGGGACTCCGGGTAGTTTTTGGGGAGGAAAATAAATCTCCCGTCAGCAGCAGCGAAAACCCGCAGGGGCAGTCAGCTCGCAGTCACTCAACGCCGGTCGATCATCAGTCGCAGTGAGTTAGTTGGCCGGGACACGGGTCTGTTTTGGATTCGCGCGGCGAGAGTTACTTGGCTGCCGTTTATTTTTTTCGGTGTGGAAAATCAATACCGCTTGGAACCGGGGACCGAACGCGGAGAAAACCGGACGAAACCAGCAGTTCGATCGAACAGCTGGAGGAAAATCACAAAGCAAAAAAAGGTTCAGTGTAAGGTGCTATGTTTGTGATTGATTGATTGATTGAACAACGATTCGCATTCCGTCAAATTCGGGGAGGCTGTGAGAAAAAAAAAATTGAGCGAATCCCAGTCGACTACGGCGTGACACGAGATACAGTTCGCACGCTTGCGCGAAAGGATGTGTTGTGAATTTAACGTTTCGAGTAACAGATGGATTAGTGCGCAAGGGAGATAGTGAACAGTGAAGAGTGATGAGCAAAGCAAAATCTGTCCGGCGATGAAGAAAGCATGTGCACCGCCGACGCCGCCACCGTTGACTAGAACGAGCGCAGTCCGAAGAAAATTAGACATGATGGTTTATTAATAAAATATTTATTGATCAATTAAAATGATCAGTGCTTCAACTCTTGAAACGAGAGAGGCAGATAGAAAGAGACAGACAGAGGGAGAGAGAGAGAGTTACTGCTAGCCAGTAGAAAGACAGGAAAGTTGGACGGAAATCTCACTGAAGTTTTCTTTGTAACGTTCGGTTCGAACAGCACAAGGTCACGTTTTTATATGTCAAAAAAGGAATAAAAATGTTTATTCAGTTGTTTGAGATCCGGAATGATCTGACACTGAAACTGAGACTGATTCCAACCAGTCTCAGTTTCAGATCATTTTCAGATTTTGATTGAAAGAAACCGTTTGATGTGAAATGTGCAGCGCTATTTTTAATTATGTTTGCTTCGTTTTCAACTTGACAGTTCATGTGGAACTGCTAGTGCGACTTAGCAGTTCCGTATAAAACTGTACTTCTTTTTCATTTTGATTTCCTAAATGTTTGTTAATTGAAGAAGTCAAGGTTATTTCGGCCTGAAAAAGCCTACAAGTAGTAGAAAAACTACGTATCTAGGGGACGGGTATAGTGTGATGGGTAAGTCGATGCCTTTCACGCAGCCCGCCTGGGTTCGATTCCCAACCCCGCACATAGGGTCAGAAAGTTTTTCTGGCCCGAAGAGGCGAATGACCTTAAGGTTAAAACCTCTATAATCGAAACAAAAAAAAAAACTACGTATCTGTCCAGAATATGAGGGATAAAGGGTGTCCGGAGTTGAATTTAACCACAAGGAAATATTTGGTAAAATTCACCAAACTTTCAGGGAATCAAATCAAAGATATTATTTAACTTTTTCCATGTTCGCTCTGTTCAATTGTCTGCAATTCCAGTGCAGAAGTTGAAGCTCATCGGCCCGAAGTTGACCTCATTAGACTTGTACCACTGCAAACTTCTTTTGTGTAATGGCACGAAGCTGAATTCGGGCAGAAAAAGCGTCGGTCCATTGTTGTAACCTAAAAAGTAGAATTGATAGTCCCGGTTGTCACAAATTGAGCACTCCTCTTTCCACATGAGCAAATTGCTTGCCAAATCATATATTTGTTTCGACAAACTTCCACAAATCTTCTGTTTTCTAGCGACATCAAACTTATGATGAGCAGTAAAAACAGATTTGCGAACGGGAAAGATTTTTCGTTTTACACTACATGAAATGAGAAGTCTTCAGCATAATATCCATCTAGAGCGATACACTTGACCCATCGGTCCTCCAACATTTTGATGCAATTTGAAAAAAAGATTTGTCAAGGTCTTCAAAATGGGCTATTTAACTATGTATTACTCCTTCCCCCCACTACCTTTTTTCGATCTTCTGGTAATTATAATACTCCACGCTAATAAAAGTCCCCCTTTCTATCAGCAAAAAAAATAAAATACAGCGAATGATTTTTAACGCCTTCATTTGAATCATTTGAAGTTACAGAATTTAGTGATGACCGAAACAAATGATAATCGTATGGTGCCAGATTGGGAGAATATGGTGGATGTGGTCACACATCATATCTAAACTGTGACAGTTTCTGACGAGAGATAACTCCCGAATGACCAAACCTGAATAGTTAAGAACAAATATTCTAACGACAAGTCAGTAAGGACATTGCACTTCGGTGTTGGAAATAGCAGAAACTTACCGTCTGCTTAGCTGCTTGTGTTTAACTGCTAGGTGGCATAACAGTTCAACGTAAACTGCACTGATGAGTGAAAGGCAATGATGGTCCAGCACACGAGCCAGCTCTCATACAGTCCGTGTGCTGTACCTTTTCAAAAACACGCACACGAAGTCTGAAGCACACGCTCGTGTGCCGTGTTGCTACTAGATCAAGAGTCGTATGTTTCGAAGAACCAGCTCGCAATGCTGGCTCATCTGCTGGCTCATGAGCTGGAATGGGGAGCTAGCTCGTGAGCTGACTCATGTGCTAGCTCACGAGCTGAGTTGAGTGTCCGTATTTTTTTTTATTTAATGATATAATATAATTTTTAAGCACACAATGTCCGCTCTTGTTTTGCTCTCGTCAGTAGGTGGACTACACACAAATAGCACACGCTCATGAGTCTGGTTTGAAAAGCACAGCACACGAGTTTAATAGGCACACACTGCAGGTATAGAGCAGCTCGTGTGCTGAGCTCGGACATCACTGGTGAAAGGCGAAACGGTCCAGCGGTCCAATGCATAGGGCGCTGGTCTTACAAACCAGTTGTCGTATGTTAGAGCCCCGACCTGGAAGGATTCGTAGTGTCAGTAGAATCGTAGCACTAGCCATGCACTGGTTCTGTACACTCTGAATCGGCTGCGAAGTCTGTTGAAACAGAAGGTCAAATTCCACGACAGGAATGTAATACCAAGACTTTGCTTACTGTAATACCGGAACCGGAAGTCGGATCTGGATCTGGATTTTTTAAAGTATTTCAAGACCTTTTATTCGCTTTTTAGTTTGTGAAAATCGGTTAGGAAATTTCCGAGAAAATTGACTACGCATTTTTTAATAAGTTTGCACATATTTACTTGTAATTCCGGAATCAGAAGTTGGATCTAAATGAAATTCAAGAAAATTGTACCCCAATTGAGGCCATACCTTTTATTTGAATCTAAGTTTGTGAAAATCGATTCAGCCATCTCTGAGAAAACTGAGTGACTGTATTTGTAGAGAGAGAGAGAGAGATTTTGTGATCTCGACGAACTGAGTCGAATGGTATATGACTACGGGCCTCGGTTGTAAAGTCAGTTTTCACAGTGATTGCAAAACCATTCTTTATGAGAAAGGCAAAAATCGTATCGATTGGATCAGTAGTTTGGTTTTTATCGTGTGAACAGACGGTTTTGAGAAATCGCGCTTCAATGTTTGTGTGCTTTAAAGGAATGGCTGGGCGCGAATAAATTTAAAGAACAGTATCTCCAAAAATATATGAACATAAAATTACGCAAATAGGCCTGAATAAAAGCATCTTTTGAATAAAAAAAAATAATGAAGTACCTATCCCCGCTGATAACGCAAAGAATAATTTGTTGCTAATCAGTTAGGGCAATTTTGAATTTGTTGCTCAATTTTGTCTTAATTTGCCCAAGAATGGGTAGAACTTAATCGAAAATATCTCTTTTTGCATTTAATGCAGCAACATAATTTTTTCTCCATGTAATCGGAAATATGGTCAGCAAGCAATTTTTTTAAAATGTTTGGTATTATCCAGCATTATGGTGAAATTCAGTGCCAAAATAATGCCTGAATTGAACGAATCATCGTACAAGGTGTATCGGGAAAAACCGATACATATAAATACGGAATATTGTCGGTGATCGAGTACAGTGGGCTTACGGTATGTTTTGTTCGTTGGTGGAACAGGCACTAACTATGTACGGTTATAAACCATGAGTATTTTTGATTAACTAATATGAGGGAGCCACATTTATGCAAGTTGTTTAAGACGGTCAATTTAGTCATTCAATTTATAACCAAGAAGCCCTTATAATAGGCTTGTAAAATGTTCAGTAAAAATATTTATAGATAAAATAGATAAAGAATAAGTTGAGTAACAAATTCAAAATTATCGTGTAACTAATTAGCTACTAATTAATAACAAATTATCCATTATGTTTTGATTTGCTTTTAAGCTTATTGTTTAGGGGTGTTTCGTTTAACTTCATATAAACCCAGCAAAGTACTTGAAAAAATTTAAAAAAAATTGTGCAACAAATTCGAAATTACTGTAACAAATTTATTAGTAACAAATTATCCACTGGGTTTCGATTTTTATTAAGCTTATTTAGGAGGAATGTTTCGTAGGCTTAGCGAAGTGCTTGAAAAAATAAATTTTGCGACAAATTCAAAACTACCCTGACTAATTAGCTACTAATTAGCAACAAACTACTCACCTGTTCGCGTAAAAGATGTTTCGCTAAGTGCTATCAGGAATACAACTTTGCTTCTGCCGTTTTTTTTCAAAATTAAAAGCTTTATTGCGAAAAAGTGCTTACAGATGTATTATTCAAAGTATTGTCCGTCGCTAGCGACAACTTTCTCCCATCTTTCCGGAAATTTTCGGATCCCGGCTCGAAAAAAGGAATCCTCTTTTGACGCTATCCATGAAGCAATCCATTTTTTTAACTCTTCGAAGGATTGAAAATGTTGATCTGCCAGGCCGTGTGCCATCGAACGGAATAGGTGGAAGTCAGAAGGGGCGACATCTCGGGAATACGACGGGTGGGACAAGACTTCCCATTTCAGCGTTTCCAGGTACTTTTTGGCCACTTTTGCGACGTGAGGTCGAGCATTGTAGTGTTGAAGGATGACTTTATCATGTCGGTCTTGATATTGTGGTCGCTTTTCTTTTAGTGCGCGACTAAGGCGCACCAGTTGCGTTCGGTAGCGATCTCCTGTGATGGTTTCACCCGGTTTTAAGAGCTCGCAGTAAATCACACCGAGCTGATCCCACCAAATACAAATCATAACCTTGGCGCCGTGAATATTCGGGTTTGCCTTCGACGAAGTAGCATGCCCGGGCTTTCCCCATGATTTTCTGCGTTTGGGATTATCGTATCGAACCCACTTTTCATCACCGGTTACGATTCGATGTAAAAACCCCTTACGATTTTGTCTTTGAAGTAGTTGCTCACATACAAATAGACGGCGCTCGATGTCCCTCGGTTTCAACTCGTACGGCACCCAGTTTCCTTCCTTCTGAATCTTCCCCGGGGCTTGAGACGTTTTGAAATGGCTTGCTGACTCACTCCCAACGATTCGGCAAGCTCTTCTTGGGTTTGGCACGAATCTTCATCAAGCAATGCTTCTAGTTGTTCATCCTTGAAGGTTTTTTTCTCTTCCACCAACATGTTTGTCTTCGACATCGAAATCATCATTTTTAAAACGTCAGTGGCGTCTCGTCTTATTGTGCACCTCGTGCACTGCACAACCGATTGAATTGAAGGAATGAACTGGGTCCCCAACCCCAACCAATTTTTTTTTTGAATCTTTAGTTATTCGATGAAAGCAGGTTGTATCACACCAAAATTGCGTGTATTTACACGCATCTCATATATATCAGACATTAAATTTCAGGTATCTACTGTCGCTGTATTAGTGTCTTTTCCGTGCACATAAGCTACTGCACAGATTCAAGAAGAAAAAGAATTACTCAGACAAGCTCTGAGTTTTGTTTGTTTAATCAAAAATCCCGTCCGAAAGTATATCGTTATCTCATTGTATTGAAAAACACAAGCGAATCTCCGTTCCTAAATTTTAAGGTTTCACTTACATCTGTTACATCTGCAATTATACCACATAAGCAGTGCACAACTAGTCAATTTTGTCACGAGACGCCACTGTAAAACGTTGAAACCACTCCCGACACGTTCTTTTACTCAGAGCAGCATCACCGTAAGTTTCTGAGAGCATTCGATGCACTTCAGCTGCATTTTTTTCCGAATTGTAACAGAAAAGTAAAACTTCCCGCAAATGGCGAGAATTGTGATGTGAAGTGAAGCCACCATCAGTTCAAGGACTTGCCAGTGGATGCGGGTAGACTTACAGTAGCCCCGATATGACTCATCCATTCACTTTCTTACTATAGCTGTTACCGAAAAGCGAACAAAAAGGGTTGGGCGGATATGTAAGTAGAGTTACTTACTCGTATTCCGCGGGAATAAAAGATGCTCTTCCAACCATAATATCCAGTGCATGGATGAAGCATTTCGCTATACATGCTCGAACCCGCCTGATGGTTTGTTTGAGAAGGGCGCGTCAGACTCATTTCAAACCTTCAGAAGGAAACAAGTTTCCTTCAAGTGACTTGGGCTGGCTATCCACAATCCCTCGTCCAGTCGTCAATTCGTCCGATGCCCTGATGCTCCCTCCCCTTTACGCCCCCGTGCAAAATGTTTTATATTGAAAAATACAATGAAACATAGTGTAATGAAATTAATATAACATGAAAAGATATAATAGATTACAAAATAATACAATATAACATAATATAATATAATATATTTTAATTTAATATAATATAATACAATGTCATACAATATAATATAATATATCATAAAACAATATATAAAATAACATTTAGTGTAGAGTGTCAGTTATGCTCTTCTATCTTCGCAATACTGCAGGAAGTAGAATATTTCTCTTCTAATAACAATAATAATATCCACATCTATAAAAATAATATATGTTATTATTATTGATGACAAATTAATAATAATAACAGTAAATATAATAATGAAAATAATAATAAAAAACGAATCTAATATAGTACAATGAATTATATAATAAATAATAGAATGAATAAAATGATATGTTGCGATATGCTATGATATTATATTACTTGAATTTATTTGTCATTTCTCATGCTCTCATTCTGCCCTCAACGCATTCCATCGACCAATTGTCACCACAGACACACGTGTAGTCATGAAACAGGAACCAGTGAGGACCAAGCTCACCTTGTGACGACCTTGATAGTTAGTTAAAAGATTACTTTAATATAACTGATAATGATAATGATAACTTATAAGGAAAACAAATTTATATTTTGCGCAGAGGTACGTAGTACTACTCATAATAAACCCTATAATATAATATAATATAATATAATATAATACAACATAATACAATATAACATAATATAGTAGAATACAATATAATATAATATCATAAAATATAATATAATTATATAATATAATATGCTATGATGCAATGCAGTATAATACCATAATAACATAAAATAGTGTAAGACGATAATATATGAAACAATATGCTATGATATAATATAACAGTTAATGTCGCAGTGTAAGTTACGCTCTTCTCATAATAAAAATAATACTAATAATACATGATGTAATAAACGACAGAATTATATGTTACAATATACTATGATAAACATTGCACTTTAGGATGGGCTTCAACCTACAAGCCATTTCGCACCCTCTCATTCTGCTACTAACGCAGAAGGCGATAGCACCCAGTCGACGCCGTTCTATTGACCAAATGTCATCATAGACGCTCGGGGAGGCATGAGATAGGGACTTGTGAGGACTTAGTTATCTCACCATTTGACGACCACTTCCCGCAAATGGCGAGAATTGGGCACATAAACAGACATTTTCGAGGGTGAATAATACGAAAACAAGAACAACTGTCACTGAAACGGCGATGACAATTCGTTAGGCACTGTACACACTCACTTTAAAGGCATTATCATCTATGTATTTTAACCAGCCTCTGCCGGTACAGCCGACCTGATAAGTTTCGCATTTTCATCGACAATATTCAAAGTACGAATTTGAAACTAATAAATTTCGTTCTCAGTCAACATATCTATCGATTAAAAGAATAAATAAAAATTATATTTTCCATGAAGTGCCACCCTTAATCGATTCTACTGGTATTTTTGCTTAAGTAATATTTTTTCTCACTGCGCAAAGTAATTCAGCGTAATAGGTCAAAATAATTCATGGTTCGACAACTATTTCTCATGTATTGAAAATATACCTTCCCCCAAAGCATGACATGTAGTTTAGCTCATTTGTAGTTTTCCTCTACGTTTTCTGCCTACATTCGAATAATTTAAAGTAAAAAAGTTAACCGTTTAGTTTAGTAATTCTTTGTTTCCGTATTCCAGTTTGGTAATCATAGTGGTAAACACATTTTTTACCGAAGGAAATTTTGTTTGAGAGATAATGCGCCTCCACCAATCTCACCGAGAAGGACATACCCAGTTTTTGCTCCTAAAACGCTTTCATTTATCATGAATTGTGTTAAAATTTATTGTCAAATCGAGTAACGTTCTCAGAGTTAATCTTGCAACACCCATTCATTACAAGTGTTTCCACGAAATAACTCAACGTAGGACTAGTCGTACAATTGTTGTATAATTTAGCAACACCAACCGCTTCAAACCAAAATAAACGAAGTATTGGGGGTACTTTGCGGCGTTAGCCGCGTGTTTTCTCCAAACAACTCGCTGCACCGTCCCAAAAACGCCGTCCCCACCCCAACAAGTGAGCAAAGTATAAATTTTGCACTGGCAAATCACCTTCGAAAAAAGTTCACCGGGCGATTTTTCCGCCGTGTCGTCTTTCTATTAGTCCAGGGGACCGCGATAGCGATAGACCACCGTGCGTGATGCTGTGATTTTCTGGCCGTTATCCGAAAGGCGTACGGAGCGGAACGCGCGTCAATCAGCTGACGCCGATCGGAGGATGTGACATTAATAGTGGGTGACGATGACGTTTGTTCGGTTGCTCTTTACTGTTTACTCTTCTCCCGAAACGAAAAAAAAACAAAATGAGACAAACGGATGGACGAACGGGCGTACGTCTCTCTCTCTAGCTCTCTCGCGGTGGTCCAACTGTTGTGACAAGTTGTGCTCATTTTGTCAGCCTTGTTGCTCTGCGTTGCGTTGAAAAACACGTTGGTTAGTTAGTATTTAATTTTTGGGGTTAGTATTTAATTTTTCCGACGATATTTTCTTGCGCTGACGCTGACAGTAGCGAGAGAGCGAGAGAGATAAAGTGAGACAAACAAGGCTTGGGACGGACAGCTGGTGCGCTCTATTTACTCTTCTCAAACACGCCACAGTAAAGTTGACGTGTAGTGGAAAGACGTTCGGTTCGCGCTGCGCAACGCACGACGGTTGGTTGGTTAATTGAACACGACAATCGCAGCAAATGTTCGCGTAGTAATTTGACATGTACTTTGCTGAAGGGATTACGCGTACCGTGGATTCCGAAGCCGAAGTGCCGTGAAAGTGTTGGAATAAAAAAAAACACGTTCACACTTTCTCCTGTTCGCGAGTATTATCTAGTTCGAGAAGTAGAGAAGCTTAGAACGCAGACAGGTGGCCAATAGAAAAAAAAGTCCTGATTTGAATTTGTTTTTTTTTTCCTGTCACGACGGCCCCCTTTCTGCGCTCGCGGATTTTCCCGTGCATACGCTTAGAAGAACCGCTACGGAAAATGCTTCACTGCGAGGAAGACAGGCGAAGAAAATTTATGAGCTTATTTATGTAACTCGGTACGAAAGCAGTACAAAACGGCAACGTTTAAAATGTTAAAGAAGTGACCATTTTTGACTGTTTTTTTTTGCAGAAGGAAGAATCAAGTGATCGGTTTTTTTTTCATTCATTTATCATCTTCTCAGAGTGCAGAGTGTCATAGAAAAAACGGCTAGTGTGTCTCAGAAAAGCAGAAACTCGTGTGCGACGGTCTGCATTTGAAGGCTAGAAGAAAAAAACAAGTGAGAAGTGCTATTTTATTATCGTTTTTTATTCTACTGGTGATCGAACACATCAATCGAAGATACTTGGATAGTAGTGCCGCCACCGCCGCCGCCATGGATTACGAGGAAACTCACACCGTCACGAGGAAATCGATGACCACCTTCCGGATTGAAGAGGTAAGTGGACAATTAGGTGTTCCTTGAGGGAAGCAAAACAATACCGGAGTTGATATATCGAAAAGTGCTGCCATCTACGAGCATTCCGCTTCGTGAGTAGCTGAGACTTGGTATGAGTGTGAGTGTGTTTTTTTTCGCCAGCTGAAATAAAAAAACGCGTGTACTCATGCGACTGACCGTCGGTTGGTGGACAGCAAAGCGAAAAAGATGTGGGTAACTATTTTTAACAGAAAATCTCGGCATCTTCCTCATTTCCTTGGGAGAGTGAAAATTTACTTGCTGACAGAAGACGGGGACGTTTCATTGAATTAAAACGGACAAATGTTCTAATGAGTGTTCTTCTTCGCATTTATCGATAAAAAAAAACTTCGGACCTTCGGTCCTGATCAACAAATGACCAACCGTGGTTCAGAACAATCGTACACAATCGTACATCTTTAACCAGAGAGGTGCCCTTGTCGAAGGCCAGTCGAATTATGACGCCCATTCTGGTTACTGTCCGATCCGGTGTGAAATTGCTGTCATGGGCACCGGGATGATGGATCACTGGATGAAAAACTGTGTATACTGTGTTTACTGCTTGGCCAATCCAATCCGGACAGACAGTCAGTCAGTTCTCAGGTAGGCTAAGCCAAGCGGGGTGGGGTGGGAAACTCGGTAAACAAACAACAGCATCCCAACGACGCTTCTTCTTGGAGGAGAACGGTTAAATATTTCTGCCTACCTACGAGTACAGAACAACCGTATCGAACAGAGAAACTTTTACGAAAGAATTACGGTGACCTTCCGGCGTTTGACCAGGGGTGACGAGGGCATTGCTCGAGGATGCTCGGTGGCGACAGACGACGACGTCGTCGCGCACTTGTGAACTTTCAGTGCATTAAAGATCGTTTCTGTTTTTTTGTTGCTGTTGTACCAAAATGAGGACCGTCGATTTTATTGACATCGAGCTTGTTTGAATTATTATAAAACGATGACTCGATCGTTCATAAATCTGTTATATCTATTTCGTCTTCGACTATTAACAGTTTATTTTGAACTCTTATACTACTGAGCAGTTCAACAAAAATCGCTAATCAAACAAAGTTTCCACTACTCGAAAAACACAGTTTTAGTTAACTCCAAAAAGTGCACTGATTTAATCAGGAATCTGAACTAATTGGCTCAAGTGACACAAAACAAATCGTTCTGCATCCCCGATTTTACACAAGCGACATCATTTTGCATTTCCGGAAGAATGAACAGAAGTAAATTCGGCATCCCATTGAGGGGCGGGTAGGGTCTAATACTTTTGAAGAATCATTTATTATTTTCTTTATATTTTCTTATAGCAAAACATTTGAAGAATTTTCTGTGAAATTTTAAAGCCTGTTGGAACGAAACTCTGGAAGTTATGGACCTTTATCCATGGCTATCTCATTCTACGAAGAAGCAAGAGCTCGGTGCACAGGCCCAAGATTTCTACTTCGATTGACTTTAAAACTTGATAAAACATTCTTGAAATGTTTCGTTATAACAAATTATAAAAGAAAAAATATGATTTTTTGAAAATGTTAGACCCTGGAGTAATTAATTGTTTCCATTGATTTTATAGGCAAAAAACCTTAAACGCGTTTTACTCGAAAGCAGGTTTTGAAAGTCCGTGTCCATCGTTATTCAAAAACTACTGCACCATTTTTTTTTCAAATTCTGCAAACACTTTCTACATATAAAAACTTTAGGCAGGTTTAACAGCCACAAAATGGCGAATTTTTTCGTGAAAAATCGTAGTTTTCAGTTTGAACAACCACCAAAAATTTAAAAAATTAAAAAAAAAATCAAACAGAAACGTTGTGGTCTAGAAAAACTACTACTCTAACTATGCTGCGTTCATTTGTACACTTCTGATTAGTCTGCGCTGAGATACAGTGGACACCGCAAATCATGATTTTTAAGAAGCGTCTTCAAAAATACCTTTTCACCGACTTATTTCTCAATATTTTTCCACGAAAAAAATAATAAAATAATGTTCGAATGATGCTTTTTATCACGCAAAACATTTGAATTTATTTTGTTAAACGATAGTTTTGGAAAAAAATCACAAAAATTATAATTTTTTCATCGTTTAGAACTAACCCCTCCCCCCCCCCCCCCCCCTCTCCATAAGGGATGCCAAATAATCTGCTAAAACCTTTATGGTCAATACAGAAAGAATTATTTCACTGCAGGAGGAACGATGAGCCCCTCTGACTCATCATAGTGGGCGAAAAACGATAGAATATCCTTTAATTTTAACTCACCATACACAGATTCAACCATGTATGGAGAACCAAAAACCCGGATACGTAGTTGCGTCAATGCGGGACAGTTACATATCAGATGATATGAAGTACCGTAATCGCCTTCACACAAATCACACGAATAATACTCAACACGCTGAATAGTAGCCATGTGATAGTTGAGAGTTTGCTATGTCCAGTCAGAGCTCTGGCCAGAATATTGCAATGATGTTTAGCAAAATGCAGTAGACATTTTCACATTTTGTGATTAAAATTTGGTAGAAATGCTTTTTTCTGAGCGCGAGTTTGCAAGCTGCGCCGGTAGCTGGCATGTTTGGATGCAGCCCAAGAACGAATCTTGTGCTTTATCCAACCAGTTGAAAGTGGTAAAGCTAGTTCAGGACCAACGAAATCATTCGTTGCACCAGCTCTAGCCAACTCATCAGCCCATTCATTTCCAGTAATACCAGAATGGCCGGGTACCCATACGAAGTAAACAGCATTTGAAATGCTGAGGTCTTCAATTTGAGTTCGACATGCAATCACTAGATTCATCCGTGAATCATTCTAACTGAGTGCTTTTAAGGCTGTCTGACTGTCGGAACAAAAATAAATTCGTTTACCACAGATCCTCTGCTGAAGTGCCGATTGTACTCCACACAGAATTGCGTAGATTTCTGCTTGGAACACAGTACAGTATCTACCAAGTGAAAGAGACTGCTCCAGCCTCATTTCACGACAGTAGACACCAGCACCAGCACGACCATTCAACAGAGAACCGTCCGTATAACAAACTATGTGTTCATCAAGTTGTCGTTCCAGATAACCAGACAACCATTCCTCACGAAGAGGATAGCTCACATTGAATGTTTTGAAAGGAAAACTGCATGTGAGAGTTAGGTCACTAGGAGCGAGTAAATACTCATCCCACGTAACCATTTGAGACCACAAGCGAGTTTGGCTGGTAGCATAATCTAATGGGTTACTGTTTCAAAGCCCTGTAACCTTAAGACGGTATGCACACGATAATGCTTCTTGTTTTAGGAACACATGTAGTGGTTTAATGCACAGTAGCGCCTCTAGAGCAGCAGTAGGAGTTGTCGTGAATGCTCCTGTCATCGCCATTAGGACCATCCTTTGGAGATGATTTAGCTTTGACTGAACTGTCGCGACTTCTCCTTTCTGCCACCATACAAGACAACCATATGCTAAAATTGGTCTAACAATAGTTGTGTAGATCCAATGAATATATCTGGGTTTGAGTCCCCATGATTTTCCAAAAGCTCGTCTGCATTGGCCGAAAGCCATGCAAGCTCTTTTAATTCTGAAGTCAATGTGAGCAGACCAATTCAGTTTAGAGTCAAGAATAACCCCGACGTATTTAACTTGTTCGACCACAGTCACCTCTGAACCAAAGAACTGCAACGGACGAGCTTCTGTGATTATCCTATGATGAGTGAAAAGCACCATTGATGTTTTGCCCGGATTTACAGATAATCCAACCTGACAACACCATTGTTCAACAGATCGCAGGGCGTGCTGCATTAAATCAAAGAGAGTGTTAATGCTTATACCGGTCATCAATATATGATAATCGTCGGCCAAACCGTACGTCGGAAATCCAAGGTTATTAAGTTTCCTCAACAAACCATCAGCGAATAGGTTCCATAAAAGTGGGGATAGTACACCACCTTGAGGACACCCACAGACACTCAGCTTTCTAATCTCTGCTTGCCGAAGCGATGAACAAAGAAGTCGATTGCTAAGCATTGCGTGTATCGAATTTGTGATACTTGAAGGTATGCCATGACCACGGGCTGCTTCCAGAATTGAATTGAAAGACACGTTATCAAAGGCACCTTCAATATCTAGGAAAACTCCCAAGAAAGATTGCTTTTGTGAGAAAGCTTTTTCAATGTTGTACACAACATCATGTAACAGGGTTGTAGTGGACTTTCCACGCTGGTAAGCATGTTGCATTCCATGTAGCGGATGCACGCCCAGACTAACATTCCTGATATAGTGATCGACTATGCGTTTCACTGTTTTAAGAAGGAATGAGCTAAGACTAATAGGCCTGAAACTATTCGCTTCCTCATAAGTGTCGCGACCGCCTTTGGGAATAAATTTGACAATAATTTCCTGCCAGGCTCTTGGAATATATCCAGTCGCAAGACTAAAAGTAAGTATTTTCTTCAAAACATGTTTGAAATGTTCATACCCTTTCTGCAGTAACACTGGGAAAACTCCATCCTTTCCAGGAGACTTGTACGGAGCAAAACTCTCAACTGCCCATTTGACCGATTCAATCGTCACAACGCTTCGAGCAAGGGCCCAAGAATCGTAACTACCTGAAAAAGTCTCGGGAAGAGCTGTCGGTGATGGATCCATACATCCTGGAAAGTGAGTGTTAAAAAGATAGTGAAGTACATCACCTTCATCAGACAAGTGTTCACCATCTGAAGTTCTTAAGAAACTGACCTTAAAGTCCTTAGACTTCGAAAGTAACTTATTTAATCTGCTAGCCTCGTTGAGACTAGAGACATTTGTGCAGAGGCTTTTCCAACCACTTCGCTCAGACGATCGAAGAGCATTTTATAAAGCCCTTCGAGCCAACACGAATGCCTCCGACCCATCTCTGCGTCGGTGGTTCCAAGCTCTTCTGCATAGTTTCCTTAGTCTAGCTAGTTCAGCATTCCACCAAGGAGTTCCTCTAGTAGCTCGCACAATCCAAAGTGGACAAGCCTCTTCATATGCTGCAACTATGAGTGAATTTGTCTCGTCGACAACTATTGGATCGAGGGCAGTCAGTGGACTAACTGAAAGTATTAAGAACATCGTTATGCAATTTTACGAGGAAGATTTCTCTCGATTTTCAAAATAATTTCTCTCAATTTTCAAAACTTAAATCCATTCTATAAATTTGACCTCAGCTACAACATAGCAAAAAATGGAGAAAAAATCAAAAATATGTTTTTCGAGATATTTGAATTTTAGATGTTATTTTTAAAATGAAAAAAAAAACAAGACAAACTTTCCAACAGTACTAAAATTTTTAAACATAGTCCTTATAATTAACTAAAACATTGCAGAAGATAGCAAACCGATTGGACCCACCGTTTCTGGGATATATAGTATTTGAAAAATTTCGAGGGATTTTTTCTTAGTCCATTCTTGAAAGTGAGACTAGAGTAAAAATGGCAAACTTATGATGCAAATAGTCTCTTTTGATTACAAAGATTTGCAAAATTCGAGCCAAATAAAAAAAATACCTTATGATCAAAAAAGAACCGGAATTTTATTAAAAAACGCAAAATTTCAATTTTTAATAAATTTCTTTATTATCGCCTTCAAAGTACTCTCCTCCTGCGGCAATACATGCATGTCAACGCTTGATCCAATTTTCCATACAAGTTTTATAGGCCGCCGAAGGTATGGCCTTTAGTTCACGCAGCAAATTCTCTTTTATGGTCTCTATGGTCTCAAAACGCGTTCCCCGCAATGGCAGTTTGAGTCTGGGGAAGAGGAAAAAGTCACACGGGGCCATATCTGGAGAGTACGGTGCTTGGTTGATGATATTGGTTGAGTTTTTGGCCAGAAATCATCTCTTTGGCCACATCAACACGACGCTGTTTTTGAATGAAATTTAGCTTTTTTGGCACCAGCCGAGAAGCGACGCGTTTCAAACCCAAAACATCAGTTAAAATGTGTTCGGCTGATCCATAAGAGATGCCCAACAACACAGTAATCTCTCTAATCGGTACAGAACGATTTTGCAACACGATTTGCTTCGCCGATTCAATGTTTTCTTCAGTAACAGATGTTGTTGGGCAGCCAGGGATCTCATCATGATCCAAGCTTGTACGACCACCTTTGAAGCGTTTATAGCGTTCGTATGCCTGTGTTTTTCCTAGACACGATTCACCAAAGGCCTTTTCTAACATTTTCAACGTTTCGGAACACTTAAATCCATTTGTAACACAAAATTTGATGCACGCACGTTGTTCTAAATTTTCATCAATTATAAAAATCGCCTCACGAAAATTTTTCAACTTCTTTGTATAGACGCCAAACAAAAATAATTGTACGATATGCGTCAAAATTTGACAGAATGTGTATAAAAGTGTTGCCAACGTTGAGAGAATAAAAGTTTACCGATTGGACAAGCGCGGGAATTTTAAAATGAAAATTCCGGTTCTTTTTTGATCATAAGGTACCAGAAAAATCGACCTTCGGTTTCGTATGGAATTGTTATTCAAAACAAAAGATCACGTGCATTCGTCACAACATTCGAGATAGTTGGCATTGAATCAAAGAAGGCCATACCGAACTGTTTACAAAGTTGCCAGCAAGCCATGTGACCTGGTAATATCTGTTTATATCACATTGAACTTGAGACACTTA
Source organism: Malaya genurostris (assembly GCF_030247185.1). NCBI lineage: Eukaryota > Metazoa > Arthropoda > Insecta > Diptera > Culicidae > Malaya > Malaya genurostris. The sequence goes on from NC_080570.1 coordinate 152,218,182, forward strand.
TGTCGTTTATGTTTCTAGCGCTGATACTGGTGAAATCCCGGACGTAAAGAAGTTTACGAGGTACTGGTTGAAAACGAAACGTAAAATAAAGATGTAAAAGAAAAGTAGAAACAATCACGTACGCTCAGTACAAACTGATTATCTGTAACCAAATCCAAGACCAAAGGCCATTCATTTGACTTAAATTTGAGAAAATGGCCATTTCTGCGAAAAATGAGTGAGTTGAATTTTGGAGTTTTTGGCCACTATTTTCAATACATCCAGTTAAATTACCGTCAGTTGATCTTTTGAAGTAACAAAATATCTCTTTCAATAGTGTGATAGCGGCCTTCAAATGAGGTTCATGTAAACATTCGAATTGGCTCAAGGTAATAGATGAAAGACTAATCAGATAACTGAAATATCAATCACAAAATACACATATATTAATTGTTTCCTCCTTAAGTTTTCATTTTTAACACTTTACTCCATTTATAATTCCATTCGTTCGAAATTGCTTACTACCAAGAGCGAAGACAATGAAGCAGCTAGACTACTTGGCACTTGAAACTGAGCAAGCAAAACTTCAAATGACTAGGTACGATTATGACTAGGTACGATTATCCGTACGTTGCACTTGGCTCTCCGGAAGAAAATTTCAGTCTACTTCAGCTAGTTTTGTTTCATTGCATCAGCTGTTGAGCCTGCAAGTTTCATATTTTTAGGACTTTAATTGTCCCTTCTCAAAATTCACCTCAAGCAGAGTTAAGTTGAACCACTAAGTTGCGATAGCCGTTTAATGTGTACTGCTATGCACTGTTGAGTCAAAGACGAAACGTGAAAGAAAAAAGAAATTGCAAAAATAGGTGCTTGGCGAATCGGCGTTATGTAAAAAGCGTCGGCGGAATAAACCACATTCTAAAAAAAAAACATTGATTGAATACAAACCGCACGTTGTCTGTGTCACATGTCATTCAAATTTTTGGCATCGCAACATGCACTTAACCCAAAGTAGGTCTCACCTTATTTTACAACAAACAAACTTCTTTCATCGACCGGTAAATTTGATTCTTTGCATCCTATGTCCAAGTGAAATTAGATCGTTCACCGGTTGTCGGCAGGGTAAGGTACCGGAATTATGAACGAGTATTACGAATATATTTGTAGCTTTCCCTAGAGCTTGTAAATTTCTATAACTTTCGGGAAAAATTAAAACTTCTGCATTAGATTGTGAGTAACAAATTCAACTTCGGAACATAAATTTTTCGCCTAAAAAACTAATGACTGATCAGTGTAGAAATATGTCCAGCTCCTATACTCTGTTGACCTGGATTCGGAAGTTGCTTTTCACTTTCGAACGGCGCAGTGTCCAACGCAAAACCTGCTTCCTGTGCTTTCTTCTTATGGCAAATTTAGTCTCTCCATCCCCGTGTGATCTGAATCTGAAAAATTAGCAAAAACACACAAACACGCACACACATTTCTGGTGGTGATACACAGTCAGTGCTCTACTCTGCCTGCTCGCTCGAATGTCAGGTACGGTAAACAAACCTTCAATACCTTTGCAAAATCGCACTTTACGAACACCTTCGCCGGATCTACGCTCATCTAGCCTGTGCGCGCCATTCGCACGTTCCTCTTTTCGAACTTGTTTACATTTGGGTTTTTAGTTTTCCTACCTGCGCGGTTTTTACGCAGGTTTCTTTGTAGGAATGACGTCACACCAGGTTTTCAGCACCGCACCTACGCCCAAGCTTGCGGCATCCCAAAACAACACAAAGTTTAGGTATCGCGGGAACATCATACCCCGCAACCGTCACAAAAAAAAACGAACCTCGAACTTCTCCCCTAATAATTCGACGGGGGGGTGGGATTTGTGATTGGCAGCACTGCGGTGAGAGACGGCGACGGCAGAGCGATAGAAATGAAGCGACAGGTGTCTGCTTGAAAATAAATTCCGCGACAAACAATGTTTGCCCCGTTTGCTTGGTGATGTTGGCTGCAGCGATTGGTGCTGACGGGCGCGCACGGCCTGCCTCGTTCGGCCGGGGACTAAACGCGAAACATCGTGTCCTGCGTAGGAGGTTCGAAACTGGCTTGTTAGGTTAGACCTTGGACTCAGTTGGTGCGATGTTTTCGTTATTTTTGCTTTCTTTTTTTTTTGTTTTAAAGTGCGACACTTTGAGGCGTGCCGAAAAGTGCTATGCGGATTGCAGAATCATACTTAATCGGATTCATAATTATGGCAATAAAACGATCTTGATCGTTTACAGTACTTCATTTACTGAGACTGAGTTTTTTCAGGTTCAATGACTTTTTCAGAAGATTGATTAGGCTATGCTAATTTGAAGCAGCAATTCACTAATTAATTTTAGAAAAAAACCTGGAATTACCAAGCGAGTTAGTGGGAAAAAAATCTTTTCGCCTTGGATCCATCAGCGCATTAGCAGTTTATGTTGAACGACGAAGTGGCACTAGCAGTTCAACATAAACTGCTATCGCACGGAAGAGTCGAAGTGGAAACGTAAAAACAAGTTAATATAGCAATGTGCACTCAGCACTCAATCATACTTTAGTATAGTTATCATCGAAACTTTTCAGTAAATTCTTCAAGACCTGAAGTGAAATCACTTACTGTGAATTCAACGACTGGGATTGGGAATTCTATTTAAGTGTGTTCATGTTCATGGTTCATGTTAACCAGGCCGAACAAAAAAACGAACTACCTAATACTTTGAACCCACCGATGTGAAACATCATTTTCAATGAAAATTCTGCTGAAGATTAATTATCAAGATTTGAACAGTTGAGATTGGTAATCAAATTTAAGTGTGTACCAGAGATGCCGGATATTTTCATATAAAATCTGTACACTGAATACTTTTATTATGAGGTTGTTTTCATGCGGTTTTTTACGCGGATTTCGGGAGTTACGCGGTATTTTTTAGGCAAATTTATAGTTATCCGGTAATTTTGTTTCGTCTTAGAATTACACGAAACGTCGAGATCTGATGTTATCCCGAATTTTTTTTAAGTCAACTCTGTAACACTAAAAAAATTTCAATTTCATCCAAAGCCTTAAAAAACGGGAGATTTTGTAGCATTCAGGCTCTTAAAAACCTTTTCTAATCCACCTAGTGGTGTAATGATGCTTTTCTCATATTACTTATATTTTCATAAACATCACTAGAAGATCTGTCAAGAATCTTTTTTTTTTAATTTGAATAAAATCAAAAACTTTCTTTGGGTATAAACTACCATATGGATGACTTTTACAACTAATTTTTTTAACCAATTCAATTCGTAAACAGTTATGTCAAGTTAATATAGATACAAATGTGGCAACCCTTCACGCTATACAAAATTGAACAAAGCACGCTGTGTGCTTCGTTCGCAAAGGCGGTGGTGTTTTATTCTTCCGAACCAGCATGTAACGACGCTTGCCGGTTTTGCATCAACATTTTATATGACGGTTTAAAAGTTTTGACACTCATCGCACTATAATTTCTAAGAGCTTTAATTTGAATCATGATTTGTGAAAATCGGTTTAACAGTTACTGACAACTCAATTTTCTCCGAGATGATATGACCGATTTTCCAAAACTTAGATTCAAACGAAAGGTCTTATGGTCCCATAGCTTGCAATTGAATTTTATCTTTATCCGACCTCCGGTTCCGGTGTTACAAGGCAATATGTTACTCAATTTTCTCGGATATTTCTTAACCGATTTTTTTTTAAATTAAGATGCAAATAAAAGATTTTGAAATTCTTTAAAAAATCCCCCAAGTAGTTGATCAAGATCCGACTTTTGGTTCCGGCATTAGAGCGCGATAAATGAAAAATTTTCAATTTCCTGAGTTTTTTTTTCAAAAGTGATGGCGAAACGAGGTGCAAGTTTGTTTTAAATATACTGGTAAATTCATCTAGTTGGCAGACTTTGTTAGTTAGTGGATATATCTCATCCAGATCCGACTTCCTGTTCCAAACTTGTCAAAACTTCATACAAAATTATGCAAACCCGGTACGGTACGTGCTGATACGGAAGAAGAAAACACCACCGTCTAGCAAGCCTATCGGAATAGAACTGTTACGTTGTTGTTACGAATTTTTATCTTTTATTATCTCATACTGCAAAAAGGCAAAAGCTCGGCTCACAGGCCAAAGATTTCTGCTTCGATTGACATGAAAATTTGACAAAAATTTTTTTGAAATGTTTTGTTATAATAAAATGGAAAGAAAAAAAATATTTTGCGAAAGTGTCCCTGTAGATTGTTTCCTTCGATTTTACAGAAAGTAAACTTCGAACACATTTTTCTCGGATGGACTTCTTAAAAGTCCGTGTCCATCGTCGTTAAGAAACTACTTATTTTCAAATTTTGCACACATTTTCTTAAAAAACCAAACCCCAACGTTTGCCTTCGTTTTTTTATTTTGTTACTTTGGGTTTTTACAGCTACAAAATGGCGCCTTTTTTTCGTGGAAAATTTGCGGTTTCGACTTAAAAGAACCACCAAAAATTAAATCTATAAAAAAATTTTTTTTTTAAATATCAAATGCCAATCAATGTGTCAAGAAAAACACCCCCTACAACTACAACACTTGGATTTTTTGGCTTCCGATAGTTTCGCGCTGAGATTCAGTCGACACCGCAAATCACGATTTCTAAAACGTGTCTTGGAAAATACTTTTTCACCGATTTATTTCTCAATATTTTTATCAAAATTACAGAATTGTCAAAACTTTAATGTCTAATTGCTTTTGAGGATGGGCGATTGTAAAACTCAAATATTTGACATAGTAAGATTTTCCAAGCCAAGCAAATTCAGGCATATTGGCAGATGGCAGCTTCGACCAGCCCCGCCTCTATGCAACGCTCGCATCAAATGGATGACAAGCAACCGAGGACGGGTATTGGGTTTACGTCATTTTTTTCAAAAAAATCGTCACGTTGACGAATAGTCTAGGTAATTTAGAGCTAATTTCAAACTAGATTGAAATGTCTTTTTTGCGTTGAAGATCGACGATTCGAAGGAATATCCCATCATCTTCAGGGCTTTTTTTCGAAACGTCGGTCTTTAATGCCAAAATAATAGTGTTTGTGTAAAGCAATACTTGATCACAAAGCCAGCATTCAAAAAAATTCTGCAAAAGTGGTCGCATCATCTCTCTTTTATAAAAATGTTATTGAATAAACTTCAGTTTATAAAACTCTGAGCTAATTTGAAGGATTTTGGAGTAATTTTACTTTTTATTGATGTGGTAGGAACTTGTGAGCACTTAGTTAACTGAACTTTCGATGACCACATCAATGTTGCCTTTCTCATATAGAAATGCTATACAGCCACTGTGAAAACCGACATTTAAACCGATGTCATATACCATTCGACTCAACTCGACGAACTGAGCAAATGTGAGTGATAATATTTGTCACACACACAAATATTGTCACTCACTTTTCTCGGAGGTGGCCGAACCGATTTTCACAAGTTAGATTTAAATGAAAGGTCTCATGATCCCATATAAAGCTCCTGAATTTCATTTGGAATCGACTACCGGTTCCGGAATTAAAGGGTGATGTGCTCCAAAAAAGTGAAAATAACATAATTTCACTCACTTTTTTCTGAGTTGGCTAAACCGATTTTCACCATCCTAGACTCAATTGAAAGGTCTCAATATGCCATAAGAATATCCAAATTTTCATTCGGATCAAACTCCTGGTTCCGGAGATACGGTTCTTAGTGTTTTATCTTCACTAAATTTTCTTGGAGAAATCTGGATCGATTTTGACTAGGAGGATGACTGAGCGGATACTAACATACTACTAAAACTAATCGTCGGTTGTGAGTTAAGCTCGAAGATCAAGTGGCTGTTTCTGGATACATAATGGTATAAGTGACGTAACCGACAAATTACGTTTTTTTCTATGCCTACATTTTTTTTTGCAGAAAATGACTACTGATCACATTCAAATGTTTTATTATTGTTACTTTTGGCTGCAAGAGTGATATAGGAACGAATTTGTGTCGCAAAATAATCCTATATTCATGTCCAAAAATTATTTTAATGAAAAAAATAGATTTTTATGCGACTGTCAGAATAACAAGAGAAAGGCATTATCTTTCTGCTAGGTTTTAACAGAAATTTTAGGCTACTTAAAACATTCAAAAGCAAAATCCCGTTTTAATAAATTTATTACTCGACTCTTTCGCGCAAAGATCCAATGAGAATGCAATTGTTTTTATTCATTCTGAGTATTTAACATAGGTCTAATGTTAGATTGCGATTTTATATACCAGAAGTAAAGTCTTGGTATTACATTCCTTTTGTGGAATTTGTCCTATCTCTTTCATCAGCTGATTCTTCGCGTACAAAATCATTGCATCACTTATACTACGATCCTACTGACACTAAGAATCCTTCCCGGTCGAGATTCGACCATACGACAGCTGGCTTGTAAGACTATCGCCATATACATTGAACCGCCTACCCGGGATTTTAAATACCAAGTCAGAGATAAATTTTGAAGAACGAAATTTTCCTAAAACTTTACATTAGTTACCGAGAGCGACATCCAATTGACGTATTAAGTAGTGAGTTTGAAATCCTATACTTATACATTTAAAAGTTATACGTTTCGTCTTCGTCTCATCGGGGCATTAGCAGTTCCAATTGAGTTGCAATTGTCACCTAGCAGTTTAACAACATTATTTAAAGTGCAGTGCAGTGCCCAAAAACGTCTTTAAAGATTATGGGTCTCATCAAAATTTTGACAAAAAAAACCTACTCAAAATTGATATGATTCATCCAAGTTTCGAAAAAAATCCCTTCGAACGGTAGAGCTACACCCTACTGGGAACGATATAACGTAGCAAAGTAACGACTAACGATGGGAACGATTTTCTTATCTCGGGAAACAGAAAATTTTACACCAACTGTCTGTGTTCTTTTTTTTTTTTAAATTTCCACTCTCTCTCTCTCTCTCTCCTCGCGTCCCTATCAACGACTGTTCGTTTGGTCGTCGTCGGCCGATGGCGGGGCACTGGCAGTGGAGCAGTAGTCAGTCTGCTCTGCTCATCATTGCAGACGGATGGATAAAAATAGATGTGGATTACGCTTTTTTTATGTAATCTATTAGAAAATTCTGTTCCACTGGTGTTTAGTTTTAAGTCGTTAAAGATCGTTGCTGAGTGAGAGTGTGTGTGTGTGTGTGAGTTTCATCACACCTGACCATATTTTGGGTTCAGTAGTAATGACAGAGGTTTTCAAAGTAAATAAACATGATGAACTGTCAGAAATGACCTACAGTTTGGCACCACCCGGTTGTCTTAAGTGCCACGAGGCAAAAGGAGAGGGATCGACAGAAGGAAAGAACGAGAGAAGAAAACCCATTGAAACTAGGAGTGCTTTTGCGTTTTCTCACGCTCTCGGCGCAGTTTTTCCCGCGGGGCGTCAGCCAAATTCGACAGAAAAAAAACTCTTGACACAGACACATGCGCGCAGCCATTAAACCCGTCTGTTTTTACAGTTGGTGTGTTCATACATTATTTTTGGACAAAAACCAATAACCAATTCAGTCGCCCATCCGTCAAAGCGTTTTCCCGTGAGACTTTGCTGCGGTGTTCCTTCCCGCAGTTTTGTTAATGCAGGACAGGAATCGATCTGGGGCATCGGCGAAGGAACCCGAGAACCGCGTGTTTTTTGCGCTGCAATGTAGCAAATTTTCCACATGTCCCAGAAAAGAAACAATTTCCACCCGCTCCGGATGAAACCGAGGACCCCGTGTGTGTGTGTGTTAGTTTCCATCGGCACACCAGTGGAGGTTTTTCTTTTTTTCGCGCGCGCACACACAGCCTGGGGTTTCACAGAGAGTTTCACAGAGTGACGGCGGCGCGATGGATAGGAAATTCGCAAAACATTTCCAAATTTAGTATCCTCGGAGTTAATTTTAGCTCGACATTGCGCCGTTCTCATCGTGCTTGCACACACGCACACACACACCCACACTCCGGCGAACAACACAGCCACGATACGCGGCTCCGGAAGATTTGTTTTTGCCGGCTCAAAACACTGCCGGTATTTTGTAAGCACCGTACGGCTGGCGAAATTGGCGCACTTTGTTTTGCGCTGCAGTTGGCGTCATATTTCGAGGGTGCGGGTTTCGTTTTTTTTTTCGGTTCGGCTTTTGGAGCCAACTATTTTAATGGATTCGAGAATCAGCAGGCCGTGAATTTCGGAAACCAGAAAACCAGAAACGATGAGTGGATCCAATTTGTTTAGTTTCGCTGTTTTGACGTAACGTTTCATCTTTTAACTGTCATAATTTCTCTTGAAACATAGTTCCCATGAGTAATCATTACGAAAACAAAAACAATTTTATTGCTGAATCTCGGCGAAAAAATAGCCGAGAGTCAAGAGCCCGGTAATCATCTCGGTAAAATGTATCAGATTCTCTTCAATCCTAAATTTTATATCTTTCAAAACCCAGAAAAAATGGCGACCTAGTGCGATCTAGAATCGACAAGTGACATTAGCTGACAAGCATCTTGCCGAACTTCGGTTAAAATCTGCCAAACTGTACAAAATCTCGGTAAACGTATTTGCCGATTTCATCACTTCACCAAGATATCAAAATACTATTTCAGCGAATTACGGAACAGAACATTGAAACAATCAATCAAAATTTTTGTATGCCGATCTCAAGAATCGGTCAGAATTCTTCTTTCTGGCTACTTGGATATCATTCGTAGTGACAGTTGTTGCCGATAGCGTACTTTCTCTAGACAACGCAATTCGTAAAACGAAGAAGTTCTGTCTTCAAGTCCTAATCTAAGCCTAAGTTCCATTCCAAGTTCAAATAAAAGTCAAAGTCCAACGTCAAGACTAAAAAGTCCAGGTACAAACCCAAATAAAAGTTTTACCTAAGCTCAAGGTCTAGTTCAGTTGAAGTAATCACAAGTCACTCAATCAGTTGAATCACAAGCCACTCAATCAGTTTTGGTCCAAGTCATTCAACTCAAAGTCCAAATACAAGTAAAAGTTCAAGCTCCACCTTAAATTCTAGTCCGAATCTAAGTTCAGGTATAACTCCAAGGCAAAGTCTAAGTTTAAGTCCCAAGTCTAAATCCAAGTTTAAGTCCCAAGTCTAAGCCCAAGTTTAAATCCAAGTTCCAGTCCAAATCAATATCCAAGTTATATTCCTTACTCAGAACAGTTTAAGTCCAAATCCAAGTCAAAATACGACCTCAAGCTCTAGTTCTAGTTCAAATCCAAATTCAATTCCAATTCCTGGCTCCAAGTTTGAATCAAGGTCTAGGTCTGCCCTTGGTATCATAGAGTCCAAGTCCTTGTCCATGTCCAAGTCCAAGTCTATATTTAAGTTCAAGTCCAAGTCCAAGTACAAATCCAATACCAAATCCAAGTTCAAGCTCAGGTCAAAATCCCAGCCCTAAATCAAGTCCAATATGAAAGTCAAGTGCTAGTTGAAATCCAAATTCAAGCCCAAGCCCAATTCCAAGTCCTTGTCTATGTCCGAGCTCAAGTCGAAGTCCAAGCCCAAATCCAAGTTCTAGTCAAAATCCCAGCCCTAGATCAAGTTCAAGACAAAGATCAAGTTCTAGCTTAAATCCAAAATCAAGTCCATGTTCGAATCCAAGCCCGAGTCCAAGTCCTAGCTTAAGTCCCATTCTAGTCCAAGTCTAAGTTCAAGTCCAGTACTTTGGACAAGTCCAGGTCCAGGTCCAGGTCCAGGTCCAGGTCCAGGCCCAGGTCCAGGTCCAGGTCCAGGTTCAGGTCCAGGTCCAGGTCCAGGTCCAGGTCCAGGCCCAGGTCCAGGTCCAGGTCCAGGTCCAGGTCCAGGTCCAGGTCCAGGTCCAGGTCCAGGTCCAGGTCCAGGTCCAGGTCCAGGTCCAGGTCCAGGTCCAGGTCCAGGTCCAGGTCCAGGTCCAGGTCCAGGTCCAGGTCCAGGTCCAGGTCCAGGTCCAGGTCCAGGTCCAGGTCCAGGTCCAGGTCCAGGTCCAGGTCCAGGTCCAGGTCCAGGTCCAGGTCCAGGTCCAGGTCCAGGTCCAGGTCCAGGTCCAGGTCCAGGTCCAGGTCCAGGTCCAGGTCCAGGTCCAGGTCCAGGTCCAGGTCCAGGTCCAGGTCCAGGTCCAGGTCCAGGTCCAGGTCCAGGTCCAGGTCCAGGTCCAGGTCCAGGTCCAGGTCCAGGTCCAAGACCAAGTCCAAGTACAAGTCCAAATTTAATTCAAAGTTCCAGCTTGAGCTTAAGGTCTAATTCCATTCCTAGTCTAAGTCCAAGTTCTTGTCCACGACGGCATTTAAGTTCAAGTCCAAGTTCAAATCCAAGCCCCAGTTTATGTCCTTGTCCTTGTCCATGTCCATATCCATGTTCAAGTCCAAGTCCAAATCATATTCCAAGTTCAAGTCAATGTTCGAGTTCAACCTCGAGTTCTAGTTCAAGTCTAAATCCAAGTCCAAGTCCATGCCCACTTCTAAATTTAAGTCCAATCCCAAATCTAAGTTCAAGTTAAAGTCCCAACCCTGAAAGAAGTCCAACATAAATGTCAGTTTACATCGAAATTCAAACCCTTATCAAATTCCTAAGTCCTTGCCCAAAACCAAATCAAATCCAAGTCCAAGTCAAGTCCCTGTCCAAGTCAGTCCTTGTCCATGTCTAAGTCTAATTCTAAGTCCGAGTTCAAGTCCCAGTCCATGTCCATATCCAAGTATAAGTCCAAATCCAATTCAAAGTTCCAACTTGAGCTCAAGGTCTAGTTCAAGTTCAAGTCCAAGTCCAAGTCCAAGTCCAAGTCCTAGTCTAAGTCCTTGTCCACGACTGCATTTAAGTTCAAGTCCCAGTTCAAGTCCAAGTTCAAATCCAAGTCCCAGTTTAAGTCTTTGTCCATGTCCATATCCAAGTTCAAGTTCAAGTTCAAGTCCAAGTTCCAGTCCAAGTCCAAATCCTATTCCAAGTTCAAGTCCATGTTCGAGTTCTACCTCAAGTTCTTGTTCAAGTCCAAATGCAGCTTCAAGTTCAAAACCAAGTCCAAGTTCAAGTCCATGTCCAATTCTAAATCTAATTTCAATCCCAAATCCAAGTCAGAGTCCCAACCTTAGATCAAGTCCAACATAAATGTCGAGTCCTAGTTTAAATCCACATTCAAGCCCATATCCAATTCCTAAGTCCTTGTCTATGTCCGAATACAAGTCCAAGTACAAGTCCAAGCCCGAATCCAGATTCAAATCAAAGTGCCAGTCCTAGATCAAGTCTATGATCAAGATCAAGTCCAAATCTAATTCCAAGTTCATGTCCAAGTCCAAAACCAAATTCAAGTCCAAATCCAAATCAAGTCCTTGTCCATGTCTAAGTCTAATTTCAATTCCTAGCCTAAGTCCAAATCCACGTCCGTGTTCAAGTCCAAGCTCAATCCAAAACCAAGTTTTAGTCCATGTCCATATCTAAGTACAAGTTTAAATCCAATTTAAAGTTTCAGCTTGAGCTTAAGGTCCAGTTCAAGTTCAAGTCCAAGTGCTAGTTCAAGTCCTTGTCCACGACTGCATTTAAATTCCAGTCCCAGTCCGAGTTCAAATCCAAGTCCCAGTTTACGTCCTTGTCTATGTCCAACTCCAAGTTCAAGTCCAAGTCCAAATCCAAATCCTACTTCCAGTTCAAGTCAATGTTCGAGTTTCACCTCAAGTTCTAGTCCATGTCCATATCCATATAGTTCTAGTTCAAGTCCAAATCCAACTTCAAGTTCAAGCCCAAATTTAAGTCCTTGTCTACGTCCATATTTAAGTTCAAGTTCAAGTCCAAATCTAAGTCCCGATTTAAGTCCTTGTTCATGTGCATGTCCACATCCAAGTTCAAGACCGAATCCAAGTTCAAGTCCCAGGCCAAGTCTAAATCCTATTCCAAGTTCAAGTCAATCTACGAGTTCAATCTAAAGTTCTACTTCAAGCCCAAATCTAACTTCAAGTCCAAGTCCATGTCCATATCCAAGTCCAAATCCAAGTCAAAGTTCCAGATTGATCTAAATGTCTAGTTTAAGTTCAAGTCCTAGTCTAAGTTCAAGTCGAGGTCCTTGTTCAGGTTCATATTTAAGTTCAAGTCCAAGTCCAAGTCGTAGTCCAAGTCCGAGTTCAAGTCCGATTCAAGTCCCGATTTAAGTCCTTGACTATGTCGATGATCATATCCAAGTTCAAATCCAAACCCATGCCCCAGTTCAAGTCTAAGTCCTATTCCAAGTTCAACTCAATGTTGGAGTTCATATCCATATCCGAATTCAAGTCCCAGTCCAAGTATCAGTAATCTCAGTTCTGGCCCGAGTTTCAACTCAAAATCCAAGTTCAAGAACAATGTTCGAGTTCCACCTCAAGTTCTAGTTGAAATACAAATTCAAGTCCAAGTTCCTAGTCCAAGTCGAGAGCTTAACTTAAATCTAAGTCCGAATCATCTACCAAATTCAAGTGCAAATTCAAGGTACCTTCAAGGTTAAGTAAAAATTTAAGTTCTGGGCCGAGTTCGACGTTCAAGATCTAATCCTAATTCAAATCCAACTCCAAATTCGGTGACGTAGTTCGAGTCACCCAATGACCAATCGGAAGCAGCTTTCTGTCGTATTAACCTGTAACCGCTTCGGCATTTGCCTTACCTTAGTAAGATTCGAACGAACGGCAGTTAACGAATAAGAACGAAGCAGTGAAACCGTATTAGTCAATCTGCGCCCGACTAACCGATAAATATTAACAAATCTTACTTGTCCCAACATAGTAGGGATCTTCAACAAATCTTTATATTTATTTATGAAATTGATAAGTGATAGATAAATCAAACTAACGCGGCTGAAGGTCGCAAGCGCACTGGCTATCCATCGAATAGAAGCATCCGATTACTGCAAGGAGGGCAGACACTCCACCGAAATCACATTTGTTTAGGTTTATTCGTTTAGTCCGGTTTACCCAAATGCTAGTGCGTTTGACTAAATTTATTTCGAACGAACGACAGCGGGGAGTTCGGATAGCTGGAATATACCCTGTTAATCACATCAACAATTCGAAAATTGACATACGATTCGGCGTTCAACATGAAATTTAAAATTGGGATCCTATGAGATGTAAAATCGACGCCTCACAACTGTTTGATTTTTCTCTCAAAGGAATTATCTTGTCAGTATTGCTGTAATTCGCACCATGGGTAATTCTTGGGTTGGTCATTTTTTTTTTTTGCTCTCGCAAGTGCCGCTTTTTTAATGTAAATGTGTAACGACGCAGTATTTAAAACAAAGTCTTGTCATCCAAACAAGTCATTTTTAATAACTTCAAATTGAACAAAACCTCATCAATCCAAAATTTTAACCAATGCAGCATAACTTGCTATTCAATAGATACAATTTTCTTTGTAATATATTTTCATATGAAGGTTATGGAAACTATCGGGACCATTTTTACTTATAATTAGTCTACTGAACAGAACCCTAAAATCGAGTTCTGCAAGACTAGACAGTTTCTGGTTCCACTGAATGTTTACATCAAAATAACACAGTTCTTAATTTTTAAACCCGGCGATAAGACTACAATTAGGTTAAAACCGGGTCTAAATAAATCTTTTAAACTTAACTTCTTAATTTAAGATGCAGTGAAGATTAATTTCCTTTTTTCCGAAAGTCGTCAGCAGACTTGCTATTATCGAAAAAATGTGTCTCTTGACAGTCGCATATAAACTCTTGAGAAACCGTACGATTTTAATACTGATAATAACTGAAAAGCCGGTCGTTTCACTTTCATTCGAAAACAAAATCGGTGGATTTGATGCATATGTTCTGGGAAAAAATTTATGGTGACAGCCGGTCAGTCAAAACTGACGATCGTTGACAGTTTCAACATAATAGTAGCTACTCAATCGAAACGCATCATTTTTTGCTGTTTAGCAATATCTGCTTACGTCCTCTAATTGATGAGAATGACTTGAAAAAATCATAAATTGTCGTAAAACTTACCGAAACCGAAAAACAAAACTACACTCCGACTATTATTCTGGTCAGGGCCCATCGGAATTGCGGCCGGGATTTTCAAGATTCTTTACGATGTTTATGAAGCAACCACCGCTCAACCGCTCGACAGCAGCTCTTTTGGGCGGGCGGACGGTCTTTCGCGAACACACTGACGGAGAATGTGAATTGTAAACACAGCAAACGCGTTTGGGAACTGTTTGACTTAACCCAATTTCTACTGGCTGCCTGCCTGTGCAACAGGGCATCAATGAATCACCCTGAAAAATCGTTGTTGTTTTGACACCGAAGATTACACACACACCCCTCCGAAGTTTTTATAACAATTCTGCAATCGATGCCGTGGTGGTCTTGGTCGTTGTAGATTTGCTGGCTCATCAAAATTTCAGAACAATTATTATTCGCTAGTGTCCATTTGGTTGGATATTAATATTCGAGAGTAGTAAGCGGCAGTCTTCTTACTGTTTGCCTTTCTCTCTAGAGAGGAAATAGAATTGCTTCTCGAAGATGGGTGATCCGATTTCAACAAACTTAAACACTTTTTATATTGTTAGTCAAGTTCGAAGATCAAGCTGCTGTCACTTTCCGTATTCCCGTGGATATAATGGTATAAGTGGTGTAAACGACATAGCCTACTTTTCCAACAAGCTTTGGTTCGTTCGCAAGCTACTATTGGGCCATTGGTCAAATTTGAAGATCAAATGACTGTCAGCTCCGATTTCGCAGATATAATGATATAAGTGACGTAAACGACAAAGCTCATTCCCGCTGAATTTTCTCGGATATGGAGGACCGATTCTATTACTTTTAGGCTCGTTCGAGATTTATATTAGGTTGTAGGTAGAGTTCGAGGATCAAATGGTTGGCAGTTCAAGTTTCGGAGATATTATCGTATAACTGACGTAACCGACAAATCAATGTGAAAAATCAAGTACAAATGTAGTATTGCTTGTATTAATTTGTATTAAAAATAAGCCCGAATTATTGTCAAAATTTGTCTTTATATAAAAGACAAAACACGTTGCAAAGAGTTTTTTTATACAATAATATAATATAATATTAAGGCACACTTCTTAAGTTCTAAGATGCCAAGGGTATTTCCTAATCTTAATTATCGTCTAACTTAAAACTAGAATAGTATCATCATGTAATGTGGTATCGGGATCGCGGATTCTCGAGAATCCAGCCAGCTGGATATCGGTAGTGGCCGGTGAATTGAATTTAGCATGAGAGTCTTCCAGATGGCGTTGGTTATTATCTATGTTGGACGCATTCTTCGGTTCGTGTGGATCCGCGGGAAACATTTCAAAGAGGTTGTGTCAGTGACAAAAGAAAGAAATCATCACACCACTAGGTGGATTAAGAATAGGTTCTAAAAAAAGTTTACTGAAATGCATTCTCAGCTAGTGAATACGAATAAAACTGATTCAATTGATCTCTTTCCGCAGATTTGTTCATTTTAAGGGAAGAAAATATCATAATGAGTTCTTTCGGATCGACTGATTGGTCTTAAAAAGTACCGAATCGTTCAATTTCTTCTCCTAACTGTGGAATTTCTGTTGCTTCTTACTGTGAAATGGTACTTCCTATACCAACATTACAATTCTTCATCTAAAGAACCTATTCGTGGTGACTCACAGTTGCTTATCTCGATGCTAGATTAATGGCTTCTTTGAATCTGAGCAAAGCGTCCTTCCAAAATAAGCGTTGATACTTAACAAAGTCAACTAACTTTCCAGTAAATTTCATTCAGAGATGATTAGAAAATCTATTTCGGAAGGTTTATTTAGGAAATATTCTTCAAAAAAACGAAAATTATTTCATCTATTATTTAAAGAATTCGACCACCATCATTTAATTCAATTTGTTTAAAATAAATGTTTATACAAGTTTAAGACAATTGTTTAATTCGGGAAAATGGCTCTTTCGTTGAAATTACTTCAATTCGTTGAGATTAATTCAAAATTATGCCAAACAAGTGAAACTGAAACTTGGACCAAACAACGACCGTGCAAAGTCTGAGCATGTATGGAGATTCCATTCAATTGGGTTGTTTTCTGTGTTGCGTAGTTGAAATGAAAAAACCGATTTTGCTTAAAAAAGGTGCGGGTTCGAGTTGACGTAACTGTGGAAACTTTTTTTTGCAATTTGTTTTTCCAAAAATAAATTGTTTGTAATTTGTTTTCAAAAATTTTTTTTGGAAATTCTCAGACTCTAAATTGGAAGTGGGCATCCAAAAAGACTATTTTAATAAAAAAAATTGCATAACGTTGAAAATTCACATAGAAAACCGCAAAACTTTGAAAATTCACAAAAAAAAAACTCGCACAAAAGTGTAGCACCAAGATTCTTTTTTAGTTTACTACCAAGAATTGAATTTCCAAGATGTGTGTTGGGAATCAATTTTGTTTTTCCATTTTCTGTCACGCTGCAAAGGAAGATTTTTTTTAGATGAAAATTGACAGTTGTTTCTGAAAGAAAAACGTTACCAAATCGCGGTTCCTGGAACTGTCCGGAAGAAAAAACTGTCCAAATTTGACAAGAAGTTTCCGGCATGGCAAGCGATGTGTGGTTGTGACAGAATGGATAAGTCCTTCATCGAGCCTTCGACTTCCAAGAGTGAATGCCTCCCGAAACAGCTCCTGCCCATTCCGAGGCCCGACAGAGGCCATACGTTATACATGCTAGAAACAAAATTCACATTTCACGTCACAAATCCTTGCTATGCTTGTTGATTTTTCGTGAAATCCCCTGAAAATTGCCTTACATTTTAGAAAACGGCTGAGGAATTCCGATAATTTTGACCTCATTTCGATCGTTACAAATTTTCATAATTTTCTTTTGAAAAAAAAGTGCCTCTAAGTCCCATCAAATCTCATAAACGTTGTTTTAAATGATTTAAAAGTGGGGATTACAGTGTGTAAAAAAAAGAACGCACAGGTCAATCCCATAAACTTGAAGATGCAAAATTGTTGAACTAAAACATTACCTAAACTCGTCAGAGGAATGATTAAGATGGTGAGAAAATGGGTTCTTTGTGAGGTGAATAACGGACGGTAGCAAAATTTTGACATATCGGCACGAAACGAACGATTTTCAGCTCCGGATCGTGACGGTGGCTGAAAAAAGAACTTATTTTGATAATCTCAAGTGCAGAAAATCATGGGTCGACGTTTACTTTTGGTAGGATCCAAATTGTGTCTGGTACTATGAGCTTCTCAAATCAGAGGAAACTTTATATACTAATCGCTACCGACCGCAAATTATGAAATTGAACCACACTCTTAGAAAAATTGAGAATTAAACATGACTTAAATCCAAGCATACTAGCATTGTTCTAGCCGGTGACAGATCATAACCTATAAAATTAAATTTTACATTAGTTCCGATGTAAAATTCAGATAAATCAGCTCTAAAGTCAGTAGCAAGATTCAGTTTTGCATGCTTTGGGTTGTAAATTTAGATGAATTGTGACGCTCCTTTTATGTGCATCTATCGAGACGTAAACTTACATGATTTTTCTTATAAGTTAGCATTCATTGTTCGAAAAACGACCAGAATGCCTTCACAATACATGAGAGTCATTTTGCAGCACTACAACGGCCCGGTATACACAGCGGAAGCGACCAAGAATATCATTTTTGAACTCAGATGACAATTTTTGCCCCAATCGCCCGTCATACACTCCCGAATAGGCGCCTTCCGACTATCATTCGTTTCAATTGACTTGTAGAGAAGAACTTCACTGATTGGGTAGATGTGAAAACCTGGTAATGTTGACGAGATAATCGGGGGTTTCGGAATAGTTTCAAGTTCGATTTCCGAATGTTTTTGTCTTTCTCATATAGAAAAAATTCGAAAAACCAACTTTTGAGCCAAGGCCCGCAAGGCCAAGTGTCTTATGCCATTCGACTAAGTTCATGTAGTACGCAAAATGTCTGTATGTGTGGATGTGTTTGTTTGTGCACTCACTTTTCTCGGAGATGGCAGAACCGGATTTCATAAACTTAGATTCAAATAAGTTCATGAGGCACCCATTTTCTCACCTTTTTATGATTCCCACCATGAGTAAACGATCCGAAAAGGCTTGGCAACTTACGTTATTCCATTCCGCCATTTGTCTTTGAGTTTGGGTAATGTTTTCGTTCAATAATTCTTCATCTTCAAGTTTATAGGGTAAATGGCCTGTGCTTTCTTTGTCTTTCACACTGAAAAATTCCTGATTTCCATCCAGATCCGACTTCCAATTCCGGATTTAAGAGATAAAATTCGCAAAATAACTACGCACCTACTTCTTTAGGAAATGAAAGCTTTCAGCCTCATGAAAAATTGGTTCCGATTTCCGGTTTCGGAATTGCAGGGTTACAAGTGTAAAATTTCAATTTCATATTATTTTCGCACTTTTCTCAAAGATGGCGTGATAGGTTTTAATGAAAGGTCTGATAGACCCATACAAAACTCGTGGAACTTCATTCGAATCCGATTTCTCATTCCGGAATTACAATGCCGTCTATCTGAGCGGCAAAGCAAAAAACGTTAAAAAAAGACGGGTGGGTAATGTCAGAGACATAACTGGATGACGTGAATACGTTTAAACTGACATGCTTTTGCACACTTAGGAATTTTTTTCTTTTGTTTAAGCGAATTCTATACCTTATTATTATAAACAAGATAAACAAACATAAAAGAAATATATTTATGTCGAATCTTACCAAAAATTTGGAATAATTGCATTTTCATGATACTGTAAGTAAAATGATGACAACGATCGACGTATAACATGTAAAATATCCAATGAAAATTGGATAAAATATATTTGGAAAATTGTTGTATTGGAAACATATAGCAATGCATGGGTCATAAATTAAAAATAAGAGGAAACAATATAACAAAATTTCTTAGAATCTGCTTGGTTTTTGGCTGTTTGAATTAGAAATATATTTAGGAAAGGCGCCCCATATTAAAGTAAATCGTATTCACGACAAAAATCTAAACTAGACTCATAGCTATTCCAATCGACAGTTATCATCATTGGACTGCCAAACGAACCGATTCCGGCTATCCTGGTTTTCGATCCTGGAAGCACCAGAAATAGTGGTCGTATATTCCAAAATATAACTCACTTAGATCGGAAATGGCTTGACAGATTTTTGCAAACTTAGGTTTCAATAAAAAGTTACCTTCGCATCTCCGGAATTTTGTTCATATGCGACTCCTGGCTCCGGAATTACACGATGACAGATGTATAAAATTTCAATTCGTCGTTTAAAGTACGATGCCAACATCGTTAAAAATCTTCCGAATTAGTTTTTTCATAGTAAAATATAAAAATAATCGGAATTATGAAGTTGAGCGGTTTTTTACACGGATTTTTGAAGCTACGCGGTCCGGTTTTCTTAGAAATACATAAAACATCGAGTCTGATTTTTTTTAAAGTCAAATATGATTTTTGATTTTTTTCTCGTCAAAAAAAAATTTCAGATCGCACCAAATCTCGACGTTAAATGCAATTTTTAAGTAATTTGGCTTAAAAAAATTTCTATTTTGGAAATCTCAGAATTTTTCCAAGTTCCAGAGTCGATTCTTATTAAAAAATTCCGAGATTACACCAGATATGAAATTTTCATGCAATTCTAAGACATTCGGCGTCAGAAAAAATTTCTTTAGTTTGCGGTGTTTTTTACACGGTTATCTGTGCGACTAACTAAGCCTATTCCTTCATACGTTATGCCCATCAGGGTGATCCATACTATAACAAATACCATGGTAACATATGAGAACCAGATTTCGTCTCTGTCACAAAGCAGAGAAAGAATAATTTAGAAATCTGCTGTTTTCAAAATTAACAAATAAAACATTCAAGCAGGATTTTACTGTTGAACCAGTCCTAATCGGAAAATGACTGTTCTCAGTTGCTTCGAGATCTCAGGAACCGAGAACAAAGATCAAATAGACCGGGAATGGAATGAATCATCCGGCAACATTTGTTGTAAAGATACGAAAACGATAGTTGTTGACAGAAACTTTACATTTACATAGGTCGGTTAGGTATTTATTACTTGCTTCCCACCCCAACTAATTCCAATCCTACGTATGCCAAGTCTTTTCTCCAGGCACTTCGCTGGTAAAGGAAACAGAAAAAAAACCACACGCCGATATCTTGGCGCATCGACCGACCTGGTTCTGAACTGGAAAAAAAAATCATCAGACGTTCCGAAAAAACTGCTCTGCACTTTCATCGGATAAAGCCGTGGAAAATAAAGAAAACAAACAGCCGAACCCCGCACTTCGTCACCTCACTGAGCCGGCTCCAAAAGGAAACATAAATATGAAAACTGCTCTTCTGGTGGCCAATCGGAGGCGACGGTGTCGGAGACGGGGCGGTCGATGCCGGCTGATATAATATACGATCGCAACACGGCAGAAACGGTGAAAATCTTGGTTGGAAAACCTCTCAATTTTTCGGCCCCGTGGGTAATATTTAACGTCGCAGCACCGCACCGCCTCCTCCCGCCTGTTCTTGCTTCCTTCCGTCCAGTTCGTGTGGCCAGGGATCACCGCGCTGGTCCCGCTGAGACGATGAGTTCAGTGAGTCTCAGAGAGTTCCCAGTTGTTGCAGGTTTTTTGGAAAATCAGTCCGCGGAACTTCAGTCGCTGTCGGGGGACGAACCGGTGCAGTTCGGACCAGTGTGTCGCATTACCGATTACCACTCACACACACACCGCGTCGAAAACCGTAACCGAAAACCGAGAATCGAAACCACGAGTTCGAGTTCGCCGATTGCCGTGTTACGATCGGAACCGCGAATACACGTGTCACGAAGGGCGGATTGCAAAGTGCGTTTTTTTTTATTTTATGGAAGATTAATGACCCAACAGCTGCCCCCGTTGGAACATTTCGTGACAAGAAACAAACAAAGCGAAGTGGATTAACTGGTCGTCGGGAGAGCTGGGTACGACCGTTCGGATTATGGTTGACGGTGAAGAAGACGGTTTCTCCGATGGTTTGAAATGTGAGAAGCTGTCTTCGGGCTTTGTGTTTGCTGGTTCACGAGGAAGCTGGTCCGCCGAGACTGGCAATTTTTCAAACCCAAAACGTAGTGGATTTGCTTGAGGGGCCGGTGCGAATATTCGCACCGATTCTTCGCTGTCTAAATGGGTCCTGTGATTTCCGCGAGAACAACGAAGTAATACCGAGATAATTTATCACTTGATTTGTCTGCTCTGAACTGTTGTGTGTTGTTATTCCGTGCCGTCGGGAAACGGGAGCAGGAATGAGAAGGAATCGAAGGGAACCAGAAATCGCGAGTACCAGTAAAAACCCGAGTCCGACGGTCTGAAGTGTGAAAATTGTGGTGCGCACTCTGCTGCTGAATATTGTTGTCCGATGATAGATTTACTCGACCTGACGTGCGAGGTTCCACTCGGTTGCCTTGAGATTGAACTTTGGCTGCTGTTTGCCGGGAAAAACAGTTGGAACAGTTGGTGAATGGAAGGGAGCCAGTTTCTCAGTTTTCTGAAAATCTAAACTCACACGTGTGAGTGTATGCTAGTCGGTTTTTGACCCTCTGTCAGTCATTATTTCTTCGGTGTGGAGCACTTTAGAAAAAGGGTTCCATGTTTGAAAAAAGGAATGCACGAACAGTACTTCTCTTTTCGAAAAGCAGTCTTTAGAAGAGATTTGAAATGTGCATATGAATAACGAAACGAACAAGGAAACTTATTCGAGCATCAAATGTTTCTGTTTCTAGACTCAATGTTATATTGAAAAGCTGCTAACTAGGAAGAAAGAAGGAAGAACAACAAAATAGATAATATTGCGACAGCGATTATTAAATAAATAATAGAATGAAATATTTCTTCTAAAAATATTTGAAAAACAAAAGGCAAAACTGATCATCTTAAAATTGTAAGAACATTATCAATACCGGTATCTCAGGAATGTCAATCATACCAAAAGACTAAATAAATCCAAATATAATTTTGCAAAAAAGTACAAAAAATTTGAACACGAAAAAATAAAAATTGACAAAAATACTGAAATATCCTGAGATGCTATGTTCTCAAAAATGCGAATACCATTTAAAATTTCAAAATACTAGAAAATAATATCAACACTGGACAGATTAAATTTGGAATAAAACAATTTAATTGTGCATTAGTCATCATAAAAATAATTACAGTTAATTAAGCTGCATGAAGAAACTACGAACTTTTTAATTTACTCTAGCCGTTAGGGCCTGTGCAGACTTCTGTGCAACCGATTTAGCAGCTTTTGTCCAAGATTTACGACATTTTTCTATAGTTGTAGCTTGAATAGATCGCGACTCCTTACAGTTAGGTGGATTTACCTCTTCCGGTTCAACATTCCATTCGCTTTATACCATACCAAAACATGTGGCACGTAGTGATAAGATACCAAATCATACCGTCATGGCTGCGTAGGAATGGTAACAATCGCTTCTTCAAGCATTCTTTACGGTAAAATTTCTTGTTTGCCGTTCCAGTAGTGATGAAACTTCGGTTTGCTCGACCACAGCTGCATATTGCTTGCCAAACCAATTATTTTTTGGGAAACTTGGCCTTTTTATTCGCTCTGAAATGCTCCTCTACGCCGTTCCGTTGCATGGTAGTATAAAAATACATTCCGGGAAGCTGCCTGATTTCATAGTCCATTATCACGCAGGAAAACTTCGTCAAAAATCTGCGATACGACTAGCGAGCCCGGGTTAAGGCAATCACATTCTGCTGTTCTTTACGTTTTGTCTTAGACTCGTCAGTGCAGAGCAGTTCAATTTGAACTGCTAAGCAGACGTAAAGTTAATGCTATTTGCAAAACACTTATATATTTGGTACCGAAGTGCCACGTCTTTCCTGACGTGCCGAACGAAAACGTTGTTTTCGGCTTATTCTGGCCGATGCAGGTGTGGTCATTTAGGAGTTAGCCTATGTTTGTGCTTAGGGTACATAACCGTTTTTACTATTCTTTACGTTTCGTTTCGTAAAAATCTCACCGTTTTGATTCCTCAAATCATGCGTTAGATCACTGTGTCGGAAGGATCCTGAGATGAGTGAAGCCGCTGATGGTATTTCTTCTAAATCATATCTCGATGTGGCTAGCGGTATTATTTCCCGATGTTACTGGTGAAACTGTCGTACAATCTGGCATCTCGTGTTTGCTAGGAGCTAATTGTTGTGCACATTCAATCGCCATAAATCACTAATATGCATTATAGTGTTCATGGTAACTGCGCACTGCTTGGAAGAATTCAATCATAGTATCTTGGGTTTTGGTACCTCATGTGTACCGGTTTGTTCTAAAGTGTTGACGGGTTTAACAAGCAGGATTTGTAACTAACGTCAACCATACTCAAATATTAGTATTCAAATCTAATTTTGAAAATTGCATTTTTAATGTATCCATGTGTTTCGAAATTCTCAAGTATGTTTGTTTGTTTGTTTCGATTATAGAGGTTTTAACCTTAAGGTCATTCGCCTCTTCGGGCCAGAAAAACTTTCTGACCCTATGTGCGGGGTTGGGAATCGAACTCAGGTGGGCTGCGTGAAAGGCATCGACTTACCCGTTACGCTACACCCGTCCCCTAAATTCTCAAGTAATTTCTCATGGTCTAAATTTAAAGTACAATATTAAGCGTTGTTCTAATGGATAACTGCGATTGTAGGAAAGTTCATCGATAAAACGAGTGTGGATAGGTTTGTAACAATTTTGTTTATGGTTTCTAGCCGTCGCAGTAACAACTATTATCAATAGTGATATGAAAGTTCTGTACAACTGCAATCATTCTTCAATTTTCTCCTTTTTAGAGATGTTGTTTCTCGTTGTTATCAGTGTGATTTCTATAAGCCATAATCAGTGTGATTTCCATTTCTCATATAGAAAGATTATGCAATCACTGTGAAAACCGACTTTTAAGGCCGAGTGTCATATACCATTCGACTCAATTCGTCGAGTACGCAAAATGTCTGTGTGTGTGGTGTATGTAACATTTTCTTGCACTCACTTTTCACGGAGATGGCTTAATCAATTTTCATGGACTTAGATTTAAATGAAAGGTCTTGTAACCCCACATAAAGTTCTTGAATTTTCTTTGAATCCGACTGCTGGTTTCGGAATTACAGGGTGATAACAGTTCGGCTGAAAAGTTCGTATCGTTTAATAGAAACACACATTTTTTTGCCAAAATTCGTTTTTATTATTCAACATAATTGCCATCAGAGGCGATACAGCGATTATAGCGATCTTCCAACTTTTCGATACCATTTTTGTAGTACGATTTGTCCTTTGCCTCAAAATAGGCCTCAGTTTCAGCGATTACCTCTTCATTGCTGCCGCTAAATTTTTTACCAGCGAGCATTCACTTGAGGTCTGAGAACAGGAAAAAGTCACTGGGGGCCAAATCAGGAGAATACGGTGGATGAGGGAGCAATTCGAAGCCCAATTCGTTCAATTTCAGCATGGTTTTCATCGACTTGTGACACGGTGCATTGTCTTGATGAAACAAAACTTTTTTCTTCTTCAAATGAGGCCGTTTTTTTTAAATTTCGTCCTTCAAACGCTCTAATAACGCTATATAATAGTCATTGTTGATGGTTTTTCCCTTTTCAAGGTAGTCGATGAAAATTATACCATGCGAATCCCAAAATACAGACGCCATAACCTTACTGGCCGATTGATGAGTCTTTTCATGCTTTGGGTTCGGTTCATCGCGTGCAGTCCACTCAGCTGACTGTCGATTGGACTCCGGAGTGAAGTGATGGAGCCATGTTTCGTCCATTGTTATATATCGACGAAAAAAATCGGTTTTATTTCGATATAACAGCTCCAAACACTGCTCAGAATCATCAATTCGTTGTTGTTTTTGATCGATTGTGAGCTCACGCGGCACCCATTTTGCACAAAGCTTTCTCATATCCAAATATTCGTGAATAATATGTCCAACACGTTCCTTTGATATCTTTAGGGTGTCAGCTTTCTCGATCAACTTCACTTTACGGTCATTGAAAATCATTTTGTGGATTTTTTTCACGTTTTCATCGGTAACAGCCTCTTTTGGACGTCCACTGCGTTCATCGTCTTCGGTGCTCATATGACCAGTACGAAGTTTTGCAAACCACTTACGAATTGTTGCTTCGCCCGGTGCAGAGTCTGGATAACACTCATCAAGCCATTTTTTGGTATCGGCGGCACTTTTTTTCATCAAAAAGTAGTGTTTCATCAACACACGAAATTCCTTTTTTCCATTTTTTTCACAATAACAAAAGTAGCTTCACTCAAAATGCAATATCTCACAAACTAATAATCAGACAGCTGTCAAATTTATACACGAATCTTTTGAAGGTTGGTACTAACTGAAAATGGTATGGATTTAATTCTAGTGGTGCCCTCTCATAGAAACGATACGAACTTTTCAGCCGATCTGTTAAAAATTTTAAAATTATCTAAAATATGGAATTACAAATGTGAAAATATCTTCATATACAAACAATACCGAAAATGTCTACAATATACAAAATTTCGAAAACTCGAATAACAACAATGCGAAAAGTACAAGAAGTTCGAGAAACAGATAGAAATCTCAAAGATACTTCTAACGATTTGTTTTAGTCTTGTCAAGATGGAGAAACGCCTTGAGATTATGTTTTAATTTTTATCAGTATCTAACGGCTTGAAAATAGACTGTCGGGTACAACTGGGGAACAAAAACCTACGAGAAAATTATCGCAGAGACAGGACTCGAACCCGTAGCCTTCTCCTTGCCGGAAAAATAGAACTTTCGTCTCTGCGATAGCTGTTTTCATTTCATAGCTCTATTCTTCAATCTTTTCACAATATATTTTTCTCGTTAGAAAAAAAAAAACATAGATACCTGATATCAGATATGCCAGGTCTGCAGACTTCCAAAATAAATCGCAGACATGTTTTTGTTGCAGACTTTTGAAAATTATTATTTTCGCAGACATTCGTCAAAATTTACGAACTTAAAAGTCCTAATTTAAAAAATCGTCGGTTTTGTTTTTGCTCGCTAAATAAATTTTGTGTTCCATTCTTTATAGAAATCTTGAGTCATTTCTCAATAGGGCGAAACTGGTGGCAGTCGGGTGGGTTTAGGTTTTTCGGAACAAACTGGACCCCTTTCTCTGCATACCATTCTTGAACGACTTTGCTGTAATGACAGCTTGCCAAATCTGGCCAAAACATTACGGAATGGTCGTGGGATCGAATGAACGGCAAAATTTGTTTTTGGAGACACTCTTTTTGGTATAGTTCCGATGTCATTGTCTTATTTGTAACGAAAACTTTCGTTTTTACCACAGCTGCAAATGCCCTGCCAAATCATTTTTTTTTTGCAAATTTGTCGGCAAAATCAAATTTAAATTTGGCTGGAACATCCGCCCGAGCCGTTGCCGAGTAAAATTTTTGACCTGGGATTTGCCCGAAGTCTGCCTTGACATAGGTTTCATGACCACACTATTCTGTTTTATGGTCCGAATTGGCTGTTTGCTAGCTCGATACGACTTGATTCCTTCCCGGAGTCGAATTTTCCTCACGGTACTATGGGCAGCACCGAATTTTCTGGCAAAATCACGGTCCGACAGATTGGGATCGTCTCTTAATCGTCTTCAAAATCTTACCACGCAGTTTCCGGTCGACAGTCCCACTCCGACGATTGGCTTGAGGCTTCCGAATCATCGTCAATGTTTCTTTATACCGTTTGATAACGCGCCATACGGTATTTCTGGGCAATTTCAGCTGTTTAGCTAGCCTAGATGCAGACCACAATGGATTTTCCAAATAATTGTGCATAAATTTTTCCCTTCTTTCGGCTTCCATGTTGATTGTTTACAAAGTACAGTCGATTTGCGAAATGTCAAAAATCATACGTGAAGCTGACACAATTCCCGACACGTGGGCGCCAAGAACTTCCAAATCCGTCCACCAGGAGCGCCACAATATGAGTAAAAGTTTGTTCCAATTTTAAATGAAGCAAGCTTTATACACAAAAAATATAAAAATACGATAAGTACTAACAAAAAAACACGTAAATCTGCAAACAATTCCGATACTATAATAACGAAATATTATATTTCTGGAACTCTACGAATTTTTACATAGGACATACATCAAAAACACACAAAATACCAAAACGTTGAAATTAAGAAAACCAAACAATTTTTTTTAAAATACTGATAATTCCAATATGCGAAAAAAGGTACGAAAAATATCAGAAAAACTTAAAAGTTAAAAAGAAAATGAAACATATCACAAATACACGAAAAATATAAATAAAGCAACATTTTAAAAAATACCTTGAAATTAAAAAAAAAAGTAAATACACAAAAAATTTGCATCTGAACAATGCGAGAAATAACAAAAGTACTTTAAATGACTAAAGTACACTGAGGTATTTTTTATACGGTCTTTTTTATGCGTTTTTTTACGCGACTTTTTTATGCGAATTTTCAGAGTTAGGCGGTTTTTTTATGCGAAGTTTCAGAGTTATGCGTTTTTTATGCAGTACGTGAATTCGCATAAAAAAAGACTTCAGTGTGTTTTAAATTCAAACACACCTTAAATACAATATTTACAATTACAATTAAAAAATTGCTGAGACCAAAACATGAAGATGTTTCCAAAGCACATGACAAAAAAACAGGACTATCGAAAATGTCAAAATAACATTTAGTATCCATGCAAAATTTGTGAAAAATCCAAATGTACAAGTAATACAAACAAAAATTACTCAAAATTCCAAAAATATCGAAAATTTAAAAAATACTTGATTACCAAAATAGCACTAATACAGTACAAAAAATACTGGAAATAAAAAATAAGATAGTTGGGTATTATCAAAGACATAACTGGATAACGTGAAAAGGAATAAAACAAAATTGTTCAGGCTCTTTGATGTTAACAATGTTGTGTGCATTTACCTTGCATGCGAAAGAGTATATTTAGAATTTAGGTCAGAATTCTGAATTCTATTAAAACGAACAGACGACAAAAACAAGAATGCGTTCGAATCGGTAAAACTTCTTGCTAAGAAATATAGTCTTAGTCTCCATCTGCATGTTGTGTGTGGCCTTCCAATCCAAGGGCTATTTTCCGTAATGGCTAGATACCAAATCCAGCAAAAAATAGAACGAAATAGTTGTGTTGCTTGAGGAAAGGCAACAAATTTTTTTCCAGATCCTTGTGCATATAAAATGCTGGGTTATTGGTCTTAGTCGCGATGTAATTGTCACTATTCTAGTCACAGATGACCTTAAAAGCGAGATAATTCTCTGTGAATTTCGACAGCTTAGCGTGTTTGAGAATCTGTCATTTTAACGCTTTCAGTTGCCGTACAATATTTTTGACTTGATCCTTAAACTTCATCAGCATCTTCTTGTACAGATTTGTCAGCATCTTCTGACAGATTTGTTTTGCCAATTGTCACGATTTGCAGTCACCATTTTTTAAATAAATGCACAGTTGTAGACGGCAGTCGTAGCTTGCCTGCGATGTTGATTCAACCGCATTCAGCAATTTCACTAACTCAACGTGCGAGTAGCTCGGATTTTCATGATGAGCTAGCAAAATTATTGAGAATTGCTTCCATGGCTTGAATGGAATTTCTCCAACAGAAGAATAAATTTCAAAATTAAACATCACCATCACTAGAGTTTTTAATTCGATTTCGAATGAGTGATTGATATGACTAATCAAAAGTTAGTGTTCAAATAAGTTATGCAATCTGATCTCAGATTCCAATCTGAGTGTATGATGTGTTGTCCTTGTACGCAGTTCTATCGATACTTGGAATTGAAACATTATGCTTAAACATCTAACGTCACCTGCGAGTGTCAAGTAGCAGTACAATGCAAGATTTTTCCTCTAGAATTCCCACTCATTTTTTTTCAGAGATATTATAAAGTTTGTCTACTGCACTCGAACTACATAGACTGAGTTTTGAACCGGAAATCGAGCTTAGCACTACTTAGTAAACAACCATCAGTATCGAACCAGCTGTTTTCGTAGTTCAACGAGACTATTAATAATTGAAACCCGACAAAACGTCCTTTTCATGGCCATTTCCTCATTTTCGATAGTGTCTCTGTAGTGGATTATTATTACTAATGGCTGAGTATGAGGACCGAGGCCGATTTTCCGTTTCCAAATGTTGGTGTGTGTTCACCACAAATAACCGCTTTTTATAATAAGAGTTGAGCTGAACATTCCGTTAAGATCAGAACCAACCGCTGCGGTTTTCACACATATTAATGAAAAGAAGAAGAAAAAAACACAACACCTACGAAACCGACTCGAACAAACGAAGGTCGTAAATTTTACTGATTCACGCATAAAAATTTCAGCACACTGGGGAACCATTCCGTTAATTTTCTACTAATTATTGTCTCCTTCGGAATCGGGGCTACACACGGGCGCGGTTATGAAATCGTGGGTGGTTTTTAATTAAAACTTTCCAGTAGATTGCAACCATTTTCGAAACAACTGGCCTCAATTATACTTTTTTTAAAGTCTCGAAACTAATTATTTTAATTGAAATTATTTGCTTTTTCGAGACAGGTTAATTGTCGTTCGATTCTAGGAGGCTCTGAGACTGTGTGTGTGCAAACAAAATACGCGATCCCGAAAGTCCTGATACGCAACAGCTCGTCCGTATTTCGAATAGAGTGAAGAAGTACGATTGGAATTAATCTGCAGTGCGTAGGTTGTGGAAAAAAAACGTAGCGAACTGCTTGTTCGTAAATCGTCAAAACGATCGTCCCGAGGTCGTCCGGGGTTGGTGTGTTTGTGCATGTTTGTAATTAAGTCGCCAGAAAAGTGATACCATAAATTACAGCACACAGCTGAAAGTGATTTATCCGGTCTGAGTCGACTGACAGGTCCATGCCCGGAAGAGGCGGTTGAAACCGCGGAAGAGAAATTATACCAGGAAAAAATACGAAATACTTGAAAACCGAGTGTGAGGATTGCGATCGTGATCGTCCTCCTCCGTTGTTGGATGTGATCTAGTCGAACGAGTCCTAGCGAGGACTGCCTGTGTGAAGTGTTGATTCCGGTGCGTAAGGTGATGTGAAGTGTTTCGATACAACGTGATAAATATTTATGCTTTCGGCTGTTTTGCTGTGATAAATTGTTACCAAGACTGACAGCTGACGGACGCCGCCACGATGGGCATTTTCGGGGAGGAGTGGAGTCGGACGGAGATCATCACGGTGGGTACGAAAGTTGTTTGAAACCCACAGGATCACAGAAACAATTTCGCGCAGGGAAAAATAAGAATTGTGTTGATTTTAACCATTAAGCTACGAAATTGTTGTCAGTCAAAGTAGGCTACTTAGTTCGCGGCCAAACGTTGTGTTTGGCTTGTACGTGTGCGATGATGATAATTACAAGTTTATGTGTCAAAATATCAGACAAAGTGAGCTGCAAAAATTGACTACAAAATTGTCAGTCAATGTAGGCTGCTTGATTCGCGATCGAAAGTTGTGTTTGATTTGAAACCCTTACATCAAAATAATAAACACAATGATTTTTTCTTTCGTTGCATTGTACCAAAGGACTTAGATGTATATATATATCATATATAGAACAGTAAAACTTACAATAACTAACCTTTTATCCTCCACTCTTCAGTTTTACTGTTGCCTTAAACTCATAAATAACGAAGATTATTATCACCCTATTAAATATTTAGAAAAAAATGAATTTTCGATATTCACATGAATTTGCTTGAACTTCATACCACTTCTAAATCACCCCACGAATTAAGGACTATTCACACATTTCAGTTCCGTGACGGTTCAGTGAAAGTGCCTTCAGTTCGCCGTCAGTGTTCATTTTTTATCGGAACCCTTCCGTTCCATTTCCGTACTGTTTCCGTTCCGGCACAGCCAATGCAATAACATACCGACTTCAGTGAAAATAAAAAATATCGGTGACGACGAATTTGAGTTTGCCGTACGGACGCTACACTGACGGCGAGCTGCACTGAAACGGCACGGTGCCGGATAGGTGTAAATGCGCGCATAGAAAACGAATGAAATAATATCAGTATCCGTGCACGGTGTCGTGCCGGCACTGAACCGGACCGGATATGTGTGAATAGTCCTTTACACCCTGACTCTGCTATACAAATGCAATGGTTGCTTCGATTACGAACACAATCACTTCACCAGAGGATAATGAATTATTCATTTTTTGAATTTTCGCATTACGCAAGAAACACAACTTTCATCATCAAACCAAATTTTCACTTTTATTTATATTAATTTCCACATTAATCTGCAGGAAGCAAAGACACGCACTTGCACTGAAGCTAACACCAAGTTAGCCATTTTCTTTTCTCCAGTAGAATCACGCGGAAAGCACCTACATAATTGAATTCAAATCAATTTTCTTTCCCTCCGAGTTTCCATCTATTGCCGATATCTCGGGCAATTTTTCAAAAGGGCGTATAAGCAAGTGACAGTTTCTCTTTAATCACTCTCTCTTTCGATTATTGTGATGTGATTAAAAAGATTTTCTTTAATATCTTTATTCTGTTTGAAAGTCGAAAGTGTCGGGTATCATTTCATGCAAAGAGTTGAGTGATAAACGTTGAAACCGCTTGGTAATTAATAGAAGAGAAAGTAAACAAAGAGAAACTGTCACTTGCTTATACGCCCTTTTGAAAAATTAACCGAGATATCTATTTGTATTATTGAATAACCAAAACAAAATCTTGACAAATCACAACTGCCGGCATGACAATTTTCGGAAGAATCCGTCTTTGCTTGGTACATTGCTGCAAAACTCAAATTATTCATCAATGCAAATAGATATCAGCAATAAAAGTAAACTAGGAGTAGAAGAAAGTCGATTTTAAAGTGATTACTATTACATATTTTTAGTGTAAACTACGATTAAACATGGAAAATCTTCAGAAATGTGTGAATTTGGGTTAGGTTACAGAACATCAATGTAATGTTAATTTCTCGAGTACTAGAATGTATAGCGATCGAGTGCTATTTATTTTAGATAGTATATTTCTTATTTTCGGTATGATATTGAACTTAGTGTAATGCTCGATTCTAAATAAACGTTAGTTTTCGCACAACAAATTAAGATCAACATTACCACTTCAGAGTAAAAACTTTTTCTTTCACTTATACTATGATTTTTCAAACGAATTTGCCCATTTTTATAAGAAATCGTTAAAAAGATGAAGTAATTAGGTTTTCTATCGTGACGACGCAAATCAACAAGTATTCATCCTTGACAGTTCAGCGGTACTGTTTACAAACAAGCTTAAACAAAAATCGAAGAGCACATCTAAAACAATCATCTTTACACTTTGCAACTAGTCACTTTTATTTAATAAATATCAAAAACAATCCGTATTCAAACGTCAACAAATGTTTTAAAACTTTATTTAAGCGATACGAACCGTAAATGGTCTGATCCAATTTGTCAATAAACAAACAAAATAAATGTCTGTTTACAAACAGTACTGCTGAACTGTCAAAATGTGTTCATCCGATTGAGGTTAGCAGTGACGGTAAAAAACCTAATTAAAAATTGCTCTGCCGGTTCGACAGCTCTTGCTGAAAGTATCATCTCTCAACAAGTAGCGCCTCTACCTTTCATTTTAGCGTCATTGTGTCAATCAGGCGCAAAACTAATTTTACTTGACGCGTCATCTAAGTTTCATTATTTGAACCATTCTTAGAATGATTGAATTTTGCACAGGCTGGGAAAACAATATAATTTTAGTTTTTTCGAGAATTTCATGATCTGTTCCAAGAACTGTTTATTTTAAAATGCAAGAAAATCTACTCTTTCACTTAGTGCAATCATTTTTGATTTCATAAGACGATACGTTGGCCACTATCGAGATCCGGAATTTGTTTCGGTTCGGTTGAGGTTATTTTGAGCGCTAGATGAATAAATCAAAAGACTGTAAAAAACAATTTTTCATCATAATTTCGAATATTTGGTTAAGTTTGCGCATTTATACGGTCCCACAATTGGTATTTAATGATATACGCGATGAATAAACTCGTTTTAAAATGATCTACATTACATTTTCTTACATGTTGAAATCAGAACTGAAAATTTTCATTGTCCGACGCAGACTCTTTAGTGCTCCAAAAATAACAGAGGTAGAAAATGATTTTCCTCACACGAAAATTACCTTTTCGCATGAACAAATGATCTTGTAAATAATTTTTAAATGATTTTAGAAGTGAAAATTTGTTTTCTTTTGCATTTTGACAGATAAACTAAATAAGCTCGGGTGTTAAGAAAACTGATCTGGAAGTGATTAGTACTACTTTTTCTGGAGTGAACTACTATTGAAGTTTGAAAATTTGAAATGAGTAAAACTCGGTTAGGTTAGTTTGTAATCGTCGAACATTTGTTGAACAGAAACCAGTATAATGATAACATCTCGAAAACATTCGATAACGATTTAATTTGAATACTTTACTTGCTATTTCCGATCACTTGAAAAATGGTTTTTGATCAAAGTATAATGTTCCATTCTAAATGAACTAGATGGTCCCACAACGAATAGGCCTAACTGCAAATGACAGTTTCTCTTTGTTTAAATTTTCTTTCACGATTTACCGGATTGACGTTATATTTGATCCCTAACTCTTCGCAAACCTTTCATGTTAAGACAACAAGCTTCGATTTGTATTGGAAACGTTCAAGGAATAGCAGTTATGGCTCCGTAATAATCATAAGAGAAAGTAAACAAAGAGAGACTCTAATTTGCATGTGGGCCCTTTTTTGGTGGGACTATCGAACTTCAATCTTCGCACAATGAACTGAAATTGACATATTAACGTTGAAATGAAATGCAGAGGCGCTGCTCGTTTAGAGATGATACTTTCAGCAAAATCTGTCAGATTGCCAGGAATTTTTTTAGTTAGTTCATGTTTTTAACAATTTTTGATGAAAACTCATTTGAAAAATCAGGATACAATCAAATCCATTAGATTTGCTTTCTTCGATAGTGTTGAAATCAATGATAAATGAATTAAGCGAGAGCAATGCAAAACATTTATGTTTTTTTGCTAACACTGTTATCACTATCGATATAAAAACTGTGGGGATATTTCATTGAGCGACAGTACTTTTCTAGTACCGTTTTGGCAATAATTCGCACAAGAATATTGCATTGTTTGTATAATAATAGTCTTTTCGGCATATTGTAAAATCGTCTGACCATAAGCAGACCCTGTCAGCTTAGAGTGAAATCAATCTTCAGTTCAGCAACGCCATCGCACGGCATCACATTCAACATATCATGTCAATTATATGGGCTATTTTGGCGCGCACGAATTTGACATTTCTCTCCCCTACTTCTATGTAGGAGATTCGATGCGGACTCGTCTGAGGGCGCCATGCTCGCAAAAAAAGATGTTGCCAATTATTTTTTCGGGAAATGTGAGAGCTGGATATCTTGTTACTATGATGTCTTTGCCATAAGGGATATAGTCAATATTATCTATTTCTTTGGAAGCCAAAGTTAACCTCTCAACTGCTGTCAAATCCGTACATTTGACAACAGTTGACGTCGAAATAAGAGAAATCGGCATGGAACAATAATTTATCCTCGAAATAAATAAAGCATTGACAATTTTCAGGAATGTGTGAAATTCGGTTAGATTGGTTGTTAATCGACGAACATTTGTTCAACAGAAAGCAGATCTAAGTAAACTCACAATAAATTATAAACGAAGCTTTCACTTTAGTGCCAAAACTTATTCTTCCGCTCCTGCAATAATTTATCGAATGAATTAGCTCGTTTTTGTCAGAAATGGTTAAACTAAACATATACTTTAAATTTCAACATTTTTCGCCATACTATTCCTAAGAAAATTTGAAGTAGCGCTGCAATCAAGTCCCAATCGAACACTATCGGGTAGACCCGATCGCCCTAGTAGGTCGTTTTTTTTTTGCTTGGAATGCACAATTCTTTCTATCACTCCCAACCTAAATCCCCGATTATTTAGTTAACAGTCTAGAACATTGTATAAACTTTTCTAATAGCTTTAAAATGTAAACAAATAAAGGCTTATTTTGTGTTAGAAGTGTGCCTAATCACGACCGTAACGACGCACCGGGAAACATATGTTCTACGAGATGCCAACACGATGTCTGGTTTAGCGGTGAAACCAGCAGAAATGGGGTCTTCTAAAAATATTATCATAACATCCGGTGGAAGAGGAGAATGCGAACATGGAAGTATGATTCCTCTAAAATAGAACTATGTCTTTTAGGTTCTACGGTAGATTTCTTTTTCGTTTTTATGTTCTGTGTGTTGTTTTTACATGTTGGTACCGGAAATTGGATTACATTAAGAATTGGGTTTTAAATAACGATAATAGATTCCGATTCTTTCGCAATTAATTAACATAGGCGGAAATTTTTCCATATGGGTTTCTATAGAACTAAGCGTTGATTGTACACTTGATTTTGAAATATTCGCCAACCCGATGCCCTGAGCTTTGCTTGGAAATTTCACGAGATTCACGTTGGACTAAAGATGCAAGATTTCTGTTTTCTTCGTATTGTCCGTGATAATGTTTGAATTACAATTCTGATTAAAACACAGAAGAAGCCGTCAAAATGTGCCTGTCCAGCAAGATTGGTACTAACAATTTCCGAGAAAATTGAGATGTTACAGGTCTTCATCGATTAGTGATAAAAATATTGTTTATATGACTGTAGAAAATCCACTACTGATGCATTTGATGTGAGAATACTTCTGTATACTCATTCGATTGCTATGACACATAATTTTCACCACAACACTTCGAGATCCCGTACACGCTAACGTAAATATTGGAAAATTCCACGTTACTGTCGGTTACGGAATACAGAGTAAACCCGTAACAACGGATACGGCGCACTACCCATCCACATCAGAATGGTATAAGGAAACGAAAATCATCTTTAGCCGGCTATTTTTGTGCGCTACGAACCTCGAGCCGGAATTGACCAAATGGGAAACTGCTTTCAAAGCGAGTGCATTGAACTCTCGATAACTTGATCCCAATTAGCCTGCAACTGTTCGCATACTTCAATTTTTTCGAAAAAAAACATGGATCACTATGGAACGATCGTCAGATTTTGAACAGCTACAGTTTTGTAAATTCTGCAGATATTTTTGACATTACAATATCTACTGTTTAGAAATGCTCTTACGTAAAGCAGGAAGCAAAGAGAAATAGCCACTGATGCAGTTTTCAAAAAACAAATCGAGAATTGATCTTTGAGGACATTGCGTATAAATTCATAATCATCTTTCATATTCTTACAGTGCAATGACATTATAACTATACTATCATGCTTTCTCGAACAGATTACCTTCCTTGTTACGCAGTTTGCACAACTTCCACTGCTTACGAGACCACCCAAAAGGCTGAAAATATTCGCGATGGTTTAGTTGACAAAATTTAAATCGAACGGGCATCCACAGCTGTTCAGCTTAGTTAGCGTTTTACGATGGTAAATTTTCATCATCATCAATCATGTGCCATCAACGTTGATCAGCAGTTTCCATAGGGAAGGTTCAAAGTGAAGTTGACTTCGAATTTTCGTTCGAAGTGACACAAATAAAATAATTCTGTTTCTGTTCATGGATGGAAATTTTCCAGTCAAATCCAAACCTTCAAACTTGGCACCGGCCCATGGCGCGCAAGCAAGCAAACAAAGACCGTTCGAACGGTTTCCTCCCGCACACGCTTCAAGATCAAGCCAAAAATAGCAATTATTTCAAAATTAAACCCACGAGGAAACGTAAAACGATACCCGAATCGTGCCAATGAAACACTCCCCTCAACACCATAAATAATATTTTTGAATCTGAAGGATCGTCCTGTTTGAGAATCATACCCGATTTTTCTTCTAACCTGTAAGTTTCATTCTCAGGATCTGTTGAAGTCTATCTATAAAGTAAAAAATGCAGTAAATCACCGTCAATCGGTTTCTGTAACATAAGGTTTTATGATGATGATGAATAAACTATGGCTATCATTTCGGGAATAGTTTGGCCCGCTGCCATCGATGGCAAGTTTTCGAGTAGACCACCCAGAGCAGAGGAGCTGATTTGTCAAAATGAATGGGGCACTCGACGCATAAATGGACCGTGGCTGTGTGCAGTTGGAAGTGGAGCGAAACAATTAGTGACACATTTTGGATTCATTTTACTCAGTGATGCGCCGATCGTTGCTCAAAAAACACTGCACATGTTTACGCAATTTTCCGTGTAGCTGGATGGATGACTTGAATTCATTAATGACGCACAAAAAAACAACATATTTTAAATGCAACCTACCGACTCTACACGAATAGTTCAGAAAGGGGACTTTAATTCTCGATTTGATTTTTATGTGCTTTTGTTTTTCATATCTTCCTGTTCTATTTTTTTTTGTCGTGAATACGACTTACTTTACTATGGGGTGCCTTTTCTAAATTAGCCATATGGAAGAAAGGGCAGAACTTAATCGTGAATATCTCGACTTATATTAATGGCAGCAACATAATTCTTTCACTATTTCATCAAAAATATGATCAGGAATTTAGAATAAAATTTTGAACAGTGTTAGATAACCACAAACAACTCAAAAATTAAGTTTTCTCAAAATTTGAAAACAACGCGGAAAACTCTTTACTTTCGCTTGGGTTTTTCGCGCAAGGACGACGATTTTGTGGTAGTCAGGCACATATCTTCATCTGAATGCGAATAAAAGGGGAACCGTGGTCGAAAATCGATCATTTCTTCTTGTGCGTTGGATGGAAGCGGACGTCGTGGGAATGATTTAATCAACCAGCAGCTTCAGAGAGTGCACCTTCTGCATGGTATCAAACCTCAAACGCTCAGGTCATGCTCTCATTTGGACTTCAGTCGTCAGGTGGAGCAGTCGTCAATGCTTAGGTCGTGCTTTCATTTGGACTTCAATCGTTGGGAGCAGCAGTCGTCAATGCTTTCATTTGGACTTCGGTCGTCAGGTGAAGCAGTCGCTAGGAATAAGAGCAGACCTTTAGCGTTGTACAAAACCTCAAACGCTCAGTTCGCAGAGCCAGTTTTCCTTCGAAGAAGATCGATTACATCATCCTGTTGGTGGTCGTTTGCATTGGAGCAAAATACAACGGAAAATGGACAACAATGTGGAACATTATGCAACATCAGCCCTTCTAATGGCTCTAAATGTTACCTAGAGAACTATAAAGATTGCTTCTTTGTAAATCGAAATTTAAAATTATCAGTGTAGTGCAAATCTAAGATAATTTGATCAGTTTTTTGCAATTTTCACAGTTCTAAATTCGCAACAGTGTTTAAAATCGTTTATATCCAATCAGTGTTTAACATCTTAGAAAATTATACAATTTGGCTCTTCTGGGATGCCAGAAATTAATCCTGTACTGCATTTTGATAGTATCTTTTACTAAAATATTGAAATCCGAAATGAAATAATCGACATCAAAATTCTTTAAGGTGCCATTCAGAGCCATAATTTTATACCCAAAGAATTATGCGAAATTTTACTTCACTATAGTGTATACGGCCCATTTTTCAACCAGATGTAGTTTGTAGTAAACCTCCTGCAGATTTGCTATATAAAATGCATAGCACCGGCTCAGAAGCCATTAATTTCGAATTTGGTTGTCGTTGTCATCGTGTTCATTATGGTGCGATCGAGGAATCTCCAAGCGAAATACAAAGCTTGTTACCGCAAGCGGGAGAAGCAGGAGACTCCAACAGAACACATATCAGTTTCGCATTCACGGACAACAGGTCATCCTGGAAATAGAAGACGGAAGTCAGCGGGATCCATCGGAATTTGAACTCAACTCGTCACTCTCCATCACGAACGCCTTCATAAACGGTTCTTTTCAGAGCCACCATTATTTCATCATAAGAAACTATACTGGTTATTTCGAAATATTTGTGTGTCAGAATGTTTAATGTAACTAATCTGTACTGTAGCCTATCGATGAACTAATTTATTTTGGAAAGTATAAAGTAAAAGACTCAGTTTTATTCGTATTCACGACATCCAGTCATGTCTCTGACATTACACACCTGTACTTTTTTGTTTGTGTTGTCTTATCGACAGACTAAGACCATAGTTGATCCATCTCGCCCTTCCTGTTCTTCTTGTCACGCATAAACGACAAACATTGAATGAATTTGTTCTTAATATCACGAAAAATATCGCTATATTTGACTGATTCCACTTATTCTCATCGCTTAGTTTTGAATGGAAGAAAAACGGTTACTTTGATTAAACACCGAATTTCGGTTGTCTAAAAGTTCCAAACCATTCCCGGAATGGGGTGACGCAAAGTAACGTGGTGACTTTACTATTTCAATGACTATTGGCTCAACAGCTCTTTATAACTACAGAATGTATCCCAATTTGAAATGATCTTCGCGAATTCTCGACGTGATTGAGAAATTGAGCTGGATATTTATGCGAGGTATGTCACTCGTGGGTTTGAGTACGGTGTTTTCCAAGTAAATACTGAATAAATTTGCATAACTAATGATCAAATTTGAAAACATTAATTCCATTTTTTAACAAAGAAAAAATGAAAACTACTATATTTTTTATTCTTTTTTTTATATTTTCAGGTGAGTGCCTCAAGGAATTGTGGGAGAAGTTTTAATTTACGATAAGCGTAAGTTCTATATCCGAGTTTACACCTTTAGGTATTGAATAAATAAATAAATAAATAATAACGTGACAATGAACATGAGTGAACAAAACTAGTAAAGGATAATTCCAACATTATTTCTAACAGACAAGATGTACTTGACGATTTATTGGATGTTGAACCAAAATTTAGCAATTCTGAAAGAATTTTGTTTGATTTAATGTTTAAACAAATTAGGAAAATATAAAATATATGCTAGAAACACTGGCATCACGGTCACTGTCACTGCAGGCTGATAACGCTAAGGCGTAACGCTGTATTTAATTCATCGCCTGACTTGGATTCATCCCACCGCAATTCATTCAATGCAGTTCATTGGTTCATTCAATGCGCTCCGACTGGGGTAGTATGCTGCTACTGGTGCGGTCGTTTTTTATGCGTGTGGAAATGTTCAGCATAACCCCTCGTATGATGCCGTATTTCATCCGCCCCAACATTGTTCAGCATAGGACAATGCAATGGTATGCGTGCTGTCGGTTTAGAAGAGGGGAAATTGCATGAAATTCGAAGAGGCCAAGTTGTCACCGGCTTCGGTTTCTGTCGACGGGGAGTGGCACGTGTTTCATAGAATTCGGTATTGAGTTTTAGCCATTTGTGTTCACTCTTTATAGTTAAGGACTGGAAACAGCCAGGTTTTGATACATTATCGCTTCAAATAAAATCATCTTTGAAATGGCGATGAATATCGAAAAAGCCACCTGAAAACTTTTCACTGGAATTTAGTTGCCCTCTTAGAAAAAAAACGTTCAACGGTGGTCCTTCATTGGTCCAATAAGTTGGATCATTGGTCCAATGAATGTCCAATCAATCGTTCAACGGGAGGCCAACACGGGATCTTCGTTTGCCGATTTTGAAACAGACCGTTGAACCGAATGCCATTTTTTTAGTTCAACAAACCCGGCAGACAGAGGTCCATTGATGAGCCATTTTTAATATGAGGTGTTGGAGCCCTGTTGGACTAGTTTTACTGCACAATTTCCGAAGTTTTGTCCACTTAAGTCCTGTACAATACTTCTACTTCATGTAGAGTAACAACAAATCTTCTTTCTATGTGAAGGTAACATCTAGAATTCACAATATTTTTGCAAGAGAAAAAACAACAACAAACCGTTCCAGCAAACCGAGCGAATGTTTCGTGCAGTATGTCGTTTAATAAGCGCTCAACGACCAACAAAATAGAACCGCCTGTTGAGAGGGTGATAATGTTCTGTGAGATTTTCAGAATAATTAATTGAGTTTACCCCTCGAGTTATATTATTTCGGATTGGAGAACTGCTGAAAACTGCAACACTTGGAATGAAATATTCCGATTTGTTCATCTCGGATTTTACGGCTTATGTCATAAATCTACCGTGACAAAGTCTAGATAATTTAGTTTAACTACGGTTTGTAGTTTCAATGCGTCCGCCATTTTTTCGCTTTAATTTCCTTGTAGCGTTCGGGAAAAGGAGAGAAGGGAAATAAAATCGATTCAACAAGGTTCCTAAACACACAGACGCAATTAGGTTTTGCACGAACATGACATAACCTCACAAAATTAGCAGAATGAACTTTTTTTTTTGACAGTCAAGGTGTAATTGTTTACAGTTTAAAAGTTCATCAGAGGTTCATCGTTTGAATGTAAAAATTGTAAGTCGCCTCAAACTAAACAGATTTAGACAAATTCATAGGGAGCAATATTTTTAGCTCTTTTCACTGTGGGACACGTTTTTAACAGGAACTTTTTCGCCATTTTTCAATGTTTAATTTGCAATCACAAAAAAAAAACAAAAACACGGCAACTGTCAAAAATGAATTTGATTCATCGACAGTTTACTTGTGTTGTCATCGTGCAAAACCGAATGGAAATTGAAGGAGCCACGTGATTGATTCAAAATCTATACGCGACCCCTCAGGGTTTTTATAGTCAGCTTAGAGAAGTAGATTTGGGAAATTGATTGTTTAAAAATTCTCAGATCTAATTTTTTAGCAGTTTTTACGAAAAACGATGCATAAAATGTTCCGAAGTATTTTATTCAATCACGGAAAAGTTATTTTCCCTCTAATTTTCATTTATGCTGAGTCATTCATCAGTGTTTGTCGGGTTAGGTTTTTGCTGAATACTAATGAAATTAAAGTTTTAGCGGTCTTTACATTTTAACGATCAGATGAACTGTAACAAGTGAAAACAAGTAATAGTATATAAAGTGTAGTGGAGTTAAAAGGACAAAAAATCTATTACCTTCTTATAGGGAAAGGCAGAAATAAGCGAAATTTGAACGATAACAGTAAATTGGCTAATTCCACAGATCCTTGCATTTCGTACTCGTAAAATTAAGATCTGTCAAGCTATCATTCTATGCCGAAAATATCAATTTACCGAGTATGGGCAAGTCATACGAAGGTCTGGGATTCATCAAACTGTGTACTCTAGATTTAACAGATGTTTCTAGTATGAGAAACCATGTCTCGTTGGCTCGTAGCATCCCAAGACGTTTTTTCAGAGCTATCATTCAAAAAAAAAGTAAATGCAACAGTTTTGCTTAATACATTCTGTAATGTTTTCTTGGAAAAATATTGAGTTTTTAAATGGCGATGGACACGGACTTTTAAATCGTGCTTTCGAGAAAAACGCGTTTAACGTTTATTGTCTATTAAATCAAAGGAAGCAATTTATTTTTCCAGGGGCGGGTAAGGTCTAACACTTTTGAAAAATCTTAGTAAGACTTTTCAAGAATATTTTGTCAAATTTTCGGGCCTATCGGAACAAAATTCTGGAAGTTATGGGCAGAGATGTCTATCTCCTCTGTGTGACGAAGAGCAAGCAAAATTTCTCCCCTCGCACTGACAGCTTCAACGAGAGCTCTTCTCTTTCACATTTATACACCACTGTTGTGTAAGTGTGCACGCATCATGAGTGCGTTTGTTTATTTCCTTTTACCTCTTCCACTGAATCGCACCAAAGTGCTAGAG
This sequence comes from Malaya genurostris, assembly GCF_030247185.1. NCBI lineage: Eukaryota > Metazoa > Arthropoda > Insecta > Diptera > Culicidae > Malaya > Malaya genurostris. Next base: position 152,260,858 of record NC_080570.1, read on the forward strand.
CATTAGCTAATAAATTCTCTGAGGTGGATGCAGATACTTTCACAGAGGTGTACACGCCGGTGAGCACTCTGCTGTATGGTTTTCGTAGATGAAGCGTGGACACGCAAAATCAGCAAAATAAAACAATTTATCGTAAAATTTTCGGTTTTCCTTGCAAATTTTTCATAGCAAGGCCAGATCTACTCTCTATTAATTGAAGTTCACAGAAGTGTTCGCTCACCATCACGCGCCAGTGGTCACTTGGGTGTATTTAGACGAGAGCGCGTGTGAGCGATTCATGCGAAGAGAATGTGTTTCACTCGCGCCAGCTGTTTTAACCACAAGCACACACTCAAATGCTGTCTATTCGACACTGAGAAGAAGTGCGCTTTCCTCTTTGTGCGGTGATTCGTTTTTTGCATCCTCGGTGTGGCAAAAATCTGACTCTAGCGTGTATAACTCTGGTGAAATGCCATCTCTGGTTATGGGCCTGTACGCCGAACTTTTACCTCTTCGCAGTATGAGATAAGAAAAGATGAAAGCGAATAACTATTTGGTCTACAGAGAAATTGGGTCTGTAGAAAAACAAATTAGAAGAAAATGTTCGAGCTGGCATTTATTTGCTTAACAGTAACAGGTCCTTTGTTCAAATGACAGTTTCTCTTTCAATTATTATGGAATTCGTGAATTTTTCGATAATTTTTTCAAGGCAGATCAAAAAATGATAGTTTCAGTTATGGCAAATGTGACAGACAATCAGTTAACTGGATAACGTTTATTCAATTCAGTTTGGCGCCAATCGTGTTTTTGTCAAAACGTGTACGTTTCTAACGGAAGTTTTTTTTTTCAAATTTGCTGATATTTTGGTGTATTTGATTTCTGTTCATTATGATGACATTATAATTTTAAACGATCATTTCGTGCTGAATGCAGTGACTATTGAGTGTTTTCGATTATGTGGAAAATAAAATTATTACTGTCTGGAAAATGAATTATCTGTTTCTAAACCGGCTAAACCGGACAAAAAATGTTGGGCTTAACCGGACACATAATTTTCAACTTGAAATTGTAAACGGATTCGTGAAACATACGTAAATATTGATATCTCTATTTACAATATATTTCTTATCACTTATTAAAACTAGATGTACTATAAATTCAAGTAAAACGTATTGTAATATTATATGAAGCGAAACAATCAAATAGGCTTCAATAATGACTCTCTGGTTCAAGCCCCGCGGTTCCTGAATATTGGATTTTGGGTTGGTTACTTCATCGTGATTTGGTACAAAAATTCATGCATGTTTTTCCATGTCACAAATTGGAAATTGTAGCTAAAGGTTGAAGCGGCACAATCGTATAGATACACACTTAAATTTTTTAGCTGAGTCTCGGCAAAAAAATGCCGAGATTCGCACAGCCGAGTAATCAGCAATCATCTCGGCAAAAATAAAATTACTGAGCGTCTCGGTATCCTAAAATTTGACAAACGTCAAATATTGCCGAAATCGTCAGCATAAGATTTACTGTTTGCTCAGTGAAACGTTCACTGAATATTCGGCAATCCAATAAAACGAAAAAATGGAAAAAATAAATTACCGAATCATCAGTAATTAAAAATCTAGTCAAATAATTTTGTTTGTATTTTCTCAACATTATAAACACGCCATTCAGGATAAAAAATTCATTTTATTAACACTTAAAGGAGGCTTACAAATTTGTTGCCAATAGTGCTTAAAGCCTACCTGAAAACATGTAGCATAAATAAAAAGCGGCGTTTCCAGATGCGGCCACCTTGAGTCGAGCTGGAAATATGAAAATAAAAATATATATTGATTTTTGGCTTACAAAAATGTTCAATATTTAATGATGCATATACGGTATTGTTCAAATAAACTTACCTTGATCTATTGAATTATTCCATGCATTGGGTTATTTTTTCGCATATCCCCCAAAGTTTTGTCTCGAGGACGCTTTGAGACCCGTGTTGGGTGTTTTTCCCTTATAATCGCGAGTGCTCTGATGAAGACGCTTTTTATAAAGCGAAACATGTCACTATATTTATTCAATATTTTTACTTGCAAGTGGTTCCACGCTTCTTCGAAGATTATCCATTTTTTTCACTCGAGAATTTCATTAGAAAATAATCGCACAATGCGAAGCGAAAATGTAACGCGGCAATAAATGACAGCTGTCGTGCTGAATCTCGGCAACAGCTAGCGCATATTCCGAAATCTCGGCAAACGTCTCTGCTGATGTCGGCATATCTGTTGTTTACTGATAAATTCAGCAAGCAATTATGCCAAATTTCGGCAAAGTGAAGCATTTTACCGAAATATCAGTGAAAGCATTTAACGAAGCTCAGAAACATGCGTATTGATTACTGAGCAATCAGCAAATTTACGTGTTGCTGATCAGTTTCGGCATTTTATTATGCCGAGCTCAAGAAATGGTTTTAAGTGTGTAATTTGTGTAAAAACATACGTATAATGGGTGTTTTTTTCAATTTCCAATAAGTGTCCGGTTTAACCCCGCAGTTTCTGAAATTTTGGATTAAGGTTAAGGATTGGTCACTTCATCGCGACTTTTTACGGAAACTAATGCATATTTTTCCAAACAACAAATTGAAGCTACATAACAGTATAGATATCTTAAGTGAAAACCTATTTGTAATGGATGCTTTTTTCGATTTTTTTAAATATCTCTACATATTCATTTTTTCAACATTAAGCTTTACCTATTCTCGATGAACATTTGCAAAGGTCCCAAGTGCAAATGACAGTTTCTCTTGGTTTACTTTCTTGTTCAATTATAACGCCAAATTTCAGTAATTTCCAACAAATTCTATAGTGCATATCGAAAGTTGATGGTTTTTGTTATTATCCTATGTTATACTCGAAAGAGAAACTGTCATTTACACTTGGGACCTTTTCTAATGTTTGTCTTCTATTGATAGCGGTCCTTACATGAGGCAATATTATTGTCAATTCAAAGCATTGTCAACACTTTGTCGAAATATCGCTGCAATTGGTAAGGTAACTTCATCTCCTGCTACCAAGGAAATCCAGTGTTTATGGCATTTAAAGCGGCCCTTACACGTGACAATATTATTGTCAATCCAAAGTATTGTCAATACCATCAATCCAATTGGTTTGATAACTTGAGTCCGAGTTTTGCGAAAAATTCAAGCGTTTGGCGCGTTAAATATTGCAAATGAATATTAAAATATTGAGAGAAGAGGTCATTGCACATATTTAACAGTTTCTCTCTGTAGAGAAAAAATTTGTCGGATTGATGAGCAGTTTTGATTTTTTGACAATATTTTCGTCAATCCAATTAAGTTTCCATTACACGATCAAAAGTATTGTCAATACTCCTTGTATTGACAATAATATTGTCTCGTGTAAGGGTCGCTTAACATTGCAACTGACGCTTCAAGGAAAAAACAGAGAAAAGTTGAATGCACATATTAAATATTTTCTTCTCTGGAGAATCCGTTAATCCGGTGGAGTTTCTCCCACATCATCATAAATATTTCAAAACTTCTTGTATTGACAATATTATAGTCTTTCATTACCTATTAGAATTCCAATAAGAAAATTAAAAGCTAATCTGTGCCAACAATTCCCACCATCGCAGCACAGCCCACCTCGCGTTTGGTGGTAGTGGTTGTGTGGCTTTTCTGCAGCACTGCTTGAGCAACATTCATGAGTATTGTTGCTTTCCAGCAAAAATGACAACATAAAGAAAATTTCTTGAATACTGAGGGTTGTGAAATTATTTGATCGAATCCACTTTTTTAATATATCTAGCTTATTTTAGCAATATTTTTGGACTCGAATGATTACTATTTATTAATCATAATTGAACACTAATCAGTTGCGCTTATCGAAGCGCATTTTGACGACTGGTCAAATCACAAGCCATCACCGCAATACCCAGCATAGTTTGAGTGTCAGTACTGACAGTGTGTGTTCACTTGACCGAAACGAGTACCAAACCAATGCTCGGACGGCAAAAGTGGTTGTATTTCAGTTTGTTGTTTTGCAGTGATCATTTGTAGCAAGAGGCATTTGGGCTCTCCCCCAATCGATCCACGACTCGGTTTGTGATACATGCATTTGCTGATTGCAATCGGGGTTTCTTATTTTTTTCGGCGGAGTCTTTGCAATTGTCAGTGTTTACCCGTCAACGAAAGGTGTCAGACAGTCGCTCCGAGCGAAATAGTCGTGTGATTTGTGCAGTGTTTGATTAATTTCGAAGTGCATTCCTATCTTCTACTGTACTTGATATCGGTGTTTTATTCTGTGCAGCAACTAAGTGTCGCCGTTTTCTTCGATTTAATTGGTAAACGTTGTGTTCGTGTGTGAAATTTAGTGTGTGTTTCCATTCGCTCGTTAAGAGGAATCGAAAAAAAAATAGAGGCGACCCAACCCAAAGTGTTGATTGTTGGAGACATCCCACAAAGTTCTTGCAAGTTAAGTGTAGTAGGCTGTTCGGCTCCCAGTAACACGTTCATCGGGATTATATCATCGCAGAGGAGGATTTTTTATATCATCAACCACGGAGGAAGATAACGTTAACGACTCAACCATGGTAACGTGGATGATTTATTTCTACCGTGACGGTATTATTAAAATAACTCATTGCTGCGTATGAATGCAATCAACACGATTGACAAACAGCCTAGCTGAAGGTTTAGTTCGATAAGTTCGGTTCATATTTCAATGAATAAATTGTGTATGAAGTCATACCTGTCAAGTGCGAAGGTCCACAGTACGCACACAGTCACCAATCGTTCTGGTTTCAAGTGGCGGACGATTCATCCCGGTCAGGGATGCCAAACGGAGCCGATTTCGGCTGCGGGTTGACAAAAACAAAATTTGTGGCGTTCTTGACTGCTTTCTTCTACTATTTCACGCGTTTTATGTGATAACGTCCTATACGCCTTCTGTCATCTATTTTGAAGAGAGATGGCAAAGGAACTCTAAAATATGATGAAATCACTTTGAACCTTGTATGAACTCAAATGGCATTTGGCGAGGTTAGAAAAGAATTGTGTGAGATTTGCGAGTTCGAAAAAGTTTAAGTTTTACAATCTTAAGAAAGCAGTCATTGTTGAAAAACGTAAAAGAAATTTTTTCCGCAGTCGTTGGATGGAAATTCGAAAAAGATTGTAAGGACTGTGCGAATTTGGAAAAAAAGATGGTTTGGTAATGTCAGAAACATAACTGGATGACGTGAATACGAATAAAACTTCACACTACTGAATATCTAAAATCGTTTTCATGAGTTAATTATTGTATTTGAATTGTGTAATTTTATACTAGAGTACGACAAATTCACGACACACTTATTCTAACCCATAAATTAATAAGAGAGGACAATAATTTCAATGGAAGAAAATATCAAAAACCGCTTTAATAATTAGTTGATATGATATCAAAAGTCAACTACACAAGCTTGAATGAATAAAACGTGTGAATTTTTACATTTTATACCTACCCAGTTGGTAACGCGAGAATGCAATGTCACCCACTGCATCAAAAACCGTCGTCCAAACACGAAAAAAAGGCGGATGGGTAGTGTCACAGACATAACTGGAGGACGTGAATACAAAAAAAACTGACATGTTTCTTTCTCACTTCCGGATTGTATAGTGTATATTTTGCCACTTTCATTGCTTCGCTTCCAGAATTTTAACAATGCATCTATACTATAGTATGACTAATTGACGGCAAACATATTCTACCATACAATCAAATAACACGGAAGAAATACAGTTTTGTAGATTTAGATACTAGTAGAATTAAACTACTTTTTTTGGAAATGTTTTAATAGTTCTAAAAAACCGCTTTGCGTAATTTGTCCAATGTTTATAACTGTTAAAATTAAAGAACTAATATATAAATCTTGGGCACGCTCCGAGTTCAGTTGCAAATTTTCGGAATCTAAATCAAAAACTTAGGTCATAAATTTAGTTCTAGAAGTAAGGAACTGAAGTTATTTTCAGAATTTTCCAGATTGCGTTAAAGAACTAAATTCTGAACTTGAATTCCAAGTCCTAATATAGGAACTGAATTTAGTTCCAGAAATCATGTTCACAATTTTGATCCAATGTCGGTGTTGAACAGTCGTTCGCACCGCACGCGTATAGCTCTTGGCTCCTGGAATTTTTTTTCTGGCTACCTAGAGTTTCATTGATTCAAGGCTTCAGTCTTTTTCAAGGCTACCTGAATCACTAACTAAGTGACTAAGTGATACAAAGAGTGATATTAGAGTGACTAAGTGATACAAAGAGTGATATTAGAGTGACTAAGAAATTAATCAGCCTTTTTTAAGGCTAGCTAGGAGTCTAATCGAAGACTAATTTAGCCTAGTTAATTTAATTTAAAATTTCATTAATTTCAAAAATGCCTGCGTCCAACCGGAAAGGCAACAAGCCTAAGGCTAAAAATAATTCAATACGGAATAAATCACAATCCGTTATTCAACATTTTTCTAATAACATTCATGATCTTATAGAATCTGAATGTAAAAATAAAAGACAACGGACGGATTTCCCTTCCGTTGATCCTATGCCGTCTAACAATATTTACGAGATTCTTCCTGAATCCGATTGTAGCGACATAGAAGAAAATTCTTCAAAAATTCCCAAAATGGACGCTTGTCGTTCTGGGAAGAAACATCAATCTATGCCACCAGTGACGGTGATGATTTCCGACTTCAAAGCATTCCGTACTGAGCTTTCTACTTTTCTCCCGGAAGTAAAAGTCTCATTTCAAATCGGACGAAGATGAGAATGTCGAGTCTTGGTGGATGGATTGGAAGATTACGAACGTCTTATTCGATATTTGTCCGAAAAACTTCATAAATTTTATTCATATGATATAAAATCAGACAGACCCTTCAAGGCTGTCTTGAAAGGATTATCAAATGATCAAAGTATTGATGAAATTAAAAATGAACTAAAAGAATTGCTTGGTTTTGCCCCTTCCCAAGTAATACTTATGAAAAAAAGAGCGAATGGTACTTCTAAACCACGCTCTGGAATTTCCCATGAACTTTACCTAATACACTTCAATCGAAGTGATGTAAACAATTTGAAAACTTTAGAAAAAGTACGTTTCATTTCCCACATTAAAATTCATTGGGAACATTATAAACGGCATAATCGTATTGCAAACTTAACGCAATGTCGTCGTTGCCAAGGCTTCGGTCATGGAACCAAAAATTGTCATATGGATATACGGTGTTTGAATTGTGGTAAATCGCATTCGAAAGACGCTTGTCCAATGAATGAAACCACTGATAAATTTTCATGTTCAAATTGCAATGGAAATCATAAATCCAATTATTTGAAATGTCCTGTCAGGGAAAAAATTTTAAACGCTCGTTCGCTTAGACAACAAGTCAAATCAACGACCTTAAATTTACAGAACATACCTGAAAATTCTTCTAAGGCACCTGCCAATTCGTCTTCTAACGAAAACAATTTATTGACAGGTAGATCGACCTCGTCATCATCTTCTTCTAATGTCAGTTATGCTGGTATATTAGGTAGAAATCTATCTCCTATTTCTTCTAATGTAAATAATCAAAACACAGGACCGCCTTGCAGTTCTTCTTCTAACGAAAACAATTTATTAATAGGTAGACCGGCCAAATCATTTTCTTCTAATGGCAGTCTACCTACAAATATTCCTTCAATGCCATTCGCTTCTTTAAATGAAGTCGATTTAGGCGATATAACTGAAAATAAAATGATCTACCTACAAGATCAACTTTTTCAAATGATCATCCAAATGAATTCGACTTCATCACTTTTTGAAGCATTTCAAATCGGATGGAAATTTGCAAATAATATTATAATGAATTTAAAATTTAACAGTGATGTTAAATAATTATTTGAATATTTTAAATTGGAATGCTCGATCTTTGAAATCGAGTGAAGATGAATTTTATAATTTTCTCAAAGTTCACAAAATTCATATTGCCATTGTGACAGAAACTTTTCTTAAACCAAATGTAAAATTGAAAAGTAATCCACATTATGTGGTTCATCGATTTGACAGGTTTACTGGAATTGGTGGTGGAGTTGCCATTTTTGTCCAACGGCAAATTAAACATCGAATTTTACCTTCTTTCAATACTAAAGTTATTGAAAGCTTGGGAATCGAAGTTGAAACCATTCATGGAATTTATTTCATCGCTGGAGCATATTTGCCATTCCAATGCACCGGCGAACAATTAAATTTCTTTAAAGGCGATTTGCAAAAACTTACAAGATATCGATCGAAATTTTTCGTAATAGGGGACTTAAATGCTAAGCATGTCCAGTGGAATTGTAGGCAAAATAACAGTAATGGTAAAATACTTCATAATCAACTCTCAGCTGGTTACTTTACAGTTCTTCATCCCAGTAATCCTACTTGTTTCTCTTCCGTGAAAAACCCGTCTACAATTGATCTGGTTCTAACAGATCAAAGTCACATTTGTAGTGAACCGATTACTCATGCTGATTTTGACTCAGATCATCTTCCTGTAACATTCAGACTTTCCAACGAAGCTATAATTAATCCAATTAGTTCTATTTTCAACTATCATAGAGCAAATTGGTTGGATTACAGATCTCACATTGAAAATCAAGTGGATCATGAAACTATTTTAGAAAATTCTGCGGATATCGACACAGCAATTGATAATTTGAATCATTATATTATCGAAGCTAGAAATCTTTCAGTTCCCAAAGCTCAAACTAAATTAAATTCTCCTATCATCGATGACAATCTTCAACTGCTCATTCGGTTGAAGAATGTTCGTCGACGACAATATCAACGTTCTCGTGATCCTGCTATGAAAAACATAGTTAAGGATTTACAAAAAGAAATTAAACATAGATTTACTCTTTTGCGAAATGAAAATTTCGCTAAAGAAGTTGAACAAATTAAACCATATTCTAAACCTTTCTGGAAACTTTCTAAGGTTCTTAAGAAACCTCAGAAACCTATTCCTGCTCTCAAGGAAGGAAATCAAATACTTCTTACAAATGGCGAAAAAGCTCAAAAACTTGCTCAGCAGTTCGAGAGTGTCCACAATTTTAATTTGAACGTTGTGAGTCCTATTGAAAATGAAGTCTCACTGAAATATGATCATATTTCAACCCAAGTGTTATCACACGATGACATTATTGAGACGAATTTTGATGAAATTAAATCAATTATTAGAAAACTTAAAAACATGAAGGCTCCTGGTAATGATGGAATTTTTAATATTCTTATTAAAAATCTTCCCGATGTTGCCTTGAGACTCCTGGTTAAAATTTTCAACAAGTGTTTTTCATTAGCTTACTTCCCAAAAAGATGGAAAAACGCTAAAGTAATTCCTATCCTAAAACCTGATAAAAACCCAGCAGAAACATCAAGTTATCGCCCAATTAGCTTACTTTCTTCTATCAGTAAACTTTTTGAAAAAATTATCTTGTTAAGAATGATGACTCATATAAATGAGAATTCAATTTTTTTACCAGAGCAGTTTGGATTTCGTCATGAACATTCAACTACTCATCAACTTGTCAGAGTAACGAACATGATAAAATCAAATAAATCTTCTGGGTTATCCACTGGAGTTGCTCTTCTAGACATAGAAAAAGCATTCGACAGTGTTTGGCACAAAGGTTTAATAGCAAAAATGTCTGATTTCCAGTTTCCTATTTATTTGATCAAAATGATTCAAAATTATTTAACTGATCGTACTCTTCAGGTTAGCTATCAGAATTGTAAATCTGAATTGCTACCCGTACGAGCCGGTGTTCCGCAGGGTTCGAGTGTAGCTCCAATCTTGTATAATATTTTCACTTCTGATCTTCCAAATCTACCCGTTGGTTGTCAGAAATCGCTATTCTGTGACGACACAAGTCTGTTAGCCACAGGTAGAAATCTAAGAGTGATCTGCAGTCGCCTACAAAGAAGTTTAAATATTTTCAGTGATTATCTGTCAAAATGGAAAATTAAACCAAATGCAGCAAAAACGCAATTAATTATCTTTCCTCACAAGCCAAGAGCTTCTTTTCTTAAACCAAACAATAATCACATTCTCAAATTGAATGGCTTGGAATTGACATGGTCTGATCAAGCTAAATACTTAGGTTTAACGTATGACAAAAAACTCACTTTCAAGGATCACATTGAAGGAATCCAGGCAAAGTGTAATAAATATATTAAATGTTTATATCCTCTTATAAACAGAAATTCTAAGCTCTGTCTAAAAAACAAATTGTTAATTTATAAACAAATTTTCAGACCAGCCATGCTTTATGCGGTACCAATTTGGTCAAGCTGTTGTTCCACCAGGAAGAAAACGCTTCAAAGGATTCAGAATAAAATTCTGAAAATGATTCTGAAGCGTCCTCCCTGGTTTAGTACAAATGAGTTACACAGACTCACAAATATAGAACCATTAGATGTAATGTCACATAATATTATAAGCAAATTCCGACAAAAATCGATGCAATCTTCAATTGAATCGATTCGCTCTCTGTATTAGTTAGTAAGTTAGTATATAAGTTCCTTTTCCCCATTACACAATACAAGTAGGTTTAGAATTTTCCCTACACAAAAATCTCAGAATTGCGGAAGCAAATGATGTCTTCATGGTAATAACCAAATCATATATATATAACAGGGCTGAAAAGTCACCACTTGTGGCTGAACACCCAATTTAAATCTTAATAATTTAATTTTAACTCATATTCCAATAAATAGTTATTTAAAAAAAAAAAAAAAAAAAAAAAAAAAAAAAAAAATTTTGATCCAACATGTAGGTTCTGAATTCTGGAAATGAATTGATGAATTAAATTCTGAAACTTAATTCAGGAATTAAACTCTGGTTTTGAATTCAGTTTTTAAATCAAGGTTCGGTGTTCAGCCCTAATATTTAGTTTCAGAAACCAGATCTAAATTTTGAACTGAGATGTGCCTGACTACCTCAAAACCGTCGTCCTGGTGAGAAAAAGGCAAGCAAACGTAATGAGTTTTCCTCGTTGTTTCCATAAGTTTGAGAAAACATAGGTTTTGAGTTATTTATGGTTATTTTACACTGTTGAAAATTTAATCACAAATTCCTGATTATATTTCTGAAAGCATGGAGACAAAATTATGTTGTTGCGTTAAGTATAACAAGATATATTCACGATTAAAAACTTACCACTCTCCTAGAGGGTATATTTTGAAAAGGCGCCCCATAGTACAGTAAGTCGTATTCACGACAAAAGGCAAACAAGCGTCATTAGTTTTTCTTTTTGATACTCATTGAAACCAAACATTTTAGAAAACTATAATTTTGAGTTATTTGTGATTATTTTATACTACTGAAAATTTCATTATAAATTGCTAATCATATTTCTGATAGCATGAAGAAAAAATTATGTTGTTGGGTTAAATACAAAAAAAAATCACGTTTAAGTTCTATCCATTCTTGTACAGGGTGAATTTTGAAAAGGCGCCTCATTGACAAGTAAATCACATTCACGACCAAAAACTAGGAGCTATTGTGCGGAATGAGAAAGGCATATTTCGGATTAGATCAGTTCATTTGTTTGAGTAAGTCCACTGTTTAGATTGATTTACCGCTAGATTGCTAATTCTTGTCACTAGCTTATTTGTTTTATTAAGCTTATCTATTATTATTTTACCAATAACTAATTGTTATTGGACTTCCATTTGATTGATTGTCGTTCTAAGCATTTCTCGATGAAGATCATTGTTGTATCAGCGTTCTGAATATAAAATTCTTTCAGCGTAACTGCGTTTCACTATAAAATATTTATCTAGATTTTACGTAACGTTCAATTAGTGTGTTAATGACAATGACTACCTGAGAATAAAAGATAAAAGTATGACCTGAGAAAGAGCTGGTCTCTTCTTCGATTGGACTTCAAGCTAACAACATGTTTTATTTAACAACTACCGAAACACCCGAAAAGTTCTTTCCAGATAATTATTGTATCGGACATTATAAGTGGCGACGAGAAAAAGTGTTTTTTTTTATAGCGCGTGAAAGTTTGTGAGCTGCGAGTAAAGGTTTTCGACGTGTGAGGAATAGTGATGGCCATAAAGGCGTCAGAAGATTGATTTCTCGTTTTCAACGGCAGTGGCTGTGTATTTGGGAACGGAAAAGGTTCCAGCCAGAAAGTTAATAAGTGTGCGAATCGTTGTTCGAACTGGAAGTGTTTCATTGTTTCGATCATTTTTATTGTGGCGTCAGAAACTTTAGCTGAATTTTTCTTTCCATTGCTAGCGGGAAAAGTTCCGATCAGGAAGTTGGTGAGTGTTGGTGATCTCAATTGTTCGACAAAGGAAAGGAATCAACCAGCATTCAGCGACAAAGCCAAAGTGACGATTTTTTTGTATGTAGAACGCCATTTTGTTCAGTGGCGTCTTTTTGTTAGTGTAAACAGTGGATTTCTTTTGATGAGTATTGCCGAGCTTTTTCGGAATATGACAAAGCATTGCAGCTAACTGGCTAAGGACAATTCCAATTTAATTTCAATTGAATATTTGTTTGCTTGGTTGGATCTTTTATTTTTCAAGGCTTCGTTCAACGATTGTCACAAATATTGGTGACATAGAAGTGAAGAGATATTACCCAACTCTTGAGGAAAGGAGTGTGGTGATGGTTCTTCGAACAACTAATAGATTAACTAGTATGTGGGGCCGACTGAACGGAGGGTGGATGCTTTCACCATTGACACAGAAACTGTCTGTGACTGTACAAAACGCCAACGATGTTTCGGAGTTCATTGGGACAGCCATAAGGGAGACAAATAGGAAGGTGTACTCACCGAAGCAGGAATCAAAATGGAAATAATTCATTAGATGTAATTGTGAATTCTTAGTTCAATGATTATAATGGTTAAATGTATTCAGATTGTGAATTTTGTAATATCTCCTTAAGGGGGAAGAGCTGTTGTATCAGCGTTCTGAATATAAAATTCTTTCAGCGTAACTGCGCTTCACTATAAAATATTTATCTAGATTTTACGTAACGTTCAATTAGTGTGTTAATGACAATGACTACCTGAGAATAAAAGATAAAAGTATGGTCTGAGAAAGAGCTGGTCTCTTCTTCGATTGGACTTCAAGCTAACAACATGTTTTATTTAACAACTACCGAAACACCCGAAAAGTTCTTTCCAGATAATTATTGTATCGGACATTATAATCATTAGATTGGGTCCTAAGTGCACGTGACAGATTCTTTTTCTTTCAACTATTACAGTACTCTTAACAATTCGAGTTTTGGTTGAATGCAATGCTTCTGTTGCTAAGTATTGTAGAAAACAATTACCTCTGGTCACCGATTAGCCTATTTCAACGAAATACTGCTCATTGGAATAAGTTTACTGGTTCTAGTTAATTCATGGAACAGAAACATTTCGAAGTTTCACAATGTGGATAGAGCTTTCCTTGGATGCCCATTCCAGGACTGTTGAGATAGAATCTGTATCGGGAACTGTATTCTGGATGTGAATTTTGAAACTGAACTCTAGATCGGAATTATTGGAACTGAATTCTTGTTCAGAACTCGGGAACTAAATTCTGATCTTAGCGAGTGAATTTTGAAGTGTAATGTTTATAATATTTTACGTATTTTCCAGCAATCTTCTGAAACTTTTAGAAAATTCTTGCTACCGCAGATTATAATAACTCCAACCTATTTGCTTGAATGCAATGTTTCTGTTGATCAATATTATTGGAAATAATAGTCTCTGATTTGCATCGAAAAATAATGTGTTAATGAATAATGAACATTCTAAGTGTTTTATGGAGACACAGAGACGTACTATATCGAGATTCAATAGGAGATTCAATATTAATATCTTTGGGATTGATTTTGAAAATATCAATTAGTGCTTTGGGATTGATTTTGGGTTCTTGCAGGAACAGAGTTATTGATTTTGATAGTAGTAGAACTAGTTTTTTTTAAGGATTATTTTGGGTTCTCCGATTTGGGGTTTGTTGAGCGTGTTTAAAGAAAAACTGGCTCTGCGAAAGTTCCGCAGTAGAACTGCTGTACATACCAAATTTATTTCTGACATTCAGAAGGGCCATTATTGTGAAATTCTCTCGAACGCGAAGCAGTCAAATGCTGGCTTTATTCGAACTCATTTAGTGCGAATTTCACACTGCGAAAAGGGCTATACAGCAAATTATTCTAGATGTACACTAAACTGATGGTTCTTATCTTTGATTTGCAAAGTAGCAATTTTTATAGTTTTTTTACCTTATTTTATATATATAAAAAAAGGTATAGAATTCGCTCAAACTTTCGAAAAATTTTCCGAGGCCCGGAGGGCCGAATGTCATATACCAATCGATTCAGCTCGACGAACTGAGCAAATGGCTGTGTGTGTATGTGTGTGTGTCTGTATGTGTGTTGTCAACTAAGAGGTCGAGATCTCAGAGATGGCTGGACCGATTTTGATCAAACTAGTCGCAAATGAAAGGTCTTCCCGTCACCCAGAACGCTATTGAATGGTTTTGAGATAGGATGTTCACTTTTTGAGTTACACGAAGTTTTATGTCAAAATTTTTAGTTTTTTGACAGTATCTGTCTCATTTGACCTTGAAAGCAGAATATGTTTTTAGACTTAGATTTCGCTCGGTAATACCTATCCAACAAGCCATAGATTGTTAAAATATTTTTGTGTAAGCGACTTTTCTCCCTATTCCAGCAGTAGGAGTTTTGAGCGCTGTATGAAAAAGCAATGCTTGGGAGCAACGTGAAACACGATTTTTTATACTGTTACATATAATTGTTTCTAAGTACCAAAAAGACTGTGTACATCATCCTTTTTCATGACAATTTGCCTCGGACCAATTTTAGCACGGTTAGTTTTTGGCAACATAATCTTTCGAATATGGCATATGTAAACCAGATGATATCAGCATTATCGAGTTGGAAATAATTCCATAATTATATTGATTTAAACTACTTACAGCAATAAATGCTGAAAGAACATGACTTCCATATACCATACGACTCAGCTCGTCGAGATCAGCAAATGCGTGTGTGACAAATAATTTCACTAAATTTTCTCGGAGATGGCTAAACCGTTTTCTACAAACTCAGATTCATATGAAAAGTAGTATACTCCCAAACAAGGTTCCTGAATAACGTTTGGATCCGACTTCTGATTGCGGAACCACAGGATGATATGTGAAACGAAATTAAAATAATGCAATTAATTTTTCTCGTAGATGGCTGAACCGATGTAAGATTCAAATGAAATCTAAGAATCATCTATGATTCAAATGAGAGGTCTTAAAATCCTATAAAACATCTTACTTTCTAGTCAGATCCGACTTCTGGTTTAGAAGATACAGGGTGATTAGTATAAAAATGTCCATTGCACATAAATTAATCAGGTTTATCGGGTTTGCAGATTAGGATAGTCGATTACCAAATAAATTTATTTCAGTTTGAGCGGTATTCGTTTTTGGATTCGGAATGTATCCCCAAATTTTAATTTGCACTACAATTTCTTAAAAATGTCTACACACTCCTAGGTGAATTTTATCCGATTCTGGAGTTACAGATGATGAGTTTATAAAATGCATACCGATATAGAAGATGTAAATTGTTTGGCGTAATAATTTATGGCCATTCGAATCATTTTGGGCTATACTAGCTCCTGAATACCGGCTCTGGAAGTACCATAAATTATGACGAAAAACTCTAAAGTTGAACTTACTTCGACATCTCATGGAAAGTTCAATCGATTGTCACACGTTAAGATTGAAATTCGATACGATTTGCAGTTTCGGCATGCACTTGCTTTACTTCCTACTCATTGTTAACCTTTTATACCTACCCAGGTACGAGAGAGGCGTCATGATACCAAACATTTAGAGAAACTAATTTTGAATTATTTGTAATTATGTAAAAATGTTATCATAAATTGATGATCTTATTCCCGATGGTATGTAAAATTCATCAAAAGACATTCACGATAAAAAACTTATCACTCTCTCAGAGGGTAAGTTTTGAATAGGCGCCTCATAGTAAGAGAAATCCGTATTTACGAGAACAAGTTGCCTCTGGTTTAAACCGCAAAATGACGATTTACCTTTTCAACGTTAGACAAAAGTTCTCTGCGATAAGTTGACTGGTTATAGTAAATTCGTCGAACAAAATCATTTCGAAGTTTAACAATGTTGATCGAATTTTCCTCGGAAACACATTTCTGTGTTCTGCTGTTGGATTCTAAGTCGGGAACTGAATTCTGAACTTGGATTCTGGAACTGAATTCTGAACTTAAATTCTTAATCTGTATACTGGGCCTTGGAACTGGATTTTTTTTAGAAAGACAGCCTCCAAGCGTTTCGCATACGAGACACTTATTTCGATAAACAATCGCTCTCTTCGGAGCTCCAAGCATCACTAAGGTGATTAAGCGACTGCCTTCTATTTTGTGGAACAGACTTCGAATAAAACCTGCTTAAAAAGAATGTGAGGAAGACGTCTCATGAAATGGCTGAGTTATTGACGTTCTAAACCTGAACGTTTATTGTCTTATTTGTTTTTTTTTGTGTAGGTCAGTTTTAAATGGAATGCACCTAATAATGGAACAACATCATATGTGTCTAATTCGAATTTGAAAACTGTTTCTAAGTAGTTTGAGAGTTTATGGAACAAATTGAACTCCGTTGATACTTTCCGGTTTTACCGACAACTCGCTAGATGCGGCCCAAATTACCTCGGCGAAAGACCGAAAGGGTTAAAATCAAGAATAGATAAACATTTATTCATTCATTAATCTGGTAAATTGTCACCGAAACTGCTGTAACTAGATTTCGCTGGAGATATCATAAACCTTCAGCTGTGTCGTTCTGTCTATGATGAAAATCTTTGCCGTCTGAACGCAGCTGCAAATCCCTGCTCAGATCATATATTTACGTACGATTTAAACCACAACAAATTTGAACCTAAATGGGGACACTTTCTCTAGCTTTCGTCTTGTGAAATTTAGGCCCGGGAAGCTGTCCAAAGTCGGTCTTATGTTGGTTTCAGTTTGCATGAGTGAACACTCAGCTACCGAACTTGATCAGTAGGTTTTTGAGGTATTCTGTTTGGATGATCGAACATGGGTTTCTTCTGAAGGACCTAACGACCATCCTATGGAGTAGGCTGGCGAGCATTTCCGAAATTTATTTTGCGGTTTCCGAGTTGTCATCAAATGTATCTCTGTATGTTTCGAGCACGCATTGAGTTGGGTTTTGCATGAAAATGACATAATATCATTAAAATGAACTACCTTTGACAGCTATCAGTGCTTTGTTTATGTGTTCATTCTAATTTGAATACATCTCTAATACGAATGCCAAACCTAAACCTGATTGGACGGATAGGTTTCCGATTCTCGTTTATTTTCGAAAGTCACAAACAACCAAAGATGCTTTTTTCTATGAAATTGAAGATACGAAAGCAGGAGCTGTTTTTGGTGGGTAAGCATACTTTCAAAATGATAACATTCTATTGTCTTACTCAGGGTAAAATAGAGGTAAGATCCGATTTCATTTTTGTCTTATTTGATGACTTACTGGCAGCTTAGCTACCTCCATTTTCATTCGTACCTACAAGGCTTAATGTTAACAATGGGTCATTCCAGGTAAACTGAAGTACATAATGTGAGAACGTCCGAATTGTTGCTATTTTGTTTATCAGACCACTGCTTTTGTTGTATCTTGGGCGGCGTAAAATTTTCTCACAGTTTATTACTGAATTCACCGCCAACAACTGCTTTCTGGTCCGACAGCTGCATTTTGTAGTTCCACACGCTTTACCCCGTTGGGCCGACCGTCGTTTGATGGTCGTGTCATAAATAGACCCACTTCACCAAGCTTGCTGGGTGCTGTCAAAATATTAATAAGTATCGTAAATTGACACTTGATGGTCCAACTCTCGTTCGGCCTAGGGCGACGGCAGTCGACCGTTATCTAACACAAACGTGAAGTGCCGGGTGGTGAAAGGGATTTAATTTGCTAATATGGTTCGGGAATTTTCGGTGAATGTGGGCTCTGTGTGGCTGATTTCCACGTGGAATCGACACTGTGTCAAATCTGTAAATGATTTACTAACCGTTCTGCTGTCAAAACAACTCCGAACGATGAGGTCGTGAAGTGGAGATGATAACGGCGCTAGTCAATATTGACATTTACCTCTTCTGTCTGGCCTTTTCGTGGAGTCGCTTGTACTCATGGTTCAGACGGTTTATACCAAAAATTGCTTCATGAAAAAAAGATGAAGAAACAAAAGTGCGCGCACACACACACAATGCGAAAAGTGAAAGTGAAAATACGTGCCGCGTACGATCATTCTCGAATTTATATTGGCTCTGGTTCAAAGGTATGACCGAGAGAGAGAGAGAGAGAGACTGCGGCCGTAGACTCGATGCCGCCGTCTACCGTTCAGGGAGTTGGAAGTAATCCATCATACTCCGCTGCAATTAGTTAGGTTTTATATTGTATATACTATATTTACGCTATCTCAGTTGAATGAGCAGAAACGGAACTCGGAACCAAGACTCGAGTAAAATGCAGTGTTTGTTTTCTCTCTCTCTCTCGGTCGATGCTTTGTTTCTTCTTCTGACGGCGTTTTGAAGTTTGCCTTACGATCATAACCGTAATTTTACCCGAAACCATAAACGGAATTTCGTAGCAAACCGGTTCAAATGCTTGATTTCGTTGTGTTCTGGGTAAAAAATTTTCCATCTGACAAATTAAACTCATTCAAGTGCTAAAAACACTGAGTTCAATATTGACCGAAAAAATTTGTTCTGATGAACTCATGCTTCGTACCGATAGTGATCAAGCAAATAAGCAAACGGTTTATTAGCACCCCAAGCACTTCGATTGATTCATATTTGTTTCTACGGCAGCAACAACACCATCTCGTCTCCTTCCGTTTGAATTTATATTTCAGTGTATAGGCGCAAAAGATGAAGTCATACTTTGTTGATCTCAACTAACGCGTCTTCATAATCATAAGTTTATGAGGCAAGAAACAGACAGCCCGAACGAACTCGAGTTGACGTCCGACTGTGTGATCGGAACCACTTGAGACCCTACGGCGTACATCTACTTCCCGTTGCCTTCCCGTCATCGTCACTGCCCGGCACCTTGACCTAGTTCCGCGGCACTTGGTACGACTCGAAACATACACAAATCGGAACACAACAGTTGTTGTTCCTACATATGTTGGTTGAATGGGGCTGTTCGTTCGCATCGTTCGTATCGCACAGTTGTTACAGTTTCAGCCGAATTACTGGTATGAAACGGATCGAACATTGTATTGATCATCGTCCGATGTCACATTCACTGGGAGATTTTGGAGGGGGGGAACTGCGACGAACGCCAGAACCAGAACCTGCACCGAACAATCAATCAGTCTAATTGACCATGATTGTGGAATTATTTTCCGTTCGACCCGGCAATTGAATCGTTGCATATGTTGGCATTTGTTGTACCGCAACAATGCGGTTATTGTTATGGGTCGTTTCATTGCTATTGTTGTTCGTGGAAACGTGGAGTATAGATCATGGTGTACAGGTTTTATATTTGCACTCTCAGTAGGATCTCATTGGTGTGAAATATGGAGGCAAAGTTGTTTATTCGTTTGTTATGAAATCATTATCATCTGCGTATTATAAATCTCCTAATGAATTTCAGTCCCGGAAAAAATATCTAGGAATTAAACCACGATCATTTCAGTGAAAGTCAGATATCCTTGCCACTAGACCATATGGAAATTCACAGTTCGTCTGCGTTACAGTATACTGAAAGTAAAAGTTATATTATGCCTCATCGGATTGCATCTAAAACAAATTCAAGAAAAGTTAATCTATTGAAAACCGAAGACGTTATCAGACTGTCGTTAATACGATTATTTATTCGCAGGCTTGTTACGACCGTGCGCGTTTCGCGAAATCAAATATTCAAGCTTATAGTGGACACCGTAAAACATAACTATAAACTTTCAGCTTTGGAATATACGAAAGCTCGATAATGTGACAGTTTACAGTAACTTGGTCTCCTCTCCATCTCAAATTTTGTCGAAAATAACAATCTTTAAGTTATTTCCAATAAAGAGAAGCGCATTACGGTATAAGCGTTCTGCATCGAAACAAGTGGTAGACAGATGGCGTTCAACCTGGACTAAGTAAAGTGTGAGGTAGAATTTTTCATTCATTTTTATTGTAATAGTTCCCGACAGAAGCCGGGAATTAGTGGCCAGTGGTAGGCCTATAATGCGGGTTAGGAATTCAGTTCCAGAATTCAGTTACGGAGTTCTTGAACTGGATTCTGCCCGTCTCAATTCAGTCCTAGTGCCAGAAATCAATTTCATGATTCGGTTCCAGATTCTTATTTCAAATCTCAGAATCAGAATTCTGGAACTGTAACTAAATGCTGGCCCCTATTCTGCACTTAAATTTTTAAGCTGAGTTCTGTAAGTGAAATGAAATTCAAATAACGAAATTTCGATCCAGAATTTAGCTTCTGATCTCATCAATTCAGATTCATGAATATCTTAATTTAAACTCGGTCCTGCCTTATATCTCGTTCCGTTCCATGGTCTGATTCGATTATTCTTAGTAGCAAGATTTATAATTCAATTATTAAACCATTATCAACGGTGTATCTTCTAATGGACTCTAGCCCCGAAATATTCCGGAACTCGAACACGGGCCTTCCTAGTGTAAACCAGATATCCTAGCCACTAGACCATATGGTAATTCACTATGTTGCATATTGAAACTTAAATTATGATTAGACGCAAAGGGTTTTGACCAATTTAAAAGAGGCGGGTTGGTTATGTCCTGAGATATAACCGGATGATGTGAATACGAATAAAATGGATGGTTTAGTTAAAGAATCCGAATTCTGAACCTGGAATTCTAGTACCGAACGTTGAAGCCGAATTATGGAACTAAATTTTAGACCTGAATTCTGAAGCTCAATTTTGATGCTAGATTCTGGAACTGAGTTTTGAACCTGAACTCAGAAACGGAATTCTGGATCAGGGTTGTTGAGCTGATCTTTAAACCTGTGTTCTCACCATCTGAATCTTAGTTCTAAGTTCTGGACCTGGATCCCAAGCTTAGTTCAAAAATTTTCAGAACCTAGTTTCTGAATTGAATTACACTTGTGAAACTGAATTTTGGAACCACATTCTAGACCTGCATTTTGGGAATGAATTTTGAATCTGTGTTCTGGAATGCCGTTTAGAACTGAATCCTAGAAATACAACTTAATTTTGGATCTGTATTTCGGTCTGAATTTCCAGAACATCAATTTCATAATTCAGTTTCAGAATTCTGAAACTGATTTTAAAATCTGAAAATCGGACAAAAGTTTCAGAACTGAATTCTGGATAAACCTCAGTTTCAGTTTCGAAATTCAGTTTCAAAAATCACATCCAAGCTCAGAATTCACTGTCGAAACTTACTTCCAGAGTTCAGGTCTAGAATCACGATTCTACATTCAGTTCCAAATTTCGGTTCTGATATTCAGGCTCTAAAGTTCAAATTCTGAAATTTATTTCCAGTCTGGAACTCGATTCTGGCCTTAGATTTTGGGCGAGAAACTAAATATAAGAGAACTGAAATCTAGAATTGGATCTCGTATTCTGGTCTGAAAAAACGAGTCAAAATTATAGAAGCATGTTTAAGTCTCAAATTGGCGAATTCTAAGAGTTAAGCAGCGAGGAAAATATTTGAATGCTTCGTTTTTCTTGCTTTACTTTGATGGAATGTAAATGTTGCATATAATGAGAACCTCGTTGACCGTACACTGCTCATGGCTCCATACATGAACAATTGGTTTTCCGAAAACATGCTTCCATCGTGTCCCCAGAGTAGCTCAATGGAAGAGCAGTTCTACGGATTGGGAAAAATGTCATACGATTGTCCTGCTGCAAATTGTGAAAACATTTTCGTATAATTTCTAATGAGAATCGAAAGCCGGGATAATTTTTTCCCAACTTTCACACAGTATAAACGCACATTGGATTTTTTTTTCTCGCTAATGACGAATTTCTTTTTTTTTTGTATTGAGTTAAAAAAACCAGAATAGTTTCGCTGATTGGTTCGTTGTGCCCGTTATGCGAATGTGCGCTCTCCATCCACCAGGGAAAAGCCCCGCTCAAACAGATCATGCGTCAAATGCTTTCACTCCTTTTTTTTTTGTTGATGATTTGGTAAACAATTCACCAAACCCAAAGTAATGCACAATAATTGCCGGTTGAAATCTAGAACATAAACTCTAGCCGCTCATCGTCGAATCGAATTATCAAACTCTTCACGCTCTTCTGCGCTTTGCTTGTGTTTTTTTTGGTTTTCCGTTCCTTCTTCCAGCTACCGAATCTAACGGGTTTCCTCCTTACTCGTCTCTCCACCAGCTTCCTGAACCGCAATATTTCTTTTTTTTGCATACCTTCTTCTAAAGAAGGCCTATTTGCCTTCGGTGGTTACGAAGAATACTTAAAAGTACTAACAGAACACACACACACACCAAGGAAAAACGGTCGCTCAAACGCGTCAAAATCCATCCACCGCCGTAACTTTATTTTGTATGCTTCGCTGGTTGTTCTTTCCCCGTTCGTATGAAACGCCTAAATGACGACCGGTGAAGTGAGTTCTTCACGCGTTCTCTTATGTGGGTTTTGAACGACCAACACAATTAGGGGAGAGTGGGGGATGTGTGTTCTGGGGCTACATGGAACGAATCATTTCACCGAAAGAGCCGTTTCTCCGAAGGTCATTTCGCGATCGATTGTTGAAATATTTTTTAAAGCTTTAATTTTAAACTTTTGAGTTTTGTTTCTGTTGGAAAGTACAGGACAGAAAAAAGGGGGTTCCCGCTTGCCCCGGTGCACCCACTCTCGAGCAAACGGGGTACCTACGCTAATGAGTTCAGTACCGTTTCTTCAGCTGTTGTGGTTATGCTCGAGTGTTTTCGAAAAATTGAAAATAAATCAACAACCGTCTTCATCTTAATTACCATAAACATCATCACCGTCACGGCGCGGGTCGGTTTGCCGGGGTCTCTTCGTCTTGTCGGGTGTGAGGAGGAAAGTTACGCAAATCTTACTTACTCTGTTGCATCGAACAACAAGAGTTGGATTTCACTGCGCCGTTGTGATTGGCAAACCCCATTTTATTTACTTACGGTCCGCGGGCTTTCCGATGCTGGGTGCATCTTTTCGCGGAAATGTCACTTTCGCTTTGGCGATCTGGTTCCCACAATTCACCACGGAGGCGTCGGTCGACGGCCGGCTGCACAGATGCGCGTGTGCAGACTTATAAACAATGCAATTGATTGCAAAGCTAAATAATTTCTGTTACTGCAGTACCATTCATAAATAGGAGTCACGTTTATTTTGATTACTTTCACGTACCGATTTTTCGATCCTGTTCAGTTACTGTTGTTTATCGCGGATGCGATAAGCCGTTTTAGTTAGTCTGTACAGAAAAGTCACACAACACTGCATCTAAAACCGACTTCAACACAGCGACGACGGTGGTGGTGATGAAAAATCTCAATGCTCTTTTCACTCCGCACCGAAATAACCCGCCGACTTGAACGAGCTGAACCGTCGGCTATTTTCGTACCGCCGGTGACCTTGACTCCTAAAATTATCCCTCAACGTGCTTGGCTGACCTTTTTCTTTTCTCAATAGCGGGGTACGCATGTTTGAATGCTAGGTGAATGAGTTTCAATTCGCCGAAGCCAAAACCGCATCGGTCATGCTTCGCGTAGAAATTGCCTCAGCGGAAAAATTTCCAAATTGAAAGAAAATAAAATCAAATCACGATCCGGTTAGGACCAAGACCGTTTCCGCCACAATTTCGCACGCGAACCGTTTTCGCTGTGGCAGAGAACGAGCTCGGCACGTACGAATAATAGGTGGCCGACGGATGCCGCAGATCATTGCCAAGTCAAACATAATTTCCACCTTGCTGACGACGCCGGAGGTGATCACCGTCGTCACCTTGGAAAGTGGGGCGGGGCGGACGAGGTGGAGTTTTTTATGTTCCTCCGAAGTGCGTACATAAAATCTTCCAAACCATCGCCCCAGACGCTGTGATGCAATCCGGCTTCACGGCGGTCGACTTCCTTGTTGCGAAATGATGGCGAAGAGGTTTCTCTTGCGCACTTACATGCTAATGAGACCAAAAACGATTATTAATTTGAAGAACTCTGACAGCAGTTTTTTTTAAAGCTAGGTGATCGGTGTGAGAAAGCTAGAAAAAATACTAAATTGTGGGGTCGCTGGTTCAGGGTAGAAGGCGCTTGTCTCACGCGTCAGTGTTCGTATGTTCGAACCCTGACTTGCAAAGTTTATTATTGTCAGTAGGATCGTAGCACAGGTCATGCCATTGTCTGATCCTAGATCCTCATCGAATTCTAGTTTCCAGACTTTGCTCTAGTTAGTTCAATGAAAAACCTAACGAAAAGGAAATGATCCAAACCAACAAAACTTCTTGATCATTGGTCACATTCTAGAAAAAAAATGCGCGAATAAAAAAAAGGCTGTTTGTCGCCTACGTCACGTTAGCGATTATATCTCCGCAACCGGAAATATCTCCAATTTGATCTTCAAACTTGATCAGTGACCAATAGTGGCTTTAGAATGAGCCTAAGATGGTTCAAATGGGTATCTGAGAATATTGAGCAGAGGCAAAAAGAATTACTTTTAGTCGTTTACGTCACTTATACTTTTTCGAAAACTAAATGCGCCAGCCATTTGGTCTTAAAACTTATTTCACATCTCAAGATAAACATCCAAACGAGTTAGCTTGTTGAATTGGGTTCAGTCACCTCCGAGAATTGAGCGACTGGAAAAAAGTTCGTTTTGTCGGTTACGTCACTCATGCCATTATATCTCCAGAAACCGAAATGACAGCCGTTTGGTCTTCGAGCTTGATTCACAACCCTTAGTATCTTACAAAAAAGTTTATGCTTGATAAAATCGATTTTGCCATATTCGATCATATTGAGCGGTGAGAACATTTTCCGAATTCGTCTAGCTGAATAGAACCGTATATAATACCAGGGTTCTCCGGAGCTCCGATCAAAAGTCGGGTTTTCTAGCAATTCAATTACATTTGTATAGAGAAAGAAAAAATACAGTTTATTCATATTTAGAGAGACATAAATTTAATCGTTATACAAGTATTTATTGTTGACGTAAATACGTTTTATTTTACTATGAGCTGTCTTTTCAAAACTATCACTATGGAAAAGTGATAAGTTTTCGATTGTGAATATCTTTTGTTTTTTCTCAACGGACCAACTTCATTTTGCTTCGTGTGATCGGAAATATATTCAGCAATTAACAAATTTTAAAAATCAAGATTCAGAAATTAGACCCGAATCTAGCTTCTCTAGGTTCCATGTTTTGAGCCAGAACCAGCATCTTAAACCTGGTCCAGGCTCAGCATTCAGCCCCAGAATTCAAGTTCAAAATTCAGATCTAAGTGTCCGGAATTCAGGTCCAGGGTGAGAGTTCAGGTCCAGAATACCGATACAGAATTTAGATCCTAGTCTATAATTCTCAAGTCCATATTTAGAATCCTAGTCTAGAACCTTAGTTCCAGTTTAGAATTCAGGTCGAGAATCAACTTCAGATATTAGGGCCAGAATTCAGGAATTTAGAACCAAAATTTCAATCCAGAATCTAGGTCCCAAAACCAGGTCCAGAATAGGAGTCTAAAGTCTAAAGTTGTTTAGGTCCAGGATTCACATTGAGTTTCGAAATTTAGGTCCTGAATTTCAGTAGCTGAAGCTGCATCTTGACTGGACCAGAAATATGGTAAACACAGGCCCAATTCTTTTTTTCAGTAGAGAGAAATGCACTCTACTATGTTTAACATCGAAGAACTTCAACGATCCCGTTTATTTCGGTTTGTTGCATCCAGTTGTGTCTCTGACATTACCCGCCCGTCTTTTTTGCGCAGACATCCATATTTCTGGATGTAATCGAAAGGAAGTACATCGTGTGTCAGAATTTTAATGAATATTTCATTCATTTTTCAACTTATTTGGTATGAATATGTACTTCACTTTTATTACAACCAGGAATAAGGGCGCCGGGCTGAAATTTCAAAATTTCTCCATTACACAAAGCAATGTTTCAAGAAGCAAAACGACGAAGGAAATCATAGCATACTTTGCTAAATATTATGGAACTATTGCTTTTAAACATTTAAGGTCTGAGGACAGAGGGCCACGTGTTGAGTTTTAAATCGACCACGTGGCTCGCTCAATTCCCTTCGAGCATCGTATTGCTCTTGTACTCTCTCGTATATGAGCAAACTGTACCGGGTTGCCAGCATACATTTTATCACTTTGATGAGAAGTTTTATCACATTAATCTATCGTATGGGTTAAATGGATTCCAATGAACAATGAAAAAATATTCAACTTTCACAAAGATTGAATGTCTGTGTGTTTGGCAGCCAGAATGCTATCAGGAAACCAAAGCGAAAAAAATGGCGGATGCATTGAAACTGACTTTGTTTCACAGAAAAATACAAGACTTTATTTTAATCGCGATAACATATATGTTTTTATGTACTAATCGCATCTAAACTAAATTATCTAGACTTTGTCACAGTAGATTTATGATACAAGCCTTCAAAGCCGAGATATTCGATGAACAAGTAGAGGTATGCATTTCCGAGCGTTCCAATTTTCAGCAGTTCTTCAGTCAGAAAAAAACACAACACGACCGCTAAACTCACTGAATGATTCTGAAAATTTCACGGAATATTCTCAACTAAATTTCGAAGACATTGTCAGGTGGGTTTTTCTATATTCTGCACCGTTTCCAAGGAAATTTAATTTGAAACGGGAAAATAGCAAAAAATCTACCACCTTACGGTACTGTCCTCAGCCCTTAATTCAAGAAGAATCGTGTTGGCTGAAACTACACTACCGATGCAGTCCGAAGCGACAGTTACACAAGACATCGATGCAGTTACACAAGACAATGTCAGACAATGTGTCCTGAAATGGTAATGAACGACCGAAAAATGAAGGTCTGAGAGCTATTAGATGCCACAAGGATTAGCACTGAGCGCTCACGTCATATTTTGAACGAGAAAAAAAATCCTGCTTCTGGGTACTGCATCTGAAGATTTCATAACAAAAACGCAAACGCGAGCTAACATCAGAAACGTGTTTGATCATTCTGATGCGGAATCGTGTAGATTTTTGAGATCAATTGAATACTGAATTTCTGATAATGATCTGGCTTCCGAATGCAAAATTATAAGGAGTTTGAAATCTCCAGTCGTCATTAAAATGATGATGAACGTAAAAACTTTTTTACAAACTGTTCTAACTTGTAGGTCTTGTGAGTTGATGGTCAACAAACTGATTTTGTTTATACCAGTTCCTGTATTTTGATTCCGGAAGTATCGGAACTGTGTAACTGATTTTCACAAACTGCCGTCATATTGTCTCATATGTTGCTATTAAATTTTTGGCCGAGCCCGTGAAAAGTGTTGAATGTGTTAAGGTTTGGTTGATAATTACGATGCAAAGTACGTAAATAATATTCAAAATTGATCCAAAATTACTCCATCGGTGATTGTGGGTTAGTTGCATCAACTTCTTACATTAACGGTAACTTACATTAACGGTAACTGGTCGTTATTACCTCTGCTTCAACTCACAAGGTTCTCGATTGCTAACCTTCTTGTAAAATTATCCAATGATGCTCAAGACTGTTTCATTCCAGATCGGAAAAAACCGGATCTAGAATCCATTTTTCAGCCGGTACTCTTCTCTGTTTTCGAGTTCATACACTCATTTGTGAAGAAAACGTGAGGTTTCTCGTCTGCAGGTGCACATCGCTTGTCAGACCAGAAATTTTCCAGCGAGCTTATCAGTAAAAACGAATTTAATTCAATTGAGGATACCTTCTCGAGTCGTGACAAAACAATTCATCTCAAAGAATCGTTCAGAATGTGATAGTTCTACTGGAAAAAATGGCTCTCCTGAACCGTTCATTTGTTCGTCAGAAATTTTGAATGTTTCTACAAAAACCGTACGAGAGCAAATAATTCTATTTCGTTGGTAACGAACACTTTAATGGTAATGTAGTTATGGTAATTTTTGACATGTAACTGAAGTAGAAGTCGTTAACTTTTTCCACGGAGCGGTTTCTTGAGTCGACCGAATAGGAAAAAGTCACTGGGGGTAAAATCAGGTGAATTCAGTGGTTGCTGAATGGTATTCGTTTCGTTTTTAGCCGAATGTTCACAAATAACGATGGCATTGCGTGACGGAAAAATTACAGATGGCTCTGATGGACATTCCGAAAACTGAATATAAAAATTGTTTCAAGGATTGGATCAAAAGTTCGCATAAGTGTGTTACCGTCAATGGGGAGTACTTTGAAGAGGATAAGGAGTGTATCGAAAATAAGTTATCCACAAATTTTTCTTTAAAATTATGATAAAAAACGATATTTTATTCAAACTAAAAATTGATCCTTTATTGTACGAGGTTAAACTTGAGCATAATAAAAAACCGGATGAAATTTAAGTTATTCCTTCACAAATTTTCGAACTTTTCATCGAGCGCTCTTCATCCAGTTTCGGACAAATGTTGCATCACATTTTTTGGACGCTTGAGCCCAAATTTTTGGAACTCCTGCATGTTACATTTCTGCATTTATAGTTCCGGTAGTGTCTAAAATGGTTGACTTCAAACCACAGGAACATATTGCTTGCCATACCAGTGTCTGTAGACCGAGCTTCTCCACTTGAATCGACCTGTCCGCATCGCTCATATCCTCCCCAACGACGACAGTAAAATATTGTGGTCCTGGAAGGGTTTTTGAGTCCTTTACATAGGTCTCATCGTCCATCAAAACACATACACCGGGACACTATAAAAGACACGAATACAATTTCCGGGCCCTTGTTGCTGCTCGTTTCTTCTGTTCTACACTTTGTTTCGAGATTTTATGCTTCTTGCAGGTCTTAAGGTGATTTCGCCTCTTGATACGCTGGATCATTCCGACACTCGTTCCAGCTTTTTTGGCCAAATCACGACATTTTGAAAACGCAGAATTCCAACCGCACAAACAAGTAAACAAACGAAAGCTGACAGCCAAACGCACAGCATACTGTGAACTGAGCATAATAAACCATCTCAAATATATGCGTACAACACAAATGTATGTGGATAGCTTATTTTCGATACACTTCTTAATATCGATTTTGATGAAAAATCTTGTATTTTTAATGTTGTGAATGAAGTCTGGGAACTTTTTGATCCAGGTAGTATAACATGACATGAAATTCATCGAAATAAAAAAAATACTGAAGGCGAACCGTTGCACTTGAACCGAGAATCATTGGATCACAAAGTACGCCCGTTAGTCGACTGAGCCACAGAAACAGACATCTCAATTGCTCAACCTTTCTTCATGAGAGTGGCAAAAATGGTTTAATCGACCACGTTGAGCTTGTGAGCTGAATAATTGTCTTCGTAACGGAGAAAAAAAGTTCTCCCAAATGACGCTTATTTGGTTCACCATTAACCCCAATTTTCTCGCAATAAAAAGTACGGGTGTGTAATGTCAGAGACATAACTGGATGTCGTGAATACGAATAAAACTGACACGATTTCTTTCTACTTTCGAATTCGATTATTATGGTTCTAAAAGGAACCGATTTGAAGAACTCTGAAATTAGGAACAAGATCAGAGTTCAAGAACTAAATTCAGAACTTATAACAGACTCAGAACTCAGTTGGATTTTCGTTCTAGAACTACAATTTCGAAACTGAAATCAGTTCCGGAATCATTTTCCAGAATCCAGTTCAGCACGCAGACTCTGAATTCTAAACCCATATTCCGGAACTAAGCTCTGAAATTTGAAGACGATTGTATAGAGTACAGTAACGTAAATTCCGCATAATTCTTTAGGAGTATTATTATGGTTCTAAAAAGAACCGAATAGAAGAAGTCTGGAATAAAGAACTGAACCCTGAGTTCAAGAACTAAATTTAGAACCAATAATTCTCAGAATCCAGTTTCAATTAGAGAACTGCAATTTCGAAACTCAAATCAGTTCCGGAATACAGTTCTTCCAGAATCCAGTTTCAGCACGCAGGCTCTGAATTCTAAACCTCTACTAAACTCACTTCTCGTTAGGACTACCGATAAGCAAATGAGAGTTGCGACCTGAGCGTTTGAGGTTTTAACCACGCAGAAGGTGCACTCTTCGTCGCTGCTGGTTAAAGGTTTAACTCCCACGACGTCTGCTTCCATCGAACGCACGAAAAGAAATGATCGATTTTCGACCACGGTTCCTCTTTTATACGCATTCAGTTGAAAATATGTGCCTGACTACCTCAAAATCGTCGTCCTTGCGCGAAAAACCCAAGCGAAAGTAAAGAGTTTTCCGCGTTGTTTTCAAAATTTTGAGAAAACTTAATTTTTGAGTTGTTTTTGGTTATCGCACAATGTTCAAAATATTATCCTAAATTCTTGATCATATTTTTTGATGAAATGGTGAAAGAATTATGTTGCTACCATTAATACAAGTCGAGATATTCACGATTAAGTTCTGCCCATTCTTCCATATGGCTAATTTTGAAAAGGCACCCCATAGAAAAGTAAGTCGTATTCACGACAATATACGAAACCGATCGGCATATGCTCAAGCTTTCGATCATGACACTGAAATCTGCTGGTGGCATCATCTGTTGTAGAACGCCTTAATCTTACTTTTGAATACAATAATACTTTCCAACTTTGTTTTTGTGAAATTGAAAATTTTAACTTCACTGTCTTACATGGCATTTGAGAATACAAGGAAGAAATGTAAAACTTCACTACAAAAGTTTAGGATGGGTTCCAGTAACATAATTAACATGAACCGACCAGTCAACAATAGGCTGATCGGACTAGATCTTAACAATTATGAGAGTTTACATGATCTCACTGCTAGGTTAAACAGAAAAAAAACAGTGTATTCTTCCTCCAACTCTCAAGCATCACTTTCTATCTTTTATTTTATGGGAACTCGACTACGATCATTGTTTTCTTAGTTTTTCGGAACACTGCGGAGAAAGTGCGCCTCGATTGTTGGCTCAATGAAAAACTGCTTGCACAATAGCGAAGAGCCACCATCATCATTTCCTCTTCTACCGAACGTGAACGCAAACAAAGGCCAACGTCGGTAATGTCATGAAAATCTTAGCACGAAGTAAGCCTATTTTCTATTACCCATCATTACTGGCCTGGCTAGCCCAAAAACCGTGACATGATGACTGCTGACGGCTGCTACTCCGGCTTTACCTGATGATGGCTAACCAAAGTTCATCAATCATTATACCGTTACTTTAAAATTTTCATTGCCGCCACTATGCCGCTATCAATCGTAATTTTTCTGTTATTGTTTCAATTTCCTCTGGCCGGTGCCGGCCAAATACCTGCCAAAATAAAACAAACCCCTCTGTAGCACTTTCCAATATGCAGGTTTCGCTTTCATTTGGATGCACCTCTCGGCGGCGGTAGACGAGATATTTATCAACCGATGCGGTTGTTTACACTTTCGGCAATGAATGACGACGCATCCCGCAAAGGTGCGCGCTTCCTAGCGTGCAGAAAACTACATGTTTTTTTAATGACAGCTACTTTGGCGTCCGATGCGATTTGTTGTTGAGCGGTTCATTGCCGTCATATGCGTCGGTAGACGTACCGGTTTTCGATGCGGCGTTTTATTTTTTTTTATACCGCACCTGTGATTAATTTACTCGAACATACTCCGATCCTTACCGAGAAGCTCAAGCTGAACAAAACAACACCAACAAAAAATAAAATAAAAACCCGTTTCTGTCATTCCCATGAGCAATTGGACCCGTATTTTTTCCTAATTAGCATAATATCTAACATTGCCACTTGTTGGTTTCTGCGCACTGTAATTGACTCTTTTAGGCTATGCTGTCTGCTGCATGATCGTGCAAACGCTCCTAGCTAGACTTTGACGGATACACTTTCAATGAACTCAGGTTCGGGCTGCTAGAGAACGAGTTTGTGAGTGTGCGCGCGTGTAGGAAAATGTTGATTGCTCAACCGATGCAGAATCTGTCCTGCCCCTTCACTTAACCGACGATGCGACCGGGTCCGCCGACTAGATTAAGACATTTCGATACCACGGACGGTCGAGCCCCGTTGCCAGATATGGAACGTGAGATTACGAAAGAATTCATCACACCTGGTTTTTTTTTCCTCGCGAAATGACTGTGGTCGTCGATGGTTTGTCGGAGAACGTGACTAAGGCTTCGGGGGAACCGTTTTGCTACTGTTTTGTGTTATATAGGAGTGGCACGGTGAAGTACGTAATGGGAACTGACTGGGAACCAAAACTGATAGGAACGTGGTATACAGTAAAAAATTTCCATTAGATTTGCCTGGACTGCAGTTGCTTCTACCAATGCTCGGTTAAAACGCATTGATTAATTTCCTAAGGGATTCGCAATATTAGCAATATTAGTGACTAATCCTCCTCTTCTAGGGTTAAGTTGTTCGCACCTTGGAATTAACACTACCCATCAATTTCTGTGCAACACCTGCGTCATCTTTCGTACAAATTTTCATACACTTTATCATCAACTCGGGGTCTTGTTTGAAAACTTTCCCTGTTTTTCAAAACTTTTCTCGTATAGTTTTTCCATTGGGCGAAGCTCTGGGGATGTTAGCGGATTTACTTTCTTTGGAACGAAAACATCAACGTTGGCCACCCCATCACCGGTTTCGCGAAACGGTAAGATGCCAAATTCGGCCAAAACAGAGAGTTACCATCTTAGGATCCGAGGAAAGGCTATTTTTCTCAGCCAGTTGGGAATAGGTACCGATACTACACTACGGCTGTCTAGGCTGCTCAGAAAGGGAAGTTGACATTGAAGGACAGTTAACCGGTTTGTATCAAGTTTCAGTAAGAAAACATGCACAAAAGTTTGGTTTTCCTGCAAGCACCGACCATAATGTTCTTAAATAACGTTTGATAACAGCCATGACGGCTGGATTCGGAACAAAAACGAATCTCAGGAACTACCAGAAGGAGCCGAACGACAAGCAAATATTTCAGAAGAGTCAAATTTTTCGGTACGAACAGTGAAAAAATTAAAATGTCTCCAATTTTCGTGAATTCTTCCAAGCAACGGCAACGCGTGAAGTCGTACAAGGTGAAAACTATACCGAACCGTAATGATAAATAGAATATGACGGCTAAAACCCGGACTCGCGAGTTGTATCGCGAATATTTGACCAAGTTTTTCTGTGTAATAATGGAAGATGAAACTTATGTGCTTGAAGACTTTAGGCAGCTTCTCGCAATTTCTTGTTATACAGCTATTGCAACGGAACGACGGAGAGAAACATTTCAAAACGAAGAGAAAGGCCTAGTTTCCCGAAAAAATATACGGTTTGGCAGGCAATATGCAGCTGTGGTCGAACAAGCCGTAGCTTCATCGATAAACAATGAAATATGCTGCCGTGAAGAATGCCAAAAAAGCGATTGTTGCCACGCAGGGAGCGTCATCCTCGCTATACTGGCCTGATTTGGTATTTTGACACTACGTCAAAGATGTTTTGGAATAGTGTAAAGCGAATGGAGCCCCCAGCTCACAGCCCGAAGTTGTGACCTATCGAGCGGTATTGGGTTCTCGTGCAGAGAGAATTCTCTCAATCTTGGATGACTAATAATGCACAATTAAATGAATAACGAATACGTGAATACGAATAAAATTGACATGATTTCTTCACACTTCCGAACATAGATAATCGCTCTTATTAGTTGATTGCAAGAGTAAAAAAATACAACAAACAATGTTATAGTAGTTTTTTTAGATTTACATTTTATCCGAGTTTTACAACTGTTGAGTACTTTTTGTCATCATTCATTTATCTATACCAGCACTGTAAACGATAGATGGAACTGGTTCCGAATCCAGGCTCAAAATTCTGGTTCGAAATTCATATAGAGAATTCTGTTCTAAAATTGTTAAACTGAACTCATTTTCAAAATCCAGAACTGCATTTTGAACTTGAATTCCGAACTTGAGTAAAGTAACAGGAATAAGTTCCAAAAACTAGTTTCAGAATCCAAGTTCTGAAGTTAGTTCCACC
Source organism: Malaya genurostris (assembly GCF_030247185.1). NCBI lineage: Eukaryota > Metazoa > Arthropoda > Insecta > Diptera > Culicidae > Malaya > Malaya genurostris. The sequence continues at coordinate 152,295,052 of NC_080570.1, forward strand.
ATGCAGGTTCTGTATTATGGAAATGAATTCTGAAACTGAGTTTATGATTTAAATTCTTAATTTGTGATTAAAATTGAAATGAACCGGGATTCTGCAATTGAAGTCTGATTCAGAAGTCAGTTCCAAAATTTAGACTTAAAGTTCAGATCTAACATCTAACAGTTCGGCTGAAAAGTTCGTATCGTTTAAGAAACACACATTTTTTTGCCAAAATTCGTTTTTATTATTCAACATAATTGCCATCAGAGGCGATACAGCGATTATAGCGATCTTCCAACTTTTCGATACCATTTTTGTAGTACGATTTGTCCTTTGCCTCAAAATAGGCCTCAGTTTCAGCGATTACCTCTTCATTGCTTCTAAATTTTTTTACCAGCGAGCATTCTCTTGAGGTCTGAGAACAGGAAAAAGTCACTGGGGGCCAAATCTGGAGAATACGGTAGATGAGGGAGCAATTCGAAGCCCAATTCGTTCAATTTCAGCATGGTTTTCATCGACTTGTGACACGGTGCATTGTCTTGATGAAACAAAACTTTTTTCTTCTTCAAATGAGGCCGTTTTTTTTCAAATTTCGTCCTTCAATCCCAAAATACAGACGCCATAACCTTACCGCCCGATTGTTGAGTCTTTCCACGCTTTGGGTTCGGTTCATCGCGTGCAGTCCACTCAGCTGACTGTCGATTGGATTCCGGAGTGAAGTGATGGAGCCATGTTTCGTCCATTGTTATATATCGACGAAAAAAATCGGTTTTATTTCGATATAACAGCTCCAAACACTGCTCAGAATCATCAATTCGTTGTTGTTTTTGATCGATTGTGAGCTCACGCGGCACCCATTTTGCACAAAGCTTTCTCATATCCAAATATTCGTGAATAATATGTCCAACACGTTCCTTTGATATCTTTAGGGTGTCAGCTATCTCGATCAACATCACTTTACGGTCATTGAAAATCACTTTGTGGATTTTTTTCACGTTTTCATCGGTAACAGCCTCTTTTGGACGTCCACTGCGTTCATCGTCTTCGGTGCTCATATGACCAGTACGAAATTTTGCAAACCACTTACGAATTGTTGCTTCGCCCGGTGCAGAGTCCGGATAACACTCATCAAGCCATTTTTTGGTATAGGCGGCACTTTTTTTCCTCAAAAAGTAGTGTTTCATCAACACACGTGTTGGAGAGGGAATTTTCGGCTTCTTTTAAGCTAATCCACGCGTGTAGTGCGTTGACAAATGCTAAAAGCTAATAACATTTTTTATTAGAATTCAATGGTTTTGATAACATGTGCTTAACTTACATCTGTTAACCTTCAATAGTTCAACCACCTCCAACAATACTACTAACGATAAGAATAACGCGAAATCTATCAGAAATAAAATTTGAGAAAGTTTCACATTCAGTCAATTCAACCGTGAGTATTACTTACTGCTACCAATCGCGATAACTTATAAACATATCAATAAATTCACTTCTGAAACCTTAACTAAAACCTCCATGCGTTCTTACGGTCTTGTACCACACTCGCATGATTTGCAATCGGTCGTTTTGCAGCAGCCAGCCATCTTACACGTCGCTGTCATTTGGCAGGGTTGCCTGTAATTGTGAAGTCAGTGAACCAGTGAGGTCAGATTTATTCACCGGAACATTCCCCGGGCCGTAACACTGGTCCAGGTCCTCAGGATCAGTTTTACCAGAGTTCACCTCCAGCACCGCCAATTTCGCCACCGGTCGTCGAAGAACGCCAGACGAAGTCTGCACCCACGCTTGACGCACGCGTCCATCGTGTCCTCGTTGGACCTCCAGAATCTTTCCACGTGTCCACCCGTTGCGGCGTCCGTCGTCAACGATGATTACTAAGTCACCTTTCTTAACCGGCTTTACCTCTCCGAACCATTTCGTCCTTTTGGCAATAACGGGCAGATACTCGCGTATCCAGCGACCCCAAAACAGGTCCACCAAGCGGCGACTTCGATCCCAATCACTCCGACATACGCTATCCGACTCAACCAGTCTCCTCGGCGGCTGTGCCACCCCGCTGGAACTACTAAGAAGGAAGTGGTTGGGGGTTAGGGCTTCTTGATTAGCCTTGTCCAACGGAAGAAACGTTAGAGGCCTAGAGTTAACGATACCTTCCGCCTCTACCAGTGCTGTACCGAATATCTCTTCCGTAGGGAGCTTCGTAGTTGACATTGCGTAGAAAGCCGATTTGACGGAGCGCACCATCCTTTCCCAGGCGCCGCCCATGTGCGGAGCAGACGGTGGTACAAACATCCATTTCGTAGTAGCATTCGTGGAAGTCTCGGCTAAAGATGCGTTCATGACTTTGATTTCGTCTCGGAGTTCGTTGCTTGCACCCACAAAGTTCGTCGCATTATCGCTATAGATTTCGGAAGGAGAGCCTCGTCTGGCCACGAACCGGCGAATCGCCATCTTGCAGGATTCCGTCGACAATGAATGCACGACTTCTAAGTGCACTGCGCGGATAGATAGGCACGTGAATAACGCTACCCAACGTTTCACATTGCATCGTCTCAGTCGAATGGTTATGGGGCCAAAATAGTCCAGACCCGTGAACGAAAATGGTCGGAAGAAGGCTCCAAGTCTGGCTCTCGGCAGCGGGCTCATCCGGGGTACCCTGGGGACAGCATTACGGATTTTACATTCAGCACACTTTCCGGTTACACTCCGAACTACGGTGCGCAGGTAAGAGACATGGAAGCGTTGCCTCAATTCGTTGATGACCGTTTCTCTGCTTCCATGCAGGAATTTACGATGATACCACATGACGATGAGGCTTGTAACATGGTGATTTCGAGGAAGTATGATAGGGTTCCTAGTATCGTACGACGCAAACGCCGCCAAGCTTATTCGGCTTTCCATGCGCATAATTCCCTTTTCGTCCAGGAACGGAGAGAGTCTGTAGAGTTTACTGCCACCGCCTAATTTAATACCTTTTTTCACAGTGTCAAGCTTCGAAAGTAAGACCACCTCCTTCAAGTAAACCTCTTTCTGGATGGCACGAAATATCCACGTTTCCGCCATTTCCAATTCTTCTCTCGACAGTGGTCCGTGTGTAGCAGGAACCCGCCGTATCTTCGCTTTCAGATTCCCAAGGAATCGACCGACATATCCGATAGCTCGGGTGAGACGTTGCCATTTCGAAAATCTTTCCCAGTCGAACACCGAACGAACCACTTCGTGCTCGATTACCAGGTTAGGGCGCTGCTCCTCTATCGTATCGTAGTTTACACCCTGAGATGACGGCCAGTACGCCTCATCCATATGCAAAAGCTCAGGTTCTCCAAACCAACGGCCGTTTGGATTCAAATCGGGTTGCCCCTTCCACTTCGTAGCATCGTCTGAAGCGTTCAAATCCGACGGAAGCCAATGCCATTCAGCTCTACTCGTTTTCTCCAAGATCTCCCCGATACGGAAAGCGACGTATTGCGTATATCTGCGCTGATCAGAATTGATCCAGCCCATAACGGTTTTCGAATCAGTCCACATATACCTCTTCGCGATTGGTAGAGTATGAGTGTTACAGATGTCCTCCATTACTCGCGCTCCTAGCAGTGCTGCTTGAAGTTCCAGTCGCGGTACCGACGTCAATTTGAGTGGGGCTACCTTCGCCTTCGCGCATATTAATGCGCACTGCAGTTGTCCCGCTACTTCGGCCCGCAGATAGGCTACGCAGGCAAACGCAACCAAGCTTGCATCAACGAATACATGTAGTTGTATATTCTCGACTGCCGATAAAGGCTGTTCTGGAAAGTAACAGCGCGAAACTCGTACCGTCTCAAGCGAAGGAAAAAGTTCAACCCACCGGTCCCACCGTGGTTTCAACTCGATCGAAATTTTTTCGTCCCAGTCTGTCTTGCTTCGCCAAACATCCTGGAGAAGGATCTTCCCGTGAATCGTAAAATGAGAAAGAAATCCTAGAGGGTCATATAGACTCATCACCGTTCTTAGCAGCTCTCTCTTGGTGGGCCAGGCAGGTACTACCGTAAAGTTGGACGCGTACGTAAATGCGTCTTCCTGTGGTATCCAAAGCACGCCAAGCACGCGCTCCGAACATAGGCCAGTTCCCGTCAAGAACTCTTTAACTTCTGCTGTCTTCGTCTCACCGAGCTTACTCAAAACCTTTTCCGAGTTAGACATCCATCCACGAATGACAAACCCACCTCTAGAGTGCACGAAAGTAACTTCTCTCGCCCTACGAATTGCTTCCTCTTCAGTATCCACGCTGTCCAGATAATCATCGACGTAGTGCTTACGTATGATCGCGTCGGCTGCTTCAGGATATCGATCTGCATATTCCGTAGCATTCAAATTCTTAACGAATTGCGCCGAACATGGCGAGCTCGCGGACCCGAACGTGGCTACATTCATGAAGTACACTTGAGGATTCTGATTAGGGTCATCTCTCAGCAATATACGTTGGGCATCTCGATCCTCCTTTCGCACGAGCATCTGGTGAAACATTTCTTTCACGTCGGCACAGATAGCTATTCTTTTTTCACGAAATCCAGTGAGTACTCCCTTCAACGGTACGAGCAGGTCCGGTCCCTTAATCAGCATCGTGTTCAAGCTCACACCGTCAACTTTCGCAGCAGCATCGCAGAAAATACGTATTTTTCCTGGCTTCTTGGGGTTCGTGGTGACGCCCAATGGTAAATACCAGACCTTTCGCGGATCGGATGCGGCAAGTTCTTCTTCCGTAGCCTTTTGTATATATCCTTTTGCTTTATATTCCTCTATCTGTCGTAGTACACTACCACCTATATCGGCATCCGCCTTGATACGCCTTTCGAGGCATTCTAGCCGCCGTATGGCCATGAAGTAACTGTCGGGAAACTCGAACTCGTCAAATTTCCACAATAATCCAATTTCAAATCGTAAGCCAACACGCTGAGTGGTTGATTGCAAAATCTGCTTTGCCCGTTGATTCTCTTCGGTATCGATGCTTTGTGGTATAGAAACTCCCATATTTTCCAACGAAAAATACTGTTTTACCAGTTCATGTAAATCGTCCTCTTCTCTTACACATTTGCACAGGTGCATGTTGAAACTCCGTTCGTTCCCCATCGTCAATATGGGCCCATGGATCGCCCATCCCAATCTCGTTTTGGTAGCTATGGGTTCATCCACCTGTCGTTCACGCCTCTTCAAGGTAACACTCAAATGCGCATTGTCGTTACCAATCAAAATCTTTGGAACGGCATCCCGGTAATCCGGAATAGGCAGACCTGCCAAGTATGGGTAGAGCTTCACCAATTCGTCATAGCGGAGAGTCTGTGTCGGCAATCCTAGATCCTTAACCGTGCGAACATCAGAGAGTACAAACTTCTTCTCTTGGGAGATACCGGAAATATCTAACCTCACTCGCTTAGAATGTTCTTCCGACCGAGTCACGTTGCCCGTCCAGGACAGACACAAGCTTTCAGATTTGCCATTCACACCGAGAGAATCAGCAATAGATTCATCAATCAGCGTTATCGACGAGCCATCGTCTAGGAAAGCGAAAGTAGTAATCGAACGTTTCTCCCCATGGAGTGTGACTGGCACAACGCGGAAAAGAGACCCCCTCCCAGTAGCGTGATGGTTTTGCACCGCCGTGTCTCTGGCTGATGACGGATTACTTCTTTTCGGATCAGTATGCAGCAACGGATGATGCCTGTACGAGCAACCTCCTATTTCACATCGACTCTTCGACTTACACGGTCGCCTTCCATGCGAGAATAAACAGGTACGACAGAGTGATAACTTCTGGACCAATTTCCATCGGTTATCAACGTCCAGTTTCCGGAAAGCAATACAATCTCGCACTTTATGCCATGCTTCTTGACAAACGAGACATCGTTTATCCAAAGAACTACTCTCAACTGGCTGGGATAGCTTCGATATGTCCGTCGAATGTGGATTACAGAAGTTTTTCCCTTTCGATTTGTCGTGCTTCGGATGATTTGCCCTCATATCTACCGTCAGCGTGACCTCGTTGGCCGCAGATACCAAAGTTGACATATAAGTCGCAAACGTTCGAAGATCAGCTCCGGGTTGTTGACGCTTAACCATTGCCCATTCAAGCTTGAGATTCGCCGGCAGTTTGTCCACCAGCTCATAAAGTAGTGTAGGATTGTTCAAATGCGCTTCCTGATGACTCGCGAGCAGATGATCGCAAAGATTTTGTACAGCTATTCCGTACCCTATAAGTGTCTCGAGTTTCTCTGGTCGCGGAGTTGGAACTTCTCTCACTTTCTTAAGCAAAGCATACACTAGAATTTCAGGTCTGCCATAAAGAGTTTGCAAAACCGATATGACCTGTGGCACGGAATCCGGAATCAACAATTTGCTTCGTACCGCTTCCAACGCGGCACCACGCAGACACCGTTGGAGTCGCATTAAATTTTCCGTGTGAGTAAATCCACATGCACTTGTGGAATTGTTAAACGAACTTATAAATAACGGCCATTCTTCCGGATCACCTGAGAACAGCGGAAGTTCCTTTGACATCACCTGGCGTGCTGCCAGTTGTAGCGAAGTGGGCTCGACTTGAGTAACTGGCGATAAGTTAAGAGAGGGATATTGTATTCCCGGCTGTGATGGGTCATGCACTGGTAACGCAGAAGATAATAAATGAGTTCGATCGAGTGGGTGTACATTATTTGAAAACTGTTGATCGAATCTTTCATACGAATTACTATTGCTGCACTGATTACCTCCCTGCAGAGGTACTGCACTACCTGGCAAAACATTGCCTCCTGCCGATGTTTTACCATCACAGTTGCCTTGGGACCTATCGTTCGAGCTGTTAATTACACCTCCTACTTGCGAAATCCCGAAGGGATACGGTTGGGATATTTGATTATTAAATCCATAGAATTTCCGATCAAACGGATACACATGAGTGCGAAACTGACGGTAGAACGCATCATACGAATTACGATTGCTACATTGATTACCTCCCTGTAGGGGTACAGCACTACTAGGCACGAAATTGCCTCCTATCGGTGCTTTATTTCCAGCACTGCCTTGGGGCCTAACGTTTATACTATTAATTACACCTCCTACCTGAGATGTCCCGTATGGATACTGTCGCGGCATTTGATTTTTCATACCGCTGATACCATTATTGCGAACCCACGGCTGGCTCCATTGAAATGCTGGATCCACCGGAACGATAGAAGTGGACACCGTACACGGAACTTGTAACGGGATCTCTGGGACGACCGTCGCATTCGCACGGCTGGTTGTTACAAATGTTGTTACTTGCGCAGACGAGAATGCTGTACACGACGGGGTTTCCTGCACGGCAGCTGTCGCAGTTGTCGTCGAAGGGAAAGCTGTCTCCTGAGTGGCTAAGGTAGAATTCACCAAACCCTCTAGATGTCGCTTACGCCATTGATTGACCTTGCTGTCGCTGCTCTGAACGGATTTCCGACTTTTCTGATCATCGCCTTCTTCTTCGCAATCGTCTTCCATCGCTTGAAATTTCTCCCGCAGGTATACTGAATCGATTTCCAGCTGTTTTTTCTCGAGATCGATTTCCTTCAACAGCTTTTCCGCCTCGTGACGTTTCCGCTGCTCCACTAGTTCGAGATTCAATTGTCGCTTTTTGAGTTCTGCTTCTTCCTGAAGTTTCTGCAGACGAAATTTAGTTCTCGCTCGGATACTGCTAGCAGATGCGCCTGCCTCTGAACCGGCAGCGCTCGTCGATTTTCGCGGATCTTGTGTGGGTTCCTTTTCAGTAAAGATGCACTTCCGACAGAGAAAGTCTTTCTCACTAACGCTTTCCCCTACGCCGACGCACTCAAAGTGCCACCAACTTCCGCACTTATCACAAGCGACCATCCTACTGTTGTCGGATTCCCCACACGCCGGGCAGCTACTTTGGTTTTCATCTGACATCTTCCAATTGTGCAGATCTTTCAGTTTGTTGGAGAGGGAATTTTCGGCTTCTTTTAAGCTAATCCACGCGTGTAGTGCGTTGACAAATGCTAAAAGCTAATAACATTTTTTATTAGAATTCAATGGTTTTGATAACATGTGCTTAACTTACATCTGTTAACCTTCAATAGTTCAACCACCTCCAACAATACTACTAACGATAAGAATAACGCGAAATCTATCAGAAATAAAATTTGAGAAAGTTTCACATTCAGTCAATTCAACCGTGAGTATTACTTACTGCTACCAATCGCGATAACTTATAAACATATCAATAAATTCACTTCTGAAACCTTAACTAAAACCTCCATGCGTTCTTACGGTCTTGTACCACACTCGCATGATTTGCAATCGGTCGTTTTGCAGCAGCCAGCCATCTTACACGTCGCTGTCATTTGGCAGGGTTGCCTGTAATTGTGAAGTCAGTGAACCAGTGAGGTCAGATTTATTCACCGGAACAACACGAAATTCCTTTTTTTCCATTTTTTTCACAATAAAAAAAGTAGCTTCACTCAAAATGCAATATCTCACAAACCAATAATCAGACAGCTGTCAAATTCATACACGTATCTTTTGAAGGTTGGTACTAACTGAAAATGGTATGGATTTAATTCTAGTGGCGCCCTCTCATAGAAACGATACGAACTTTTCAGCCGATCTGTTATTTCCAAACTCCCGATCTAAAATTCATGTCCTGAATTTCGTTCCGGAGTACTGAAATTAAAATCCTAAATCAGAATTCTAGTCAAGAAATTAGTTCCAGAATTAGGATTCAATTTCGGAGTAGTACACACTTCAAAAATACCCTGTAATTTCTTCTCAGATGCACATTGTGTCTAAAATTTCATGACATGAAGTTCATTAAAATAAAAAAAACTATATAATGATTGCGACCGCCGCGACTTGAACCGAGAATCATTGAATCACAAAATTCCTCCGTTAATTGACTGAGCCACAGAAGCACACACCTGTTTGGTTGGTAAAATGTGCATTTAAATACAACCAGTCGCACATGCTAGCCGAATGCACAATACAGTCGATAGCAGTGAAAGTAATGCTAATCCAACAGGCATTCCAAATCTTATTATAATCATATAATCTAGTTAAGGTCGTGGATATCCTAGAATTTTCTGGAAAATCACTGTATGAATGCGTGACTGGTGACTTTTGTATGACTTTTGTGTGCGGTATATGCTTGTAGAACTATATTCAGTAAATTAACATACAGTGATGTCCATCCAAAACTTCCTTGGAATATAGACCTTAAGGTGTACTAACGTAACCGATGACATCACTGAGTTTCTTTTTAGTGATCCATACTCGTGATATCACATTCAATTCATGGGATCATTGTGATGAATTATGAAGAAGTGGTTGTTCATCCAAAAACTACCTGGAGTATAGGGCTTAAGATCTACCAGCAAAACAAACTGCAATAACGAACTTATTGATCACGGTCTATACTCGTGACTCCACTTACAGTTAGGAGGTTTATTGTAGATTCCTCGGATCACCCAAAAACTACCTGGAGCTCCTGGAGCTTTGAGATCTACCAGCACAAGGAACTACGTTAATGAACTTTTTGTTCTCGGCGCATACTCGAGATACCACAGGCAATTAATAGGCCTATTGCGAATGAGCTACACCATCCAAAAACTACCTGCAGTTCAGACCGTAGGATCTACCAGAATAACAAAAATGCAAACGTAATCTTCACACTCCATACTCGCGATTCACTGAAGTCCTTGGATGACTGAAAGTATTCCTGAAACAAATCAGAATAGATAAGTAGCTCCATGACTATGAGCGGCATTGAAAAAATATACATAAGCTGCTGATTGCTGATGTAGATCTCAAGACCTGTTTTCACTGAAGTTCTTGGACTACTGAGAACATACCTTGAACAGTTATAAATTACCAAGTAAGCAATGTGTAACTTTGAAAACATGAATAGCAAACAAAAACTAGACATGAACAGCTGTTGTATTTTTTGCTGTAGTGTAGACTGCAAAGTGGAAATTCTGAGGACAATATTCCAAGCAGTTCCTGGATCTAGGAATATCTCTTATGAATTTCCATAGTCGCAGAATATACATAGATGCTCGTAGATACTTTTCCGTATGAACGTAGTTAGTTTTTATTATGTTTTGTATACTGAAATCAAATGGAGTTGAAACAACCTTTTCTTTACGCGAAAAATTTTAAATAACGCGATATTTCATTTAATTTACTCACCACTTTGCGTGTAAATTGATGTTCCAGTGTATGAGGGAGACACATTCGTGCATGTTGTCTAAGACGGTCAATTTAGTCATTAAATTTATAGCCAAATTGTTGCTATTATTGATTTTCTCATTTGTAGCGAAATTGTTGATTCTTTGTTAAAGACTGAAATATTTGACACGATGACAATACTTCACCTTGCTGATTCCAACTATGCATCATTATATAAAGGTACTTAATAATATTCAAATCTTCTTTTTCAAATATTAATTCGTATATCAATTATCATAGATATAAACCAAAGATTGTTTCGAACAAACGAAAACTTGTGCTTTGTGGAATGATAGTCCAAATAGAATACTGTACAACCGGAGTTCCTCAAGGAAATCACCTTGGGCCGTTGGTATTTTAACTTTATCTCAAAGATCAAGAACTTCCGATCGAATGTAAGAAACTACCGTTCGCCGATGACTTCAAATTATTTCATATCATCAACTCAGCTGACACGGAATTCCTACAAGAGCAGTTGAATTTTAATTTGGCTAATTAGTGTAATTTTAACAGAATGGTTTTGAACGTAAATTAAGGTTCCAGTGTAAAAGGTACTATTAATCTTTTAGTGAACCTCAGCCCTCAATAATTTTATTGAACTTTAGAACGGTTAAAAATTTGGGAATTGTGTTTCGATAGTTCCATTGCGCGGTGGCTCATTCGGCTCCCATCTTTGTAAGGGTAACGAACAGAGACCACCGCCAGAAGACAATGCCCCAGTCTCGCCTTTGTGTTCGTCTATGGCAGGTGCAGATGAAAAGCATTCGCTATGGTGAATGATTTTCTCACAAGAATTTCATTGTCAGCTATCGACAGTAAAGGGGGCTTTCAGGTTTCCACGAATGACTCATTTCCTTCGGGAAAAGTCCAGAGCTGCTAAGTCAAACCTAACACCAGTGCCAAAGAAACCGCAACCGTGCCGCGTTCGTTCCGCATGCGGTCACATTACCTTTTAAGCTTATTAGAGAAGAAAAGTTAGCCTTGCTTTTGAACGAAATGAAGGTAGCTGGGGAAAAGGGTTACCCTTTCCGGGGTCATTTGTCTATTCCGTACGCAAATGACGCATCGATCGGGTAAGTGATTGTCATGTCCAATGGTTCAAGAACGTGACTGACTGACTGGTGATAAACACATTTGTCTAAGCGCGACCAGGTCCGGACACGGAAACGTGCCCATCTTGGTGTGGTTGGTTTCGTTTCGTTTCTTGAGTTCCGTGCAGAAAGCTGCACAACGAACATGATTTTATTCATAGTTTATGACGATGCGATTTCCAGGGACGTATTCTCGGTCAGACTCGTGGATCAACGCCGTATATAACCCCGTCCGGAAAGCCTTCTCATTTGGATCGCGATGAAAATTATCGGTAATTACCCCAACCGACGGAGATCAGTAGAGCAATCGGTCGAGAGTTACAACGTCCGTGCAAGGGATTACGTAATCGACAGCATAATCGAGTGGCTCGCAACCGAAGAAGTCGGTGAAGCTGAACAATTCACAAGTAGGTTTTCACGCTGAAACTTCTCCGGTAGAAGCCGCAGAAGAAAAAAAATCGACCGTTTCGACTCATCATAATTCATCCTGTTTTCCAGTGGGCAGTAAATCGTGGGGCCGGTTCAAGTGCAATAACTGCGCACCGTCCATCACGCGGCCGAATGCAGAATGATTTTACATGCCATTGCCGACATTGCTGACATTAGTTTTGCACATATTTCGAACCTGGTCGAACAAAACCATGCAAAACTTCCATTAGGAAAGCAAGCTGTTTGGACACCTCCCCGGGCTCAGGCTCAGGTTTAGGTTTAGGTTTTCAGGTGTTGTTGATTCGCAACTCGCGTAAAGCAAGCGCAAGTTTCGCCCCAAGCACACGGTTGTGAATTTCAAACAGCTTGCAGCCAATTCAAGCCATTTTGCTGTGTAAAAATATCGCACGCTTGGGCTCCGGTTTTCCGTTTTTGGTATGCCCGCAAGCATCGATAGAAACGCGGCGGTTTTATTTTACCCGTAGCCGCCGTAGTCACCATCGAGAAAAGATCAAGGCCAGCATCGCTTTGGCTGCATTCGAATGTTAATCGATTGAACTATTCTGAAACCCATAAAAAAAGTTCGCTTTGAATATCCTTTCTAACTAGGATTAGGAGGGTTCGGACAATCTCCCCGGTCAATGACCCGTCGTCCGGGTTCGAAAGTTCTACTACTCCGGCAAAAATTTGAACGCAAAACAAAACAAAACTCGACGATCTATTTCACATATCGGTTACAACAAGATTTGCGATGCGTTTTTTTTTTGCAACAACTTGTCTTAATTCCTTGCAACTACTCTAGACATTGCAGCAGTACCAGCAACGGTACGATCCACGGTAAGTGTGCCGTTTAGTAAAAAAAAAACAATCTACGGCCCCGGTGAAGTCTGTCCGTTCGTCTGTCTGCCTGTCTATTGGACTGTTGCTGCTGCTGCTAAGTAGGTATCTATTTCGTCATTCGCAATCGTTCATGCCTTTGGCTTCTCCTTAGCTAGCTAGCGACGGAAATACAAACCACGGCGCATAAATATTATGTCGAGCGTATAATAGTAATAATGCGACCACATTAGTTAGTTTTTTTGTTGTTGTTGCTTCGCTCCTTTTCCTCGACCGAACCGACCAGGCAGGCAGGGCCCCATTGTGCAAACAAAGAGAGAGAGAGAGAAAACTTTTCATGTAGTCTGGGGTACAACACAGTCTGAAGTTTTTTTCTTCAATCTGTCTGTTTATGCGACTATCCTAAGCAGTCTTGCGAAAGCTAGAGTTGTATCCTGTGAAAATGTAGGAAAATAATTTCATAAGTTCGATCAACAATTCAGAGTCAGGTTAGTGATCTACCGAAAAAAAAGACTCGAATTAACCTATGATGATTTGGCGAGTTCATTTTTGACGAATTCGAAAATTCTGCGGGGTGTCTTTCCATCAATCGAAAAAAAAATATCTTCATTTGTTTGACGTTTCGTTTTTGGCTCATCAGTTTATGTTCAACTGCTAATGCCACCTCGCGGTTCAACATAAACCGGTAAACAAACGTAAGATAAATGCTTCTTACAAACCACTCATTTGCACCTACCAGTAATCAGACCCTGTCAGTTTGAAGCGAAATCAATCTTCAGCTCAGCAACGCCATCGCACGGCATCACATTCAACATATCATGTCAATTGTATGGGTGCGCAGTGCTGCTAGTTTGGCGCGTACGACTTTGACACTTCGTTTTCCTACTTCTGCGTACAAGATTCGGTGCGGACTCGCAATGCTCGCTGAAAAGGATGTTGCCAATGATTTATTCGGGAAATGTGAGAACTGGATGTTCTGTTAATATGATGTCTTTGCAGGTATGCTCATTGATTGTAAGTACACTAGAACCTCAACTTACGCGCAAAGTCAGGGGTGTGTAAATTAAATAAAACAACTCGTTCTTTCAAATTTTGCGCCTAGAAAAAAGTTTTTTTTCGACTCCATTCAATTTTAGTGTAAATAACACAAAAAAATCTAACGTTACGTCCATACGCAAAAGCATCTAGGATCATTTGAGTATATTCTGAGACTACGGAAATCCGTAAGAGATATTCCATGATCCAAGAACTACTTGGAATATAATTCTTAGAGTTTCCACAGCAAAAATTACAACGGTGACTGTCTATTTTTTTTGCTGTTCACATTTTCAGAGTTACACATTGCTCACTTGTTAATTTATAACTGTTTAAGGTACATTTCTCAGTAGTCCAAGGAAACAGGTCTTAGGATCTTCACGAGCAACCCGCAGCCTTTGTAAAATTTTTCAATACTGCTCATAGTCATGGATTGCTTACTTGTCTATTCTGATCTGTTTCAGGAATATTTTCAGTCATCCAAGGACTTCAGTGAATCGCGAGAATGGATTGTGAAGATTAAGTTCGTTAGTAGTTCGTTATTGGATGGCATAGTTCATTCACAATAGGCCTATTAATTGCATGTGGTATCTCGAGTATGGGCCGAGGACAAAAAGTTCATTAACGCAGTTCCTTGTGCTGGTAGTTCTTAAAGCCGGATCTCTAGGTAGTGTTTGGGTGACCCAGATCATCTACAATAAACCTCCTAACTGTAAGTGGAATCACGAGTATAGACCGTGATCAATAAGGTCGTTATTGCAGTTTGCTATGCGGGTAGATCTAAAGACCTGAACTCCAGGTAGTTTTTTAAAGACCTACAATAACCACAATAAGCAAATCAGCAAATGACGAACATGAACCGTCTACAAGGATCTTGATAGTTCAATTGGTTACGCTGGTAGATCTCAAGGCATATAGTTTTTGGATGAACTATTACTACCTCATAACTCATCATAATGATCCAATTGATTGAATGTGTTACCACGAGTATGGACCACAGAAAAAGAAGCTCACTAATGTCATCGGTTACGTTGGTAGACCTCAAGGCCTATTTCTCAAGGAGGTTTTGGATGGATAAGAACTTCTACTGTATGTCAATTTGCTGAATATACGGAACTCAAAAGTTATACAAAAGCCATCAGTCACGCATTCATACACTGATTTCTTGTTTCCAGAGAATTTTTGGATGCCCACGATCTTAACTAGATTATATGAAACCAAACAATACCGAAATGTACATTTCAATTCACTGGAGCATGTTGGATTGTTTTGTATACGTGAAAATAAAAATTTCCTTCACTATGCAAAAACTTATTCTACGAGATCATCGCGTAAATTAAATAAAACAAAGCGTTATTTCAAGTAAAACGCGCACGAAAAGCAAATTAAGTTCGCGTAAATTGAGGTTTTAGTGTATATTTATTCGGGCAGGACCAACCAAGTTTTTAGCCATTAGGGTCTGTACAGAGTTCTTTGCAATCGATTTCGCTGCTTTTGTCAAAGATTTTCGAATTCTTTCTATAATTGTATAGGTCGCAATTCCGGGCAGTTAGGTAGATTCGGCTCATTCGATTCAACATGGGCTCCTTTCGCTTCACACCATTCCAAAACATCTTTGACGTAGTGACAAAATGCTAAATTAGGCCAGAATAGCGAGTCATCCTCGCTCCCTGTGTGGCAACAATCGCTTCTTAGGGCATTTTTCACGGTAGCATATTTCCTTGTTTAGCATCCCGATAGTGATGATGCTTTGGCTTGCTCTACCACAGCTGCATATTGCCTGCCAAACCAAATATTTTTTGGGAAACCTGGCCTTTTTCTCCGTCCTAAAATGCTCCCTTCATATGCCGTTTCGTTGCATTGGCAGTATTAAAAAACATTTCGGGAATCTATCTAAAATCTTCAAACACTTAAGTTTCGGCATCCATTATCACGCAGAAAAATTTAGTCAAATATTTGCGATACAACTTACGACCCGTCACATTCAGTTTATCATTTCGGTTCGGTACAGTTTTCAAATTGAACGGCTTAATGCCTTGATGGTGCTTGAAACTATGCACAAAAGTTGGAGACATTTTTACTTTTCTAGCCACAGTCACAGATCTGGTCTCTTCTGAAATATTTGCTTCATTTTCGCGTCCTTCTGGTGGTTCCTGAGATCCGTTTTCTCATCCTTCCTGGATGTTGTCGAACGTGCATCGAAGGATTTACGAACGCTATGGACAGTACTCACAGCAAAACCAAGCTTTTATGCAAGTTTTATTACTGACAGATTCGGATGTTCATTGCTTTTCGCACCACAGCTTCTAGTATCACCAAAACTTGATTTTACACAATGCATATTTCACGCATATTGATGAAGTATTGCCAGAATTATAAATAGTTCGGGGTGTCCAGACATTGTCGCGAACAAGCCTTTGATCCACTGGGTTCCAGCTTCCATGTCGTGAAAGGTGACAAATACTGGAGTTTTTCCTTTCGATTTCGACAACCAAAATCTTTCAATGTTTCAAATCAGGAGACTCTTTTTACTGAACTATCACTCGATTTAACGAACAATTTTTGTTTCAATGTGTATTCTTAATTTTTCGCAAGAATTCTTTCTCATCTATCGTTTGATCTAGCAAAATTCTTTTTCTCACTTTATGTTATTCCTCGTCTTTCAAGACTTTACATAACTCACTTGTTTCTTCTGTAGAAGCCGTTTTCAATTGGTAAAGTTTGTAGTAGCCCTTGCTAATTCTGTGATAGCATTTAACAATTATCTATAAAACAAATTACTTTTTTGAGCGGTTATTGGAATGAACTAGATCGATTCAAAATGAAAAAAAAATCAATGATAGTTTATTACTCCATATAGTGGAATTAAATGGAATAATTTTTTTTCTTTTTGAATCAAATTACCTATAAGTTTATGCAAAGTACCTGTAAATTCAATTTTAATAAATTAACTAATTTTTCAACGCGTAACATACTAAGTCGTGCGTGAACACGAATACCATCACTGAAATGTATACTGACTATTATCCTTCTCCCATGATAATTGTGGCCAGAAAGCCTTCACTTAGTTTTGTTCTTTCGGCAAGGATGGCATTTATCGTATCAAAAAACGCTCACTGGCAACTCTTCTGCGATTGAATCAGTGCCATTAAAGAGAGACGAATATCATCGCAACAACAAAAACCCGGCATGGCTCATTTAACATAGAATCGACACCAGTGCGAGAGCGAATTTCTCTCGATGACATTTCTGAGAATCAAAGGTTAGCACGCTGCTGTGGGGATCCTCGCTGAAGTAACAAACGGTCGCTTATTCTCGTTTCGCGATCCGATTCTATACAGGCAGTTGATAATTGCGATAGAATCATTTTACTATTGCCGCTTATTCTAACTATGTGCTTATAACCTTTGTATCAGCGGTGTCTATGAAAATGTCTGTGAATGCTCCACACAAGGGTTTTAAAATATTGCAACCTAGTATGAGAATCATCAAGTTGAATCAGCGATTCGATTTTCTGCGATAATTATCAACTTGCTATTCTCTCTTGGGAAATTCCACACAGCAACGATCATTATCAGACTGTAAATTTTTTTTAAGGGCGTGAAATACTCAGAGTATGAAGTGGAGCGAAAAAATGTAGCAAAATTCTCTCACGGTTCATGCAATGAGAGACTCGAGTTGTTGTAGCATCTTCTACCGGATTGAAAATGTTGTATACAATATAGATAGCAATATAGCAGCTTCTGTCAAATTTTCGGCAATCACCAACACTGTCTTTCGGCTTTTCAGAGTGTAGACAAAAGTGGTGCAAAAAGTGTTTTTGCAAATAGCATAAACTTTACGTCTGCTTAACGTTTTTTTGTTGTTGTTGAATCGTTAGGGGGCATGAACAGTTTAACATGAACTGCTAATACACTGATGAGTCGAAGATGAAACGTAAAAATAGCAGAAAAGCATGTTTCGTGACGATACATACTTGTAAGAAAGCTACTAATTCAAATCGTTTTTTTTTTTCCATTAAGGAGACCTGAAGTCTGATCCACTTAAAATCCGAACACATGAAATAATATGTTTCTTCGGATTGGTTCGCAGCTGCAATTTCTTTGCTCGATCGTCAGTTTTTGGGGGTAAAAACAAATTTGAATTTATTCGGGACTGGGACCATATTTTTAGATACCCATGCACTATGGTCCGAAACGGGAAATTAGCGTGACAAAAATTTTTTCACTATTAAATATTAGTTTTTTGTAGTTGGTGTCTTTACAAAAGTTGTTTGTAATAAAATGGCGCTCCTTTTGATGAAAAATGTTGCAAGGGTGGTCCTCATTTAGATTGAAATCTGAAATCTGACTTTCTTAATTGAACTCAAAATGATTTTGTTGTACAATAAAGTTGTAGGAAATTTCATTTTGAGCAACTTTGCTAAAAAAAGTACCTCTCTAGCTTTTCATTTGATCGAGTTACATCAATTTTCCCGAATAAAAGTAGGGTACCTTCAAAAATTTCAAAAATATTGCATAACTCTTAAACGCCATAACGTATCAACATACTTCCTTCAGCAGAAATGAGACACACAAAAACTACAGCCAAAAATAGATTGCAGAACAATTTTAATTTTTCATTACCAAAATAACTACTTCAATTGAATTTGAGCTACTGAGGATTAGAGATACTGTGTAATATGGTTATTCCGAACTAGTTGGCCATGATAAATTTATGAACAGAAATTTTCATGATCTCGACAACCTTTCCAACAAGTTGGTGCAAGTTAGTAAAATGCAAATATTTTTATCCACATCGTGCAAAGACGCCTATGACACTGGTCCTTCTTTCTCATACATTTGTGTACCGAATAGCCTGTAAAAGCACAACGAGTTTTGTTTCGAATAAATCCATTCTACTCATTTTAACAAACTAATGATTTTTTTGGGTTTCAGGAAGTGCTTTGACTTACAACAAATCTATTTACGGCTGTAGTTTTTGTGTGTCTCATTTCTCGAATGGACAATGTATGGAACACTTGTAGAACAAATGAATGCCTTCTGAAGACAACTTTTTCGTAGAACGTTTCACGAAAAAATTAGAACAAAAAAAGTGAATTTTCTGGAGCCACCCTACTTTTAATCGGGAAAATTGATGTAACTCGATCAAAAGAAAAGCTAGAGAGGCACTTTTTTCAGCAAAGTTGCTCAAAATGAAATTTCCTATAACTTTATTGTACAACAAAATCATTTTTGAGTTCAATTAAGAAAGTTAGATTTCAGATTTCAATCTAAATGAGGACCACCCTAGCAACATTTTTCATCAAAAGGAGCGCCATTTGATTACAAACAACTTTTGTGAAGATACCAACTATAAAAAAACTAATATTTAATAGTGAAAATATTGTTGTCACGCTAATTTCTCGTTTCGGACCATAGTGCCATGGTACCTTTGTAAGTATTAAAGAAATATGGTTCAAATTTACCGAGCAATTTTCGCTGGTGATTTGAGACAACAGCTATGAATTCCTTGCCAGATCTTCAATTTGTGGGTGCGAAGAATTCGATTCCCAACCTCGAACTTAGGGTCAGAAAGTTTTTCTGGCCCGAAGAGGCGAATGACCTTAAGGTTAAAACCTCCATAATCGAAACAGAAAAACAGTACTGAGATTTGATTTAATTTTTCGTGAAGTCGCTTGAAATTCATCTTAACATAGGATTCGTGGTCCGTGAGAGTTTTAAGTCCATAGAAGCACATTCCTTGCCAGATCTTCAGTTTGTGGGTGCAAAAAAACTTCACCTAGTACTGGGATTAGATTTAATTAGTCGTGAAGTCTCTTTCAATTGATCTTGGCATACGATTGGCGGCCAGTGAGCTGAGCTATCGCCATTAGACTTTACTTTTCCATGTCTGACTACTTATGCAGAATGGCTTAAATGGCTTTTCGTTGACGATTCTCCCGCACGGCGATATTGTGGCTTGCACCTATTTTCTATCACTCGTAGATACTCGTGGGTGTCCGCTGATCGGTTTTGATTCCTTCAAGGTCGATTGTCGATCGCTTATTACAGTGGTAAATCCGGTGAAATCTGATAGATTTTTGTTATTGCTAGATCACCAGAATTTTATTATTATTATTATTACCAATGAATTCTACTACATATTTTTACATAAATATAGAAATAGTAGAATTCAATGGTAATAATATCATTATTCTGGTGAACTTATTCTACTAAACGATTTTGTGGATTAGATATTCAAACATTTATCCGGTCCCAGAAATTTTCGCGCTACAAATCCACTCTTTCATTAGTGATAAACAGGTTGATTTTTTGTCTGCAGCTGCTGATTTCTTGCCAGATCATCAGTTTTAAGTGAAATTATCGACGAAAAGCAATTTTTATCTGCTAGGGACGTCTCCATGTGAAAATAAATAATTTTTTCGAATATTTGCTCAAAACCTACAGAGGTTTCGTCGTCCGTGAGTAAATTCAGTAAACTCTTGGAACACGATTTCTCTAGACGGCATTGCGACTGGCATCGTATCAAATCCTTCAGTACAACGTATCAATCACGGATGGGCTTCAGATCTTCGAAAAAGGGATTTTTTAGCTTCGGCTACTGTATTTTTGTAACTTGTTGCCGAAATTACGAAACCGTTCTTTGAAAAGTAGTTTTTCAAAACAGAGCTGAGGACGTGAAATTTTCGATTCAACACAACAGACAGACTTAAACTAAATCATATTTGACGTAGTTCATTACATTCTTTTCGTCAGTGTAAGTCTCAATTTGGACTGTTTGCAACAGTTTTATTCGAAAAATTTTTTTGCTAGAGAGGATTTTTGTGATAAAGTCTATAGTTCAAAAAGTTTCATTGAAATCGGCAATGATGCTGTCAACATTGGTTCCAGTTAGAAACGTTTAAAATAGGTATAAAACCTAGTGTTTTTTTTGAGAAATTTTTGCGTAACTGCGAACGATTAATGAATGGTAATTGCAAAAAAAACCATGGACAGTAGCGAATCGCTTTCTAATCTGTTCGGTAGAAATAATTATATGCAAACAACGCTAATAATCGAATGTCATCTCTCTCTTTCTCGACTCTCGACCATGAAGTTGAGATCCGTCGACGATCATCGCTGATCACGACTCGTGAATGGCCGATCGCAAGGCTACGGTTAATGTCGCTAAATGGATAATCGTAAAAAAATACTTCGCCATTGCCGTAAATGAACAGAGTAGTTAACATATAGAAATCAATAATGGAATAATCAGTAATAATCAGGCCCATTTCGAGTAGTTTTAAACCTTTTCTGTTCAAGGGAATATTTTGCGTTGTATTTCCGATATAGACAATCACGTTCATGCCGTTTCTCGTTTTTTCTTCCATTTTTTTTGTAGACTTCGTCATCGACCACCACCAAAACCATCACCACACCCGCTAAGCTGTACGGCAAAGATCTCGGCGCATATGACGACGTCGATGTGGACGAACTTCTGGCGCAGCTTTCACCGGAAGAGATTACCCTCCTGGCCAAAGAGGTCGATCCGGATGTGAGTATTAATGAAGTTAAGGTTTTTTGCGTAGAACGAAACAATAAATCCTCCCGTTTTAGGATTCTTTCCTGCCACCAAGCCAGAGAACCAACTACGAATGTACGAAGGAAGCCACCGGTCCACTGGATCGGAAAAAGCTGATAGATCACATTAACAAGCAGGCCATGGAGACACCGGATCGGCCCGAACTGGAGCCGTTCGTGCCCGGTGTGGTTCGTGGCAAGAAGGTTAGTCGTTCTAGGAAGCTGTTGCAGCTAGAAGGCTAAATTCCATTTTTTTGCTTCTCTCTTTGAATTTTCAGTGGATTCCACCTCCACAGGAGAAAAGAATGCAGGAAGCGGCCGACCAGATCGCGATAGATCTGGGCGATGAGTACGAGCACGCCCTGTCGGATGCCACCCAGGAGGAAATTATCGATCTGGCTGCCATCCTCGGGTTCCACTCGATGATGAACCAGGACCAGTATCATGCTTCGTTGCTCAACAAAGGCCAGCCGGTGGGGCTGGGCTGGGACGGTATTACCAAGTCGTCCATCCAGAAGGTATTCCCCGCGGAGGCACCGAACAACACCGATCCGGAGGAGATGATCAAGAGAATAAAGGATGACGACAGCAAGTTGGTCGATGTGAACTTCAATAATATTAAGGTATTCGATCGGACGCTTCTTGCTAACACGTTCAGGCGTTGACGTCGGACTACGTGTTTGTATCAAAGTACGACGAACAAAAACCGTAGTCAGGGTTTGAACATCAAGTTGAACGTCAGCTCGACCAATTTCAAATAACTTTCGATATCAGAACACTTGCTGCTCGGAAATCTTTCTACGTATCGATTCAAGTAGGCAAAATTATATGTTTTAGATAATTAGTGGTTGGAACTTCAATTCGTTACAAATAATGTCTTCCTTTCCCTGTTTCCTAAGACATTTTCATGGCTCAGAACCTTTTGTTTCTCATGTGAGAAAAATGTAATTATGTGGTTTAGCCTACATAATTACAAATCATAATTACATTTCATTCGAAAATTCATTTTCGAGACGCTATAAGAATTTTATTTTCCACGTAATTGGAAACAATCAACACTGAATTCAGCACGATATTAACTTTTGAAAGCACTAACAAAAAAAAAATAGGAAAAGACTTGGATTAGGTAATCTCAGAAACATAGTAACGAGATCGACGTAGCACTGCGTTCGAGATGTGTATAGATAAGGAGTGTATCGATAAGTAGTTAGCAACATTCAAACAGTTATTACTCTGAAATGGCTTAATTTTTTGCAGCGTGTTTTGCGGTGACATGTTTGTTTACATGTGAATAACAGCTGCGCAATCGATTGGTTGCGGTACGGTTTATCGTTTCAATGAGGAGTCGAATTGATCCGGAAACGCGAAAGAAAATTCTGCACACTTGGTGCTCAGAAAGTGGTGTCACGTACAACGAAATTGCAAAACGGGTGAAAGTGCACCACACCAGTGTCAAAAATATTATCGAGAAGTTCGGTAAGACGGGTCTCAGCCAGCCCGGGCGGGTCTTAAAAGTGGTTGAGTACATCAGGAAAAACCCATCGGCGTCGACGCGGGATTTGGCCCAGCAGTTCAACACCAGCATCGGGATGATTCAACGGATCAAAGTTCGGAACTCCCTGAAAACGTACAAGAAACAGAATTTGCCGAAAAAGTCCCTGATACAGCAAGTTCAAGCCAACACAAGAGCGCGAAAACTGTATAACCGGATTCTACAGAATAAAGACGGACGCATTCTGATCGACGACGAAACCTACGCCAAGGAAGACTCTCGAGCGCTGCCCGGACCGCAATATTATACGAAATCGGTGTACCAGGACCTGGAGGACGCTGACACCACGGTGGCGATGGAAAAGTTTGAGCAGAAGGTGTTGGTCTGGCAAGCAATTTGTACCTGTGGTTTGCGGTCGTCGATTTTCTTCACGAAGGGCACAATTAACGCCAAGGTGTACGAAGAAGAATGTTTGAAGAAGAGAATGCTGCCACTGTACAGAAAGCATAACGCTCCTCCTCTCTTCTGGCCGGATTTGGCTTCAGCCCACTACGCAAACTCCGTTCTACAGTGGTTGTCAAAAAATAATGTACAATTCGTGGAAAAGGACATCAACTCACCGAACTGCCCGGATCTTCGGCCAATTGAAAGGTATTGGGCAGGAGTTCAAAAAAACTGGACGGCTGCCACCAGGAAAGTCACAAAAGTAACTGTGCATAATTTAATGAAGAAAGTCAAGTCCAAAGTGCGAGCGTTTCACAGAAACTAGGATTTTCTTCAATATAATCAGTGAAATGCATAAAAATGTAATTTTTCTACAATATATCGAAAACTGATGTCAAAATATGTTTTTTTCGCTTTTTTATTCAATAATCAATGTTTCTAACTACTTTTCGATACACTCCTTAATAATCGATTTGACACCGTTTGACCGGTTAAGATTTTGTAGTCCTGAAAAGGACCAATCGATTTCGGAAGATTGCGTTGGTATTTTAGGAATTAGAGCAGCAGCTTATGACAGTTTTTTTAATCTTCTGAAAGCCTGTCTTGAGTGTTGACCTAAAAGAAATCACTATATAAATATAATCGTTACACAAGTCGCACAATCGCTCTTATATTTCATACATCTCAATATTTGAGTAGAAGAAAATAACAAAATGCTGTACGATAGAGATTCATTTTTGGCTCTACAATATTAAACACTGCGAATACTTTTCTCGAACGCGATTCAGTCAAATACTAGCTTTATTTGCGCTCGTTTAGTGCGAATTTCTAGATGTGCATTAAACTAATGATTTTTATGTTCGATTTATATAGAAGTAATCTTAATAGTTCTTTGGATAACATTCAGAGCCGTCAGGTCGGCTGATTTCGTATAATGTTCATCATCGTTATCTTTTTCTCCAATGGAAATGAACAGCAGCTGGATGACGCAATCGCTTGAACTGCTCACAATGCAAAGTGGTCCGAAACGAGAAATTAACATGGTCCTCATTTAGATTGAAATCTGAAATCTAGCTTTCTTAATTGAACTCAAAAATAATATTATTGTAGAAAATTTTATTTTGAGCAACTTTGCTGAAAAAAGCACCTCTCTAGCTTTTTATTTGATCGAGTTACATCAATTTTCCCGAATTAAAGTAGGGTGGCTCCTGAAAATTCACTGTTTTTGTTCTAACTTTTTTGTGAAACGTTCTACCGAAAAGTTGTCTTTTGAAGAGTTGTACTAATTATTGCGCACAATTTTACTCAACCAAGCTTTTTCATATGAGCTACCAGTAGAAAGTAATGATTTTTTTTTCATCAAAAACTAGTCAAGCTTCAAATATCAATATTCATTAGATGCCACATCGATAAAAATGTATCCTATGCGGCTCCTGAAAAGTCATAATATAAGTAAAAATTTAAGAGAAAATTGGGAGGGTGTTATTTTTTTTACTTATTTAAATTAGTTTTAAAAATACCTCAAAAAAACTCAAAAACATTGCATAACTCTTAAACGCCTTAACGTATCAACATACTTCCTTTGGCAAAATAATAGTATCAAATTAGTTTCATCATTTCCGGCTTTCAGAAGGGTCAAATTGTGAAATTCTCGAACGCGATGCAGTCGAAAGCTAGCTCTATTTGCGCTCGTTTGGTGCGAATTTCGCACTGCGAAAAGTGCACAAAGCTTATCAAATTATTCTTGATTTGCACAATTTTTATCTTAGATTTAAAGAGAAACAATCTTAACAGTTCTTTAGATAACATTAATAGCCAGTAGAACGGCTGATTTTGTATAATGTTCGCCAAGGTTGTCCACTTTTCGTTTTCTTTTCCTTCAATGCAAACGACCAGCAGCTGGATGACGCAATGAACACGATTCACGCCAAACTAAGTTCGCATTCATCGCCATTTGGTTGACTGACGTCTGCCTGTCACATGAAAGCACGTTTACAAAGTTGGCTATTCATGTTGGTTTCTAAAATATTCTAGCAGTCCGGTTTAGCTCCGGTCTCCCCTAAGCTGCTGCAGTCGTTAAAAGAATGCTGTTAAAATTGATTAATATCAAAGAATTCGGCCCTTATTAGGGCTGATCAAGTATTAGAATAAACGCTTAGGAAATCTCGATGAATATTAGATTAGATCCTAAGTGCAAATGACTGTTTCTCTTTGATTTCTTTCTCTTATAATTTTTGAGGAATATTCCTGTTCCTTGTTCGATTATTTCTTCAGTGCAGATTAAAAGATAATAGTTTTAGTTATTATTCTCTGTAAATAATTAGAGAAAAAGTTTGCTAGGAGTACCGTTCCTTCCCTAACTACTGTCAAACCGTTTGTTTGAAGCCAGTTTAGAATCTAGTTTCAACGTTGTTGAACTGAAAATCGAGTCAGTGTCGGACCTGGATTTTATATCAGGTTTGCTCAAACCTCCGTTGCTAAGTGCGAAACCAACAGTTTCGTGAAAAGTGTTTGTTTGATGAAAATCGATATAATCAATCTTTTTAGGTCGAAGCTCAAGCTTTCAACTGGCCCTACTTCTTGAAATACAAACACAAAGGTCTTCCAAAGTGTCTCCAATTGGTCATTTTTAGGGCCTCGTAATAACATGGAAACAATTTTTTTTTGAAAATTTCAAAATATTGGCTGCAGGAAGAGTATTTTTTGTCGCAAATTTCCATTTCTGCTTCTTCATTCATCAGTCTTTTTCTAGTTGTCTCCAAATGAACGAAAGAACGGTTCAGAGTAATTTGTTCCTTACGTAGAAGTTTTGAGTGTTTTTACGATACAAACTGATCGACCATTCTCTAGGGTCGTCAAAAAAAAAAACTCGACTAAAACTTATTCGAAATATTGATTTTGACAATGGTGTAGTCCTACGTCAATAGTTCGAACACAGCCTACAGGGCTATCCCTTGAAGTTTAATATCTCACCCCCTTTTTTCTTTCGCAGAACATTTCCGACGCTCAGTTCGAAAAGCTGTTCGAGGCACTGCAGAGCAACACCCACCTGGAAGTGCTCTCGCTGACCAACACCGGTCTGACGGATCGCACTGCCCTGCTGCTAGCCGCCGCCATCGAGCGCAACCACACCTTGCGGGTGCTGAATGTGGAGACCAACTTCATCAGTCCGTCGGTGATTGTGACGCTGGTAAGATCCCTGCTGACACAGATGAGCATCGAGGAGTTCCGGGCTTCGAACCAGGTTAGTGAAGGGCGTTGATTGAACCAAAACGAAAAGTCAGTGTAACTAACGAACTTACCTATTTTAGCGATCACAAGTGCTGGGCAACAAAATCGAGATGGAGATCACCGACCTGGTGGAAAAGAATACGACCCTGCTGCGGCTAGGTCTGCACCTCGAATTCAACGACGCCCGTCACCGAGTGGCAGCCCATCTGCAGCGTAACATCGATAGAAGTGAGTAGTTGGTTTGGGCTTTTGCCTTCTTGGACGTATTTCAGGATCGAAAAATTCAAAAAAAAGTCAAAATCCGTAGACATTCTTGTTTGGTTTCGGTTGTACTTTTCGGCTACTAGTTCGCATTAACCGGGGGTTAGTATTTAAGATATTTGTTTCAGCCAACGATCATCAAAGGACGAGTAGGGAATGCTAGCAGAACGCCCTACTGACTGAGGTTTTTCCCTTTATTTTTGATTCTAAATCGGATGATTTCAGATGATCCGCAGCATTGTCACCCGATTCCGTACTATCGCTATCTGACCGTTCCTCCGCCGTTGCGTTCCAAGCGCTGCTTGACGGAACCTACCAAGCTTATACAACCTAGCATTACCAATCCGACCGAAGAAGAATTGGCTCCAAGCACCGATGAATCATCGGTCATTCAGAAATCAGAAATTTATCTTGAAATTGACAGCAATTCCACCGTGGTTGAAACTTAGACAAACGAAAAAAGAAAAAATAATGCTGATTGGTATGTAGGTTTACGTGTCCGGGGTTTGTCTCGTCTCCCGGTTCGGTGATTAATGCCATGTGGTTCCCTTATCCCCAACCCAACACCCTTACCTTACCCCTTATGATCCAACCATGTATCTATCTGTATATGTGTTTTACCTTTCTTTTCTTTTTGGTAACCCAACTCACTCTGTTACGCCTCACACACCGCGCGCGCGCTCGCACATTCACATTTAAAATCAAATAAACCAATGTCGATCGCTCGTAACTCGGATGTGTCTGTATGTGTGTGTGTATATCAGTCCGGATCGATAAGAAAGATGGTCGATCGTCGCGGGGTAGCTTTTATCGGCCCCATCACACCGAGGAACGGATGGACGAGCTCGAGGGTGTCGAAGAGGAAGAGGAGGAACCGGAAGTGCGCGAAGTACCACAGGACTACGACGTCGAGGAGGATCCCGACAACATCGTCATTCGTCCACCGCCCTCCGACGACGAAGATATGTAATGATCAGGCCAAGCGAAACCGATCCGCTGTTTGTTTTCCTGTTTTTTTTTTGTACTAAATTTTTACCGCTATTGCTATTGCTCTCGCTGCAAACTTGCCAAATCCAGTTTAGTTTAAGTTCTAACCAAAACTACCGCGACTAGATGCGATGCAGATCCGGGAAGCCATTGTAATTTACCGAAATAGTGAGTTTATTAACTTTTTTTCCGTAGTTTGTTAGTTAGACAGCTTGCAACCGAACTCATATCCTGTGCATCCTCGTTACACTCTTGCATTCGTCCAAAAAAAGCATCACTACCACAACAACAACAACCTCCACTGGAATGCCACCAATCAGCCAAGTTCCGGAAAGATCAACAGCGAACCAAAAAAAAAAAAACAGAAAAGCTAACCGTAAATGTTTTGTACCTGCTAATTGAAAAGTGTCTGTGCAAGCTTTTTGCTATTTGCGTTTAAACTTTCAACAACAAAAAAAACACAAAAACTTCAATCTCACCTTACTTCTCTGTCCTTTCCGATTTAACACAATTAAAACCCGATACATATACAGATAGACAGTCAAAGCAGCGATCCTCTGCCAGAATGTGTACAGAAATCAATCTGAGAATCGTCAGACCGACCGTCCGGTTTTGCAATGGTTGGGTTTAGTTGTAGTTTTTTGAAAGCGGAAACCGGAAACTCTTGTACAGTCAAATGTATAAATGATACACACACGAAAAAAAAACAATAACACAGTTGAAACCGATCCCAAGATAAATTGCAATTTTAGATTTGAATACTTCGTCCGAACATTAACCAAACTAGAGAAAATAATTTCGAGATTTTTCATTAGATAGCGACACTGGAAAATGGATGTAACGAAGACCAACCATAATGTATTTGTTTTTCATGTAATTCATTCTCAAAATATGGTACGAAATGTCCAAATCTTTACATTCAAGTAGTTTAACAACTAGCAATATTCAAATTATTGGATTTATAAGAAAGTTTTTCAGAAATTGTAAAACTTCTTGATTAAAGCTTAAAACCATTTATCGGGACGAAATGAGAAACTCAGGTATTTGGCTACAATTATCGCGTGTTTCGATTTTTGACCACTCCCGGGTCAACTTTGAACTTCCAATGAACTTTCGTGGAACCAGGGTTGGTCAAAATATCAAACGGTTAGCTTATTGCTTAATTGCTACAATGCAAATGACTTTTTTCCAAGCATCGTTTGACGAGCACTCATTGCGTAAGTTTTTCCACAAGACCAAATCGCTTGGCAGACCCTAAAATCCGGTGTGTGCAAAGTATCACGCACGTGTTCCGTTCTACTCAATCGGGTTGCCTTCTGGACAGTGTTCCCTCACATACCGGAGTAGCTTTGCAAATTCGAGTTCTACCTCTGGCTATTCTTTTTAACACTCATTCATGTATCTTCCCTCTCGGTCTGTTTCTCGTTGGTAGTTATTATAGATAAAAAGACGGGTGGCAAATGTTAGAGACATTACCGGATTGATGTGAATACGAATAACATTGGCTCGCTGAAACTGAAACTGTGCCCTTGTGAAGCACGATGTCCACGCCGGCGAACGACAAATACAGGTTGAAATTGGGGCTAAATAAAAGACCTATGAACTACCAAAAGCAAAAATCGGTTAGGGGCAAATTAGTTTAGAAAACACGTTAACGTACAGTTTTTGCAATGACTGAGCGGAAAGCCAAATGAATGAGAAACTCACAGAAAAGATGATTTTTTGGAAAAAGATACGCTCAGAGACAAGACTCGAACATGCGTTCTTATGCAATCTGTGCATGCGCGTTACCACTTGGCCACCCTAAGCTGTGATAGACACGGCTCTACCTCACAACTGGGTCTGGTTAGCGTATATCGAATATGGTCTAAATCCTAGCCGCCTCACGACCGGTATCATATATCCAAACATCTTCTCTGTTCATCAGACAATTCAAAGTATTGTCCAAAGTATCCGTCGCTAGCGACAACTTTCTCCCATCTTTCCAGCAATTTTCGGATCCCGGTTCGAAAAAAGGAGTCCTCTTTTGACGCTATCCATGAAGCAATCCATTTTTCCAATTCTTCGAAGGATTGAAAATGTTGATCTGCCAGGCCGTGTGCCATCGAACGGAATAGATGAAAGTCAGAAGGGACGTCATCTGGGGAATACGGCGGGTGGGGCAAGACTTCCCATTTCAGCGTTTCCAGGTACTTTTTGACCACTTTTGCGACGTGAGGCCGAGCATTGCCGTGTTGGCGACTTTGTCATGTCGCTCTTGATATTGTGGCCGCTTTTATTTTAGTGCGCGACTAAGGCGCATCAGTTGCGTTCGGTAGCGATCTCCTGTGATGGTTTCACCCGGTTTTAGGAGCTCGTAGTAAACCACGCCGAGCTGATTCCACCAAACACAAATCATAACCTTGGCGCCGTGAATATTATGCGTTTAGGATTATCGTATCGAACCCACTTTTCATCACCGGTTACGATTCGATGTAAAAACCCCTTACGATTTTGTCTTTGAAGCAGTTGCTCACATACAAATAGACGGCGCTCGATGTCCTTCGGTTTCGATTCGTAGGGCACCCAGTTTCCTTCTTTCTGAATCATGCCCAGGGCCTTGAGACGTTTTGAAATGGCTTTCTGACTCACTCTCAACGATTCGGCAAGCTCTTCTTGGGTTTGGCACGAATCAATTTCGACATCGAAATCACCATTTTTGAAACGTTGAAATCACTCCCGACACGTTCTTTTACTCAGAGCAGCATCACCGTAAGTTTCTTTCGATGTACTTCAGTGCATTTTTTTCGAATTGTTACAGAAAAGTAAATTTCCAGCAAATGGCGAGAATTGAAACGGCGATGACAAATCGTTAAGCATTGGACACACTCACTTTAAAGGCATTATCATCTATGTATTTTGACTAGCCTCAGCCGGTACAGCCACCTATCGGAAAACGGTGGAAGCAAAGTTGTACACTTGATAATCCCTTGCTACCTTCTCTAATGTACCAATCGCTGTCTGGCTATGAAAGTTGTTTTGTTGTGAATGTAGGCTAGTGGCCCGTTGTAGCTGTGTTGTGTTAGTGACGACGCAAACTTTTTTCGAAACTTCTGCTTCATTCCAAAAGCTAACGCATCTTCGGTGTATGAGAAAGACAAACACCCGCCATGACTTTTCCTCTTTGATACTCGATGATGCCATACACTTCAGAGAACTTTAATTTCAAATCATCGGTGGTTATGTCATACAACTTGAAATTTCATCACCAATTATTGAGCTTTATCTATATTAATCTATTTAAAAAAAAACGATGTGACCGATCGTTGTCATGACGCAAAATAACGATCTTGTGTTTGATCTTATCCTTCGGATTGTCTGATGGCTTACGAGCCATCTTATTTCAGCACTTTCGGAGCAAAAATAGACATTCGTGAATATTTCATTTTGTAATCCGACGATAAAATATGCCGAAGACTAGCACTTTTTTTGGGGGGACATAATAAATCCTCTTTTTATTACCAGTGACAAAACAAATAACACTGGAAAGATTCTTGTTGTCAGTGGAATCATTGAACTACATTAGTTCTGTACGTTAGGAGTCGGCTTTGAGGTCTGTTGAAACAGAATATACGAATTGTACAAAAGGATGGTAATACAAAGATTTCGACTTGTTGACAACAAACAAATGCAAAACGACTTCTGTTTATGCTGCTCTAACAACATTTCTAACCCATAAAAACGCAGTTCAATATTTTTCTGGTTCAACTCGTGCGGTACTAAATGTGCAACCTTTCGGATGAATCGCACCTAGAGAAATAACTCTCTGTGTCACGCTCGATGTGAATTAAAAAACGCGACGTTTTGTCTAGGAGGTTTGGTGCAGTTTTATGTATCAAAAATGTGGAAGGGTAATGTCAGAGATACAACTGAATGACGTGAATACGAATAAAACTGAATGCTTTTCCCTCACACCTGAATACCGATAATCGCACGTACTAGTTGATTGATTGTGTAAATTTTGCAAACTTTCAATGCGTCACTAGCATTACGGGATTGCGTAGGAGACAAGACCGATTGAATAAAAAAATGCAATGTTCAAGTTCATTCAAAATTTGTAAAATACACAACAAATCGTTTTTAGCCGACGAGGATTTCAAAATTTGAGTTGGGAATGAAAATGACATTAATATCAATCACTTACTTACTTACTTACTTACTTAGCAACTCAGTAAATAAAAATGCATTTCTCGCATAGCCAAAATAGTTTCCAATGTAACACATGAGATCTAACATTACTGCTCGAAATCAACCGGTGGCTCCATCGTTTGCAAAACACTGGAAGCTTATTCTAGCACCTAAGAAGTAAATTTCAAAATATAGTTTGAGCATCTTTATATGAATTTCGTTGCGGCTTTTGCCCTTCTGATTTAGACATGTTGATTTTTACTATAGTCGCTAGATAGAATAAGAGAAGAGAGAGAGATGTTCACTACTAACTGAAACGAATAAAGGGTGTTAGGATCAAAGATTCGTCATACAAGAATGTGTGGCTTTTTAGATAAAAATCACACTATAACAGTTCGGCTGGAAAGTTCGTATCGTTTAATAGAAACACACATTTTTTTGCCAAAATTCGTTTTTATTATTCAACATAATTGCCATCAGAGGCGATACAGCAATTATAGCGATCTTCCAACTTTTCGATACCATTTTTGTAGTACGATTTGTCCTTTGCCTCAAAATAGGCCTCAGTTTCAGCGATTACCTCTTCATTGCTTGTAAATTTTTTACCAGCGAGCATTCTCTTGAGGTCTGAGAACAGAAAAAAGTCACTGGGGGCCAAATCTGGACAATACGGTGGATGAGGGAGCAATTCGAAGCCCATTTTGATCGATTGTGTGCTCACGCGGCACCCATTTTGCACAAAGCTTTCTCATATCCAAATATTCGTGAATAATATGTCCAAAACGTTCCTTTGATATCTTTAGGGTGACAGTTATCTCGATCAACTTCACTTTACGGTCATTGAAAATCATTTTGTGGATTTTTTTCACGTTTTCTTCGGTAACAGCCTCCACTGCGTTCATCGTCTTCGGTGCTCATATGACCAGTACGAAATTTTGCAAACCACTTACGAATTGGCGTCACTTTTTTTCATCAAAAAGTAGTGTTTCATCAACACACGAAATTCCTTTTTTTCCATTTTTTTCACAATAACAAAAGTAGCTTCACTCAAAATGCAATATCTCACAAACTAATAATCAGACAGCTGTCAAATTTATACACGTATCTTTTGAAGGTTGGTACTAACTGAAAATGGTATGGATTTTATTCTAGTGGCGCCCACTCATAGAAACGATACGAACTTTTCAGCCGATCTGTTACAATATACAGAGTGCTAGGGATGGATATAACATCGATGCTTTTCGCACAACCCACCTGGGTTCGATTCCCGACCCTGCACATAGGGTCAGAATATTTTTCTGCCCCGAAGAGGTGAATGACCTTAAGGTTAAAACCTCTATAATTGTATTTGAGTGCACTCCTACAGATAAATTTTCTAATATATAATTTTCCATAGTAACGATGTAAATATCGTTCTAAAAACCAAAGAAACAGATGGCTTGTTACACGAGGACTTTTGATAGCTCATTGTGTTTGAAAATTTCTGCCACTTTTTAGTCTGTCTTGACTAAAGGTTTTATCATCCTGTACCACGTAATCAAACTTCGTCAACATCTGCTGGAACAGGTTCCACGCTCTTAACATTCTTGTTAAGAATTTGGATGATTGTTATCTGTTGATGTAGAAGAAGAGGAGGTTTCATGCCTGTTGGAGAGCAAATTTGATAGAACCTAACTCCACCAGGCTTTTCCCTTGTCCAAATAAACAAAGTCGACAGTTCGATTTCTAGGATTATTTTTTATCTTGATGCACAATTGTAGACCAGTGATTCCCAAACTGTTCCCTGCCGGCCCACCAGTGGGCACTAGCTTATTAACAGTGGGCAGTAAACTCGTAAGTGGTCCACTGGTGGGCAATGAGTCTGAAAAAGTGGGCTTTTCGATTTACAAAAAATCATCTATCTGAGAGGGGGTCAAAGAAAATGTATTCGTGAAAAGCCAACATAAAAGTTGCCAATATGATGTGGAATAGCGATTTTGGTGAGATTCGTAAGAAAGACAATAAAAATAAGTAATCCAAAACTTAAAATGTGTTACGAATCAAAAATTGCTCAAACAAGAATGAACAGGTGAAACTTTCTATTAAAATTCAAATTATGTCTATATTCCAAGTTCATACAGAAGATAAAAAAATATATTCGCTCGTGCTTTCCTTTTAGCAAATTCGAATGGGCCGTTTTAATCTTTCCATCAAGTTTTGTACTGCCTCCGTGATTGCCTTGAGCTGCATCTCTCCGACAGTAACCTGCAGTCTCTGCGTGAGTTTGCGCTTGATAATTTCCCAATATTTTTCTAATGGGCATAGCTCTGGCGTCTCGGAAAAGTTCATTTTCTTGAGCAGAAAGTTGTTCGTGGAATACCACTCCAAATCCGGCCATATGACAAATCCGGCCATATGACAAATCCGGCCAAAATAGAATGGAGCACTTGTACTGCTTGCTTATGCAATCTTGGATGGAGATGTAAGGGTTCCACTTGAAGTAGATGCCACCTCTTTTCAACGGTTTTGCGACATTTAGCGTTCGATTTTCTGGATGTGATGAAACACAACTCAGAAGACTTCCCGGTAGAAAAACGCTTATAAAGGGTGTTTTTTTTTAAAGGTATGTGATCTAATTCTCAAAAAAAAAAAATTTGTTGAGAAAATTGATGAAATCTTCATTGGAATCGATAAAACGATCAAAATAATTTAATGTTGGAAGATAATTTTCTGCAAATGTTGGCCCTGACTCCGCTTTAGATGGATAAAAATCAAATTTTGGTACACTCTCTCCGACATATCGGGCGGTATTTCACGAATAAATGCTTCAATATTGGCATCCAGTGCTGCTCAACCGTTGCTGGTTAGTCCTTGTAGACATGCGCCTTAACATGGCCCGACAAGAAATACTCCAAAGGCGTTAAATCACACGATAAAACGGCCAATTTGAGGGTCCAGAATGTGAGATAAACTGTTTTCCAAAGGCGATTCTCAATTTGGTCATTGTTTCGCGTGCCGTATGGGATGTGACACCGTCTTGTTGAAATCACATGTCAGGTATGTCCAATTCTTCAATGGCCAAAGGAAGTCGTCTATCATCACACGGTAGCGCTCGCCATTCACAGTAACGTCTATCGTCGCCTTTTAAGAAGTACGACCCAATGATGTCACTGGCCCATAATCCACACCAAGCAGTGACTTTTTTTATGCATTGGTAGCTCTTGCTATGTTTCTGTCTGAGAAATGAGCTTCGTCGCTGAACACAATTTTTTGATTAAGCAGTGAATCTTCCTCTAACTTTGCAAGCGTCCATTCATGATTAAATTATAGACCAAACTGAATAAGTTTGACAATGACACAAGACACGATTCACGCGTGATCTGTCGAAAATAGTGTTGCCAAAAAAATACCAGCTAAAAAAAGTACGGGTGTGCAATGTCAGAGACATAACTGGATGTCGTGAATACGAATAAAACTGACACGATTTCTTTCTACTTTCGAACTCGATTATTATGGTTCTAAAAAGAACCGATTTGAAGAATTCTGAAATTAGGAACTGGATCTGAGTTCAAGAACTAAATTCAGAACTTAGAACAGACTCAGAACTCAGTTGGATTTTAGTTCTAGAACTACAATTTCGAAACTGAAATCAGTTCCGGAATCATTTTCCAAAATCCAGTTCAGCACGCAGACTCTGAATTCTAAACCCATATTCCGGAACAAAGCTCTGAAATTTGAAGACGATTGTATAGAGTACAGTAGTGTAAATTCCGCATAATTCTTTAGGAGTATTATTATGGTTCTAAAAAGAACCGAATAGAAGAAATCTGGAATAAAGAACTGGACCCTGAGTTCAAGAACTAAATTTAGAACCAATAATTATCAGAATCAAGTTTCAATTCTAGAACTGCAATTTCGAAACTCAAATCAGTTCCGGAATACAGTTCCAGAATCCAGTTTCAGCGCGCAGGCTCTGAATTCTAAACCTATACTAAACTCTGAAATTTAAGCTTCTCGTTAGGACTACCGATAAGCAAATGAGAGTTGCGACCAGAGCGTTTGAGGTTTTAACCACGCAGAAGGTGCACTCACAGTCGCTGCTGGTTCAAGGTTTAACTCCCACGACGTCTGCTTCCATCGAACGCACGAAAAGAAATGATCGATTTTCGACCACGGTTCCTCTTTTATACGCATTCAGTTGAAGATATGTGCCTGACTACCTCAAAATCGTCGTCCTTGCGCGAAAAACCCAAGCGAAAGTAATGAGTTTTCCGCGTTGTTTTCAAAATTTTAAGAAAACTTTATTTTTGAGTTGTTTGTGGTTATCTCACACTGTTCAAAATATTATCCTAAATTCCTGATCATATTTTTGATGAAATGGTGAAAGAATTATGTTGCTACCATTAATACAAGTCAAGATATTTACGATTAAGTTCTGACCCATTCTTCCATATGGCTAATTTTGAAAAGGCACCCCATAGTAAAGTAAGTCGTATTCACGACAAAACACCCTTTAGTATGATCTGACTGTGTACAGCCGATGTAGTACAAATATTAGTCTCAAGCCGGTGATCTAATACCGCACACATTACTTATCAAGCCTATTGCATACCAATCTCTGCGAGTAGCTAGGAATTTCGTAATGCACGAGCCAACTTTGGATAGGTTTCTCTTCTTGCTTCGATGCCATTTTTATAATTGTAGACAATGTGCGATGAAAACATGCCTTTAACCTGGAATTAAATCAAATCGTCAAAAAAAAAACTCTTGTGATTTTATCTAACTTGGTTTGTAGGTCAAGTACGGACATTGTTTTTATACCAACGACTGCAAGCGTTGGTTAAGTGTACCATGTTTTGATTACGGAGAATTAGGTCGCTCAAGAATTCTTAAACGCAAAATCCGAATCTCAATTATTACAGTGCAAAACCAATCGGATGAAAACATCCGATTTTCGTATCGTTAATGTATTTATCCGGTTTTTACTTACAATTTTTTTACTTACAATTTTTTTATCAGAGTTTTTGCAAACGACTTCAGTTACGGATATTTTGTATCCTGGTTTTGAACTTGTAGTTTTTATTCGGGTTCAGTTTTGTGTGTCAGGTAAATACTTAAGCGGGGTTTCCAAAGTAAGTTGCAGCTATACTATTCTTGCATTTCGCATTTCATAGGCTCCCGAGCCAAAAAAGTGTATTCCATTCTATTTCACTGAAGATGACTGTGAGTAATAGCTTGAAAAACGTATCTGTATTATAACGTTTGGTTCACTTTGCGAAAGTGAAGTGACGTTGCAGTGAAACAAAAAGAATGTAAATAAAAGTAAAGATCGAAGAAAAAACTCTTAAGTAAGTGAAATGTACCTTAATTTTCGTACTTCTCTGGAAGCGTGTAGATAGAATTTATCCTGGGATCGGTTACACAATGTGACAGCGATGTCATCATACCCCAAAAAACACGGTCGATGTATTTTTTTTGGTCTTGAATGTGTTTTGTTTTTTGAGCTCCTCTGCATCCCCATGTGCCTGCCACCACCACACCAAACGACCATCGATTCAATTCACCCACACGAAAACAAAAACAACAACAACGAGATCCCGGAAACGACGAAGGGATAATACGTACACAATTTAACGGTTGTGTTTTTGTTCATGTTTTGGGCTCCTCAATGGTCTAACCGTGAAACAACAAATAAGTGTATTTATTTCCCTGGAGTCTTTGGCAAAATTTGGTCACTAATCGATGGTTTTCAGGAACTGACTGCTGCTATGATTGGTTGAAAACATTCGTTAGTTCGGCCCTATCGGATGTTTTTATTATGATTTTCCAAATGTTTTCAACCAATCGTGTTTCGTTTAGAAGCCAATCATATGTTAATAACCATTCGGAAACATTCTGATAGTTTTAACCACCCATACAAACACTCACGCTTTGATGAACACACAGTACTCTACCAATATGTTCTCTTTTTTTTCTTCTTCCGTTTTGTTCCCTTTCGTTTTTTTTTTCGTTTTGTTTCTTTCCGAATGTTTCCAGTAAGAAAAGATCTGTCGCAGCGTCTGCAGTTTAGATTTTTCCAAAATATTCACAGAAAGCAGGCGACAATGATACAGTGAACTGGCGTCAGGTACTTCCATGCTGTTTGTTATAAAAAAAACAAAAAAAAAAACAAGCTAAGCCGTGCTCACTCTATAGCTAAACCAAAAATAAAAACTAAAAGATGGCGTTTTCTGTTTATCTCAAGCCTTAGCAAAAGTGGCAATAACGAAGGCTGTGATGTGTAGTTTCTTTTCCGAATTAATCACCTCTCTTATATTTCTCTTCTGATCTCTATTTGACTAAGTCAAGTTGATTTCTCTCTATTCTTTCAAATAACATTCGACAGATTTTCGCATAAAAAACAGTAGTTTTTAGCTCTCTATAGTTCTGGATCTATTCTATTTTACCTATCAGTATATTCGTTTATGTTTGTTGACTGCTGAATTAACTTTTAGCACATATTCTTTCCGAAAGTTTCGTTCTAATTTTTGCATGTTCTGGTATTTGTCATGTGTTACGTTTTTGATTTTTTTTTAAACACTAAACCTTCAAAATCACACACCTCAACACCTTATTTTTCATACTGAGTGAATATTTCTTATTCATACCAATTTTATTATGACGTTTTACGCGATTCTCATATGTTGGTCATAGGAGGCTACGACATCTTTCCCCGTACCTTTTCACATTGTGTTGGGAAGTTTTTTTTTCACATGGTCAGTTCAACACATAGAACACAAATACAGTTTTTCGATTACTTTTTGTATGTGGGTTCATTTCCACATCGTAAATTTTTCAAGTAGAAATACATAGAAACTCTATCCAAGCGCGAGCTTTTCAAATTGAAGAGAAAGTGCGGGTGGCTAATATCAAAGACATAACCGGACTGTCGCTAGTATGATTAAAACAGACAATCGAAACATTTTTACCATCAAATAATTACGTTCATGACCAGGTTAAAGGGTGCAAAGAAATGTCAGAAAATCAATACTAGATTCCATCGGCGAAAATTCCTGGATCATTGTTGTCATTTCTTCGTTGGTTAACAATTTGAGGTACCTTTTTCTAAGATGCGAAAGGGGTAACTAAATGTCGTCTGTCGTTTTATGTAATCACAGATTAAAACCATCAGCGAAACGGAAGAATTTCAGGAAACGATTTCCACACTGATATTTCCATCCATGCACACTTACAAGACAAAGGCGGAGCTGACCGCAAACTAATGGAGTGAAAAAAAAATGGAAAAAATCATTCGAGAAAAAAATCAATTTTGCCCAAATGTTCACAAGTGAAAATCAAATATTCGAATATCAAATATTCATATCTCATGGTTGAAATTGACCCTGGAAAAGACCTGTTTTTGCGTACGAGCTAATGTATTCGAAAAAAGCTATAAGTTAATGTATTCCAGAACTCTGGTCATCCAGAGCCCAGATTTTCTTTGCTTTTTAGATCATATGATCGTTGTATTTCGTACAATGGTGTAAATTTCATGGTTAATATTGGCCCTGAAAATGACATTTTAGGTACGAGCTAATGTATTTGGAAGTTCGAGCTTAACTCGAACACAAAAATGTCATTTTCAGGGCCAATACCAGGAAATTTACACCATTGTACGAAACATAACTGCCATTTTCGAGTATTTGATTGAAAGCAGTTGATCTGCAATTATATTGGATGACCAGAGTTCTGGAGATGACTTCGGGTCCAAAATTTACGATCTGTACTCTGGAATTCAGTATAGAACCTGGAATCTAGACCTAAAATTTGAACCTAAAATCTGAACCTAAATCCTGCACTTGAATTTTGAATCTAGTTTCTGCATCAGAATTCGAGACCTACGTTTTTGACATAGATTTTGGACCTGGATTCTGGAGCCAAATTTTCGACCTGGATTCTGGAACTGAATTTTCTACCTAGATATTGGACTTGTGTTCTGAACTTGACGTTGGATTCTGTTCCTGGATTATGGACCGGAATTCGAACCTTAATTCTGGACCTGAAAACTGGGCCTGCGTCTTGGGAATGTATTCTGCAGCTGGATTCGGTACCTGGATTCTGCTTCAGGGTTCAGAATCTGCATTCTTGAGCTAGATTTTGGGCCAGAATTCCGGACCTAAGTTCTAAACATGGATTCTGAATCTAAATTGTGCATCTTAATTTTGACCTTGGCCCAGGACCTGAACCTTGATTTTGGACCTGGATCTGAATCTTGAATCTAGATTCGAGGCCTGGATCCTGGATCTGAATTCTATAGTTGGATCTTGGAGCTGGATTTCTATCCTGAACTCTTGACTAGGATTCTTTACCTGAACCTAGATTTTTGACATTGATGTGAATTTTATACCTCGATTCTAGATTTGACTTCTGTGCTTGGATGACCTGACCTGACCAGAATTCTGCAACTCACTTCAAGACCTAGATTCAGGACCTTAATTCTGAATTTGGGTCTGAAATCAGGTCCTGGATCTTGAACTTAAATTCAGCAGCTGGATTCGGTACCGTGATTCTGCTTCAGAATTCGGAACCTGCGTTCTGGAGCTAGATTTTGGACCTGGTTTCTGGAACAGAATGCTGAGCTTGGATTCTGGATCTAAGCTTTGACTTTGGATCAGGATATGAATCCTAGACCTGGATTTGGTATTTGGATTCTGTACCTGAACTCTAGATCTGAATCTTGATATTGGACCTGAATTTTCCACTTGGATTCTGAAGCTGAGAACCGAGTTCGGTTATAGTGCAGGATTTTGGAACTGCAATCTAGACCTAGATTTCGAACCTGGATTCTGAAACTGAATTCTAGACCTTGATTATGGACTTAAATTCGAATCTGGATTTTGGAGCTTTGGACCTGGATCCGATTTTTGCACCTGGACCTGGACTGATTTCTAGAGCGTAGACTTTCTTTTGAACATGGATCTAGGTCTAATCCCTGAATCTAGATGGATTATGGATCTGTAATCGAATCAGAACTCTGGATCTGAGTCCTGGAATTAAATTCTACAGATGGATTCGGTGTCTAGATTCTACTCCAGAATTTGGGACCATTGCATTCTTGATCTCGATTTTGGATCCAAGTTCTGAACATGAATCTGAACTCTGGATCTAAACTTCGGCTGAATTCTAGATCTGGATTCTGGACTTTGATGTTGGACCTGAATTTCGAACTTGGATTGTAGAGCTGGATTCTGAATCAGAATTTTGGATCTGAGATCTGGACTGGGATCTGAACTCTGGTGCAGGTGGATTCTGAAATTTCCAGAGCAGGATTCTGAGTCTAACTTTTGAACCTGGGTTCAGGAATAATTTATGGACCTACAATCTAGACTTGGATTCTGTACATGGATTCGGTATCTGGATTTTGTTCCTGAATTCTAGACCTTGATTATGGATTTGAATTTGAACCTAGATTCTGGAACTTTGGATCCGAACCTTGATTTTGGACCTGGATCTGAATTTTGTAGCTGCGTTGAAGACCTGGGATCTGTAACTAGATTCTGGGCTGATTTCTAGGTCTAGAGGCTCAATTCATGAATCTGCATTCTAGACATAAACTCTGTTCCTGGATTATGAACCTGAATTCTGGACCTGAATTCGAACCTGGATTCTGATCCTGAATTGTGGGTCTGAGTTTCGATTTTTGATCTAGATCTTGATTTTCTATCTACATTCTTGACCTGAACTGTGATCTTAGATCGGAACCTGGGTTTGGATTCTATATCCTTTATTCAGGATCTGGTTAAAAGACCTTGACCTGGATGACAAGAATTCTACAACTATATTCGGGACCTGAGTTCTGAACTTGGGTTCAAGCCGTAAATTTAGAATCTGAACTATGACCTAGGTTTTGGAGTTAAAAGCTGAACCTGGGCTCAGAACTTAGATGCTGCTTCATGACTTTTGGTCTGGACTTGGATTTTGTTACTTAATTTTGACCTTGATTCTGGTCTTTGGATTCTGAACTAGGATTCTAGACCGGAATTCCGAACCATGGATTCGGGACCAGCTACCTAGTCTTGGGTTTTGGATCTGGATTCTGCAGCTGATTTCTAGACAGATTTGGATTTTGGACCTTGATTCTGGTCCTGAACTTTGGACCTGAATTCTGAACCGGAGATCAGCACGTAAGTCCTGGACTTGAATTCTGCACCCGGACTCGTTCCTTAGATTCTACTTCAAGATTCGAGGTCTTCATTCTTGACCTCAATTCAGGAACTAAATTTAGGGTCTCGATCCTGCAACTAAGTTCAGAACTTAGATTCTGAACCTAGATTCTAGAGCTAAAATTTGACCTTGGACCAGGATCTGAATTCTAGATCTTAGTAGGTTTCTGCTTTATTTGAAGTCCTTTCCTGAATAATAGACCTGGATTTCGAATATTTACTCTAGGGGTTAACCTTTATTTTGGATTCCGGATCTGAGTTTTGTATTTGGATTCAAGGCCAGAATTGTGAACCTGGATTCTGGAGCAGAATATGGAACTTTGGAACTGGATTCTGAAATTGATTTCTATACAAAGATTCTGGAGCTTTTGAACCTCGATCAAGGTTTAATTTCTGCTACTGAATTTAAGACCGGTAATTGAATTCTGGACCTTGGCTCTAGACCTGAACCTTCATTGTGGACCTGAGTCTGAGTTCTGAACTTGGATATTCAACCTGGATTCTTATCCAGAATTCTAGACCTGGGATTTGGAGCTGGATTCTGGACCAGATTTCTAGATCTAAGCAAGAATTCTGGACCTGAGTTCGAACTTTCTAGAATCGTTTTCTATGTCGGGATTCTGGACCTAACTTTGAGACCAATCAAGGTCTAATTTCTGGACCATAGCATTAGATATGAACCTTGATTTTTAAACTGGATCTGAATTTTGAACTTGAATATTCAACTAGGATTTTGGTTCTAGAATCCGAAATCTAGGCCGGAGTTTTGAACCGGGATCTGAATTCTGAACTGAAATTCTATACTTGGGATGTGGAGCACGATTCTCGTTCAGAAATCTGAACGTTAGATTTAAATTTTGGACCTGAATTCTGAACTTGGAATGATGATTTCTGGACCTAACTTTAGAACCTGCATCAGGACTTAATTTTGTCCTGTATTCTATACCAGGATTCTGTACTTGGATTCGGCACCTGAAGGCTGTTCCTGAATTATAGACCCGGAGTATGGAGCTGGATTCTGCACTTGGATTCTGGACTTGAACTCTAGACCTGAACCTGGATTTCGGATCTGGATCTGAATTTTTGACCTGGATTTCGGACTTGGATATTAGACCTGAATTCTGGACCAGAATTCTAAACTTGGGAGCTGGACTCTGGACCAAAATTGTGAACCTGGAGTGATGACCTGAATTTGGAACCAGGATTTTGGATCTGAGCTTTGTACTTGGATTCGGGACTGACAACCTACTTCTAGACTTTGGAATAAACGTGTGATTCCATTTGTGTCGAACATATTCTTCTTCTTCTTCACTTCTGGTGGCGTCACCTCACTTGAGATGACGCCGATTGATGGCACAGCGATTTAGCTATATTGCCAGTTAGTTTTCGTTTATAGTCCAATGGACTTCCTTTTCACTGGACTACAAGTGAAACCCTCGCTATGTGACAACGTGGAGTCACCGAAGTACGGATGAAAATCCTTTCTTTCTCGCGAAATACTCGAATTTGCACCGCACTAACACGATACGACGTGTTCACTCGTTGAGGGTTTCACCGGAAGTGTCGAACATATTCACAAATTTGAAATAAAACAATTCCGATGTGTTGATGCAGCATTCGGAAGTAAACGTGAACAAATACACTGCCAACAGAGATAAGTAATAAGTTACACAAATAAACCCAACATTTTTGCAGTTGTACTTTTACAACCAGAATTTCCATCAAAAATTCATTTCCGAATTAATTGCATTAGTCGTACATATTTTCACAGCAGGACTATACAATCCTATTGTTGCATTGCCTTCACACTTTTTCCCAAGAAAA
The DNA here is from genome assembly GCF_030247185.1 of Malaya genurostris. Classification (NCBI taxonomy): domain Eukaryota; kingdom Metazoa; phylum Arthropoda; class Insecta; order Diptera; family Culicidae; genus Malaya; species Malaya genurostris. Next base: position 152,338,811 of record NC_080570.1, read on the forward strand.
ACTTCGATCAACTGCCCACTCTCGCACTACAACTAAAATCACGCCGTAAAGTCTTACAAAATAAGTGCTTCTGGGGCACTTGGCTTGTCACTTTCAACGACTACCGTACTCTGCTTCACATGATTCATGTGTGTACTGTCCAAATATTCTGTGTTCGGTCTCCCTCTCTTTTTCTCTGTTTCATCCACCTGCCACCAGTCATTTGCCTTTGTTTGATTTGATCTGTTTCCTCAATTCTTTTGCATATATTACTTCTTGCTTTTTTTTTCCTTTGTTCTATACTTTCTTCGCATTGTTGCGTCGTTCAATGCGAATTGTTCTGTTCATTACGACATTAATTAATCGAGTTTTTTTTTCTACCGTTTATTTATTTTTCTCCGAAACCGCTGCGGACCTCTCGTAACAGCTCGTAAAACACCGTACCGAGTGGCTAAGAACGTTATTTAATATAGAGAGTCGTGTTTTTATTGTATGATTACCTTGTAAAATCTGCTGCCAAAAAGCAAAACAGTTTTATCATTGAACTGGAAACGAAAGACCAGGAAGTTTCGTTGCTCGCATCGTTTTCTAATGTGTTTTTTTTTTTTGGTTTCTTTCTCTATCTGATGAGGGTAGGAAATTGAAAAAGGGTAAATATTATCTAAAAATTTGAGATAGTTGAGCAAAAACGAAAACAACAACGTGGAATTCAAACTTTTATCACGCCGATCTGTCAAAGTAGCCGAGTGTTTTTATTTTATTTTTTTGTTGCTACCTTCTTCAATGTGTATACAGTGTAATTAATCAGGAAGGTACGAAGTACGAAGAGAGAGATATACAGAAAAAAAAGAGGGGATACTTGTTGCAATTAAAGTCTTTTTTTTTGTTACTCTACAATTGTAAAAGTTAGTTAGCCGGTAGGGGAAAAAATTAAGTTGATAGACTAAAAAAAGTGAAAGAAAGAGAGGAACGAAGTAGCAGCAGAAGCGTCATCGTCATCATCATGTTTCATCGTCGTCTCAGCAACCAACACTCAACAAACTGTCAACAATCGACCGCATTTTTGTGAACTACTGCGAAGGTTTCCGCCTAATCATCGTTTGAAGTCATTTCTTTCGCCCAAAAAAAAGTAAAGTGTATACACGCTCCCCCTTCCCCAGAAAAACGGTCTGCCGTCCCGGGATATTTTATTTCTATTGTGCTCTCAAATGAAATGCTAGAGTTGAGGCAGTCATCGGCCGGGCTGAATTCCGTTTCCCGTTTCGACCGGACGGAGATGGAAGCCCTCCTGCGTCTAATCGTTGAAATAAAAGGATGAAAAAAGTTCGTACTTTCAAAATTTGTGTGCTTTTGACGAGGTTTGATTTGCTTTGACGCCACCCCGTTCCTGCTGCTTTTTTCCTCTGTTCTGTCAACTTGAAAATAACGCCACTGCCACGGTTCCTTTTCATTCCGTTCCTTTGCGCCGTGTTGTCAGCTGTGATTCGTTTGTTCTCGGAATGCCATCGAAACTGACCAATTAATTTCTGTTGATTTGATTGAATTGACTAATACTTCTAACAAAGTTGTAAACAATTGAACCTACTAATGATTGAGTGTTTAAAACAGAAACTAATCGAACTGAACATAATAGTATAGCAACTGTCAACGAATAAACTGCAACATTTGTGATTTTCAGTACTTACCGCACCGAATTGCATTGTCCAGTATCCGTTCCAAAACGTCATCTAATTCACCTCATTCTTTTTCCACAGTACGCCAATCTCGCCTGAATCAGCGCAAGTAAATTCGGTCGCTGCCGCCGCCTACAAGTCGGACTGCGGCCGTCAAAATTATACCAACTTCATCGCTGCAAAATAGAACAAAACCTAAACACACAAACACATATTTATCTTCTATCAGCAACACAAAACCATCTGTAAACCACACACACAACCCAGTACAGTACAGTGTTTGCAAATGGCGCTTGAGTAACTGTCTATTTGTTTATGTTTGTCAGCTCCATCTCAGTGTGTGTGTGAAAGTGCAACTTTGTGTGTGTGTCTCGTCCAAACCAATCGTCTGGATAGTGTGAGTGTCTACCAATCAACACATAAACATTCTAAACAACAACCACACACATACTCTCCTTCCAAAACACACAAACCAATCACCGCCAACGCAAATGCTATTCGAGTGTCGTCTTCGTCTTCGTCTTCACAGTATTGTCGGGTTTCGGGTGTCGAGCTTCGCACCGGGAAGCAAACGGAATCATGGCGGAGGTGGAAAAGTAAGTGTCTTCTTTTGTTTTTTTTTTTTTAAATAATGATGCTTCAATATGTTCGATCCGAATTTGCTTACCACAACCACACACACACTTGAACATATTAAAACCAGTGTTTATACCGATTGAATTTTGCCTCTGAGTGGCCAATCAGAGCATCAAAGCTTTCCAACTGATGTGTCGTTAACTCGTTCAATATTGTCGTCTCTGATTGAGAAAGCACCTAAGATTTTATGGCAGGCGAAATAAGACATGTTCACTATTATTTAGAGGTTTTCATCTCCTGCAATTGAAGAAAACATGGTTATACCTATCTCAATCGAGTTGTAGAAATATTTCCAACTTAGAAAGTGAATAATCTGTGAAAGATCTAAACCTAATCACTTATTAATGAATTTATGTCTTTGAATTTTTAGTAAGGCAAAACGAAGATTTGCTCCACAACTCATAACTCTGATGAACTGCCCAATAACATACTCGATAAACTATTTTAAAAACTGCCCGGTTATCAACTCAAGAAAATACTTCGGAAAATACTTTAAAAATTTTCCGAAAACTGACTTTTAGTCTCATAAAATGTTTCAATAAATTGCCTTAAAAATTGTCCGGTAAAATGCTCGATAATCTACTTTACAAACGACCCGATGCGTCAAAAGTTGTCTGATAAAGTTTCAAAATATTTCCGATAAATTACTACAGGGACTTCCTTTTGAACTGCTCGATAATCTGCTTCAATAACTGATCGATAAAATGCTTTAAATCTTTGCATCAGTCGACTAGATAAAATGTTTTCAAAACTTTTCCATAAATTGCTTTAAAAGCTGTCCGATGAACTGCTTTAAAAACTTTCTGATAAATTTCTAGATAAACTGCTTCAAAACTTGCTTCAATGCTCGTTAAAGAACTTTAAAAACTGTCCGATAAACTACTTTAGAAGCTGCCCAATGCTTTAAAAACTACCTGACAAGCATCTTAAAAAAGTGCCCAGTAAACAGGCCTTTCAAGTTTCCGTTAATCAGCCCGATCAAATGTTTCAAAATCTTCCCGATAACTTATTTCTATAGCTGCTACAAAAACTGCCAGTTAAATTGACTTAAAAACTTCCCGATAAACTGCTCGATAATCTACTTTAAAAAAGGCTCGATGCTTCAAAAAGTGTCTGAATAACTGCCCGGTAAACTAATTTTAAAACTTTCTGAAAGTAAGCCAGATAAAATGTTTTACAGAAAAAGAAAATGTAAAAAATGTTTATAAATATTTCCGATAAATTACTACAAGTTCCCCGGTAAACTGCTTTTAAATTTGCTCAATTGAATGCTTTAAAACTTTGCTTTGGTCGACCAGATAAAATGTTTTCAACACTTTCCCATACATTGCTTTAAATACTGCCTGGCAAACTGTTCGATAAACTGCTTTTGAAAATAACCGATAAAATACTTTAAAACTGTCCGTTAAATTACTCGATAAATCGCTCGTTAAACTACGTTAAAAGCTGCCCAATGCTTTGAAACACTACCTGATAAACTGCTTGAAAAACTGCCCGGTAAACTGGCTTTACCGATGATCAGCTCGACAAAGTGTTTCAAAATCTTCCTGATAAACTACTTTAAGAACTGCGGTAAACTGCATCTAAAATGTCAAATGTTAAATGCCCCTAAACTTTTCCCTTAATCAGCCGATAAAATGATTTAAGAACATTCCGAAAAATTATTCCAAAACAGCTCGATTAACTACTTCAAAAACTGCTCGATGAATTACTTTTAAAATTGCTAAACTGCCTAAAAAAATGCTCGATAAACTGCTTGAAGATTTTCCCGATAAACTACTCAATAAAATAATTAAAAAACTACCCGATTATCTGCTTTATAAACTGTCCGATAAAAAGCTTTGAAAAGTGCTCGATAAATTGTTTAAAAAATTCCGATTACCTGCTTCAAAAACTACCTGGAAAATGGCCTAAAAACTGACTATCAGCCCCATAAAATTTTCCCGATTAATTGCCTTTATAACTGTCCGATAAACTGCTCAATAATCTACATTAAAAACTACGCGATACTGAAACAACTATTTGATAAATTGTTCTTAAAACTTTCCGATAAACAGCTAGATAAAATGTTTTACAAACTTCCCGAAAAACAGCTCAAAAATTAGATAAACTGGATTGAAAACTTTCCGGTGATCATCCCGATGAAACATTTCAAAATCTTCCTGATAAATTTTTTCGAAAAATACTCGATTGACTGCTTTAAAACTGCTCGATAAACTACTTAAAAAATCGTCCCAATGCTTTCAAAATTGCACGATTATATGTGTTAGAATCTTCCCGACAAATTGCTTGGAAAACTGCCCAATTAAATGTTTTTAGAACTTCCCGATAAACTACATCAAAATCGTCCTATAACCTACTTTAAAATCTGCCCGATAAACTGCTCGATAAACTGCTTCAAGAATTACCGGATGAACTTCATTGAAAACTGCACAATTAATTGCTTTGAAACGTTCCGATAATCAGACCGCTGAAATGTTTCAAAATCTCCCCAGTGAATTGCTTCAGAAACGGCTTGATTGAATATTTTAAAACTGCTCGAAATAAACTGCTGTCAAAATTGACCCGATTCAATACTCTAAAACTGATCGTTGAAATGCTTTGAAGTCAGCCCGATAAATACCTAATAAATTTTCTATTAATTGCTTTAAAACTACCCGATAAATAGTTTTAAAAAATGCCCGATAAATTACTAATTCAACTATTCGATAGTTCGATTGTAAAGTTGCCCAATAAACATCGTTAAAAGCTGCCAGAAAAATTTAAAATAAACCGCTCGAAGCTTATATCGAAGCTTGACGCACTACCCACAAAATACCTTAAAGAAACTGATCAAAAACTAACTGGAAAACTACCCGGAAAACTGCTCGAATAACTATCTGTAAACAACTTGGAAAGAAAATACTCGAAAATTTTCAAAAACATGTACAATAACCACTCGACAAACTACTCAAAAATTTCTTAAAAACTGCCCAATAAAAAGCTCGATTAACTACTTTCGAATTGCCCGATAATCGGATTTAAAAGTTAACCGATAATGCACCCAGAAATCTACTCCACGGCTCGAAGTAACTGCTCTTAAAAATTACATGAAGCTCTGCCGACAAACAGCTTGAAGCACCTGATCGAAAAAGCAGCTTGAAAATTCAATAGAAAACTGTGGCTATGAAAATTGACCGAATTAGTCGATGAACTACTTTCGAATCGGCCGATAATCTGCTTTAAAAACTGCTCTTTTAATCCACTTATAAGGCTGCTCGAAAAACAAGAAAAAATACTGCTCAAAAAATGCTTATATACTAAAATACTAATCTTTTTAAAAATATGCTCGCTTAATATGAAAAAATACGGCCGCTTGAAACTGTTTGAAAACTGCTCGGAAAAATTCTTGGAAAAACCCTTATACTATAAATACAAACTGTGATAAACTGCTTGGAAAACTACTCGATTATTTGCTCAATAAACGTAAAAAGTTGCTTGATAAAGGAAAATAATTAGGAGCAACTAGAAGATAAAACTACTTGAAACACTGCTCCACATACTCGGAAAAAATGCTTCCAGCAACTGATCGAAGAAACTGCTTGAAAAACTGTTTTAGCTGCTTGGTAACTGCTCAAAAATTCTTTAAAAAACTGCTCGAAATCTGCTGTAATACCGTTTAAGAAACTATTTTAAAAACTGACCAATAAATCTTCCCGATAAACTAGTTAAAAAACTGCCTGATAAGCTGCTTGAAAAACTGCTTGGTGAACTGGCTTAAAAATGCTTCGAAAAATTCTCGATAAAGTGCTTTGAAACCTATCATATAGATTGAACTTTACTATAATCAGCCCAATAAAATGTTTCAAGGTCTTACCGATAAAATGCTCCACGAATTTTCCGATAAACTGCTCGATAAGCTACTATAAGAACTGCACGATACTTTTGAAGTACCTGATTAAATATTTTAAAAGCTATCCGATAAATTGTTCGTTAAACTTTTTTTTTAAACTGACCTTCAATACTTTCTGATAAACTACTCCAATAGCTGTTTTTGAAACTACCTGATAAAATACTTTGAAAATAGCCGATGAAATGTTTTAAATTCTGACCGATAAAATGCTTTTAAAATTTCCCAATAAATTGCTTTAAAAATTGCTCGATAATCTACTTTAAAAACCTTTCTATATAAGAAAGAACTGCTTGATCATGTGCTTTAAAAATTTTTAAAACTTTCCTGATAAATGTTTGGAAAATTCCCGATAATTTTGTTTTGAAAAACTGTTCTATGAACTGCTCGATAAACTAAATTAAAAAACTGTCTGGTTTCTTAAAAACTAGTTGTCGATTTCCGATAATTAGCCTAATATAATGTTTCTGTGTCCTAAAACTGCTCGATAAACTATTTAAAGAACTACCCGATAAGTGGCTATAAAAACAGCCCAATAAACTGCCTTAAAACTACCCGCTAAATAGTTTTTGTTTTAAATTGCTCTATAAATTACTCGATAAACTGATTTAAAAGCTGCTTAATAAACATCGTTAAAAACTGCTTGAAAATTTAAAAAATGCTTACAATAAACTGCTTAACAAACTACTCGGAAAGTAGCTTGAAAAAACTGCTAAAAACTAGTCGGAGATCTGATCGATAAATTGCAAGATAAACTTCCCAATAAACTGCTGGATAAACTTCCAAACAAACAACCCGATTATCTATGTTTAAAACTACCCGATGAACTACTTTAAAAGCTGCCCGATAAACTTCGAGATCAGAGCTCTAAAAACTGCTAAAACTACTCCCTAAACAGCCCTATACTCTGCTCGTTAAGCTGCCTTATGAGCTGGTTCAAAAACTGCTGGCAAATCGGCTCGACAAATATGATTGAAACACAGCTTGTACAATTGTTTGTAAACTACTTAAAAACTGACCGAATGTTTCAAAATTTAAATTTCACGATAAACTACTCCAAAAACCGGTCAGTTTATTTATTTATTATACTTCGAAAACTGTCCGATAAACTGCTTGAAAACTAGTCGATAAATAGTTTAAAAATCGCCTGATAAACTGATCGATAACTGCTTTTTGAACCTGCAGGGTAAACTTCTCGATTAACATCCCGATAATCTAAGTTAAAAACCGCTCAAAAATTGCTTTCAAAACTGTCCGATGAAGTTCGAGCAAACAGCTCGTAAAAATTGCTAAAAAAAACACTACTCGCTAAACAGTCCGATAATCTGTCGGTTAGGCTGCTTTAAAAGCTCTCCGATAATGTCCGAAAATGTGCCTTCGGAGGTGCCTGATAAACTGGTTTAGAAACTGCTCGAAAAAACTGATTAAAAAACAAACTACTAAAAAGGCTACCTGAAAAACTGTCCGATAAATTCGAAATAACAGTTCGAACAAACAGCCCGATAAATTGGTTCAAAAACTGCTTGAAACAAGTGCGCGGAAAATCTGCTTGGTAAATTGCTTGAAGAACTAAAACAACTCGAAAGTTGGTCGAATGATTAAAGTAACTACTAAAAAACTAACTTCTAAAGAAAAATTCATGAACTGTTCGACGAGCTTCTCAAGAAGTATTCAAAATCCTGCTCTTAGGTTCTACTTACAATCTCAGGAAAATAGCCATTGTTGAAAAACGCAAAATTAGAAATTCCACACTGCTTTATGAATCGTCAAGAAAAAAATATCAGTTTGTTTGGTACATTTTTCTAGGCAAATTATGCACTCATTCTGATGATTTATAAAAACCCGTTCTCTCGCTTTCTGAAATAACATAACATAACATTTTTAGTTAACCAGCCATATGGATATGGGTAGTATTTCACCCAGTTTGATATGTCAATAAGTACCCTACTTTTGACAGCTCGAATTGAAGTCGGAAATGGGTACTCGTAGTACTCATAAATGGATATTTTACTTTAACCGTGTAAAGCAATCATTTCGATTGTCCCATGACAAAAGGGCCTAACTGTGAATGACAGTTTCTTTTTGTTTACTTTTAGTTTTATGAATTTTAAGTGAAGACTCCGTAATAATCGAAAGAGAAAGTGAACATAGAGAGGTTGACATTTCTCGGTTAATTTTTCAAAAGGGCGTATAAGCAAGTGACAGTTTCTCTTTGTTAACTTTCTCTTCTATTAATTACCAAGCGGTTTCCACTTTTATCACTCAACTCTTTGCATGAAATGATACCCGAAACTTTCGACTTTCAAACAGAATAGTGATATCAAAGAAAATCTTTTTAATCACATCACAATAATCGAAAGAGAGAGTGAATAATTAATGATTGAAAAATTACCCGAGATTTGTAGACAAGCCCTTCTCTCGTCGGACCACAGAAGGACGATTGATTTGTTCTTGCGCGGTGACTTCATTAGTCGTTTTCGCTTGAGAAAACTGAAACTGACCCAGGGTAGTTTCATGAAACACTTTTAACGAAACTTTGTTGATTTCGCACTTAGCAACGGGGGTTTGAGCAAACCTGATATAAAAACCAGGTTCGAAACTGACCCGATTCAACAGCGTTAAAACTAGGTTCGAAACTAGCGTCAAATAAACGGTTTGACAGCAGTTTGGGTGAAAACTGAGTTAGGTTTGGCATCAAGCGAACACGACATAAGGATCTGTCGATGAATTATTTATTTGCTTGACAGCTCTCGGGGCTATGATTTCCTTGGAATGTTGTGGAATGATAAGAAACAAAATGGAATATCATGGAACATCTCGAAATGATATGGAATCGACATGTAAATAAACCACTGAAAACTGTAAAATTACCTTCATTCAGCTAATTTTTCGGAGGAGACTCTTCTATTCAACAATCATTTTCAAAATGAAAAGCCACAGAAAAACACGGAACCTTACAGGATAAATACAAATACCACACAACAGTACAGTTCTTAAAACCCTTTCACGATTGTCAATGTTTCCGTGTTGCCAGGGAAACAGCTCCCGCAACGTCGGTTCAATTCCGTTGTACTAATTCAAATGTTTTTTTTTTCTCTTCTATCCCATTTTGCTGTTTTTTTTCACAAAGCGCAGCAGGCCGTTTACTTCGTTGCGTAGGACAAGGAAACCGTTCGAACACCACTGGATTTATGCGCGGCTGAAGGCCATCAACCAACCAACCTTCGTCATCGGAGTTTTTATTGTATTAGTTTGTTCCCGAAAGTAGAATCGATCGACTAGTGTTTTTTATTCCACTTTTTGTGTCGCAAAAAAAGACGGTGCCCTGCGGGCCCAGTTTATTTTTGCACGTTTAAAATTTGAAATTTTAAAGCTTGACGAGTTCCGCACAGAATTAAGACATTAAACGTAAAGTGCAGCCAAGCGCCATCCCGTTCTACCCATTTCATGTGCGCGTGTGCTGATTCAAAACAACAACAACAACGATTGTAGTTACACACATTTGAATACGGTTTTTTTTAAGACCCTAGTAGAGTTAGTAATTAATTATACATTTATAGTAACTACCGCTTAAGAGAGCTACCACAGCCGGCAACATAAAGAAAAAGAAGATTGGCGCATATTTTCATCCCTTGTCGTGTGTAGAGATTCAGAAAAACGATGATTACCTAAACTCTTTTATTTATATGAATTATTCTAACTTTTAACGAATGAAAAAAAAACACAACACAACCAACTTTTACTTTATACTTTTAATTAGTTGATTAGTTTCATTGTAATTATGATAGAAACAACATGGAAATTCAAACAAACAAAAAAAAACAAAAGCTTTCAACAATCAATTCAAATTGAAAGAAATACACTGCCTGAGTCAAGCTTAACAATGTTGAAATGATGCAAAAAAAATGTGATCGTTGCTTCAGCCAGCAGTTTTCACGAATATATAAAGCTTTCCTCATCAACCCTCATCACTAAAATGTTATTTAAAAACCATGAAAATATAAACGTGTAAAACGAAAAATGTTGGAGTTTTTCTTTCTTTCTCTCTCTCTCTCTCTCTCTCTCTCTCTCTCTCTCTCTCACACACACACACACACACACACACACACTTTCCGAATTACCTTTCATTTAATAAAACGCGCTGATGAAACATGATTATAATATAACATTATTGCATGGCAAGCACATTTAATTAGGGTGACCCTTCGCCCCATCGGATTTCCTATCTGACCTGTCTCTGCGTTCAGAATTCACGTTGGCCGCGCTCACATGTCGCCGCGCGTAAATCTCCGCTTTCGGGAAAAACTCAATTAAGTGGCTATCTCACTCACTCCCACCCGGACCAATGCATGCAAATGATTGGACTAACGCCCTCTGGCGAACCAGGAACAAATAAAGAAAAAAAGCTCCCGTCGATCACCCATCCGGTGATTAATTAGCATTCTTATTGCACAGCCTGTGATGGAAATTGAGTTGATGGTTCATTTCCGGTGTCCGGTCCTGGTCCCGATCCCGGTCCGAAACGTTGTAACCACATTTGATGCTGATGCTGCTACTGGAAAATTGATTCAATTCGGTTCGGCCAGTTTATAATTTTCCCGGTGCCGATTTGCATTTTCATGCAACGAAACTGTGTGTAGTTTACAGCTGACTGTATCATTTTCAGGTTATGAGAAAAATATTACACAGTGCAATGAATCCCGTCACCCGTGTCCCTCAACAACGCCTTGAACGCAGGTCGTTCCGCCGTCGAGGCACACACATAATGCCGGCATAATTCCTTATCACAAGAACCAGGAGAATGCATCTGATGAGAATATTTCAAATTCCCATATTTGCACATGTTTCATTATCCCGCAGCGAAATTATGCAACTCATGTTGCACAACTGTCTCTCTTAGGCGGAGAAAGGAGAACAACCGAGTCTCTGACTGTCGGTAGTAGCAGCTGCCGCGCTTCTTCCTTTGTGTGACTTTCATCTTCGAATCTTGCCTCGAGTGGCCACCCACTTCAACAGATGAGCCTGATTAAACACTCTTGTTTGTGTGCCAACAACCCCATCTCGGCCGGAATCGGGCGGGGATTGTCATGGAAACGTGGAACGAAATACGAAAGCCCGTTATCGCACAAACCCGAGGCCGAGTTCCCATGGGTTCTACGGCCGTACTTCTTGATAGCCTAGGCCCCCTGGCAGTCTACAACGCAAACCCAACTTTTGCGTGGTTATCGCGTTCCCGGAATCGTTCAACGGAATTTCATTCGTCCAAACGACGGTTTCTGCTTTCCCTGTATCATCTGATGTGTTTACTCAGGATGAGCGCAGTTCAGATTAAATTATTAATTAATTTTCGTTCAATTAGGAATAATTGAAAACACTTTTGTTTCTAGTTTGAAAATATAAACGCAAATTACATTGGGTTTGTCACCACATATTCATTCCTCCTCACTCAACAAGAGAATTCATGTAGGGAACAAGATTCCGGTATAACAACATTCCAATCACGTAAAGTGAAAATGGGTTATTCTGGTTCAACAATCTTCGCAGCCGATTCTTAGCTTACCGTACAATTGCTGGTCAGTGTAGTAAAATACAACTGGTTCGGAAGATTTCAAGCATCAACCGGATATTTTCCTCCCAAAATCGACTAGTTCTAGTTTAACATTTGAGAAAGTCTCCCGACTAAAATAATAAACAAAATGAATAAGAGGAACGGGCTGCTTGAGCCAATTCATTCTGCACTCTGAAGCAACTCCGTCAAATAAGACTTATTTGGAAATAATCACATCTGATCTCATCATCCCTCGCATGTTCCTATTTGACTTCCGAAACCGGTACAAACTTGGTATTTTAAACTTCATTTAACTTGGTAAACCCCTGTCATCTCACACCAACCATTTGAAAACATTTTTAATACCGATTTATTAATTTTTAGTTTGACGTAAAGCCGCCATGACTAAGTTCAGTTTTTGCAATGACTGAGCGGAAATATATATTGGAGAAGCCAAGTGAAAGAAAAACTAACAGAAATGATGAATTTTTGGAAAAAGATACGCTCAGAGACAGGACTCGAACCTGCGTTCTTATGCATTCCGTGCATACGCGCTACCATTTCGCCACTCTGATCTTGTTTTAGCCACTCTAAAACTCGAAAAGGCATAGTAGCAACGTACATCGAACATGGTCTACATCATGGCCGTCACCCGACCGATACCTTACATCCAAACATCTCCTCTGTCTATCAAACGCCGTCCCGTCAAAAATTGGGAAAATTATTTTCACATAAAAATCGTAGATCTGGCAACGAGATAAAAGTAAAAAAGATTCTCCGGCCCTAGTACATGTGCCAACGTTTGATTTTTCAATCCTCGAAACAGTTGTTGAAGTCAAAACGGTTTCTCTGGAGCGGCGTTTGAGTTTTCTGAATAGCCAGAAGTCCCACGGAGCTAAATCAGGCGAATACGGTGGTTACGGAATGGTATGTGCTTTAACTTTTCTTAGGTCCAAATGATCTTTCAAAATGGTTTTTATTGATTCTATATTCCAACGATCCCAGTAAGGTCTCGAGCACCAATTCCTTGATTTTATTGACGTGTTCATCATCAGTTGATGTTGATGGCCGTCCTGGACGTGGTTCGTCGTCAACGCGTTCTCAACCCTCTTTGAACAACTTAAGGTTTCCGCGCGAAATATAATTCAAAAGTCATACTATTTTTGGCCCTGGTTTTGCCCTTTTGAGCAGAAACGGTTTTGCACTTTCGAGCAGAAACGCAACATTCTGACGGCGTTTCATTGCCATTTATGCTCGAAAGTGCAAAACCAGAGCAAGCCACGCCACCAGTGTTTTTCAATGAAAAACTTCATATAATTCTCCGCATAATGTCAGTACGAACTGTTCAGATTTTATGAAAATCAATAAATAAGCCTACTTTGGTTTGCACCGTCTATTCCTCTATCTGAAGAGAACATAAATAGCGTAAACAGCCTGATTCCATGAAGAGAATGGAAATAACATGACATTGCTCTTTGTCCATTAGATTTTTTATCGTGACGTCACAAATGAACAAGCATTCATTCTTGACAGTTCAGCGGTACTGTTTACAAACAAGCTTAAACAAAAATCGAAAAACACGTCTTAAACGATCATCTTTAGACTTTGCAACTAGTCATTTTTATATAATAAATCTCAAAAACAAACCATATCCAATTGTGAACAAATGTTTTAAAACTCTATTCAGGCGATATGGACCGTAAATGGTCTCATGCAAATTGTTAACAGACAAACAAAAACATCTCTGTTTACAAACACTACTGCTGGACTGTCAAAATGTGTTCATTCAATTGAGGTTAGCAGTGATTAGGTTTTCTACCGTCACTGCTAACCTCAATTGGATGAACACATTTTGACAATTCAGCGGTACTGTTTGTAAACAGACTTTTTTGTTTGTTTGTCTGTTGACAAACGGATGGAAACGTTCACGGTCCATATCGCCTAAATGGAGTTTCAAAACATTTGTTAACGATTCGTTTCAGAGATTTATCAAATAAAAGTGGCTAGTTGTGAAGTGTAAAGATGATTGTTTGAGATGTGTTCCTCAATTTTGTTTAAACTTGTTTGTAAACAGTACCGCTGAACTGTCAAGGATGAATGCTTGTTCATTTTTGATGTCACGATAAAAAATCTAATTGAGTTGATCGCTTGAATTTCTGGAAAAATCGCATAGCCACATCTCACATTGTCAGTCCGGTACGGAATTTTGAATCAAATACGAATGGGTGAATAATTTGCATTCGGAATTCCATGTAGAATTCAGTATGAAATCCGAATCAGTGAAGACTCCAGTGCAACAATCGATTTCGAATGAATCTCGCCTCCAATTCGTGCTGATGCAAAACAGGTACGACAAGTTTAGCTCATTTGATACTAAAAGGTTTGAATGCAAAATTTTCGGTTTATGGTGTTTTTCATTGAACTAACTTTTCTCGGAGATGGCTGAACCGATTTTTACAAACTTAGATTCAAATGAAAGTCCATGTAGTCCCATACAAAATTTCTGAATATTATTTGGATCTGACCTCCGGTTTCGGAATTTTGGGGTAAAATGTGCAAAAAATTGTGAAAATAAACTTTTCTCGGAGATGGCTGAACCGATTTTCACAAACTTGGATTCAAATGGAAGATCTTTAGGTTCCATACTAAATTCCTAAATATTGCACCGTCTATTCCTCTATCTGAAGAGAACATAAATAGCGTAAACAGCCTGATTCCATGAAGCGAATGGAAATAATATGACATTGTTCTTTGTCCACTAGATTTTTTATCGTGACGTCACAAATGAACAAGCATTCTTGACAAACAAGCTTAAACAAAAATCGAAAAACACGTCTTAAACGATCATCTTTAGACTTTGCAACTAGTCACTTTTATATAATAAATCTCAAAAACAAACAATTCCTGAATATTATTTCGATCTGACTTCCAGTTCCGGAGATATGGGATATGTGTGCAAAGAATGAAATCATGTATTCTAACTTTTCTCATAGATGGCGCTACCGATTTTCCCAAACTTAGATTCAAATGAAAGGTCCTAAAGTCCCATACGTAATTCCTGAATTTCATCCGAATCCGACTTCAGGATCCGGAAATATAGGGTAAAGTGTATTAAAAAAATTTTACCATCACTGGAAAGGGCGAAAAACCGTAAAAAAAATTCTAAATCGCCCTAAAATCTTCTCCAATTAAATAGTTTTTATCAGTAGACGGTCAAACAAACTGAATTCGGTTATTCTTTGAGGAATCGAAGAAAATTATTATGAAGAATACCACAGTATTATATATGATAATATGATTGATATGAGAAAGGCATCATTACACCACTAGGTGGATTAAAACAGGTTTTTATCCATTGAAAAAGGTAACAAAAATCAGCATGTAAGAGTGCAGGAAGTTATGGAGAACAATCGAGTGATCAGTCTATGAGTTGTGCCATCTTCTTACCATTCATGATAAAAAAAATGCATCTGATTGACAAATATTGCGAAGTTATTTCGTTTCAGCTCCATACGAATTGTTACGTTTGATAAAATCACCTGGGTTCGTTTCAAGTTACCCAAGCGAGTGCGACATAAGTAAAATATCCGTGTCATCACGGTACAACACCTTTTCTATTTGAATATGGCCTTTAAAACCAAAGCCTACTAATCAAACAGAACTGTACATGATGTTCAAACCGTAATCGCTTTTATACTCCTAGCCTACCCCAGTGAGTAATATAGTGTCACAACAGATTTGCGAATTAGAATAAATCACTACCTTATCGAGCTCTGGTATGCCATTTGTGTCTTTGATTTCAGACGTTGGGAACGCCCAAACCAACCGACCGACTGACTCTGACTCCGGTCGGACCGATCGGAGAACTCTCGAATTGGACCGGCGGTAGAATTGTGTTAGCATGTCGGCACACGTGCCGCTACTGTAAAACACGTACTGCTCGTTTCCAGCCTGAACATCCCATTTCATCCCGAGCGAGGGTAGTGGCGAAGGTAACGGGGAAGGTCAGACGATATACCTACCTTCTGTATTAACTGTAGCAACTGTCAGCCGTCAGCCAGTGGCAGTTCCGAAGCCATCTGCTGGAAATGGGAAATAAATCCAATTGTGAGTAACAGAAAAAGGCAATTTTCTCGAAGAAAACGAAATTTTCGATTGTTCCACCACGACCTGAATGCAGAGAGAAGGACAGTGGCTGAGCCTCGGTGTCGAAGGTGATATGAGAATGTCGTCGTCGAGAGCGATAAATAACAAGCCAACCTACGCACGTCGAGTCACCATGGCAAAATGGAATGAACTAAATTGGTCAGTTGGTAAGTTTATTACTGGTTAAAATCTGGAATCTATCTTTTTCTGTTTAATCCACCCATCTGACACCGGTATGTGAGCACCAGCCATTTGAAAGTATACCGATTACGTTGAGCCCCTCGCGTTTCGAGCCCCAAACACTGCGATGTTTTGATACTCATCGCGACTCTCAAATTGTGAAAATTTATCCTCAGTTGATGTCCCAAAACACTGTCTGCTGTATTTTAGGTAAACCGACAAGTTATTGTGAGAGAGTCGAGCCAAAATTCACTAATTTTCGTGCACTAAACAAGGTAAACGCGTAAAACAAATGTATTACTGTTTGTTTGTTTACATTGCAATCAGCTGATTTTGAAGTTCCGATTTTGATCTCATCAAGATGGCGTCGTGACAGGGGGCCGGTTTAATCTGACAGTTTAGTAATTGTTTTCTTCCGTTGTCAATTGTCAAAAAAAAAAATCATCATACGTTCGATTTAAACCGAGACCAACTGTGAATCTCTTTGAACAGCGCATTACCGGGACAGTCCGTATCCTTGACTTGTCGATGTCCAATCAACCAATAGGAACTGTCAATATGTCCCAAGGATATACCGCACTGGATCAGCGACTGAGCAGCCCGACGAGCGGCCACATTCGGAACAACATCCATAAATGATCCTAGCATGCAAATACCAACCGAACGGTCATTATATTTCGGAGCATGGGCTCCTTGGCGGCCCCAACCTCGACCCTCGTAGGCGGCTCCATTCTCTCCAACGCACCAATTGTAGCCGATGTCGGACCAACCATTGCTGTCAATGTGATAGCTCTGAATGTTGCGCATCTGCTGAGCGCATCCGGAATCGGTGGTGCAGTGAGCTCCCTCCGAATGGTGTATCACAACCCACGGTGCCGGTCGGTTCGGTAAAACGGCACTGGTGGCAGCACGAGCTCCCCATTTCGCCCGAGATATGATGCGTGGACACTGGGCCTTCGATTCAACCAGCGCAGTTGTGAAGAGAACAAACAAGATCGCGATTTTCCTCATCTTCTGTGTTTCTTTGGTATCGAAATTAGACTGAGTTTTTCATTCCTCAGATATTCATATTTAAACCATATGTAGGCAATATAGTGATAGTGTAGAGTGGAGCTTCAAAACCTTCTGCGTAATATTGGTAGTCAACTGATTTTCAGAAAGAAACAATTTTCTCCAACTCAATTCAAAAAGTCACATATCCAAGCCTAGATTCTCTAGAATATTCGAAGCAAAGATGTTCTGTGCAATAAATAGTAGGCCGAGCGACATCTCACCTCCACTCAAAATAGGCCAATCACCTCAATTTGTAAACGGAATACTATGTCAGTGTACACAGCTGCAAAACAATTTCAGATGGTTGTGCGTTTTCCTCTGTTTGCGAAGCCGATCAACGATGGATTTCAATGTTTTCATTGTCAGTACCCAGTTTTGACTGTTATGTGTCGAATGATCGCCAAACTACCTACAGAAAATTGTCATTAAGAAGCCAATTTTTTTTCTATTGCCTAGAAACTAGTATTCAATAGGACATATTTGACTAGAACGACGAGCCCCATAATGTATCTACTCTTTGGAGGGGCGTATGTTCTTTGTTTACGTATTATAATTTTTACTTTTAGTTGAAATTTGACAGTTGAGCAGTTATTTTTTGTCCAGTAGTTAAATTTTGCTAAGGCATGGTTCACAGCCAATTAATTCAACTCTTTGGTAAAATTATGCTAACTCTTAGTTAAAATTTGACAGACGAGCAGCTATTCAATCGTTGTCAAAAATAACCCTTCTCGTAAGCATGGTTATTTTTTGCAGTTCGACAGTTATTTTCCGATACTAAAAAAAATCTTGTTTAATGCCAAATGTCTTGAACCGTGGACCATCTCGCGAATTATTTTAACCTTCGGTTGAAATCGGACACTTGAGCGGTTTTTTTGTTTCCAGTAGATAAATTCAACTAAAACTGCGGCCCAGTTCAAGTTTGGCGGATGGAAAGTTATTTGGGTTTATTTTGCACTGGAAATAATTTTAATTAAAGAATTGATATTAATTTTTTTTTAGTATCGGTAAATAACCATCGATCTGTCGAAAATAACCACTTTCAAGCAGGGTTATTTTTGACAACATCAAAATAACTGCTCGAGTGTCAGACTTCACCCAAAAGTTAAACTTAACCGCGAAATGGTTCACAGCCTTAGACAGCCGAGCAGTTATTTTTGGTCGGGTAGTTAAATTTCACTAATACTTCGGCTCGTTTCAAAGTTTGACGGATGGAAAGTTATTTGGGCTTATTTTGCATTGAAAATAAAAAGACATCAAGTGGTGTAATAATTGCTGTACAGTGGACTTAAGAAGAACTTAGAGATAAACTTACTTCGTTTGACAATGTATTGGAATTTGTTTTCTTAGACTGAAAGTATAAAAAGAAAACACAGAAGAAAATTTTTACTAAAGGTCTGAAATTTTCAGTGTAGGAAAATGACTAACGAGTTGTCAATAATAACCACCCACTTGTGGCAGATTTCCCCCTAGACGGCTGGCTTTGTCTGCCAGCCAGTTTGGGGGCAGAATTCCGGCAAAAGTCTGGCAACAATGCAACAACCATTTCCGGCAGAGAATTTCGCCTAGCGGTTATTAACGGTTCTGTTTCTGTCAGATTCTTGCCATACAATATTGGTAGAATCGTTTTGAATCGGTTCTACATTTTTAGCGTCTTGGTTTCATTTCTTTATTAAAAAATCATTTGAAAGGCAATAAATTATTGCCCTTCATAATAATAATTATGAAAAATATTATTGCCAATAACAGTGCTTTCTCACTACCAAACATACCAATATTTCAATCTCATTTAACTCGTCTCAAGGTTCGTTTTTTTGTATGCACATGCGGGATTGGCACATTGTCGCAAAGCTGATTTACCGGTAGCGACACCTGCCAATGAAAAATTGAACCGAGGAAAGGATGATTCTTTCGGAATTTTTCATATCGGCAGTAGTGATTTGCAACATTTTTATCGTTTATTCAAAAGTACAAATAAATATCAGCAATAAAAGTACACTCGGACTAGAAGAGAACCGATTTCAAAGTGATTACTACTACTTCTTTTAGTGTAAACTACGATTAAATATGGAAAATCTTCAGATATGTGTGAAATTGGGTAAGGTTAGGTTTTTTCGCATCAACATTTTTTTAATCAGAATCCAGTGTAATGTTGAATTCTCGACTACTAGAATGTATGGCGATCGAGTACTATTGATTTTTGATACTTTATTGGTTATTTCCAGGCATTTGAAAAATGGTATCAAACCAAGTTTAATACTCCATTCTGAATAAACGGTAGATTTCGCATAATGAACTTAGATCAACATTACCGCCTCAGAGTAAAAACTTTTTCTTCAACTTCTACTATGATTTTTCAAATGAATTTGTCCGTTTTTATGAGAAATCGTTGAAAATGTGGAGTAATTAGAAATTTTCATACCGATTTGACAGCTCTTACTGAAAGAATAATCTCTAAAAAGCAGCGTCTCTACATTTCAGTTTTGCGACAATATGCCAATTGACGAATATCAAATGAAGTCGAATAAAAAAAATGGAAAAAAGAAGGAAGAGAGAAATAAACAAGGCACATACGGCGAGATAATGACGCAAATTCGCCTGTACAATTTTGACAGCTGCCGGAATGCAGTCAGCCTTCTGAGGGTTGCCAGAATTCCTCACAAGCGGGCATGCTTTCGAGCAGAGATGCCAGATATTTTAAAAGAAAATCTGTTTTGCTTTGCATAAAAAAACCTGTATTTATCTGTATTCACAAATAAAATGAAATTTCTACAATAAAATAATGATAATAGATGTTATTCCAATAGATTATGAATAAAGAATAACAGATTTAATGAGCATTAATTCTTCATATCTTCGTAAGTCATTGCCGCGCTCACAATTCATCGACGAAATTAAATAACACATGGATCAATAAGTCCCGAGACTAACAATGGAAACAACTTTTTTTTTGCAAATTTTTATTTTATTCATCAACATAATCACCTTTTAGGGTGATACAATGGTTCCAACGTTTTTTCCAATTTTTCAATACCATGTTTATATAAAAAAAATTATCTTTCGCTTCAAAATAAGCTTCAGTTTCAGCGATGACCTCCTCATTTGAGCCAAATCTTTTTCCCTGGAGCATGAAAATGTTGGCTTCATAAGTTGGCTTGGAATACAACGCCCAATATTCAACGTCAAGTCAAGTCAAGTCATACAACATCAAAGTTTTATGTTGCCATGACATGAATATCAGTGAATGGTCGATGATAACCAAGGTAGATCTTTTTGTTTCTATTGAAGTTTCGGAAGAAGAAAATGTCCAAAGATAGTTTATTTTTAAGTTAATTTTCCAATGAGAAAAGGAAAATATTCTTGGAAATAGAAGAAGTAAAGATTTTGAAATAAGATACCAAAAGATTTAACTTTGAGTATATATAGCTGACACCTCAGTACTCTGAAATGTGACAAAACCCAAATATAATAGATTCGATCCAGAATGTAATTGCTTGAAGTTCTATCAATTGGCAGTTTATTGAATTTAGGTTTGAGGTTACAGAGGAGAAAAGTATTTACAAATTCGACACAAGAAAGATTTACTATTCTTAAACAAAGAGAATTCCCGAATAGAAACAAAGAACGGTTATGCCAACTTTACTTGAAAAAGAGAAACACTAGAAATACAGATACTAAATAGGTTCGAAATAAATCAATCTCGAAAAGATTTCCTAGGCGGTCGAATTGAATCGAGACCAAGTGCCAATTTCTCTGAAGAGGGCGTCACCGGGACAAGCCGTAGCCCCAGCCTGCCGGTGTCCAATCAACCAATAGGAACTGTCAATGTGTCCCAACGATATACCGCACTGGATCAGCGATTGAACGGCACGGAGAGCGGCCCCATTCGGAACAACATCCGTAAAGGTTCCTATCAGACAAATACCCACCGAACGGTCGTTGTATCCCGGAGCGTGGGCACCCAGGCGGCCCCAACCTCGACCCTCGTAGGCGGCTCCATTCTCTCCAATGCACCAATTGTATCCGATGTCGGTCCAACCATTTCCGTCAATGTGATAGCTCTGAATGTTGCGCATCTGCTGAGCACATCCGGAATCGGTGCTGCAGTGGGCTCCGGCAGTATGATGCACAACAACCCACGAAGCTGGACGGTTCGGTAGAACGGCACTGGTGGCAGCACGAGCGCCCCAATCCTCCCGGGATATGATGCGAGGACACTGGGCCATCGACCCAATCAGTGAGGTTATGATGACAGCAATCGGGATCGCGAATTTCTTCATCTTCTGCATTAGACTGTGGCTTTCATTCGAATGAGTTTCATATTTATACCACCTGAAGGCAAGAGGATGGTAGAGTAGAGTGAAGCTTGTCACAGGAATCGTTTTACTTATCTAACTCTGATAAGCTATGTGTAGAAGTCCAGGTTTCACTATCGTGGAAAGTGAAATCACGAGACACCTGTACCGACGGGTTGTGGAACCTTCAAGTCAGGTGGATGACTTCCAACGACTTTCGGGGATTCCTACCTAATTATGGTACCTACCATAAATAAAATAAGAAAAAAGTATGTTTCTCTAATCTATTTCTAACGATTTCAGTTGTTTTTTTGGGAATTCTGTCATTGGAATTATCAAGCAACGAAAAGAAGATGCTTTATGACATAAATAGTAGGCCGAGTGAGTCTCCAACTTCTCTCAAAATAGCCTAATCACCCCACGACTGCTATGTCTGTGAACACAGTTGAAAAACAATTATTAATCGTCCGAAGCATATCAGACGGTTGTATGTTTTTTTTTTCATTTGTTCACTAGACAGGCCATCGACTGAAATCGATGTTCTTATTGGCAGAACTTTTGGTTTTGGTCACTGATAATCGCTTGAATTGTACGCTTGAAAAGTATTTCGATAGTCTGTCACGGGGAAATGATTGACTGCGGATTTGGAAAGTATTGACCAGTCGACCTTATTTCAGCTGTTGTTCAAAGAAAAGCGAATCTTCTTCTTTCCAATAGTTCCTAATTTGGTATTATCGTATATTTTCCGCAAAATTTCAACATGAATTATAGGAATTAAAATTAAATTTAAAACATCCACTGATGATTCTCCTCATTAGCTGTCAATGTCAGATTCGTTTTTATTTGGAAAACAACTGATTTTATTAATTAACTGTCATCGAAGATTCACGAAAAGGCATGAAATAATAATTTGGGTGCAGTAAATGATCTAATTTTTCTATAACATTCGAAGCAATTATTTATTTTCCTGATAATAACCTGATGGATAACCTGAGAATAACCGGCCCAAATGTCATAGGAAATCCCTGCAGTCAGTTTGAATTTAAGTTTTCTTCCCGAGAAAATTTCTTTTCTGTTTTGCAGCGCGACCGATTCCGGTGTGATTGCGCTGCTAGAAGCATTCGAAAACCGAAAATTCTCGGCAGAAGCAATGAATGTCACATAACATTTGATTAATTGCCCACCGTCGCAAAACGAAAAATCCGTCCGTTTCGTTGAAATGTAATAGACGATCTAAGCCAGTGTAGCGCTCAACAAATACTTTCGGAAGTAAGTCATCCACAGTGCCTTACCGTCGGAATTTATTGAGTTCCAGAGAAAGAAGCTTATATTTGACAACACAGCTGGAAAGCGTGCAACCAAAAATCGGTCTCGAAGAGAAAAAAAAATCAATCGTCTTACTCTGCATTCCACCGGGAATAGAGCTCTTAAGTTCCTATCAAAATATTCTTCCAAAACGATAGATTCACTTGTATAATCCATCGGGGAATTTCCTCGGTGACGACTCCACTTCCAAAAGGTAAAACCAGGATCGGTTTGATAAAAGTTTTTTTTTTCATTCCTACATAACAGAAAAAAGGCCCAACCTACTACTAACTACCCTTCATTGCATCTTAACTTCATCATCACAGTGTGCTTTGCAAACTACCGAAAACTTCCTTCGTCGTTGTGCACAGCAATCAAATATTTTTGTTTGTCAGGAATAAGCCCTCCGATCCTCTTTATCGGTTCGAACAGTCGTGACAAAGGGGAATAGTTCCTGTTTAAAATCAGTTCGAAAATACCAGACAAAGTGGATGGAAACTACATCGAATATAAATAGTGAAAACAGATATGCTTACAATTTCAATTTCGTAAAATGTAATATGAAAATTTGAAACTAAGAAACTTAAAACCAAGCTTTGAAAATTAAAAATGTCAAAATAAAATCGAAAGTTCAAAGATAAAACATACAAATTGAGAATTGAAAAATAAAAATAGTAGAATTATAGAATTTCAAATGAAAATTGAAAGTTGACATTTGAAGAATTGTACTAAAATAATTGAAAATTAAAATCGGAAATTAAAATTGATGATTGTCAAAAGGAAATTGAAGTAAATGTTGAAAACTTAAAAAAAAAATACAAAAAAAAAATATACATTCAAAATAAGAAACTAAAACAGCTGAAATTTCTGGTTATTATTTAAATACTAAACTAAAGCTCAATCTAAAATTAGTAATAGAATATTTCGTATTCTGAATTTAAAAATTTGAAATTATAATTACAAAATCAAAACTAAGTGCAACATCCAATATTAACAAATTTATGCTATAGTATAACAAGGAAACATCAAACCAAAAACAGAAAATTGAAAAAAGAAAATTGAAAAAGGCACATTAAAAATAAAAAAAAACTGAAAATTAAAAATTAGGAATCTTAAATTGAACATATATAGGATAGCCAAACATTAAAAGATTTTTAGCTATCTGCTGAAATTGAAAATTTAATACTAATAAAATGATCCAGATCCGGCTTCCGGTTCCGGTATTACAGTGCGATTAGCGAAAATTTTCAATTTCCTGAGGATTTTTTCACAAGCGATAGCAAAACGAGATGAACATTTTTATAAAATTTACTGCTATATTCATCTAATTGGCAGATCTTACTAATTAGTGAATATATAAATCTACACACTTGAAAAAAAACCCTGTGATTTTACATCTTATTAGATGCATATAAATGGATCGTCGCTGTTCACGCAAATTCACGTGGGAGAACATTAATTATTGTGTCTAAAACTCCATGGAATTAACTTCATTGAAATAAAAAAAAAAAGAATACTGATAGCAATTCTCTCGATTTGAACCGAGAGCCATTGGATCGCAAGTATGTCTGTTAATCGATTGAGCCACAGAAGCATACATCTGCTTCGCTGATAAAAGTCATTCGACACAGTTCATCAAGCTGAGCATTGTATGTGTCTGTTCGTGTATGTGTGTGAGTATGTGTCAAAACAGGTCACTCATAAAATAAAAAAATCTCAAAGTCCCATAGGTTGCTATTGAATTTCACACCGTCATTTAGAGCGACGATGCAAAAAAGGGTAAAGTTTTTCTAGGTTTGGCTTAAAACTGATTCAATTCGTAGGCTATATTAGTTACTTAGGCTGTGAACCATTTCGCGGTTAATTTTAACTTTTGGTTAAAATCTGACACTCGAGCGGTTAATTTGATGTTGTCAAAAATAACCCTGCTCGAGAGCATGGTTATTTTTGACAGGTCGATAGTTATTTTCTGACACTGAAAAAAATCTTGCAATGAAAATTCTAATAGTAATTCTTTAGTTGAAATTATTTCCAGTGGAAAATAAACCCGAATAATTTTCCGTCCGTCAAATTTTGAAATGGGCCGCAAATTTTGAAATGGGCCGTCAAATTTTGAAATGGGCCGACACAAAATAACCACTCAAGTGTCAGATTTTAACCAAAAGTTAAAATTAACCACGAAATGGTTCACAGCCTTACTAAACAAACCGACTTCAGTTATACTGGTTCCAAGTTCCCGGTTCCAGAAGTACCAGAAATAGTGGTCAAAAAGTTTAAAATGAGACTCACTCAATTTTCTCATAGATGATTCGATCGATTTCCAAAAAAGGGTCAAATAAAAGTTTCTATAGTCTCATAGGTAGTTGTTTAATTTCATCCGAATCTGATTACCGGTTCCAGAACTATAGGGTAAAATGTGTTCATTCGTTTAGTGCGACGATGCAAAATAAAGAAAAAATCTTATTAACTTGACATAACTGTTTACAAATTGAAAAGGTTATTTGATATTTTTGAAAATATAAGTAATATGAGAAAGGCATCATTACACCACTAGGTGGATTAAAAAAGGTTTTTATCTTGTCACACTCATCAACTCTTACCTCCGGAGCAGGAATTCTGCTTGAAAAAACAGAAAATGGAAATTATTAGATGTAAGGAAATTTTCCAACCGTTCCGGGTTTCGGAGAAATAAGTTTACGGGTTGTTTGCACGTGCTCCTGTTCAAAACTTTACAAGTTACAATGGAAAAGTTAGAATAATTCCCTTTATTATATTCAGCCTTCCCCTCACCTGAGCCGACTCCTCCGGTAAATGTTTAATAGAATACCGGAGCAAAAGTTTCCAACCGGTGAAATAGGATACTGCAGGAAGTCAATAACTTACAATTTCATTTCCTCCGCCTGGGTTTACTCGGGTGAGGGTTTCTATTGTTGTTGTTGTTGTTGTTGTTATATCACCTAATAGAGTGCAAGTATCTCAATTATCGTTCCTGTAATTCATGACTAATGCAATTTCTTTGCCGTTATTGGCACAGCACAGCACTGCCGAGTTCCGTTAAACTTCCAGCCAAATAAGCAGCAAATGCAACGTGATTGAATGACACCCCAACAACTGATGGAATAGTAATGCAGCTCAATGCAAGTTAGTGTACTCCGGGATTCACCTTTCGCCGGGTTTCTTTGCAGAATGTTTTTTTTTTCATAGTTCACAGAACGAGAAAAACTTTTCATCTGATTGCTCAGATCAACAAAAACTCCCCCGTTTGCCGACAATCCTTTCGGTTGAACGATTTTCAATGGTAAATTATTTTATCCGGCTCGTTTTCCCATCGTCTTCCGAACGTTGGCTTGCCATCCAGATTACGGGAAAGTTCGTCCCGATCGGAAGGAAGACGAACGATCGGTGTTAAATCACATTTAAAGTGTCTGAAAGTTCAGTTCGGTTTTTTTTCTTCTAACCCGTTCTTCCTTCGGCCCATCTGGCATAGCATTGACCATCATGCCGGAGGTTTAGTACGGAATAAAGTGAACGAGGGAAAAAAACTCTCTCTCTTTAAGCAACCTTAACTGGGTGAATCCTGTTCCCTCCTGGACGGCCGGTAAAAGTCGGAATATAAAATTGCGATTTTCATCACGTTCCAGCAAGTGGCAAAGCACGTGTTCAGCAAACATCCATCGCTGAAATATGGTTGAACTATAGAAGAAGAAAAAATATACAGTTACTATCAAATGCTACAGATATTTAACTGAGGAAAAATCGTTTTAAATTAGTGCATATTGTAATACGCTCACGATCAAATTCGATAGTGTTGCCAGTTCGTGTTGATGAGTTTGACATCTGACGTCCGTATGAAAATTTTCGGCAATCAAGTCGGCCGAGTCATTGTCGAAAGTCGTACAGAATCAACACCTCTGGGCAGGAAATCTGTTTGCAAAAAAAAGAGGGGCAATCGTGATTAACATTTGATCAAAGAGCGCAGAATTGATAACGGTGTGAAGAGCAGGAGGAACTGGAACTCGTTAGAAAAATGCACTGAATTGTGAAAGCACTGATTATGGATTTTCCTTCTTCTATCGGTGCAATGAAGTTGCGGAGACCAACCGAGACCTATCTCATCTATTGTTCCAACACGTATGAGGCAACCCGCTTCTCTATCTGATGAGTTGAGTGATCATTTATCCCCAACTCAAACGTTTTGCTTTGAATCATCACATCATTGCTTGTTGGGGGGGGATGTTCCGGTATTGGGTTCTTCTGAAACCAGGCATCGATTATGTTGAAAAGCAGTAATGCATAGGCGGACGACGGGAGATTCTTTCAACCCCGCGGAGCTCGGATTTTTTTAAAAGTTCTTTGAAGCACGTTTCAGAAAGGGTTATTAAAACTCTATTTATAGATTATATGTCTTTAACAAACCTCTGTTCCAGTAAAAATTCTTTGATGATATTTTTAACTCATTTGAGTGACTCGCCTTGTGATAGATATCGATTTTCAATTGAAAACGCAAATAAACTTTCTCCGATTTCTGTCGATAGATGTTCATGACTATTCCTACTTCGTTTTAAATGCGTTCTGAAGCATTTTAAAATGTAGAACGCAATCAACGAAATAAACCTTTAGGGCATGTTCATGAGTGTTCCAGTTCTAGATGCCTAATTTATGTCAGTTTTACAATTTCAATCCAGAAATTATAACAAAATAAACTAGCAGCCCCAGCAGCGTTTTATCTATGTTTCAAATATAGAAAAAAATAGAACGGCAGTGTATACCAGTTTTAAATTTGACAGTAGAACTGTTCGAATAAATAAAACTAAAACGGCACAGATAAAACGCTGCTGGGGCTGCCAGTTTATTTTGTTATAATTTCTAGATTTAAGTTTTGAAACTGACATAAATTCTGAATCTAGAACTAGAACACTGCTGAACATGCCCTAATAATCGTTATAAAACACGTGTTGACTGTCGTTTTTTGTTGGAGTTTGTTTATTTTCATATGTTTAGACTGTTCGCAACACTGTTCTATTCCATATGGGCTGATCTATTTCAGGTCAACGACTAAAACATGTCAATCGAAACGCTGAGAGAACAACAGAACTTGAACTGCTCGACGAATTTGTTTAACAATAATGAAAATTTTATACAAGAATAGAACACTGTTTTAATTTTTTTTGCGTGACGAAATATCAAAGCGTCTTATTACTTTTTTGACATTAGAAGCTGCCAATGGAAGCTGTAAATGTTTTGAAATGGAAACTGTGAATGTTTTTTGTTTGTTCAAGCTTAATTTTAAAGCACACTAGCACATTGTCATCAAGAAATTCTTCTAGAAGTTCGTGATAAAAAATCATATCGTTTTCGAAGTCATTCGTTTTCATTTGTTTGTTTTTTTTTTCTGATTTGAAACATCACAGTGGGTTGACACAACATAAATACATTTACACAACAAAAATATAAAACGTGTCCCATAGTAAAGTATTCACAACAAAACAGATATGAAATCTTCGCGTTGAGATCATGGAGCAGGAGTTTAATTTTTGACAGTTTTAAATTATGCGACTGCCTGTCATTTTAGAACAAATATTCATCATAGCGTGGCGACAAATATTCATCATAGCGTATAAGATATTACGAAGCGTTACATGCGTTACTTATTTGTAAATAATAAGCATTACGAGGTATTACATGCGTTGTATTTTGGTGAGTGTAAGTGTTGAAAACATGCGTTACATGAGTAACTTATAGTTTGAAGGCGTTACTTTTTTGTGAGCTATAAGCGTTAAATTCGTGTCAAGTATGAGCGTGACGAGGCATTACAAGCGTTACTACTTTGTTAGTTGCGTTATTTTTCGTAAATACGAGGCGTTACTTATTTGTAAGTAAAACATGTTACGAAGCGTTACATGCGTTACTTTTTAGTAAGGTAGAAGCGTTACGAAGTGTTATATGCGTTACTATTTGGAAGTCGTAGGGCGTTACTAAGCATTACATGCGTTACTTTTTTGTAAGTCATAGGTACTACGAAGCGTTACATGCGTTACTTTTTTGTAAGTCATAGTCGTTACGAAGCGTCACATACGTTACTTTTTTCTAGTTATAGGTGTTACATGCGTTAATTTTTTGTAAGTCATGCGTTACTAAGCGTAAGATTTAATTGTAAATCGTAAGATTTACGAATCGTTACAAATCGTTACAATTTTCTTTTAAGTTGTAGGTGCTACGTGGAAAGCGTTACTTTCAAGTAAGTCATGGGGATTCTTTTTGGGATTATTGGTCTAATATTAAACTTGGCCGTAGCCGTACCGGTCAATGACCGAAAAAGCGTTTGCACCAAAACAACTAACTAGATTCTAGTGAGCTTAAGGTATTATTTGACTGTGAGCAACCACAGTAAGCTTCGATTTTTCCCCAGTCAAATTTTGCACGACAAATTCACACCAGTCTGCGTACGTTCGCTTCAGCAGTTTCATTCTTCCGGATTTGGTTCCACGCCAAAATGCATCTCTTTTCGCTATTACAACACCATAATCTGCTATTTCCTCATTCAAAATTAATCAGTAAATTGCATAACTAATGCAGCAGCGCCATAATCTCCTGAAATCGTCGTCGAAAGTCGTACGTAAGTGAAATGCATGACTATAGTTCCGTTCCGTTCCGTACCGCTTCTCGTACCTCGTTGCGATAATGTTAGGAACCAGGCGAAGATTAGTTCTTTCATTCCATGCAAGCTGGAGGCTAATTGCCATAAGTGCATGCAACATAAAATTCACCATCGTACCAGGGAAATATATTCCAATTCACTATACTGTTAGGTCGCTAAACCAGAGTTCCACCCCATCAGTCGTTCACCGCTGGGTGGTCGGAACCTATCCGAAGGCAAACATTTTGCCAAACTGGCAACGATTGCACGCCGGTGCTAATATCTTCCCAATAATCTTCAAGCGGGTGATTCGACTTCCCAAATTCACTCTTTTCAAATGTTTAATTACCCGACTCGGCGGCACAGTCTTACCCCTCCCTTCCGCTACCGGATACCGGGTTCGAAGCTGGATTCCACAAAAGGGTACCGACTGGTTGGTCTGTTGCGTCCAGGAAAGTGGAAACTCGTGATTTTCACACACACTTAATTACCGTACTCGAATGTCCCGCAGTTCTACTCACTCCCGGCCACCCCCTCCACCGTGGGTGGAATGGATGTCTGCCGAAGCGCTAACTTTACCGCGGGATCCCAAATTTCGTCTGCTTTCAGGTGGCACAGCGGTAGGCAGCACCGGATTCTTTCCTGTTCGCTTGGGATTGTTTTGGAACATCAGCCCCAGAAGAAGTGAAATAATTTTCCGCTTCGACGGTTAAATCCTTTAAACAAATCCCAGTAGTCTGCGCCTTTTCGGCATCTCTGGGCATAATAGATTTCATCGGTCTGTCTCGGCGAGGGGTGGGAATGGGATTAACTTTTATGTTCGTGAGTTTTCCGGCGGAAAAGTGTTGCGCTACTCTGCGGAGTGATTGAAGAAAGGACTAATTGGCGGGGGACGGCACACATCCGCCAAGGGGGAGTAAGCCAAATTTCTCACGATGATGACCTTCGAACCTTCGCTAACACCCGGCCAACTGGGATTAGAAGTTTTAGGGTAAACTTTGTCGCTTAATGAGCATGTTTTCAAGAAGAGACATTAACACGTGCGGGAACAAATTGCGGTACGAATGTCTGGAACGGATTTTACCTTGAACGAACAATCAAAAAGTTGTTTGATTTTACGACACTTAGTGGCGCAAGTCCAGCGCAGATTGCCTAACATCAGTGCCTACTACGATTGCAATCTAAAGTAGGACATATTGAGACGAAGAGCGTGAAAAACTTCGAAGGAAAATTGTCGTACTCCAAGTACGACAAACTTTGATTACCTATCTCGGCTTTTGAACTTTCGGCACTTCCAAACTAAAAAAAATCTCAGCAAAATATGAGGTTTTGTTATTGCCGTATCCTCTTTACTGTGTACATACTGCTGTCAACAATTGTTTCTTTTCGCAGATCTATTGGTTAAAATTCGATTCAGACTATCCGTCACAGTCAACCTCCGTCACCGTGACCGTCAAAATTAATTACATGCATTCTTATGAAGACATTTACACGTAACGTCACCGTCACGGAACGTCTTGACGGACGGAACATGTTAACGTTCCGGTAAAGAAAGTATTGAACTAATTTTGGCGGAAGCTGACGTTCCGGTGACGGTGACGGAAGGAGACGAATCGTCTGAATCGTACATAAAATGACGTTTTCGGCAGCTCGGTTGTTGAAAACTCGTCATTAGATGTACACGGAACCGCAAAACAACCTAATTTTAAGTACATTCCACCCAATTTGGGGACTCCGTTCAACAGATTCGAATGATATCAGATGAAAATGAAATTTATGGCAACTGACCGTCAGCATATCGATACAAATTCATACGACTTTTGCTGTCATTTTCTTATGCGGCTCCCAGAATTCATCATCAGTCGAATAATCGTACCTTAGTCATTTGAAGTTTTGCTTGCTCAGTTTCAAGTGCCAAGTAGTCTAGATGCGTCATTGGTTTCGCTGTTGATAGTGAGCAAGTTCGAATGAATAGAATTATAAATGGAGTAAAGTATTAAAAATAAAAACTAAATGAGGAAACTATTAATTTATGTGTATTCTGTAATTGATATTTCAGCTACCTGGTTTATATTTCATCTATTATCTTGAACCAACTCGAATGTTTACATAAACCTCATTTGAAGGCCGTTCTCACACTATTGAAAGAGATATTTTGTTACTTCCAGAGATCAACTGAGGGTGGTTAAACTGAGCTTTGATTTGACGAGAAACGATTGAACAACTGAATGCTGCCCGTTCGGGCCGTCAGCGAACGTTGTGTGTGTCAGAGTGTGAAGTTTACTGCAGTAGAGAGAGAGAGAGAGAAAGAGAGAGTCAATGTGTTTCACATTTGGTTTCAATTGAATTGAAAGAAGTTTTACTGCACTGTCGTTCAGAAACCCAATTTTAGGTAAAGTGGCGAAACTCTCGCTGTTGGGTGGCTTTGCTCTTTGTGCTTTGACAACAATGGAACGAGCAAATGAAAGAGAAGATTCAAAAGAACTCAAAATTAAGTAAAAAGAAGTCAAATAATAGGTAGTTTTTTTCCGCGTATTCGAAGATCTGGGGCTAGTCTTAAGTACAACAAACATAATCCATAATCTCGCCCATGCCATATTTCATGATTTTAAGCTTTTTTATATCATAATAAAGTGATTGTATTATACAATAAAAATACTTTCCACATTGACAGGAATTAAAAACGAATTGATCTTGAATCCAATTGAAAATATTATTTTTAAAAAAAAATTATCGGTGATATTGACAACACTTTTTGTACTATCCTGTAGTAATTTCAATTTCAATAAATTTTACTTGCTTATGTCATTTTCAACCCATCATGAGTACAGACTCCAATTAGATTTTTTATCGTGACGTTACAAATGAACAAGAATTCATCCTTGACAGTTCAGCGGTACTGTTTGGCATATTGTCGCAAAACTGAAATGTAGAGGCGCTGCTTGTTTAGAGATGATACTTTCAGCAAGAGCTGTCAAATCGGTAGGAAAATTTCTAATTACTCAACCTTTTCAACGATTTCTTATGAAAACGGGCAAATTCATTTGAAAAATCATAGTTGAAGTTGAAGAAAAAGTGTTTACTCTGAGGCGGTAATGTTGATCTTAGTTCATTGTGCGAAATCTACCGTTTATTCAGAATAGAGCATTAAACTTGGTTTTAAACCATTTTTCAAATGTCTGGAAATAACAAAAAAAGTATCCGATATAAATAGTACTCGTTCGCTATACATTCTAGTACTCGAGAAATCAACGTTACACTGGTTTCTCTTTAAAAAAAATGTTGATCCGAAAAAACCTAACCTTACCCAATTTCACACATTTCTGAAGATTTTCCATGTTTAATCGTAGTTTACACTAAAAAAAGTAGTAGTGATCACTTTAAAATTGATTTTCTTCTACTCCGAGTGTACTTTTATTGCTAATATCAATTTGTACTCTTGAATAAATGATAAAAATATTGCAAATCACTACTGCCGATATGAAAATTTCCGAAAGAATCCTCCTTTTCTTGGTTCCATTTTTCATTGGCAGGTGTCGCTACCGGTAAATCAGCTTTGCGACAATTTGCCAAATGTTTATTCTCCAGTGAATTTTTGTTTGTTTGTAATTGAAATTCGAATAATCAGA
Organism: Malaya genurostris; assembly: GCF_030247185.1. Lineage (NCBI taxonomy): Eukaryota > Metazoa > Arthropoda > Insecta > Diptera > Culicidae > Malaya > Malaya genurostris. The sequence continues at coordinate 152,371,778 of NC_080570.1, forward strand.
GAACATTTTGAGCAATTTTACGCAAATTTGGTATATGTGGAATAAAATTTCATTCAGAATTTAACTAATTACTCTATTCTTGGCACATGGCAAATAAAGCATTACTCAGTATATGAGTAGTTTTTACCCAAAAAAGTGGAAGAACTCAAAATTGAGTAACTAAGGAGTTACTCTAAATTGAAGTTGTTCCACTTTTTCTATAGATGAGTGAGATCTTACTCATTTTAGAGTAACTATTTTTAATCGTGTAGCATGAGAATTTGAAGTTTGTTTGGCTCCCTAAGAAGTATTCGCCAGTCTGTTACTATGATGTATGTTTCCTGCTCCAAATAAATAAATAAATAAATATGAGAGTCTGTAATCATGAGCTGGTCCTAAACTGACTCGGAAAATACATAGATTAACCGTTGTCAGTTCCAGTCCTAGGAGCCACACTAATTTTTGCAACTGAGTAAGCGTACCGAACCAATTTTTTTCTAACCCGCCATCTAAGATTCATTATTTGAACCTTTATTAGGATGATGATTGAATTTTACGCAGGCTGCTATGGGCGATCTAACGTTGTGTTTCACAGTGAGAGGCGTACGAGTGCGAGGATGATGATTGCAAGTTTACTTGTCAAAATGCAAGAGAAAACAAATTTCCACTTGTAAAATTATTCATCATTCATCATATACGATGCCGATCTTTTTTTTTCTCTATATATTTGAAACACAACTTCCGCTTCCTTTCGCTTGTGTTTCAAGTATTAAAAAAAAGCACGACAGCGTATGCCAGTTTTAAAGTTGACAATAGAACTGTTCGAATAAATAAAACTAAACCAGTTAGCCTCCGAGAAAATAGCGTAGAAAAGTGCACACTCATTTACCGTCTTGTCGAGCTGAGTCGAACGGTTAAGACAGCACGTTGTCACTACTAAATTTCCGAACTTTCGTAAGCCTATCCAATTGTAAGGAACGTAATTAAACTAACAACTCACCTCACTAGAGCAGCGCGGCGAAACCATTTGTCTCGAGCCATACAAAAACTCGAAAAGTTTGCTGCAACTATTGCTTCACTGGGTCATCAAGCCATTGGGTCACGTTCGTGTGAGTGTGATTTCGGAAAACATAAATCTTCTGGCTACTTATTTCAAATTTATCATTCACTTTCGCACCATGTGAGCTTTCACGTTGTCGAAGCAAGAGAGAGAGAGAGAAAATCACGAGTGCGAGAAATGACGTCACTGTCAAAACTTATGCTGCTGAAAAAGTCGGATAGAGAGACTGAGAGAGTATGAAGTTTGCTATAAAATTCACTCGTGAGTTGATGGAAGGAAATAGAAATCCCGATTGTCTAGTCGCTTATGTGGTGATCAAATTATTAGTTCCGTTTCTGAAGCAGTGTCAAGAGATTTTCCTCCTTTAGGAAAATTCGGGTTGCACTCCTTTTGCAGGGTTTAGTCATAATGAACTTTTGATAGCTTTTATGGTACACTGCAATCAACTACTGATTCAAAGAAGCGGCCTCATCACGTTATTTATTTTTACATATTTATAGTTTCTCTCAACTTAACTCGTCGCGTCATCTAATTTCAGAAGATGAGATCTATCTCGATAAAATTTAGTATTCCGGCGATGCACTGATCCATAGAACACATTCCCGCTTGGTAGTTGTGCTGACAGTCGGCAGGAGCCGGACTAGATTTCAGTCATGTTTTTTGCCTTTCACCAATTTGTTTGTTTGTTTTGCCTCATCATGGACATTTTATTCTTTACAAACGTATATTGGAATAAGTCTTAAAACAGGTAAATGTTTTTTCTGTTTTTATTGTTAATAGCCTATTAATAACTTGCTATATTCGAGTTGAAAATATAGCAATAATAGCAGTGATACCCGAATCCAAAATTAACAGCAGCTTTGCCAACAAGATTTTCGTTGAAAAACCCGTAAAGAGTAATCAACTGTCTGTCAATATTCACATGATTGAGAAATCATACACTTTGCGCGTTTATTTGGGAACATCCACTTTAAAAAGAAATTTCAGGAGAACTATATTTGAAACGGCATAAATTTCAACACCAAATGGAAGAGTACACTTTTCGTTTTCGATTACTTTTACTAATAATTCTCAGCGAGCACTGAATACTTCGAAATTCCTTCTTCAAGGTGAGTTTTGACAACTGGCTTATTGCTCGTTATTGCGAAGAAAACGCGAGACTTAAATTCCTTTCGAATCTTGGTATAACTTTTTCTTTTTCTGCATAGAAAAATATAACATAGTTAGACTAGTTTAACAACTTAGTCAAACTAGTTTGAACTGAACGAGCAACTGTTTGTCAAGTAACGTACTATAAAATTTTACAGCTTTCTTAATGAGATTGAACATTCGGCAATAATCTGATAACTCGATTTTTTTTGTATTCTCAAGCTGACAAGAATTCGATTATATCTAGATTTTAGGTTCCATACGAATGATAAATTACCGAGGACTTTGTTTTAGAAGGGACTCGAATTCAGCAATGAAATTTTACAAAACTATAAAAGAAATCAAATTGATACGTTGAAAAGCGTTTTACAAACAGACAGCTTCCTTATAGAAGTAATATACTAAATTTCACATTTCAAAAATTAAAAAAAATTGAAAATTTGATTCTAAAATAAACACCAACCAACTATTCGCTTCGAATTCACTATCTTTCGAAGCAAAACAAATTTACTGTTTCAGTAAAACGAAAAACAATCTGCCCCTTCTGCAACGGTTACCATCGAAACGTCGACGTTTTTCCCCCCCCCATCGAATGTTTGCACAAAATTTTGGCGGCGCCACCCATACAGGCAGGATCAAACTGCGAGAGCAAGTAAAATGACGTCTCGTATCTCGGCTGAAACGAAACCAAAAACTCTCCCCTTCTTCCGATGGCAGCTAATGATTAGGTCTGGCGGTGCCGCTGTAAACAAAGGAAAAATCTCTTGACAGCGGTAGCACTGACAGTTGCGGTTGAAAGCATGGTAAATGAATTATTTACCAGCTTGTTTCATCTTAATCCACTCCATCTCGGTGAAACATTACCTTGTCCAAACCATTACTGGAAGAGGAAATGAGAGCAGCTTGATGCGTTCTTTCGTACAGGTAAATGATGAAAAAGAAACTGTTTTTTTCCTCGAATTACTTCTCCTGTCAAAAATTCACTTCCGAGAGGCATTCCAAATGATAATTAATTGAGATCGATAATCAAACAATCGTAATCCGAGACAAAAGAACAAAATTAACAAGATCATATGGCTCTCAGAGAGCACTGAATCATCCGGAATTCCCCGGAAAAGTAAGATTTTCCAGTTATGTAGCTCAATGACGAATCCAACCAGTATGAAATTGGCACATAACGCGAATCGTAGCATGCCATATTTTCTTGTAAGATGACGTTCGGTTCCGTTGACTAACGAGTGAAATGTGCCAATTTTAATGTCAAATTTAGTTGAATTAGCTGTGAAGTGAATTGTTACATTTTTTCACTTGTAAATGTAAAGAGTTTGTGGAGCTTCTTGTATGTGCATTTTTAGAGACGTAAATTTGTATATTTTTGTATGATTTGGACGAAAGTCTGCGAAAAACTCGATCTTCAAAAGTCTGCGAAAGTCTGCACAACAAAAAAAATGTTTGCAGCACTATATACAAAATCTGCAGATTTACAGACTCTCTGATTTGCATATTGCTATTGACGATTGCTTTCAAATTGCAATTATCCACATTGCTCACAAAATGGACAACGAACAAAAAAGGAAACAATGCAAACAAATGAAGCAGATTCTCGTGTTGCCATTTACGAACTTCTGTCAGATCAGAGCAGTTGCACTCAAGATCACACTTTTGCTTTAGAACTGTCAAAAATTCACTTCCATACTTGGTGTGAACTGCGCAACACTGGGTTCATGTCCGCTCAATTGTTTTGCTATTTAGGATAGACTGTGTCAGCTTTACGTAGCCAAAAATAACATGAAAACATGTGAATGAAATGAAAAATTACTTCTTATGCTGTGAACCATTTCGCGATTAACTTTAACTTTTGGATAAAATCTGACACTCGAGCGGTTAATTTGATGTTGTCAAAAAAAAACCCTTCTCGAGAGCATGGTTATTTTTGACAGATCGATTGTTAATTTCCGACACTGAAAAACATCTTGCAATGAAAATTCTAATATTAATTCTTTAGTTGAAATTATTTCCAGTGGAAAATAAACCTGAATAACTTTTCGTAAGCCAAATTTAGAAATGGGCCGCAGTTTAAGTTAAATTTAACTACTCGACACCAAATAACAACTCAAGTGTCAGATTTTAATTAAAATTAACCACGAAATAGTTCACAGCCTTAAAGGAAGAGGAATTCTTATTTCAGTCCGTTTCAGATTGAGTAACAATAGGTTCGCCGATCGCATTTTTGTCCATTTTCAAAAAAAAAATTGTACAACATCGGAAGAATTCGCTTTCATGGGCTGAAAAAGCTCAGTATTAGTAAAGCGTGAACATTCTTGTTTCCCAAAAGGACACGTGAAATTTTCGGCAATTTTTTTACCTTTCTCTACAGAAAGTGTTGTAACTGGAAAAATGCGTTGTTTTTTTTCGCGCTCAATTTTCTTAGAGTTGGCTGAGCCGACATAAAAAAACTTAGGCTCGTTTGGAAGCTACTTTTAGATCATTCCGGATATACAAAACAAACTGATCCCAACTAACCAAAAGTTCGGATAAAAGGGATTGATTTGGCTTAAGCAGCTCTCAAAGTTCATCAATACCATTCTTAGTAGCCATTGTTTAAAGTAATTATCCACACTTGAAAGTACGCGCGACGCAACAGAATGAACTTCTAAGCTTCTTCTAGAATACATTGTTCAGCTTCTATGCAGCGAGAAAGTTCACGCGGAACTTGCTATGTACTTCGAACTGTCAAAAATTGCCACGTGTTTTCTTAAGTAACGAGAAAGTGGATTTTTGAAGTAATTGCGGAACTTCTGGTTGCTTGGGATATTTCTCCTTTCAATTTCCGCTTAACGACAGCGAAGATTGTATATTTCCCTTTAAACTTGATGCACTGTTTTTCATCATGCGTCAAAACAAAAAACCTAAACACCCATCATTTTAAAGCATCATGCCTATTCGCTTCCTCATACCGAAAGTAGCACTGAAGCAAAAGAAGCTTCGTAGCAAAATTTGGCCGGCGTAACGCAAAAATACGAACTCCTCGCAGGCCAATTGTCGAATTGTTGAAACAGAAGTTGTACGTGAAGGTGATTGGTACATAATGTGAAAAACTACTTCAACACAGGCATTAAACGATTTCTTGAATATGAATAATATTGCACGGCAACTAGAAGAGGAAAGATGTCTGATATTTCCGAAAACAACAACTTTTGTGGCAGGCCATCTGTTTCCTTTCTTGAAAAGGGACATTTCCATCGCAACCGATACCATCAATTAGTGAACTTTTCGTCCGTATCGTTTCTCAAGCAGTATAATTGTTTCGATTTTCTGTTGGTGGGATTTGGTATCTAGCCATTATGTAAAAAAGAACTGGTGTTCTTCGGTGACTGAAATAACCAAGAAAGTTGTGTAATAGTTGATAGAAGAAGTCAAACGAACTGTCCGGCAATTTTTGGCCCGTCATGCATAACGGATGGATCACAAGGTGATTGAAAACCTGGATTACCTCTTCAAACTGAACACAGCTAATTTATTTGCCTTTTTCTAATAAATGGCTTGTTATGTTTGAATAAGAAAATAATCAAACATCCTGCCATTCTCCCATACCATCGGAATCCTGTTTATTACAATGCAAATGAATTATGGTGGTAAACAATTTCTACATTTTGCTGGATAACTCTTGCTTTCGAATCCATGCAACCGTCACGCAGAATGGAATGCTTGATTGCGATTGGTGGCTTGCATATCATTTTCGATTCAATACGTGTCCTAATTATAATTGTTATTTGATAATGAGTCACGAGTTTGCTTAAGGGAGGCGGAAACGGGAGCGGGTGGTTCATTAGATAAATATTTACTGTGGGTTATTTGTAGGCGTAGCAGCCGCCAAGCGGCATCCTGCACAATTGAGGTTGGCTCAGTGAGAAAAGTGCTTCTGTGAATACACCCGAAAAAACGGATGTACAGTTGGATCCTTGATTACACAGTAACCTTGCAGTAGATTGAACGACAAGAGTCGGGAAAAACGGTGGGATGCGTCTAATTTCATGACATATCAAATTTGAAGGTGTTGTTTAAATCTATTTGAAAGTCGGTTAAAAGTATTGTCTGACACTAGGCTCAACTGTAACTCGAATTGCGGCAAGAAGAATGTGATGAGAATAATAATTAAGAACTGTTATGATTCGCAAAGTTAGGGCACGAAGGCTGTTGCATTTAATTAACTTATTGTAATTGTTTCGACAGAAATTTAGAATCAAATGTAACTGATTTTGAGCCTAAGAGGATAAATGCAAATTGTGATCGCGGGAGAATAGCACTTGCGCCGCAGAAGGTTTTGCTGGAATGCTGGTAGAATTCCAGCAAGAATCTGTCAACAATGCTACAACCGTTTCCGGTAGAGAATTCCGCCTAGTGGTTATTAACGGTTCTGTTTCTGCCGGATTTTCGTCATACAAGACTGGCAGAAGCGTTTTGAATCGGTTCTTCATTTTTAGCCCCTTGGGTTCATTTTTTCCATTAGAAGTTCAAATGAAGGGCAATAGCTTAGCTTTTGTACTACCAAACATGATATGCAAAGCTTTATCATCGAGCTTCATACCAGTATTTTCATTTCATTTACCGGATCTCAGGACTCGTATTCATTTTTGGATGTAAATGCAGGGTTAACAAATATCGAATGAATTCGATCAGAAAAACAGAAGGAAGCGATCTTGAAGACGTCTCGTGACGAAAGAATTACTCAATTTCGCCAGCAAAATTTTGACAGTTGCCGGCTGCCAGAATTTCTCACAAGCGGGTGGTTGTTGCATTATTGCCAGACTCTAGTCGGAATTCCGCTCGTCGTCTGAGAGGAACACGAGACGGTGTCCACACGGAACCGCAAAACAACCTAATTTTAAGTACATTCCACTCAATTTGGTAATTCCGTTCAATAACCTAATTTTAGGTAAAGTGGTTCAAGGTAGTTTCCGTAAGGCACGTGCAAAAAAAATACTTATAGATGAGTTATATTGACTCGACAGTTGAGTCGTATTGACTCATTTTCAGGTTAACACGGTTTACTTAATTTTAGCTTATTGAACGAAACTCTCACTATTGGGTGGTTTTGCTCTTTGTATTTTGACAACAACGAAAAAGGAGCGAATGAAAGAAAAGATTCAAAAAAATTCAAAATTAAGTAAAAATAAGTCAAATAAGAAGTCGCCCCCATCGTTGGTGTAGTGAGCAAGCAACACTTATCCGGATAGATGTCTTGAACGAGCAAAAAAAAGGTCCCAAGGATTGGTTTGCAGCCCCCCCCCCTAAAAACGTTGCGCCCGGGGCGAGTGCTCCCTACGCCACTGATCACAACTGTTCCATTTTGTTGGTTTTGTTAGTTGATGGCGAACAAAGTTCCCTTTTTGGTTTTGGAATAATGGTTAGAAACTAAATATTTGCTCCAATTTTCAAATAAAAGTTATGATAAAGACATCATTACACCATTAGATTGAACAAGGCTTTTCGGATATATATTACAGAAACAACTAAACTTCAACTCTATTGTATTGTATTTTATTGGGTAATAAACAAAAAAAAAAGAATTCAACTTTTAAAAAAAAATTCCAAGGGAAATGAACTTCAGGTTGTTTTCATGTCTCCGAGATTTTCGAAGCAACCGTTTTTCCGAAGCTTCCGGCTTCTTCTGGGCTTCTGGAGTTTTCGAATCTCCCTGTGTATTTGAAACCGTAGCTTTTGGTGTCGCTCCCCGGCCACCATGACCGCCGCGACCACGACGGCCTCGGCGACCCCCGCGATTCGTATTCACGGACTTTATGTACGGTACGAAACGGTACCCACATCGTGGACAGTACTGAAAGAAAAAAATGATTAAAACTTTAATTTAATAGGCTTTAACTTAAATTTACCGTTTCTGCTTTCATTTTGCTCACCACGTGTATCATGAATCATTTTTTTCCTCTGGCGAGGATGCCAGAAACGTTTTATTGTATACATGAAGAAAAAAGAATAATCATACTCTAGTTACAAGTACACGCTGAAAAATCCTGGTTATAGTTTAAAACACCAAAACCGATCAGTTGCCCATCAAACCAAAAAATAGTTAACATTTAGGGGTTTTGTTAGTTTGTGAAAAAAGCACATATTTTGTTTCTATTTCTTCGCGTTTCGCCTTCGGCTCGTCAGTGCTTAAAGCAGTTCAAACTGAACTGCCGTCTCGTGCCTAGCAGTTCAATTTAAACCGCTAAGTAGACTCAAAGTTTGCACTATTTATGTAACCCTCAAATAATATTGCACAAGTGCTACATTATTTCTGACGTCTCAAGCGTAAACGAGTGACGGCTTATTACTAGCCGTCGCAGAATGTGAACATTTAGGGGTTTCGTTGGTTTGTGCAAAAAGCACGTATTTTGTTTCTATTTCTTCGCGTTTCGCCTTCGGCTCGTCAGTGCTTAAAGCAGTTCAAACTGAACTGCCATCTCGTGCCTAGCAGTTCAATTTAAACCGCTAAGCAGACGCAAATTCACTCGTTTACGCCTGAGACGTCAGAAATAATATAGCACTTGTGCAATATTATTTGAGGGATGCATAAATATGTGCTTTTTGCACAAACCAACAAAACCCCTAAATGTTCACATTCTGCGACGGCTAGTAATAAGCCGTCACTCGTTTACGCTTGAGACGTCAGAAATAATGTAGCACTTGTGCAATATTATTTGAGGGTTACATAAATAGTGCAAACTTTGCGTCTGCTTAGCGGTTTAAATTGAACTGCTAGGCACGAGATGGCAGTTCAGTTTGAACTGCATTAAGCACTGACGAGCCGAAGGCGAAACGCGAATAAATAAATACAAAAAATAGTTGTTTCAATCCGAGCTATCCAAGAAATAACATAACCCTTTTCAATTTGTAAACAGCTATGTCAAGTTAATAAAAAATTTTCTTTTTTTTTTGAATTTTTATATATTAACTAACTAACAAGATCTACCAACAAGATGAATTTAGCAGTAAATTTTATAAAAATGTGCACCTTGCTTCGCCATCGCTTGTGAAAAAGTTCTCTTGAAATCTGCAAATTGTCTATGGGACTATTAAACCTTTCATTTTAATCTGAGTTTATGAAAAAACGGTTTAGTCATCACACACACAGACATTTTGTGATCTCGACGAACTGAGTCGAATGGTATATGACACTCGGCCCACCGGTTGTAAAGTCGGTTTTCACAGCGATTGCTTGGCCTTTCTATTCGACCAATTTTGAGGTGAAAAGCTACCATAATATGAAAATGGAAAAATTTCAAAAACTTAGGGAGGGAGGCATTTTATACGAAGAAAGTATGTTCCAAGTTTGAAATGGATCGGTTCAGTAGATTTTGCAGGATCGTGTTGACGGACTTCGAAAAAATGGTTTTCAGGAAAACGCATAACCTTTTAATTGAAGAAATAGGCTTTTGAAATATTCTACAATATTTTAGATGAACTCAAATCCAATAACTTTACATAAGATATAAACTCTCTATCTCTTATAGTTTAGAAGATATACTTGAAACTTGAAAGCAAGATAGTTTAAACAAAACTCAATTGTCATCAGCCTCATGAAAAGCTAGATCCTACCATTTGGGAGTCCACTAATAAGCACTCATTGACTGAAACATTGTTGTTTACCAAAGAACCAGACCACTTCGACAAAACAATGCGCATAGCCCACGAATCATTGAGTTTCCGGTGAAAAGATCGATAGTTGGTTCTGCACTTCAAACAATTTGATAGAAACAAGGTAAAACTAGTATACCGATACGATAACCAGTATAGTTCCTTATGATAAAATAATGGTGGTTCTAAAAAGAACCTTTTGTGAAGGTGTTCGTGATGGAGAGTGACGAGTTGAGTTCAAATTCCGATGGATACCGCTGACTTCCGTCTTCTATTTCCAGAATGACCTGTTGTCCGTGAATGTGAAACTGATATGTGTTCTGTTGGAGTCTCCTGCTTCTTCCGCTTGCGGTAACAAGCTTTGCATTTCACTTGGAGATTCCTCGATCGCACCATAATGACCACGATGACAACGACAGCCAAATTCGAAATAAATGGCTTCTGCAGAAAGTTTACTACAAACTACAACTGGTTGAAAAATGGGCCGTATAGTGGCAGTATAGTGAAGTAAATCGCATAATTCTTTGGGTATAAAAGTTTGATTCTAAATGGCATCCCAGCAAAGTCAAATTGTATAATTTTCTAAGATGTTAAACACTGATTGGATAGGAACGATTTTAAACACTTTTGCGAATTTAGAACTGTGAAAATTGCAAAAAACTGATCAAATTATCTTAGATTTGCACTACACTGATAATTTTAATTTTCGATTTACAAAGAAGCAATCTTTATAGTTCTTTAGATAACATTTAGAGCCATTACACGGAAAAGCCAGCGATCGCAAAACAACTAAAATATTAGTTGTTTTTCTGATTTTGATTGGTTAAAATTTGGTACAACTAATCGACTGTTGTTTTAACTAATCTGTCATTTGTTATTTATCGTGCTGGCAGCTTAGCAACGACACCCAACAAAAACACGTACCACAAACAAGTAATGAAACGTTTCAGTAGAGCAATGCCAAACACCCTGAGCGAACAATGAAACGTTTCAATGAGATGTCACTCGTGCAATTGAGCGAAGACACAATCCCAACAAAGTTACTTGTCGCATGAAAGCAAAAAAATGTCTCAGTTGTTTCAACCAATTATTCAGTTATTTGAACTTAAGACGCCAATTGCAACAAATATTTTTTACTGTTAGCCTCTTCGGGGGGCAGCTAGTCGTTCACTGCTTGAACAACGAAATTTTACCTAATTAACTGCTTATATATTTCTCACTAAACTCACAAAGGATATAGAAATGAACAAAAAGATTACAATTCTCAAAAGAAAACTCACCAGAAAAATTGTCACAGGGAATTAGGAAATTTTTCCTTCACTTGCAGAATGGCTCGCTGGTAAACCTAATGCTAAAGATACACTCTCAAGAAAATACAAATAGTACCACTTCACTTTAGCAGCAAATTTTTAAGCGTTAAGCAGTTTTAATAACATTGACATGAACTGTCCTAGAATACATTACTCTAAAAAAAACGACCACTACGTAACTAACATAAATGACGTTCATTTACCATTGAAAGTTCTCAATATGAAACGCTTCTGGTGAAATGAAGAGGTTTTTTGTTCTGCGTTTTGCTGTCTTCGTTCTCCACCAAGTGACAGCATTTGAATACAACAATTTCGGTTACCTGAATGGTTATGTCAAAATCGACAGAAATGTTGTTGAAACAACCAGGGCGTGAAACAACAATTGCAATATTGAAATTTTGTAATCTGCGGGTTCTCCGTGTAGAAGGGCTGATTTTGCATAATGTTTCACATTGTTGTCAATTTTCCCTTGTATTTTGCTCCAATGCAAACGACCACGAACAGGATGATGTAATCGATCTTCTTCGAATGAAGACTGGCTCTGCAACCTGAGCGTTTGAGGTTTTGTACAACACTGAAGGTCTGCTCTTGTTACTAGCGACTGCTCCACCTGACGACCGAAGTCCAAATGTAAGCATTGACGACTGCTGCTCCCGACGATTGAAGTCCAAATGAGAGTTGCGACCTGAGCGTTTGAGGTTTTTAACCACGCAGAAGGTGCGCTCTCCGATGTCACTGTTTGAGTGCGCCTTCTCACCCTGACGTCTGCTTCCATCCAACGCACAAGAAGAAATGAAAAGCGGCCCTTACACGAGACAATATTATTGTCAATACAAGGAGTATTGACAATACTTTTGAGCGTGTAATGGAAACTTCATTGGATTGACGAAAATATTGTCAAAAAATCAAAACTGCGCATCAATTCGACAATACTTTCTCTCCAAAGAAAAACTGTTAAATATCTGCAATGACCTCTTCTCACAACATTTAAATATTAATTTGCAATATTAAACGCGCCAAACGCTTGAATTTTTCGGACTCAAGTTATGTTATGTGTATGTGTGTGTATGTATGTGTGTGTGTATGTGTGTGCACTTTTAGAAGATATTTGAACGCGCTCAATTTTCTCAGAGATGGCTGAACCGATTTTAACAAACTTGGGCTCGTTTGAAAGCTACTGTCGGGCCATTGATCAAGTTCGAAGATCAAATGGCTGTGACTTTTGGTTCCGGAGATATGATTGTATAAGTGACGTAACCGACAAAAAGCGTTGAATTTGAACGCGCTCAATTTTCTCAGAGATGGCTGAACCGATTTTAATAAACTTGGGCTCGTTTGAAAGCTACTGTCGTGCCATTGATCAAGTTCGAAGATCAAATGGTTGTGACTTTTGGTTCCAGAAATATGATTGTATAAGTGACGTAACCGACAAAACACGTTGATTTTTACCGCTCTTGTATATATAAGGGTGCCAAAATTTTGGGATCACCTCTATTTTCGTTAAGTTCTAGTGCTCAAAAGTTTAAGCTCCTCGAAAAAAGCCTTCATGCAAAATTTGACCTAAATCGGACATGCTTAAGGGGTGCTGCCCGGTGGTAAAGGTTTGACAATTTTCGATCTTGAAAAAGCACCATAGGGGGGAGTACATGAAATTTCCAAAATCGAAAATTTTTTTTGATGCCAAAACTCTTAAAACTGCATAAAACATCGATATTTAGTGTCATCTAAAAAAAATTTTTTTTTGAAAAAATCAACTTTCTGGGACTTTCTTTTCATATTTTTTCTAAGTCCCAAAAAGTCGATTTTCTCAAAAAAATTTTTTCGAGATGACACTAAATCTCGACGTTTCATGCAATTCTAAGCCTTTTGGCACTGTTCTCATACAAATAGGCAACGCAAATGTCAAGCACTAGTTTGGAAAAATGATGCTGACTGAGTGACATAAACACTGAAGCATGCTTTTGTGAACTACTCGAATCAATCTGAATCAATTGGTGTCAAAATTAGTATCCAAAATTATTTAATAAAAGTATGAAACATATTTTCATGAGACTGTTATGAAAGAAGAGAAAGGCATTATCACACCACTAGGTGGATTAAGAAGGGTTTTGCCTTTCTCTATAGAAAGGTATTAGAATTGCTGGAAAAACCGACTTTCGAACGGAGCCTCGGAGACCCATAGTGTTATATACCATTCGACTCAGTTCGTCGAGATCGGAAAATGTCTGTGTGTGTGTGTGTGTGTGTGTGTGTATGTATGTGTGTGTGTATGTGTGTGCACTTTTAGAAGATATTTGAACGCGCTCAATTTTCTCAGAGATGGCTGAACCGATTTTAACAAACTTGGGCTCGTTTGAAAGGTACTATCGGGCCATTGATCAAGTTCGAAGATCAAATGGCTGTGACTTTTGGTTCCGGAGATATGATTGTATAAGTGACGTAACCGACAAAAAGCGTTGTATTTGAACGCGCTCAATTTTCTCAGAGATAACTGAACCGATTTTAACAAACTTGGGCTCGTTTGAAAGCTACTGTCGGGCCGTTGATCAAGTTCGAAGATCAAATGGTTGTGACTTTTGGTTCCAGATATATGATTGTATAAGTGACGTAACCGACAAAACACATTGATTTTTACCGCTCTTATATATATAAGGGTGCCAAAATTTTAGGATCACCTCTATTTTCGTTAAGTTCTAGTGCTAAAAAGTTTAAGCACTTCGAAAAAAGCCTTCATGCAAAATTTGACCTAAATCGGACATGCGTAAGGGGTGCTGCCCGGTGGTGAAGGTTTGACAATTTTCGATCTTGAAAAAGCACCATAGGGGGGAGTACATGAAATTTCCAAAATCGAAAATTTTTTTTGATGCCAAAACTCTTAAAACTGCATAAAACATCGATATTTAGTGTCATCTAAAAAAAAATTTTTTTTTGAAAAAATCAACTTTCTGGGACTTTCTTTTCATATTTTTTCTAAGTCCCAAAAAGTCGATTTTCTCAAAAAAATTTTTTCGAGATGACACTAAATCTCGACGTTTCATGCAATTCTAAGCCTTTTGGCACTGTTCTCATACAAATAGGCAACGCAAATGTCAAGCACTAGTTTGGAAAAATGATGCTGACTGAGTGACATAAACACTGAAGCATGCTTTTGTGAACTACTCGAATCAATCTGAATCAATTGGTGTCAAAATTAGTATCCAAAATTATTTAATAAAAGTATGAAACATATTTTCATGAGACTGTTATGAAAGAAGAGAAAGGCATTATCACACCACTAGGTGGATTAAGAAGGGTTTTGCCTTTCTCTATAGAAAGGTATTAGAATTGCTGGAAAAACCGACTTTCGAACGGAGCCTCGGAGACCCATAGTGTTATATACCATTCGACTCAGTTCGTCGAGATCGGAAAATGTCTGTGTGTGTGTGTGTGTGTGTGTGTATGTATGTGTGTGTGTATGTGTGTGCACTTTTAGAAGATATTTGAACGCGCTCAATTTTCTCAGAGATGGCTGAACCGATTTTAACAAACTTGGGCTCGTTTGAAAGGTACTATCGGGCCATTGATCAAGTTCGAAGATCAAATGGCTGTGACTTTTGGTTCCGGAGATATGATTGTATAAGTGACGTAACCGACAAAAAGCGTTGTATTTGAACGCGCTCAATTTTCTCAGAGATAACTGAACCGATTTTAACAAACTTGGGCTCGTTTGAAAGCTACTGTCGGGCCGTTGATCAAGTTCGAAGATCAAATGGTTGTGACTTTTGGTTCCAGATATATGATTGTATAAGTGACGTAACCGACAAAACACATTGATTTTTACCGCTCTTATATATATAAGGGTGCCAAAATTTTAGGATCACCTCTATTTTCGTTAAGTTCTAGTGCTAAAAAGTTTAAGCACTTCGAAAAAAGCCTTCATGCAAAATTTGACCTAAATCGGACATGCGTAAGGGGTGCTGCCCGGTGGTGAAGGTTTGACAATTTTCGATCTTGAAAAAGCACCATAGGGGGGAGTACATGAAATTTCCAAAATCGAAAATTTTTTTTGATGCCAAAACTCTTAAAACTGCATAAAACATCGATATTTAGTGTCATCTAAAAAAAATTTTTTTTTGAAAAAATCAACTTTCTGGGACTTTCTTTTCATATTTTTTCTAAGTCCCAAAAAGTCGATTTTCTCAAAAAAATTTTTTCGAGATGACACTAAATCTCGACGTTTCATGCAATTCTAAGCCTTTTGGCATCAAAAATTTTTTTTTGATTTCGAAAATTTCATGTTCTCCCCCCTATGGTGATTTTTCAAGATATATGAAAATTTCACTAAGTGGACTAAGAAGGCTTTTTTTTTAGATTAGCATCACTGTTCTCATACAAATAGGCAACGCAAATGTCAAGCACTAGTTTGGAAAAATGATGCTGACTGAGTGACATAAACACTGAAGCATGCTTTTGTGAACTACTCGAATCAATCTGAATCAATTGGTGTCAAAATTAGTATCCAAAATTATTTAATAAAAGTATGAAACATATTTTCATGAGACTGTTATGAAAGAAGAGAAAGGCATTATCACACCACTAGGTGGATTAAGATGGGTTTTGCCTTTCTCTATAGAAAGGTATTAGAATTGCTGGAAAAACCGACTTTCGAACGGAGCCTCGGAGACCCATAGTGTTATATACCATTCGACTCAGTTCGACGAGATCGGAAAATGTCTGTGTGTGTATGTGTGTGTATGTATGTGTGTGTGTATGTGTGTGCACTTTTAGAAGATATTTGAACGCGCTCAATTTTCTCAGAGATGGCTGAACCGATTTTAACAAACTTGGGCTCGTTTGAAAGGTACTATCGGGCCATTGATCAAGTTCGAAGATCAAATGGCTGTGACTTTTGGTTCCGGAGATATGATTGTATAAGTGACGTAACCGACAAAAAGCGTTGTATTTGAACGCGCTCAATTTTCTCAGAGATAACTGAACCGATTTTAACAAACTTGGGCTCGTTTGAAAGCTACTGTCGGGCCGTTGATCAAGTTCGAAGATCAAATGGTTGTGACTTTTGGTTCCAGATATATGATTGTATAAGTGACGTAACCGACAAAACACATTGATTTTTACCGCTCTTATATATATAAGGGTGCCAAAATTTTAGGATCACCTCTATTTTCGTTAAGTTCTAGTGCTAAAAAGTTTAAGCACTTCGAAAAAAGCCTTCATGCAAAATTTGACCTAAATCGGACATGCGTAAGGGGTGCTGCCCGGTGGTGAAGGTTTGACAATTTTCGATCTTGAAAAAGCACCATAGGGGGGAGTACATGAAATTTCCAAAATCGAAAATTTTTTTTGATGCCAAAACTCTTAAAACTGCATAAAACATCGATATTTAGTGTCATCTAAAAAAAATTTTTTTTTGAAAAAATCAACTTTCTGGGACTTTCTTTTCATATTTTTTCTAAGTCCCAAAAAGTCGATTTTCTCAAAAAAATTTTTTCGAGATGACACTAAATCTCGACGTTTCATGCAATTCTAAGCCTTTTGGCATCAAAAATTTTTTTTTGATTTCGAAAATTTCATGTTCTCCCCCCTATGGTGATTTTTCAAGATATATGAAAATTTCACTAAGTGGACTAAGAAGGCTTTTTTTTTAGATTAGCATCACTGTTCTCATACAAATAGGCAACGCAAATGTCAAGCACTAGTTTGGAAAAATGATGCTGACTGAGTGACATAAACACTGAAGCATGCTTTTGTGAACTACTCGAATCAATCTGAATCAATTGGTGTCAAAATTAGTATCCAAAATTATTTAATAAAAGTATGAAACATATTTTCATGAGACTGTTATGAAAGAAGAGAAAGGCATTATCACATCACTAGGTGGATTAAGAAGGGTTTTTACTATACATATCACTAAACACATTGAAATTCTGTATGAAATGTTCAAATCGACGAATGTAACAATGAGAGATTCTCGTTGTTTACCTTTCGATTGTTGCGAAATATTCCTGCTTTTTTCGGGAATTTCTTCAATGCAGATTAAAAGATGATAGCTTTAGTTATTATTATCTGTAAATACCTGGAGAGAAGGATGCTAATTGTACCGTAATAATCGAAAGAGAAAGTAAACAAAGAGAATATCTCATCCTTACATTCGTCGTTTTGAACATTTTATACAGAATTATACTTTTTTGAGTGCAGCACCAGGTGCATCGCACTCCCAGTGATGCCAACTCTATTTTCTGATAGGTTTTCAATGGCAATCCGTATTTAAAGTAAATATACGACATCGTTTCGATTTTATTTTCTGACTTGGGAATGGATTCGCAAGGGATTTTGACCACTGTTAAGAATCTATGGACTTCTCTTCATTGTATCTTCCTTCTTCTTGTAGATTACCGATCATTTTATTTTCTATGCCGAGACACGTTGACGTAGAAGTTACAATCGAAAAAAAAATGCAATTGTATTTTAATTGGACAGAACTTCTTCTCCGTTCTCACTCCATTTGATTAAGTGCCGGAACATCCTCAGCATCATCGGCAAATTGTTCACCTAACGACCGGTACGAAAGAGGATTAAATCAATAATGACCATACTATTGTACAGCAATACTTGCGAGCCAGAAGCTGAACTCATTGAATGGAGTCCTATCACAAAACAAGTGATTAAATTATTTGTTTCGGAATTGATTGGTAATTTATCGATTGAGGCTCATTTCCAGGGTTTCAAAGTTATGACCGTACCAGCCTTGGTAGAGAATTGAGCCAGATGAATTAAAGCTGGCAGGATAACGTTGAAATATATATATGTGTTCGTGTTACTTGCTTCAGTAAACGACCCGTACTTCATTAAAAGCGAATGCTTTATGCTTCACATCAAAGCTTTTCAGATAAAGTAACGTCTGAGTGCCGAGATTACATGCTGGTACATGCTGATGTTTGAAGCTATTTGACAAGCGACAGAAAAATAATGGAAGATTGAAGATTAAACGTTAAATTACCGGACGACGTAGCCAAATATCGGATTGCTCTGGCACTTACCTCACCGAAGTATATTATTAAACATTGAAATTAAAATCAATTTACTTGCCATTCGACGTCTAAAATGGCCCCAGGTGAAGATGTTACACTCCCACGCTCCGACAACCGTGAAATTCAAATGCGTATACCGCTTGCGGCAACCTTGGCCGCTAATAGCTTCGCACTCGTCCTTGACTCGCATGTTTCGCCCCTAGGAACCGCCCGTAGACACTTGACTGTGCTGTGTCATCCCGGAGAGCATTGACAAATTCTCGCACGGGGGAAGCATCGAAGGCAGTGGCCGGATCCAGTGGCAGGTTGACGTGGGAGTGTCGATAACAAAATTGGCGAGTAATGAAAAGGAAAATTGGAAAATATTTGCATGCTTTTGCATTACATCGTTTGCGCTATCGGAACACTAATTTCGGTCCTCGTTTAGCCCGGGAATTGACAGATCGGACGCGTTCCCGTCCAATGGCCGTGCTGTGTTCAGTGCGGGGAATGTTATCGTTCCTTAATTTGTCTTGATTGGGTAGATTCCCTTCGAGAAGGATGGATTCAGTATTCGGCCCCGGGGGGAGATGCTCGGGTTCTTGCTGCGCCATTCAGGATGACGGCGGAATGCTGACCAGATGGTTCGCTACATTTTTGCTGCAGACACACAGTAGAGATTAATGCCAAACAGGATAATTCCTGGCTATCAATAGCCTTTTTATCGATGGATTGCAATAATGCATCTTTTTCCGGTTACAAATAGCACACGGCCGAGGGTTGCAACCGCACGAATAGCTTCGAAATGCATCGTGTCAGAAAATCCGACTTCCCGATGTGAAAACTACCGAGTATCCGGCTATGCGCTTCCTAGCTGCAGCCTAGTTTCGTCTGCAATGGAAACCGGAATTATCCAGCACGTCGATTCGGATCCACATTTCCAAAACGTGCGACAAATATTGAAACAATTGTAATGAATGCTTTCCGTGTTTCGAATTGTTCTTTTGCTCCGATGAAATGAAAACGGACGCCGGATCCGACGGGTTTGGATTTCAAACCAAATTAAACAAACCGGATATCGATTGCATTGAATTACGGTAATTAATTATCCGATAAAATTACAGGATCTCCGACACCGACAGAAGTGATGAATAAAAATCTGGGGCTGACTTTTTCACGATTGAATTGCAATTTGTTAGAGCAAATTCAGCAGCTGCAAGATTCATATGGGTGGTCTAAAATATAACTGAAACTGAAACAAACGTAGCAAGCCCGTTTTAGTTTTATTTATTCGAACAGTTCTACTGTCAAATTTAAAACTGGCATACGCTGCCGTTCTATTTTTTCTATATTTGAAACACAGATAAAACGCTGCTGAGGCTGCCAGTTTATTTTGTTATAATTTCTAGATTTAAATGTTAAAACTGACATAATTTATGCATCTAGATCTAGAACACTACTGGATATGCCCTTAGTCATGTCAAATTACCTTGACAGACTGACTAAAATCATCGTCAACTGTAATCGGTACAGTGAAAGTGACTGTCAAATGAGATAGACCAAGTAGAAGTATACTAAGCCAAAGACAGGCTACTTTTTTGGTTTCTCTCTCATTCTTCTCTTCCCTGTTGAAGTAGAAAAAATCGAGAGTACTAACATAAACATAAACTGATAAAGTTCATCGTTCTTTGCAAAAAGTCATCGGACTTCGGAGTTTTTTGGTGTAAATGAATATAATTCAATGTTTATGCTGTTTGGTTAATATTTAGTCGCATCATAATCACTGCAATGAAAATAATATCAATCGCATCGGCAAACAATGAGCGTCCTGGTAAGTGTTATATGAAGAGAATTTAAGCTCTGACAGATCGGCTCTCAGACACTTTATATTAATATTGTAAAGCCTGGTTGACAGCAGTCCAGTGACATAAGCTTTCCAATCTTCATCATGCAAAGTTGCTAGTTGATAGTGGCATTTGACATATAGCAGCTCTGACCCATATACATTCAGTTTTATGGACAGTATTCCGTCAAAGTCTAATCGCAATAGTACCACAAACAAAGATACAGACTAGACAGCAACGAAGTTTTTTCGGCGCACATCACGGTTCTCCGTTAAAGTGGCAACAATTATGGCACACCTTTAGTATACACGCTTAAAAATAGTTACTCATAAATCAGTAAGATCCCACTCATCTACAGAAAAAGTGGAACAACTCTAATTTAGAGTAACTCCTTAATTACTCAAATTTGAGTTCTTCCACTGAAAACGATGTTTGGGTAAAATCTACTCATTTACTGAGTAATGCTTTTTTGTACAAGTGCCAAAAATAGAGTAATTAGCACTAAAAATTTTGAGTAAAATTCTATTTCAAATTGCTTAAATTAAATTTAATTGTAGCATTTACGCTAAATATAAGTACAGTATGTATAACTCAAGACGAACCGGAAATTGTGTTATTACTACTAATAATATACTTTTTTTTTTTATCTCTGGAAGCTTTTTTTACTTCTACCTCGGGATGTGAGACATCCCTCCGTAAATTTGCAGCGAATTCACTTATTTTTTTAGTGATTACTGCCAAGGAAATTTATGATTTAGAAAACATTGGATTTGTTATTCACGATAAGTAATGATCTTCACGATAAGTAACGTTTCGGGCTTTTAAATCTTTGGTATAGTGAACCACACTCGGAGCACACGAAAGGTTGGTCTGATTTCCAGCTGATATTCAATTTATAGCTCTTTCAATTCTTTCGCGTGTCCATGAGTTATTATGCCACAACCTTTTTAATATGGCTCGAAAACCCTAAAAACGTACGTCACTTCTGATTTGACAGAAACTTAGTTTTATCCTTCCGCTGAACAAAAATGGTTGTGTATACGCTTGAGGAACGCGTAAAAATAGTGCAGTTTTACTTTGAAAATCAATGTTAATGTTGCAGAATGTGTGCCAAAAATCATATTCTCGGATGAGGCACATTTTCATTTCGGCGGGTATGTAAATAAGCAAAATTGTTGCATCTGGAGGACGGAAAACCCGAACGTTATCATGGAGAAGCCGATGCATCCTCAGAGAGTGACGGTTTGGTGCGGATTTTGGTCTGGCGGCATCATTGGGCCATTTTTCTTCGGGCCGCCGCCACGGTCAATGGCGAGCGCTACCGCGCCATGATTAACGATTGGTTCTTTCCGTTACTTGAAGAGGAAGACTTGGACACCATTTGGTTCCAACAAGACTCCGTGCCACACAGCCAACGCTACGACCGATTTTCTGCGCACAGTCTTCGAAGATCGAATTATCAGTCGAAATTCGGATGTCGTTTGGCCTTCTCGGAGCTGTGATTTGATGCCGTTAGACTATTATTTTTGTGGGGCTGTCAAAGATAAGTGTTATGTGGACAAGCCAGAGACAATTCAAGCCTTGAAGGACAACATTCGTGCAGCCATAGCTGAAATAAAGCTGCATACAATCGAAAATGTACTAAAAAACTGGACCGACCGCATGGCGTACTGCAAGGCCAGCTGAGGCAGCCATTGGAATGAATTTATATTCCATAATTAACCGGAAGGATTGTACTTTAACATGAAAAAATAAATTTTGAAATCGGATGAACCGTTTGTGTTTTATTGCATGTTTAAAAAAATAAGTTACATGGCGGACCCTGTACAGGATAATGAGTATAAAAATTTAAATTCGTCATTGGGAGAAAAATCTTCTTAGTAGCGCTCAAAAACTTCAAAATGGAATCACATAAATTTCTCAGAGATGACTAGGACGATTTACACAAATGTAAGTATGGATTCTAATAAAAGGTCTTATGGTTTCATGGACTTGTATGCTGTTTCAATTGAATCCGGCTTCTGGTTTCGGAACAGATTCCAGAAGTAGCGGACACACTATGCACTATGCATTGTCTCGAAAAAACGATTTTCAATAGCTCCAATAATGCACACTTATACTTGCTGTCGATGGTGTTTTTCTTTTTTCGAGGTAGCCCCCAAAAAGCATATCGTGAAAAACCCAAAGAACCGACTTCATAACCATTCCGCCCAATTTAGCAGCGAGGCTAGGCCGCTCCTAACCACTCCTAAGCCGATTTCAGCATATTGACGGTTAATCATTCTGGTCTCTGGTGTATAATAATGGATCTAAACTTCGTCAACAGTAATCAACCGACACCATCATCATCAGCATAGGCGAACATGCTTCCGATGTATGCTCGCGTACATCTTTTTAATCCTGAATCTGCAAGAGCGGCATTCAGCTGCAGGACTTTTTTTACATTCACAGAATCTTGCTAAAGCTATGATATGTTTACTCAGTACTAATCCTTATGGCACTTTCTGGTCATCCAGTACCATTTCCTTTAATTTTGACATTGACTGTAATCAACCGACTTTTGAGTTTCGAAAAAAAATCAATTGTTAAAAGAAGCGGGTTATTTGAAACTGGTTGGTGAAATCTTCCAATTAGTAGATCTTGTTAGTTGGTGGCCAAAAAACTCATTTTTGTTCCTGATGTCGGAAATGGTTGTTAAAAACTCTCAATATGGAAATGGAACAATGCAACAACCGTTTCCGGAAATAAATTTCGCCTAGCGGTTGTAAACGGTTCTATTTCTGCCGGATTTTGCCATACAAAACTGCAGGATTGACAAATATCAAATGAAGTAGAACAGAAAAAAGGAAGAGCTATTTTGCAAGATGTCACGTGAATGACGCAATATCGCCTGCTAAATTTTGACAGTTGCCGAAATCTTACCAGGCTTCTGCCGGCGGCCAGAATTTCTCACAAGCGGGTCTGTGTTTACAAACGGGAGTAACCAACCAATAAAAAAAACTTTTACATAACACAAGGAGTGTACCGATAGTAAATAGTACGCGCAGTTCAATATAGATGGAAACTAGTGCCCCACGAAAATTTAGTTTTAGAAGAATTTACTCATAGTGTCATGTCTGTTAGTCTGTGGTTTAACGTTTGGTCAATTCACTCAAAGACATCATATTAACAAGATATCCAGCTTTCACATTTCCCGAACAAATCATTGGCAAAATCCTGTTTTGCGAGCATGGTGCCCTCAGACGAGTCCGCATCGAATCTCGTACATACACGGAAAGACCGAAATCAGCATTTTGGCGAAAAAATTAGTTGATTTTCTGATTTTAGTTAGTTATTTTTTGAGACAACTAAAAAAATCTTACTTTTGCTAATTTAGATTTTCTAATTCTCATTTCCTTAATAATAATAAAATATTTGTTGAAATGACTATTTTTTAGTTGAATTCACCAATTAAACGTGCTGTCATTGCTTAGCTAAGGCACACTTCATTTCCATTCAACTAATTTTTTAATTGAAATAGAGAAATAAAACGTTATTTTCAACCAACATAAATGGTTGAATTGGCTTCTGCAATTTGCACCTATATGGCGCACTGTCACCGAAAAAACGTTAACACCGTAATGACTACTAGCCACTAAATGGCACAATACTACCGCAAAAAATTTCAGTCGGTTGTCTTTTCTATATTGGCAGGTATAAATATGATGTTTTATTGGAGAAAAAGACATGAACGAAACATTAACTTCTTTATGAAAATTTTTCTTCTAAATCGCTGTTTTCTTCATTCGACTTCGCAAAATCGACTCACTCACTGAAAACTTTGAGCACACTTTGAGTGCAACATTCGAAACTCACTTCACTGTTTCGCGTGAAAACATTATTACCCACAATCGTTTCAAATGCGCACAAATTCTGAATAAATACACTTTCCACTAACAGTTTACGTCATTTTCACATATCGGTTTAGAAATCTATATATGGCTATATCGTTACACATGCGAAAAACATCTAAACAGTTTGCAAGCAGTTTCAACAAGACTGTCCCTTATAGCTTTTTAATGGATTGTTTTGCTTTGACACTTCTCATGAGTTTTTGGTTAATAAACTTGTTAATAAAACCAATTTCATTTTTGTTTTCTTTGTGCTGTCCTTCAGTAATGACAGTGATAGATAAATGGAAACAAATTTTCTGATTTTAATAACAAAATTAGTTGTTAATGAGAATTCCGTGTTGGATTGAAATATTGCTGGTTTGTGTCCAGGATATTCGCCAACTAAACACATTCCTAAAAATAAGAGTTTTTTTCAGCAAAGTAAATTCTCAGTTTTAACTAATTTCATAGTTATTTTGGAAATTTTGTTGTTAAAATTAACTAATTCAAAAACAGCAATACGAATTAGGCGCATAGCTAATTTCGGTCGTTCCGTGTAGAAGTAGGGGAGAGAAATGACAAATTCGCGCCAAAACAGCAGTACTGCACACCCATACATTTTTAAAATTCAAGACTTTCAATATTTCGCGAAACTGATAGATTTTTGATAAACATGATAAACAGATTTTTCAAGTTGAAACACAGATTTGAATATGGCAGCTCTGCTGTGACAGCACAATGGGCAAATAGCGGCCCTTACACGAGCATTATTATTGTCATTTTTAATGATGTCTAAGTAATGATGTATTTCAAATTTGATAGAAATCTCGTCATTACTGCACCATTACACGTTCATAAAAATGACATTATTTTTTAGTAATGACACTTTTAATGATAGTGTAAGGTCCGCTAATGACTGTGAGCGCATTTTTGCGACTGTTTCCCAGCAAAAGCATCGTTGTCCTGGCAGCAACAGCAGCGAGAATCCATTATTTTCATTTCACAACATGACAAAACAACATTCTGCCGTTGCCGGCTGCTGTGACAATGAAGTCATTCGCTCCTACAATTCACACTCACAGCTGACAAACGTATTGAAACAATGTACATAATCATATTCATAGGCTCATTTCCATCAGCAGCCCGTGGAATGATCGCTGTCTGGTTCCTGCTGCTGTCGGTTCACTTCCCGTTTTGTCAGAGCTGTGGTGTCGAGCTTTTCAAAATGTTTTATCGGGCCTCACACAGTCACTCTTGGCAACTGTTAATGGGCCGGGAGTTTCAGCCTGGATACGGAGGGGGAAGGTGTCGGCGACACTTAAGTTCGACACAATCGGGTTCTGAAGCTGCGAAAAAAGCCAGTCATCATCAGCAGCAGCAGGAGTTGTTACACTGAAACAACACATTCCACATATGTGTAATGTTTCTAACGAGAATGTGACTGGGTAGATAAATTGTTCGATGCAGGTCAGTTGGCTGATGGAGACAACGGATGGAATTCTACTGAGCCTAAAATATTACTTTCACACACCTGTGCTTACTTTTAAACCTGTCTTTCTGGGGTGACGATTTTCATTTCGCCTACTGACAGCGAAATTGGCATACGAAAAGTAGGCACTTGCAAAAAACCAAATATCATTCTCTGTGAATTGACATTACCCGTCAAGTGGATACCGAAAACCAGAACAAACAGCAAACTTACCGTTCAAAGCCAACGGTGAAAGTGATTTCGAGTTCAAGTATTTCGGAATAGCTGAAATGTGTTGCCGGCAGTGGCGTCACCGAGGGTGATCAATTCGAAGCCACCTTGTTGACGTTGTCGGGTCACGTTTATGCTACTCCATAAGCCAACATACTGTGCGTTGAGCTTCGTAATATATATCTATATCATGTGACGGAGGATGTTTGAGATGGCAGTTTTTTTTTCATAAGCTTTCCCTCGGAGGCAGTATGACAATAGTCAAGGTAAGGTACTGCTGTTGGATGTGACAGATGCCATAAGACGAATGAAAATAATCCCGTGATTCAGTGGCAAGGAAATTATAATTACGGCAAGTGGTACAGTTCTTATGTGGATTTGCTGAGTGCTTAAAACAATACACCACGTACTTCACTGTTGTGTGCAGTGGATGTTAATGCTTTCAAATGATTCAAATTGAATAAGCATACAAGACTGAAATTTTAATTTATGTTCTGGCAACTCGGTTACTTCTTAGCTGCAGTTATGTCATTTTCGCTTGATGCCAAACCTAACCCAATTTTCATTTTAATGACTGTCAATCGTTTGTTTGAAGCCTGTTTTGAACCTAGTTTCAACGTCATTGAACTGAAATTCTTACATCGGGAATGCTCAAATCTCTGTTGCTAAGTGCAAAAATTTGTCTCAGATGTAGAGCAGTAAACAGTATTGTCTTTCTTCGTGTATCATCCCAGTTCCATTTTCTAGTTTTCGGGATAAAAAAGGCGAATGGGTAATATCAGAGACATAACTGGATGACGTGAATACGAATAAAATGGATCGTTCAGTTTCTTTGACATTAAAGATTCTGAATTCTTTACCTGGAATTCAGGAACCGAATTTTTGATCCGAATGCTAGAATTGAATTCTGAAATTCAGATTCGATGCGAGATTTGGGAATTGAATTCTGAACTTGAGCTCGGTAACTGAATTCTGAACAGTTAAACTCATCACTGAACCTGTGTTGTGGAACTGAATTCTAGACCAAGATTCTTTTTCGGCTCTGAATTCTGAACCTGAATCCTAACACTGAGCTCTGGACCTGGATTCTAGTTCGCAGCTGAGTTTAAGTTACAGAACTCCGATCCAGGGTTTCGTTTTCAAATTCGGATTTAGTTTAAATATCTGCCGAATCTATTTCCTAAGTTTAGTAACATTTCTAGAATTGTAGAACTGAACTTTGTTTCCAAATTCTAGCCGAATAATATTTTAACACCATTCAATTCTACTATTCTATTCTACTAATTTTTCAAATATTATTCCAGTGGAATTATTCTACTAAACGCTCAAGTGACAAATTAGTGACCAAATTCTAGACTTGAATTCTAGTCTAGAACCTGGACTCTGGAATGCAGTGTAGAACTCAATTAATGAAATACAACTTAATTTTGGATCTGTGTTCTGTTCCTGGATTTCGACCTGAAGATCCAGAATCTATGATTCAGATTTCCGAACCTAAATTCTGATACTATATTCTAAATTCCAAATCCGGCAAGGAATTTCTGAACAGATCTAAAATCCAGATCTCGAATCAATTCTTATCTCAGATCCAGAATTTGGTACCAAAATCCCAGCTTGTTAGAATCAAGTTCTGACATTCGGTTTCAGTTCCAGAATTATGGTACTTGATTCTGGCCTTGGATTCTGTGCGAGGAACCAAATTGTAGATCTGGGTTCTGGCAATGAAAAAAATATCAGGTATTGAGCTCTGAAACTGAATCTCAGAACTAAACTCTAGAATTGGATTCTGATCTGGACTGTCAACTACGTAGGCAAGAATGAATGAAGCATCAATTAGAATGGTTGATTTTATATAATGTTCCCTATTTTGCTCCAAAGCAAACGACCAGCAGCAGGATGACGCAATCGCTCTTGTTTGAAACGAAACTGACTCTGCGAATGTCCCTCAATTGATTCAAAGTTGAATTCTTGATACTAGAACAGGAACTGAGTTCTGCACTTGAACCAACCGGAATGATGCACTTGCTTTACTTCTTACTCAGTCAAAAGCGCAGGCTTAAATGAACGAAATATATCAAGTGTTAACCTTTTTTTAATATTTATTTTATCAGTCAACCTTTTATACCTACTCAGTTGCGAGAAAGGCGTCATTCTTTCACAATCGTTGATACCAAACTTTTTTGAAACCATCAATTTTGAATTATGTGTGATTATGTCATACAACTGAAAATGATATCATAAATTGCTGATCATATTTTCGATGACATGTATCAAAAATTATGTTGATTCGTTAGATACAACAAGAGATAATCACGATCAAAAACTTATCACTCTCTCAGAGGGTAAATTTTGAAAAGGCGCCTCGCAGTAGTAAGTCGTATTCACGACAAAAATGATGAAAATCGAAAAGCGGATTTGATAACTGGTGACGAACAAGTTCTGATATGTAAACGTTTAGCTGCATAAATCTACAGTAAATATGCGTAAATCAGTTAAACGTCCTCACACAAACTCGAGTTCCTTTCTGAACTCTTTTTGACGCTATTACGTTGTCTTTTGACCATCACTACTAGCCTTCATTTTTTTGACAATTCAGGCGGATTGCTTAGAAACAGCTAAGACAAGACAAGACAAGACAGCTCGCGTTACGGGATTCCCGTAAAAAAATAAACCATTGATTTTACAGCATGAACAATTGATTCACAATTAGATCTACGGGTTACAATACATTTTATTGTATCTTGACGAGATTTTTTTCATTTTCAACTATTCAATATATTGTTTCTACGATACTACAATTGAATTTATTGTGCACGTGGTGTTTCAAACAATATGCAAACTGTACATTTGATTGTTTTCCAAGCATGCATGAGAAAATTTTATGATTTGAATTATTACGATACTTAACAACCTATACATTCTATTGTAAAAAGCATGTTCACAATTAATTGAATAATGTATAACAATACATTAAAATATTTTTCAATGGCCAAACAAAATTGTCGAAGGTTTTGTAACAATAAATCGTATTGTTTTTCTACAGTATTTTTAGTCGGGTTGGCTCCGAGCCTTTGACGTTTTTGGTGTTGTACTGTTTTCGTTACCACAGGGCTCTTCTCATCGTATTTCGCAGTGTTTGCAGCAAGATTAGTGAATATCCCCGAAGGAAATTTAAACTTAAAATAAAGTATCAACAATGCAAGAATTGTTTTCGTATCCTAAAATATTGAATACAGCTTGCGAATCAGCCAACATACTATAAAATACCAATAAGTTATAGATTTTATTGCTTCTGTTTATAAGATTTCTTTATGGTTATTGTAGGTACTCTAAATAGATATTTATAAAATCTCCAAATATTGGATAGCTCAATACCACACAAAATACGACGCTAATTTTGTTAATATGACAAGTAATATTATTTAAATAATGGAATGTAATTAACATTCATTAATATATAAAAGAAATTGGCTGCAATGCTAATATTGCAAGTCACATACAGTCAACTATCATTAATAATTCTGCAGAACCCATGGAAAGTAAACAAAATAACAGTAAGAAGCCACAGTATTGGGAATTGATGCCAATCCAACTTAAACTGAACCTCTCAACAGCATGTCCATGCCAACACCAATGCAACCGCTCCCATCTCCTTTGTTCTCAGTGAAGGATAAAGAATAAGGAAGAGAGGAATTGTTGAAGTTTCACCTACTTTCCGAAAGGACAACGACTCATTATTCTCCGCCGTAGGCGTCACGGAGTATGGGTTGGTATGAAGTCTATGATTAACTCTAAACTAGCAATACGATCATGGTATAAGTTAGAACCAAGAATGAAATGTTGGTTTTTAATATAAAGTGCAAAACAATTAAATGAAAATTAGAACAATCTTACTAGCTCTACAATTCCTGTCAATTCAGAAGTCCAATATCCATGATTGCTAGTATCATGTCATCACCAATTTAACACCACACGAAAAATAAACTAGAGTTTTTCAAGCGGTTTTTTATCAGTATCTCTAAGTAATTCCTGAGCAGTTTGTCGAATAGTTTTTAGTAGTTCTCGAAAACTTTTTGCAGAAGTTTTTTTAATCAATTTTAAGTAGTTTTTGTTCTTTCAAACGTAAGCTTTTGATATAATAGGAAATTGAATTCAAACTCGTCGGTATGCTTGAAAATGATTGAGGAAATTCGGTCAATAACTTAATTCGAAATAAATGAGACATCGATGGTTGTGATAGCAACAATTTTTTATGTTAATGCTCTTATGAAACTTGTCTGACGTGGAATTGATAGAACCGAGCAAGATATTATTCTGTTCCGTTTGCAATCAGTCAGTTACTTCGATGACCATTAAAGTGATTAATCACGGAAGACAGTCCCGGAAGTGGAACTGTTGAATTGAGCTAACGACCCCAACCTGAGGCATTTCTAAAGCATGCAAAGTTCTACGTTATCGGAAATATAGCTTTCATTTCAATGCTTGCCCTCGGCGAGTTTTTTGACGTTCCGAACGAAGGTCCTGACATGGAACTGAAATTCATTTAGCTTTTATTTTTCCCGACTTCTGTTGGTAAATTGCTTACTTGTCCTGTTTAATCGTTCCCAACGCTGACTGCTTTTCAGCTTTTCAGGAAGAGCTCAACTTCTAGTTTCTTCGACAAACTTTTCAACTCAACCTCCGTTCACACGGCTATTCAATATTCAGGACTTTGTACGTTGTATAGAACAAGTGACGCTAACAAATATGAAAGATAAACTTCGTCGTTGAATGTTTTAACTGTTTCAAAGCCTGCTGAGGAAACTCGATGACGATATACGAGTGCAGTATGAAATGTTTGAGGCTAAGGGTCGTTTTGATTTGACGTCAACATTAATCGACGTTATTAAACTAAACTGTATTTTAAAACCCAATTTCATAGGTGGATTCTACATTGTACCCATTGATAAGTCCAACTAAGGCGATTCAAAATCATGTTCTAAGCTTTGCCAATGTGTAGGTTGAACACTAGACACAAATCATGTAGGCCATGAAAAGGTATTTATTTTCTTAGAGGGATTCAAGTTGGAGAGCAGGGATGCCATATTTGCAGATTTCTTAAAAATTAAAAAAAAATTCGTTCATATTTTTGCGTCTATTACTGATTCAATTGTTGTTTCTTTGCTCACTAAATTTACAAAGTAGAGGCATTTCGCATCCTGCCGACATTGCATTCAACAACCACATCAGTAATGTAAAATATTAATCATATAAACGTCCATCATGCCACTATTACTTACTACATAAAAAGCCATTAGGAACTCCTTCCCCAAGAACTAGTCGAAAGCAGCTCATAAATCAGTTTGCAACAGCTTGCCATCTAGGACCAATGGTTTGCAGTTTTCTCTAACCATAACTTGAACCTATGTAAGTACTTTCTAAGCCTCATCCCAAATTATCCGATTACGCCTTCAAACTTACCTTTCCAAAGTCAGTATTCCGACCACCCAATAGACTAGAATGGTAAGTGGTTTTCAGATTATGAACTTTGTTTTCAAGTTGATTTCATGTTTTCCAACTGGCAGCGATGATGTTTCGAACAAATGCGGAGTAGATTATTTGCCCGGCAGCATTTGTTGCGTCCGTGATGTCCGCAATGAATCACGACTGATGCAACCGCATGTGACTCGAGGTTCCGTGCCGTGCCGTGCCATCTGGGACACACTTACGTAGCGGATGGGATGATCCCATGCGACCCGGACGACGATCTGCTTCGGCACAGACCGGTCGTCCTTGTCGTCATTATGTCACCGTTCGGTTTAATTATTATTAAATGATAAGTTCATTGCCGCATTTGCTGCATATCGAGCGAAACAGGAACACAGCTTTCAAGTAAATGTCCTCGATGGTGACATTATAACCTTGTGTTACGGGCTGTTTTGTTGTTGGTCTCCCCCGAGACTGCCAGACTGGTCCGTAATCCGAATCGGCCCGAATGAGAGGTGATTACGCGGTACCACTTTGGCATACAATATGATGGGTGACATTGTAATCCTAAAAGGTGGTCATGCTGCTGCAGTGACGTGATGATAGTTCAACATGCATTAGACTGATGAAATCAGTGACGGTAAACTGATTGCAAACAACGGTTTACTACTCGGCTGTTCCGGCATGGAACAAGGATTAGTATGGACTAAACTTCGTCAGCAGCAATTAGCAGCCAGCTGTCATTATGTATGTATGTTTGCTTTATTGAGCAACGCATTGCGTCAAAACTGTCATTTATGACCTACTGCAGAGCAAATGTTTCGTCGCACATAAGATGTTTTACATCGATCATGTTTTTTTTGTGTATCTGAAAATTTTCAACAGTTTTTGTTTACATTTTTCCTTGCAGCAGTCTTCTAATGTCATCTTGTTCTAGATGCATAACTTATGTCAGTTTTAAAATTAAAATCTAGAAATTATAACAAAATAAACTGGCAGCCCCAGCAGCGAAAAAATAAAACGGAATCGTATACCAGTTTTAAATTTGACAGTAGAACTGTTCGAATAAATAAAACTAAAACGGTCCCATCAAACCGTTTGTGTCAGTTTCTGTTATATTATAGACCACCCATATGAATCTTGTAGCTGCTGAATTTGCTCTATGGGCATATACAGTAGTGTTCTAGTTCTAGATGCATAATTTACGTCAGTTACAAAATTTAAATCTGAATCGTATAACAAGAAAAACTGGCAGCCCCAGCAGTGTTTTACTCTTGTTTCAAATATACAAAAAAAGGAAGGCATCCTAGACCAGTTTTAAATTTGACAGAAGAATTGGTCGAATAAATAAAACTAAAACGGCTGGGGATACGTTTGTTCCAATTTCTGCTCAATTATAGATCTTCCATATCAGCTGTTTTTCAAAGAACGGTGAATCTAACATTGACAGCAAATGGAGAAAAACGTCGATAAAAGTTTTGACTTTGGTTTCAAATCCCATTTAGAAATTATCGTATACTCTCAGATCAGTTTTCGATTAGTCGATGAACTGTTGGTTTATCTGTAAAAGGAATGCAAATTTTCCCACATAAAAAGAGTTTCGCCCTTTTTCGATTTGTTTACTTTTATGCATCCTGTGTGAATTATGAAGTTATGCCCTTGCGTAGTTTTCGTGAAATCGGTTGGTTTTCGCGACTAAGATAAGCTGCGGGTAATTTCATCGTCTCATTCACCATTTCCCGTATTAAAAGGTTAGGAAACCATCTAAAATAAAGAAAATAAATAGTTTCGCCCTTCTTTACTAGTAATTGAAGTATCGCCCTGTTTGTTGGCGAAACTTACGTATACAAATGGAATGACAGTTTTGCCTTGTATAGTTCTTTGTATTACACAGATTGAGATTTTTGTAGAATCCGAATTTTTAGGCATATTTGTAGGATTTTGAAGCAATTATTGGTAGGTGAGAAAAACTCGATTTGTTTACTTTTGTAAGATTCGCCCTACTTTGAAGAACAGCTGATGTAGAACTTCTACCAACATTATCAGATCCGAATCGATTCCGAATCGGCGAGAAGTTTTCCATGTGGAAATCATGTGGAATTCCGAATCAATTCCAACTCCAGTGCAACAACCGATTCCGAATGAATTTCGCCTACAACCGGTTGATTCGGAAATCTGTAGGAATTGAGTGAGAAGATGCGGACTGAATTGTCAATTTGTCTTCTTCTTCTTCTTCTTTCACGATTTTGCACGTTTTCGTACTGGTTTTCAGTTTATTTTTAAATGAAAACATTACATAACTGAATATACACATTTAAATTTTCATGTTTTTCAGATATACAGAACTAGTAAATAAACAGTTTTTCTTAGAATTCCAACATAAACTGTTGAAATTCGCTGGAAATTAATAAAACGGCCTACCTTAGTCAGCATCATCCATTCCTCTAGCTGGAGTGTAGCGAAATGGCTTAAGTTGCCTAAATTTTACACTAACACATTCATAAAATGAGCGAATATTCAATGACATTTATAATGTCACTGTCAATCGGGTTGATCGAGCAGCCAATTCAGGCGAAAATTCTAGCACTGAACCGATCGAGCACTGAAAAATCATGCAGTCGAGTAAGAATTCATTGCGCATTCCGTCATTTCGATAGTGTGAGTATAGCTGCTGAATTTTCTCTAACTTTTTCGTTTATTCATTCGACTTTCGAGTATACCCGCTTGTGAGGAATTTTAGCAACCGGCAGGAACCTGGCTATTTTTCCGACTGCTGTCAAAATTGCCCAGACGGAATGGCGTCATTCTCTCACCGGATGTGTGTTACTTAATCGTTCTTCTTTCTGTTTTTTCTTTGTTCGATTTCATTTAGTATTCGACAATCCTGCATATTCAAACCAAAATGAAAACGAGTCTTGAGACGAGGTAAACGTGATTAAAATATGCACAGAAAGAAAAGATGAAACTTACACGACATGTAAACCGATAGCACTATGAAATAGACATCAGTTGAAATGAAAATCTGATTTAAAACTGTGATTGATGTAAAATTACATTAAAATTCATTTAGTTTTTCATAGAACAAGACTGTATATTTACAAACCGCTTCGTTTTGTAATGTAAATTTCCATTCAATTGCCTGCTCCAAATATGTGCATGAAAATAAATGTAAAATCACAAAATATTTTTATCAGTGTGGTTATTTTGAGAGATGAATAATTACATATCACGTTTGGTAGTGAGAAAGCAACCCAAACCAAAAGCACTAAAAATGTAGAACCGATTTAGAGCGGTGCTGTCAGTCTTGAATCCGACAGAACCGCTGCTAAAAACTGCATGGCGAAATTCTCTACCGGAGCCGGTTGTTGCATTGTTGACAGACTCTTCACGGAATTCTGGCAGAATATAAGCAAAAAAAATTCTGGCAGACATAACCCGTCGTGGAAAGGAAGGAAGCTGAGTGAAGTTGATTTATAGGACTCAATTTGGCAATAAAGTCTATGTTATACCATCACATGTCGGTAAGAAATTCTGTTCTAAAATGATGGTAACAAGTTGGAAATGTTGTTTACCAAATACTCAACCCAACATGCTTCGGCTAATTGCAAAAAGCAGACGCCAGCACACACTTGCATCAAGTAACAATGTAAAATGGAATCGCTTCTCAGTAATGTCATCAGTCTCGGGGAAAACTCTCAAATAGATGATGTACAAAAGTCAAACACATCCATCGGTATCGAATAAATTTACATGTTTGTCTTATTGTAAACTGAAAAGAGCTCTCTGCTCGGTATCTATTGCAGATGTAAATTCGATCATACCGGGTACTATTTGAGTAAAGTTGAAACTTAGATTGGAACGATGATTGTGGATCGAGACTAGATGATGAATAGTACGGTCATAGCATGTTGTTGAACTCTTGTTATTGAAGTTACAAAATTGTGCCACAAAAACACTGAACATAACGAAAAATAACAAGCAAAGTTTACCGGAACTTCTAATCTGTAAAGACGGAACTGTCACTCCTTCCAATCTGGAGTCAGGACATCGAATTGATTCTGCCTGCATTGCAACGGTCACATCAATGATGGACAGGCGTTTTCTTTTTTTTTCCTGCATACAAGCTGTGACATCCAATTTGCCCCATGACCAAATCAAGGAACGTTGGAAGCACGTCGACGATAAGCTTGAGACATGTTTGCAAACGTCATTGCCACATCTTTTACAAGCCATGCAAAGATGGTCGAAATTTTCCTCATCCTAATGCAAGCAGATTTTGCGGAAATTGCTCACAGCCAACAAGAATAACAATGCACTTTGTATTCAGTACACATCTAGCAAGGGCAGGATGCATCATCCCTCTTTGCCAGATCCTTATTTATATATGCTACTGGAAGTGGATAGTTCGTAATCTGACCAACAAAACTTTCCCTAAGCTTCAAACACATACACACAGAAACCAATCCATCTGAACTGAACCCGACTGAATCATTTGCAATGCCATGTAACGGGGTGAGACCTCGGAAAGAAGGATCTGAATTGCTGAAAAATTGAATAATGTTGAAGGATTATATCGAGCATTTTTCGACACACTTCTTCAATGTTGGAACAATGAAAACGGTTTTAACCAACGCGAACATCGGTTGCCATTCGCGAGGAGTGGCAGAGAATGCAAAGCCGGATATTTTCCCTCATCAATACTACAATTACGCAAAAACTACAGAATTACTGAACTTCCAAGTTTCGAAAATTTTTTGAACAGTTCATATTTTCCCAAATTTTTGGCTCTAGACGGACTGAGTAATAAATGTTTATTCGATTACTTTCGTTTTTGAGTGCTCGATTAACTCAAGTGACATTGACGTTTTAAATGTCATTAAGTTTTCGCCGTTGACCATCTCGCAAGAATGGTTAACAAAAAATTGGATATTACTAACTACATATTCAGTCAGTACCTTTTACCATACTTTCCCATAAATTATCGATCAGAATGTCATCACTACAATAGCAAAAATTATTATTTTACTCGATTTATAATGCTGGATTATTTGTTGGCCATATATTGAGTGCTCTGAATTGCCCGCCGAATACCCGAGTAAGCCAACATTTACCATTGCCACCGGGCTGGACTAACCAACATGACATTATTCGGTTGATTGTTCAAAATGCCGTAAGAGCAAGTGACAGTTTGTCTTGGTTCACTGTCTCTTTCGATTATTGTAACGAGATTATAAAGTTTTTCTTGGGTTTTACAATTCTGTTTGAAAGTCTTTAAGTTTCGGATATCATTTTATACAAAGAGTTGAAGAGAAATTAAACAAAGAGAAACTGTCACTTGTCCTTACGGCAAAATCAACCGAGATAAGTCATTTTTTAATATTTCGATAGTCCCATGACAAATGGAGACAAACACGAGAAAAGGTCCCAAGTGCAAATGAGAGTTTCTCTTTGTTTACTTTCTCTTTCGAGTATTACGTTTAAATCAGCAATCCTTCAATCTAACACTTCACATAGAATAATAGCAAAAACCATCAACTTTCGATAGGCACTGTAGGATTTGTTGGAAATTACTGGAATTTACCGTAATAATTGGAAGAGAAAGTAAACCAAGAGAAACTGTCATTTGCTCTTGGGACCTTTTCTAATGTTCATCGAGAAATGACAGTTTCTCTTTGTGTACTATTTCCTTTACGATTTACCAGATTGATTTTATATTTGATGCTTTACTCTTCGCAAAACTTTCAAGTTAAAACCACAAGCTTTCGATTTATGTTGTACACTTTCTAGAAATTGCAGTAATGGCTCCGTAATATTCCAAAGAGAAAGTAAACAAAGAGAGACTGTCATTCGCAGTTAGGCCCTTTTGAAGACGAAAACAGGTAAACAGGTCCTAAGAGAAAATCTCGGTTGATTTTTCATAAGCATAAGCAAGTGACAGTTTCTCTTTAACCACTCTCTCTTTCAATTATTGTGATGTGATTAAAACGATTTTCGTTGATTTCACTACTCTGTCATTTTATGCAAAGAGTTGAGTGATAAACGTGGAAACCGCTTGGTAATTAATAGAAGAGAATATAAACAAAGAGAAACTGTCACTTTCTCATACGCCCTAATGGAAAATCAACCGAAAATGAGAGTTTCTGTTTGCTTACTTTCTTTTTTAATTATTACGGTCCTATCGGTAATCCCTCTTTACCTATAATAACGACTAAACCCATCGACTTTAGATCTGTAACTAAGAAATTATTGAAAAAATACAGGAATATTCCGTAATAATTGAAAGAGTAAGTAAACAAAGAGACGCTGTCATTTGCATTTGGAACCATTTCTAATCGAGTATTCTCGTGCACACTCTTTGAACATAACTCATGGTTCGAGTTGCGATTACTCAAATTTGAGTGAAATTCACTCAGGCCATGAGTTCTCTTGCATTTATTCATACAATAGAGTAAGCGTCGAGTTTTCAAACATTTGAGTGAAAAAATACTTCTAGCAGTTCAGTGCGTTTTCATTCTCGGAATATTCTTATCGAATTTTAGGATGCAAGAATACGTCGTTTTTCATTGCCGTTTCTAGAACTCTGGTTTTTAAAACTATAAATCATCAATCATAGATTTTTTTCAATAGATTTTTGTGGTTTCAATTATGCTAAGCGAGAAGTACAACATAAGGATATCAATGGCGTTCAATTTCGACTCCTAACCGGTCAAAAGAAAACGGTGTTGAATCACTTTTTTGGGCTTCCCATTTAAAAGAAAGAAAAATGACTTTGTATATAAACATTTACAAATGTTTATAAAAAATTTTTTGGAAAAACAACATTTTTTCTTATTTTGAGTAAAAAATATTCAAATTTTGACAACGTCGTTCCTAAACCCAAAAATAAGTAGATAGGTCGTAACTCAAGTTTAGAGTACTTGCACTTTTTATGAATTTGAGTGGTGAGTCACTCAATTTAGAGTTATGCTCGTTCAATGAGGCTGTGAGACTATCGATTTGCTGTCTTTTTGACAGCTGAGACCGCTTACGGTCCATCTCGCTATTGGTCTCTTTAGGTTTCAATGCTCAAAAACGATGGAAGTTAAATCACTCTAAGCTTAGAAGGTTTAGACAAATTTAGAAGAGATTTGCATATTTAAGGGGCGGGTAGGGTCTAACACTTTTGAACAATCATTTATTATTTTCTTAATATTTTCTTATAGTAAAACATTTGAAGAATTTTATGTGAAATTTTCAAGCCTATTGGAACGAAACTCTGGAAGTTATGGACCTTTATCTATGGCTATCTTATTCCAAGAAGAAGCAAGACCTCGGCACACAGGTCCAAGATTTCTACTTCGATTGACTTCAAAACTTGACAAAACATTCTTGGAATGTTCCGTTATAATAAATTATAAATGAAAAAATGTGATTTTTGAAAATGTTAGACCCCACGGGCTCCCTGGAGTAGTTAATTGTTTCCATTGATTTTATAGACCAAAACCTTGAAACGCGTTTTCCTCGAAAGCTGGTTTTGAAAGTCCGTGTCCATCGTCATTCAAAAACTACTGCACCAATTTTTTTTTCAAATGTTGCACACACTTTCTACATATAAAAAACCAGACCCCAACGTTTTCCTTTTTGTTGTTTGTTACTTTGGGGAGGTTTCACAGCTATAAAATGGCGGATTTTATCGTGAAAAATCGTAATTTTCTCTTTGAACAATCACCAAAAATTAAAAAATAATCAAACAGAAACGTTGGGGTCTAGAAAAACTTCTACTCTAACTATGCTGCATTCATTTGATGATTTTAAAATAGTGTCGATTTTTAGCAGTGTACCAATATCGAGAGTTTCGATGAGCCAAAAATAAGTAAGCCGCATTCAATCAGAAATTCGGTTACTAGTGAGTAAATATAACTCACTTTTCAGTATAGTTTTACATGTGCCTTTCGGAAACTCTTTAGAACCGTTTTACATTTGCTAAGTATCCTGAATCTTTTTTTTATTAGAAGCGAAAACAAAACCATTCACATCCGGATTCTCTACCGGGTCGTGTATACCGATCTCTCTGCATTTAGTTCCTATACACGTCATCCAGTTATGTCTCTATCATTACCCACCCGTCTTTTTTGCTTCAAAAATAATGTGGAAATGAGTGTTTTCTCCATATAAAAAAATGTGTTGTTATCCTACTCGATGTAGTATGAAGTATTCTACAAGTAGGTAGTGTTTCACCTAAAATTAGGTTATTGAATGCAACCACGAAGACTTTTTTACGGATTCTTTCGCTAAAATCTAGAAATTTTTGTTTATTAGGAGCGGAAATCAAAAAACCATTCACACCGGGATTCTCTACCGGGCCGCATATACCAATCTGTATCTGTATTTAGTTACCCTTTTAAATTGTCCACCTTTTATCACCTTTTATTCTACCTGCGAATGATACGCTCAGTAATGCAAAACTTTGTTTACAAACATCTGCATTATGCTCTCCAACAGCTGGAAACAAACAATCTTTTAACAACTGAACAGAGCGGAACACTATGAATTATAGCAGCCACTCTCCGCCGGCGCGCATTCATTCATTCGATTTCTCTCTCTCACAATCCGCTGCCATAAAACCAACGCGCGTTTGTCAGGGTTGAAGCCACGAATGGCTATTGCATTTGCCTTGCTCACGCACCGTCTCGCCGTTTCACATCGCATTCGATGAGCCAGTGAGCCACTAGTGGTGAGCGAACGATACAACCGGCAACTCACCGAGCGGTAGAAGCGTACCCTCCTTCAGTTAGGCTTCTCAGTCTGTGGGTGACGTTCGTTCGGTTTAGAACTTGTTTTGAGGTTTTGGTTGCTTGCCGGCTGCTGATCGACACTTTCTTTCTCTGGTTCCGTGCGATATTCCGACTGGGGAAATAGTGGTGTGTAGGCGGCGTTTTCATAAATAGTCGCCTCGGTTACCGTTCCGTCCTGGTGGTCACCCAGGTTCGTTTGTTCGATCAAACATTTGACGGTGCGAAGTTTTACCGGTATCGTTTTGACGTTCGGTTGGTGCCGCTCGTTCCGGTCGTCATCGTCGAGGCGAGTGGTGGTCCGTCGAGTGTGTTGTATTCTGCAGAAGGGTCACTATTCTGGCCGTTCAGGCTTCAGTTTTTTGTCTGTGACCGATCGGTGGTGTGTGACGGAAGTACGGAACCTCTATTTTTTTTCGTTGTTATTTCGCGTGTCCGCATGTTCCTACACATTGTGTATTGTGTTTTCGGATTCACGTTAACTGAAAGGAAGTTGATTGAATAATTGCATTTTTGTTTTGTTCGCTCATTTCGTCGGGTTTTGGGGGCTTGTGTTGGCAATTTTGCGCAACGACAACAGTGGAAAGGTGAATGATTCACCGTTTCCCAGCACTAGGCATTCAACGTTCAGTTCGATAGCCAGCCAAGCGGGCTCGGTGAGAAATAGTTGTTGCAACAACAACAACAACAAGGAATACAGAAAAAATAATAATCCAAGAGCCAAGCAGTGAAGTGGTTTGCGTGAGTGATCATCAAATAAGTGGACCGATCTTGCAGGTGTGTTTTATTGGTGGTTGTGCGCTATAGAAAAAGTGTTGGATAAAAGAAAAACGATCGGTGAAGTGCCATACAACATGATCACCGCCGCGTTCAGATGGGTTGGTGTTGGTGGAGCCGTTGATCGAGGGCCAATCGGCACCACCACCACCACCGCTACAGCGTTTCTGGTACTGCTGATGGTGGCAACCGTAGCGTCCAGAACACCGATCTCGATGACTTTGGAGGAGCACATAAGCGACGATCCGGATTTGTCACAGGTAAGGTAGAAAGGGCGGCACCGTAAGCTTCTAGGTATAATTTTTTTTTTCGGTATTTTAACGATATCAAACTAACTAGAGATTATAAGAGGAGAAAGAATATGAAATCGTAGAGCCATAGTACTCAAGGAAGAGCAAGGATGTGAAGAATAAAGTGCGGAAAAGTGAGACGTGACAAGGGTTGTTACGGACCAGTTTAGTAATGCAATTATATCAGTTTAGTAATGCAATTATATCAGTTTAATAATTCAATTATATCAGTTTATAATTAAACCACAGGGATTTATCCGATGGCCCAAAGAGTGGGTCTAGACATTGTAAAGTATTAAGAAAATAATGAACAAAACTAAACCGCTCTTCAAGCGGTTGTAGTACCTCAATAAAGCAGGTATAGATTTATGATTTGTGTGCAAGCCGAGACAAGCCGCTCTTCAAGCGGGTCTAGGGCCAAATATAGGAATTTCCACATTTAGAGCAATAAAATCTTTCCGCTCAGCTTTCGATAAGGACTAAAATATGTAAACAAACAGCATCGGTCTGAGCCGCGCACCAGGATGTATGAAGTAAATAATACCTTTGTAAACAAGCAGGTAAAACTAGATGCGCGCGCTGACATAGCTAGATATCAGTGTGAGTTAGGATCCCGCAATGGGATAGAAAGGGAAAACCGAGAATGTTGCGGTTAATGTCGCGCAACATTTACATTTGTTGTAAGGAAGATACTTGTATATATAGTTAAGATTTTGTTAAAATAAATCACTTGCAATTCACTGCAGTCAGGGGGAAATTGTTACTCATCCGAAAACAGCCCAAGTGGAATTGATTTCAAGGTGGATAGACCGCTACGAGAGCTATCCGGCTGCGAAACAATTACACTAGGCTTCATCCAGATACCCCTTAGTAACATTGGTGGCCCCAAGAGGAGCCAAGAAAAAACTGGTCTCTATCGCCAGTAACATTGGTGTCCTCCAGAGAGGACGAGAACTCACATTATCAGCACGATAGAAGGCTTTCGTTAGCAACGAAAGGGATAGCTCGTGAACTAAACACAGCTAGAAACATGATGTTCACGACATATCGACCGAACCCCCATGGCAGTTGCCGTCTGTGTACGGCAGCTGATAAAAAAGAAGCCATGATCGCATGCGACGAATGCGATCGATGGTTCCATCTGAAGTGTGTGAAACTTTCAACTTCACCACCAGAGGAAGAAAGATGGATATGCCCTAAATGTTTAGACGCAGAAAGGGAACTTATTCAATTGAAAACTCAACAAAAACAATCGTTAAATAAAGACGTCATCCAGGAAATACTTCGGGAAAATAGAATGGCGATGGAACAATTAATAAAATCCATACAGACAATTAAATCAGAAACTGAAGAGCCTGTACCAGGTACATCGGCAGCAGGAATAAAACCCACCAAACAAGAGCCCGATTGGACGGTTTATTTGAAACGACAAGTGCTTATGAGTTTGCCCAAATATGGAGGCTCGGCCAAGGAATGGCCTAAATTCAAGAAAATATTCTTGGAAACAACCAAAGAGGGGTTGTTTAACAATCTGGAGAATCTCACTAGACTCCAGACCGTGTTGTACGGCAACGCAGAGAAAAGCGTGCGTCAACTAATGATGGATCCAAACAGTGTGGATCAAATAATAAAGAGACTAGAGGAAAATTTCGGAAGACCCGAACTAGTCTATAAAGAATTATTGGCAGATTTGATTAATATAAAAAAGGATAATCGAAATCTGATAGCAGAGATAGCCGATTCATTGGATAATCTCGTCTGCAACGTATCACTCTTAGACAGAGAAGAGTATCTAATAGACCACAGACTTGTGGAAGACACGGTACGAAAGTTACCATATGGTTTACAAATAAAATGGCACGAGGACCAATACCAAGATGATACACCGATAAAAACACTATCGGATCTAAATGAATGGCTATAGCCTCATGCTAGAACTAGCAGGTTGATGATCGCATCACATAAAGAACCAGAGCGAAAATCAAAAATACATGCATCAAAGCAAGGATGCAGATAAATGCGTTATGTGTAGTGATGGTCATACACTACCTGAATGCACCAAATTCAAAACATTGAAGCCAGAAGAAAGAAACAATCTGGCCTTCAAATCAGGACTATGTTTGAGCTGTCTTGTATTTAAGAATCATAAAATGCGAGACTGTAGAAAAACCAAATGCTGCGGAATAGATGGATGCAACAAAAAGCATCACCCGTTACTACACAACAAATACACGAAAAAAGAGGTACCAAAGGATGAAGAAATTCAAGAGGTGGAATTAAATAACCACCACGAACACACCAAACAAAACGTTTTCTACCAAATAGTACCTGTAACTTTGCGCAACGGGAATAAGAAAATTGAAACGTATGCGTTTTTGGATGCCGGTTCGTCACTCACGCTACTCGACGAAAATACGGCTAGAGAACTAGAGCTACAAGGAAGGTCTGATCCACTAATGCTTAAATGGACACAAAATGTCACCAGAAATGAGGAGGAGAGCCGCCGGGTTCAACTTAAAATTCATGGCGAATCCAACAAGGAGTTCACTATTAAGGGTGTAAGGACGATCAGCAATCTTCAACTGCCTAAGCAATCAATGGATGTTAAAAAACTGCAGACTGAGTATCCATATTTGAAGAATATTCCATTGAAAACCTATAAGGATGTACAACCGACAATTCTTATTGGAC
Organism: Malaya genurostris; assembly: GCF_030247185.1. Lineage (NCBI taxonomy): Eukaryota > Metazoa > Arthropoda > Insecta > Diptera > Culicidae > Malaya > Malaya genurostris. The sequence goes on from NC_080570.1 coordinate 152,415,331, forward strand.
TGAGTCACAGTCATCTTTTAACTCCGTTTGAAAAACGGATTGGGAAAGCAAATGAACCAACAGCATTACGAACGAAACTAGGATGGTTCGTTTTTGGAAACACTAGACATACTGTCGAAGGTGATTACGTTATGTTGACACAAAAAGAAGAAGAAATGGAAAAAGTCATGGAGAAATATTTTTCCACAGAAGATTTTGGTGTCAAATCAGTCAAAACACTGCCCAAATCGATCGAAGAAGAAAGAGCAGACTCGATAATAAAATCCACGATGAATTATCAAAATGGTCGGTACGAGATTGGCCTATTGTGGAAAAATAATCATACAATAATTCCGGAAAGTTATAAAAATGCTATGAGAAGATTGGTGTCAATGGAAAGAACGTTGCAACGAGACTCTGAGTTAAAAAACTGGGCGACAAATACATTTATCGATTACGAAAGGAAAGGATACATACGCAAATTGACACAGTCGGAATTAAATCTATCAGCACCACGAGTTTATTATCTTCCACACTTCATTATTCAGAGTAAAAATAAACTGCCACCTAAACCAAGATTGGTGTTTGATGCAGCAGCTAGTGTACAGGGAGTTTCTTTTAACTCAGCCTTGTTATCAGGGCCGGACGCCACTACTTCATTATTTGGCGTATTAATAAGATTCCGGGAAGGAGCAATTGCGGTCTGTGGAGGCATCAAGGAGATGTTCCACCAAGTCAAAATAAGTCCAGAAGATCAACATGCTCAAAGGATTTTGTGGAGAGATTGTGACAACCGAGGGCAGCCTGAAACCAACGTCATGAAAGTAATGGTATATAACAAGACTGTTAAAATTGCGACACCAATTGAGAAGGAAAATGTCGACGCGCAAATGATGGACACTGATCGAGAAGATGATCCCACCAAGGAAGAAGGTTGTAAACAAAATACAGTGAAAGAAATCAGAAAACTCGAAACAGTCATCGAATCATCTTCAGTCGACTCTGGTATATCAGCAGTTGCTTGGAACATGAAAACAAAATCGATTGATAATACCGAGGCGATATCAGAAACAGTTTCTTTTGAACAAAATAAAGAAGATACAGCACTAGTTGATAGTATGAAATTGAAGGAAGAATCAAATGGTTTAGTGAAAAAGAAAAAGCGCATTCGACTCTTCACTGGTACAATACCGAAATTAATAATTATGTTTGTAACACTTTTATCATTAGGAAGCACTTTGAAAATAAAACCAATTGAAGAGGACGGGTTGATTTTCAACCATTATGGAACATGCATCCTCAAAAGAGGAACATGGAAGACGAATCTAAATACACAAGTGATCCCGGAAAAGGACATGAATACTATTGATGAAATTCACCATAAGTTATCTACGGCATTGGCTATGATGAAAAAACTAACAAGAGATCGCAATATGGAACAAATAGTAACATCATTACAACGTCAGGCAAGTAATGCAAAATTGGAGATTCAGTATTCTACAAGAATAAAAAGAGGAAGAGGAATATTAGGATTTCTCAAGGACTTATTATTTGGTGGAAACGATGTCGATGACGAAATTCAAGCTATGCGCATACACGAAGATGAAAGGTTCGATAAAATAGCACATTCTGTGAACCTAATGAATGTAAAAGCAGCACAGATGGGAGACACATTTGCAAGCAGGATTTCTATCCTTCATGACGGAATGGATAAACTAAAGGTTCATTATACAGAAGACCGTGTAGCTATTACTCAAAGAAAAGCCATGGAGATAGTATTTCTTGCTCGGGAAATAATCGACGAAATATTGGCAAAATATAGAAGGATTCGTTCCTATCCTTTGGATAAAATAGAACATCAGCAAATATTGCATAACATTACTGAGAAATTGCCGAATGGATATAAGCTTTTAGAATGGATATAAGCTTCTGCAATTCAATATGATTCAAAGATAGTGAATGGCACAATAATGATTACCATGACGACGGTAATTATAAATAAGGAAAATTATGAAAATTTCAATGTAGTGGCCATCCCACATCACGAGAATAAAACAATAATCTCTGTAGAAAACCCATATATTGCTATAAATGTCAAAGGAGAATACTTCTACTCGACGAAGGAAATGGTAGCATTAAACAGCAGTTATTTTATCATGAATCAACCAAAAATATTAAAGGCACCCGACTGCATATCTGCTGCAATATTACATGTGGAACCAAAAAGCGGATGTATAGTTAATCGATTACCTGGTAACTATACACGACTAATACATCTTCCTATGCGGAACTCTGTACTTTATTATACGAATAATCCCAGCACGATCGTAGTTCATTGTGAAAATACAATAATTTCACCGCCATACGAAGCAGCAATTGTCGAGATGACACCAGAATGCAAGATACAAGCGAAAAAGGAAACAATTTATGCAACCATGGAAATTAGTAACAAGGCAACGTTTACCTATTTTAAGCCAAGGTCACAGATTGACATCGAATTGAATATTGACAACACGACGACAGAAAGATCAACAACACCATGGTCGGTGAATCCTTACAAGAATTTTCTAGATATAGTGGAAACTGAGGCACCGATAAACGTTTATCATCGTATTTGGATTGGCGCGTTATTATTCCTGATCGGAATTATAATAACGGCACTTTGTGTTTTACTGATGTGCAAAATTCTGAAACACAAATCTAACCAGAAGACGTCGAACATCGGAACCAGGTCCAACGCAGAGGGATCATCAATAGCTCGTCGTAGAGGTCATCCAACTAGAACTACTGACTCAGAAGTCGAGTCACAGCTGTAATGAAAGTGAATCATATATAAATGGTCCGTTCATATTTAATAAATTTAATAATTTATCAGGGCCGGAATGTTACGGACCAGTTTAGTAATGCAATTATATCAGTTTAGTAATGCAATTATATCAGTTTAATAATTCAATTATATCAGTTTATAATTAAACCACAGGGATTTATCCGATGGCCCAAAGAGTGGGTCTAGACATTGTAAAGTATTAAGAAAATAATGAACAAAACTAAACCGCTCTTCAAGCGGTTGTAGTACCTCAATAAAGCAGGTATAGATTTATGATTTGTGTGCAAGCCGAGACAAGCCGCTCTTCAAGCGGGTCTAGGGCCAAATATAGGAATTTCCACATTTAGAGCAATAAAATCTTTCCGCTCAGCTTTCGATAAGGACTAAAATATGTAAACAAACAGCATCGGTCTGAGCCGCGCACCAGGATGTATGAAGTAAATAATACCTTTGTAAACAAGCAGGTAAAACTAGATGCGCGCGCTGACATAGCTAGATATCAGTGTGAGTTAGGATCCCGCAATGGGATAGAAAGGGAAAACCGAGAATGTTGCGGTTAATGTCGCGCAACATTTACATTTGTTGTAAGGAAAATACTTGTATATATAGTTAAGATTTTGTTAAAATAAATCACTTGCAATTCACTGCAGTCAGGGGGAAATTGTTACTCATCCGAAAACAGCCCAAGTGGAATTGATTTCAAGGTGGATAGACCGCTACGAGAGCTATCCGGCTGCGAAACAATTACACTAGGCTTCATCCAGATACCCCTTAGTAACATTGGTGGCCCCAAGAGGAGCCAAGAAAAAACTGGTCTCTATCGCCAGTAACATTGGTGGCTGCAGAAAGGAATCTCTGCGGTCAATAAAATTGGTGACTCGAGAAAAGGGTCTTACCAATAACAAGGGTCATTTAAGTAAGCAGAAGGCTTCTCGTATCTAAACTTTTACCTTCTACCAGAGGAGTCGAACTTAGGCATCTTAAAGATACGAGTCATCCGAGTCTCTGATATGTCAGAAAGTAAAGGCAAAGGTCGTTTGCCATTTACTGTCCGAACCGGCTATAATTGCTAATTGTAGGCTGTGGAGACCACAAGCATCGATCAGCAGTCAGTCATGATAATGGTGTTGGGAACATAATTGAGCGACATTCCTAGCGAGTACCTACTGGAGCTTGGTGAATGAACTCTGAATCGTTCACGGAAGACGGGACTGTTGATCGTAATGGTGTCTCAACTTCGCTAGGAATTGTTACTTCAAGTACGATTATCATTTTCTTTTCGATAATTTTATTTAGTTACTCATGAACTCGATGGTGAATTCGATTGTGATTTCGAGTTTGAATTCTAGAACTCACCAGATATGGTCGAATTTTTGCAAACGGAATAATTGAATCATTTCAGTCATTGTTTTAATTTTCTATTTTGGTTTAACTAACTTCAATTTGCTTATTAAGGATAGTAAACAAAATATGTTAGGGGAAATGAGGATTAATCTGCATCTGTAATTTTAAGAATGCAAACAGTGGTTCCATTTAAAATAAAACGTAAAAAAAGTCGCATTTCATAAGAGACAATTCTTGGAAAAGTAATTTGGTAAGTCTCTTACATGCACGAAGTTTTCTACATAGAAAACATACACGACTAAAAAAACGTATAACTTGATATGCCTGATTAAAACCAATCAACAATTACTAGAATTACTTGAATGTTTGTCTCTCGTGCTGATTCGTAAATTTACGTAAATTTCAACAATGAAAAATATTTCAGAATACGTGAGTCAACTGTAATTCTGAGCCTGTAATCTGAAACTAAATTCTAAAACTGAATTCTAAACCTGAAATTAAGTTCAGAATTCAGGTGGACCAGAATACAACTTCGGAATTAAATTTAGTGCAGGTCCAGTTGCAGTCTTCAGAATTCAGTTCCGTATTGAATCAATTGCGGGACGTTCGCAGAGCCTTCAAAGTTTCCCTTCAAAGAAGATCGATTGCGTCATCCTGCTGCTGGCCGTTTGCATTGGAGCAAAATGCAAAGAAAAGTAGACGAAGATGGGAAACATGCGAAATCAGCCCTGCTAATGGCTTCAAATGTAATCTAAAGAATTATAAAGATTGCTTTTTTGCAAATTGGAGATAAAAACCATCAGTTTAGTGCAAAAGTAGAATAATTTTATTAGCTTTGTGCACTTTTCGCAGTGCGAAATTCGCACCAAATGAGTGGGAATAAAGCCAGTATTTGACTGCTTCGTGTTCCACAAAAATGCAAAAAAAAAATTCCAGCGAATTCCACGATTTGGTCCTTCTGAATGTTTGCAAAAAAATTCAGTACGTTGCTATTTTGTTACTCCCATTTGTTCCGCGTTATTTAATTGGGTGGTAGAAAATATTTGTCGTCAATAAGCCATTTACTTTTATTCGTATTCCCGTCGTCCAGTTATGTCTGTGACATTACTTACCCTGCCTTTTATGACTGGTTTTTCTTTTCGAGGCAAACCATTCGACGAATTGTTTTGCAACTTCTTTGAAATTGACGCTGAGCGCTGATCGCAATTCCATCAATGCGAATAGATGACAGTCGGACGGGGCAAGGACTGGTGAATGCGGCGTTATTGTTTCGCAAATTCCTGCAATGTCCATTCATCAGTGAAGTGGGCAGAGATGACACGTTCTCGTGTTACAAAAGAACGTTGCCGTGTCTTCAGGCTCTTTCCGATGTTGTTTTCGGGGCTTTTTTGAAAAAAATTTCTGTCGGTAGCGATCCTTTTCAACCGCTTCACACTACATTGATTTCTTTCTTTTTGACGACCAAGTCAATATTTCTTTTTTCTTTTTATGCGATATTCACCCAACCCCACAGAAAATGAAAATTATAGAATGATAGTACTCAAGAGAGAGCAAGGATGTGAATATATAGAACGGAAAAGGAGAGACGTGACAGAGGGTCATTTAAGCAAGCAGACATCTTTTAGTAACTTAACTTTCACCTTCTACCAGAGGAGTCGGGCTTAGGCATATGAACAATGCGAATCGCTCAAGTCTCTGGTATGTCGGAAAGTAGTGATAGAGGTCTTTTAGCATTTACTATCCGAACCGACCGGCATTGATTTCATCAAACGTTCAGCGATTGGGCAGGCCTCACTAGGAGAAAGTCATGATGGTTCTTTTGCCTAGAACCTGAAAATAAATACACTTTTCGTTTCACACGACTCTTCTATAAAGAATAGTGCTACTCTCGAACCGTTAAAGCATCATTCTATAAATGAATTTTTGATGTAACATTAGTCTTACCGTCAGTTGATGTGGAACATAGTTTTGGTTCTTGCCGATGTCTTTCAAATGTTGGCCCAATTCTTCATTGAGTTACATTTATCGGGTTGGATCTTCATCCAACTCACAGCCCCAAAATGCATAACCCTAAACATTTTAACTAAGCCCACTAAATGATGCCGTTTCGATCTGAATCATATATAGTTTAAGAAAAATATATTAACATGGCTAACTAAATTGAATAATTCGTAATATTTTCAAATAAAGGATATATTTTACTGATTGACTTACGCGATAACTCAGCGAATTCGACGAAACTACAAAAGGATACACTGGTTCTAGAATTATTGAAATAGAATTTGAAAGAAATACTAATTTTTTGCAGTGTACATTATGCATACCATTTCTTCGCGACGTTGCAATAAGCAAAGGGGACCCTATGAAAATAATCATCCATGTTTAGGTTGGTAGCTCTAGAGTGTCTATAATCAGAGTGACGAATGACACCTTCCAGTTCCAGTACAGGAAATAATTTGCAAGACCAATTCCTTATACGTCGAAATAGACTGAAAATAGTGTATAAATTGTGAACGGTACTTGCGATACAAGGCCCCCAGCAAGCATGTTATTTCTGGAGGAGCATCACTTTAGGAGTGTAACGAAAAAAGGCTATCCACTATTTTTTCTTTCGAATTGTGATAAAAAACGATATTTTATTCAAACTAAGAATTTGATTGATTTATTGTACGAGTTTAAACTTGAGCATAATGAAAACCGGGTGAAATTTTAGTTATTTCATCACGAATTTTCAAACTTTTGATCGAACGCTCTTCATCATGTTCCGGACAAGTGTTGCATCGCATTTTTTGGACGCTTGAGCCCAAATTTTTTTGAACTCCTGCATGTTCCCAGCTGCCTTACCAGTCTTCTTGAAGACCCTCTTCACGATTGCCGAGTAACGTTCGATGGGTCGAAGCTGAGGGCAATTTGATTGATTGATATTTTTCTCAACGAAATTGATACCCTTTTCCGCAAGCCACTCATTTGGGATAGTGAGCTGACGCTAAATACGGCCAAAACAGTGGAGGTGTACTATGCTTCTTATATAAAGGCATCTATCTCTTCTGGAGACACTCAGATCGATAGATTTCTGCATTTATAGTTCCGGTAGTGTAAAAAATGGTGTATTTCAAACCACAGGAACTTATTGCTTGCCATACCAGTCCCTTTCGACCGATTTTTTCCACTTAAATCGACCTGTCCACATCGCTCACATCCTCCCCAACGACGACAGTAAAGTATTGTGGACCTGGAAGGGTTTTTGAGTCCTCCTCCATCCGGACACTGCAAAAGACGCGAAGACAATTTCCGGGCCCTTGTTGCTGCTCGCTTCTTCTGTTCTACCCTTTGTTTCGAGATTTTCTGCTTCTAGGTCTTCAGGTGATTTCGCCTCTTGATACGCTGGATCATTCCGACACTCGTTGCTGCTTATTTGGCCAAATCACGTATTGACATTGATTTGTTCTTCATGATTAGAGATATCACTTTATGGTGAAGTTTCGCGTTAGAAGAACCGGGTTTTCTGCCTCTTCCTGGTAGCTCATCCAAAGAATAGTGTTCCCCAAACTTATTAATGATGGTTTTAACACTGGCATGGTGAATTCCAAACCGCTTCGCCAATTTTCGCATAGTAATACCTTTCTCACTTAGCCATGTGTCCAGAACCTTAATTTTCACTTGCTTTTAAATACGCGACATTTTGATAATGCAGAATTTCAACCGCACAAACAAGTAAACAAACGAAAGCTGGCAGCCAAACGCACAGCATGCTGTGATCTGAGCATAAAAAACATCACAAAACATGCGTACAACACAAATGTATGTGGATAGCTCATTTTCGATACACTCATCAGAAAAATCTAGCTTTGTGGTTCTCCTTGATACTAAATAATTGAGAAGCTTCACAGGTTATCTAAAGGTGTCCGCATATTTTACTTCGGTGAACATGAGTTAGTTATCACATATCTCAAGTTTCAACTCAAGATTAGGTTATCAAAGCATCTGAATACATCGGAACATGTCAACTGATAAATCTTTAATGTGGAAGCATTGCTACGAATGGATTTCCCCCTCTTCGGCGATCATTGTTCCTTGCGAAAAATCAATAGTCATACTGCGGCAAAGAAACCAACATAATCGCGTGAAGTGTTTCTCCCATTTTTTGTGCTTTCTTGTTTTGCTCAGACAGACTAGACCGGGGGGTATTCCGTTCGAGCCATTTTTGATTTTGTTCGCAGATTCAGCCGGTGAACCGAATCCTAGTGGCTGTAAACAGTTTCGAACGCTGGAAAAGGCCAAAAGCACCTCCGTCAAATTTTCCGATTTACTTTTGTTACCCGCAATAAGTTCAAATTTCCAGAAAATCTATTTATTTATTCGTCCTTCGGAAGTGAGCGAGGCGACGTTGGTGCGTTTTTTTCTCTTTTTTTTCTTTTGTGCGGGAGACAAACAACAAACAACCCGGGGTCTGTTTATTTTCTCCCCTGGCTTCTCGACTCGAGTTCCATATTATTCCCGGCTGCGATTTGGAGAAGCCCCACCAGCACCAGCTCCGGTACCAGAGTGTGTTTGGCTACTATGGCACCCACAAAAGGCGAAACACAAAACAAAACCCCTTTCCGAAACCGATTTGCATTTGGCGAATAATTTTCCAACGCTTTTCCATGAGACTGGAAAGAGAAGGGAAAGGTGCGCAAAATCATGCTGAAAGCAGGTAAAAAACATTCACCTTCCCGTTTCGTTTCCTTATTTGATTGGACCCGTGTTTCGATCCGTGTCCTTTCGGCGGTTTTCTCTCGGAACAAGGTTAAGGTTAGACTTCGGCCACTGGACCCGAACTCCGGACGGGATCGGAACAGATGTTACTTGATCGGCCGACCGCCGGCATAATTAGATGCTAAGGGAATTCGCATAATTTTCACCGCAATCTACTAGAATCTAGGTGCTATCGGGGGTCAGTCAGTAAGAAAAGGTCAGTCCAGCGGCAGGGAATACCCAAAGGAAACGGCAGCAATTTTCCGTCTATTTGCATTGTAATCACTTTGATCCGAGTACCCTACCACCGGGTCGGGCCGGACCGGTTCCTGTAGTAGTAGCAAAAGGCGCTTGTTTAGTACCGGCGAAGGCACTCGAAAGTCCTTTGCTAATTGTCTTGGCCCTAACGATATGACCGCAAGGTTGAAGAAGATTGCAGACACTGTCCAGTTTACGGTTCAGACGTATGTGAAGTGTGGATTTACCCGGAAAAGACATTCGAGGGTGCAATGAATTGTTCGGTTCAGTGTTGTCAGGATTTTGGTTGAAATTTCCAGTGATGGGCGATACGTTGGTGTCCATCCATGAAAACCCCCTGGTGGTAACCCTACTGATCCTTTTGTGCAGTGGGCGAACTCCGGTAGATATGTATTATTCAGGTGCGGTCGTGTAATGAAATACTCCCTTCGAGGCCGACATCGGCTGACTGGTTGTGACACCACAACAAGGAGCAGTGTCTTGTTCGAAACGAGGACCATCGTCGAGAAAAGACATAACTGCTTCGGGGGCAGTGATTCAATGCAGGAATGGATGAATTATTGGGTAACTAACTGGGCTTGTAGATAATTGCGGACTGTCCATAGTTATCTGCTAAATGAGCCATTGTCTGTCAAGTGAGTTATCAGGCAGCCACTTGAACTTGAACGGTGTAAATTTACTATCGGCCTCAGAATTAAAAGTCACGGACGGCTCAGACGCCAGTAGCTCGATGTAACAACAACTCTTGGAATTCCCACGAGGTGTCTCTTGTAGTGCTTCTTTGTGGAAAAAGAAAATCCCTAATAGGGTGAGTGCCGAACAACAGGGGTAGGCAGGCAGGCAAAGAAACTCCGCCGCCCGACCGCATCGAACATAAAAGAAAGAAGCGCACTAACACCACGATCGGCCGTGCCGTGAGTTCCGTTTTGTTTCGTTGTTTCGGTTTCGGTTTTTTTTGTTTTGACTTTGTTACACAATGTGTAAGTCTGTTTGCATACATAAATTCTTGACGTGCTCCTTGTTGGATGCAATCTGGTCTCGGGCTGATACATTCTCACGTATCACGACGATCGTAGCTCGTTTTCTAGTAATCTCATTGGTTGGCTGATTGTTGTAGTGGTGGTGGTGGTTCTTTCGTAATAGGAACAAAATTGACGAACCTCGGCAGTTTCACTGATCGGCTTTTTCGAAAGAAAGCTAAATACTTTCGGAATAGAGCATACGAACAATTGGAAACAATGGAAAATTCTGATTACGAAAATATTATATTGTGTTGTGAATACTAGGATTATATTTCAATAACAAACTGGTTTTGTGAGATGTGAGCTGTTTTTTTTACGGGGAAAAATCCTTCCATTATGATGATGCCAAAGACTGCTTCAGATTTTCAGGTTATGCATCGAGTTTCCAATATTACATATTTTGAAATCCCTGTTTTTGTCTTTCTCTATTAAACGAATTTTGTCGTGAATACGACTTACTTTACTATGGGGCGCCTTTTCAAAATTAGCCATATGGAAGAATGGGCAGAACTTAATTGCGAATATCTCGACTTGTATTAATGGTAGCAACATAATTCTTTCACCATTTCATCAAAAATATGATCAGGAATTCAGGATAATATTTTGAACAGTGTGCGATAACCACAAACAACTCAAAAATTAAGTTTTCTTAAAATTTGAAAACAACGCGGAAAACTTTTTACTTTCGCTTGGGTTTTTCGCGCAAGGACGACGATTTTGAGATAGTCAGGCACATATCTTCAACTGAATGCGTATAAAAGGGGAACCGTGGTCGAAAATCGATCATTTCTTTTCGTGCGTTCGATGGAAGCAGACGTCGTGGGAGTGGAATCATCAACCAGCAGCGACAGAGAATGCACCTTCTGCGTGGTTAATAAAAACCTCAAACGCTCAGGTCGCATCTCTCATTCGCTTGCTGGCCACCAAGGCGAGAACCAGCAGCGACTGAAACTGGATTCTGAGTCTGTTATTGGATCTAAATTTAGGTCTTGAACTCAGGGTCCAGTTCTCTATTCCAGACTTCTATTCGGTTGTTCTTAAAACCATAATAATACTCCTAAAGAATTATGCGGAATTTACTTTACTGTACCTCTATACAACCCATTTTTTATTCATGGCGAAAAATCGTCTTCAAATTTCAGAGCTTAGTTCCGGAATATGAGTTTAGAATTCAGAGTCTGCGTGCTGAACTGGATTCTGGAAAATGATTGTAGTTCTAGAACTAAAATCCAACTGAGTTCTGAGTCTGTTCTATGTTCTAAATTTAATTCTTGAACTCAGATCCAGTTATTAATTTCAGAATTCTTCAAATCGGTTCTTTTGTCGTGAATACGACTTACTTTACTATGGGGTGCCTTTTCAAAATTTACCCTCTGAGAGAGTGATAAGTTTTTGATCGTGAATATCTATTGTTGTATCTAATGAATCAACATAATTCTTGCGACATGCCATCGGAAATATGATCACAATTTTATGATAAAATTTTCAGATTTGTGACATAGTCTCAAATAATTCAAAATTATACTTTTCTGAAATGTTTGGTATAAACGAGTATCGAAGAGGATAATTCATATGGCGCGTTTGCCTTTCTCGTATTTTTAAAGCTCATAGCTCAGTGATCTGTGAAAGGATTTATATAATCTAACTACCAATAGAATCGAAATTTTTCAATTTAAACGTGTATAGCAAAAGCATTGAAGTATTTCAATAGTACACTATTGAAAAACTTGTCTCATTTGATCCATGTCAACACCAGCCAATCAGAACGCGTTCTAAGGAAGAGAACGAAATATCTGCTGATGTACAACAAATCGTCCGGGAAAAATGTTCCGAGAAGTGGTGAATATCGCAGTGAGTTCCTCAATTTGGTCCTTGTGAATGCTAGAAACGAATCCCTACAACATATTGATAGTTTCTTTCAATAAATTATGCAAATCCGAAATGAAATAATCGACATTAAAATTCTATATGCGGCTATTTTTATAGCCGTTAGGACCGCCCATTAGTGAAAAAGCTACAAACGAAATCACATAAAAGGAAATCTCTTAACAAAAATTCAATCAGTTTGGATTCTATCGCCACTGCGAGCAGATGTGTTTTGTGTCGTCTGCACAGCTAGTTTCGCTTTCGACAAGAGCGATTACGTCACAGCTGCCAGTCATTAGCATTGGGAAAAAAAACAACGGTGGAGAGCATTGCACAAAATCAGCCGTTCTAATGGCTCTAAAAGTTTTCTAAAGAACTATTAGGATTTGTTGTTCGCAAATCGTAGGGAAATATCCTCAGTTTACTGCAAATCAAGAACAGTTTGCTTAGATTTGTGCACTTTTCGCTGTGTGAAATTCACAGTAAACGAGATCAAGTGAAGCCTTCTTTGTTTTTGCGAAAAATGTTCCAGAGTTTAATGTCGTAGAGAATTACGCAATTTGACCTTTCTGAATGCTAGAAACGAGTCCCTTCAGCATATTGATAGTTTCTTTCAATAAATTATGCAAATCCGAAATGAAATAATCAACATTAAAATTCTGAATGCGGATATTTTTATAGCCGTTAGGACCGCCCATTAGTGAAAAAGCTACAAACGAAATAAGGTAGAAACAAGCCTCTCAATAAAAAGTGAAGCCTTCTTTGTTTTTGCGGAAAATGTGCAAAGGGGAATGCTTGCATAATTCATACAATTGATCAACTAATTGATATTCGGAAGTGTTAAGGAACATGTCAGTTGTTTTCGTATTCACGACATCCAGTTATGTCTCTGACATTACCCACCCGCCTTTTTTTTACCACGCAATTATCTCAAAGATGACTGAATATATTTCAACAAACTTAGGCTTGTTTGAAAGCTACTATATCGAAGGTCCAATCGCTGTCGCTTTTGGTTCCGGAGATATGATGGCATAAGTGACGTTATCGTCTGCACTGCACTTTTCCCATTGTCTAAAATTCCTCGATAGATAATCTACGAATTTCGATGAACTTAGGCTTCTTTAAAACTAGCTATCAAGATTAGAAAATTAATGTCAAGCCTTCCCGATTCAGAAGATGTAATTATGTATATGACTTAATTTCGTAGAAGTACATGAAACGTCGATATTTAGTGGCATTTTTCTTATGCCAAATATCTTTCAATTGCATGAAACGTAGAGATCTGGAGTTATCTCGAAAAAATTTCATGTAATTCCAAGACAAAAAAAAAACATTTCGATTTCGGATATCTCAAAATTTTTCCAAATCCCAGAAAGTGGATTTAAAAAAAATTTTCAAGCAATTCTGAAACTCTTGGCATAAAAAAATCTCAGAAATCTCAATTTTGTGTAGTCCAAGCAAGTTGATTTAAAAAAAAACTTTTGACGCTAAATCTCAACGTTTAATGAAATTCTGAGACTTGTCGCATCAAAAAATAATTTTTGTTCGACTTCGGAAATCTCAAAATTTTTTAATCCTAGGAAGTCAATTATTTTCAAAAAATTGTTTTCGGGATGCACTGAATCTTGACGTTTCATGCAATTCTGCGACTCTTGGCACCAGCAAAAGTTTTGTTCAAGTTCGGAAATCTCAATTTTTTAAAGTCCCAGAAAGTCGATTCACCAAAAAAAACTGACTCTTTTCGCATCAAAAGAAATTTTGTGCGATTTCGGAAATTTCAAAAATATTTTTAGTACCAGAAAGTCGATTTTTTTTTCAAAAAAAAAACTCGAGGTGACACTGAATCTAGACCGTTCATGCAATTCTGAGGACTCTGCATCAAAATCAATTTTTGTTCGACTTCGAAAATCTCAAAATTTTTTAGTCCCAGAAAGTTTATTATTTTCAAATTTTTTTTCGGGATGGCACTCAATTTTGACGTTTCATGCAATTCTTAGATTTTTCGCATCAAAAACAATTTTTGTTCGATCTCGGAAATTTCAAATTTTTAAGTCCCAGAAATTTGATTTTTTCAAAAAAAAATATTTCGGAATGACACTAAATCCTGACGTTTCATGAAATTCTGAAACTCTTGGCATAAAAAAAATGTTCGTTCTATTTCGGAAATCTCCAAAAATGATATTAAAAAAAGTCGTTTTTTGGGATGACGTTCCATGCAATTCTGAGGCTCTTGCAATCAAAAAAATGTTTGTGTTCGATTGCGGAGATCTCAATTTTTTGTAGTCCAAAACATTTTTTTTTTCAAAAAAAATTTTTTTTGTGTTCTTGAGATGCGCGATTTATGCAATTCTAAGATTTGTCGCATCAAAACAATTTTTTGTTCGATTTCGGAAATGTCGAAATTTTTTAGTTCAAGAAAGTAGACTATCTTGACGTTTCATGCAATTCTGAGACTTATTGCATCAAAAACAATTTCTGTTCGATTTCGGAAATCTGAAAGTTTTTTAGTACCAGAAAGTCGATTTATTCAAAAAAAAAAAAATTACGAAATGACACTAAAATCTTGACGTTTCATGCAATTCGCAGACTTTTCACAAAAAAATTTTTTGTTTGATTTTGGACAACTCAAAATTCTTTAGTTCCAGAAAGTTGATTTTTAAAGAAAAAAATTCGAGATGACACTAAATCTTGACGTTTCATGCAATCCTAAGGACTCTTGACATCAAAACAATTTTTGTTCGATTTCCAAAATCTCAAAATTTTGTTCGATTTGGGAAATTTCAAAATTTTCCTGTCCCAGAAAGTCAATATCTCTCAAAAAACATTTTTTTCGGGATGTCACTAAATCTCGACCTTTCATGCAATTTTGAGAATTTTGGCATCAAAACGAATTTTTGTTGGATCTCGGAAATCTCAAAACTTTTTAGTCCCTGAAAGTCGGTTTTTTTTCAAAAAAAAATTTTCGACTCTAAATCTTGACGTTTCTTGCAATTCTGAGGGTTCTTGGCATTAAACAATTTTTTTTTTCAATTCCAGAAATTTCAATTTTTTGAAATCCCGGAAAGTCGATTTAAAAAAAAGCTTCAGAATGACACTTAATGTTGACTTTTCATGCAATTCTGAAACTTTTCGCTTCAAAATCATTTTTCTGTTCGATCTAGGAAATCTCCAAATTTTGGTCGATTTCGAAAATTTCAAAATATTTTAATCCCACAAAATCCTTTTTTTCAAGATCACACTAAATCTCGATGATTCAAGCAATTCTGAGATTTTTTGCATCAAATGTTGAATGTTGATTTTTTCATAAAAAAAATACGTGATGATACTAAATTCTGAAACTCTTGTATTAAAAATAATTTTTGTTCGGTTTCGGAAATCTCAAAATTTTTTAGTCCCATAAAGTCGATTTAAAAAAAAATTGTTTCGAGATGACACTCGATCTCAACGTTTCATGCAATTCTGAGACTCTGGGAAATTCTTGTTCAATTTCGGAAATCTCAATTTTTTAAAGTCCCAGAAAGTCGATTTACCAAAAAAAACTGAGACTTTCCGCATAAAAAAATTTTTGTTTGATTTCGGAAATTTCAATTTTTTTTAGTTCCAGAAAGTTGATTAAAAAAAAACTCGAGATGACACTAAATCTAGACGTTTCATGCAATTCTGAGGACTCTGATCGATTTCGGAAAACTCAAAAATTTTCAGTCCCAGAAAGTCGATTTTTCCAACAAAAAAAAACTGGGATGATAATCCAAAATTTAGAAGTTTCATGCCATTCTGAGAATTTTCGCATAAAAAAATCTCAAAAAAATTTTTTTTCGTTGTGACACTAAATTCCGACGTTTCATGCAATTTCATATGAGACTTTTTGCATAAAAAACAATTTATGTTCGATTTCGGAAATCTAAATTTCTTTTTGTCCCAAAAAGTCGATTTTTTCAAAAAAAAATCGGGATAACGTTTCATGCAATTCTGAGATTCTTGGCATAAAAATAAATTTTGTTCGATTTTGAAAAACTAAATTTTTCAATCCCAGAAAGTCGATTTAATTATTTTTCTTTAATGTCAGAGACATAACTAAATGACATGAATATGAAAAGAAAACTGACATACATCATTCACATTTCTAAATATCGAAAACCATAATCATAAGTTGTTTGTTTGTGAATCTGGACGCTGGATCTGGATGTATTTCTGGAACTGAATGGTGCACTGATTTTAGAACTGAGTTTTGTATCTGAAACTGAGAACTCAATTCTACTCCAGAATATGGATCTGGAATTAGACCGACTGAAATGACGTGCTTATAGTAACAGTTCGGCTGAAAAGTTCGTATCGTTTAATAGAAACACACAATTTTTTGCCAAAATTCGTTTTTATTATTCAACATAATTGCCATCAGAGGCGATACAGCGATTATAGCGATCTTCCAACTTTTCGATACCATTTTTGTAGTACGATTTGTCCTTTGCCTCAAATTAGGCCTCAGTTTCAGCGATTACCTCTTCATTGCTTCTAAACTTTTTACCAGCGAGCATTCTCTTGAGGTCTGAGAACAGGAAAAAGTCACTGGGGGCCAAATCTGGAGAATACGGTGGGTGAGGGAGCAATTCGAAGCCCAATTCGTTCAATTTCAGCATGGTTTTTCGTTGTTGTTTTTGATCGATTGTGAGCTCACGCGGCACCCATTTTGCACAAAGCTTTCTCATATCCAAATATTCGTGAATAATATGTCCAACACGTTCCATTGATATCTTTAGGGTGTCAGCTATCTCGATCAACTTCATTTTATGGTCATTGAAAATCATTTTGTGGATTTTTTTCACGTTTTCATCGGTAACAGCCTCTTTTGGACGTCCACTGCGTTCATCGTCTTCGGTGCTCATATGACCAGTACGAAATTTTGCAAACCACTTACGAATTGTTGCTTCGCCCGGTGCAGAGTCTGGATAACACTCATCAAGCCATTTTTTGGTATCGGCGGCACTTTTTTTCATCAAAAAGTAGTGCACTTTTTTCATCAAAATTCCTTTTTTTCCATTTTTTCACAATAACAAAAGTAGCTTCACTCAAAATGCAATATCTCACAAACTAATAATCAGACAGCTGTCAAATTTATACACGTATCTTTTGAAGGTTGGTACTAACTGAAAATGGTATTGATTTAATTCTAGTGGCGCCCTCTCATAGAAACGATACGAACTTTTCAGCCGATCTGTTATACTAGACTAATCGTCCTGCCCAGTCAACTGTCGGATGAAGCAGTGTCGCTGCATGACCCTTTACGGAAGTAATTGGATCAAGCTAGAGAGCTACCAGAGCGAAATGCATGTCCAACAATGTGCGTTGTACGCTCTGAAAGGTAACGAAACTTCCTAGCGGATAAAAAAACATGTGTTCGTTGTTTATGAGGTTCCACGTTACTGCTTTTTTTTTGAGTGAGCTCTTGAATGAATGAAACTAGAACCTGGAAACGAGGATTTATGAGTTTCAAAGGAATTCAAAAATCTATTAGAACTAAAAATGAAGGCAGGTTCCTTTACTTGAGCCCGTGAATGTGAAAACACGATTTGAATGAAGTGCATGGCAAACTGAGAGTTTTCTACGGTTTATTCTGGAATTAAATGAGCTTACGAATGGGGAAACCCTGAACTCGTAACTTGTAGGTTTTATGGGTGTGTAACAATAACCCAAAACTGGATTCAATAGGGTCGCTGCATGGCTCTCCTCACTTGAACAGTACGATTCTGCATATGAACCAAAAAAAATGCGATTCACAGACTATGGAAGCAGAAGATTCGGAAATACTGATTTTATGAGAATTCAGAAATAATTTAATAAACATTAAACCATTTTTTGTTAGAGTGAACTCTTAAAACTAATGAAGCTTATGTACTGATAACACTTTACTTGAGCATGCAAAGGTAGAAAGCGTTTTTAGTTAAATGGCAGACAAACTCAGAATTTCTTTAGGTTTCCTCTGAAATTAAATATACCCAACAATGCAGAAACTAGATTCGTGACTTGGGAGTATCATTGATATGCAACAATAATAAGTCAAAATCATATAAAATAGGGTCACTGCATGTCCCTTTTATTTGAACAGGGTGATCATGAATCTTAGCAAAAAAAAGCGATTCACAGACTATGGAAGCTAAAGATCAAGAAATACTGAAATAGTGGTTTGTGGGTTTCTTGAGAATCCAGAAATAATTTAGAACTTGCAGTGCTGTCACATAAAACAAAGGTCCCTGCATGTCCCTTGACTGAAGCATTTCGACCAAGACAAAGTTAATGAAACTTTCAAACTGATAAACAATATAAACACATTGCTTGTAGGGTTCTCCTTTGCAGTTGTTTGTAGAGTGAACTGTCAAAATTATTGAAGCTCATGACCTGAGAACACTGAGGTTGTGATTTGTAAGTTTGGGGAATCCAAAAATTAATTAGAACAAAAAGGTTCCTTTACTTTAGCATGCAAAGGTAGAAGGCGGTTTGAGTTAAATGCCAGACTCAGAATTTCCTTAGGTTTGCTCTGAAATTTAAATATATATGAAGAAGCTCTAGATTCGTGACTTGGGAGTGTCATTGATATGTAACAACAATAAGTCAAAATTACTTGCACTTACATTACATCACTTGTCAAAATCAGATCAAATAGGGTCGCTGTATGTCCCTTTACCTGCACAGTGTGATCCTGCATCTAAACCAACAGAAATGCGATTCACAAACTATGGAAGCAGAAGGTTCGAAAATACTGGACTAGTTGTTTGTGAGTTTCACGAGAATCTAGAAATAATTTCGATCAAGACAATCTATCTGTCAAACTGAGCATTTTTTCATGCTTCTGTATGACTGAGCTTGTAGTTTTGTAAGGTGTAACCTCCCTCACAGTTTTTTTGTGAAGAGAATTCTTGAAAGCCAGTGAACCGATGTCCCGGGTTGGCGGTTAAATGCACAGGGTCTAACAAACCAGTTGTTGTATATTCGAGCCCCAGATCGTAGCAACAGCCATGCTTTGGCTCTGTACGCTATGAATGCGGTTACGAAGTCTGTTGAAATAGAAAGTTAAATTCCGCAAAAGGAATGTAATATCAAGGCTTTGCACTTTTGGAATGGACCGTAAGCACTGAGCCCCCCTGTTATTGAGTTTCGCGAGAATACCAAAATCTATTAGAACCAGAGGTGCAGTATGGGTCGCTGCATTTCTCTTTACTTAAAACAGTCCTGTAAAGGCTATCTGAGAAAATTTAATGTTTTGTTTTCCAAGGTTGACTCGTCGAATTGGTGAAGAAAAAAAAACTCCTGAGTGTCTTGGTAGCACATTACATACATACATACATTAGAAATAAAGGGTGATTTTTTAAGAGCTTGAGAACTTTTTTAAACAATAAAACGCATAAAATTTGCAAAATCTCATCGGTTCTTTATTTTAAACGTTAGATTGGTACATGACATTTACTTTTTGAAGATAATTTCATTTAAATGTTGACCGCGGCTGCGTCTTAGGTGGTCCATTCGGAAAGTCCAATTTTGGGCAACTTTTTCGAGCATTTCGGCCGGAATAGCCCGAATTTCTTCGGAAATGTTGTCTTCCAAAGCTGGAATAGTTACTGGCTTATTTCTGTAGACTTTAGACTTGACGTAGCCCCACAAAAAATAGTCTAAAGGCGTCAAATCGCATGATCTTGGTGGCCAACTTACCGGTCCATTTCTTGAGATGAATTGTTCTCCGAAGTTTTCCCTCAAAATGGCCATAGAATCGCGAGCTGTGTGGCATGTAGCGCCATCTTGTTGAAACCACATGTCAACCAAGTTCAGTTCTTCCATTTTTGGCAACAAAAAGTTTGTTAGCATCGAACGATAGCGATCGCCATTCACTGTAACGTTGCGTCCAACAGCATCTTTGAAAAAATACGGTCCAATGATTCCACCAGCGTACAAACCACACCAAACAGTGCATTTTTCGGGATGCATGGGCAGTTCTTGAACGGCTTCTGGTTGCTCTTCACTCCAAATGCGGCAATTTTGCTTATTTACGTAGCCATTCAACCAGAAATGAGCCTCATCGCTGAACAAAATTTGTCGATAAAAAAGCGGATTTTCCGAATGGACCACCTAAGACGCAGCCGCGGTCAACATTTAAATGAAATTATCTTCAAAAAGTAAATGTCATGTACCAATCTAACGTTTAAAATAAAGAACCGATGAGATTTTGCAAATTTTATGCGTTTTATTGTTTAAAAAAGTTCTCAAGCTCTTAAAAAATCACCCTTTAGTTAAAATAGGGTCGATGCATGTCCCTTAAGTCGAACGGTCTAGTCAAGACAAAATGATATTCAATTGAAAGGCATGCCAAGTTGAGATATTTGTTAAGTGAACTCTCCAAACTATCGAAGCTTATAAACTGTGAACAATTAACATTCGGTTTGTGAGATGAAACAGGGTTGTTGCATGTCCCTTTCGCTGAACAGTTTAATCAAATTTTAAATGCAATCCGAATGAAACGCATGCCAATCTGAAGTTTTAAACTTACAAATTGAAAACAAACGACGTTGTTATTTGAGGGTTTCATGGGAATTACAAAAAAAACAAAACATTCAAAATAGAGTCGTTGCATGCATCTCAAACTAAATAGTACGATGAAAAGAACATGCTATAAGAAGAAAAAGTATACAACTCTGATAGTGGATCTGGTCCACCAAATAAAAAAAAACTGCGCAATTTCCACGCTTATTGATGACGTCGATTCATCACCTATGGAAACATATAACTACTAACGACTGATGCTCTAAGTTTAGCATCATTCATTTCAAAGCAGCCTCGAAACAAGGCCACCGCACAAGTTCGAAACACACCCTCCGAAGTAGGAAAACCACAGCAAGAAACTGCCGGCACGACCCAACCGGCAATTATACAGTGCTTGTATTTGCATTTGGATGCAGTCGAGGAACTTGTTTGCATGTAAATACATACTATTTGCACTGCCGTAAAATATGTTTTGTTTGTTATTGAGACACTTGAAAGTAGTAGCGGTGGTGGTTTTCTGGCGGTTCTGCCCTTCTGTGCTCCAACAAAGTTACCATTCAAGTCACGTTGGTCAAGCCGTTAATGGCGTAGAACACTCCCAGTTCAGTGGAAGTAACTAGACAAATTGATTTATAGTTTGTAAAAAGGAGGTTTGTAGAAATTTGGTCTCGGAAGAATGTTCCGCGAAGAGTACCGGCACTGTAATACACATTTGGTTGCGGAAAGACGACAAATATTAATCAATTAAATGTGACTAGCTTGGATTCTACCGATGCCATGGTTTGATATTGACTCACATTTTCAAGTTGCTCTTCTTTTTCTTAGTAAGTTTGGTCCCTTTTCTTCACATTCGTCTTCGACTCATCACCGGACAGCAGTTCAAATTGATTTTCTAGCGCAATTCAACTGAGATCAATAATTTTATCACTCTGACCACTGCACTGCGATGGTGTCCCTAAACAGCGCATCCTGATTGAAACAATTATCATCGAGGTTAGCTCAAATTTTGCACTGTTTTGGTTTGCTTCCGGAACCACTAAACCTCAGTATGTTTAGTATGTTCAATCAGGTGGTACACTGATATAATTATAATTAGTCGCCCGAGCAATAATAAGCCTTTGTTCGGACACTCACTATAATTAGCGCCCCTGTTGTTGTTGTTGTTGTTGTCATTGTTTCAAACGGGGAGGGGTGTAGCATCCTACACCCTTCGGTACACGGGAAGGTGTAATGTCCAAAATCAAGCATCGTGACGGGCTGTGTGGTGGTCTAGCACTGTTTGATGAAATTTTCATTAACATCCGGATCGATGTGGCATTCGCTTCGATCAGAAGAACGTTTTTCCGGTCAAATTTATGAGCAGACTGGATGTGGGTGACAAATACATTAAGTGTTCCCGTTTGAAATGCATACCACAGATAGGACATTTATAGTATTTTGCAAGAGAAAACTAGTCCTGTCGTCTTTGTCGGTTTTGTTTGTTGACTAGTTTTCCTCTGAAAAAAGCCACCAAAACCGTTTTCCCCTGAAAAAGGCCACCAAAACCGATCCGATTGATTAAAGATTTTTCATCATGACAACACTCGGTCATAAGTTACAACTCCGGTCAAAAACTATACGAATAAAAAATATAACAAATTATTCCCCATTCGCTATATAGCCCAGACTTGTCACTCTCCGATTGTCACTGGTGGGTCAGAATTTGTAGAATTGTTCTGGAAAAATGACTGTTTTAATTTTATTTCAACACTTCAAAATTTATTTCTATTTGATTCTTTTAGAAAAAAAACATTTATAGTGGCTCTTTCGACATATCAAATTAATTATTCTCCACTCGCTATGTAGCACAGACTTGTCACTCTCCGATTTTCACTGGTGGGTCAGAATTCGAAGAATTGTTCTGGAAAAATGACTGTTTTAATTTTGTGTTCAATACTTCATAATTTAGTTCTATTTGATTCTTTAAGGAAAATAAACATTTTTTTAGTGGCTCTTTCGGCATGTCAAATAATATATTCCCCACTCGCTATGTAGCCCAGACTTGTCACTCTCCGATTATCACTGGTGGGTCAGAATTCGTGGAATTGTTCTGGAAAAATGACTGTTTAAATTTTAATGTTAAACACTTCATAATTTAGTTCTACTTGATTCATTTTGAAAAAAAAAACATTTTCTAGTGGCTCTTTCGCCATGTCAAATTATTTATTCTCCACTGACTATGTATCCCAGACTTGTCACTCTCCGATTATAACTGGTGGGTCAGAATTCGCTAAATTTCTAGAAAAAAAAACATTTTTAGCGGCTCTTTCGGCATGTCAAATTAATTATTCTCCACTCGCTATGTAGGCCAAACATGTAACTCTCCGATTATGACTGGTGGGTCAGAATTCGGAGAATTGTGCTGGAAAAATGACTGTTTTAATTTTATGTTCAACACTTCATAATTTAGTTCTATTTGATTCTTAAAGAAACATTTCTAGTGGCTCTTTCATAATTTAGTTCTATTTGATTCTTTTAGAAATAAAACATTTTTAGTGGCTCTTTCGGCATGTCAAATTATTTATTCTCCACTCGCTATGTAGCCCAGACTTGTCACTCCGATTATCACTGGTGGGTCAGAATTTGTAAAATTGTACTGGAAAAATGACTTTTAATTTTATTTTCAAACTTCATAATTTTGTTATATTTAATTCTATTTGATTCGTTAAAAAACACATTTTTAGTGGCTCTTTCGGCATGTGAAATTAATTATTCTCCACTCGTTATGTAACCCAAACTTGTCACTCTCTGATTATCACGGGTGGGTCAGAATTCGTAAAATTGTTCTTGAAAAATAACTGTTTTAATTTTATGTTCAACACTTCATAATTTAGTTCTATTTGACTCTTTCAGAAAAAAAACATTTTTAGTAGCTCTTTCGGCATGTCAAATTAATTATTCTCCACTCGCTATGCAGCCCAGACTTGTCACTCTCCGAGTAACAATCGAAGAATTGTTCTGGAAAAATGACTGTTTTAATTTTATGTTCAACACTTCATAATTTAGTTTTATTCGATTCTTTCAGAAAAAAAAATTTAGTGGCTCTTTCGGCATGTCAAACCAATTATTCTTCACTCGCTATGTAGCCCAGACTTGTCACTCTCCGATTATCACGGATGTGTCAGAATTCGTAAAATTGTTCTGGTAAAACGACTGTTTTAATTTTATGTTCAACGCTTCATAATTTAGTTCTATTTGATTCTTTAAAAAAAATATTTTTTAGTTTCTCTTTCGGCATGTCATTGCATTCTAAAGAAACCAAATTATAAATATTTTAACAAAATATTTAAACAGTCATTTTTTCTGGGCGATTTTTCGAATTCTGACTTCGATCTGCGCAAAACGTTCTTACCGAGAAATTCTTGAGAACCAAAAATTGACTCAATTGCTTCCAATTCCGAAGAAGAGAAGTTCTTTTGAAAGAGAATTAAATAAAGATTAAAAAAACGGGTGGATCATAACAGCGACATAATCGAATCAACGTAAATGCGAATAAAATTGATTCCATTTTTGCCTTTCTCATATAGGAATGCTTTGTAATCGCAGTGAAAACCGACTTTTGAACGAAGGCCGGTGGGGTCGAGTGCCACATTGCATTGAACTCTGTTCGTAAAGATAAAAAAAATCTGTCAATTCTTTCCCTTAACCACGATGTTCGACATTCAACAGCATATCGTTCAATGACGGAAGGTTTCCGATGAATTCACTTGAAATTCTCTTGATCTGGCAAGACATACGATGTGTGTGTGAATAAAGAACTTAGATTTTTGAGCTAAATATATTCTTTTTAAGCAGAATTTTAAAAATTTTTTTTTAGAGGACACCAAATCCCGATGTTTCATGCATTTCTAAGACGTTCGGCCTAATTTTTTTTCACAATTTCGGAATTCTCAAAATTTTTCCAAGCAGATTTTTTTCAGAAAACAATTTTTTTAGATTACACCAGATCTGGACGTTTCATGCATTTCTAATTATTTGGCATAAAAAAAATTCTTTAGTTTTGCGGTTTTTTACGCTGTTCGTATCCCTCGCGTGAAAAGAGACCTCGATTCAAATATCGTATTTGATTTTCTACTGCAATTCAATCTTGGCCAAAGCAAACGGTGATGACAGGCTCACCTTTTTCCGATTTTCAGACAAGGAACGTTGAGATATTTTCCTTGATTAAGACCATCACCAGTGGTCGAAACGTCGGGCAGTGTAAAACCGTCGCTCTTATCGAATAGACCTTTTAAGCAGAATACATAATTTTCGCTGATTACATATACGGTGGTTAGAACATATTTTCTATGATTTTCGTATGTGACTATGGTCTTTCAAATGTGTGGGGCATCAAGCTCTGAAGTGAATTATGAAGGTATTGACCACATTGAAAAGTGCATACTTTCTTCAGCATTCGAATGTCTGGCTGAACTCGCCTGTCAGACCTGTCTGTGGTACAGAAACAAGTATTTTTGAAAAAAAATAAATCACATCCGTCTACTATGGTGTCATCCCTTCGAATCACTCCATCTTCATCAGTAAAGACACTATACTTTGGTACATCTTAAATGTTCCAAGTCTTAGGTCTGCTTAACGGCTTATGTTGAGCTGCTGAGTGGCGTGACAGTTCAACACGAACTGCTATGCACTGATGAATCGAAGACAAACGTAAACGAAAAATAAACTGTGTGTAATTATTTCTGGTTGCAAAACCTGTTGCCTAGTTGTTCCGAAGTCCTTCTAGTCCGTTCACAGCAGTTTCCACGTGATTCAATTGGAACGCAGAAAAATTTCTTCGCTTCGACGGGGCATATCTGAAGAATGCTTCTGCAAAACCCGCACCAGACGAGACCCACGACGTGCCACGAAGAGAATGACTGACTGTGTTCGTAGCTTTCCCACCACCCTGACTGGAAGTCAAACTTCCCATTAGGTGAAATGCATCTAATTCTTCTTTCCAACTGCTGTTTCCGCTGCTTGGTTTCTTTTCTGTTGCCGCTGCTGCTGTCATGTCATTTAGTAAGCGAACCGAATAGGTGCAAAAAAAACTATAAGAAAGAAAAAGCAAAATAGTATCATTGCTTGTCTGACTTGGGCGGGCGGCCAGGTGTGTCTTGCTGCTCTGAACTCCGAACCAATCATGTTGCATCCGGACCAGGTCCGATGGGTTGTGGTGGTGACGACGAGTGGAGAATTTTCACGGTCGGGTTGTCTAGTGTTTCTTCTTCTTGAGTATTTCCACTGACGCCGCACTTCGAGCTTTCGCTCGCTCGGACTCGTTGACTGACTTTTGCATCCGTACGTGACCAAGTTGCTTCCTTTCGGTTTTAATTGAGATGCTGAAAAATGAAGGAGTACTAATTCGGTGTCGGTGGTTTGGCTTGGTGGTTTTTGGGTTCACAGCAGCATGATTCGCACGTGGGAAACTGAAGCTTTCTTGCAATGCGTTTCGAAGTCTGGAGAGTCCAAGTTTCAGCACAGTTTTGCGAACGAACGATCACCGCAATATTACAGTTGTGAATTGGCAGTTTAAATAAGCTACTAATGAAGTTTTTTTCAGAAATAACTTGCTTGGGAATAGCACGGAGTTTCACATTGTGTACGCTGATCAATACTGACGAGATACCGAGATCTACTTGGAAAGTAAGGATTGTTAGTTCAATGCGTGTTGCTACCTAGAACCGAGGAATTCTCTGCATTTCCACATGCATCACAAGAAGGGGTTGTTTGTTAGTAAATTATCGAATAATATCTTTTTTTTCCTTTATAGGCAGGCTACTCTGGCCGAGCGTGAAAAATTTCCTATACCGAGAATCTAAAGCCAGATATCCTAGCCACTAGACCATATGGGAATAGTAAATTATCGAATAATATCACGTATTTATTGCTCTGGGTAGCAGGCTACCGAGAATACGTTGCAATTTCATCGCGTTTTCTAATAATATATGCTTCCTACTAAAATATGAAATGTCTTCCGAAACTTGTAAAACTCCGGGCAACCGGCTGTCGGGAGCATCACTATCAATTCATACATTTAATTCATTGTGTTCTTTTTTTTCAATAGACAACCGTAATACTGGTAAGATATCACTCGATCATCATCAATCGAACAACAACGCCTTACGCGATACAAAGTAATTTCGATATCTACTCCCTAACCCAAATAATAAAATAACAAATGGATCCTCCTCGCAATCTAAACTATATTTACATACGTCCTTGTTAGGCACGGTCGCAAAAAAAACGCGCGCGTATTAAACATTAACGTTTAACCCGAAGAAAATTAGATCCCTTGATCAAACATTCCCCGAATAATCGACGGAGTTTAGTCTAGCTTGGTATTAAATTTAATCCGGATCGACGTTTGGTTCGAAAGTAACGAAGTAAAATATGCAAAAAAATGAAAACTTGACTTTCAATCCCATAGAACCCTATCAAATTTCATGCGGATATGACTTCCGGTTCCGTAATTACTGACCAATATTTTTAAAAAAAATCATTTTCAAGAGCGTGTTTTTATACATGACACTGAAAAATCGAACAAATCACTCCAATTCTAGTCGTTCAATTTTTCAATTGAACAGGTTTGGTTCGCTGGTGCCCAAATACATTGAGTTTGGGTATACCGGATCTTCGTTCCTGGTTCCGGGAGTACCGAATACCGTTCCTGGTTCCGGGAGAATCGTGTTCCCCAAACCGCGAATCACTCCAATTTCTCAGAAATGGCTGGACCGATTTTCACAAACCAGGATTCAAATAAAAACTTTCCAAATGTTCCCATAAATAAGTGCAGACTTTCATCCGGATCCGACTTCCGGTTCCGGAAATACAGGACTAAGTGTGTTTGAAATAACAACTCGTCATATCGAGCGGTAATACAAAAATAAGGAAAATTTTCGTCTAATTTTGTCTCAAAACTGTTTCAATTTGTAGGTTGTGTTAGTTTGCTAGTCCAACGGACTGTTTTCCGCTACACCGGTTTCCAGTTTCCGGTTCATAAAACAAAACAAAAAGCCCCGGAAATGGTAGTCGAAAACCCAAAAACGGAATTCTCTCGTTTTCTCAGAAACGGCGAAGTAGTTTTTCAAAAATTTAAACTCAAATGAAAGGTTTTGTTGTCTCATTTACTGCTATTGACTTTTTTTTCGGATGCGACTAATAGTTGTTTTGTTTTTTGTTTTGTTTTGTTTTGTTTTGTTTTGTTTTGTTTTGTTTTGTTTTGTTTTGTTTTGTTTTGTTTTGTTTTGTTTTGTTTTGTTTTGTTTTGTTTTGTTTTGTTTTGTTTTGTTTTGTTTTGTTTTGTTTTGTTTTGTTTTGTTTTGTTTTGTTTTGTTTTGTTTTGTTTTGTTTTGTTTTGTTTTGTTTTGTTTTGTTTTGTTTTGTTTTGTTTTGTTTTGTTTTGTTTTGTTTTGTTTTGTTTTGTTTTGTTTTGTTTTGTTTTGTTTTGTTTTGTTTTGTTTTGTTTTGTTTTGTTTTGTTTTGTTTTGTTTTGTTTTGTTTTGTTTTGTTTTGTTTTGTTTTGTTTTGTTTTGTTTTGTTTTGTTTTGTTTTGTTTTGTTTTGTTTTGTTTTGTTTTGTTTTGTTTTGTTTTGTTTTGTTTTGTTTTGTTTTGTTTTGTTTTGTTTTGTTTTGTTTTGTTTTGTTTTGTTTTGTTTTGTTTTGTTTTGTTTTGTTTTGTTTTGTTTTGTTTTGTTTTGTTTTGTTTTGTTTATTCGTTGGTTCGTTTGTTCGTTTGTTCGTTTGTTCTTTTGTTCGTTTGATCGTTTATTCGTTTGTTCGTTTGTTCGTTTGTTCGTTTGTTCGTTTGTTCGTTTTTTCGTTTTTTCGTTTTTTCGTTTGTTCGTTTGTTCGTTTGTTCGTTTGTTCGTTTGTTCGTTTGTTCGTTTGTTCGTTTGTTCGTTTGTTCGTTTGTTCGTTTGTTCGTTTGTTCGTTTGTTCGTTTGTTCGTTTGTTCGTTTGTTCGTTTGTTCGTTTGTTCGTTTGTTCGTTTGTTCGTTTGTTCGTTTGTTCGTTTGTTCGTTTGTTCGTTTGTTCGTTTGTTCGTTTGTTCGTTTGTTCGTTTGTTCGTTCGTTCGTTTGTTCGTTTGTTCGTTCGTTCGTTTGTTCGTTTGTTCGTTTGTTCGTTTGTTCGTTTGTTCGTTTGTTCGTTTGTTCGTTTGTTCGTTTGTTCGTTTGTTCGTTTGTTCGTTTGTTCGTTTGTTCGTTTGTTCGTTTGTTCGTTTGTTCGTTTGTTCGTTTGTTCGTTTGTTCGTTTGTTCGTTTGTTCGTTTGTTCGTTTGTTCGTTTGTTCGTTTGTTCGTTTGTTCGTTTGTTCGTTTGTTCGTTTGTTCGTTTGTTCGTTTGTTCGTTTGTTCGTTTGTTCGTTTGTTCGTTTGTTCGTTTGTTCGTTTGTTCGTTTGTTCGTTTGTTCGTTTGTTCGTTTGTTCGTTTGTTCGTTTGTTCGTTTGTTCGTTTGTTCGTTTGTTCGTTTGTTCGTTTGTTCGTTTGTTCGTTTGTTCGTTTGTTCGTTTGTTCGTTTGTTCGTTTGTTCGTTTGTTCGTTTGTTCGTTCGTTCGTTCGTTTGTTTATTTGTTTATTTATTTACTTGTTTATTTGGTTATTTATTTATTTGTTTATTCGTTTATTTGTTTATTTGTTTCTTTGTTTTTTTGTTTGTTTTTTTTTTGTTTTCTTGTTTTTTTGTTGTTGTTTTGTTTATTTGTTTGTTTATGGATTTGTTTGTATGTGCGTTTGTTTTGTATGCTTATTTTTTTCTTTCTTTATTTATTTGTTTATTGTTATTATTTAAGATTCAAATAAAAGTTTTTGTAAAAATCCCTTAGTAATATGATGAAAATATGAATTATATAAGAAATGCATAAAGGGTTCTTTTTTCAATTTGGAAAAAATTAACTTCGGATTTTAGTTTATCAATCCAACAAAGTTATTAGCTATGGCGTACAGTCGTTGTTAACTTACCTTTACCCAGCGAAAGCCAAATTCAAAACGAGTAAATTGGAATTGCGAAAAGCTAGCGAAAAATGCACCACAGAGGCTGAATTTGCAAACTTTCTCTACCTCGTAAATATTCATTAATTCGAACCACTTAACGAGGAAACACTTTTTCTTCCCTATTGTTCATCGGGTAAAGGTGTATGAGATGTATTATGTCTCATTGCCGCTTGGGTGTCTTGAATGACTTAGAAATCATGGTAACGTTTTAAAATAATGAGATTATTAATGCTTGAAAACAGATGGCAAGCTTAAGTTTGTTGAAATCGATTCGGATATTTTCAAGAAAGTTTAGCGGAGAGAAAAAAATGAATTTTGTCGGTTACGTCACTTATATCTTTCTACCTCCGGAACCGGAAGTGGCAGTCGTTTAATCTTCAAACTGAACAATCAATGAACTGGTAGAAGCTTTAAGACGAGTCTAAGCGTGTAGAAATAGGCTTCACAGCTTCAAATGTCTTGCCAGATCAGATTTTTTTTAACACAAATTCATTGGCAAAAGAAAACAGAAACAACTTAGTTTCGTTGAGAATCGCAAATGATTGAAAATTATTTCCTGGTTGGGCATGGTTGAACCGTAAAATTCGATTTCACGATAGACCAACTACGTACCGGATCTGCTCCATTCGTCGGTGTCGTATATCAATTTCACACGTCGACCACCCGCTTGTAAGCCTGTAACAGGATCAATAAATTAATTCTACTTTGATTATGCTTCCCGTTTCTCCGCGTCGCACGCTTTCTCTCTCTCTCTCTCTCTCGGTGGGTTGGTTTCCAGTTCCTGCTACTGCCAAGCCAACGGCCGTAAGATGCTTCATATTATGGCTGATCATGGCCGGTAAGCACCGTAATCGATTCCGTGCGATACCCGTGCCCGATTCCACAGTCACGCATCCGTTTATCCAAGCCTTGCGAGAGTTTCGTCGAATCATTCGCTGGGGGCTTTTTTTTCTTGTACCACAAAAGGTATGACGTTTATAGTTAGTTTTTCTGTTTCTAAAACACCCCAAAATAAATCCAGCTCCGAGTAGAAAGAAAATTCACTGACGGCCCAAGCTTTGCTCCGGTGTTTTTTTTTTCGCTGGGCAAACAGCCAGCAGATCCGGACGACAAAAGCGTTGTGGCAAAGCAAGTGATGCTTCGCTTACCGCGCTTCGCACATTCAATATTAAATATAGCTTATTGGGATCCTTGTTTCGCCCGGCCGCCGAACAAGTTATGCCTGCCATGATATGTCAAATTATGGCACTGGCAGAAGATGAAAAGTGTGCGTGTGCGAACGTGTGTGTGTGTCGGTAATTCCTGCGTCAAATCGATGAACGGTTGGAGGCAAGAGAGATTCGCAGTGTGCTTTTGTCACGCACCCAAAAACGATACCTCGAGGGGCGGTTCTGCATGCAATCCGTGCTGGAGGGGCGATTTGTTATTCATCCTGGGAATTTGAATTATTCGAATTCTCGTTGTTTGAAGTATTGCTTTTTAAGTTTATTGAAATTGCCACATGTTTCTTTTGCGTTTGCGATTTGTTTTTTTTCGGTTTATGTAAATCGACCGACAGGTTTTGAGTTGGAAACAGAGCCGGAACATTTTTCTACAATCGATTATTCGTCTTTTTTCGGTTTCCATTAACACCCCCCGCCTTGTACAGCACTTTTCTGAAATCAGTCTTACCAACGCAAACTATCACCTTGTGGAGTGCCAGACACTTCCTCACACCGATCGGGTTACATTTCCATGAATGTGTTTAAAAAATGCAAACGTCGACAAGCAATCGTTGACCTATTGACTGCACCTCTTCCTACCGGTGCGTCTAGCATAAACGAAAGGACGGTCTTTTGCTAGACCAGGTGCAGTCGATCTAACAGTCATGCTTTGTGAAGTGCTGGGAACTTCCGGTTTAGGAACGTTTGGCTCTAGTAGTATGTCAAAAATAACTTTGCGTCATACCATTCCAAAACATCTTTGTCAAAGTGACAAGATGCCAAAACATACCAGAATAGCGGGCGGGAGCGCAATGACTGCGTAGGAATGGTCACAATCTTTTCTATAAGCATTTTTACAGTATATTTCCCTGTTTACCGTTCCGGTAGTGACGAAGTTTTAACGTACTCTACCACAGCTGCATATTGCCTGCCATACCAAATTTTTTTTTTTTAAATTTGACCTTTTACTTCATTCTGAAATGCTCATTTCTCTACACCATACCGTTGCATGGCCGGATAAAAAAACATTCCGGGAAGCTGCTTAGAGTCTTCCAGTGCATAATTTTCTTTGACGAAGTTTTCTTGTGTGTTCGTCAAATAGCCGCGATACTACAACTTTTGTAGAAAATTTCATGACATAACAAAGCATTTGAAATCTATAGAAAAAGAAATTCAGATAGCGACTTCAAACACGATTCAATGTTTGTGAACAGAACTCAGTAAATTCAGACTGGGCAAGGCGATTTCAGTTTCTTGAAAATGAAGTTTACGTTTAAGAGCTTCAAACATGGTTTGCACTTTCCAACATCGCTTTTATTTTGGCTGAACATTGGAAGGAAAACAATAATGTGCCTTATTAAATATATTGTTTTAATATATTTGTTATTTAACAATATATTTAATATGTGCCACTGCTGAGTTTCGGGGAGAAAAAACTTCGTTTTATTTCCGGAAAACTAAAATATCAGTAAATATTTTTGATATGGTCCGGCGTTTGAAATTCGGGTAGTGGCTTCAAACACGAATTTATGTTTGAGAATTGAAGATTCAAATCGGCGAACGACCGAAAAGGTTAAAGCCGGGTATACATAAAGGAACAGGGTCATTTCGCCGAATGCCATTTCGTCGAAAGCCGTTTCGTCGAAAGCCATTTCGCCGAATGCCATTTTGCCGAATGGATCATTTCGCCGAATTCTGCAATTGTTCTAATATCGTAATTGGAATTGATTTAAAATAAACAAACAAATGAAAGATGATAGCATTAACGCCAGGTGTATCTACCAAACAAGTGTGTGTGTGTGTGTGTGGTATTTTCCGTTCACTGAGTGAAAATTAAAAAAAAAATATCTAATGCGGCTTCGCCACATCGTTCTGGTTCGTGTGCTGTCCGACCTAGCTTTCGCTCGTTCGGACCTAACTAAAGCAAAGAAACCTAGCTTTGAGTAGACCGGGCAAACGAAGCGCTTACAGGTTTGTATGGAAGAGGCCACCGCTTCCGACGGCAGGTTGGCGGTCAACTCAGCTGGCGTCGCCTCGGCGGATTTGTGCCACCAACCATCTCGGCTGCGCCACATCAATTATTAAGAAGACATAATAACACAAAAAATAATAATATTATGTATTCGAAATTACCCTTTCGGCGAAATGCCCTATTCGGCGAAACGACTTTCGGCGAAATGTCATTCGGCAATATGGCATTCAGCGAAACGATTTTCGGCGAAATGATCCGCTCCCATATATGAATGACATTAATAATAATATGGATTCAGACCTGGGCTTGTATACGATTTTCGATATTCAACACGATATTGTTTATGATAAAAATCATATTTTTACTAATAAGTCTGATCTGGCAAGACATTTGAAGCTTGTGAACTGAGAATTCCGCAACGAACAAACACGTTTTTAATGGTACTTTTGTTTTAATAATATTATGGTCAGGACTAATGATTATGCCGATCTGGTAAAACATTGGAAGTTTGCTATTATAACACAATTGGTGATTTTTAACCGAAAATTATCATAAATACGAATATCGAAAGCACTGACTAGTCGAATACGAAGAACTATTATTATTATGTCGATAATTCCGATAACAAATTTTTATTGATCAAGACAACTGAAGTGGAGTGGTGAAATTTTTGAACAAATCTATGTCGTAATTTGAAGGAGAAAGAAAGAAAAATTTTTTGTTACTCCTAAATTTATGCTAGGTGCACATACCCATTTTGACTGATTTTACGTTTCGTCTTTGACTCATCAGTGCGTAACAGTTTATGTTGAACTGCTAGCGCGACCTGACGGCTCAACATAAACCGTTAGGTAGATGTAAAGTTAATGTTACATGCAAAACACTTATGTAATGTCTAAACTGACGTCTCGGACGAAACAATATATTTA
The DNA here is from genome assembly GCF_030247185.1 of Malaya genurostris. Lineage (NCBI taxonomy): Eukaryota > Metazoa > Arthropoda > Insecta > Diptera > Culicidae > Malaya > Malaya genurostris. The sequence continues at coordinate 152,449,005 of NC_080570.1, forward strand.
GGGGTAAACAAAAAATTTGTTTTTCTTTCCCATTTAAATTATCACAATCTGTACGGCAGTTAAGCCGAGACTTGTTTCGTCCGAGACGTCAATTTAGACATTACACAAATGATTTGCAAGTAGCATCAACTTTACGTCTGCCCAGCGGCTTATGTTGAGCCGTCAGGTCGCGCTAGCAGTTCAACATAAACTGTTACGATCTGATGAGTCAAAGACGAAACGTAAAAGCAGTCAAATCTATGTCATTAAACCGATTTCTGTTCAATACGTTAAATTTTCCAATGCCTTGCCTCGTTTGTGATATTAAGCTTATTCTAAAATAAAAACTACAAGGAACAACCCTATCGGGTTGTTCGAACTGTTGACGTAGAACTACACAACTATGGTCAAAATCACTGGTAACCTTTTTTTTTGAACAGTGATGCAGCATTCTTTCTTGTGTTTCATATAGACTCATTTGTATCGCGGCGAAATATTTTTTCCGAAAATAATTCTTTAAAAACTTTGCATGCCCTGAAAAGGGCCGTTAAATTTGTTGAACGTTGTTCGTAATTACTTTAATTTTCAGCCATTAGTTTAAAGCATAATCTGCTCAAATCGATGCGTAGTAATATTTTAGAAGCATATTCGAAAATATGTTTCAAAATTGGTTGACCTATAGACATTACTGACCACTGCACTATGGTCCAAAACGGGAAATTAGTGTGACAAAAATATTTTCACTATTAAATATTAGTTTTTTGTAGTTGGCGTCTTCACAAAAGTTGTTTGTAATCAAATGGCGCTCCTTTTGATGAACAAAAAAGGTACTAGGGTGCTTCTTATTTAGATTGAAATCGGAAATCTAACTTTCCTAATTGAACTCAAAAATGATTTCGTTGTACAATAAAGTTGTAGGAAATTTTATTTTGAGCAACTTTGCTGAAAAAAACACCTCTCTATCTTTTCATTTGATCGAGTTACATCAATTTTCCCGAGTAAAAGTAGGGTGGCTCCTGAAAAATCACTTTTTTCGTTCTAACTTTTTTGTGAAACGTTATATCAAACAGTTGTCTTCAGAAGAATTGTTGAACTAATTATTGCGCACAATTTTCCTCAAATGGACAGTGTGTGGAACACTTGTAGAACTAATTTGATATGATTATTTTGCTAAAGAAAGTATGTTGATACGTTAAGGCGTTTAAGAGTTACGCAATGAGTTTTTTAAAGGTATTTTTAAATTTAAATAAGTTAAAAAAATAACACCTTTTCAATTTTCTCTTAAATTTTTACTTATATTTTGACCTTTCAGGAACCGCGTAGGATACATTTTTATCGATCTGGCATCTAATGAATATTGATATTTGAAGCTTGACTATTTTTTGATAAAAACAAACAATCATAACTTTTTACTGGTAGCTCAAATGAAAAAGCTTGGTTCAGAGAAATTGTGCGCAATGATTAGTTCAACGACTCTTTTGAAGAAAACTTTTCCGTAGAACGTTTCACAAAATGTTAGAACAGAAAAAGTGATTTTTCAAGAGCCACCCTACCGTTACTCGGGAAAATTGATGTAACTTGATCAAATTAAAAACTAGGGAGGTGCTTTTTTCAGCAAAGTTGCTCAAAATAAAATTTCCTACTACTTTATTGTACAACAAAATCATTTTTGAGTTCAATTAAGACCATTTCGGACCACTGTGCACGATTTGTACTTTTTTATTTTTCGTTCTTTGAATTCGCACCCCCAAATAGAAAACAAAGACGTAGTCCTATTTCTAAAACAATCTGATCTGTCAACAAAACTGAAGTTTTGGAAAGAATATTTCCTAATCTTGCTTCGAATTGATCATCATGTCCATGAAATCTATTTTATTGTAGTGAAAAAAAATTAGGAAACCAAATTTTGACCAGACAAGACATTTTCTGAATATCGCTTCAATCATGATTTGCAATTATCTGTAAAAAATATGTCATGTTTTACTTCACCTTGACCAAATTTTTCCGTTCAATGTGTTTGAAAAAAGTTGGTTCTGGAAAGACATACGAAATTTGTGAATTTATACTTCAAACACATTATCCGATTTAAAAAAAATAATAATAAGAATACATAGTCTGAACCTAAATTGAAATGTAAAATTTATTTTACGTCATTGAATTTGTTGAAACAAAATTTTGTAATTTGTCACGATATTTAAAGTTTGTGTATTTGTGATATTCAATACAAGAGGGCTCAATTTCAATTTTTATTTCATTTAAAAAATTTTGATTTAGCAAGAAATTTGTAGTTTGTGAATGATACTAGGTCTAATTTCTGATATTTTTTTTCTCTTTTGTCAGGTAAGTGTTGAAATCCTGGAGTATCGTTTGATGGGATATTACAGGATAGCGCAAAGGAACCTGACACATTTATTATGTACAAATTGTACAAAAGCTCCCAAGTGCTAGACTGAAAAACTAACCAGCAATAAAAAGTAGAAGAATTAGGGTTCACAACCAGCCTAGTTTTCTCCGCAGAGAATTCGATACCCAGATGAACAGCCCAAACGGACAAGTTATCTAAGGTATCTTGCAATGGTTCTTGCAGATCAATAGCTTTGGGTCCAGTAACTGCAACCACGCCATCATCTGCCAATTGTCTTAGTGGGCCTAAGGGTTACTACACAGCTGTCAATGTCATTCACGTAAAAATTATAAAGGAGCGGACTGAGGCATGACCCATGTATCTAATTTTGAATGTTCCCAAATCGCCATGTACAAAAAATACATTCGCTTTTCTGACAAAAGTTTGTGCAAATAATTATTTATAACCGCTGGAAGTCCATGTTGGTGGAGCTTGTCTAATAGAACATCAATGGAAACTGAATCAAATGCTCCTTTAATGTCTAAAAATACAGATGCCATTTGTTGTTTTTGAGCGAAGGCAATTTGGATGTCAGACGAAAGTAATGCAAGGCAATCATTCGTCCCTTTATTTCTACGGAAGCCAAACTGAGTATCTGACAACAAGCCGTTTTTTCGAACAATTTTCTGATGCATGACAACATTGCAATGGGTCTATGTGAGTTGTGATTGGAGGCTGGTTTCCCCGGCTTCCGAATGGCGATAACTTTCGCTTGCCTCCTGTCAGGTGGAACAATATTTTGCTCAAGAAACTTGTTGAACAATTCCAACAAACATTTTTTTTGCGTGGTCGGGCAGATTCTTCACCAAGTTGAATTTAATTCTGTCCTACCCAGGAGCGTTATTGTTACAAGACAAGAGTGCTATAGAAAATTGCATTGCTTCTAAAATAATATATCAAAAATTATGTTCATTACTTGACGCAATTTTCAAACCGTTTTAAGAAATTGTAGGCCACTGTTTTCAATGCATCGGTATTAATTTCGCCAATTTCACGGTCCCGCAGATCATCCAAGGTCCTGGGCTTGTTTGATGTGAACTTTACTCTTTAAATAACCCCATAAATAGAAGTCACAGCTCGAAAAACTAGGTGATTGCGGTGGCCAAGGAAAATCAGTAAAACTAATCTGTTTAAAGAAATCCTATCTGACAAAATATTTGAAATTTGAGAATCAAAATCTCAGATTTGCGTTTCTTACATTATTTGCAGTTTTCAACAACTTTGTTTGAGCAGGCCTAGTAGGTCAAAACGAAACTGATTTGCTGTTTACAATAAGTAAATGTCAAGGTTTCTTTTCGAAAAATTACTACGAAAAAACATGGATCCGACAAAACAGTACACGTTTGTGAATCAAAAGGTCCAGTAATATATTTCATTATTTACCGTCATCTTAACAAACACGACTAATGATTATAGACTAGCTATCGTTCATTTTATTTCGATTTTAACACGACTAATATTGCTGTCAGTTATGTTTTGGCTTATTGATTCAGTAAAACTAATTCACAAGTTAGTTGGCAAGATATTTGAAATTTGTCTTTTCGGACAAGCAAAGCTGTTTTCAACAGGAAATCTTTTTTCACGACACCTAGACGATGACTAGTCGTCGGCAGACCAATAAGCAAATATTCTGATTTTGAGTTTGTGAAAATTTACGGTCCAAATGAGACTGTAGTGCTTCGAATGTGATTTCTCTACGCAAATTCGTCGTTTTACAACATAATTTTCGATTTCGGAAGATTTTAACTGAAAAATCTGTCTTAAAAAATTCTGATATGGCAAGCTTTTTGAAGTTTATGGTTGCAAACTCAAAATTGCATTTCAAACATCACGATTTTTCTGGTATCTTTGCTGTTGTTGCAGGGTTTAAATTCGGTTTTGTCTTTTGTTTTTTTTGGAGAATATTTATTTCACGTTCCTGGGCAACGTTTCGGAGATTCTTACATCCACCTTCAGGGTAACTAAAATATTTTATCTTCGTCTTCGTCTTCGACAGTTTACATAATGCCACTTAGCAGCTCAACAGAAACCGCTATGCAGACTAAAAGTTTCTACGATTTGCAGAACACTTTTTTTGTTTTGCATATTTTTTCGACTGATACTAGCCGATGCAGAATGTGATAATTTTTTGGGGATAACCCATTTGACGAGTCGAAGATGAAACGTAAAGTAAGTGAAAATGGTATTGTGCCATAAGCACAAAAGTTGTTTAACCCTTAAATAATTAGAAGTTTACCGTTTAAATAAAATAACTTATTTTGCACAAATTTCATAATTCAAAACGACTACAAATATTCATGATTTTCATTAAAAAAATTGCAATATTTTTGTATCGTGGTTTTAATTTAAATTTATCAATTTAAAATCCCTTATTCAAATCACTTCCCACGCTCTGATGGAATCAGAATGAGAATTTAAATATTGTAACTAGCATAACATATCGATTTTTAACAAATTTAGTTTGAATAATCACAAATAGCTTTTTCTCATATTTGCTTACACTTAGAAAAAAAATGATTTGACAAGGCATTTGTGGTTTGTGAATAAAAATTTCAGTTTTGGTTTTTGGTTCAGTTTAATTTTCAACACAAAATTTTTTTTTTCAACAGCCTGATCCCGACTAGTCGTGATGAGAAATCCTCATAATTTAAATTCATAAATTAGGGTGGAAAAAATTCTGATTTAACAAGGCATTTGTAAGTAAGGTTTGTGAGTAAAAATCTCCAGTTTTCCTCTTCACGCGATTTGCGATTTTCATCAGATTTTTTGTTTTAAATTTACAGCTCTAAGGCCAACATCCCTGACCATTGTCTGCGAGTTGAAAAAAAAATCGAAAAATTAGAAAAAAATATCTATATCTGGCAATGTATTCAAAGTTCGTGAATAGAAAATCAAACTTTCTATTCGTAAATAATAGAATAATAATTCTAATATTGGGGACGGGTATAGCGTGATGGGTTATTCGATGCCTTTCACGCAGCCCACCTGGGTTCGATCCCCAACCCCGCACATAGGGTCAGAAAGCTTTTCTGACCCGAAGAGGTGAATGACCTTAAGGTTAAAACCTCTATAATCGAAAACAAAACAAAACAAAAAATGTAATATATAATAGAAATAATATTGATGGTCTCGACTCAAGCTGGTCGAATGCCATTGCCATTGAATTCAGTCGATAGAGAGAGAGAAAGAGCAAACAAAATCAAGCATCACGATCCACCCTACTGTAAATACACATGCAAATCGGTTTCCGGATTCGGACTACTGTGGTCTGCTAAATCAACATGGTACAAACCCGTTTGATAAGCTCCGATCCCGACGGTCGGTCGGTCGGTCGGTCCGTGAGGACCCAACTCAATTCGCCAGAAGTCACGAATTTACGGACTGCCGGCTCCCGTCGAGAGGGGCTGATAAAAGCTCCCGTTGACAAAGGCTTCCGGGTGGTTGAGTGATAAACAATGCCCAAAGGGGAAGAGCATTGTCCGCACAAACCGCACACCTGTTCGTGATTGGAACTGATATGTGGCTCCAAGCCACATGGGAGGAAGGAAGAGACCCAGAAACGGACGGACGCTGCGAGATACTGATTCGATTGTAGTTTTTGCGTGGTGTGGGAAGCTGTTTTGCCACTGACTACTACAATGAGGTGATTGGAAAATTTTAACTTTTGAAACGAGCTTCTGATCCAAAAATTATTCAGAGCTAAGATTTGTGCAACTAATAATGAAAACACATTCGCCTATTCGAAACAAATCCGTTACAAATCCAGCCGAAAAAGAAACTCCCACAAGCATCTTACTAATCGAACTTCAGAGCCCTCAATCCCTAGATCTCCCACCTGTTCAGGAGGACCTGTCGGTCGGTCGGTCTGTTGGTGCAAATATTTACCCACGGGAGGCTTATTTCGCTTCGTTTCTCACACACTGCGAAAGCTCGGTTGGGAAGTTATTGGAGCAAACCCTTGGCGGCGGCGGCAGCAACAGTCTCCTTCCGACAGTCCTTGATAAAGGGTGTATTCGATGAAAACGGATGAACTGAGTGAAGCGTCTATCTTCAATAATAATGCGTAGGTAATTTGTTGCAAATTGGTTTCTAACTAGTTACGATGGTTTTGAGTTGGTTGTTTTTTTTAATTGTTACGAGTGCTTCACCAAGTTCATATACGAAGCAGTTCTCCTAAACAAACTAGAAAACAGATCGAGATGTGAGCAATTTGTTCCTAATTTGTTACTAATTAGTTGCGGTGATCTAGAATTTGTTTTTTTTTAATTCACCCAAAATCAGGATAATGGTTTTACTCTGAGAAAAAAACATTATTTGATATCAAAATCTGAAAAAAATCTGTTTCTTACCAAAAATCTGTAATCTGAATTTTGGTCGCAAATTTATCTGAAAAATCTGTATATGTGGCAATCCTGACCAGAAGAGAGATACTGGCAGGCAGCGAACGTCACGAGAAGCGATTCAAAACGATTGCATGCTCTGAAAGGCTTGCATTGATCAATTATAATTCGTTTGTTGACTGAAAAGCTTGAGAATTGAATGTTTATTAAAAAAATAGTTCTTGAATACATACGATTAATTTCTAGCACAGCAGCCAACCTTTTTTTTCAAAAATCTCTATTTGGCAGAAAAATCTATCTGTACAATATCTATCTCGATAAATCAAAGATCAATTTAGTGAGGATACTGATTTTGCGAGCAAAATCGGTATTTATCTGTATGAAAATTGAGTTATCGGTATTTTTGAGGAGAGCTTATCTGTTTTCCTAAATCGAACATATTTGTGTACCAAAAAACGGTATAGTTGGCAGTCGATTTTGATGGTTGTTCCGGATTGAGTCAACATTTTGTTCGGCTCAGGATTTTTAAAATAAACCAATAAACAATTATTCGAAACTTATTTCTTTCTTGATTTGAAGCGTAATTTTGCATGAGTGTTTTTTCAGGTTTTCCACCTGACTCGTTCAATTCATGTGGCACCCATTTTCCACCCCTTTGAACTTTTCTCATAACTTTGAAACGATCAAAAATTGTTTGTTGTGAAACATTAATCATTACTGCCATTCGCTTTTGCCTAGAAGTTTCATCTTCATCCAATATTGCTTGCAATTCTGAATCTTCAAACTTTTTTGTTGCTCTTCTATGGTCTTTATTTCTTACTTCAAACTCATTATCTCCTAACCAATGGAACCATCATTTGAGGGGTTAACCTATTTTTGTGCATTGGGCTCATAACCATTTTCACATACTTCATGTTTCGTCTTCGACGCGTCAGTACATAACAGTTTATGTTGGAACCATTTTATTCTTCAATATAATCTACATCTAGAGCGATACACTTGAACCATCGGTCCTCGAATATTTAGATGCTCTTTGAAAAAAAAAAACAAGATTTGTCAAGGTTTTCAAAATAGGCTTTCGTTTCAGCAATGACCTCAGCATTCGATGAAAATTTCATTCCATGGAGAAACCTTTTCAGGTTTGGAAATAGATACAGGGTCCGGCACTCGAAGTGTAACCAACTTCAGACCTTCGAGCCTGGCGTCAAGGTAAATGCGACATATTATCGGGAAAGTATTCTGGAGGTTGCTTTGAAGCCGTGGGCAGACAAACATTTCGGTGGCAGACCATGGACGTTTCAGCAGGACTCGGCACCGTCTCACAAAGCTCGAGTGAACCAAGAATGGCTGAAAAACAACGTTCCGAACTTCATCACGTCCACACAATGGCTCTCGAATTCACCAGATGCGAATCCAATGGATTATTCTCTTTGGGCCATTTTGGAGAGCAAAGTCCGAACTAAAAGATACAACAGTCTCGAAGCGCTGAAAAAAGTTATTGTCCGCGAGTGGGCCAAAATACCTGCAAGTCACATTCGGGCAGCTTGCGATTCGTTTTTTGACCGTCTCAAGGCCATAGTCAAGGCAAAAGGTGGTCATATCGAGCAAAAGTGAATTGATTCTGAATTTTGAATTATTTTTACACATTTTGTACTTTGAATTAAGTAAAAGTAATTTTCCAAACTGAATTTAAGGCCTTTTTAATTGGTTACACTTCGAGTGCCGGACCCTGTAATAATCGCTGAGGGCCAGGTCTAGAGAATACGGGGGATAGGGGACCAATCCGTACCGCAAATCATTCAATTTCACCAACAATATTTTAAAAGGACACGAAATTCGCCTTTTTTCATAGCTTAATGAAAACTAGAACTCGTCTGACACGAAACACTTGAAAGGCTTGTTCTCAACAAAAAAATATACACGGTTCGAAACTATTCATGTCTTTTCTGGGGGAGGTCTTACAATTTTCATTCCCTGTAGTATACTAAATATGTTTGGCAGATGTCATACCAGCCAAAACAAAACCTAAACATTAAGGCTCGTTCACACCAAATGTTCATTATTGACACATTTGTGTCTTAACGCTCTCTTCATACCAGTATACCTGGTATATATAGCCTATTTTTTGAATATTGCAAAACGACCGTAAATGAAATGTAGTATTGCATTCGAGTCTAACGGTTTCTTAATACCCGACGTTTCGACTAGTAATTTTGTGCTTCACGAAGGGAAATGTCTTAATATATCTGAAAATCATAACCCCTACAAAGATTATCTTTGAAAATGTCTTCTGGTTGTGTATTTGGGTAAAATAGAAGTATGTGACGGCCAAATGTTTTTATTTAAATAATAGTATCAGTTAAAGTTCTAACGGTTATGCAAATAACCGATCGAGATGGCGGCCTTTCGCATATAAACCTGTAACCTGGTTTACTTTTTTTTGTCCTGGTCAGGCTTCCCAAATGTACCGCCGCGCGACATTATTATTGAGGATGTCATGCTACTCTTTCCATGACAGCCTTGTGATAGGTTTCATCACGACAGCCCTTAGACAAATAGTTCTGTACAGCCAACGTTGCCGTCATTCACTTCGTTCGACAGTTCATTCCATCGTAAGACATTTTGTCATGGTCCACGACAGCCGAAGAAGCATGAAGTTCTCGCTGTTGCGACAGTAAGCTTCGGGTATCAGTCACTGCGTTGTTTCTGTCGAGAGCAAAATATTTACTCTCCCTTGACCAGGTCTGCGACAGTAACCGGTGCGGTTCAAATTTGTTGCTCTTGGTTTGCTATGAAGATTCGAGGCAAGCATGTGGGTTTTAGTTTTGCCTTTGGTGATTGCTTTGCGCAGCGGTTGATCATTGCGCATAGCAATCACCGTTGGTAGGGCATTGATAACAATATAATTGATAATTAATAATATACGAAACTCCTAATACGAAACGGATTGAAGAACGGACTTTGGTTTTAATGAAAGTTAATTTTTATATTTTGGTCGATCTTCTATGAATTGATAGATCGATTAATTAAAGAGCAATGTTTTTTAATAGCTGAGTCAGTTCGGCGTGCTCCTTTCAGGCAGTTTGCGGTCGGTTTGTGGGCTGTAACATTCATAGTGTATGCGCGTACTGATGTGCGTGGAGCATTATTTTCATCCTCTTTATCTCTTCCTTCAGGATAGTAAAGGCGCAATCGTTCCTTATATAAGAGTGTAAAAGCCAATTGAATCAGATTTTAGATTTATATGTTAACGGTAAATAAATGTTCGTAGCGAAAGATATGTTCAAATCAAAGATTCCGTATTCGATACTCGTTAGCGTTAGCTTTGCAGTCGACTTGTAAGTCTACGGGATTTTTGCATGGCCAGTGCTGCAATACTACGGACACTAAGAATTCTTTCAAGTCAGGAATGAAACATACAAAACCTGGCTCGTTAAGTTCGTTATACGTTGAACCACCAATCGAATAAAAACCTTGAGTGAAAAATTTGGAGTCGGAATTTGCAAGGCAAAAATCATCCAGAAACATCTTATTTTCAGGTACCGTACAACAAAGCTTTGAATGCAAAAACTGAATGAAAAATTCCGGTTCTTCAAAAAAATATGTTTCCAAGCGTGGAATGCAGCATGGTTGCCCGTAACAGATTCGAATGTTTATTTTGTTTTATTTAGAAAAAAAGTTTTAATTCCCCAAGTTATGTAATAATGTCTTTCTTGAGTAATGTGGTCTCAAGCTTTCCATACATATCAAGTTCTCTTCTATATATGAATAGTATGGTGTTTCTATTACCCTGGAATATATTCCAAAAAAAAATCGGATATAGTACGGTTACTTATATGATATAGGGTTGTGCTGATAATCTGCTGAATCATTTTCTTCCTGTTATGCATAGAATTATCTTATTTCCAGAAACAGCATATTAACTATTACATTATTTTGGTCATAGCTACCAGAAGTTCGCGACTTTTACACACGTTGAAACTGTCACTTTACATTGTAAAATTTAAAACTCGGTTAAAGCGTATCTTTCATCAAGTAGAAGCTTGTGTCAGTATATTTTGAATTCTTTAACTTAATGTCGTTGTTTACCACAAAACTTGCTATAAAAGTAACTGAGGCCCAAATTTATATCTACAGTTAAAAGGACAATTTCATGTAAACTTCTAGAAGTATCTCAATCATTTCCTTTATGTGCTTTTACGCTCAATCCAATTTTGGAAATGTAGATGTTGCAATCACGAGCCGCACGCAGAAGAAGATGCGGTGCATTGAAATTTCAAACAGCACATCCAGTTTATATGCGCTCGCTACAATTCTCGTACACATTTTTCGTTTTCTGTTTGAGTCGACTCTCACGCCCTCACGGAAAAGGAAAGTTATTCGTGAATAGCAAAGCGAACTATTGAATTTAATTCGGATCCGACTTCCGCAGTTAAAAGTCTAATAATGTCGAAAATTTTCTAAAATCTAATTGCCTTAGTAGCTTGTGTCTGCATTTAAAAAAATCAAACGTTTGGAACTATAAATATTGTAACTAAATAGTCAAACTTTCTGAGAGCCGAGTTCTTTGCACATATTTAACAGTTTTCTTTCTAAAAAGAAATTATGTTCTGAAAAATGTAGGTGTAAATCCCCGGTGAACAATTAAGTTTGAAACCGGGAATAAATAAAAGATATAATGAAAATAATAATAATAATAATAATAATAATAATAATAATAATAATAATAATAATAATGATAATAATAATAATAATATTGTAGCAGTCATTTCCGACCCTAAGAAACTCATTGTTTTAGTTATCCTAGGAGAAACAGAATTTAAGAGCTGTATATGACACGAATTTGTCTTTCATTTATTTAAAATTCAAAAATTAAATTTTTAAATTCCCAGTTTTGGTACTGATCATCCCTTAATTTCGAAACAAGAAGTCGAATATGGATGAAACTAAATGGAAGGCTTTTAATTAAATGATTTGCGATGATTAAATGATTTGCGATGAAAATTTCTTCTTAACTTTTCTTCACATAAACAACCATCTGTTGAACTACTTTTTATCTGAGAGCTCCCCCAATCAACTTCATGGTTGCGGACCCTGTATTTGTGTAGATGGTACTAAAAGATCTACCACCTCAACGAAAAAGAGCTCAATTACAAGGTCCGGGGAGTACTTAGAAACTTGCAATGAGAGCAAAGGGAAAGTCAATTTAAGCCGCAATGAAGCTATATTAATAGGCACTGAATTCCATAAAAAAACTTATAAACTTATTTTTCTAGTTTTGTGATATTTATGAAAACAAAAGAGGTTTATTGAAGATCTGTTCTCAAAGGTAGTAACAAATTAAGAACTCAACGTTTTTTATATTCTCATTCCTTCAACTGCTGGCAAAACCTATGTGAATGTTAAATGAACAACTAAATTTAAGCTATTTTAAATAAATTTAAGCTATTAGTTGATTGATTCCTATGTGGAAAAGAACAATTGAGAATACTAAATTTGTAACAAAGTTTGGGGTAAACCAAAAAATTTGATGCTTTTGGGAAAAATAATGGTTTCATTATATTTTTCTTTTTAAAACACTTTTAGCGAAAATCTGAAAGCACATGTTCACATATAAACATAAAAGTTGCCCATTCAATTTTATGGTCGAAAACTATTCAAAGTGCACCAAACATCTTATTTGGGTTCAGAGTATCATATTCTATAGTTTCAACGAAATCGGTGAGGCACGGGTACCAAAGTGTGCCGACTATTGGTGGAGTAACGTTAAATACACTACATAATTAATTAGTTGTGAAAAGTAGCTACGATTCGATCCAAAAATCAAACGTCATTATTCAGAATAAGGGTGCATAAGACATTTTCGGAGTATTGTTAATGAATGGAAGTGTATCTGTTTCTTTAGGAATAAGAAGGAAGCAGTAAGGATCAATACTTTAGAAATTCATATATACATATGAGCCGTTACACAAAACTCAGTGTTTATCTTTTAATATTCGTTAGTTATTAAAATTCATTGCCTTCGCCGACAGTATATATAAATCTAAAACAATTTCTTTATTTCACAATGGTATTGTAATGAAACGTTACTAAAGTTTCCTGCAAAGGTAATCCCAACAACGCAATCGTATGTACTAGTACCATTTCATTGAGGCAGCCGAAATAGTGCGAGCGCACTATGACCCACGGCTCGTCTCCAGAAACAGCCGGTTCATTGCTTCAAGAGACATTGATGAGACAGCCGGCTTGCGACAGCCCTTCGTAACAGTAATGCCCTTAAAATCAAAGGATGTCTTCGATTTTCAAAGGCTGTCTCCGTAACATTTTATGCGAATGAGCGAACAGAAAGAAACAGGATACAAACAGCCCGTTCGGTTTGACTACTCTCCGGATAGAATACTCTCATCAATCTGGCGAGTACAAACTGTCTCAGTGACAGCATTCATTTAGGCATGCGAGCGCTGTTGCCATTACAGTTCGGCGTATGCTTCACACATATTGTAGACTGGGCTTTCGACTTTGCGCTCCGACAGTTCATGCTATCTCGTGGCGGATGTCATTGAAAAGCAGTACTGCTGGGAAGCCTGGTCCTGGTAGAGCCCATATTTTTTCATCACAACAACGTTCGATCATGTCGATTAAAAACTATTTGGATAACAGCGCATGAGACATTCTGTCTCATCCCCTTTACATACGAGACTTGGAAATTGACTCGTTTCGATCTTAAATCCAAGAATCGAGAGTTTGTTTTTGGTACGGAATTCAATTATGCTTTACACTTTCCATTAGTGAACAGGATAATCAGTTAGTCTTTTAGAATTTCTCTCAAAAACCGTGTCAAATTGTGAACTGGCTTCCCTGTGAGTTTGTTTCTCGATAATGTGTGCTCGCGAACAAAATCTGCCTATTGTTTCCCAAACACACACGTCCGACTGGAACCCAGTCTAAGAAATTTTCTCCATCTGAGAAATTTGTTTTCGACTTATTGCGATCTCCACGCTTCTGATATCAGCACAAACCCTGTTTTCATACGGGTTGAGCTAAGCAGAAGTTGTGAGCAGCTTCAGATTCTTGTAAATGTTGACTGAGACTGACATGAATTCTCTTTCCGGCAAGTTGCTAGATAATTTCGATCGTTTTGCATGAGTGCCTTGAAAGACAGTCTCAAAGGGTTCACGCGAACCTAAATTCAGAAAGTGTAATGGATTCGATATTAAGACATTGTATTGTATTATTCGGAGAAATGACTCTTTTGACGAAATAACCCTTTCGACGAAATGACCCTGACACGATACGTTTCCCTGAAAGTGTAAATCCGAAATCCGACAATCGGTTTAATTTTTTTGTTTACCATGTTTATCGAATACACCCTTTATACAAGCAGAAGATGAAGCTTACTAACCATGGGTGGGGGATGGAGGGTGGTTGATGATGGGCTTCAAGGCTATCGCGGTAAGACTGATGGAACTCAAGTGGCAATTACTCATCAGTGGCTCTCGTCGCGCACAGTGCACAGAAGAAGATGATCCTGACGACCACCGTCAGACTAGAACCAGAACGCATCCAAGCATCCTTCCAACGATGGTGGTCGGGAAGGTGGAGGTGGAGAGTCTTTCGCTAGACGACGACGACGACGTGACATCTGATGTTGAATATACCGAACAGAGCTTATTAATGAGAAAATATTAGTTTTACGATCGCATCAGCCATTAGCAGCGCGGCATAAATAGACCGGCGATTGACGATGTCGATGATGATGAGGATGACGACGAGGAATTTAACGCCACACAAAACACGCCGTAGTCGGATTAGCAATCGCATCCACTGGTCGGCGTCCAACATCCAACATCCAACACGATAATTGGATTCACTGCCGGTACTGCCTCTCACTCTTCACTCTTTATTAGTGAGGTGATAAAACAGTTGAACTAATTGAAATGAGGTTAATGAGGTTTAGTATCGGAAGAAAAAAAAACTCCACCCCTGTTCCGACTGTGTGTGTTTTTTTTTCTCCACTATTCGATTGTTGGTATTAGATCGGATTCTGCCATCCGCCGGTATCCCCGTCCCTAATCACTTTCAACTGGTTTCTATGTGCCGGACGGGCGGTCGGTCGGTCGGTGATGTAATTACAAAACAATGGATTTGTTTGTTGGTGGTTCGCCAATTCCACCCGATCCGATGTATCGAGCAAAAGGTACGTCCTCTTGCATTCCAACGAAGTGGAAACGAGTGTTTTGCTGCAATAACAACAACAACAATAATAACGAAAAAAGCATCGATCAGAATCCGAGTAGCAAGCATAAAAGCAACAGGATGGAACAAACTGTTTGAATATAATGGAATTCAGCAGAACGGCGAGCAACGAACAAAGTTGCTGATTTGCAGGATCCATGTATGAAATAATATTCGATGATATGGGAATTGTATTGAAACTGTGAGTCGTGATTTTCACCGTGTGATGCAAAGGGTACTCGGGCACCAGCTGTTTACGTGCTACACGTGGAGACATCAATCACCGCTCTGAGTTGTATGTTTCAGATGAAATGAATTGTGCATTTTGCCGTAAATAGTGATGGTAATATTTTTCAATTGTTATTGGTCTATACGGAAACGTTTCTGAACTTTCAACTTTAGTTACGGTTGGCTAACTGTTATTGAAATTCGCGAATTTCAGATTTGATGCATTTCAGATTACCCTCCAGATAGTGGAACTGTGGATGGATTTATATAATCTAACTAGAAACCGATTCGGAAACAATTAACTTAAACCTGTATTGTGACGTCGTTTGTGGTATTTTAACTGTACAACATTGAACTATCGGTTCGAATTGAGCTATGTTTTCACGAGCCAATCACAGCATGCCATAATGATATCATCCATTTGATTGCTCCAACACGGCCGACGGTTTTGACCGTTGCTTCACACCAGACATTTCATTCCGTAGCAGTTCTGTTTCGGTCGGTTCTGCACAAAGCAGAATCTATAAATATAGGCTCAGTCACATGTTTTTGCTTAGTCAATGCCTGGCTTCGTACAGAGCGGATGGGTCCAATTTTCACTTTGTTATCCGCTCTATGAATAGTTAACAGCTCGGTTCGGTAATACCGTAGAGAAGGTTGCTTGTGCAAATCAGCAATCAGGAACTTCTGCACACTTTCTACGGATCTGCGGATGAATGTCTAGAAATCTACGGATTTTGCATCCTCCAACGGAAAATAGCTAAATCGCCCGTTTTTCTCTCCTGAAAGCGGCCAATATATTATATATTAACATTCACTTTGAGGAAAGATTCTGGATGATTGGATGCTCACTTAAAGCCATTCATAACAGTAATCCGAACAGAAATGTTTTATTTTCCGTTCGGTGCTAAAATCTTCAAAATACTTCAAAAATTGATCAATATCTCTATGCTGACTTGAACCGCGAAGACGGAAATCTGTAAACTGAATTTCTTTTTGTCGTGTATTCGACTTATTATACTGTGGGGTACCTTTTCAAAATTGTTTGTTAGTAAAACGGACATGTACCATGGTTATAGAACATGAGCATCACTAATTGACTAATATGAGGTAAACTCAACTGTGCATGTTGTTTAAGATGGTCAATTAAAGACTGTCCCAGGAAGTATAGACGCAACCAAAACCCGCTGCCATTTCGCAATGGTTCCGAATCTGTCAATTTTTATGGCTGCGTCCTGCTGTTTACACTCTTCTCTAACCACTTGTGCAGTTGTTTATTCGTATTCATTAGTTTGTTTCGAAATGCGTGGACTTTCAGCAGAACAACGTCGAAAAATTGTGTACAAATAGTGCACAGAACGCGGACTGTCACTGAGAAAGATAGCAAAAATGGAAGGAGTAAGTGAAATAGCCGTGCGAAATGCAATAAGGAAGTTCGGTGAGGATAACACCTTGGAGGATAAACCGAAAACGGGTCGAAAAAAAGGTCCTGCTAATCCTCAGTGGGATAAACGTATACTGAAGGCGTTCGAGCAAAAGCAGGATGTTTCAGTTCGGGATGTGGCCAAAAAAGTGGGCACTTCGAAGTCATGTTCTTCGTGCTAAAGAACGTTTGAATCTTCGAACCTATAAGAAGTAGAAACACCCAAAACGAAGTCCAAAACAAGAAGCATCGATCAGGCCGATTCTTGCGGGAAATTTGAACTGCATAATCATGGACGACGAAACCTACGTGAAACTCGATTACTAATCCTTGTCGGGACCACAATATTATACGGTGCGAGAAGGGCAAGTGTTAAACCAGTGTCGATTGAAGTCGAAAAATTTGGTAAGAAAGCTGGTCTGGCAAGCAATTTGTAGCTGCGGTAAGATTTCGAAACTTCATCACCACTGCGCCAATGAACAGCGAAGGAATGTTTACAAAAACGACTTCTACCCATGATTCGAAGCCACAAGGATCCTGTTGTCTTCTGGCCAGATCTTGCTTCTTGCCACTACTCGAAATCAACGGTTGAATGGTATACTACCAAAAATGTCACTTTTGTCCCAAAAGACATGAATCCACCAAATTGCCCACAACTTCGACCAATTGAGGAATTTTGGGCATCTTAGGAAACATGTCTCGGCAGCCGAAACCATTCAACAGTTCGAAAAAGATTAGGAAAAAGTGTCAAAACTTGTCGCCAAGAAGTCTGTACGGAATTTAATGAGAAACGTTCGCAAGAAGGTGCGCCAGCTAGTCTACAATGGCTAAGTAGCAAATGTTGAGAATAATATTCAGTTGTAGTCTAGTATTATCAGTATATCGAATATCTAACACTATGAATTATTTACAGCGAAATCAAAGTGCGTCCATACTTCCTGGGACAGTCTTTAAGTCATTAAATTTATAACCAAAAAGCGTTTATAATTGAGTTCCTCGCCTTCTGCGAAATTATTCATGTTTCGTTACATATCATAACTTTTGGTAAGATGACAATACTGTACCTAGCTGACCTGCAAAACTAAAGAAATTTTTATGCTAAATATCTGAGAAATGTCCAGATCTGGTGGAATCTCGGAAAAAATTTTTTTTTGGAAAATTTTAACGTTGGAAAAAAATTTGAGATATCGGAAATCGAAATTTTTTTGAAAAATTTGAGATATCGGATATTGAAATTGAAAATAACACATGTAATGCACACTGCATGTAACATACAAACTATTAATAATGCTTCGTAACGTCTATAACGCCCACTAAAAATTACCACATTCGTAACGCTTCGTAACGCCTAAAACCTACCAAAGGTAACGCATGGAACGATTGTAACTTACAAACGAGTAACACTTGTAACGCTTCGTAACGTCATAACTCACAAAAAGTAACGCATGTAACGCTTCGTAACGTCTGTGACTTTAAAAAAGTAACACTTCGTAACGCCTATAACTTACAAAAAAGTAACGCATATAACGCTTCTTCCTAACGTCATAACTCTCAAAAAAGTAACGCATGTAACGCTTCGTAACGTCTGTGACTTTAAAAAAGTAACACTTCGTAACGCCTATAACTTACAAAAAAGTAACGCATATAACGCTTCTTCCTAACGTCATAACTCTCAAAAAAGTAACGCATGTAACGCTTCGTAACGTCTGTGACTTTAAAAAAGTAACGTTTCGTAACGCCCATAACTTACAAAAAAGTAACGCAGGTAACGCTTCGTAACGCCTATAATTCACAAAAAAGTAACGCTTCGTAACGCCAATAACTTACAAAAATGCTTCGTACCGTCTATAATTTACAAAAATGTTTCATTTTTTTATGCCGAATATCTGAGAAATGCATGAAACGTCGAGATCTGGTGTAATCTGAACAATTTTTTTTATGGAAAAAATCAAAAACTTTCAGCGTGACAGAAAGTTGACTTCAAAAAATCCGCGTAAAAGAAACATCAGACATAATTTTCCGTTGAATGTGATGTAAATTTCCCACAAATTTATTCACAAATTATTATTGAGTTGATTTCCAACCCATTTTCTATGCAGCGTAAATTGTAGAATAGATAAAACGCATGCTTTTCTGTCCAACAACTGTATTTTCCGTCATAACAGAAATTTTTCTTAGTTCCAAAGTCGAATTTTTTCAAAATTTGTTTTTTTGAGATTATACCAAATCTGGACGTTTCATGGGTTTCTAAGGCTTGAAAAAAATTTTCTTTAGTTTCTAGGTTTTTTTCCGAAGTTATGCGTTTTTTTGCGCGATATTTTGAGTATGTGTGTGTGTATGTGTGTGTGTGTGTGTGTGTGTGTGTGTGTGTGTGTGTGTGTGTG
Source organism: Malaya genurostris (assembly GCF_030247185.1). Taxonomy (NCBI): domain Eukaryota; kingdom Metazoa; phylum Arthropoda; class Insecta; order Diptera; family Culicidae; genus Malaya; species Malaya genurostris. The sequence continues at coordinate 152,467,998 of NC_080570.1, forward strand.
TGTGTGTGTGTGTGTGTGTGTGTGTGTGTGTGTGTGTGTGTGTGTGTGTGTGTGTGTGTGACAAATAATGTCATTCGATTTTCTCAGAGACGGCTGAACCGATTTTCACAAACTCAGATACAAATGAAAGGTCTTATGGTCCCATAGATCGTTTGAAGTATTGAAGTTTATTCCGATCCGACTCCCGCTTCCGGTTCCGGAATTACAGGGTGATATGCACCAACAAAAATCTCACTTTTCTCAGAGATGGCGTGACCGATTTTCACGAACGGTAGAACCGATTTCCACAAATCACGATTCAAATTAAAGCTCTCAATGTCTTCAAAGATACTGTGCAATTTCATCCAGATCCGACTTCCGGTTCCGAAATTATGGGGCATTGAGTATCAAAACTTTCAAACTGTCATACAAAATGATGCAAAATCGGCACGCATCTGTACGTGCTGGTACGGAAGAAGATAAAATGCACCCGCCTATCACATAGCGTGCTTTGTTCAATTTTGCATAGCGTTCAAGGTTGCCACATTTAAATTTACACCCAAACCTCCATTTACAAACCTCATGTATGTATGTATGCTTACGCACTAATCCGCCTGCATACATGTACATATTTATACATTTATATGCATTAAGAAATACAAATATTTGCACACATGCGTATCTAGATTAATACATATATACATATATAAGGTACATAAATGGAGGTTTGGGTGTATATTAACTTGACATAACTATTTTCAAATTGAAAAGGTGATGGTAGTTCATACCAAAGAATGTTTTTGATTTTATTCAAGTTAAAAAAAAATTGACAGAATTTTCTAGTGAACTTTTTGAAAACATAAATAATATAAGAAGGCATCATTACACCACTAGGTGGATTAAAAAAGGTTTTTGTGAAGCGATTGATTATTTCGGAGATGGCTGAACCAATTTAATTAAGTTACTCCAGGGCTGTGTGAATCAAGTTCGACGATCAATTGGCCGTCACTTGTGGTTTCCGGGATAGTGGTATAAGTGACGTAACCGGCAAGGCTACGTTTAAAAATCAAATGGCTGGCACTTCTGGTTCCGGAGATATAACGATATAACTCGTTTGAAAGCTTACCTTGAGATGAGAATTATATTCGAAGATCAAATGACTTTCACCGATGTCATGGTATAAGTGGCGTAAGCGACAAAACCGAAATATTTCTCTTCGCTTTCCGTTTTCTCAGAGATGACAGGACCGATTTCAACGATCCTAGGCTAGGCTCGTTGGAAAGCTACTATGGGAATCAAATTGCAGATACTTCCGATTCCGAAGGTATAATGGTATAAGTGACGTATCCGACAAATCATGGTTTTTTTCTCTATACACACATTTTTTTTTCAGAAAGTGGCTAATTATCAAGTACAAAGGTACTATTACTGGCGCTTTTGGTTTCAGAAATGCTACCGAAATGACAGTTTTATGAAAAAATATGCCATAATGAAACTACTTGAATGACAAGACACCGTTAGTTGGATGAAGAAGAGGTTTTCTTATGTGAAATGTCAGAGTCGAGGTTTTTTTTTAGAGTAATCACCATATTTCGACGAGTTTGATTCTGTTTATTTTTATGCATATTTCTCCAGTTTTGCGAAATTTCGAAATTATTCGTTTTTTTCCGTATGATTTCTTACATTAAAAAGATTTAAGTGTCTCCAAGAATTATTGTAGTTTCGAGTTGGAACTTAGAACATTCGAATAACTCCGACACCATATACTCACGAAACCAAACGCATTGAAAAACACGAACCAATATTCATCTGGTGAGACCCGGCCAAGTACATTTCTATCAGTCCTTTAAAGACTGGATTTTTTTTTTTTTTAATAACTATTTATTGGAATATGAGTTAAAATTAAATTATTAAGATTTAAATTGGGTGTTCAGCCACAAGTGGTGACTTTTCAGCCCTGTTATATATATATTTGATTTGGTTGTTACCATGAGGACATCATTTGCTTCCGCAATTCTGAGATTTTTGTGTAGGGAAAATTCTAAACCTACTTGTATTGTGTAATGGGGAAAAGGAACTTATATACTAACTTACTAACTAATACAGAGAGCGAATCGATTCAATTGAAGATTGCATCGATTTTTGTCGGACAAGACTGGATTTAAATTGTTGTAATGAACGGCTTCTCTCTGTAAAAAAAGTTAGACAGACGATTTGTTTTTAAATTTGCCCGACGCTTGTTTAAGGCATTTTTCAGGACTAATTTCATCTTGATAAAGGCCATCAAACGGTCGAAACGTCGCTCAAATTTAAAATCAAATCGTCGGTACAACTTTTTTGACTGAGAAAAGCCTACATTTCTATTAGAAAAAACCTACCATTTCGAGGATGGCCGTAGTTCAAATGGGCGAAATAGCCCACGAATAAAATGGGGCAGCATGAAATTGTTAGTTTCGATAGTTTAAGCTGTGGAACTGTGCACGGGGTGTGAACCAGCAAATCTTGCTCAGTTGCAGTTACATGTTCCGGTGAAGATTCAAAGTGTAAGTAAAATCCATCCTTCCGTTTACTCGTGCAAATCCCACCCTCGTTCCACAGCAAACAACCATTCTCCGACTGCCCACGTAAACCAATCTTAGCCCCCGCTCGGCTGGCTACTTTCCAAAGAGGCAGCAAAGATTTCCCTTCTAGACTCCCCCAAAAAGGCAGCAACAGTTTCCGACCTACCAACCAACGTAGTCCGAAGCCGGGCATTAATCAGTTTCCTAAACGTGACTTTACTTCGCATTGCACTTGCTGTTTTTCTTTCTCGTTTCCCACCTACCTCTCTCTCTCTCACTCTAGTGACTGAGCACTATCAGTCTTAGTCTTCTGCTGGTGCGGTTGAAGTTTTTTCTTCCGGAACAGTTGGATTACTGTTACGACTAATAGCGGTAATTGAAGAAGTGAGACAGATTCGAGTTTGAGCCCGGTTTCCGTCGAAAACTCGGCGTACGTGCGGTACACCGTTGGAAAGTGCTTTTCCAGCGAAAAACTTTTCCCACAAACTCCCGGTTTACAATTCCGATCCGGTCCCGGTTCTGTTCGAAGGTTCGAATTCCTTTACTAAACGCAAACGTGTCGGTTGTTTGAGCATGGAAAAAAAACTAATTCAATCAAAGTTGATGGAAGTATTTTTTTTTTGTGTGTGGACTCATTCAGCCTTGCGTTATTTTCAGACTGTCTAGGGACGATGAAACCAGAACCGGCAAACCTCGATTTTAACGCCACTTCAACCGAACAGCGCAAAATGCCATTATGTTTTCTATTCATAGATTTTCCAGAATCCTTTCAGTCGTAACATAATCAACCGACCGACCGACCGACCAACCGTGCTTTGATGTCGTTTCCGCCGTCGCGTCGATTTTCCCAATCCTTTCGCTCTCGAACCGGCATCGGAATTCGGTTGACGCTTGGTTTCGCCGAATCTCCGCCCGAATCATCTAATTGACATTATAGCGATCCCATTTGCATAAGTGCTCGTACGGTACTCGGTTTGTGTTCGTGTGAGTGCGTGTGTGTGTATGCTGTAAGTGTAATAATGTTCCATCAACCTCAACGACTCATTCCTGTCGAAAATGGCTAGCTAATAGCGAAGCATCCTTTCGGGTTTAGGTTCCCGGAGCGACGGCATAACCGTGAATCTGATTAACCCTTTATTGACGGATAGAATCATGAGTAGCTCGTTCGGTATTGCCATTGAACTATGGATTCTACACCCAGAACAAAGTGATGAAACCAAAAACATGTTATTTGTAAAGAAATTTCATGAATACTAATGCCAAAACAGGAAAATAGTAGATATGTAGTATTCAGAAATGTCCCGTCGACGAGCAAGACGAACGGTATTTTTCAAAATCTATTTTGCCAGCACCCAAACTATACCGAAAAAAAACATTATCATGCACACAATCTACTAGGTGTTCAAAGAAATAGGTAACATATCTTAGAATCATTCAAAGACAACTTTGAGGTGATTGTATATCGACAAACTTGGTTAAAGAAATTTCTCTATCTGACAAGGATGATACGATCACAACTTGTTAAAACAAGAATGTTTTTTAATCGGTTTAAAAACCTGTTGAACAAGCAAATGAATGTAAAGGCTTGCTGGAAATTTGAACTGCATAATCATGGACGACGAAACCTACGTGAAACTCGATTACAAATCCAATGTCGGGACCACAATATTATACGGTGCGAGAAGGGCAAGTGTGGAACCAGTCCGAGACATCGATAGAAGTCGAAAGATTTGGTAAGAAAGCTATGGTCTGGCAAGCAATTTGTAGCTGCGGTAAGATTTTGAAACCCTTCATCACCATTGCTTCAATGAACAGCGAAATATACATCAAGGAATGTTTACAAAAACGACTTCTACCCATGATTCGAAGCCACGAAGATCCTGTTGTCATCTGGCTAGATCTTGCTTCTTCCCACCATTCGAAATCAACGGTAGAATGGTATTTTACCAAAAATGTCACTTTCGTCCCAAAAGACATGAATCCACCAAATTGCCCACAACTTCGACCGATTGAAGAATTTTGGCCATTAACGAAGGCACATCTTAGGAAACATGTCTCGGCAGTCGAAACAGTTCCAAAATTCGAAAAAGATTGGAAAAAAGTGTCAAAATTTGTCGCCAAGAAGTCTGTACGGAATTTAATGAGGAACGTTCGCAAGAAGGTGCGCCAGCTAGTCTACAATGGCTAAGTAGCAAATGTTGAGAACAATATTCTGTTGTTGTAGTCTAATATTATCAGTATATCGAATAAAATTTGAATATCTAACACTTGTGAATTATTTACAGCGAAATCAAAGTGCGTCTATACATTCTGGGACATAGCCCTTTTCCCATTCCGTAATGGTAAGGTGCCAAATCCTACCAAAGCATACTGAAACTATAATGTCGTCCTTCATGACAATCCAGAAATTTCCCGGTTTCCAGTTTAATCCACAGGAACGGATGGCTTTCTTTGTGAACCTTCACTGTTCAACTACTCTGGCCGTTACCGTATAACACTGTACAAGAAGTTGTTTCTGCTAGGACGTGTGTTTCATCTTCCTGTACTACACCGTCAACCTTCGTGAGCATTTTCATTTACAATTTTCGTGATCGTGCTGAGGCGGACTTGGTTTTCTTATTGTCACGAGTTGGAGGCATCATCGGTTTTGTAACCCGACAGTCGTTTGATGCGCGGTTGAAAACGACACTCCCGACTGGCCTGTAACATCTTGGACGGAGAGCAATCACTCTTTCCAACATCCCTCCGATCCAGTATTTCTTGTTTCCAACAAGCGTTCTACGAACACTTTCATTACGTTCCTGGCAGTAAATTTTACTTCATTCAATATTTTCGCTAAATGGGTATGCGAGTAGTTCGGATTTTCGCGATGCACGAGCAAAATAATGTTAATTGTTTTTCCCTATGTGTTTTCAGTCTCATTATCCGAATCAGGGCAAGTTAAGAGCCGGAAGCACTGCTTCTATTCTGTATGATGCCCATCATTTGCTTCTAACGAATTACCTAAGTGTTTTTTTTTTTTTCATAAGATTCAGATTCAGATTTGAGGCTTCAAAGCAGTTTTGGTGATGCTTTTTCGTGAAAAATAGGCTATTGCGGGCTCGCTGCATCGTGTTTATTTGTGTGCTATCCGTCCTCACTGCTGCTCGTTTGGACCTATCTAAGATAAAAATTTTCGGTGGTATATGATTTGCAGATGAGGAATTGATTGAGAACAACCACAAAAAATACCAATTGTTGCCGAGTAGTTGAACAACCGCTCATATTTAGAAGATCGCGAGTGTCGAATACGAATACAACAGTACATTTTATCATACTTTAAAAACTAAACGATAATTTTATTTTGTATGATAGTTTTTGTTAAAATAGTTCAATGGACATTCATATAACAGTTCGGCTGGAAAGTTCGTATCGTTTAATAGAAACACATTTTTTTGCCAAAATTTGTTTTTATTATTCAACATAATTGCCATCAGAGGCGATACAGCGATTATAGCGATCTTCCAACTTTTCGATACCATTTCTGTAGTACGATTTGTCCTTTGCCTCAAAATAGGCCTCAGTTTCAGCGATTACCTCTTCATTGCTTCTAAATTTTTTACCAGCGAGCATTCTCTTGAGGTCTGAGAACAGGAAAAAGTCACTGGGGTCCACTCAGCTGACTGTCGATTGGACTCCGGAGTGAAGTGATGGAGCCATGTTTCGTCCATTGTTATATATCGACGAAAAAATCGGTTTTATTCCGATATAACAGCTCCAAACACTGCTCAGAATCATCAATTCGTTGTTGTTTTTGATCGATTGTGAGCTCACGCGGCACCCATTTTGCACAAAGCTTTCTCATATCCAAATATTCGTGAATAATATTTCCAACACGTTCCTTTGATATCTTTAGGGTGTCAGCTATCTCGATCAACTTCACTTTACGGTAATTGAAAATCATTTTGTGGATTTTTTTCACGTTTTCATCGGTAGCAGCCTCTTTTGGACGTCCACTGCGTTCATCGTCTTCGGTGCTCATATGACCAGTACGAAATTTTGCAAACCACTTATGAATTGTTGCTACGCCCGGTGCAGAGTCTGGATAACACTCATCAAGCCATTTTTTGGTGTCGGCGGCACTTTTTTTCATCAAAAAGTAGTGTTTCATCAACACACGAAATTCCCTTTTTTCCATTTTTTTTTTTCACAATAACAATGATAGCTTCACTCAAAATGCAATACACTGAAGTCTTTTTTATGCGAATTTACGTACCGCATAACTCTGAAAATTCGCATTAAAAAACCGCATAACTCTGAAACTTCGCATAAAAAAAACCGCATAACTCTGAAAATTCGCATAAAAAAAGTCGCGTAAAAAAACCGCATAAAAAAGACCGCATAAAAAAAGACCTCAGTGTATCTCTCAAACTAATAATCAGACAGCTGTCAAATTTATACACGTATCTTTTGAAGGTTGGTAGTAACTGAAAATGGTATGGATTTAATTCTAGTGGCGCCCTCTCATAGAAACGATACGAACTTTTCATCCGATCTGTTAAATACTATCGTACACAGTACAAAAAGTTTTCAACGAAACGGCTTCCGGGGAAATAACTCATTCACCTAAGAGACGATTTTTTTGCACGATGTTATCACTTATTACTGAAGTGGATTTAGCGAGCTACCAGTCCGTCATTTTTCATCACGACAACGCTCGGTCATATTGGGACAATTTAGTCAAAATCACTTTGAATAATAGTGAATAAACAATTCCCACGATACAAGACTGAGCAAAAGCTCTCTAATTATCCCACACAGTATGTAATATTCCATTGAATCAGTTGTAACAGAAAGGCGTCCATCAGAAATAACAGAATTTAACGTGAGATTTGAAAATTACTTGGCTAAAAAACTTTTTCGCCCATTTTCATGATTTCACTGATTCATTATTCTTTTTTTTACCTTCGGTCTGTTTCTCGTTAATCTAGTTGGAAAGTGTTAGTTCAAGGAATTTCCGAAATCGAAAATTATTTCGTGACACCAACAGAATTGCTTGAAACGTCGAGAATTAGTTTCACCTCGAAAACCGAGATTTTCTAAGTCGAAAAAAAATTTATTGTCAAATGTCTTAGCATTCTCTGAAACGTCGAGATCTAGTGTCACCTCTAATTTTTTTGTTGAAAATATTTGACACTGGGAATTTTTTTTGGAGATTCCTAAAATTGTTTCAATTTGAAAATCTTCTAAATCCTAAAAAGTCGGTTTTTTCAAAAAATATTTTTTCGAGCTGGCACTAAATTTCGACGTTTGGCATAACCCCTTATCCATATCCGATTTGGCTCAAATTTTGCACTTTTGAGCACTACCGCTGAACAAAACAAGAGATGACCCTAAAATATTGGCACCCTAGTTATCTAATTCGACACAGTGCATGTCGGTGCGAACGTTGTTACATTACTTTTACGTTTGAACTAGATATACACTGAGCTACAAGTTTTGTTAAATTGTATCGCTTTTTCCCGTTGAGGTTCATATCAATAAAATAAAATTGTGACTATTCTCCTAGAAGTTGCCCATATTTCTCAAGGTTTTCAAATGGTTTCGCTAATTTTTGAAGAGACACTAATCACAATAACGTCTGATATGGGTTTAATAACTGGATTGAACTAAAAACCGGGAACGCTACGACCACTTTTTTGTAAGTTATTGAAAGATGGCTTTTTGGTCAAATGTTGCTTTACAAAATATTTATTTTGCGTTTAAAAGCCGACGGTTCGAAGGAATACCGCTTCATCTTCAGGGTAAAAACCTACAATTAGTTGTCGTTTTGCCCTGAAGATGAAGGGATAATTCTTCGAAACGTTGGAGCCTAACACAAAATAAATATTTTGTAAAACAAGAACTTATCCAAAAAGCCATATTCCAGTACACTAAACAACGGGAACAATATTTGAGATGCGTTATTTTTAATAAATTTTTTTCGTTTAAATTTCCAGCCATCAAGAAAATAACATTAAGCTCTTTTACAGTGTATGTACTTTCCACTGTCTTTTTCCTACTTGTTCTTCTTTTTGGGTGTTTATTATTTTTTCAATGCTTTTTAAAAACGTTTTACCTTAAGGTCATTCACCTCTTCGGGAAAATCTTTCTGACCCTATGTGCGGGTATGGGAATCGAACCCAGGTGGGCTGCGTGAAATACACCGACTAACCCATCACGTTCTATACCCGTCCCCTTCTTCTTGGGTATTATTTTGTAGAAGTTCTCCAGTAATAATCATTCGAAGAAAGTTAATTTACAAAAAATATATTCACTCTTTTTTAAAATCAGGATTGAGTCAAATTCGTACAAGTTTCATCCAAATCAAAGTATTTGAAGTCTGATGTTTGGTGACCCATTTCTGAAGTTGCACTGTTATTGCTTTAATTAATAGATCCGATGTTTTAACTTCTAGTTAGAACAATTAATTTGAGTGTTGGTTTTCGATGTTTTCATTCCTTCAGTATTTACATTTAAAAAACATAGAGAATATATTGAACAAAGCTTGATTGTTAAAAACTTTACCATTTAAAATCTTACGTCAGTTTTCAAATAGCTTCAAGTTGAAAACAAAGACGGGGAGATTTGAATAGAATGTCTGCGCCATTAGGACAAACTCGCTACGCATTAAACAAATTGCTACAAAAGACGGGTGCTTAAAATTTGCTACATCATTTGTTAGCATTCTCCGAAAAGTTAGTCTCGACATAATTACAAATTGATCATTCTCTCCGATTATGACTGAAGTAACTTGGCCAACCACCCATGAGTGACACATTTTCCCTTCTTACAAGTGCAGAAAAACCACGAGACACCAACCATCCGAGCAGGCCGTCATCGTCGAAACGGCATCCTAGGAATGGGGTCTGCACTTGTACTTAATGTTCCATAACTGTCATCGCGACGTTTATTATTCATTAATTTTTGCCCTCCCCCTCCGATCCAGTCGTCATTCCTCATTGTCATGGTTACGCAGTGAATTTTTCGGTTCTCCCGAAGCCGAGTGCGCCGGATGCCGAAAATGATGACTAAACAATGAATTGTGCTAGCGAGCACCGAATGACGACGAGCAGAGCAGCACAAGCGAGCAAGTCAGGCAATGAAAGAAAGCATCTTTCTCCGTGGCATGCTTGGACGCGTGCTTTTTTTCTTCTTTTTTTTTTGTTTCCTACTCCTCCAATTTATCAGTTACTGCAAGCGTACGAGAAATGTTGGCCCATTAGTTTAATAGAATAGACAAGCGTCACGTGAAAAAAAAACACACAGACAAACACACGTACCGGGACAAACTATACCGGATAAATTGATTGTTTCGCTGCCTAAGTGAAGTGGCAGAAGAACACTACGAGATCCCGTCTTGCGACGTTGTTCGAAAAGCTAAGTAACATTTTTGGCATTCCCGTCACTGTAGATAGGGTTGCCAACTGCACGGGCCATTACCGGCCCTCAATAATATATACAAACAGTACAAACTAAAGCTAAACTATTATGCGATACTTAACGGAACACAGATCGGAAAACGTTTACCTCTAAGACTCGACTTTTTCATTCGATCGTTCGCCCGGTAAACACATGTGACGAAATAAAATCTTTAATATTGCTTTTGTATTTGTGTTTTGTAATCTTACGATCAAGCTGAAACTGCAACGATGTACTTTGATAACAGCCATTCAACTGTGAAAACTGTGCTTGCTGATCGGTAAAAAAAATGGAAGATATTCGGCGCTAAAAGGCAATATCACAGCGGAAATTGCTGCCCGAAACGTCCGAAATGTTGTTAAATATTATGAAAAATGCACAAAAAATGGCAGTTTTTGTGTGTCATATGATCGTTATTGTGTTCTGTGTGAATTGTCGATAAATGGCATTGTGCTACAGGAATGAGAAGGGCCTAACTAAAAAACCTGTTTTAATCCACCTAGTGATGCCTTTCTTATATCAATCATACTATCATATATAGTACTGTGTTATTCTTCACAATAATTTTCTTCGATTCGTAAAAGAATAACCGAAATCGGTTTGTTTGACCGTCTACTGATAAAAACTATCAATTGGAGAAGATTTGAGGTCGATTTAGAATACTTTTTACGTTTTTCGCCCTTTTCAGTGATAGTATAAAATTTTTTGACACACTTTACCCTATATTGCCGGATCCGAAAGTCAGATCCGGATGAAATTCGGGGCTTTCGTATGGGACCACAGGACCTTTCATTTGAACCTAAGTTTGTGAAAATCGGGCGCACCATCTATGAGAAAAGTCAAAACATATATTTTCATTTTTTGGCACATTTTACCCCATAACTCTGGAACCGGAAGTCGGATCCGAATAATATTCAAGAATTTTCTATGGGACCACAAGCCCTTTCATTTGAATCTTAGTTTGCGAAAATCGGTTGAGCCATCTCCGAGAAAAGTTAGTGCAAAAAAACGTCACATACACACAGACATTTTCCGTACTCGACGAACCGAGTCGAATGGTATATGACACTAGGCCCTCCGGGCCTCGGTTCAAAAGTCGGTTTTCACAGTGATTGCATAACCTTTCTATATGAGAAAGGCAAAAGGTCGATTTTTTACCGTGAAATTTTTTATTCTTTAGTATAACCTCCATCTAGAGCAATACACTTGACCCAACATTTTTATGCCCTTCAACAAAAAAAGTTTTGCTAAGGCCTTCAAAACAGGCTTCCGTTTCTGCAATGTGCTCAGCATTCTACGAAAATTTCTTTCCCAGGAAAAACCTATTCAGGTTTTGAAATATAGAATAGTCTGGACCATACGGGGGATGGTAAATCATCGTAACCATTCGTACCGCAAATCATTCAATTTCACCGTTGCCGACCGACCGACCGTTGAAACTCGTCTTTTTTTCATAACTTGATAGAAACTAGAGCTCGTCTGACACTATTAGCTGTTATTCAAGCAACAAGTGTCAAGAAATTTGGTATTGGGCCATCTTGAGACTTGTTCTAACCAAAAATATACACGGTTCGAAACTATTATACGTCTTTTCTGTGAGAGGCCCGGGACTTTTTTTTTCCATGTAGTATATCCTAAATAAATCTCGTACATTTTCAACAACTGGTCTAATTACGTAAGTAATTCATAGAATAATTCTTACTAGGTTTCGATTGTGAGCTTTTATGCTTCTATTAAATGTTAACATTAAAGCGTTAAAGATAAACACGCTATCGAGGAGCATAAATTTTTTGCCTTTCTCTCTAGAAAGGTAATAACACTACTGGAAAAACTGACTTTCGAGGCCCGGAGACCCCTAGTGTTGTATACCATTCAACTCAGCTCGACCAGATCCGAAAATGTCTGGCTGTGAGTGTGCACCTTTCAAACATTTTCTTGCCGTTCAATTTTCTCGGATATGACTGAACCGATTTTAAATCAAGTATGACTGGGTTGATTTTGAATCACGTTCGAAAATGAAATGGCTGTCACTTCCGAATCCGGATATATAATGGTATAAGTGACGTAACCGACAAATTGCATTTTGTTCTCTCCGCTTAATTTTCCCGGAAATGGCTGAAACCGATTTTAACAAGCTGATGCTCATTTTAGAACTTCTATATGGTCTTTAATCAAGTTCGTAGTTGAAATGGCTGTGACTTTTGGTTGTGGAGGTAGGGGAGAGGTGGCATGAAAGGGACATTTTTGATTTTAATATCGTTGTAAGAGATTGATGATATATTTAGATTAGGTTAGAGTCGAATAGAAAGCATTTATCATTAAACTATTAAAGTGAAATGCAATAACTGCCAATAGTAAAACCTTGGTTATTGAATTTCGCATTTTTGAAATATGTTTATTTTGTCCCTTTCATAAATTGACCGTATTGAAAGGGACGCAATAATTTATGAAAGGGACAGTACGTAATTCGAGGGAATATGTTGCAATAATTACATAAAAATCAAACTTAAAAGTGGCTGTCGCTAATTGTTATGCACACAAACACTTTTTTATAAACTTGAACAGAAATTATTTTATAATACTGTTTTTCTCAGAAATAATGAAAAAAAATCTCCTTATTGTATAATGAAATATGTTCAAAATAAAAGACTAATCAACAGTATCATACCTTTTTTTTAGATGTAGAATGCACTTGAAAAATATTAATTGTATTTTTCTTTGAAATCAATCAACAGCCTCCATAAAGTTTAATTAACTTTAGGATTTTTTTTAATAACGGTTTTTGTTTTTTTGTCCTTTTTGTTACTTCTGGGTTTGTTTGATTCCTTATCGGTTATATAGCTTTTAAAAATTTGTTTCACATGTTTTAAGGTTTGTTTCTCAGTCTTGGATGTTTTTTTCTTTAAGATATCCATCATGTTTTCTAAAAGCAATCTATCCTTTTCAGGGGTTTCAGTTATAATTGTGGTTTTACCTTTACGTTGCTTTTTGGTACTTTTTCGAGGTGAAGCTTCAGGAAACGGCCGACAGGCTTCCGGAGATATTAGAACTGCAGTATCGTAATATCCAGCTTGTGATTCATTCAGAGTAGAGGGTCGTGGTTCATTGAAAGCGGAAGATCCAAGTCCTGTCCCTTTTACGGTAGATGTTTCAGGTTGCGGCTCATTCGAAGCTGAAGATCTAAATTTAATCGCTTTTGTGGTAGAGGTTCCAGGTTGTGGCTCGCACAAAGTAGAGGAATAAGCTTGCGGTACACTTAAAATGGAAGATGAAACTGTTCGAGCATTTTAATCAAGTTCAGGTTGATTAATAAGGTGAGATGATCTATGTGGCAGTTCTTCTTCACTTAAGATAGTCTGAGGTCGGTCTGTTACGAACGCAGGTAAAAAATCTACATCTGAGAAAATATTTTTATTAATTGGCCATGTCTCGGTGCTCTTGAAACCAGAAGTTATATTACATATTCATATTAAAAGCAGCGTAGAATGCATCTTTAGCGAATTGAGCCACATTATAAATAGTGACAGTTTTGCCAGGGTTCGAAGTAATCCAGTCATTCATGCTAGCTCTATACCGAGGTTTGAAGGGTCCGAACACGGTCACATCGAAGGGTTGCAGGCGGTGACTGCAGTGAGGCGGAAAGGTTAGTATCATTATATTATTTGCTCGAGCATACAGCACTATATTAATAGTGATATAAGTCTTATGATTGTCGAGGACTATTAAAGCAGGTGATTTAGCATTAGGCTTGACAAAGTGAACAAAATGTTTTAAAGCTTTCAAAAAGCAATCTTCAGTTATCCAACCAGACACATTTGCGAGGCCTAGAGCACCCGTAGGACCATTTTCAAGCATATGTTCCTTGACATGAACACGCGGAAATATAAATACAGGAGGAATACTTCCGCCAGCGGCATTTGCGAAACCCAGCATAGTTACAAGCGAGCCACGTTCTGTTGAGCAGATTTGACCAACTCTTTTAACACCTGCTTGGGCAACTATCTTCGGTGCATTAGTGACTGTCGTGCATGCAGTTTCGTCTAAGTTCCATATCATACTTGGAGGGAAATTATGCTTTAAGTAACATTTCTCTAAGTTATCGAAAAAACTATGAACCTTGTGTCTATTGAAGCTCGTAGTTCTTGCTAGTGAAGTATTTTCTGGTTTTCTTACGCTCATCGAATCGTGCCTTTTTAAGAAACATTTAAGCTAATCTAGACTAGCTGTATTATTTTTTCCCCAAGAAGATGGTATTGTAAGATTTAATCGAACAGCATACTGATAAGCTAGTTCTCTTACTTGTTTAGTCGTCAAGCCATGGCACATTTTTGCAGATATCTTTAAGTAATCTGCCAAAGAGCATTCTTGGTTTACCGTGAAAACTTTTTTATTGCCAATGTTTGGTTCATAAACAAATGAAGTACATCCCGAAGCTTTTGCTTTTGTGACCAGTCTGTGCAATTGGGATTTGCTTATATTGATTATCTTCGCAGCCGATCTCAAAGAAATGCCTTTTTGTAACACTTCATTCACTGCCTCTTCAATTTTGTGTGCATCAACCCGAATTCTCTTTGTAGGTGGCATTTTTAATCTTAAAGGATGCAAAAACTTTATTAGAAACCATGTGTAAAAAGCAGTTTTGGAAGGGACAGCTATGAAGGGGACGTCCCATTCATAGCCGTTTGATGTGTCCCTTTCATAAATATCGTATTAAATTTGAAAACCTAACCACAAAATCTACAATATTAAATAAATGTTTACATACCTTATGTTTTCGTATGTGTAGATATTCAGCCTATCTTTAACAGTAATTCATAGGTAAATAATAAACTTGCAGCATTCGATAAAACGTTTCACAATAATTACAGTAAAATTACTTTTGATATTCTTTATCAACACTCGCAGGAATTCGCCATGTTTGAAATGACAAATATAAAGTTTACCGCGAACGATCCTGTGTCAGGGTTGCCATACGATAGAAATAGTGTTGTTTTAAAACTGTTTTCATTTTACGGGTTACTCGAATTGTCCCTTTCAATACGTGTCCCTTTCATGCCACCTCTCCCCTACAATGGTATAAGTGACGTATCCGAAAAATCGCACGTTTTTCTTGACGTTCAATTTTCTCGGAGATGGCTGAACCGTGCTTGGACTCGAATAGTTAGCGAAAGCTATTATTAGTTTACTAAATAGATTATATGCTCCAACGGCTGTCACTTACGGTTCCGGAGATATGATGGTATAAATTACGTAAACGGCAAAATTTATGTTTTTTTTCGGATATGGATGAGCCGAATTCAATGATGGTTCGTTCGATACTAATATTGGGTTGTGTATCGAGTTCGAAGAACGTATGGCTGACACTTTAAGTATTAGAGATGCAATCGCATAAGTGACGTAACCGACAAATCAAGTTTTTTTTCTATTCGCACAATTATTCAAAAAATTGACCAATAGTTATACTGAAAGGCTTAAAGAAAGATTCATGGTAACAAAATCGTTGTCAACGTGGTTTGAACAAACTTTAATTTTCACCAAGATTTTTTTTTTTTATTTGATTTAGGAACTTGCAAAAATATCGAGATTTCCGAAATCGTAAATTTTTTTTGAAGCCAGCAAAAAACGAATACACTGAGGTCACTTTTCGGGCAGGGGATACGACTGCGCGAAAAACTGCACAAAAAAACGCGTAATTTCGGAAATCCGCGTTAAAAACCGTGACAAAAAAATATTTTTTTTCGCTTCCGAATATCTTAGATATGCTTGAAACGTCCACATCTGAAGTAATCCGAGCATTTCGATTTTTTTTTAATTCCAAAAGTCAGAATTGTATGAAACATTGAGATATGGAGTAATCTCAAAAATAAAATTTTTAGAAAAAATTACTTTGGGATTTAAAAATATATTCAGATATCCGAAATCGATTTTTTATGTCAAATGTCTTGGAAATGCATGAAACGGCCAAATCTTGTGTAATTTTAAATTTTTTTTTATAAATATCAACTTTTTAGATTTAAAATTTTTTTTGAGATTTCCGAAATCGAAATTTTTATGTGTTGAAATATGGTGCAATGATCTAGAAATGCATCAAACATTGAAATATGGTGCAATCTCAAGAAAATATATTTAAAAAAATACTTTGGGACTTAAACATATTTTGAGAAATCCGAAATCGTATTATTTGTGATGCCAAATGTCTTAGAAATTCATGAAACATTGAGATATAGTGTAATAACAGAAGAAAATTTTTTGGAAAAAACGACTTTGGGACAAAAAACAATTTGAGATTCCCGAAATCTATTTTTTTTATGCCACATGTCTTAGAAATTAACATGCATTAAGAAGTCGAAATTTGGTGTAATCTCAAAAAAAAAATTTTTTCTTTGAAAATAATCGATTATGGGATTTAAAAAAAATTGAGATTATCGAAATCGATTTTTTTTTGTGATGCCAAATGTCTTAGAAGTTCATGAAACATTGAGATAAAGTTTAATCTTTAAAAAAAAATTTTAGAAAAACTACTTTGGGACTTGAAAAAAATTTGAGATTCCCGAAACCGATTTTATATATCAAATGTCTTAGAAATGGATGAAACGGCCGTTGTGTAATCTAAAAAAAAAATTTTTGAGAAAAATCGACTGGGATTTAAAAAAAAATTCAAATTTCCGAAATCGTATTTTTTTGGGATGCCAAATGTCTTAGGAACGCATGAAATGGCAAAATCTTGTGTAATTTTTTTTAACCAACTATGGGATTTCAAAAATTTTGATATTTCCGAAATCGAAATTTGTTTGTGATGCCAAATGTCTTAGAAATTCATGAAACATTGAGATATGGTGTAATAGCAAAAAAAAATTTTTTGGAAAAAACGACTTTGAGACTTGAAAAAAACTGAGATTTCCGGAATCGATTTTTTTATGTCAAATGTCTTAGAAATGCATGAAACGTCCAAATCTGGTGTTATCTGAAAAAAAAATTCTCGAGCAAAATCGACTTTGGGATTTAAAAAAAAATGAGATTTCCGAAATCGAAGTTTTTTTTTGAAATGCCAAATGTCATAGAAATGCATAAAACATTGAGATAAAGAGTAATCTCAAAAATAAAATTGTTGAATAGAATAACTTTGGGACTTAAAAATATTTTTAAATATCCGAAATCGATTTTTTTTATATCAAATGTCTTAGAAATGCATGAATTGGTCAAATCTTGTGTAATCTAAAAATTTTTTTTTGAAAAAAATCAATTTTGGGATTTAAAGAAAAAATTGAGATTTCCGAAATCGAAATTTTTTTGTGATACCAAATGTTCTCGAAATGCATCAAACATTGAAAGATGGTGTAATGTTAAAAAATTTTTTTTCAAGAAAAAATTACTTTGGCACTTAAAAATATTTTGAGATTTTCGAAATCGATTTTTTTTATGTCAAATGTCTTAGAAATGTAATTTCAAAATAAAGTTTTTTTTTTGAGGAAAATCGACATTGGAATTAAAAATAATTTTTACATTTCCGAAATCGATTTTTTTTTGTGATGCCAAATGTCTTCAGGAATCAGAACAAACTGGCTCAAATGGCACGTTCCCCTTGATATTTGGCGATTTTTTGTGATGCCAAATATCTTAAAAATTCATGAAACGTCCAAATCTGGTGTAATGTATAAAAAAAATTTTTTTTTGAGAAAAATCGACTGAGATTTTTGAAATCGAATTTTTTTTGTGATGCTAAATGTCTTAAAAATTCATGAAAAATTGGGATATGGTGTAACAACAAAAAATTTTTTTTTGGAAAACGACTTTGGGATCTGAAAAAAATGTGAGATTTCTGAAATCGATTTTTTTATGTCAAATGTCTTAGAAATGCATGAAACGGCCAAATCTTGTGCAATCTCAAATTTTTTTTAATGACCAACTTTGGGATTTAAAGAAAAAATTGAGATTTCCGAATAGAAATTTTTTTCTGTGATGCCTAATGTCTTAGAAATGCATTAAAAAGTTCAAATCTGGTGTAATCTGAAAAAAATTTGAATAATTGAGTTTGGGATTTATATTATTTTGCGATTTCCGAAATCGATTTTTTTTGTGATGCCTATTTTTTTTTAATGCTTGAAACATTGAGATATGGAGCAATCTTTGAAAAAATTTTTTGGAAAAAACGACTTTGGGACTTGAAAAAAATTTGAGATTTCCGAAACCGATTTTTTTTTAATGTCAAATGTCTTAGAAATGATACGGCAAAATCTTGAGTAATCTTGAACAATTTTTTTTTGAAAAAATCAACTGGGATTCAATAAAAATTTGAGATTTCCGAAATCGATTTTTTTTGTGGTGCCAAATGTTTTGGAAATTCATGAAACATCGAGATATGGTGTAATCTAAAAAAAACATTTTGGAAAAATCGACTTTGGGACTTGAAAAAAAATTGAGATTTCCGAAATCGATTTTTTTTGTCAAATGTCTTAGAAATGCATGAAACATCCAAATCTGGTGCAATCCAAAAAAAATCGACTTTGTGATCAAAAAAAAATTTCAGATTTCCGTAATCGATTATCTTTTATGATGTCTAATGTCTTAGAAATGCATTAAGAAATCCAAATATGGTGTAATCTCGAAAAAAAATTTTTTTTTAATTGACTGGGATTTAATTTTTTTTTTTTAGATTTCCGAAATTGATTTTTTTTGTGATACCAAATATCTTTGAAATGCATTAAACATTGAGATATGGTGTAGTCTAAAAAAAAGTATATGGAAAAAAAATTACTTTGGGACTTAAATAAAATTTTGAGATTTCCGAAACCGAATTTTTTTTCATGTCAAATGTCTTAGAAATTCAAGAAACGTCAATATCTGGTGTTACCTAAAAAGATTTTTTTTTTGAGAAAAATCAACTTTGGAAATAAAAAAAAATGAGATTTCGATTTTTTTTATGCCGAATGTTCAGATCTGGTGTAATCTAAAAAAAAATGTTTTTAATAAAAAACGACTGCTAATTTGAGATCGTTTAACTTCTGAATTCCGCGTAGAAAAAAAAAAACAATGCAAAATTGAAGAAAATGTCAAATGTCTTAGAAATGCATAAAACGTCCATATATGGTGTAATCTGAACAACATTTTTTCCTTTAAAACATTGTATTTAAACAAAACTGCATAAACTTATAAACCGGCTAAATGGACAGAAAATATTTACAATAAAATACGTTAAGCTTTCATTTCAATGGAAAATCAGATTCATATATTTCGAAAGCCACAAGCACCCATCTACGGAAAATCACGAATCAGTCCACTCAGACAAAACAATGCGTATCTCCCACACATCGATCATCATCCAGTAATTGGAGTTCCGATATCACAATTATTGTACGATTTTGAAATGCCAAGAATTTAGATTTAATCACAGTTTTGACGGTATATTCATTGGCTAGTGCAACGGTCTGACTTATTCTAGTTCAAATAAGTTAAATAAACACCATTTCAATAGCTCAATTTAAATAAAAATTTGCTGCCAGACGAGAGATGCACCGTCGTAGGTGGTAACCCTAATTTCTGTGTCGATTGAAAGAGGGAAGGTCAAACAAAAAGTAAGATTAGTTGCAACTGCATTTATTTGCTGTCTTTTCTCTGTTGAATCATCGATTTCCCATGTCCCGAGGAAGCCTTCGGCAGGAGCTGAAGTGCTGTTTTGTACTTCTTTTTAAATGTGCCTCTAGATTCCAATCGCTCTGTAGATGAAAATAGAAAAATTGCTTTATTATTGACAATGTTGAGAAACTGTAATTTTTTTTTATTATGGATCAAGGATCAAGACAATCTTGAAAATGTCCTCATTCCTCACGTCCAGAAATTCTAACTAATTAAATCATTACCCATTTAGCTCCAGATTAGTGTCTCGGGCGGAAGATACCGAACTCTCAAAAGGTATCAATCCATAACAGTTTAATTTAAGAGGTTTGAACGGTAGCCCGTAGGAAAAAAGGCTCCGGTATCCATCACCTTGAAAAAGGTCTTGAGCAAACCGAGAGCTACGGAGCAAACCGAAGCTCCGGCAGGTACAGAAATAAATCATCCAAAATTAACCGTTTAACTACACTGAAAATCCATTTTCCACGAACCCTTGTTAAGGTGAAAGATGACAGAAAGGTGGTGGAACGTGTTTTCCCTTAAGTAATACTGAATATCGATTTGATTACGTTGGATCGATATGACCCGGACTAACGCCACACTCCACGTCGGTTATAAAACTTCATTAGGCCTCTGCCGAGGTGCCGGTAGACCGCCGCGGCAAAAAACGAGCTGACGTGCAATTTTTCCTCTCCCTCCGATACAAACCTCGACTTGCGAAACCTCGACGCTCTCCGTGTCTCGAAATAGAAAAAGAAGATAAAAAGAAATGTATCATCAAACGCCAATAGCCTCACGACTCGTCGACCTCACGGCAGAACACGTAATCCCTCCCTCTGACTGAAAACGAAACAAATTAATTAATTGCTAATAATTCATCTGGCGTTGCTCGATTTGAAAGGTGCTTAAAGGTGTTCTGAGTAAATACAAGGGGGGAACTGGGGTGGCAGCAGATTCGGGCAGTCAGCAAAAAAGTGGGTTGTAATTTCTTAAATTTGCTACAGCGGAGAAAAGTCGATCTACTTTAGTGAAGAAGCACCGTTTGGAAATTTACCCTGTGAAGAGATGATAGGTTTTTATGGAGGAGGTCTTTTTTTATTTGGTATTGAACGGAAGAGAATTCGATCGTCTCTCTCTCTCGACAAAAGGGCCTATTTGCAAATGATTAACTATTCAATATGAAAAAATAATAACAGCCAATCGATGAGTGCAAAAAAAGGCTATAAAACATTCACTATATTTAACAAAAAGACCGCGAGCAAGTGAACAAAAAAAAGTTTCAATCCCTGAAGAAGATTATCATAAATTGTCGAAACGTTGGAAAGAATTTAAATATTTGTTCCAAATTTAGTCGAACAAAAAAATTCTATCTACAAACCACACAAAAGCCGTAAGAAACTTTTACGTTTTGAACCCCAATCAGCATAGTATTTTGGCTCGATTTGTTTTTAGCACCGTTCCTTTTTGGCAACATAGTTGTTCGACGGTGACGTGTTTCATCTTGTATTGGATTATCAGCATCATCTTCGAATTCAAAGTTATAACCCATACATTTTTATAGCTGAAAATCGAAATTACAACTCACTTTTTGCTGAATCGAAATTTTCATATAACTCAAATATATTCAAGAAAATATGTATATTTATTAAAATTTTTCTGTTCATTTTAATAAATATTTTGTTCTATTTATTTTAATAAATCAATCCGATTACGGTTCTTTCTCGTCATAACATGGGTCTCAAAGTTGCATATAGCTTATCATTTTCTTAGTGGTGGTGCATGTTGAACCGCTAAGTTGCACTAGCTAATCAATGTGAACTGCTATCACACTGAAAATTCGTAGACGAAAAAAAGTGATGTATATATTTTTTTCGGATTCTGAGATCTCCTATAATTCTGTATTATAATTGTGAAATTTAAAAAAATACAAATCCATATGGCAAACCATCAAGAACTTGCAAACACGTTAAACAGTTGTATTTTTTTCTCAAGTGTAGTACTAAATAAAAAGATCCATTAATTTTCTTCTGCTGTCAACGGATGCAATTCATTTCGCATCTATTTTCGTGTGTGCTGAACAACGGTTTGCTTCTTTAGATGAGTTTTTGTGCTTTTGTTTCTTGAGCAGAAAAACCGTTGTTCAGCTGCAGTTTCGGACAGCTTGATTCATTAGAGCCCCCTTTGTTTGCAGTTGTCTGAACCAAATTTGCAGGTCACGCATGCGGTACACACAATAGCACCGGAAAATTAGCTCACGTAATACCACAGGCCCATCGATCATGGATGTGAGTTGTTGTTTGTTTGAGCAGCTTCATATTATGTATTATTGTTTTTTTTTAATTTCCAGAGCTTGAAAATAGATGGCGCAATCAGTGAAAGTTTTAACATTTGTCAGTAACATTTAAATATGTTTCCATGGTTTTTTCTAGGGAAACAAATTTTTGTAGGAATGTTGCAGTATTATTTATAATATGAAGAAATGTGTTGTCTTAAGCTTATAGCTGGATCTTTGAAATTTATTGAGTGGAATATACAGCTGAATCATTGAGCCGTGAACAGCAGTTCAAACTGTTTTTTTTGTAAATGAGTTTTAAGGCTGATTAAATGAAAAATTTGCTGGAAAATTAAGCAAAAATTATATCAAATTATTTCAAGACGACTACGCACGACCACATATTACGGCTCCGATCAAAAAGTGTTTGAATAATAAAAATAGAGAAATCCAACCTAACCCACCTTACAGTCAAGATTCCGGCCCCATCCGACTACCACATTGTTTCTATAGATGCAAAATGCTCCTACCAGAACACGCTTAATACATTTTAGTGGAAAGAATCAATTTGGTTCGGTAAAAACCAATTTTCAGGAGGTTTAGGAAAAAATATAGGTTCCGATGAACTAAGAATAAAAGTTGGTGACTAGTTACTGTGCAAACTTTGGTTCAAATGTCAAGGGAAAAAATATGGAAGAATTAAGAATTTGTGATTAATTATTTTTTATTTGTAGAATTTTTATGAAAATTCTAAACTCGACTTTTTGTAGCTTTTGAATTAGTTCGAATTTGTCCTTAACATCATTAATTAACCATTTTGACTGTAGTCATACTTTTGAAATAGGCCCTTTTCAAAAGTATGACTATGTAAGCTCACTGAGGTCTTTTTTACGCGAGTTTTTGTGTGGTATTTTTTATGCGAATTTTTAAAGTTATCCGGTTTGCTTGTTTCGTTTTAGAAATGCATTAAACGTCGAGATCTGGTGTTATCCTAAATTTTTTTCAAGTCAACTCTGACAATTTTTTTTTTTTAGAAAAACGTGATCTGAACGTTTCTTGCATTTCAAAAATATTTGGCATCAAAAAAAATTCTTAAGTTTTGCGGTTTTTTTACGCGGATTTCCGAAGTTATAAGCGTTGAGACCGCGTCGAAATTTAAAAAAAAATATTCTCGATAACACCAGAATTCGATGTATCATGAGTTTTTAGGACATCTGGAAACAAAAAATTGTTTTCCGGAAAACCCCTAGCTTTACACCTCTAGCTATACCCCCCTCGTGTCAGCTCAACGACGATCGGAAAATACCAGAGCTAACTAAGCCATAGAAACCATTGCCTTAGGGATTATGGCCATTTCGCCGAAAGCCATTTCACCGAACGGGTCATTTCGTCGAATGTCATTTCGCCGAATGCCATTCCACCGAAAGCTATTTCGTCGAATGTCATTTCGCCGAATGTCATTTCACCGAAAACCATTTCGCCGAATGTCATTTCATCGAAAGCCATTTCGCCGAATGTCATTTCACCGAAAACCATTTCGCCGAACGGGTCATTTAGTCGAATGTCATTTCGCCGAATGTCATTTCACCGAAAACCATTTCGCCGAATGTCATTTCACCGAAAGCCATTTCACCGAACGGGCCATTTAGTCGAATGTCATTTCGCCGAATGCCATTTCACCGAAAGCTATTTCGTCGAATGTCATTTCACCGAAAACCATTTCGCCGAAAGCCGTTTCACCGAACGGGCCATTTCGTCGAATGCCATTTCACCGAAAGCTATTTCGTCGAATGTCATTTCACCTAAAACCATTTCGTCGAATGTCATTTCACCGAAAACCATTTCGCCGAAAGCCATTTCACCGAACGGGCCATTTAGTCGAATGTCATTTCGCTGAATGTTATTTCACCGAAAGCTATTTCGTCGAATGTCATTTCACCGAAAACCATTTCGCCGAATGTCATTTCACCGAAAACCATTTCGCCGAATGTCATTTCACCGAAAACCATTTCGCCGAATGTCATTTCACCGAAAGCCATTTCGTCGTCGAAAGGATAATTTCACTGATTTCTTCAATTGTCTTTCAAGAGAATACCAAATGAAAGATGATAGTGTTTGTTTGCCTGGTTTTGTTGACCATAAATTCATTTCCCTGTGTTTAATCTCAAAAATATAGTATACTTTTTTAGATTGTTTCATGATCTGCAGAACAAAATTCCCAAGAAAACTTATTGATTTTTTTAACTACTTAGCATTAAAGCATTTCCTTTGGTGTGTCTACCAAGCAAATCATTGCAGTATTTTCCGTTAACCCAGTGCAAATGAAAAAATATTTAATGTGGCTTCGCATGCTCGTGTGCTACCTAATTAAACCAAAGAAACCTAGCTTTGAGTAGACAGAAAAAACGAGGCGCCACGTCAAATGTCCAGGACATATAAAAACAAGTAAATATTTATGATGAATGGACAGAATTTGTATTGTTCTAATTAATAATGTGATGTGTTCGAAATTACCCTTTCGGTGAAATGTCCCTTTCGGCGAAATGGCCCTTTCCTTAAAGCGACTTTCGGCAAAATGGCATTCGGTGAACCGACTTTCGGCGAAATGACCCGCCCTCTTGCCTTAAAACTAGCATTGCATTTACGGTTATTTTATCATACTTCAAAATTAGATGATATCTGTGCCCTGTTCGATATTTTAAGTTGAAAAATTCGTTCGATGAAATGACCATTTTCGAAGAAACAACTTTCGACCAAACGACCCGCTTTCCAGTTACCTGTTACAAAAAAGAACACCATCCATGATTCAGCCGAGCCATCGTTTTTAAAAAAATTTGCGACGAGGGAGTGCAATATTTCTGACACTGATCGTGATAATAAGCTGGTTATTCGTCCCTAGTTTCCCAAGAAAGTGTGCTCTAGTGCATGCCAGTATGTTTGTCAAGTATTCTTTCTGGTAGGTCATGAAGTTCATATACGCATTGGTAACGAAACTTGCGGTTTTTGTCTGCAGCTGCATATTGCTTGCTTAATCATTTTTTTTCGAATCTATCAGTTAAATATGATGCCTACTACTTCGGGACAAGTACAGCGGATGGTGCAAAGAGTTGTTGATAAAGTTAATTTTCCAACATATGTTAAAATCTCATTTTATGCGGTTTCTAGGCGATCGTTTTTTTAGAAAAGTTTTTACACAAAGTTTCGAAACCATGCGGTTCTCTTGTTTTGTCCTAGAAAAGCATGAAGCGTAGAGATCGAGGGTTACCTAAAAAAAAATTTCTGTCGACCTCTCTGGGACTTAATTGAATTGATATTTCAATTTTTTTTACGAGTTAACATCAGATTTCGATGGTCTATGCAACACTTGACTTCAAAAAAAATTTTGATTGCGGAAATATAAAAAATTTTTCAAGTTCCAATGTCGATATTTTTCAAAATAATTTTACTCGAGATCATGTCAGATTTCGTTGTTTCATGAACTTTTAATACATCTGAAAACAATTTTTTTTGCTTTGAAAACTCGGAATAGCATAGCTTAGAAAATTCACAAAAAAAATCGCCAATTGTTGTGAATTTTTAAAGTTATTTCTTCGGCCAACTTTCAAAGTTATGCAGTTTTTTGGGTAAAATTATCGAAGCTATGCGGTTTTTTATGCGATTTTTCTTATACGGTACGTTTCACTTAGCATGAAAAAAGACTTGAGAGAATCGATAATGACAGAAAACGATTAACAATGATTTTTACGTTTTTTTTTTTTCTATAGTAGCTTTGTTTTCCAAGAAGTTCTTTGATTTTTCATGTTTTTTGGACACTATTTATTTGCAAACTTCACAGATTATCATTATATTGAAGAATAAGAATGGGAATTGAAATTTTGTTTCGTATTGTCGTAGGGAAATGAGTGACGTTGGCATTGATACTCTCTTTTGGTTCAATTAGAAGCGAAAATACTTCGTCTCTCTTCTTTTGTGATGGATGCGATCATGAGACAGTAAAAAAACGAATATGAGGCTGTTGGATTGACCGTAACAATTTTAAGCTCTGCTTGCTAGCACTAGGCAGAAAGTGATGAACACGCATTTTCTGTGGCACAGCTCTCCTCTAAACAGTGGTAGATAGAACTGAACGTTTTGCACTGCGCTGAGAAATAAATTGAAATTGTACTTTTATTGCACTACTGGTTTTATTCAGTTGAATCTATTGGAGTTTTCAGTTGCTAGATATGCATTTGGTTCGCTTACCTTGTTTACAGAACCACTTAGTTTGTTCTTTGTTTCGAACGTCAGCACTTCATGACTGTATCGAACGAGATACGAAAGCGAACCTTTTGCAATTGATTATTTTCGATAAATTATTCATTTAGTTGAGTTCGTATTCAACCGTTTGATCATTCACTGAACTTTTGAAAAATTGTTTACATAGGTTAGAAATCGTGATAATTCGACTTTGATTGATTGATAATTTAATTAATTCAATTATTTCTCTTGCTCTTTTCCAGGTAATGCTCTATTAGATGTACGAAACTATGATTGAAGGTTGGAAGAAAATCATCCATTTTTGATACAACTTAGTATACTGGCCTTGCAGTCTATCGATGCAGTATCTCCTGTAAATTTAAACAGGTATTTTATAGGCAGAAAAATGTTTTGGGTTGAAAACTACTTATGAAAATAAAAAAATTCAAAATTAGAAAATTCTGCTTAAACCCTCTGTTACAAGTAAATATTCTATTTTGACCGAAAACGAAACATCTTGTTTTGGTTGCTCTTAAATCAATGCATTGGTTTTTTTATGTCCCGAATGAAAACAAGTGCAGTGCAGTTATTTTTCAGTTATTTTAGAGCATTTTTTACTGAATACATTGTGTGAAAATGGTTTCATTTTTATTACATTCAAAACACATTAATCATTAAAAAAGATTCGGTTTGTGATTTTTGCCACATAAGTGCAATTTTCCTCGTTTCATCTTCGACTCGTCTGTACATTAGCAATTCAAATTGCACTGTCATTTCTACTTAACAGTTCAACTTGAATTTCTCTACATAAGTAACACTTTAAGAGTATGGCACCGAGGTGACAACTGACTTGTCTCTTCAAATAGTGAGCATTTAATGTTTTTTTTGTTATCGTAAAAAAAAGAAAAATGGAAAATTTAATTTCTTTACTGGACTGACCAAGATCCAGAATCAGACATTTGTTCTGATCGATCGTATTTTGTTTCATGTCTCGCTCCATTCTAGCAGCCGTAGCGTTTTCTCCTACACGCTCGTCTTCAATTTGAGCACATGATAAGACTCATAATCTTGATTAACTTTGAAATCGACCGTACGGCACTGAACGCGCGCGCCTCGCAAAGCTGGCATCAAATTTAAATTTAATTCAATCCAACATCTTCTCAATTAGAAGGAAACCATCAATTAAAGACGCCCGCCAACCGACGACGACGACGAAGATGGCGAAGATGACAACGCCGACATCGGTGACAATTAATGGAGAGCACGATAGAAGAATTAAATTCCGTCTCCACCGCATTTCCCCGTTGGCGGGGGGATTTCCCAACCGCCGAGAATGTGTTAGATTACACATCAATGGCTAGCTAAGGGTGGACCCGTAAGGTCAGCGGCCAGTTGCCATGTTCCTGTGTCATATTGCAATTGTCTTGCCGTCGTTGGAAATCCGAGAGCAGTCCGAGTTGAAACTGTAAACTATGATTGACGGTTCCATTGTCGCTAACAATGAATACTGTGAACGTTTTGCTTGCAGTTATTCAAATCGTTATAATTTTTTTATTGAACATTATTGGACTTATCAATAGCAAACGAAAGACAGATTGTGAAAAAAAACCAACCGGATAAAATTGTAAAACTGAAACATGACCCAGAATCTGCAAACTAATTCAGTCTCGGAATTGCCAATTAATCTACCCTAGAGATGTGATGAAACACCGCTCTGAACCGATGAAACAGAACTTTTTAAAATTATTTCACACGGTTGATGTGGTTCTAATTTAAGTCTCATTTGGAGCATAGAAAAACCCACTGGAGTTGATAGTTACTGACTTTCTTTTTTTCCAGTAGGCATAAAACCTCCTCATCTTTTGAGCCCATCGTGTCGAATATGGCTTTAAATGAAATGAAGTTTTCCTTCTCGCTATTTCAGTATGAGTCAGATCGAAACAGTTAGATTAATTGTAAAATTTGAGTATCGATAAAATGTTAAATATAGTTAATAGTTGATGATGATTACAAACAAACTTTCTTGAATAATTACAACTCTGATTTCAATTTTCAGTGTTCAATTTACAATTTTCGATTTTCTATTTTTCAGTCTTCAGTTTGCGGTTTTATTTTTAGTTTACTGTTTTGTTTTTTTTTATTATAGAAAGATGAATTTTAGGTCAAGTGTATTCATTTTGCGTTGAAAGCCGACGTTTTGAAGAATCAAAATCCCGTCATCTTCAGAACAGAGCGACAACAAATATTATTCGTCAAGTAAATTGACAATTATCTATTTATATGTTTATGTGTCCAGTTTTTGGTTCTAATATTGCAATTTATTTTTCAATTTTCAATCTAAAATATTAACTATTAAATGTTTGATTTAAAATTTACATTTTCCAATGTCCAGTTTTATGTTTCTAGCTTTAAATTTCCAGTTTTTAATTTTAAGTTTTCAAGTTTCGGTTTTTGATTCTAAGGCTCCTGTTTTCAGGTTTCTGTTTTATGTTTTCGGCATTTAATGTAAAGTTTTTCATTTTTACTTTTAAGTTATCTGTTTTTAATTTTCAGTTCTAAGTTTGCGATTTTCATCATTTTTAGTTCTCAATTAGCGATTTGTAATTTCTTTTCAAATATTTTTCTTGCTATTTATTTTTCAGTGTTCGGTTTTCTGTATTCGATTTTTTGTATCCTGTTTGGAATTTTTTTTTTGGTTTCAGTTCTCAGTTTTCCAATTTTTTGTTTTCAATTTCCAACAGTCAATTTCTATTTGAAAATTTTCACTACTCAATTTTTTATTTTCGATATCTCAATTTTCAGTTTTGTTGTTTTTATCTTAGTCTTTAGTTTCCAGTTTTCTGTTTAAAGTTTTAAGTTTTCAATTGTCATTTTTTAAACTTCAGTTTCCTGTTTTTGGATATCTGTTTGAAGTTTCCCGTATTCAATATTCAGTTTGTAGTTTCCGATCTCCTATTTTCAATGTTCTGTTTTCTATTATCAGTGCTCAATTTTCAGTTATTAGATTTTTGTATTTGCTTCTGTTATCCTTTATCATTCTTCAGTTTTGAAGTATAAATATGCAGTTTTTAATTTTCAGTTTTGTTCAATTCTTAGATTTTAGTTTTCCGTTTCCAAGTTCAATTATTCAGTTCATAATTTAAAGTTTCCACTATTCAATATTTAATTTTTAATTTATTATTTTAAAGTTTTTGATTTTAGGCTTTGAATTTCCAGTTTTCAGATTCGAGTTGCAGTGAAGTTTTCAATTTTCTATTTTAAGATTTCAATTCACGATTTTCATTTTTTTTTTTTTGTTGAATTTCAGATCTCAGTTTCATGTTTTCAATTTTCATTTTGAAGTTTCAATTACTCAATTGTTAATTTTCTGTTAATAGTTTTAAATTTTCTGTTTTCAATCCACATTTTTCAAAATTTCAATGTCCTATTTGCAGGTTTCTGTTTGAAGTTTTTTGCACTCAATGTTCAGTTTCGAAATTTTTATTTTTATTTCTCTTAGTTCTTTCTTTTTTCAGTTTAGAATTTTTTGTTTTCAGGTTTTTCGGTTCCTAGATTTCAGTTTTCTGTTTTCAATATCTAATATTCAGATTTTTTTCTACTTAATATGCATTTTATAATTTTTCCTATTTCCAGTTTTATGTTTTAAACTTTCAATTTTCAGTATATAGTTCGAGTATTAGGTTCGAAGCTAGATTTTCAGATTTCTGTTTATGGTTTTCATTTATTTTAGTTATCTGTTTCCAGGGTTAATTTTTTACAGGGTTTACAGATTTCAGTTTCATATTTTTAATTTCCACTTGAAGTTTCAACTGCTGAATTTTTAATTTTCAGTTAAAAGTTTTAAGTTTTCAATTTTGGTTTGCCATAAAAACCATACCTAAAAAAATATTGAAGAAAATAGCACGAAAACAAGTTTTCAATTTGGTTTCTATTCGAAGTTTTTATTACTTAATTTTAAGTTTGGAATTTTTAGCCTTGGGTTTTCATTGTTCAGTTTTCAATTATCTGTGCTGAATTTTCAATTTTAAATTTTTTGTTCTAATTGCTTTCTCTTCTCAGTTTACAATATTCAATCTTCTTTTCGAAGCTTTTCGGATCTCAGATTTCAGTTTTCTGTTTTCCATTCAAAGTTTCCCCTGCTCAGTATTGAATTTTTAATTTTACAAGTTTTATGTTTGAAACTTTTTCCAGTTTTCAGGTTCTAGTTTCAATATCAAATTCAATTGAGTTTTCAGTTTTCAGATTTCAGTTTGCTTTTTTTTTGTTAAATTAAATTATATTAAATTGAAATTTTGAAAATTTTAATTAAAATTAATAGGTTAAATTTTTATTTGATTTTCAGATATCAGTTTCACGTTTTCAATTTTCATTTTGAAGTTTCAATTACTCAATTGTTAATTTTCTGTTAATAGTTTTAAATTTTCTGTTTGCAATCCCCATTTTTCAAATTTCAGTGTCCTATTTGCATATTTTTGTTTGAAGTTTTTTGCACTCAATTTTCAGTTTTGAAATTTTTGTTTTCATTTCTCTTATTCAGTGTAGAATTTTTTGTTTTCAGGTTTTTCGGTTCCTAGATTTCAGTTTTCTGTTTTCAATATCTAATATTCAGTTTTTTCTACTTAATGTGCAATTTATAGTTTTTCTATTTCCAGCTTGATAGTTTAAAATTCCGTTGTTCGAATTTCATTGTCCTGTTTCCAGATTTCTGTTTGAAGTTTTCAGTACTCAAATATTCAGTTTGTAATTTTTAGTCTAGGATTTTGAATGATCAGTTTTCATTTATCTGTGCTCAATTTTCAGTTTTTGACTTTTCGGTTTTCATTTCTTTTAACTTCTTTCTTTTTTTCAGTTCACAATTTTCAATCTTCTGTTTTCAGGCATTTTGGTTCTCTAATTTCAGTTTCCATTCCTCAATATTATATTTTGAACTGTTTGAATCAACAGTTTTCAGATTCTAGTTACAGTATTAGGTCCTATGTTTTCAGTTTTGGATTTTCAGATTTTAGTTTGCGCTTTTCAATTTTTTCGCTATCTGTTCTTTGCTTTCAGGGTTCATTTTTTTTTTGGTTTTCAGATTTAAACTTTCATTCTTTGATTTTCAATATGAAGTTTTCAATTACTAGAGGTCAATTTTTCTTTTTTTAGTTTTCTGTTTTTATTTTTTTCTTTTCGAGCTCTTCGGTTCTCTGATTTTCCGTTATCAATTTTATGTTTTCATTTAGCGGGTTCTAGTTTACTGTTTCATTTTTTTTCTTTTGTTCTAATTCAGGGATTTTTAATATTTTGTTTTGTTTTTAGTTTTCTCTTATTTTGTTTAGGTTTTCGATTTTTAATGTTTGGTTGTTTTTTACTTCTGTTTTGAGAGTATGGCTTTTACGTTTTTCTGTTATTCGCTTTCAATTTTCAGTTTCGATCTAATGTTCTAACATTTAAATATATCTATATGTCTTTATAAACAAATACATATTCCAATTTTCTGTTGTTGAATTTTCGGTTATCATTTATTTTATTTTCATTCTTTTTTCAGTTTCCACTTCTCAGTATTAAAATTGAAATTTTTCAATCGCTATTTTTCAAATTTTTTGTTTAAAGTTTGTATTTCCAGTGTTCTGGCTCTAGTTAGATGTTTTCAGTTTTGAATTTTAAGATTTCAGTTTGCGGTTTTCAATTTTTTATTTATCTGTTTCCAGGGTTATTTTTTTGGATTGCAGATTTAAATTTTCTTTCGGGATTTTTCAATATTCAGTTTTCGTTTACTAGTGCTCAATTTTTCTTTTTGTAGTTTTCTATTTTTATTTTTCTCTTTTTGAGCTTTTCGATTCTCTGATTTTCCGTTATCAAATTTATGTTTTCATTTAGCGGGTTCTAGTTTACTGTTTTTATTTTTTTTTCTTTTGTTCTAATTCAGGGGTTTTGAATATGTTGTTTTTTTTAGTTCTCTCTTCTTTTGTTTAGGTTTTTGATTTTTAATGTTTGGTTTTTTTTTCTTCTGTTTTGGGAGTTTGGCTTTTACGTATTTCTGTTCTTCGCTTTCAATTTTCAGTTTCGATTTAATGTTCCAACATTTAAATCTATCTAACTGTGTTTATAAATAAATACATTTTCCAATTTTCAGTTTTATGTTTCAAACTTTGAATCATGCAGTTTTCGCTTTTAGGTTTCTACTTTTTAATTTTCATTACTGGCCAACGAGTTTCCAGCTGTCAGTTTTATGTTTTCAATTTCCCATTTTCGGTTTCCAAATTTTAGTTTAAAATTCTCAATTTTCGATTTTATATTTCAAGTTTTCAATTGAAAATTGTTAGTTTTCAGCTTTCTGGCTGCAACTTTTCGTCTTTGGCTCTCAGTTTCTAGTTGTCCATTATAAATGTTCTGTTCTCGATTTCTAAATATTTAGTTCCCAGGTTTCATTTGTCCGATTTAGATTTTCAGTTCTTTACTGTTCGTATATCAGTGTTCAACTTTCGGTTTCTAGTTTGCAATTTTCAATGTTCAGATTTTTGTTTTCAGTGTTTCATTCAATATTTTCCGTTGTCAAATTTTTAGTTTCAGGCTTTTAGTAGATTAACTTCATAAAAAAATATTTTGATAGTAGAATTCTGAGGTGATAAACATATTATTCTGTTTTTATTATTTTTACGTTTCGTCTTTGACTCATCAGTGCAGAGCAGTTCAAATTGAACTGCTTAGTGCTAAACTCGGGAGTTCAATTTGAACCGCTAAGCAGACGTAAAGTTTCTGCTACTTACAGAACACTTTTGGTTTTGCAACGGAGTGCAATGTCTTTTCTGAAGTGCCGAACGAAAACGTGTTTTCGACTATTTCTGACCGATGCTCTGCACTGATGAGTCAAAGACGAAACGTAAAAATAATAAAAACGGTTATGTGCCCTAGCACAAAATTTGGCTAACCACTAAATGAATATTATTCTGGTTTCTGTTTTTCAATTAGCGTATTAAATTTTCAGTTCTCGGTTTTTATCATTTAGTCCTCATATCTATAGTTTTTGTGTTATATTTTCTTCAGTTTAGGTGTTCGTTGGTTTTCAGTTTTTTGTTTTATGTTTCCGGTTATCTATTGAAGATTCTCACTTTTCTATTTATCAGTTCTCAATTTCATATTTTTAGCATTCAATTTCCTGTTTTCAGTTTACAGGTGCTATTTTTAAATTTTGAGTTTCAAATTTTCGTTTTTCTACTTTCAGTTTATTTTTTTCAGATTCCAGTTACTAATTTTCAATATTCAGTTTTTATTTGGTGGTGTTCAATTTTCAAATTTTTGTTTTTGATTTTCGAATATTCAGTTTTCATTTTTCCGGTTTAAATTTAATATCGTTTTTCAGTCTTTGGTTTTCAGTTTCTGGTTTCTATTTGAAATCTTTTTCAAAATTTAGATTTGACTTTCCACTTCTCCCATCTTGAAAATGTCCGGGTTTCAACTTCGACTCTTATATTCTATTGAATTTTCTTATTTTTCCGATTTTGATGCGATCGACCTTGGTTTGGGTCTCGGTTGGGATGTTTTCGGTTCTGTTCTGTTTTTTTGTTTTTGTGTTATTTTTTTCAATATTTTTTAAAGGTAAGGTTGTTATTGTTATATGTGAAAGCGATATCCAAATACCTACCTCCATTTCAAAAGTTGAAACAGTAAATACTCAAAACAGCTGAGTATTTTAATTCTAATTTTTCTTATCCAACCGTCGAAAATTGAAACCACCCTATCGCTAAGCAAAGAATTGGTGCTTAAACTCCAGAAGCCGCTTCAGTATCATCAACCACAACAGGACAGCAGAAATTGGGAATGTTTTTTTATGTGTGACAAAAAAAACTTATAAGTCTTCCTCCACACATTGGGTTCTAGTAGATTCGGACGGGAAGCGTTGCATTTAGAAGCAGTCAATTTAGAACGTCTTTTTATTTGCTTCTTTTTCTTTCACTTCGTAGTTACAGTGTGGGTGTAGCAGATAGTCGTCGGAAGCCCCAGTCGCGAATGGATTCCAGAAACCTACTGATGAAGAAAAGAATGAGATTCAATTTAAAGCAGCTAAACTTAGGTCAAAAGATCATTCCATTTTTATGTGCTAATGAAACAAGCGGTTCACTCATAGTTGTTTGATAAGAAAGTTTAGGAAATCTGCTGCCTCGCTTGTATCGCTTCTATCGAATCGAGCATAGCTGAATTTAATATTGCCACAAATAGTAATCGCAATCCCGCAGTCCGAACCAATTTAACCATCGACTTAGATTTGACTTTCACAAGCATCCCGCATAAACAAACATCCATCGTGGCAAACAATCATTAAACACGACCCGAAGGGCCACGCCACAAAACATGGACTTTGCCGCTTTGCCCGTCACTCCTGGGCTCGGAAAGTTTTGCAGATCAAAATCAAAATTTCAACCGAAATGTTACCGCCGTTTCTGCTGCCACCGGGCAACTTGGTGCCACGGTCGGTCGGTTGGCTCGGTAATACGGAATGAGTGAATGAATGAATGAATGAATGAATCATGGCTGCATGGATTAAATACGGCTTCCTTCGCAAAGGCTGTGCGCGGCTTCGCAACGGACGGTGAAACGAATCGTCGGAGCGGAAGGAAAATTGTGGTTCCTGCTGGAATTGCTTTGCGATAGGACCCACAACCTGACTGAGCGAGGTGGGAGAGCGAGGGCGCACCGAGCCACTGGAATGTCTATAAAGTGGAAATATTGTGGGATCAGTATTTCAGCACCACCGTCGTTCAGGCTGCGGACAGGATACCATCAGCAGCAGCACCGACAACCGACGAGTAGGACGCACGTGTGCTAAATACTGCCGGCACTACTGGATGCTCTCCCAAGGGTTTTTTGGGGAGGGTGGGGTTGTCTAGGAGTTGTGAAAAAATCAATGAGAATGTACCTTGGTCCTTGATGGATCCTTTCCAAGCCCCGCACAACCACCGGACAGGTGAATTACTTTAGTACTTAAACGGGAGGTAGCTTCTGCCTGATACCGATGCTCTGTGGAATGCAGAAGAGAGTTAGTAACAACATCAGCAACAACAACTAAAAATAACATTTTGGAATGCTTTGAACAAGCACCACTCGAAAAATAAACCGTAAGGAATTCCTCCAGACAGAGATTAGAATTTAAGCACACAGACAATATAGCGAATTCCGGTACCGTTTCAATTAAATCCAATGAATAAATGTTATCATTACAATATGTTGTTTTCAAAATTTGAAATTAAATTGTGAACAGAGCATCTTGAAATCAAACAGTTCCGAGTTAACATCAATCAGATAGGATTTCACCACGGTTACCAAAGTAGTTCCCGCAAGGAAGTAATCTTGGTCCAAATATCTTCCCGTTGTACATGCGGAACATCATTTTTAATAGTTTCACCAAAAAAATAATTTTCAATTATTCTCCATTAGATATGAAATCGGAGTGACACTAAATATTGTTTCGGAATAATTTGACTGAATCTTTGCCACATACTTCAGATGGCTTAGTATCTATTTTAGGGTGCGGAAGTGACTACCGCTCGGAAGATACCAAAAGAATGTAGTTAAAGATCACATTTCACTAGATGTCCCTGCTGGGAATCAATTAATTCCCTGCAATTTCCTACTCTAAGCTACATTTTTGTAATGCATTATTCGCCCAGTATCAAACTTTCGAAGTTTCACTTTCTGGATGGTGCACAAAATTAGTATTGCACTAACTGACTAATTTATTTACGTTCGGAATATAATCACTGAAGACACCAGTACTTCGGTACAACTTGTAGTGCTTCTCAAGGAGAGAGCACAGCTTTACGCCTACTTTGCGGTTTACGTAGAGCTACTGAGTGGCGTGACAGTTCAGCATGACCTGCTATGCACTGATGAATCGAAGAAGAAACATAAAAAAATAAAATAAAAGTAAAACAAATCAAAAACAGTCAAGTGTGCAAACCAATTACTCGTAACTAAAATTTAATAGTCAATCTTTTCCAGGGCAAACATTTTTAAATTAGAAAATAATGCAAAAATTATTTCGCCTAAAGCGTTGGTTTTTTCTAAAACGGGAATGATAATTTATATTTTTTTGATTCATGGCTCTTGGACCTTGATTCTTGACTCTAGATTCTTGGCTTTTGATCATTGCCTTTGATTCTTGATTTCTAGCTCTTGATTCTTGGCTCTCGATTATTGATTTTTGACTTTTGTTTTTTGATTCTTGATTCTTAGTTTTTAGAGCCAGGATTCTTGATTCTAGGATTCTGACTCTGGGTTCTTGATTCTTTTCGCTTGATTTCTTCACCTGATTGTTAGCCCTCGATTCTGACTCTTGGCTCTTGATATTCTCTTGATTCTTGATTTTGATTCCTGGCTCTTGATTTTTGACTCTTGATTCTAAGTTAGTAATCCCTGGCTCTTGATTTTTGGCTCTTAATTCTTGCTTTTTGATTCTTGGCTCTTGATATCTGGCTCTTGATTCTTGACTTCTGACTCTTGGATCTTGATTCTTTTCTCTTGATTTTTTACTCTTGATTTTTTACTCTTGATTCTTGGCTCTCGATTCTTGGCTTCTGACTCTTGGCTCTTGATTCCTGGCTCTTGATTCTTTGCTCTCGGTTCTTGGCTTCTAACTCTTGGTTCTTGATTCTTGCGTCTTGATTCTTGATTTTTGACTCTTGTTTCTAAGTTCTTAATTCCTGGCTCGTGATTCTTGGCTCTTAATTCTTGCCTCTCGACTCTTGGCCCTTGATATCTGGCTCTTGATTTTTGCCTGTTGATTCTTGGCTCTTGATTCTTTGCTCTCGGTTCTTGGCTTCTAACTCTTGGTTCTTGATTCTTGCGTCTTGATTTTTGTCTCTTGATTTTTGACTCTTGATTCTAAGTTCTTATTTCCTGGCTCTTGATTCTTGGCTCTTAATTCTTGCCTCCGACTCTTGGCTCATGATATCTGGCTCTTGATTCTTGGCTGTTGATTCTTGGCTCTTGATCCCTGGCTCTTGATTCATGGCTCTAGATTCTTGGCTTCTGACTCCTGACTCTTGATTCTTTTCTTTTGATTTTTTACTCTTGATTCTTGGTTCTCGATTCATGGCTCTAGATTCTTGATTCTTGTGTCTTGATTCTTGCCTCTTGATTTTTGACTCTTGTTTTTTGACTCTTGATGCTAAGTTCTTAATTTTTGTCTCTTAATTCTTGGCTCACGATTCTTGCCTCTTGATTCTTGCCTCTCGACTCTTGTTCTTGATACCTGTCCCTTGATTCTTGCCTGTTGATTCTTGGCTCTTGATTCTTGGCTTCTGACTCTTGGCTCTTGATTCCTGGCTCTTGATTCTCAGCTCTCGGTTCTTGGCTTCTAATTCATAGCTTTGTCTTCTTGGGTCTTGATTTTTGTCTTTGACTCTTGATTCTTTTCTCTTGATTTTTAACTTTTGATTCTTGGCTTTTCATTATTGCCTTTGATTCTTGCTTTTCGAGTCTTAATTCTTGGCTCTCGATTCTTGACTTCTGACTCTTGGATCTTGATTCTTTTCTCTTGATTTTTTACTCTTGATTCTTGGCTCTCGATTCTTGGTTTCTGACTCTTGGCTCTTAATTCCTGGCTCTTGATTATTTGCTCCCGGTTCTTGGCTTCTAACTCTTGGTTCTTGATTCTTGTCTCTTGATTTTTGACTCTTGATTCTAAGTTCTTAATTCCTGGCTCACGATTCTTGCCTCTTGATTCTTGCCTCTCGACTCTTGGTTCTTGATACCTGTCTCTTGATTCTTGCCTGTTGATTCTTGGCTCTTGATCTCTGGCTCTTGATTATTGGCTTCTGACTCTTGGCTCTTGATTCTCGGCTCTCGGTTCTTGGCTTCTAATTCATAGCTTTGTCTTCTTGGGTCTTGATTTTTGTCTTTGACTCTTGATTCTTTTCTCTTGATTTTTAACTTTTGATTCTTGGCTTTTCATTATTGCCTTTGATTCTTGATTTTCGAGTCTTAATTCTTGACTCTTAATTCGTGACTTCTGGCTCTAGGTTCTTGATTCTTGGCTCTTGATTTTTGACTCTTGATTCTTGGTTCTTGATTTCTCTCTCTTGATTCTTAGCTCTCGATTCTTGATTTTTGACTCTTGATTCTTGCCTCTTTATTCCTGGCTCCCGATTCTTGGCTCTTGATTCTTGTCTGCTGATTCTTGGCTTTTGATTCTTGTCTTTGATTTTTGACTCTTGATTCTTGACTCTTGATTTTTGGCTCTTGATCCCTGGCTTATGATTCTTGGCTTCTGACTCTTATCTCTTGATTCTTGATTCTTGCCTCTTGATACTTTGTTCTTAATTCTTTCCTTTTAATTTTTGACTCTTGATTCTTGCCTCTTAATTCCTGGTTCCCAATTCTTGGCTCTCAAATCTAGGTCTCTGACTTTAGGCCCTAGATTCTTGTCTTTGACTTTTGATTCTTGATTCTTGATTCTTAGCTCTTGATTCTTGGCTTTTGATTCCTGGCTCTTGATTTTGGGCTTCTGACTTTCAGCTCTTGATTCTTTGTTCTTGATTTTTAACTCTTGGTGCTTGGCTTCTGACTCTTATCTCTTGATTCTTGATTCTTGCCTTTTGATTCTTTGTTCTTAATTCTTTTCTTTTAATTTTTGACTCGATTCTTTTTTTTACTTTTGGCTCTTGATTCTTGCCTCTTGATTTTTGACTCTTGATTCTTGCCTCTTAATTTCTGGCTTCCGATTCTTGGCTCTTGATTCATGGCTTCTGATTCTTGGCTCTTGATTCTTGTCTTTAACTTTTGATTTTGGACTCTTGATTCTTTTCTCTTGATTCTTTTCTCTTGATTCTGTTCTCTTGATTTTTAACTCTTGATTCTTGCCTCTTAATTTCTGGCTTCCGATTCTTGGCTCTTGATTCTTGGCTTTTGATTCTTGTCTTTAACTTTTGATTTTGGACTCTTGATTCTTTTCTCTTGATTTTTAACTCTTGATTCTTGACTCTTGATTTTTGGCTTTTGATCCCTGACTCTTGATTCTTGGCTTCTGACCTTCAGCTCTTGATTCTTCGTTCTTGTTTCTTTTCTCTTGATTTTTAACTCATGATTCTTGTCTTTTAATTATTGATTCTTAGTTTTTTATATCTAGCTCTTGATTCTTGATTTCTTCTGTTGATTATTGACTCTTAATACTTTGTACTTGTTTATTGTTTCTTCAAAAATTACTTTTTGGTTCTTGATGTTTGACTATTGACTCTTAACTCTTAGTACTCGAGTCTTTTCTCTTGATTCTTGCCTCTTGATTCTTGACTCTTAATTCTTGGTTCTTGATATTTGGCTTCTCGATTTTGATTTCTGACCCAAGAATATTGATTTTGATTGACCCAAGAATATTTCTTAATTTCGACTACAGAATCTGGCATGATTCTGAATGCTTAAGACTGAATCTTGAGTGTTGAATTTAAAGCAATATTTATGAGCCGAAGTAAACTCGGTATCCCATAAAAGATACCAAAATATTTGCTAAAAACTTTTAAGGTCGATACAGTGATCCATGATGTGGAAACTTGGAACTTGGAGTTGTGAGTCCTAAGTTTTAATTGTTGAAATTCTTGTTATCCAACTTCAATCTTAACAGTCAAAAGTTTTGATAGGTCACTTGTAATCATGAATCTGAAATAATTAGTTTGGTTATTACTTGTGATATGATTGTCTGGAAACATACGCTGGAGTCTTTTCTAAAGCAATTTTCGTTGGCTCTCTAAAGCATTTGTTAACTTGGTGCCCTGTTTATTATCGAAGAGATTAAATTGATCGGTACTTTTAAGGACCAAAAAATCGATCCCGAAATTATGATTTTTGTTTTTTAATTGAAATACGAAAACCACGTCTTCCCCCGTCTAACGGATGAAAAAAAAAAACTCGAAATGCAACATTATCAAAAGTCAAAAAGTCCAAGTAATTTAGTTTTAGTAGAAGTTCTTCTAGACTCCTATGTTTTTATTAAACACTTTTTTAAATTTTTTGATGGTTGCCTAAAGTCAAAACTGCGGTTTTCCACGAAAAAATATCACCATTTTGTATCTGCAAAACCTCCCCTAAGTAACAAAAAAAAAACGAGAAGGAAATCTTTGGGATTGGGTATTTTATCTGTAAAAAGTGTGTGACAAAATTTGAAAATAATTGATAGTAGTTTTTAATTGACGATGGACACGGACTTTTAAAACGTTCTTCCGAGAAAAAAGTTTATCGTCTGTAAAATCGCTGGAAACAATTTATTATTCTAGGGGGCACGTTGGACCCTACTCTTTCGAAAAATCATATATTCTCTTTGTATTTTGTTATAACAGAACATTTCTAGAATGTTTTGTCAAATTTGCAAATCAATCTAAGTAGATCTCTTGGGTCTGTGCGCCAAGCTCTTGCTTCTTCGCAGAATGAAATAAGAAAAGATAGAGGTCCATAACTTCCAGAGTTTTTTTTTCAAAAGACTTGAAAATTTGACAACATTTCTGAAATGTTTTACTATAAGAGAATACAAAGAAAAAATGAATGATTTTTCAAAAGTGTTAGATCCTACACATTGTTTGTTACAAGTTAGCCCCGCCTTTTTATGGGTGTGTACAGTGATGCTAATATTTAAATGCTGTGTTCAGTTCCTTTAGTGCTCGACTTGTTATATCGAGAGGAAACATTTTTCATCAATATTCTTCTCGTACGCTCGAGTGAAAAAAAACGCTAAAAAACATTGTTAAAGATTGAAGTTACAATTAATCGGTTCTTTTAAGGACCAATAAATCGATACCAGTGAATCGATTGAGATATTTTATCACATCAAAGTAGCTAAAGCGTGGCAATTATGTTCATCGTTACTCAACAGATTTTTCGCATTCAATGAAAATGCTGTCAAAATTCTATTATGGGCCAAACATAATCACACTAAATTCTTATCCCACTAACAAATTTTCCGGACCCATTCGCAGCCGCTTTTTTGTGAACCAATCAAATTTTACAACCACCGCAGATAAATATCCATGAGAATAGGAAAAGTTCACAAGTTCAAGAGCAACCGGGGTCGTAATTTCGAGTGCCCTCGAAATAAATTGCTTACAACACTTCTCTCCCTCACTTCACTTCCGTGCCGCGAAGGAGCCACTCATGAAAACATGGTGTTTTTTTCTGTTCAACATAATCCGACCTCGCAACAGATAGAAGAAAAAACAAACACAGCTCATCGGCCTACCAAGGATCAACCGAAGAAAGGTTCGTCTCCGAAACGGCCGACCGACCGAGATTAGAATCGACGATTTATGAGCTCGGTCTTAGGAGGAATCCGGTGTGTTTCTATTTTTCCCAGGTCAGCGTGATACGGCTAAAAGTTCGCCGATAAAGGAGACCATCGAATGATAAAAGAAACGACCGTTGTAAGGAATTACGACGGCATTTCGGTGTGGTCTATCCTGTTCTGAGAAGATGAGACTGACAATGGGCCAACTTTGACAATTATGCCCTGATCCCTGATGTCCCGTGCAGGTTCCGAATAATTTTCCCATTCAGGTTGATGTGACATTTAAGTTTGACACCGAATATATTCCGCCTTCTTGGTAGAGTCGTTCGGTCAACAATTTTGTCCGGGGACGTCTCAACGTCCGAATCCGACAAACTTGCCTAACGACCCTTGAACTAAGTGAGATCAACACCACTTTCTAAATCCAGTATATCGACAAGCGACAAAACACACGACAGTGGTTGGCGACACCTGGGGGACGCTCGGCTGGAGGACGCCGGAGTCCCGATTCAATTATTATCCTTGCCTTGGTTTGACCGGATCCGGTAGCAGAGCACCGAACGTGTGCGCTAGTGAATGGCCATTAAATTCAGTTAGGGAAGGATTAAGTGGAGCCTAAAATTTATGGATCTGACGTTTCGGTCGCAAAACTGTGTGCGAGGGTCAAATATTTTCGTCCACTCGTCCTGGGAAATTGCGGGTTTGCGCGAACGACCTGGTAGTGGTTTTTTTCGGATAGAAAAATTAGCAAGGTTTGCCCATAGTCGGTAAATGGAACATTTCGTTGTTTTTTTTTATTTCTATTTCTGGCCGACGGTGTTATGCACGAGGATGACACGATACGGCTATAATCCACCGTAGGAACTGTGCAAATATTATTATTTTCATGCGTCTAAACTTCAATTCCAGGTATTTGTTAGATGGAAATCTATTTACAAACAGCATATTTCCGATTCGTTTGCTGTTTGTACCAATTATTTAGAGTACGCACAAATCTTTTTTTTAACAACAGAATTTGATTATTTTTTGGCTACGCAGAAGCAATAAATTTTCTGTCGTTGGGATGTACGAATTCAA
The DNA here is from genome assembly GCF_030247185.1 of Malaya genurostris. Taxonomy (NCBI): domain Eukaryota; kingdom Metazoa; phylum Arthropoda; class Insecta; order Diptera; family Culicidae; genus Malaya; species Malaya genurostris. Next base: position 152,510,419 of record NC_080570.1, read on the forward strand.
CAATTTCAAAAGGCAAATAATTTATGTTTTAATTTTTATTCCAATTATCAACATAATTTGAGTGGGTTCCTCTATGCAACAGCACATTGTCGTTTTTGAAGTGGTAGCAATTTTTCTAACACACAATTATAACATATTCAAAACTGTATCTACAAATTGCTTGCCATACCATAGATTTTTTCCCAGGATTTCGATTGATGTTAACAAAAATTATGTTCAGTGCTGAATTCGCTAATGCATAGATATTTGATTTCCTAATAAGTAAAGTATTAAAGTACGTTTGCAATGCATTTTACACAAGCACAAAAAAGTACAATTATTTTTTAAATAACCCTCTACATTTAGGTCCATTTAGTCGTATTTGAACTCAACCATTAACTGACGACCACTTTGCTAGTTCCATACGAGCCCAAGTTTGTCTAAATCAGTTGAGACTGTTGGAATCGCCTCTGCCTTCTTCGAGAAAATTAGTCAGATAGAAAAAAAAATAGAAAGATTCACACACTCAAACACATACAGAACGATTTTCCGATCTCGTCGAGCTGAGTAGATTGATGTACAACATTAGGTGTCTTCGAGTTTCTTTAAATTCTATATCCTTTCTATTGAGATTGAGGCAAAAACTCACATAGTCTTAAAATTTTCAACAATTGATCTACAAATTGCTTGCCAAACATTGTTTTCTTGAAAGTGTGATTCGTTTGCTGATTTAACAAATTATTATTTGTTTTATTGACAATAGCTCGACTGTTGAATTTTATTCACGTGAGAAGACGAGCACATTGTTAGTCATTGGAACTCGGAACTGCTATTAAAATTATTGGAGCCGTCAAGCCATAGCTTATGTTCGACAAAAACTCGATAGGTAAAAAAATGTTCACGTGATGTTTTTGTTCAAATACAATTACACATTGAAAACAATTTACGCTAAATTATTTTAATAGCTTATCGAACTAGGGAAGCCAAATTCAACAGAAGAAGATGGAAGCAAGTCATTCCGTCGAAAGTCGTTTCGACGAATGTCGTTTCGACGAATGTCGTTTCGACGAATGTCGTTTCGACGAATGTCGTTTCGACGAATGTCAAATTCAACAGTAGAAGATGGAAGCGAGTCATTTCGTCGAAAGTCATTTCGACGAAAGTCGTTTCGACGAAATTCGTTTCGACGAAATTCGTTTCGACGAAAGTCGTTTCGACGAAAGTCGTTTCAACGTAGTTCGTTTCGACGAAAGTCGTTTCGACGAAAGTCTTTCTTTTTTTCTGGAGAAAGTCTTTCCGGAGAAATTCTTTCCAGAGAAAGTCGTTTCGATGAAAGTCGTTTCGACGAAAGCCGTTTCGACGTATGTCGTTTACTTGAAAGAACAATTTACGTTTAAGCATGTAAAAAACTTGTCGAACTACAGAAGCCAAATTCAACAATAGAAGATGGGAGCGGGTCAATTCAACGAAAGAATTAATCGCGGGGAAATGGATTTATCAGTATTTTTTTTTAATAAGAGATATATTAGAAGAACGATTTTAGGTTAACAAAAGCAAGTTTTAAAACCGTTATCTTTCATTTGACTTTATTAAAAATCAATTCAAAGACGATATTAAGACAATTGGACCTTTCGGCTTTGGGCAAAACAGCTTACAGAAAAATGGCTTTCGGCAAAATAGCTTGATCCTGACCCATGGAAGAAGGAAGCATCTACAAACTGCTTGCCATACAATAAAAGTTTTCCAAAAAAAATCGTTTCTTGTTTGATTACGTTCAGTGCTAAATGCGTTGTAGCACAAATGTTTGACTATTTTGGTTAGATATGGCTCGATTTCGCAAAATTTAAGTACAAAATGTTTTTTGGAATTTAATTATTGAGACTACAGTAAGAATATCTGGTCTATATTGTTCTTCACATTCACATTGCATTTTCAAATTGCCAGCCACCCAAGGTTTCGCTTCATCAGTTTTTACAAATTATTTCTCATACATTGAAAGCTACATTTGCAATATGCTTGTCAAACTGGTTTTCTTTAATTTTAAATTAAAGTTGATTTTGTAAATTATTGTGAATGCGAGATCGTTTGATTTTCGTAAAAAATAACCCCTCCTCCCCTTAGGGTCATTTTGGAAACAAATGTACATTTTATGAAAGATATATTTTTGATCGGAACTTCGAGGACACTTCACTTAGTATACTATTCGACTCAGTCCGTCTAGATCAGATCTGTATGGTTCTCGGAGATACTCTGGTCATCTTAAAGATAACGCAGTGTTCCTCGGAAAAACTAAAAAAAAAATACTAATACTAAGCTACAATCATATCTGTTGGATTATTGTAATTTGTTGATATAAAAAAACGAAGAGGTTTTATGCCTGCTGGAGACAGATGGATTGTGCATTTCAGCTCCAGCGGACTTTTCCCTGTTCCCAAATAAATACATTAATAAATGACTGGAACGATTCCAACAATCTCGATCGACAGCTACTGGGTCATGTTCGAATGTTGTATGGCAGACACTTTAGGAGATATGATCGCATAAATGACGTAATCGACTATTCGCGTTTTTTTCTATTCGCTCTACTTTCTCGGGAACCGGATTTATTTATCTCAGGTTCATTTTGTAACTGTTATTGAGTCATTGGCCAAGTAACGAATCTAAATAATTACACTCCTGTTATTTTTCACCCCCAAACTTATGTTTGGTGTATAATTTCATTTTTACTTTGAAAGTAATTTTTATTATCACAGTAATAGTTATTTAGTGTCGATTTTGATTAATCGATCGACATTCCGACATCCCTGAAGTAGACTATTCGAATGACAAGTGGAAAATATTCTCGCACCGCTAGGTGGATTCGGAATCGGTTTCTGAACACTTTAACCCAATTAAATAAATTTCACTTTGAAATTGACGTTGAAATCTTGTCGCATTTGAATATTGAAACCCGATTAGGGCATTTCTCTTACGCATAATTCTAAAACATTCTGAAAATTGCATCTACAAATTGCTTGCCATACACGTTTTTCCTGAATTTGCGTTCCGTTTATTGTTTTGCACAATTGTGTTGGAGTGTTTAACTCGCAACTTTGATTTTCGAGAAAAGGTTTAGTTTTGAGTTTAGTTGAGAAAAAAAAAACTTTTTTGTTCATCTTATGCAAATACCGAAACTAAGATGAATTAATTACCATGATTTAGCAGTACATAGTGTTAAATTTGATTGTTTCGAGCAGAGATAATTTTTCAAATAATCCGTTTGCCGTTTAATCCTAGTATCATTTAAAACTGCATTCTCAAGTAGCTTGTCTTATTAAACTGTGCTAAATTTTCTACTCATGTACTGGTCGCCCCAATTGTTGTGAATGCTGAACTAGCAAACAAACATATGTTATTTTTTCTGCGAAAAGTGTATTTTTGTTATTTATTTTGTTTTTGTAGGGTCGAAATAAAATGATTAATGCTATGATTAATCTTTTTTTTAAACTGTATGTACATATTGCTGTCCAAACCTTTTTTTTTTCCTGAAAATCTGATCGTTTTCCTGTTTTACACATTTTTATTTGTGTGGGATTTGCAATAGACTTTTATTCATGTGAGAAGATAACCTTACTGTAAGTCATTAAAACTGAGAGCACTTGTTGTTGTTCAAATATATAGACATATTGGAAATTTCAAACATTAAAATATTTGTCGAACTAGAGATGTAAAATTCAAATATAAAAGATTGAAGCGGGTCATTTTGGCGAAAGCCATTTCGCTAGAAGTCAATTCAACAAAAGGGCCATTTCACCAAAAGCATTAATGAAATGCTTGAACGTTTCGTCAGCTTAGACATTGGTCTTCGTTGCAGTAACAAAAATTGCTTTGCAGTTAACATTAACTTCACGTCTGCTTAACGGTTTATGTTGAACCGCTGAGTTGAGTTAGCAGTTCAATATAAACTGCTAACGCACTGATGAATCGAAGACGAAAAAATAAATACAAATAGAAATGATTGCGTGCGCGTAGTATACGACTAGGCGTTATTTTCAACCTCTCAAATTACAACGATATGAATTTCTTCATCTCATTCTTGTGACATTTTGTTTGTTAAATTACTCGAAACCATTAGAATAATGTTTGCTATTCAACAGTACATTGCATCAATAGTTTGTTGGTTTAACCATTTTGAACAATTTGAAACATGATTCTGAAAATATTCAAACTCAAAAGTGTCTCTGAGACATGAACCTAAAACAACCGGAACTGCATCTACAAATTGCTTGCCGTACCACTTTTTTTACGATTTCCTACTCGTTTGCCGTTTGCACAAATCGTTGCGAGTGCTGAGTACTACAAATTTTACCAGTTGTCAAGATCGTTTGATTTTCTAATGATAGAAAAGGATGTTTTGATAGTCATCCGAAGTCTCCTAAACTCAAAAAAAAATTCAATGGAGAAAATTTTTCCTCTGTTTTTTCAAGAACTTCAACACAACGAAAACAGTTTTTTTTTTCCTGTTATGTAGTATTGAGTTCTTCCACATTTGAGTAGTAAATTTTTTTTAAAGTATTTTCTCTGACACAATCAGAACTGCATCTACAAATTGCTTGCCATATAATTGTTTTTTTTTTGTGTTTGTTAAAAGTGCTCAATTTCTGTAAAACTTTCAACAATAAACCTGGAAAAATATTACAATAATACAAGTGAGAATTCTAGAATTCTTATTCTAGTATTCTAGAATTCGTGTTTATTAGTTTCACTGGGAAGAAATTCCACCAATACGAAATGGAATTTTTTTTTCAGTTATATTTAACAAAGTTACATAAAAAACATTGCATTTTAGTTATAATCGAACACTTCAAACCAAGACCTAGTTCAATGATCATCAGCTGCGAAGCTATGAAGTTCAGCGGAACATGACTTTAGATGACAGGACATACCCAGCAGAAAACTCTGTTCCATGGAAAGCCGCAGAAGCCCATTTTTCACCAGCACCGACGAACTTGTGCTGCTCTGATGGCACCAGATTCGACGTTGCAAATTTTGTCTACCGAATCCAGTCAGTCGGGTTCCGACCGAAATGCTGCTTTCCAACCACCGCCGATCCCCGGCTCTGCCGAATGGGACCAACTACGATAGTGTCATCACTTATCGGGTCACAGCCAGCCACCGAAGAACCTCTCGGATGCGTCATGCAGGAGCACTAGTGAGTGGTGGTAGTTTGTCGATTCGAAGTTCGCACAACCATAAAAAACGGATCAGACGCTTGATGCAAATAGCGAGTGGTGAATTCGAATCATCGAAGGCGTACGGCGACCAACGGCAGCTTGACGGTTAAGTTGCGTCTGGCCGCGTAAAATCAAAGTTGTTTGGCGACAAACGGTTCACGGTGGAATGCGAGCTACGAGCTCACCCAAAAATGAAAAAAAAAGTCTGATACAGAATAAACCGCAGAAACACGAAACAGCAGCATCAGTTGGGGATAGTTGAGCCAAAAACATGACCGAAGTTATTTTGTCAACTCCAGCAGCAGGCACAGACACGCTCTTCGGTACTGAGAGGATCGTAAAAATCCACTAAAACTACTATCTTTTGCCCGAAATAAGAAACGAAAGTATGGCAAACCATTAAGTCTCGGGAAGCAAAACTAATTGGATCAGCAGAGAACGACGGTCGTTAGGTCGGATATTTATTGGAGCTTGTGGAAACGGCTCAATTCTCGTTACTCGCCGTATTCATGACATTCGAGAACAATTTTTTCTTGCTCAGTAACGAGGAAAATATTTTGCTCGCCCCATATCAGAAGCTCCGGAAGCATGCGTAAATGTATTAGGAGGGATTTGCAACCGAGAAACACCAGAAATTTTATTGGAGTATTTTCAGTGCTAAACCATACCGACTTTGGTTGGTGGATAATTCTAAGATTTGAAAACTGTTATAAAAAGAATGGAATTCAAAATCGAGAATATTAAAAATACAGTTATTCTTACTTACTGAATGTACCTATCGAACAACTTTTCTACGACAGATGCAGAAACAATGCTGTACCGATCGGAAAGCAAACCTTAGCTTTTATACCTAGATCACGGTTGACGTCTGTTAGGGAAAGCAGTCTCGTTAATCAACAAACGAGAAATTGAAATTGCCGACCAACAATGAGTAGATTCAAGACTCATGACTTGGGATTGCAAAAAAAAAACTCAAATCCCAAGAATAAAAACTAGAGACTCGAAACTCAAGAATTGAATCTCAGACTTTAAAAAGCAAAGACCCATGGAAAAGAGGAATCAAAACACATAACTTAAAACCAACATTCACGACAAACAGATCGTGAACCTTGAATCATCGATCCAAAAACTAAGTCATTGGACTTTCGAGCCTAAATTTGAGCCTGATGATTCAAGATTCTTGCATCACGGTGCATTAGTTTTGAACCATGGTTTATGATTGTTGATTCAAGGTTCATAAGTCATAGATTAATAATATTATTTGCTTGTTATTTATCATTTATCATTTATTTTTTATTATTTATTTTTTATTATTTATTATTTATTATTTATTATTTATTATTTATTATTTATTATTTATTATTTATTATTTATTATTTATTATTTATTATTTATTATTTATTATTTATTATTTATTATTTATTATTTATTATTTATTATTTATTATTTATTATTTATTATTTATTATTTATTATTTATTATTTATTATTTATTATTTATTATTTATTATTTATTATTTATTATTTATTATTTATTTATGACTTATGACTTATGACTTATGACTTACGATTTATGACTTATGACTTTTGACTTTTGACTTTTGACTTTTGACTTTTGACTTTTGACTTTTGACTTTTGACTTTTGACTTTTGACTTTTGACTTTTGACTTTTGACTTTTGACTTTTGACTTTTGACTTTTGACTTTTGACTTTTGACTTTTGACTTTTGACTTTTGACTTTTGACTTTTGACTTTTGACTTTTGACTTTTGACTTTTGACTTTTGACTTTTGACTTTTGACTTTTGACTTTTGACTTTTGACTTTTGACTTTTGACTTTTGACTTTTGACTTTTGACTTTTGACTTTTGACTTTTGACTTTTGACTTTTGACTTTTGACTTTTGACTTTTGACTTTTGACTTTTGACTTTTGACTTTTGACTTTTGACTTTTGACTTTTGACTTTTGACTTTTGACTTTTGACTTTTGACTTTTGACTTTTGACTTTTGACTTTTGACTTTTGACTTTTGACTTTTGACTTTTGACTTTTGACTTTTGACTTTTGACTTTTGACTTTTGACTTTTGACTTTTGACTTTTGACTTTTGACTTTTGACTTTTGACTTTTGACTTTTGACTTTTGACTTTTGACTTTTGACTTTTGACTTTTGACTTTTGACTTTTGACTTTTGACTTTTGACTTTTGACTTTTGACTTTTGACTTTTGACTTTTGACTTTTGACTTTTGACTTTTGACTTTTGACTTTTGACTTTTGACTTTTGACTTTTGACTTTTGACTTTTGACTTTTGACTTTTGACTTTTGACTTTTGACTTTTGACTTTTGACTTTTGACTTTTGACTTTTGACTTTTGACTTTTGACTTTTGACTTTTGACTTTTGACTTTTGACTTTTGACTTTTGACTTTTGACTTTTGACTTTTGACTTTTGACTTTTGACTTTTGACTTTTGACTTTTGACTTTTGACTTTTGACTTTTGACTTTTGACTTTTGACTTTTGACTTTTGACTTTTGACTTTTGACTTTTGACTTTTGACTTTTGACTTTTGACTTTTGACTTTTGACTTTTGACTTTTGACTTTTGACTTTTGACTTTTGACTTTTGACTTTTGACTTTTGACTTTTGACTTTTGACTTTTTTTTTTTTTTTTTTTTTTTCATAAATACGTTTATTTCATAGGCAATATACATAAGTTTTTCTTCGCCGTGGCATCCACAATACATAGTAGTTTAAACCTAATACATTTCGAATATCATATTAGTATGTTGGTACTCATTAGTTAATCTAAACACTGTTTTTATCAAGCGAGTTGCTATTTTAAATTACATTAAATAAAATACATTTATTTTGTACATGATCTTATAACTATTTCAGGATTGTTTGTATCAGTTCACCACTTATATTCAATATCCTATAGTTGGCTATTGGTTGAACTCATGGAAGAGAAAACAGTTTAACATAAAATAAAATTTAAATTGGAACTCCAATGGATTTAATGAAATGATAAAGAAGTTTCATGTATGGAAGGTCACGACAAGCAAGAATGTCGCGAACTGGGACATTGGATAGTCTACCTTGGGTACGCAAGGAATTTATTAGTTGAGATCTGACATCACGAAACTCCACGCATGTCCAAACAACATGGTCAATATCGCGGTAACCTTCGCCGCAAGCACAATGATTAGTCTCGGAAAGTCCAATTCGAAGGAGATGTGCATCTAACGTGTAGTGATTGGACATGAGTCTGGACATCACACGAATGAAATCTCTACTCACATCCAGTCCCCTGAACCATGCCTTTGTCGATATTTTAGGAATAATTGAGTGCATCCACCGACCCAGATCATCTTTATCCCAAGAAGCTTGCCAGCTGGCAAGTGTTCTTTGGCGAGACGCGCTATAGAATTCGTTGAAAGCAATCGGTCTCTCATAAATTTCACCCTCAATAGCACCACGTTTGGCTAAAATATCGGCTCTTTCATTGCCTGGAATGGAGCAATGAGCCGGAACCCAAACTATTGTGATTAGATAATTATTATTCAATATGTCGTTCAGACACTGTTTTATTTTACCCAAGAAAAACGGTTCATTTTTGCCAGCAGCGTTTGAGCGAATGGCTTCAATTGCACTCAGACTATCTGTGAAGAGGAAATAATGGTTTGGAGATAATGTGACGATTACATTCAAGCTATAATGAACTGCTGCTAACTCTGCTATATAAACAGATGCAGGTTCTTGAAGCTTGAATGAGGCCGAAACATTATTGTTGAACATACCAAACCCTGTCGCTTCTTCCATTCGCGATCCGTCCGTGTAAAACATTTTCTCAGAGTTAATATGCCTGAACTTACTTGAAAATATTTTTGGGATTTCCATAGAGCGTAGGTGGTCCGGGATTCCACGCACTTCGCGCTGCATGGATGTGTCGAAAAATAAAGTTGAGTCAGGTACATTTAGGAGGCTGACACGGATAGGAATATATCTTGAAGGGTTGATTTCCTGTGACATATGGTTAAAATATACTGTCATGAATTTTGTTTGAGATCGAAGCTCGACTAGTCGTTCGAAATTATTAATTACCATGGGATTCAGCACATCACATCTAATTAGCAGGCGTGATGAAAGCTCCCAAAATCGATCTTTTAATGGAAGAACTCCCGCCAGAACTTCAAGACTCATTGTATGTGTCGAATGCATGCAGCCTAAAGCAATTCGCAAACAACGGTACTGAATTCGCTCAAGTTTGATAATATGAGAATTTGCAGCGGAACGAAAACAAACGCATCCATATTCCATCACTGAAAGTATCGTTGTCTGATACAATTTTATTAGATCTTGCGGATGAGCACCCCACCAAGACCCTGTTATTGTTCGAAGAAAATTTACTCTTTGTTGGCATTTCGTTATCAGATACCTAATGTGTCCTCCCCACGTGCATTTGGAATCAAACCACACCCCGAGGTATTTGAAAGTCAAAACCTGTTCGATTATTCTTCCCATCATATGAAGCTGAAGTTGCGCGGGATCATGCTTTTTTGAAAAGACGACCAGCTCTGTTTTCTCCGCAGAGAATTCGATACCAAGATGAACAGCCCAAACGGACAATTTATCTAAGGTATCTTGCAATGGTTTTTGCAGATCAATAGCTTTGGATCCAGTAACTGAAACCACGCCATCATCTGCCAATTGTCTTAGTGTACATGGGGTTACTAGACAGCTGTCAATGTCATTCACGTAAAAATTATAGAGGAGCGGACTGAGGCATGAGCCTTGCGGGAGACCCATGTAACTATTTTTGAGTGTTGCCAAATCGCCATGTGACAAATGCATGTGTTTCTCTGACAAAAGGTTGTGCAAATAATTATTTATAACCGCTGGGAGTCCATTTTGGTGAAGCTTGTCTGAAAGAACATCAATGGAAACTGAATCAAATGCTCCTTTAATGTCTAAAAATACAGATGCCATTTGTTGCTTTTGAGCGAAGGCAATTTGGATGTCAGACGAAAGTAATGCAAGGCAATCATTCGTCCCTTTATTTCTACGGAAGCCAAACTGAGTATCTGACAACAAACCGTTCGTCTCGACCCAAGTGTCGAGACGTCGTAGAATAATTTTTTCGAACAATTTTCTGATGCAGGACAACATCGCAATGGGTCTATATGAGTTGTGATTGGAAGCTGGTTTCCCCGGCTTTTGAATGGCGATAACTTTCACTTGTCTCCAGTCAGGTGGAACAATATTTTGCTCAAGAAACTTGTTGAACAATTCCAACAAACGTCTTTTTGCGAGGTCGGGCAGATTCTTCACCAAGTTGAATTTAATTCTGTCCAATCCAGGAGCGTTATTGTTACAAGACATGAGTGCTATGGAAAATTCCATCATTGAAAAGGGGCTATCAATGGAATCATCATTTGAAGAAGACTCCCTAACAATGCTATGCGTAGGAACGGAATCTGGACAAACTTTCCTCGCAAAATCAAATATCCATCGATTCGAGTACTCCTCACTCTCATTTCCTACGTTACGATTCCTCATTCGTCTGGCCGTATTCCAAAGAGTGCTCATTGAGGTTTCTCTTGACAAACCTTCCACAAAATGTCTCCAATAGCTGCATTTCTTAACCCGAAGTATGTTCTTGTACTTGGTTTCTAAAACCAAGAATTTTTCAAAATTCTGAGGAGTTCCTCCTCCTCGTTTTAAAAACGTCTTGAAAGCATTTTGTTTCGCGTGTTTAGCATCTGAGCACTCTTTGTCCCACCAAGGATTTGGAGGTCTTCTGAACTTTTGACTTTTGACTTTTGACTTTTGACTTTTGACTTTTGACTTTTGACTTTTGACTTTTGACTTTTGACTTTTGACTTTTGACTTTTGACTTTTGACTTTTGACTTTTGACTTTTGACTTTTGACTTTTGACTTTTGACTTTTGACTTTTGACTTTTGACTTTTGACTTTTGACTTTTGACTTTTGACTTTTGACTTTTGACTTTTGACTTTTGACTTTTGACTTTTGACTTTTGACTTTTGACTTTTGACTTTTGACTTTTGACTTTTGACTTTTGACTTTTGACTTTTGACTTTTGACTTTTGACTTTTGACTTTTGACTTTTGACTTTTGACTTTTGACTTTTGACTTTTGACTTTTGACTTTTGACTTTTGACTTTTGACTTTTGACTTTTGACTTTTGACTTTTGACTTTTGACTTTTGACTTTTGACTTTTGACTTTTGACTTTTGACTTTTGACTTTTGACTTTTGACTTTTGACTTTTGACTTTTGACTTTTGACTTTTGACTTTTGACTTTTGACTTTTGACTTTTGACTTTTGACTTTTGACTTTTGACTTTTGACTTTTGACTTTTGACTTTTGACTTTTGACTTTTGACTTTTGACTTTTGACTTTTGACTTTTGACTTTTGACTTTTGACTTTTGACTTTTGACTTTTGACTTTTGACTTTTGACTTTTGACTTTTGACTTTTGACTTTTGACTTTTGACTTTTGACTTTTGACTTTTGACTTTTGACTTTTGACTTTTGACTTTTGACTTTTGACTTTTGACTTTTGACTTTTGACTTTTGACTTTTGACTTTTGACTTTTGACTTTTGACTTTTGACTTTTGACTTTTGACTTTTGACTTTTGACTTTTGACTTTTGACTTTTGACTTTTGACTTTTGACTTTTGACTTTTGACTTTTGACTTTTGACTTTTGACTTTTGACTTTTGACTTTTGACTTTTGACTTTTGACTTTTGACTTTTGACTTTTGACTTTTGACTTTTGACTTTTGACTTTTGACTTTTGACTTTTGACTTTTGACTTTTGACTTTTGACTTTTGACTTTTGACTTTTGACTTTTGACTTTTGACTTTTGACTTTTGACTTTTGACTTTTGACTTTTGACTTTTGACTTTTGACTTTTGACTTTTGACTTTTGACTTTTGACTTTTGACTTTTGACTTTTGGCTTTTGACTTTTGACTTTTGACTTTTGACTTTTGACTTTTGACTTTTGACTTTTGACTTTTGACTTTTGACTTTTGACTTTTGACTTTTGACTTTTGACTTTTGACTTTTGACTTTTGACTTTTGACTTTTGACTTTTGATTTTTGACTTTTGACTTTTGACTTTTGACTTTTGACTTGTGACTTGTGACTTGTGACTTGTGACTTGTGACTTGTGACTTGTGACTTGTGACTTGTGACTTGTGACTTGTGACTTGTGACTTGTGACTTGTAACTTGTGACTTGTGACTTGTGACTTGTGACTTGTGACTTGTGACTTGTGACTTGTGACTTGTGACTTGTGACTTGTGACTTGTGACTTGTGACTTGTGACTTGTGACTTGTGACTTGTGACTTGTGACTTGTGACTTGTGACTTGTGACTTGTGACTTGTGACTTGTGACTTGTGACTTGTGACTTGTGACTTGTGACTTGTGACTTGTGACTTGTGACTTGTGACTTGTGACTTGTGACTTGTGACTTGTGACTTGTGACTTGTGACTTGTGACTTGTGACTTGTGACTTGTGACTTGTGACTTGTGACTTGTGACTTATGACTTATGACTTATGACTTATGACTTATGACTTATGACTTATGACTTGTGACTTATGACTCATGATTTATGGCTGACGATTTACGATTTATGATTCACAATTAACGATTTATGGTTTATGGTTCATGGTTTACGATTTATGCCTCATGATTCAAGATTCATTATTTTAGACTCAATACTCAAGAATCAAACTGAAAGTTTTCAAGATTCCAATCTGAATACTATAGAGTCCAAATTCAAGACTAAAAACTCGGCACTATATATTTAAGACCCTAAACTCTGATTACACGAGTTGGTAGTCAACACATGAGATTAAGGATTTAGACCCATGATCACCCTTGTTTCAAGCCTGAACATTCAAGGCATAGTCAAAACTCAAGACCCAAAACGTAAAACACTAGATTCATGTCTTAATACCCATGATCGGAGACTCAACTACTCTTGACTCTAGATTTAGAACCCTTAATTTTGAACTCACAACTCAACAGTTAATACTTAAGATTGAAGACTTGAGACTCATGATCCTTGAATCTTTGCGTGTCATCAAATCAAAACTCAATCACGACTTAGTCGAAACTCAAGATTCATGACTTGAAACTTAAAATTCATGACTCGTGATCCTTGAAGCAAAACTCAATACTTAAGACTTGCCTCATAAGAATAAAAACTCAAGTCGCAAGAATTTAGTAGATTCAAGCCGTAAAATATCAAAACTTTTGACACCAGACTTATGACTCAGGATTGAAGATTCAAGACTCAAGACTCAAGACTAGGAGAAAAAAGTATAACTGGACTCTGTACAATTTGAACTACTACATATCAGGTCAAAATCTCAATAAAACAACGATTACATCTGTACGTTAGTACTAGAAGTACAGTTTAACAAAACCTGTTGCTCAGTATATGTTAAGTTTAAGCTTGAACGTGATGCGATTAAGTTCGCTTTGACTAACAACGACGAGAACAGTGTTTGAAAGAGATAACGTTAAATACAAATCACATTAGGGTGTACGTAAAAGACGGTTCCGTAGAAGTGCGTGTACACTGAGGTCCTTTTTATGCTTTTTTTTATGAAGTTATTTTACGCGGATATTCTAAGTTACATATATTTTACTCGGATGTTCAATTTTTTTTCGATTTTTTCGTTTTGTCTCGAAGTTTTTTCACGAAGCGTCAAGATTTTTTTAAATTTTAACTCAACTTTTTGACACTTTTTTCAAAAATCTATTTTTTGAGATTGCACCAGATCTCGACGTTCAATGCATTGCTAAGACATTTGGCAGAACAAAAAAAAATTGATTTCGAAATCCTCAAAGTCGATTATTTTCAAGCCATTTCTTGTCGAGATAATACCCGATCTCGTCGAAGTTTCATGAATTTTTGAAGGCATAAGGATTTTTGAAGGAATTTTTTTTTGCTGTTTTGCGTTTTTTTACCCGGATTTCCAAAGTAACCAAAATTTGCAAAAGTTTTTTGTGCGGTACGCATCCTCCTGAGTAAAAAATTATTTCACTGTATATCTGTATTTATCTGTATTTATCCGCAAATGCTGACATTAGAAAAGACAGGTTTGTAGTACGGTAACAACAACGGTGCCGAACGAAAAGTTTGGCGAATTTGTTTTCCCTAGAATCCGAAATGGCATGCGTGTGGTATGTATTCGATCACATAAGGTTATTCCTTCTTACTTGGTTTTCGGTCAAGGTACGAGGTGTCCTTGTAAATCACTGGTAGCTTACGCGAATCAGCTGATTACATGCCACTATGGTAAACCAAATTTTTCCTGATTAGAAACATTCTGCGACAAACCGAATCGATTTTAAGAAAAAATATTTCTCAATTTTTTAAATCTCATCGATTTCATTGTTTGTTGCAGCTTCTCATAAATTTAGTTGACACGTGGAATGATTCCAAATTTGGTCTGAACCCGACAGTCAGGTCTCTTTCTACGCGGAGAATACGTACTGCGTGAAAGAAAAATGCGCAAAAAACCACGTAACTTCGAAAATCCGCGTAAAAAATTGCTAAACTAAGGAAATGTTTTTTTTATTTCAAATGTCTTCAAAATGCACAAAACGCCCAGATCTGGCGTATTCTCAGAAAAAAAGTTTTTGAAAAAATTCGACGATTTTGAAACGTCGAGATCTGCTGTCATCTGGAAAACAAAATTTTTTGACAAAAATCGATTTGGGGCTTAAGGACCGCAGAACTAAAGAAATTTTTTAATACCAAATATCTTATAGATGCATGGAATTTGGAAATTTCTGAATTAAAAAACTTTTTCAAATGCCAATTGTCTTAGACATGCATGAAACGTCGTGTCCGATAGATTCTAAAAAAAAGTATCAGAGAGTTGACTTAAAAAATATTCGGGATGACACAAGATCGCGACATATCTTGCATTTTTTAAACAAAACCGGATAACTTCGAAAATTTTGCGTGAAAAAAAATCACGTAACTTCGAAAATTCGCGTAAAAAAAGACCTCAGTATACAGTTTGTAAAAGAAAGTTCCATATAAAAACAACTTTTCAACTCCAGCAACCTGTGAACCAAATTTTTTTTTCTAACAAACGTAATGTGACGAGCAAACATAAACAGTTTTTATGCGTTGAATCGCCGACTGCCAGCATTGTAAATTAAGTAAACCCGTCACGATCAACACCGAGTCCAGTATTCCAAAATACAATAAAGAGACAACTTCGCTTCGAAACGACACATCCGACAACACCAAAAACAACAATTAGCAATACAACGACGATAAGAAAATGGACGAAGATGTGATTTGTGAACAAACTGCCCCACAATCCCATTAGTTAACTTGTAACCAGTGGCGTCTCGTGATAGAATTTACGGGTTGTGCACTGCTTATATGGTATGATATCAGAACCGTTTCGACGTTCCAACTGAGACAGCAATTTGTTTTCAACTGCCATAAGCATAAGCCATTGAAGCCTCTCCTGAATATGTGCACCTAAGCTCTCACAGAGCCAATTTGACCAGTTGTGCAGTGCACGAGGTGCACATGAGGACGAGACACCACTGCTTGTAACTTATTAGAATATTTTATTATTATTTTATTAAATTCTCACTGCTTTATGGTCGGTAATACTTTTCCTTCCTAGAAAAACGAGTCACAACGTAATCTAGCAAAAAATATAACCGTAATCCGGCTCTGCTCCTAGAATCTTGAGTCCCGATGACTGAGAATTGATATGAAAAGAGATCATAAAAATTCATTTGAAACATGATTTTATACTCTTATAGCTGCTGATACATTCGGAATCGAAATCAGCCAGTTTAAAAAAAAAGGGCGAAAAACTTGCACAAACATTGAAAATTTCACGATTTAAATTGAATCGTTAGGTGGTGACCGCAGTTCAACGTAAACTGCTAATGCGCTCATTAGTCGAAGACGAAACGTTGAATAGTAAAAAAATGTCTCGTTAAATGTCAACATGAAAAATCCTGGCTTTTCGCAGAAATAATCTTTTCAGCAACAACAGAAAAAACCAAAGAAGATTTAAAAAATGACTTGTCATCCTTGTCTAGCGGCTCACTGAGATCGGACCTTCCTAACAATCCAGCCACACACAATCTCCGGACAAAGCCAGCTAATTCCGTCTCGTGTCTATGTATCTTTTTTTTTCTCGCACTGATTCTCTCCTCCATGTGTCTGATCTTTCCCGGAGGACTTTTGACAGTAACGCGGTTCAGTTGCGGCTTTCAACGTACATCTCGTACAGCAGTGCGTCCTACGAGGGAGGCATGCTGACGCTTTGTTCCTTGTGGGAGCACCAGAAAAAAAAAGATCACTAAAACCAGAGTGCAGGCAAAAAGTAATCCAACTGCGTCAGAATTCAGTCCAATAGAGAAGAAATCGGAATCCTGCGTCCTACTTGGAGGTGTCTCCTCCCACCCTGTAAAAACGTGGTGTATTCTCTGTTACTTTTTCTCGGGTGTTGACACAGAAACAGAACCGACCGACCGACCGACGGATTACAATGGTCTCGCGCTGAGAAAATGTGGCGAAGTGGATTGTTTCCTTTCCATAAAACACAATCCCCTTCGGACTTCGGGTTGGAGCGGGTGGTTTTGGTAGGGTTGTTAGCTGCAGGACGGATTACACATCCCGAGCTTTTTTTTGAGCTGGTGGTCGAGTGTGAGCCGGGAAGCACCAAGTGCATGCTACACTCCTTGAAGTTCCGCGCCAGCGTGCGCTTCGTCATCGTGTAGGACGTATTTTTTTTCTCCTTTTTCTTCTTTCCTGTAATGATGACACCACAACAATGTCCTCATGCAAACTTCAAATCATTATGGTGGGATTCTTTTTTTTTATTTTTCGTTCGCGTCACAGATGGAGCCGGTGTGTAACTGATCCTTCCGGGTGGTCTAGCGTGTAGCGATCCATCAGCTCTGGGGGTTGCTCCGGAAGGGTAAAGGATTTTCCATACGCGCCACTTCCCGATGGATGGAGCACTCTTTTTTTGCTTGAAATCAAAGCGAAAACGCACGTTTTTGTGTGTGCGTGTGTGTGAGAATACGGATCAGAAACGATTTGTGGTGTTTTTGACTTTGCTGACAGGATTACGGAACGGAACGAGGGATGGTTTTCAGCCCATGTCGACTTCATATGGTTTGACAAAACGATCGAAGTCGTTCAATTCGAAGAATTGTAACATGCATATTCTTGAACGGTTCATGATGACGGTTCATTTCCTGGACCAATATCTGAAGTTGATGGGATGTCTTTACTTCCTTCTCCTAGTCACCTTCTGCACAGAAAGCTGTACGGATTTGCCTTTATTTGCAGCCCATACACAGGCTTTATATCGCATTAATTTACTTACAAAAGCCCCTCCGGTGTCCAGTTCCAGCCTATTCTAGCGGAAACGATGTCGAAAGGAGCATATGTATTTGTCTTAAATGCAGCAGATGCAAGTTTCTGTGCAAGTGCAGAATGCAGTCCCAGAATAATTAGAAATACTGGGATTATATGGACGTAGGCTGCGGTATTTTAATTAAATTGTGTTCATTAGTCTAGACTTGTTTGTGTTTGTGCTAAATATTGCTTCAACATCTGTAATTTTGCCTGCCGGCATTGAAATGGCAAACCAGTCACTGTCAATGATAATGAATGATGCTGGCTGTTGGGATGAAGGCAAACTGCGGACCACTCACTAAAGGCGATTTTGTAGGTAGATGAACACGATTACATACCCCGGTAGCAGCTTTCATTGGAAAGAGAAGAGATGGAACTTGAACATCAAATTTTAAGGGTATAATACACTAAATGTTATATATTTAGGTCAGTTCACTTATTCAGATACACAGATAAAAATATTTTGTGAATTTACGTCTATTTTCGTGCACATATTTGGAGCAGGTAATTAAACATAAAATTACTTTACGATTCTGTACGTTTCAATACAATTTAATCGCAAAATAAGCGTTAATTGAAAAATACAGTTATATTCATTGAAAATTCTATGCAATTCAATTTAGTTTTGCATCGATGAAGGTTTTCAATCGAAATTTCGATTCAACCCATGTCTATTGCATGTTACTTAGATTTACATCTCGTATAAATTTAATTATTACTTTCTATGTAATATTCCAAAACTTAGATCCCGTTCGAAAAGTATGTCAAATACATCTACGTGGCGTCGATAATCTCCTTGTTTTTCTATTGAAGAGACCCCTTTCCAAGATTGAAGTCAAAATTCGATGATTTTAGTTATAATTGCAATACTATTGTGGTTTTTTTGCGCTTCATGTGAGGTAATTTTTGACAACGGTTTCTTGTTTGGGTTGTCGCATTTTTTTTATATCGCCAAAAAAATTAATGCCGGTCAAAATTCCATTTATCTTCGAAAAGGATTTTGTTTTTTTACGAGTTTGTAAGCAATCAAATAGGACACTGAAACAGACTCCGGCGGCCAAAAGACGCGCCCGGAAGTTTGGCAGGGTTGCGCAAAGGAACCTGACATAAAGTAGAAGAATGAAGGTTTATTATTTCGTCTAGTAGTTTTCCATCATGGAGCACTGGAGCGTCGCTCACCGCGTTTCTAAGGAGTGTATCGAAAATAAGCTATTCACATACATTTGTGTTGTACGCATGTATTTGTGATGGTTTTACCTTTTTTATATATATATAAAAAATAGGTATAGAATTCGCTCAAACTTTCGAAAAAATTTCCGAGGCCCGGAGGGCCGAATGTCATATACCAATCGATTCATCTCGACGAACTGAGCAAATGTCTGTGTGTGTGTGTATGTGTGTGTGTCTGTATGTGTGTTGTCAACTAAGAGGTCGAGATCTCAGAGATGGCTGGACCGATTTTGATCAAACTAGTCGCAAATGATAGGTCTCCCCGTCACCCAGAACGCTATTGAATGGTTTTGAGATCGGATGTTTACTTTTTGAGTTATACGAAGTTTTATGTCAAAATTTTCAGTTTTTCGACAGTATCTGTCACATTTGACCTTGAAAACAGAATATGTTTCCAGACTTAGATTTCGCTCGGTAATACCTATCCAACAAGCCATAGATTGTTAAAATCCGTCCATTTTTAACGGAGATATCGATATTTTTGTGTAAGCCTTATTCCAGTAGAAGGAATTTTGAGCGCTGTATGGAAAAGCAATGCTTGGGAGCAACATGAAATACGATTTTTTATACTGTTACATATAATTGTTTCTAAGTACCAAAAAGACTGTGTACAGCATCCTTTTTTATGACAATTTGCCACGGACCAATTTTAGCACGGTTCATTTTTGGCAACATAATCTTTCGAATATGGCATATGTAAACCAGATGATACCAGTATTATCGAGTTAGAAGTAATTCCATAATTATATTGATTCAAACTATTTACAGCAATAAATGCTGGAAGAACATGACTTCCATATACCATACGACTCAGTTCGTCGAGATCAGCAAATGCGTGTGTGACAAATAATTTCACTCAATTTTCTCGGAGATGACTAAACCTTTTTCTACCAACTCATATGAAAAGTCGTATTCTCCCAAACAAGGCTCCTGAATTATGTTTGGATCCGACTTCTGATTGCGGAATTACAGAATGATATGTGAAACGAAATTGAAATAATGCAATTAATTTTTCTCGTAGATGGCTGAACCGATCTAAGATTCAAATGAAATCTAAGAATCATCTATGATTCAAATGAGAGGTCTTAAAATCCTATAAAACCTCTTACTTTTTAGTCAGATCCGACTTCTGGTTTAGAAAATGCAGGGTGATTAGTATAAAAATGTCCATTTCACATAAATTAATCAGGTTTATCGGGTTTGCAAATTTGGATAGTCGATTACCAAATAAATTTATTTCAGTTTAAGCGGTATTCTTTTTTGGATTCGGAATGTACCCCTAAATTTTAATTCGCACTTTAATTTCTCAAAGATGTCTACACACTGCTCAGGTGAATTTAACTGATTTCGGCTACACCGATTTTAGAATTCCGGTTCCAGTATCGAATCGATTCTCAAAGCTCGATCATTTTCTCAAAAAAGACCAAATCGAACTTCAAAAACAAATATTACAGGACTTAAGGTCCCATACAAAATTGGTGAATTTTATCCGATTCTGGAATTACAGATGATGAGTTTATAAATTTCATGTAAATTGTTTGGCGTAATAATTTATGGCCATTCGAATCATTTTGGGATATGCTAATTCCTGAATACCGGCTCTGGAAGTACCATAAATAATGACGAAAAATTACTTCGACATCTCATGGAATGTTCAATCGATTGTCGCACGCTAAGATTGAAATTCGATATGTTTTGCAGTTTCGGCATTACAGGGTAATGAGTGATTAAAATCTCAATTTGCCGTTTAAAACGACGATAATTAAAATAATGTCATGAGAACTAAAACACCTAAGAATATCCATGCAAAAACACATGCTTATTGATAAAAAAAAGGTATCATCTCACTGCTAGGTGGATTAATCACGTTTTTTATGCTCAGATCACAGCATGCTGTACGTTTTCCTGTCAGCTTTCGTTTGTTTACTTGTTTCTGCGTTTCAAAAATGTCGCATAATGAAAAGGAAGTGAAAATTAAGGTTCTGGACACATGGCTAAGTGAGAACGGTATTACTATGCGAAAATTGGCGAAACGGTTTGGAATTCATCATACCAGTGTTAAAACCATCATTAATAAGTTTGAGGAACACTATTCTTTGGATGAACTAAGAAAAAACCCGGTTCTTCCAACCCGAAACTGGACCAGAAAGTGGTATCTCTAATCATGAAGAACAAATCAATGTCAATACGTGATTTGGCCAAAAAAGCAGGAACGAGTGTCGGAATGATCCAGCGTATCAAGAGGCGAAATCACTTGAAGACCTACAAGAAGTAGAAAATCTCGAAACAAAGTGTAGAACAGAAGAAGCGACCAGCAACAAGGGCCCGGAAATTGTATTCGCATCTTTTACAGTGTCCGGATGCATGCGTTTTGATGGACGATGAGACTTATGTAAAGGAGGACTCAAAAACCCTTCCAGGTCCACAATACTTTACTGTCGTCGTTGGGGACGATGTGAGCGATACGGAAAGGTCGATTTAAGTGGAGAAATTTGGTCGAAAGGTATTGGTATGGCAAGCAATATGTTCCTGTGGTTTGAAGTCAACCAGTTTTTACACTACCGGAACTATAAATGAAGAAATTTGTCGATCTTAGTGTCTCCAGAAAAGATTGCTGCCTTTATATAAGAAACATAGTACACCTCCACTGTTTTGGTTGGATTTAGCGTCGGCTCACTATTCCAAAACCACTCTCAATTGGCTTGCGGAAAAGTGTATATATTTCGTTGAAAAAAATATCAATCCAACAAATTGCCCTCAACTTCGACCCATCGAACGTTACTGGACAATCGTGAAGAGGGTTTTCAAGAAGACTGCAGGAACATGCAGGAGTTAAAAAAAATGGGATCAAGTGTCCAAAAAATGCGATGCAACACTTGTCCGGAACTTGATGAAGAGCGTTCGATCAAAAGGTCGAGAATTCGTGAAGGAATAACTTAAACTGCATCCAGTTTTCATAATCCTCAAGTTTAACCTCATACAATAAAGGATAAATTTTTAGTTTGAATAAAATATCGTTTTTTATCGTAATTTGAAAGAAAAATTTGCGAATAGCTTATTTTCGATACACTCCTTATTTATAACTTGTTTTTGAAGGATCAGTCGTATAAAACATTTTTATGAATATGAACTTAATGAGTTAATTCTTGTGATCTTTCATCGCAATATTATTCCAAATAATTGTGAAAGATAACAAAAACACTCATTTTTCAGAGCTGTTTTCGATAACACTCGTAAAATCCTCCGAAATTTCCAGCCATTTTCACCCTGAGGATAGATACAAGTTTTTCAAAAGTCTGTAGGTTTTTTTGTTTTGGAAAAATTTTCATCGAAAATTTCCTAAAACAACACGCGCGCATGGTCATTGGACGATGGCTTTAAAGCCAAAAATGCCGGTGCCTTTGTGTAATACTGTAAAGCTGTGGGTGAAAATTTTTCTAAAAACAGGTTCTGTACCCAAAACTAAAACCTCCGGGTCACGTCCGGACTGTCCGGGGAATGTGGGGAATTATCGGTCCTTACTTCGTCGAGGGCACGATTTATTCAATTAACGACTAATGAGTTACTGCGATTTGAAGAGAGCGCAAGCGAAAAATGCAATCACTTTTTATCAAAAAACAGATTCGACTCCAAAACGGTGGATCCAAAAAACAGATTCGACTCCAAAGCGGTCTATCCGTGGAAAATTTATGGTTTACCATACTGAAGATGGGTGCAAAGTTTCATCCTAATGGAAGCAATTCGATCCTCATTTAGGGGGCTAACCTTATTTTGTGCTTAAGACTAAAAACCGATTTTTTATGCTTCGTCTCCGACTCGTCAGTGCCTAACAGTTTATCTTGAACTGTTATGCTACCTAGCAGTTGGTAAATTTGTTGAAGCAAATTTTATTTGCTACAGCTAGAAAACAATTTTCTTCCGGAACGATATGAATCTCGACTATCCGATTCACTTCGAAAATGTGATGTTTGCAGTTGGCGAGTTTCACAACTTGTATGATTTCTTGTCCGACCGAATATTTACAGAGTTACAATTTATTTCTAGACTTAAAAATTGAAAAATTAGCGGAAATTTCAATTTTAATCTCGACAAGTCCCGTTTCGTTAGCGAGACCTCGATTTGAAACATTCCGATGGTAGTAAACTTGAGAAACACCCTACTGAACGCATTGCGAACCAAACTTTAACTTTTATACCCAAGGAACAAACAATTTTTTAAATTTTTTTCTCATGTTTATTTAAAATTTAAGATTTACAATTATTTCACTTTGAATAATAAAATTGATATACACTGGGGTCTTTTTTTATGCGGAACTCTGAAGTTACGTGTTTTTTTTTTAAGCGGATCTCCCAAGTTATGTGGTTTTATTGTTTTGCCTTAGAAAAAACATCGAGATCTAATGGGATCTAAAAAAAAATTTTTTTAAATGATCAAAAATTTCAGAGTTGACTTTAAAAAATGTTTCATGCATTTCAAAGACAAAACAAGAAAACCGCATAACTTGGGAGATCCGCGTAACTTCGGAAATTCGTTAAAAAAAACCTCAGTGTATATTAATTTTATTAATCAAAGTGAAAATGATGTGAATATTTCAACTTCGCAATTCAATTTAAAATCAGGATTGTAAATCTTACATTTTACATAAACGTGACCAAAATTAGAAAAAAAAGAATAGTTTTTTCTTGGGTATAAAAGTTAAACTTTGGTTCGCAATGCGTTCAGTATTTGCATAAAAAAAATCGATTTAGAAAATCTCAAAATTTTTCCCAAAGTCGACTTCAAAAAAAAAACATTTTTTTTAATGAGATTACACCAGATCTGGACGTTTCATTAATTTCTAAGACATTTGGCATCAGAAAGTAAAATGTCTTCCATTTTGCGGTTTATTTCTACGCGGATTTCCGAAGTTACGCAGTCTAAAATTCCCAAAGCCGTCGAGAGCTAATGCAATATAAAAATTATTTTTCATTAAAAAAAAAACGAAAATTTCAGAGTTGACTTAAAATTTTATGCATTTCTAAGACATAACAAGAAAACCGCATAACTTGGGAGATCCGCGTAAAAAATCGCGTTATTTCGGAAATCCGTGTAAAAAAGATCTCAGTGTATATTTATTTCAGCTTTAGATTCAATTTAATATTAGAATTGTAAATCTTACATGTTACATAAACATGACAAAAATTTTAAAAAAGAATAGTTCCTCTTTGGGTATAAAAGTTGAAGTTTTATTCGCAATGCGTTCAGTATTTGCATAAAAAAATCGATTTAGGAAATATCAAAATTTTTCCAAGTCCCAAAGTCACAGACTTTTCAAAAAAAATAATTTTTACGATATTACATCAGGTTAGCGAAGTCCCTCTATCAAATATGCTTCAAAACGGATCGAAACCCAGTGAATAATTTGTTGCTTATTAGTTACGGTAATTTTGAATTTGTTACTCAATTTTTGTTTTTATTTTCTTGAGTACGTCGCTAACTTCATATGAACTTAGCGAAGTTCTCAAACAAATAAAAACTAAATTGAGCAACAAATTCGAAATTATCGTAACTAATTAACAACAAATTAGCAATAAATTATTTACTGGGCTACGATTTGTTTTGGAGCATATTTGGAAGGGGGCTTCACTAAATTCATATGAACTTAGTGAAGTTCTCAAGAAAATAAAAAAATAAATTGAGCAACAAATTCAGAATTATCGTAACTCATTAGCAACAAATTATTCACTGGGCTTCGATCTGCTTTGAAGCATATTTGAAAGGAGGTCTTCGCTAACTTCATATGAACATAGCGAAGTACTCAAAAAAATTAAATAAATTGAGCAACAAATTCGAAATTATCGTAACTAATTAGCAACAAATTAGCAACAAACTATTCACTGGGCTACGATTAGTTTTGAAGCATATTTGGAAGGGGGCTTCGCTAACTTCATATGAACTTATCGAAGCTAATTAACAACAAATAAGCAACAAATTATTCACCTATTTGCGTTATCATCGGCGAGAGGTGCCTCGCTAAGTTCATGCTCATTTAAAGTTTGGTTCGTAATGAATTCAGTATTTGCACAAAAAAGTCGATACAGGAAATCTCAAAATTTTTCCAAATCCCAAAGTCGACAATAAAAAAAATTTATGCATTTTATGCATTTCTAAGACATTTGGCATCAGAAAATAATGTCTTCCATTTTACGGATTATTTCTGCGCGGATTTCCGAAGTTACACAGTCTCAAATTCCCAAAGCCGTCGAGGTCTAATGCAATCTAAAATTTTTTTTTTTATTTGAAAAAAAGTCCCAAATTTCAGAGTTGACTTAAAATTTCATGCAATTATAAGACAGAACAAGAAAACCACATAAGTTGGGAGATCCGCGTAAAAATAAACGCGTAACTTCGGAAATCCGTGTAAAAAAGGTCTCAGTGGATATTAATTTTATTAATCAAAGTGAAAATGTTGTGAATATTTCAGCTTTAGAATTCAATTTAATATTAGAATTGTAATCCGTACATGTTACATAAACATGACCAAAATTTTAAAAAAGAATAGTTCCTCTTAGGGTATAAAAGTTGAAGTTTGGTTCGCAATGCGTTCAGTATCTACATGAAAAAATTCGATTTAGGAAATCTCAAGTTCCAAATTAGTTTGAAAAATTTTTTTTAATGAGGTTGCACCAGATCTGGACGTTTCATGCATTTCTAAGACATTTGGCATCAGAAAAAAATGTCTTCCATTTTGCGGATTATTTCTGCGCGGATTTCCGAAGTAACACAGTCTCAAATTCCCAAAGTTAAAAGCTGATTTTTTCAAGAAATGTTTTCTTTTGAGATTACACCAGATGGAAATGTTTCATGCATTTTTAAGACATTTGGAATCAAAAAAAAATTGTTCGAGTCCCAGTCGATTCTTTGAAAAAAATTTTTTGGGGGATTACACCAGATCTGGACGTTTCATGCATTTCTAAGATATTTGGCACCAAACAAATTTTTTTTCAGTCTTGAGTTTTTTTTTTACACGAATTCCTGAAGTTACGGTATTGTTTTAGGCGGTACGTATCCCCGCGTAAAAAGAAACTTCAGTGTATGATATAAATAATTTCAGAACTATTGCTTTCAAGTTTCTCGGCAACTTCGTGCAGTGTTGGTTTGATCAGTTTTGGAAACCGAGAATCTTCTCCTGTCCCTACTATTCAATAGCGTTTTACTACTGAGTCAATACAGAAACTAACAGTGTTTCTGCTAAGCAAAAATCAGATCAGAATAATTTTCTTCAGGTTTCGTCTTCGACTAGTCAGTGCATTGCAGTTTATGTTGAACTGTTATGCCACCTAGCAGTTTAACATCAACCGTTAAGCAGACGCAAAGTTTCTACTGTTTATGTTCTTTCACGTTAATTTAGTCGATTCAGATTTGGTTTATGTTCTTTCCCGTTAATTTAGTCGATTCAGATTTGGTCATTGAGGGGTAACCTTTTTTTGCTTTGGGACAAAAGAAAAGTGTTTTCGTTCGGTACGTCAGTAAGAACATTGCATTTCAGTGCAAAAACAGAAAGGAAACTCTACGTCAGCTTAGCGGCTGAAGTTAAACTGCTAAGTGGCACAACAGTGCAACATAAACTGTTATGCACTGAGGAGTCGAAGACGAAACGTAAAGAACATGAACCGATCCTGATTTTAGCTTAGCAGAAACGCTGGTAATTCCTGAAAAAGGTCTGTCAGGAAAACGCTTGTAGAGAACTGACTATTGAATAGTTTTTTCCTGGGGTATAAAAGTTGAAGTTTGGCTCGCAATGCGTTCAGTGTTGCTTTTCATTTTTTCAATTTTTAAGTGTTTAAATAAATTGTAAAAATCGGTTGGACAAAATCCCCCTTCGGAAATCATTAAAGTTGTGATACTCGAAACATTTGCAAAGTGAATCCGATAGTCGAGATTCATATCGTTCCGAAAGAAAATAGTTTCCAACTGTAGCAAATAAATTTTGCTTCATCAAACTTACCAAGTGAAAAAATTCAACGCACCGGAGTTGGTTTCACAATGGTTGTTCCTTGGGGAAACTTCATTTCTCTGAAGACCCGTTCCCTTCCGCCGCCAGGAACGAGTCCAAAACTGCTCACGCAGAACAAAGCAAATTGAATAGTTTCTATTTCCAACCGTAGGAGGCGCGTAGCCGGCCGCGAAGGGGGAACGGAAGCCGATCGCCCGTAGTTTCGTTAGCCTGCATAAAGTTTTTCCTTTGCTGGGAATTAATTTTTCCTATGCAAACAAGGAACCGAACGAAAGAAAAAAAAGAAGAAAAAATGCTGGCAACATGAAAGGAAGGTGAAATAGTTTTAATTTTCAACATTGCGTAGCACATTTGAACAAACTTCTTCGGGTCGTTCCGGGCGCACGAAGTGTGGCGTGTCTGAAACCGAGAACGCTCACTCACACACACACATAAAAAAGTATCACGGAACGGAAAAATTATGTTCGTTCATGTTTTTTTCAGGATGAAGAAATTTATCCTCGTGTTCTCGAAGGAGGAGGAAAAGCAGGATCACCATAAAGTTTCGGAGCGCCTTTCGGAAAATGCCTGGCGCTGGTGGCTGGAACGTGCCGCGAGCCTTGGATACCGGAACGCCTTGGAGTGAACACACTTCAAAGTCTTTTGTTGGACAAAAAAGGTACCGGGCGGGGGAGGAAAAAACTTTACGAACTGTTCCATTATTTAACAAGGCCATGATGCTTCGTCAAAACTGCGTCTACACCTACCTACCTTCGGGCGGCGAATCGAACGAGATTGATCCGGTGCCAGCATCATGCAAGTACCGCCATAAATTTCAATCAAAACGAGCAATGGGATAGCACTTGAACTCTGCCGTATCAAGTGCATATGCGCCGGCGGGGGTCATCGAAACCTCTTCATAGAACTCTAGCTAGCTAGCTCTAGTATGCTTCGGAAAGCCACATTTTGCATGTTCAAATCAGAAAAAAAACCGACCGTCACTTCTACCGACGATCGAATGTCGACATGCAGAGACAGAATGCACCTGTAGCTCACTTCGGAAGTAGGCTCCGGCGAGAGGAGGAGGCTGCTTCAATGACAATTCTCAATCAATACAGTGACTGGTTTTAATTTTAGCCCGCTGCTTACTCATCTCCTAGCGTCTATGCGAAGCGACAAATCTATCTGCAATTAATTTGACTCGTTCCGGTGGTGTTCCTTCACGAGAGTAGTGCTCACAGTGATTAAAACAACTCCCGCCGCCCCAGGCTGTCGAGTGATCCCTGCTGTGATCCGGATCAGTTTGAACCGTTTTTTTTTTTCAACCATTAACCGTCGATAATCACATTGAGATTGCATTTATTTCTATACATAACTACTTCAAATCAATTGCGTTTTGAGTGCACTCAGTTTCCTACGAGGACAAAAAAAACACCTATTTTGAGTGTATATTTTCATTTCATCACCCCTCTACGGAAGCAGAAAAACAAAAACAATTTTCATCATTCGGATACAGTTTCTCGGTGCCTCAGCCTCGAGCCGCCGCCGTTCGAATGTGAAACGGTTAAATTGAAAATTATTTCATATTGCATGGTTTAGTTCCCGATCTAAAACCGAATGGAGTAGCCCGTGTGTCGAGCTCTGTCGGGGAAAAAAAATTGTTTTGGGCTCTACCGCGGTTTGATGAGTTTGTTCCGGACCGACTTCGGAATGTTTTTGTTCATCAACGAATCTACCGGGATGTTTCTGGTCTTTTTTTTCGCCGTTTTGAAACGGAAGAGTTCAATTTTCTGTTGGAGGACGAGGTGAGGACGGCACACTGCAACAACAGTCTATTAAATTTGGTCCTGTTAGAATGGACTTTTACTTGGAAAAAGGAATGAAAAATTGAGGTTTATTGCGCTAACCTTTCCAATTTTCCAGGAAAAAAACTGTATAGCTTTATTGTATATTTATTATTATTGTATTTTCGAGAAATAAATATTTTATCTGTATTGTAATGATGACAAAATGCCATTTGGTGCTCGTATGTTACCTAAGTACTATGAGCAATGTTAAAGTAATTTTAGTTATTTTATCAATCACATTTTTTTTTAACTTTCAACAATTCGTGTTTTAGTTTTTGTTAAAACGTAGAGCCGTCTTAGCACTCCAAATACCAAGCATGAAAAAAAGTTGGAACGGTAATTTCGAGCTGTCTTAGTTCAGCTGTTTTTCAACGAATCTCAACAAATATTACACCCTCGAGTTTTGTGAAGTTCTTAGATTGATTCAAAAACTTTGTAGTAGACGATTGGTTAAGGAAAACCAATGAAAATTTGGAATTCCTTGGTCTCGGACAGAGGAATCTGGTGTATAATTCGCTAGGCCGAACACTCGATCTTTTGTTTTGCTCTAACGATTGTGTAGTTGATCGTTGTCTTAACCCGTTGCTTCCCGTGGACAATCATCATCCGCCGCTTACCATTCAACTGTTCACGATTGCGGATAGTACCCAATTGCCGACGATTAGCGATAGCAGTGCTTCCCGTCCATTGCATTATCGGTTGGTGGACTTCTTTGCTTTGTCCGATCATCTTAACAATGTCGATTGGGACTTATTGTTTGGTACCGGTGATGTCGATGATATGGCAGAGATCTACTACGACGAAATCAATCGTTGGCTGGAGTCAAATGTACCTCGTGTTAGGCAACCCGTTTCTCCTGCTTGGAGCACATTAGAATTACGCAAATTGAAACAAGAGCGTAATGCAAAACAGCGCAAATTGCTTCGACGACGTACTGCTTCCAACGTTGCTAACTTTCATCGATCTGCCAATGCTTATCGTGCTCTTAATGCTAGTTTATACAAAGCATATGTACTTCGCATGCAGACTAGTCTAAGGCGTAACACTCGTAGTTTTTGGCGATTCGTTAATTCGAAAAGAAAAAACTCATCTGTACTTACAAATGTTTTCCTCGAGGATGAGGCTGCCCAATCAGTTTCTGGATCTTGTGAATTGTTTGCCAGACATTTCGCTGGTGTGTTTTATAATAATCTGACTTCAAATGAAGAGACGGAAATTGCTGTTGCTGATGTTCCTGCTGACCTAATTAGTTTGAATACTTTCATCGTAGCCTCTGAGATGGTTTCACGCGCTGCAAAAAAGTTGAAATGCTCATATTCTCCCGGGCCAGAGGGTTTACCCGCTGTTGTTTTAAATCGATGTATTGGTGCAATGGCTGAACCAAAGTCTTGGCATTACATTCCTTTGGTGGAATTTGGCTTTTCTGTTTCAACAGACTTCGCAGCCGATTCTTAGTGTACAGAATCATTGCATGGCTAGTACTATGGATCCTACTGACACTAAGAATCCTTCCAGGTCGATGCTCGAACATACGACAACTGGCTTGTAAGACCAGCGTCCTATGCGTTGAACCGCCAACCCGGGACAAAAATGGCTGAACCATTGAGTACAATTTTTAGTCGATCTTTTGAGCAGGCAAAATTCCCGTGCATATGGAAGCAATCGTACATTTGTCCCATATTTAAAGATGGCGATCGGCGAAATGTTGCTAATTACCGTGGGATTACCAGTCTCTCTGCCTCATCTAAACTTTTTGAAATGATTGTAAGTGATGCTATGTTAGATCGAGTGAGGAATTACGTTTCATTTGATCAGCATGGATTCATACTAGGAAGATCAGTTTCGACGAATCTGTTAACATTCACTTTTAAGTGTATCGCTAGCATGGAGGAAAAAACTCAAATGGATGTTGTCTACACTGATCTAAAAGCAGCATTTGACAAAATCGACCACGAAATACTTCTTTGTAAATTATATCGTCTCGGATTCTCTGCGCAGCTCGTGTCCTGGTAAATATCATATCTGACTGGTAGAGTATTACGAGTTAAGTTGGATAACTGCACATCATCTCTATTTACGAACAGTTCAGGAGTTCCTCAAGGTAGTAATTTGGGACCATTACTTTTCGTACTGTTTTTCAACGATGTCTCATTTGCTTTGCCAAATGGCTGCAAATTGATCTATGCAGACGATTTGAAATTGTACCTCGTAGTTCGTACCGTAGAGGATTGCCTGCGGTTACAATATCTACTAGAATTGTTCGTAGATTGGTGTCACAGAAACAAGCTAATTATTAACGTGGCAAAATGTCAGGTGATTATGTTTCACCGTACTTTGAATCCTGTGAGATTTAGTTACAGTATTGGTGGCTCTGTTCTGACTAGAGTTAACCAGGTGAGCGATTTAGGAGTATTGTTGGATGAAAAACTGACCTTTGATTCACATCGATCACTGATTATTTCAAATGCTTCACGTCAATTGGGATTCATTTCAAAAATCGCTAAGGACTTTAAAGATCCTCATTGCCTGAAGGCATTATATTGCTCACTCGTTAGACCTATTCTTGAGAACGCTTCATCAGTTTGGTTACCGTATCAGCTCTCGTGGTGCATGCGAATTGAACGAGTTCAAAAGCGGTTTGTTAGTTTAGCATTACGGAATTTACCGTGGAGAGATCCCTCGAATCTTCCACCATATCCGGATAGATGTCAACTAATCGGAATCGAATCGCTGTTACGTCGCCGTAAAATACAACAGGCAGTAGTTATTGCGAAACTGATCAACGGAGAAATCGATGCACCGGAATTGCGATCCGAAATTAATTTTCGAGCACCGAACAGAACCCTGCGGAATGGCACTCTACTTCAGCAAAGATTTCATAGAACTAGTTTTGGATGTAATGAACCGATAACCGCTGCCATTCGATCATTCACGGCTGTAGAAGATCTTTTTGAGTTTGGCGAATCATCCAGCCGCTTCGCTAGTAAAGTCAAACGATCTTCTGTGTTTTGATGTTTTTTCTAGTCTTTAGTTTTTGTTTTTAATTGTATTATGTGTATTTTGTTTTTAATGATGTTATGTGACTATTAGTTTTAGATGTATTGTGATAATTATTATGTGTTGTTTTTTAAAAGATGGTGGTTTTTGCGCCCGTTTGAGAATGACATATTTTATGTTCAACTCAAATGGGTTTTTCTCCACCCATATCCATGCAGATTTCGTATCCAATGGATATTACAATAATAAATAAATAAATAAATTTTTCTGCTCCAAAATATTGGAATCATTACCAGAAACAATGCATTGATGAACACAATTATATATCCGTTCAAAGAATCCCAAAGAATTTGGTACAAATTCAGAGAATTTCTATTATTGGGAAAATTTTGCCTAACAAAATCAAGTCAAAACTTTTAAAAATTGAAACTTGAATTTCACTGACAATCTTAAAAATTTTGGTAAACACACCTAAACTCTAAAAATAATTATATTCTTGTATTGAATTCGAAAATTATTTCAATTTTTTTCTATTAGTAATTCATTCAACTCGAAAATCTATCATACACTTGTTTAACAATTCA
The DNA here is from genome assembly GCF_030247185.1 of Malaya genurostris. NCBI lineage: Eukaryota > Metazoa > Arthropoda > Insecta > Diptera > Culicidae > Malaya > Malaya genurostris. The sequence goes on from NC_080570.1 coordinate 152,542,702, forward strand.
GAAAAAAGTAGAATTACGAATTTAGCACAAAAAATCTAACGAAATTAAGTAAAACCTGTTTTTATCCATCTAGTGGTATAACAATGCCTTTCCCATATCTCTCTTATTCTCACATAAAAAAGGAATGGTATTCTTCATACAATTTTGTTTGGTTTTTGGAAAACATGAAAGCATGAACTAGTGTAACCTACAGAATGATACAGTTCTCAGATCGGTTAGGCCATCGTTCTCAGTGAAGTGAGTTCCACTATTCCAGGTACTTCTGAAACTGGAATCGTCCCGAATATTGGCTTCGCAGCAGCCTTTGCGATTAGCACTAACAGTTTATCTACCTGCAGCTTCCTGTTGTCTTCGTATTCGCTTTTTACTGAATGATACCCTGCACTGTCATCTAAAAAAAATTCCACCGGAAATTTATTTTTTATGCCAAATAACGTCGAAACGCCGTTCACCAGATCTCGACGTTTGATTTCGGGAATCTCAAAATTCCAAGTCCAGAATTGTTACGGTCGCGCGGATTTCGCGGTTTTCGCAGATTTAGCGCGGTTTCTGCTAAGGTTTTGATGCTATGGCGCGAATTTAAAAAAACATCATTCCTCATTTGTGCATTATGTGTTCGAAAAAAAAAGTTTTTTGCAAATTTTTGAAGCTTGTGAATTATTTGAAATCCTAAAAAATTAAAGATGGGCGAACGTTTCAGCAATTGGTTGAGCTGGCCGAATTGGTGAATGATAAAATCTTGATAAAACCAAAATTTACTAGAAGGCGGTTCTAGCAAATGTTTTCTTCAGTGGACAAAATTTCGATTTTATGCTCTTCGATTTCAAGTGGTACAAATTGCTATTTCAACAGTGCTGTTACCAAGAATTACAAAAACTTTTCGATTTATGTGATTGCGTTTCCCCATTCTAATGCGGAAATCGAGGGAAGATATTCGCACTCAAAGCTATTGATGTCTGATGGAAGATATCGTCTCAGTGAAAACACATTCAATAATGCAAAGAACGTAACAAACGGAATGCTATTCTTCAATAAAATGGTGACAAATTGCGTGTGTGATAAAAATCGTATTTTCAAAGCAAAATTTGCACGACTGGCTTACGGAGCGAAGTTGGACAAGAAAGGAAACGAAGAAGTTGTGCGATTCCATCCATGGTGATAAGAAATTGTTCTAATAGTTTGTTGGGTTTACTATCCAACATTCTCAATTGTTCTTGCGCTCTGGAATTTTTTCTGAAATATGGAAGAAATCCTATGTGAACAAGGGTATAGGGGCGATCTTAGGGGCCCTTGACGGGACCCGCCGAGCAAAAAAACAATGTTATTTAGTTAGTAAGGGATACACAAATAAATCTTGCCCCCGGTCCCGTTCATACGTAAAAGTAGCGCTGCTGTACAACTTCACCATTTACTGTTACCTCTGGAGTTCCTCGAGGAAGTCACCTTGGACCTTTTATAGTTTTATTGTATCTCAAGGATCTAAATTTTTCGATCAATTGTATGAAACTAACGTTCGCCGATGTCTTCCATATTTGGTTTTAAATGCTACGAAACGCTCCGTTATCTCTTTTAGTAGCACAAAGTTTGTATTCAAGTTCGACTATAATATTCCACAAACTGTTCTTGAACGTGCATCGTCTGTTAAGGACCTGTATGTTCTTCTGGATTCCAAGATAAATTTTAAAGAGCACATAGAGCTTAGCATTTCCAAAGCCTCTAAGCTTTGTTTTCCACGTTACTAAAAAATTCTCTGATATAACAGATTGTTTGTGAGATATTTGTTTCATCAAGTTTTGTTTTATCAAGACAATGCACCGTGTCACAAGTCGATGAAAACCATGCTGAAATTGAACGAATTGGGCTTCGAATTGCTCCCTCATCCACCGTATTCTCCAGATTTGGCCCCCAGTGACTTTTTCCTGTTCTCAGACCTCAAGAGAATGCTCGCTGGTAAAAAATTTAGAAGCAATGAAGAGGTAATCGCTGAAACTGAGGCCTATTTTGAGGCAAAGGACAAATCGTACTACAAAAATGGTATCGAAAAGTTGGAAGATCGCTATAATCGCTGTATCGCCCCTGATGGCAATTATGTTGAATACTAAAAACGAATTTTGGCAAAAAATGTGTGTTTCTATTAAACGATACGAACTTTTCAGCCGAACTGTTAGGTCTCCAACGTCTTCCATGGAGATATTCTTTAAACTTACGAGTGACCATGACCGCTGCAAACCGATTGGTCTCGATTTATTATTTGTAAGTCGCGATGTTTGTAAGGCTAGTTTTGTGACAAATCTCTCAATTCTTTCGACTTTCATTTATTACGTAATGTTATCAAGAAATGTTTCTTATGCTACTGTCTCATTAGATTAAAGGAAATGTATCATTTGGATGGTTTTAATATATTGATTTAAAAGACGAGGAGGTTTTATGCCTGCTGGAGAACAAGTTTGACAGAAAAGAAAGACATTCAGAGTAAAATCTGATAACAGGAGAAGGCGCTATCATAATTGAAACTAAAAGTAAAACGAGTAAATCACATCACCCTCATCCTGGTCTGCCTTAAAATTCCTCTTACCAAGAAGGAAATGCTTGCCGAGCAAGAAGATGTTGAAGCAAAAAAAAATGTCTTCGCTGAAATCTGTTTAACTTTTTTCAGAATCACAATTGTAAGCATTTTTATTTTTACTGTAACATTTTCCGTACATCAAAGAGGAGTTTCTCAAAGTGACGTGCGGACTCATTTTTTGTATTTATATGGCAAACTTATGCAGATCTTTAAATTATATTTAAGTGAATTTTGAAGTTCTGCGGAAAGTAGTCGGTTTAGTTGGCCGTCTACTGATAATGACTACCGGTTGGAGTAGTTTTGATGTTGATGTAGATTTTTTTTTACGATTTCTTTTCGCCCCATTAAATGATGGTGTAATAATTTTTACTCACTACAGCCTATAATTCCTGGAACCAGAAGTCGAATCCAGATGAATTTCCGAAGTTTTGTGAAGGGCCATAAAACCATTCATTTGAATTTAAGGTTGTAAAAATCCCAAACAACGTGAACTTTTTTTACGAACCTACTTCGTAAAAAGAGGTTTTTCCATACAAGGAGAATCATTTCCGGCTCATTTAAATTCCATGGAAATTGCTACAATATGGGTATTTTTGGAACGGGTTTAAATAGTAGATTCCGGAAAATGATGTTTGAGGTGTTTGAGATGCCAGAAAACGATGTTTGAGGTGGTTCTGAAATTCAAGATGGCGACTTCCGGTTTGCTGATATTCCTTGAAAATCCTTACAATATGGTTATTTTCGGAAAGTATTTAATAAACAGATGCCGCAAAACTATTTTTTTTTTATTCAATATTATAGTATAATTTTAAGGCACACTGCTTAAGCTCTAAGATGCCAAGGGTATTTACTAATCTTAATTACGACTAACTTAAAACTAGAAAAGTATCATTATGTAATGTAGCGGTAGCGGATTCTCGAGAAGCTATCGGTAGTGGCCGGTGAATTGAATATCGCATGAGGGTCTTCCATATGCCGTTGGCGAAGATCCATGTTGGCCGCATCCTTCGGTCCGCGTGGGTCCGCGGGAAACACCCCCAGGCTACGAAGGCCCGGCGGGTGACCCGCATGCTGGTTTTCGACTGGGGCGGCCTTCCGTGGACGATGATGGTAATGTTACGGAAGAGAATGAAAAAAAAAAGTAAATATTGTGGAAACGGGGTAAAAAGGGGATGTGGGAACAAAATGTTTGAAAACGATAAAGATCTAATTAGTTGCCATCGAGATGGTGAAGAGATAGGGAAGGGGTAACGAAAAAGTTAGTGACAAAAAAAGATCTTGTTAGTTCCAATGAAGATGGTGGACAGGGACGGGGATCGAGAGAATCGGGCGGATGTTAGTGTCGAACCTGTAGGTGGAGTTTATACTTTCTGAGCGAGGGATAACACATTACACTTGTATATCAATGTGTTTAAGGTACTGGTATATGAGAAGCATATATAAACTATCCCGACTCGCCAACACATCCCGAACCGGAACCTCAGGCGATCTACCTCGGGCCCTAAGGGATTCCAGTAGCTTCGACCTGGCGTCACGATACTCTACGCACGACCACACGACATGCTCGATGTCCTGATAACCGTCGCCACAGGTGCAGAGACCGCTCTCCGCAAGCCCAACACGCCGGAGATGTGCGTTGAAGGTGTAAAGATTTGACATGAGCCGCGACATAACACGAATGAAATCGCGACTCACGTTCATCCCCCTGAACCAAGGTTTCGTCGATACCCTAGGGATAATGGAATGTAGCCATCGTCCCAGTTCGCCATTGCTCCATGAAGTTTGCCAACTTTCGAGAGTTTTCTGACGAGAGATACTGAAAAATTCATTGAAGCAGATTGGTCTTTCATAAATATCACCTTCTAATGCGCCCACTTTAGCCAATAAGTCTGCCTTTTCATTGCCTGGAATGGAACAATGCGAAGGGACCCAGACTAACGATATTAAATAAGACCGTTCAGATAAAGTTCGCAAGTGTTCCCGTATTTTCCCCAGGAAATATGGGGGATACTTTCCTGGCTTCATTGCCCGGAGAGCTTCTATTGAGCTTAGACTGTCCGTCACAATGAAGTAATGGTCTTTGGGCAAGGTTTCAATGATCTCAAGGGTGTACTGAATAGCAGCTAATTCTGCGACGTAAACTGAAGCCGGATCATTGAGTTTGTGAGAAGCGGTGATGTTTTGATTGAAGATGCCGAAGCCTGTGGACCTGTTGATGTTTGAACCGTCAGTGTAAAACACCTTTTCACAGTTGACTGTTCTAAATTTATTATAAAAAATATTTGGGGCCACTTGAGGGCGCACATGATCCGGGATTCCACGAATTTCTTCTCTCATGGATGTGTCGAAAAACACAGTAGAATCAGAAGTATCCAAGAAATGAGCACGATTGGAAACAAACGAAGAAGGATTAATATTCTGAGCCATGTAATCAAAATACAAGGACATAAAACGGGTTTGAGAATTGAGCTCGACAAGCCTTTCGAAGTTTTCAATCACCTTCGGATTCAAGATTTCGCATCGGATTAGCAATCGATATGAGAGATCCCAGAATCGGTTTTTCAACGGTAAGACGCCCGCCAACACTTCGAGACTCATCGTATGAGTTGACTGCATGCAACCTAAGGAAATACGCAAGCAACGATACTGGATTCTTTCCAGCTTGATGAAATGAGTGTTCGCCGCGGATCGGAAGCAAAAGCATCCATATTCCATTACGGACAATATCGTTGTTTGGTACAGCCTAATCAGGTCTCCTGGGTGGGCACCCCACCAAGTACCGGTTATTGTACGAAGAAAATTGATTCTCTGCTGGCATTTCTGTTTCAGATACCTAACATGACATCCCCAGGTGCCTTTGGAGTCGAACCAGACCCCGAGATATTTAAATGTGAAGACCTGAGCTATGTTTTCACCCCCTAGTTGAAGCTGTAGTTGTGCTGGTTCTCGCTTCCTTGAAAATACAACCAGCTCAGTTTTCTCCGTAGAGAACTCGATACCCATTTGAAGAGCCCATGTCGACAAGTTGTCGAGGGTATCTTGCAATGGTCCTTGGAGATCGGCAGCTTTGGGTCCTATAATAGACACAACGCTGTCGTCGGCAAGTTGTCTTAGCGTGCAAGATGTGTTGATACATTCATCAATGTTGTTCACGTAAAAGTTGTATAAAAGGGGGCTTAAGCATGAGCCCTGAGGAAGACCCATGTAACTGAATCGTATTGTCGACAAATCACCATGCGCGAAATACATGTATTTCTCGGACAACAGATTATACAAAAAGTTATTCAAAATTGGTGAAAGACCATGCTGATGCAACTTCTCAGATAGGATGTTTATGGAAACTGAATCAAAAGCCCCCTTGATGTCTAGGAAAACTGACGCCATTTGTTCTTTACGAGCAAATGCCATTTGAATTTCGGTTGAGAGCAACGCAAGACAATCGTTCGTTCCTTTACCCCTGCGGAAGCCAAATTGTGTATCTGAAAGTAAGCCATTAGTCTCGACCCAATTGTCTAGACGAAACAGAATCATTCTTTCGAACAATTTCCGGATACAGGAAAGCATAGCAATCGGCCGATACGAATTGTGATCGGAGGCTGGTTTCCCTGGTGTTTGAATGGCGATAACTCTTACTTGTCTCCAGTCATGTGGGACAATATTATCCTCAAGAAGCCTATTGAATAAATTCAATAAGCGCCTTTTGGCAGAGTCAGGCAAATTTTTCAACAAGTTGAATTTGATTTTGTCTAACCCCGGAGCTTTATTGTTACACGATAAAAGCGCAAGTGAGAACTCGACCATCGAAAAAGGTGTTTCGTTTCTGTTAGATGAGGCGACGCGCATGATCGTCTGTTCCGGAGCAGAGTCAGGACATACTTTTTTAGCGAAATCGAATATCCAGCGGTTAGAATATTCCTCGCTTTCGTTCGTGGTGTTTTTGTTGCGCATTCGTCGGGCTGTGTTCCAAAGAGTGCTCATTGATGTTTCTCTCGATAATCCGTCTACGAATCGACGCCAATAACTGCTTTTCTTCGCTTTAATCAAGCTTTTCATTTTAGCGTCTAATGCCGCGTAGTTTCTGAAATTATCAGGTGTTCCGTTTTTCCTAAACTCGACAAATGATGAAGTTCTCTCCGCGTTTAATTCTGAGCACTCTTTGTCCCACCACGGGTTGGGGGGACGGATGTTAGTTTTCGCGCCGGGTACACGTTTCGTCTGAGCTTGAGTCGCGGTGTCGAGAATCAAGCCAGCCAAAAATGTGTACTCTTCCTCCGGAGGAAGTTCTTGTGTTGTTTCTAGATTCTCAGATATCAAATTTGCGTAGCATTTCCAATCAATGTTTCGTGTGAGGTCATACGAAACATTGATTGTTTCCGATGGTCTTAATCCGGTGGCGATTGAAATTACGATAGGCAGATGATCGCTACCGTGGGGATCAGGGATTACCTTCCACGTGCAACCCAACCGTAGCGATGTCGAGCAAAGGGATAAGTCTAGCGCACTTGGTCTTGCTGGTGGTGCAGGAATTCGTGTCATTTCTCCCGTATTCAAGATTGTCATATTGAAGTTGTCGCAGATATCATGGATCATAGTTGATCTGTTATCGTCGTGAAGACAGCCCCATCCCGTACCGTGTGAGTTAAAGTCTCCTAAAACCAACGTCGGTGCGGGAAGAAGCTCTATGATATCATTGAGCCGCCGATGCCCAACCGAGGCTCTTGGAGGAATGTAGATGGAAGCAATGCAAAGGTCCTTGCCTTTGATTGTAACATGACATGCGACAACTTCAATACCTGGTATCGAGGGGAGGTTAATGCGATAGAAAGAATAGCACTTTTTGATCCCCAAAAGTACTCCTCCATAGGAATCATCTCGATCCAGACGAATAATGTTAAATTCGTGGAAGTTTAAGGGTATTTCAGAAGTTAGCCAAGTTTCGCACAATGCAAATGCGTCACATTTCAGATTATTTACTAGAAATTTGAAAGGATCTATTTTTGGGATGATACTTCTACAATTCCACTGTATAACAGTGATTGTATCCGTGACCTCGGTGGGTGTCTTAGCCATCGAAGGATACGATCGCTGAAAGAAGGGGCCATTTTGCAGTCAACTGCTTCAAGAATGTTTTGACTGTAGGAATAAAAGCCATTATCAGGCTTTTAAGAGGTTCAGAAATATTGAAAGTAGACATGATCCAGTCCACAATATCAGAGAATTTAACAAACCCAGTATTTGGTAAATTTTCTGACTGATCTTTAGGGACTTTCGGGGGTTTTGAAGTCCCAGGAAGTGATGGAAATTCTTGCTCGGAATTTAATTTTCCAAGGCCTGGAGCTTTTTTCTCTGGTTTTTTGCCATCACTACCAGTTGTTGTAATTTTTCGGAACCCATCAGAGGACATCTTCGAACCCTTACTAGGGAGCTTTTGAGAAGATTTATTTCTTCTCTTTCTAATTGATGAGCTATGAGGGACAGCCGAAGATGTACCTTCGAGGGGGTCATCATATTCGCTCTCGTCAGTTGACAAGTAAGCGTAAGGATTTTCGGTAGGTGGCGTAGCACATTTCAACATTTCTGCAAAAGAGCGTTTGGAATGTTGCTTGAGTGAACGCTTCATTTTATCCTTACGCAATTTGTACACGGGACAATCAGAGAGGTCATGCGGCCCCTCCTTACAGTAGAGACACTTTTCATTGTCTCCACTGCAGGAGTTATCCGCATGACTCCCTCCACACTTTATACACCGGGATTTATTGCAACAATGGGATGCTGTATGTCCCAATTGTTTGCAATTGGTGCAGTTCATGACCCGCGGCACAAAAAGACGAACAGGTAAACGGACTCGGTCCAGGAGGACGTAATTAGGCAAAGCCGAGCCAGCGAAAGTCACCCGATACGAGTCTGATGGGATATAGGACTTAGTCCCATCCTCAGCGGTCGATACTGAACGCAATTGCTTGCAGTCCAGTATCTTAACGTTCTTGAGTAGGGGGTTTTTAAAACCGCCTGCCCCATGCTTAAGAACGTCCTCGCAAGTCAGACTCGGATCGGTGATCACGCCGTCTATCTCGACTTCGCGAGCTGGTACGTATACGCGATACTCCCGCGTGAAATGCTCACTTCGAACGATCTCATTAGCCTGTTTTGCACTGGCTAACAAGACCCTAAGCTTGTCCGGGCGTACTTTCTCAATTTTTTGTACAGTATTGTATCGCGAGGACAGGTCATTAGAAAGTTTTAGAAGGTTCAATTTTTTACCATTCGCTTTGGTCCGGATGTAAACCGCATACGGTCCGGCCGAGAGTGCAAGCCCATCGGGATAGCTTCTAATGCGAGATTTATTGCCATCAGAAGCATCCATTTGATCATCTAGGGGAAGGTCAGGCAATTCTGTGCCTTTTGTCATGGCACGGAAATGTGTCCGTGCGGGTAAATATTAGGGGGCAATAAAAATCTAATGGTACTGAACAACAGGGAAAAAGAAAAAAAATACTTAGCTTTAGCTCTCGAAGGGTGATCGGCCGACAAGGCCCGGTCCTAGGCGACCGGTGAATATTCCAGTTCAATAAAGTGCAAAAAACCTCTTTGAGGAAAAAGCACTTTGTTTTTAGTCTCTCACTACACTGTCCAATGAAACCAATCTTTATATCACTATATATGTATATTTATCACTGTTTCTAATGTACAACGATATATACGCAGCGCCCAGCGCTGGCGCTGGCTAACGGTACCACACGCAGTGCTGCTTTACACAAGCTCACAGTCGGCCTTGAGAACTATCACTCGACCGCACTGATGCACACAATAGAATACGGAATGACCTTGATAACGGAATAAAACAATTCACCACGCGATTGGAGAAAGCAGAATTTACGTCCGATCGATCCGATAGTCACGGCACGAATGACCGCAAAACTATGTTTAGTGTCGTCTCGAATTCCAATATAACATCCTCCGGTTTATCGATATGCCTGTATCCATATATATCAACAAACCGGAAGTCGCCATCTTGAATTTAAGAACCTCCTCAAACATCGTTTTTCGACATCTACTCATCAATTCCGTTCCGAAGATACACATATTGCTGGGGGTTTTTAAGCAATCTCAATCAACCGAAAGCCGCCATCTTGGATCCTCATTACTGTTAAATTTCGCATAAAAGAAAACTCCGCAGCTTTAAAATTTCGCATAAAACGTATGTGTGTGTACTCCTATCAACGATTTTTCTATCCCCTTAATAATTCTGTGAGATTGCTAAGTCGATTTCAACAAGCTTAGGCTCGTTCGCAAGCTACTATTGGGTCCTGCCGGGATTTCGGAGATATACTGATATAAATGACGTAACCGACAAATGGCAGTTTTTTCCCTAATCCTCATTTGTCACTGAGATGCCTGAAGCAATTTCGGAAATCTTAGACGGATTTAAATAACTGTTTTAATTAGATTATCTGAATGACAGTGGGAAGGCTTTATCGCACCACTAGCAAAATTGTTTTCAATTTTGTTCTAATTACTCGTTGTATAAAACTGTTACTATTTGCAAAACAAAATCGTTGTAATGTCTTTTTTCTTTTCTGTTGCAGGTACATCACAAAAATACTACTCTTTTAAGACGAAGTGCCTGTTAACGTGAACAGTTTGCCTGATAGCAAAGCAAGGTAGCATTTCCCACAGCAAATACGGAACATTCAAAGAGAAATAGGGTGGGGTAGTGTCAACGACATTACCGTCATGGCGTGAATTCGAAATAAAAATCACAGAGAACAGAAATCCAAGTGGAGCTTTCAATGAGTGTAAGAAATTTAACGGTTGTTTTGGCAAAGTGATCACCAAGTAGCAATTCGCCTATAGAGGCGCCTCGAGCAACCCTGCAATTGCGTTCAAATCGCACACAATGGTGATTTTTAATCATCGTGCATGGTTTGCACAGCTTTTTTTTTTTAAATGTACTTGCTTCAATGTTCGTTCTCTATGATAAAACTGACATGTTTCCTGTTTAGCTGTAAATAAGCTTACTTATTGGTCTTGAAAAGAGCCTTTGCTAATTTACAAAATTTGTTAGCATATATCTTGACTGTATAGAAAAAAAACAGAATATCGATTGAAATCTTCTCCTTACGGTAATAAATCGGTACTCGCAAACTGCTCAAAGTGCAAACCGGTTAAATACTAATGCGGGTTGCATGAAAGGACTCAATGTTTAAATATTCGCATCACTGCACACTGTCTCCAACAAGGGCGGAGCTAACGCGAGCAAAAATTTCCATTCACTTGAACGACTAAAGCAGCGCCCGGATAAATTAATTCTTGAACCATTTTTTTTTTGTTTATTATTCCGAATTGACGAAATATTCCAAATTGAAACAGTTCTATTTAAAAAACATGTTCTTCTTGAGATTTTTAAAGCAATTAGAACAACCATCATTAAACATCCAGTTACGGATGAGTTCTTTTGAATTTGAGTTGAACAAAAATCATTTATCTCACCAAGTCAAAAAAAAAACACACACACAATTTCAAAACACTTTCGCCACCGACTCTGATCACTGAATAACACTGCAGTCAGCCGGTCTGCTGCTAACATTAATAATGCTCCTTAATGTTTTTCACTCCAGGACCAAAACTACATACAGGAGTGCTGTCCTTCTGCCCAGTTGAATAACGGCGGACAACGCCTTGCTGGTTCCACCGAACACGGCATTCTCGCGCGTTGTTAATGGGCCCCATTTTTGGTGAATGGTGTTGCGGTGATCGGACCCTCGGCAGTCCTTATCCAGGATATTAGCTCACTCATGCTCGAGTAGCTACAGAAAAAAAATAACGTCGTTACGACACCGTGGCGAGCACTTTCACAGTTCGTAAAGTTTCACTGTATCCACTTTCGGTGTTTGCGCTTCATCACGGTACTACCCACTCCGGAACCTGGTCCTACTCGAATCCGTTTCGAATCACGGGTTTCGATAAATAGTGCCCCCTCCTCCATCCCCAACAAGGGCACTGCTGATTTTTCCAGTTCGTCGTCATTATCGAGCCATTCAAGTGAAAGTTTTTTTTTCGCAGTTCCCCATTCTGGCAAGTCACCGTGTTTTGCGACAACGGCGGTGGCGGCGGCCAAACTTCGAAACCATTAGATGATACTCACGGCAGTGAGAATCTGGCATGGGTTATGGCTTCCAAAAGTGTCGTTATTGTTAAACCACAATACGAAGATCACTTGACTTGTGCCTGGTAATATTGCGGTACCGCCGTCGTCGTCTTTCCAGTGCTCTCGAGTAGCAATAAAACCATAACGAGTCGAGTGTCTAATTGTTGCATCCCGGGTGGAATGGTTTGCGGAATTGTTTCGTTTGTCAACCAACGACCGAAGTGGAAACTGCTCACCGTTTGACTTAGTCATAGTGGCATTGATTAACCGAGGAGAAAGTCGGGAATTTTATTTCACCGGAAAAAATGAGACCCTAAGCTGTGAAAATTAGGAGGCAAAATTTTTAGTGAAAAGTCAAATAAAATTGAAGAAATAACTTATTGTCCATACAGGCTGTACGATCCACAATCCAGAGGGAATCGTACAAACGTCCTTTGTATCGACCAAAAAAAGTACGGTAAACACTTTCATAAAACAATAATAATATCGTAATAACAAAATAAATAAAAACCCCATTTTAATCCATCTAATGGTGTCTCTTGCAGTGTTGCGAAAATATCAAATCTTAAAAAAATATCACTTACATCGTACACGATTTTCGGCGTCGATCCACAAAATCCACAGTGATAATTATGATCGCTTGATGAGAGTACGAGCAAAATCTCATCCAGGTCAATATCACTACAGAGATGTTCCACATGATACTTTAAAACACAATCATTCAAAATCATGCGCGTTCAAGAAATATCCATATTGCTTGGATTTCGAAAAATTTAAACGAATCAAAAGCCGCCATCTTGAATTTCAAAATGACTCCAGATATCGATATCGGACACCCATTTATCATCTTGAATTTAAAGTGACTGGAAGCCGCCATCTTGAAGTTCAAAATGACTTCAAAACATCGCCGTCTTGAATTTTACAATGACTCCAGAAATCTATTGTCGACACTCATTCATCATGTGCGTTCCAAAAGTACCCATATTGCACGGATTTTAAAGAATTTAAACATATCGAAAGCCGCCATCTTGAATTTCAAAATTACTCCAGAAAGCCGCCATCTTGAATTTCAAACTAACTTCCGAAATTGATATTCGACGCCATTTCAAAAATGCCCATATTGAATGAATTTTAAGGAATTTAAACAAATCGAAAGCCGCCATCTTGAATTTCAAAATAACACCCGAAATCGATATTCGACATCCATTCATCATACGCGTCTCAAAAATGCCCATATTGAATGGATTTTGAAGAATTTAAACGAATCGAAAACCATCTTGAATTTTAAAATGACTTCAGAAAGCCGCCATCTTGAATTTCAAAATGACTCCCGAAATCGATATTCGACACCCTTCCAGTATCATGCCTGTTTCAAAAATACCCATATTGCATGGGTTTTGAAGAATTCAAACAAATTAAAAGCCGCCATCTTGAATTTCAAAATGACCTCAGAAAGCCGCCATCTTGAATTTCAAAATGACTCCCGAAATCTATATTCGACGCCGTTCCAAAAGTACCCATATTGCACGGATTTTAAAGAATTTAAACAAATCGAAAGCCTTGAATTTCAAAATGACTGCAGAAAGCCGAATAACTCCCGAAATCGATATTCGACGACGTTTCAAAAATGCCCATATTGAATGGACTTTAAAGAATTTAAACGAATCGAAAGTCGCCATCTTGAATTTCAAAATAACTCCCGAAATCGATATTCGACACTCCTTCATCATACGCGTCTCAAAAATGCCCATATTGAATAGATTTTAAAGAATTTAAATGAATCGAAAGCCATCTTGAATTTCAAAATGACACCAGAAAGCCGCCGTCTTGAATTTCAAAATGATCTATATTCGATACCCATTCATCATGCTCGTTTCAAAAATTCCCATATTGCACGTATCTTGCAGAATTTCAACGGCTCGAAAGCCGCCCTGTTGAATTTCAAAATGACTCCAGATATCGATATTCGACATCCATCCAAAATACGCATTCAAAAAGTGGCCATATTGCTTGGACTTTGACGAACCAAAAGCCCTCTATCTTGGATTTCAAAATGACTGTAAACATCGACTTTGGACACACATTCATCATATCCATTAAAAATTGATCTGTCGTTTACGTCACTTATACCATTATATCTTCGGAACCAGAACTGACAATCATTCGATCTTCGGGCCTTTCCCACAACACAAAAGTATCTCCCTAATTAGTCTAAGTTAGTTTAAATCAGTTCAGTCATCTGTGATAAAATTGAACGGGTAAAATGGCGTTGTGTCAGTTACGTCACTTATACTATTATATATTCGGAACCAGTAGTGTCGGCTATTTGAACTTCAAATATGATCAATGACTCAATAGTAACTTTCAAACGAGCCTAAGTTTGTTGAAATCGGCTCAGACATTTCCGAGAAAATTAAGCGAAGAAAAGAGAGCATTTTGTCGCTTACGTCACTTATACCATTATTTCATCGAAACCAGAGTAGACCGCAATTTGATCTTTGACCTTGATGAATGTTTCAGTATCCTGAGCTTTTCGAAATCGGTTTGGCTATCTCCAGAGGAATTAAGCGGTAAAAAAGCGTTTTGTCGGTTTCGTCTTTTATATAATTATATCTTCGGAACCAGAAATGATTGATCAATAACCTCACAGTATCTTTAAAACGAGCCCCAGCTTGTTGAAATCGGTTTCGCTATATCCAGAAAAATTGAGCATTAAAAATACATTTTGTCGTTTACGTCACTTATTCCATTATATTTCCTGAACCAGAAATCATATTCGTTTAAATGTCAAACTTGATCAATTTCATAATAGTAACTTTCAAACGAGCCTAAGCTTCTTGAAATCGGCTCAGGCATTCCCGAGAAAATTAAGCGGAGAAAAAAGGGCATTTTGTCGCTTACGTCACTTATATCATTATTTCATCGAAACCAGAATAGATCGCAATTTGATCTTCGTATTTGATCTATGACTGTATAGTAGCTTTCGAATGATCCTAAGTTTGTTGAAATTGGTTCAGCCATCACCGATAAAATTGAACTGTAAGAAAGTGCTTTTTGTCGGTTAAGTCACTTATACCATTATATCTCTTGAACCAGGAATGACAACAATTTGAGTTTCAAACATGATCATTAACATAATAGTAGCTTTCAAACGAGCCTTAACTTGTTGAAATTGGCTAAGGCATCTCCGATAAAAATGAACGAAAAAACAGCATTTTTTAGCTAACGTCACTTATACCATTATTTTTCGGAACCAGAAAAGACCGCAATTTGATCTTCGAACTTAATCGATTACTGTTAAGTAGCTTTAGAATGATCCTAAGCTTATTGAAATTGGTTTAATCATCTACAAGAAAATTGAACTGTAAAAAGTGCTTTTTGTCGGTTACATCACTCATACCATATCTTCGCAACCAGAAGTGTCAGCCATTTGAACTTCGAATTTGAACAATTGCCTCACAGTAGCTTTAAAACGAGCCTCACCTTGTTAAAATCGGTTTAGCTGTATCCTGAAAAGTTTAGCGATGAAAAAATAGTTTCGTCGTTTACATCACTAACACTATTATATCTCATGAAACCAGAAATGATAGTCGTTTAAATTTCAAACTTGATCAATTTCATAATAGTAGCTTTCAAACGAGCCTAAGCTTGTAGAAATTGGCTTAGGCATTTCCGAGAAAATTAAGAGGAGAAAAAAGAGTATTTTTAAGTCGCTTACGTCACTTATACCAATATTTCATCGAAACTAGAATAGATCGCAAATTGATCTTCGAACTTGATCGATGACTCTATAGGAGCTTTGGAATGATCCTAAGTTTGATGAAATTGGTTTAGCTATCTCCGAGAAAATTGAACTGTAATAAAGTGCGTTTTGTCGATTACGTCACTCATATTATTATATCTTCGGAACCAGAATTGTCAGCCATTTGAACTTCGAACTTGAACAATTACCTCACAGTAGCTTTAAAACGTGCCCCAGCTTGTTAAAATCGGTTTAGCTATATCCTGAAAAAGTTGAGCGATAAAAAAACTAGTTTCGTCGTTTACGTCACTTCTACCATTATATCTCTTGAACCAGAAATTACAGCCATTTGAGCTTCAAACATGACCAATGTCATATTAGTAGGTTTCAAACGAGCTTGAGCTTGTAGAAATTTGCTTAGGCATATCCAAGAAAATTAAGCGGAGAAAAAAGGGCATTTTGTCGCTTACGTCACTTATACCATTATATCTTCGGAACCAGAGTAAACCGTAATTTGATTTTCGAACCTTATCGATGCCTATAATAGCTTTCGAATGACCCTAAGTTTGTTGAAATTGGATTGGCCATCTCCGAGAAAATTTAACTGTAAAAAAGTGCGTTTTATCGTTTTCGTCACTTATTCCATTATATCTTCTGAACCAAAAATGACAGCCATTTGAGCGTCAAAGATGCCGTAATAGTAGCTTTCAAACGAACCTTAGCTTGTTGAAGTCGGCTCAGGCATTTCCGAGAAAATTGAATAAAAAAGGGCATTTTGTAGCTTACGTCACTCATACCATTACAATTACCAGAAGAAAACGCAGTTTGATATTAGAACTTGATCAATGACTTTATAGTGGCTTTCGAATGATCCTATGCTTGTTAAAATTGGTTTAACCATCTTCGAGAAAATTGAGCTGTAAAAATGTGTTTTTTCGGCTACTTCGCTCATACTATTATATCTTCGGAACCAGAAGTGTCAGTCATTTGAACTTCGAACTTGAACAATCAACTAGCAGTAGCTTTATAACGAACCCCAGCTTGTTAAAATCGGTTTAGCAATATCCTGAAAAATAGAGCGATAAAAAATATCTTCGTCGTTTACGTCACTTATACCATTATATCTCTTGAACCAGAAATGACAGCCATTTGAGCTTCAAACATGACCAATGTCATCTTTGTAGGTTTCAAACGAGCTTAAGCTTGTAGAAATTGATTTAGGCATATCCAAGAAAATTAAGCGGAGAAAAAAGGGCATTTTGTCGCTTACGCCACTTATACCATTATATCTCCAAAACTAGAAGAGATCTTAATTTAATCGAATGATCCTAATAATTCGAAAATTGAACTTTAAAAAATGCGTTTTGTCGTTTTCGTCACTTATTCCATTTAATCTCCTTAACCAGATGTGACAGCCATTTGAGCTTCGAACTTGATTCACAAAACATAGTATTTTTCAAACGATCTTAAGTTTGTTGCAATCGTTTCAGACATCTCCGACAAAATTAAGAGCAAAAAAATAGAGGCAATTTGTCGCTTCAGTCACTTATACCGTTATATCTTTGGAACCAGAAGTGTCAGCCATTTGAGCGTCTAATTCGATGGATGTCTCAGTATCCTATGTTAGCTGAAATCGGTTTAGCTATCTCTAGGAAAATTGAGCGGTAAAAATGCGTTTTGTTGGTTACGTTTCTTATACAATTATGTAAATGGTAAAAGAGACATAACCGGCAAAACACATTTTTTTACCGTGTGACCGGAACCAGAAGTGACAGTCAACACTGTTTTCCGCAACCAATTCATCAAATGTAATGGTTTCTACGGAATGTCGATAAACCGGAGATCGCCATCTTGGAATTTGGAACGACTTCAAACATTGCTTTCCGGCACCTATTCATCAAATCCGATCCAAAAATAGTGAAGTCACTTGTTCAATGACTCAAAAGCAGAGATGCTAGGTAGAAATTTCTAATAGGGTTGCGAAAGCCTGTGAATCCGAAAAAAATGTCGTCGGGCTTTCATTTCTCTATAAAGTATGACAGAGAAAAGTGGTTGGTCGAGCCAAAAAAAATTGTGTGTTAATTTTGGCGAAGACAGCGAAAAACTCGATTTTATAAAGTCTGCAACAAAAAAAGTCTGCAGCACTGGGGAAGAAATCTGGCTTTTAAATGAGACTAATTGTGTTGAAATTAGTTCAGCTATATCCTAGAAAATTGAGCGGTAAAGAAATACCTTTTGTTGATTACGTCACTTATACCATTATATCCCTGGAATAAGAAATGACAGCCATTTCAGCTTCGAACCTGATTCATTACATATAGAATCTTGCAAACGAGTCGAAGCTTGAAATCGGCTCAGGTATCTCGGAGGAAAACAGAAAAAATAATATTTTGACGCTTACGTCATTTATACCATTACATCTTCGGAACCAGAAGAGACCACAATTTGATCTTCGAACTTGATGGATGTCTCAGTATCCTAAGCTTATTGAAATCGGTTTAGCTATATCCTGAAAAAGCGGTAAAAATACATTTTGTCGTTTACGTCACTTATAACATTATGACAGTCGTTTATGTTTCAAACTTGATCAATTTCAAAATTGTAGCTTACAAACGAGCCTTAGCTTGTTGAAATCGGTTCAGGCATCTCCGAGAAAATTAAGACGAGAAAAAAGAGTATTTTGTCGCTTACGTCACTTATACCATTATTTGATAGAAACCAGAATAGACCGCAAATCAGTTTTGTCATCTTCAAGAAAACTGAGTGAAGAAAAAAGGGTATTTTGTTGCTTACGTCACTCATATCATTATATCATCGGAACCAGAAGTGACAGTCAACATTGCTAGTGAAGTGACTTGATCAATAACTTAAAAGCAGAGACGACTGGTAGAAATGTCTAATATCTTCAGGTAGAATTGCTAAAATCTGTGAATTCGAAAAAATGGGCTTTCTTTTCTCTATAAAATATGACACAGAAAACTGGCTCGTCGAGTAAAAAATAAATTGTCTGTAAGTTTTGACTAAAGTCTGCGAAAAACTCGATTTTAAAATGTTTGCAACAAAAAAAAAGTGGTATATTACACTCTCGGAAGCTCCGTTGAAAAGTAAAGAGAAATGCAAAAATATTAAAAAATCCGGATAAGAGAGAGAGAGAGAGAGAGAGAGAGAGAGAGAGAGAGAGAGAGAGAGAGAGAGAGAGAGAGAGAGAGAGAGAGAGAGACGAAGTGCACAGCCGTCATTGGGACGACCAACGGCTCAGAACAGGCTGCAAAATTTGTGGAAGGCAACGATAAATTCTCTGTCAGAAAACTTGTTTTATTGATCATTTAGGGGTTATGCTTGGTTATTCTCTCACGTTTCGTCTTCGACTAATCAGTGCACTAGCAGTTCATGTTGAACTGCTAATGCTACCTTGAAATTCATCATAAATCGCTAAGCAGAGGGAAATTCGATGCTATTAACATTTACACTGAGGTTTTTTTTATGCAATTTTTTGTCACATTTCTCGCGGATTTCCTAAGTTTTCGTGGATTTTTTATGCGAATTTTAAAAGTTTTCTTGTTTTGTCTTCGTAATGCACGAAGCGTCGAGATTTGATGATAAACCAAATTTTTCCAAGTCAACTGAGAAAACATTTGGTATAAAATAGAATATTTTTTAGATTACACCAGATCACGACGTTTCATGCATTTCGAAGACATTCGGCATCAAACAAATTTTTCGATTTCTCAAATCACAAAATCGATTTTTTTCTTACGAATTTTTTTCGAGACAACACCAGATTTCAATGTTTCATGAATTTTGAAAGAAATTTGGTCACCAAACTTTTTTTTGCTATAGTTCTGCGGTTTTTTTCTGTGGATTTCTGAAGTTACGCGTTTTTTTTTTGTGCGATTGCACCGTTTGCACCGAATTGTGATTTCTTTACTGAAGTGCCGGAAGAAATGCGTTACCAAAACCCCAAAATGACGGCTATCGGTTGACGTCCGTCACAAATTCGATGCAAAAAGTGTAAATGTTCATAGCATCAACATTACGTCTTCTTAGCAGGTTATGTGGAACCGCGAGGCGGCGATGGCAGTTCTACACAAACGGTTAATGCACTGATTAGTCGAAGACGAAACGTGAAAGAAAGAATAAAGAGTCATGTGCACTCAGCACAAAATCCTAAAAGATTTTCTTCTGTTTTTCGTTAATCTGCCAATCAATTCGACGGAAGTTATTAAATTTCCAATGTAGTAGATAAATTGAAACAAAATGTAGAATTCGGAATCATGTTCGGTATGATTAAAATGGAATGCTGAAAGACTTCCGTTTAAGCCTTTTTGCATCCGTCACATTGTCGTGAAAACATTTCGCCTTGGCAACAGTAAATTGAATTTTTTTTTTCATTCAACCAACGCAGAAAATAACTCATCGCCTTGGTCTTCATCAAACAACGCATGGACCTCTGCGATTGCTCCGGCACGTAGGAGGCAGTAAAGCTCCAAAAAAACGGCAAATTTCCTTTCGGAAACTGGTTACCCGGATGCTACACAGCTTCCCCCTGTATGTGATGACAGGACATGAAGAAAGCTCACATGGAAATGACGGTGTGCTCTGCTTCCCTGCTTTGACTGGGAGATTGACGTGGCTTTGTCAGCATTCGGGACGGGAGGCACCCAGGAAGCAATTCCAATTGATTCTTCAACATGTTAGACGAAGGCCCGCCCTCCGTGAGACGGAAGGATAAAATCTTCGCACATCAAAGGGATCCCGAAAAAAAATAACTTCTCGACTAGCAGCGGCAGTACATGTTTCTTCTTATTCTTCTTCTATGCTGTTATCCAGTCTGAAACAGATTGGAGCAATCTCGGAACGATAATGGTTTCCGTTTCAGCGGAAATGTTTTCGGTTTGAAGAAAAAAATTCACTTTCAACTCTCAGCTTACGATTCGCAATACGAATTCGAATTCGACCCGAACCTGATGGAATCGTTTAATCCCCTTAGGTTGGGGTCATTTTTTTCTCTCTCTCGAGCTTCACCTGCACAGCAATTAATAAAGCTGAAAGGTCCAATAAATCCTTAATTGGTGCAGGGTGGATTTGCACCGTGTCGGTGTGTCAGCAACGGTTATCCCGGAGGGGGAACTGAATTGAACAGAACTGACCTGACCGACCGGTCAGTTGAAGTGACGAATGCATACTTCCGAAAGGATGACCGTTTCCGTTTCTAAATATTTCTCTGACACTCGCTTTTGTCAGAAGTTCAAATGGATGAGAATTTTATTGTTTTCCAGTATTGGTCCGAACTGGTTATGACTGCCGGGTGATGGAAAGGATGATTCAGGTTCGGTGATGGATTGCTTTTGACATTCAATCAATTATCTTGCTTTTGACAGCCGTTCAGGGCTTTTGTTTTTTTCTTATGGCTTGTGATGGTCGTTGCTGTAAGTCATGAGATTTTTTACCATTCCCACAATCAGTTAATTGTATATTAGAATCTTTATTTAACAAGTTTTAAAGCAAAATTCTAAAATTATAAATACAACGAAGTTTTATTTTTTTTCATACGAGTTTACGTACCGCATAAAAAACGCATAACTCTAAAAATTTGCATACAAAAAACCGCAGAAAGGAAAGCGGATAACTCTGAAAATTCGCATAAAAAAGTTGCATAAAAAAACCGCATAAAAATGACCTTAGTGTAATAGAATTATTTTCCACATGGTAAATGATTCTCTCAACGCAAATTTCATTTTATTCTTGGTCCAAGAAAAAATCATCGCAAAATTGTTTTTCTTTTAAGATTGCGTCTTTAACGCGTCAGTGCAAAGCAGTTCACATTGGACGGCTAGTGCTTCATAACAGTACATAAACCGCTAGGCAGACGCCAGGTCGCGCTAGCAGTCCAACATAAACTGCTACGCACTGATGAGCCAAAGAGCAAACGTAAAACAAATTTGAAAATGAGTATATGAACTTTCCATAAATTTGGGGGTGAAAATGTGAGCTATTTTCCCCTTAGAAATTATTGCAATTTGAGTTTTGTTTTGTTTTCTATATTGTATTCCATAATTAATTCTCCATTTCCTATTTTTATTTTTCTATTTTTTAGCTCGTTGATTTCTCTTCTCAATTCTCTTTTTCCTAGATTCTTAAGTAAGTAAACAAAATCTTTCAACACTGGTTTGGGGAAGATTGCCACAGATCTATGAAAGCTCCAAATTTTGAATTTTGAATTTTCTATTACAAATTTGCAAACTACGTTTTTCATTTTCAATTTTTTTATTTTTACTTTTCTAATTTCCTTTTTCGGATTTTTTTCTGTATTTTCTTTTTGTGTTTGTTTTATATCTTATGTTTCCGGTTATCCTTTTCTAGTTTTATGTTTTCAATATTATTTTTTCTAGTGCTATTTCTGTTTCTAATTCTCAATTATCAATAATCAATTTTCAATTGTCAAATATCAACCATAAACGATCCACCATCAATTATCGATTGCTGATTACCGGTTTTCAGTAATCAATTTGTAAGATTCGATTTTATATTTTTAATCTGAAATTTCGAATTTAGAGACCTGGAAATTTTGAAATCTTGAAATACTAAAATTTTGAAATCTTGAAAATTTTGAATATTTTAAAAATATAGAAAATTTGGCAAATCTTGCAAATATTAAAAACTTGAAAAGCATGGAAAACTTGAAAACCTTGAAAAGCTTAAAAATCTTGAAAATATTAAAAAACTTGAAAATTTTGAAAAAATTTACAAAATGTGACAGTCTTGTAAATCTTGAAAAACTTGATAATCGAATCACGAAAATTTTGAAAATCTTGATAATTTGAAAATCTTGAACATCGCAAAACTCATAAAAATCTTGAAAATTTTGAAAAAACCTAGAAAATTTTAAAAATCTCGAATATTTTGAAAATCTCGAATATCTCGAATAACTTGAATATCTTGAATATCTTGAATATCTTGAATATCTTGAATATCATGAATATCTTGAATATCTTGAATATTTGAATACCTTGAATATCTTGAATATCTTGAATATCTTGAATATCTTGAATATCTTGAATATCTTGAATATCTTCATCAATCTTAAAAATCTTAAAAATCTTGAAAATCTTGAAAATCTTGAAAATCTTGAAAATCTTGAAAATCTTGAAAATCTTGAAAATCTTGAAAATCTTGAAAATCTTGAAAATCTTAAAAAATAGTAAAAATTTTAAAAATCTTGAATATCTTGAAAATCTTGAAAATCTTGAAAATCTTGAAAATCTTGAAAATCTTGAAAATCTTGAAAATCTTGAAAATCTTGAAAATCTTGAAAATCTTGAAAATCTTGAAAATCTTGAAAATCTTGAAAATCTTGAAAATCTTGAAAATCTTGAAAATCTTGAAAATCTTGAAAATCTTGAAAATCTTGAAAATCTTGAAAATCTTGAAAATCTTGAAAATCTTGAAAATCTTGAAAATCTTGAAAATCTTGAAAATCTTGAAAATCTTGAAAATCTTGAAAATCTTGAAAATCTTGAAAATCTTGAAAATCTTGAAAATCTTGAAAATCTTGAAAATCTTGAAAATCTTGAAAATCTTGAAAATCTTGAAAATCTTGAAAATCTTGAAAATCTTGAAAATCTTGAAAATCTTGAAAATCTTGAAAATCTTGAAAATCTTGAAAATCTTGAAAATCTTGAAAATCTTGAAAATCTTGAAAATCTTGAAAATCTTGAAAATCTTGAAAATCTTGAAAATCTTGAAAATCTTGAAAATCTTAGAAATCTTGGAAATCTTGGAAATCTTGGAAATCTTGGAAATCTGGGAAATCTTGGAAATATTGGAAATCTTGGAAGTCTTGGAAATCTTGGGAATCTTCGAAATCTTCGAAATCTTCGAAATCTTCGAAATCTTGGAAATCTTAGAAATCTTAGAAATGTTAGAAATCTTAGAAATCTTAGAAATCTTAGAAATCTTGGAAATCTTAGAAATCTTAGAAATCTTGGAAATCTTAGAAATCTTAGAAATCTTAGAAATCTTAGAAATCTTAGAAATCTTAGAAATCTTAGAAATCTTAGAAATCTTAGAAATCTTAGGAATCTTAGGAATCTTAGGAATCTTAGGAATCTTAGGAATCTTAGGAATCTTAGGAATCTTAGGAATCTTAGGAATCTTAGGAATCTTAGGAATCTTAGTAATCTTAGTAATCTTAGGAATCTTAGGAATCTTAGGAATCTTTGAAATCTTAGAAATCCTAATAATCTTAAAAGTTTTGAAGTCTTAAGTCTTCAATAATGAATCTTGAATCTTAATATTTTGTAACTTGAATTTTGCATCTTGGGTCTTTACTCAAGAATATTGAAATCTTAAAATCTTAAAATTTTGGCATCTTGTATATCAAATCTTGAACTCGGAAAATTTGTACTTCAAAAGTGTTCCCAATTTCAAGAACATGGAATTTTTAA
The DNA here is from genome assembly GCF_030247185.1 of Malaya genurostris. Lineage (NCBI taxonomy): Eukaryota > Metazoa > Arthropoda > Insecta > Diptera > Culicidae > Malaya > Malaya genurostris. The sequence continues at coordinate 152,566,605 of NC_080570.1, forward strand.
CTACAAATTTTGAGTTACGAATACGGAATTTGAATTAAGACTAAATATTTTTGAATGTTGAATGTCTTAAAATAACTTTAAAAAATCCTAAAATATCTTAAATTCTCCTAAAAATTCATTAAAAAACTTAAGTCCTAAAAAATTGAAATTTTTTGTTTTAAAATCTTGAAAAATCCTGAAAATTTTTAAATAGTCTTACAAAGTCGTAAAATTTTTTATTAAAGCTCAAAAATTTAAAAAAAAATGCCCGAGAAATCTTAATAAATACTAATGGATCTAAATAAATCTTGATAAATTTTTAAGATTTCAATTTGAATCTCAATCAAATCATAAGAAATTTTGAAAAAGTTCAATTAAAAATCTTGAATCTTGGCTCTTGACCATTGATATTTTGTAACTTGGATTTTGCATCTTATATCTTGGGTCTTAACTCATGAAAATTGAAATCTTCAAATCTTAAAATTTGTACATCTTAAATATCAAATATTGAATTCGGAACATTTGTAGTTCAAAATCCCATGTTCTCAATTTCAAGAACATGGAATTTTTAACTACAAATTTTGAGTTACGAATACGGAATTTGAATTTAGACTAACTACTTTAGAATGTTTAATTTTTGCGTCGATATGTGACAATGGATGAAACATGGATTCATCACTTCACTCCGGAATCAAAACGATCGTCACCTGGCAGCAACTGGTGAACCTCGTCCAAGGCTCCCGAAAGCACAACAATCGGCTGGAAAAGTTATGGTCTCGGTATATTGGGATGTGCGTGGTGTAATATTTATCGACTATCTTGAGAAAGGAAACACCACTAACAGTGAATATTATATAGCAATATTGGGACGTTTACAGGCTGAAATTGCAAAGAAACGACCGCATATGGCAGAGGAGGAAAACTTTGTTTCATCAAGGCAACGCACCGTGTCACTTCATGAATTAAACCTCGAATTGCTCCCACATCCATCGTATTCGCTAGATTTGGCTCCCAGCGACTACTGGCTGTTCGCAGACCTGAAAAAATGCTCACCGGTAAGGAATTTTGCACGAATGAAGAGGTTATCGCTGAAACTGTGGCCTATTTTGAGGTAAAAGATAAATTGTTCTACAAAAGTGGTATTCAAATGTTAGAGCGACGCTGGAATGATTGCGTTGCTCTTGATGGAGATTACGTTGATGAATAAAGTTAATTTTGAACAAAAAAAAACGCGTTCTTTTTGTTAGACCTGGGACTTTTCAGTTCATGTGTTAAATGAATTATCCATCGAATGAAGCTATCGCTGCAAAAATTGGAAATTCATCTGTTATTTTTTTTATCATTCAGAAAACGCCTATGAAAGTTTTATTATGGACGTATTTCAAGAAATTTTTAATGTTTCTCAAGAAAAAAAACCAGTCACCAAGTAAAGTGATAATAAAATAGGAATTCAAACTAGTTTGAACTGTAGTTTCGCACAATGAATACAAATGCGACTAAATAAATCAGCTAACTATCGTCGAAAACGGAACGAGAAACAATTCTTCCAATCCGGAACTCGGTAAAGCATTGAGATAGCGCTGAAAGCAATTCCCTCGGAAAAAAATTTGCTGCTGAAAACTTGCGGATTCTAAATCAAAGTTTTTCCCCGCTGCCCGTCCGTTTTCGTCAGCACCGGGGATAATATAAATCTAATCGTTCTGCCCGGTCCCGAAAGCTTCCGAATTTCGTGCTAGAAGACTGCAAGCCAAGATAAGTGGACTTTCATTGGTTTGTTCCCTGCGGTGTAAACACTGGAAGGTAAGACGACGACGACGACTAATGGATAGAAAATGCCAACAATTCGCTTTATTTTCCACATTCGTGACTCGATAATGATACCGGAATTAAGTAGAAGCAGCCGTAGGTACGTTGCTAAAAGCACCACTTTATCATTATACCGTTCAACTGAAACAGAACTATCTCTCTCTCTCTCTCGGTTTGTCCCCTTGGAACCTGTGAGCTGGCGAATTAGTCTGGCGGTCTGGAAAGTAGAATCCAGTCAAGCATATACGTCTCTCTCTCTCTCGCTCATTTGTGCAGAACGTTGTCACGCGGCAAATTGCAAAACCGGCCACCGGCGGACATTGATTGCAGTGTTGATCCGTCCACTGGAGTGGATCGGCTCAGGGTTGATCCCGACGAGCAGCAAGCAGCAAACGATCTTCCAGTTGCTTGCATTTCGAGTTCCGAGATAGCAATCATCATAATCATCGTGCATGCCTCGGTCATTTGGGGATGGGACGAATTGCTCTATTTACGACGAACTGGATGGATGAGTAGGATGATCCAGGAAGCAGCCAGGTTTAACGACGACGACGACTGTGACACCACTCATCATCATCGCCATCGTCACGCTCTCGTCGTCTTCATCTATTATTAAGTCAAATATCGCAGGAAAGTACCGTCATCATCAGATCAGCTATCATCCTCCCGGTGTTCACCGTTGTTCAATCCAACCAGGCAACATCCAGCAGCAGGCCATCGAAGCGAACATCGTCGATTGGCAGTGGAATGATTCGATACCGTTTCCCTTCCTTTCCGTCGTTCCGCGAGGTCCGTCCGGGTTGGTAGAAGTGCAGCAAAGGAAGCGAACAAAAATAAATCCACATCGCAAAAAGCCCCGGATCGTAGTGTCGGTATCGGGTGTTGTGTTGTTCTGCCCCAGTGTTTTGATATAATCTTCCTGGCGAGAAACGATAGTGCGATAATGCTGTCATTATGCCTCGTGTTATCGGGATCGATCGGGCCACCCGATGTTGCTACTGTTACTGGTTCGATTAGCCTCGACAGCAGGCTGCAGGAACAGGAACAGGAGCAGTTGTCGCGTACCAGTAGAAAGCTTCGTCCGGAATATTGAATGTTGCAAAAAAAAGGATGCACCTCTGCACGTCGCACGGTGTTATGTTATGCTGTTATGCCACCTATCAGTGATAAATTTATAAACCAAATTGATTCGAGTAATATAAAACGTGTGCTCTAACGCTTACATCGCTCATTCGGTAACATTTCCGGAACGGAAATTATCATCTAAAGGGTGATTTCGAAATTTTTGCGTCGATATGTGACAATGGATGAAACATGGATTCATCACTTCACTCCGAAATCAAAACGAAACGCCATCTGAGTGGACGAAAGCAATTGCTGAACCTCGTCCAAATCGCACCCGAAAACACAACAACCGGTTGGAAAGGTTATGGCCTGTGTATTTCGGTATGCGTGTGGTGTAATATTTATCGATTATCTTGAGAAAGGAAGTACCACTAACAGTTCATATTATATAGCAATATTGGAGCGTTTGCAAGCTGAAATTGCAAATAAACTTGGTTTACGAGCGAGCAACGCTAGCAAATTATTGAACTTTACTATAAAAACTCATGCTCGGTTAAGAGAGAGTGATTATCGAAAAATGGTGGTGCGTCAACAAACGAAATAGCCGCATCTGAAAAGAAGACCAGCCAGAAGCCTTGCAAGAGCTACCAATGCATCCCAAAAAAAGTCACTGTTTGGTGTGGATCATGGGTCGATGGGCGTACCGTTACTACGAATGGCGAGCGTTACCGTGTGATGATTGAAGATTTTTTTTGCCCGAAATAGAAGAATTAGACATGCCTGACATGCCTGGTTTCAACAAGACGGTGCCACATTCCAAACGGCACGCCTCGAAACAATGATCAAATTGAGAGCCGCCTTCGGTGAACAGTTTATCTGATGGTTTGGGCCCGTCAATTGTTCCGCCTAGATCGTGTGAGGAACAGAAATGATCTACATTTTCTACTCGGAGGGCCGAATGTCATATCATTCGATTCAGCTCGACGAACTGAGTAAATGTCTGCGTGTCTGCAATCATTTTTCTCGCAGATCGCTGAACCGATTTCCACAAACTTGGTTTTATGATCCCATAGCCTACTATTTATTGGCATCTCGATCCGACTTCCTGTAATATGAGCACTCAATTTTCTCGGAAATAGTTTAACCGATTTTCATAAAAAAAAGCAATTCCAGGAATGAGTAGACGAAAAAGTGACAAAATCAGAATCGACCTTCTCCGATTTGGATGAAACTTTGCACATGGCTTCAGTATGGCAAACCATAAATTTTGAACCGATGGAGAGGTCAATCCGACTCACGACTGATTTTTAAAAAAATGGCGTATGTATTTTTGCATTTCACCAAAATTGCCTTTTTCAAATCGTTGTAACTTGGAAACCGTTAATCGTACAAAAATGGCGTTCAGGAAGGGCACTCTAAAAAAAAAATATACACTGAAAAAAAAATTGATTTTTTTTCTCAATGATTTCAAAATATCCCGAAAATGTTGAATAAAAAAAAACCATGGTTTTATTATTTTTATTATTTTTATTTTAAAGCTGTTATTAAAACCTACAGATTTACGGCTATCCCATCCGTGCCTTTTGAAAAATGAAGAAGTTACTGCTAAAACAGTTTACGGGTCTCGTTGTAATTTGGAAACCGTTCATCGTACAAAAACGGCGTCCAGGAAGAAGTTGTAGGGAATCAATAGGGCACTATAAAACAAATATACACTGAAAAAAATGATTTTTTCTCAATAGTTTCAAAATGAACCAAAAATATTAAATTTAAAAAAATCATGGTTTCGATTTTTTTTATAATCACAAGACTGTATTCGAATGACGATGCACGTAGTACTCAAAAAATTTTCAAAAAATTAAATTTTAAAACTATTTAAGAATTATTCATGTACATGTAATAATTGTAGATATAGCAAGCAAATAAACAATTCATGTAAATATAAAAAATGGTGTTATAATTAAATATCCAAGTATATCAAGAACAGTTACTTTTGAAGAAAGGTATCATGAACAAATGTATTGCCTTCAACCTGTAGAATAATATTCTACTGTTTAAATGATTATCTTTCAACGAGAACTTGAAATTTCGAATATATCTGTAATTTTTTTTTGTTGCTGTAACTTCTTCATTTTTCAAAAGGCACGGATGGGATAGCCATCAATCTGTAGGTTTTAATAACAGCTTTAAAATGAAAATTATCAAAAAAATTGAAATCATGCTCTTTTTTATTTAATTTTTCCGCGTTATTTTGTAATTATTGAGAAAAAAATAAAAATTTTCTTCAGTGTATATTTTTTTTAGAGTGCCCAATCCCTACAATTTCTTTCTGAGCGCCATTTTTGTACAATTAACGGTTTCCGAGTTACAACGATTTGAAAAAGGTAATTTTGGTGAAATGCAAACATACATACACCCTTTTTAAAAATCAGTCGTGAGTCGGATTGACCTCTCCATCGGTTCAAAACTTATGGTTTGCCATACTGAAGCCATGTGCAAAGTATCATCCGAATCGGAGAAGGTCGAGTCTGATGATCTGCTAAGCATTTAATTCCAGAAATGCTCAAAACTAAAATTCAAACGAAAGGTTTGCATTAGTATTTTTCAATTGTATTAGTTCAATTGCATTAGTATTTTTTAACAAACGATTGCAACAACAAGTACAAATCCCATAAAACTGACTGATAAATTCTTCTAGTTTGCAGATCTAGGCATATAAACTTGATTCGGCACTAATAGTTCTCGAATTCCTGTTCCGGAAGCACCGAAGGTAGTGAAGTAAAACTCGAAAAGTAGAACTTGTTTCGATTTCTCAGCGATACTGGAACAGATTTTCACAAATCTTGATTTCAATTGAAGCTTATATGGTCCCAAAAGCTACTGTGAAATTTCATCCGAATTCCGATTCGGCAATTACAGGGCGATGAGTGTCAAAGCCTTGAAACCGCCATATAAAACGACGATACAAAACCAGTACGTACCGGTACGAGCTAGCTGGCACGGAAGCAGAAAACACAACTCGCCTTTACGAATAATGCACACAGTGGGCTTTGTGCAATTTCGTACACGCCATAAAGAGAATCAAAACCGACAGCTAAGCTGATTACTTACTTTCAGATAGAGTAAGACCGATTTTCAATAGCTTAAATCAAAGGCTTTAAAGGAAATAAAAAAATTTAGAATTTTATCCGAAGAGTGTTACAAATTTTACATCGTCACTTAAAGCGGCGAAGCCAAAAACGTGAAAAAAATCTAAACTAGGCTCAACTACCTTTAGTCATTGTTTTAGTAGACGGCCTATCAAACTGATACCGACTATGCTGGTTCCCGATTTCCGATTCCGGAAGTATCGAAAATAGTATTTAATAACCCTACATTTGGAAGTATCATTTTGAAAAATTAGTTTTTTCCATAATATACGGAAAAAAATCTTAATCCACCTTTGGTGTGACAAAGCCTTTTTCTTGTCATCGTTCAAGTCACATTACAACTTTTTTAACGTCTGTCATTAATCTGGGCTCATTTTTTTATACCAATTTATTCAGATTGTTTCGGGTGGTACTCAACAGAATGCTTCAGCACTTTCGTTACATATTTGGCAACATTTCTCAAATCAAATGTATCAGTAATAATACATTTGAATTTGATCATTTGTCATTTTCTGAAATAATTGTTCGCATGGAAAAGAAAAATATTTGGTGGGTAAGTCATTTATACGATCATATCTATGAAACTTGAAGTTTCAGCCATATTATCTTCCAACTTGATCCGCAACCCAATTTCAGTCTCCAGCGAGCCTAAAATTATTGAGATCGGTTCATCCATATCCGAGAAACTAGAGTTGGTAATAAGATTACTCGTTTACGTCACTTATACCATTATGTCACCGGAACCGCCTGTGACAGCTATTGGAATTTCAAATTTGTTTAATTTACCAGTAGTAGTTTCTAAACGAGCTTAACCTTGTTGAAATCGGTTCAGCTATCCACGAGAAAATCGAGCGGTGAGAAAAAGTGCTTTTTGTTGGTTATGCCACTTTCACCATTATATCTCCGGAATCGGAAGTGGCAGCCATTTGATCTTTTAATATGATCCATGATGCAATGGTATCTCCTAAAAAAAAGCCGAAGCTTGTTAGAATCCGCGCAACCACCGGAGCCAAAAAAAAACGAAAAACAGCATTTTGTCGCATAAGTCACTTATGCCGTTACATCTCCGGAACCAAAAGTGACAGCGCAGTTTGATCATTGAACATGATCTGAAATCCAATAGAAGCTTTCAAACCAGCCTAGATTCGTTCAATTCGGTTTATCCATCTCCGAAAATACTGAAATTCGTTGAAATCTGCGAAAATGGAGTGGTAAGCAATAAAGTGTGTATCGTTGGTTGTTTTTCAGTTCCGAAATCTAGCATTTATCAATTTAACTAATATACATAATCAACAGACAAAATATGGTCCTAATGATTATTTCTAAGTATATTTAAAAAACTAGTTTTAATTCGACTGCGCGGGACACGGAAATCGAATTCCGTCGAAACAGCATTGAAAGAACGTTGCAATCCAACGATGGTTACGTCACTTATGCCATTGCATCTCCGGAACCATAAGTGACAGCGAATTGATTTTCTTGATCAATGGCTTTGAAAAAAGCTTAAAAAAACGAGCCTACGTTTGGTGAAATCGGTTCAGCCATTTCCGAGAAAATTGAGCGGTAAAAAATGACGCGATTAGTCACTTATACCATTATATCTCTGGAACCAGAAATCCTAGCTAGAACTTAAACGTTGAACTTGATTGACGACCTGAAAGTCGATTTCAAACGAGCTTACGTTTGTTGAAATCAGCTCTTCCATCTCTTAGAAAATTGAGCGGTAAGAAATAAAGTGCGTTTTTTCGGTTACGTCACTTATACCATTACCAGAGACAGCCAATTGATTTTCGAACTTGATTAATGGCTTAATAATAGCTTTAAAATGGGCCTAAGTTTAGTTAAATTGGTTCAGCCATCTCCGAGAAAATTCCGACATTACATCTCTGCAAAATCAGTCAGAAATGACTGCAGTTATATCAGTGAACTTGATTATAAATTCAAAAGAAGCTTTCAAACGAGCCTAAGTTTGCTGAAATCGGTTCAACAATCGCAGAAAAATTCGAGCATTAAAAAAAATAATGTGTTTTGTCGGTTACGTCACTTATACCATTATATCCGGAGCCGGAAGTCTCTGCCATTTGACCTTCGAATTACCCAAAAATTGCTCTATAACGAACCTAAGCTTGTTAAAATGGCTCTAGCCATCTTAGACAAAATTTAAGCGACAAAAAAATTCGTTAAAAAGTTTACGCACATACACACACACATTTTTTGAAAATTGAAAAAATAGAGTTTGAAATAAAAGCAAAATGCCACGTTTCGGGGGTTGCAGAATTTGAAGATTTATTTTTGACTAATGAGAAGCGTACTGAATCCTTGTGTTTTTGCATAGATATTCATCGGTGTTGTTCATTTTCAAATTAACTTGATTTCGATTTACAAAAACATTCAGTTTGGTTATTATTTATTAAAATTGCTGGCGTCTTTCACGCTTGTGGAAAATTTTCAGTGTCTTAACATGTAATCCTTTAAAAATTATGAATAGAAAGAACGACAAATTATAGGGAAAGAATAATTTTTTTCGAGATGACACTGAACGTTTCAGATAATTCTAAAACATTTGGCAAACAAAAAATCCCCTCCCCCCTAACTCCGCTATGGTGATTTTTCAAAGTCAAAATTTTCAAATTGTATCCGTCAAAATAATCCATGGGGGCGGGGGCTAAGCCACCACCCCCCCCCCCCCCCCCTTTCCCTGTGCAAGGGCCTGGCTGATTTAGTTCAAATTTTGCATAGATTTTTTTGTGTAAACTTTTGAGCATTACCGCTTTACCAAATTATAGATGACCCCTAATTATTGACACCCTATTGAATACACCTCTAATTCACTCCAAAATGCATAGAAATACACGTAAATGAATATGAAAGCCCTATAGGGTTGCTCGAATCGTTGACGTAGGACTACACAACGTTTGTCAAAATCGCCTTAAAAAAGCAAAGTCACTGTTTTTTTTTTATCAAATCAAATATGATTTAAATATTTAGGCAGCCGTTTGTTTTTTTTTCATATAAACTTCCGAAATATTGATTCTAAAAAAAACTTTTTGAAAATTTGGAATGCCCTGAAAAGGACCGTTTAGTAGGAACGTTTGAGATTAATTATGAAAGATATTGATCACGTTCATCCAGCATTCCATGATCGACGTCATCAAGTATTTCCATTTGGATTGCATTATTTTGTATTCTTTTTATTACAGCGGAAATAATCGTTTCACGATGCATTGAAAAAGTTTAGTTTTAAAGTTTTTCATTGCTTAGTAACATAACAGCGAGCTCTAATTTAAAGATCGCATTACTTTCGGGAACGGAAACTGGAGCGGATATAATGAAATTCGGTTCATTCAGCCATCAACTAATACAATTAAATATTGAAACAGTTTTGAGTCCAACCCTTTCAGCCCCACCCACTTTGGACAAATTTTTAAACCAATTTTTGAAATGGAAAATTAAGGAATTTTGAATGAGACCCAGAAACCATTCCTTTGAATCTAAGCGTTTGAAAAATTGATTCAGCATTTCATAAGATGTCGTTTCGCATTCGTGGTGTGGATCAATATTTACGGTAGCTCTGGAGGATCTCATCGATGAGAATGGCATTTTATTCGTTGGAAAATTTATACTGTCAGGAAAATATTCGCTGCGCAACGAATTTTCTGTTTACCAACAAACTCAGATAGTTTTAAATACGTGTTTATTAATGCTAAACTCGAAATGCAGTACCTCAAGTGCAGCAAACTTTTCAAATAGCTTTTCATCCTCAATTCTCATTCAGCTCATCTTGAGTAAAGAGGATAGAAAGACTCGACTCCTAGGAAATTGCAACCCGCGAATCGAATGGATTTCCACTCGGCAGTACCGCGTTAGTTCGCATCGATACAGAGCTAATGAATTTATTCACCTCCGTCCGCACCGGCTGGGATCAAACGACGGATCCTGAACATATGCAAATGCGTGCATTTTCTTGTTCCTGTGAAGCAGCGTCCCGAGATCCGAGTTCCATCCAACTGACAGATGCTGCCGGTGCCGACATATTAAATTATTCCATTTAAATCGCAAATATTAGCCGTACCTATCAGCGGCGTCGTCGTCGTAGTGTACTATTCTGCTCCTTCTTGATGACAGCCGGCTTCGGATCGGTGACAGATTGAAGAACATGTTGAAATGTGATACATGTCTCTGCGTGTGTTGGTACGTTCGTTTGAATTGAAACTGAAGTGAATTTCTTGTCGCGGGAGATTCGCTGTTGTTGGATCTTCGTTCGTACGCTTTCGCGCTCAAGAGGAACTGTGTAATTAAGTTAGATGTTGAAAATGGGTCTTGATTATGTTCTATTGTAACAGGAGTGTTGCTTGGAGATGTAGATTTCCATCTTGAAGATGGGTGATTTACATTACTGCGATGGGCTGGGTTGGTGAGGCTTTACAAGTCGTCGATTGATGAACGATAATCATCGGCAGTTCGATTAGCCTAGGGAAAATACTGGAACATAATGAACCCGTAATGAGTGAGGAAAACCTTTACTATTACTCATTTCGATAGAATTGCTTGAAAAGGTTTGCAATTTTGATAGTTCACACAAGCAAATTGCTTTAATACCCAGGACTCATGGAGGTCAATCGAATTCCTAATACAGAGCAAATCATGCTCCGATGGACCAGCCCCGCCTGAATGCAATGTTTGTATCAAATGGATTCAAATACTACAGACAGGCTTTCGATCCCAATTGCAAGCAGTTTGCAAGCAGTGTATTTAATATATGTTCTTAAGTTTTGTACAAACAATTAACATTTTCCGATCTTACCAATATTCCAGTTGGCATCTAATGTCCCATTTCTCACCAATCGTATCCAAATTTTCAGCTTTCGGATTTTTTTCAATTTGTTTTTATTTGTATTTCTTGCGTTAAAAAGTGCTATAAAGTATAAATTTTGAAACATATTTATTTCACACTTCCGATTTTTGTACCATTTGAGATTTTCCAGTAATAAATAATTTCTGGATACGTTGAAGTACTTCGGTTTCACATTTTTATAAATTGTGGACGACAATATTTGAGTTTTTTTTAATTGACAATGAACCATGCGTTGCCTTTAAAGTTCTAGTAGAAGGAAATGCATAGTGCATAAACTACTACAACTAAGCACCATGCGTTTCCTTTTAATAGAGCTTGAACGGAATCGCATGCTTTTTTGTGTTTTTTTTTTTCATAACATAATTAAATATTGTGGTTTTACTCTTTTTTGAAAAAAATATGATTCCCAATTTTAAAGTATTTCTTAACCCCTTAACGCTCAAGATAAATATGTTTCTCTTCTATAAAAATCGTTATAGATTCTTCAATTACTTTTAAATCGATATTTGTTTACTGAATGTTGAAGAAAACTTATTTCCGAGGCGATAAATGTGTTTCTGAACGAATAAGTAAAAAGAACTATCAATCTTTATTGCACTAAAAAAGTTTGTCCAAAATGACGTATAGAAAATAGAACACATAATAAATGTGTTATGTGCAACGTCCACAAGGATATGACATCCTGTCGTAGAATGCCATAAATAACTATTTATTCTACTATTCTGATAATTAAAGCGATTAAAGCAAAAAATTAAATTACGATATAATAAACATAACTCTTCTTTTATTTATTTCTAAGCATACAAAAATACATCCCATGAAATTATAGGAACCTTATGCACCCTGCTATGTTCTCCTGGTGATATTCTCTTAATGTACACCCCCAGTAGCTAAAATATTGTCTTGTACTGACATATTTCGTCCTGCACATCTTATGGTCGTGAAAGGGTTAATGCAAAAAATTCATCTTCAAAAAATTCATTAAAATTGTGAACTTTCGCTGCAATACCTAAAACGTCCCTGATTTCTTTCAAATTTTTCGGTGAAGCGGTTACTTCAGAAATGAAATAAAATGAACATCAATAGAACCACCTTAGATCCGCCAATAAGGCAGTTAAAGGGTTGAAGTTTATGGTAAATTGTCTCCAGCTGCTTCCAAAGTGGTTTAACAATATGAATTCTCTTTGAGGATTTGGAGATTTCAAATGAATGCTTACTCGGCTAGAGCCTTTGAAATACAGAATCAAAAATTTGGCAACTGAGAGCTAATAAATAATAGTTGAATTTAGAAATTAAAAAACTGAGTATTAATCAAAAAATACCTAAAACTGCAGATAAATAGTTTGAATCTGAATACCGCAATATTGAAATACAAAATACAGAACCCAAAAGATGAGGAGGTTTTATGCCTACTGAAAACATAGTGATAGATAATAACTTAATTCCAGTGGACTTCTCTCTGCTCCAGAAATAAATTAATTAATAAATAGAAAGTAGATAAATAATATTGAAAATTATCAGATTGAAGTAAAAATTGATATCACCAAATTGGACCTTGAAAATAATAAAAAGTTAAAATAGAAAACACGATACATAGAAGAAATTCAACCCATTAAACTGACTATTAAATAATAAACGGGTACCTTCAAGGTGAACAAATTTGGAATCGAATTTCGTTAAATGCTTACCAATCTTAAACGGAAACTCAAAATTGAAAAACGGATATGGAATTGATGCTCATCGAATATTGCAAACTGAAATTTTACGTTTCGTCTTAGATTCGCAGTGCCCAACAGTTTGTGTTGAACTGTTATGCCACCTAGCGGTCCAACATAAACTGTAAAGCAGAAGTAAAGTCAATGCTAAAGGGTGATTTTTTAAGAGCTTGAGAACTTTTTTAAACAATAAAACGCATAAAATTTGCAAAATCTCATCGGTTTTTGATTTTAAACGTTAGATTGGTACATGACATTTACTTTTTGAAGATAATTTCATTTAAATGTTGACCGCGGCTGCGTCTTAGGTGGTCCATTCGGAAAGTCCGCTTTTTTATCGACAAATTTTGTTCAGCGATGAGGCTCATTTCTGGTTGAATGGCTACGTAAATAAGCAAAATTGCCGCATTTGGAGTGAAGAGCAACCAGAAGCCGTTCAAGAACTGCCCATGCATCCCGAAAAATGCACTGTTTGGTGTGGTTTGTACGCTGGTGGAATCATTGGACCGTATTTTTTCAAAGATGCTGTTGGACGCAACGTTACAGTGAATGGCGATCGCTATCGTTCGATGCTAACAAACTTTTTGTTGCCAAAAATGGAAGAACTGAACTTGGTTGACATGTGGTTTCAACAAGATGGCGCTACATGCCACACAGCTCGCGATTCTATGGCCATTTTGAGGGAAAACTTCGGAGAACAATTCATCTCAAGAAATGGACCGGTAAGTTGGCCACCAAGATCATGCGATTTGACGCCTTTAGACTATTTTTTGTGGGGCTACGTCAAGTCTAAAGTCTACAGAAATAAGCCAGTAACTATTCCAGCTTTGGAAGACAACATTTCCGAAGAAATTCGGGCTATTCCGGCCGAAATGCTCGAAAAAGTTGCCCAAAATTGGACTTTCCGAATGGACCACCTAAGACGCAGCCGCGGTCAACATTTAAATGAAATTATCTTCAAAAAGTAAATGTCATGTACCAATCTAACGTTTAAAATAAAGAACCGATGAGATTTTGCAAATTTTATGCGTTTTTTTGTTTAAAAAAGTTCTCAAGCTCTTAAAAAATCACCCTGTATTAGCAAAACACCCTTTTTTTCGCACCGAAGTGCAACGTTTTTACTAACGTTGTATTCGGCTTTAATTGGCAGGTTTAGAATTTTAGTAAATTTCTGACTAAAGAAAATGAGACATTTAAAATGCAAAAAAAATTAAAACAGACTGCTGATAATTATAATTGATGATCAAAACTAAGATATGAAAATCAAAAACAGTATTTTAAAATCTGAAAACTGCAAGATATTAAAAGTAAGGCATCGTTAACAAATCATGCAGAGAACCAGAAGCTGTAAGAACTGAAAATTCAAAATATAGTAAATTAAAAATTTACTAGTGGAAAACTAAGAAATGATTTTACAATTTTTTTTTACTTCTCGTCTTCAAATCATCAGTACGTTAGTCGTTTATGTTGTGCAGGTTATGAAAAATAAAACTAATAATCGAAGTTTGAAAAGCATAAACTGCTAATCTAAGACGAAATGTAAAAACATGAAGTATCAAAAATGGGAAATTAAGAAAGGCATGTTCAAACTAGAAAATTCCTTAAATCAGCTAAGAAATTCTTCGGTGGAAAAATTGTTAGAAAAAATTAAAGAGCGTTCGAAACCCAACCCCTCCATCACGTTAGATACTTTTTTCTTGCTCGAACTCATTATAATAGAACCAAAAAAAATAATCATTGCATTCTTTTTTTGCGATTATAGAGCTTTTAAAATATCAATACTTTTAAGACTGTCCCAAAAAGTATGGACGCAACCAAAAACCACTGCGATTTCGCAATGGTTCAGAATCTGTAAAATTTTTTGGCTGCGTCCTCTTGTTTACACTCTTCTCTAACCACTTGTGCAGTTGTTTATTCGTTTTCATTAGTTTGTTTCGAAATGCGTGGACTTTCTGCACAAAATGGTGCACAGAACGCGGACTGTCACTGAGAAAGATAACAAAAATGGAAGGAGTAAGTGAAAAAACCGTGCTAAATGCAATCAGGAAGTTCGGTGAGGATAACACCTTTGAGGATAAACGGAAAACAGGTCGAAAAAAAGGTCCTGCTAACCCTCAGTTGGATATACGTATACTGAAAGCGTTCGAGCAAAAGAAGGACGTTTCAGTTCGGGATGTGGCCAAAAAAGTGGGCACTTCGAAGTCAAATGTTCTTCGTGCTAAATAACGTTTGAATTTTCGAACCTATAAGAAGCAGAAACAACCAAAACGTAGTCCGAAACAAGAAGCATAGATCAGGCCGAGGGTTCGAAAGCTGTACAATACGATTCTTGCTGGAAATTTGAACATTGCATAATCATGGACGACGAAACCTACGTGAAACTCGATTACAAATCCTTGCCGGGACCACAATATTATACGGTGCGAGAAGGACAAGTGTTAATCCAGTCCGAGACATCGATTGAAGTCGAAAAATTTGGTAAGAAAGCTGTGATCAGGCAAGCAATTTGTAGTTGCGGTAAGATTTCGAAACCCTTCATCACCACTGCTTCAATGAACAGCGAAATATACACCAAGGAATGTTTACAAAAACGACTTCTACCCATGATTCGAAGCCACAAGGATCTTGCTTCTTGCCACTACTCGAAATCAACGGTAGAATGGTATACTACCAAAACTGTCACTTTCGTCCCAAAAGACACCACCAACTTCGACCAATTGGGGAATTTTGGGCATTAACGAAGGCACATCTTAGGAAACATATCTCGGCAGCCGAAACCATTCAACAGTTTGAAAAAGATTGGAAAAAAGTGTCAAAACTTGTCGCCAAGAAGTCTGTACGGATTTTAATGAGGAACGTTTGCAAGAAGGTGCGCCAGCTAGTCTACAATGGCTAAGTAGCAAATGTTGAGAATAATATTCTGTTGTTGTAGTCTAATATTACCAGTATATCGATTAAAATTTGAATATCTAACACTTGTGAATTATTTACAGCGAAATCAAAGTGCGTCCATACTTTCTGGGACAGTCTTTAAACGTAGATGGTTCGGGAGTAAACCTCGATAACGTTTAGGATTGACAACAAAAACAACCACGAACTGAGACTAATTCAGTGATTCAATTGACAACACAAATGAGAATTAAGCGGAAACGATACGCATTGTTGTGTCTGAGTGGCTATGATTTCTGTGGTAAAAAACTTTTCGACTTAAAACGGGACCACAATCGTATTTATCTCCATTGCCCATTGCCACAAAAGGGAAATCGAAAATTGTATCGATTTAATCGAGAAAGCAGAACATTTTTGCTCGCTTCAGTAAACTGTGTTTCATTTGTTTGCCATCGTTTGAAACTCTCCAGGAAATAAGCTTTTGTGGTGATAAACTCTCGTAAATTCATTCCTATTTTCTGCCTCCCGCTTTTTCCACACACACACAGTCTATTTTAGTGTAATAAGCTCGAAATACGATGGCAATATTTGCCGACTCAATCGAGTTTCCTAATTTCCCATCGTCCCCAGGACATCGAGCAATATGGTGACCACCTCAACACCAAACCAAACCGGCTGAGTTCAAAATCGAAGCACCACATAACTCATAACTCTAGCGGGCGGGCTACTGCCCCTGGATTGCCTGGACCGTCCAGGTCAAATTCCTTTTCCGAACAAATAACGGTTTCGAATTCGACAGTAGTAGTAGTAGTGCTTGACCCCCCGGACGAGAGGGGCATTATTGTCACACAATATTTATGATATCGACTGGCTGGCTGGGGCTAAGGATTGTACATGCACCTCGTACGCAAAGTTTCGTCCTGCCAGCATCACAAGCGAGGATAGGAACAGGGACAGGGATTTCTCAAACAGGAACCGAACCGAGTTAGTCCGGGTAGTGAAGGTCCTTCTCCTTCTGGAGTTCGTTTGCATTTTTGTTGTTGAATTATGGATTAGCCTTTGGGGTGCAATTGAACGTAAATCCGACCCCGAAGGTTCGGAACAGGTTGATCAAATAATACTGTAATTGAACGTTGCGTTGCAATTTGGAATTGGGACCAACGAGTTTTGGATTGGCTGTCGGATTGAACCCCCCGAATTTAGGTGATTTAGGTTGTTTCAAACTATCAACCCAAGCCGTGAGGTCAACAGCAGATGGTCATTTTTCCAAGAGTTGACCTATCAACTAAACCCATTCATTCAAGGATATGTCGACTAAGCAAATAACCACCCGTGTCTGAATGCCCGAGTTGTGATAGTCTTTTGATCCCTGGCGTGTCGATTGCTCAGCTTAACAAGTTGTGCAAAGAGAACTTTGAGGCGAAACCCAAACATTCCTGGAACCTATAACAACTTTTTCTCCCGCCGCCGGTGGGTTTTCATAGTCCCAAACTAAACTTTTCCTTTCGACAGAACGAACCGAACCGCTCAATTCCTAATGCAAATTGGAGTTTTGCATGAGGAAGAAGAAAAAAAAATCCAGTGGATTATTCTCTTTCTATGAACAGTAGGAATTACTCTATGACCCTCTGTCTCTCTCTCTCTCTTGCACTCTATAAACACAAATTTAACCCACTCATCCACCCAAGGTCCCATCTTTGACCATCGTCGAACCCGATCATCAGAACCGATATGTTTTTCGGAAATGGCAAAACTTGTTTCTTTTCATCTGGTCTCGTTTTCCATTGTTTCGACCCGGGTAAAAACTTGCCTTCCGGGTTTAGCTTCGTTAGATGCGAACCAGATCCCATCCATTGTGTGTGTGTGCGCAGGAGACTGCCTGCGACGAGGGGGAAGGTGTAGGTGTAGTTTCCCAACTTCGAAGATAGATTCCACAGTGTGCCGAAAAGACAAAAGACAACTCACTTCAACAATGTTATGCAAATTATCATGATTATGTTTTACACGCTGCCTGACTCGGCAGACTGTTGTTTTTTTTTTGGTTTTTCATTTGTCGAGATGAGTGTGCATGTAGAGTAGTATGTGAAAGAACGAGGGGGGAGGTGTAGTCGACGAGTGTCTTGAATGAGTTGAAATTACTCTCGGCGATGAATGGGAGTTCAGCTGATACTATGTCACAGTACATTTCCACCTCATGCGAAGATAGCTGGTGTTGATCCAAACTCTGTATGTTTTGAATAAAGGGCGTAGCCGGGTTTCCATATGAAAACTGCCCCCAAACAGAACAAAAATTGATATACGCTGTTTGAAAGGGTTTATATTGGAGATGATTTTCCCAAAATTTTAACCCTTTTACTGCCATATTAGTGGAGTTAGAGTGATTCTTCTGATTTTCATTTTATTCAATTTTTTCAAAAACCTCTTTAGCAGAAAAATTTTAAAAAATATGGAATATTTTAGGAATTATGGGGAACCTTTCTGATTTTTATCAGAATTTTTCAAAATGAATTTCATGTGAAAAAAAAATGTTCAAAATTTTTGATTTTTTTTAATCGCTATTACAATTTTGGACCACTCTAGATTTTACATCAAAAATAAATCATTTATTAGTACATTACGCTGCATTTTTTTCAGATTTTTAAAAAATGTGGACGGGTATAATATCAGACTTTGAAAAAAAAAAGTCATTCGGAAAGCCATGCGTCTCCATCAAATTGTCATCATCCGATGGAGACGCATGGTAGTTAGTTCTAAAATCATATATCACATGCCCTTAGAACTAAATACCATGCGTTTCCATCTTCCAACTTAAGTTCAGGGCTTAAGAAAGAATTTTCTTAAGGAAGAATCGGTGAGAGAAACATGAATCATAACTAATGAATTGACAAATATTTAGGTTTTAATATACGGTTTAAAGTTTTCATTCATGAACTGATTAGTCATTTTACATATATTGTATTCAAATCAAATAATAACTATATTTAGTAAAAATTTTAAAGGACAACTTAGTTCTTTTGCAAAAAAAATATTCCTCGATACCAAGCGCAAAATCAAAAAAAATTAGAAACCATGCGAAATCTAAAAAACTATCAGTTTTAAGGTAAAATGTTCGTCGACGTTCTGTATCACATGGTATGAATAGCCAAGCTGCCTGAAACTACTCAAAAAGACAGCTAAAGTCATACGGCTCAATCTCATAAAGACGGATTAATCAAACTGGGATCGGACTGACGAAAATCCGGGCAGGTGATATAGAACTAAATATTGCCATATTCTTGGAGTTAGGGTGGTTCTTCTGATTTTCATTTTATTTAAATTTTTCAAAAACCTCTTTAGCAAAAAAATTGACTAAAACCAGAAATATTTTAGGAATTCTGGGAAACCTTTGTGATATTTTTCAGAATCCTTCAAAATGTATTTCATGTGCAAAAAATGTTCAAAATTTTCGATTTCTTTTTAATCGCACTTACAATTTTGGGTGCACTCTAGATTTCACATCAAAAATAAAACATTTATTAGTACATTACGCTGTAATTTTTTCAGATTTTTGATTTAATGATTAACCATGCGTCCCCATCAAATTGCCATCATCCGATGGAGACGCATGGTATTTAGTTCTAAAATCATATATCACATGCCCTTAGAACGAAATACCATGCGTTTCCATCTGCAACTTGTGCTCAGGGCTTGAGTATTGACATAATTAATAATGATAAAAGAATTTTATTCCTTATGTTATTTACACATGGCCCAACGCCTGGCTCGATTTACCAAGCAATGATGTAGGGAA
Source organism: Malaya genurostris (assembly GCF_030247185.1). NCBI lineage: Eukaryota > Metazoa > Arthropoda > Insecta > Diptera > Culicidae > Malaya > Malaya genurostris. Next base: position 152,585,853 of record NC_080570.1, read on the forward strand.
ATCGAGTCGAAGCGCCTGCAGCAAGTCCGAAAACCCAAAAAGAACGTAAGGTGCATGTGATATATGATTTAAGAACTAAATACCATGCGTCTCCATCGGATGATGACAATTTGATGGAGACGCATGGCTTTCCGAATGATTTATTTTTTCAAAGTCTGATATTATACCCGTCCACATTTTTTAAAAATCTGAAAAAAATACAGCGTAATGTACTCATAAATGATTTATTTTGATGCAAAAAATCAGAAAGGTTTCCCAAAATTAATAAAATATTACTGATTTTTTTCAATTTTTTTTGATAAAGAGGTTTTTGAAGAAATTAAATATAATGAAAATCAGAAGAACCACCCTAGCTCCAAGAATATGGCAGTTAAAGGAATTATTCGGGGAACGTGTCTTCTGAGCCATTTTTTCTGAACCCAATAACGTTTGGCAGAATTGTCAGAGCGACACCCAGAGCACGCGCTGAAATTGTTCAGCTTTACAATCAAAATGAGGCCAACTCGAGGCGAAAAATCATCATGTCAGACATTTCACGCACATTTCACCGTAAATGGATGCGGTAATAAACCTAAACTGCCGGTTCTATCCCACTGAAAACTCTCAATTAATTGGGGAAACAGCCTCTATACGACCACAAAGCTATCAATGGCGATCGTTATCGAACCACGATGAATGATTTTGTGATGCCGGTTGTTCGTGAAAATGACTTCAATGGCTACTGGTTTCAACGGGACGGTGCAACATGCCATACAGCTTGACTAACAATCGATTTGTTACGACCATTGTTCCCCGGACGAGTCATATCGAAAAAAGATAGCCATTTACACGATATCATTTTCAAAAAAAAAATAGCTGTAACTCCTTGAACCAAAATGGATATTAATCAAAATTTAAATAAACAAAAATGTTTTTGCCTTTCTCATATATGTAGAAAGGCTATGCAATCACTGTGAAAACCAACTTCTTAACCGAGGCCCGGTTGGACGCATGGCATATGCCATTCGACTCAGCTCGATTAATTGAGCAAATGTCTCTCTCTCTCTCTGTGTGTGTGTGTGTGTGTGTGTGTGTGTGTGTGTGTGTGTGTGTGGGTGTGTGTGTGTGGGTGTGTGTGGGTGGGTGTGAGTGTGTATGTATGTATGTATTTCACTTTCCTCGGAGATGACTGAACCGATTTGCACGAACTAAGATTCAAATGAAAAAGGGCTCATGGTCCCATAGCCTGCTGTTGAATTTCATCCCGATCCGACTTCCGGTTCCGGAGATATAGGATGATATGCACAAAAAAAACTGGAAAAAATATGCATTCACTTTTTTTCAGAAACAGCTGAACCGATTTTCACAATCTAAAATTGAAATAAAAAGTCTTATGGTCCCATAGCCTGCTATTGAAATTAATTTGGATCTGACTTCCGGTTCCGGAGTTACATGGTAATATGTGAAACTTAGAGAAAAAATGTGCATTCCATTTTCTCTGAAACAGCTCAACCGATTTTCACAAACTAAGATTCAAATGAAAGGTCTTATAATTTCCGCCTTTCCTGTTCCGGAAGCACCGAAAGTTGTGAAGAAAAACTTTAAAAATAGAACTCATTTCAATTTCTCAGCGATGCTTGAACCGATTTTCACATATCTTGATTTGAATTAAAGCTCATATTATCTTTAAAGCTACTGTGAAATTTCATTCCGATACGACTTCCGATTCCGATTACAGGGGTAAGACTTCTACCCATGATTCGAAGCCACAAGGATCCTGTTGTCTTCTGGACAGATCTTGCTTCTTTCCACTACTCGAAATCAATGGTAGAATGGTATACTACCAAAAATGTCACTTTCGTCCCAAAAGACATGAATCCATCAAATTGTTCACAACTTCGACTGATTGAGGAATTTTGGGCATTAACGAAGGCACATCTTAGGAAACATGTCTCGGCAGCCGAAACCATTCAATAGTTCGAAAAAGATTGCAAGAAAGTGTCACAACTTGTCGCCAAGAAGTCTGTACGAAATTTAATGAGGAACGTTCGCAAAAAGGTGCGCCAGCTAGTCTACAATGGCTAAGTAGCAAATGTTGAAAATAATATTCTGTTGTTGTAGTCTAATATTATCAGTATATCGAACAAAATTTGAATATCTAACACTTGTGAATTATTTATAGCGAAATCAAAATGCGTCCATACTTTCTGGGACAGTCTTTAAAAGATGGCTTTTTGGTCAATTGGTCTCTGGTCAAAACATTTATACTTCATCTTCTGACCAAAAAACATTTTCTTATTCAGCACTGATACTTTCGGGCAACTGGCAACAGGGTATTCGGTGAACTTTTCTCACAAATTGAGAATCATTGGAATCTGGGATGATTATGACTTTCAGGTTAGTTTAGTATTCAGTAAAAAAAACACTGGAGAAAAGTCTCAGTTTTGACAAGAAATAGGGTTTGTTTGAAAAACTTTTTTTCCTTGAATGTGCCCATCTTGCAATGTATGAACAGTTTGTAGGGAAGGTGAATCACCAATCTGGGGACAAAATTTTATCAAATTCAAAAATGGGTTTCTTTGCAAATCGATTTTGAATTTTTAAAATCGATTTTTTTCAGTGTAGGACTTGGTATTTTTTATTCCGAAATTTGACTGATTTTATGAAAATCACTAGTATAACAGTTTTTGATAGAAAAAACAAAGTATACAAAGTGACTCTTTGACAGAAAGTCTACTCGTCCAGAAAGTTTCATTCGAACCAGAGAGGGTGCTACCAACATTTTTTTGACTTGGCGCAAAATTCGTGTTATTGATAGAGAAGAGTTTTCAGAACATAATGTTTTTAAGTTTCTGGAGTGGTTTGAACTCCTTGAAGACTCGTCTGATACTCGCTGAATTTACCCCGTAACATTTTTACCGAAAATGTAAAAAAAAATAACTCATCATTTTCATCATTTTGTTGCCTTTCTCTATAGAAAATTAATAGAACTGCTAGAGAAACCGACTTTTGGTCCGAGCTCCGGAGACCAATAGTGTTATACACAATTCAACTTGGCTCGACGATATTGGAAAACCTATATTTGTGCCCCTTTTGAAAGATTTTTTCAACACTCAATTTTCTCGAAGATGGTTGAACCGATTTCAACTAGCTTTAGTTCGGTTGAAAACTACTATTAGATTGTTGCAGCGTATAATCGTATAAGTGGCGTAACCGACAAAACGCGTTGTTTTTTTCATTGATCAATTTTCTCAGAGATACTGTAGCCGATTGTAACAAGCTAAGGTTCGTTTGAAAGCTACTATTACATTTTGGATAAAGTTCGAAAGTTAAATGGTTTATTTTCCACCGGATCGTACACGTGATTTGTCACTGATTGACTCGCACATTCAGACGCTAGAAAAAGTAGTTTCAGTTCACATGAAACCGACAGATGATATTCTAATTGTTGGTGATTTCAACTTCCCCGGCCTGAAATGGTACCCTGCTTCCAACGGCTTTATGTTCGCTGACCCAATGAATTCTTCTTTTCACACCGGTATCGTCCATCTGCTTGACCGTTCCAGTCTTAACCTATTGCGTCAAGTGAATCACGTCGAAAATGAGCACAACAGAATTCTCGATCTTTGCTTTTCAAGTAAATCCGATTTTGCACCCAGAATTTCCGAAGCAGCAATTCCTATAGTGAAATCCGTTAGATATCATCCTCCCCTGCACATTGTACTTGAATCAAATCAAACGTTGGATAACTGTAAAGTTTCTCAAACCGTCAGATACAATTTTAAAAGAGCCGACTACAACAGTATTGTTGCATTTCTTTCAAACGTGGACTGGACTGAAATTCTTGACAATGATGATATAAATTTTGCAGCGCAAACCTTTTCCAACGTTCTGATTTATGCAATTGACCAATATGTGCCAAAGCAAATCAGCCAGCTTTCCAGACAAGCACCGTGGCAATCCGCTGAGTTACGAAAATTAAAAAGTTTGAAAAGAACAGCTCTAAGGAAATATTCCAAGAAAGGTGGTTTTTTGCTCAGGCAAAACTATTTGGAAATAAATAAAGTTTATAAAAAACAGCCAAACGATGTTATGCCAACTATTTGCGAAGTGTGCAGAGGAAATTAAAATCTAACCCTAAGTCGTTCTGGAAGCACGTTAATGAGCAAAGGAAAGAGCCAGATCTTCCTTCGTCTATGTACTACAACGATCAACCGACTTCTAGCTTGCAAGAAATCTGCGACATGTTTATGAAGAAATTCTCTGGGGTTTTTTCTAGAGATATTTTATCAACGGATCAAATCTCCCAGGCAGCACGGAACGTTCCTGTTTTGAGTCAATCGTTGAATTTCATCAATGTTGATATTAGCTCTGTCCAAAAGGCTATCGTTAAAATGAAGTCTTCATATTCTCCTGGACCCGATGGCATCCCCGCTGTCGTCTTGAAGAAATGTTCCAGCGGTATTGCAACACCCTTATGTCAACTGTTTCAACAGTCACTCACGACTGGAGTATTTCCTGTTGTTTGGAAATCTTCTTATATGTTCCCAGTGCACAAAAAAGGAGACAGGAAGAATATCGACAACTATCGCGGCATTACCTTACTTAGTGCAATTCCTAAGCTGTTCGAACTGGTTGTTCTGGAACCTATTTTCAATCACTGTAAGCAGTATATCGTAGAAACTCAGCACGGATTCATGCCGAAACGCTCAACTGTTACTAATCTATTAAGCTTTACGACGTTTATAACAGATGCTATGTCAAACGGTTTTCAAACAGATGTTTTATATACGGACCTCTCCGCTGCTTTTGACAAAATAAATCACGCCATTACTATCGCCAAACTGGACCGACTGGGTTTCGGTTCCTGTATTCTTCAGTGGACCTCTGCAATCGACGGTTGGCGGTTAAGATCGGTGATGATCTATCTAATGATTTTTATGCTTTTTCTGGCATTCCACAAGGCAGTCATCTCGGACCACTGATTTTTCTCCTGTACTTCAATGACGTGAACTTTTTACTGAGTGTCCCACGATTATCATTTGCCGACGACCTTAAGTTATTCAAAATTATTAAGACAACTGAGGATGCCATTTCCCTCCAGAGTCAACTAGAAATTTTTTCGGAGTGGTGCGAGATTAATCGAATGACATTAAATATCAGTAAATGCTCGATCATCACGTTCACACGGAAAAGAACACCTATACGTTTCGACTATTGTCTCCGAGGATCTACGATAGATAGAGTCACATGTGCCAAGGACCTTGGGGTTTTTCTTGACGAACAACTGAACTACAAGCAACATATCTCGTACATTGTTGCAAAAGCTTCACGTTGCCTGGGATTTGTAATGAGAACTGCTAAGCACTTCACAGATATCTACTGTTTGAAGTCTCTCTACTGCTCGCTTGTACGTTCAACGCTCGAATATTGTTCGGCGGTATGGAACCCGCTTTACCATAATGGGAATATCAGAATCGAATCAATACAGCGCAGATTTGTTCGTTTCGCTCTTCGCCAGTTACCACGGAATAATCCTCATCAGTTGCCGAGTTATGAAAGCCGCGGACTGCTTATCGGATTCGATACACTGAAGGTGCGACGTGATCTGTCCCGTGCATTGCTAATCGCCGACGTTTTGTTGAACAATGTCGATTGTTCCGCACTTCTTTGTCAAATAAACATAAATGTTCGCGCACGTGCTCTTCGCAACAACAACAACCTCCTCAGAATGCCTTTACGCCGCACTAATTATGGAATCAATGGCGCCTTCATTGGATTGCAACGTTCTTTCAATGCTGTTTCGACGGGTTTCGATTTCCATGTCCCGCGCAGTCGAATTAAAACTAGTTTTTTAAATATACTTAGAAATAATCATTAGGACCATATTTTGTCTGTTGATTATGTATATTAGTAAATAAATAAAATAAATTTAGTACTAAATAAATTCTATACAAAAAGTATTCTCGGAGATGAAAGAATCTATTTCGAAAGGATTTTGTTACGATAGCCACGCAGCGACTGGCACAGTACAGAAGGCAAACAAGCGATGATAAATATACTCTCCTACACAGTGCTGGAGCGGAAAATAGGTATAGAGCGAGAAGACTAGTTTTTGTTGTCTGATGAACAGAGAAGCTGTTTGGCTATAGGGTACCGGTCGTGAGGCGGCTAGGATTTAGAACATTGTTCGATGTACGCTTACCAACTCGGTGCTGTTGTAGAACTGTGTCTATCACAGTTCTGGGTGGTAGAAATAATCGAACGCGTATGCACGGATTGCATAAGAACGCAGGTTCGAGTCCTGCCTCTTTTTCTAAAATTCATCTTGTCTGTGAGTTTCTTATTCATTTCGCTTCTCCAATATATGTTTTCACTCAGTCATTGCAAAACTGTATCGGAAGACTTTGACACGTTTGTCCCGGGTTGGCGGTTCAATCCATAAGGCGCTGGTCTTACAAGCCAGCTGTCATATGTTCGAACACCGACCTGGAAGAATTCAGAACAGTTAATTATTAAACCATGCAAATCGGGTTAGCAACAATTAAGTCATTTGAATATACCATTAGGACTTATCTCCCAATCGAAAAAGTGGTAGAGGATCACTGGACATAATTATACGGTACTTTATAATCATAATAATAATAATAATAATCGGAGTAGTAGCTTCGTGAAGTTTGCCTTCAACAGCCAGGAGTAACCTGAGCAGAAAAGCAAATATCTGATGTCGTTTTTATTCCAGCAACCAGCCTCCAACCGGCCTAACAAGCTCATTCGACTGCTATAGGCACTCAGAAACAATGGGCTTTCCGAACGATGAAGTTTTAGTAGCAACGAATTTCGGACAGGATGAAGGGCAAAAGCGGAGGAAAGGATGTGGGGGAACTTTCCGAGTTCATTCTAACATTTCATCATGGATTTAGTAGTCATCATAATCCCTGGGTGAATCTGAAAATGGGCTTGATAGCACGGAAACCTTATCCCAGCCGGAAGTTCATTCGGGAGCCAAAACAATTATTAGCACATGTGTCGCTTCCCTCCCTCTTCTCTCTCACTTTCAAACTACGTCCCGTTTCGGCACACTTTCCCCCCTTTTTCCACCAGGGGAAACATATTTGTTTGCACTGTGTGCAATTTCGGTGGAACGGGGCAGGAATTCTATGAATTTCAGCTGCAATCTGCAACTGGAATAGTTTTCAACGCCCCGCCAGTCGTCGTGTTGTTGCAGAATGCGAAACTGTATGATGGTCATCAAATCAGGCGAAAAAGGAGCTGCGCCCAAATGTTGAGTTTGTTACTCGGTGGTAGTTTTTGGCCTTATGAAAACGTGGAAAGTATATTAAGAACTCCATCGGTTCGTTTTTCGAAGCCGCGACGGTTTTTATATTTTTTTTGAAATTGGACGACCAGAAAAGCCAATGTTATTTAATTGGGTGTAAATGGCTTTATTTCCAAAAGCTTGTCTTAATTTCACAGTTTTTCATGGAAAAAATATTGTGTCGATTAACTATATTATACCGGTATTTGCATAACATTTTTCCCCCCCGAATCAAACGCCTATAAATCGTGTTAAGCCAACAGAACGGAAATAAAAAAAATTATTATCAGATTTCAATCCAACGATCGCATCCGAACGGTGATCAACCAAAAGAGCGCAGAGAGGATGTGACTGGATTGTTTAAAAAAAAAAAGTTATCGTCCCCACCCCAATCCCAATCCGCGCTTATTTCAATCGCGTAGTTCGAACCACAATCGCTGATGGTTGATTTGGGTTTACCACCGCTTCCCCGGGCTCTTCCCCATCGATCCATCGGAAACCATTTCGATAATGGAATCGGGTAAACATTTGGCTCATTTGCGGGAACCGTGCGTGTCAAGTGTGTGTGGTGTGTAGGTTCGACAAATAATTGAATTTTGTATAACTTTCGCCGATAATTGACTGGGTTTGTCAAATTAATAGATATCTACCGGCAGGTTATGATGGCTAATGGAAGCGATCAGTGCCGGACTGTGCACGATTTTAGGGGTCGTATTTGGATGACCGCAGCAGCATATTGCTTGCGAAATAATACATATTTTTTAAGTAATGTTACGATTTTTCGATCGGAGAATCGAAGTGTCACGTATCTCTAAATATGTGTCTTGAATAACATTAATCGAAGCAAAGCTTGATTCATTTAGAATTGGAACAAACTTTTTCTCATATTGTGGCGCTCCTGGTGGACGGATTTGGAAGTTCTTGGCGCCCACGTGTCGAGAATTTTGTCAGCTTCTCGTATGATTTTTGATATTCCGCAAATCGACTGTACTTTGTAAACATTCAACATGGAAGCCGAATGAAGAGAAAAAATTGTGCACAGTTATTTGGAAAATCCATTGTGGTCTGCATCTAGGCTAGCTAAACAGCTGAAATTGCCCAGAAATACCGTATAGCGCGTTATCAAACGGTATAAGGAAACATTGACGACGATTCAGAAGCCTCAAGCCAATCGGAATTGTCGACCGGAAACTGCGTGGTAAAATTTTGAAGACGATTAAGAGGAGACCTAATCTGTCGGACCGTGATTTGGCCAGAAAATGCGGTGCTGCCCATAGTACCGTGAGGAGAACTCGACTCCGGGAAGGAATCAAGTCGTGTCGAGCTAGCAAACAGCCAAATTGGACCATAAAACAGAATAGTGTGGTCAAAATTTGTGCTCGGAAACTATATGACTATATACTGACCAAGTTTGACGATGAAACCTATGTCAAGGCTGACTTCGGGCAAATCTAAGGTCAAAAATTTTACCAAATTTAAATTTGGTTTTGCCGAAAAATTGGCAAAAAAAATTATGATTTGGCAGGGCATTTGCAGCTGTGGCAAAAAAACGAAAGTTTTCGTTACAAATAAGACAATGACTTCGGAACTATACCAAAAAGAGTTTCTCCAAAAACGAATTTTGCCGTTCGTTCGATCCCACGACCATCCCGTAATGTTTTGGCTAGATTTGACAAGCTGTCATCACAGCAAAGTCGTTCAAGAATGGTATGCCGAGCAAGGGGTTCATTTTTTTTCGACAAAAACCTCAACCCACCCAACTGCCCCCAGTTCCGCCTTATTGAGAAATACTGAGCAATCGTGAAGAGGAGACTCTAGGCAAAGGGAAAGGTTGTCAAAGACATCAATCAGATGACGACCTGGTGGAATAAGATAGCTAAAACGATGGACGATGAAGGTGTGCGCTGCCTAATGAGCCGTGTTACAGGAAAAATTCGAGAATTCCTTCGAAACTGTGACGAATAATTTTATCCGTATTTTTTCTTAAAAGTATGAAGAAAACGCTACATTTGTATAAAAAAAAGATCTTGATTTCAAAAATAAATAACTGAAATACAGGCAATTGTCTTTGTTCCAATTCTATCTGAAGCAAGCTTTATTCGAAAAAAAAATTATTTATGGGATTGTGTTGTAAAGTAATATGAGCATAAGGCAAAAATTAGTAAACTATCACGGTTGCACCCTGTCTTTCCCAGGACTAAAGTTGCTAGGTAAGGTAAGTTTAACACATGGGCTGAATAGTCCCGGGCGCTAGTTTTATTACAGTCACCTTTTTTTTCGTTAATACTAACCTTTAAAACACAGCTTCGCTGTTCAATGTGAGCCGCGATTGCTCACTGTTGACCAAAAAAGAGAACGTGTTGATGATTCTGAGTAGTTTTTGGCCATGTTTAAACGTAGCAAACCGGAATTTTGGCGTGGATATGTGACAATGGATGAAACATGGATTCATCATTTCACTCCGGAATCAAAACGATCGTCATCCGAGTGAACAGCAACTGGTGAACCTCGTTCAATCGGCGGGAAAGGTTATGGCCTCGTTTTTTTGGAATGTGCGTGGTGTAATATTTATCGACTATCTTGAGAAAGGAAATACCATTAACAGTGACTACGTTATTGGAACGTTTGAGAACTGAATTTGCAAAGAAACGCCCGCATTCGGTAAAGAAAAAAATTTGTTTCATCACGACAACGCACCGTGTCACAAATCAACCAGAACAATGGCAAAACTACATGAATTGAGCTTCGAATTGCTCCCACGTCCACCGTATTCGCCAGATTTGGCCCCCAGCGACTACTGGCTGTTTGCAGACGTAAAAATAAAATGCTAAGAAGGTAAGAAATTTTGCACGAATAAAGAGGTTAACGCTGAAACTGAGGCTTAAACTATTTTGAGACAAAAGATGAATCGTTCTACAAAAGTGGAAATGTTAGAGCGGCGCTGGAATGACTGAATAAAGTTAATTTTGAACCAAAAAAAAATCGTGTTCTCTTTGTTAGGCCCGGGACCTTTCAGCCCATGTGTTATTAAGTTCGAAGCTTTCAATTTTCTATTTTTATATTTCTGTTTTGCGGTTTTCAATTTTTTTCTGTTTCTCGGGATCATTTTTTTTGTTTGATTTTCAAATTTCAGATTCATATTTCCAATTTTCACTTTGAAGTTTCAACTAGTCAATTTGTAATTGTTCTATTAATAGTTTAAGTTTTCTGTTTTCAATCCCCATTTTTCAAATTTAGGATCTTTTTTACAGGTTTCTGTTTGACATTTTATTGCACTCAATTTTCAGTTTTGAAATTTACGTTTCCATTTCCCTTGTCCTTTCTTTTTTCAGTTCACAGTCTTCTGTTTTTAGACTATTCGGTTCTTAGATCTCAGTGTTCTGTTTTCAATATCACATATTCAGTTGTTTTTTACACAATATTCAATTTATAATTTTACTATTTCCTGTTTTCAAGTTTTATGTCTTAAACGTTCAATTTACAGTTTGCAGTTTCACAATTAAGCTCGATTTTCAGTTTTCGATTTGTATTTTTTTTTATTTATCTGTTTCCAAGGTTTATTTTTTTTATGGTTTCCAGATTTCCGTTCCAAAGTTTCAATTTTCCTTTCTGAAGTGTTAACTGATCAGTTTTTAATTTTCAGTTCGAAGTTTTAAGTTTTCCATTTTCAGTTTTCAATTTCGATTTATTTTTCTAATATCAGTGTCCTGTTTGTAGCTTTTTCTGGTCCAAGTTTTCAGCACTCAATATTCAGTTTGTAACTTTTCAGTCTTGGGTTTTCAATGTTCTGTTTTCACATATCTGTGCTTAATTTTCAGTTATATTTCTTATTCTCTTTTCAGTTTATAATTTCCAATCTTCTGTTTGAAGCTTTTCGGTTCTCAGAAGTTCAGTTCAAAGTTTTCACTATTCAGTATTGATTTTTTTATTTTTCTAGTTTTATGTTTTAAACTTTTTATTTCCTGTTTTCAGGTTCTAGTTATTATCAATATCTCAAGTTCGCTTGAGTTTTGGATTTTCAGATTTCCGTTTGAGTTTTTTTTTTCTTTACATTTTTTCATGGTTTGATTTTTTTTTATTCTTGAATATCAGTTTCATGTTTTCATTTTGAAGTTTCAGCTGCTCATTTTTAAATATTTTTTTTCAAGTTTTTAGTTTTCAATTTTCAGTTTTCATTTTATATTTTCAGAATTTCACCGTCCTATTTGTAGACTTCTGTTTGGATTCATCTGCACTCAATATTCAGTTTGTAATTTTTAGTCTTGGATTTTCAATGTTCAATTTTCAACTATTTTTCAGTCTTCAGTTTCGAAACTTTCAATTGTTTCACAGTGTTTTATCTTCTGTTTTAAAAATTTTCGGTTCTCAGATTTCAGTTTTCTGTTTTAAACTAAAAGTTTCCACTATTTAGTATTGAATTTACAATTTTTTAAGTCATATATTCCAGTTTTTAGATTCTAGTTTCAATTTAAATTTGGATTGAGTTTTCAGTTTTGGATTTTCAGATTTCAGTTTGCGTTTTTTTTTCTTTGTTTGTTTTCAGGGTTAGATTTTTATTTGTTTTTCAGATTTCAATTTTATTCTATGAAGTTTTACTGCTCATTTTTCAAAATTTCTATTAAAAGTTTTTAGTTTCCAATTTTCAGTTTTCAGTTCCCATTTTTAGAATCTCACCGTCCTACTTCTAGACTTCTGTTTCAATTCTTCTGCACTAAATATTCAGTTAGTAATTTTTAGTCTTGGATTTTCAATGTTCAATTTTCAACTTCAGTTTCGAAACTTTCAGTTTTTTTCTCTAATTTCTTATTTTCATAGTGTTTTATCTTCTGTTTTCACAATTTTCGGTGCTTAGATTTCAGTTTTCTGTATTAAACTAAAAGTTTCCACTATTTAGTATAGAATTTACAATTTTTTAAGTCTAATGTTCCAGTTTTCAGATTCTAGTTTCATCTATTTGGATTGAGTTTTCAGTTTTGGATTTTCAGATTTCAGTTTGCGTTTTTTTTTCTTTATTTGTTTTCAGGGTTAGATTTTTATTTGATTTTCGGATTTCAATTTTATGCTATGAAGTTTTACTGCTCATTTTTCAAAATTTCTTTTAAAATTTTTTAGTTTCCAATTTTCAGTTTTCAGTTTCCATTTTTAGATTCTCACCGTCCTACTTCCAAACTTCTGTTTCAATTCTTCTGCACTCAATATTCAGTTTGTAATTTTTAGTCTTGGATTTTCAATGTTCAATTTTCAACTATTTTTCTGATTTCAGTTTCGAAACTTTCAGTTTTTTTTCTGATTTCTTATTTTCACAGTGTTTTATCTTCTGTTTTCAAAATTTTCGGCTCTCAGATTTCAGTTTTCTATTTTAAACTTAATGTTTCAACTGAATAATATTAAAATTTTCATTTTTTTGATTTTCAGTTTGCAGTTTGCGTTTTTTCTTACTTATTTTCAGGGTTCATTTTGTTTTTGTTTGGTTTACAGATTTCAATTTCGTGCTTTCCAGTTTTCACTTTGAACTTTCAGCTACTGAAATTTCAGTTTTCAATTCCCATCTCTAAAATTTCAGGTTTTAGTTTGAATTTTTCAGCATCCAACATTCAGTTTGGCATTCTCCGTCTGGGATTTGCAATGTTCACATTTTTCAATCGTCAGTTTTCAATTTTCCGTTTTGAAATTTTTTTATCATTTCTGTTAATTCTATTTATTTTAGTTTGTAGTTTTTAATCTTCTTTTTTCCTTTCTTAGTGATTTGTTTTCGGAGTTAAATGTTTGTTTTTGTTTATAGATTTCAATATCATATTTTCAATTTGAATTTTGAAATTTCAAATACTCAATTCTTAGGTTTGCAACTTTTACTCATCAGTTTTGTTTCTAAACTTCGAGCTCTCGAGTTCAATTTTCTAGTTCAGTTTTGGTTTTTATTTTCCAGTTTCCTGTTTTCAGATTTCTGTATTGAGTTTTCAGCATTAGTGGTTTCCAGTTTTTCGTTTTTTATTTTCAGTTTTTTTTGTTCAATGTTCAGTTTTCAATGTTTTCTTTTGATTTATGTCGTTTTTTTTTGTGCATATTTCAGTTTTCGGTTTTTCAAATTCAGTTTTCTACTTTTGTTTTTTTTTTCTTTTCTCAAAGTTCAGCTTTCTCATTCCAATTTTTAGGATTCATTTCAAACCTTTTACTATTCAATATTTCATTTATGAATGTTTCTAACCCGAAATTCGAATATTTTAGATTTTTGTTTTTAGATTTTCTTTTTCATTACTCAAGTATGAGTAATGCAATTTTTTCGTTTCCAGTTTTAAATTTTCTGTTCTCAGTTTTCGTTTTTTCCATTTTCATATTGCAGCTGCAATTTTCAGTACTAAAGTTCTGGGGTTTGACTTTCAATTTTTGTTTCCTGCTTCCAAGTTGCTTTTGTAGGTCAACGCTAAATTTTCGGTTTGAAGATTTTGACTTTAAATATACAGTATTCATCCTATAATTATTTGTTTTCGATTTTTGTTATCATTTAGCGGGGTCTACATTCCTATTTTCATTTTTTTTTGTTTGTTCTCGATAAGGGATTTTGGATTTTTTCGTGTTTAGTTCTCTTTATCATTTTATAGGTTTTTGATTTAAAATGGCTTGTTTTATTCTCTCAGATTTTAGTGTTTAGCTCTTTGTTTTTTTTTTGTTTTTCGCTGTCAATGTACAGTTTTTTAATTAATGTTTTAATAACTAATTTTTTAATTTTCCATTTTTTGAATTTCAGTTTTAAGTTTTCAAACTTAAATTGTGCAGTTCCTCAGTTTAATGTTTTTAGTTTTCAATTTTCGTTTTTTGATTTGATTTCCTTTCATAGCTGTCAGTACAATTTTAATTTTTATTGTTTTTTTCTTTTCCATTCTAAGTTTTCAACTTTTATTGGTTTTTGTCTTTCCGTATAGAATGAGAATAAAAAATTGCTAGAAACCCCATGCAGAATCATTGGAAATGACTTAACAAGCAGCAATCGATGCAGCAATTGAGCCGTGCATTACGAGAAGAACGACCGAAATATAAGCAAACACATGATAACGTTATTTTCCTGCATGACAACGTTCGGCCTCATGTCGTAAAAGTCGGGAAAAAATATTAAAAAACTCTCAAGTGGGACATTACGCCGCACCCGCCGTATTCTTCGGACATTGCTCCATCTAACTACTGGTCGTTCCGACGGATGCAGCTCGATATGGTTTACTTCTTTAGCAGAAATCAAAATTGGCTTCAAGTTTAGATCACCTCAAAAGACGAGACATTTTTCGAGATGGAATTCGAAAATTGCCTAAGAGGTGGAAAAAACTAGACATTCTTTTAATTTTTAAATAAATGCATTTTTGAACCCCAACAAAAAAACGAACCAATTAAATTTGTACTCCCAATATAAAATGGTAAAAGTGACATAACCGACTAACTGCACGTTTTTTATAGACTGATTTTTTTGGAAGATGACTCAACGAATTTCGGTTCACTTAGGCTTATTTCAAAACTAACAATGTCATTAAAATTTGGAATGGTTGTGGCGAATATTTCCGGTTCGAGACATGTAATCTTATATATGACGTAATCGACAAATCCCAGTATTTTTTAATGCATCGTGCAGTTAGTCGGTTATGTCACTTTTACCATTTTATATTGGGAGTACAAATTTAATTGGTTCGTTTTTTTGTTGGGGTTCAAAAATGCATTTATTTAAAAATTAAAAGAATGTCTAGTTTTTTCCACCTCTTAGGCAATTTTCGAATTCCATCTCGAAAAATGTCTCGTCTTTTGAGGTGATCTAAACTTGAAGCCAATTTTGATTTCTGCTAAAGAAGTAAACCATATCGAGCTGCATCCGTCGGAACGACCAGTAGTTAGATGGAGCAATGTCCGAAGAATACGGCGGGTGCGGCGTAATGTCCCACTTGAGAGTTTTTTAATATTTTTTCCCGAATCGCCAATACAACTTGAAATAAGACTTGTGAAAAACAGTTTGGCCCTTCTTAAAGGACAGTCTAGCAAAATTTTGGAATAATAACGTATGCAAAGACACGAAAATCGCCATATTTTAAAACTCAATATTATGAAATTTGGATTTATTTTAGTACCACAAACGGGCGTTTTTTTCTCAGGAAATTCTGCTCTAAACTTTACATGATGATCGAATGATTATCTTTTCAATCCATAATACTTTTGAATAACTTATGGCCTACTACTTGCAAACAACCGTAGCTGTATATTCCTTGCCTGATAATAAATTTTTAGGAGTTTTTCAAGTCACAATGTGTTGACGTTCATAGCTGCCCATTACTTGCTAGATAAGATTTTCTTCTAACTTTTACTTAAAATGCTTTAATCGCTTTAACCTGATCTCTAAGTTTTCCAAGGAATATCGAATATTTTACCCACTAACTCACCAAAAAATAAACTCATTCGCATCACACAAAAACACCGGAACAACAACCAATCGAAAAATAAGCTGCTTTTTGTATCTCCAACCGTGTTTTTTTTTTCACCTGTCGGCTGCCGACAGATTGGATCCGAACTGAACGGAACCGGAAGAGCCTTCTGGCTCATCACGCAGTTTGTGTGTGTGTGTGCGTGGATGGCGATTGAATTATTAATATTAACATCGTTGTTTTTGCTAATTGAATAAGAAACGGATCGGTTCGGGAAAACGGCCGGCAAAGGTTCTGTTTTTGCTCGTCCCAAAACTGGTCCGACGGTGCTCGCTCTGCGAAACGATGAAGCGAACTGTTTTACGATTCCGAACGAGTGCCAACATTTATGCTTGCCATTTCCACGTGATTAGGTTTCCTTCACGTTGGCGGCCCGGTTCCTCCGATACTTTGCAAACCATTTTGCCAGCATGTTCCGAGAAATATGGAATATATTTTGTGTGTGTGAAGCATCGCTATGACCAAGCATTTATCTTTTTTGTAACGAACGTTTATTTTTTTTACTTTCAGGTGAGCTTGCTATTCAATGTCCTTACGGTGTTGACAACGGTTGCATTCATGTCCATAAGCCCGCTGACGATTTGTGGACTGCTGTTTTTTCTGTTGTTGCTATTCGTCGTATGTCACACCGGAATCGTGAATTCGTACAAATTCGCGTTATAAAACAAACTAAATCGACGGAACGGCTGACAGGTCCTTGCTTTCGGGAACAGTTGACAAAAAGTGACGTGAATCAGAAAGGATGCATCAGTACCGGCTGCAGCCGATAGACTATTATCCAGTGTTCTACACAAACAACGGGCTTTGCTTCGACGATGGTACGAACATGTTCTCGGACAGACCTGAAAACAGACCCAACGGCTACTGTCGGGGTTGTTTCGAATTTTATATACTACAATTGACTCATTGTGTATGACGAAAGTGAACCATACGATGCCATTTTATAATTTGTCATTCGTAGAACTGAAACCGTTTGACGTGATTTTAACTTGTATGAGATGGGCTAGAAAATTACTGCTAGACAGGGTATAAAATGTTAAAGTTCCGTTCACAGAACAGTCATTACTGCTTAGGTAGATGTTTCACATGAAATTCGTCTATACGCAAATTTTCATTCCGACAATCTAGTGACGATAATGTTTTGCAAGCTCCAAATAAACAACTAGCTGTTAGTTCAATCGAATTCCGATGGTCCATCTCGCATAAAGAGCAAACCAAAGTCAGGAAGTCTCCGTTCAATCAACCAGCCCGGCTTTAATGCAGTTGTTGCGTTAAATGGATTCAAGCATTGGAGAGCAACTTTTCTAACTCTTGTGGGTTGTCGACAAGCGGTGTGTATTTAGTTTGAATCTTGTCATTTTGATAGACGATGCTGAAGATAAATCCAATGATATGAATTGAAAGATTATCTGTATTACTTATAAGAAGTAAATCGTAATATCTTCATATAATGACTTATTAAATTTTCAATTTGCAACATCAAAATTGTATAATACAAATTAACAGTGTTGAAAGCGAAGCGTAAAAATCGCAGAGTTAAGATCGTAGAATCAAAATAACAGCGTTAAAATTGAAAAATAATCGCGAATAAAAGTTAATTAATAATCTTTAAGTTAAAATCGTTATTAAAATCGCAGTCGAAAAATTGAAATGTAAATATCACAGTGTGAAGATTTATGTGTCAAAATCGCAGTGTATGAATCGTTAAGTAAAATGTTGCTGTGTAAAGATCGTTAATTGAAGATCATGAGTCAAAATTGCTGTAATCGTAGCATAAAAATAACTGTGTGAAAACTGAAGCATAATAATCATTAAGTAATAATCGTAGAGTAAAAATCGCAATGAAATAATTGATCCACGCTGTATTACACGTTAAATAAAAAAATCATTGTGTAAGAATCGTTATGCAATAATCGCTAAGTGAAGAAACGCAGTATATAAGTTGAAGCGAAAAAATCGTTACGTAACATGACAATCTTAAAATCACACCCAGGTAACTAGTAAGCACTAATAATGGCAGTAAAATAGCCCTTAATGAGCACCAAAAATTCTTATAGCTCTATATCTGCAATCTGAAAGCTCATCTGTTGTGAATAAATCTGAATTCAGCTTTCAGAATGCACACATGAAGAAGCATTACCTTTTTGCCAAACTGGGTCCTAATTCAGTCTCAAAGAAGAAATCGCAGCACCAAAATCGTAGCTAAAAAATTAAAGTTTTGAGTAAAAATTGCAAAATAGAAATCGCAGCACTAAAATCGTAGCTAAAAAATTACTGTTTATAGATCGAAGCATACTAATCGTGTAGTAAAAATCGTGAGTAAAAATCGCAGTATAAAAATCCTGAGTTAAATTGCAGTGTGAAATTCGATCTACGTTGTAATAACCGGTGAATGAAAATTGTAAGTATAAATCGCAGTGTGAAGATCTCAAAGTAACAATCGTTGAATAAAAATCGTGAGTAAAAATCGCAGCGTAAAAATTCCAGT
Source organism: Malaya genurostris (assembly GCF_030247185.1). NCBI lineage: Eukaryota > Metazoa > Arthropoda > Insecta > Diptera > Culicidae > Malaya > Malaya genurostris. The sequence continues at coordinate 152,604,091 of NC_080570.1, forward strand.
ACGAAAATCGTAGCGCTCAAATGGCGTTGTAATAATTGTTGAGTAATAATCTTTACGTAAAAATCGCAGTGTTAAAATTGTAGTAAAAAATCGCATTGCAAGAATCTCTGTTAATTAAACGCAATGTAAAACTTTTATTCTCAAATTATTCTGTGATAATGATATGCATCATATGGAACCGGGAAGCAAAATACCCATAATCAATGTATCTACTAACCAAACCTGTTTAATTGAAAAATTTTACGGCTAGGTGGAAGTATTTTACTCGATTGTTCAGTGTCATGGTTTTTAAACACACTTTTGAAAATACTTATCAGCCTGTAATACCGGAACCGGAAGTGAAATTCGATAGGATTCTGTAGGTTGGCAAGACCCTCTATTTGGAGAAAATCGTGTGCACATGTTTATTTTTGTTTTTTTTTTGCACATTTTACCCCGTTACTCCGAAACCGGAATTCGGATCATGATGAAACTCAATAGTAGGCTATGGAATTATTGGGCCTTTTACTTGAATCAAAGTTTGGGAAATCATACAAACATTATGCGTACCCGACGAACTGAGTTGAATGGTAAAACGGTAAATCACTGTAAATCCGTTTTTTGATTATTATTTTCTAAAAAGGGCGTAGCTGGGTTTTCATTTAAACATTGCCCCCAAACGGAAAAAAAAATTATATACGCTATTTGTTAGGGTTTAAAAAAATCAGGAATATTTTAAGAATTATGGGAAATCTTTCTGATATTTTTCAGAATTTTTCAAAATTCATGTGAAAAAAAATGTTCAAAATTTTTGAATTTTTTTTAATTGCACTTACAATTCTGGTAGCACTCTAGATTTTACATCAAAAATAAATCATTTATGAGTACATTACGCTGTACTTTTTTCAGATTTCTAAAAACGGTGGACGGGTATAATATCAGACTTAAAAAAAATAAATCATTCGGAAAACCATGCGTCTCCATCTAATTGTCATCATCCGAATGAGACGCACGGTATTTAGTTCTAAAATCATATATCACATGCACCTTGCGTTCTTTTTGGGTTTTCGGGACTTGCTGCTGGCGCTTCGACTTGATTTCCCTGCATCATTGCTTGGTAAATCGAACCAGGCGTTGGGCCATGTGTAAATAACATAAGAAATAAAATTGTTTTATCATTATTAATTATGTCAATATTCAAGGCCTGAGCTCAAGTTGCAGATGGAAACGCATGGTATTTAGTTCTAAGGGCATGTGATATATGATTTTAGAACTAAATACCATGCGTCTCCATAGGATGATGGCAATTTGATGGGGACGCATGGTTAATCATTAAATTTAAAATCTGAAAAAATTACAGCGTAATGTACTAATAAATGTTTCATTTTTGATGTAAAATCTAGAGTGCTACCAAAATTGTAAGTGCGATTAAAAAAATTCGAAAATTTTGGGAAAATCATTTCCCATATAAACGCTTCCAAACAGCGTATATCAATTTTTTTTGTTTGGGGACAGTTTTCATATGCAAACCCGGCTACACCCTTTATAATAGGGAACAAATACTTCAAACAAGCATCCAGGAGTATTCCTGTGTTGTGGCACCATTCGGAAGGAACTAAAATTTATTGCAAAGTACTATTGCATCTTTGCAATAAATTTTAGTCTCCAGATTTTAGTTATCCAATGGGTCGTTAAAAAGCCTGACTTGCACTGTCTCTATTGGTGTTTGGATTGTGCGGGGATTGACGGATAGTTGAAGGCGCGAAGCTAGCGAGCAGTTTGCTGATGGTGGACGAGTAGATTTTCGTACGTTACTAGCGTTTTAACCCCTTAACGCTCAAGGGAAATATTAAAAAATCGTTATAGATTCTAGAATTATTATTAAATCGATGTTTTTTGTACTGAATGTTAAAGAAAAATTATTTCTAAGGTGACAAATGTGTTTCTGAACGAATAAGTAAAAAGAACTATCAATCTTTATTGCACTAAAAAAGATTGTGCAAAATGACGTATAGAAAATAGAACACATAATAAATGTGTTATGTTTTACGTCCACAAGGACATGAAATCGTTTCGAAGAATGCCATAAATAACTAATTATTTTACTATTCTGATAATTAAAGCAATTAAAGTAATAAATTAAATTACGATATAATAATCCCAACTCCTTTTTTATTTATTTCTAAGAATTATTGGGAAAAATATTTCCCATGAAATTATAGGAAACTTAGGCACCCTGCTATGTTTTTCTGGTGATATTCTCTGAATTTACAATATTGTCTTGTATATCAGATATTTCGTCCTGCGCATCTTATGGTCGTGAAAGGGTTAAGTGGATGTCTGCGAGCTGTCTTAGTTCCGTACGACAAATGAAGGAACATTCGGTTCCCAGTGAAAAAGGGTCGTCTCTGATTTCGTAAAGCGTTAATTTTTGAATGATTAGGCACTTCAAAAAAAGGTTCCTGTGCAAAACTTCAGATTTTGAAAAATTATCATCAACATTTCCAAAATCAAAAAATTCTGTTTTGATCATGTATCACATACTAAGAAGAATCATGATTCGAAATGATTTTCAACGACGCACCGAAACAAAAGACTAAGGAGTGTATCGAAAATAAGCTATCCACATACATTTGTGTTGTACGCATGTATTTGTGATGGTTTTCTATGTTCAGATCACAGCATGCTGTGAGTTTGTTGTCAGCTTTCGTTTGTTTACTTGTTTGTGCGGTTGAAAAATGTCGCGTATTGAAAAGGAAGTGAAAATCCAGGTTCTGGACACATGGCTAAGTGAGAAGGGTATTACTATGCGAAAATTGGCGAAGCGGTTTGGAATTCATCATGCCGGTGTTTAAACCGGGAGCGGGTCATTGCGCCGAAAGTCGTTTCGCCGAATGCCATTTCGCCGAAAGTCGTTTCGCCGAATAGGTCATTTCGCCGAAAGTCGTTTCGCCGAAAGGGTCATTTCGCCGAAAGAGAAATTTCGAATACATCAAATTATTTTTTATGCCTCCTGTATAACTGATGTGGCGCAGCCACATAACCGAAGCCAAGATGGCTCGGCGGCATAATGCCGCCGAGGCAACGTCGGCTGAGTTGGCCGCCGACCCGCCGTCGGAAGCGGCGGCCTCTTGCATACAACCCTGTAACCGCCTCGTTTGCCCGGTCTACTCAAAGCTAGGTTTCTTTGCTTTAGTTAGGTCCGAACGAGCGGTAGCGAGGTCGGACAGCACACGAATCAAATCGATGTGGCGAAGCCGCATTAAATATTTTCTTATTTAGTAAACGGAAAATATCACATACATTTGGAATTGCTTTGATGATTAGTAGTCAACAAGTTTCTTTGGGAACTCCGTTCTGAGGTTCATGAATCAATCTTTATTCAAGAAGTACAATTGTAGGTCAACAAAACGGGCATTAACATTAATATCTTTAATTTGTCTTTATTTTAAATCGATTCCTATAACGATTTTAAGACTTTTGTAGGAATCGGCGGAATGACCCTTTCGGCGAAATGGCTTTCGGCGAAATGACATTCGGCGAACTACCCTTTCGGCGAAATGACTTTCGGCGAAACGGCTTTCGGCGAAATGGCTTTCGGCGACATGACCCTGATCCGTTTAAACCTTCATTAATAAGTTTGGGGAACACTATTCTTTGGATGAGCTACCAGGAAGAGGCAGAAAACCCGGTTCTTTCAACCCGAAACTGGACCAGAAAGTGGTATCTCTAGTCTTGAAGAAAACATCAAAGTCAATACGTGATTTGGCCAAAAAAGCAGGAACGAGTGTCGGAATGATCCAGCGTATCAAGAGGCGAAATCACCTGATCACCTGGCGACCTACAAGAAGAAGAAAGTCTCGAAACAAAGTGTAGAACAAAAGAAGCGATAAGCAACAAGGGCCCGGAAATTGTATTCGCGTCTTTTGCAGTGTCCGGATGGGGGAGGACTCAAAAAACCCTTCCAGGTTCACAATACTTCACTGTAGTCGTTGGGGAGGATGTGAGTGAAGCGGACAGGTCAATTCAGGAATCAGAACAAATTGGCTCAAATGGCACGTTCCCCTTGATATTTGGAGATTTGTGCCTTGCCATCCATATGTTTTTAGCATCATTTTCCCGATACATAAGAGGGAGTTCTTGTTGATCATTTAAATTGACGAAAACGCATGGTAATGTGCGAGGGTGTTTCAAAACGAAACTCCAATTTTTTTTCGGTAGCCGGCAGCATAAACCAGAAAAGATATGAAGAAAACTTCGCTTTGCCCCACTTTCCCTTAACCATATATAAACCGTCGATTTCCTCCCGGAATTTCTTCAGAATATTTACCTGGCTCCACTTACAGAGATGACGAATCGAATCAAAGTAGGGCTACGAGAGTTTGATTTTAATTTTAAACCTGTAACAATTTTCCAAAAATTTGGAAAGAAAAGTACGTTTTTCGTTCAACTCACAAATTGCGATTAATCTACACATTTCGAAAACAAACTCTGTGATTTTACATCTTATAGGATACACATAAATGGAGCGTCGCAGTTCCCGCATATTGCCGTAATGTATTGTTTGTGATTGGAAAATTCCATGACATTAAATTCATTCGAAAAAAATTTGTTTTATGATGACCACTGCGACTTGAACGGCGAATCATTGAATCACAAAGTACGTCCATTAATCGACTGAACCACAGAAGCACACATCGTCTGCTAGGTTGGTAAATGGTGCATGTAAATTCATACGGCTGCACTTGCTAACCGAATGCAAATGCTACAGTTGCAGCCAGTAAAATTCATGCTAAACCAACATTCAGTCATTGCAAATGATAATTTCCGTCGTTTGACAAAATAGGTCTTTAGGAACTGCGGTGAATGATTTTGGTCTCCTATAAAATCAACTTTTTTAGTGTAGTACTAGAGGTCACGTCACGAGGAATCGAGAAAATTTGAAGTGATGATTCTAAGATTCAAGAAAAGCCAAACGAGCGAGGATGAAAACCACATATTGGCTTTCCAAACATTTTGATGAAATAGGAAAAAAAGAAACCATTGAAAATACACGGGTAATATTTTCCCTCCACCAATTCTTTATTAGATATTGCCAACAAGGGGAAAATTATCCACTGTCATCCACTAAGGATTCGGATTGAAGCGCGGCCAGGTGCGGATCTCATTGAAGAATGCATTTCCGGGGCAGGCGGTGGCCACGGCCTGACGATGTCCGATCAACCAGTAACTACCGGAGATGTGATTGTTGCTGACTCCGCACGAAATCAGCCTTTGAGTGGCAGTACGGGCGGCCTGGTTCGGGATGTTGTTGGTGAACGTTCCGATCACGCAAATTCCCATCGACTGATGGTTGTATCCTGGAGCGTGGGCACCCTGACGACCCCAACCGCGTCCTTCGTAGGCGGCTCCATTCTCTCCGACGCACCAATTGTACCCGATGTCGGCCCATCCGTTGTTGTTCATGTGATGGTTCTGGATGTTACGCATCTGCTGGGCACAAGCGGCATCCGTCGTACAGCTGGATCCGGCCGTATGATGAATCACGACCCAAGGAGCGGGACGATTCGGAAGGACGGCCGTGTTGGCGGCTCGAGCTCCCCATCCGGCACGGTTGATGATCCGAGGACACTGAGCCGAAACGGCGCCCAGCGTGGCCAAGGCGATTGCAAGTACTGCCAAGAATTTCATTCTGTTCACGTTTAATTTCAGAACCGAATTGATTTCGAGAACCACCTCGTCGCAGGTACTTATAAGGAAGGATTCGCACCGATTAGCTATTTCGAGAGTCGTATAATCTCCAATCAGGTAATCTACGAAATTGACAGAGTTGCAAAAAAAAACAGAACGGGGGGATCCAAAAATAAATACCGAACTTATCTTGACAAATTGTGCATCGAGATTGATCTCCCATGTTTTTTCTAGCTGAACATTTCCTGAAAAGCACTCGAAGTTTATTTATGGAACTGAACTGGCCATCAGGGAGCCGTACTTTCCGATGCATTAGTCGAAGGCTTTTAAGGTTCAAATGTTGTTTGCTACAAATGTTTTAAGTTGTGTTAAATACAAAATTAAACATTAGATATTACGCGAGTTTGATACAACGAAAAAAATCCGGATTGTCAGATTCAATTGCCAGAAAAAATAGGACCTCTTCTAGATCAGTAAGGGTCCGTTTTAACCCTACTAAATCCATCCATCGAATTTCTCCCCAAAAAAAGGTGTCAACTATTTGGCTCTCTACGATTGATGGAATATTTGATCGATAATATCGATAACTGTTTAGTACCGTGCAGATAACAGCAGCTAGGTCACCCGAGGCAATAAACACCTAAAACGAGATCAATCAATTTGTTATCTCCATAAGTACGCTGCGAATTTTTTTTATTCAGTATATTGTAAAATTCGTAGATTAGTCGTTCGAGCATCAAAAAAAAAATTGAATTTTTTGTGAAGAAACTTATCGAAGCGATGACTTCCGTATAAATACCAGCTACCAGCGATTTCCGAATTCAGTTTGTTACCAAAAGTAAAACGTTAACAGAATGAAATCCTTGGCAGTACTTGCAATCGCCTTGGCCACACTGAGTGCCGTTTCGGCGCAGTGTCCTCGGATCATCAACCGTGCCGGATGGGGAGCTCGGGCCGCCAACACGGCCGTCCTTCCGAATCGTCCCGCTCCTTGGGTCGTGATTCATCATACGGCCGGATCCAGCTGTACGACGGATGCCGCTTGTGCCCAGCAGATGCGTAACATCCAGAACCATCACATGAACAACAACGGATGGGCCGACATCGGGTACAATTGGTGCGTCGGAGAGAATGGAGCCGCCTACGAAGGACGCGGTTGGGGTCGTCAGGGTGCCCACGCTCCAGGATACAACCATCAGTCGATGGGAATTTGCGTGATCGGAACGTTCACCAACAACATCCCGAACCAGGCCGCCCGTACTGCCACTCAAAGGCTGATTTCGTGCGGAGTCAGCAACAATCACATCTCCGGTAGTTACTGGTTGATCGGACATCGTCAGGCCGTGGCCACCGCCTGCCCCGGAAATGCATTCTTCAATGAGATCCGCAACTGGCCGCGCTTCAATCCGAATCCTTAGTGGGAAGTTTCGTTCTGTGAAAACTCGATCTGTTTGGTCGGTAAAGTTCTGCTGTTCACGGGTAAAAATCCAGTGCCCGTATCATGATTAAAAATCATGAAACATGTGGATTTTCATCCGTGTTGAGTTGAAAAAAAAATGCATAAGTTCATTTTGTTATTTTAAAAATGAAGAACTTATTTTAATAAAATTATTTGTGTCAAATTAAAATTTTGTTGACATTTTTCATTCCACCTAACAGCAAATACAAGTCTTGGTACAAAATTTTCCTTTCGCAACTTGAGTCTCGATACATAGACTCGAAACTAAACGACCAAAATCGACGAGATTAGAGTTTTTCACAATTCCCAATCTTTCCATTTCAATAATTTCCTTTCTACGGTGGTTTATTCGCTGGCCCTGGTCCCATACAGAGATGTTACGCGGAAAATTCTAAACAGAATCTGAAATTCCGCGACTTCAGGTAAATCAAAATTTACAATCAAATGACAACAGATGCTGCTCAATATTCTCTCATGTTCTAGTGTCCAGAAAAAAAAAATAAAAGGTTCATTCAGAACCTTCTAGATGCCGCATAATCAATATTATTTGCCAGAGTGACGCCGCAATAGGCAGTGCATTTCAACGGAACCTACGAAAATGCAGGTATGTAATTGTATCGTTCGTTCTCCAGATAATTTTCATTCTCTTCATTTCACTCATTTGACTATTCGGACACGTTCTTCAGGACAATCGTTCTGATTCAATTTTGGCTCGCAAATTTTATTCGCTGAAATGAACGCCAACTCATGGAAAGTAGTGCACTAGCAGTTTATGTTAAACTGTTATGCCACCTTGCAGTTCAACATAAATCGCTTAGCAGACGCAAAATTAATGCCAATTACAAAACACTTTTTGAACCGTAGTGTCATGATTTTGTTTTGAAGTCCCGAAACATTAATACTTAGTGTGATGGCTTATGTTTGCCTAGCGGCTCATGTTGAACCGTTAGGTGGCATTGGCAGTTCAACGTAAACTGCTGATGCACTGATGAGTCGAATATGAAACATAAAAATTAGTTATGTGCACGTATCCAAGTACTCGCCAGTATTTTCATGCGAGGAATACCTACCGCATAAAAAATCATAAAAATTCGCATATCTTTGAAAATTCGCATTAAAAACTGCGTATCTTTAAAAAAAATCTGCAAAACTATCGAAATTCGCATGAAGCAAGGATAAACTTAAAAATTCGCAAAAAAACTGTATGGATTCGAAAACTCGCATTAAAAAAAACGGGAGCTGGTAATTTCGCCGAAAGCCACTTCGCCGAAAGTCGTTTCACCGAATGCCATTTCGCCGAAAGGGTCATTTCGTCGAAAGAGTCATTTCGTCGAAAGAATCATTTCGCCGAAAGGGTCATGTCTCCCGTATGTTATTTCTTCTGTATAACTGATGTGGCGCAGCCACATAACCGAAGCCATGATTGGTTGGCCGCCAGCTGAATCGGCCGCCGACCCGCCGTCGGAAGCGGCAGCCTCTTGCATACAAACCTGTAACCGCCTCGTTTGCTCGGTCTACTCAAAGCTAGTTTTCTTTGCTTTAGCTGGGTCCGAACGAGCGGTAGCGAGATCAGACAGCACATGAACCAAAACGATGTGGCGTAGCCGCATTAGATTTTCTTTTTCATTCTCACTTAATAAATGGAAAATACCACAGACATTTGCCTGGTAGATACACCAATGCAATTGCTTTGATGCTCAGTAGCTAATAGTCAACAAGTTTTCTTGGGAACTCCGTTCTGAGGTTCATGAATCAATCTTTATTCAAGAAGTACAATTGTAGGTTAACAAAACGGGCATTAGCGCTATCATCTTTCATTTGTCTTTATTTTAAATCAATTCTAATTACGATTTTAGGACGATTTCAGGATTCGGCGAAATGACCCTTTCGGCGAAATGGCATTCGGCGAAGTGGCCAATTCGGCAAAATTTCATTCGGCGAAATAACCCTTTCGCGAAATGGCTTTCGGCGAAACGGCTTTCGGCGAAACGGCTTTCGGCGAAATGTCCCTGATAAAAAAAAACTGCATGTCCTCGAAAAGTCGCTTAAAAAACCGCCTAACTTTTAAAATTCGCATAAAAACCGGTATAAAAAGTTTGCCTAAAACAATCGTAAAACTATGAAAATTTGCATAAAAAACCGCATAACTTCGAAAGTTTGCATAAAAACCGCATAACTTTGAAAATTCGTTTAAAAAACCGCAAAACTTTGGAAATTTGAAACTAACTCTAGATTTGGAGGGAATTTCATTACAATCCAAATCTAGAGTTCCAGTCCGAAATTCAGGTCCAGAATTTGTATAGAAAATTTTTCCCATATAGAAAACCGACCGTTAGCAATTCCGGCATCGAATCTAACGGCTGAAACGGTGAAAATACTCAACTTTAAAACCGTGATTTTATCCAAGTATCACGAGCAAAATCCATTCAAAATATCAAATAAAATGATATTGATTTGAAAAGCTTTCCAATACATTAGTTCGAACACAAAAATGTAATTTTCAGGGCCAATACCAACCAGGAGATTTACACCGTTGTACAAGTTCATGTTCGAACATTCGATTGAAAGCTGTTGCTCTGCAAGGTGATGCAATTCAGGACTCCGGACCTGGACCTGATTGACCAGAATTCTGGGAATTATTTCGGGTCTGAAGATTTTCGATCTGTATGCTGGAATTCAATGAAGAACGCGGAATCTAGATCTAAACTTAGAACCTAAACTCTGAACCGGAATTGTGCACTTGAATTTTAAAGCTGGAGTCGGAATCTAGATTCTGCGTCATTACCACATTACTTTGAAAAACCAATGTTTGTTACTTGGGTAACGCAAATCGATACCCATAGGGTACAAAAATGCTTGAACAGTTGCGCTGAAATTCCCTAGAATAATTATTACACAGCAGGTTGCTAAAAAGGTGCAAACGAAATTGTGAAGACATCGTCAGACAGCGCTATTACACCCTCATTAGAGTTTCTACTGATCCAAATTTTCGCTCAGAAAATATTATTTCGTCAAATCAGCCATTGCTTCGAACGATTCGTTTAGCGGAATGAATTTTTTTTTCTGAAATGCTGGATTCTTTTTAATTAGTCATTTATCCTTAGTGAGTCACTTCTACTGGGTCATTTCCTCGAATGAGCCATTTTCCCCCATGGGCCATTTCCGCGAATGAATTATCTTCCCATGAGTTGTTCCCTATAATAAGTCATTTCCTCTGAATGGGCCATTTCTTCGAACAAGTTATATGAGTCGATTCATGTGATATGTTTTTTATCCCCGAATGAATCGCTCATCCAAATTTTTCATTTGATCAAACGAATCATTACTCCGAAAGAGTTATTCCGTTCGAATGAGTTATCTCTCGGGATGAGTTATTTTTCTGAATGCGACATTTCATCGAATAAGCTGTTTCGTCGAACGTCAGCTTTCCCCATAAGTCATTTCTTAGTGCGAATGATTTTCCGTAACGCATCTTCTCTCCGTATGAATTATTTATTCAGAATGAGTCAATTTTCAAGAGGGCCATCAATCGCCGAATAAATTCTTCGTATGGTTGAGCGATTTCTCCGAGTCATTTCTTCAAACGACTCACGCCTCCTAACGAGCCATTTCGCCGAATGAGTTATTTATCCAAATGATACTTGGCAGTTCAAAATAAACCGCAAAGTAGACGTAAAGCTCTATTGCACGTTGGGAGACACTTTTTTTTCAAATTGCACCGTTTGGCTTAGGGTCTAGGTGCAGTTTGTGAACCTTTTATTATCATAGAAGTTTCCTGTAATCTGAATTACGATTTGAGGAAATGACTCAAATGATTTGAAATAGATTACTCGACTTTTTTGCAAATGGCCTCATGCTCTGATCAGCATAACAACTTTGAAGGGTTTTTGCAATGACTGAGCGGAAATATATATTGGAGAAACCAAGTGAAAGAAAAACTAACAGAAAATATGAATTTTTGGAAAAAGATACGCTCAGAGACAGGACTCGAACCTGCGTTCTTATGCATTCCGTGCATACGCGCTACCATTTCGCCACTCTGATCTTGCTTTAGCCACTCTAAAACTCGAAACAGACATAGTAGCAACGTACATCGAACATGGTATCCATCCTGGCCGTCACCCGACCGATACCTTACATCCAAACATCTTCTCTGTCCATCAAACACTAGTCCTCTCGCTTTATACCTATTTCTCCGATCAAGCATTGAGTAGGAGAGTGTATTTATAATCGCTTGTCACCTTCTTTGAAGGGCTCATTTGTGCTTTTCTTTACGTATCGTCTTGGACTCGTCGGCGCATAACACTTTATGTTGAAATATCATGCCACCTGACCGTTTCATATAAACCGCTACGAACTCAAAACACGTTGAACTTTGGTGAAAAACAAAAAAGTGTTTGTGTTGACATAATTTGGAGCAGAACAGGAGAAGTGAAGAAGCTTTCAATGTTGACGCTCACAGAAAAATTCAAAACACATCTGCTAATTTTAAACTTTGCAACTGTAGTCTCATTAACAAAAAACAGTAAGGATCAAACCAAGCCAAGTGAATGCATGTTATATCCAATGTTATTGAGGCGATGCGTGACAACCGAAGAAAAAACATTTAAAATTATTCCATAGAAATTTAAAAAGGAAACTCCAATATTCAATTCTTCGATATTTGGCAGATTAAACGCACATCTACGGGAGCTGTACAGGAGGGTAATTCACGTGTAATTTACTTTTCATATTTATATTAGCGTTTGCACCAACTTTCTTAACACCAATAACGCACAAACGAGTAACGCTTCGTACTACCCATAAAATAACATAACGTACGTAACGTTTAATGGCACCACCAACCTATAAAACGTTACATATGCAACGCTTCGTAACATCTATAAAACACAAAAAAGTAACACTTCGTAACACCTAAAACTCACAAAAAAATAACGCGTGTAACTCTTCGTAACACCTGTAACTAACAAAAAAGTAACTCATAACGCACTCCGTAACACCTTACTCACAAAAAAGTAACGCATGTAACGCTCAGTGACACCAACAATATATAAAAAAAATAACACATGAAGCGCTTCCGAACACCTATAATTTATTTAAAAAAAATGTAACGCACGTAACTTTGTACAACCTATAACGCACTAAACAGTAATAGACGTAACGCTTTATAACACGTTAAAAAGTAACACATATAACGCCTCGTAACATCTGCTATTCACAAAAAAGTAATGCATAATATCTATAACTCATATAAAAAATACCGCATGTAACGCCTCGTAACACCACAGTATTGTAACGCATGTAATGCTCCGTAACACCTATAACACACTAAAAAGTAACATGTAACGCTTCGTAACACCAATTACTTACAACAAAATTACGCATGTGACGCTTCGTAACACCTATATTTCACAAAAAAGTAACGCTTCGTAGTACCTTCGTCATACAAAACAGTAACGCATCTAACGCCTCGTATCGCCTATTACTCAAAAAACTATCAGTATATTCGTAACACCTATATTTCACAAAATAGAAACCCATGTAACGCCTCATAACACGTATAGTACGCTAAAAAGTAACTCATGTAACGCTTCGTAACATCTATACTACATCAAAAAGTAACGCTTGTAACACCTCGTAACACCTACATTTCTCAAACAAGCAACGCCTTATGTTTCACAAAAAACTAAAGCTTCGTAACACCTACATCATACAAAACAGTAACGCATCTAACGCCTCGAAACCCCTATAACTCAAAAAAGTTTCATTATATTCGTAACATCTATATTCCACAAAATAGTAACACCTCATAATACGCTAAAAAGTGACTCTTGTAACGCTTCGTAACACCTATAAAACAATGAAAAGTAACGCATGTAACGCTTCTTAACATCAATAACTTACAAAAAAGTAACGCATGGTACGCTTCGTAAAACCTATAACGACCTATAAGCAACGCATGTAATGCTTCGTAACATAACGTAAGGAGTCTATCAATAAGTAGTTTGCAACATTCAAACAGTTATTACTCTGAAATGGCTTAGTTTTGCGGTGACATGTTTATTTACATGTCAATAACAGCTGCGCAATCGATTGGTTTCGGTATGGTTTATCGTTTCAATGATGAGTCGAATTGATCCGGAAACGCGAAAGAAAAACGGGTGAAAGTGCACCACACCAGTGTCAAAAATATTATCGCGAAGTTCGGTAAGACCCTTTCCATGAAGGATTTGCCCCGATCCGGTAGAAAAACGGGTCCCAGCCAGCCCGGCCGGGACTTGAAAGTGGTTGAGTACATCAGGAAAAACCCATCGGCGTCGACGCGGTATTTGGCCAAGCAGTTCAACACCAGCATCGGGATGATTCAACGGATCCAAGTTCGGAACTCCCTGAAAACGTACAAGAAACAGAAGGTGCAGAAAATGTTCCTGGTACAGCAAGTTCAGGCCAAAACAAGAGCGCGAAAACTGTATAACCGGATTCTACAGAATAAAGACGGATGCATCCTGATCGACGACGAAACCTACGCCAAGGAAGACTCTCGTGCGCTGCCCCAACCGCAATATTATACGAAATCGGTGTACCAGGACCTGGACGATGCTGACACCACGGTGGCGATGGAAAAGTTTGGGCAGAAGGTGTTGGTCTGGCAAGCAATTTGTACCTGTGGTTTGCGGTCTTCGATTTTCTTTACGAAGGGCACAATTAACGCCAGCACAAGGAAGAATGTTTGAAGAAGAGAATGCTGCCACTGTACAGAAAGCATAAGGCTCCTCCTTTCTTCTAGCCGGAATTGGCTTCATCCCACTACGCCAACTCCGTTCTACAGTGGTTATCAAAAAATACTGTACAATTCGTGGAAAAGGACATCAACCCACCGAACTGCCCGGATCTTCGGCCATTTGAAAGATATTGGGCAATTGTCAAGCGGCACTTTCGGAAGGAAGGTACAGTGTCCCAAAACATGCAGGAGTTAAAAAAAACTGGACAGCTGCCACCAGGAAAGTCACAATAGTAACTGTGCAGAATTTAATGAAGAATGTCAAGTCCAAAGTGCGAGCGTTTCACAGAAACTAGGATTTTTATCAATATAATCAGTGAAATGCATAAAAATGTAATTTTTCTACGATATATCGAAAACTGATGTCAAAATTTTTTTTTTCGCTTATTTATTCAATAATCAATGTTGCTCAACAACTACTTTTCGATACACTCCTTATAACCCCTATGAAAGAGCTTAAAACTTTCAACAAGTTAAAAAAACTAATCAAACAACTAAAACTCGTTTAAACCACCGGAATAACACAGTAGATTTTTACGTTCGGATTTGTTTTGAACACGTGATTGCTTCCACTAATGATAGCAGCAATTCCTATCGTCGATTCCGTTGTAGGGGAGAGAATCCATCTTTCGTATCAAAACAAAGTGGATTACACGTGAAAATCATCTTATCAGCTTTCCATAGCTTGCCCGTTGGCTCCCGGAATCGATAACGGATTGTAACGTAAAATAATGACTGTTTCTTTTTCAGCTGTTCAATGTCGAAAATTCAATCGCTTCCCTGTCACTTTAGAAGAATAGGTATGGGTAAAATGGTCAAAATTACTCGATACCAATGTTCCGAAAAAGTTTCTCTTGCGTGAATGGTGAAATTTTAGAAATGTTGGTCTTGAGAATAGATCAGATGAGTCTTGAAATTTTTCTTCGTAACAAATCCATAGTGTTTCAATCATCATTGTCACGATCATCGACGCTTTGCTGATTGCGCTTCGGGCGAGCTCAGGTTGATAAGTTTGGCGAGTTTTGCCCATCTACACGTGTATGTGCGTCCAGTTCTTATCTGAACCAGAGAGCTACCCCCCTCAAAATATACTGGCGTGAGCTTTGACGATTTAACAGCAAAACACACAATTGAACAAATAATCGTTGACGTATGCGGTATCAAAATTTGCTTTGGCCGGTCCTGCCATTCAATCGCCGAAGGTTCCAAAATTTCCCGCAATAAAGCCCAAATCAGCTGCCGCCGATCCCAATCGTCCCGGTATAAAAGGGAGGTTTGGATTGTACGGAAATCTAGTTCGGTCCTGAAGCTCAACTTGAACAAAATGAAACTAATCGAAGTGCTCGCAATCGTCTTGGTCTCGCTGACCGTCGTTTCGGCCCAGTGTCCTCGGATCATCAACCGTGCCGGATGGGGAGCCCGTTCTGCTAGCACGGCAGTGTTGCCAAACCGTCCCGCACCCTGGGTCGTGATTCATCATACCGCCGGAACCGCCTGTTCGACGGATGCCGCCTGTGCCCAGCAGATGCGTAACATCCAGGCGTTCCACATGGACAGCAACGGTTGGGCCGACATCGGGTACAATTGGTGCGTCGGAGAGAATGGAGCCGCCTACGAAGGACGCGGTTGGGGCCGCCAGGGCGCCCACGCTCCCGGATACAACGATCGGTCGATGGGAATTTGTGTGATCGGAACGTTCACCAACAGCATCCCGAACCAGGCCGCTCGCACTGCCACTCAGTCGTTGATTTCGTGCGGAGTCAGCAACAACCATATCTCCAGTAGCTACTGGCTGATCGGACATCGTCAGGCTTCGGCTACCGCCTGTCCGGGAGATGCCTTCTTCAATGAGATCCGTAACTGGTCGCGTTTCAATCCAAATCCTTGAAGGAATAATAATCGGTTGAAAATAAATTGGTAAACTAAGAAAGTTAAGAACTACCGTCACTTCACACCGAAATGATCGAAACCAAGCTCCCAAAAATCGCAGAATTGTTGCTTCTACAATTAGTCGTTCTTATCAACAGCGTTTTGGCATTGTTATTATCAACAATAATAACAAAAATCCTCAGCAATTTTCGTGCGTCTAGTCTGGAAGCTAATCTTTGCGTTGTTCATTACAGTTTTACGTCAAACATATATACGGCGAGTATGTGTCGAAAATTGGTTTAAGAATTAATTTTTCGACTGTAAATTGAAATAATATCATTTTGCATCCCCTGAAGAACACCCCAATGATGCGTGGAAACGTCAGAGTAAGAACATTAAATTTGATTAAAAGATTTTCACGAATACTAAACTGGAATTGTTTCAACTAGTACTTGAACACTGATTTCATTATCATCTAGCCTTCGAAACGTACAGGGACTGGTTTAAAAAAAAAACCACAGTCAATCAAAAATTTGACGCTTTTAAACCCGTTAGTCTCCCCCTCGCAGAGTTTCGTAGACCTTCCCAAAAAAGAGTCCCATCTACTAACCAAGAAATGAAAATAACGCTCGCCTAAAACAGAATCCGTGATCTCATTTGGTAAAGGTGAGGATGGCATTGCTGAATTTGCATGCGACATAAGATCACTGGAGCGAGACTAAAAGTGGAACCACACCACAGAGTATGCGATAGGAATAGTTCTCCGAAGTTCGGTAACAGACTTCACATATTGCGACTTCAAACGAAACTACACATCCGTTGTAGTTTGGAAACTGTAAACTGGACAAATTTGAAGGAAATCGATCAGATACATAAAAAATGCACAAGTCGAATGCTTATTCCATGATAGAATATTTAATTCAAAAAATTAAATTAAAAAAAAAGTCTCATTTTTTTTGTCTTTTTCAAGAGAAAGGTAACATAATTTCTGGAATAACCGATTTTCGAAAACCGCTAGAGAGCCTGTCAATTCGTGTGAATGCGTCCTGTTGTTTACATTTTTCTCTCACCACTTTTGTAGTCGTTTATTTGTTTTCATCAATTAGTTGCAATTTTTTTTTAGGTTTTCGGCAGAGCAACATCGAAATACTGTACATAAATGGTGAACGAATCAGGGCAACATTGAAATACTGTACAAAAATGGTGAACGAAACCGAAAGCCATTTCACCGAAAGGGTCATTTGTCCGAATGACGTTTCGTCGAATGTCATTTCACCGAAAGGACCATTGCACCGAAACGTACAATTGTCCTAAAATAGTATTGGAATTGATTTAATATAAAGAAAAATGTGAAACATATCCTATTAAAAATGACAGATAAATTCATTCCCCCTTGTTTAACTTCGAAAGAAAACTCTCTTGATTGAATTTTTCAAATTGATTTATATTCTCAAAATGGAGTTCCTGGAAAAACTTGTAGACTTTATTAATCACTAAGTACCACAGTATTCACTTTGGTGAATCCACCAGGTGCGGTACTTTTCCATTTACAAAGCACAAAAACGAAACGTCGGGCAGTGAAATAGCAATTCTTATCTAAAAGACCACTAGACTCGAATGCAATATTGCATTGGATTTATGATCGTTTTATCATATTTAAAACCTATGCGATGTTTATGCTCTATACAATATTTTCAGTTAAAAAATCTTGCAAACAACCACAATTAGGTTAAAGCCGGATCAAAATAAACGACATATAATAATAAGGATCGTTTTAATTACACTTTCGGTGAAACAACCATTTCTGCTAAATGACCCATTCGGTAAAACGGCTTTCGTCGAAATGACTTATTCAGGGAAAAGGCTTTCGGCGAAATGACCTCCGGCGAAATGGTTTTAGATGAAATTAAAAAAATTCGGTGAAACGGCGTTCGGCGAAATGGCTTGTGACGAAATGGACCGTTTCCTGATAAGTAGATCTCGAACTGAGGAAGATAAAAAAAACAGTGAGAAAATCGTGAAAACAACATCTTTGAGGGTAAATCGAAAATGGGTTGAGTGAAAAAGGTTCTGCTAATGGTCGTTTGGATAAACCTGTACTAAAGGTGCTCGAGCAGAAGCATAACGTTTCAGTGCGGGAAACAATTTAGCGCTTCGAAGTTAAATGATCTTCGTGCTAAAGAACGCTTGAATCCTTAAACCCGTGAGAAGCAAAAGCGCAGTCCAAATCAAGAAACATCGAGCCTAAAATTCGAGAGTTAGTCGCTTGGGGCCAGGTCTGGAGAATACGGGGGATGGTGAACCTAATCCGTACCGCAAATCAAGTTTACCAACAATGTTTTATCAGGACAAAAAATCGTCTTTTTCCATAGCTTGATGAAAACTAGAACTCGTCTGACACGATCAGCTGTTATTCAAACACTAGTGAATAGATTGTCATGAAATTTGGTATTCGGCCTTCTAGAGGCTTGAGAACACTCAACAAAAATATACACGGTTCGAAACTATTCACGTCTTTTCTGTGAGAGGCCCGGGACATTTCATTCCGTATAGTATATTAATACACGACGAAACCTACGTGAAAATTGATGACTAATCCTTGCCAGGCCTTTTACCTTGCATGGCCTGTAAGAAAGTAACGATCTGGCAAGCTATTTGTGGTTGCGGTGAGATTTCGCAATCCTACAACTGCTTCGATGAACAGCGAAGTACACACCAATATATGTTTACAAGAACGTCTCCTACCCTTGGATGCTACTGTCTTCTGACCAAATCTTGCCATAACTCAAAATCTACGGCAGAATTGGACTTCACTAAAATGATATTTTCTGTCCAGAAGACTTGAACCCACCAATTAGCTAAAAAATTCGACCAAATTGAAGTATTTTAAACACTAACAAAGACTCATCGGCAGCCGAAACCATTCAACAGTTCGAAAAAGATTCTAAGAAAGTGTTCAAAGTATGTCGCCGAAAAGTCTGTGCTGAATCTAATTTATTTATTTATTTATTTATTTGGGAACAGGAAAAAGCCCGCTGGAGCTGAAATTTACAATCTTTCTTTCTTTCTCTCCAGCAGGCATAAAACTTCCTCATCTTTTTATATCAACAGAATACAAAGATCCAACAGATATATTGCTTAATACTAAGTAAAATTATGCCTCCAGGCGAGAGGCCCACTCGTTTTGAAAAATTGTAAAAGTTTTGTATTTTGTCATATATAGCTCATGGTTGAATCTCTGTTTGAGTTTCGAAAATTGAATGTTTTTGTTCGCTGCTACAATTCGCTTGCCAAATCCCAAAATTTACTTGTAAACTTGTCAGCAACGAACGAATTTACATCTGTTAGGGACTTCACCTCGAGTTACAAAAAAACCTTAGTCTGTAAAGCTGCCCAATGGCAATTGTTTCAGCGATTGATTCAACCACAAAGCAATGTAAGGTTAAAAACGTACTTCTTAGAGGATCACTTTAATTCAAGATTGTAAAAATGTTAAAATTCTCAATGTTAAAATATTTTACATTTCGGACCTTCCAAAGCCATATCAGAAAAAAAAAGTTTTTCACCGGCCAGTGAGCAACCAAACAGGAGATAGAAAGATTTGCCCGGAAATACGCCAAAATGGACGAAATGGTTATAGGTATCTTCCTGGGCAAAAGTTCTATAAAACTATTGACTGAGGTGAAGCCTTTAGCAGTCATTTTTGCTGATAAATAAGCAAGAAAAGCTTATGAATTGGCAAGGTATTTGCAGCTGCGGACAAAACACAGGTTTTCATGACAAACAAGACAAAGCACTGATGAGTCGAAGGCGAAATGCGAAGAAATTGAAACAAAATATATGCTTTTTGCACAAACCAACCAAACCCCTAAATGTTCACATTCTGCGACGGCCTGTAATAAGCCGTCACTTGTTTACGCCTGAGACGTCAGAAATTATACTGCACCTGTGCAGGGTAGCATAAATAGTGCAAACTTTGCGTCTGCTTAGCGGTTTAAATTGAACTGTTAGGCAGAGATAGCAGCTCAATTTGAATTGCTTTAAGCACTTATGGGCCGAAGGCGAAAAGCGAGGAAATAGAAACACACTATGTACTTTTTGCATAAATCAACAAAGCCCTTAAATGAGGACGAAACAAATATACGAGCAGAAATACCTGTAAAAAGTAATCGTCCGTACATACCAGTTCAGGTCAATGGACCTGTAAAGTTTGGTCTGATTTGGCAAACTGCCACTGTAGCGAAGAGCTGTTACAGTGCAATCGAGGCAACAGAATTGATTTTTTTGAAAATGACTTCAATTCATTGTCTTAAATTCCGCCTAATAGAGCAATATTGGACGATTTTCAAACAGAAGTTGAAGAGGAGTGACTCGAGTCGCGACAGAGATGAAGACAGAGGTGGAACAAAATGGTTGCTCATGGTAGCCATTAGAGTATCCAGATTAAAAGTTCGAGGTTTTATCCACACCGGACTTGGAAGAATTTTCTCGCTATTTTCAATACTAAACACATTATTTCTTTAACAGTGAATGAGTTTATTTTCGTGTTCAGATATTAAATGACTCAAGATTTAAATTTGTCTGTGAATTTTTAGATTTCTTATGAGAACTATTTCTGTTTGTAGTTATCGACAGTTTTTCGCGATTTTATTAACATTCTTTATATTTTTCAATTTTTTTTTTATTTCCTGTGGGGCATATCGTGCGCACGCTCTCTTCTATAATCCGGTATAATGAAAATCTGGAAAGTTTGGTAATTAATGCGGCCATGCAAGCCAAGCCGTCTCGGTCGGCCCAGAGTCTCACATTACTTCCGTGAACCCAGGTGTGGAGTGAAAACGAGTGGGTGGTAAATTAGTCGGCCGGGAATGGGTAAGTATATTGAAGGGAGGTGAAAAAACCGCATTTCCAGGTGTCCAATTCCATACCCAGACACATTCCAAGTGTGGAGTTCAGTACCGTACTCTAAATAGCCCATTGAATCAATGATATGGTCCACAACTTGAGATACCTTGCCAAATCATCAATTCGCTTCCGATTGTGTTGAGCTACTCATAGTTGACATTTTTAAGTTAAATTCATAACGTTAAAAGCACGAGCTTGTAATAAATCCATTAACAACCGGTTATAAACGTCATTCGTATCAGAAACGGATTCCGTTCTACTAATAAATCGATACGATTTGAATTATCAGCTCGCGTCGTCAAAGTAGTATTTTGATTCAACCGAATTCTAAAGCAAGTGAAATTAACGTTAAATCAAAACTGTTTACGACAGAAACCATCTGATCATGGTAAATTAATTCCCGATTAACGGATCTGATAACGAAAAAAAAATCAGCGGTCCGTTTTTTTAACGGCGTTCGGTTGATTGATCGCTAAAACGAATGGATTACCGTTATCGCAACGATCGTTACCAAGGTACTCGAAGTTCCGTGGCTTCCATTTGTTTTTATAAACCACGGGGCACACGCCACAAATTCGTTAAACGGAATCATTCACCAACGATTTCAACGGTGAGTCGTTTGTGCTACTACTGATAGGAAATCGATTGGACCTTATCTAAAAAAAAAAGCGAATGTTCGCGGGAGGGTTTTGCACTCAATTGATTGAGCAGTTGTAAACGGTTATTTTCGGAATCGGTGCAGATGAGTATCGAAAGATTAGGAAACTTGCCTTAGCCTCCACGAAGATAATGAGGCAAAGCTCATTTGTTTTTGATCAGAGCCATTTCGTCAAAAGTATGGTTGCCTTCGAGTCATAAGGAGTGTATCAAAAATAAGCTATCCACAAATTTTTCTTTCAAAATATGATAAAAAATGATATGTTATTCAAACTAAAAATTTATCATTTATTGTACGAGGTTAAACTTGAGCATAACGATAACCGAATGATATTTAAGTTATTCCTTAACGAATTCTCGACCTTTTGATCGAACGCTCTTCATCAAGTTCCGGACAAATGTTGCATCGCATTTTCTGGACACTTGATCCCAATTTTTTTTGAACTCCTGCATGTTCCTGCAGTCTTCTTGAAGACCCTCTTCACGATTGCCCAGTAACGTTCGGCGGGTCGAAGATGAGAGCAATTTGGTGGATTGATATTTTTCTCAACAAAATTTATACCCTTTTCCGCAAGCCAATTGAGAGTAGTTTTGGCATAGTGAGCCGACGCTAAATCCGGCCAAAATAGTGGAGGTGTACTATGCTTCCTATATAAAGGCAGCAATCTCTTCTGGAGACACTCAGATCGATAGATTTCTGCATGCATAGTTCCGGTAGTGTAAAAAATGGTTTACTTCAAACCACAGGAACATATTGCTTGCCATACCAGTACCTTTCGACCGAATTTCTCCACATTTGTCCACATCGCTCACATCCTCCCCAACGACGACAGTAAAGTATTGTGAACTTGGAAGTGTTTTTGAGTTCTCCTCCATCCGGACACTGCAAAAGACGCGAATACAATTTTCGGGCCCTTGTTGCTTCTAGCTTCTTCTTTTCTACACTTTGTTTCGAGATTTTCTGATTCTTGTAGGTCTTCAGGTGATTTCACCTCTTGATACGCTGGATCATTCCGACACTCGTTCCTTATTTTTTGGCCAAATCACGTATTGACATTGATTTGTTCTTCATGATTAGAGCTACCACTTTCTGGTCCAGTTTCGGGTTGGAAGAACTGGGTTTTCTGCCTCTTCCTGGTAGTTCATTCAAAGAATAGTGTTCCCAAACTTATTAATGATGGTTTTAACACTGACATGACATGAATTCTAAACCGCTTCGCCAATTTTCGCCTAGTAATACCCTTCTCACTTAGTCATGTGCCCAGAACCTTAATTTTCACTTCCTTTTCAATACGCGACATTTTGAAAACGCAGAATTTCAACCGCACAAACAAATAAACAAACGAAAGCTGACAGGAAAACGCACAAATATATGTGGATAGCTTATTTTCGATACACACCTTAATGCTTCTTAGAACCATTTAAAAAATAAAATTATAAATGGTTTGCCACCCTGAAGACGTGTGCAAAGTTTCATCCAATTCGACGTATGCACAGTCTGATGACACGTTAGTCTATTGGCACCATGATTAGTAAACAATCGTAATTCGGTTTATTACCATCCATCCCTCAATCTGTCGCTCGTTCGGTTCCATCTGACTTTGGGTGAACCGGGAAAAATAATAACCCTAGACTGATGTGGTTTTTGTGGATGGACTCATTCCATATGAACGTGGGATCTTATTTTCTATTCAAGTGAAATAATTCACTGTATGCGAAATTTGATCGTTCAGTGAAATGCTTCATTTTGTGACGTGATCCGATTTCGCCATGAATCAATCCAGGAATATCGAATTCTTGATATTCAGGTGTTAAAATATGCCAGAATCCTTATCAGGTAAATGATGCAATTATTCGGAAGCATTCATCAGACTAATCGCGCCCGCTTCTTAGTTAGTTGATCACAGTATCTAATCAGAATGACAATCCACAATTCACAATGACTGTTAGGAGAAAAAGAGTGAAATAAAAATTCCTCTCGAACAAGTGCTCAAATTCTTCGTACATTTTCTTCGCAGTTTTCTTCAAAAGACCTACCAAATTTAGAACCACCAGAATTTATGGCGCCTATTCAAGTGCACTTAACTGCATAATCTCCAAGTAAAAAAAAGCAAAACGCTCAGATAAGCCCTCCAAACCCAGACATGCAGCACACCAAATCCTTATCATTCAACTGATTTCGTTTGAAATTCGTTTGACTACCCGTTGAAACGTCACCCAGTGGAGCTATCCCGTTTAACGACTTACGACCGGCAAACGGGGTTTTGGCCGAACCAAAAACCGAATGGGGCACGACGATAGACAGTTGGACGACCGAAAAACCGGTTAACGAGTAACGACCGTTGCGATTCATCAGCTGGACGCCGTAATAAATTTTATTCCTGGTGATATCAAAATCCGTTAATCGTGGGATTCGCAATTTCAAACGATTTCCCGAATTTTCGATCCCGTGTTGTTCGGTTGCCGTTGTCGGGTGATATCAGCTGCATCGTGATAACACCGTGGCGACGTGATGTGATTTTCGTAATCAAGTCGTTCGACTCGGTACAATTGGATCCGTTTTAGATACGCGGAATAGCTATTTTGTTCGGTTGATAGGCTTATCGCAAAGTCGTTTATTTATGAAGTTACCTTAGGACTTTATGATGAGACACTAGATGATTTGTTATAAATTTGCAAGCACTATTTTTAGTCCTCATTTCATACATCACTCAAATAAGTCGTGTGGTTAACTAAGAAAAACTCTCGTCTCAAAACAGGCTTTACATTCAGGAATTGTTTCATCATTTAAGTTAAATTTCTTACTGACGAGCATTTTTTTTGAGATCAGCGAATAACCAGTAGTCACTGCGAGCCAGATCTGTACTATTTGGTGGATGAGGAAGCAGATCTGTCTTGGTGAAACAGTGTTTTTTTCTTCGACATATGAGGTCGTTTTTTTCCTAATTGTTGCATTCAAACGATCCAACAACGCTGTGTAGTATTCGCTATTGATTGTTTTTCCGTTCTCAAGATAGTCGATGAAGATTGCACCATATACATCCTAAAATACTGAAGTTATAACCTTCCCTGCTGACTGTTGTGCCTTTGGACACTTCCGACTTCGCTCACCGGTTGAAGTCCCCACTCAGAAGATTGTCGTTTTGATTCCGGATTGAAGTGAAGGATCCATGTGTCATCCATTGCCACATATCGACGCAAAAATCTGCTTTATTATTTGTAAACACGGCCAAACACTGCTTTGAATCATCAACATATTGTTTATTTCTGTTTTATTTTCGATCGACTGTGAGTAAACGTGGAGCCCACTTTAAAAAACGCTTTGTCATGATCAAACGTTCCTACCTAATTGTAAACACACTGCCTTCTGATATCTTTACGGCCTCAGCTATCTCACGCAATTTCGCAATTTATGATTTGATATAACCAATTTGTGGACTTTTTTTCCGTATTTTCTGAAGTAACCACCTCAATTGGACGACCAGTACATTCACCGTCATCGGTGACTACACGACTATGTTCAGCAAATGTTTCTTTTCGATGGAGCAGAGTCCGGTCAGCACATTTGAACCCATCACTGAGCTTGTACAGTATTTATTTTTCACTAAGAATCAATGATTAATAAACACACAAACTTGGTTTTTAATTCACCATAGTATTCAAAGTAGCTTCACTTAAATGGCCGTCAATTTTCCCTAATTAATGGAAATGTCATAACATATCACACATGATCTTTTGAAAGTTGCTACTTTATATGCGTCATATGGATTTGACCATACTAGCGCCATCTCTATGTCAATCATATGACATGTTTGGTGTTTGGATTATGTTTTAAAGTTTGAAATGATTCCAAATCCCCTTCGGCCAGAGTAGCCCACAAAGGGAAAAATTTCGTTATCTGACATCGAATTATTAAGTTTCTATTTACTCCTATAGGGAAACAACCATTGCTGAACCAAGCGAAAGCGAGTCTTACACTGAAAAAGTCGATTTTGAACATTTCAAAAACCCCTTTTGACCCAAGATAGATTGATTTGTTCCCTGCCAACCATTCATATATTGCAAGATGAACAAAAAAGTTTGTTTTAGCAAAAACTTGTCGAATTATACTTGATTTCGACTGAGGTGATAATCGTGGAAAACTGGAAAACGGCTGTCTCAGTCTTATAATGCAAATATTATTTGTTCAACGCTTTATGTTTTTGTCAATCTAACGCAATAAAATTTTCCAGTTTTCCTTGAAAAAGGCCTACACCAAAGGCCGAAACGTCGGACAGTAAACAACATTCGTTTGTATTACAAGACTGAGACAGCCGTTTTCCAGTTTTCCACGTTTAACAACAACTTTTTCTTGTCCAAATCGGATTTTTGCATTCCAGTGACTTTTTATCGAAACCTTAACTAAACGGAAAGTTATAATCATTTAATAATCCAATAAAACTCATTCTTGTGATAAGATTTCATTTAATGATCAGGAAAAAGTTTTTTTTAGCAAAACATTTTTGACGTAGGACGACGTTTTTCTTTATTATGCTTACCTTTCCAAATTTCACAACACGAAAATTACTCCAGATTTGATTTGTTAATAACTTTTTCCCTGTTTCAGTATATTCTCTAATTCTTCCACGAAACGAATGGAAGCAGGTGTAAGATTGTTATTAATATCATGTTTATTATGTAAACATTGTTTAAATAGTGCAAAAATAGATCCAAACACGAAACTTCAAAATCAACCGAATCTATAAATAGACCCTTGTTGCATGTTTGCTAGCTTCAGTCTATGAAAATCCATGAACGGAGACACGAGTGCACAAACCGCCATCTACGTCAGGAAAGTGGTTGTGTTTTGAATTTATTTTTACCAATTATTTTTCAAATTGTAATTGTGGAAAAATGACAAAGCCTTGAAAAAAGTATTGTACTAGTGATTTTTTACTGGTCATAAAAAAGATTTTGTAAGAACCATTTTTTCCTACAAATAATCACCTCACAATACCTGGACGGAAAATTTTTATTCAAACCAAAGATTTTTTTTTTGTAAAATGTTTTAAAATTCATAAAATCGATTTTTGTCAGTGTAGGACACGATTGTACAAATTTTGTTCTAAATCGTCATCGGAGATGACAACACCCAGATTTCAATGAAACTTGATAGACTTAATGTAGACTTTGTCACAAAACGCCAAATTGTTTTTTTGTTAGAAATTGATTTACAATGTTTTTTGAAAAAAGCCCGACATATTTTTACCATTTTATGTTTCGAATTATTATTGTCGAAAAAAGGAGTTCTTAAAAAAAAACCTTTTACTAGTGGTTTTCACAGTCAACTTTTCCAATAAAAATACCGAAAAAAATCATAACTGAGCCCTACACTGACAAAAATGGATAACCAAAAATTTAGAGTCAAATTACAAAAAGTACCATTTTCTATTTGAATGAGATTTTGTCCCAAAATAGATAACAACCATTCATATACTGCAAAACGTACAGTTTTGAGGGGAAAAAAAATTTGTTTCACGGTAATTTTTACTTGTCCAAACTGAATTATTTTTTCTCAGTGTTTTTCTATCGAAAACTAAACTAAACTGAAAGTCACCATCATTCAAGAATATAATGGAATGCACTGAGAAGATTTAACGGAATATTCTGTCGCAATATTTGCAAAAAGTAGCAGTACTGATCATGAAAAAGATTTAGTTAAAACCAATTTATTTCCTAAAAATAACCATCTTACAATTTTTTTTTGTTGTAAAATGATTTAGAATTTATAAAATCGATTTTTTTCAGTGTAGGACTCGATTAGACGAATTTCGTTTCAAATCGTCCTCGGAGATGACAACTCCCAGATTTTAATGAAACTTAATGGACATGTAGACTTTGTCACGAAACGCCACATTGCTTTTTTTTTGTTCGAAATTGATCTACACTGTTGTATGAAAAGGGCCTGACATATTTTTACCATTTTTTGTTTCGAATTATTATTGCCGACAAAATGACAAATCCTTAAAAATATGTGTTGTACTAGTGATCTCCACAAAATTAGTCTAATTTTCGAATAAAAATACAGAGACAATTGCTAATCGAGTCCTACGCTGAAAAAATTCAATTTAAAAAATTTAAAATCAAAGTACAATAAGTACGATTCGAATGAAATTTGGTGCCAAAATAGATAACTATGTTTCCTACCTATCAATACTACAAAATATGCATTTTCAAGAGAAAGAAGGATTTTTAAATAAAAGTTAAAATCATTCGATAAACCAATGGACTAGTTGTCCGTTATTAGTACTGGTAAAAAGTATTAGTACTGGTTAAGAAAACGTTTCAGTAACAAACACTTTTTTTTTCCTTAAAGCACCCCGTCTTACAATATGTGTATGGTTGGAAAGGAGCATAATTATATATCTTGGGACGAAATTCATTTAAATGCAAAATAGTGTTTTTTTTCGCAAATCGATTTTAAATTTTTCAAATCGTTATTTTTTTCAGTGTATGGCTCGATAGATGAACTTCGTTCTAAATCGTACTCGGAGCTCAAATTTCAGTGAAACCTTCTGAGCATGTAAATTTTGTAACAAAACAAAAACTTTACATACTCTGTTTTTTTCCCTAAATTGATCTACACTGTCTTTTGAGAAGGCTTAAACTCATTTTTAGCATTTATTTTCCGAATTGTTAACGTCGAAAAAATGACAAATCCTTAAAAAAAAATGATGTACTAGAGATTTTCACAAAATTAGCCAAATTCTCGAGAAAAAATACTACAGGAGAGATTCCTGTACTGAAAAAAAAAGAAAGATTTTTACAATTTAAAGTCAAAGTACAAAAAGTAATTTTGTCCCTAAATAGATAACTATATTCCCTACCTACCAATACTGCAAAATATACATTTTTAAAGGATGAAAATTTTTTTTTCATTAAAACTTTCTTGTCTAAACTGGATTTTTTTTTGTTTTCCAGTTTTATCGAAAACTTATCTGAACTGAAAGTCATAATCATTCAATATTCCAATGACACTCAAAAACTGATAAATCGCTAGTTGCCCGTTATGTGCATAATAGTTATTATGGTCAAGAAAAAGTTTTAGTTAGACTGTTTCTTCCTATAACTACCTATCTTACAATATATGCATGATTGAAAAAGTACATAATTACCTACCATAAGTTTTTTAGTAAGCGTTCATCAATTTAATTTTTTTTTAATGCTACTCTTATCCGAAATTGATCTAGACTGCCTTTTCAAAAGGGTCAAGCTAACTTCTACATTTTTTTTTGAATAGTAATAGTCGAACAATGACAAATTCTTCGAAAAAGTACTAGTGAAGTTCAAAAATTTGTCGAATTCTCGATTCAAAATGCAGAAAAAAATTCTAATCGAGTTTTACACTGAAAAAAAACGACTTCAAAAATCGATTCGTAACAAAAATTGATCTAGACTGTCATTTGAAAAGGGTCCAACTTATTTTTACAATTTTTTTTTGAAGTATTATAGTCGAAAAATTCTGCAAAAAAGTACTAGTGAAGTTCACAAAGTTAGTCGAATTCTCGAATAAAAATACAAGAAAATTTTCTAATCGAGTTTTTTTACACTTCAAAAATCGATTCGTAACAAAAATTAATCCATACTGTTTTTTGAAAAGGGTCAAACTAATTTCTGCAATTTTTTTCAATAGTAATAATCGAAAAATGACAAATTCTTCAAAAAGTACTAGTGAAGTTCACAAAATTAGTCGAATTCTCGATTAAAAATGCAGGAAAAATTTCTAATCGAGTTTTACACTGAAAAAAACGACTTCAAAAATCGATTCGTAACAAAAAATTGATCTAGACTGCCATTTGAAGAGGGTCCAACTTGTTTCTACAATTTTTTTTAAATAATTATAGCCGAAAAATTCTGCAAAAAAGTACAAGCGAAGTTCACAAAGTTAGTCGAATTCTCGAATAAAAATACAAGAAAAAATTCTAATCGTGTTTTACACTGAAAAAATGACTTCAAAAATAACCGATTCGTAAAAAACAAATGATCTAGGCTGTCTTTTGAAAAGGGTCAAACAAATTTCTACAATTTTGTTTTGAATAGTAATAGTCGAAAAATGACAACTTATTTAAAAAAGTACTAGTGAAGTTCACAAAATTAGTCGAATTCTCGATTTAAAATGCAAGAAAAATTTCTAAACGAGCTTTATACTGAAAAAAAACGACTTCAAAAATCGAATCGTAACAAAAATTAATCTAGACAGTCATTTGAAACGGGTCCAACTTATTTCTAAAATTTTTTTTGAATAACTATAGCCGAAAAATTCTGCAAAAAAGTACTAGTGAAGTTCTCAAAGTTAGTCTAATTCTCGAATAAAAATACAAGAAATATTTCTAGTCGAGTTTTACACTGAAAAAAAAACGACTTCAAAAATAATCGATTCGCAAAAAAAATGATCTAGACTGTCTTTTGAAAAGGGTCAAACTAAATTCTACAATTTTTTTATTGAATAGTAACAGTCGAAAAATGATAAATTCTTCAAAAAAGTACTAGTAAAGTTCACAAAATTAGTCGAATTCTCGATTTAAAATGCATGATAAATTTCTAATCGAGTTTTACACTGGAAAAAAACGACTTCAAAAATAATCGATTTGCAAAAAAAATGATCTAGACTGTCTTTTTAAAAGATCTAATTTCAACAAATTGTTTGAATAATTATAGCCGAAAAATTCTGCAAAAAAAAATAGTAGTGAAGTTAACAAAATTAATCGAATTCTCGATTAAAAATGCAGGAAAAAAGTTTTAATCGAGTTTTACACTGAAAAAAAAACGACTTCGAAAATCGATTCGTAACAAAAACTGATCTAGACTGTCTTTTGAAAAGGGTCCAATTTTATTCTACTTTTTTTTTTAATAATTATAGCCGAAAAATTCTGCAAAAAGTACTAGTGAAGTTCACAAAGTTAGTCTAATTCTCGAATAAAAATACAAGAAGAATTTCTAATCGAGTTTTACACTGAAAAAAAAAAACAACTTCAAAAATAATCGATTCGTAAAAAAATTGATCTAGACTGTCTTTTGAAGAGGGTCAAACTAATTTCTACAATTTTTTTTAATAGTAATAGTCAAAAAATGACAAATACTTCATAAAAGTACTAGTGAAGTTCACAAAATTAGTCGAATTCTCGATTAAATATGCAGGAAAAATTTCCAAACGAGTTTTACACTGAAAAAAACGACTTCAAAAATCGATTCGTAACAAAAATTAATCTAGACTGTCATTTGAAACGGGTCCAACTTATTTCTACAATTTTTTTTGAATAACTATAGCCGAAAAATTCTGCAAAAAGTACTAGTGAAGTTCTCAAAGTTAGTCTAATTCTCGAATAAAAATACAAGAAATATTTCTAATCGAGTTTTACACTGAAAAAAAACGACTTCAAAAATAATCGATTCGCAAAAAAAATGATCTAGACTGTCTTTTGAAAAGGGTCAAACTAAATTCTACAATTTTTTTATTGAATAGTAATAGTCGAAAAATGACAAATTTTTCAAAAAAGTACTAGTGAAGTTCACAAAATTAGTCGAATTCTCGATTGAAAATGCAGGAAAAATTTCTAATCGAGTTCTACACTGAAAAAAAACGACTTCAAAAATCGATTCGTAACAAAAATTGATCTAGACTGTCATTTGAAAAGGGTCCAACTTATTTCCACCATTTTTTTTAATCATTATAGCCGAAAAATTCTGCAAAAAAGTACTAGTGAAGTTCACAAAATTCAAAATTAGTCGAATTCTCGATTAAAAATGCAGGAAAAATTTCTAATCGAGTTTTACACTGAAAGAAAAAATGATTTCAAAAATTGAAAATCGATTCGTGAAAAAATTAACATCAACAATGATTATGATGAAATTTCGTCTCAAAATTTGATTCATGATAGGCATTTCAAATGGAAATTAGTTTTTAAAACTGAAACTTTTTTTTATTTATTACATTCATGGCTCTTTTAAGGCGGTTTATGTGCAACTTGTTTTAGTGCTAACTTTCAGGATTTATTAGAACTCGTTTGTGTGTGAATTTTCAAAGCTAAGCGTTTTTTTTTGTTATGTGAATTTTCAAAACTATGTGGTTTTCTTGTCTTGTCTTAGAAATTCAATTTTTTCGAATCGCGGTTTTCTGTGACTTTTCCGGTTCATGAAAAATATTTATTTTTTGTTCGAGATAACACCAGACTCATTGTTGATGTTTATTTTTGTACGAATCGATTTTCAATTTTTGAAATCATTTTTTCTTTCAGTGTTAAACTCGATTAGAAATTTTTCCTGCATTTTTAATCGAGAATTCGACTAATTTTGAATTTTGTGAACTTCACTAGTACTTTTTTGCAGAATTTTTCGGCTATAATTATTAAAAAAAAAATGTAGAAACAAGTTGGACCCTTTTCAAATGACAGTCTAGATTAATTTTTGTTACGATTCGATTTTTGAAGTCGTTTTTTTTTTTCATTGTAAAACTCGATTAGAAATTTTTCTTGCATTTTTTTTCGAGAATTCGACTAACTTTGTGAACTTCAATGATGAATTTTTAAAACATT
This sequence comes from Malaya genurostris, assembly GCF_030247185.1. Taxonomy (NCBI): domain Eukaryota; kingdom Metazoa; phylum Arthropoda; class Insecta; order Diptera; family Culicidae; genus Malaya; species Malaya genurostris. Next base: position 152,636,003 of record NC_080570.1, read on the forward strand.
TTTATCTTCAGTTTTGCGTTTTTTTAATGTAGTTCTTTGAAAGCTATGCGGTTTTTATGCCAATTTTTTCCAAAGTTAAGTGATTTTTCATGCGGCACGCATCTCCGACATAAAAATAGACTTCAGTGTACTGAAACTTTTTGCAAATATCGGGCAACTAACGATAGAGTGTTTTGGGTAATCTCCTAACAGAATAAGTTTTTTTGAGTTTTTGAATGAGTATTATTTTAAGTAAAGTTTTGTTTTCGGTCAAAAGACACTAGAAAATTCCGTTTTAATCCATCTAGTGGTGTAACGATGTCTTTCTCATATCAATCATATTATCTTTTTTTTTTTTGTTTCAATTATAGAGGCTTTAACATCTTAGGTCATTCGCCTCTTCGGACCAGAAAATCTTTCTGACCCTATGTGCGGGGTTGGGAATCAAACCCAGGCGGGCTGCGTGAAAGGCATCGACTATCCCATCACGCTATACCCGTCCCCTCCATCATATTATCATATATAATACTGTGGTATTCTTCAAAATAATTTTCTTCGATTTTTGAAAGAATGACCGATATCGGTTTGTTTAGCCGTCTTCTGATAATAACCTATATTTACCCTATAATTCCGGATCCAGATGAAAGTCAGAAGTTCTGCAAAACTCGGTCACGCCATCTCTGAGCAAAGTGAGTAGATAATTTTTGAATTTTTACACTAATCGCCCTGTAACTCCGGAACCGGAAGTCGGATCCAGATGAAAATCAAGATTTTTTTAATGGACTATAAGACGATTGATTTGAAAACATAGAGCGTCAAAATCGGTTAAGCCATCATCCGAGGAAAGTTGGTGCACTTATTTTCCCTTTTTTATGCACATTTTACTCCATAACTCCGGAACCGGAGGTCAGATCCAAGCAAAATTCAGGAAAAGTCATCATCACCGTAAATAAATCACACAAACGTCAAACCGTCCGTATTCAAGCAACATCAATTCATTACAACAACATCATCATCATCGGACGAATCCAACATAAGTACCTCCTCCTTGATTTCGATTGCAATTTCTTCCGGCTGTTCCAGGGCCATCAGTTCGTCCTTCATTTCCCGAGCCCACGCAGCGACCTTCAGCAGACTTCCCGATACGCCTTTGGCACGCTTTCGGTTTAGATCATACATATCGAAGAAATCCTCGGCACGTGCCAGTTCCGTCAGATGACGGTCGATCTTTTCGATCAGTGTGTGCCGTATTTCCGGAGTGTAATCTGTCAACTGAACTTGCCAGTTATCCACGACAGCCGCCGACTGCTGGTTCTGTCTTAACGTTTCAATACTGTACTGGCCCCCGTCTTCGTGCTGTTTGCGAAACATCTCCAACAGTTCTTCGTTGGTAAGTTCACGGGGTGTGATTTGGTGGAAAATATCCTTCGCTGTCACCTGCGACAGACCCAACTCGTGCAGGTTGGCTACTATTTCATGCACTATTTCGTCGTTGGAGTGTTGTTCCATTGGGGCATCCAACAGACAAGACCAACCATTTCGGAGAGCCGATTCGTCCAGTAGAACGATCGATGTTTGCAAAACCATCTCCGCATCTTTCGACGAAAATGAAGCCCAAGACTTTTGAAGCGTCCTGCCCGTGCTGACTTCGCTGGCTAACCACTGGCAAACCTGTCTCAAGTACACGGCATTCAAATGAGTCAGAATGCCTTGAACTGCCGGCAGACAGGACGAGTTGCAATTGCTTGGCAGTGTTCGAACGTCTACTCCTGAGCGTTTCAGATTTGGTGAACAGTTTTGATTGTGCGGTAATATTAGTACCACTTGAAAGGGTAGCATTTTCCCCTGAACGTAGTTGTCCACTTCCGAAACGAAAACAGTTTCAAACCAAGTTTCGAGATCCCGTTCCGTGATGGGGGAGTCCGCCTTGGACTGTTCGCTATCGTTGATAAATGTGGGCCGTGTTACAAAATCGCCGGATGCATTGCTACAGAAAATCAAGGTGCTCCTTGCTTCACCGGCCAGTCCCGGAAGTTGTTTCCACGTGAAGATCGTACTTTCCACCGAAAAAAATTGACTGCGACTGAAGCTAAGCGTACTGAGCATCTGTTGCAGTGGCAGCTTGAATTCGACTTCATCCGGTGGGATGCGGTCCTTGTGAGGGCGAATCTCAAACAGTCCGTGCTTGTTCTTGAATCTCTCGAACCAACCGTTGCTACCGTGGAACGAGTTACCATCCGCATACTCCGTATCCTCGCCGATCCGTTCGTACAGTTCCAAGGCTTTGGCCCGAATTTTCGAATGATACAGTACTAACCGCTTGGTCCGCATGTCATCCCGCCACGCGGCCAGACATGTTTCCATCTTCCCAAAGCGTGGATTTCGTTTTCGCATGGAACCGGCGGCCACGTCCGAGCTGACCAGGCGGGCCATGGACCGGATGGAGGGTTCCTGTCGGCGCATGTTCCGAATGGTCGACTCGTTTACGTTGTACTCGATACCGAGCGCCGTGGCAGTGTGCCCGGATTCCAGCCGGTTCAGGATGTTGAGCTTCTCGGTTAGCGAGAAGGTACGGCGCTGTCGATATTTCTTTCTGGTACGCTGAAATCGGAATTGGTGAACGGTAAATAGACAGACTTTCTTGCGCATCTTGAACTCTGCACTTACACTTCTGGCCATCGTTCGGATAGTGAACTCGTGTTTATGGATGTTCCGGATGGTTGATGCGTGCACGTTGTACTCATGAGCGAGTTCCGATGATCCACGTCCGCTGGATAGCTGATTCAGGATGTTAAGCTTCTCCGCTATGGTGAGGACACGCCGCTGCTTGGAACCGGAGGGCTTGAATGAGACGGAGAGCGGAGGATAGGTTAGATTTTTTTTAGTAACGATCAAATTTATATCTTTCGAGTAACACGAGGTTAAATCCGGCCAGAAAAGCATGGAATCTTAGAAAGAGAAAGTAGTCGCATCTGGAGTAATTCCTTTATCTTAATCTTCCCGGTCGTCACCAAAGGAGTGCTTCGCTTTCCACATGAACAAATTGCTTGCCAAATCATGTACTCTTTGGCCCACTTTGACAACTTCTGCTTTATAACGTCTTCTAGGCTATCAATGCAATGTCTAATTTACGAACGTCGAAATGCACCGCTTTAAAGAGAGCTTCTTTTGTAAACGTGGTTTTCCTTTCCTTCATTTTGAGCGCGGAATAAAAACACTATGAGTAGCCTAATCGTTCATTTTGATGTAGTTATTATTCTTCAATAAAGACTACCGAGAGTTGTTCCTGCGATATGGCTGCTCAAAGTGGGATATTTCGTCAAATTTTGTGCACGATATATAACGAATAGCTTAATCAATTAAAGAGAAAAATATATGTTTTATTAAAGCGTATTCAAATTTGTATCACACAGTTTGATAGCGAAAAAGACGTAGGGAAGCAGAACTTGTCAAAGTGGGCCAAAGAGTACATGATTTGGCAAGCAATTTGTTCACGTGGAAAGCGAAGCACTCCTTTGGTGACAACCGGGACGATTAACGAGCAGGTATAGATATTGGAATGACTCCAAAAGCGTCTACTTTCTCTTTCTAAAATCCCAATGTTTAGGAAGGACTACAAGGCTAATGAGGTCTACTTCGTTTCGAAGTGACACAGTTTAAAGAATGTTTGGCCGCGAAAAAAATATTTATCGCACTTTTTAAAATCAAATTTGACGAAATATATCCAATTATTGCAAATATTTTGTTGTAGTTTTTTGTAAAAATTATTCGACAAAACAAAAACAGCTTTTCACAGAGAACTCAAAACAAACAGAAAAACATACAAAATTGTCTGTTCCAGAACTACAATGAACACCGTTTACCTCTGCGAAAAAAAACACGTCTCACTTTGAGCAACCCATATCTCAGGAACAACTCGATATGTTTACATACAATTCACACTGTAGCAGCCTCTCGTAGAGAATAATAACTATACGGAAGGAATTTTTACCCGGGAATCGCAAAACTATGGAAAAAATTATGAAACATCAAAATACTGGTGTTATCTCGACAAAAATTTGCTTGAAAAAAACCACTAAGAACAATTTTATGATTTCCGAAATCGACATTTTTTTATGTCAAATGTTTTAGAAATACGTGAAACGGTAAGACCTGGTGTAATCTCGAGAAAAAAAATTTTGAAAAAAATCAAAAACTCAAGTGTAGAGTTTTTGAAACTTGAAACAAAATTCGGCGAAAATACCAGATCTCGACGCATCGTGTATTTCCAAGACAAAACAAGAAAATCGCAAAACTTTGAAAACAAAAACGCATTTAAAAAAACAGCGTAGCTTCGGAAATCCGCGTAAAAAACTAAATCAAAACCGCGCGAAAAAAGACCTCAATGTACATAGAAATTGAAGATCAGGTAACCCAGAGTATTCGTTTTTTTAATCCACACTCAAAATGAAGGAACAAAAAACTACGTTTACAGAAAGCCCCGAAATCTCCGAAAAAAGGGATCTTACGATCGGCAGACGTGGGATTCAGTCGAAAGATTCGTTGTTAGTGCACAGAACAATTCGACAAATCAGACTGCGAAAATATTTTTCGATCGTACCACGTCAACAAGCAACATGCCGCCAGTAAAAACAAAACTGGTTACTGTCAACCGTATAAGCAAGTTTTGATCGCAAAAAAGATAAACGGACGAACATTTTTGTTGCACACAAATGAACTCCAGTCAATTGCAGGCTGAAAAATTAGTTTAGTTGAATTTCCAGTTAAAATCAAATCTATAAAAAATCATGATTTGGCAAGGTATCTGAAGTTGCGGTAATCAGAAAAGTAAAGAAAGGGGGTTCCAAAAGACAATTTCACAATTTATTTAATTGCTCGGTGGTCCGATCGGGCTCGAAATAAAAATTACATAGAAGTTTTGGTTAAACTTTTTAAGTTTTCTTTTTTCAGTTATGATTTTATTTTTAAAGCAATGTCATTTCCAATTCAGAAGGAATTTTTCTAGAATTTAGCTTTAACTAATTATAAATATTAAAATATATTGAACCAAATTCGCGCCAAATCGAACAAATGAAGACAAACACTGGAAAAGGTCATAAGTGCAAATAACAGTTTACTATCGGCAATCTATATAAACTAGCAGTTTCTCATTCTTCCTAGCACTTTCTTAAAATAATGACTTTAATTCACTTGTAATGAAACTTCATGGGAACGTAGGGTTTCTCACAAAAAGACAAAATATGCCATGTTTTTTTTCCTAAGTTAGCAAGGTTTTTTTCTCCCAAAAATGTCGTTTGAGAAGGACTGAACTTTTCTTACCATTTTACTTTGAAGTCGAAAAATGACAAATAAGGAACCAAAAAAACAATAGTTAAAAGGCCATCAATGACCCTAATTTTAAAAAAAAATGAAAAATTACGAATTATCAATGTTTTTTTACAGGTGATTTTTACAAAATCATTCAAATTTTTAAATAATATAGAAAAAAATGCCAATCGAGTCCAACACTGAGAAATATCGATTTTAAAAGTTCCAAGTTGATTTACGAAACACATCATTTTTCATATTGAAAAAAATTCGTTCTGTGATAGATAATTATGTTCCCTACTAGCCATTCTTACATATTAAGAGCACTGTTTTTCGACTACCTTGAAAAAGTAGAACCTCCCTTAGTGACTATGATATTGAATTTGAAGAGTGAAATCACAATAAAAGTGGCTTCATATGAAACAGAAAAAAATCGAAATCGTCTGTCACCAACACAATGTCACAAGTCATTTAAAAAATAAAATGGCCAAATTGAACGAACTGAGGTGTGAATGGCTTCAAATTTTTCCATGAAATGTCGAGATTTGGTATTGCCTCGAAAAAAAAAATTGAAGTTAATCCAATTTCTGGGACTTGTTGATTTCAAAAAAAAATTTTTTTTTGATGTCAACTGCCTTAGAACAACATGAATCGTCGAGATTGTGTAAAAACAAATTTGTTTGAACAATATTGACTCTGGGACTCGGCAATTTCGTGTAATACTAGGACATTTGGCACTCAATCTCTTTCTAAATTTAAATTTATAAAAAATAATTTTTCTAGATGACACTTTTTCTAGATGACACTTAATCTCGACATTTCATGCAATTTTAAGGCTTTTGTCATAAAAAAGTCGTCGATAAATTTTAGTGCACTGGAGAACACTATGCTTTGTCGGTTAAGTCACATATAAGGTTACATCTCCCAAACCGGGAATGTTAGATATAATTTCCCAAACATGATCAGAGACCAGCCGTTAAATAAGCCTAAGTTTATCGAAATTCGTTTGTTATTTTCGAGGAGTTTGAGCCGATATAAAAAGTGCAGTTAGTCGATTACGTCAGTTATACGTCAGTTATTATCTCTTCAGAACCGAAAGTGACAGCCATTTGATCTTCGAACTTGGTCAATGACCCAATAGTTGCTTTCAAACGAACCTATGCTGTTAAAATCGGTTCAGCCATCTCTGAGAAAAATGAGTGGTGAAGCGGTCTTGATGGGGCAAAATGACCACTAGACACTGTCAATTTTCACAAAAACTGGTTGATTTTATGTAGTTCATCATTTGTAAGATATTACTAGGGTCAAAAAATTTCATTTACACACAATATTTGGTCGTTTCTGGAGGTTTCCTGCGGTAAAGTACTACTGGCCATTTTCGTCCTACCCATTTCGAGATTTTCCATTTCAAGTTTGGTGCACTCTGAGCAAGACTACGCCCGTATAAGTGAGGAAGGTTATAGCTTCCGAACAGTATATAACATTCTGAGTAAAAGTATTATTTTTCGCGCAAAACCAAAAGTGGACATTTTCGCGCTGGTCTCCCCTACCAATAAATGATTTTATCGAGTAGTAAAATTCAACTAAAAAAACTTCGGCGCACATCAACATTTGACGAATGGAAAGATATTAGGATTTATTTTGAACTGAAAATGAAATGATTACAAGAAGTATAATGATTATATTTCAGAAAACGTAAGAAAAACGTTGTAACTGATAGTATAAACAGAAAATGTACAGGTGTTATTTTTAGCAGAGACTTGAAGATTTTTCCCTAGTGTCGGAAGTCAACCACCGAACTGTCAAAAATAACCATGCACTCAAGCATGGATTACTGTCAAATTTGAACAAATGAATATAATTCGCGAAATGGTTCACAGCCTAAGAGTGATGAAATAACTTTCAAATCTGCCTTTAGAAGCATGATCACTCAATTACATGCATAAAAAAACTAAAAATTACATGCTGAATAAAAACATCAAATTTGGCAACCCTGACCCTGACAGAATATAACGAAATAGTACCAACTTAGTGCTAATCAACTTTAACCGTAGTAACGCATCCGGCAACGGTTGCTTTGTTCGCCACAGCTTAATTAATCGTGCAAAATGAAAACCTACCGCTTGATCCATTTCCATTTCCGGCACTATTTAGTCAAATGTTTCCACTTTGCACCCGGTCAAACTTCACAACTCGCAGTCATTTTACATTTGCCACTGACTGCTGCTGCTGCTGTGGCAGCAGTGTATGCCAGACGGGCGGAATACAAAAAACGCGCTCTCTCGCATAGCACGGTATGTTTGTATTGGTCGATTTATTCCCTCGTACAGCACGACTCGATGCAGACATTTTTCTGTTTGGTTCTTTGTATTAACCATCTCATCAAAATGTGGCAACAGTGGAAGTTCGAGGCTCGTCGCGCTGTACAAGTGTTAGCCAGAACGCGCTGTTCGAGTGATAGCGTGATAGCGAGAGCTCCGAATAGACCCGGGCATTGAATCAGTGTTGTCATTTCTGTTCTAAATATAATCGGCTGGTTTGTTCGGAATGCGGCTTTGAAGTTTTTACATTAACCTTTTTTTTTGAAAAATCTGTTTTAATTAGCGCATTTAAATATTATCTATAAAAAATCTGTAACGAATGTTTATATCTAGTCGTGTTTTTACAAAACACACAAAAAATTGGCTAGTGATGTTGTTAAACATTTTTTCAAATTTCTCACTCGTTCCGCTATATGTGTTATTTCATGGCGCAAGATGCTTATATGAGTACAGAAGGAAGGAGTAGTTGACTCCATATTTCTAAGAAAATTGCTTAAATGGCGATTTACTAGCAACGCTTTCGAATTCATTCCAGGTAGCACTGTATTTAGCAATGATATTCTCTGCAGTTGTTGTCCATACCATAAAAATTTACCAATGTCTGCCTTGATTTCTCTAGCGAGGCTCACATTCATTGTTATATTTGTTTGCCAATTGTGCTTGCCGTATTTTGTCACTAAAAATAACACCCAGTATCTTGATGCTATTTTTGACTCTAAGCCACTAGCCTGAAGTTTTCGTTTTGTTGAGTCCTGAAATTTGTCCGAGTTCCTCAAATAGAGATACTGCTTGCAGTACTATTGTTTTATTCTCAAAAAAACATTGATAAATCATCTGCGTAAGCATTTAGCACTACATTTGGAAATCTTTGATATATTGCATCTAACAGTGCACAGTGGTCCGAAACAGGAAATTAGCGAGACAAAAATATTTTCGCTATTAAATATTACTTTTTTTGTAGTTGGTGTTTCCACAAAAGTTGTTTGGTAGCTTAAATTATTGCACTTCACAGCAAAGCTGTAGGAAAATTTATTTTTAGCAACTTTACTGAAGAAGCAATCTTCCTACCTCTTCAGTTGATGGAGTTACTTTAATTTTTCAGAATAAAAGTAGGATGGCATCGGAAATATGATCACAATTTTATGATAAAATTTTCAGTTTTGTGACATAATCTCAAACAATTCAAAATTAAACTTCTCTTCAATGTTTGGTATAAACGAGTATCAAAGAGGATAATTCATAAGGCGCGATTGTCTTTCTCGTATTTTTAAAGCTCATAGCTCAGTGATCTGTGAAAGGATTTATATAATCTTACTACCAATAGAATCGAAATTTTTCAAGTTAAACGTGTATATCAATAGCTTTGAAGTATTTCAATTGTACACTATTGAAAAACCTGTTTCATTTGACCCATATCAACATCAGCCAATCAGAACGCGTTCTAAGGAAGAGATCAAAATATCTGCTGCTGTACAACAAATCGTTCGAGGAAAATGTTCCGAACAGTGTTTAATATCGTAGTGAGTTCCACAATTTGGTTCTTCTGAAAGGCAGCAATAAATACCGTACAGCACCCTGATAGTTTCTTTCAATGAAATGCAAATCCGAAATGAAATAATCGACATTAAAATTATGTATGCTGCTATTTTTATAGCCGTTAGGACTACCCATTGGTGAAAAAGCTACAAACGAAATCACATAAAAAGAAACCTCTTAACATAAATTGAATCAGTTTGGATTCTATCGCCACTGCGAGTGGATGTGTTTTGTGTCGTCTGCACAGCTAGTTTCGCTTTCGACAAGACAAGCGATTACGTCACAGCTGCCAGTCATTAGCATTGGTGAAAAAACAACGGTGGAGAGCATTACACAAAATCATCCTTTCTAATGGCTCTAAAGGTTTTCTAAAGAACTATTCGGATATGTTGTTCGCAAATCGAAGGTAAATATCCTCAGTTTAGTGCAAATCTAGAACAGTTTGGTTAGATTTGTGCACTTTTCGCTGTGTGAAATTCACAGTAATCGAGATCAAGTGAAGCCTTGCATAATTCATACAATTGATCAACTAATTGGGGAATGCTTGCATAATTCATACAATGGATCAACTAATTGATATTCGGAAGTGTTAAGGAACATGTCAGTTGTTTTGGTATTCACGACATCCAGTTATGTCTCTGACATTACCCACCCGCCTTTTTTGTTCCAAGTTTTTTGTGATCAGTTTTACGATAAAATCGACATGCGAAGATTTACCGAGCTAAATATTGCGCACAATTTTACTCAGCTAAGGTTTCCAATATAAGCTGCCATTAAAAAGTTCTGATTGTTTTTTTCGTCAAGAATCAGTCAATCTTATTATATAAATATAAGTAGTTGAGATGCGAGATCGATGATAACTAATTTTATACGGTTTCTGAAAAATCATAAAACAGGGAAGTTATTTTTTTAACTCATTTAAATTAGTGTTCAAATTGCCTTATAAAAATCGAACCTTAAACGCCAAAACGTAGCAACGTACTACCACCAGCTAAACGTTGGTTTCAAATGAGCCCTATAAGTAGCTCAAACATATTTTTTTCTGAAAAATGATAAACAAGAAAACTACAGCCGTTGAAGGCTAAATTAATAGTTTTTCCTATATTACTTAAATTCCTTCTATAATTAAAAGGTTTGAGAGATGCGGTTACTTGTTTCAACGATATACTATTGTAATTTCTCAGCGATACTATCGCCGCATCCATGCTTGTAAGTTATTTGGAATTGAATTTAATGCGTTCAATTATGCACTTCAAACTACCCTGAACAGGTGTAAAGACCAAGTTGCGGAACGAGTATTGAAATAAACTACTTTTATCAGTTGTAATTATTCGCTTCTAACGTGCCATGAATTGGATTTTCCAATATTGATTTAAATTTGGAGGAACACTAAATTGTAACATTTAAAGGTTTTTGGTGTGTACGTAAAGTAAATATTTAGTTTCGATTTCTTCGCGTTTCTCCTTCGGCTCATCAGTGCTTAAAGCAGTTCAAATTGAACCACCATCTCCGCCTAACAGTTCGATTTGAACCGCTAAGCAGACGCAAAGTCCACACTATTTATGTGACCCTGAGCCGAAGGCGAAACGCGAAGAAATCGAAACTAAGTTGTAAGTTGCTCTATTATACTCTATCATAACCTTATACTAATAAAAAAAACATTGCAGCTTGAGCTAACTGAATAAAGAGAAGCTGTCTGCTGTGAGAAAGTGTTTGGATTATTATATCCAACAACATCCAGTTAAGGCTCTGATATTATCCATCCACTTTTCATATGGGGGATACGTACCGCACACAAAAAATCGCGTAACATCGAAAATTCGCTTAAAAAAACTGCCTAATCTCAAAAATCGGCAAAACAATAAAAAAAAATTTTATACGTCTTTGAAAAATTTAACGTAGAAATGCATGAAACGTCAAGATCTTGTGTAATCTCGATATATATCACTTAAAAATATAAATAAGGAAAGTTTTAGAAAGTTGATTTAAAAAAGATTTCGGGATAAAACCAGATCTCGACACTTCGTGCATTTCTATGACAAAACAAGAAAACCACATAGCTTTGAAAATTCGTATTAAAAAAACCGTTTAGCTTCGACAATCCGCGTTGAAAAAAAAACTGCAGAGTTAAAAGAAAAATGGTCAAAATGAACGAACTAAGGTTTGATTTGCTTTCTCACCCTCCATGTGCCCCCAGATCTAGCTCCCAGCGACTGGGGGTGAAAGTTAACGCTTCAAAGTCTTGATATTACATTCCTCTTTCGTGGAATTTGACTTTCTGAACCATTACATGGCTAGTGCTATGATCCAGTTGACACCAAGAATCCTTCCAGGCCGGAGCTTGAACATACGACAACTGACTTGTAAGACCAACGCTCTATGCATTAAACCACCAACCAATTTAGGAATTAGGGACTGGACCTGAGTTTAAGAACTACATTCAGAACTTAGAACAGGCTCAGAATTCAATAGTAATTTAGTTTTTGAACTAGTTGCAAAACTGAATTCACTTCAGGAATCCAGTTTCAACATGCAGGTTTTTAGTTCTAAACCTGTAACCGATCGAAGTCCAAATAAACCTCCCATCGACCGAATTCCAAATGGGAGCACGACCTGAGCGTTTCACGCTTCATACTTGGTTTTTTCTTACAGATGTTGGTGAGAGAATCTCACCTCGACATCCAGTCCCGTCTGAAGCACTAGAAGAAATGAACGATTTGCAATCAAAGTTTACCTTTTATACTCGTACAGTAGACCATCGAAACTGATATGTACTTGACTACCTCAAAACCGTCGTCCGGGTGCGAAAAAGGCAAGCAAGCGTGATGAATTTTACTCATTATATCCGAAAGTTTTAGAAAACTTCGTTTAAATGAAAATGTAATAAAAAATTCCTGATCATATTTCCGATAGCTTGTAGAATAAACTGTGTTGCTGGGTTAAGTACATCAAGATATTCGCGATAAAGTTCTGCCCATTCTTGTCCAGGGTAAAATTTGAAAAGGCGCCCCATAGTAAAGTAAGTCGTATTCACGACAAAAAAATGTTTGAATAAAATCAAAATTTAGAGATTTCCGAAAAAGTTCTTTTTTTTTGGTGCCAAATATTTTAAAACAGCATGAAGCGTCGAGATCTGGTGTCATCTCGAAAATGTTAAAGAAAAGTTAACTCCCAGGGATTTTGACCGAAAATCATATCATCGACCAAGTTTGCTGTTGAAATTTTGACAAATTAGTACCGAAATCAAGACTAGGTTTTTAACTTAACGCGGCTTCAGACTCTATGAACTAAGCGGAATGCTGAAATAAATGCCTGTGATCTCGATAGATTAATTTCAAAACGACCTTAGAAACTGATTTAAAAGCTAATTACATAGAATTCAAACGAAACTAAGAATCACGTACTAAAATATAAACATAAACAATAACTTAGTTTATAGAATCAAATTTGGCAACCCTGACCCTGACAGAATTGAAAGAAATAGTACCTAATAGTAATAGTGCTAATCAACTTTAACCGTAGAAACGCATCCGGCAACGGTTGCTTTGTTCGCCACACCTTAAACAATCGTGCAAAATGAAAACCTACCGCTTGATCCATTTCAATTACCGGCACTATTTAGTCAAATGTTTCCACTTTTCACCCGGTCAAAGTTTGCTATCCGCACTTATTTGACGTTTGCCACTGACTGCTGCTGCTGCTGTTGCAGCAGTTTATGCCGGACGGATGGACGGAATACAGAAAAAAACGCGTTCTCTCGCTTAGCACGGTATGTTTGTATTGGTCCGTTCATTCCCTCGTACAGCACGACTCGATGCAAACGGTTTTTCTGTTTGGTACTTTGTACCAATCATCTCATCAAAATGTGGCAACAGTGGATGTTCGAGGCTCGTCGCGCTGTGCGAGTGTTAGTCAGAACGCGCTGTTCGAGTTGGCTGTGGCAAATGTGGCGTGGTATCGAGAGAGCACCGAATAGACCCGGGCATTGAATCAGTGTTGTCATTTCTATTGTAAATCCAATCGGGTGATTTGTTCTGGGCGCGGTTTTGAAATTTTTGTTTCGTCTCAGTGACATGGATTCATAATTATTTGTTATTATTATTATTTATGATCAGTATTCCGTTCTTTCTTTCGGTACGTCAGAAAAGACACTTCGGTGCCATTAGCAGTTTAATATAATCTGCTAATGCAATGCAGTGATGAGTATAAGACGAATAGAAAATTTGAACTAATAAAGATGTTCGCAGTACTTCAGTGAGTAATTCTAAAGCTAGGATTAACAGAATGCTACTGACTTACTTTCAATTAAGGATGCCGACATTGCGCTCATTCTCAGGAAACTTATCATGAGCAGTGTAATTGAAATGAACACGAAACACATAATTTGCACACGTTGTACGTTAACTACTTGCTTAAACAGTGGAACTGACTGCTTGCTAGTACCGAAAACGAAAACGAAAAAACAAAACTCTACGGCAGCAAACATGCAGTGGAAAAGTTAGTCCCGAGGCGCAACGACAAGTAGCTTCCTATAACTTTCCCACTCATGGCGTGCTTGAAAAGTACAACAGCACCATTCTAATAGAGAAATAAAGACAGAGGCAAACACAATCGTAAACTTTGGGGAAACATACTTCAGGATTCGTCTTCATCCGTCGTCTTTTTCACAATTCAAGCCACCCCCTCCCCCAAACTCCGTCCGCCATTTGTTTCGTAACCTAAGCCAGTACAAGCGTTAATGAAAAGTTTTCACTTCTGCCTCCTCCGCGCGCTGTCTCTCCGGGTGGTGCGAGGCATTATGCGAACAGGAAGGCATCCTTTAAGTTTCTTATCATCTCCTGCTGTAGAGCTTTCACCCGGTTCGTTACTTCGGCTACCATCACTTCATCCATCTATCCATCCATCCAGCCAGCCATGCTCGTACTGCCGCAAGGCAGAACAAATATTAGCTTTCCTCGATCATCCGCAGTAGTAGCGCAACCGGCACCCAGGGGGGGCAGCGGACGGGAGGTGGGACAATTTTAATTACACGTTCATATTTTCTCCTGTCGTCATGTGTGTGTGTGTGAGTGTTTGGTGTGTCACTGATCCTCGTCGGCTAGGGTGACCCGGGCGGTGGTGCCAATGTCCCGATTTGATTTGCTTCCCAATCTGATCCAGATAATGTTTCGAATTGTCTTATTTCACAGATCGTAACTTTTTTCCTAAATAGCCACAGCTGCAAATTGTTGGCCAAATCAGTTTTTTTTGTTAAAATTATTTCGAAGGCTCTTTATAACTATTTTATAATCTTATATCTTTACTCTAAACAATAAGTTAACCGGAGATCAAAGGATAAATCTTTTATAACTCATACAACTACATAAATTGACAGAATAGTATAAAATTCGATCAAACTAACTTTCCAAGAATTGATGCATATTTCACAATAGTCCAAAGTCGTCAGCTTAGATAATAGATTTCCACATTGGTGAATCACACAAATATTACCGGTCCCAAGTACCTTCCTTGAGTTGAGCAATACGGCCAAAGTCTGATGAAGGTAAAGGCGTTCAAACAATGGAGTCTTTTGAATTAAACGTTAGGCTATGATAATTGCTACAAGAACTTAAATAAATCCCGATCATATTGTTGGAAGTGCTCTTACTCCACTGGCATTCCAAGCCGATTGTCGGAAATTTTTTTTATGACAGATTTTATCAAAAACTTATGCAAATAGTCTGCAATATTTTGGTTCGATTTCTCCTTGTTTGCTTTGTTGGAATTACCAACCGTGGCTCCGGTTGCTGCGTTCGGTTAGTACATTTTGCCACCCTCGCAGATGGCCTACCAAACCAAGATTGTTTTTCACGAATTTGTCCGTCTTCTTCTTATCTCTTCATGGTCGGCTTCACACCGCGATGTTACAACATGAAACTCACGCTTTGTTTGAGTTACGAACCTGTACCTGAATTTTGGCCCTGAATTCAGAGCCTAGACTCAAGACCTGGGTTAATGGCCTGTGTTCTGGATCGGAATTCCCAACATAGACCTGAATTTTGTACCTGAATTTTGAATCTGAATTCTGAGCCTGAGTTCTGATTCCACAGAGCACAGATCTCCAGATAAATGTGTGAACTTTTCTTTTGAGCCTATTTTTTCTGATTCCTTATTCCTCGATTCTGAGCCAGCATTCTGGACCTAGATCCTGGACTTAGACCTCGGTTCTGGACCGGGTTTCTGAACCTGGACCTGATTTCAGGACCCTAGATTCTATTCTTGGGTTGAGGACCTGAATCCTAGATCTGGACCTGACTTCAGAACCTATTCTAGACTAGGGTTATGGATCTGTGTTCTTGATCGAGACTCTAAACCTAGGCCTAGATTCTGTATATGAGTCGTAGATCTGAATTTTGAATCCGAATCATCAATCTGTACCTGATTTCTAGACCTGAATTCTGGAACTGGATTTGGTATCTGAATTCTGAACCTGAATGTTAGATCTAGGTCCTAAGTTTGCACTTGAATGCTAAATCTAGATCTGGATCCTAAGCCTGAATTCGGAAACTGATTTGTATGTCTGGACCTGACTTCAGAACCTATTCTAGACCAGGGTTATGGATCTGTGTTCTTGATCGAGACTCTAAACCTAGGCCTAGATTCTGTATATGAGTCGTAGATCTGAATTTTGAATCCGAATCATCAATCTGTACCTGATTTCTAGACCTGAATTCTGGAACTGGATTTGGTATCTGAATTCTGAACCTGAATGTTAGATCTAGGTCCTAAGTTTGCACTTGAATGCTAAATCTAGATCTGGATCCTAAGCCTGAATTCGGAAACTGATTTGTATGTCTGGACCTGACTTCAGAACCTATTCTAGACTAGGGTTATGGATCTGTGTTCTTGATCGAGACTCTAAACCTAGGCCTAGATTCTGTATATGAGTCGTAGATCTGAATTTTGAATCCGAATCATCAATCTGTACCTGATTTCTAGACCTGAATTCTGGAACTGGATTTGGTATCTGAATTCTGAACCTGAATGTTAGATCTAGGTCCTAAGTTTGCACTTGAATGCTAAATCTAGATCTGGATCCTAAGCCTGAATTCGGAAACTGATTTGTATGTCTGGACCTGACTTCAGAACCTATTCTAGACCAGGGTTATGGATCTGTGTTCTGGATCGGATTCTGTATCTGAGTTCAAGACCAGAATTTGAAGTCCGAATTATCAACCTGGACCTGATTTCTAGACCTAAATTCTGGAGCTGGTTTCGGTATCTGAATTCTGAACCTGAATGTTGGACCTAGATCCTGAGTTTGCATCTGAATGCTTGACCTGAAACCTAAGCTTAGATCCTGGACCTGAATTCTGAACCAGAACCTGGATTTTGGATCTGAATTTTGAATCTCGACCTGGATTCCGCACTTGGACTAAGAACCTGGGCTTAGGTATTGGACCTGAATTAAGGATCTACTTCCGAACCAGAACTCTGAACGTGGATTTAAGTTTTATGATTTTGAACCTATGTGAACCTAAATTCTGAACCTGGATTCCAGACCTGAATTCTGGACTTTGATTTTGGGCCTGGGCCTATGTGCTAGAGATAGATTCTGTGCCTAGATAAATTCGTGGTTTCGTTTGACTTGTTCCAATAGAACAGGGCAAGTTCTGACCCTAAATCCTGGACTTGGACCTCGGCTCTGGACCGGAAGTCTGATCCTTAATGCTACACTAGGATCTAGTTCCTAACCCAGAATTCGGAAACAGAATTATGCAGCTGTATCTGGATTCTGGACAGAATTATCAAGCTGGCATCGGAGCCTGGACCTGACTTCAGGACTATCATTCTAGGCCTAGATTTTCTGTATTTGAATTCTGGATCTGAATCTGTGGTCCTGAGTTTTGGATCTGAGTTCTCAACTCAGACCAGGATTCAAAATATCGGTCCTAGCTTCAAACCAGAACTCTGAACATGGACTTGGATTTTGTACCTTGATTTTGAACTCATTCGAACCTAAATTCTGAACGCGGATTCCAGACCTGATCTCAATGCTTGACCTAAATTCTGACCATTATTCTTTATCTGAACCTGACTTCTAGAGGAGGTGCCTGAGTCTGAATAAATCCTTGGATTGGTTTGACTTGCTCCAACTAAACGAGGCGAATTCTGGACCTGTATTCTGACCCAGAGTTCAGGGAATTCTTGATCTAGACCTGAATTCTGAACCTGGATTCTGTGTTTGGACCTGGATCCTGTCCTGGGCTCTGTACCTGAATTCGGAGGCTTGACTCTTGAACTGAACTTAAATTTGAATTCTGGAATCTGGATTTGAATGCAGAACCTCGATTCTAAGACTAAATTCTGAATCTGAATTCTGGACCTAGATGTGTACTTGGACCTAGATGTGGATTTGGACCTGGATTCTATACAAGATTTCTGAACTTGTACTAGGATTCTGAATCTGCGTTTGGAACCTGCACCTGGATACTGAACCTGAATTCTTCACCTAGAATTCGAACCTAGACCTCGACTTTTGATCTGAATTCTGAACCTGGATTCTGTGTCTGATTCTAGATTCGGAACCTGAATCCTGATCCTCTTTTCTGGACTTGAAATCTAAGTCTGAACCTGGGCTCTGTACCTGAATTCGGACTCTAGAACTGAAGTTAAATCTGGAATCTGGATCAGAATGCAGAACCTCAGTTCTAAGCCTAAATTCTGAATCCGAATTCAGAACCTAGATATGGATTCTATACAAGATTTCTGAATCTGGACTAGGATTCTGAATCTGCGTTTGGAACCTGAATCTGAATTCCGTACCTAGATTTTAGACCTAGTACTGGATTCTTGATCTGAATTCTGGACATAGACCTCAATTTTGAACTTGGATTCTGGACAGGAATTCTCGACCTGGATCTGAACTAGAATTCAGAAGTTAGACTTGGATTTTGCATCTGGATTTAAAGCCTGTTTGGACCTGTGCTCTTAACCTGGGAGCTGGACTTGAACTCTTGATCTGAAATCTAGACCCGGGGGTATGTGTTTGGATCTGAATTCTGGACTTGAAATCTGAATCTGGATCTAAATTTGGAACCTGGATTTGCGTTTAGAACCTAAGCCTAGATTCTAGACCTAGACCTGGATTCTTGATCTGAATTCTGGTCATGGATGGCAATTATGGACATGGATTCTGGGCCTGGACCAGGCCTGGCTTTTAGGTCAATATTCTGGGCAGAGATTCTTGATGTGGATCTGAAACAGAATTCAGTAGCTAGATTTGTTTATTGTATCGGGATTTCAAACCTGTTTGGAGCTGCATTCGGACCTGAGTTCTTACTCTGGAAGCACTCTCTTGATCTGAACTCTGGATCTGAATTCTGTGTTTGGATCTGTATTTTGGATGTGGTTTCTGGACCCGGATTCTGGATTTGGAATCTAAATCGGGACCCGAATTTGGAGCCTGGATCTGCGTTTGGAACCTAAGCTTAGATGCTGAGCCCGAATTCTGTACCTGGATTCTGGATTTGGATTCTTGGTATGAATTCTGGGCAAACACTTCAATTTTGGACGTGGTTTCTGGGCCTGGACTTGGCTTTCAGACCTAAGTTCTGGACAGGGATTCTTGTCTTGAAAGTGAATTAGAGTTCAGAAGCTGAATTTAGATTCCGCACCAAGAAAATTAACCTGTTTGGGCCTTGGATTCGGTCTTGAATTCTCAAGCCTTAAACCTGGACCTGAACTCTTTATCTGAATTTTGGACCTGGATTCTTGACTTAATTCCTGGAGTTTAGTTTTGGACTGGATCCTAAGTTCTGGACGAGGTTTCAATAGCTGAATCCTGATTTTGGACTTGAACTCTAGACCTGGATCTGGATTTTTTTCCAGAATTATGGTCCTGCACCTGGACTCAGGACTTGGATTTTTGCGAGGAGTTGTGGATATTTTTTATATAAAAAATATACACATTTTCTGCTGAATTATCCCAGAAGATTTCAAGTAGTAGATCCTACTTAGACACTTGAAATATGATGAAACGATTGTTTATGTAGTAAGTAATAATTATGTATTCGGCTTTTGCAGTTCACACTGTTACAACTTATACTGTCCGACGTTTCGATCACTGGTCATGATCTTTATCAAGGGAAATATCAAGAAACATTAAGATATTTCCCTTCATAAAGATCATAATCACAGGTCGAAACGTCGGGCAGTATTAAACAGTCGTTCTTGTTTAAAAAAAACCGCTACAGTCGAGTGCATAATTATTACTTATTACTTAGATTCTTTATGGTTAGTCTTCGACTCGTCAATGCATAGTAGTTTGTGTTAACATGTTTTGCCAATCACTCATTCTGTCTTCGAAATATGAACGAATGAATTACAGATTTCCCGAACACTTGATCTTGGGTCGCCATTCTGCCAGTCTACTCGCAGTCGATGACTTCTTCCAGATCTATCTTGAGTGTCGCGTAGGCGATTTTCTCTTCCGGCATTCTTGCTACATGTCCAGCCAACTGTAATCCTTTCCTGTTTTGTCATCCTTTCGATGTCAGTGCCCGTGAAGATAGGATAACCAACAGCGATATTGTGACATGCTGATAAGGAAAGGATAAACGAATGTTTGTTATGGGCGGCTCAAAACAGAGTCTCATCCGGAGCGGTCGAATGAAGAATAAGGGAATGTGGAATCCCAACTCAAATCTAATACTAAAACGGAAAGTTGCACCAGAAAAAAAAGGGACACCCTATTTGGAAACCGCTTTCTCTCGTCTGGATGGGGACAATGTTAACGGACTTTTCTCCTCTTTCTACCGAACCTTCATGCGCCATGCAGAGTACATCTAAATTTAACTGGGCTAGTCCGTTTAGCAGAAATGTCCCTCCCGGGTGCAATCCTGCCAAATTCCGGTGTTCCCACAAACGATGTAGACGATGCTGCAGTAGTGGGGAAGCCTGTTGCTGTTAACAACTGTCGGCTAGCGGTGGTACTGTTTTAGCTAATTTTACGATCCGGTGCGGTATAATCGCATTGGGACTGGGTGATAGAATAGGTTTCAGGTTGCGTCACTTTGCAAAAGTGGTCGCTTTTGTACATGTGAATCAGGGAGCATCTGATCTTTCCACTGGTTGGTTGGCCAGCTAGGGGGGACTGAATCTATTAGCACATGGATAGTCTCTCGTTTTAGAATTCGCTGTATCACCAGCTAATTAGCGAACACAAAATATTTTATGACCTAATTTTGGGGTGAAGCGCTGGTTCTCCGCGAGTGTCGCAGCATGTTCTATTTTTCACGTCAAGCGAAACTTTCCACCGGGATGAATCTTAAATTTTGTATATGCCTGCAATTCCATCGGTGATGAAGTCATAAATCATTAGCAGAATGCTATTTTCAACTCCCGGGTTTGTGCCACAATTTCGACTCTGGTTTTGTTGGACTCTTTTGGAGCCCGACAGATTGGAAAGCCGTTCGGTGTCTCAGCATCTGGATACGAACGGAATTAATGTGGAACCCGCAGTCACACATTGCTGAAGTGGTTTGTTCGAGAAGTCCCGTAAGTTCACAGGATTTGCGTATTTACGGATGCTAAAGATCCGTATCCGGTTGCGAGCGAAAAAGCGATTTATTCACTTTCCCGAACGAACGAACGAACGAACGGGGTGCTTCACTTCCGGTCATGTTCTCGTATGAGTTTTTTTTTATTTTTATGAATTTACGCTACTGCGGTATACCTAGCCGGTATACAAGCAGTGAATACGGGAGAGAACGCCGCGAAAAAATCGTAGCTCAGATTTCCACAAAAATGTAAAATGTGTGTTGTGAACGAAAACAAAAAAAATAAAACAAGACAGAACCAGGACAGGACCGGGTGAATTCAACGAAGTACCGTAGTTGAAAGTACCGCTCGCTGTTGGTGCTATTTGTTGGTGTGACGTCACGCTTACCGGTACTCACACCGGTGACAAGAAAATTAATTACTTACGCTAGCTGACAGTACCGTAGCAATTGAGTTAATTGATTGCTTCTGTGCGGGGAAGAGTGCCGGTGGGACACCGGTGGGGGTGGGGGACAAATTGGATGCTAAAAAATGGGAAGTTCTGTAATTGGTAATTCTGTAATCGAATGAAAAAGTTTGGAGTGCTGCAGTTCAGTTGCCAATGGTTGAGGAGCCATTTGGGAAACTATATTTAACACACAATCAATGCTAGGCGCAGGTGCTCTGTCTGGAATCATCGACACCGTCTCATGAACGATGAGACATGAATTGGAATGAATTTCGAGAAAAGTTTTGTTTTACCACGGCTTTTGGAAACGTTCTTCAAAAAAAAAAGGTCTGATCAGGCAAGGTATTTGCAGTTCTAGTGGATAACAAATATAGTTTAACCATTAAGCATGTGATAGTTATATGTTTTGGTAGGTTTTGTTGCATCATCATTGTGAAAAGAAGGTGCGAGAGAGGTACTGTGATAATGAACTGAAATTTATTAGTATGAACATTCAACTCATCCCAGTTTCATCTGATCTATAAATAAACGGAATGTGATGGACGATAGATATATTTTTGGATAATTATTTTTTTCCGAAACCAAACCATCTCTAAACAAATGGAACTGCTGTTCCATTAAGCTGTTCGGAAGGTGTAAGCTTTAAGCATCTCAGAAATAACCCAATGATGTAATTCTAGTAGCATTCTGCCTACTGTTTGATATCAAATGAATTTCAATAATGTTCAATTTATTGAAATAATAAAATAGGGAAAACTAAAAAAAGGATTAGGAGAACAGCAAAACACTTTGGAAAAAGTGGCAAAACAAAGCAGAAAAAATTATGAAAGAAAATGCGAGTATGAAGAAGTAAGTTTATATCGGAATCAGATTTAGAACAGCTTACCAGAAAAAAAACCTTTATATCATAAGGACCTGAATATCATACAGAAACTAAGAGATTAGTATCTGCTTTGAACTCTGCTTAGCTTCGAAAATTCGCGTAACTTCTTACGAAGAAATCCAACGTTTCTCTGGTTTTAGAGAAGCGGATTTCCGAAGTTACGCAGGTTGTTTTGTGATGTGATGTGATGTGAAGTGAAGCCACCATCAGTTCAAGGACTTGCCAGTGGATGCGGGTAGACTTACAGTAGCCCCGATATGACTCATCCATTCACCTTCTTACTATAGCTGTTACCGAAAAGCGAACAAAAAGGGTTGGGCGGATACGTAAGTAGAGTCACTTACTCGTATTCCGCGGGAATAAAAGATGCTCTTCCAACCATAATATCCAGTGCATGGATGAAGCATATCGCTATACATGCTTGAACCCGCCTGATGGTTTGTTTGAGAAGGGCGCGTCAGACTCATGTCAAACCTTCAGAAGGAAACAAGTTTCCTTCAAGTGACTTGGGCTGGCTATCCACAATCCCTCGTCCAGTCATCAATTCGTCCGATGCCCTGATGCTCTCTCCCCTTTACGCCCCCGTGCAAAATGTTTTATATTGATAAATACAATGAAACATAGTGTAATGAAATTAATATAACATAAAATGATATAATAGATTACAAAATAATATAATATAACATAATATAATATAATATATTTTAATTAATTATAATATAATACAATGTCATACAATATAATATAATATATTACAAAACACGATATAAAATAACAGTTAATGTAGAGTGCAGGAAGTAGAATATTTCTCTTCTAATTACAATAATAATATCTACATCTATAAAAATAATATATGTTATTGTTATTGATGACAAATTAATAATAATAACAATAAATATAAAAATAAACAATATAATATAGTACAATGAATTATATAATAAATAATAGAATAAATAAAATGATATGTTGCGATATGCTATGATATTATATTACTTGAATTTATATGTCATTTCTCATCCTCTCATTCTGCCATCAACGCATTCCATAGACCATTTGTCACCACAGACACACGTGTAGGCAGGAAACAGGAACCAGTGAGAACCAAGCTCACCTTGTGACGACCTTGATATTTAGTTGAAAGTTACTTTAAAAATGATAACTTATAAGGAAAACAAATTTATATTTTGCGCAGAGGTACGTAGTACTACTCATAATAAACCCTATAATATAATATAATATAATACAACATAATACAATACAATATAACATAATATAATAAAATACAATATAATATAATATAATAAAATATATTATAATATAATACAATATAATGTGATATAATGCAATGCAGTATAATACCATACAACATAGTATATAATAACATAAATTAGTGTAAGACGATAATATATGAAATAATATGCTAAGATATAATATAACAGTTAATGTCGCAGTGTAAGTTACGCTCTGCTAATAATAATAATAATAATAATAATACATGATGTAATAAACAACAGAATTATATGTTGTAATATACTATGATAAACACTGCATTTTAGGGTGGGCTTCAACCTACAAGCCATTTCGCACCCTCTCATTCTGCTACTAACGCAGAAGGCGATAGCACCCAGTCGACGCCGTTCTATTGACCAAATGTCATCATAGACGCTCGGGAAGGCATGAGATAGGGACTTGTGAGGACTTAGTTATCTCACCATTTGACGACCCGAAGTTACACAGGTTGTTTTACACAGATTTTCAAAGTTACGCAGTTACGCCCGATTTGTATGTGGATTTAAAATCGGCGAAACTTTGAAAATCCGCGTGAAAAAAAATTCGTAAACCTACCAAAAAACCGCGTAACTTCGAAAATCTGTGTTAAACAACCTGCGTAATCCGCTTAAGAAACCATGTAACTTCGAAAATCTGCGTAAAAATCCGATGAAACTTCGGAAATCCTCGTGAAAAAACGCGTAAGCCCACTTAAAAAAACTGCGTAACTTTGAAAATCTGTCTAAAACAACCTGCGTAACTTCGGAAATCCGCTTCTCTAAAACCAGAGAAACGTTGGAATTCTTCGTAAGAAACCATGTAACTTCAAAAATTTGTGTAAAAATCCGGCGAAACTTCGGAAATCCTCGTCAAAATCGCGTTGCTTCGTAAATCCGCGTTGAAAAACCGGTGGAAATCAGAAATCCTTGTAAAAAGAAATTTCGCAAATCTACGCGCAATTTCGAAAATCCACGTAAAAAATTGCGTAACTTCGGAAATCCATCTAAATTTCGGATCGTGTAACTTCGAAAATTAGTGTTTAGGAAACCGTGTAAGTTCGGAAAAAATCACTTAACTTTGAAAATCCACGTAAAAGTTCGACGAAGTTTCGGAAATCCGCGTAAGGAAAACCGCACAACCTCGGAAATTCGAATAAAAAACTGCGTAGCTTCGAAAATCCGTGTAAAAAGAAACCACGTAGCTTCGGAAATCCGCGTGACTTTGAAAATCCGCATGAAAATCCCGCAGCTTTAGAAAACCACGTAACTTCTGAAGTTAACGTAGCTTCGGAAATCCGCGAAAAAAAGCAACGTAACTTCGGAAATCCGCGTACAATAAACTGCGTAATTTCGGAAATCCGTTCAAAAAAAACTGCGTAGCTTTGAAAATTCGCTCAAAAAAACTGCATAACTTTAGCAATCCGCGTGAAAAATGCTGCGTAGCTTCGGAAATCCTCGTAAAAAGCGTGCAGTTTCGGAAATCCGTTAAAGAAAAACGTGTAACTTTGAAAATCCGCGGTAAAAACCCAGTGAAACTGCGTAATTTCGGAAATCCGTGTAGAAAACCGTGAAAACTTCGGAAATTCGTGTAAAAAAACTGCGTAACTTCGGAAATACGCT
The DNA here is from genome assembly GCF_030247185.1 of Malaya genurostris. Taxonomy (NCBI): domain Eukaryota; kingdom Metazoa; phylum Arthropoda; class Insecta; order Diptera; family Culicidae; genus Malaya; species Malaya genurostris. Next base: position 152,660,906 of record NC_080570.1, read on the forward strand.
AAAAAAACGGCGCAATTTCAGAAACCCGCATAAAAAACTGCGTAGCTTCGGAAATCCGTGTACAAAAAAAAAACACGTAACTTCGGAAATTAGCGTAACTTCAGAAATCCATTTAAAAAACCGCGTGATTTCGGAAGTTTGAGTATAGAAAACCATGTAAGTTCGAGAATCTGCATAAAAAACTGCGTAACATAGAAACTCCGCGTAAAAATCCGGTGGAACATCGGAAATCCTCGTGAAAAAAAATGCGTAGCTTCGAAAACACATAAAAAACTGCGTTGCTTTGAAAATCCGTGTAAAAAACCTGAGAAAATTCGGTAATCTGCCTAAAAATACTGTGTTTATTCGAAAATCCGAGTAACACAACCTGCGAATCGCAAATCCACCTGAAAAAAAAACCTGGGAAACTTCGAGAATCAACGTCAAAATAACTGTGTAGCATCGGAGATCCGTGTAAAAAATCCATAACTTCTGAAATCCGCGTTTAAAACCGGCGAAAATCGCAAAACCCCGCAAAATCCGCGTTACCTCGGAAATCCGTGTAAAAAAACCAAGTAACTTCGGAAATCGGCGTAACTTAGGAAATCCATCTAAAAACTGCGTAATCTCGGAATTTCGAGTATAGAAACCATGTAAGTTCAGGAATCCGCATGGAAAAAGAGCACGTTACTTCGAAAATCAGCGTAAAAATCGCGTTACTTTGGAAATCCGTGTGAACAAAAACAGGGAATACTCGGAAATCCGCTGAAAAATCACGTAACTTCGAGAACCCGCATAAAAAAGCTGCGAAACTTCTGCGTCAAAAATCACGTAACGTCGGATATCCGCATTAACAAGCTGCATAATCTGCATACTTTCATTGATTTACTTTTCAGTAATTTCTAATGTTTTCAAAACCGAGATTATGATCCCGAAGCGCATTCCGTTAAAAAACTGCTTCGACTTCGATATCAATCAAATTAACTTCTTCCGCCATGACGAAACATAATTTTGAAAACCTTTGTTCGCTCGTTAGTCGCATGAAAAACCGAGCACGCATTGCTTCGTTGTTTGTCACACCGAAAGTCGCTTATCACCTCGTGTTTACTCGGCAATAACACATGGGCGGAAAAGTCCAGGGCCTAACAAAGAGAACACAATTTTTTTGGTTCAAAATTAACTTTATTCATCAACGTAATCTCCATCAAGAGCAACGCAATTAGGCCTCAGTTTCAGCGATGATTCATTCGTGCAAAATTTCTTACCGGCGAGCCTGAAAAAATAGGTCTGCGAACAGCCAGCAGTTGCTGGGAGCCAAATCTGGCGAATACGGTGGATGTGGGGAGCAATTCGAAGCTCAATTGTATGTAGTTTTTCCATTGTTTTGATTGGCTTCCCGAGTAGAGTGTGAGATCAAAAAGAAAACTCAATTTGATGTTGTGCTGTTCGTATATATCGATTACTTAATTTGCTATCGTTTTGGTCGTTTTAACGGTTAAAAGATCAAAATTGAAAGCATAAAAAATGCTGTGTGACATCAAACTGGAAACTAGTTTTGCTCTCAGTGAAAGCACATTGAAAACTTAATATGATGTAGATTTTCTCGAAATGACACGTCACGAGCATGAGCTAAAAATAGAACAGCCAAAACAGGTCCGGGATAGTATACATTTAGGCGATATTACTCGCAAGCAAGAAAAAAGATTTTATGCAATCTTCAATTAGTCGCAAGCAAGAAAAAAGATTTTATTCAATCTCCACCACACTACCGCGGAGAGAATCCGGTTTCGAACCAAGGAGATTTGAAATGTGAACTTTTTGCGATTGCTATGGACTGTAAGTGCTAGCTATAAGGAGACGGGAAATGTTCGGTTATATGACAAGCAGTGTTGTTTCACAAAGTTGTATACAGGTAGTTTCTGTCAGTGCACACTCGTTGCGTCACTTCCATCCCGCATCCACCGTGAATAGCAGTGTGGCTATTTGAGCACAGTATAAAAATGTTCTCTTTGTCCTTCTAATATCCAAAGATGTAGCATTCAAACATTATAACATTAAATTGAGTTATCTACTTGATCTTACACAACTCGCACATGTAATCACTCTGAAATACGAATTTAGAGGCTCTGAAGACCGAACGTTTTACAGTGAAATCTTCTACAACATAGGGAACGTGAATTAGGAATCCGGCAGTAACGTATCCCAGATCATTTGTTTGTTTTTCGACTAAGAAAAGATGCAGAATTAGTTCTGCCGCACAACTTCTGCGACTCAAAATTATAAAGATTTAGTTAGACGGTTTCTTTAGAAAAGTGTATGAAAGTTCCAAGATCTATTAGATGATTGATAAAATACTTCTCATAGTATCTAGCGTTAGTGAGTATATGAAGTTCTAAGCATTTATAATGAGAATGAGAATTGTTTTGAAAAGTGTCTTCGACACAGTTTGTGGACTACTTAGAAATATACATGCCTCTAAGCCACTGAAGTATTATTAAGAATTAGCTGTAGGTTCTGAAATATGAGACATTCAATTTAGTAATAATTAGAATTTGGTAAATAATTCATTTTTCCATACTGTTGAATATAAAGTTATGGGTATTTTCACAAAGGGTTTGATGAGTAGATTATTTTCGCCATCCAGGTCCCCGATTTCTGGATGCACTGAAAATAATGGTCTAAAAACTTTGGAATGAATCTCGTGACCTCGTATGATCACAAATATCGAAACATTTTTTTTAAACTGAACCCGAAAATTGTTACAGGATAGGATACTTTACGTATCTAGAAGGAAATAGATGACGTCAAATATATTTCTCATATCAAATTCTAAAATAAGCTCCTTCTACGGCAGACGATCAGCGAGATGGGAATGCCAAAGCCACTAATCAGATTGAGCTGCTTCAGACAAACGTAGGACCGATGATCATCAATTTATCCAATGCCCTCCAGATGTGTGGTTCTACAGCAAAATTCTTGTGGCCAAAAAGAAGGAGCATTATTGGCGAAAAAGCTGAAAAAGTTGTGAAAAAAATCCTTTCTTCGCGATTATGGTTGCGATCAACTGCCACTCGGCAGGATGTCAAAGCATTTTTGTAAAAGGCAACATAGGATTGAAGGAATAATTCTTCCATTGAAACTTAACTTTGTATTTTTATGTTGCCATTCGAAATTTGCTCAATTTCAATGGATCCACTAAGTTGTTTATTTTAATATTTTCATGTTTTTGAGTTTCACAAAACTTTTGCCTTTAAACAGCAAAATTATAACATAATGTGATATTAATTGTAAATTTGATAAGTCGATATCATATTAGGATTTCAATCTGATGTTGCTATCATAATCAAATATCAATTTGTTCTAATTTTGATGTTAGACTTTACTCGGGTTGTGACACGATGCGTTGTCTTGATAAAATGCGGTATGCGCCATATGCGTTCGTTTCTTTGCAATTTCAGCCTTCAAACGCTTCAATAACGCTATATAGTATTTTCACATCCGCACATCCCAAAATACCGAGGCCATAACCTTTCCAACCGATTACTATGCTTTCGGGCGCGATTTGGACGAGGTTCACCAGTTGCTGTCCACTCAGATGCCTGTCGTTCTGATTCCGGTGTGAAGTGATGGATCCATGTTTCATCCATTGTCACATATCGACGCAAATATTCCGATTTGTTACGTTTAAACATTCCCAAACACTGCTCAGAATCATCAAAACGTTCTCGTTTTTGGTCATTACGATCGTTTCTGGGTCATTACGATCGAAAACATTACTGAGTCAACAGCCTTTCGTTAGTTACAATATTCTGCATCTTAATCTAGGCGATGACGAAAACAGTCGATATTTAAGGAGTCTTAAGGGTTTAGGGTCGTGCAAATTTGTCCTGTAAGTCGTGAGAATTGAATTACCTGTGGGAAAAGAAAAGAAAAAAATGAAAAGCATTAGTTACGAACAAGGATTTAGCAGTTATTAGATTGGAAAGTACATTATTGTTTTGAAACAAATCATCGAACCGATTTTAAAATAATTCAATAAATCGATTAATCACTATTTACTGACAATATCCCATTATGTTGACACATAGTTGCCAAACATTTCAGTAAGCATAATTCACCCCAGGTTAGGAGTCATCTCACACCAATCCCTCCTGGTGAGGTACGTACAAAGTTAGCCTACCTCCTAACCTAGATTCGAGCAAACAATTCGAGCCGTTGTGGCTTGATGTTTGTATGTCAGACCCAAATTGTGCTTCGCTAGCACAAGACAAAGCACATTCGCATTTCCGCATCGGTATGGCAAACCAAATAAGCAAACAAAGCAAAACAAAAAAATGAAAAGCTAAATGGAATAACAATCCCTTTTCACACTCCGTCCCTTCAGGCGTAGATAATCTATTTTTCCCAGGTCTCCTCCCGGTCGGTTTGCGAGACGCGGTGAGTTCATAAAACGATGTAAACATTACAATTACGTTATCCCTTTCCCCTGCGTTCATTATCCCGGCGGCACCACGCCAGGACACCCTTCGGAAAGCGGGTTCCTAAAATTCCCTGTCCGTTTTCTATTGAATGTGACAAAATCTGGCCGTTTGAAAATATGTTTTTTCCCTGCAGTTCTCAACCCTCAGTTGAGAACAAAAGTTTTATTTTTAGGTACAAGATGATAACGTTTCTCTGTTGGCAGCAACGCCCGTAAATGGATGGATGATCTTTTTCACGGATACAGCATCAGTAGAATGCAATGAATGCAACCGACGGACAGGACAGGTGGTGGTAGATTCAGGAGCTAAGCAGCATTGTGTAGAAATGTAAGCGCATGTATGCTCCTGTTAGACGCACGCGAAGGTACCGGAACAGTGGGAGAAAAAGTCACGGGTGTGGCCAGGGTTATGCTGGCCTCGGAGGTGACGTAACGTGACGAATTTTTGTCGAAGCTATCTGGTTTTGATTCATTTCGATGGATTACTGAAAACTTCCGTTTAAAAATCTAAGTTTGGGGGTTTGGTCGGAACCCCTCCCGATCCTCGTTCCGATGAATGTCGCAAGTTTCCCGCAGGACGAAAGATAAATTATCGCTGCTGCTGCTGCCACTGTTTGTAACAACTGTCACCGGTGGGAAAATGTCTAGACAATGGACCGGGATTTTGAATGTTAATCCATATATTACCGCTGCCACAAAAGTTTTGATCCGTTTTTAGGACAACGACGACGAAACAAATGTTTGACAACTGAATGCGGCCACAGCTTCTGCATATGTGGAGATGCTTCTTATTCTTCTTTCCGCTTTTGTCCGTCCATGACACCCAGGCAGGACACCGCAGTAGCAGCACCAGTGGAAGTTTTCACAGTCACCTGCCCGATTATCACGTCGTCATCGTCGTCGTCGTCGTCGTCGTCACCCAGATGCGGTGTCCCATTGTCAAGTTAAGGGATTTGTTTTGGGTACAGTAGGTGAGTTAGTTATTCATATGTGGTTGGGTGGGTGGTCAGTTGTGCTGTACATTAGCATACTTTATTTATGCACTGATGACTGAACAAAGCTGCAAAATGCATTACTAAACAAGGAAAAGTTTGCATTCCTCATACTTTGTCTCATTTTTCATAGTCTATCATTGTTGGAGAACAAATTTGGGATTGACCCTCGAACTTATGTCACGTGAGCAAATCTACCGAATTCATTTTGGATGCTGAAACGAAAGTTAAACTGATTTGTTTGTACTTGTACTGCTTTTCTCTGCTGCCTTCTATCATTATTGTACGATTAGAATTGTGCATTTTAATTATTTGCTATTTCCGTTGTTTCTTTTGGGTTCCATTGGGTTTCGATTTGTTTTTAAGCTTATTTAGTAGTGGTGCTTTGTTACTTAGCGAAGTACTCGAAGAAATTTTAAAAAAATGAGCAACAAATACATCGTACATAAGATGGGGAAACAGGTGCCAAACGAATTGAACGAGAGACATCAATAAATCGGTCGAACGATTTTTTTTATGAGTTAAAAGTTAAATTATTAAGATTTAAATTGGGTGTTCAGCCACAAGTGGTGACTTTTCAGCCCTATTATATATATGACTCGGTTGTTACCATGAGGACATCATTTGCTTCCGCAATTCTGAGATTTTTGTGTAGGGAAAATTCTAAAACTACTTGCATTGTGTAATGGGGAAAAAGGAACTTATGTACTAACTTACTAACTAATACAGAGAGCGAATCGATTCAATTGAAGATTGCATCGATTTTTGTCGGAATTTGCTTATAATATTATTTGACATTACATCTAATGGTTCTATATTTGTGAGTCTGTGTAACTCATTTGTACTAAACAAGGGAAAACGCTTCAAAATCATTTTCAGAATTTTATTCTGAATCCTTTGAAGCGTTTTCTTCCTGGTGGAACAACAGCTTGACCAAATTGGTACCGCATAAAGCATGGCTGGTCTGAAAATTTGTTTATAAATTAACAATTTATTTTTTAGGCAGAGCTTAGAATTTCTGTTTATAAGAGGATATAAACATTTAATATATTTATTACACTTTGCCTGGATTCCTTCAATGTGATCCTTGAAAGTGAGTTTTTTGTCATACGTTAAACCTAAGTATTTAGCTTGATCAGACCATGTCAATTCCAAGCCATTCAATTTTAGAATGTGATTATTGTTTGGTTTGAGAAATAAGGCTCTTGGCTTATGAGGAAAGATAATTAATTGCGTTTTTGCTGCATTTGGTTTAATTTTCCATTTTGACAGATAATCACTGAAAATATTTAAACTTCTTTGTAGGCGACTGCAGATCACTCTTAGATTTCTACCTGTGGCTAACAGACTTGTGTCGTCACAGAATAGCGATTTCTGACAACCAACGGGTAGATTTGGAAGATCAGAAGTGAAAATATTATACAAGATTGGAGCTACACTCGAACCCTGCGGAACACCGGCTCGTACGGGTAGCAATTCAGATTTACAATTCTGATAGCTAACCTGAAGAGTACGATCAGTTAAATAATTTTTAATCATTTTGATCAAATAAATAGGAAACTGGAAATCAGACATTTTTGCTATTAAACCTTTGTGCCAAACACTGTCGAATGCTTTTTCTATATCTAGAAGAGCAACTCCAGTGGATAACCCAGAAGAGTTATTTGATTTTATCATGTTCGTTACTCTGACAAGTTGATGAGTAGTTGAATGCTCATGACGAAATCCAAACTGCTCTGGTAAAAAAATTGAATTCTCATTTATATGAGACACCATTCTCAACAAGATAATTTGTTCAAAAAGTTTACTGATAGAAGAAAGTAAGCTAATTGGTCGATAACTTGATGTTTCTGCTGGGTTTTTATCAGGTTGAGGATAGGAATAACTTATCGTTTTTCCATCCTTTTGGGAAGTAAGCCAATGAAAAACACTTGTTGAAAATTTTAACCAGGAGTCTCAAGGCAACATCGGGAAGATTTTTAATAAGAATATTAAAAATTCCATCATTACCAGGAGCCTTCATGTTTTTAAGTTTCCTAATAATTGATTTAATTTCATCAAAATTCGTCTCAATAATGTCATCGTGTGATAACACTTGGGTTGAAATATGCTCATATTTCAGTGAGACTTCATTTTCAATAGGACTCACAACGTTCAAATTAAAATTGTGCACACTCTCGAACTGCTGAGCAAGTTTTTGAGCTTTTTCGCCATTTGTAAGAAGTATTTGATTTCCTTCCTTGAGAGCAGGAATTGGTTTCTGAGGTTTCTTAAGAACCTTAGAAAGTTCCCAGAAAGGTTTAGAATATGGTTTAATTTTTTCAACTTCATTAGCGAAATTTTCATTTCGCAAATGAGTAAATCTATGTTTAATTTCTTTTTGTAAATCCTTAACTATGTTTTTCATAGCAGGATCACGAGAACGTTGATATTGTCGTCGACGAACATTCTTCAACCGAATGAGCAGTTGAAGATTGTCATCGATGATAGGAGAATTTAATTCAGTTTGAGCTTTGGGAACTGAAAGATTTCTAGCTTCGATGATATAATGATTCAAATTTCTAAAATATCCACATGATTTTCTATGTGAGATCTATAATCTAACCAATTAGCTCTATGATAGTTGAATATAGAACTAATTGGATTAATTATAGCTTCGTTGGAAAGTCTGAATGTTACTGGAAGATGATCTGAGTCAAAGTCAGCATGTGTAATCGGTTCACTACAAATGTGACTTTGATCCGTTAGAACCAGATCAATTGTAGACGGGTTTTTCACGGAAGAGAAACAAGTCGGATTACTGGGATGAAGAACTGTAAAGTAACCAGCTGAGAGTTGATCATTAAGTATTTTACCATTACTGTTATTTTGCCTACAATTCCACTGGACATGCTTAGCATTCAAGTCCCCTATTATGAAACATTTCGATTGATATCTTGTAAGTTTTTGCAAATCGCCTTTAAAGAAATTTAATTGTTCGCCGGTGCATTGAAATGGCAAATATGCTCCAGCGATGAAATAAATTCCATGAATGGTTTCAACTTCGATTTCCAAGCTTTCAATAACTTTAGTATTGAAAGAAGGTAAAATTCGATGTTTAATTTGCCGTTGGACAAAAATGGCAACTCCACCACCCATTTCAGTAAACCTGTCAAATCTATGAACCACATAACGTGGATTATTTTTCAATTTGACATTTGGTTTAAGGAAAGTTTCTGTCACAATGGCAATATGGATTTTGTGAACTTCGAGAAAATTATAAAATTCATGTTCACTCGATTTCAAAGATCGAGCATTCCAATTTAAAATATTCAAATAATTATTTAACATCACTGTTAAATTTTAAATTTATTACAATATTATTTGCGAATTGCCATCCGATTTGAAATGTTTCCAAAAGTGATGAAGCTGAATTCATTCGGATGATCATTTGAAAAAGTTGATCCTGTAGGTAGATCATTTTATTTTAAGTTAAATCGCCTAAATCAACTTCAGTTAAAGAAGCTAATGGCATTGAAGGAATATTTGTAGGTAGACCCATTAGAAGAAGATAATATGGCCGATCTACTTATTAATAAATTGTTTTCGTTAGAAGATGAACTGCAAGGCGGTCCTGTGTTTTGATTATTGACATTAGAAGAAATAGGTGATAGATTCTACCTGTTATACTAGCATAACTGACATCTGATTTTTGTCTTGGTGACGTTGGGTGCTTCTACGTGGACGATTGTGCTTTTGTTTCGACATCATAACCGTACACCCATGTTTCATCACCAGTTATGACCCTTTCATGTAAATTCGGATCGTCGTTGACGTCATTTAACAGCTCCTGAGCGATGGTAATGCGTTTGTTTTTTTGATCAAAATTCAGCAGTTTTGGAACGAATTTTGCTGCCACTCGTTTCATGCCCAAAACATTTGAAAAAATATGATGGCATGAGCCAACTGATATGCCAACTTCATCAGCAACTTCTCTAATAGTGATTCGGCGATCATCCATAATCATTTTTTCCACTTTTCCCACATTTTCATCGATTATTGACGTGCTGGGTCGACCGGAGCGTTCGTCGTCTTCAAAGTCTTCGCGGCCATCTTGGAAACGCTTATACCACTCGTAAACACTTGTTTTTTTTTTCATAACAGACTCACCGTAGGCTCTCTGTAACATTTCGCACACTTGGTTACACTTTATTTCATTTTTCACGCAAAATTTAATACAAATTCTTCAATTCTTCCATTGTTTAAGCTAACAAAAATCGCCGAGCTCAAAAAAACACGTCTACACCAGCCGCTACAAGACAGAATGTAAACAATGAATACAGCTGAAAATTTCACCATACATTAGGGACATATGTACCAACACAGTAAAAAAAAATTGACCACCGGACTCTCCAGACGCGCGCAATTAAAAAATTCCGGGAACTTTTTGAACAGACCTCGTATTTGTAGGTAGACTGCCATTAGAAGAAGATGATATGGCCGATCTACCTATTAATAAATTGTTTTCGTTAGAAGATGAACTGCAAGGCGTTCCAAATAGCAACAAATGATTCACCTATTCGCGTTGTCATCGGTGTTAGGTGCTTCGTTAAGTTCATGTTCACATTGAATATTTAATCACAAACTGCTGATCATATACCTAATCACATGGAAACTCGAGATGTTCACGGCTAAGTTCTAACCGTTCTTCCACAGGCCGAATTTTGAAAAGGCACCCAATAGTAAAGTATTCACGTCAAAAAGGGATCTCATTTCGATTTCTGCGAAATAGTTCAACCGATTTTCACACACCTGTCGAAAAGTGTCGAAGACCTAATGAATATCTACCAAATTTTATCCAAATCCGACTTCCGGTTCCGGAGTTATGCGATGGAAAGTGTTAAACATTCTAACCGTTCATTTGAAATGACGATGCAAAATATGTAATACGTTTGAACTGCTTGAACATATTGGTCTTGCTAGTTGACGGTCATACAAATTTACTCGCCTCTTCCGATACCGGTTGAAACAGTTTTTTTCCAGGCGCTTCAGCATAGAAAAAAAATGGATTTATCATAACAAATATTCCACTCGAACATCCGACACGAATCGGTTTTCATAATCAATTATCGTTCCAAACACGCCATAAATCGTAATCCCGGATAACGACCCCCTCGGTAGAGAACACAGCTCAGCACTCAGCTTACGTGGTCTAACAGATTGATACACGTGTAAACACCGTTAAGAAGCTTAATTACCATCACAAAACGCAGCAAACCGGGCAAGTCAGCCGGGTGTTCTCGGATTCTTATTTTTTTTTTTTGGTTTTTGATTGTTTGGGGTGAGAACTGGGATAACCCTAAATTTTTCAACAACTTACCAAACTATCATCAACCCTTCGATTCAAGTGGCACTCGCGCTCGATGAATGTATGGATGACGGCCTTTAATGGTTGAGATCAGGATCTCAGTTGGATATACAAAAGAGTCGATGATTGTTGTTTTTTTTTTCACACTTAACAACGACACCTCGCGAGCCTTTTCATGAAATACGGGGTTGGATTAGAAGTTTTATCTTCCATCGCGGTGTTGAATCTCGTTCGTTTCTTTCATCAGTAAACGAATTTCACACATTGCTGGCTGGCTTTCAGGGAAGTCCTTGAACTGGAAAAAAACCGGGTAGGGTTTGTATTTTTTGGGGATCGGTTTCTTTTTTAAGTTTGGTGGACGAATCAGACAAGGCGAAAGGAGTGGCAGTACGGGTAATCAATACCGACGGCGGGAACATGGACTGTATCTGAAAAAAATTGGTTTTTTGCTGGTTCTGAATTTCGCCGAAATCCACCGACAGTTCGACTGGATCGCTGGATAAATGGAAAGCAATGAAAAACAGCTTAACTGACAAACCGCTTCGGAAACGGTTGTGGCATTCAAAGTCAAACAATTCTCAAAGTCCCTGCTCGCCTTAGCACCCCCGAAAGTGCCCGTGTTATTATCTTTCCTGTTTGGGATTCGGAAGCCTTACTTCCATAATCGAGTGATACTTCGGAGGGTTCCTGCTCCGGACCGGATAGACCGGCGGAAAGTGTGAGGAACAACCACCAAAACTGCCTCCCGCTTTGATTGATTACAGTGCTGAAATGTTCCGAGTGCTGATGGCCAGGAAGCTAAAAGCGGTGGAGCCCTCTGAAATTCCTCCCCACAAAACGGGGCTCCTTTCTCAGCTCGATTAACGGCTAAATAATTAACACGGAGTTAGTAGATTCTACCGAAATTTGCCAAGTTTTTCCGGTGAGTAGAGTTGAAGTGATGAGTTGAGTCAGTTTCAACTCTGTGGCAAGCTGTTGGGGGAATCAATCAACGGGGAAGTGTTTGCAAGATGAATTCTGAATAATTTAGTATATTTTCCCCAGCCCCTCGTCAAACTAATTATTAAACCGACAATTTGCAAATCCCGTTTCGCACTGCGTTCTAATTGATGACAACCGAGTCTGCAAATACGAAAAAAAAAACAAATTCAAACACATATCAAATGTGAGAAGTAATAAACAAACTTGATTGACACGTCGACAAGACAATTACATCAACCAACGAACCAAGAACCAGGACCGCCATTCCGAGGCCCGCTTTTCCTTTGTCAGGCAATAGAGAGACCCGGATCCTTCCGCGCGATTATCCTGATAAATGGTGCGAGAACGGCTCAGTGAAGCGGAAATTTGTATTTTGTCGGCCTTCCCGCAGTAGGCCGGTCGGTTCGCGTTGGCAGGCCTGGATTGCTGTCACCGGAGACGCGCATCGCAGACGGCGTGGCCCCTTGTTTTTCGTGTAAATGCCTTATTCGACACTACATTGGAGGGATGTTTTTTTTTTGTTAAATGGCAAATGTTGAAAATGAATCTGCAAACAAACAAACAAACAACCGCTGCGTTACCCAGGGGGAATCGAATTTAATTTATTTATCAAGGTTTTCGGTTCGATTCCTCCGCGGGGTGGTTTAGTTGCGGCACACGGGAAACGGATACGGATGGAACGGGTGTTTTTTATATGTTCCTTCGAATAACTGAATCTAATTCTTTCGTTACATAATAGTCGCTTGAGTGATTTTTCGCTAAGAACTATTTGCTTTCTAAATGAGGCAAATGATTAATTGCACTTTTCACTTTTAATTCCGGTGAAATATCAGATCATTTCTTTGAGAAACTCTTTATCTTTAGGCTTGTTCGCGTCAAAATCGCGACACCCACTGTATAAAATCTATTTTTGGTGATACTACAAACATTTAGATCGATGTTGGCGCCCAAAGAAGAGCAAGTGTGAAAAGCAATTGAAAATCCGGATCTGTCGGTGAGAAAACTTGCAAAAAAAGCTTAGTTTTCCATCAAGCACTGCCCATAACGTTCTTAAATCTTTCGTTACACGTTTGAGCAAGTTCGTTCAGAAGATACCAAGTGATGATATAAAATTTCACCTTCACTCTAACTCTTCACCTTATAACTCCGAAATCGGCAGTCGAATGTAAATAAAAATCAAGATCTTTTGATGGGATATTAAGACCTTTCGTTTGAATCTAACACATGTATCAATAAGTCCCGAGACTAAAGCAGAGATGGCGCTCGTAGTAAACCAGTAACCACGTCTTTCTAGAGTACTAACCTTTGCTTGAAACGGGTCAAAATTTTAAGTCCATCCGACCAGAAACAGCTGAGTTATCGAGGTTGGAGTAAAGTCGTTTTGTAGTTTGTTTAAAAAATGGAAAAAACCGAGTTTCGTGTTTTGATAAAACATTGTTTTTTAATGGGTAAAAACACCGTGCAAGCGAAACAATGGATTGAAAAATGCTATCCGGACTCTTGTCCATCAAAAGCAACGATTTGTCGGTGGTTCGCCGAGTTTAAACGTGGTCGTACCGACACAAATGACGCGGAACGCTCGGGTAGACCTGTGGAAGCCGTTACACCGGAAAATGTGAGTGAAGTGACAAAAATTATAATGAAAGATCGTAAAGTGAAGCTCCGTGAGATTGCTGAGATGACCCAGATATAGTATGGAAGTGTATTTACTATCCTTCATGAAAAATTGAGCATGAAAAAGGTTTTTTCCAAGTGGGTGCCGCGATTGCTTTCGATGGAACAAAATGCACCCTGCCACAAGTCGATGAAAACAATGGCGAAATTGAACGAATTGGGCTTTGATCTGCTTCCCCACCCCCCATACTCGCCAGATTTAGCCCCCAGTGACTACTGGCTCTTTGCTGATCTTAAAAAAATGCTCCAGGGAAAAAGATTTGTCACAAATGAGGAGGTCATCGCTGAAACTGAAGCTTATTTTGAAGCGAAAGATAAATTTTTTTTATAAACATTTTATTAAAAAATTGGAAAAACCTTGGAACCATTGTATCACCCTAAAAGGTGATTATGTTGATAAATAAAAAAAAATGCGAAAAAAAATTTTGTTTACATTGTTAGTCTCGGGACTTATTGATCCATGTGTTATGTTGATGTAAATCGATTCGGCCATCTTCGAAAAAAGTAAGTTTTCATTTTTATCAACACATATCACTCTGTTACTCCGAAACCAGAAGTTGGATCCAAATTAAACTCAGAAGCTTTGTATGGAATTTCAATATCTTGTGGTTTGTGAAAATCGATTCAGCCATCTTCGTGAAAGTTGAATTTTCACAGTAATAGCAATAACCTTTCTGTATGAGAAAGACTAAAATTACACTGAAAAAAAAAATTTAATGCATTTTCCAGTATTGAAGAATTTACCGAAAGAATGACATCAGAATCTTCAAACTGAAAAATATGTCTAAAATTGTTTCAGCTGAAACCTCCTCATTTTTTAACTCACATTAATTGAATTGACATCAAATGTGGGTTGAATTGTCAGTAGAATTTATGTAATAAAAATTGAAGATACGTGTTTTTTTATAATTTGATTTTTTTAAAGATTTTTTAATTTTCGAAAAAGTTTTTGACTTTTTTTTCAGTGCATATTTCTTCAGAGTTTTCTATCGATTCACTTAAAAATTTAAAATTATCAGTATCCATGACAAAAATAATTTTAAATGAAATTAAAGAAAAGTTTTTCTCTTTTGGTTTTTTTCCTATTCTTGAAAAAATTTTCAACTTCTTTTCTCAATGTATATATTTTTTAGAATTGACATCCTGATTTTTTCCACATTTTCCTGAATTTTTTCTATAATTAACAGTTTCCATGCAACGGAGATTTTGAACAATTTCGGGCATTTTAAAAAATAATTTCGGGTCTTTTTTGAAAAATTTCGAGTATTTTAATTTTAAGTAAAATTTATTGACAAAAAATTGAAGAGGCGATTCGATTCTTTTGATAATATTTCTGGAAATTAAATATGTAATCTTTTGAAAAACCTTCGACTTCTTTCTTCCGTATGTATTTTGTTTTAGAGTTTTCAGTCGATTTCTGAATTTTTCTACCATTAACAGTTTCCATGCAACAGTGATATTATAAAAGTGCATGTAAAAAATCTTTCGCCCCTTTTAAAAGTCACGCTTGAGTTGGATCACTCACTGGACCTTTCATTTATTTGCAAAGTCAAGGTGCGTAAATTAAATTTCACGTAAACTGAATAAAAACTTGCATTTTATTTTTATTTTCGTGCAGAAAAAGTTTTTCCAATTATGTTTTTTTTTACATAAAAAATCTTTCTATACTAAGGTCTTTTAACGTCGTTTTTTACGCGGCTTTTTGTACAAAGACTTCCGTAGTTCCGAAGTTTGTTTGCGCGGATTTTTTTTCAAATTCTTCAAGTTGTGCGATGTTTCTTTACGCAGATTTTCGAAGTTGGGCGGAGTTTTAGGAAAATTTTTAAACTCAAAATTATGCGGTTTCTCTTTACTCGGATGTTTGAAATTACGCAGTTGTTTTTTTTTTGCGCGTTACGCGTGAAACTTTCAGTGCGTATTCATACACAAATTATCTAGGACAATCTTTGTATGTTAGTTAGTTCAGGAATATTGACTCTGAGAAAATATTTCACACGAACGAATCACGGGTTGAAGAGGCTACTGGGTTTGCTATGTTCAACAATAATGTTTCGGTCTCATTTAGGCTTCCAGAATCTGCATCTGTTTTATATAGCAGAGTTAGCAGCAATTTATTATAGCTTAAGTGTAATTGTCACATTATCTCCAAACCATTATTTCCTCTTCACAGATAGTTTGAGTGCAATTGGAGCCATTCGCTCAAACATGACTGGCAACCGGTTCATTGGTTTTTATGGCAAAATAAGACAGTACCTAAACGACATATTGAGTTATAATCACTACAGTGTGGTTCCCAGCTCATTGCTCCATTTCAAGTAATGAAAGAGCCGACAATTCAGCCAAATGTGGTGCTCTTGAGGGTGAAATTTAGAAATACCGATTGTTTTCAACGAATACTATAAAGCGTCTCGCCAAAGAACACTTGCCAGCTGGCAAGCTTCTTCTTCTGAGTAAATACACTGAGGATGAATGCAAATATCATTCGAAATACCGGTATCTGTCTGTCACTAATACTTTAGTATCATAACGAAATAGTTTTTTCCATAGTGAAATCTAAAAGGAACCTTTCATTTCTTTTTTTAGACAAATATATTAGATTTAAAGTACTATATATAGTATATGCCACGGCGAAGAAAAACTAATGTATATTGCCTTAAAAAAATTTATTTATGAAAACCAACTTGGAGTAGGTAATGTCAGAGACACAGTCGCGAGTTTGACCTAGGACTGCATTCGAGACGGGTACAGATATTACACAGATTTGATACTGTTTGACCGGTTAAGATTTTGTAGTCCTGAAAAGGACCATTTGGTTTCGGAAGATTGCGTTTGTATTTTAGGAATTAGAACGGCAGTTTAAGACAGTTTTCGGAATAGGTTCGTAACGTCTTTTTTGGGGTCCAGAGAGCCTGGTTTGAGCCTTGACCAAGAAGAAATTATTGCATAAATATAATCGTAACAGAAGTCGTACAATCGCTCATATATTTCAATATTTCATACATCACAATATTCCAGCGAAATGAACTATCAATATACTGTACGGGATTCAATTTCGGCTTTCAGAAGGGCCAAATTGTGGAACTCTCTACGACATTAAACACCGCTCGGAACATTTTTCTCGAACGCGCTGCAGTCAAATGCTAGCTTTATTTGCGCTCGTTTGGTGCGAATTTCGCACAGTGAAAAGTGCACACAGCTAATCAAATTGTTCTAGAATATACACTAAACTGATGATTTTCACCTTTGATTTTCAAAGAAGTAGTCTTAATAGTTCTTCAGATAACATTTAGAATGTCATTTAGAATGATTGATTTTGTATAACGTTCTCCATCGTTATATTTTTCTTCAATGCAAACGAACAGCAGCTGGATGACGCAATCGTACGAACTGCTCACCATGCCGATTGATCTAGTACTAAACTAATTTTGATTCAGAGCGTTCTTTTTACGTGATTTTCTTTGTAGCTTTTTCAAATTATTTTTTTAATTGTTGTTTGATAATGAAGTTTTAAAATCAACTCAGGCGTTTTTTTTTTATTTGTCGACACCTAGATATCATACCGACTTCAAAAGCGCTCGTTTTTTCCCAGATTAATGACACATCAGAGATCCAAAAAACAGAACAGTCTGATTTCAAATTACCTATTAACCTATTAACCAAATTACCTATTTGTCAGACACGCTTGGAGTAGGTAACATCAGAGGCATAACCGCGAGATTGACTTAGGACTGCTGTCAACAAGAGCAGATCACATCAAAAATGCACATTTATTCTGAAAAGAACTTTGAAAGAATTTTGATTGAAATTCGATTTTAAAAAATCAAATTAATGAATGAATAGGAAATCGGATTAACTCTGCTCGATTTGATGTAGAGACACGGAAAAAGGCCTAGAACTAAATAATTTGACCATAATCCGTCGAGTTCATATTTCGATGTATTTTCCGCACTTATTTAAAATGAAAGCCGCACTGCGAACTGCACTTAGCACTTAGCATTTAACAAATCGAACGGTGCGACCGAAGATCAAAGTAGATCAAAAGGTCAAAATCGTTCATTTTTTTCCTGATGCTTCTTTCATCCGTCCTGCAGCAGAACTGCTCACAGTTCGGATTAATTCAATATTGAAGCAATTGTTATGAAGTTTGGTTTTTTTCTTACGTGATTTTGTTTGCAGCTTTTTTACAAATGAGCGGCCTCCAACGGCTAGGAAAGGAAAAATTACTAGGGGAACGTGCCACCTGAGCCAATTTGTTCTGACTGGTTTTTAAGAGTGTGTTTCTATGCCAGAGGTTGAAAGAAAAACGAAAAAATACTTTGAAATTACCGTATAGTTCTTCAATTGTGTGAATCTGATTAGTTGATGCTGTTGTTGTTACTCCGGAACCAGAAGTTGGATCCAAATGAAATTGAGGAACTTTGTATGGAATAGTAATACCTTTCAATTGAATCTAAGTTTGTGAAAATCTCTGAGAGAAGTTATATACAAACATACATTTTGCGTACTCGACGAACTGTTTCTGTTGAACATTCAGCCTAACATGGCAACACTACCCGGGGACCAATGCAATAAGCTTCACACTCTCATATGGCTATACGAGGTATTCGAGTCTCTTCCAATCTGACTAACTACTAATGAATATAACTTTGTAAGCTCTCTCGATCTGTTTTCGTTGAGTAAAACAAACAAACAAACACGTCTTCAGGACAAACATGTATGCATGTATCCTCAAGATAATCAGTTTTGATAAGAAATTCAATGTCCTTTGAATCTCAGTCAGGTCTAACTGGTGTGTCACGTAACCTAATAACGGCTTGCAGTTTTGCATATCAGAAACAAACATTCCCCCTCCATCGATTCGGAATTTCAATCTCACACCGGACCAGAAGCCAATTAATGCCGGTACGATACTGACGTTCGATAAAGTCTCCTGTGAATCGGTTATGGCCTCCGGAAAGGATAGCAATTTAGAAAGTTTTAATTAAAATCAGGTGAAGTCCTTCTCATCGGAGATAACCGTATCACCTCCTGCTGTGATAAGATAAAGGTCTGCCTGGTTGGGTAGACGTATTTCTTTAAATTTTCACAGTGTTTTTAAATAGAGCAGAGAAAAAAAAAACAAACAAACTTAATATTAGCATATGAAGGCAGCAGAATTGTCTGGGGATTTGCCATCGGAGCTGATTATTGAATTTGACTTGTTTTTATTTTTATGTGGGTAGGTAAATTTAGACGTTATTATGATGAATCAGCTTGTCGGAGCACGTGTTTTTGAATGTGTTAGCTGGGAATTAGTTAAACAATCTCCCGGCAAGGTAGAATTAATTGTGTTATTGTTTCGGTGATTTAATGATAGCTTGTGGTGTTGATTGAATAATTTAAGCGGAAAATGATTAAAAAAAGAGGCTGTACCGTAACTGATACTGAACTGGGACGAAGAATCTCGCTCGTTTTGACTAAAATTTATTTCCGGTACTACCGAAGCCTTATTCCAAATAAGATTTTTTTAGCATCAACTAATCAAACCTACACAATACAATAATTATAAGGCTATTTGAAAGTATTCGTTTATTCAACGTCTGCTATAGAAACAACACTCTTAGAAACCTGTCAGAATAAATTGGCTCAGGTGGCACGTTTCCCTAGTAATTTGGAAATTTTTGCCTTCCATTATCGAAGAAAATTTGAAAAATTCAACACTTCCAAAGGCCAGAAATAAATCCCAAGTAACATTAAGACCGTAAGAAGAAAACCCTTTGCAACAATTGCTTCAATATTAAATTAATCCGCACTGTGAGCAGTTCTGCTGCAGGACGGACGGAATAAGTGAAGCCTATTGCACCAGTATTTTTCAGGGTCTCCACATCAAATCAAGCAAATTTGAAATGAATTTTATAAAATCGAATTTCAATCAGAATTCTTTCAGTTTGTTTCAGTATACCTTATGATCAAAAAAGAACCGGAATTTTCATTTTAAAATTCCCGCGCATGTCCAATCGGTAAACTTTTATTCTCTCAACGTTGGCAACACTTTTATACACATTCTGTCAAATTTTGACGCATATCGTACGATTAGTTTTTGTTTGGCGTCTATACAAAGAAGTTGAAAAATTTTCGTGTGGCGATTTCAATAATGTATGAAAATTTAGAACAACGTGCGTGCATCAAATTTTGTGTTGCAAATGAAATTAAGTGTTCCGAAACGTTGAAAATGTTAGAAAAGGCCTTTGGTGAATCGTGTCTAGGAAAAACACAGGCATACGAGTGGTATAAACGCTTCAAAGGTGGTCGTACAAGCTTGGATCATGATGAGATCCCTGGCCGCCCAACAACATCTATTACTGAAGAAAACATTGAATCGGCGAAGCAAATCGTGTTGCAAAATCGTTCTGTACCGATTAGAGAGATTGCTGTGTTGTTGGGCATCTCTTATGGATCAGCCGAACACATTTTAACTGATGTTTTGGGTTTGAAACGCGTCGCTTCTCGGCTGGTGCCAAGAAAGCTGAATTTCATTCAAAAACATCGTCGTGTTGATGTGGCCATAGAGATGATTTCAAACGCAGATAGTGACCCCACATTCATCGAATGCATCATAACTGGTGATCAGGTGTGGATCTATGAATATGACGTCGAAACCGCACAACAATCGACCGAATGGCGCTTCGAAGGCGAGCCGTTGTTCTAAATTTTCATCCATTATAAAAATCGCCACACGAAAATTTTTCAACTTCTTTGTATAGACGCCAAACAAAAACTAATCGTACGATATGCGTCAAAATTTGACAGAATGTGTATAAAAGTGTTGCCAACGTTGAGAGAATAAAAGTTTACCAATTGGACAAGCGCGGGAATTTTAAAATGAAAATTCCGGTTCTTTTTTTATCATAAGGTAAATGTGCATTTTTGAAGTTATCTGATCTTGTTGACAGTAGTCCTATGTCAATATCGCGGTCTCTGGTAATTTTTTTCGGAGTGTGTCTGACAAATTTCCTACTCGTCAAGGTGAAAATCATCAGTTTAGTGCAAATCTAGAATAATTTTATTAGCTGAATGCACTTTTCGCTGGTCGAAATTCGCACCAAACGAGCGCAAATAAAGCTAGCATTTGACTGCATCGCGTTCGAGAAAAATGTTCCTTTTAGATTCCACTAAAGTATTAGTGACAGACAGCTACCGGTATTGCGAATGATATTTGCATTCATGCTCAGTATATCTACTTAGAAGAAGACGTTCTTTGACGAGACGCTCTATAGTATTCGTTGAAAGCAATCGGTCGTTCTTTAATTTCACCCTTAAGAGCACCATATTTGGCTAAATTGTCGGCTGTTCCATTGTTTGGAATGGAGCAACGAGCTGGGAATCAGACTATAGTGATTATTACTCGGTATGTCGTTTAGGTACTGTCTTATTTTGCCCAAAAAAAACAGTTCATTCTTGCCAGTCATGTTTGAGCAAATGACTTCAATAGTTAATAAACAATTCATGGAAATATAAAAAATAGTGTTATAATTAAATATCCAAGTATCTCAATAACAGCTACTTTTAGAAGAGAGGATATTATGAACAAATTTATTGCCTTTAGCCTGTAGAATAATATTCTAACAGATCGGTTGAAAAGTTCGTATCGTTTCTATGAGAGGGCGCCACTAGAATTAAATCCATACCATTTTCAGTTAGTACCAACCTTCAAAAGATACGTGTATAAATTTGACAGCTGTCTGATTATTAGTTTGTGAGATATTGCATTTTGAGTGAAGTTACTTTTGCTATTGTGAAAAAAATGGAAAAAAAGGAATTTCGTGTGTTGATGAAACACTACTTTTTGATGGAAAAAAGTGCCGCCGATACCAAAAAATGGCTTGATGAGTGTTATCCAGACTCTGCACCGGGCGAAGCAACAATTCGTAAGTGGTTTGCAAAATTTCGTGCTGGTCATATGAGCACCGAAGACGATGAACGCAGTGGACGTCCAAAAGAGGCTGTTACCGATGAAAACGTGAAAAAAATCCACAAAATGATTTTCAATGACCGTAAAATGAAGTTGATCGAGATAGCTGACACCCTAAAGATATCAATGGAACGTGTTGGACATATTATTCACGAATATTTGGATATGAGAAAGCTTTGTGCAAAATGGGTGCCGCGTGAGCTCACAATCGATCAAAAACAGCAACGAAAAACCATGCTGAAATTGAACGAATTGGGCATCGAATTGCTCCCTCATCCACCGTATTCTCCAGATTAGGCCCCCAGTGACTTTTTACTGTTTTCAGACCTCAAGACAATGCTCGCTGGTAAAAAATTTAGAGGCAATGAAGAGGTAATCGCTGAAACTGAGGCCTATTTTGAGACAAAGGACAAATCGTACAACAAAAATGGTATCGAAAAGTTGGAAGATCGCTATAATCGCTGTATCGCCTCTGATGTCAATTATGTTGAATAATAAAAACGAATTTTGGCAAAAAAGTGTGTGTTTCTATTAAACGATTCGAACTTGAATTTTTGAATATATCTGTAAATTTTTTTAGCTGTAACTTCTTCATTTCTCAAAAGGCACGGATGGGATAGCCATAAATTTGTAGGTTTTAATAAAAGCTTTAAAATAAAAATTATCAAAAAAAATTGAAACCCTGATTTTTTTCAATTTAATTTTTTAGGTTCTATTGAAATTATTGACAAAAAAAAATTTTTCGGCGTATTTTTTTAGAGTGCCCTACAACTCCTTCCTCGACGTCATTTTTGTACAATTAACGGTTTCCGAGTTACAACGATTTGAACAAGGCAA
Source organism: Malaya genurostris (assembly GCF_030247185.1). Classification (NCBI taxonomy): domain Eukaryota; kingdom Metazoa; phylum Arthropoda; class Insecta; order Diptera; family Culicidae; genus Malaya; species Malaya genurostris. The sequence continues at coordinate 152,683,147 of NC_080570.1, forward strand.
TTTTTGTGAAATGCAAAAATACATACGCCCTTTTTAAAAATCAGTCATGAGTCGGATTAACCTTTCCATCGGTTCAAAACTTACGGTTTGTCATACTGAAGCCATGTGCAAAATTTCATCCAAATCGGAAAAGGTCGATTCTGATTTTGTCAATTTTTCGTCTACTCATTCCTGGAATTGCTCGGAATTGCTCATTAATCTATCTGTTTTCAATCTGTTTGCTTTTGGGGAATGTCAGAAAGTTAACACTGAAAAACCTGGGGGAATACGGATCAGTAAGTCGATATCCGTCATGGAAGTTATCTAGAACCGTTTTGCTTTCGTTTTTACGTTAATGATTCTGTAGTAACATGATTCCATTGGTTTTTTCTAATGGCGTGACAGTCGCTTCAGATTGTAACTGAAAACCTTCGGGACTTTCCATCGACTGTAAACTTTGACTACGTCTTAGTACAGAACAAAAAGTTGCGTGCACTCAGTCTCAGGTAGCGAAGTGAGGCACTTCAATCACAGAGAGAGAGAGAGAGAGAGAGAGAGAGAAGCACCCTCCTGCAACAAATGAAATCCGAAAACATCTCCAATTTCCCGTGTACAACTAACTGCTCTCGTAAAAGTTCAACCGTGCAGTTTTCCGCCAACTGCAACGTTCGGTCCCACACACATACACACACACACACCCACACGAACCCTAATACCGGGGCCCTGACACGGGAATAGCTGTGCATCACCCCGCTCGCGAAGCCCCTAGGAACATGGTCGCGAAAAGTGAAACTTTTCCAATGAAGCAAAACTTGCGCTCGAAACAATGGGAAAAAAGTGCAACCAGGCGTAAGAAAGTCATGAAGCGTGATACGGGCGGTGTTTTGTAGTAGTGGTAGCGGCAGGGGCGGCGGCGGCGGTGGCGGTAGCAACAACATGAGAAACTTTCTGCTACTCCCCCGCAAGGCAAGAGTCAAGGAGAAACAACGTGCCTACATCTGGAGGAGACATTTTCCTACACCACACCCCCCTCCGTCTGCCGAACTGAAGGAGTTAATTTATTTATTGGCAATTTTCACTCACTTAGATATTTCCGCCGCCGCTGCCCGCATCGCCAGCGCAGCGCTTTGAAGTCTAAATTTGTACAGCATCATCCCTTCTACTACTACTACTCCTCCTCCCCGGTTCCAGAGGATCGTCCGTTTCGGTTCAGTCGAACTTTGAACTTTCACCGGCGACCGACCGTGACACGCTACCCCGTACTTGAGCCGGAACGTGCACCGGAGCAAATTTATGGGGACATTTATCGCCTGACAATTATACACGGTGACGACCGAACAGTCAGCCAGTGAACCAAGGATCCAAGTGGGAAGGATGGTGGATGCTCGGCGGATCGTGTCGTCCTCATCGTGGATGTGGACGTGATGGCGGCTGGTAATCCCACCGGAATTACACCGGACCGGGTGCCGGATGTTTGTGAGTTCGGGTTTTATTAACGTCAAACGCCGCGACAGGATGGATGGGTTCAAATTTTGGGCGTCCTGTGAAATAAGTTTGAGTTTGAGAATTTGAAGGGGACTTCTTTCGATTAGAAAAATATAATTTTTTGTGACAAAAACACTGTTTATTGGGCCAAGAAAACATATTTCCGAACCGTCCGCGAATGTCTTCACTTACAAAACGCAACCCAACGCCAATTTCCCCATTGAATCATAATCACCCCCCAATGGCTGACAGCGAAATAACGCCATTTTCTTTCTTTCCAAATTTCAGGTACGAGATGTTTTCCATCCTGGAGAGACAGAATTCATTTGCAGTGGCAATGGCAAAGCTTTCAACGGATCGATGATCGCGAAACCGCATCCGCGGTTTAACTTCGTTGGATGGGGGAAGGGGCGAAAAACTCGTCAACACCGGCCGGTGGGTGGTTGGACCGCAGTGCAAGGCAATAAATGGTTCGGCAGATTGGTATTTTCCTGGTCCTGCAAGAAGATGCTGATTTGTCGGAAGGGAAAATTCTGTTTTACGCGTCCTTCACTTCGTTAGGTAGAATTGTGCGCGATGAAAAAGCTCTCTCTCTCTCGCTTTGATCCAGTAAGCACAGGACTCCATCAACGTGTTTTTACGTTTTTTTCTCCATGAACTCGTCATTGCTGTCGTCAACACGAAAAGTAGACAATTTATGTCCAAGCATTCGGACAGAAAAAAAAACCGCGACGGCGGTGTTTGTTGAGGCAGCTCCGGCTTCGGGAATATTAAACGACGGGATTTAAATACGTTTGGGGGGGAGACGATATTTTCCATTAAAACGAAACACGAAATGCGACATTTAGTCTTTTCGGGATGGGAAGAGCAGCTTTCGGCATGTTTTATCGGAAAAATATGGTCATTAAAAAAAAGTATATTCATAAAAGGAAAGTGGGAAGTTATTTAATCACCGAAAATATTAATTTTCCGGGAAGATTTACGTGGAATTACCTTCTTGTTGAAAACATGCCATCGTTTAACAAAAAAAAATGTACGGAATCAAATTGCATCACAAGAAAAAATATTCGACAGAACTCAGCCAAACTTTCAGGGAGTCAAATCAAAGATAAATATTAAACTTTTTCCATGTTTGTTTTGGTCAATTTCGATACCATGTTTCAACACTACTCATAAGGTCCAGCACAACGTTTGGGCCAACCTTGTTGATATGTGCGTGAAAATCTATTTTTCTTTACCTCTTCTTGAAGATGCTCCCGAAGTGCCAGCTTCCTAATAGCTCAGAACTACTCAATTCCCCGTAGTTCCGATGGGTATAAGTCCTCGAAGGCTCGAAGTTGACCTCACTAGCCTTGTACCACTCCGAAACAGCTTTCGCGTAATGGCACGAGGCTAAATTCGCCCAAAAAAGCACAAGTCCAATTTGTGACCTCAAACGTGAAAGTAGACGCTTTCTGAATGAACGCATTCAGTTTTAAAGATCAGACCGTCGATCATCCCGATTGTCACCGATAGAGTATTTCGCTCTCCACAGAAGCAAATCGCTTGCCAAATCATGCTTTTTTTTTGGCAAACTTTGGCATCTTCTGCTTTCTAACGTTTTCTGGGACATCAAACTCAAAACTATTTGTATTGTGTTAGTGACATTAGTTGTTTTGCAACCGTTGCAAAGATGGAATCGAAAAACCAGCTGCGCGACGTAAACTAATTTTTGAAAGAAAAACCGGAATCGGTGTGTTTGGCCGTCTACTGATGATGACTACCGATTGTAGTAGTTTTGATGTTGATTCAATTTTTTTTTACATTTTTGTTTCGTCCCTTTAAGTGAGGGTTTAACATTTTTAACACACTACATCCTATAATTTCCGAGAAAAGGGAGTAAGCAATTTGAAATTAGAATGTTTACACTAATCACCGGACCTAATTCCGGAACCGGAAGTAGGATTCATGTGAAATTCCGAAATTTTGTAAAGGACCATAAAACCATTTATTTGAATCCAAGTTTGTAAAAAATCGATCGAGCCATCTCTGCGAAAAATTAGCACGCAAATTTTAATTTTTTGTGCATTTTACTCTATAACTCCGGAACCGGAAGTCAAAAATTCAGGAATTTTGTATAGGATCACAAGACCTTTCGTTTGGATCTAAGTTTGTGCAAATCGATTCAGCCATATTGACGGAGCTATGGTGGTTTGGTTGTTTTTCAACTATTTTGATTTTTGAAGCAACTTCATCGAAAAGTTTGAAAAAAAAGGCGGGTGAGTAATGTCAGAGACATAACTGGATGTCGTGAATACGAAAAAACTGACACGCTCCCATCACTTTTCCGAATATCAGTTAGTTGATTGATTGTATGAATTGTGCAAGCTTTCCTCTTTTTCACTAATAGAATTTGAAGCGATACACCTACATTAAAGTACAGTTTAGTTACATTAAACAGCTACTATTCTACAACTATATATTCCAAACTTGAAACAATTCCTTTTTAATTTGCTAATATAGGAAGCTAGGTACGACAAATTTGTAGTTTATTTTTATTGAAGCTATGAAGTTCGAAGATATCTGATTCTTCTCGAAATTTCAGTACGAGACAATTGCAATGGCCTGGTCTGAAATGTATCTACGATCTTCGGTATGCAAGAGTGATTCTAATAATAATAATAATAATGATAATAATAATAATAATAATAATAATAATGATAATACAGATTAATCTGTATATATGGCAACCCTGTTTCGCAAGGCATATTTTCACACGACCCCATACTAGTATAAAGATGTGTTCAACATCATCATTTTCGCTTTCGCATTGCCGTTCGTAATTGAATGTGTTAGTGACGGTACAAATCTGCTTTTCTACCTGTCTTCGGAGCCATCGTTCTGACGGTGTCTCGTACGTACAGAGTAGCTGCTTTAACTTAAATGACGCTATTTCTCACATCACATTTCCTTTTATACGTGCTAGTGGTAGCACGGTAGGACGTCCTCCCCTTTGTTAGAATTCCTTTCCTATACGCAGAACGGGAAACAGTGAAACGATATAAAAGAGAGAGTTAGCAGAGCGGCAGCCAGTAATACTGAATGGGTCGTCGAGCTGTGGAGGAACAATTAAGGGCAAGGCAAAGTCCCGCTCAAACCGTGCTGGTCTGAAGTGCCCAGTTGGCGGCAGAATCCATCGTTTGCCTCGGAAGGGGAACTACGCCGAGCGTGTCAGTGCTGGTGCATCGGTCTATCTGGCGGCAGTGATGGAGTACTTGGTTGCCGAAGTGTTGGAGTTGACCGGTAACGCTGCCCATGACAACGAAAACGAAAATCTTCCCTCGTCATCTGCAGCTGGCCATCCGTTGAAAACCCCGTCCTTTTCAGGATGACCACATCACTGTGATAAAGAAATATTTAGAATTGCTTGAGGTTAGCCAGTTCTGATACGCCTGGAAAGTAGAATGCGCAAATCAAGTGGAAACATTTGTTCTAACAATTTTTGTTTTCGGCCGCATACTAAAGTACTCGCGACAAAAATACATATTGATCTGTGGCAACTCTGTTTCACACGGCATATTTGTAAACTAGTATAAAGATGTGTTCAAAATCATCACTTTCGCTTTCGCATTGCCGTTCGTAATTGAATGTGTTAGTGACGGTGCAAATTATTTTAACTCCCATCTTGATGAATCTTTTGGTAGGAAATATTGAGATCTGAGATGGTTCTCGTGTGTGTCTTGTTTCGGCAATGGGCCTTGCTGGACTTTTTGGCTGCCTTTTTCGGTTTCATTGTGCTGACGGTGTCTCGTGCATTCATATCGGGAAACAATGAGACGACAGGTCCTCGATGTTGCTGTCGTGTGTCTTGTTTCGGGGAGAGTTGCTCAGCAAATGATAGGAAAAGTGAACCATTCAACTTTTATATGGATGCTCTTGTATAGATACAGACATCTCGCGTTCTGATTGGCTGATGCTGTCATGGGTTAAATCAAACAGGTTTTTCAATAGTGTACTATTGAAAAACTTCAATATTGTTGTAATACACGTTCAAGTTGAATATTTTCGATTCTATTGGTAGTTAGATTATATAAATCCTTCTACAGATCACTGAGCTATGAGCTTTCAAAATACGAGAAAGGCAAACGCGCCATATGAATTATCCTCTTTGATACTCGTTTATACCAAACATTTCAGAAAAGTTTAATTGTGAACTATTTAAGAATATGTCACACAACTGAAAGTTTTAGCATAAAATTGTGATCATATTTCCGATGGCATGTAGCAAGAATTATGTTGATTCGTTAGATATAACAGGAGATATTCACGATCAAAAACTTATCACTCTCTCAGAGGGTAAATTTTGAAAAGGCGCCCCATAGTAAAGTAAGTCGTATTCACGACAAAAATCAGGGATGTTTAAGGTGTTTTTAACATTTGCAATTTTTCTTCTCAATTTTTTGAAGATATATTTCTTGCATTAATAAATATTGCAAAAATTTTGAAACATATTTTTTCACACCTCCGATTTGGATAGTAATAAATTTTTGGACATATTTTCATATTTTTTAAAAATGTAGAAAAGCTCAAAATTAACAATCAACCATGCGTCTCCATTAAAGTTCTATTCGAAGGAAACGCATTGAGCATTATTACTAGAACTAAACATCATGCATTTCCTTCTAATAAAATTTCAATGGAAACGCATGATTTTATTTTTTTGAGAAACAAATGAAATATTGTAATCCACATTTAAAAATATTAACCGATTTTTACAAACTAAGATGCAAATAAAAGGGCTTGAAATTCCCAGTCCTAGGAAAGTGGATCCAGATCTGACTTTCGGTTCCGGTATTACAGCACGATAAGTGAAAGTTTCAATTTCATGAGTATTTTTTCAAAAGTGATGGCGAAAGTGCCGATAACATTGAGGGAAAGCTCCAAAAACGGAACTCACTTGGATTTCTTTGCAACGGATAAACCGATGCTCACAAATCTTGATTCAAATTAAAACTCTCATTGTCTTGAAAAATACTGTCCGATTTCATCTGGATCCGACTTCCGGTTCCGAAATTTTAGGGCGTCAAAACATTCAAACTGTCATACAAAATGAGACAAAACTGATACGTGCTGGTACGGAAGAAGAAAACACCACCGCCTAGCACACAACGTGCTTCGTTCAATTTTGTATAGCGTGCATTGTTTACAAATTGAAAAGGTTATGGTAGTTTATACACAAAGAAAGTTTTTGATATTATTCAAGATTGAAAGAAAAAAACTTGAAAGAATGTTAATTGTTCTGAAAATATAAGTAATATGAAAAAGGCATTATTACATCACTAGGTGGATTAAAAAAGCTTTCTTTTTCAAAATTTTCGGTGGAGTGGTTGCTTCAAAATTCTAATAAACGTAAGTTAACGGAACCACCCATGGCAGTTCATGTGTTGAAATTTTAGCAAAATTGTCTCCAGTTCAAACTCTTCCAAATGCGGTATATATGAATTCTCTTTGGAGGTGGATTTTACATACTAACCCGGCTCTATTCTTCAGTTTTACAGTTAATTGTCATTGATTATCAAAATTCAAGATTGTATTTTTACTGTCAACGCTGGTTAACAACTTGAAATGTATTGAAATAATCTTAAAAAAAACGTGTGATCAACTGATCAGTCTGTGAAAACTCGGATAATTTCTGTAAAACATGATTTTTTTTCTCATATTTACCGTCAAAAATTATCGAGCCACGAAATTGAATCAAAGTGTGCTAGACTAAATTCCCGGGTTGGCGGTTCAATGCATAGGGCGCTGGTCTTACAAGCCAGTTGTCAGTCTGTTCGAGTCCCGACCTGGAAGGATTCTTAGTGTTACTAGGATCGTAGTACTAGCCATCCAATGATTCTGTACGATAAGAATCGGCTGCGAAGTCTGTTTAAACAGAAAGGTCAAATTCCACAAAGGGAATGTAATGCCAAGAAAGAAAGAGTATCATCGATGTGCTACAACAATAAGTCAAAATCATATAAAATAGGGTCACTGCATGTCCCTTTACTTGAACAGTGTGATCATGAATCTAAGCAAAAAGAAATGCGATTCACAGACTATGGAAGCTAAAGATCAAGAAATAGTAAACTAGTGGTCTGTGAGTTTCTTGAGCATCCAGAAATAATTTAGAATCTGCACTGTAGTCACATAAAACAGGGTCGCTGCATGTCCCTTTACTGAACCAGTGCATCGAGATAAACTAGCCGCTCAAAATGCTTGTTAGACTGAACTTTTTTTCATGGTTCTGTATGAAAATGAGTGAAGCTTTCAAATAAAAAAGGCGGGTGAGTAATGTCAGAGACATAACTGGATGTCGTGAATACGAAAAAACTGACACGCTCCCATCACTTTTCCGAATATCAGTTAGTTGATTGATTGTATGAATTGTGCAAGCTTTCCTCTTTTTCACTAATAGAATTTGAAGCGATACACCTACATTAAAGTACAGTTTAGTTACATTAAACAGCTACTATTCTACAACTATATATTCCAAACTTGAAACAATTCCTTTTTAATTTGCTAATATAGGAAGCTAGGTACGACAAATTTGTAGTTTATTTTTATTGAAGCTATGAAGTTCGAAGATATCTGATTCTTCTCGAAATTTCAGTACGAGACAATTGCAATGGCCTGGTCTGAAATGTATCTACGATCTTCGGTATGCAAGAGTGATTCTAATAATAATAATAATAATGATAATAATAATAATAATAATAATAATAATGATAATACAGATTAATCTGTATATATGGCAACCCTGTTTCGCAAGGCATATTTTCACACGACCCCATACTAGTATAAAGATGTGTTCAACATCATCATTTTCGCTTTCGCATTGCCGTTCGTAATTGAATGTGTTAGTGACGGTACAAATCTGCTTTTCTACCTGTCTTCGGAGCCATCGTTCTGACGGTGTCTCGTACGTACAGAGTAGCTGCTTTAACTTAAATAACGCTATTTCTCACATCACATTTCCTTTTATACGTGCTAGTGGTAGCACGGTAGGACGTCCTCCCCTTTGTTAGAATTCCTTTCCTATACGCAGAACGGGAAACAGTGAAACGATATAAAAGAGAGAGTTAGCAGAGCGGCAGCCAGTAATACTGAATGGGTCGTCGAGCTGTGGAGGAACAATTAAGGGCAAGGCAAAGTCCCGCTCAAACCGTGCTGGTCTGAAGTGCCCAGTTGGCGGCAGAATCCATCGTTTGCCTCGGAAGGGGAACTACGCCGAGCGTGTCAGTGCTGGTGCATCGGTCTATCTGGCGGCAGTGATGGAGTACTTGGTTGCCGAAGTGTTGGAGTTGACCGGTAACGCTGCCCATGACAACGAAAACGAAAATCTTCCCTCGTCATCTGCAGCTGGCCATCCGTTGAAAACCCCGTCCTTTTCAGGATGACCACATCACTGTGATAAAGAAATATTTAGAATTGCTTGAGGTTAGCCAGTTCTGATACGCCTGGAAAGTAGAATGCGCAAATCAAGTGGAAACATTTGTTCTAACAATTTTTGTTTTCGGCCGCATACTAAAGTACTCGCGACAAAAATACATATTGATCTGTGGCAACTCTGTTTCACACGGCATATTTGTAAACTAGTATAAAGATGTGTTCAAAATCATCACTTTCGCTTTCGCATTGCCGTTCGTAATTGAATGTGTTAGTGACGGTGCAAATTATTTTAACTCCCATCTTGATGAATCTTTTGGTAGGAAATATTGAGATCTGAGATGGTTCTCGTGTGTGTCTTGTTTCGGCAATGGGCCTTGCTGGACTTTTTGGCTGCCTTTTTCGGTTTCATTGTGCTGACGGTGTCTCGTGCATTCATATCGGGAAACAATGAGACGACAGGTCCTCGATGTTGCTGTCGTGTGTCTTGTTTCGGGGAGAGTTGCTCAGCAAATGATAGGAAAAGTGAACCATTCAACTTTTATATGGATGCTCTTGTATAGATACAGACATCTCGCGTTCTGATTGGCTGATGCTGTCATGGGTTAAATCAAACAGGTTTTTCAATAGTGTACTATTGAAAAACTTCAATATTGTTGTAATACACGTTCAAGTTGAATATTTTCGATTCTATTGGTAGTTAGATTATATAAATCCTTCTACAGATCACTGAGCTATGAGCTTTCAAAATACGAGAAAGGCAAACGCGCCATATGAATTATCCTCTTTGATACTCGTTTATACCAAACATTTCAGAAAAGTTTAATTGTGAACTATTTAAGAATATGTCACACAACTGAAAGTTTTAGCATAAAATTGTGATCATATTTCCGATGGCATGTAGCAAGAATTATGTTGATTCGTTAGATATAACAGGAGATATTCACGATCAAAAACTTATCACTCTCTCAGAGGGTAAATTTTGAAAAGGCGCCCCATAGTAAAGTAAGTCGTATTCACGACAAAAGAATGAAAAAACCTGTTTTAATCCACCTAGTGGTGTAATGATGCCTTTCTCATATCAATCATATTATCATATATAATACTGTGGTATTCTTCATAATAATTTTCTTCGATCCCTAAAAAGAATAACCGAAATCGGTTTGTTTGACCAGCTACTGATAATATCTATTGATTGGAGAAGATTTGAGGTCGATTTAGAAAACTTTTTACGGTTTTTCGCCCTTTTCAGTGATGGTATACAATTTTTAACACACTTTACCTTTTATTTCCGGATCCGGAAGTCGGATCCAGATGAAATTCAGGAATTACGTATGGGACCACAGGACTTTTCATTTGAACCTAAGTTTATGAAAATCGATAGATGGCGCTATGAGAAAAGCTAGAAAACATATTATCATTTTTTTGCACATTTTATCCCATAACTCCGGAACCGGAAGTCGGATCCAAACAATATTCAGGAATTTTGTATAGGACTACAAGACCTTTCATTTGAACCCAAGTTTGTGAAAATCGGTTCAGCCATCTCTGAGAAAAGTTAGTACACTTATTTTCACATTTTTTTTGCACATTTTACCCCATAATTCCGGAACCGGAAGTCGGATTCAAATAATATTCAGGAATTTTGTATGGGACCACAAGACCTTTCATTTGAATGTAAGTTTGTGAAAATCGGTTCAGCCATCTCCGAGAAAAGTTAGTGCAAAAAACCTTAAATACACACACACACACAGACATTTTGCGTACTCGACGAACTGAGTCGAATGGTATATGACACTCGGCCCTCCGGGCCTCGGTTCAAAAGTCGGTTTTCACAGTGATTGCATAACCTTTCTATATGAGAAAGGCAAAACAATACGCTCAGCTTGTAGTTTTGTGTGGTGCAATTTCACTTTGTGTTTTTCGTTAAGAGAATTCTAAAAACTAAAGTGAAACCAGTGAACCGATGTCCCGGGCAGAGTTACCATATTCACAGATTTTTCTGTAAAACCACAGATTTTTCTGTAAAACCACACATTTTGGGCCTATTTTGCTACACAGATTCTGTGTCACAGTTCACAGATTTCTACAGAATGTTTTGCACAATTGTCATAGATTATGATCGAAAATATGCAAAACAAATGGTTCACAGATTTTTCAAGTTAAAACACAGATTTTAAAATGACAACTCTGGTCCCGGGTTGGCGGTTCAATGCATAAGGCGCTGGTCTTACAGGCCAGTTGTCAGTCTGTTCGAGTCCCGACCTGGAAGGATTCTTAGTGTTACTAGGATCGTAGTACTAGCCATGCAATGATTCTATTGTACGCTATCAATTGACTGCGAAATCTGTTAATCTGTCACACCCCGAGGGTGGCTCAATTGCAGAGCTGTTCCATCGGTTGAAGAGGATTTGTGGGCTAGAGTTTTGTCTGTGTGTAAATGTTATATCATCAAAATCATTTTCGCTTGATGTTGTTGACAACTTGACGACATAACGCGAAAGCAATGAAATCAATAATAAAGAGATTAATTACTTCATTCTAAAATGTACTTCCTTAATAGGATTGACATAAGTCTAATTGAAACAGAAGCATCTACTACAACGTTGCTTTATTGCTTCCTTCGGCTTGATTAACAACGATAATGAGGAAAGCAAACACGACGTCCGTCCGTTCGGAATTGTCGGAAACGGCCACAGTGGTCCGAGGTGGATGGAACACAGTACCATTTTGGCTCCACCTGTATAATGCCTCTACAACGGTGTAATGGCGACATCCCGCTGCTGCCGCCGATGAAAAACCCGCTGGGGGACGCTTGGGACGCAGGATGAATAACGTCGAAGCGCATTTGATGTTTCTACAATTTCCGATGAGCAGAAATTTAATTTAAAACTCGCAGTCACTTCACACGTTTCCCCTACCCCCCTTGTTCCGTCTCCACTTAATACCCGGTTAACGGTGACGCGCCTCGGCCTCGGCAGTTAGTGCGACGCGGCAAGGCGTCGCCATCAACCATCATCCAACTATTCAGCAGCAGCAGCAGCATCAGCAACGGAACCGGCTTCGGAGCCGGTGGTGATGTTTTGTGGTTGTGCTGCAGCACGTCGGTGGAACCGCCCGCCCGGAATATGGCGCAGGATACGCGGCGGTCTCTCAACTCCTCAACACCGAGACGGGATGAAAATTTGCGTGAATTGTGCAGGAAATTGTTTTCTTCTCCGGTTTTCCCTCGACGGTCGTGAGAGTTCAGAACCTCGGTCTCGTTTTGGGTCCCGCATGTGCAATGCTGATACGGTTATCTCCGTCGTCCAATCGTGAGGCAGATACCGATGCGACCACCGCAATTGATTCCCCCAATACGCATACACACACACATACTCTCCGAGTCAGACGGAAGCTTCATGATTTGGAACGTAATGTGATTTGCTTTTCCGAAGATTGGGGACAGGACGGGAGACTGCTGATTCGATGGGCTTGTGCTACGGACGGTAAATTTTACACCCTCAGAAAAATGGCGGAAACTCTGGTTGCCACCAGAAACGCCTCAAGGCGATTCGTCGGTTTCACCACAAGTCTATATTTACGTATTATTTACGGTGAAATGTTTCAATTTCAACTTAATTTGAAATGAAATAACATCCATAATAATTATCGTCGGTAACGACAGTCCCACAGGAAGAGTCCACTGTAGCTACGAAACAGAAAAACTTTAAAAACTCATTTACTAACATGCTTCCGCCGTTTGACTACTCAGCCCAAGAGCAATTGAGGTCATCCCGCAGGGACATTCCAGCGGATGTTAAAGTTATCCTATTGTATTTTCTTTCGCCGGTAAGTTTTGTCCACTTCCCTAGGTCTCGGTCCTCGGAAGCTGACGGTGAAAAACCAGACCGCGAGTGCCTATTTGTCTGGAGTCGTAATCGGACCCGACGGGGAAAACAAAAAAAAACAAACGAACCGGTCGACCGACATACGTGTCCACGTTGTCACTCCTGCCGTTGTCTGTCGGCCGCCGCTCCCAGCGGAAAAAGGCAATCTCCCGTCCATTAGCGAACGGTTGGGCCGTTCATTAGCGGCTCGTTTGTGTTTCCACCCTCAGGACTCAGGTGGTGGTGGTTTCTCTTTTTTTGCTTCTCTAAGCTAGGGACAACGAAACCATCGAGAAAATGTACTACAGCAATAACGTAAAGTAGTTTATGTCAGATCAAATTGGTTGTGGTTTTGTTGACAGACAATAAATAACACTTACAGTGTATGAGTAGGTACTTTTTATCACAACATCGTTTGAAAACACAACATCGTTTTTTTATCACAACATCGTTTGAAAACATTCTGTCTCATCCCCCTCGTTGACGGGACTTGGCCCCATCCGACTATCACTTATTTTGACCGATGTTGACTACGCCTCACTTCAATCGAAGGAAACTGGCTCGATTCGATCTTACGACCAAGATTCGAGATTTTTTTCCGATACAAAATTCAATTATTCTTTACAGTTTCCACGCAATTAGTGAACAGTATTGGCACCTTTTATAATTTCCCAAATTGTGAACAGGTTTTCCTAAGAGTTTTGCTCTTGATGATGGCCCAGATACTTTAGAGAAGTTTTAGGTATCGATGGTTCGGATCATCTTGTGCTGGTGCACAATATATCAATAGGCCACGGTTTCCCAAACAGAAACGCCCGATTAGATCCCAATTTAAGAAAGTTTTTTCTTCCGTGAAAATCGTTTTCGACTTATTCGGATCTCCACGCTTCTCATTTCAACTCAAATTTTTTTTTTTCATTCGAGTTGTGCTCATCAGAAGTCTGTGAGCTGCTAATTTGAGTTTCAGATTCTAAAAAATGTCCCTAGAAAATTTGACCTTGGAAGAAGTATTGCAAAATTGAAAAGTTATCAAAGCTAGTGAAAAAATTATCGTTTGGTAATCAATTTGTAACTGCAGACAATACAAAGTTTCATTTCTGACATTTATGTCATTTATGTCAATTTATGAAAAACAATCATTTGTAATAATTGACAAATCCGTCGCTGCTCTCAAGAAGTGTGATATGGCCAATATCCCTAAACAATTTTTGTTGATGGAAAAACACAGGCCGCGAACGAATTTGATGCAGTTCATATTTTTTCAGTTTTAATCATTAAATGTGACAGAAGTATAAGTAACTGGCTCTTTATCAAAGACTGATATTGAAGGAAGGGCTTCAATATTGAAAGGCGATCAAAGTCATTGAAAAATTGTTGTTTGACAAGCGATTTGTAGCTATGAAAAGTTTTCTGCTGTAATTTTCGACGTTATGACACTGTGAATTTACAAACACAATGGCTGCGAACGATAAATTCGTCGCTACTTTCAAGGAATTGTCTCGGCTAATAGCTTGAAAAAAACAGCCTGAAAGGCTCTGTCGAAAAACAAAAAACAAACAAATCGCTACTGAAGTTGATTCAGTTGTTTTCTAGTTTCAACCCGCTAGATGACATAAGTAGTTAGCTCTTCTAATCTTGGCACAAGGACTGCAAAATTGAAAAGTGATTCAAGTTAATAAAAAAAAGTTGTTTGGCACGCTATTTGTAGCTGCATAATGTGAAAGGTATTTTTTTCAGTAAATTTATAAAAACAAAATTGTCGTATTTGAATCGTTAAATGCGTCGCTGTTTTCAAGAAGCGGTTCGCCGAACATCCCAAAACACTTTGTGCTGCACAGACGAAAATGACTCAGTTATTTTTTGAACCAGCTATTTAATTTTTTAAAATTTAATGATGTTTTCAAGAATTGTAATAGTTCATTTGTTTTTAGTTTTGTAAATTTGCTGCAGATTTTGAGGTGTACTAGAACTCAAATTTTCTTGGATTTCTTTGTTTTAAACTTCTCATTTCCACTCAATTTTCAGATGTTTTAGATTTTCCTAAATCTAAATTTTAAAGATTTTATCTTCTTCAACAATTTTACCCTTTAACATTTTTTCAAACTTTTCAGATTTTCCCGAATTTTCAGTTTTTCTTGATTTTTCTCAGACTTCTCCGATTTTTCTGGAAAAAATAAGTCTTGGAATTTTTTTAATTTTCTCCTGAGAAGAATTTTCATACTTGAAGTTCTTCAGATATGTAAAATATTTGTCATTTCAGGTTTTTTTTCTGATAGGATTCTCAGTTTTCTAAAAATTACTTAGTCCTACGCTACATTTTCCAACTGTATTAAATTTGTAGAGTAGATTTTTCTTGAATATTCTAAATTTTTTATTTCTTCTCACAGTTGGAATATTGCAGATTCGTTATATTTCAATATTGTAATGTTAATTTTTATTTTAAAGTTATAAATATTTGTCTTTATTTTCGATAGTTTAGTTATTTTAAGTTATCTGAAAGTTTTCGAAATATTATGGTTGCAGTTAGTAGGTAGTAAAAAGTGATTAAAATAGTAAAAAAACAACGTTTGGCATGCAATTTATTGCTGCCGACTATGAAGAATTTATTCATGATTTCCTTAAAGTTATTTGGTCAAAATTCCAAAACAATTTGTGCTAATTGAGAACCATTTGAGAATTTTATCTTTTTTCTGAAAGTTTTTTTTTCACCTTTTGCCGAAATCTTGGTAACAGATTTTTCAACTCAATTAAATTTTCGGAACGTTTTTTTTTAATATTCTGATTCTTTATCCTATAGAAATTTTATTTATTTGAAAACTTTCGCATAGCTGAAATTTTGCTGATATTTTATAAACCGTCTTAAAAAGAATTATAGTTTCCTTTGGATTTCACTATGAAAAAACTATTTCGTTATGATACTAACGTAATAGTGAACGACCAGATACCGGTATTTTGAACGCTATTTGCGTTCTTCAGCAGTGTCTTATAAGACTTTTAAGACACTGATTAAGAACGCAAATAGCGATCGAAAAACCCCTATCGGGTCCTTCACTATTACGTTTGTATCATAACGAAGTAGTTTTTTCATAGTGAAATCCAAAGAAACCTATCATTCTTTTTCAAGACGGTTTAGTTTCAGTCCACAAATCCCTTAAAAATCAAACATAGATACTTTATAAATTTTATATTGCTGGTTAAATTCTTGTTTCAAATAAGGAAATGTCCAATGGATTTTTTCGCTGCTTAAAAAACTTTAAATTTTCCGGTTTATACCATGATATATTTATACTAGATTTTACCATTTTTGCTAGAATTACATATATTCATGATTTAGCATTTCTATCTAGCTCGTCATCGAAAACTGATCCAAAAGGAATGGTTGCAAAATTAAAAAGTGAATCCTTAAAAGAAATATTGTTAGGCAAGTGATTTGTTGCTGCAGACTATGAAGAATTTTTCCAATGTTTTTGTAGATGATTTGTAGTTTATAATTTGCTTAATTTTTATTCTAAATTTTAAAGTTTTCCTATAGATTTTTTCGGTTATTTTTTAAATTTTGAAATTTTCAAAATTTTATTAGTAGATTTTAAAACTTTAAGAGTTATCAAAATTAATTGAAAAAAATCTGTTTGGCAAGCGATTTGAAGAATTTTTCCAAAATTTCTGTAAATAACCGAGTGAATTGGTCAAACGTAAGTATTCGTGTAGTAAACCACAAACGTTGTTAAAAAAAAAACAAAACAAATTGTGCTAATTGTGAAACGCTGGCCGCTAACGAAAACGACTCAATTATTTTATGAATCCGCTATTTGGTTTTTTTTTTTCAATTTTAGGATGTTTTTAAAAATTGCAATATTTTCAATTTTGCAAAATTTTAGAATTTTTTCTTACATGATTTTGGGTTTAATTTGCTCCAGATTTCTCAGGTGTTTCAGAATTTTCACTTTCTCAAGTTTCTTTGTTTTAAACTTTTCATTTCACCTCAATTTTCAGATGTTTTAGATTGTTCTGTTTCTAGATTTTAAAAATATTTACACATTTTTCAATATTTTCAGATTTTTTATTTTTTTATCTTTCCTAATTTTTCCTACTTTTCCGTTTTTTTTTTGTAATTTATCTTAAACTTCTCAGGTCTATCGGAATTTTATCAATGTTTTTCCTGATTACATTTAGGATCTAACATACCTATCTGGCTCGGAAACTGATTGAAGATCTGCAAAATTTAAAAATGGCCAAAATTGATTAGAAAAAAAATTGGTTTGTCATGTGATTTTTTGCTGCGAATATGAAGAATTTTTCCGAAGTTTCTGTAAATAATCCAGTAATTTTGAATGGTGTTAAGTAATTTTTTTTATTTTAAATTTTGAAGTGCTTTCATGTTTTTTTTTTTTTGTTAGTTTTAGAAATTTTAAATTTCACAAAGTTTTATGATCAGTAGAATTTAACAATTTTTCATACATTCAAGATCTAACCTGTTTATCCGGCTCTTGATCGAAAACAGATTTTAATAGAACTGCAAAATTAAAAAGTGATCAAAGTGGAGCAAAAAAATACTGTTGGGCAAGCAATTTGTTGATGCAGGCTATGAAGAATTTTTTCCGGAGTTTCTCTGTCAACTTCAGTAATTTTTATATTGTTATGTTAATTTTTATTTGAAATTTCAGAATATTTTCAAGAATTTAATTTCACAATCTTCATCAAAATAAGTTTGAAAGAAGACCTGAAAAAAAAACAAAGCGATTAAAATCATGGAAAAAAAATTTAGGCATAAAAAGGGTATAAGTAAAAAAATCGTTTGGCAAGCAATTGGTTGCTACCGACTGCGAGGAAATCCGAATCCAGTAATTTTAAATTTTTTTAATGTTTATAAGTGAATTTTTATTTTAAAATTTGAAGCATTTCCTTGGATTTTTTTGGTAATTTTAGAAATTTGAAATTTTGCAAAATTTTATGATCTGTAGTTTTTACAATTTTTCATACATTTGAAATCTAGCATATTTATCTGGCTCTTGATCGAAAACAGATTTGGAAAGAACTGCAAAATCAAAAAAAGATCAAAGTGGAATAAAAAGATATTATTGGTCAAGCAATTTGTTGCTGCAGACTATGCCGAATTTTTCCGAAGTTAGCAATTTTTATTTTAAATTTAAAAATATTTTCAAAAGATTTTTTAGCTATTTTCATAAAAATATGGTTGAAAAGACGAACTGCAAAAAAAACAAAGTGATCAAAATTATGGAAAAAAAATTATTCAGACATGAAAAGGTTATAAGTAAAAAAATCGTTTGGCAAGCAATTGGTTGCTACCGACTGCGAGGAAATATAAATCCAGTAATTTTCAATGCTCATAAGTAAATTTTTATTTTAAATTTTAAAGTATTTCCATGGATTTTTTTTTGCAATTTTATAAATTTGAAATTTTCCAAAATTTTATTATCTGTGGTTTTTACAATTTTTCATACATTGAAAATCTAGCATATTTATCTGGCTCTTGATCGAAAACAGATTTTGAAAGAACTGCAAAATTATCTGTGGTTTTTACAATTTTTCATACATTGAAAATCTAGCATATTTATCTGGCTCTTGATCGAAAACAGATTTTGAAAGAACTGCAAAATTAAAATGTGAACAAATTTGATTAAAAAAATTGTTTGACATGCAATTTGTTGCTGCCGACTATAAAGAATTTTTCCGATGAGGTCCTTTTAAATTTAAAAATATTTCCTTGTATTTTTAGTTATTTTGGAAATTGGAAATTTTATAATCTTCATCGCAAACTAATTTAAAAGAAGAAAGGCAAAATAATAAAGTGATCAAATTTATTTAAAGAAAAATATTTAGACATAAAAAAGGGTATAAGTAAAAAAATCGTTTGGCAAGCAACTTGTTGCTACCGACTGTGAGGAAATCCAAATCCAGTAATTTTGAATGTTTTTAATGTTTATAAGTGAATTTTTATTTTGAAATATGAAGTATTTCCTTGGATTTTTTTGGTAATTTTAGAAATTTGAAATTTTCCAAAATTTTATGATCTGTAGTTTTTACAATTTTTCATACATTTGAAATATAGCATATTTATCTGGCTCTAGATCTAAAACAGATTTGGAAAGAACTGCAAAATCAAAAAGTGACCAAAGTGGAATAAAAAGATATTATTGGGCAAGCAATTTGTTGCTGCAGACTATGCCGAATTTTTCCGAAGTTAGCAATTTTTATTTTAAATTTAAAAATATTTTCAAAAGATTTTTTAGCTATTTTCATAAAAATATGGTTGAAAAGACGAACTGCAAAAAAAAACAAAGTGATCAAAATTATGGAAAAAAATTATTCAGACATGAAAAGGTTATAAGTAAAAAAATCGTTTGGCAAGCAATTGGTTGCTACCGACTGCGAGGAAATATAAATCCAGTAATTTTCAATGTTCATAAGTAAATTTTTATTTTAAATTTTAAAGTATTTCCTTGGATTTTTTTTTTTGCAATTTTATAAATTTGAAATTTTCCAAAATTTTATTATCTGTGGTTTTTACAATTTTTCATACATTGAAAATCTAGCATATTTATCTGGCTCTTGATCGAAAACAGATTTTGAAAGAACTGCAAAATTAAAATGTGAACAAATTTGATTAAAAAAATTGTTTGACATGCAATTTGTTGCTGCCGACTATAAAGAATTTTTCCGATGAGGTCCTTTTAAATTTAAAAATATTTCCTTGTATTTTTAGTTATTTTGGAAATTGGAAATTTTATAATCTTCATCGCAAACTAATTTAAAAGAAGAAAGGCAAAATAATAAAGTGATCAAATTTATTTAAAGAAAAATATTTAGACATAAAAAAGGGTATAAGTAAAAAAATCGTTTGGCAAGCAACTTGTTGCTACCGACTGTGAGGAAATCCAAATCCAGTAATTTTGAATTTTTTAATGTTATAAGTGAATTTTTATTTTGAAATTTGAAGCATTTCCTTGGATTTTTTTGGTAATTTTAGAAATTTGAAATTTTCCAAAATTTTATGATCTGTAGTTTTTACAATTTTTCATACATTTGAAATCTAGCATATTTATCTGGCTCTTGATCTAGAACAGATTTGGAAAGAACTGCAAAATCAAAAAGTGATCAAAGTGGAATAAAAAGATATTATTGGGCAAGTAATTTGTTGCTGCAGACTATGCAGAATTTCTCCGAAGTTTCTCTGGCAACTCCAGTAATTTTTATATTGTTATTGTAATTTTTATTTTAAATTTAAAAATATTTTCAAGAGATTTTTTAGCTATTTTAGAAATTTAAAATTCTACAACGTTAAAAATATGGTTGAAAAGAAGAACTGCAAAAAAATAAACAAAGTGATCAAAATTATGGAAAAAAAATTATTCAGCCATAAAAAGGTTATAAGTAAAAATCGTTTGGCAAGAAATTTGTTGCTACCGACTGCGAGAAAATCCAAATCCAGTAATTTTCAATGTTTTTAATGTTTATGAGTAATTTTTTATTTTAACCTTAAAAGTATTTACATGGATTTTTTTGGTAGTTTTAGAAATTTGAAGTTATGAAGCTTTATGATCTGTAGTTTTTTTTCAATGTTTCATATATTCAGGATACATATCTAGCATATTTATCTGGCTCTTCATCGAAAACAGATTTTGAAAGATTTCCAAATTAACAAAGTTAATAAAGTTGATTAAAACAATGGTAGGGCAAGTAATTTGATGTTGCCGACTATAAAGAATTTTTCCGAGGAGATCCAGTATTTTTTATATTGTATTAACATAATTTTTATTTTAAATTTAAAAAATATTTCCTTGCATTTTTAGTTATTTTGGAAATTGGAAATTTTACAATTTTTATCGCAAACTGATTTAAAAGGGGAAAGGCAAAATAATAAGTAATCAAATTAAAAAATAATATTTAGGCATAAAAAAGGGTAAGAGTTAAAAAAATGTTTGGCAAGCACTCTGTTGATCGGCAGCAACAAATAATCCCGTGAATATATCAAACAAATTAATCACACGAAAAATGCGTCACTGGTTTGAAGTAATTGATTCCGGTCATTACCCCGAAACCATGAGTAACCATTGAGACCTACAAACCTTTATGAAATGCTTCCGGGTACGGTGATTTCGAAAGAAACCAAAACATGCAAACAGGTTTTCACCATTCAGACGAGAAAAGCAGTACAGTATTCTCGGTAATAATTTCCAACCCAGTGAAAGCTCTCGAACAACTCGAGTTTGACCAGAACCAGCTCCGGTTATTCGGCCCTTTTCAAACTTTACTCGAAAAAACTGCTCTTGATCAGGGTTTCTCCACTCAACTCAACTCAACTCAACTCAACCCAACTGAATAATACAGCAAAAGTTGATTAAATTGCGTTCATTTGTTTCATACAGTGCAAACCTCTGCAAGCAGTTTCCGGTTTTTCGCAGAGAGGAAAATTTTTTTTATTTCTATTCTATAAAATATTCACCAACTCCGGGTATTTATGTTTCGATTGGTTGAGTTAAGAGGAATGAATTCAGCACAAATTTATGCTTTGATTTGCATGGATTTCATTTTTTTTTTAATTAGACTGCCTTTCCGGAGTCCAATGACTTTTCGTTGGAAATCATTTAAACAGTTCTATGAATCGTGTTTTGAAACGCTCACGAGCTTTCCCATTTGTCATTCCACCCGAGCGAAGGTGCTAAAAAAGAACCCCCCCCACCCCCCCCCCCCCCCCATGCCGTGCTGGTGCAGTAGTAAATCCTAATAACACTCTTCTTGCCGGCTTGCCACAAAGTCGCGTAAATTGCACAGAAACTACATTGTGGTGTGTTCGAAGAATAATTTGTTGCAGCTTCGTTAATATCCTCATGCAGGACGACTGGCAGGACTTGCTCGGTATTAGCGTGCATTTAAGTGCTTTGGTGGGAACTAAGACCGTAATTCATTCCGTCGGCCGCCCGGCAGTTCCCAGTCCAGTCCGCTCCTGCCGCCACCGCCGCCGTCGTCGGTTGGTTTGAGCAGGAAGTATCTCGGAAACGGAACTGAGTTCAGCTTATTGGAAAATAAATTAAAGCAATTTTTCTTGTATGCCCACACCTTTTCAGTGTAGCCAAGCTCCTCTCGGCCAGGAATCATGGAAATCACGAAACGCTTATAGTTAAATTGACTGCGACTAATGGCGAAGCAGTTCGCCGCGCGCCAAGGAATGTTTTGCATTCCAGCGGGTCCGCAACAGACGGCGAAAGGATGGTTGATTGAATCCGGCCCCGAGAGTAGCAGCAGGACGACGACGAAGCAAGCAAGTTCCGGAGTTCATTCCGTGGCCGATGACGAAAGCGTGACAAGACAATGGCGACGGCATGCGAACCGAAGGATCATCGCTGTGACAGAAGGACGAAGCCCCGTCTCAAATTCCACCAACATCCCATTAGGCGCAATCTAATAAAGCAAATTGGACTACATTGCTGGCTCCGGTGGGAACAATACGAGCTCCGATCGGATTCTCCAGCTCCAGGTCGGATGGTTCGGCTTTTGTTGTGTGTGTATTTTGTGTCCTATAATGGTGTGAGTAGGGGAGGTGGGGCGACGCGATATTGATTTCGCTTTGTCGCTCCACGAAAATCTGCTCCGTAGATCCGACATGGATTTGTTGGCTGGGATAGAAGAGGGGTTGGGGGTAACCGTGGGTCGTCCGTTAAATCGGATCGGGAAAAGATTTTCCTCTGCGACGTGCCCGGGGGAAACTCCTGGCAATTATGACGCAAAGAGGGGACCCCGAATTCCCGAGCAGTAGAATTCAGATATACTAAATGTTTGAAATGGCTGGTCCTGGCTGGGAATCTACTCGGAAAAATACAATTTTTATCCGAGCTAATTCCGCACGTCCCAAATCTCATTCCAGCAAACGGTCACCGAATTTCTCGTTCGTTGCTGAATGCGAAGCTAATCAGTTTTAAAGACCGGCTACCGGTTTTTGGGATTATTTCGAAAGATTGTTGACATGGAACTTGCCCTGAAACTGTTATGCTTCACGACCATCGTTATTTTTTATAAATGTTGTTTCAAATGTATACGTTTTGAATGTTGCTGGTTGAAGAACAGGAGTGTTTGTGCTCTAAAATTGTTAAAACAAAATTATCCTAATGGGATTTCTTGCCATTTAAATAGTATAAAGACTGTCCCAGAAACTATGGACGCAACGAAAAACCGCTATCATTTCGCAATGGTTCAGAATCTGTCAATTTTTATGGCCGCTTCCTGTTGTTTACACTCTTCTCTAACCACTTGTGCAGTTGTTTATTCGTTTTCATTAGCTTGTTTCGAAATGCGTAGACTTTCAGCAGAACAACGTCGAAAAATTGTGTACAAATGGTGCACAGAACGCGGACTGTCACTGAGAAAGATAGCAAAAATGCGGAATGCAATCAGGAAGTTCGGTGAGGATAACACCTTCGAGGATAAACCGAAAACGGATCGAAAAAAAAGGTCCTGCTAACCCTCAGTTGGATAAACGTATACTGAAGGCGTTCGAGCAAAAGAAGGAGGTTTCAGTTCGGGATGTGGCCAAAAAAGTGGGCACTTTGAAGTCAAATGTTCTTCGTGCTAAAGAACGTTTGAATCTTCGGAACCTATAAGAAGCAGAAACAACCAAAACGTAGTCCGAAACAAGAAGCATCGATCAGGCCGAGGGTTGTACAATACGATTCTTGCGGGAAATTTGAACTGCATACTCATAAACGACGAAACCTACGATAGACTCGATTAGAAATCCTTGCCGGAACCACAATATTATACGGTGTGAGAAGGGCAAGTGTTAAACCAGTCCGAGACATCGAAAAATTTGGTAAGAAAGCTATGGTCTGGCAAGCAATTTGTAGCTGCGATAAGATTTCGAAACCCTTCATCATCACTGCTTCAATGAACAATGAAATATACATCAAGGAAATTTACAAAAACGACTTCTTCCCATGATTCGAAGCCACAAGGATCCTGTTGTCTTCTGGCCAGATTTTGCTTCTTGCCACTACTCGAAATCAACGGTAGAATGGTATACTACTAAAATTGTCACTTTCATCCAAAAAGACATGAACCCACCAAATTGCCCACAACCTCGACCAATTGAGGAATTTTGGGCATTAACGAAGGCACATCTTAGGAAACATGTCTCGGCAGCCGAAACCATTCAACAGTTCGAAAAAGATTGGACAAAAGTGTTCAAACTTGTCGCCAAGAAGTCTGTACGGAATTTAATGAGGAACGTTCGCAAGAAGATGCGCCAGCTAGCCTACAATGGCTAAGTAGCAAATGTTGAGAATAATATTCTGATGTTGTAGTCTAATATTATCAGTATATCGAATAAAATTTGAATATCTAACACTTGTGAATTATTAACAGCGAAATCAAAGTGCGTCTATACTTTCTGGGACAGTCTTTAACACAAAATGTGTTTGCCATTAGTTAGTGCGAGCTTATCAAATAACCTAATTAGTTGCTTCCAAACGCTTTTAAAATTTTAGATATCGATTAAACTTCTCCGATAAAATTTTGGCGCGTTGAAAACCACAGAATTGTCGGTTACGTCACTTTTACGATTACATCTCCCGAAACGTAAATGTTCGCTTTAACCTTTCCAAACAAAAGGTTTTAAATAAGTCTAAGATTATCGAAACTGGTTGAGTCATTTCGATGAATGTTTATTCGATAAAAAAGTACGGTTTGTAGGTTACGTCACTTATGCCAATATGTCTCTTGAACCAGAAGTGACAGACATTTCAATTTTGATCTTTATCAACGATCTAATAGTAGCTTTCAAACGAGATCTGTTGAAATCAGTTAGTCCATTTCCGAGGAAATAGAGCAGTAAGAAAGAAGATTGGTTTTGTCGGTTACGTCACTCATACCATTAAATCTTCGAAAAGAAACGTGACCATTAAATCTTCGAACTCGACCAATGAACCAATAGTTGCACTCAAATGATTGTAAGCTTGCTGAAGTCGGATTGGCCAGCTCTGAGAAAATTGAAAGAGCAGTAAGGAAAGCCCTATTATATCTCCGGAGCCAGAAGTGATCGCCACTTCAAACTCAATCTTTGACACCAAAGCTTCGATCAAAGGTCGAGTTTTACAGCAAATCTAAAAAAAAAGCAGGTCATAATCGGAGTCATTGGGTCATTGGGAAAAGAAAGAAAGTCAACAACTCGATCCTTTTCAGGACCAGCAAATCAACTTCAACGCCCGAATTGGCGTTTCAGTGCATATGAGGCTAGTCTAACTAACCAGCCAGTTGTCGTATTATCCATCCCCGACCAGGAAGGATTCTTAGTGTCAGTAGGATCGTAGTACGAGCAATGATTTTGTACTCTCTGAATCGGCTGCGAAGTCTTTTGAAACAGAAGCTCAAATTTCACAAAACGGAATCTAATGCCGAAACTTTGATCCAAGATTAGATTTCAATGATTTTTATTAATATTTTCTCTCGTTGTAAAAAGCAAATCTACGTACGAATAATAACCGAAGAAATTCCGTTTGTTAAATTTTCACTCTCATAAGTTCCGCCTTGTTGGATGTACATTAGTAATGACGCGATTATTTAAAGAGAGTGAAACTTTTTCACAGCTAGATCTTCTCACTGAAAAAGTTTCGATATACACACTCAACTTCGTATGGTAATTCCTACATCTTTAGACGAATTTTGAACAACCAAATATGTCGAATATTTTCAATATACTGATATATCAGAACCGATAAACATTTGCTGACAGCAGTACTGCGAGGTACCGCTGTGATGAAACGTTATTTTTACTGAAGAAAAATCACCGCGATTGGAACAGCTGTGATCGGAAATACAATTTATCTGTGTAAAAAGTGTACACTGTAATCCCTTTTTTAATTCGTTTTTTATGCTTATTTTCTATTCAAATTTTGAACATTATGCAGGTTTTTGTCATGAGTTTTGGGTTTTTTTGCGAATATTCTAAGTTTTGCTTTTTTTTTATGCGATTATTATTTATTTTATTTTCGGGAGAATTTTCAAAATTATACATCTTTTATGCGAATTTTCAAAACCATGCGGTTTTATTTGTGAAGTTCTTCTAAGTTATGCGGTTTTCTTGTTTTGCAGTGGGACTACAAAAAATAATTCGATCCGTTTTTTGGGGGCAAAAAGACATTTATTTCAATGTTAAAAAAATTAAAGAATAGTTAAGTTACTACTTTTTATCACCCCACAGACAATTTTCGAATCCCATTTCGAAAAAATGTCTCATCTTTTAAGGTGATCTAAGTTTGAAGCCAATTTTCGATTCCTGCGAAAAAAGTTAACCGATGACCTGCCAGATCGTGCTGCATCCGTCGGAACACAACCAGTAATCAGAAAGAGCAACGTCAGGGGAATACGACGGGTGCGGCAAAAGGACCCACTTGAGCATTTCCAAATACTTTTTCACATCTTTTGCGACATGAGGCCGAACGTTGTCATGCAGAAGAATAACTTTATCATGTCTTTGCTTGTATTCCGGTTGTTCTTCTCGTAATGCACGGCTCAAACGCATGAATTGCAGCCTATACCGATAGCCCGTTATAGTTTCGCCTGGTTGTAGCAGCTCATAGTACACAACACGACAAAAATTGATCGAGCATAGAGTAGTATTTATTCTTCTTGGAGTTATCATAGAATATTCATTTTTCATCCCCAGTAACAATTCAATGTAAAAAACCCCTTTCTTGGTTGCCTTTGACACAGCTGCTCGTAAGTGAAAAATCGCGTTTTAAATGTCACGATTCGTCTTGGACTCATCAGTGATTAACAGTTTATGTTGAACTGTTATGCCACCGAGCAGTTCAACATAAACCGATAAGCAGGCGTGCAAATCAAGAAAGTTTTCTGCAAATAGTAGGTCTTTATAACTTTATAACTACTTAGCGGTTTCTGTTGAACTGCTAGGTGGTATACCACTTCAACATAAACTGTTATGCACTGATGAGTCGAAGTTCCGCATGGCATATAATAGAACATTTTATTCATTATTGATAGAAAAAGTATACGAGGTCTGTTCAAAAAGTACCCGGAATTCTCATTTTTCTAAAAAAATATTTATTTATTCGTCTACATCTATATGGTCCCCTTCAAAGTAATCCCCCCTAGATATAATACACTTATGCCAGCGTTTTTTCCAGTCTTCGAAACACCCCTGATAGTCACTTTTTGTAATGCTCTGTAGCACTCTCAGCGATTCTGCCTTTATCTCTTCAATCGATGAAAAACGCTGTCCTTTCATGGGTCTCTTCAACTTTGGGAACAGGAAAAAATCACACGGAGCGATATCTGGTGAATAAGGAGGTTGGGGCATGATTAAAGTCTTGTTTTTAGCCAAAAAATCACGAATAAAATTTAGCAGTTTTGGAACGAATTTTACTGCCACTCGTTTCATGCTCAAAACATTTGAAAAATATGATGGCATGAGCCAACTGATATGCCAACTTCATCAGCAACTTCTCTAATAGTGATTCGGCGATCATCCATTATCATTTTTTCCACTTTTCCCACATTTTCGTCGATTATTGACGTGCTGGGTCGACCGGAGCGTTCGTCGTCTTCAACGTCTTCGCGGCCATCTTGGAAACGCTTATACCACTCGTAAACACTTGTTTTTTTTTCATAGCAGACTCACCGTAGGCTCTCTGTAACATTTCGCACACTTGGTTACACTTTATTTCATTTTTCACGCAAAATTTAATACAAATTCTTTGACTCTTCAATTCTTCCATTGTTTGTTTAAACTAACAAAAATCGCCGAGCTCAAAAAAACACGTCTACACCAGCCACTACAAACAATGAATACAGCTGAAAATTTCACCATACATTAGGGACATATGTACCAACACAATAAAAAAAATTTTAACCGCCGGACTCTCCAGACGCGCGCAATTAAAAAATTCCGGGAACTTTTTGAACAGACCTCGTATTTCAGGTTCCGAAAAGGATGATAATTTAATCTACGACGCTAGAACATCGTTTCTAACTACTGTCTCAATTGAATTGAGTAAATACGCGAAAAATCCTGCACTTTCCTTTAAACAACTTTAAATAACCCGCAAACAATTCTTTTTCCATTGTCCCGTGGAACGAACTAACTGCAAACGGACCGATACCCGAGCGTCATTCCGAAGGATTTTGCCCCCGAGTATGACCCGGCATATTTACGGTTATGACTGCAAGCTGCCTGCCTGACTCCTATAGCGGTAGACAGACAGCGGCACCGAAAAGGCACGAGGTGTGTTTGTGTGTGTGTGTGTGTGTGTGTGTTTGAGTGTACTGTGGATTATCAGCGAATAAAAATGGCAACTGAACAGCAGATACTAGTGATTGTGGCTCGCTTGTGGCGTCCACCAGTTTCCAGTTGCCGTCTGGCAGGCACATTCACCCAGAGGGGGAAATTTTCCTCCACAAAATCCAGCGACAGTGAGAAAAGTCATATTTTATTCCGGCGCCAGAATGACGACAACACTCGACCAAACACACAAAAGCACACAGACACAGAGAGAGAGAAACGTTTTGCCCCCTTCGAAACTTCCCTTGGAAGTTTCAACATAAAAATACATGAAATCCTAATGAAAGAGAAAAGAGGATACAACAACGGTTCGAATTTCTAAAAATAGTCGGTACCGCTGTAAACAAAACTTACGTCAGTGCGCTGACTTGGAATGGCGGCAGTGTAGTGGGGGCTGGGCAAAGTGGGGCACTCGGGACGAAAGTGTAAGGAATATTATATCCTTGAACCTTTCGGCCATTCTGCGAAGGCTGCGGTTGCGGTATCTCTCTCTCTCTCTCTCTCTCTCTGTATGTGAACTCCGTGCCCGATACTAAGGACAGAGGACAGAATAGTGACGTTATTGAAACCGTGTTTGTGTATTGATCGTTTCGCTAGTTTCCGTTTTATTTTATGTGTTTCGTTGTTTTTTTTCCGTTTCTGCACCTCGGTGGGGTGGCGGCTCCTCGGTCATTGCGTGCTTGCGATTAACGTAATAAATAGACAGAAGAAACTTGATAATGGGGCAATGGGCCCCGACAAAAGCCCGGTCAAATTGGATTTCGGTGTCACGTGCAGCGCGGATGTGGCACGCGCTGAAATCCGATACTCGAATGGAATGGCTTATTATCTGAGTGCCATGAGTATGAGTTTCTAATGAATTGGTGGTCCGCTTTGTTGTGGTTATGCCGAACATCCACATGATACCAATTTTGTAAAATTAATTGAAACCGAAAACTGCAAA
Organism: Malaya genurostris; assembly: GCF_030247185.1. NCBI lineage: Eukaryota > Metazoa > Arthropoda > Insecta > Diptera > Culicidae > Malaya > Malaya genurostris. The sequence goes on from NC_080570.1 coordinate 152,712,140, forward strand.
ACAAGCCAATGTTATCGTCGAATTAGACGGAGGGGGTCATCAAACAAGGATCCATCATTCCCAACCAGGAAAGCGCTAATTATTTCAGGATCAACTGAACGCTAAACATATTTCTACTTTTAGTGACGACATATCGCGAAGATCGCTTTTTGACTAGCCGACCACCGAATTCGAGTGTAGTCGGAAATCTAGTTCTCGACTCGTGCCCGGAAAAATGTGACACATTTTCAGGAGGGGTGAATTTTCGGATGAAATATTCAAAGCAGAAATCGATGACACGTTCGCTGCGACGCGTAGGCCAAATCCAATCGGGCTCCGATCGTTAAACCAAACCCATATGGATGATATCTGGTAGTTTACTGGTAGCGTCCGATACCGATTGAAAATTGCTGTTCGACCAGATGTTTGTTCATTAAATTAGTGAGTAAGGAAATTTGTATCAGTTTTGTATGTGATAGTCCGACCTTTTCCGACCTAAACCGGTAGGCTGGCTGGCACGCAGGCATTCAACACAACGCCCCGAAAACTATTCCGGTGGTTCCGTTTCGGTTTGAGATTTGATATGAGGTTTGTTTTATTGGAACTTTGGGATTGAGAATCAGGAATGGGTTCTACTAAATGAGTTGCCTTTTAATGGCCCTTTTAATTTATATTTACTAATTATGCTATTTTCAACACACAGATTTAAAAAGAATACACACAGAAATTTGATATTTACCCCACTCGATCTGAAAATATTCTTTTAGATTTATTTAATTTATTAGACAGTAACCATTTGGAGGTTTTTTGGTTCTATTTTGCGGTTCACGCAGAACGGCTAAGTTGCACTGGTTGTTCTGTTGGTACTGTCATGCTCTGAACTATCGGAAACGAAACGAAAAAAGCTCTTCTTAACCCATTTGAAACATCCGTAAAATTTTATACTTAGAACAAAAAGTGTTCACCATCAACATTGTGAGTTTTTTAAATAACCCAATTAGTAACTTTTTAAACGCATTAAAAGTTTCAGATATCGATGCAAGCAACTCTGAGTAAAATTTTCATGCATTGAAAAATATAGCGAATTGTCACTTACGTCACATATGAGATTATATCTCCCAAAACGAAAATGTTAACTATAACAAATTTCCGAACTTGACTACACAGTAGATTTTAAATAAGCCTAAGATTATCGAAATTTGTTGAGTTATCTGCGAGAAAATTGAGTCGGTAAAAAAGTCCGATTAGTCGGTTACGTCACTTATACCGTTATATCTTCAGATCATCAAAAGTGACAGTCATTTGAATTTCGAACTTGATCAGTGGCTCAAAAGTAGCTTTCAAACGAGTCTAAGTTTGTTGAAATCGGTTGAGCCTGAATTCTCTGAGAAAATTGAGCGGTAAAAATGATAACGTGTTTTATCGGTTACGTCACTTATACAGAAGTCGTTACCGTCGTTACAACCTTCGAACTGCTCCACCGTCTCATCTTGATGTCTCATACTGGAAACATTCTGGATTTTCAATAGGCAGTGACCATTTGGAGCTTTTTGGTTCTATTTCGCGGTTGATCTACGTCGAACGACTAAGTTGCACTGTCTTTTCTGTTGGTACTGTCATGCTCCATATCTCCCGAAACGAAAATTTTAGCCGTAACCAATTTCCAAACTTGACAAATTCCCTCACAATAGCTTTTAAATAAGCCTAAGATTATCGAAATTTGTTGAGTTATCTGCGAGAAAATTGAGTCGGTAAAAAAGTCCGATTAGTCGGTTACGTCACTTATACCATTCTATCTTCGGAATCTTAAGTGATAGCCATTTAAACTTCGAACTTGATCAGTGACTCAAAAGTAGCTTTCAAAAGAGTCTAAGTTTGTTGAAATCGGTTGAGCCTGAATTCTCTGAGAAAATTGAGCGGTAAAAACTTAGCGAAGTACTAAAAAAAATAACGAAAAAATGAGCAACAAATTTCAAAACTTACGTAACCAATTAGCATCTAATTAGCTAATTTGTGGATAATTAGTTGCTAATTAGTTACGGTAACTTTGAATTTGTTTCTCATTTTTTTGTTATTTTTTCACCAATTTGCGGTGCCTCGCTAAGTTCACGTTCATACACACATCCACACTGTAGTGGTTTTGGAGAATGTTGTCAAACTAATGGTGACAAATTTCGAACCAACTCGAACAAATGTTAAAAGTAACCTCTCAAATATAAATGAGTCTTTCTGGGCATGTAGAGTTTGTCACAAAAAGCAATTGTTCGTTTTTTTTTCGAATTTGATCTAACACTGTGTTTTGAAACGGGCCATTTTATTTTCACAAATTGGTATTGTCAAAAATGATAGATCCTATAAAAATGTGTTGTATTAATAATGTTGCTAAACTCAGTCGAATTTTCGAATAAAAATACTGAAAAAATTCCACATTGAATCCTACATTGAACGAATCGGTGTTAGAATTTTATAGTCATTTTACAATAGTCAACATTTTTAATTTTGATAAAATTTTGTTCCAAGACAGGTAATTATAGAGAACTGATTAAGGTTGAGATTAGGATTGCTTTATTTTTATCAGTTCTTCAACTTATATAGTCTATTCTCTCCTAGCCTAGCTAATTGGTTTTTACAATCGGGATCACTGAGAATCCGGGAGGAGGAGTTAGAACGCGCAATGTAAATCGGGCTTAACCAATGGGATTCGTTGTATCGTGTCGGCCATTGTATATTTCGTGGGTAAGAGAGTGAGTAAAGCTTCTTGATGAGCGTGAGCGGGTGTGATACGGAGAGGAGAGGGCGATAGCATGTTGGGTTATTCTCGTGAGTGTCGGTTTGAGTTAGTGTGTGTTCTTGAGTTACTGTTATTCTACGTCGTGTTGACTTGTATCGATTGTGCGACATGAGGGACGTGAAGATAAGGGAAGTGACACAGTCTGTTATATATTTTGTGTGTTCTGCTTTTTTCGATGACATAACGATTTGAAACTTGATGCTTCCTTGTTTCTGTAGTCGAATTTTATTATCACGGCGTTTTTCCGCTGGGTCACCGGAACGTGCAAGTGTTGATGTTTTAGTTACCTTCATGTAGGTAATGTTTTTGGCATTAAAAATGCCTTACTCTTCACTATACGGGGCAGGGTGTCAATTAAAAGTTTCAAAAATAGCCGCGTAACCTTTTTGTGTCATAATTTTGAACGTTAATAACTCGGTCATTTGTAGATGGATTGTTATAATTTAACAACCAATCGATTCGGAAACTTTTAACTTAAACATGTATGACGACGTCTTTTCAGTATTTCAATAGCATACTATTGAAAAAATGGTTGGAATCGACCTATGTTTTCATCCACCAATCCCTGTTGTACAAAATGACGTCAACTTCTGGTTCGGCATAGGAGGCTTTGCGTCATGCATAAAAAACACCGCATCGTTCTGCGTAGTATGAAGAGAAATCTTTAAATATAGGCTGCACAATATTTCTTTGCCTAGTTGATGTTTGACTGCGAATGAAACAAGTAGCTCGTCCAGTGAGCTGATGACTGGATTGTATATGCGTTTACTTGCTGGATTGTCGCTTTTGCATTATGTGTTGGTGAAATTTCCTGCTGTCTGCGCAAACCGTGTTCGCTTGAGTATCTTATATATCATCTAGCTATTGAAGAACCGAATCAGCATGGTTACCGATTCTTTTGAAATATCCCATGTATTTAGCAAATTTTTGGTCGATTTTGCCATTAAAAATGCCTTACACTTCGCTTCCCGAGGCTGGGTGTCAATTTAAAACATACAAAACTAATCGCGTAACATTTTTCTGTCATAATTTTGAACGCTTATAACTCAATCATTTGTTGATGGATTTATATAACTCAACGAACGATCGATTCGGAAACATTTAACTTAAACTTATGAGACAACGTTATTTGAATATTTCAATTGCATACCATTGAAAAATTGGTTTGAATTGAGTATTTTATGTTGGTTCTCTGGTAACTATCAGGCCAATTTAGAATTATCGACGATAGATTTTTCGGATCTAATTTGCAGCGCTTGTACCTCGATGATTTGTTAATGGATTTTCCTAATTTAAATGATTCCAAAGCTTCAATATTATAAGATTAAAAATGTTTTAATTTGTCAACGGATCGGTTTGCATACTTAAATATCCATTCCCATACGAACAAAACGTGACAATGTGACTGAACGCTTCAAAAGATTTTAAAATTAAATTCTGAAACTTATTTAAAAGCGGTCTCCTCGGTTTAGTAGTATAAATGAGTTCCACAGGCTCAAATATACAGTACAATTAGATGCAATATCGTATAGTATCAAAGATAAACTCAAGGTAAGTTTACCTGCGATTTTACATGTATCTTTTGAATAGGAACTCTCGTAGAATTTGTTTAACCGCCAGTTTCAGTTTAATTATTATTTGATTCAAAACAATAAGCGTCTGATGGTTACGCGCGTTGTAACTATGACAATGTTCATTCATGTGTTAATAACATCAAGTTACAATATGAACAAAATTTCTGAATTTTGTTGCGTACCCATTTCGTATATTCCTAATATGCCAAAGCGAAAATCAATGTAAGTAACTAAATATTTTATGCGGACTATTTCACATTTTTCTTCCTCGTATTGTTGCCATATTATTTACCGACACTTTCCGAAGATTATCGACGATTTTGAAGAAGGATTAATAAAATTACACTATTACTGAGTTTACTGGTACAACATTTTTCGTTAAAATAAATAAAATCTTCTCTTGGATCGATTAACTGTTTATAAAATTAATAAGTTTGTACATTTCTCGAAGATTATTATCATAAAATAAAACAGTTTCATTTGTTCAGGATCAAATCTTTAGGTTGTTTGTATCTAAAATTGAGCTTTCGAGTAACTTTGAATTCTAGTTAAAGGACGTTATTCAAAATCTTAACAATGTAAAAAATTGTGGAAAGGGATCAAAATTAAATATAATTAATTATGAGGGAAGAATCTAATTGTCAATTTTATCATTCGCTAACAATCTAAGCGCTTAAACTAGAGCAAGTTTGTAATTAGTCAATTGATAAAGTTTTTAGTTTAGTGTATCATCATCATTATCATCTTTACTTTTGTATTTATTATGAAGGCCTTAGAAACGTTTTTAATGTTATTGTGCTCGGTCGTGTCTAGAATACAACCCTCTAATTTTTTTATTCTATGTAGGTTTCTAGGTTTTCGTGGAAGGGTGCTTTTACGGGTTATTGTTAAGTGCGTATGGTCTGGGATGTGTTAAAGATTTAGTCTTAAATTTTCATATTACGTGGTCTGGAATGTGTGAAGAGATTTAGTGTTAAAGGCTCATATTACATTATGCTGCCAACCGTTTAAACTATTTTGCAGTGTCTTTTTATAAAAAAACTAAAACTTAACTGAAAGTGGTTATCATCCAAGAATCCAATGAAACTCAATTTGTTAGAATATTCCAACGAATACTCTATTGCTAGTGGCCCGATATTTGCTAAAACTATCAGTAATGGACAAGAAGGACTTATAGTTTGAAAACCATTCTTTCCATTTTTAAATATAACACATGGCCTAAAAAATTCCGGGCCTGATACATAGATGGCGCTAGTTTTTTTTATTTCAGTTACCTTTTTCCAGTTAAAAATAACGTTTAAAAGACAGCTGTTAAAATTTCATGATATTCTATTCTATTAGTTTGTGAGTTATTATGCTAAGAGTGACGCTACTTTTGTTATTTTCAGAACAATGGATCAAAAAAAAATTTCGTGTTTTAATTTTACACTGCTTCTTGATGGAAAAAAAATCGTTTAAACGAAGCAATGGCTTGAAAAATGTTATGGAGACTTCGCTCCATCAGAAACAACAATAAAACGTTGGTTTGCTAACTTTAAACGTGGTCGTAGAGACACCGATTATGCAGAACGCAGTGGACGTCCACAAAATCGTTTTTAAAGGTCGAAAAGTGAAGTTGCGTGAGTTAGCTGACATCGTAAAGATATCAAAAGAACGTGTGGGCTCTTTATTGCATGAGCTTTTGACTATGAAAAAGCTCTGTTCAAAGCGTTTGCTTACTGTTGCCCAAAAATGAGAACGTGTTAATGATTCAGAGCAGTGTTTGACCATGTTTAAACGTAACAAACCGGAATTTTTGCGTCGATATGTGACAATGGATGAAACATGGATTCATCACTTCACTCCGGAAACAAAACGATCGTCATCTGAGTGGACGAAAGCAACTGGTGAACCTCGTCCCAAGCGCGCCCGAAACCACAACAATTGACTGGAAACCTTATGGTTTTGGTATTTTGGGATGTGCATGGTGTAAAGCTTGCTTCAAATAGAATTGGAACAAAGACAATTGCCTGTATTTCAGTTATTTATTGTTGAATTCAAGGTCTTTTTTTTATACAAATGTAGCGTTTTCTTCATACTTTTAAGAAAAAATACGGATAAAATTATCCGTCACGGTTTCGAAGGAATTCTTGATTTTTTCCTGTAATTTTTCATTAGGCGGCGCATATCTTCTTCGTCCATCGTTTTAGCTATCTTATTCCACCGGGTCGTCATCTGATTGATATCTTTGACAACCTTTCCCTTTGCCTTGAGTCTCCTCTTCATGATTGCCCAGTACTTCTCAATAGGGCGGAACTGGGGGCAGTTGGGTGGGTTAAGGTTTTTCGGAACAAACTGGACCCCTTTCTCTGTATACCATTCTTAAACGACTTTGATGTAATGACAGCTTGCCAAATCTGGCCAAAACATTACGGGTCGTGGTCGTGGGATCGAATGAAAGGCAAAATTCGATTTTGGAGACACTCTTTTTATTATAGTTTCGATGTCATTGTCTTATTTGTAACGAAAATTTTGGTTTTTTTTGCCACAGCTGCAAGTGCCCTGCCAAATCATAAATTTTCTTGCAAATTTGTCGGCAAAAACATATTTAAATTTGGCCGGAACATCCCCCCAAGCCGTTTCCAAGTACAATTTTTGACCTGGGATTTGCCCGAAGTCAGCCTTGACATAGGTTTCATCGTCCATCAGAAGACACCCGTCGAACTTGGTCAGCACCTGGTCATATAGTTTCCGAGCACGAATTCTGACCACACTATTCTGTTTTATGGTTCGATTTGGCTGTTTGCTAGCTCGATACGACTTGATTTCTTCCCGGAGTCGAGTTCTCCTCACGGTACTATGGGCAGCACCGATTTTCTGGCCAAATCACGGTCCAACAGATTAGGATTCCTCCTAACCGTCTTCAAAATCTTACCACGCAGTTTCCGGTCGACAGTTCCACTCCGAAGATCGGCTTGAGGCTTCCGAATCGTCGTCAATGTTTCCTTATACCGTTTGATAACGCGCCATTCGTTATTTCTGGGCAATTTCAGCTGTTTAGCTAGCCTAGATGCAGGCCACAATGGATTTTCCAAATAACTGTGCACAATTTTTTCCCTTTTTTCGGCTTCCATGTTGATTGTTTACAAAGTACAGTCGATTTGCGGAATGTCCAAAATCATACGTGAAGCTGACAAAATTCCCGACACGTGAGCGCCAAGAACTTTCAAATCCATCCACCAGGAGCGCCACAATATGAGCAAAAGTTTGTTCCAATTCTAAATGAAGCAAGCTTTAATATTGATTGACTATCTTGAGAAAGGAAAAACCAATAACAGTGACTATTATAAAGCGTTATTGGAGCGTTTTTGTTTCGCCAAGACAAAGCACCGTGTCACAAGTCAATCAAAACAATAGCAAAACTATATGAATTGAACTTCGTATTGCTTCCACATCCACCGTATTCGCCAGATTTGGCTCCCAGCGACTACTTGCCGTTCGCAGACCTGAAAAAAATGCTCGCCGGTAAGATATTTCGCACGAATAAAGAAGGTTATCGCTGAAACTGAGGCCTATTTTGAGGCAAAAGATAAATCGTTCTACAAAAGTGGTATTGAAATGTTGGAGCGGCGCTGGAATGGTTGCGTTGCTCTGGATTGAGATTACGTTGATGAATAAAGTTAATTTTAAACCACTACCAAAACCTGCTTTTTTGTGAACAGTGTTCCCAATTAGATCCAAATGTTCGTTGTTTTCCAGCTTGGGGAGACAAGTTGGATGCTTCCATGTCTTAAGAAAACGTTTTTATTGTGACAGCTCCTGAGGAATTTTATCACTCAATTAGAGTAGAAATTTGCTGCTGTTACTGGAGCTCAACGGGTTTAATTGGAACTGCTTGGCACTGATCGATCAAAGCCGAAACGATAGAAAATAAAGAAAGCAAACATTTCAATGTCATTGATTGTAAATCGAACGCTTGTCGTTTTCTAAGGCAATCTTATGCTATTTCCGTCTAATACCCTTCTCCGTCCTGCCTAATCACAAGTCGAATAATTGCCCCAAAATCCTATATAGTGGGAACCGATGTTATCACTATTGGAAAGAGTCCTTCCAAAGAGACTGACAATTTGCCGAAGATTCGATTAATCGGCATACCTTCGAAGTGCACTGCCACCAGCATCGGAGAGCCCAGGATCATGTGCAAGTGCGTTCGCCGAATGAGAACTACGGCGGGATCTCGAAAACCCGTACACCCACAGTTGAAAGTGGTTGAAAAGCAAACGTTTGCTTTAGGTTGAGCTGCAATCGGGCTGTGCAGCCATGTTGAACTTTCGACGTGGAAATAAACAGCATTAAACCGACGAGTAATTAGGATGGCTCATCCTAATGGTAAGCCCATTATTACCGATTGCCATTGCGACAACCCTGTTTCATGTGGGGGAAGGTACCACCTACTCACCACCCCAACCGGGCGGCTCCATGGAAACATAACTGGATGGAGAACATAAATTTAGGAGACCTCGAAAAAAACCTTCCGAGTTTCATACTAAATTCTGCGCTTCCGAAAAGGGGATTGACGCGTGCTTTCCGGTGCTAATTCTGTGACAAATGCCGACCTACCGGGAGAGTTCGAATCCCAGAACAATTCAAATATATCCGAATGTAAATTTAAATTTAGTTGCTTCAGCACCCACCTCCCCCCCTCTCGGAAGGGGCACGGTCGGGCCGTGTCCGGGTTGTTGTCAGAATCCTTCCTGTTTGGAAATCGGCACGTACTCGACCATCGAAATCAGAATGTGAAAGGAAGTACTACTGTATGTTTTTTTTTCGTTGTTTTTGCTTGTATTCTGTTGTTTTTATTACCATTATTGTCAGTCCTCACCATAGTGGAACTGAAATATCTACTATTTATTTTCTGTTACTTTTTTTTTTGCGTTCAGTGAATATGGAAAACGAACATGATACGATCAGTCCCGAATGTGGGTTGTAACATTTTAAGCAACTGGGAATCACTGTTGCTGTTACTACAGCATCAAGCAACGAACGATAAATTGTAGAAAAACAATCCTTTTGCGGGATGTACCGGTCTTTTGTTGTCGGATTAGGTGAAATTGGATGCAGCAAGTGCAGCTCCCCGATACACGAAAACGGCACGTTCGTCGGCTACGGGGGCGGTTTGGGCTTTCGGTAGTTCGACGGTCATGTTTACAGTAGAGAAATGTTGTATTTCTATTCTCTAGTAATTGAATGTGATCATAGGGTAGCATTTTCCGAGCTGTTTAGTCTGCCGGATTGGTATTTGATTATAACTGACATCACTTTATCAGAGTGAGTTTTTTTCCAATGGAATGAAAGACTTAAACATAATCTGCTAATGCACCGTTGAGTCGAAGACGAAACGTAAAAATAAGACTAATTAGTTGATTTCAGATACCGACTCTGGCTTTCCTGTCTCGTGCGATACCGCCGTAAACAACGTTCAGTGGAGACGCCATCTAGTTTGATTCTCTAGAAACTTACTAGTAGACCAAATAAGATTATCAAAAGTCGAAAATTTTACATTCCAAGATGTCAACATTTAAAGAATTTAAGAAATTGGAAAATAATTAATCTAACATATAAAGAAATTCATAGCATAAATATTCAAGTAAAAGAACCTTCTTAATCCACCTAGTGGTGCGATAATGCCTTTCTCTTGCCATTAAAAAAAAGTCTCATTAAAACATTTATACATTACTGGAAAAGTCAGACCAAAAATCCTTCCGAACGTTGTAGCTTTTTAATAAGTCTAAGTTCATCGAAATTCGTTGAAACATCTTCACGAAAATTTACTCGAATGAAAAAAATGCGTTTAGTCGGTCACGTCATTTATAACTCTGGAACCGGAACTGACAGCCATTGGATCTTTAAACTTAGTTTATGATTCCGTAGTATCTTTCAAACGAGCCTATGTTTGTTAAAATCAGCTCAGGCATTTTTGAGGAAATTGAGCGTTGAGTCGTTGAATGATTCACACATACGTTTTTAGATCTCGTCGAACTGAGTCGAATGATATACAAAACTATGGGTCTGCAGGGCTCCGTTCGAAAGACGGTTTTCCAACAATTCTATTAAATTTCTATAGAGAAAAGCAAAAATGAAAAATTCTGAAATTCTGAGATTCAAGATTGTATAAAATTTAATGTCAAATCTAAGAACTCGAAGAGCCAAAAATACAAGAACCTTAAAGTTAGAGAATTCAGAAAAACTAGAGCCAAATTTAGGAATTCAAATATACTCATGTTTGAGTACGTACCGAACGGGACACGTACCGCATAAAAAATAACTTTAAAAATTAGCATAAGAAAAGCAAATTTGAAACTTTTTTTTGTTTTCAGATGTTTCAAACTCTTTGGAAACCTCGAGATCTGGTGTTATCTAAAAAATCCAGTCCAAAGCATTTCTAGGACGAAATAAGAAAACCGCAAAACATCGAAAATTCGCATAAAAGGAGCCGTACAACTTTGAATATTCACCTAGGAATTTCAAACTTGATGATTGATAACCATAGTATCCTTCATACGAGCCTATGTTTGTTAAAATCGACTCGGTAAAAGAGTCTTTGAAAGATGTACACAGTCAAATGACATATAAACGGTGTATTGAATTGAAAATGTGTCAATTTCAAGAATCCAAGGATCCAAAAATACAAAAACTTGAAAGAACCCACAAAAACTATAGTCTTGGAAGGCAAAATTCCAACCAATATCAAATTTAAGAATACCAATACACTCAAGTACTCAAGGAGATACGTACCGCATAAAAAAACGCATACCGTTGAAAATTCGCATAGAAAACTGCTAAACTAAGGAAAATTTTTTGTTGTTACCAGATATCTTGAAAATTCTTGAAACATCGAAATCTGGGGTTTACTCGAAAAAATCCCAGTCCGAAAGAGTTGAGCACTAGATCTCGACGTTCGGTGCATTTTTAAGACGAAACTAGAAAACCGCATAACTCTGAAAATTCGCTTGAAACAAAAAACCGTATAGCTTCGAAAATTTCCATGGAAAGTCGCATTAAAAAAACGCATAAAAAGATACTTGAGTATTTTTACGTGGATCAACCTAAGGAAACCACTTTTTTATCTGCTAAAACTCATCAAAATAGTCTCCTTCAAGTGCGCACCATTCTTGTAAATCGATCTTATCTTTTGCCTCGATATAAGCGTTTTTTTTCAGCACTAACATTTTCATCTTTGGATGAAAATTTCCTTCTAAAGATTTCAATGAAGTCTGCAAACAAATAGTAGTCACTTTGAGCCAAATCTGGTAAATATTATGAGTACGGTAGCAATTCGAAGCCCAATTCATGCGACTTCGCCATTGTAGCAAACGCAAACTTATGATACGAAGGTGAAAGAGTCACTTGAAATCATTTCTCGTCGATTTTTTTTTTAAATTGATTTCGTTCTTCAAACGCATCAATTGCTCAATGAAACATTCGCTATTGATAAACTTACTTTTTTTTAGGTAGTCGATGAGCAGAAAATTCCATGAGCATCTCAAAACACTGAGGCCTAAAAGGACGGGCCCACATTTGCATTTGGACGGTTCTAATCGGCTACACTTCACTAAGCGGGCGTAAGCTTCGACTACGGAATGTAGTGATGGATCCCTGTTTCGTCCATTGTCACATATCGAAGCTAAAAAATCCCGTTTATTGCTGCGCGAACTGCTCCAAACAGCGCAGCGTTGTCGTTTTTGATCTACCAGGAACAAAAGCGACACTCACTTTGATAACAGCTTCCTTGTAGACAAATGCGTTCATGCGAAATAGTGCACACAAAAACATGCACGGAAAGCATAAGAATGCAGGTTCGAATCCTGCTTCTTTCTGTATCATTGCTGTGAGTTTTCAACAAATTCAATGCAAATAAACAACGCAAATCGTTAAAATTACTGCTCCAAATCAATATATGCAGTTCTAGATGATGTGCAGTGCACGAAATGCAACTAAACAAAACAGTACGTTTAACCTTTTACAATTCAAGCAGCAACACGAAGCTGAATGTTTCGCTATTGAAAATAATAATGTACAATGTGATTTCAAATACATTGGAGTCTGTTTTGTGAACTTCCAAAATCATGTATTTCCTGAAGCGGATACCCGAAACTATTCGATGTGGCATGTGCAAATTTTTTTTCGATCTGTATTGAACGGGGTAAACACATTGAAAAAATGACATGCGAATGAAACTATGCTATGAAAATCGCGAAAAAGGTTGCCCCAGACTCAAACCCGTAGCTAGCTACTAACCGGGGAAATTGTTTTGCCAATTGAACTACTCTGCTGCATATGAAAACACATGTAGAGGAAGCCCAATTAACTAGAGGAACCAAGCATGCTTCGCTTTACTTGGCCACCACTGCATTAACTTATAGTCCTATCTCTACGGAAACACACACACGACAAAAAACAACCACACCCATCGCGTCACAGATTTATCTTCGCTATTCTGCTTTGCCGCCAGCCACTGATTTGAGATTTTGTTTTTATCTCTTTTGCTGCCTATGGCGTACATCAGCGTCATCATCTAGTTGATGATCTCAGTTGATATGTGGTCGGAGCAGTGACGAAGAACAATTATGTATTGATTTTTGTCATTTTAAATATCGATGAGTAAAAAGTTTATGGATGAAATAATGGAAAGTCGATTTGTTCAAATCGATGAATAGAAAAAGTGTTATTTTTTGTAGCTTTCGTTAATTAAATGATACATGAGTTGGTGGTTAGCTCAATTCGTCCGCGTTCCTTATCGTCAATTTCAGATGGTGATTCGTCAGCATAATTGGAAAGTTTTCTTTTTTTCCTAAAAACGTCCATCTTGCAATGTATGGATAGTAGAGAAAATTGATATGGATAGTGGTTCTATTTTTACAAATCGACCTAATATTCCTAAAATCGTTTTTTTTTTCAGTGTAGGACTAAACTTGGCATTTTTTCAGTACTTTCATTCTAAAATTTGAATGATTTTTTTGGAAATCGACAATAACCAATTTAAAAAAATGTTATAAGAGTTATGCTGATAAGCTCAATTTGTCCGCGTCCCTTGTCGTGATTTCAACTAGATAAACAATTCGTCAGCAGGGGTCACACCACTGTAGAAAAAAAAGAGAAAAAAGACTTTTTTGGAGAATTATTTTGGGATCCAAAAAAATGGAGTGCTCCGAATTTTGTATAATGCACTTTTTAATATGTATATTTAAGTACAAAAAAATGATCAGTTTTAAAAATTGGAAAACAAAATGACGGCTTGGCGGCATTTCCGCGAAAGTGCTGCTTTTTGACGGCTGGAAATTCAGCTCCCGCAATTTTCGATCTAGAACAATAAACAGTGGTGTTACTCCTTAAAATTGTTGCACTAGAATAATTTTATTGATCGACTTAAGTTGCTAAATAAACTGTTTCAATGCCTTGTTTGATGTTTGTATGAGAAACTTGATATCTGCAGGATTATATAGCCTGAGAGGCTCTCGGATCCTAACCCCGGGTTGGCGGTTCAATGCATAGGGCTTCAAGCCCCGAACTGGAGGAATTCTTAGTGTTAGTAGAATCGTAGCACCAGTAATGGCTTTGCTTTTTGTTCCGGATTTATTTGCAGGAACATATAATATTGTGTCTAGAATTCCATGACATGAAAAAATGGAAATAATAAAAATAATACTGATAGCTACCATCGCGACTTGAACCGATAATCATTGGATCACAAAGTACGTCCGGTAATCGACTGAGCCACAGAAGCACACATCAGCTTGGCTGGTAAAAGGTGCATCTAAATTCATACAGTCGCATCTGCTAGGCGAATGCAAGTTACAATCGGAACCAGTAAAATTCGTGCTAATTTAACATTAAGTCATTACAAATGAAATTTTTCGACACTTGATAAATTAGGTCTTTACGAATAAGGTCACATGTAAAATTCAAATGTTTTGGGTGTGTAGTTCAAAGTTTGTCTACAAACTGTGTGAAATGTGAGTAGTTATAGAGCATAAAGTTTCACTGTAGGACAAACCGAGCATCACTCAGTAAAAATATCTGAAAATTAAATGTAACGGAATCTCAGTGCTAAATTTAACAGTTAAGATGGAAATCTCAATTAGACGTAATTTTCCATTAAATGTAACATACATTTGCGAAAATTTATTCACGTATTAATATTTTGTTTGTTTCCAATCAATTTTCTTTGCAGCGTAAACTTCGAAATAGATAAAACACATTTTTCTTTCTATGAACTGTATTTTCCGTCATGATTAATTGAGATTAACACGTGTTTGTGATCAAATGATTTTCGGTTCAAATCCCAGTCGTTACAAATCAATTTTGTTTTTAATTTCAGTGATTTTTTGGCCATAACCATTTTCAAAACACAGTTTAGATCCAATTTAGGAAAAACAAAGTATGCAATATGACTTTTTGTGACAAATTCTACATGTCTAAAAAATTTCAATGAAATCAAAGAGGGTGCTGCGAACATTTGTTCATCTATACTTGCTGGTGAACTTAATTCGTCCGCGTCCCTTATCACTTGATTATTTGTTAGCGGTGCTATCATTGAAAGTGTTCCGCGTAGTTGCTTAACTAACTTGAATCAACTTATGAATTTGTTTTTCTAATTTATATCTGGAACCGTTTGGGTGGTGGTAAGCTCAATTTGTTCGCGTCCCTGGGCGCTATTTCGAATATGGCAGTTCGTCACCAATGAAATGGGTTCACTAGAATAATGTAAGTAATTTTATTGATTGACCACATAATCTTTTCTTACTAAATATATCCTGTTCGACTGCCTTGTTTAGTTTTTGCATGAGAAACTAGGTATCTACAGGGTTATGCGGTCCGAGTGGGTTTCGGATCCTTAACCCGGGCTGGTGTTTCAATGCATAGGGCACAAGCCAGTTTTCCTACGATCGAGCCATAACCTGGAGGATTCCTTAGTGTTAGTGTCATATTTCTCTCTCGGTAACCGGCTGCCTAGAGATTGAGGGACAGGAAAAAAGTGGTATTGAAAAAAAGATTTTTAGCTAGAAATATTTCAATGCAGTTCGGCTATTGCAAATCAGTTGATTATTACGAATAAGTTGTCATTTTCATTTTATGTAGATATTTGGAAGAAGTATCATTTGTAATTCGCTTTATTCTTTTAAGGTGCATTTTTATCAAAGCCAATCTCGTGCAAATTAACAGTGTACCATATATGTTATGATTTTCTTTGGATAAAATTACACTAATTGAAAATCATCGAATCATCAAAAGTCTTTTTATTACTGAAAGCAAGTTCACAAGTAGTCCTAGCTTTAGTCCGATTAGAAGGCAATTTCATCTGTCGATTTATTTTCCTTTCGGTTTCCTCCCAGGGAATTACATACTAATAAAGATGCTTCGATTTCATCAAATCACCCCTGGACGCTAGGGGAATTGCGCAAGAGTGCTATTTTATTACCTGGGCTCGCAGTGCACATTAATTTGGCCCAAAAGTGAGTGTGTCGGCTCAGGGAGCAATGGCCAGACTGATTCTCGACAGGCTACGTGAAAATACACGGATAAAAAGGACGACCACCCCTCTCCCCATCTAATGGTAGCAAATATTTACAATCACACTTCGACGAGCATCCTTTGGACGGACACGTACCACGAAACTCGGTCTGGTCTGGTCTAGTCTGGTCTAGTCTAGGCACTTTTGGCCGAAATCGGTTTGCGTGCTGTTGCGTGCATTGAAGTGATCCCCTGGGGAACTGCTTGGCATAGAAAAACGCAAGAAATCGAGGGTTCAACAACAGAAAGTTAGGGGTTGGTAACGTGTGACGTCGGACCGTTGATTAAGATCGCCACACCTGGTTGTTTATTTGCTTCCGATAAGCGGAGATTTACCTTATCAAAGATGAACCTCCACCGAATTGTGTTCGTTCACGTGAGCCTCCTTAAAGTAGGACAGTAATTATCCTAAATGACGATAGGAACGTATTTTTTTTTTGGTTGTACTTCTCACTACACACCAAACCGGAGGAGGACCGGAATTGATTCAATTTATTTGATACCTCCAAACGAACGGCAGCAGAACTAGATCCTGTAACTGCCGGTCGAGTCCGGGATTGAGCGATAAATTATCCGAAGAGTAATTTATTTTAATTAACAGCAATATCAGATGGCAGATAATGACTAGATGCAATTTGATTTGCGTTGATTACTGTTCTGGGAAATTGGTCGGCGCCGGAAAACGGGCTCTGTTTAAAAGAGAACCCCAGAATTCGTCATCGGTTGGGAGCCTCGGCATTATCGGAATCGATTTCCATCGTGACTCAAGCAAAATCCGTTTCCGTTCGAAATCCGAGTTCACTCGAACAGCATTGCATTGTTGTCGTCCCCGAAAAACATGACACTGTCGTCTGCTTTTAATTTCGCAACAGCAGAACATCGTAGAACAGCCGTAATTAAATCCAATTTGTTGCTTCCAATGAATGCCGGCGGGCATCTCATGGCTTTCTTCCTTCGGAATTTCGAATTCACATGCCGCCATCGATCGAACGGTGCTTTCGGTGGCTTTCGTTTTTGGACCGGACCGAAATAGGCTAGCACAGCTTCGTAAAATGAGATGGGTCCATCCATTCGATCCATGGAAAACCACTTCAAAAGAAAATGAAAATCAATAAAAGAAATGTTTTTTTTTGGCTCGTTTCATTGGGGATGTTAGTCCTTCTGTCCGTTGCCTGCCTCTCTACCAGTTTTTGGTTCGACAGGCACATTGTCCTAATTGTTCTTTTTCATTTTTAGTTGCTGATGGAATGGAGTTTTGTACTTTTGAGGCAATTCTTGAAGGCTGTTGGTTATAAAAAACGACTGTTGAAAGTTGATTTCGAAAAGAGTGAATCATAACGATCCAAACGTTTTCTCGGAAACTATTAATTGAAGACCCATTATCAATTTGGAACATTTCTAGGGCAGTCTACAGAACCCCAATCTCTTATGAAGATGAAACACGACTTTTCAACCTGAAAGACGATTGTTTAGTCTTTCAGGTTGAATAGCAATAAAAAAAATTCTAAATAGTAGCAGTGACATTCAATTTGTAACTGTAACACGTTCGATGAACTGAAACAGGATGCTGAACCTGCTAACTTATCATTGAATGTGGCATTCGAAAGTGCATTTCCGAAATGCAGTTCGACACGATGACCGTAATCCTAAATAGTTTATATACCAAGGTTACTCGAATAACTTCGACGTTACTGGCGTTGATCGCAGAGCAGTGGTAGAGGCCCTCCGAAGTAATCGCATTAAACATCACATAACTATGATAAAATGTAGTACAGATTTTCACAGTTAAAGCCATGTCCATTTGGAATCAGGAATAATAAAATCATCTGTATATCGGAAACGCATTAACTTTAACCAAAAAAAAAATCAATACAAATCATTTCCTTTCATTTCTAATGAAAATTCGCACTTTCTTCTTGATTCCTTCCACCGAACGCTGCACATCTCCAGAGTCAACTTCCTTGGCACACTTGTTCCACATTTCCACATTCAAGTCTACGTTATTATCGATGAAATCTACGTTATTATCGCAATACCACTGGATAACTTCCAGGCTGTAGTGGCAACTCACCAAATCTAGCCAGAATTTCACGGGACCTTTATGGGCTTTACTGAAAGGTAGTACGCGATTTTTAAGGTTTCCTTCCTTGTACGGCTTTGAGTCCATCGTCTTATTCGTCAGAGAACACTTTGGTTCTTGCTCCGCAGCTGCATACTCCTTGCCAAATCATCATTTTTGTTGGGGCAAATTTGTCCAGAAAAGCAAATTTAAAGTTCGCCGGAACATCTCCTCGTACCGTCGCCAGGTAGATGGTTTTGCTAAGAAGCTGTCCGAAATCCACTTTGACGAAGGTTTGCAACACAATTAGCGATTCCGGATTCAAACTGGACAGAATTTCATGTCATTTTTTTGCGAATTTTGACTTAAGTGTATTTGGAAAAAAAGTGTGTACAAATTGCATTCACTTTGTCTTGGGATGTCTCGCACAATGTCAGAAATGACGTGAACACGAATAGTTTCCTCTAATTTAAAGCAGATATTAGGAACAATAATATATCTGACACCACTTGCATATCCTAAACTCACCAAAATGCATTCAAACCAATACACAAAAAAATCCTTTCAATTACCGAGAAAAGTATGCGAAAATTTTCTAATCTATCAGACTGTAAATCTTCACTCAACAGATAAGTATTTCTAACAGTTCTTTTGTGAATATTTACCGTCCTTAAAAGGGCTGATTTGTACCATTTTCACGGTCATTGTTCATTTTTCGATGTGAAAAAATAGCTATCACCTATCCAGTATATATCGGAACAAGCTTCCGTTCGGCACATCAGTTCAGACATTCAGTGTAAACTTAAAAAAAAGTGTTCTGCATGAAGACACTATTCGGGGTTCGGGATTCTGGATTCCTTGTCCGTTTTCAGTGGCATGATGGCGCTCTAGATTCTGTGTTCTGTACTTCCAATTCTAGTTTCTGGGCTTTGGACTTAAAATTCTAGAATACTAGTAACTTTACGTGTGGAATCACAGTTCAACTTAACCTGTTATGCATTGACGAGTCGAAGACGATACTTAAAATAGAAAAAAAAACGCAATACAATAAAATTGATTGACCGCAAAGCAGCACTTGGTACGAACTTAATCAACATTGACGTTAACTGAATGACTCTCTTTAAATACTGCATCATCACTCGCTTATAGTTCATAAGGCGGGACTAACGAGAGCGAAAAAAAAACCTGTTGATTTGCCGAATGGCATAGCATGTGAATTACGTTATTACTGATGGTATCATTTTTTTGGAAGGCAGGAAGCGGAACAAAAACTGATTTCAGGAACCACCAGAAGGACGCGAATAAAAATTAAAATGTCTCCAACTTTCGTGCATACTTTCAAGTACCGCCAAGATATGAAACCGTTCAAGGTGAAAACTGTACCGAAACGTAATGATAAACAGAATGTGTCGACTGAAACCCGGGCTCGCAAGTTGTATCGCGAATATTTGAAGAAAGTTATGTGTATGAGCTGCGAAAATTTGACGAACTTATTTGCTGCAAGCATTCCATTGTAGAGGACCACTTCAAAACAAAGAAAAAGGCCAAGTTTCCCAAAAAAATATTAGGTTTGGAAGACAATATGCAGCTGTGGTCGAGCAAGCCAAAGTTTCATCACTACCAGAACGGTAAATAAAGAAATATACCCTGAAGAACTTACAAGCCAGCTGTCGTATGAACGAGCTCCGATCTGGAATAATTCTTAGTAACGGTAGGATCCATTGCACTAACTATGTAATTATTCTGTACGCTAAGAATCGGTTGCGAAGTCTGGTGAAACAGAAAAGCCAAATTTCACAAAAGCAATGTAACGCCAAGACTTTACCGTGGAGAATGCCCAAAGAAGCGATTGTCATTATTCCTACGCAGCCATGACGATCCCTTGCTATTTTGGCTAGATTTGGCATCTTGTCACTACGCCAAAGAATTTTATGAATGATGTATGGAGCGAAAGGAGTTTATGTTTTATCGAAAGAGACGAATCCACCTAACTGGAGCTGCGGTATTGGGCTCTCATGAAGAGCGAACTCTCTCAGTATAAACAATAAGCTACAACTACAAAACAGCAGCTTTATCGGTTGCAAAGAAGCCTAAATAGTTGTGATAATATTTAAGGTGACTAACAATACAAAATGAAAGGAATGAAAAATGCATCTTGAATTGAACAAACTTATTTTTGAATAGGTCATATAGTAGAAATTATTCATTTGACAGAATGCGTCACTGTGGAAGGTAGTCCCTCTAAATTAATTACAGCTGTTTAGGTTTATTCGTTAGCCCTTTGTACTCAATTCTAAATTCAATGACTTAAATTCATTCGAGCTAGTGGCATCAAGGTTTGAAAACAAAAGTACATTCGTCTGATTTTTTTTTTGAAAATTGCATGATTCTGGGAATTGGCTCTCGAAAGAAAGATCCTCAATTCTGTATCATCACTTCAAACCGTATTGCGAGTCACAAACGCCTAGCGGCCAGTTTCGTCAAGGCTTTAATGTGTGATTTGAACATGTTGGTTACTCCTTTTTGAAGAAACTGGACTTTTCAGCTTCTCCTTTTGCATTAGAAAAGAGATCGCCATAAAAACAAATCGGAGACTGAATTTGTTCTTCGGTGGTTATCCTTCTTGATCCTCTGTCATCACTGTTCCTAAACTTCTTTTTTGTTTAAAAATTGGTATTACTTAAAACTTAACTTGTGGATGGTCAGAAATTTTCTGTTTTGGTCTAAAACTTCAATATAAATCAATTTAATTGAACCTGACATCTGCCAGTAGTTCAAATTAAATTGCTGAATACTGCAGAGTTAGCCAAATCGAATAGAATTATTCCAACCGCGCACACCTCAAGGCAATCACTTTGAACCGGTTATATTTTTACTCTTTCTCAAGAATCTGATAAATACTATAAATTATATTTTTCTTTCGGTGTCGCACTAAATTAAACAGTAAATGCAAATCACATTGTAAAGCAAAGTTACATGATAAAGGCAGCTATGTACACTTTGTCTAAACTTTTCACTTTTTCGTTAACAACAAATGGCTGAATTTTTCGAATGTTTGCCGATCAAGTAATAGTTGCTAAACTTGATAAGACCGTTTCTGAATTTATTTCGGCTTGAAATTTGAATCGACTAATCTAAAACTGTACCGACAAGAATTCTCACCTATACTTCTGTGGTGCCTCGAGGCAGCCACTGAGAACCATGCATTGTTGCACTTTACCTCAACGACCTTAATTTTGCACTGAAATGTATTATTCGCTGATGATTTCAAGTGACGATATCGGACATTTGCTAATCAACTACAACTATAATCTGTCTGAATTTGATTTTCGCAATAAGTTTCAAAAGATTTTTATGAGTACTTTTTCTAAATCTACTATCACGAGATATATCTATCTGATCTACTAGAACTAAGGATGTTTTCGTTGAAGTTTCCAAACTTGCCTGAATCCTTGCTGGGGAAAATCTGTGTTATTTTTCTAAGGACTCATATTGCACACTCTAACCGTACCTTTTTAATAAGTTTTCTATTTATCATCTATCCTAAAACACTGCTGCGGTGAAACTAATTTCCATTCAACCTTTACCACAACAAGCACCCATCATCATGCTTTGGGTTTAATTGTATTTGATTGTTGAAACTTTTTTTTTCGTTTTTGTAAGTCCCACTCATCACCTGACCAAAAACTGTTCCCTACCTGTTTCCCCTCTCCAATCCACGTTCACCACGATGTGGAAAGTAGAATATCTGTAACATTTTTTCAACCGTCAGTGGATTACGCAAAGCCCGTCTGCACAGTGCAGGAAACCACTGCCGGATGTGAAAGTAGATGTTTGGGTTTTTCGTTCCGGGCTCGAATGAACTTCGTCCTCCTCCTCCTCCACCTCCTGCTGCGCTTGGTTTCCGGTGGTTTTGAAAGCAATCTAAGCTCAACTACAGCCTTTGCTGTCCGGCAAGTCGGATGCTAAGAAAACTTATCTGCCGCAACAGCAGCAATTCTGGCACCTGAAGTACTTGAAGGACAAACCTTTTTTGATGGGGGAGATAGCCCAACGGTACCATCGAGGGCCGAGGTAGTTGACTCAGAAGGTGTGGAGATGTAATTACTTTATCAAATCGTTGTTTGCCTTGTAGAAGTTTGAGAGACAGTTCAGTTGCGGCGGCTGCTGCTGCTGCTGTACCTAACGACCGAAGTTTGTACTTGAATCAAGGCTGCTATTTTTGTCAGCTGACAGGGACGTGATTGGATTTGATTGCTGCAATTATGATTCACGATGAAATTACGCAAATTGATTAAGATTTTCCTAAGTTTTTAAATGTTCATAATTCAAAAACATTTATTGAACCTAACAATTCCGTCAGCATCATTTCACAAGTGTGTTACGATTCGAATTTGCCATGCTCAGCAAACTCAATTTTGTTCCCGTTGAAAATTGAAATTAAAACATTTCGATCCGGCAAGGAATCTGTAGTCGGAGTCAACAACTAGCTTTTTGATTGCAACAACTTGAAAAATTATTCGTATTGTTATTTAAACATCATACCACACATGAAATTCAACCTAAAGGGTATTCTAATGACAGTTATTTTTTCCATGGATGACCATCTCAATCCGAAAATTTCATCGCAATACGAGTAGTGGTATAGTTTACGTCGTAAGTTTTGGTGAAGAAATTCAATCTGGCAGACGCTAGAAAGGAATCTTGCTATATTTTTAGAAACAGGACTATAACAATTAAAGCTCATTAAACCACCTTGCTTCCTCTTCGAAGAGAACAATATGAGAAATCAAGATTTTATCACAATCCAACACAACATAGCTCCTCGCTGAAAGACAGTTTTTAGCTGACCGTGAAGTAATGCACGTATTTTTTTCCATATATGTTATGAGTCTCATAAGAGATTCATTGAAGAGGATTTCGTACGAAAAGAAATTCAAAATTACAACACAAATCCAAATGTAGAATTTTTATTGAAGAGATTTGAAGTTGACGAGAAAAAAAAATTAAAAGTTTGGTGCATTGTTCGAGAAAAAAGTTAAGTCTGTCGGATTTTTTGTTAATTTCAAACAAATTCATAGCCAAGATTTCAAAGCAAACAAAAATGTAGCAGACGGAAAAATTACAAATGCCTTAAAGTTTAATTTAACCATAATTTCAAGAGTTGAGTAAGATCACATTTGTTTCCGTGAAAAAATCAAATCAAATTGTAAAAATAATCCTGCATGCCCAGAAATATGTAGTCGCAGACAAAACATTGGTTATTTTGTTGTTGGAATCTAGCTAATGAAATCGATCTGGCAAGACATCTGTAGTCGCAGACTGTAGCAGTGTGGGAGAAGCGAACATATTCGAACTAAAAATTGGTCATATAGAAGATAAAAACAGAATATGAATTCATCCTATAAAGTATCACTATCTTTACGTTTCGTCTTAGACTCGTCGGTGCAGAGCAGTTCAAATTGAACTGCTTACTGCGAACTTAAACAGTTCAATTTGAACCGCTAAGAGCAAATTCAGCAGCGGCAAGATTCATATGGGTGGTCTATAATGTAAACGAAACTAAAACAAACGTATCCCCTGCGATCCGTTTTAGTTGTATTTATTCGACCAGTTCTACTGTCAAATTTAAAACTGGTATACATTGCCGTTCTATTTTTTCTATATTTGAAACACAGGTAAAACGCTGCTGGGGCTGAGAGTTTATTTTGTTATAATTTCTAGATTTAAATTTTAAAACTGACATAAATTATGCATCTAAAACTAGAACACTCCTGAATATGCCCTAAGCAGACGTAAAGTTATTGCTATTTGCAACACACTTGTAATGAGCACCGAAGTGCTAAGTGCCGAACGAAAACAAGTTTCGACTAATACTGGATTCCGATGGTCATTTAAGAGTTAACCTTATTTTGTGCTAGGGCACATAACCAATATTACAAGTGTGTTGCAAATAGCAATAACTTTACTTAGCGGTTCAAATTGAACTGTTTAAGTTCGCAGTACGCAATTCAATTTGAACTGCTCTGCACTGACAAGTCTAAGACGAAACGTAAAGATAGTGAAATTGGTTATGTGCCCTAGCACAAAATAAGGTTTACCCCTAAATGACTATAAAGTATCATTTTCGTTTGACGCCCAAAATTTCATTATAATTCGAGTGAGTTTCCGAGCTAAATTTTTCAAATTTTCTGGTATGGCAAGAAATTTGTAGTCGCAGACAAAATGTTGTTTTTTTTTAGTTGAAATTAAACCAATGAATGTAATAGATAATAGAATGCTCATATTTTTCCTAAAATTACATCAGATAAATGAGGCAACGACGAGAATTTTGTAGAAACGGAAATTGTGTAAATTGGATAAATTGTTTAACAGATTCAAAGCCAAGATTTGAAAGCATACAAAAATATTGAAAAAAGGTAAAATGAAAGAATGTCTCTAAGTAAAACGATATGAGGAGTAAAAAAATAAACAGATTACAAAAAATTCCCAGTTTGACAAGAAATTTGCAGTCGCAGACAAAACATTAGTTTTTGCCCTTTACAAAGGTATAAGAATTGTTGGAAAATCCAACTTTCGAACGAAGCCTCGGAGTTTTATATACCAATCGACTCAGCTCGACGAGACGTTCGTGTGTGTGCACCTATCAACAAGTTTTTTAATCGCGCAGTTTACTCGAAGATGAAAGATACTATTGGGTCATTGATCAAGTTCGAAAATCAAATGGCTTCTGGCTCTGGAAATATGATGGTATAAGTGACGCAACCGACAAAATGCGTTACTTTTTTTTACTTTTCAGAGATGGCTGAATCGATCTCAACAAGCTTAAGCTAGTTTGAAAACCACTGTTGGGTCTTTTATATTTATTTTATCACTCCTCTCGTACAAAACGGCAACGCAAATGTCAAGCGCTTGGTTCTAGAAATGATGCCGAATATATGACATAAACGCTGAAGCATGTTTTTGTGAACTACTCGAGTTAATCTGAACAAATTGGTGCCAAAATGAGCCCAATTTAGTGTCAGAAATTATCCTAATAAAATGACAAAAAATATATTAACGAGACTGTTTCGATGAACGAGAAAGGCATTACCACACTATTAGGTGGATTAGGAATAGGTTTTTGTTGTTGAAATTGAGCTAATAATTCTTCCAGCTCAAATTCTTTCGTCTGGGGTTGGCGGTTCAATGCGTTGGGCGCTGGTCTTACAAGTCCGTTGTCATATGTTCGAAGCTGAAAGGATTTTTAGTGTCAGTAGGGTCGTTGCAACAGCCACGCAATGATTCTGTGCACTATGAAATTTCACAAAAGGAACATAAAAACAAGGCTTTGCTTTGATTTTTATCGAAATTCGTTGAATTCAGAAAATTCAGCCCATGAAAAATGTGTGGTTAGTCGGTTACGTCACTTGTAGTATTATATCTTCAGTGCCGGAAGTGACAACCATTGTATTTTCGAACTTCATACAAAGTTCAATAGTAGCTTTCAAACGAATCTAGACTTGTTGAAATTTGCTCTTCCATCTCTGAAAAAAATTGAGCGGTAAAGAAACAACGCGTTTTGTCGGTTACGTCACTTTTACCATTATATCTCCAGAATCAAAAGTGACAGCCTTTTGATTTTCGAACTTGATCAATGGTTAAATAGTAGCTTTCAAAAGAGCCTAAGCTGGTTGTGGTTTGTAAAATATACAACGAAGTTAATTTTTTACGGGCGAAAACCTCGAATCCAAAATTTTATTATGATTCAGGTAGCTGGTGGTAAAAAAAATCTTATGTGGCAAGGAATATGTAGTTGCAGACAAGACATTATCTTCTCTTCTGAGCAAAACTCTACCATGAAGATCATTTTCTTATCATTGAAAACCAGACCAAAGAGAATCGGTTTATTTTCACATGATTATCCCAAAAATCATTATTCATCACCAGCGTCATCACTTTCAGATCAATGTTTCTGTTCCGTTTGGCGAACTGATCGACGACGTTTCGGTGTGCCTCCAAAAATAAAACATATTCTCCGGTTGAGCTTTTCCACGGAAACCGCATTCCGTGTTTCGATTTCCCGGACCTTCTGGGGAAGGGGGAGGTAGGAGGGAGTAAACAACCGGGTAAGCTACTTACGGTCGCTACACTCAAGGCCGTTTGCGTTGTGTGAAAGTCTCCGACCGGAACGGAGTGACGGAGTGCTACATTTATGTACCAAAATAAGTAGATTATAAATCCATTTACCCGCCCATCACATCCGGTGTCGATCCGCCCAATAAAGTGCAATATTGCATGAAATGCAATTCGTCGTTCGGTTTGGGCTGAAACGGTACCGTATGCGCCTGTGGAAATGACTCTGAAGCGATTGAAAATACTGGTTTCGTGACTTCATTTTTTTTTTCATTTCGCACACAGTACACTTCATTTTGATTGATGCATGCGAACACTTTTGCTCGGATGCAGCCGGGGTTGCGTCACATCCGACATCGGCACATTTATGCGAATCGATATTTCCTGTTGAGTTTCAAAAATTTGCACGCGGGACAGACCGGAATCATCACATTTCACCAGCTGATTGATGCTGTGGCATAAAATAATCGGATCAGCAGTTTTCATCTACTCCGGGCGCCAGCAAAACCCAGAACGGCTTTTTGGAGGAACGGGTACTTAACGGGGGGCGAAATACATCGTGCTGATTGGAACACAGGAGCCAACTACAGAAGATGAGGTCATGGAGTCGAGCAAAGAATTTTGTGTCTATATATCTCGAAAAGGGTCAACAGAAAATAACAGGAACATATTTTTCGCTCCATACCATCTAAAATATGTTCAACAATTTAGGATAAAATTTTCAGTAGTATAAGATAACCACCACAAAAAAAAACTCAAAATTGGGGTTTACTAAAATGTTTGGTATGAACGAGCACTAAGGAGAAATTCAGTGCCAAAATAAGGCGCGCAAAATTTTAACTGCACGAATTGAACGAATCACCGCACAAAGCGTATTGTACAAAACCGATACATAGAAAGAGGGAAGATAGACAGTGATTGATCACAGTGGGCTCACGACACGTTTTATTCGCTAGTAAAACAACCACTAACTATACATGGTGGTAATAAACAATGGGTGTTTTCAATTGTTTAATATGAGGGAGACACATTTGAGCACGTTGTTTAAGACGGTCAGTTTAAACATTCAACATTAATAAGAAAAATACTCTTATAATTGATTTTCTCGCCTGAAATTTGAACTCAATTTCAGGCTTAGAATTAAGTTTCAGAATTTAGTATCGGAATTTAGTTCTAAATCACAGATTCAAAGTAAGACTCTGAAACTGAATCCTAATTCTGGAACTAAATTTTTGGAATTAATTCCTTGGCTAAATTTTTGAATTAAATTCTGCTACTAGTTCTTTGATTTATGTTCAGTATTCGATTCCAGAACTCTAATCTAGGATTTCATCATCTGATTCTAGAACAACATTCAGGATATGAGTTTTAGTTCTGGATTCTGGAACAAATTGTTAGATATATGAACTCCGAACTGGAATTTTGGACTTCTGAATCAAAATTTAATTTCTGAATTCAGTTTCATAATTTAATTCCTGAATTTCAAAAATTCAAGCTCAGAATTCAGACTTGCTACATGCTGGAAATGAATTCGAAACATTGATTCTGAAATTATAATTTGGAACTAAATTCAGTTGATCTATTCAAGTTCGGAGTTCAGTTTCAGAATTCAGTTCTAGAACTAAACTCGGAACTTGGATATTGAAATTGAGTTCAGTTTCAGAATTCTAAAACTAATTTCATGAATTGAATTCTTGATATGGATTTCGAACCTAAACTTTATAATTTGGAACTGAATTCAGATTTTTGCAACGGAATTCTGAGCCTGTCCTGGGTTTCGAAAAACAGCTCCCGTTCTTGAGTTCTGGTCCAGAATTTAGGTTCTGGTGTAGATAAATGAGGGAAGGCAAAAAAGTACTAGTACAGTTGTTAAACATCGAATAAATTCCGCAAATTGGTTCTTTTAAGAACCAATAAAATACTTCCAATCGGTTTATGTTAGTTTGCTCGTATTCACGTTCTCCAGTTCTATTACCTACCCCCTTTTTTATTCTTTTTCCATTAACTCTACACTCTCATAAAAAAGAAAACATTCGAAATACAAAAATAGAAACTTAAATTAGTAATTGAGGCACAGTGAGGTCTCTTTTAACGCGAGGAATACGTACTGATTAAAAACAAATCGCGTAACTTCGGAAATCCACGTAAAAAAATATTTTATATTTTTTATGCCTGATATCTTAGAAATGCATGAAACATTCAGATCTGGTCGAATCGAAATAAATTTTTTTTTAATATGGGCTAGGAAAAATTTTGAGATTTTCGATATTGAAGATTTTTTTGTATGCGATATGTCGTAGAAATGCATGGAACATCAAAATCTGGTGTAATCTAGAAAAAATATGGTTTTAAATTTAAAATTTTACAATTGTCAAGAAATTAACTTAAAATTTTTTTTTTGATATCACCAGATCTCGACGTTTTATGCATATCTAAGACAAAACAAGAAAACCGGATAACGTTGAAAATTCGCGTAAAAAAACGTACAATTTCGGAAATCCGCGTATAAAACACATAACATTGGAAATCCGCGTAAAAAATCGCATAAAAACCACGCCAAAAATACCTCAAGAACTCAAGTAACCAATAAGCACATATTAATGCTGCATTAAGTCAGCAAATAATCGCTTATTGGTAGTTCAATCGCTCCTAAGATTGAATTAGGGCCGGCTTTGGTAATCCACACGGCTATTCATAGGTAATGCCTATTTACGACTAGTGTGCATTTTGAAAGCTGAATTGTGATTGATTTAGAACAGATGAGCTTTTAGATTGCCGATATAAAGCTATAAGAATTTTTGGTGCTCATAAAGGCCCCAATTTGACTAGCAATATTAGTGCTTACTGGTTACCTGAAAAGGGTAATAATTCGTAAAATCGTCCACAAAAATGACTATTTTTGATTTTTTTTATATATTTTTTATTCGATTTGATCAATTAAATAAATACGTTGGAAAAAAAATTTCTTAAAGCTATTGTAAAATGTCAGTTTTGGTCACAATTTGAACAGAATCATGCCAAATAACTAAATCAACGATTTGTGTTTTTAGTCATTGTTAAAAGCTAGTTTTTAAATATAATCAGTATCTAACGGGGAAAACAGATTGGAAAATTGACATGCGAATGCAATTATCTAAAGAAAACCACGAAAATGTTACCGCAGAGACGGGACTTGAATCCGTAACTAATTACTAACCGGTAAAATTGTTTTACCAATTAAACTACCCTGCATATGAAAACACATGAAGAGATAACCCAATTGATTAGAAGAACCAAGCAAGCTTTGCTGTACTTGGCCACCACGGCATTCACTAACAGTCCTATATCTACAGAAACAACAGAACACACACACTCCTATTTTTTACCTTTTTTGCCTTCTACTTTGCCGCCGACACTGATTTGTGATTTTGTGTTTGTCTGTTTTGCTACCTATCGTGGGGTACACACCAGCATCACACATCTACGTGACGATCTCAGCCAATGTGTGATAGCAGCAGTGACGAAAACAATATATTTACGATGATTAAACCTTCGATTGACTTTCAACGATTTGTGTTTTTAGTGTTTGTCAAGACGTAGAGCCGTCTTGAGCTAGTTTTCAAATATGATCAGTATCTAACGGGGAAAACAGATTGGAAAATTGACATGCGAATGCAAATATAGCAGGTAATTAAACATAAAATTACTTTACAATTCTGTACGTTTCAATATAATTTAATCGCAAAATAAGCGTTACTTGAAAGATACAGTTATATTCATTGAAAATTCAATGCAATTCAATTTAGTTTTGCATCGATGAAGGTTTTCAATCAAAATTTCGATTCAACCCATGTCTATTCCATGTTACTATTGATTTACATTTCGTGTAAATTTCATTATTTCTTTCTGTGTAAAGCAGCGGTTGTTACCATTTCTATGCAGCCATGACGTTCCCTTGCTATTCTGGTATGATTTGGCATCTTGTCTACACCAAAGATGTGTTGGAATAGTACAGGGTCCGGCACTCGAAGTGTAACCAATTAAAAAGGCCATAAATTCAGTTTGGAAAATTACTTTTACTTAATTCAAAGTACAAAATGTGTAAAAATAATACAAAATTCAGAATCAATTCACTTTTGCTCGATATGACCACCTTTTGCCTTGACTTGATGACTTGAGAGAGCGTTGTGTTGTTTAAGATGGTCAATTTAGTCATTCAATTAATAGCCAAAATTTTCTCGCCTGAATTTTGAACTCAATTTCAGCTTTAGTTTCAAAATTTAGGTCTAAATCACAGGTTTAAAAATTAAAACTTAAACTCTGGAGCTGAATCCTAATTCTGGATTCTGGAACTAAATTTTTGGTTTCTTTGGAATTTCGAGATAACACTAGATCTCGATGTTTCATGGCTCGTAACTTCGGAAATCCTCGTAAAAAAGCCGCGTAAAAAACCGCGCAAAAAATCCCGTTAAGAAGACCTCAGTCTATATAAGTTCTGAAGAACCCAATTAACCAATAAGCACATACTAATGCCTCATTAAGACAGCAAATAATCGAGTTTGGCAATCCATACGTCGCTGATGCTTCAATATTAGGTTCCAGTGCGTCAATCATTGCTGGTTGTTTATCCTTGTAGACATGAGCCTTAACCTGGCCCCATAAGAAATAGTCCCAAGGCGATTAAATAACGCGATTTAGGCTGCCAATTTACGGGCCCAAAACGCTAAAATAAACTGTTCACAGAAGGTGGCTCTCAATTTGATCATTGTTTCGCGTGCCGTGTGGGATGTGGCACCGTCTTGTTGAAATCACATGTCATACGGTCCGATGATACCGCCGGCCCATAATCCACACCAAACAGTGACTTTTTTTTGGGTTCCATGCATTGGTAGCTCATGGAATACTTCTGGCTAGTCTTCTTAATTCCAGATGCGGAAATTTTGCTTGTTGACGTATCCATTCAACCGGAAATGAGCTTCGTCGCTGAATACAATTTTTCGTTAAAAAAAATGGATCTTCCTCCAACTTTGGCAGTGCCCATTCATGATAAAATTATAGACCAAACGACGATTTATGATTTATGATTTACGATTTATGATTTATAGATCGAACTGAGCAAGTTTGACAATGACACAAAACACGATTCACGCGTAATATGTCAAAAACAGTGTTGCCAAAAAGATACCAGCAAAAAATCAACTTTTTGTATTGAAAATCTAATCTGTTTAAGTTTTCTAAGTTTTTTTGCGATAGATTTTTTTTTTTGGGATATTTCCATCGTTTTCTTTTAGAACACCATTTTTGAACAATTTGCCAATACATAGCATTACATTTGAAAATTCGACACATATCATTAGTCAATTTTGGGATCCTCACATGATTCTTCGCGTAAGCAATAATCAAAATCTGTCAAGATGACTTATAGCTCTTACCCCTCTTTGATGCTACTGAATTCTAGGCTCTGAAACAAAGAAGCGAAGGAACGAAAAAGGATCATCGGAACATTTTTCTTGCTTGGCACAACGACGATGACGACGTAAATAATGGCCAGACGATTTATTTTCCCTTCGGACGAACGGATGGATGGAAAACGCCCTGCCAGCCATGTAGCCAACTATATTTGATTTATCTGCGAGTTTTCTCGACCCATGCTGATTGAAATTATGAGACCGAAATGGCCAACTTTGTACTGCCCACATGAGCATGAGAGCACACTCATGCTGACAGCAAAACAACGTGATTGAATAATGTCACCGAAGTAGTGTCCCGTCGTAGGAACCGACGACCAGTAGGGAGACTACTTTACTTAAGATAAGAATAAAGACGATGGAATTTTTTGTTTGGTTTGTTTCCGATTCAAATAATATTTTCTCGAATCGGTTCGTCTACGATTTTATCAAAATCTTTTTTTTTTTTTTTGCTCAAGCATCTACCCGTTCAATTCAAACGCGAGTCGTTGTGAACTCCCTGCACAGACGTACAGACACATTCATGCGACGGTCATAAAATTTTCTCGACCACCCTCTCGACAGATGCGTGTGTGTGTGCCGTGCGGTGCAGTCCCTACGGTTGTTGACTCCACAGGACTTGGCCTACACTGACAAATCAAAGCCATTTCGACAGACGAAGCCGGCCCCTCGTCGGTGCCTTTTTCGACGGAGAAAACATTCCTGCGATGATATCATTTTCCACAAAATATGCGTGCGAGTACATGCGAAATCAAGATAAAGAAAAGAGATTCTCTTTCGGGGTGAATAAAAAAAACGACAAAGAGATCGCTGATTTGAGGGGTTGTGTCACCCGGCGGAGTCCATTAGCCCCGACGGGATGACTCATTCCGGGCCCCCCGAGAGATCGAATTGCAGATATCCAGCAGCGGCGATGGGCGGCGGTGCAGAAAGTTGTTATTTGCTCGAAAAAAAAAGACAAATCGAAAGCAAAAAAAATATACATGGATAGCATGTCACGTGGCGTACAAAACAAGTTGCCAATTTGGTTTTCCATACCCGGCTTCGGGGTTGATTGAATGGATTGAATGCTTGCCAGTGGTATGCTTTGATTGTCAACATTAAAGAGATCGGGTTTGAATTCGTTATGCGTTGCTGTGTTAGATTTTACTCGATATTTAGGCGTTTTTATGCGAAATTTTGCTTATCTCAGATATTGGATCGTAGAATTAAATTCATGATAAAACAAGAGTTTTAGTAACAGATCGGCTGAAAAGTTCGTATCGTTTCTATGAGAGGGCGCCACTAGAATTAAATCCATACCATTTTCAGTTAGTACCAACCTTCAAAAGATACGTGTATGAATTTGACAGCTGTCTGATTATTGGTTTGTGAGATATTGCAGTTTGAGTGAAGCTACTTTTTTTATTGTGAAAAAAATGAAAAAAAAGGAATTTCGTGTGTTGATGAAACACTACTTTTTGATGAAAAAAGTGCCGCCGATACCAAAAAATGGCTTGATGAGTGTTATCCGGACTCTGCACCGGGCGAAGCAACAATTCGTAAGTGGTTTGCAAAATTTCGTACTGGTCATATGAGCACCGAAGACGATGAACGCAGTGGACGTCCAAAAGAGGCTATTACCGATGAAAACGTGAAAAAAATCCACAAAATGATTTTCAATGACCGTAAAGTGAAGTTGATCGAGATAACTGACACCCTAAGGATATCAAAGGAACGTGTTGAACATATTATTCACAAATATTTGGATATGAGAAAGCTTTGTGCAAAATGGGTGCCGCGTGAGCTCACAATCGAGACAATGCACCGTGTCACAAGTTGATGAAAACCATGCTGAAATTGAACGGGGGGGGGGGACTTCGAATTGCTCCCTCATCCACCGTATTCTCCAGATTTGGCCCCCAGTGACTTTTTCCTGTTCTAAGACCTCAAGAGAGTGCTCGCTGGTAAAAAATTTAGAAGCAATGAAGAGGTAATCGCTGAAACTGAGGCCTATTTTGAGGCAAAGGACAAATCGTACTACAAAAATGGTATCGAAAAGTTGGAAGATCGCTATAATCGCTGTATCGCCTCTGATGGCAATTATGTTGAATAATAAAAACGAATTTTGGCAAAAAAATGGGTGTTTCTAATAAACGATACGAACTTTTCAGCCGAACTGTTATGTACTATAAATTTAGTTTTTTTTTCGTTCCGCCTTCGACTCATCAGTGCAAAACAGTGGATGTTGAACTGTTTTAACATAAACACAAACAAAAATTAAAATCGGTTATCGGTATTCTAAGCGTAAAATTAGGCCTACCTCTGTATGCATTTAGTTCCTAGCGAATTTCGTGTCAACTCAAACAAATTTTGACCGTACCCTCTCACATTTGAATGGAACTTTCTGGACATTGAAATTGAAGAAAAACCATTTTCTGATGCCAAATATATAAAAAAAAAATTTTTTCTGAAAAAAAGTGTTGTTAAGTAGTCTTTAAAAAAAATCGGGAAAACACCAGATCTCGACGTTTCGTGTATTTCTAAGAGAAAACAAGAAAACCACGTAATCCGCGTAAAAAATGCATAGAAAACCGCATGAAAATATACATACCTCAGTGTACTTTGTTATTCCAAAATTGATCTAGACTTTGTCTTTAAAAAAGGGTCAAACGAGTTTTACTATTTTTTTTCTTTTCAATTAGTTTTTCGACGAAAAATGACAAATCCTGCAAGAAACTGTTCTGCCAGAGATTTTCACTAAATCGGTCCAATTGTTTGAATGAAATTCTGAGAAAAATTCCTAATCCAAACCTACACTGGAAAAAATCGTTCTCAAAAATTTAAAATAAATTGCAAGAAAAAATTACTTTGATGAAACTTTGTTTCCAGTTGACGGAATATGTTCTTTTCCAGTTAACGGACTATGTTCTTTACAGTATACTTTGTTATTCTAAAATTGATCTAGACTTTGTCTTTAAAAATGGTTAAACGTGTTTTACCCTTTTTACCTTTTTTTTCAATTAGTTTTTGACGAAAAATGATAAATCCTGCAAGAAAGTGTTCTGCCAGTGCCAGTTTTACTAAATCGGTCCAATTGTTTGAATAAAATTCTAAACAAAATTCCTAACCGAAACCTACACTGGAAAAAATCGTTCTCGAAAATTTAAAATAAATAGCAAAAAACAATTATTTTGATGAAACTTTGTCTCCAGTTGACTGAATATGTTCTTTACAGTGTACTTTGTTATTCCAAAATTGATCTAGACTTTGTCTTTAAAAAGGGTCAAACGTGTTTTACCATTTTTTTTTCGTTTCAATTCATTCATTCATTTGTTTCGATTATAGAGGTTTTAACCTTAAGGTCATTCACCTCTTCGGACCAGAAAAACTTTCTGATCCTATGTGCGGGGTTGGGAATCGAACCCAGGCGGGCTGCGTGAAAGGCATCGACTTACCCATCACGCTGTACCCGTCCCTATTTCGTTTCAATTAGTTTTTGACGAAAAATAACAAATTGTGCAAGAAAGTGTTCTGCAAGTGATTTTCACTAAATCGGTCCAATTGTTTGAATAAAATTCTAAACAAAATTCCTAATCGAAACTTGTATTCTCGTGCCAACAGTTTATGTCAAATATTTTTTTTAATCTCAGATATTGGATCGTGGAATTACATTCTTAATAAAACAAGATTTTTAATATACATTCGTTTCGCCTTCGATTCCTTAGTGCAAAACAGTGCATTTTGAACTATTGTGCCACCTAGATATTCAGCATAAATCGCTGATGAGTCGAAAACAAAACGTAAACAAAAATTAAAATCGGTTATGTATCCTAAGCACAAAATTAGACTATTCGAAAAAATTGTTTCATTTGGCACGTGGGTCAAAATTCGTAAAATCTTCCAAAAAATTATTATTTTCATTTCTCGTTCAAGTGTTGATTATTTGGTTCTAATTGATCAATAAAATGACTTTCTGAAAAAAAAAACTGTAGTAAAAATTCTTCTGAAATTTATAGTAAAACGATTTTTTTTTGTCAAATTCTACAATAAACAAATATATTTAAATGAAACTTTCGCAAATCGTAGATAATAAAATAAACTTGAACTCAAAAAAAAAAGTTATTTTGACGGTTTTTTTCTATACAATGTTTTAAAACCATTGATTTTTTTTTCAATGTTCTGAACTTTGAAATGTTTTGACGAGAAACCAATTAGCCAAAAAGGCATCTTTTAATTTGAAACAACATTAATTGGTCACACCCGCATCGAAATAGTGTTCTGCAGAAAGTCGTAACTTAACGTTGGCTTAGCGGTTTATGTTGAGTTGTTGTCTCAACAAGTTTGTTTGTTTGTCTTTTTGTTAGTTTTCCTGTTTGTCTGTTTGTATGTTCTTCCGTCATCCATTTGTGTTTATCTTTTTATCTGCTCGTTATTTTTTGCTTGTTTGTTTGTTTGTTTGTTTGTTTGTTTGTTTGTTTGTTTGTTTGTTTGTTTGTTTGTTTGTTTGTTTGTTTGTTTGTTTGTTTGTTTGTTTGTTTGTTTGTTTGTTTGTTTGTTTGTTTGTTTGTTTGTTTGTTTGTTTGTTTGTTTGTTTGTTTGTTTGTTTGTTTGTTTGTTTGTTTGTTTGTTTGTTTGTTTGTTTGTTTGTTTGTTTGTTTGTTTGTTTGTTTGTTTGTTTGTTTGTTTGTTTGTTTGTTTGTTTGTTTGTTTGTTTGTTTGTTTGTTTGTTTGTTTGTTTGTTTGTTTGTTTGTTTGTTTGTTTGTTTGTTTGTTTGTTTGTTTGTTTGTTTGTTTGTTTGTTTGTTTGTTTGTTTGTTTGTTTGTTTGTTTGTTTGTTTGTTTGTTTGTTTGTTTGTTTGTTTGTTTGTTTGTTTGTTTGTTTGTTTGTTTGTTTGTTTGTTTGTTTGTTTGTTTGTTTGTTTGTTTGTTTGTTTGTTTGTTTGTTTGTTTGTTTGTTTGTTTGTTTGTTTGTTTGTTTGTTTGTTTGTTTGTTTGTTTGTTTGTTTGTTTGTTTGTTTGTTTGTTTGTTTGTTTGTTTGTTTGTTTGTTTGTTTGTTTGTTTGTTTGTTTGTTTGTTTGTTTGTTTGTCTGTTTGTCTGTTTGTCTGTTTGTCTGTTTGTCTGTTTGTCTGTTTGTCTGTTTGTCTGTTTGTCTGTTTGTCTGTTTGTCTGTTTGTCTGTTTGTCTGTTTGTCTGTTTGTCTGTTTGTCTGTTTGTCTGTTTGTCTGTTTGTCTGTTTGTCTGTTTGTCTGTTTGTCTGTTTATCTGTTTGTCTGTTTTTTCTGTGTGTCTTCTCGGTTAATTTGTTTGGTTTTGTTTCGTAAAATCCCATAAGTAACTATTTATTTTACTATTCTGATAATTAAAGCTATTAAAGCAATAAATTATATTACGGTATAATAAACCCAACTCTTCTTTTATTTATTTCTAAGAATGTTTTTCTGGTGATTTTCTCTTAGTTTACACCCCCAACAGCTAAAATATTGTCTTGTACTGACATATTTCGTCCTGCATATCTCGTGGTCGTGGAAGGGTTAAAGGCCGACGTTTCGATGGAATACATCTTCATCTTCAAGGTAAAATGACGACCAACATTTTTCGTCAAGTAGATTGAAAATAGTTGGAAATATGAACGATTACCCTAGAACAGTCAATTCGCAAAAAATATCTTGTCTGACAGGCTGTCCGTCTCTGTGACTTGAAGAGTGACATTTCAATCGCGACCGGGATCATCAGCAAATAAAATGATGTTCAAAAGTGCTTAGATAAACTTACCTTTCCTGAAGCAACAATACTGTTTTTGTTTTATTTTAGTGGGATTTGGCTTCTTAACTAAACAAAATCATAAACTGAATCAGGATATATTACGATATGGAAGCTAGTCTTCTGTTTCGACAGATTTCGCAGCCGATTTCTTAGTGTGCAGATACTGAATTTAGGTTGAAACCACATTTTAGTCTTTCAATTTAAAAATATCCTCAACAATTTTGATAGAACGACCGACGTGTTTTTCTTTCGGTCATTGATTGCAGTTTTTTTTTGTAAAAAAGCGAGAAGGTGATGTCAGTGACAAAACTGAACTGCCGTGACGTTGCCAGAAGTATAACAGTTTTTTCTATCAAATTGAGTAAATTCAGTTAGCAAACTAATAAAATTTGATTATAAACTAAATATTCTATTATTTCAACGGAAGTTCAGAATAGACGATTGAAATATGTCATAATAATCCATTATCGAGAACCCTATTGACTAAGTTACTCACTGAATTTTTTTTTCTCTAAAGAAAATTAAATCGCGAACTTGTTTCCCCTATTTCAATATCGCTGTTCTATCAAATTTGCCAAACTCCATTTACAATAAATCATACCAACCCCTCGCCCGTCGTCGTCGTCGTCGGCGGCTTATTCGCAGTTAATGTTCACAATTCAATTCAAGTAAAAGCAAAACTGCACTTCACTATCTACCCTAGAATCTTGGGCCCACACTCAACGAAAGGAAAACAAGGACAACTCTTCTTATTTACGCAACCTCACCGACGGTGGATATCCTGGCCCGCATTTCCACTTTCATCCGATGTGGTGTGGGAGAGGGATGGGAGGAATGGATGGAAAAGGCCACGCTAAATTATACTCCGCTGTCCTGATGCACACAATAAAGCAATAAAACCGGATGCGATATCATCGCCCTTGCACTAGCTGGCTTCAATTATGAGCAGAAATCGTTAGCGAAAATCTCCTCCACTGGCGAAAGGGAGAGTGAGTGAGTTAGTGCGTGAGTGAGGGAAAGTTAGCGAAGTAGGCGAAACCCTTCGCCCATTTGATTCCCCATTCATGTAAATAAAGTCATTAAAGTTGTGTACTTCGATGAATATTCTTTCTTATGTCGTTTTCGTTTTTAAATTGCACTACACCGGTGTAGCGAAAGGTGCACTGAATCCGTTCGTTTTTGCCAATTGCACTACACCAGTGCTACACTTTTTCTGCACCGATACCACTGGTGTAGCACTCATCAAAAGTTTGGTGTAGCTCTGTGCAATGGAATCGTTTATTGTAGTCAATGGTTACTGTTTATGTTTTCGTCAGTTTTGTTCGTTTATTCATGCCTCAGTGTAGCACTGCACCGGTGTAGTGCAAATTAAAAACGAAAACGCCATTAAATGAAAACCCACAGCGCATATCAGCCTACTATCTATCGTAGAACTTTTTCCATTAGATGTGAGTGTGTGTGTGTGTGCTCTTGTGATTTCACGCCACAATGAAATTTCATCTGCAAAAAAAAAACAAACATTGGCAGGCCAGCCCGTGTTGTAACATTCTGCCTAGATATAACATTTTACGACGTGATACTTTTAATTGAATGTCACCACTTCAATTGTAATTCGAAACGAGAATTTAATTTCTGAACTGCTGCCGTCGTTCTCTGTGTCCTTGTCCCCGGCTTTACCCAGTAAACCGATGCCACTTCGAATTGGTAGCTTCCCGTGAAAAGAAAATTGTAACCATTGATTTTACAACCGGATCCAATTTACTTACAATCGGATAAAACTATAGAAATCTAGTGTCTGAGTGTCTGAGAAAAAAGTTTTAGGTAATCAGTAAAATTTTCGGAAAAATACACAATGAAAAAAAAAGTTTACTGTTTTTCGTAAAATCAAGTTTATTTTTCGATATTCTCTGTTATTCCATCACACGATTATTCTTATTTTATATCACAAAAAAGTGTCAATTTACAAGGAAATTAATGAACGTTAAAAAAGTTGGAGAGAGGGTCTATAAAAATGTTTCGCGAAGAAGAACTTTCTAACGATTTTCGAAAAATGATGTTTTGATTGGAATAAATGCGTCTGTGCAATGAAAAATTATTCTCCAACTTTTCTTTCCAAAAGTGAAAGTAATTATTTCATCCCCCTCGGCCAGAGTAGCCCATGAAGGGAAAAAAAGTGAAAGTGATTATTTCATGAGAATACACCTTTTTTATAACTTAGTCGAGGTTCTGCATTGTCAACTTTGTTTGTTTTTATTTTTTGGAATTCTTATGAAATTTTGAACAAATTCTTCTTTGAAGTTGAGACCAAAAAATGAAAACAAATTCGAAAAAATCGGTTTTGTAAAGGTAAAAATACAAAAATCTTTTTGCAAAAATACACATGTTTTTTTGCCAACTAGGCGCGGTTTGTTTATAGTCAGTTATAGGCGGACTGTGCTCAAGTTACAATATTGAAGATATAAGTTACGAAAAATAATGAGACAATGGTCGTTTTGCAAACCAACCTTATTATTTCCCATTTTCATGCTTTGAGTGTGTTTATATAGTCTGTTTTAAACTTTACCTAACCCTTAAGCTTTTTTCCGCTGATTTATCTATATAATATGATAGCTTCGTTCTGTGTCTGTTGAAAATAATTTCGAAGCAATTTTAATTTCTGTTATTGGAATGAAGCAATGATATTTTTGTCATATTTTGCTTGTAACATAAAACAAAACGAGATTGGTGTGAAATTCTCTTGATTCCTTTCTAGAAGTCCAATCGTATAAAGCATTCGCATTTGTTGTTCGGATGTTCATTAGAGTGGGACAAGGTTGTATGGGAAAAAGATGAATGATGGTTTATTTTCTTGCTCCACCAAACTTTTCGTGCTCTTTTTAGGTCCCATAAGAACTATGACTATAAAAATCAATGCATGTGTTATTTTTGTAGAAAATTTAACAAGGAAGAAAACTTTCCGAAGTACGTAAAACAATCCGGCATTTATAGAAAATGCTATCAAAGGAAATCCGACGCAAGGTCCGAAAAATGGCTCATTCCTTGAAAATCTAGCATCACTGCTGCT
Source organism: Malaya genurostris (assembly GCF_030247185.1). Taxonomy (NCBI): domain Eukaryota; kingdom Metazoa; phylum Arthropoda; class Insecta; order Diptera; family Culicidae; genus Malaya; species Malaya genurostris. The sequence continues at coordinate 152,752,466 of NC_080570.1, forward strand.
AGTGGTCGTAATATGATTTGACTTTCTTTTATTATGCTATAGACAAGTCATGTTCCAAAACTCACTGTAAAGACAACGGTACATTCCAGAAATACCTTTTTAAAATACCTCAATATTTCGATTCCTCAAATCATCCGCTAAATCACTATGTTGAAAGGGATACTGAGATAAGAGATGCCGCTGATGGTATTTCTTCTAAATCATATCTTGATGTAGCAAGCGGTAATTCTTCTAAATTATTTCCCGATGTTTCTGACGAAGCTGTCGTATAATCTGGCATCTCGTTGTCGCTGGGAGCTAGTTGTTACTTTTTTATACTTGAACTGTTTACCTAAAAACAGGTAATTTTTCAATATGGCGGTTACTCCCCTGTGGAACCTGTGATTTTTATAAACCAAACATTTTTCTTCGATTTTGTTCTCAACATCTCAACATATCTCGAAAATAACTACTCGCGTGGTCTTGATGTCAAGATGAAGATATAATTTGAATCAAAAAACACTTTTTTGTAGTTTTTTTACGGAGCAACAGCATAAGCAAAATAATTCAAACTTTTTTTACATTATGAAGCATCATTTATAGAATATTTAGGTCAATTTCCGTATATTATTATTGAAAAAAAAAGGCGGTAACAGAGCATTCCCCAAAACCTCTTCTGAAAATCACGTTGCGCGGTGAACACGATAACTCGACGTATCTGAGATCAAGAATGTTCTTAAATTTACTTGAAGTACGAGTTCTTTCTCCTCCTTCTGTCGTTATTTCGTTTTTTTAACAGTTCGTGGTATATTGAAGCAAAAAACTCGATCTTACGCTAAATTTTCCGCCAATTTTGAGGTGAAAAACTACCATAATATGAAATCGGAAAAATTTCAAAAACGTTGGGGAGAGACATTTTATACCAAGAAAGTATGTTCCAAGTTTGAAATGAATCGGTTCAGTAGATTTTGCAGAATCCCCTTCACGGACTTCGAAAAATTGGTTTTCAGAAAAACGCGTTCAATTTTTTTCTCAAATAGTATTTTGACAGTTTGGTTCCAATTGATTTGAAATCTTGACACAATAATGTTAAACTACAAAAATATGTAAAACAAAAAAATATGTAAAACAAAAACGGTTTTCCGAAACTGTTTAAGCAACTCCCCACCCCTCAAGTGACAAGTCATGTTCCAAAACTCACCATAAAGACAACGATACATTCCAGAAATACCTTTATAAAATACCTCAATATTTTGATTCCTCAAATCATCCCCTGAATCATAACGTTGTAAGGGATGCTGAGACGAGTGATGCCGCTGATGGTATTTCTTCTAAATCATATTTCGATGAAGCTAGCAGTATTTCTTCTAAATTATTTCCCGATGTTGCGTTTACGAAGCTGTTGTCGCATGGAAGCGAGGTGCTGTGCACTTTCAATAGACACAGGTCGATAGGAATATAATCGACATGAGACGCAAATATTCATTTATCACATTCACAGTAATTGCGCACTGCTTGGAAGCAAAATGTTCAACCATACTATCTGTTACTTATCGACGCTTAGACGAACAAGATCTACAACCAGGCGCTTCTAGCTAATAGTAATTTTTTTTCGGATGGGGTTTCAGAACTGAAAACTGCAACTTGTTGGATAAAGTCGTTTGTTGAAAATTATTCGTTTTATAATTGACTTAAATATGAAGGTAAATCATATTCGCAGTTGGAAGAATTTTCTCAGTTTTGAATAAAACTTTCTGGGCATGTAGACTTTGTCCTAAAATGTCACATTGCATACTTCGTTTTTCTAAAATTGATCTAGCCTGTCTTTTTAAAAGGGCTAAACATTTAACCATATTTTTTCGATTAGTTGATGAATACTACAAACACCTAAAAAAATGTATTATACTATTGATTTTTACAAATTCAATTAATTTTCCAACGAAAATACTGAAAAACCTTCATATCGAATTGACTTTAAAAACATAAAATCAATAAACAAAAAAAAAAACAAACTCAACTAAAGTCATTATCATCCAAGAATGAATCTCAATTTGAAAGGAGATTTCACAGAATACTGGTTGCCTGATAATTGCAAAAAAGCATCAGTAATGGGCAAGAAAAAGTTTAAATTAAAAGCGCTTTTTTCCCTAAAACTTCCCGATTTACAATGCGTGGACGATTGGACGGAAACATAATAACCTACCTTTTAGACAAAGTTTCGTTGAATTCGAAAGTTTTTTTTTGCAAATTGACTATATTTTGAAAATCGCTTTTTTTCCAGTGTAGGATTCGAAAAGATGAATTTCGCTCACTTTATTTTTCCTAAATTTATCTAGACTATCTCTTGAGTATGACTAGACATTTTTTTTAAATGGCAAAATCCTACAACAAATTGTTGCGCTGTTGATGTTCTCAAAATAAGTCTAATTTTTGAATGAAAATACTGAAAAAAATTATTTTACACTAAAAAAATCGATCCTAAAAATTTGAAATAAAATTCCAAAAAAAAAACGCCATTTGAATGACATTTTGTTCCTGTCAACCTTCCAAATATTGCAAGATGGGCGTTCCGAAGGAACAAAAGTTATTCCAGCAAAAACTTTTCCTGATACTTTCTGCAAATATCGGGCAACTACCAATAGGAATATTCGATGAAATTTTCTCACAAATTGAGATTCATTGGAATCTTAGATGATTATGACATTCAGTTTAGTTAGTTTTGAATAAAAATATACTGGATAAAAATTCAGTTTAGACGAGAAATAGTTCTTGTTTGAAAATTGGTAGGGAACTTAATCACCTATCTTGGGATAAAATTTTATTAAAATCAATAATGATTTTGTTTTGTAAATCGATTTTAAATTTTTAAAATCCATTTTTTTTCAGTGTATGACTCGATAAGGATTTTTTTCAGTATTTTTATAAAAAAAATTCTGCTGATTTTGTGAAAATAACTAATATCATACTTTTGTGTAGGACTTATTTTAAACGACGACATTTCATTGCGAAGATCATTCACAAATAGCACAAACAGAAGTGGTCCGAGATGACTCCCTTGCGAAACACCTGATATAGTATCAAAAGGATCAGTATGTACAGCTCCGAGTCGAGCTGAGGCACTGCGTTCAAAAATTTTCAAAAATCGTTAAATAGTTTTCCCTCGAGAAAAGTTTTTATCGATCATCTTTCCAACTTTTTTAAACATTCAACAAACATTCCTCCTATACTTCTATACTTCTATACTTCTATACTTCTATACTTCTATACTTCTATACTTCTACACTTCTATACTTCTATACTTCTATACTTCCATACTTCTATACTTCTATACATCTATACTTCTACACTTCTATACTTCTATACTTCTATACTTCTATACTTCTGTACTTCTATACTTCTATACTTCTATACTTCTATACTTCTATACTTCTATACTTCTATACTTCTATACTTCTATACTTCTATACTTCTATACTTCTATACTTCTATACTTCTATACTTCTATACTTCTATGCTTCTATACTTCTATACTTCTATACTTCTACACGTCTATACTTCTATACTTCTATATTTCTATACTTCTATACTTCTATACTTCTATACTTCTATACTTCTATACTTCTATACTTCTATACTTCTATACTTCTATACTTCTATACTTCTATACTTCTATACTTCTATACTTCTATACTTCTATACTTCTATACTTCTATACTTCTATACTTCTATACTTCTATACTTCTATACTTCTATACTTCTATACTTCTATACTTCTATACTTCTATACTTCTATACTTCTATACTTCTATACTTCTATACTTCTATACTTCTATACTTCTATACTTCTATACTTCTATACTTCTATACTTCTATACTTCTATACTTCTATACTTCTATACTTCTATACTTCTATACTTCTATACTTCTATACTTCTATACTTCTATACTTCTATACTTCTGTACTTCTATACTTCTGTACTTCTATACTTATTTACTTCTATACTTCTATTCTTTTATACTTCTATACTTCTATACTTCTATACTTCTATACTTCTATACTTCTATACTTCTATACTTCTATACTTCTATACTTCTATACTTCTATACTTCTGTACTTCTATACTTCTATACTTCTATACTTCTATACTTCTATACTTCTATACTTCTATACTTCTATACTTCTATACTTCTATACTTCTATACTTCTATACTTCTATACTTCTATACTTCTATACTTCTATACTTCTATACTTCTATACTTCTATACTTCTATACTTCTATACTTCTGTACTTCTATACTTCTGTACTTCTATACTTCTGTACTTCTATACTTCTGTACTTCTATACTTATTTACTTCTATACTTCTATTCTTTTATACTTCTATACTTCTATACTTCTATACTTCTATACTTCTATACTTCTATACTTCTATACTTCTATACTTCTATACTTCTATACTTCTATACTTCTATACTTCTATACTTCTATACTTCTATACTTCTATACTTCTATACTTCTATACTTCTATACTTCTATACTTCTATACTTCTATACTTCTATACTTCTATACTTCTATACTTCTATACTTCTATACTTCTATACTTCTATACTTCTATACTTTTATACTTCTATACTTTTATACTTTTATACTTTTATATTTTTATACTTTTATACTTTTATACTTTTATACTTTTATACTTTTATACTTTTATACTTTTATACTTTTATACTTTTATACTTTTATACTTTTATACTTTTATACTTTTATACTTTTATACTTTTATACTTTTATACTTTTATACTTTTATACTTTTATACTTTTATACTTTTATACTTTTATACTTTTATACTTTTATACTTTTATACTTTTATACTTTTATACTTTTATACTTTTATACTTTTATACTTTTATACTTTTATACTTTTATACTTTTATACTTTTATACTTTTATACTTTTATACTTTTATACTTTTATACTTTTATACTTTTATACTTTTATACTTTTATAATTTTATATTTTTATACTTTTATACTTTTATACTTTTATACTTTAATACTTTTATACTTTTATCCTTTTATACTTTTATACTTTCCTTTATACTTCTATACTTCTATACTTTTATACTTTTATACTTTAATACTTCTATAGTTCTTAAACATTCATTAGTTCCTTGTAAACAAATCGTGCGTTGGATAAACTGAGAATTTCGAAAAATAAACTTAGGCACAATTTCTGTAGAAGCTTTAAATTTCTTTAGTTATAATTGTTTGAAAATAGTTTGGTTTAAAACAAATACGCCCTTCTCAAAAATTAGTTTTGAATGAAAAAATGTTTATACCAGTGAAAAATACTTCATTTGCTATACCGAACACACATGCAAAGTTACAGGCAAATCGGAAGGGGGTCGTGCCAACAGTCAACCGTTTCCGCATGGGATTATGGGATTGCTCCATAGGCGAACTGTACGTTTAATAGTTTTTCAATAGTAATTTCTATTGTCACGAATTCTTTTGTTAGAAAATTTTTTTTCGCATTCATTCATTGAATAGTTCATAACAATACATCAAAATGTATTCCTATGGTAACCGCAGAATTTTGAATGATTTTTTAACAATAAATTTAATAGTTTTTCTATAATATTTTTCTTTTATTCGGGTTCCTTGTCAAAGCGAAATGCAAGGAAGGGTTTCTAAATTTCTTTTTCAATTTATCTGTGTGTCTCCCTCCCACTCTTCACGGGATCAGATACCAATCAGGATGCTTTTGCTGATGCTGCTGCTCTTCGGCACAATTGCATATTCACAGTTTTTTCTTGTCCGATTTTTTTGTTCGGTCTCATTCCTAACGGCTGCGCTGCCAGGATGATGTAGTGTAACTTTCAGTCAACCCAGTCAGTCTGTTCTAAAGATTTTCTTTTTTTCTTTTTTCCCCCATCTAGTTCTACGATCTTATCGAGAGGAATCCAATTGCTTCGGCCGCCCTGAAGCTGCGAGCGTTGACCATCTTTGCTCCGACCAATCAGGCGTTCCAGCGTTATCTCGGCAATAAAACGGTGGTGCTGTATCACATCTGTAAGTATTACTTATATTCAGTTATTTTTTTATTTCGTTCAATTTTCCTCTTTACAAGTCCCAATTCCAACCCGAAGGAGAAGGAGGAGGAGGAAAGCACAACTTTCCATCAATGGGCGGCTTAATTGGCATCAGTTTCAATGAGAGTTGCTGTAAGCAGATTGTGCGCGGCTTTAGAAAAAAGCTCTCGCTCAAACTTTCGGAAAGTTGGCCGAGAACGGATTAAAAGTCGTCGCGAAGGGTAGAGTAGGAGGGAGGGGGAAAAATCTACATGGGCTCTCTTTTGCTGGCAGTGGCGAACGCCTAAACCCCCCTTCTTCGAGAAAGAACTGGACGATGATGATGACCGCGGTGAAGGAGGAGGCGGAAGAGGAGAAGGAGGAGGAGGAGGGAAAGTTTAATTAAAATTTAAATTAACAGCTGCATTCAGTGAGTTTCGATTCTGACGGTTCATTTTTTTTTTCTTCACATCTCCACCCGCGCCGCTTTGCATGGCAGTCAGCTGAATGGGACTGTCAGTTGGCTGGTGCAGAGTTTGGCGGTTTTTTTTCTGTTCTGTTGCTTCCTTTCGCTACTATTCCATTCGAAAGTGAGTCAATGGTGGGGGTCATCAGGATTTGCTAGGATGTTGGTGGCGCGGGAGTTGCAGCGCGAAAGTTGATTGAAAGTTTCGAAACGAAAACGCGCGCAAACGGTGGGAGTTGGTCTGAAAGGGATTCTTTTTTTTTTTTGGTGAGCTTTAGTTACTATTTTTTTTTCTTCATGGCAAGTTGATGAATAGCGAGAGGAAATCTGTTGAATGTTGTTACCTGTAATCACAGGGTAGAAAGCGTAAAAAGAAAGCGGTTTCCGGTGCGGAGAGTTCGACAAATTCAATTGAAGGGCCTTAATTTTATTTTTAGTTTTTTTTTTGTGAAATTTCGAATGCTTCAATGGTTAGAATTTCTATGATCGAAACGCTGGGCCACAGATTTGCTATTCGTTCTGTTAAGCTAGAAGTTATTGAATCGAAACATTTTCACAACAGCACTGTCAATATTTTTTGGAACTTGATTACAAAATGGCTTTATGGTATGCGTCCTGCTGTTTACACTCTTCTCTAACCACTTGTGCAGTTGTTTATTTGTTTTCATTAGTTTGTTTCGAAATGCGTGGACTTCCAGCAGAACAACTTCGAAAAATTGTGTACAAATGGTGCACAGAACGCGGACTGTCACTGAGAAAAAAAAGATAGCAAAAATGGAAGGAGTAAGTGAAAAAGCCGTGCGAAATACAGTACGGAAGTTCGGTGAGGATAACACCTTTGAGGATAAACCGAAAACGGGTCGAAAAAAAGGTCGTCCTGCTAACCCTCAGTTTAATAAACGTATACTGAAGGCGTTCGAGCAAAAGAAGGAGGTTTCAGTTCGGGATGTGGCCAAAAAAGTAGGCACTTCGAAGTCAAATGTTCTTCGTGCTAAAGAACGTTTGAATCTTCGAACCTATAAGAAGCAGAAACAACCAAAACGTAGTCCGAAACAAGAAGCATCGATCAGGCCGAGGGTTCGAAAGCTGTACAATACGATTCTTGCTGGAAATTTGAACTGCATAATCATGGACGACGAAACCTACGTGAAACTCGGTTACAAATCCTTGCCGGGACCACAATATTATACGGTGCGAGAAGGGCAAGTGTTAAACCAGTCCGAGACATCGATTGAAGTCGAAAAATTTGAAAAAAAATACTACTAAAATGTCACTTTCATCCAAAAAATGTCACTTTCATCCAAAAAGACATGAATCCACCAAATTGCCCACAACTTCGACCAATTGAGGAATTTTGGGCATTAACGAAGGCACATCTTAGGAAACATGTCTCGGCAGCCGAAACCATTCAACAGTTCGAAAAAGATTGGACAAAAGTGTTCAAACTTGTCGCCAAGAAGTCTGTACGGAATTTGATGAGGAACGTTCGCAAGAAGATGCGCCAGCTAGCCTACAATGGCTAAGTAGCAAATGTTGAGAATAATATTCTGATGTTGTAGTCTAATATTATCAGTATATCGAATAAAATTTGAATATCTAACACTTGTGAATTATTTACAGCGAAATAAAAGTGCGTCCATACTTTCTGGGACAGTCTTTATATCTTTAGTTATTTGGGGAGCAGGGAAAAGCCCGATGGAGATGAAATATAGCAATCTCTCTCTCCAGCAGGCATAAAACCTCCTCATCTTTTGTATCAACAGAGAAAAGTGGATATGAAGGTGGAAGAAGAAGGTTAATTGAGTGAGCGTGGACGACGGAGTTAGAACCGGCATGTAGATCTTATTAGTGATTAAAAAGATGGTGGAAAACGGAGAAAATGAGAGTGAGGACGAGCGGGTTAGTTTCGGCGAATCTAATTAGTTTCCAATGAAGATGGTGAACATTTATTTACTGAAGAGTTAAGGAATTATTGAAAGAGCGTTTTATCGCATTACGCGAGAAATGAAAATCAATGACCTGCAAGCAACTGTTAAATAAACGACACATACTGAGAAACGGTTCATTATATCCGTAGAGATACTCGTAAAAATGGATGAAAACGAATATTGCAGAACGATGGATGTCGAAACTGACCAATCGTAGGGGATCAGGCCAATCAATATGTGATTGTATTAAATCAGTGATGAAAACAGCCTTGTAAACGTTTCTACGAATACACAGCGGATCCAGTTCGATAAGACGGCAACGATCTTATAACTTGGAAGGTTTAATGGATCTCTCCATGGTAAATTTTGGAGAACAAACCTAACAAATTTGCGTTGAACAGCTTCAATACGATCAATATCAGTTTGATAATGAGGTGACCAAACGACAGCCGCATATTCAAGCAATGATCGGACTCGTGCACAATAAAGAGCTTGGTAATGGTAATTTTTGGTAGGACGAAATATAAAACCTAAAAGTTTCGATGCGTTCGAAATCACATAGTCAATGTGATTCTTAAAATCAAATTTGTCATCAAGAATAACTCCTAAGTCCTCCACGAACGATTTACGCTTAAGAACATTTTGCGAAAGATTGTAGTCATATCTAATTACTGAGTGCCTGCGGGAAAATGATATGACGGAGCATTTATTTAGTGGCGTTGAACCATCTTGTTGGAGTGACACCATTCCGCGAATGTATTCAATTGAGCTTGCAAAAAGCATACATCTTTTAGTTCTTTGATCCGATGGTAGAATTTGAAGTCATCCGCAAATGATAGTGCGAAAAATTTCAGTAAGAAGTGCAGATCATTGAGATAGAATAAAAATATATACGGTCCTAAATGACTTCCTTGAGGCACTCCAGAACTAACTGCAAACGGTGATGTGGTACAGTTTCCTATTTTTACCGACATCTCACAACCAGTAAGATATGAATGCATCCAATCCAATAAAGTTCCACCAAAGCCAAGTCTGTCAAGTTTAGCATTTGATGGTTTATTTTATCAAATGTCGCTGAGAAATCAGTGTATAGATAACATCTACCTGTAGACGAGATTGCATGGGTTGGATGATAGAAAATGTGTAAGTTACTAGGTTGGTAGATGTTGACCGTTTAGGCATGAAACCGTCTTGATTTTCAGATATATAGTCGTTGCACTTATGAGTTATGAAGTCGAAAACAATGATTTCAAATAACGGTAATTTGTAATATCTGATTTGTTGCCTTTCTTAAAAACCGGGAAAATGTAGGATTTTTTTCCAGAGGTCAGGAAATGTTCCCAACTGGAGAAACATATTGAATAGCCTTTTTCAGTGGTGAGACGAGGCTATCAAAGCACTTTTTACTACTTTTGTAGGAATACCATCAGACTCTGCGTTTGTAGAGCTACAAATTTAGCAAGGTATGAAGTCGTTTTGTGTTTTGTTTTTAGACGAATATGCGAAGATAATACGCATTGTTGCGTTGTGCTGCGTTGTCACGATAGTATTGGCGGAATTCACGCTGATATGCTCATGTTTACTACTAAGTGACGAATAATAAGGCTTGTTTACGACAAAATCTGGACACCCCCAAATACGTATACCTCAGAAAATACTTCATCAACGTGTGAAGCATTTCGCAGACTGATGAACGTATGTCTGTTCATTGTGTAAAATCATTTTTTGGGAATACCTTCAAAATTTCAGATCGAAGATGGCGTCGAAAGGAGAGCAACTGTGAAAAGCAATTGTGTGTGGTCGCAATGAAAATCCGGATCTGTCAGTAGAAAAAAAGTTGCAAAAAGCTTGGTTTTCCTTCGAGCACTGTCTAAAACGTTCTTAAATCTTTCGATACACGTTTGACAACAACTGAAAAAGACTGGGAGCTGAGCTTAAACGGATCTCAAAGGAAGGACGCGAAGGTGAAGCAAATTTGGCAAATGGTTAGAAAAATAAAAATGTCTCCAACATTCCTGCATACTTACAAGCACCGGCAAGGTATGAATTCGTTCAAGGTGAAAGCAGTACCGAACCGTAATGATAAACAGAATGTGACGGCTAAAACCCCGGCTCGCAAGTTGTATCGCGAATATTTGACTGAAGTCCACTATCGCGACTGTGAAACTTATGTGCTGGAAGACTTCAAGCAGCTTCCCGTAATGTCCTTTAAGACTACCACGCAACGAAACGGCGTGGAGAAGCATTTCAGGATGAAGAAACAGGTCAAATTTCACAACAAAAAATATTTTATTTGGCATGCTATATGCAGCTGGGCTTGAGCAAGCCCAAGCTTCATTACTACGGAAACGGTAGATGCTAGGATTTTTATTTCGCATTGCAAAGAACTTTAATAACATACATTGTCTTAAAAGCACTATATTGTGCACTGATTCGCTGCAGTCATCTGGGCTCCCTATTATCAACTTGACATCCAACGCATCGAAGCTATTCAGCATAAATTCATTCGGTTTGTCCTTCGCAGTCTTTATTGAAGGCATCCCACCAACCTTCCCAGCTATCGTGAGCGCTGTAAACTTATCGATATAGACTTGTTATCCATTCGTCGAGGGATCTCTAGAGCTATTTTTGTAGCGCATTTGTGTTCGACTTTCACCTATCGCGCAACGCCGTAAAAAATATTTCTAAATCACTTCTCTAGTTCTTAAGTGTTATGGTTAACAATAGGGGTAGTTTGAATTATAAATAAATAAATAAACGGTAAACAAGGAAATATACCTCGAAAAAAATGCTAAAAAAGCGTTTGTTACCATTCCTACGCAGCCATGACGCTCCCTTGCTATTCTGGTGTGATTTGGCATCTTGTCACTACACCAGATATGTTTTAAAATGATACAAATCGAATGGAGTTCATGTTGTACCGAAGGTGGCGAATCCATCTAATTGCCCAAAGTAGCCTAAATCGGTTGCAGAAAATTTACTCCTGCCATTAAGGTCTGTGCAGTCTTTAATTTAAATTTGCCAAATCAGGAAAAAATACCACAATCCAATAAAACATTGTGGACGAGCACTGCACAACCTGTCAAATTGAAGGGATTGACTGCATCTTCATCCGCATACAATTATTGTTTAGAAAGCAGATCGGATGGTACCGAATACACAATAATGAGTGAAACGTGAACTAATGCACAAAGTTCACAAATTCACCCTAAGCAACTTGCGCTTGACTGCCAAACGATCTTTTCATAACGCATTGCCATAGCTAATACGTTTCGCAATGAACTCGAGCACCGGAATTGCACATCTCATAAACATCCAACTTCAACTTTCAAGTATCTCTTATCGCAGTGTCAGAGTGTCTTTTCTGTCCACACGAGTTGGTGCACAGATTTGAGAAAAGAGATAATTACTAAGCTCAGTGCTGAGATTTGTTGTTCTCTCTGTCACGTTTGGCTCTGTGAGAGCTTGTGGCTGATGCTTATGGCAGTTGAAAACAAATTGCTGTCTCAGTTGCAACGTCGAAGCGGTTTTATTTATGAATTTTTTGACAAATTCGCTCGGTGTGAATTCTGGTAAATTCTTCGTTTGTATCAATAATACAAAATAAGTTTAACAAAAAGTTCTCATCCAAAATTATTTAGTTATTTCATTGTATTGAAAAACACAAGTTAAAAACCATTCCTTGATTTTTAGTTTTCACTTACAACGAACTGTTACATGATATCATACCATATAAGCAGTGCACAACACGAGACGCCACTGGGACCAGCAATTGCATGTGCTTTAAACGATTTAGAATAATTACTAACACGCAAATTTTTCAACGGATTTAAATTCCTTTGCCTTTCTCATATAGAAAGGTTATGCAATCACTGTGAAATCAGATTTTTGAACCAGAACGAGTGTAATATACCATTCGACTCAGTTCGTCGAGCACGCAAAATGTCTGTATGTGTGCATGTGTGTATGTATGTAACATTTTGCTGCACTCATTTTTCCCTTAGATTAAAATGAATGGTCTTGTAGCCCCATATAAAGTTTGAATCTGACTTCCGGTTCCGGATTTACAGGATGATGTGTGCAAAAAAAGATGAAAATAAGTTTTCTTAGAGACGACTTCTCACAAACATAGATTCAAAAATAAGATACAATTGTTCCAAGCAAAGTTTTTGAATTTTATTCCAATCTAACTTCCAGTTCCGGAATTAAAGGGTGATTAATGAAAAACTTTCTATTTCAAATTACTTCTTCACTTTTCTCAGAGTTTGTGTGACAGATTTTAACAATCTTGAGTTCAAATGAAAGCTCTTGTGGTTTGCATACAAAGCACTTGAACTTCATCTGAATCTGACTTTCGGTTCCGGAATTATAGGGTGAAAATTGTTAAAATATTTATATCCCCACTAAAAGCGATAAAACACAGAAATGTGTTTTTTTTTCTCCTGCTAAAAGTTTGACAATGTTCTCTCTATTTTCAACGTAAACGTAAACGCCAATACACATTTTTGATTTTGGTTTTGTGTTTCGTCTTCGACTAGTCAGTGCAAACAGTTTATGCCACCTAGCAGTTCAACATAAACCGCTAAGCAGACGTACAGCTCAAAGTTTTATTAAGTGACGACTTTTTAAAAATATATCAATGACGAGTCGAATAAGAAACGTAAAAAAGAATAAATAAGTGGCATTAGCAGTTCAACATAAACTGCTAATAATGCACGGATGAATCGAAGGCAAAACGTAAAAACAAGATTAGATTGGCATTTAGGTAACATTTAGTATTAATAATAAACTGTAATGAAATTGCTTTACTTGGAAAATCTAGTGCTTGGGTTAACGAAACATCCTTCAACAGAGAAACTGAGCTCAATATATTTAGAAAATATTTTCTCTACTACTCTTATTATTTCTCCGTATACGAACGAATTCCATTCATTCCCCGGAGTAGGTCAGGCTTGTTCCTATTATGTGAAATGTTCAAGATTTATTATAATAATATAAAACCCATTTAGCTTGGTTTCCCTACGCACCAGAAGCCGAGCCAGAAGAAATTGTGCTCCTTGCCGTTTCGTTGTCCTGAGGCAAAAAGCAACTACCAGTGAACCGAAAGGAGAATTTAATTTCATCTCTGCATTTCCACCACAAATCAAATCTTTTATGCTTCAAATCCTATCGCATGCAACAAATGCACCGGTTCTCCGGGTGGAAAGTAAAATCTTTCTCCCCCCTCCCGGTGCTGCCACAGATCACCAGCAATCCTCCCAACAGCCTAGGTTAGAGCAAGTGCCTGAGCCATTGCGTGCCCGAATTGTTGTTCGGCTCCAATCCGAAATTCCATAGTTTTACCAACATTCCACAGCCACAACTCACTGAAGCCGGAAACAGAGTTCAACTCAACGGGGGAATAATATGAATAGAATCTGCCTGTTGGCGTTCACCAAACTCCCATCCATCCTCCATCTTCGAGTTCGAGAGGCTTTGTACTTTTGTTGAGATCGTCCTTGGTTATAGTACGGTTCCAAAATGAAAAGTTTAAATCTTTAAATAAATATTTCGAACGATCGAATATTTTCTAATCTCAAGAGTGATCGTCATTCCAGCAGCATAAATATTTCATAAATTTTTCTGATATGAACTATAATTTATTACAACCGCTTGAAGGCGGAATCTCATAAATCTTTGGCGAAACACCGTGTGCTGCAGCATTCATGGCAGCCACCGAAAATCGTAGTGTTCTCATATGTTTGTTTCACCGCTCGAACCACAGCGAAAGGATTTTGTTTTTTCCACCAGACCTACCGCGGTTTGTGAAAGTGCAATAAAATTGAAAATGACATGCGTTTTTCTCTACCACTTTCGGAACCGACGAAACTCGACGGAACATACGTTTTTGCCATTCTTCAAAACGTTACAAACTTTTTTCTTCCTAGCTAAGAATGCCAAAAAAAGAAGGATCTTTTTCACTTCCCTAAAAAAAAAAGAAATTTAACGCCGATGCGAAGAGCCAAAATCCTTCTCGGCCATGCAACTTGTGTACATCCTTTCATCTGTCGTTCGAAAAACCCCGAGAGAGTGCAAAAAAAAATTGCCGAGAAAAACGTGAACAGGAAGCTCACAGGAACCATCACAAACATGAGCGTTTTTTTGTGTGCTTTATTCGCCTCCCGTGTCGGTTCTATCGTTTTTTTTTCGTCTTTCAACCCACAAAATTATTCATAGCAATGATACACCGTGTGCGTGTGTGTTCGCCTTAAGTAGCGGCAAGTTTAACACATTAACATTCTGGTATGTTTCCGTTTCGTTTCCTTTTTTTCCCAGCGACCGTTGCGACACCCCTCGAGCAGCTCGGCCCGATGATTACGTCCGACTACGACGGCAACCCGCCGATCTACGTGACCAGACGGAGACATCTGAACGGCACCGAAGACATCTACGTCAACAATGCCAAAATCATCCGCCAGCGGTCCAACGTACAACTGACAAATCAGCACGGCAAGAAGCAGGTACGTGGCGTTTTTTTGTCGTGAATACGACTTACTTTAGTATGGGGTGCCTTTTCAAAATTAGCCATATGGAAGAATGGGCAGAACTTAATCGTGAATATCTCGACTTGTATTAATGGTAGCAACATAATTCTTTCACCATTTCATCAAAAATATGATCAGGAATTTAGGATAATATTTTGAACAGTGTGAGATAACCACAAACAACTCAAAAATTAAGTTTTCTCAAAATTTCAAAATAATGTGGAAAACTCTTTACTTTCGCTTGGGTTTTTCGCGCAAGGACGACGATTTTGAGGTAGTCAGGCACATATCTTCAACTGAATGCGTATAAAAGGGGAACCGTGGTGAAAATCGATCATTTCTTTCCGTGCGTTCGATGGAAGCAGACGTCGTGGGAGTTAAACCTTCAACCAGCAGCGACGGAGAGAGCGCCTTCTGCGTGGTTAAAACCTCAAACGCTCAGGTAGCAACTTTCATTCGTTTGCTGGCCATCAAGGCGAGAAGACTGCTATCGCGGGAGTCAAACCAGCAGCGACGGAGAGAGCACCTGCCATCATTTGGTTTTCGGTAGTCGTAACGAGAAGTTCAATTTTCAGATTTTAGTTCCGCAATATAGGTTTAGAATTCAGAGCCTGCGTGCTGAAACTGGATTCTGGAACTGTATTCCGGAACTAATTTGAGTTTCGAAATTGCAATTCTAGAATTTAAACTGGATTCTGAGTCTGTTATTGGTTCTAAATTTAGTTCTTGAACTCAGGATCCAGTTCTTTATTCCAGACTTCTTCTATTCGGTTTTTTTTAGAACCATAATAATACTCCTAAAGAATTATGCGGAAATTTACTTTACTGTACTCTATAAAACCCATTCTGGTAGTCATGGCGAAAAATCGTCTTCATGTTTTAGAGCTTAGTTCTGGAATATGGGTTTAGAATTTAGTCTGCGTGCTGAACTAACTCAAATCGTCACCATTTTTTTATTATAAAGAACTATACTCCTTATTTTATAACATTTAATTGCGTTTCAGAATGTTGAATGTAACTAATCTGTAATTTAGTCTAGGCGCATCGTTTAAATTTCTAGTAATGAAAGAGGGGAAAGTTGCACAATTCAAACAATTGAGGAACTACCAATTCGAATTCGGAAGCAAATTTATTCAAACTTTTTTAACATTATAAAGCATCATTTAAAGAATATTTAGTTAAATTTCCGTATATTAATAAAAATAAGGCGGTAGCAGAGCATTCCCCAAATCTTCTTTTGAGAATCACGTTGCGCGGTGAACACGATAACTCGGCGTAAAATTATCTGAAATCAAAAATGTTCTAAAATTTACTTAATGAACGAGTTATTTCTCACCCCTCCGTCATTCTCAAGTTATTATTTTGATTTTTTTTAACAGGTCGTGGCATATTTAAGAAAAAAGCGCGATCCTGCGCTAAATTTTCCGCCAATTTTGAGGTGAAAAACTAGCATAATATGAAAATGGTGAAAAATCAAAAACTTTGGGGGGAGGCATTTTATACCAAGAAAGTATGTTCCAAGTTTGAAAAGAATCGGTTCAGTAGATTTTGCAGGATCGTGTTCACGGACTTCGATAAATTGGTTTTCAGAAAAACGCCTTTTTTAATTTTTTTTTTCTCAAAAAGTGTGCAAAAAATATTTTTAGTAACGTACACTGAATCATTCAATTGCTTTGAGATTTTCACACAAAATTTTTTTTGAAATTTTAAACTAATATAAAGTGTAAAAAAAACGAAAAAAACTGTTTAACTGTTAGAAATTTTGGTGAACTGAAAAACACTGCGATTTGTCGTTTAGGTCACATATAAGACTACATTTCTCGAGTCGGCAATGATGTTCCTCAAAATCCTTCCAAAATTGATCATTCACCATTACATTGCATCAATTAATCCACCTATTGATTTGATAATACCTTTCTCCTTTATCGGCACAGTCTTGTTGAAACATTTTTCGCTTCTCTTATAAGGATAATTTCACAGAAAAAAATATGAATTTTACAGGTGACAGAAATCTACAAACGATACAATTCACAACTTCTTAATTTTTCAAATGACGTAAATTCCACTCGCACAGAATTTTACACGCTCCGAGTGTGATTAGCACTCTGTTAGCCAGTGCCGCTGTATGGATTTATAAGTATCAATTATTCAATGAACAGATATGAGCACTGTGGTTCAGTCGAGTAACCGATGTGCTTGTGATCTAATGTTTCTCGGTTCAAGTCCCGCTGCTGCTATCGATCTTTTGTTTTTGTTTGTTGTTCAAATCACACAATTTTACATGTTCTTGAATACAAATTTGTGTGAAATATGACGCTCCATTCACGTGCATTTTATAAGATGTAAAATCACAAGATTTTTTCGAACGGTGGTCTGTCACTAATTTGGGCTCATTTTGGACACCAATTTTTTTCATATTGATTCGGGTAGTTCACATAAGCATGGTAACATTTCTCAGGCCAAGCGTATCAGCAATAATACATTTGAACGTGATCTTAGGTCACTATCTGAAATAAATATACGGATAGAAAAAAAATATTTTTTGTCGGTTACCTCTATTGTACGATTTTATTTCCGAAACTTGAAGTGTTGGCCATATGTTCTTAGAAACCGATTCACAACCCAATTTTAGTCTCGAGCGAGCCTAAAATTATTGATATGGATTAATCCAGAAAATTGAACGATGAGTTTTAACTTTTACGTCACTTATGCCATTATATCTCCGGAATCAGAAGTGACAGCTTTTTGATCTTCAAACTTGATCAATGGCACGATACTTGCAAGAGTTGGTAGTCAGTTCCGCCATCTCCGAGAATATTGAGAGGCAAGAAATAAAGTGCGTTTTGTCGGTTACGTCACTTATACCATTACATACTCGGAATCTGAAGTGACAGTCATTGGATGTTGTAACTTGAGCAATGACGTAATAGTAACTTTCAAACGAATCTAAGTTTGTTAGAATCGGCCATCTCTGAGAAAATTTACCGCAAGAAGAAAAAAACAACGCGTTTTGTCGGTTACGTCACTTATACCATTTGATCTTCAAACTTGACCGATGGGTAAATAGTAGCTTTCTTTCGATTTGAAGCTTGTTGAAATTGGTTCAACCATCTCCGAGGAAACAGCGTGCAAAATCGAAAAAAATGCGTTTTGTCGGTTACGTCACTTATACCATTTGATCTTCTAAATTGACCGATAAGTGAATAGTAGCTTTCCTTCGATTTGAAGCTTGTTGAAATTGGTTCAGCCATCTCCAAGGAAAAAGAGCGAAAAATCGAAAAAATGCGTTTTGTCGGTTACGTCACTTATACCATTTAATCTTCAAAATTGATCGACAAGTGAATAGTAGCTTTCCTTCGATTTGAAGCTTGTTGAAATCGGTTCAGCCATTTCCGAGGAAAAAAAGCGGAAAATCGAAAAAAATGCGTTTTGTCGGTTACGTCACTTATATCAATTGATTTTCAAACTTGACTGATGAGTGAATAATAGCTTTCGTTGGATTTGAAGCTTGTTGAAATTGGTTCAACCATCTCCGAGGAAACAGAAAAAAATGCGTTTTGTCGGTTACGTCACTTATACCATTCGATCTTCAAACTTGACCGATAAGTGAATAGTAGGTTTCCTTCGATTTGAAGCTTGTTGAAATTAGTTCAGCCATCTCCGAGGAAACAGAGCGAAAAATCGAAAAAATGCGTTTTATCGGTTACGTCACTTATACCATTATATCTGCGGAACCAAATGTGACAGTAATTTAATTTTCGATCTTACCACTGTTGCATAATGCAAAAGCAGTTTTCTGCGCTTCGTTTTATTTCCACGAAGATTTATCTAGTGAATGGCTTTTCCATTTTACAACGATGGCCGTTTTGCTTTTTTTTTTGTAAGTAGAACCTTAAGGGCTGATCATCCAATATCTGAATCTCATAAAATCATAAAAATCATAAAAATTTCCGGATAAAATGTGATCTGTCATTAATGTAGGAACTAAATCTGAGTGTCTTACCGCAGCTTGGTTCTTTCTTCTCTATGATCAATCTGTATTAATCTTTCAGGGTCATGGCCAGGGGTGGCAGAACAATCTTCGGTGAGCCCGGGTGTTAATTTTCCTCGGTACGCCCCTGAAATCTGTATTCGATTTCTAAAATCT
This sequence comes from Malaya genurostris, assembly GCF_030247185.1. Classification (NCBI taxonomy): domain Eukaryota; kingdom Metazoa; phylum Arthropoda; class Insecta; order Diptera; family Culicidae; genus Malaya; species Malaya genurostris. The sequence goes on from NC_080570.1 coordinate 152,771,583, forward strand.
AATTAAAATCTGTATGCGTATTAGACTCGGGTTCTACAATTTGGCCGGGTTTAAGTCGGGTTCGGTTTTGAAAGAAAAATATTCTCGGATTTGGGTCGGGTACGGGTAATTTTTTTAATTTTTTATCGGGTTCAGGTTGAAGAAATTGCATACCTGACCATTTTAAATGCGCAATATAGTTTTGTATAATACAGATAAATCTGCTAAAATGGCAACCCTGCTGAATAGAGAGCTATTTTCGACGACAACAAAAAAGAGATCAGATTTTAACCGAAAATTTAGTTTCATAATAAATCATTCGATAGAAATACAGAATGTTAAATTCCTCAATCGATGGTAAAAATATTCAATTAGATCGAAACACAGAACCAGAGGCACTGAGAATTCAAATTTGTACTCGGATGCACGATGTATAAACGTACTGGTGTCGAGGTGAACCGCATTCGAATGAGTTCTGTAAATTTATAACAAAACTAAGTATGGCGGCTGGGAACGATGCATGTAAAATCAATTAGCCTTATACAATTCCAAAACAAATTTGGCGTAGAGACAAGATGCCAAATCAGTCCAGAATACCAAAGGAGCGTCATGAATGCAAAGGAATGACGGTACAAAGGTACAGTTTTCACTTTGAACGACTTGATACCTTGGTCTCTTCTGCATTGTTTACTGCACCTTCGCGTCTCTCTGGTGGTTCCTGAGATCCTTTTTTATGTTCCTCTTCCAGTCTTCCAGGCTGTTGCCAAATGTGAATCGAAAGATTTAATAACGTTATGGATAGTGCTTGCAGGAAATCTAAACTTTTTGCATTTCTCATATAGAAAGGCTTTACAATCGCTGTGAAAACCAACTTTTGAACCAAGGCCCGGAGGGCCAAATGTCATATACCATTCGACTCAGCTCGACAAACTGACTAAACATCTGTGTGTATGTGAGAAAAATTGTCACTCACTTTTCTCGGAGATGGCTGAACAGATGTTCTCCATCTTAGATTTATGAAAGATCTTATGGTCCCATACAAAGCTCCTGAATTTCATTTGGATCCGACTTCCGGTTCCGGAATTACAAGGCGATAAGCACCAAAAATGTGAAAATAATGTCACTCATTTTTCTCGCAGATGGCTGATCTTAGAATCCAATGAAAGATCTTACTAATACCATAAGAATATTACTATTTTCATTCGGATCAAACCCCTGGTTCCGGAGGTACGGTGCTTAGTGTGAAAGTGTTCAAGAATATATTTTTCATAAGCTACCTCTTTATATTGGCTAGTGAATTTCTCAAGTTTGCAGTCCATGAGAGTCTGTAACCAAATAAACCATTGATAGTCCCATAAATGATTTGCTGAATTTGATCCAAGTCTGACTACCGGTGCATTTTTTTCCAAAACTCTAATCGTCATAGAGAATCTTTGAAAAAATGTAGTTCTCATTAGTGTACGGTTGAATGAACCGAATGTCACGATGGCGATATCCAGCTTTATAAAATGGAGCTCACTTCACATTCTCACATATGATTGAATATGATTTTCACTGACTTAAATACAAATGTATTATATCAATGTTGTAGTATTATGCAACAGAAATCTTAAGAACTCTTTTCTAAACTTCTTAAAATTGTAATATTTCGGAGAATTTTTGCTGAATTATATAGAGGAAAATGAATATTATGAGAAAGGCTGCATTACACCACTAGGTGGATTAAAACCGGTTTTTTTTTGGATATTTTTTGTTCTTTCACAAAATTATTAATTGAAAAATATAAAAAAAAATTTTCCTGATTTTCAATAGTTTTCATTGTTTTGAAAATATGTAACTTTTTTGAAATATTATTTCTCCATTCCAAATATTTGACAGCGTTTTACTTTGGACTTCAGCTACAACAAATAAAAAAACATTTTTTGAAAGATTTGGGCTTTAAGTTTTAAATAAACAAACAATACAATGTATTTTCAAAAGTACTAAGTTTACATAACTTATTATCAAAAAAGAACCGGAATTTTCATTTTAAAATTCCCGCGCTTGTCCAATCGGTAAACTTTTATTCTCTCAACGTTGGCAACACTTTTATACACATTCTGTCAAATTTTGGCGCATATCGTACGATTAGTTTTTGTTTGGCGTCCATACAAAGAAGTTGAAAAATTTTCGTGTGGCGATTTGTATAAGGGATGAAAATTTAGAACAACGTGCGTGCATCGAATTTTGTGTTGCAAATGGATTTAAGTGTTCCGAAACGTTGAAAATGTTAGAAAAGGCCTCTGGTGAATCGTGTCTAGGAAAAGCACAGGCATATTCCTCAAAACATTGTAGAAGATTCCAAACTGATCGATTCCAGCGTTTCTGAAATATATATTATTGAAAATTTTCAAGGGATTTTTTGCCTAATCCCTTCTCAAAAGTATGACTAGAGTTAAAATGAAAAACTGTTGATGTAAATTGTCTCTTTTGCTCAGAACAAATGCATATACCAAATTTGAGCCAAATAAAATAAATGCAGGTGAAATCGACCTTCGATTTCGAATGGATTTGCTCAGAGATGGAACTAGAACCCGTAACCTTTTCAACACGGGTAAAATGGTTTTGTCACTTGAACTACTCTGCGTGCGAAAATTATCAGTCTCGCAGTTTTGTTGCTAGTGTTTATAAATTTACACAGTCGCAGTAGAGCTTGTGCTGCATATTAATGGTATTTTGACAGGATTGTAACGAAATTCTTCGAAAAAATTCGTTGGAAAACTTATTAAGATAGATTCACTTTTATCATGCGCTCAAACTACAAGGTGTTTGCGCGAAAAAGTGTTTGTTTGAGAATGTATTCAAACTACTCTTGAAATGTTACAACCAGAGGACGGCAAGGGACCATTCCGAGCTCAAACGATCCAACTCTTTACGAACCTGAACTTTTGCATAATGGTTCATTTCCTACACACATCGAAAACTTAGCTCAATCATCTGTTATTTGTGGTTATACCACGAAAACGATAACGTGAGCCATTTTTACGCGTCACTTCACTAGCACACGGCTAGGCAGCGGCGTTTCCTCGGTTGCTCTGAGGAAATCCTGAAAAACCACTAGTAAATTGAACCATTTGAAAGTTTTAGCTTAACCGCACAAAAAAAAGAAACACTTGGTCCCCGTGCTCACCACGCGAAAATCATTTATTTGCATCCCACAAACAAACTGGCAGCTGCAACACATCCCGAAAACCGAAACTTTGGTTCAACCCGCAAAAAGTTTTTCGTTTCGATGGTTTCTGTAGCTTGCATTCTCTCCAGCCTTGAATGTTGTTTCGCGTATGTTTTGGGCAGCGAAAACGACGCCTGCAACAACTTCATGTCAGTCTGGCTGCCAACACGGAACGGAACTGGAAGAGGCTGCTGCTGCCAGGCAGTTCAAGGTGGAAAACATTTGCTCAAAAGAGCAAATATTTTCCCGTCGAGGAACATCAACGAAATTGGGTTAAATTTTGACGGTTTGAAGTCGCGTCTTCCTTTATGTCGTTTTCGTTTTTAAATTGCACTACACCGGTGTAGCGAAAGCTGCACTGAAACCGTTCGTTTTTGCCAATTGCACTACACCAGTGCTACACTTTTTCTGCACCGATACCACTGGTGTAGCACTAATAAAAAGTTTGGTGTAGCTCTGTGCAATGGAATCGTTTATTGTAGTCAATGGTTACTGTTTATGTTTTCTTCAGTTTTGTTCGTTTATGCATGCCTCAGTGTAGCACTGCACCGGTGTAGTGCAAATTAAAAACGAAAACGCCATTAGACTTCCGGCTTGATTGATCTTCTCGGTATTTTTGTTAAATTCTGGTCGGTAAAATTTTTACCGAACGTCTTAAAACGAACGAATCACTTTCAATATATTGCAAAACACTATTCTGAAATTCTTTTATCCGTTTTCATTACCTAGAATTCGGAATCGTCTTAAAGCCAAAAACAAAATCAGGGCGAAACTCTGACAGCTTACTTTCGCCTTGATTTTCACTCGTTTTGTTTGATCGGTTGGCTGCTGAAGCGAACTATTGTTTTTTTTTTGTTTTCGCCCGTTCCCACTGTTCGATTCAGAGATGCCAGTTTCGCAGATTTGTCGGTAAACTTGCCGCTTTTTTTTGTTGTAGATTTTTAAAAATCATGTTTTTCGTCGACATTCGTCAAAATGTACAGACTTTTGAAAACGGTTTGAAATCCGCAGAATTTCTTTTGAATGTTCACAGGACTTTTTCAACAATGTCTGAGGAAGACATTTGAAATTTTCACCTGGCATCTCTGGTCCGAGACAGCCCTCGACAGCCGAGTCGGTCGCTGAAAGAAAATTTGCGTGTCAGTCGGCAACAATCGAGGAGGGCAAAGTTGCAGCTGTAAATGTTGATTTTATGGAACGCGAACGAGAAGCGGAAATGGAACGGCAGTCATTTGTTTTATTTTTTTCGGGGTTTCCTTTGCCCGTTTGTGTGCGTGATTCCGGACGGCGAAGACTTTGCCGAGGGATTTTATTCCATCATTAGGATAATTTGGTTTTGATTATATCTCGCTGCTTGTGAGCCGTAACGATGACCATTTAATGCCTTATTAACACTGTAGTTTTCGGAGGGGCAGGCACGGCGAAAGGTGGTGATTTACTAGCAAACGCAGGGATAATCAGGTGATGACTGAGCGTTTGATTAAGTGATTTTTTTGTTGTTATTCAAAACATTCTTTCCCAACGTTATGATACCCATCGTAATTTTTCTCCCATTCCATTTTTAGGTGTTGCACATTATTGATGACGTTCTGACACCGTTGACAGTCAATCCATCAACCTCGTTCGAGCTGTACAATCCCGATGCCTTCCAGTTCATTCAGCATGCCGAGAATCTGGACATCAATCAACATCGAATTCGGTGAGAGGATTAATTGTCCATTACTTGCGGAGTTGGCAGTAATATTTCGGTTTCTTTCGTCTGTTTTTCTTTTTCCGGCTTCCGGCAGCTCATTCCGCCAAAAGATTGTGATGGTGAGAAAGGAGGACATTTACAAGGCGGTCGGTGGTCATACTTTCCTGATTCCAGTTGAGGAAGGTTTCAAGGTACTACCGAGTTCAAGTTGATACGAAATCAATTAATGCCGAATAACATTCAATTTCTTTCCCCCCCGTCATGTGCAGCCACCACCGCGCCCAGACATGATTGATCGCAAGGTCATCGATGGACACGTGATTCCTAATCATGTCATTTTTACGGCACCGGCACCGCTCGACGACCCGCTGGAAACGCTTGCGTTCGAGGACAATCTGAAGGTGACGGTTACCTTCTTCAAACAGGGCGAAGGAAAGAATGCTAAGGGTAAGTTTCGAAGGGGAACTTAGACGTTCAATTCAACTGCAAAGTAAATCGGAGAATTTTTTTAATTGTCCGAGGATTTTTATTTAAGGGACATTGATATCAACACTCTTTTCATAATATCCAAGTTTACTTCTGTAACTAACTCTCGGTGTGCCTTTTACCGGGGTTTTTAATAGACGCTTTATACTTTCCCACTGGAACTGTCATTATGGAGTATTAGGATTTCTGGAACACATGTCTAAGATCTCCTAAATATTTGTATAGCACAACAATTCACTGCATAGTAGCACAGTCGATTCGTGGAGAACGTAAAACATCTTCTAAATTTATCGGTCATTCTAGTAGATGGTCTTACAAACTTACTTTGGCTATACTGTTTTCGGATTTAGGTTCCAGAAGTAGTGGTCTGAAATTCCAAAACGAAACGCACATAAATTTTTCAGAGATAAATTAACGTTTAAGCACAGATTATAGTACGAGGAAGCCAAATCAGGTGAACGAGAGTGATGTCCAAGTAATTGAAACCTAAACCGTTGATTATAACCATGGTAGCGATTCTCATGTGCTTCATGTAAAGCCATTTCACAGCAATTTCGATCTTCAATCGCTTCATAAATTCACGCTAATACTGGCTTTTTTTCTCATTTGAGGTAGTCCTTCAAAAGTATACTATACCGATCCCAGAAAAGCGACATGGTGTTCTTTCGGTCCCATTAAGACGCCCTACGAGGCACTCGTACCGCTTCAAAACACTCGTGCTGACTTCAATCTATGTTCGGGTTATCATTCTGTTTTCTGGAGTTCAGCCAAACATGTACTCGAAGTGCGCTTGCGTTTGTTTTTCTAGCTATTAATAGGTAAATGTGGGATCCAGCGGTAGGATATCTTTCTCATTACTACTATTACCATTTATATTACCCCGGTTTCATCCTCCATTTTATGCGCTTTTGACTTCGTAGGACCTGCTTTTCCCTGCCGCAGCGTGCTTTATGAACGTTGGAGTTTTAACCATCACGTAACTTTCAAAACCTCTATCTTACGGAGTTATCTACAGGATCAACAACTCCATAATATTTCTCAAACCTTTTTATCGTTTCTGTTTTTAATTTCCGGAAGGGCCAGGGTCTATAACTTACAAAGGTAACACTTACAAAGGTAACACTTCGTAGCGCCTAAGGCTTACCAAAAAGTAACGCACGTAACACCTGTAACTTACAAACGAGTAACACTTGTAACGCTTCGTAACTTCTTTAACTCATGAGAAGTAACACATGTAAAATTTTGTAACGCCATAACAGTAACACTTCGTAACGCCTATAACTTACTAAAAAGTAACGCATGTAACGCTTCGTAACGCATATAACTTACTAAAAAGAAACGCATGTAACGCTTCGTAACGTTTTAACACACAAAAAGTAATGCATGTGACGCTTCGTAACACCTCTAACTTACAAAAAATGTAACACATGTAACACCCCGTAACGCCTATAACTAACTAAAATGTAACGCTTCGTAACACCTATGATTCACAAAGTGTAACGCTTCGTAACGCCTTCAACTTACAAAAAATAACACATGTAACGCTTCGTAACACCTATAACTTACTAAAAAGTAAAGCATGTAACACTTCGTAACATCCTTAACTTACATAAAAGTAACACATGTAACGCCTATTACTTACTGGAATGTAACGCTTCGTAACGCCTATAACCTACTAAAAAATAACGCATGTAACACTTCGAACGTCTTAACTCACAAAAAAATAACGCATGTTACGCTTCGTAACACCTATAACTTACTAAAAAGTGACGCATGTAACGCTTCGTAATGTCTCAACTCACAAAAAGTAACACATGTAACGCTTCGTAACACCTATAACTTACTAAAAAGTAAAGCATGTAACACTTCGTAACACCTTTAGCTCACAAAAAAGTAACACATGTAACGCCCCGTAACGCCTATTACTTACCAAAATGAAACGCTTCGTAACGCCTATGATTCACAAAGAGTAACGCATGTAACGCCTTTAACTTGCACAAAGTAACACATGTGACGGCCCGTATCGCCTATAACTTACTAAAATGTAACGCTTCGTAACGCCTATGATTCACAAAGAGTAATGCATGTAACGCTTCGTAACGCCTATGATTCAAAAAGAGTAACGCATGTAACGCTTCGTAACGCTTTTAACTTGCACAAAGTAACACATGTAACGCTTCGTAACGCCTATAACCTACTCAAAAGTAACACATGTAACGCTTTGAACGTCTTAACTCACAAAAAATAACGCATGTAACGCTTCGTAACACCTATAACTTACTAAAAAGTCACGCATGTAACGCTTTTTACCGCCTTCAACTTCGTAACGTCTATGATTCACAAAGAAAGACGCAAGTAACGCTTCGTAACGCCTTTAACTTACAAAAAATAACGCTTCGTAACACCTATAACTTACTAAAAAGTGACGCATGTAACGCTTCGTAACGTCTTAACTCACAAAAAGTAACGCATGTAACGCTTCGTAACACCTATATCTTACTAAAAAGTAACGCATGTAACGCTTTCTAACGCCTTCAACTTACAAAAAAGTAACGCTTCGTAACGCCTACAACTTGCTAAAAAGTAATGCATGTAACTCTTTGTAACGCCTATAATTCACATAAAAATAACGCATTTAACGTACAACAAAGTAGCGCATGTAACGATTCGTAACGCCAATTACTCAAGAAAAGTAAAACATTTAACGCTTCGTAAAGCCTATAACTTACAAAAAAGTAACACATGTAACGCTTCGTAATGCTTATTACTTACTTCAAAGTAACGCATCGTAACTCGTTTACTGCAAGAATCTAACCCTTATAACGGGTTTTAACATTTATAATATCCATAAAATAACTCATATGAATTGTAACCCTCAATTTAAGAAAATTATCGCATTCAACGCTTTTTAGCTTCTTTAACTTAACGTAACGCTTTCCTTCTCACGATATAATTTCGAGTGAAACGCTTCGTCAAATGGAACATTTTTTCATATTGGGGACGGGTATAGCGTGAAGGCTGAGTCGATACCTTTCACGCAACCCGCCTGGGTTCGATTCCCAACCAGGCACCCAGCAAATTGCGTCATTTTTAAGCTCTTCTGAGACCGACATACGTCTTCTAAGATTAACACACCTCGATTTTTTCCATTTAAAGTGATTTTTTTCAATTGAAACGACGAAGGAGGTGTGGGGCTATAGAAATCATTTATCAGAGCTGCCAATGTTCCAGACTCACTATCTTGATCAAAAAGTTCCCGATAGGATATTTTTTTTTAGGTTGCCACATCTGTCATTGATATTGTATCGAATTTCAGCTTGATACCTGAACATTTGTAAAAGTTACGTTGTTTTGAGTATATCTGCAATTGTCCGTGTCCTCGATGTTGTACAATTTTCAAAATGGAATTGTATTTGCAAACTATGAGTTTTCATTAAATTTTGCGTTAAAACGATTTTTTATAGTGCGACGACATTTCAAATGTTAGAAGAGTGTTTCGACAACGATACTCTGAAGAAAACAGTCGTTTATCAGTGGCACGAACGTTTCAGAAGTGGGCGAGAGTCTGTGAATGAAAATGAGAGAAGCGGTAGGCGATGCTCATAGATTTCATTGATTACAAGACTGTTGAGTATCATGGATTCCTTCCGATAAGGCCAGACCATCAACAAGGAGTATTATTTGGGCGTTATGAGACATGACAAAAGTAGCTTCACTTAAGTGGCTGTCCTTTTTTTTGACTGACATAACACACATAGCCTTTTGAAAATTGATACTTCACAAACGTCGTATAACTTTGACAATTCTAGCGCCATCTGTGTGTCGGTCATATGACTTTTGGAGTGAAGTGTTGCATCCACAATGGGCAATCGACCAAAAAATTATCCATCAGCAATTAACACTCAATCATTTGGAAGTAAAAATCCTAATTCTTTATCGATGCATACCAAATACCAGGGGAACGTGACACTTGAGCCAATTCGTTCTGATTATGATTCGTACGAGAAAAACATTGGAAATGTCTTGAATGGTAAAACTATTTCTGTTTTTTTTTTCAGTCTACGTCCGCTCAAACACGGTGATCGGCGATTCGCGGCACGCATCCGGTGCCGTACTGGCGGAGATCGTCAAAGCCAACATACCGGTCCGCAACGGAGTGGTCCATCTGATTCACCGGCCGCTGATGGTCGTGGACACCACGGTGCTGCAGTTCCTGGAGGTAAGCCCGAACTGTTCCTAGGCATGATGAGCTACAGTTTGAATGAAATTACATTCTTTTGTTTATTTGTTTGTTTGTTTGTTTGGTAGTATATTTTGGTTTGCCTAAACCGGAAAAATTCGGATTCGTTCGTTTTGTTTACCAATTAGAGAGCTGCGTGAAGCTTCCTAACGATCACCTCGCTGCCAACGGAAGCTTTTATTTAACAGTAGCAATTGAAAAAAAACTGCAATCGCCCTGGTAGAATGTGTGAAATTGTACTAATAATAGAACGTGTATGCTTTTGCCGCCGGCACTCTCTAATGTTTAACAGCAATAACCGCGTAACGTTGGTCAGTGTAAAAACGACAGATTTTTCGCCTAAAATAATAAGTAACAGCACTATAGAAGATTCGCACGCTTCTTTGATCGAAAAAAAAAATTGCACTTTGACGTAAATAAGTGTGCCCCACCGTAACTTGCTGTCAATGTCATATCGCCTGCCTGCCTGTTGTCAATGTGTATTGGTGTGTGTGCGCGCTATCACACTTCACCACCTCCGGGAGTCTCATCATCTCAAGTTCGAAGCAAAACTTTTAATTATTCCCAACAAAAAAAAACTTTGAACTGAAGGCGAAGGCTAATGACGATACCGTCATTGCTTTCGCGTTGTCGGACTAATCACACAGCCGACCAACTTGTCGGATTCGGATATCTGATGGTTCATTACGTTGACGTATCGTAGTCAAATGACAGGCGTTCGAACCTTCGGGAGAATAATTTTACGATACCACACACATACACAAACACGGTCATTAGGTTACGAAAACGAAAAGCAAAGGCATGGCTAAGTTGATCCGATTTCCGAGCTTTCATTTCTAATGTTCGGTTTCTAGAGAAACCGTATATCGTCTGCCGGATGACGGATGGATGTGCCATGATGTGGTCCTAATTACGAATGGAAAATAAAATCTCTTCACTCATCCCCCGGTTCATATCCGAAAATCCAATCACGGCCTCGCTTCCCAGTCTCAAACACGGGACTCATATTTCGAATCGCTATCAACAATAGACGGTCGTTTACCGTGCCAGCGTTTCCGAACCGAATCTGGAATACAGTTGCCAAAATCTGCCTCATCGTCATCGTAAAGTTTGGTAGCAAAACACAAATGTTCATCGGAGAAATTGTGTTGTCACCAAAACGATATAGCCCTTGGCATCGGTGGGGCTTCCCGAAATGACGTTTGCTGTTTTCCGGCTGTCCGACCCAGTAGTAGTAGTAGTGCTCAAATAGAGTTCTTTTCATCGAGTCAGAAAAACCATCAATGGCAATAGCATTTGCCGGCGAATTTACGGCAAAGTTTTCTGTGGAACGAAACCGAAACTGCCGCAGTGTGTCTTGTGTCAGTGTCAGTGTCAGTGTGGTTTGTTTCTCGGTAAAACCGAGCGACCGACGACCGACGACCGACCGACCAAAAATTGTCCCCGATGGAGTCGTCAAAAAGGGAAAATAGGAAAAATCAATTTCAGACAAACCTCATTACGAACCGGCAACCTGCTGCTGTTGCTGTACTTGATTGGGGATGTCAAGTGACTTTTCTGTTAGGGTGGTGACGACGCGAAAAGTCTTTTGTTATTTTTATACAGGTTCAGTGCCTACTGAGAAAATTGATTCCCATAATTATTTCAGGTTCGAAAAAAAATTCCAATTTATCGAACCATCCCAACCCTGAAACAACGTGACGATCCTACGAACGTACGTACGTAAGCTATCAACTCCGACACCATCTTCTGATTCTTTTTGAAAGTACCAAAGCAAAATGAAACCGATAAATACCTTCCACGAGGGGATCGGAAGCAATAATTTTATTTTCACGCCGGAAGGATGTTCTTCAATCTCTCTGCGCCGGTACTTGATGGGTACTTGATAGGTCCGGGGTCGAATCTTGCCAGGTGTCGGAGTCTTGTGGGACCGGCTCTGACGTGTTTTATGGAACGATGCTGTCGTCGTTGATGATGTTGATGACAAGTGTAGAACGATTACCTCGTTTATGACAATTTTTGATCATCAATGTAATTTTTTTGGTGGATGTAAACTAGTTTAAAAAATGTAAACATTCACAACACGACAGCAATCGTTTTAAGAAGATACTACATTGAAGAATGAGAAGTCCCGGGTCTAACAAAGAAAATCGAGTTTTTACCACGAAAACTTTTTTATTCTTCCATCTAGAGCGATACACTTGATCCATCTGTCGTGCAACTTTTTGATGGCTTTAAAAAAACAGATTTGTCAAGGCCTTCAAAATAGGCTTCCGTTTCTGCAATGACCTCAGCATTCGACGAAAATTTCTTTCCCTGTAGAAACCTTTTCAGGCTTTGGAAATAGATGATAATCGCTGGGGGCCAGTTCTGGAGAATACGGGGGATGGATGTTATGTTAGTTCTAGACGTCCTACACGCTCTTTGAACATAACTCATGATTGGTTTGAGTTGCGAGTACTCAAATTCATAAACTGGAACAATATGTCAAAAATTGAGTATGGATTTGAGTAAAATTTACTCCGGCCATGAGTTCTCTCGCATTCATTCATACATTAGAGTAAGCGTTCTGTTTTCAAACATTTGAGTGAAAAAAACGCTTCTTCCAGTTCATTGCGTTTTCATTATAGAAATATTCTGATCGAATTAAGAATCCGGTTAGTCTCTAGATCCGGTTTTTGAAACCAGGAATCATCAATCATAGAATATAGAAATAGAAATTTTGTGGTTTACATTATTGTAAGTGGAACGTCCAACATAAGGATATCAAAATTATTCAATTTTGACTTCAAACCGATCAGAAGGATATGGTTTGGAATCACTTTTTTGCGCTTCTCATTTTTAAAAGAAAGAAGAATGACTTTAACTAGAAATCCATGTATATAAACATTAACGAAGAAGAATTTCTTTATTTTGAGTGCAAGGAACTCAAATTTTGAGTTAAACTCACTGAAGTTTTGAAAAAATATTTTATTCTTATTTTGAGTTAAAAATACTCAAATTTTGACAGCTTCGTCCCTTAACTCAGAAATGAGTAGAGAGGTGGTAAATCAAGCTTAGAGTACGTGAACTTTTTATGAATTTGAGTGGCGTGTCACTCAATTTTGAGTTATGTTCAATGAGGGTGTATCAAGCAAACGTGATGTAGGAAGAATTTACGACAACAGAGACACATTAAAGTCTAACATATCATTGTCCAGCATGGGAATCAAAGAGAGATTTGATAGGTATGAATGATAAGTGCTTGCATGCGGCATTAGTTCACCGGCTTGAGACTAATATTTGAACCACATCGACCGTGCACTGTCAGATCACATGCCAAGTTCTTTTTTTACCAGGGAATCTTCTAAGTTTGGCTTCATCAAAGTATTCCTGTATGATTTCCATCTTCAGCCTATCGTTGGACTAGATAAAGTTGTCATGCCTACTGTTTAAATTTGATATTTACTTCTGGGTTGTTAGAATGGTATCGAAGCAACAGGAGCAACGTGTCAAAATTTTGCTCGTCCATCGCGAAAATTCAAACTACTCGCAACCAAAGTAGTCTAAATTGATTAATGTGGCAAAACTGAGTATTTGCTTAAATTCTTTCATGAAACGAAAAAAAAAGAAGCTGTTAAGATTGTTGTCAATATCACTTTCATTACGTAAACATTGTTTGAATAGAGGAAAAATAGGTCCAAACACAAAACAAACAAAAATCAACGGAATCGTTAAATAGATCTAATTGCACGTTTGCTAGTTTCAGTTTCTGATACACTGAAATCTCTTTTTACGTGGAAAATACGAACCGCGTAAAAAAACCACGCAAAAAAAATCTGCGTAAAAAAATCGTGCAACTTCGGAAATCTGCGTAAAAAAAACCCACAAAAGTAAAAACAAAAAATGTTGATGCCAAATGTCTTAGAAATGCATGAGAAGACTAGATCTGGTATAATCAAAAAAAGTTTTTAGAAAAATTCGACTTGCAAATTAGAAAAACTGAGATTTCCGATATCCAAGATTTTTTTTATACCAAATGTGTTTATTATTTTTATTTTGATATTTGCTTCAGGGTTGTTAGAATGGTATCGACGCAACAAGAGTAACGTGTCAAAATTTTGCTCGTCCATCGCGAAAATTCAAACTACTCGCACGCAAAGTAGTCTAAATTGATTAATGTGGCAAAACTGGATCAGGGTCATTTCGCCAAAAGCCATTTCGCCGAGAGAGTAATTTCGCCGAAAGCCATTTCGCCGAAAGTCATTTAGCCGAAAGTCATTTCGCCGAAAGTCGCTTCACCGGAAGCCATTTCGCTGAATTCTTCATTAGTCTTAATATCGTTTTATTCGTATGTTATCCGACCTCGCTACCGCTCGTTTGAACTTAACTGAATCAAAGAAACCTAGCTTTGAGTGAACCGGTCAAACGAGGCGGTTACAAGTTTGTATGCAAAAGGGCGCCGCTTCCGACGTCGGGTCGGCGGCCAACTCAACTAGCGTCGCCTCGGCGGCTTTGTGCCACCGGGCCATCTTGTCTTCGGTTATGTGGCTGCGCCACATCAATTATCCAATGGATATAAAAACAAATAGATATTTTTAATAAATAACCAGAATTTGCAGTTTCCTAATAAATTATGTTATGTATTTAAAATTACCCTTTCGTAAAAAATGACGCTTTCGGCGAAATGGCCCTTTCGGCGAAATGGCCCTTTCGGCGAAATGACTTTTTCGGCGAAATAACCCTTTCGGCGAAACGACTTTCGGCGAAATGACCCATTCAACGAAACTATTTCCGGCGAAATGGCAGTCGACGAAACGACTTTCGGCGAAATCACCCACTTCCGGCAAAACTGAAGGATTTAAAATCCAACACCGGATGTCGCAAAATGGTCGAAAAGAGAGGCCATCTGTTTCGAACCATGTTCTCCATCCAAGATTTCAGATTTCAAAGAACATCCTAAGCAGGAATATTTAACGGCTACAGAGAGAGAGTTTTTCAAATACCTTGAGATTAAGAAATATCGCGATCCTGGACAGGATTTAGCAATGATTTCTTGAACATTTTTCTACATGTCTGCATAAACTTGCCATACATACTTGGGCTTGGACCCTTTCTCAGATAGATTTTCTTTTAATGGGAAGCTCACTATTGGAGACTTATTGCCCACCTGTAGACCACTTGATGTCTGAAATATTCCATTTGCATCGTTCACCAAGAACGAGAGAGTATAAGAAAATAAGAAACTTTAGATTCTTCACTTAATTAACGGAAAGACAACGACCCATTTGACTCTTTTCCGCAGGTGTAATTCATTTATTTTCTTTTCATTTATTTATCACCGGTTTCAATCATTGGCAATGGTCATTCGTCGGGAATTAGCCTGCAATTCAACTTCCAGTGCAACGACATTTTGACGTAGGACTACGTCTTTCTTTGCTATACTCCTCCAGGGTTCATTTCAAACATTTTACAATACGAGAGTGTAACAACTCCAGATTTAATTTCTTAATAACTCTTTCCATCTTTGAGTTTTTTTTTATTTTTTCATGAAAAGAAAAAAAGGACATTCAGCTAATTTGCATTCGTAAAAAATGCACCGAACAGTGTTTAATGTCGAGAAAATTTAAAAAAAATAGCACTTCTAAGGGCCTCATTTTCATCGTCATTGACTTCAAACATCGTTTTCCGATTTCTACTCGTCAAATCATAAAATGCTCATTGTAGTGGTTTTGAAAAAAAAAATCGGTAGCTCGAAAATCGCCATTTTGGTTTTTAAAATGATTTTACACATCACTTTACGGCATCTATTCGTCAAATATGTCTCAGAAATACTCGTTTTTTAAACGATTCTCAAAGAATAACCAGAAACCGTTTTGAATATCGTTTTTTGAGATCTATATGTATTACCCGCTCCAAAAACCACTACATTGTGAGGCTTTTTACAGAATGTCGTTCGACCCAAAGGCGCCATCTTAAATCTTGAAACGACTTCTAACATAAATGATCATATTGTAAAGCTTTCAAAAAAATATCATTGGCCCGAAAGTCCCCATGTTGGATTTTGAAATGGCTTCAAGATTCGTTTTTGACATCTACTCGTCAAAACTGTTTCGGAAATACCTTTATTGTAAGGATTTTAAAGCAAAATTGTAAACCCGGAAATGGCCATCTTGGATTTCGATTAATTTCAAAAATTGTTTTCCGATATCTATACCTCAAATCCGTTCCGAAAATTCTCAGTGCCAATTGCTTTCTTCAAACCGAAACTTCTCTGTCTTGTGCAGCCGTTTGATTTGCATGAGGATAGGGCATCACGTTTTCTTCAATTGAAATTCTTGCACTTTGATTACATATAGCTGAATTGGTGTTTGATTTAACCAAATATCAACCTCATTTAAAGAAGGAAGTGTCAGAACTGATACGAAAGATGTTTTCTGCAGTGTTGAGAGCAACTAGCAATAAGTAATGTCAGTGGCATCTATGCGAGATTGACGTAGGACTGCATTCTGCGCCGTTATACTACTCAAGTTCTTTGTGTTACATTTGGGTTTCTGGAAAGGATAGTTCGAAGGGATCTGAAAAGTATCGAGTGTTTATACCTTAATCGTCAGAAAACAAATTAATAGTTCATCCTTGAATTTGAAAGCATACATTGTATCGAAAATGTTGACCAGTATCGTAAATAAAATTGGAAGAAAATAAGAATGAAAAGATTGACGTAGGTCTGCATTCGAGTTACATAAAAGTTTTGTGCCCTTATACTACTCAAGTTTCTGCAGGCGATATTTTAAAAGTTTTTGAACAAACATTTTATTTTATTTGTGGGTTTCGGAAATTCTTAGATTCCTGCTTTAAAGCTTTGGAGACTTATAATGGTCTCATTCGAAAATGATCGCATCCAAATCAAACGAAGAGAGACGAAGTGTCTCTCACCGCAACAAAAGAGAGTATCACTCGCCCTTGCCATACGACAAGATGAAACCAAAATAACATCTGCAGGGAAAATTAGTCGAAATTGTCTAAAATATGGCAAATCAAAGTAATTCCACCCCAGATACCCTTAGAAACCCTTTAAAAACGGGTAAAAATCATAGTGAATCGTTTCCTATAGATTTAGGATTCCTGTAAATATTGATACCGCACAGTGTACAATTTTCACTGAAAACCGAAAAAGACTTAAAAAGTAGACGAAAGAAAGAATACAATTTTGAAACTCCTATACCGCTCTTGTCGTTGACTGGACCTGGATCTCATTCGATCTCTCGAAGTTTGCAAGCGGAGCTGAGAGTAATGTTTATTTTTCCTAATAAAAATGACTTTTATTAGTTCTGATCAATATTATTGTTATTGCTCGCCACGATGTTCAAGAATGTAAAGTGCATTTTGGAATTGGAATGCAACGGATCAGCACCCGAATGTCAGTGGAAAAATTTCCCCGCAGTAGAACAGCGCTCAATGCCGATTGATTCGATACCAATGCGACTTTTGGTAGAAGGGCTCTCGTTAAATGATTGCCCTAGTTTTACTTTGATCAAAATGAGCGACCCTAGTGATCGCAAAAGGCAGTAATTTTTGCTGAAGAAAATATCGTAAGGCTATTTGAGATCCTTAAAAGAGTTGATTTTTTACGGTCCGTGCTTAGACCTATTTTTCACTATTTAAACATCGTTCACGAAATTGATAACAATCTTACAATCTTCTATTTCTTTTGAGTAAAATGATTAGAGAAAATAAAATAGTTATAAAGCAATCTTCGCTGGAGTTATTTCGTTACACTTGTGGAATTTTTACAAAAAATCGCCCTATTGAGTAAAGAAAGACTGTTTTGGAAGATTAATAATATTTGTTTCGTGTTAACTTCCAATGTTTCGGAGGTTTATTCCCTCATCTTCAGGGCAGTTAAAAATTTACATACATAAATTAGTCACAATCTGTTTTCAGAAGTCCAGAAAGAATTTACTCACAACGACTACAAATAGTTTTCGTCAAGTAGAAAATGCAACATTAAAAACTACTGATGCTGAAACGACTAACCTACACTAAACACACAAACGTCGCACAAAGTTGTTTATTAAACTTGTAATTTATGTATTGAAATTTATAGTTACCCTGAAGATGATATGCAGAAGTACACCTTCGAAACGTTGGCCGTTAACGCGAAATAAATATTTTTAAAGTAACAAATAACCAAAAATGCCATCTTTTAGAACAGTTTTCTTTACTCAACTGGACAAGTTTTTTAAAAATTTCACTCTTCAAGAGTATAACGAAATAACTCCTGATTTGATTTCTTTATAAATTTGTTTGATTATTTCCTTTGATCAAAAAGCCACTTTTTGATACAATTAACAACAGTGATTCTCAGTGATGAACAACAACGTAGGTGGATTGATAAATTTTCCAAAGCTTATAGCAAAATCCTTCTCAAGTTAATTGTAGCAAAAATGAGCTGTAATTTCAGTTATCGAGCCTATCTAGACGGTCTATTGTCTACCGTGAGAATTATTCATATCCATTGGATGCTTCCCTTGGGGGGTTCCACAAGGAAGTCACATCGATCCCTTGATATTTTTTCTATTCCTAAACGACATATATTACATGATTGGATTAACTAAACTGTTACGTACTGTCGAATAGGACCCTTTTGGCATCGTTACAGTGAATAATCGAGCGAAAAGAAATCTGCACTCATCAGACAAGTAACTTAATTCTATGGATTTTTTTTTCATCTTTATAATGAACAGTTTCAACTTCCACCCGAAGGGTTTGTTCCGTATATTTCATCAGGATTAAACCATACAACATATTCAACTTTTAAAATTTTCGGATCGGTAGTGAAAATCATTATTTTAGTGCACTGATAGCACTGTACTAAACGAGTGCAAATAAAATCAACATTCAGCTGCTTTGCGCTACAGGAAAATGCAACGAACAGTGTTCAATATCGAAGAAAATTCAACAATTCTTCCCTACAAAAATTGCTTCAGTATTGAATCAATCCGCACAGTAAGCAGTTCTGCTGCCGGACGGATGAGAACAGTGATCACTTCCCTGGCCTACAGCGTTAGTAGGATATGGAAGTTTTAAAGAAGAAACAACGTAGACAAAAAAGCTTCTGTTTCTTCTTCTTGTAAAATCAGCGTCGTTCATAGGGAAGGATATGGGAAGAGAAATAAGAAAATTTAGACTCTTCACATATTTAACGGAAGGGGAACTACCCATTAGGCTCTTTCGTAGATGTAATTCTGCGAAATTCAAAATCACTCGAAGATACTTAGCCATTCATATGCTTACATTTAAAATCAAATCCGTTTCGGAAATAAGTCGCTCATCAAACCCGTTTCGGAAATAAGTTGCCATCCCAATTTTTTTGAAGAATAGTCAAATCTGAAGCCGCCATCTTGGATTTTCGAATGATTTTTCTTTAGCTATTTGTCAAATCATTTGAAAAAATATTGTAAAATCGGAAGTCGTCATCTTGGATTTTGAATCCGTTTCAGATATTGTTTTCCGCACATAGGTTATAAGGTTGTTTTTTATCGGAATTATGCAAAAAAAAATTTTTTTGTACGTTGCAGTACACTTGATTAAACACTGAAAAATAAATTTCGATAGCTTTCACCATATTTCCGGAAAACGTTCCAGAAATAGTCCTATTGGCATCTAATTCGAAATAAATATTTTAAAGCAACATATGACCAAAAAAGCCACCTTTGAAAAACAGCCTGTCGTTATTTAACTGGGTGAATTTTCCAAAAAATCACTACTCAAAAGTATAACGAAATAACTTCAGCCTTGACTTCTTTATAACTATATTTGATAATTTTTCCTTATCAAAAAGCCATCTAATTGAGCTGTCTTGATAAAGCAATATTTTGTTCTTCGCCATATGCGGTCGTTACCTTGCAATTTCAGCCTTCAAACGCTCCAATTACGCTATGTAATATTCACTGTTAATGGTATTTCCTATCTCACGATAGTCGATAAATATTACGCCACGTACATCCCAAAATGCCGCGTCTATAACCTTTCCAGCCGATTGTTGTGCATTCGGCCCCGTTTGACGAGGTTCACCAGTTGCTGTCCACTCAGATGACGATCGTTCCGGATTCCGGAGTGAAGTGATGAATCCATGTTTCATCCATTGTCACATATCGGCGCAAATATTCCGGTTTGTTACGTTTAAACATGGCCAAGCACTACTCAGAATCATCAACACTGTTCTCGTTTTTGGCTAACAGTGTGCAAACGTGGCACCCACTTTTAACAGAGCTTTCTTATAGTCAAATGCTCATGTAATTTAAACGTTCAAACACGTTCTTTCATTATTTTTACGATGTCAGCTAACTCACGCAACTTCACTTTTTTTCTGGTATTACCTCATTTGGACGTCCACTGCATAATAAATCACAAACTAATGAATAGAATATCATGAAATTTTAACAGCTGTTTCTTGAAGGTTAGTATTACTCGAAAAATCTGAAAGGTGACTGCAAAAAAAACTACCGTCATCTATGTGTTAGGCCTGGGACTTTTCAGCCCTTGTGTTACCTAGATGGTCTTATGTCTTCCGTGAGAATTATTCATATCCATTGGATGCTTCACTTGGAGGTTCCACAAGGAAGTCGCATCGATCCCTTGATATTTTTTCTATTCCTTAACGACATCTATTACATGATTGGGTTAACTAAACTCCTACGTACTGTCGAATAGGACGCCCTTCTGGCATCGTTATATCGAGCGAACAGAGAGCGAAAAAAATCTGCATGCATCAGACAAGTAACTAAATTCTATGGATTCCCTTTTTTCATCTTTTCAGTGAACAGTTTCAACTCCCATCCGAAGGGTTTGTTTCGTATATTTCATCTGGGTAAAACCATACAACATTCCTGAGCTCAGTATCGCAAATTAATAAACTCCAAAACCACAGTTCATTGATTGAATTTTGCGAGCTCGTCAGCGGACTAATTATGGTCGGAATCGCTCCTGAGCTGGAGTGGTGTTTATTCCCCGATCAAATTTTGCGTTCATCGCTGAACGAGAACAATAACTAGTAGGAGGCAGGACGGCAAAAATAAAAAAAAACTCGGGTTTTTCATTCAGTAGCCAGATTTTTCCCGGTGCCGAATAAATCCCCGTCGCGACCGTGCCAGCTCGAGCGCACCGAGGATTCCCATTGTGAACAGAACTTCCAACAGAAATTCGGCTCGTTCAGAGGAATAATAATAATAAAAAATATTCAGTCGCTCCAGATCGACCAATCGATTCAAAGACCAGTCAATGTTTAATCCTCGTGCGGAAATTTATTCATAAGCTACTATAAAATATAATGCAGTTTTCGGGATTTCATCGTGTATCCGGCTCAAAACCATCGTCCGACCGTTCTCCAACTGCTACTTCCGAATCACAGAACTGGGTACCCATTATTGGCCAATTCCGCCTCGTCGTTATCCTTCCGTTTGCTTTTTTTGCTGCCGCAGGATCAGCTGCGATGCGGGTAACGTTTCAAAGTGGAATCGAATGATTCGATAACCGGGAACCAACCAACCACCTCCGGTTCTGCTTCTCCTGAATCCCCTGATGCCAGCAGCCGGATCCTGGCGTTCTTGGCGGGTCAACTACGGGCCAAAGGTTAGGAAACGCGTTTGAAATATTCTTCGCCACACAGCAGTGGTTGTTGCAAGAGAGAGAGAAGGAGAGACGGAGAAAAAAAAACGTTTCCACTTGAGTGCAGAATTGCAGTGTGGGGCTGCAACCGGAAACCACATAGGAAAGGTAGTGCATCGGATCCACCTGCTGGGGGGGGGGAAAAAAGGTGAAAATTGACTTTTAAAAATGGGCGATTTAGATGGTCTTTGTGTGTTTGACAGATTTTTTTTTCTGGTTTGCTCCAAAGACCGATTCAGGAGCAATGGTTCTTCATATTTTTTCTTCCTTTTTTTTCGTGGTGAGCTCCGTACGACTACGTGTTCAAAGGTGCTTTTTTCCAAGGACCAGAAAATATTTATCTGGAGTGTTTACCCGGAATAAAAGTACGATAACACTGGTGTTATGAATATTCATTAAGCTCAGCAAACTCGGTAACTTCTTTGATCGGTCGCTGCACCGAGAAATTAAAACAGTTTGGGTATGGTTCGAGATTGCCCGATAGTCTAGTAGTACGTTCTAGTACGCTATTGACATCCGATATCGTCGTGTGAAATATGACTTCCGAAGGTTTACAGGTTAAGGAAGAGTTGGATAAAAATGACAAGCCAAAAATCTTCGGTAACTTGTACATTCACAATCAAAATCCAATGGTGTCCCACCGATTGGGCCCTAAAAAGCTTGGACTCGAAAATACAACTGTGCCTCTACTGAGGCAAAGGAGCTTCAAGTGCTCGAAGAATGGAAGGAAGGAAGTGGTCGTAGAAGTGGTTCAATGGACTGTAAAATCGCCAGAAAAGTGGGCTTCAGTTTTTGCCGAAAACCATGATTTATTACATGAGTTTAAGGTGTAAAAAGACCGAAACTGGAATGAAAAGCAAAAGCATCACTGCAAAAAAAACACTTTCAACGAAGCTGCTCACCAAATCATGTTGCATCATGATGGATAACGAAACTTGCCAAATTTCAGTTCGATGTTCGAAAGAAGCAATTATCGAAATTCGCAAAAAAAAGTTCCTGATCTGGCAGGCGATTTGCGGATGTGGTGAAATGAGCACTACTCCCTTCATCACTTCCGGAACAATTAATGGAGC
Source organism: Malaya genurostris (assembly GCF_030247185.1). Lineage (NCBI taxonomy): Eukaryota > Metazoa > Arthropoda > Insecta > Diptera > Culicidae > Malaya > Malaya genurostris. The sequence continues at coordinate 152,793,914 of NC_080570.1, forward strand.
TATTTGCACGGAAGAGTGCCTTCTCATGTATCACTGGTAACTTCTTACGAAAAAAGCAAATTAAACATAGGTTACTTAATGATCACATGACAGGCACAAGTCGAAATAATGCTACGAACTTACATCTACTGTCAAATTTTAACTGATAGTTAAAACAATTTGCGAAACGGTTCAAAGCCTAGGATACAATTAATTTCAATGTAACTTTCTGGTAACCTTATTTTACGATGACTATTTTTGTTGCAAACTGATTACAGTAACGAAATGTGACAATGCAACCTAATTGATTCGAAAAAAAAATATCACGTGGATCAAAAAGTCCCGGGGCTGATGCATAGATGGCGTTGTCAAAAAAATTCGCACTCTGAGATCTCTTTTTGCGTGGGGGTGCGCAAAAAGAACCGTGTAACTTCGGAGATCCACGAAAAATAAGCGCGAAACTGTAGAATTCTGGTGTAATCTGATTTTTTTTAAAGATCGACTTTGGGGCTTTCATACATTTTGAGAATTTTTTGAATTTGAAAATTTGAGTCCGTGTACCTTTAAAAACCCCGTCAAAACCGTAAAATTGAAGAATTTTTTTCCATGCCAAATGTCTTAGAAATGAATGAAACGTCCAGAACTGGTGTAATCTAAGAAAAAAATTTTTTTTGAAAAAATCGACTTTGGGACTAAAAAAAATTTTGAGATTTCCGAAATCAAAAAAAAAAATTTATGCCCAATTTCTTAGAAATGTAGGGAACATCGAAATCTGGTGTAATCCAAAATTTTTTTTTTTTTCAATCGAAAGTTTTCTAAAATTTCGGAATAATACAAGATCTTGACGTTTCATACTTTTCTAAGACAAAACGAGAAAACCGCGTAACTTCAGAATCCGCGTAAAAAAAACGTGTAACTTCGGAAATTTCGTGTGTTGATTTGTCACTGTTTTTCTATGAAAATTTAGCACAGTATAGCGCATATACAAGAAGGGGTTTTAGGGGCTCAAACCCCTCTCGAAACATAAACAAATAACTCTCTGATTTGAATGAAACTTTTTGGACATTCTTGTCGAGTCTTGCACTGAAAAAAATTGATTTTATAAATTTAAAATCGATTAAAAATGTTAAAGAAACCCATTTTTGATTATGATAAAATTTTATCCCAAGATGGGCACATTCAAAGAAAAACCGGTTTTCAATCAAAAAATATGTTCTTGTCCAAACTGAGTTTTGTCTTTTTACTCAAATCTAAACTAAACAGAAAGTCATAATCATCCAAGATTTCAATAAATCTCAATTCGTGAGGAAATTTCACCGAATACCCTGTTGCTAGTTGCCCGATATTTGCAGAAAGTATCAGTGGATAATAAAAAGTTTTTGTTAGAAAAAAAAATTTTACCTTCAAAATGACGATCTTATAATTTATGGAACATTGGTAGGAAACATAAGTAGCTATGTTGGAATGAAATTTCATTCAGATAAAGAATAGCCTTATTTGTAATTTGACTTCAAATATTTAAGATAGATTTTTTAGTGTAAAATTCACTCGAAAATTAGACATATTCCGAGAACATCACCCGTACAACAATTTTTTTGGAGAATTTGTCAATTTTCTGCTCTTCTTAATTGCAAAAAAAAATGGTAAAAATATCTAATCCTTTTCAAAAGATAGTCCTGACCAATTTTGGAAAAATAAAGTGAGCAAAGTGGTTTTTCGTGTTGAAGTGCTGCCAACTTCGAATACGATTTTGCGCGAATTCCAAATTTAAAGTCAATTTACAAAAAAAAGAACACCACTTTGGAATTCAATGAAACTTTCTCCCAAGGTAAGTTATTATGTTCCCTTCCAATCGTCCATGTATCGTAAGACGGATAGTTTTAGGAAAAAAGTGATTCTAACTAAAACTCTTCTTTATTATTGATACTTTTTGCAAATATCGGGCAACCAGTATTCTGTGAAATCTCCTCTCAAATTGATGTTGATATTAAATTTTAGGATGAGAATAACTTTCAGTTTTGTTTATGCAATAAAAAAGAAGTAAATTTTTTTTAGTCGAAAACATTGTTTAATTTTTGTAAATTGATTTTAAAGTCTTGAAGTCAATTTTGTTCAGTGTAGGACTCGATATGAAAGTTTTTCAGTATTTTTATTGGAAAATTTTTACTGATTTTGTGAAAAAAACATTGGTATAATTTTTTGCAGGCTGTGTCATTGTTCGTCCACTAATTGAAAAAAAAAATGTTTAAAAAAGTTCAGCCTTTTTAGGGTAATATCCAGAGTTTAAACGTGCTCGTACTGATACTGAAGATGCTTAACGCTCCGGCTGGTTAAATGAGCTAATTACACCGGGAACCTTGAAATTTGAAGAATCATACATCGAAACTGTGTAAGATAGCTATAATTCCAAAGATATCATACGTGTAGGCTATTTTGCATGAACATTTGTCTACGAGGAAATTTTGGATGCCGCGTTTGTGTTTTTCGGTGGACAAAAAACGACAACGTTCACCCCCGGTGCTGTTTGGATCCGGAGTATACCGGATTTTTTGCGTCGATATGTGACAATGGATGAACCTGGATCCATCACTCGCTTCGGAGAACTACAGTCGGTGAGAATCGTCCGAAGCGGTCAAAAACCAAAATGATTTTAAGGACACTTTCTGCGCTATTTTGTAGCCACCGTCACAAAAAGCCACTTTTGCATACTTTGTTTTTCGTAAAATTGATCTAAACTTTCTGCCCTATTACATGGAATGAGAAGTCCCGCCCCTAACAAAGAAAAAGATTTTTTATCCTGAAAACTTTTTTTTTGCTTCAGTATAGTCTCCATCTAAATCGAAATCCATCGGTCCTCCAACATTTTGATGCCTTTAAAAAATATATTTGTCAAGGCCTTCAAAATAAGCAATAACCGCAACATTCGACGAAAATTTCTTTACCTGGAGAAACCTCTCCAGGTATGGAAATAGATAATAGTCACTGGGGGCCAGGTTTGGAGAAAACGGGGGATAGTGGACCAATCCGTACCGCAAATCATCCAATTTGAACGTTGCTTTTATGCATGAATGCGCTGGCGCAACTTTTTCCATAGCTCGATAAAAACTAGAAATCGTCTGACAAGATCAGCTGTTATTCAAACACTACTGGATAGATTGTCATAAAATGTGGTATTGAGCCATCCAAAGGCTTGTTCTCAAAAAAAAAATATACACGGTTCAAAACTATTCACGTCTGTGAGAGGCCCTGGACTTTTTTTCCACGTAGAATTCTTTCCGTTTCGTCTTCGACCCGTCAGTGCAAAGCAGTTCAAATTGAACTGCTTAGTGTGAACATAAACTAGACAGACGTAAAGTTGATGCTATTTGAGAAACACTTTTTTTTGATATTGCGCCGAAGCGCAATGTCTTTCCTGGCGTCCCGAAGGAAACGAATAGCTTTATTTAAATCGAGTCGAAGACGAACCAATCTTGACGAACGCGAATGAATCTATCTAAATTTTTTACCGAGTTTTTTTTTGGGTGACAAGAGCAAGGCAGTATCACAACACTAGGCCGATTAGGAAGAGTTTTTTTTTCGTAATTTTGACGAACTATCATTCACAGAGTCTATGAAAAAAAACTCGAAAAAAGTTCTTTCATTTTAAATTGGCAACTTCTATCAAGTAACATCGAAACGACTGAAATAGTTCGAAAAGATTGACGGAAACATTCGCACTAGATTGAAGCAAACAGTTCCACCGTTTCAAATCTAGGGCAGCCAGAAAAAAAATGATTCGAACGATTTCGATGATCCTGACAAACTTGGCTCGCGGTCGTCACCAGCAGAGAGAGGAAATAACCTCCGCTCGAGCATTACCGCGAACAGCCAAATAATTGGAAAACTTTTGGGGACGATGCGGATGACGTGAAGGCGGGCAGCCACAGTCGCTTTAATTTCGCTGAACTCACGGACCTGAGACGTAGCTTTAGATTTTTCTTGCAAGTACCGTGAGGCGATGGATTCGGGAAGTACCGTTTATGTCACAGCTGCCGCGCCACTGCTGAACGGCTAGTTGAAGGTAGTTGAAAGACGAAAAGTTTTTCCTTTACAAAGTTTTCTCTCTCTCTCTGTTTTCGCCGTTAAAAGCCTGCTGAATATTTCCACGGACTTTTTGACGGCGTAAATTCAATTCCCTGTGTTTGATGATTATTTGATTGAATCTGACAGTTTGGAAAAGTTGTTTTACATATCAGCTGAATGGTAATTGGATTTCGATTGTGATGCGAATCTTTGACATCATTGGTTTTGGCAGTTTTCAGTTGGCTAGGCGATAATACAGCGGTCTGTTTGGTCATTATACTGGAAAGCCGTCTGGCAATGACCTACGTAAAATTCTTACTTCAGAACACTTGTTTACGTGTTCTGAAGCATGATTTAAATGCCGGAAGAAGCGAAAGCATTGAAAATCCATAAAATCTATAAAATCTATAAAATCTATAAAATCTATAAAATCTATAAAATCTATAAAATCTATAAAATCTATAAAATCTATAAAATCTATAAAATCTATAAAATCTATAAAATCTATAAAATCTATAAAATCTATAAAATCTATAAAATCTATAAAATCTATAAAATCTATAAAATCTATAAAATCTATAAAATCTATAAAATCTATAAAATCTATAAAATCTATAAAATCTATAAAAAATCTATAAAATCTATAAAATCTATAAAATCTATAAAATCTATAAAATCTATAAAATCTATAAAATCTATAAAAAATTTATAAAATCTTTCAAATCTATAAAATCTATAAAATCTATAAAATCTATAAAATCTATAAAATCTATAAAATCTATAAAATCTATAAAATCTATAAAATCTATAAAATCTATAAAATCTATAAAATCTATAAAATCTATAAAATCTATAAAATCTATAAAATCTATAAAATCTATAAAATCTATAAAATCTATAAAATCTATAAAATCTATAAAATCTATAAAATCTATAAAATCTATAAAATCTATAAAATCTATAAAATCTATAAAATCTATAAAATCTATAAAATCTATAAAATCTATAAAATCTATAAAATCTGTAAAATCTATCAAAACTATAAAATCTGTAAAATCTATAAAATCTATAAAATCTATAAAATCTATAAAATCTATAAAATCTATAAAATCTATAAAATCTATAAAATCTATAAAATCTATAAAATCTATAAAATCTATAAAATCTATAAAATCTATAAAATCTATAAAATCTATAAAATCTATAAAATCTATAAAATCTATAAAATCTATAAAATCTATAAAATCTATAAAATCTATAAAATCTATAAAATCTATAAAATATATAAAATCTATAAAATCTATAAAATCTATAAAATCTATAAAATCTATAAAATCTATAAAATCTATAAAATCTATAAAATCTATAAAATCTATAAAATCTATAAAATCTATAAAATCTATAAAATCTATAAAATCTATAAAATCTATAAAATCTATAAAATCTATAAAATCTATAAAATCTATAAAAAATTTATAAAATCTTTCAAATCTATAAAATCTATAAAATCAATAAAATCTATAAAATCTATAAAATCTATAAAATCTATAAAATCTATAAAATCTATAAAATCTATAAAATCTATAAAATCTATAAAATCTATAAAATCTATAAAATCTATAAAATCTATAAAATCTATAAAATCTATAAAATCTATAAAATCAATAAAATCTATAAAATCTATAAAATCTATAAAATCTATAAAATCTATAAAATCTATAAAATCTATAAAATCTATAAAATCTATAAAATCTATAAAATCTATAAAATCTATAAAATCTATAAAATCTATAAAATCTATAAAATCTATAAAATCTATAAAATCTATAAAATCTATAAAATCTATAAAATCTATAAAATCTATAAAATCTATAAAATCTATAAAATCTATAAAATCTATAAAATCTATAAAATCTATAAAATCTATAAAATCTATAAAATCTATAAAATCTATAAAATCTATAAAATCTATAAAATCTATAAAATCTATAAAATCTATAAAATCTATAAAATCTATAAAATCTATAAAATCTATAAAATCTATAAAATCTATAAAATCTATAAAATCTATAAAACCTATAAAATCTATAAAATCTATAAAATCTATAAAATCTATAAAATCTATAAAATCTATAAAATCTATAAAATCTATAAAATCTATAAAATCTATAAAATCTATAAAATCTATAAAATCTATAAAATCTATAAAATCTATAAAATCTATAAAATCTATAAAATCTATAAAATCTATAAAATCTGTAAAATCTATAAAATCTATAAAATCTATAAAATCTATAAAATCTATAAAATCTATAAAATCTATAAAATCTATAAAATCTATAAAATCTATAAAATCTATAAAATCTATAAAATCTATAAAACCTATAAAATCTATAAAATCTATAAAATCTATAAAATCTATAAAATCTATAAAATCTATAAAATCTATAAAATCTATAAAATCTATAAAATCTATAAAATCTATAAAATCTATAAAATCTATAAAATCTATAAAATCTATAAAATCTATAAAATCTATAAAATCTATAAAATCTATAAAATCTATAAAATCTGTAAAATCTATAAAATCTATAAAATCTATAAAATCTATAAAATCTATAAAATCTATAAAATCTATAAAATCTATAAAATCTATAAAATCTATAAAATCTATAAAATCTATAAAATCTATAAAATCTATAAAATCTATAAAATCTATAAAACCTATAAAATCTATAAAATCTATAAAATCTATAAAATCCATAAAATCTATAAAATCTATAAAATCTATAAAATCTATAAAATCTATAAAATTTATAAAATCTATAAAATTTATAAAATCTATAAAATCTATAAAATCTATAAAATCTATAAAATCTATAAAATCTATAAAATCTATAAAATCTATAAAATCTATAAAATCTATAAAATCTATAAAATCTATAAAATCTATAAAATCTATAAAATCTATAAAATCTATAAAATCTATAAAATCTATAAAATCTATAAAATCTATAGAATCTATAAAATCTATAAAATCTATAAAATCTATAAAATCTATAAAATCTATAAAATCTATAAAATCTATAAAATCTATAAAATCTATAAAATCTATAAAATCTATAAAATCTATAAAATCTATAAAATCTATAAAATCTATAAAATCTATAAAATCTATAAAATCTATAAAATCTATAAAATCTATAAAATCTATAAAATCTATAAAATCTGTAAAATCTATAAAATCTATAAAATCTATAAAATCTATAAAATCTATAAAATCTATAAAATCTATAAAATCTATAAAATCTATAAAATCTATAAAATCTATAAAATCTATAAAATCTATAAAATCTATAAAATCTATAAAATCTGTAAAATCTATAAAATCTATAAAATCTATAAGTCTATAAAATCTATAAAATCTATAAAATCTATAAAATCTATAAAATCTATAAAATCTATAAAATCTATAAAATCTATAAAATCTATAAAATCTATAAAATCTATAAAATCTATAAAATCTATAAAATCTATAAAATCTATAAAATCTATAAAATCTATAAAATCTATAAAATCTATAAAATCTATAAAATCTATAAAATCTTGATTAAGTCTTTAAATTCTTAGATATTTAAGGTCTGAGGCCAGTGTGTGGGTATTTTATTTTCACGTTTCAAATCTGATTTTCTCAGAAACGTTGACGAATATCAAAAACCCAACCGACAATCTCTTAGAAAATTAGTTTACATTATTCTGTGAAAATTTCAGAATAATTCATTGACTTCAGCGGTCGGGAAAATCTTTTTTTCTGGAGAAAGAATTGAATAGCTGAAAACGGCAACTTTCAACTTGTTCATTGAATATCTCGCTTTCAAAAGCATGCATCAAAAATCTATCCTGACAATGTCTAGATAATTTCATTTAGAGGCGTGATCGTGATAAAAATGAATGTCTTTTTTTGTGAAGGTAAGTCAATTTCTGTGCACGCGCCATTTTTCTGCTCCAGTTTCCTGGTAACGTAACAAAAAATGAGAGAGAAATAAAATCGGCTCAGCAAGCAAGCGGTAGCTTTATTGGATTTTATGTGATGTAGTTAAACTTGTTACCGAAAATATGAAAACTTTCTTGGCCACCCGGTCCATCGAGAGTCATTTTGAACATTTGCGAGAGAGCATAGAGAGAAATGTAATACGGAGAGAGTGTTGAGAGAAATGTTGAAAATCTTGAAAATCTTGAAAATCTTGAAAATCTTGAAAATCTTGAAAATCTTGAAAATCTTGAAAATCTTGAAAATCTTGAAAATCTTGAAAATCTTGAAAATCTTGAAAATCTTGAAAATCTTAAAAATCTTGAAAATCTTGAAAATCTTGAAAATCTTGAAAATCTTGAAAATCTTGAAAATCTTGAAAATCTTGAAAATCTTGAAAATCTTGAAAATCTTGAAAATCTTGAAAATCTTGAAAATCTTGAAAATCTTGAAAATCTTGAAAATCTTGAAAATCTTGAAAATCTTGAAAATCTATCCTGACAATGTCTAGATAATTTAATTTAGAGGCGTTTAGTGCAGTCGTGATAAAAATGAAGTGAATGTTTTTTTTTTGTGAAGGTAAGTCGATTTCTATGCACGCGCAATTTTTTCTGCTCCAGTTTCCTGGTAACAGAACAAAAAATGAGAGAGAAATAAAATCGGCTCAGCAAGCAAGCGGTAGCTTTATTGGATTTTATGTGATGTATTCAAACTTGTAACCGAAAATATGAAAACTTTCTTGGCCACCCGGCTCATCGAGAGTCATTTTGAACATTTACGAGAGAGCATGGAGAGAAATGTAATACGCAGAGCGAGGCACGTGGTTATACGCGACCTACTGGCCTTACTCCTTAAGCTCTTCAATATCGCTAAAGTCTTTAAAGTTTGAAGTCTTGGTTTCTTCAAAATTCTCCAAGTCTTCAAAAATCAATCGATATTTTAAAATAAATGGATTTTAAAATTTCATTTTTTTAAAGATTTTAAAATTGAAGTCTACATTCTTTCATTTCTTCCAAGCCGTGAAATTATTCGAAGTCGTCAATATTCTCAGTCTTCAGAACCACCGAAGTTGTTGGAATTTCCACGAATGCTAAATTCTCCAAAATCTTCGAAGCATTCAAAAACATCAAGTTCTTCAAAATCTTCAAACACTTCGAGATCTTCAAAACCTTCACAATATTTAAGGCCTTGAAAGTTGTTTTTTTATTATTTAGTTATTCAAATCTTCAGGGTCATTTGATTTTTTAATTGTCTTCAATTTTTCTCTGATTCATAGTCTTCAAAGTCGTAAAACTCTTCGAAGTCGTCAAAATCTTCTGCCACGTTGAATTCTTCAAAATCTTCATCATTTCAAAGTCATCAAAATATTCCAAATTTTCAAAATCAAGTCTTCAGATACCACAAAGTCTTACCTCCCTCCAACGCTGTCATTCTGCTATTGGGAAAACAAAACAATTCGGTCCGTTTTTTTTGGGTCAAAATACATTTATTTCAAAATAAAAAGAATTTTCAGATAAATCAAAGTATCGTCCATAGCTGGTTACTACTTATTCCCACCTCTCAGGCAATTTTCAAATTCCATCTCGAAAAAAAATGTTTCGTCTTTTGAGGTGATTTAAGTTTGAAGTCAATTTAGTCGATTTACGCGAAAGCCAGATGGTGTTGCATCCGTCGAAACACAAGCAGTAATCAGAAGGAGCAATGTCAGAGGAATACGGCGGGTGCGGCAAAATGTCCTACTTGAGCATTTCCAAGTATTTTTTCACGACTTTTGTGACATGAGGCTGTTTTCAATTTTCAATCATCGGAATTTTCAAGGTCATTACAATTTTCAATGATTTAAAAGAAATCAATTTTTGAATTTTTAAAAACTGATCATTGTTATGGTCTTCGAAGTTTTCGACATTATTAGAGTTATCAAAGTTACTGGAAATTTAATTTTCTGCCACATATTAATATTTTTTTCGAACCAGATTCTGTGATGGAATTGAAGCAAAATGTCAAAAAGATTAAAACTAGTTCTTGCCATCGATGGAGAATATTTTTTTGATTAGTCAACTGTTTTACATTATTTTGTATTAAGTGCACTTTTGTTGACAAAATAACGAACCGAGCTACTAAATAATTCCATTGTTGCGTAATGTATTTGTGTTTAGAAAATGAAGTGTTGAAGCTGAACAACATTTTGAAATCAAAAACTCAAAATGTTCTAATCAGTATAACATGGTGTGGTAAGTGTAAAATTATTATTATGAGGTCGTAATAAACAGAGCTTTTGGACCGATCGAAATTATTCCAGTCTAATCCAACTACATTTTAGGTACAATTTCACACATTCGCCTTGGCGATTCGCGTCAGTTCTAACCCATTCAGTTTTCAGTTCACGTTCTGATCATTCCACACCCTAACCTCACAACATTACTACCGAGCAAATTGTATAGTACAATAGAATAACGCCTTCACTCTGTCTCTCTTCTCTTTCATTCTATTATTTTAATAACGGAATCGCCACCACAATGCACTGCGAAACACCAACATCGACTCACGAAACCCACCACCAACCAAAACCAAAAAAAAAAAACATCCGAAACTAACAATCAACCACAACCACCACCACAATAAATCGAACGAATGTCACCAAAATGCGATGACGCACTTGTCGCGCCTAATTGAAACTTTCATCCTCCAAACAATCGAAAAATCAACGCCAACTCACGCACGCACATTCCCAAAACATAATTATCCACTAACAAATAACAGTCATTCAGGGTAAGGACAAATTCAATTCTGTTGCATATTCTCTTCCTCGGAACCCGGTTTCCCAAGACCCAACAAAAGCCGGCGCCAAGCGACCCGGAAGCGACAAATGTGACAGAACCGGCCGGCCAGTCAGTCGGTCGGTAGACTTCCGGAAGGTGTCAGATTTGTCACGGGTGCTGGTGGTTGTGGTGGCGAGGGTGTAGTTTTTGTACCACACCGTAGAAGCCTCGGGAGAGAAAATGATACTACAAACTTTTATCCGCGTAAACTTATTCCGTAATCGCCCCGCCACCAACCAACCAACCAACCAACTGCCCATCAAACCGCATGGCAGTAGTCCTCTCAGGACGCCTGTCGTTCGCGTCTGTTCCGCTTCCGTCGCGCCTATCATCTCATCCTCTGGTTTTCTTATTCCCATTTAGTTCCAGTTTGGTTTTCTTCGTTTCTTGGATGTTTTGGAGTTCATTTTTCTCGCTGTTGTTTTTTTTCTCATTCTTCTACTGTTGTCGTTGTTTTTTTCGCTTTCTTTCATCCTTTTAATATTTAATTAGAGTTTCTCGAGGATTTTCGCCCATCGGACGTGGATGTTTCACTTTGAAACAATACGGCGCGACTTGTTTGTTTGTTTTGTTTGTGCGCTCGGGCTGCTCCAACGAATTTCTTGGCCTCGGAACGGAGTCTGGCGAATGGGAAAGGGGAAAGCCATCCGATGAGGAGGGGGAAATGGAAAAGTCGACTGAATAATTCGGTTGTTTTTTCCGGGAAAATTTTCTGTTCTGTGTTTTCTTTCTTCTGGTCCGGCAAATCGGACAGGGCGTTTGCTGCTCTGTTAAATTACTTTCATACACTCCGCTGCGTCTTAGTCGTTACTATTGTTACATGATTGCATGATCTTCATTTCGTTTGGCTTCTGGCTGCATTTCCGTTTTACGCTTGTTTCACTTGCCATCTTGAGTATCTTGCCACTTACTAAATTACTGTGCAGGCTGTTTTCGATGGATTCGATGTTTCTGGAAATGTTTTGCATGTTTCTGCATTTTTGCAACACTTGTAATGGTAATTTCCATGTTATTGCTTTGTTATTTTGAATCAAAATCACTTACCGTTTTATCCTTACAGCACTCCTACAAGAGCGGTAGGTTAACGACTTTTGCATTTTAAAATCATTCTAGAACATTTCACTCGTCTTTGAATTATCTTCTTGTTTTACCTTTAGAAACAATTTTCATGGTAGCGTTAAGAAGCTTTTAATTATAAATCAACTGAAGGTAGCAAAAAAAGGAAAACCTATGAATTCATCACATTTACGAAAAAATCTCGAATTGACAGCACAGAATATGTGCGCAGTAAAGTGAATAGAAAAACTCTTAGTTTTACATAAAAACATCTTAATCTGGCAACTCTGGACACAAGCCTCAGCTGGTGCTCATACTCGCGTGAACCTGCGACAAAACGCAACAGCACTTCTGCTGCACTGTTCTGAAAACTGTACCTACCGTGCGAACGTGTGTATGAATAGCGTTGCTTCTCACCATAAAGAACTGCATATCACCAAACATCTCTCACAACATAACTGAACACAAGCACAGCCGTGCGCCAGAACTCAATCTTTCTAACGAGTCACTCACGCTCACTGCAATACAATGACACAATTCCTCTGTTGCGACTGGTCATTACAAAAAAAAAACATTGAGCGATTTGGCGTCTCTGTTACGCACACAAATGCAGCGTTTAGTGGATGTTGGTGAAAAAGCTTTTAAGAATTTTAGAAGCTTACACTGAGGAGAAAAAAAACTTATGTCATTTTCGATTGATGCCAATCTACTCAGCAAGCAATTATATTTTGTTGGTCGTTGAGCGTTTGTTAAATGATATTCTGAACGAAATAATCGTTCATTTTGCAGGAACGGTTTGTTGTTTTTACTCCTGCAAAAATAGTATAGGAAATTGAGTGTTATTTTCATATAGAAAGATAATTTATTGTTATTACATATAAAGTAGAAGTATTGTAGTGTTCGTTAAAAAAAGTGAAGAAAAACTTCCAAAATTCTCCATTCAAATTAGTCCAACGGGGTCGGGTCTGCCAGATTTGTTGAACGAAAAAAATTCGGTTCAATGCACAGTGGTTCAAAAGCCAAATTTCACACTCTCAGTCGATAACTCATTAAAAACGTGGTTTTCGAGGTACAATATCTTCAGCAAAGTTGCTCAGAATGATAGACGTCATCTTTTGGCAAATTTTTTTTAAAGTGATTAATCCCCCTCAAAGTGAGATAAAAATGTCATTTTAGCTCAAAGCCAGCATAGGGGCTAAGTAACTTCGATAAAGTTGTTCAGAAAGTCATTCCAAACAAGCTTGCAGAAGGTACTATTGCCATAATTTTAGTGTAATTCATGATATAATGTATTTTCTGAAAAGGGTGTTCTAAAAACAGGTTCCACCAGGCTTGGCACATGTACAGATTAAGGTAGCGCTTCGCCGTGGTCAGGTCGAAGCAAGACAACTCACTGCTTCCTCTTGCTTTGTCGCCGAAATTTCACCCTAAATTGCAAATTTCTCCAATACTAACCCGATTCACGAAAAATCAAAAACATACGATTGTAGGTAAATGATTTTACTATGCATTTGGCGAAAAATATCAGTTAGAACTAGCTAGTAGCGATGAAAATCATTACTGATTTCTGGTTCTACTGAAACATGAATAGAAATTGTTTTATAAAGTAGTAACACTTACTTACATTTTCTACTCATTTATATTCAACGTTTACGCAGAGAGAACGGACAACGAAAACAAAAGAAATGTTTTTAGCGTCTACCGCATGTGGCATTTTGCACACCCCAATGCATGCGTTGGCATTGTGTGCGTGCGAAAGAATAAGGAAAAACTCATTTATTTTTATAACTCGCACGAAATCTTTCGATAAAAACGTTTATCAGGCACAATTTATATACGAATCGATAGAAAAATTTATTATCTTGAATCGTATGTTCTTGGAATCTCCGTTTTCTTCCCCGTTTTCTCACAATTTAGGGTAAAGTGCGTGAAACCCCGGGATAGGCAGCGAACTCCCGTGACCACGGCGAAGCGCTACCTTAATTCCTATTTTACAGATTTTTCAAATAATTTTGAGACATGATTCGGTTTGTGCAGATTACTGATTTTTGGACAGAAATACAGATTTCACAGATTCTCCTGAGTTTGTTGTAGTACTGAAAAGAGAATAAAAATATAAGAGAATACATAGGACAGTAAACACTACCACTTTTTTATGTTTACTTTTTCTTGCAATTATTATTTCGTAGTACTTTATATTTTCTAAAATTCCTTCTAATAAGGGATAGATGATGGCCTCGTTCATTATGTAAGGTAGTTAAAAAGGATCGATTGACAATTAAACGATTGACAAATAAACAAAAAGAAGCTGATTTTCAATTCATCAAATCATCATTCTGAGACGCTACAATGCAAAAAAGCACTTCCAGATTCTCAATACAGGTTCTTTATCCTTAGATACAGATTTTTCTCCTGAAAAATACTGATTCCAATGTGGCAACCCTGGTTTCCACCCTCATTGCTGCCAAATCGTTTTTGTTTGAAGCTAATTTCGAATCTAGTTTCAATGTTATTGTAATGAAGTTTCATCCTGATTTTTGTATCGGGTTTGCTCCACCTCCTGCGTTGCCAAACGCGAACCCAACACAGATTAGCGAAAAGCGTTTGGTTGAAGAAACTAACCTGGGTCAGTTTCATAACCTAAGAACTTATGAATCAATTATAAATTGGCAGGGTTGGACAGTGATTTAAATGGATGAAAACGTTAAGTTAATTCATTAGCTGCCTAACCGTTGATCTGATGTATTTAGTTACTTCGGAGAAATTATTTGCAAAAATATTCGCAAAATTTGATTACCAACTTATTTCTATGAAGAAATAGAAAGATACTATCGCCTACAAAGTGTTAGAGCTACTCAAAACAACTAACCTCGTCGAAGAAGTTATATACATAGGACGAAACGTTTCGTATATATATAAAGCATTTTCTTTTTTTTTTTTTTTTCAATAGTATAATATATATTTTCAGGCACACTGCTTAAGCTCTAAGATGCCAAGGGTATTTCCTAATCTTAATTAACGACTAACTTAAAACTAGAATAGTATCATTAGATTATGTCGTCTAGAATTTTTGAAAAAAGCTTTTAGCTGGTATTCGGCAGGTGTCGGTGAATTGAATATTGCATGAATTCCAAATGGTGCTATATATGGCCGCTTCCTTTCGGTTCGTGTGGGTCCGCGGGAAACACCCCCAGGCTACGAAGGCCCGGCGGGTGGCCCGCATGCTGGTCATCGTCTGAAAACTACAGAGATCTAATTAGTTGCCATCGAGATGGTGAAGAGACATGGAAGGGGGGAACGAAAAGTTAGTGACAAAAAAAGATCTTGTTAGTTCCAATGAAGATGGTGGACAGGGACGGTGATCGAGAGAATCGAGCGGATGTTAGTGTCGAACCTGTAGGTGGAGATTATACTTTCTGAGCGAGGTATAACAGATTACACTTGGATATTAATGTGTTTGAGGTACTGGTATATAAGAAGCATATAAGAGATATCCCGACTAGCCAACACATCTCGGACCGGAACTTCAGGTGGTCTACCTCGGGCCCTTAGGGAGTCCTTTAATAAAGACCTGGCGTCACGATACTCCGTACACGTCCATACGACATGCTCGATGTCCTGATAACCGTCACCACAAGCGCAGAGACCGCTCTCCACGATTCCAATACGCCGGAGGTGCGCGTTGAATGTGTAGTGATTAGACATGAGCCGAGACATAACACGAATGAAATCGCGACTCACGTTCATCCTCCTGAACCAAGGTTTCGTCGATACCCTAGGGATAATGGAATGCAGCCATCGTCCCAGTTCGCCATTGCTCCATGAAGTTTGCCAACTTTCGAGAGTTTTCTGACGAGAGATACTGAAAAATTCATTGAAGCAGATTGGTTTTTCATAAATATCACCTTCTAATGCGCTCACCTTAGCCAATGAGTCTGCCTTTTCATTGCCCGGAATGGAACAATGCGAAGGGACCCAGACTAACGATATTAAATAAGACCGTTCAGATAAAGTTCTCAAATGTTCCCGTATTTTCCCCAGGAAATATGGGGGATACTTTCCTGACTTCATTGCCCGGAGAGCTTCTATTGAGCTTAGACTGTCCGTGACAATGAAGTAATGGTCTTTGGGCAAGGTTTCAATGATCTCGAGGGTGTACTGAATAGCAGCTAATTCTGCGACGTAGACTGAAGCCGGATCACTGAGTTTGTACGAAGCGGTGATGTTCTGATTGAAGATTCCGAAGCCTGTGGACCTGTTGATGTTTGATCCGTCAGTGTAAAACATCTTTTCACAGTTGACTGTTCTAAATTTATTATAAAAAATATTTGGGGCCACTTGAGGGCGCACGTGGTCCGGAATTCCACGAATTTCTTCTCTCATGGATGTGTCGAAAAACACAGTAGAATTAGTAGTGTCCAAGAAATGAGCACGGTTGGAAACAAACGAAGAAGGATTAATATTCTGAGCCATGTAATCAAAATACAAGGACATAAAACGGGTCTGAGAATTGAGCTCGACAAGCCTTTCGAAGTTTTCAATCACCATCGGATTTAAGATATCGCATCGGATTAGCAATCGATATGAGAGATCCCAGAATCGGTTTTTCAACGGTAAGACGCCCGCGAGCACTTCGAGACTCATCGTATGAGTCGACTGCATGCAACCTAAGGCAATACGCAAACAACGATACTGAATTCTTTCCAGTTTAATGAAATGGGTGTTCGCGGCAGATCGGAAGCAGAAGCATCCATATTCCATTACGGACAATATCGTTGTTTGGTACAGCCTGATCAGGTCTCCTGGGTTTGCACCCCACCAAGTTCCGGTTATTGTGCGAAGAAAATTGATTCTCTGCTGGCATTTTTGTTTCAGATATCTAATGTGACATCCCCAGGTGCCTTTGGAGTCGAACCAGACCCCGAGATATTTAAATGTGAAGGCCTGAGCTATGGTTTCACCCCCTAGTTGAAGCTGTAATTGTGCTGGTTCTCGCTTCCTCGAAAATACAACCAGCTCAGTTTTCTCCGTAGAGAACTCGATACCCATTTGAAGAGCCCATGATGATAAGTTGTCGAGAGTATCTTGCAATGGTCCTTGGAGATCGGCAGCTTTGGGTCCTATAATAGACACAACGCTGTCGTCGGCAAGTTGTCTTAGCGTGCAAGATGTGTTGATACATTCATCGATATTACTTACGTAAAAATTGTATAAAAGGGGGCTTAAGCATGAGCCCTGAGGAAGACCCATGTAGCTGAATCGTATTGTCGACAAATCACCATGTGCAAAATACATGTGTTTCTCGGACAATAGATTATGTAAAAAGGTATTCAAAACCGGCGAAAGACCATGCTGGTGCAGCTTCTTAGATAGGATATTTATAGAAACTGAATCAAAAGCCCCCTTGATATCTAGAAATACTGATGCCATTTGTTCTTTACGAGCAAATGCCATTTGAATTTCGGTTGAGAGCAACGCAAGACAATCGTCCGTTCCTTTACCCCTGCGGAAGCCGAATTGTGTATCTGAAAGTAAACCATTAGTCTCGACCCAATTGTCTAGACGGAAGAGAATCATTTTTTCGAACAACTTCCGGATACAGGAAAGCATAGCAATCGGCCGATACGAATTGTGATCGGAGGCTGGTTTCCCAGGTTTTTGAATGGCGATAACTCTCACTTGTCTCCAGTCGTGTGGAACAATATTACCCTCGAGGAACTTGTTAAACAAATTCAGCAAGCGCCTTTTGGCAGAGTCAGGAAGCTTTTTCAACAAGTTGAATTTAATTCTGTCTAACCCCGGGGCCTTATTGTTACACGACAAGAGCGCAAGTGAGAACTCTACCATCGAAAACGGTGTTTCGTTTGTATTCGAAGTCGCGGCGCGGGATATCTTCTGTTCCGGAACAGAATCAGGACATACTTTTTTAGCGAAATCGAATATCCAGCGGTTAGAATATTCCTCGCTTTCGTTCGTTGTGTTTTGGTTGCGCATTCGTCGGGCTGTGTTCCAAAGAGTGCTCATCGATGTTTCTTTTGTTAATCCGTCAACAAACCGTCGCCAGTAACCTAGTTTCTTTGCTTTAACTAAGTTCTTCATTTGCTTATCTAGCGCTGCGTAATTTCTATAATTATCAGGTGTTCCATATTTTCTGAACTTTTTGAATGCTAAAGATCTTTCCGCGTTCAGTGATGAGCACTCTTTGTCCCACCACGGGTTGGGAGGACGAATGTTAGTATTCGCGCCGGGTATACGTTTCGTCTGAGCTTGAATCGCAGTGTCGAGAATCAAGCCAGCCATAAACGTATACTCTTCCTCCGGAGGAAGTTCTTGTGTTGTTTCTAGTTTCTCAGATATCGATATTGCGTAGCATTTCCAATCAATATTTCGTGTGAGGTCATACAAAACATTGATTGTTTCCGATGGTCTTAATCCGCTGGCGATTGAAATTACGATAGGCAGATGATCGCTACCGTGGGGATCAGGGATTACCTTCCACGTGCAATCCAACCGTAGCGATGTCGAGCAGAGGGATAAGTCCAGCGCACTTGGTCTTGCTGGTGGTGCGGGAATTCGTGTTATTTCTCCCGTATTCAAGATTGTCATATTGAAGTTGTCGCAAATATCATGGATCATAGCTGATCTGTTATCATCATGAAGACAACCCCATCCCGTACCGTGAGAGTTAAAGTCTCCTAAAACTAACGGCGGTGCGGGAAGAAGTTGCATGATACTGCTGAGCCAGTGGTACCCAACTGAGGCTCTAGGGGGAATATAGATGGAAGCAATACAAAGGTCCTTGCCTTTAATTGTGACATGACATGCGACAACTTCAATACCTGATATCGAGGGGAGGTTAATTCGAAAGAAGGAATAGCACTTTTTGATCCCCAAAAGTACTCCTCCGTAGGGATTATCTCGATCCAGGCGAATAATGTTAAAATCGTGGAAGTTTAGTGATACATCAGAAGTTAACCAAGTTTCGCACAATGCAAATGCGTCACATTTCAGATTATTTACTAAGTATTTAAAAGGATCTATTTTCGGGATGATACTTCTACAGTTCCACTGTAAAACAGTGATCGAATCCTTGACCTCGTTCGAAAAATTAGCCATCGAAGGAAACGATTGCTGAGAGGAGGGGCCATTTTGCAGTCAGCTGCATCAAAAACATTTTAACTTTTGGCAGGAAAGTCATCAAAATACCTTTTAGGGGGTCAAAATGTTGAACACGGAAAATATAAAGTCCACAATGTCACTGAATTTTACAAGTCCAGCACTTGATGTGTTTTCTGGTTCCTTGGGGACTTTCGGGGTTTTGGGTGTCCCCGGAAGTGTTGGATATTCTTTCTCCGATTTCAAGTCTCCGGAACTAGGAGCTTTTGGCTTCTTCTTTTCGTTTTTTTTACCAACACTTCCTTCTGCTGTTACTTTTGGAGGGCCTTCAAGAGATATCTTCGAACCCTTTCTAGGGAGTTTAGGAGATGATATATTTTTCCTCTTCCTAAAACTACGAGGGACAGTTGAAGATGTACCTTCTTGAGGATCGTCAGAGTCGCAATCGTCCGCAGACAAACAGGTGTAGGGGTTCTGTTCAGGTGGTGTGGCGATTTTCAGCATTTCTGCGAACGAGCGGTTTGATCGTTGCTTGAGAGATCGTTTCAAATGATCTCCACGCAATTTATACGCAGAACATGCTGTGAGGTCATGCGGGGCCGCCCCACAGTAAAGACACTTTTCAATGTCTCTGTCGCAAACGCCATCCGCATGACTCTCTCCACACTTCGAGCAGCGGGGCCGATTTCCACAATGGGAAGCTGTGTGTCCTAGTTGTTGACAACTAGTGCAATTCATTACCCGTGGTACGAAAAGTCGTACAGGTAGACGAACCCTGGCCAGGAGAACGAATTTCGGCAAAGCCGAGCCGGAGAAGGTCACCCGATACGAGTCCGAGTGGGGATAAGACTTTGTCCCATCCGCGGCGATCGATACTGAATGCAAACGTTTGCAGTCCAGTATCTTGACATTCTTAAGCAAGGGATCTTTAAAACATCCGACCCCATGTTTGAGAATGTCCTCGCATGTCAGACTTGGATCCGTGATCACTCCGTCTATCTCGACTTCGCGAGCTGGTATATAAACGCGGTAGTCCCGCGTAAAGTGATCGTTTCGAGCGATCTCATTAGCATGTTTCAGACTGGTCAACGAGACCCTGAGCTTATCGGGACGAATTTTTGAAATAAATTTCAATGTTGTATATTTCGACTCCAAGTCTTTAGATATTTTCAAAATATTAAGCGGTTTATTCTTCTCTTTGGTCCGAAAATAAACCACATAAAGGCCGGCCGAGGGTGAAGGCTCTTCGGGATACTGTTTAACCCGGTGAGTCTTACTATTTGGGGCAGATTTAAAATCTGTTTCCATTTTATCTTCGGGGGGCAGGGGAGAATTTAATGGACTTGCCATAGCGCGGTTGAGGTTCCGCGCAAATTATAGGGGGAGTCAAAATATAAGACGATAAAGGGACACGAAGGGAAAAAATATTATACTTAGCTAATGATCCGTAGCAACTCGGCCGCTGAGGCCAAGCGTTAGTTACAACGACCTCCGAGAATAAATATGCACACAGCACCGGTTCACGGTACCACACTAAACGTCGGTTCACTGTTCTTATTGTTTTAACACAATAGCACCCGGCACTGTCTAACGGTATTTATTGTTTATACTGTATTGATCTACTGCACAAGCTCACGAACAAAAGATCTGATATTAAATGACCTTGAAACGGATTAGAATGGATTAACGCACAGCTGCTCTAATGCAAACTACCATCCGATCGATACGACGGTCACGAAAGGAATGTGATAAAGCATTTTCTGTAAGATTCCCGTTAAATCAGTTTTTACAACAATAACAATACAACTTTTTTCAGAATTCTTTATATGCTTACTATAAAACTACATGTTTTTGTAGAGGATATTGAAGAGGTTTCCCTTTTCCATCCAAAGTTATATAACTTTCATTTACCTTAAGTTCAACCACTTATAGACGGCAGAGTGGCAACTCAAAACACTCGTACATGTACGATTTATTTTAGATTTTAGTTGGTTTGACGTTAAATTGCCATAACGAAGTTCAGTTTTTGCAATAACTGAGTGGAAACATATATTGGAGAAGCCAAATGGTCGATAAACGCACAGAAAAGATGATATTTTTGGTCAAAGATACGCTCGGAGACAGGACTCGAACCTGCGTTCTCATGTATTCCGTGCATACGCGCTACCATTACGCCACCCTAAGCCTTGTGATAGACACAGCTCTAACACATGACTGGGTATGATAAGGCGTACATCGAACATGGTCTAAATATCCTAGCCGCCTCACGACCTATATCCCCTATTCAAACATCTTCTCTGTTCATCAGACAACAAACACTAGTCTTCCCGCTCCGGGCCAAGTGTCATATACCATTTGACTCAGGTCATCGAACTGAGCAATGTTTGTGTGTGTATGTGTCAAATAATCTCACTATCTCATTCAAATGAAAGCTCTCGTGGTTCCATACGGAATTCCTGAAGTTCATCCGGATCCGACTTCCGGTTCCGGAGTTATCGGAAAAATCGAGTGCACTGTTTTTAGTTTATTTTGGACATTTTACCTCGTAACTCCGGAACCGGAAGTTGGATCCAGAAAAATGTCAATAGCAACCTATGGGACTGTAGGACCTTAAATTTGCATTTTCTCTTAATTTTTTTGCACATTTTAACCCGTTACTCCCGAACCGGAAGTCCGATCTGGATAAAATTTAATAGTAACCAATGGGACCAAGAGACCTTTCAATCCAAAATTTGACAGCTCTATCAGCCGAACTCTAACCGTGATGGCAAAAACAGTGAATCAACTCCGTTCAGAAGTGTGCGCCTTCGAAGAACGGCACTCCGCTGCGTCGAAAATGGATATCCTGCGGCACTCTACAACATCTTGACACTATCAGACAATAATCAGAGCATAGAAAGTACCTGGCGAACATGAACATACATCTCAAGAAGCGGAGGTCGCGTCACCTGGTTTCGGAGCTGCTGACAATGACGCAGCGGCAGCGGCTGATCAACTCGAATTTCCTGGAGAATCGCGACGTGGCGGTAGTGATGAACGACGAGACCAATCTCACCCGAGCAATTCCAGAAATGCTCAACAGATCATCAGACTCGACCTTCTCCGACTTGGATGAAACTTTGCACATGGCTTCAGTATGGCAAACCATAAGTTTCGAACCGATGGAGAGGTCAATCGGACTAACGACTGATTTTGAAAAGAGGGCGTATGTATTTTTGTATTTTTATTTTTTGTTTGGTAAGAAAGCTATGGTCTGGCTAGCAATTTGTAACTGCGTTAAGATTTCGAAACCCTTCATCACCACTGCTTCAATGAACAGCGAAATATACATCAAGGAATGTATACAAAAACGACTTCTACCCATGATTCGAAGCCACAAGGATCCTGTTGTCTTCTGGCCAGATCTTGCTTCTTGCCACTACTCGAAATCAACGGTAGAATGGTATACTACCGAAAATGTCACTTTCGTCCCAAAAGACATGGATCCACCAAATTGCCCACAACTTCGACTAATTGAGGAATTTTGGGCATTAACGAAGGCACATCTTAGGAAACATGTCTCGGCAACCGAAACCATTCAACAGTTTGAAAAAGATTGTAAAAAGTGTCAAAACTTGTCGCGAAGAAGTCTGTACGGAATTTAATGAGGAACGTTCGCAAGAAGGTGCGCCAGCTAGTCTACAATGGCTAAGTAGCAAATGTTGAGAATGATATTCTGTTGTTGTAGTCTAATATTATCAGTATATCGAATAAAATTTTAATATCTAACACTTGTGAATTATTTACAGCGAAATCAAAGTGCATCCATACTTTCTGGGACAGTCTTTATGACTTTCTGATCGTAATTAGATAGTAGTAGTGGTTCCATGACTCAAAAAGTTTTCAGTGTTAATTTCCGTCAGGCATTGAATAAATTATGATTCCTTCTGATAATGAACTATTTCATAATACAAATTTTAATATTACAATGTTTTACGCTCTCGTTTTTCCTGTCTCGAATGCATGCATGACGATGGAATACGTATTGCCAAAGTACCATTCAACATATGCCACACAATTTGCAATCGCCAGCTTTCGAGTTTTACGATCTTTTCGCCTGTATGGAAACGGGACCCATTTCCACTTCAGCGTCGCTATATAAGAGACTTCCTTCCCACTGGTGTACCATTTTTTATTTTTGTACATTTCAAGCGTTCAACGTACGACCGGGAAATGCAAGCGCGAACATTGTCAGTTAGTAGAAGATACCAACGAATAAAAACGTAAAGCTCCTCCGAAGCGTATGCGCTCGAACACAGACAATTCGACTGTGAACGCCTTCCGGACGGATGTGTTGTTCGCCTTCCTTGTCTGACTGAGAAGCACTGCCAAGCGCCCCCCCCCCCTACGGGGCCCTACACAAACACTGGGATCGATTGTGTCCCGAAAGAGAAACAACACTCTACGGATTGTGCTTTTTCCCGGTTTTACCACTTTGTGACACCACCTCGCAGCATCATCGTAGATTATCCGTGCCCCCCCCCCGGTTGAATAACTGGCAACACTGCCCCAGTACGGCGGCAATCACATACTGAACATCGACCGAGTTATAAGCTCATAAATATGATTGTTATTTTTGGCATCGCATACTCGCATACGATATTGAAAAGATAGTGGCTCGTACGAGTTTTCTCAAGCTTTCAGAATCGAAATTGTGTTATTGGCACAGATTTTACTCCGATGTATATGGCGTAGCTTCTTCGGTGACAATCGCTTCCAAGAGTCCGAGGGGAACGCCGAAGTGCCTGGTCTCTTCTGGAGGAAGATGTAGAGGCTCTAAAGCTCCATTCGTATTTTTTTCTGCAGTCGCTCTATTGGGTTCCAATTTTTCCGGTACTTAGTAGAATGTGTGTGTGTGTGTGTGTGTTTGTGTGAAGGAATAAAATTTGCATTCGAAATTTTCCAGCCGTCGTCGTTGTTGTTTGACTGTAGAAGCTTACGTTTTCAATATGAACGACGAAGAAAAGATTTTAGCGCCATCCATTGACGATGATGCAAATGATGATGATGATGATGATGGCTATGGGTTTGGGTAATCGATATGAATATAAACTTCGGAACAATATGCCACTTTATTGAATGGGAAGAAGAAAAAAAAACTACACACCATTTACTTTAGTGTATTTCAAGTGGGCCGAAAATAAAAGAAGAATCCTTTCCGAAGTGGCCTGAAATGACGTAGATTCTTTGTCAATATTATTTCCCGAGATGATCAAATGTTGCTGGAGCACTTTTCCTAACGATTACGCTAATGGTGACCTCAAAAATTGCGATTAATCCTAGTAGAAAGGATGCCGAAACGGGCACAAGCTGGCTTCTGACAAAGCACTGTCACTTTCCAGTCGATGAACTTTTCTTTTTTTTGGACACTATGCACGATGACAGCATAAACCAAACCAGACCACAGAAAACTCTAGTCTGGTTCGGTACAATAACTACATCATCCTTCTTCGACGGAACGAAACGAAACGACGGATGCTGCAGCGTATCGCCATTGTTCTGGTTTTGCACTTTTCCAGTTTGTACATGCATGCACCGACCGACAACAAAAGAAGCGTTGAACAAGTGGCTGGGTGCTGTAATTTTCGACTTCAGAAAGTTATTAGTTTGTGAACGCTTCGGGGGTTAGCGTGTTCTCATCTTGTAGCATCGACGCGTGTACAGTTTATGGTGTGCGTCGCATGAACAATGCTTGTTACACATCGTTTCCGAAATAATGACCTTCCATCGTATTCCATCGAGTGTCGAAAGTTATAATGGAGTTGTATGAGATATTCTTTTTGTCCTGAATATGACTTACTTTACCCTCAGAGAGAGAGTGATCAGTTTTTGATCGTGAATATATCTTGTTGTATCTAACGTATCAACATAATTGTTGCTACATGCCATCGGAAATATGATCATCCATTTATGATTACATTTTTAGTGGCAAGACATCATCAAAATTTAGGTTTTCTGAAACGTTTGATATCAACGAGTATAAAGCAGATTGATTGCGTCATCCAGCTGCTGGTCGTTTGCGTTGGAGCAAAATACAACGAAAAGTGGACAACGATGGGGAACATTATACAAAATCAACCGATCTAATGGCTCAGATTAGGCACGTACCCACAGGGGCACAAACCCCCCTCCAAAAATCAGAAACAGAAACGAAAAAAAAGTTTGATAAAGCTTGAGAGCTTCGTGATGGCCGAAAGCACCCAGTTTCAAAACTACATAAAATGGAGGTTAAAATCGGGCCATAAAAATGATAATAATAATAATAATACAACAAATTTTACGAGATGAGCGGATAAGATAAGATAAATGAACATTCGATAGTTGGGCAAGATTCTGCAGATGACAAAGATATCCTGCCGATGGATTCCACACATAGTTATCAAGGATTAGAAAGACAAACGCAAGTGCACTTCGAATACATGTTTGGCTGGATCCATTATAATACGTCAGAGAACAGAATGATTACCCGGCAATGGACTGAAATCAACTCGAGTACTAATCTCGAGGCACAAATCTCCAAATATCAAGGGGAACGCGCCATTTGAGCCAATTTGTTCTGATGGTTAAAATTGCCTTGTTCTCTTGATTTAGCTTCCTCGAACTACTATCTGTTCCCAAACTACCTCGGACAACTTGTTTCCGTGCTACTCGCGAATCTATCTCTTCATCACAAGTCTAAAAATTGACATGTAGACATGTGTGACAGAATTGGCATGGCACTAAACATTGAGAAATGTAATACAAGACCTTTTCTCCCGGGTACAGTCACTAATTTCATTCAAATACTCAATAATTACAGTTCTTGTGAAAAAATTTAAAGTGTCTGGGTACGTGTATGGCTCCGAATGCTATCTTAACAACTACTTATTTGCAAATCGTAGTTGAAAATCATCAGTTTAGTTCAAATCTAGAGTAGTTTGATTAGCTGTGTGCACTTTTCGCAATGCAAAATTCGCACCAAACGAGCGCAAAAAAAGCTAGCATTTGGCTGCATTGCGCTCGAGAAAAATGTACCGAACAGTGTTTAACACGTTGACTGCCAACCTACGAGATAACTCGTATATTCCGTTCGGAAACGAATGGTCGTGGCAGTCAACGTGTTAATATCTTAGAGAATTTCACAATTTGACCCTTCTCGATTCCAGAAATGAATCCCCTCATGCAGCATTTGGATAGCTTCTTTCACTGAAATATGCAAATCCGAAATTAAATAATCGACATTCAAATTCTGTATGCTGCTTATTTTTTAAAACTCAATAAGTCAATATTAAGTAAAGATGCAATAAGTCAATCTTTAGTATAGATGCGAAATTCACACAATCAACTAATACGAACGATTACCATCTTTATTGGTATTCACGTCCTGCAGTTATGTCTGTGACATTACTCACTCGCTTTTTTTGTCAGAGAAATTTTAAGTAAGGTAACGTTTATTTTGAAGCGTTTTGTCGGTTCTTTTTTAAACGTTTTTACATTGTGCTAATCGGAAACTGTTTTGATCACAGTTTAAAGTGACGTAATGGAAGCGCGAACGCACCTCTCAGTTTCGAGTTCTTGCTCTGCTCGAATTTTGTTTCAAATTCGATTTAATTCATTTATTAGATCGATCTAATTTCAGAAATCAGAACTAATTGGCTAAAGGGGTACGTTCCCCTGGTTATTTGGAGATTTGAGACTTGCCGTTGCTTTTCATTATTTTCCTGTTGGGATAGGAAGTATAGAAGAAACATGAAAGGGAATTGTGAAGTGGGTGAGGTGGAAAAACAGATGCCGACCGATCTACAGGTGCCAAAATGCACAGTTAATAAAACCTCCATCCTCCGAGAGGATTTAGAGATTTTACAAAAGCGACACCATTCTGCATTCCCGGAAGAATGCAAAACGATTCGCAGTATGTATGAGCAAAAGTAAATTCGGCATCCTATAAGAGATGCGAAACAATCTGCTAAAACCTTCTATGGTTGAAATAGAAAGGATTTATTTACTTCAGGAGGAACGATGATCCCCTCTGACTATAGCTCCTTATCACGTTGGGTGAGAAACGATAGAATATCCTCCAATGTTAGCTCCCCATACACAGATTCAACCATGTATGGAAAACCAAAAACCCGAATACGTAGTTGCGTTAATGCGGGACAGTTACATATCCGATGATACGTAGGTTGTTATTTATGTATTTAGCTTTGGCAACACTAAGTGTTGCCAGGTGGATTTGACGTTTTCATCATAAAGTTTGACATTTATAACCATTACCATCATCAGCATATTCTAACATCTGAGCGCTATTTGTTTGGTTTACAGTGATTTGAAAAATTTATCTCAGTAAAAAATGGAATTAAATCGTAAGCATCAAGACAA
Source organism: Malaya genurostris (assembly GCF_030247185.1). Classification (NCBI taxonomy): domain Eukaryota; kingdom Metazoa; phylum Arthropoda; class Insecta; order Diptera; family Culicidae; genus Malaya; species Malaya genurostris. The sequence continues at coordinate 152,821,373 of NC_080570.1, forward strand.
GACTACTTCAATCAACTTAGTTCGACTTTTGGCAGTGTAGCACCATCCTATGCGACTGTAAAAAAACTGGTATAACGAATTCAATCCTGGTCGTAGTTCGCTTGCCGATGAATTCGAAGAAGGTCGTCCAAAATCAGTTGTTTCGTCAGAAAACATCGATGCTGTGAAAAATCTGATAACGGAAGATCGACATGTGACGTAACCGTAAAATGAAGGCAGCCTTGGGCATTAGTGTAAAAAGCTTATATGTTATTTTGCATGAACATTTAGTCGTGAACAAAATTTGTTCACATGGATTTACTTATATGAGCTAGTAACTAAATAGCAGTCGACTGTTCCAAAAAGAACCAAATCCAACAAAAATTGTTCGCACTGGAAGCACTTCCAAGAAAATAGTGGCTTGTTTTTCGGTATAAACGGACATATCGCTACCGTTGCTTTAGAGGATCGAAAGACAGTCAACTACGATTGGTATATTTGTTTGCAAAAAGTTTTTCGTGAAAAAAGGGAAACAAACTCAAGACGCAAAATCATTCTTCATCATGATAATGCAAACTCTCATACGTCCAGAGAAGCCAGGTAAACATTTCAAGCAGGGTTGCAAAAGTCTGTATATCCGAACAAAAAAAATCTGCAGTCAGCAAGTATGTCTTTATTTCTCTATAAAGTATGATACGCTAAACTAACTTGGCGAGCAAAAAAAACAATTCGCGGCAATTTCAAAAGTCTAAATTTTTACGAAAGTCTGCGAAAAACTAGATTAGCCTAATTTCACGACAGTAGACACCAGCACCAGCACGAACATCCAACAGAGAACCGTCCGTATAGCAAACCATGTGTTCATCAAGTTGTCGTTCCAAATAACCAGACAACCACTCCTCTTTGACTAAAGTTACGTGTATATGTTTTTGTTTTATTTGACACCAACTTATTTTTTCTTACACCTACTTGACTAAACCTGCCGGGACAAACAATGAATTTGAGAATGTGAAGCGTAACTTCAGGAAAATCCTAAACACAGGCCACACACACTATTTTAAAAAATTTCTTTTCAATTTCTCTGCACGAAATAGATACAGATACGTCTGTTACTATTTCGTGACACTAGGGGCGAAATAGCAAATAAAAACAAAAATTTTTTGGAATCAAATGGAATTTATTTTCTTTAAAAGTGGAGCTTATTTTGATGATTGTTAGTGGTCAATTAACGTTTTGAGAAGGTTAATTTTTTCGGACTTGGAAACCAAAATAAGAATTGTTATACTACGAGTTTCCTTTGACTAGATTTTCCTGTGCACATCGGACCGAAACCCGAATATGTTTGTTCGAGTCGTGTCGGGTCGGTTACGGGTGTCGATTTTTTCATTTTCAACGGGTACGAGTCTAAAAATTTGGTCGGGTTTTTTTTTCGTGTTTCGAAATTTTTATCGTATTCGGGTCGGGTACGGGTAAAAGTTTATTATTTTCGATCGGATACGAAAAAAATATCCATCTCTAGTGAACATACTTCAAACAACAATTGTCGGTAAGGCGATTAGGGATGTCGCAATACCGATCGACTAATCGAGTATTAATCAAATATTTAATCGAGTATTAATCAAATATTTAATCGAGTATTAATCGAGTATTTAATAGATTAACTCAAAACTAAATTTCAATCGATTAGTTTCAAAATTATACTCGATTTTTGAATAATAGAGTAATTCTAAATTTCCGACATCCCTAAATACGATGGTTCGTTTCAAATCAGACGAGAGCTTTTGATCACGCAGCATTCCAAGAATATTAATTTCTTGTAGGATACAAAATTGTAAATGAATTCGCAAAAAGTCAATGTCATCAAAATTAGGATTAAAAACTATGGACTGTCGAGTCGAAGACGAAACACTATATGATTCCAAATTGATTTCGCTACAGCAGAGCTGTAATGAAACGAGGAAATTGATTCTAAATACAATTGCTCGTTGTTTATCATCAAGCTTTAGTAAATCCATACATAATCATCTACCTCCACTGGAGTAAGTCAACCTACAAAGTCAGCAACGAAACGAAATGTTCAATAAATAAGTTTAGCAATCGATTTTTCCTAAATTACCTATTACTATAGTCCGTCGCAATAATTTCCTCATTATGTTAATATCGAATAGCAAAATATGTTCCATATCCAATGAAGCGTTCATTTTTGGGGAAACAAAACCACCCACCGTTTCTACCAAATTTCCATATCTATTCTATTTTTGGAATGTATTTGCTTTAAACTAGATTCGGCACCGCTGCTGCATGCACTGTTCTGTAATATTTGGTTAGGCGTTGATTAGTTGCACAATTTACCTAGCAGAACAAACCGATCCTCACAAATCATCAATGTATATTGCTTATTTTTCGTTCTAAACATTCACTCACCACCACAAATAAAACCCACTGTTGTCATCTCTGCATTCGCATCATGTCACAAACACACGAACACCCATCTAACGGGGCACCCATTTTGTGTGTCGTGTGCGAAAAAAAAACGACCACCATCTCTCACACACACATGTACTAACCACTGCCTCACGCCTGCATCTACCGGTGGATTCACGTGAATGCGTATGAAAACAATAATCTTCACTGCAGCTTCTTAGCGTAAGTATGTGTATATATGTGTGTGTATGTAACGAAACCAACTCCACATATGTTGGTCGCAGACAAACTTCGGCACCAATTCATAGGATACTGTGAATAATAATTCGATTTTATCGAAACGCACGCTTGATTGTGGAAACATGTCTGCACATGTCAGCACATGGACAAATTTTGCACTTGGTAGAGCTAGATGGGCACCGCAATTATAATTATTCCGCGCGAATGGTGAAAATATGTAAACTGTCAATATTTGCAACAGAAGGGTTTAATTACATTCAGTGTACTCTTGATTGGTTGATTTTTTTTTTCGTTTGCAGAACACCATTGTGTGCGTATTCAGCTGTGAAATGCATCGCAGTGGGCGATGGTTTTAATTTGACTCAATTAATGATAAATTTGTTTAGCGGTTGTGGTCAGATTCATTTTGAAAGAGTCGTTTACGTTCTTTTATTTGAGTGAATTTTTTTTCCTTCTTTTATTTGAGTTTTGTTTGTAGAAAAATGTTTCTGAGAGTTTCTCAGTTACGGATGCGACCCGTTGAAAAAGTCAACGATAATTTTTAATTACACTATTTATCTTGAATTTGTGTCAAAGTAGTAGATAAGCAAAAATCTACATGAAGGAAATCAACAGTCTGCAACAAAAACGTGTCTACAGCTTGTTTAAGAAATCTTCAGATTCACAGACAAATCTGCAGACCTGGCATCTCTGCTGGTGACTGACAGGCCAAAAGCGGGAAACATACTTGCAGCAAATCGAAGAGACCCTGTCAGAGTACAAACGAGAAATCTGATCAGCTTTTACTCTGGCACGTTTCCTGCTTTGATCCGAACCAAGTTCGCTTCAGGCTCTTGCACTCACTCTATCGGCGGCCATTAGGTTTCGCAAGACATCAGAAATGAACCCGTAATGAATAAAGTTCATGTTTGACAAGTACCGGTGGTTTGTTTACGTTTTCAATAACACGCATTCAAATTAGAATAAACACCTGAACAAACCAACGTTAGCTATTAAATTATGTTCATTCATTGATTTTCTTGTGGGGTTATGGCATGTTTGTGCAAAGCCTAATTAGAAATGCAAACAAACCACAGCGTTGTTACAGAGAAAAAATTGTTCCTCGACTGTTCGAGTGTACACGCAGAGAAATTGAGCTAGTTTAAAATAACAAAACAGTCAGTAGATTTCAAAATATGATTTCTGTTGATTTCAAGCTAGAATATGATTATTTTGAACCAATTTCTTCCTTCTACATCAACAACTATATCTATTTGATTTGAAAACAAATTCTCATCCTGGCTAACGAAAAACATGGTTTGTTTTGGCAGATTTTATCGTTGAAATAAATCAGCCATTTATTACATGTCAACAAATGTTGAGTTGAAGTTATTGGCAACGTATTTGTTGATTCAATCGTGTTTGACAATTATATCAAGAAAAAAATTGGTTCATTTTATCTATGGTCTTATTTGTGTAATGACAACTAAGTTTATTGTTTGAATTAATCATATCAGTTTTGTTTCTCATAAACCAGAGAATTTTTTCCCGTGGATAATCGAAAAAGTTTGCACGTGTTTTAGAAGGAAAATTTAAGTGTTTCATTCGTTTCCTTGGAGTCTTTTAACAGTTCAAGTGTATGTATGGATAATTCAAAATATTCTAAATTATATTCTAAACTTGCGCTACATTACATATCTCGTTTTTCACAGAAAATATTTGATCTTAGCCAGATTAATGGAGCACCGAATTAATGATTGGGCCCAACAGCTATTGAAAGCAATTAATAATTTGAAAATGGATAAAATTCGAAATAAAATTAGTTTAAAAAATTACCTTGAAAATTAGTTCGAAAGAAATCTCTTTTTAAGAATAATGACAAACAAAAATGTATGATTTTAAAAAATAAAAGCGTTTATTGAGATACTAATTATTTTAGGTTTGAATCTAATCGTTCATTTCAACTGCCAAACTTTTAAATTCAAAGAACTAATAATATTATCTTTATCTAAAGTTAGTTCATTTTAAACTTATTTTGAAAGTTAAATTTACCATGAAATTGTTTGTCAAGAAATTGACAGGAACGCGCAAGTAAAAATTTTGTTATTTTTAACAAAATATTTCTCGAAACAAACTAATGCACTGAGCAAAATCAAATGTTTTGTTTTGTAGCTTCAAGCAAATTTATTTGCAATTTCAAATCAGATTTTCTTTTGTCACTATTTCAACAAAATAAATCGTTGCGTGAAACCAAAATTTAGTTATTTTTACAATATTTTTCTCTGCGTGTACGAGAGATAGCCATTTACTTTTGCATATATTTTGGGGAAACCTGTGCTGTGAGTCACAGCGATGATAGTTTGAATTCTCAATATGGCCGTCAACCTCTTGCAAAAGTCCGTTAAATTATGTGTTCCTCAAATGGAACTTCGGAGGATTTTAAAAGTTTGTGGACATGAGAATATAACCGAATTAAGAGATTTTGAAATATATTAAATTAACCAAACAATGCACATGCCAAGTATGTTTTTATATTTAATATTTTTCATTATATATTATAAAATAAAAAACAATTTAAAATTTTAGAATTTCCTGACCTCCTGAAGAAGGCCGGACCCGAGAGATTACCCGATTTCTTCCATTTCTTTTGGCAGTCCTGGTTATATTCTCGGTTTATTTGTCAAATGACAGATTATCTTTGTTTACTTTATTTTCTTTTAATTTGCTAAGCAGTTTCCACGTTTACCGCACAACTCTTTTTGTCTCAACTAATCAAAACTGACCTAGAACTCACCCGAAATCGTAATTTTTCAAAATTAGAGAGAAAATGTCAAACCGGAGCGAATAGCCACGTTTTGTGATAGGATTTACCGAATTTGAATTTGAAAATTTTTAAATTTGAGTTTGAAAGTTATGTGGATTGGGAATTGGATCCGTGGCAAATCGTAAGAGTTATCCATATTGATATATAATATATTTGACTACGATAAATTAACAAGCAAAATGTTGAAAAAACTTGAAACTAACCACTTAACTTGGTTTTTGTCGAAAATGTTCTTCAACTAGCTGCTTATAAATCAGAGAACCTGATATCATGCAAGCTTTTTATTTATAGTGTAAAAAGTATTTACATATAATGATTTCAAAAATATTTATCTGCTTTGTATTATTCGTAGGTGTTGGAAAATGAATGCAGTTTTCAAAACATAAAAACACTGGGAATTTCAAATATCGCTTGATTATCGCAGAAAGTCCAAAATAAGTCTGATTGGTTTGTTACTTATGACAAAAATGAGATATAGCTGAAATTATACGATGACAGAAGTTTCAATTTCGGACAGAAAAGACTAATAGTTAAAGACTGGCGAAATCCATACTCATGATTCGAAATTCTCTTTCTCTTCTAATGTAAACTCCATAAAAATCTTTACAATCACGTCACTATATTCAAAAGAGAAAGTAAACAAAGAGCCGCTTGCTTGTACGGCCTTTTTGAAAATCCACACAGCAAAATATTATGAAATTTACCGGTTACGTACACACTTATAAAAAATCCTGTGATTTTACATCTTATTAGATGCACATAAATGGAGCGTCGCAGCTCACGCAAATTTACGTGGAAGAACATTTAATATTGGCCCTTATTACAGGTATCACTACACGGTGAAAATCGAGTGAAGTGAGTTTAGGTCCTCAGTACGGAAGTCGCTTCAAAGGCAAAAGTAAATATTTGGATGAACTTGATGTCATTATGAACATCACGCCACCAACATTTCGTTGAAAAAATTAGTTTTTTCCACTACAGTGATAACTTCACTACGCGTGATACTGGTAATAGGGAAAATCAAGTGAAGTGACATGTAAGTGAAGTGAATGTGAAAGTGGACGTGAGAACGGTAATAAGGGCCATTGTGTCTAAAACTCCATGGCATGAAATTCATTGAAATGAAAAAAATAGAATACTGATAGCAACCGCCGCGACTTGAACCAAGAATCGTTGGATCGCACATACGTCTGTTAATCATTGGATCGCACATACGTCTGTTAATTTGACAAATTAGGTCTTTATGAATTACATCGTATGACGGATTAAGTCACCTGTAAAATTCAAATTTTTTTGGAGTGTATATTCGCAATCATAAGAACGTAATTTGTAAAATAACTGAATTTTTTTCAAAAATTATTTACATATGTGTCGCACAAACACTACTTTTGAAGCAGACGTGTAAATTTACATACTTCAGCACTTAAAAATATGGCAAATTACGTTAAATATGTGCTGGATCGATTGTAAAAATGAGTCATTTTTGACGCTCGTATATGTCGGTCTCACCAGACGTAAATTTACACCATTCACGTGATGGTCATTAACGTATTTGAATTATAGTTGGGAAAATTATGATCAGAAAAGGGCCATTTCATGATCACTTGTAAAACAATCAGTTCAAGAGATTTGCTAAAAAAAAAGCTCAGTTCATAAGTTGAATTGCCACCACGCTTCAGTTTGACATTGAAGTGATTCGTGTAAGATTCAATTATAATATTTTCATCTGTTAAAAAATCTACTGAATAAATTATCATTTGAATCGCAATGCAGCAACTGAGAAATAATGACTGCGATATTTTCGATGCACGTAACCTGGTCAATAGGAACAATCAATTTTTTTTCATCATTCCAAATTGTGATTATGACGACGAAACACTGTTTTAGTTCCTTCTGGTTGATTTACACTCATGAACTATTGATATTAAAACCAATAAAAAACTATTTGGATTTGATTCATAGAAATAACAGGGGCGCAGGATTCCGCCTGTCCCGAACACACAGCAGGCGCAGCGTTTGAATGGCGTGTTTGAATTGGTGTAGCGATAGTCTGCGCTCCTGTCACTTCTGTGTGGGATATTCAAGCTAAATTGGGTAATATTTTTTAAACAACTGCATAACATACTTTATGATTGTTTCAATTATCACTACAACTATTATTAATCACAGCACTTGGCTGCTTTTATTGATGGTTTTACTCCATCACCAAGGTATTGCTGAATAGATTTCGATTACATGACCGCTATTGATCCACTTATCAACAGAGCATCAAAGCATCATCTTTTTTTTTAAATTTCAACCACCTTACGCGGACTGAACATTTTCAGGAAGGTTCAGTTCTTGTTCATCGGCGAATTTGTACATGTACTCTGTAAAAGATTGAGATTGAGTTAATTAAATTCCCAAAAATCTTCTGTTCGAGAATCAAATCAGATATACTCAATGTGCGAACTTTTTTTTCATAAGCATCATCGAGGAAAATATTCATTGGCGAACTTTTCAAAACTGAATTTTTGCCATGTGAAATCAGTTTCAGTGAGAATCACGTTTGCAAAAATCAGTACTGAACTTTTCTGCTGTGAGTTTTCTGATTCCTTTTCGTCTGAAAATCTCTTCTGAGAAATTTCAGTCGCGATTTCCGAAATTTTGATTTTTTTCGCAACACTGATTTGAATTTATTTTCTCTTACGAATAGTGTAGAAGTCATGCTACGCCATTTCATATGACTTTAAAAAGATGGGGATTGACCAGGAGCGGATCACTTACGGGCTGAGGCTAGTGTGTTTTAGGGTGTGCTTCAAATCTGGTAATCTGAAATTCACGCTTCAAATCTGATATTCTCAGAAATCTCTTCGAAAATTAATTTAGATTATTCTGTGAAAATTTCAGAATGATTCATTGACTTTAGCGGTCGGGAAAGTCTTTTTTCTGAAGAAAGAATTGCATAACTGAAAACGCCGTCTTTCAACTTGTTCATTGAATATCTCGCCTTCAAAACCATGGATCAAAAATCTGTCCTGACAATGTCTAGATAATTTAATTCAGATGCGGTTAGTGCATAAAACATAGGTGTTGTCGCGATAAAAAATAAGTGAATGTTATTTTTGTGAAGGTAAGTCGATTTCTATGGCGGCGCCATTTTTACTGCTCCAGTTTCCTGGTAACGTAACGAAACATGAGAGAGAAATAAAATCGGCTCAGCAAGGCTGCTTTATTGAATGCAGACTCATTTTATGCAAACTTCTAACCGAAAATATTAAAACTTTTCTGGTCACCCGACCAATCCAGAGTCATTTTGTACATATGCTAGAAAGCATGGAGAGAAATATAATACGCCTTTGTGAGACACGTGGTTATACGCGACCTACTGGCCTTAGCCCTTAAACGAAACACTTTTAATTTATAGTAAAGATGGAAAAAATTGTGTCATTCAACTGCTACACCGTTAAAACTAAACAGTAAAATTATGGAAGACGATTATAATCGATTTATATTAGCAAACATCCATATATTCTATCAATAAAATAATATTGTGTAGACTGAAACAGGATTCTGGTAGAAATTCTGGATTCCAAATTACTCAATTGTTTATTTGATTTTTGCTAGTCCCAACAGAATCTGTTTCAACCAACACTGAAAGGGTTCTACTGTCCCTTGTAGTTGTTTCATTCGCAGCTCGCTTACAAGTAAGCATTGAATATAAATTCAGTTCGCCGCCAGTCAGTTCATCATAAATATTGATACACTGACGGCATAACGCTGAGGCTGCTGCTGAACGTCGTACGTGTTATGTTTTTTTTTCATTCATGTACTCTCTTTTCCGAACGAGGATATAAATACGTGTTGTGAGCCTGGAGCGTCTTCCTTAGCACGTTCGAGTTTCTTTACCGCATTCACGCAGCTGCAAGAAAATTGAATCAATTAAACTAAAAGTGGTATGTGAACGGAAAACTTTCATGGCAAAATGGCAACTTTTGTTCGCCGTCTGCTAGTTGAATGGCTGTCATATTTCATATTTCAGATCACTTGGATTGATGGAAAGTCACTCAATGCTCTGGCGAAAAAACTCTTGAGACTGACTATTAAGCAGTGTGTCACAAACGAGGTAGAGAATCGCAAAAAAAACCGTCTGCCATCTTCCGAATGGCAGCGTGTCATTCCGCCTTGAATGTCATTTCTTCGCCGTGATTTGATGACTTCGCCAGGGAAAAAAATGTAAAACATTCCATAATCTTCTATAAACGGGTCGTTTCGTCGAAAACTACTGAGTAGCACTTGCAGTTCACGCTGAATTGCCACGCACTAAAAAGGATAAGACGAAACCGGAAAAAAATAAACAAATTAAGTGAACGAAAATTTTACCTTCATTCGTTTCTGAATCCTAGTGATTTGCATGTTTGTTTTGATGGAAACGCCCAGTACTTTGTACCGGGGAGATCTGAAATCTAAATAATCTCATTGGAATTGAAGCATATCCATCAAGTGATTAAATTAATACTATTGAAACCACTCGAATTTTGCCAATTGAATAAAAACACATTCGCAAAATAAAATATTTCCGGCATTTTTTTTTCAATTGCTAACCGTTCTCAATGGTTTTGATTCACATCATCACGAAACCTGTCACATGAAACTGGACCTATTTTCACCGAACCACGTCGGAACACGAGTACGATATTTATTATTTTGAAGCGTTACAACTGCTGAAAAATGCTGCGTTGCAGGAACCACTTTTTTGCTGTTGTTGTTGAATTGGTTCCCTTTTTCACACCTGACTCGTTTTTTTTCTGTCCAATCGCAATTGTTTTGCCTTCCGGTACTTGTAATCCACTCACTCATTCGCGGCCGCCAGTGGTTTATCATGAACTGCCAGGCTGTGAATTATTATCGTCACCACTCTCGCCGGTTTCAAGTTGGATGGATTTTCACAAATATGCTTGTGTTGTTTTTTTGGTTTACTCGCTCGAAACGTGAAACAATTACAATTGAATTATTATCCGCTAATTGCTCGAGCTTCGGAACAGAAAACTGCTCCTACCGGTTTGTACGCTGATTGCGGTAGTCTTCACTCACCGTGTGACAAAATGTTGTGGCGGTCTCCGGAATGCAATCTCAGCAGGCCGTGAATGTGTAATCAATTGTCACCTCGGGAGAGGAACCCGGGGACAGGGTTGCTGGTGACGCCGATTTCACTTCGACGTTGTTAATTAATATGCTGTAAATATTTTAAACATTGCATGTAATTTCGTTTTCTGTCATTACTGTTATTTCGCTGATTGTTCGAATATTGGAATACGATTCAGTGCGCAGCTTGTGTCAATAAGAACCACGAACTAACAGAAAAAAAAAACATTGAAAGCCAAGTTTTCAAACACTCACGAGTTGCCATCATTGTTACAGCATTTCAAAACCCACGACTTCTACATTCACGATTCGGAAGAAGACGAGTACTCGGTTTCGCCCAGCGGGCCCGAAAAGGCAAGAGTTTTTATTTGGAATACAATCATGGAATGTCCTGCGAACGACTGAACACACAAAGCCGGAGACAAGCAATTCACCCAGTCGTAAAAAAATTAGATTAAGGTTTTGCACGAAATTGATATAATCACATCACAAAATCAGCTGAATGAACCGTGTTTGACATCTGACAGTGATTTGTTTACATGTTCATACCATCCGGTTTCATCCCATATTTTAGGTTTCTAATCGTCACAGCAAACCTCAACCTGTTTGACAGTTAAGTAGGGCTGTTTAAATCCACCAAATATTAGGTAAACATGAGACAAAGTCAACGTGAATTGTCCTACTGAACCGGGCGCGTTTTAGGGGTTCAAACTCAAATAATTATTAGGAGAGACAGGGGCTAGACCAGACAAATGGTTAAACCGGACAGCTTAAATATCTTATGAACCTGCTATTATTTCGATTCATGGATTGACTTTATAAACGCGCTTGGAGATGATTTGGGTAAAAACCCAGTTTTAAAGGATGTTTTTTCCACTTTCTAAAAAGTGTCCAATTCAGCCCTGGTCTCTCCTATATTGTGAAAGCATCTCTCAAAATTTCAATGATGAATGATGAACCCGATGTTTATTTGTGACACCACGATAAAAAAAACCTTATTGTATTCCTCGTCATTCCACAGCTGTTCCATTTATGTTCCACTTTCCATGTGTTCCTTACTGTTCCAAATAACGTTCCACTTTTTATATGTTCCATACAATATTTCACTTTCCAAGTGTTCCTAACAGTTCTCTATAATGTTCTACTTTCTAGGCGATCCTTTCCATTTAAAATTCCACTTTCTATACGTTCCACTACATATGATGTTCAATTTTCTATGCATTCTTTGCTGTTTCATATACTGCTCAACTTTCCAGATGTTCCTTTCGATTCTAGTATCGGATTCATATAATATTCAACTTTCCAAGCGTTCTCAATTATTCTTTTTAATGTTCCAATTCTTAAGCGTTCATTTTCATGTAATCTTTCACTTTCCAGGCGTTTTTCTGTATAAAGTATTCCAGTTTTCAGATTTTTTTCTATTGTCTTCTAGTATCGGTTCCAAGGTTCGTTAAGGTGTTCCTTACTGTTCCGAATAACTTTCCACTTTCAAGGCGTTCATTTCAAATTAATGCTTTACTTTCCATGAGTTCCTTATTGTTTCATATGATCCATTGCCATGTGTTCCTTTCTATATAATATTCTAGTCTCCATACGTTCCTAACTGTTATATATATACTGTTCCATTTTCGAAGACTTTTTTAATGCTCCACTTTCCTGCCGTTCCTTTTCATATAATGTTTCACTTTTCAGGTGTTCCCCTCTATACAGTATTCCACTTTCCAGATGTTTTTTTTTATATTCTAGTGTTAGTTCCAAGGCTCGGTAAGGTGTTTCTTACTGTTTCAAAAAACAGTCCAGGCGTTCTTTTCAATTTAATGTTCTACTTTTCATATGTTCAAATAATGTCCCAATTCCCATGCGTTCCTTCCTGTATCACTTTCGAGATGTTTCATATCTTACACTGTTCCACTTTCCAGATGTTCGTTTCAAATCTATTATATATATATATATATATATATATATATATATATATATATATATATATATATATATATATATATATATATATATATATATTATTCCACTTTCCAAGCGTTCCTAATTGTTCTATATAATGTTCCACTTTCCAGGCGCTCTTATCGATACAGTATTCCAAGGTACGGTAAGGTGTTCTTTACTGTTCCAAATAAAGTTCCACTTTCCAGCCGTTCCTCTCCGTACGTAAACAGTCCTACTGAGCTGTCAATTTTGAACCTGAGTTTATTTGTGATACCACGATAAAAAACCTAATGGTCCTCGTATCCTTATTGTACCATTTTCCAGGTGTTTCTTACTATTCCGAAAAACTTTCCACCTTTCAAGCGTTCCTTTCCATATTATGTTTCACTTTCCAGCTGTTCTTCTCTAAACACTATTCCACTTTCGAGATGTTTCTTTGTATTCAAGTATCGGTTTCAAGGTTCGGTAAGGTTTCTTACTGTATCAAATAATGTTCCACTTTCCAGGCGTTTCTTTCAATTTAATGTTCCACTTTTCATACGTTCCTTACTGTTCCATATAATGTCCTATTTTTCATGTGTTCCTTACTACTTCATATAATGTTACACTTTCGAGGTGTTCCTACTCCTATGCTCTACTTTCCAAGCGTTTCTAATTGTTTCTAATTCTAATTTTCTATATAATGCTCCACTGTCCAGGCGTTCCTTTCCATGTAATGTTTCACTTTCCAGACATTCCTCCATACAATATTCAGCTTTCCGGATGTTCCTTTGTATTCTAGTATTGGTTCCAAGGTAAGGTGTTCCTTACTATTCCAAATAATGTTCCACTTTCCAGGCGTTCATTTCCATTTGATGTTTCATTTTCCATGCGTTCCTTTCCATATAATGTCCTACTTTCCCTGCGTTCCTTGCTGTTTTATACATTGTTTCACTTTCGAAATATTCATTGCCTTCTATTGTTCCACTTTCCAGATGTTCCTTTCCATTCTAGTATCGAATCCATACAATATTTCACTTGCCAAACGTTCCTAATTGTGCTATATAATGTTTCACTTTATAGGCGTTCCTTTTCATACGTTAAAAATCCTACTGAACTGTCAATGATGAACCTAAGTTTATTTGGGACACCACGATAAAAAACTTTATGGTATTCGTCGTTATTCCACAGATCCTTACTGTCCGTACTGTACCATTTTGCAGGTGTTCCTTACTGTTATAAATAACTTTCCACTTTCCAGGTGTTTCTTTCCATTCAATGTTTCACTTTCCATGCATTCATTGTTGTTCTATATAATTCCATTTTCCATACGTTCCTTTCCATATAATATTCTGTTTTCCATAAGTTCCTTATTGATTCATATACTGTTACTTTCGAAGACTTATATAACGCTCCACTTTCCAGGCGTTCCTTTCCATACAATATTCCATTTTCCAAATGTTCCTTTGTATTCTAATATCGGTTCCATACAATGTCCCATTTTCATGCGTTCCTTTCCATACAATGCAATTTCAAATACCGACTTTGGTACTTCGAAAAATTTTGAGATTTTCAAAATCGAAAAAAAAATTTCGATGCCAAATGTTTAATAAATGCATGAAACTGAAATGATTTATTTTTTTTTAAATCGAGAATTTCGGGATAACACCAGATCTCGACGTTTCATGCATTTCTAAGACAAAACAAGAAAACCGCGTAACTTGGAAAAACCGCGTAACTTGGAAAATTCGCGTAAAAACAATCGCGTAACTCGGATAATCCACGTTCAAAAACCGCATAAAAACCGCGTAAAAAAAGACCTCAATATATAATGTTTCGCTTTCCAGGCGTTTCTCTCCATACAATGTTCCACTTTCTAAATGCTTCTTTGTATTTTAGTATCGGTTCCATATAAAGTTCCATATTCCATGCGTTCCGTACAATTCATCGTAAACAAATCACTGATAGCTGTCAAAGATTAACTGAATTCATCGGCAGTTCATTTGTGTCAAATGAACTCGTAATGAATGAGGTTCATGTTTGACATGTACCGGTAATTTGTTTGCATTTCCAATAACACGTGTTCAAAAGAAAAAAAAATAAACAAAATAAACGCTGGCTGTCAAACGATGTTCATCCAGCACATTTTGTGAGGTTATGTCATGTTCGCGTGAAACCCGATTGCACCGCAAATGTTTTAACCATGGCCGCATGAACTATGACTGACAGATGCCATATCCGAGCGATTGGCGATAACCTTCTGTAAAAAAAAGAAACGACTACAATTTTTCACATTTTCTATCACTACAAAATATTGATTCTTAGATGTTTACGTCTGCCAAAGCACACATAATCTATTCATTCGCCTGTAATATACTTATGTTTCCTAGTCGATAACAATAACTAATGTTTTTTTTTCTCTTGTTCTTCACTTAATCAATCTCGATGGTTTCCCACACCCACCAGAAAGAAGAAGAAAGAAACAACAAAACCAATTAAACGAAACAAAGTGTGTTTTGCATACAGACCTTCATCGGAAGATTGTTTTCATTCTTTGACGTTTGTTCGTTCGTTCGTTTGTTTGTTTGTTAGTCTGTCTGTTTGACTGTCATTTTTTTCTTCCTGCTCCCTTCGGAGCTGACCGACACCATTTTCTAGCCTTTCTGCTCTTAACTCCTGTATCATCTTTCCATATTCAACTGAATTAAATAAAAAATCTACTACTTATTGAATTCGTCATTCGGCAAACAATTAACATTTTTACACTTTACACCCACTCTCCCCTCGCGCCCATACAAAAAAAAACTCACAGGAAAAAGAAGACGGACCGCTGTTCAAGTTCTACGAGCTGATCGCCGATTATGCGCCGGACTTTTTCAAAACCATGGCCAACCTGCAGCAGATGACACTGTTCGCACCGAGCAACGACGCCCTGAGTCATCCGATTGTCCATAACTTCATACGGTAAGTACGAGATTCGTTTTTTCCTGTTTTTTTTTGTGCTGTTTTTAAATTGTCTATTTGGGATTACTTTTGGGAGGGGCTATGATTCGAGAATCATAATTTCATGCAACATTGCACACAAGGCTTGAAACAGAATTCGCTGAATTTTGCACTAATTTCCATACGCCGCACAACGCAGTGGTAAATGATGTTACTTTTTTTTTGACGCGGAACGAAATGCTTCACACATGATCTATAGCATATGCATGCATATTCGGCCATATTTCCTGGAATCAAATTATGACTGTTAGTTGCTATCGGGGGGTTAGTAAACTCGATTTTTTTGTTATTTTCATCGGCACTCACAGATACCGTAGACCAGTGACTCGCAAAACCGTGTCCTGCACCGCCCATCAGTGGATGCTACTTCATTTCCAATGGGTTGCAGCATTCATAATAATATCTGATGAGACAAAAAATCACCAAAGAAAAACACTTGTTTTTTTTTTTTCAAAAATCGATTTTATTCATCAATATCAATATCCTTCAAGAACAATACAATCGTTCCAACGCTTCTCTAACTTCTGGGTGCCGTGCTTGTAGAAGAATAGACTTCACACTCAGCAGTTCAGGGAATAGCCAATTGTCACTGGGGCCCAGATCTGGACTATACGGTGGACGAGGACGACATATGAGGTCATTTTTGCTTGATTTTCAAACGATTCAAACGATCCAACAACGCCATTTAGTATTCGATATTGATTGTTTTTTCTTTCGCAAGATAGTCGATGAAAATTATACAGTGTGCATTCCAAAATACTGAAGCCAGCTGACTATTAGGATGCTTCGAAAATGAATCACCGGCTGCAGGCCACTCAGATGATGATCGTTTTGATTCCGGAGTGAACAGATGGATCCATGCTTCATCCATTGTCACATATCGACGCAAAAAATCTGATTTATTACTTGTGAACATGACCAAACACCGTTGTGAATCATCAATGCGTTGTTGTTTCTGATCGACTTAAAGTAAACGTGACACACCCCCTTTGAAAAGAGCTTAAGCATGGTCAAAATTTCATGCACTCTGCTTTCTGATATTTTTACGGCCTCAGCTGTCTCACTATCATCGTTTTTTGTACGATCAAATTTTTAAATTTAGCCAACCTGTAACAAATGGTTCTTTTCTGAGCTTGTATAGTATTTTCTTTATCAAAAAGAATGACAAATTAACGTTGTTTTGAATCCATTGTTCTAAAAATGACAAAAGTAGGTTCCCTGAAAAGGCTGTCACTTTTCTTCTGACTAATCGAAATGTCATGAAATGTCTTGAGATTTAGTACTTCATAAACGTCATATGGATTTGATAACGATAGCACCAATGTGTGTCAATCAGAGGACTGATTGAGTGATGTGTTATTAATAAACGCTCGCAACAGATTCCGCTTACCAATCCTCAGCTGTCTTGAAAGTCTCTACCCGACGTAGGTCCAAGAGAAAAAGGCGATTCGGAAACTGCTGACATTTTTTTCGAATGTCGTGTGGATGAAAACTTTCACGTTGCCTGCTATCCGGGCAGTCATATATGAACGTCGCGTGTTGCATCACACAGATAAAAGTCGCATGTGACAGTCATGAGCGAGCGCGAGCGTATTAGGCGATGAATGTAACGAAAGAATGATAGTCATCAATAGGATCGGCCGCATTTTGTTGCCGGTGCGAATTTTATTGCTGGTAATAAACTTTCATGAAGAAATTCATTATGGCGTCATAAGTGACGGTTTTCACCTCGATATCGTTTCATAATATGGTTGAAATTCAAATTTCTGCTGTAGAGGCAATCAAAAATCGTAGTTAAGAGCTTTATCAAGATGCGTAGGGTTGTCAATGAATGCGTAAAGGGAATTTTTTAAAAACTTTCAAATATTAATTGAATGAAAAGAGAAGTCAATGGTGATCCAAGATTTACTAGATTAAAGTATTTTCAAGCTACAAAGGGTTGAGTTGACAAATTTTGGAATAATTTTCATATATATATCATATATAATATCCAAGATGGCGACTACCAGTTCATCGATATTCGTTACAAACCATCACAATATGGGTATTTTTCGAACGGATTTGATGATTACATATTGAGAGACGATATTTGCAGTCGTTTCCAATTCCAAATCCGGTATATCAACGGTTCGATGAGTAGATGTCAGAAAATGATGCTAACAACCCTATGCACCTTAAAAATACCCCTAGATTTTTTTCAAAACTTGTTTTTTCAAGAAATGTCATCGTTTTTCAACACTGCGAATATTGATGAACCGGAATTTTCCGACTTCTACTCATCAAACCCGTTCGAAAAATACCCAAATTGTGAGTTGTTTTGTAACGAATATCGATATACCGAAAGACGCCATCTTGGATATTGATGCGACTTAGAACATCCCTTTATGGCATATACTGATCATTTTCGTTCCGAAAATGTTCATCATATTATATCCAACAATGCATATAAGATAAACACATCTCAAATAACGTTAACTTATTAACGTACCCCCAATTATTATGTAAATGGAGGTTTGGGTGTAATATTTGATTTTTTCAGAAGTAGTTAATTTTCGCTGTTTGAGAACCCTATGCACTTTGAAAGGGCAAGGGTAGAGAAGGCAGCAAGTGATTATAAATATACTCTCCTACTCAATGCTTGAGTGGAAGAATCGGTATAGAGCGAGAAAACTACTGTTTTGTTGTCTGATGAACAGAGCAGATGTTTGGTTATATGATACCGGTCGTGAGGCGGCTAGGACTTAGAACACCAAGTAGGAAAAAATATTAAAATTCAGCGATAATCAACATTTTTGCAGTTAACTCGAGATTTGAATATAAAATAGATAGAAATGATACAAAAAATCATTTGCTTCCCAATTCCAATGCGGTAGAAATTAATTGTTAATTCAAGACCCTATCGTTCAAACATTGGGTAAGCAAAACATCAATAAAACCTCACATATACCGGAGAATTAAAGTGAGATCGACTGGTAGAGGAATGAAGTTGAAATACCTAGTTCTTTTCTAGCTGGAACTCTCCCGCGTTATGCATCATAACATCCACAGTAGCTCAACTGGCAGAGCGATTTCCCCGAATTGTAGAAGGTTGCGGACGGATTTATAACTGTCTTTATCTTTTAGATTCTTTATCCGAATATGAATTTTGAACTTGAAGCAGAATTAAGTACTTATATTCGGAACATGGATCTGGATTCTAGACCTGGAGTTAGATTGTGAATCTGAACTCCTGGTAGAGTTCTTACTCTAGATTCTGGACCTGGATTCTGCGTCAGAATTCTGCTTTCTGAACTTCCGACAGAATTTCCGAAACTAAACTTTGAACATATTGTGCACTTGAACTGTGAGTCTGAATTGGATTCTGGACCTGAGTTCTCAAGGATTCCTCAATTCTAAACTTGAACCTAAATTATTGACATCTTCTAAACCTAGACCAGGGTTCTGAACCAGGACCCTGCAGTTTGATATCCGACAAGGTTTCTGGATCTGAATACTGAATCTGGACATAGTTTTTGAACCACAATTCTGACAGAGATTCTCAACCTGATTTCTTGGCTTGAACTCTCGATGAAGGTTTCGGGTCTAAAATCTGGAGCAGGATTCTGTAGCTGGATTCAGGTTTCCAAGCAAGATTTTTACTCAACAAATTTAACTGTTAACGCACCAGAACCGTGAACCTTGAACTTGATCCTGATTTTGGATTCTGAACCTGAAGCTGGAATTAGAAACATATCTCTGAAATTGGATTCTAGGCCAAAATGTTGAAGCATTGTTAAGGACCTGATTTCTGGATCTGGGTTTTGGACCTGCGTTCTGACCTTGGATTCTGATTTCGAAATCTGAAAATGATATAGAATTCTTTGTTTGGATTCTGAATCTGGACCTGGATTCTGTACATGGCTTCTAAGCCAAGATTTGAATTCCAGACCAGAATTCCGTACTATAATTGGAACTCAGAAACTGGACCTGAATTAAATAATCTCTGAACATAAATTTGTGATCTGAGTGCAGAATCTGAATTCTGAACCAAAAATTGGGAATTCGACTCAGATTATGGATCAAAATTATTGACAGAGATGTTTTACCTGAACCTGAATTCTGCATCTGAATTCTGGAATTTAATGTTCAACCTGGCCTTGGACTTTGGTTCTGGGCCAGAATTCTGACCATGGATCACCTCCTGACAGAGTTTTTGAACCTGAAACTAGATCCTGAACCTTGACTCTTCACCTGAATTCTGGACTTGAATTCTGAAGCTAGTTTCAGAACCTGGAGCTGGTTTCTTGAGCTAAAATCGGGATCCGAATTTTAGGCCTGCATTTTGGACCTGGGTTATAGACCTGAACTCCCGACAGGAATACATAGGTTTTCGTGTGTTTTGGACATAAGTTCTGACCCCAGGCCTAGATTCTGGGTCTGAATTCTGAACATGAATCTGAATTTTGGATATGACCTCAGGATTCTGATCAAGATTTTGGACTCGAACTCTGAAAATAATTCTGACCATCTGGATTCTGAACGTAGACCTGATTATTTTTCTGAATTTTGTATGAATTTAATTTGGAATATAAACATGATATGAATTTCTAATGAAACATTGAAACTATTTACACTCACTCTCATTTGACCAATTCTTGGTCGTACCAGCACTTAAATGTTCATCTTCTTACTTTCGTTTTCTTTCTCACAAATCTCACAAGAATTGAATGATGCACTAATCACATCATTTTTGCAACTGATAGATTGGAATGGAATTGTTTTTCCACATGTCCCACATGTCTGTATAAACTTGTAATGAATACATTTTACTCAGGGCGTTTCTCAGAATGATTTTTTTAAAGTATCGAAGCCCACTTTTTGCGAATCATTTCCCACCTGTTAACAATTTTGAATTTACCACCCACTGAAAATGAGCTAATGCCCACTAGTGGGCTGTAGGGACCAGTTTGGGAATCACTGCTCTAAACCTTGGAATGATGGATTCTAGAAAAAGTTTTTTCGCTATTGACCTTACTTTTCATTAAAATAAAACTAGAAACTTTTCAAAAGTAGTAATTTTTTGCTAGTTGACAACTCTATGCACTTTGAAAGTACATAAATATAGTAATTTTTTACCTACACAGAGCCTTACAGTTTCTCAAAAATTAAAAATTTTCGTTAGTTAACAACACTATGCAGCTAGAAAATGTTTAAATGTTATGATTTTCGATCAATATTTTTTATTGACATTGACGTTCTCTTTTAGTAACAATGGTATGAAATTTGTCCATTTCATGGAACGGTAGTGAAGTGAAAACCGGTGCCGTTATGGATTTCTTTCTGAATGTTTATAACCAGCAATAAAATTCGCTCCGAAAAGAAAATTCAGCCGATCCTAATGACTATCATTCTTTCGTCACATTAATCGCACAATACGGGTAAGACTGTCGCTACTACATTCATGCGACGCTCGCTCATGACTGTCACATGCGACATTCATCAGTGCGGTTTGCGCAACATTCATATAAGTTTGCCCGGAAGGCAGGCAACGTAAAAGTTTTCATCCACACGACATTCATAGCAAACATCTACAGTTTTAGGTTGCTGTCAGAGTGGAAGTGTCTAGACGCGCATACGAGCTTGCTACATTCAGTCAAAACAAACATGTCACAGTGAACGCGATGCGACGACAGTGCATCACATCAGAACGCGTCGCGTGTCGCCTTTACTCTGCCGGCAACCTTAGGAACCAACTTGGGAATTTCATTTAAAAAGTGTCGCGTGAAGGGATCGTTTCCAGCACTGCTTGCGATGGTAAAACACACCACAGCACAGTGGGCAAAAACTGCAATTTTATGCCTACAATTACTTGGCGGCTTTATCGTGAACTTTTCCTTGTTGGTGTCTTCTGCAAAGTTGTAGAGATTATTGACACGGTATTATGGAAATAAACGACCATGTTCCAGCACGTGTGTAAAAACCAATAGAAAAAAAATAACTTTTCACTGGACACAGAGGGGAGGGAGTTTTCGTCTTCGACAATATTGTAACCATCGCAATTTCTGGTAAAAGGTTGAAAAAAAAATCAGTTTTTTTTCATTCCAACTGTTTTCACGTTAATTCTAGAGCTATGGTTTATTCAACAAAGTGTTAGATTTTGTAAAAATACGTAAAATTGTAGAGAACTTCAAAGCTCTATGACAATTTTGGAAAAATTTTAAGCGTCATCAACCTATGATAGTGGATTTTGGTGGTAGAATTCAAAGGGGAAAACTTTTGTTTTTTTTTTAATTTTTCAATTTTTACCACCCCAACTTTTGTAGTAATAAGCCAGTCGACTAGAAGAAACATCCGAGTTCAATGACAAAAAAAATAAAATAAAACCAAATACCAAACAGAATTCCCATATTCCTATTCTATTCTGTGCTCACTCTGCAGTAATTTAACTCAAAACATAACTAGAGGTTTCGACGGAAACGAACATTCGCTTGGGTGAGTTCGGTGTACAAAAGCACATTTTTTTCATTCGATTGTTGTTCAAATTTCAATTTTTACCAAAATGTCCTGGTTTCCTTGTTGTTTCGTTGATCGTTTTTTTTTTTCATCACAACATCTCCCACTGACACTAGTTAGTGTTAGTTAGATTACACACGAATTCAAACAAACGCCAGTGCAGAACAACATTCACACCGGTAACAAAACAGAATTGTTTATGGAAGTGTTCTTCGTAGCTTATCTTCTGCTTTTATGATTTTTGTTTTTCCGGTTTTCTCATGCACCGATTTAGACAGTGCCTAGATTGTTTCCGTTCATCAGCAAAATTTATGCATGTGCTGCCGCCGCCGCCGCCACCACATCAAACACCCCCTCACTCCGCAAGCGGCTTGTTGGCTTATTCAAATTATTCAAGAGCACTTTGTCACACTTTTCGCGACTCGATCCCGCCACGAACAAAAGCTCACAAAACAAAAACCAACATTTCACCTTCACCGAAAATTTATACAAATATTTACCACACGGAAGGAGATTATGAAAACAAAACTTTTCAGCTTCTACCATAATTTTGTACACTGTCGAGTGTCTGTCTGTCTGTGTGCGTGAGTGTTTACATTTTTTTTGTTTGTTCATTTATAAATCCGAAGTTCGGAAACATCATGAAAGCTCACATGTGATTATCGTTAGCAACCAACTTTCACACTGATACTAATCTGTTGCTTTTTTCCTCCCGCTTCTGTTTGTTTTATTTTTTTTTTTTTTGCCCACCTGTTCAATTTCCCTCCGGACCGACCACCCAAAACGCATCCAGGAATCGTGATAAGCTGCGAGAGATTCTCAACCTACATCTGGTACGCGACAGTATCACGACGGACAAAATCCGCAAGAACAACCAAAATCAGGTTAGTTCAGGTGGGGTTTATCCGAACCGACGTCAACCGGTTCGGTGCCGTGTTTTCGAGTAGAGAAGTAGGAGCTCTAATGCATCCGTTTCCTTTCTTCTTCTTCTTCTTCTTCCACTCCCAACAGATCTACCAGATTCCGACCGGGGCGGATAAAAAGTTCCTGTACTTCAACGTCATCACCAACCGGTACGACCACAACCAGACGATTACGGTTGAGGGCGGTGGCGTCAATGCAACGATTATACTCAGCGATATCGCCGCTACCAACGGCTATCTGCACATCATCGACCGGGTGCTCGGCATTCCCTACATGACCGTCCAGGAGAAGATTGAAACCGACCCGATGCTAAAGTGAGTACAGACTATCCAACTGCTTCCGGAACGAACCGAACCCGGAGAGACGGCAAGCCCGTAAATATTTTATTGATCTTGAAAGGCACGTGCATAACGAGGCCAATAAAATGGCGTTGTTTGTTGTTCGGACTAGCTTGTATTGGTTCGAGTTTTGTTTACCGTTTCCATGCAGAACAGAGAATGATTGATTTGGATTCGCCATTCTGTGTATACTGGGCCACTGACATATTGAACTGATTTTACACAGAAACCGTTTGCTGTTTTATTGCAGTGTACTTTTAGTTAAATAACTGTCACAAATTAGATTGAAAAAAAAAACAAAAGTTGAAATCGGTTGTCTTGGGAGAAGAAGTAGAATCGATCGATTTAAGTACGATTCAGACGGCCCGTCGCCGTCAAAATTAGTTGAATGCATTCTTATGGAGTCACACTACGTCACCGTCGAGGAATGTCCTGAGAGCCGAAATGTGTGAACGTTCCGGTAAAGTATTAAACTGATGTAGGATTCAGACGGGGTCCGTCTCCTTCCGTCACTGTCACCGGAACGTCAGGGTCCGTCAAAATTAGTTTGATACTTTCTTTGCCGAAACGTTCACACGTTTCGTCCGTCAAGACTTTCCATGACGGGTGACGGTGACGAAGATTGACTGTGATGGAAGGTGACGGTTCGTCTGAATCGTACATTAAACGTCAAGAAATTCTGAATGTACACTGATAAAAATCGACCCGATGGACTGATGTGTTTTACACTTAATTTCAACGCTTTTGATTCGACACTTTAATTGTAAATGTGAGTCTCTTCAAATCTGATACAAATCAAATTATATTCATTCAGGGGTTAACCTTATTTTGTGCTAGAGCACATAACCAATTTCACTATCTTTACGTTTCGTCTTAGACTCGTCCGTGCAGAGCAGTTCAAATTGAACTGCTTACTGCGAACTTAAACAGTTCAATTTGAACCGCTAAGGTTAACCCCTAAATGACCATCTGAATGGGCCAGTATTAGTCGAAACTTGTTTTCGTTCGGCACGTCAGGAAAGACTTAGCACTTCGGTGCTTATTACAAGTGTATTGCAAATAGCAATAACATTACGTCTGCTTAGCGGTTCAAATTGAACTGTTTAAGTTCAATTTGAACTGCTCTGCACTGACGAGTCTAAGACGAAACGTAAAGATAGGCAAATTATATTGATAATACACTTGAATTCTATCCAAGAAACAGAAGATTTATTTCAAATATGTATTCATTTCGCTAGACAAGTACAGTCGAATGATCATCATTTAGATAATAACTTTCAAATAGCTTGTTAAATATAGTTCATTGGATATATTATCCGCTAAAATGTTTAATAATTTCTATATCCAAATTTTGTTTCGCCAACTGACGCAAGAGCTTAGAGGAATTAAACGATTTTGTTTGATGATCTCCAATTCTAATGACCTGAAAATACGAACATTTTATGAATCATGCAAATAAAAAAAAATTGAATGGCGACCTTTTAAAAATCGTATCAGTAAATGACAGTGTCTCTTTGGTTGTTTTCCTATTGCTGTAATGCGATTTTATATTTTCTCATTATTCTCAAATACCAACTGATGGCTTATGATTTTGATTGTTTAGTTCCATGGAACGAATTGAAAATAAACAATAAGAAACTGTCACTTGCGGATACGGTGTTTTGAAAAGTAATCGACATTTTTTTTTATATACTTACTGCGTAGAATTTCTAAAAACCTGATTCAATAACTTGTCAAGTTAGTCAAAAGCCAAGCATCAGTAGTTAAGAATCAGGTGTCAATAGTAAGAAGTCAGCAGTCAAAAATCAAAGCCAAAAGTCATGAGTTGAGAGCCAACCCGGGTAACCAAAAGGCACATACTAACGCCGCATTATGACAGAAAATATTCGTTGATTGGCAATTTAATCGCTCTGGAGACTGAATTAGGGCCGATTTTGGTTTTAAATATACGGCACTTCGTAGATAATGCTTATTTATGACTAGTGTGCATTCTGAAAGCTGAATTCTGATTGATTTACAACAGATGAGCTTTTAGTTTGCAGATATAAGGCTTTCAAAATTTTTAATGCTCATAAAAGGCTTTTTTACTGCCATTATTAGTGCTTACTGGTTACCTGGGAAGCGTCATATGCCAAGAGTCAAATGCTAATAGTTAAATGTCAAAAGTCTTGAGCCAACAATCAAGAGGCAAGTGTTGAGGATCTTAACTAAATAATAAATACTCAATAGAATGAGTCCAGAGTGCAAACTTAAGTGTCAGTGGCATAAGTAATCAGTCAAAACTGCAGTTTTGCGACAAAGCAAAGATACTCAAGAAACTAGAGTTCTAGTGTAAATTATCAATCAGTAGGAATCAAAAATTGAACATCTAAATACACAATTCAAAATTAAGAAGTAATGAATCAAAGGTTTTCAAGTCATATATTGAGACAAGAGTTGAGAATCTAGAGTCAAAGATCAAGAACAAAGTGTTCAGTTTAAATTGTCAAGCGTGAAGAATAGAGTAAAAAATCAAAAGTTAAAATTCGAAAGTCGGCAGTCGAAATCTATAACCAACCCAGAGCCAAGCTTCAAGAGTAAGAAGTCAAAAGCAATAGCCGGGAGTACCGAATCAGAAATCAAATGTGATGCAACGAGAAATCTCATTTTATGGTCTTATGTCAGAATTAAGCTGCTAGAGGTGAGAATCGAGGCATATGACTCAGAATTCAAAGGTATAGAATCAAAAGCCGAGAGGCAAAAGTAACGAGTTTGCTGTCTACAGCCCACAGTTTTGTGAGAGAAAAGATTTGAGAGTTCAGAGTCCAGTGTCAAGAATTAATAATCAAGAGCCAACAATCAAGTGTCATATTTTCAGGGTCATGAATTTAAAGCCATGAGTCAAGTGCCAGTAGTCAAGAATCAAGTCAAGTGTTAAGAATATAGAATAAAAGGAGTTGAGAGTCGAGTGTTAGGAGTCGAAAGTCAAAAATCAGGGGTCAAGAGTCAAGTGTCGAGAATCAAAAATCAAGTGACATGATTGAAGAGTCAATAGCCATGAATCATAAGTCAAAAGTCAAGAGTAAAATCCTAAAAGTCAAATGTTAAGAGTCTAAAGTAAAAAATCAACAGTCAAGTATTAGGAATCTAGAAATTAAATTCAAAAGACATGAGTCAAAGGCCAAGAATTATGAGTCAAAAGTCAGGAGTTAAGAGTCACGAGTCTCAAGATAGGAGTCAAGACACAATGGCCAAGAATCAAGTGTAGTAAGTCAAAAGTCAAGAACCCAAAACCAGTAGTTAAAACCCTAGTATCAGGAATCAAGATCCTATAAGGAAATGTCAAGAACCAAGATTTGAGTCGAGTGTTAAGAGTCAAAAATCATGACTCAAGAATCTAGAATAAAAAATCAAAAGAACATGATTCAAGAGTAAAATGACCATACATCAAGAATAAAAAGTCTGGAGTTAAGAGTCTCACGAGACGAAGGCCAAGAATCACGAGTCAAAGTCAAGAGACAAGAATCAAGAGACAATGGCTAAGAATCGAGCATCAAGTATCAAGAATCAAATGCCAAGAGTAAAGGGTCAAAATCAAAAGTCTAGAGTCATGAATCAAGTTTCAATAGAGAAATGTCAAGAACCAAGCGTTAGGAGATAGGAATCAAGAGTTCGAAGTCAAGAGTTAAGAGTCAAGTGTTAAGAATCTAGAACCAAAAATCAAAAGACGTGAATCAACAGTCAAAGATCACGAATCAAGAGTAAAGAGTCGGGATTTAAGAGTCACGACTCAGAAGATAAGAGTCTAGAATCGAAGGCGAAGAATCAAGAGTCAAAATCGAAAGACTAAAAATAAGAGTCAAAGTCAAGAGACAAGAGTCAAGACACAATGGACTCGAATCATTGTCAGGTGTCAAGTGTTAAGAATCAAATGTCAAGGACCCGGCTCCAGAAAGTCCTAGGATCAGGAATCAAGATTCAATAAGGAAATGTCAAGACCCAAGAGTTAGGAGTTAAGAGTCAAGAGTCAAAAGCCAAAAGTAAAAAGGCGGGTGGGTAATGTCAGAGTCATAACTGGATGTCGTGAATGCGAAAACAACTGACATGTTCCTTAACACTTCCGAATATCAATTAGTTGATCAATTGTATGAATTATGCAAGCATACCCCTTTTTCACATTTTTCGCAAAAACAAAGAAGGCTTCACTTGATCTCGATTACTATGAATTTCACACAGCGAAAAGTGCTCAAATCTAATCAAACAGTTCTAGATTTGCACTAAACTGAAGGTTTTTACCTTCAATTTGCGAAGAAGAAATCCTAATAATTCTTTAGAAAACTTTTAGAGCCATTAGAACGGCTGATTTTATGTGATGCTCCCCACGGTTGTCATCTTTTCGTTGTTTTTTCACCAATGCAAACGACTAGCAACTGTGACGTAATCGTCTTTGACCAAGGCTTGTAGCTGCTCGAACACGAAACAAATTGTTACTACGGCGTGTTGTTCTAGAATGGGATATAGTTGGGAACTGTAGGTTATGGTGTACTGTGGATTTATACAAATTATCATGGATGAATAGCAATGTGATGTCCAAACGTTGCTATTCATCCATGATAATTTGTATAAATCCACAGTACACCATAACCTACAGTTCCCAACTATATCCCATTCTAGAACAACACGCCGTAGTAACAATTTGTTTCGTGTTCGAGCAGCTACAAGCCTTGGTCAAAGACGGATCCTTTTTGTTGGTCCAACTAAATATAATGCACTTCCGCCTGACATGCGAGGAATAAGCAATCGTGCCACATTTGCGGCTAGACTAAAGTACCATTTTAAGCACAGACTGAACGAGATATTTAGCTAATTTAGTTTTTTGTTTTATAATGTAATGTATTTATCGTCAACAGTATTTCATATTAATAACTAATTACCTAAAATATTTGCACTTTCTTTCCAACATAGCGTAGTAATTAAATTGTGGATCCCTTAAAAGGAAATCTTTTCCACTGGGATTCCACTTTAATAAATTGCACATCAAACCATGAATAAATAGAATCTCAGCGAACTTTGTATCAAAATTAAATTTGTATTTCTAGTATTATTATTGCCAGTGTCTATTTGTTTCTTGTTTTTCCGCTGAGACTAGTTGCGTCCACTACCAGGGGGCTTCAAATTGAAGCTTTTTGGTGTGGGGGAGTGTGGTGGGCAAAAAAAAAAAATCGCTCATGTCGGAAGCGAAACTAGCTTTGCAAACGACACACAATACATCTGCTCGCAGTGGCGATAGAATCCAAACTGATCCAATTTTTGGTTAAGAGGTTTCTTTTTACGTGATTTCGTTTGTAGCTTTTTCACTAATAGGCAGTCCTAACGGCTATAAAAATAGCACCATATAGAATTTTAATTTCAGTTATTTCATTTCGGATTTGCATTTCATTGAAAGGAAAAATCAGGGTGCTGTATGGGATCCATCCCTGCCTTTCAGAAGGACCAAATTGTGGAACTCACTACGATATTAAACACTGTTCGGAACATTTTTCTCGAACGATTTGTTTAACAGCAGCAGATATTTTGTTCTCTTCCTCAGAACGCGTTCTGAGTAGCTGGTGTTGACGTGGGTCAAATGAGACAGGTTTTTCAATAGTGTACTATTGAAATACTTCAATGCTTTTGCTATACACGTTTAAGTTGAAAAATTTCGATTCTATTGGTAGTTAGATTATATAAATCCTTTCACAGTTCACTGAGCTATGAGCTTTAAAAATACGAGAAAGGCCAAACATTTCAGAAAAGTTTAATTTTGAATTATTTGAGATTATGTCACACAACTGAAAAAATTTAATCATAAAATTGTGATCATATTTCCGATGGCATGTAGCAAAAATTATGTTGATTCGTTAGATACAACAAGAGATATTCACGATCAAAAACTTATCACTCTC
The DNA here is from genome assembly GCF_030247185.1 of Malaya genurostris. NCBI lineage: Eukaryota > Metazoa > Arthropoda > Insecta > Diptera > Culicidae > Malaya > Malaya genurostris. The sequence continues at coordinate 152,850,544 of NC_080570.1, forward strand.
TCAGAGGGTAATTTTTGAAAAGGTGCCCCATAGTAAAGTAATTCGTATTCACGACAAAACAGTTAAAGGTAAAGATCAAGACTCCATTGTCAAAAGTCTAGAGCCAAAGACCAAAAACCAGGAGTCAAAATTCAGGAATCAAGGGTCAAAGTCAAGAGACAGTAAAAAAGGAGATAATGGCCAAGAATCAAGCGTCAAGCATCAGAAACCAAGTGTCAAAAGTCTAGAGCCAAAAATTAAGAGTTAAATGTTAAGAATCAAGAAAGTCAGGTATCAAAAACCAAGAATCAGGAATCAAAAGTCAGGATTTAAAAGTCAAAAGACACCGATCGATAGTCAGGAGTCAGACGTCGACAGTCGAAAGTTTAAAGGTAACAATCAGTCGACATTCAAACGTCAAGAGTGCAAAATTAAGAGTCGTGAATCAGAACCAAAAGACAACAGGCTTCAATCGAAACTCAAGATTCAAAATTAACGATTAAGAAGTTAAGAAACAATTTCCGAAGTAACGCGGTTTTTTTACGTGATACGTCTAGCCGCGTATAAGGAGACCTCAGTGCCAATTGTATGTGAGGATCCTATTAGTGTTGGAGGATGTTCGCATAACATTAATTTCCGTCACGTAAAACATCCACGTTGCCGATTGAATGCATTTCAAGTGATTTTTCGATTAATTTGAACGTGAACTTTTATTTGAGTGTAGGTTATTATGACATAACTTCACAAACTTTACAAGGATTGTTTACATGCAGAGTTGCCAGGCTATATTTTTCAAAAATCTGTCAAAACTCAAAAACTTATCTTAATTTGTCTAAGTCTACTATATACAAGGAAATTTTTGCCGGGTTTCATTTTCAGTGAGCAAAAAAAAGGTCTCCTTACCTATCGTGTAGAGGCCAAAACCGTAAAAATCTATCGAGATCTGACGAAATCTAGGACATTTTGTAAAATCTAGGAAAATTTGGAAAATCTGGCAAAAGATCTGGTTAGTTTGAGTGTCTGATGAAGGGAGAAAAATCTGGCATTTGCCAGACAAATCTGGCAGCCTGGCAACGCTGTTTACATGTTCATTTCAATTTTAATGCATGCGATTGAGTATGTAAACAAACCTCTGCGATAGCTTTCAAAGCTGTCATTCGCCCGGCTCATTTTATGAGGTTATGTCAAGTCTATGTACAACCTAATTAACCTTCTTTCTATTTCCGGTTGGCGTCACCTCACTTGAGATGACGTCGATTTGATGGCACAGCAACTAAGACTATATTGTCAGCTAATTTTCGTTTACAGTACAATGGACTTTTTTTCACTGGACTACAAGCGAAAATCTCGCTGTGTGGCTGCGTCGAGTCGTCAAAGTACGGATGAAAATCCATTCTTTCTTGCGAAATACTCGAATTTTCTCCGGACTAACACGAGGCAACGTGCTCACCCGTTGAGAGTTTTACCGGAAGTGGTGCTAATTAAACTTTCTGACTGTCTTTTTGAAATTGATTTGTTTTCATCACAAAATGCCCTAACCTCAAACAGTTTCAAGTACAGTTCAGATGATCAGTCAACTTCCGTCAACGTTAACGGGACTTCGCCGGTAGTTTAAGGATACATAATTATTGAAACGTTCCGGACGTTTGAGTTCTAGGCAGCTCTCCTTGTTTCAATGATTTGCTGCAAGGATGAAAACAAATTCTTTTTGAAATATCTAAATTAGCATTTGTGGTTTCTAATGAGCTAAAAGCTAAAGTGCAGCGTAGTAAAGCGTAGTTACGTGAAATAATAAACTATTTTTTATTAAAAAAGAGAACCGCAAATTTGAAAAGCAGCTGGAAGAAGAAAAATGAACCACGAATTGTTACTGAGCGTAATAGACAACATATCAGCCAGTGCATAAAGCATCTATTTTTTTAAATCTAAATTGGAAGGACGTTGGATACCGTAGATTGGAGTTTATTGTTCTGTAAATCTTTATTACCATGAAAATAATCCTACTAATTGCTCGCTCTTTTTTCTTCACTCCCTGCTCCCAGCCTCACGTACCAGTTCGGACGTCTGAACCAGTTTAACGAGCAACTGAACAAAACGACGAAACGCTTTACCTACTTCATCCCCCGCAACAAGGCATGGATGCAATGGTTCCAGGAGCACCAAGGGGCCAACCTGAACAGTTTCCTGACCGACATTTACCAGGTAAGTCCAGTGCATCCCGTGTCTCTCTTCACTGGGCTGGTGGAAGTGAGCAGAATGCACTCGATAGACAACCAACCGTGTGAAATATAACAAACTCGTACTTCGAATTCTCTTCGGGAACATGTGGTAATTTGCTTTGTTATCCCTATCCGGGACAATAAACAACGCTGCAACTTTGCGAGTGACGGCCGGGAACGATGTGAAACCACCATTTCTCAAACAAAGTAACACCCCGTTGAAATTTATCCTAACTTATGAATATTCTATTTTCAGAAGATTTGTTTAGAAAAATTATACAATTTTCTTTGAAATACTTGAAACCGGACAGTAAATGCAAAGAAGATGAATTTCTAATTAGACCGCCACCTGGTAGGCAATCAATTCAGAATGGGAAATGAGAGGAAGAAAGACCACCGGCTTTACTTAAAATTCAACCGGAACTGCCCGAAGCTTTTTTTCGTCACCATTCGTTCAAGAAGATGCCGGACGAGGTTACAACCCACACCGACCAAAAAAAAAAAAAAAACCACGAAGGCCGAGAGTAATTTGTCAATAATTAATTGCAGCATCTTTTAATTATCGCACTGTCCCAAGGATCTATGGTTATCCTGGTGGCTGGTGGCCACATTCCGTTTTCTCCATTGTCTCCTGGAACAGAAGGCAGGAGAGGAGAAAAAAAAGGAGCAACGTACAGACGGAACTCGATGGATAGCGCGAATAAATTTGCATAATTTTCTCACACCGCTGTGAGGCTTCCACCGCTCCGGGGCTTGCTGCCACCCGCATCACATCCCACAAGAAGCTGCGGGTATGCAAATTTCCCGCCAAAGTAACGACACTGAAAGGATGATGCTTCGGGGCAACCTGCTGCTGTTGCTGCACCGCTCGTTGGAGAACTGAAAAACCGCACAAAACCGAGGTCCTCCCTATCAGCTAGATGCTCCTATTGCTGCTGCTGCTGCTGGCAGTTCTTTGATCTTTCGGATTACTTCTTCACTCACTCACCGGGAGCAGAATCTGGTCCCACGTAGGCCGTGGGAGATACTTCACAGAGGGGGCAGGATGGCGTACTTATTTATTTGGAAAACCAAAGCTATTCAAAGCTTGTTGCCTTGGTACCAGACTTTGATTCTGGTAAATAATGTCGGCGAGAAAACGACGCTGTTTTCAAAGTCGTTTGGCAAATTTACTCTGCTTTCGAAAATCCGCGAATCAACGCGGCGGCGGCTCCGTGCGCTCTGATAGTGGATCTTCGTTTACCTAACGATCTAACGGCAGAGTCGCAGTTTCCGACCATTCGGTGCCAACGTGAATAATTGAGCTGAAATTATTCTTCGAGGAGTAATTAAAATATTTCTGTTGAAAGGGCTTTTTTTCGTAAATGTTTTCAAAGGATATAGTTTAAGTAATAATTTAAGTCTCAACATGTTGAACTGATAAACCAACAGGATCCCAAAATCAGTGCAGGAAAACATAAATCGAATCAAGGATTCAACAGCTTACATCTATCACAAATTCCAAGCACACGATGGAAGTAAGTTTCTGTCGAAACAATAAACTAAATGTGGTAGATCAAATAAAACGGAACCCTCAATTACGGGTTACCAATTAAAGCAACTGAATTAGGGGTTACCAATTAAAGAAAGCCAGTCCAGAGTCCAGTAATAAACCCCTTAATTTTGCCTCTGCTTTCGCAAACTCCGAACTGTAACTTCATCGAACAAGCTATTGCTGGAATGAAGCAATTCGTAAGTTGTGCTATGTTCTGCTCTGCTCACAACAAACCCCCGTAAATACATTTTCGTACTTATTTTATTCAACATAACATTTCTGATTCTCTTTCTTCTCCCTCGGCCATTATCTGCCCCCTTCCCCCGCTGCGGGCAAATCCGGAACGTCTTCATCTTCAACAACTACATTTGACCGGTCAACAGACAAGATCCGTACTGGAGCGCCATCTGGTCGTAGCGGACCGAGTGTTTACCATGACGGACCTGAAGAGCATGTCCAACGATTCGCTCATCCTGCCAACGGTTGGACCGCATAACCTTCAGATCCGAGTGAAGGAGGAGGATCGAAGTAAGTATACTAGAGTACAAGAGCAATTTTATTCCGCACATCGACCGTGCTTACGGAGTAACTGGGAAGACTATAAACCCGTTGTGTTCCCGTGTATCGCGGCCAACTCTCCACCTCCAGGGTCCATGAATGAATGAAAAGTGGCGCCAGTGTTTTGTAGCGTACTTCAACCCCTTTTCAAAACATTCCCAACACCCCCCCAAAACAGCGAGCGCACTGCATTTACTTAGCCATAAAATCTTAATTTCACTGTACATACTCTGTTGATTTTCCTTCGCTCGCAGCTCGTCAGCTGGACCGACAGCGTAAGGGCACAAATTCAAACTACTCGGAGGGAACTAGGGGGTAAAGCAATTCTTTCGATTTTTGTTCTGTTTTGTGAAAAACAATGATTTCAAACTATTTCTAAATTACTAAGTTCTTAAATATTGATTAAACGAATTCTATTTGGTTTATTTCAATTTTCCTTTTTAATAATTAGGTTTTACACGATGACGACACAAGTGAACTGTTGGTGTATCAAATTCATCTTTTATGGCTCTCGGTGGTTTGTTTTCACTGGACTGACAAGGAATACAATGGAATGATACATGAATAACATGGAACAGAACAGAATGATACGGAATGAATATGTAAACAAACCACTGATAGCTGTCAAACGATGTCCATCCAGTTCATTTTGTGAGGTTATGTCATGGTCGTGCAAAACCTGAGGGCATGTTCAGGAGTGTTCTAGTTCTAGATGAATAATTTATGTCGGTTTTAAAATTTAAATCTTCAATTTATAACAAAGAAATGCTGCTGGCAGCCCCAGCAGCATTTTATCTGTGTTTCAAATATAGAAAAAATAAAACGGCAGCGTATACCAGTTTTTAACTTGACAGTAGAATTGTTCGAATAAATAAAACTAAAACGGCTTACTGGGGATACGTTTGTTTCAATTTCGAGGTGAGGGTCCATATCGCCTAAATAGAGTTTCAAAACATTTGTTAACGATTCGATTTGGTTCGTTTCAGAGATTTATTAAATAAAAGTGACTAGTTATGAAGTGTAAAGATGACTGTTTGAGATGTGTTCCTCGATTGTGTTCAAGCTTGTTTGTAAACAGTACCGCTGAACTGTCAAGGATGAATTCTTGTTCATTTGTGACGTCACGATAAAAAATCTAAAAGCGATCATTAGAAAAAAAGTACGGGTGTGTAATGTCAGCGACATAACTGGATGTCGTGAATACGAATAAAACTGACACTCTTTCTTTATACTTTCGAATATCAATTAGTTGATCGATTGTGTGCATTGTGCAAGCTTTTCTTTTTTTCACTACTAGAATTTGAAACGATACTCCTAAACTAAAGTACAGATTAGTTACATTAAACAATCTGATACACAATTAAATATTACGAAATAACCATTATAGTTCTTTATGATAAAATAATGGTGGTTCTGAAAGGAACCTTTCATTAATGGCTTCTAAGTCGGTGCTATGCATTTTATATAGCAAATTAGCAGAAAGTTCTACTACAAACTACAACTAGTTGAAAAATGGGCCATATACAGTATAGTGAAGAAAATTTCGCAATTCTTTGGGTATACAATTATTGTTATAAATAGAAATATACAGAATTTTGATGTCAATTATTTCGATTTGGATTTAAATATTTCAGTGAAAAAATTTATCAAAATGCACGTACGAGATAAATTTCTGGCATTCAGAAGGGTCAAATTGTGTAATTCTCTAAGATATTAAACACTGTTACGAATTTTGCACTGCGAAAATTGCACAAAGCTAATCAAATTATCCTGAAAACTGGCTCTGTAACCTGAGCGTTTGAGGCTTTACACCACGCAAAAGGTCTACTTTCATTGCCGACTGCTCCTCCTGACGACCGAAGTCCAAATGAGAAGACGACCTGAGCGTTTCACGCTTTATATTTGGTTTGTTCTTACTGATGTTGGTGGGAGAACCTCACCTCGATTGCCAGTTCCGTCTGTAGCAATAAGAGAAATTAACAGTTTTTATTCAAAGATTTCCTTTTCTATTTGTTCAGTAGATTCTGATATGTGCCTCACTACCTCAAAACCATCGTCCGGATGCGAAAAAGGCAAGCAAGCGTGATGAATTTTCCTCATTATTTCCAAAAGTTTTAGAAAACTTTGTTTTTCAATTATTTATAGGGTTTTTCCACGTTGTTGAAAATTTAATCACAAATTCCTAATCATCTTACAGGTTAAGTAAAACAAAAGATATTCGTGGTAATGTTCTGCCCATTCTTGTTCAGGGTAAATTTTGAAAAGACATTCCATAGTAAAGTAACTCGTATTCAGGACAAAATAACCGATTTAAAGAATTCTGGAATTAGGAACTGGACCTGAGCTCAAGAACTATATTCAGAACTTAGAACAGACTTAGAATTCAGTTGGATTTCAGTAGACTACAATTTCGAAACTGAAATCAGTTCCGGAATCTTTTTCCAGAATTCAGTTCAGCACGCAGGCTCTGATTTCTAAGCCCATATTCCGGAATTAGGCTCTGAAGCTTGAAGACAATTTCTCGCCACGACTACCAAAATGGGTTGCATAGAGTACAGTAAAATGTCGCATAATTCTTTGGGAGTATTATTATGATTCTAAAAAGAACCGAATAGAAGAATTCTGGAATAAGGAACTGAACCTGAGTTCTAGAACTACAATTTCGAAACTGAAATCAGTTCCGGAATATAGTTCCAGAATCCAGTTCCAGAATGCGAATGAGAGTTGCTACCTGAGCGTTTGAGGTTTTAACCACGCAGAAGGTGCACTCTCCGTCGCTGTTGGTTGATGATATCGCTCCCTCGACGACTGGAAAGCAAATGATAAATCATTCTCACGACGTCTGCTCCCATCCAACACACAAGAAAAAATGATCGATTTTCGACCACGGTTCCCATTTTATACGCATTCAGATGAAGATATGTGCCTGACTAACTCAAAATCGTCGTCCTTGCGCTAAAAAGCCAAGCAATAGTAAAGAGTTTTCCTCGTTGTTTTCAAAGTTTTAGAAAACTTAATTTTTGAGTTGTTTGTAGTTATCTCACAATTTTCAAAACATTATCCTAAATTCCTGATCATATTTTTGATGAAATGGCGAAAGAATTATATTGCTGCCGTTATTACAAGTCGAGATATTCACGATTAAGTTCTGCTCATTCTTCCATATGGCTAATTTTGAAAAGGCACCCCATAGTAAAGTAAGTCGTATTCACGACAAATTCGTCGAATCGTACACGGCCCGAAAAATATACCTAATTTTGAATACTTTCCACCTATTTTCTGGGTTCCGTTTGATAACCAAATATTAGGCAAAGTGGCTCTTACTAGTTTCTGAACCCATATAACCAGTAAGCATCAAAACGATGTCGTTTATGTATGCTTTATATATACTTTTAGAATTCCGGTTAAAGACTTATCATTCCTACATGCTACTGTAAAGCTGTTATAAATGTTGTTAATGTTATTGTAAAATTCAATGTGCAAATGTCAAAATAGAAAGAACGACAATAGCTTTGCCAATGCTATTAAACATATGATTTTTCCTTATTTTTAATTATATAAAAAATAGGTACAGAATTCGCTCCAACTTTACCAAAAACTTCTGAGGTCTGGACGGTCGAGGGTCATATATCAACCGACTCAGTTCGGCGAACTGAGCAAATGTCCGTGTGTGTATGTGTTGTTGTTAACAAAGACCTCCAGAACTCAGAGATAATTGGAGCGATTTCGATCAAACTAGTCGCCAATGGAAGGTCTCCTCGTCGGCCTTAACTATTGAACTATTGTTTTCAGGATCGGATGTTTACTTATCAAGTTATACGAAATTTTATGTCAAAATATCAGTTTTCTGACAATATCTGTCACACTTGTCCTAGTAAACAAAATATCCAACAAGTCATAGATTGTTAAAATTCGTCCATTTTCAACAGAGATTTCGACATTTCTGTATAAACGACTTTTTCTTTTTATTCCAGCAGTAGGAGTTTTGAGCGCTTAATAGTTAAAGCATACCTTATTATGGCCCTTGTCTCCTACTAGCAAAAGAACTGAAAGTGATATTCGTGAGGTTGAATCAAGAGCTAATATAACTAAGCACAATACGTAGAATTTTCACCCGCATGAGCAATGTAATATGTAATTGAGGTATTTCCAATACCAAAACAATAGCACAATAACATTGAAACGTAGAATACAGTGACTAAACTGAATACGTTAGTCTTATGCCTACATAAATTCCTACATCCTAAATTTCGGAATACAAGCCAAACAAGCTATTATACCAAACTGAAGCACTAGTTTGCCAGTTCAATAACAAAATAATGCCTAAATAAGCAATGGTAGTAAAATTAACTATTATCTTGATATAAGTTCGCTTTATATGATGGAAATGAAACACAATTTTTAGTACTGTTTGCCTCGATTCGATTTTAGCACGGTTCGTTTTTTGGCAACATAATTGTTCGAATATGACATACGTTCTTGGAAAGATGGCAGTATTTTTGAACTCAAAACAATTTCATATTTACATTGATTTGCACTGTTTACAGCAATAAATTCCGGAAGAACATAACTTCTTACATCCATATATTATTCGAATCAGTTCGTCGAGATTAGCAAATGTCGGTATGACAAATAATTGCACTCAATTTTCCGGCGATGGCTTATCCGTTTTCTAAAAACTTAGATGCATATGAAAAGTCCTATGCTCCCATATACGGTTCCTGAATATAATTTGGATCCGACTTCTGGTTCCGAAACTACAGGATGATATGTGTAACGAAATGAATATAATGTTACTTATTTTTCTCGTAGATGGCTGGACCGATTTCATCCATCTAAGATTCAAATGGAAAGTCTGATCCCATAGCTTTCTGTGTTGTAATCAAATCCGACTTCCGTTACATGTTGATTAGTGTAATTAGGTTTTGTCGGGTTTGCAGATTTTGACATTCGATAACCAAGTAAACTTAATTCGGAATTTCAGGATGATGAGTTTTTAAAATTCCAATCGTCATTTTAGATGACGATACCAGAAAATCTTCAAAGTTGAGCACAAAACTATTCCAACTTATTCGTCATATTAATTCATCGCCATACGAATCGTTCTAGGTTATGCTGGTCCCTGAATTCCGGTTCTGGAAGTATCGTAAATAATGACCAAAATACTAAATTGAAGCTCATTTCGACATCTCATGGAATGCCTAATTGAGTGTCACACGTTTAGATTCAAAGGAATAATGTTATGGTTTTATACAGTTTTTCTTCTCGATCCGACTTGCTGTACAGAAATTACAGAGAGAAATGAGTGCTTGAAATTTCAAATTGGAATTTGAAGCGACGGTCATTAACTCCTTGAAACCTAAAAACACTGAAGAATATTCAAGCCAAAATCACATGCGGATTGATACAAAAATGTACTATAAACTTACTGCTAGGTGGATTAAGAACGTTTTTTTATCATTATAACTATTATTAATCACATCATTGTTGAGCATTGTTCGTAAATGCGGTGTTGTGTTTTTTTATCCTTACCAGCACATTTACGTATTGGTGTGATTTAGAACCCACTGTATAAGTTTAGTTCAAACGTTTGAATGCATCATCTTTCAATACTCATATTATGCAAAATTTCCCTAATTAACTCGCCTCTCGGAGCATTTTCCAGATTTATCATTCAAAGCTTTGTTTTTTCTGTGACATTTCTACTCGCCCTAGCACAAAATTAGGCTAACCCCTGAATGATTCAGGATAGTTATGATTTGTTCCCAAAAAAAACCCGCTCATCATTTTCAACAGACTCCAACCGGTTCGTTTACCCCCGGGTTTCCCCGTGACAGTTGACTACTTACTGGGCACAATCCACCGCCCCACAAGCCGATATCGATTTTCCCTTCTAGCATACATGCAATAAACCAAACTCGTCCTGATTTCACTGCGTGACGGAGAAAGAAACATTACACAATGCACAAAAAAAAAGAATTCAGCAAAGCTGATAGAGCTTTAATATGCATTCTGTTTGATGCCCGATGCCCTCCTCGGGATAAACATTGCTCTGTTTGAGAGAGAGAGAGAGAAAAAGCAAACATGTTTGCCTAGTTTTAATCCCGTTCAAATGAGCTTTTTCGTAAGCAGAACAGTACAAAATTGCATCATCTGGTTGGGGGCTTCGGTCGGAAAATGGGATGCTAAAACAACGTGACTGCATTATGTGGATGTTTGCTCCAGGCTGATGAGTGCATATTCCGACGTTGGCCGTTTATGCAGTAAATGGCATTTTAATTGTTCTGTGATTTCATTCCATTTAGGATATTTTTATCTGCAGTAATTGACCACTAGACAGAGAGATTGATAGATAGAGAGAGTGAATGGTTTGCTTGAGTTGCATTTTTTATTTTCGTTACAAAACTGATTTCACCAAAGGTCTATAATTAAAATCAGGACAAATTTAAACATTATCATTAAAAATATTTCATCATTCGGCTTATCCATTTATATTGAACTCCTAATCTAGTTATCAGTTCAATATAATATGCTAACATACTGATGAGTAAAAATGTACAAATGTGTATGTGTACTTAGCATAAATTTATGGATTATTTTCAAGTTCTCAAATGATTACAAGTCAACTTTTCTGTGTTTTGAAATTAGTATTAACTTTCCGGCTGCTTAGCGGTTTATGTTGAACTGCTAGGTGGCATAACTGTTTGACATAACCTGTTATGCACAAACATAGAATATCCCCTAAATGACCGTTAAAATTCTAGAAATGTTTTAAAGATAGTGAATTTGGAATGTTTTTAAGAATTTTGAAATGTTGATGGTGAATAAGATGTTGAATGATTTTTATTTCTCGCATCACGATATACCCACCCCTCGAATTTTTTTATGTTTTTGCCCCAGATATTTCTACATCCCTATTCGCCAAGGCTGTTGTGTTTTCTTCTTCCGTACCAATACGTGCCGCTGCGTACCGGTTTTACATCGTCATTTTATGTGACGGTCTGAAAGTTTTAACACTCATTGCCCTGTGATTTCTGAACCGGATGTAGGATCCGGATGAAAATGCACAGTAGCTGACTTCCGGTTCCGGAATTACAGGATGAATTGTGTAAAAACTTCAAATTCAAATTACTTACTTTTCTCAGAGATGGCGCGACTTAGATTTAAATTAATGGCCTTATGATCGGTCCCATACAAAACTTTTGAATTTCATCTGGGTCTGACTTCCTGTTCCGGAATCACAGGTTCAAGAGTGTTGAACATTCCAAGCAGATATACAGAGCAGTGATGTAAAACACGGAATAATGGGGTTGCTGGGGGATCAAATAAGTTCCAATCGATAGGTCTTATCAGTTGAAGACCAATACCAGTCCCCGGTTTTCGATTCCAGAAGCACCGGAAACTTAGTTTTAAATGAAAGGTCTTATGATTTCATACGTAACTCTTGAATTTCATCCGGATCTGACTTCCGGTTCTAAAATTACAAGGCGATGAGTGTCCAAAATGTCAAACCGTCTTATAAAGCGTACCGGTACGTATATGCGGTGGTACGAAAGAAGAAAACACAACAGCGCTTCTACGAACGAAGCACGCTGTGTGCGTAAAAAAGGTCTTTTCAGCTTATAAACGAACAAACTAACCGTGACTGAACCGGTCGAACATTAATTCGGGTGTAACTAATTGAATTACACCCGGATCCCTCTTCCAGAATAATAAAAGACAAAAATGTCCAACCTTCATATAGTGTACGACACAAAAAGTACGAAATTTTCAAAGCAGATTGTAAAAGTATTCGCACTTGTTGGTCTGGCTATTTAATGGCCCTAGAAATTTACTGCAACTGTGACTGTCTCCCGATTCAGTTATCTGAAATGTTCAATGTGAAACTTGCATCGATTTCTTGTGAAATGATAATTGTTTAAACAGTTTCCGATCGGTTTCCGTTATCAATTTTTCCCGGTTTGGTGTTTTATTTATTCTCTTAGTAAGACGTATGAGTCGTCTTGAACTTAGTTTTTACTTTTATCAATAGCCAACGAGAAAACAGTCTGGAGAAAAATTTATGAGTGAAATAGTAAAAATGACAGTTTGCGAAAAAAGTACCCCAGAAGCTTTGCCAATTTTCATTTCTACTATTTCGCTCATCAACTTACTTTTTACTTTTAGTAGCTTTTAATTTACTGGTTTAGAAGGAAGTACTTACAGAAAACATTCGTCCGTTAAAAACAAATTTGAGGTTAACTCGAACTCCCCATACGAGCAAAACAAATGGTTTACCTTACTCAAGATGTGTGTAAAGTTTCATCTAAGCCGAAATGTTTGAAGTTAGTCATGTCTGTGACTGCCTCATAACAAAATAAACATGGTAAAAATTGCTTTTTTATTATTTTTTCAACTACTTCCAAAACATTAAACTATCAATCGATTCCAACCGTCTCACAGTGGTTCGAATCAATAAAAACGTGGACATAAATCAGTAGCTGCCAAACCGTTCTTTTAATGCATATAGTTGCTTTTAAGAAATTATTTACAAATATATACCGCGTAATTTGATTCTATCCCTAATTGTTCATGGCCTACTTTGACAAAAAATATAACCATAACTTTTTTTTCTGAAGAGATAGAAATTTTTTTTTCTTCGACAAACTTCTAGAACTATTAAAAATAATTTACTTTGTCAAACATACCAAAAGTGTAGGTCGCACCAAATATATTATATATCAATATGGATCACTTTAACGAATTCAATACAAATCGAAAAAGACATCCCAGTAACACCATCTCGTGACGGCAAAGGCTATTAGTTCAGTCATGTTTAATAGTTTGCGTTTAGCGTGCACCCAGAAGTGAAATGTCAAAAATAATTGAGCATGATGCCTACATAGTGGTGTGAACATTTTCATATTTCAATGTGTTTTTTGTCGTGAATACGACTTACTTTACTATGGGGTGCCTTTTCAAAATTTACCCTCTGAGAGAGTGATAAGTTTTTGATCGTGAATATCTATTGTTGTATCTAATGAATCAACATAACTCTTGCGACATGCCATCGGAAATATGATCACAATTTTATGATAAAATTTTCAGTTTTGTGACATAGTCTCAAATAATTCAAAATTAAACTTTTCTGAAATGTTTGGTATAAACGAGTATCAAAGAGGATAATTCATAAGGCGCGTTTGCCTTTCTCGTATTTTTAAAGCTCATAGCTCAGTGATCTGTGAAAGGATTTATATAATCTAACTACCAATAGAATCGAAATTTTTCAATTTAAACGTGTATAGCAAAAGCATTGAAGTATTTCAATAGTACACTATTGAAAAACCTGTCTCATTTGATCCATGTCAACACCAGCCAATCAGAACGCGTTCTAAGGAAGAGAACAAAATATCTGCTGCTGTACAACAAATCGTCCGGGAAAAATGTTCCGAAAAGTGGTGAATATCGCAGTGAGTTCCTCAATTTGGTCCTTGTGAATGCTAGAAACGAATCCCTACAACATATTGATAGTTTCTTTCAATGAATTATGCAAATCCGAAATGAAATAATCGACATTAAAATTCTGTATGCGGCTATTTTTATAGCCGTTAGAACCGCCCATTAGTGAAAAAGCTACAAACGAAATCACATAAAAGGAAATCTCTTAACAAAAATTCAATCAGTTTGGATTCTATCGCCACTGCGAGCAGATGTGTTTTGTGTCGTCTGCACAGCTAGTTTCGCTTTCGACAAGAGCGATTACGTCACAGCTGCCAGTCATTAGCATTGGAAAAAAAACGGTGGAGAGCATTGCACAAAATCAGCCGTTCTAATGGCTCTAAAAATTTTCTAAAGAACTATTAGGATTTGTTGTTCGCAAATCGAAAGGAAATATCCTCAGTTTAGTGCAAATCTAGAACAGTTTGGTTAGATTTGTGCACTTTTCGCTGTGTGAAATTCACAGTAATCGAGATCAAGTGAAGCCTTTTTTCGTGAAAAATGTTCCAGAGTTTAATGTCGTAGAGAATTACGCAATTTGACTCTTCTGAATGCTGGAAACGAATCTCTACAGCATATTGATAGTTTCTTTCAATAAATTATGCAAATCCGAAATTATATAATCGACATTAAAATTCTGTATGCGGCTATTTTTATAGCCGTTAGGACCGCCCATTAGTGAAAAGGCTACAAACGAAAACAGGTAGAAACAAGCCTCTCAACAAAACTTGAATCAGTTTGGATTGTATCGCCACTGCGAGCAGATGTGTTTTGTGTCGTCTGCACAGCTAGTTTCGCTTTCGACAAGAACGATTACGTCACAGCTGCCAGTCATTAGCATTGGTGAAAAAACAACGGTGGAGAGCATTGCACAAAATCAGCCGTTCTAATGGCTCTAAAAGTTTTCTAAAGAACTATTAGGATTTGTTGTTCGCAAATCGTAGGGAAATATCCTCAGTTTACTGCAAATCTAGAACAGTTTGGTTAGATTTGTGCACATTTCGCTGTGTGAAACTCACAGTAAACGAGATCAAGTGAAGCCTTCTTTGTTTTTGCGAAAAATCTTCCAGAGTTTAATGTCGTAGAGAATTACGCAATTTGACCTTTTTGAATGCTAGAAACGAGTCCCTTCAGCATATTGATAGTTTGTTTCAATAAATTATGCAAATCTGAAATGAAATAATCAACATTAAAATTCTGAATGCGGCTATTTTTATAGCCGTTAGGACCGCCCATTAGTGAAAAAGCTACAAACGAAATCACATAAAAGGAAATCTCTTAACAAAAATTCAATCAGTTTGGATTCTATCGCCACTGCGAGCAGATGTGTTTTGTGTCGTCTGCACAGCTAGTTTCGCTTTCGACAAGAGCGATTACGTCACAGCTGCCAGTCATTAGCATTGGAAAAAAAAAACAACGGTGGAGAGCATTGCACAAAATCAGCCGTTCTAATGGCTCTAAAAGTTTTCTAAAGAACTATTAGGATTTGTTGTTCGCAAATCGTAGGGAAATATCCTCAGTTTACTGCAAATCTAGAACAGTTTGGTTAGATTTGTGCACATTTCACTGTGTGAAACTCACAGTAAACGAGATCAAGTGAAGCCTTCTTTGTTTTTGCGAAAAATGTTCCAGAGTTTAATGTCGTAGAGAATTACGCAATTTGACCTTTCTGAATGCTAGAAACGAGTCCCTTCAGCATATTGATAGTTTGTTTCAATAAATTATGCAAATCTGAAATGAAATAATCAACATTAAAATTCTGAATGCGGCTATTTTTATAGCCGTTAGGACCGCCCATTAGTGAAAAAGCTACAAACGAAATCAGGTAGAAACAAGCCTCTCAACAAAAAGTGAAGCCTTCTTTGTTTTTGCGAAAAATGTGCAAAGGGGAATGCTTGCATAATTCATACAATTGATCAACTAATTGATATTCGGAAGTGTTAGGGAACATGTCAGTTGTTTTCGTATTCACGACATCCAGTTATGTCTCTGACATTACCCACCCGCCCTTTTTTTCTGACGAAAGTAACGATCGCCTATAAGAATTATGCTTAGACCTATCGTCTTCACTTTCAAGAGTTATGAAGTAATATTTAACTTTGCTCATGAATGGTATAATAATGCCGAAAAGACGAAACCCATAGGCAGTGAAGGCAATGTTTGGCAGATCACTTCTGATATATAGAACAAAATTAAAATTAAATGAACGATGTATTACAAGTTACTTTGATCGCGATATTTTTTTCATTGCGTTCATGACATTGAATTTAAATTTGCTGCACATTATCTTTTCTCAGGTAAAGTTAGAATGTAAAAGAAAATGGTCATTTTTATAAATTGTCTATGAATTAAAAGTGCATATACTAATTGATCTGCCCCATGCTGTGAACTGTTTTGCGATTAGTTAAAACTTTTAGTCAAAATTTGTAATATCGACATTTATTTTGTAAAAAGTAATTGAATTTCATTCCATTCCAAAATTGGACTAATAGAAACCTGATACTGTATATATCTATCACCGTAACTGTTATTTTTTAAATCAAGAAATTGTAGTACATACTTCAGAAATGTTGATAAAATTCTGGAACTAACATTAATAATAATTTGTTTAGTTCTGTGTGCACATTTCACATATATTTATATAATAATAGAGATTTTTATGAAAACAAAATGTTCTCATCCGAGTTAGTATCAGATTACTATTCTAAACCGTATTTACACCTTATTTTTTCGTGCAGTGTATATCAAGAAATATACCATATATTTGGAGTTGTTTGGTTCAGTGTACTGATTAGGAAAACTGTCATATGTGCATTAAAAAATTTATAGTGTATTAGTAACCTTTTTTACCACCGCACTTTACTGTGATGTCCCTCGTGAATCGCAAGAGTGATCCATATTGATATATAATATATTTGGTCGCACCGTTTCGGATATACAAAGCGTTTTTGTGGTAACCCCCTTAAAATTAATTTTTTATTCATAACTTGTTTCAAGTTATTTTTTTATGCATACTTTGTTTGGAATAATTGAAGAAAATAAAAATTCCCATATTTTTGTTGAAGGTAGTGCAGAGGTTCGTTGTTTCCTGGCAAAGTTATACAACATTTTACTTTTTCTTTACCTATGATAAAACCTTACACCGAAGCGAAATATGCCACTTTATGCAGCTGATTTTTACAAAATTTTTAGGAAAAGATATGCCCAATACTATAAAAAATATCTAAGTGGAACTCGATGGAACTTTTTTTTTAGGCCATTCCAAAGTTAGTTTTAGTTATTGAATTATGACAACCCCCTTAAAACTAGTTTTCTAATCATAACTTGTTTCAAGTTATTTTTTTACATATTTTGTTTGGAATAATTGTAGAAAATATAAAATCCCATAATTTTGTAGAAGGTAATGCATAGGTTTATTCTTTTCTTAAAATGCTATACATCATTTTACCTATTTTTACCTAGGAAACCTTGTACCGAAGCGAAATATGCAACTTAATGCAGCAAACTTTTATAATACTTTTAGGAAATTATATTCCTAATCCAATTTATTTAATAATAAGAATATCCTGAGTACTATTCGTGTGACTTATTTCTTATGATTAAGAAACGGAGGGTGTCACGCGTCTGCTATTTCTGTAACTCACTTTTGCAGTGAGCGTAGAGATGGGCGATTCGTTCCTGAGCTATTCCAGTGAATCGAATGTTTAAAATGAGCTGACACCTCACAGCTCTTTTCAAAAGAACCGCAGCTCACCAGTTCACCGCACTGGTAAGCAGGGATGCCAGGTTCACAGATTAATCTGTGTTCCACTGATTTTCAACCTTTTGCACAGATTTAAAAAATGGTACAGATTTTTGAAAATGGTCACAGATTTACACAGATTCTAAAATCGATCACAGATTTTTGAAATTGATCACAGTTTAGCACCAAAAATTACAGAGCGTTAGTGAGACCTTTTTTTTTTGCTTACCGAAATGATTCCGATTAGTTATTATGGAAACGGGGAAACGTGCACAGATTTTGCACAGACAGGTTTTTGGCTTGATCACGGATTTTTTAAAAAATTACCTCGCATCTCTGCTGGTAAGGTGGAAACAAGCTACAAGCTGAACGGATTTTCGGCTCTTGAAGAGCGAGTTATAAATGAGAAGAAATGTGTGCATGAGCTTTTGCTCGTTTTTCCAAATGTGTATTTATCGTTCTTTAACAGATTGAATGAGCCGTTGCCAATAAGAAATCTCACCTCTCACTCAGTAGGCTAAGGTACATTCAGGGATGCCACTTTTGCAGATATTCTCAAATATGACATAATAATAATTCGCAAACAAGTTAGTTCGCATAGCATTGTACTTTGTGCATCAATGATTTCGATCATGCATATGAAAGATAAACGGTACAAAAAAAAGTAAACAAAATAAAAATACCAAAAATTTGCTTAAGTTGCGCGTGCAAGCATAAGCATGTTTATGCGTGTTTACGCGCACTTTGTAGTAGATACTTAGATAATAGAGGTAGATTCTACGTAGATAAATCCAAAAAAATTGTTTTTAAAATAAAGTTTCAAAATTAGATAGAAAAAAAAATATTTTTTGTGAAAAAAAAAATATTTTTATTCGAAATTGGTGCTACCCCCTTGACAAAAATTAAGGTGCCACTTTCAAAAGAAGCGTTTTCCAGTTTTGGACCACTGTGCGTCTTTTCGTCTAGCCTAAATCTCGAAATGTAATCAAATGATTATTTCTTAGTCACTTCAAAACCAGCGTCAGATCGTTTTTTATTTCAGTAGTTATTTATGCATCAAGAAGCCAAGGAGGTTGTATTCCTGTTGGAAACTGAAATTTAAAAAATTAGGTAATCCTAAGTAAAATGCATTTTTTTTGTGTGTTCTCTCTTTAAATTTACTAATTCATAGGGATCGGGGTCATTTCGCCGCAAGCCACATCGGCGAATGCCATTTCGACGAAACGGTTTTTTCGCCGAATGCTATTTCGCCGAATCCGGCAATTGTCTTAATATCGTAATTGGAATTGATTTAAAATAAAGACAAATGAACGATGATAGCGTGCTCTTTTTGTTGCCCTACAATGAAATTTCTTGAATGAATATTGATTCGTATACTCTTGAATAAAGATCGATTTATGAACCTGAAAACGGAGTTCCCAAGAAAACTTGTTGACTTTATTAGCTACTAAGCATCAAAGCATTTGCATAGGTGTATCTACCATCTACCATCTATGTGTTTGTGGTATTTTCCGTTTACTGAGTGAAAATAAAAAAAAATTCAATGGGGCTTTGCCACATCGTTTTGGTTCGTGTGCTGTCAAACCTCCACTAGTCTGGGCAAACGAGTCAATTATCTAGGAGACAAAAAAAATAATATGATGTATTCGAAATTACCCTTGCGGCGAAATGCCCTTTCGGTGAAATGATCCTTCCGGTGAAACGACTTTCGGCGAAATGGCTTTCGGCAAAATGACCCACTCCCAAATTATTGGGACTGCTATTGGGCTCTATATCTTAAATGTAGCAACAATGTTGTTAAAACCTTATTACGACTTACTGATCCGGATGCGCTAAACCTTTGACAACGAATAACGTTGTCATCGAAACCAAACAAAAAATGTTCACCTCAAATCAAAACGTTTAATACTCATTCTCATCCATAACTATGTCACGTTTTTGTTTTGTTTGAAACCAGCCGAAGACGACTATTCGAGTTCGTTGCAGTCCGGTGAGTGTTGATGTTGTTGTGTGTTTAGAATTACACTTCATACACATGGCACAACAACAACTGTCCAAATTATTCCAACGGAAACCAGTTTTTCTTTTTACAATTTTTCACCTATTGAAGCACAATTCACACGCGACCGTCTATGAAACGTCTCGTCTGAATCGTACTTAAAACACAAGCACGCAACACACAACAACTACAATCAGTGGATGCTGAAGCGTTCCCAAAATCACATTCCTACGATTGTTATTGCTACGTGTCAAACTTAGACGGGTGTCCACGGAAATTGTATTTGGGGGAAAAAACAACAATCATAGCCAAAAAAAAAAAACAAGTACAACATTACTCACACATACCCAAAAAAATGACTAGCACATTTTTGTTTTACATTGTTAATCATGCCGAGTAGAAACTAATCGCAAACCCTTTACCAATCCATCCCGTAGGATTCTTCATCCAGTGGAAGGAGACGGGCAAGTGGATTCCGGTGTTCCGACCGGACGTCGAGTGCACGAACGGTATAATTCACGTGATCGACAGCCCACTGGTGCGGGACCATGACATCACGACCAGCGGGACCAGCAGAAACAGCTACGGAACCATCGTGCTGACGTTGGCCAACACGATCCTGCTGGCGGCTATGGCATTCCTTTAAGGATGGTCTGCCCGATGGATGGTAGCTAGCTAGGAGCTTCGTTTAACTATAGATATTCGAAAGTGTAACGGAGAATGAACAACAGCAACAACAACAAAAGTCGAAAAATTACAAAAATAAGAAGAAGAAGAAGTAAAAGGATTCCAACGGCATGGAGATAGACAATTCAAGCAAGCATCGTAGACTCTGCCGGGGTCCTCTAGGAATTCGTTCACTCATTCACTGGCATGATGGTAGCGACCGAAATTGTGAAGCGTGGAAACAAGCAAAAAAGACGACAACTAAGACTAATATTAGATGATGACGATGTGGATTATGTTTTAGCTAGTGACATCTATTGAGGGAAATCCCTACCGTTCGGCAAACATTTCTCTACCCACATGAACCGACCGAGCTGCAGTTCCGAGAAATGAAAATATTTTCCTTGCTATCTTTCACGTCAGAAATTTTCTCCGAGATGCTTCGGTCGTGTCGGAATCACCGCGTTTAAAGTAGTAGAATAGAATCGAAACCAGAAGCTTACTCGGTCGGTCATATTTTCACTCGAAGGCAATCGAAGGTTGCTTTTCTACGGTTTCTCCACGAAAACCAAACATTAGGATAAGTAATAAAAACCAGTAGGCATGAGGATCGTTTTTTTTTTGCGCTTTCCCGCTCACAATATAGAATCTCTAGAATCCTCACACTCACACAAACACACACAATGACACTAAAGACAAAATACTGCCGAAAAATATTGAATCAGACGATCGAATTAATACAACAGGATCTTAAACAGGTACTTTTCACCGTATATAAATTAGAACTTAAATTAGCATAGATTCTACTTGCATTCAAACATGGACTGCGTCAAAAAGTATTTCCGGATCGATTTCGGATCCATGTCGAGACAACAACAAAAAAAAATAAATCATCACAACTCGCCCTGTCCACAGTCCACTCCATGATGAATCCAGATAGCAAAGGTAGAAAAAAAAAGTCCGAATCGCTGATAAATTAATGGAATTGGTGAGAAAATATATTGATATTAATTTTGAGGAAGAACTCTTCCGGTTCCCTTATAACAAATCCCCTTCCCATTCCAGTTTGCTAGCGAGTTTTTTCTTCTACTTTTTTCCATTATTTATTATAATCTAACTGTCTGACATTCGCGAATACACAGGAAAAAAAATTCAGTATGCTGAGAGTGTTTTCTAGAATGGCCTGAGAGTGTTTTCTAGAATCGCCAGTAGAATAACCGTTATGTACTGTATGGAACTAGGATAAGAAAAAATGAATTACGGAGCGGATCCGTTTTCTTTTTTTTTTTTGGTATTGATTAGAGATAATTGAATCAAAAGGAATGTCGCGAAGAATGCAGCAAACGATGTACGATAAAGTTTCCCATTCGCATGGATTTCCGTTGTCGCTGTTATTGTTTGTTTTGAAGTGAAACCAAAAAGCAATGAAATGGGACTGGGAAACAAGAATTCTTGCAAGTAGGAGGCAGTTTCTCATTTCAACTCCCGGTTTGTTTTACTGTATTACAAGTAGATGGTAAAGCTTCTCATAAATGCGATGTGACACCTGATGCTACAAGCGAACTGATTGAAGCATATATAAAATATGGAAAGAGAAATTCAAATGAATCACAGGAACAAGAATATTTCGAGGATAAGATTAAGAAAACAGCTTGTCTAGTCCAATTGAGCTCGAACGATATTTTTGGCTTATTAAATAACTTCATGTAAAAGGACAAGATAGTTTTCATAATGAATATGTACTTTGATTAGCAACAATGCTTGTGTGGAGTACCTTTTTTATAGCGAGTTTGAACCATATTCAGAGATTCCAGATCTGCAGATTTATCTGTAAATCTGAAGATTTTTTCGCTGCAGATTTTTTTAAAGATTTTCGCAGACATTTGTCAAAATTGGCAAAGCCAAAATTGGTATAGCATTTCTTTTAGTGTAATTTGATCTTCGGTTTCAACCACTCAAATAAAAATTCACGTTCGATTCACTTGAAAAATCACGTAAACTGGTTTCAAATGTCAAATTGAATATTTTACGTGACGAAAATGAATGTTACACGAACATCCCCTAAAATGAATAGAGCCATCACATAAGATTTACGTGAATCGACCAAACGTCAAACAATCTACGTGAATTTCCAGTGTGAAAAACTCGATTTCGAAAATGGCGAACAGTGGCCCTCAAAGTGCGAGAAATGTTATTTAATCACAATTTTTTACTACATCGACCGGACCATTCCAGTATGAAAGTTTCCATGTGTTCGACTGGACCGAGTGTCTGCGTGAGTCCGGAAGTGTGCCGGCTCCTGTTGAATGCTTCAAACAGGCCGTTGGTCTACCGAAAAACGAGTTCAGAATCGGTATGAAGCTAGAGACATTGGACCCATGTAATGCGAACTCAACCTGCATTGGTAGTGTTGTGGGAGTTCTCGGATCTCGACTTTGGCTTCGGTTGGATGGCAGTGACAACAAAACGATTTCTGGAGGCTTGTCGATTTGAGATCCTACGACGTTATTAGTTGCTTTTTATTTTCAGCCGTTAAAATTCTATGCTAATTTTCTGAAATAAATGCTTTATTTTTCTTGCATTTTTCATTTCCTAGATTTATATAAATATCTATCTCCCTTTTGACTTCAACCAGCATATAAAATAGTAATTCTCTGGTATCTAAATTTTACATGAACTGATAGGTAAATGTGATATGAGCAGTACATTATATTTTACCTATGAAACACGTAGCTTTTACTGGATTATTCATTAAACAGTTTTTAATTGCCAGTCCATTAAAATCTACGTGAAAAGTAGGATGGAAAATAGTCACATAACTTTCCACGTAACTATAACATGATTATTATTTTGAGTGACAGACTTCGCAGTCGATTCATTGCATACGAAATCGTCAAAATTGGCACTTTTATGTCGTTTTCGCATGCGAAAACTAAAACTGATCTAGAGTAGTTTCCTCAAGTAAACACTTTTCACGAAACTGTGTTGGATTCTCACTTAGCAACACTTGGAACTAAAATCAGGTTTGAAACTGATTCGGTTTTCAGTTCAACAACGTTGAAACTAGGTTCGAAACTAGCTTCAAACAAACGGTTTGACAGCAGTTAGAGTGGAAAATGGGTTAGGTTTGGGCGTCCAGCAAAAATGACATCAGAATTGCCGCGATTTATTTTTCTCGCCAAGCTCGTTTGCGTATAAATGAAGTTCAGCTATTAAAATGCCATCGTAGGAAGCTTTGCTTCCTTTTTTCATTGTCACAGCAAACATCAGTGACAGTTCAGTAGGACTCGTAAGCAATGCCGAACGCTGATGCTTTTGCATATGCTTTACTCGAAAATGTTCACCGAGCTTAAGCATGCGATATCAACAGCAGTGTAAGTGTAAAAAGTTTCATCAATTTGTAAGAAAATGGCAGAAAATACTGTTAAAACTAAGTCGAATAAAAGACCAAAACCAGTAACAACTAAGCTGTTATTTTGGAAAACACGAAGGAGGTGAGTTTGATTGTATATATGGATATCGATGAATGTATATGATGCGCACAGAAATTCTTGGCGCGAATCTTTATTAATTTCTACATAACTTTAGCATCCGGTACTGGTAAACTGTCATTCTAGTTTAAAGAGCGGAACGACCGAATTAAAACCGATTTTCTGAAACCTTTGACGTAAGCAAAAAAGCAAGCATCCAAAGCACATGCCTACTGTGGTTCTGCTATAATCATGACTTGAGCTTTGAAACTTATTACCACATTTTCAATGGTTTTTAACCATTGTAAACAATTTCTATTCCATGCAATTGAAATGTGTGATGTATTATTTCGTTTTGTTGTAATAAGAAAATACTAATGATTTTTCTCACAGATTTTATTTGATGGAGTAAAAAAAAAACGACGTTGTGTTCTAACACCTCGTTGTTCGTATACAGTTTCGATCACAAATTTTTGAGTGACACTTCAGAGATAAACAGTCAGAAGAATACGAATTTCGCTAAATTTCGGAACATCGAAAGAAGTATCAGCTATATCAAGTGGCCGTTGAGCCGTTGATAAAAGTTCGGTTAAGCAAATCACGTCTTCTAGGTGGACACTAATTAAGCCAGTCAGCATCCATGGATTACCGTTCGCAGCCCTCGAATGGGAAGGACTCCGGAAAGTAATTGATCTATTGCTGACAGCGCACGATTTATTTGTAAATAGACGGAGTATTACAACACACCTAAAAAATACCGCTATGGTGCTAGATCAGATAATTGCTGACGAAACATCTCAGAAGATGGTTTGCTTGAAACTAGATACTGTTCATTTAGGGATTAGCCAAATTTTGTGCTATGGCACATAACCGTTTTTATTATTTTTACGTTTCTTCTTTGACTAATCAGTGCAGAGCAGTTCAAATTGAACTGCTTATTGCTAAACTCGGCAGTTCAATTTGCACCGCTAAGCAGACATAAAGTTTCTGCTACTTACAGAACACTTTTTGTTTTGCAACGAAGTGCAATGTCTTTTCTGACGTGCCGAACGAAAATGTGCTTTCGACTATTTCTGGCCGATGCAGGTTAGTCGAATAGTCAAAAACACGTTTTCGTTCGGCACGTCAGAAAAGACATTGCACTTCGTTGCAAAACAAAAAATGTTCTGTAAGTAGCAGAAACTTTACGTCTGCTTAGCGGTTCAAATTGAACTGCCGAGTTTAGCAATAAGCAGTTCAATTTGAACTGCTTTGCACTGATGAGTCAAACACGAAACGTAAAAATAATAGATACTGTTTCTAAAATGTACAGAAGGTTTTTGGGAGTAAATTTCCAATATCTGTCGGAAGAGGGCATAATCGTAAAACGTACACTCGGTAAGATTATCTTTTCTCGATTTTTTAAAAGTTTCTTCATATTTTGATTCAATATTTTGCCAGTTGTAACATAATCTTTAACAAGTTCAAGAAAAAAACATTTGTTAATATTGTTTAAACATCGAGTATCGAGTTTACAATAAATCAAACGATCAATTTCTCATATAGTGCCGTCCTACGTTCACAGAAAAAATAATTTAATACGAACTTTTATTGATTGACCAATCAATGGATCACCGAATTGGCAGTAGTCAAAAATTTCACAATTTTTCATATATGTCCACCTTACGCTCGCCAAAAATGTCCGAGAAATTTAATTTTGTTAACTATTGATTCATCGATTAGTTAAAAAATGGACTTTTCATAAGTCAAAATATTTACAATTTTCTATATTGAGCTGCTGGAAATGTCCAAAATTACCATACTCAGCTAAGCTATCCAAACACTTTAACGACCTGCCGCAGCTGACAAAGTTCGGTTCATCCGAAGCAAACAGTCTATAGTACTCGAATCGGATGTTCATGAACATACTAGTAACGATCAATGTAATAAAACTTCATTCAATTCAATTGAAACCGAATTTGAAACACACTGACGATCTCTCTACTGCAGTAAATTCCACACTCTGATCAAATATCATCAAATCAAAGCTCAGTTTAACCACCGTCAGTTGATCTCTTGCAGTAACAAAATATCTCTTTCGATAGTGTGAAAGCGGCATTCAAATGAGGTTTATGTAAACATTCGAATTGGTTCAAGATAATAGTCAGGTAGCTGAAATATAAATTACAGAATACACATAAATAAATTGTTTCCTTCTTCAGTTTTCATTTTTCGAACTTTACTCCATTTATAATTCTATTCATTCGAACTTACTCACTACCAACAGCGAAGACAATAAAGCAGCTAGACTATTTGGTCAGTTTCAAGTGCCAAAGCAAAACTACAAATGACTATAGGTACGATTATTCAACTGATGATGAATTCTGGGAGCTTCACTTGAAAATGACAGCAAAAGTCAAATGAATTTGTATCGACATGCTGACGGTCAGTGGCGATAAATTTCAGTTTTTTTTTTTTTTTTTTCATAAATACGTTTATTTCATAGGCAATATACATAAGTTTTTCTTCGCCGTGGCATCCACAATACATAGTAGTTTAAACCTAATACATTTCGAATATCAAAATTTCAGTTTTCATCTGATATTATTCGATTGAAAATGATATTTTACCGCACACATCTGATATTATTCGATTAAAAATGATATTTTACCGCACTGGTAACGATAGGCTCACACAAACTAAAGCATCGCTTCTTGGTTCGGTGAAGCTTGCTCGAACGATGGTATCGGCAAATTTATACTCGCGATGGTGGTTCGCTTTTTGGTTCGGAACGAACAGGTTTTGCGATTGATTCAACTTGAGGCAACTTGAGGCAACCATGAGACAAAGTCTGCGAAAACCATTCCTACTGAACTGTCAGCCATCATAAACTTGAGTTTATTTGTGTCGTAACGGTTGGAAAACCCCAAACTATCAATTTAGTTTTGTTTTTTGTTTCTAACGAAGGCGAACATCGAAAATCCAGCGAATTTGAAATTCTGTCTCAAATCGTTTCACCAACAAAAGTTCCCCTACCGATTCGACCAAATGTATGCCAATGTCCGTCCTGTCCAATACTGCCAATCATTCCACGCGGAATTTATTCCGATCTGACTTTATGACTGTTAACTGAATAAAAGTGCTTCACTAGTTCTGCTATTCGATAGTTCAAAATTAACCGATTGAAAGTCCCTGCTCCACATCAAGATGAAAAAATCAAGAAGCATTTATTTGACCTAACCTCAATCAGTTAGTGTGCCTTATTGGAGAAAGTGATGAATCGATACAAAAAATTATTGCAATGTTATAAGTCTATCCTTCTTCCCGAAAACCTATGCTCTCTGTTTTCCCCATCCCCCCTCGTACGGAACTGGAATGGACATTGGCGTCTATTTGCGAACCAAATTAGATTTAGTACAAGTAAATAGACTCATTCTAGAGATTTTCGTTAGGGTAGTACCGACTAAAATGAGCAGTAATAAGAAAGAAAACGAAAGCGAAATCATTAATGTGACAAATTTGTTTGTAACGTAGTTTAAGTACACTTATTGCCTTTTCATATGAAAGATAATAAGGTTAAATCATGAGCTATTTTAATGTCAGATGATAAAGTTTAACCTGATTGAAGGAACACAAACCGAACTACGGAAGGTATTTTGAATACACCGCGCTGTTCGGGACGTATTCGCTTTTGTTTCTATCACTCCTATATTCTATATTTCATTAAATCGTGATGAGATCTATGTATTTTTTGTGCTAAGATTATTTGGAGCATTTACTGAAGATTGCGAAGAAGCTGATATTTATGCTGTAGACGCTGAAGCACATAAGAACGTATGTTTAAGAGCTATATATTTTTAAAACGTACACGTGTTAGTTGAGTCAGTGCTATTTTCGATATTATGTCTAATAGAAATAAACCAAAAACCTAGCCGATTGGAACGAAAGATTAATTTTATAGTAGTATCAGAAGGTGTTTGCTTGTAATCACGGGTCTACCGCACTCGGTTGACACCAGAAGCTGAGGAATTGCATACGGAATTGTGTAAAAACAAAAAAAAACTATGGAAGCGCTAATTACAAACCTTAAAAAATAAAACAAAAACCACGACGGTTCATCCATTTTCTAGTTCAAAATGTAGCAGAACCCAATTTTTCGATATCTGGAATGAATGGCAAAAAAAAAAACAAAACAATAGTAAAATCGTTGATGTAATGAGAATAATTCAATTAAAAAAACCATTGTTACGAACAAACGAAAAGTGGGTTGATGAAAAAAACAAAACAAATGAATATAAACTGTATCGAATTCGTATGGAAGTGATTGTATAAATTATCACGTAAGTCCAACTCAGTAGCTTACTAGAATTTCGATGTAGATAAAACAAAACAAAACATAAAAAAAAGACACACACACACACATTAACAACTTTACACATTCAGAATTGCGCGGAAATAATCCATACCCGGAGACTATGTGAATCAAATGAAGCGATAATAAACTATTCATAAAGCTAAGATTGATATATGAAACTAGGGCTCGTTTGACGGATCGATAGAACAGTAAAAAGAAATTCTGATTCATGATAATTAGATAATAATGCCACAAGTATGGTAGGTTAAGTTCACAAAGTTCTGCGGATCAGTATGTGTTCGCGACCTTAAATTACATTCAACTATAATTTCAATCCGAAAAAAAGGTGAAGCAAATTTTTTACGTTCAAACGAAAAATCAATAAACGAGAGAACCAACTATTACAAAGTGCTTTTTCAAATGCGAAAAATTGATAAATGGCTTGTTCTTCGGTGGAATAAATAATAAATCAACCGAAACAAAAAGTGTGCGAAAAATTGCATTCAATTCTGTGGGGTTTCCTCCCTGCATATTTCATACGGGTGTTGTCCGTTTGCATTGTCTAGCAAGTGCTAATTCCAACACGGGATGTCGTTTAATCGGAATTTATTGATACCTAACACCAATGAAACGAGCTAACCTGTAGTGTCACATATATGCTGGGAATTCGTACCGCTATAAATTTGGAACACCAACCGAATAAAAAAAATCGTTGACAGATTTTAGCTTTCCGGTGTTTTCACAGTCATCCATTGTATTTGTTCAGATTGAATTTAACGATTTCAACATTGGGTTTGTTTTGAAATCCGTTGCAGAGCGATCTGTTTTATTACAAGCGATTGGTGATACCCTGTTTTAATTGAGAGCGAATTGTTAGATTAAAAGCTAGAGACCTGACCTTCAATCACATCGATTTTAGAGTTTTGTTTTCCATTCTCACTGTGAGAACTGCACACTTTAAAAACCCTGTGATTTTACATCTTATTAGATGCACATAAATGGAGCGTCGCAGCTCACGCAAATTTACGTGGAAGAACATTTAATATTGTGTCTAAAACTCCATACATGAAATTCATTGAAATAAAAAAAAGAATGCTAAGAGAGCAACCGTCGCGACTTGAACCGAGAATCATTGGATCGCAAGTACGTCTGTTAATCGACCGAGACACAGAAGCATACATCTGCTTGGCTGGTAAAAGGTGCATTTGAATTCATACAGTCGCATCTGCTAGCAGAACGCAAGTTACAGTCGTAACCAGTAAAATTCAAGCTCATCTAACGTTAAGTCATTACAAATGAGATTTTCCGTCATTTGACAAATTAGGTCTTTATGAATTACATCGTATGAGCGATTAAGTCACCTGTAAAGTTCAATTTTTTTTTGGTGTGTGACTTTAAAACCGATACACGGAGGGTCGGGAAAGGCATAACTGCTTTAACCGAGTTTTTTTCAAGACATCTTTGACAGCTTTGGGTGGTTTGTTTTCACTGGAATGATAATAAGCACAATGGAATGATAGGGGAGAGTGTTCGGTTACCGGAACCCCTTTTATTTTAAGCCTATAACTTCTGACAAAGTGCACATTATGCGGACATATATACATCAATGGAAAGCTAAAGTCCCTAGCTAACAACTGATTAAGAAACTAAGTTGATTCATTTGATTGAAAAAACTTTATTATCAATTTAGTAAAGTGATAAATTTTGACCATTTCAAAACAGATGTTCGGTTACCGGCACGCCTCAAGAAATTTCGCTTAAAATGGAAAAATATAATTAAACACTGCAATTATTCAAAGAAAAAACGGAATTTATTCTTTTCGGAGGTGTTTTGGACAAAACTTCATTGTCTGATGGTGACTTCACCTTGGCTCTCTTGGCCGATGATTTGGATGATGGCGCCTTTGGTGTTGATTTGGCCGGTCTTCCACGTTTTTTCGTAGCCGGAGCATCTGCTGTATGAGTAGCTAGATGTTTGGCTTGCTTTCTCTCTCTGTATCTCTGCATATCACTGACAACGGGTGCTGGTAACTGAAATCGGTAGACATTTTGAAAATGACAAAAAAAAACTTTGGCAGTAAAAAAATTGGATAGCATCCGGTAATAAATCACGAAATAGATCGATTTCATTTCATAAATATTTAATCCACTAGATCCACACCTTTTCGATTGATGCTCTTCAATTTATGATTCTATAAAAAAGCTTGCTATTACGCACACACAAACACACACACATATGACATTTGTCGGAATGATGCTATCTGCTTTCTGTCAAAAATTACGGTGGCAACCATAAACCTTACCCTACTAGAATAACAAAGAACAGGATGGAATAATACGGAATGATGAAAAAAATCATCATTTTTGCAATTTTTTTTCAGAGTTCGCTCAACAAAATAAATTCAAAGTTCGCTCAACAAAATAAATTCAAATGTTTTGCATAATAAAAAGCATAATTCGAACAACATTTTGTAATTTTTTCGTGGAACAATATTGAGAAATGAGTGAAGAGGTATTTTTGAGTACGCTTCCTAAAAATCACAGTTTGCGGTGTCCACTCTATCTCAGCGCAGACTAATCAGAAGTCAACAAATCAAAGCAGCATAGTTAGTGTAGAAGTTTTTTTAGACCTCAACGTTTCTGTTTGATTTTTTTTAAATTTTATTGACTTTTTGGTGGTTGTTAAAAGTGAAAACTGCGATTTTTCACGTAAAAATCCGCCATTTTGTAACTGTGTGTGTGCAAAATTTTATAAAAAATTGGTGCAGTAGTTTTTGAATGACGATGGACACGGACTTTCAAAACCTGCTTTCGAGAAAAACGCGTTTAAAGTGTTTTGTTTATAGAATCAATGGAAACAATTTATTACTCAAGGGATCTAATATTTTCAAAAAATCATATATTTTCTTTTATAATACGTTATAATGAAACATTTCAAGAATGTTTTGTCAAGTTTTTAAGTCAATCGAAGCAGTAGTCTTGGGCCTGTGTGCCGAGCTCTTCTTCGCAGTATGAGATCGGCAAAGATAAAGCCCCATAAATTGGTAAGTTTTGTTTACTATAATAAAATACAAATGTTTTGTTTTACTATAATAAAATACAAAGAAAAAAACAAATGATTTTTCAAAAGTGTTAGACCCTACCCGCCCCTTAACATTCATTTGAGAATAATAAATTATTGTTAAAAAAGATTGTTTGAAACTCAATCGTGCAAGCCACTTTGATAAACTGGTTGCACTGCATATATAAATACATAGATTTATGACATACGGACGAAATAAAATGTACGTAGTACAGAAGAAATTACCAACACAAGTTAACTTAGTTTACCCTTAATAAAATGTGAAATACGAATCGATGGGGACTCCAATGCAACAATTGATTCCGAATGAATTCCGCTTCCAGCCGATTGGTTCGAGAGTCTGTTGAAATTAAGTGAGAAAAAACGAACTGAATTGTCGATTTGACTTTTCTTTTCCGATTTAGCAAGAAGCTGATTTTTAGTTAGATTCGAAAGAAAAATTACAACAATATAAATATTGCAGTTTTCAACTGGTGAATGACCAGTTCTTCCTAGAATTCTAGCAAAAACAGTTGAAATTTGCTGGAAACCATCCAGAAGACCCACCTTGGCATCGTCCATTTCTCTAACTGGAGTGTAATAAAATGGCGTAAGTCGCCTGTATTTTGCATTAACACATTCATAAAGTGAGCTAAAATACGATGACATTTATAATATCACTTTCAATTGGGTTGATCGAGCACACAGAAATTAGCAGTCGTGTAAGAATACGATTCAGACGATCAATCATCTTCGTTCGACTTCAATTTAATTGAATGCTTTCTTTCTACCGGAAATTACACACGTACCGGACTATCGACTTTTCTGACAGCTCATTTACAACCACAAATGCAAATGAGATTTTTTTTCATCAGAAAACGCCTGCATTTAACACGATTCAGATAATTTAATATGTTTTGAGTCGAATATTATTCACGTACTCGAACTTAACGTAGTGTCCCTTCATATGCATTGCTTAAAATTAATGTTGTCGCTCCGTAACCGTTCCAAGCCGGTGATAGTTGGCTAATGCCTCGTGTGAATCGTTCTTACATATTGTTTTGTTTTCATCAGGAAATATATAGGCAACCCATTATTCACTGGTGTCCCAGTTAGTGAGAATGCTAACCCTGAATAAAAATCTAACGTTTTTAAAACATTAGAGCCATTAAAGGCTTTTTGTTTACTTATAGGCAGAAAATAATTTTGTATAACTTGTCCACTTGCTGCCTACACAAATCGCTGAAGGGTAATTTCTGGTGGACTCGACGGATTGTTCAGTGTTTTGGAAGGCGCTCATAATTCCGGTCAGCCGGAACATTTGACTCTTTTTTCGTGGAATAAAACAAATTTGGAATTTTCTTTATTCGTTTTTGCGTAGTTTTTTTGAAATCCGAAAATCCAGAATTTTAACCAAAGGAAAACAAAAAACAATTTTTACCGAACAATCAGCTAGATCCATTTGGTTTACAGTTTACGGTAGTTGTTTGACAGTTCAGCAATTACCGAACGATCAGTAATCAACTTAATTACCGAACTGATTACCGAACGTTCAGCTGTTGAAAGTTCGGCAAAAAATTACCGAATTTTGCGAAATTTTCTAAGTGTGTATACTCTCAGATCAATTTTTGATTAGTCGATGGTTGGTTGGTTTATCTTAAAAAAGGCATGCAAATTTTACTACTAGTTTCGCCCTTTTTCGATTTGTTTACATTTATGCTTCCTGTGTGAATTATGAAGTTACGCCCTAGCGCATTATTGGTTCGTTTTCGCGACTAAGACAAATCTGCGGGCAATTTTATCGTCTCATTTACTATTTCCATTAGTATTGTGGTTTTCAGTGTGACATAGAATGCAACGGAATCGTCGCAGAATAGCGAAATAATGAGTGTCAGAATCACAGGTGCTAGGTTGCAGATTTGCATGTAAATTTGCCGATTTTTTTTGTTAGCAGACTCTGCAATTTTGCAGACTTTTTACAGGTTTTTAAAACTTATATACAGTCGTCCAACTTACAGACTTTTAAAATTGCGTCGGGCTTCTTGGTTTTTCTCGTCATACTTATAAAATTTAACACTTGCTTTGGAGGATTTCTAGTACGCGAACGGGAAAATTCTCTGCCCAGGAGTTGGACAGTTGTTTTTAACCCCTTCGCTGTCTGTTGTACTGAAGTTTGCAGAAAAACGAAATAAATTGTCTGGTGGATTAAAAGCAATCACAGATTTTAAAGGTAATAGGTAAATAGTTTTCTAGTTTGTGGTCTCGAAAGGGTTGAATCTATGCGAATGACAGTTTCGCGAACTTTTGCACGAATTTGACATTTCGCTCCCCTACTTCTATGTACGAGATTCGATGCGGACTCGTCTGACGGCTCCATTCTCGCAAAAAAGGATATTGCCAATGATATGTTCGGGAAATGTGAGAGCTGGATATCCTGTTAATACGAAATCTTTAAATATATCCAATTGAAGCAATAATTACACTGAAAATAATTTGCACGCAAGCGTCATGTCACAGGTGCAACTGTCACAGGTTTGAACTATCACTACTTGTAGAACACATGAAAATCATGAAAACATACACTTAACTCATAAAATGAGTGTAAAATCTGTTGATATTTAGTGGAAATCGTGTTACATTTATCTGAAATGCACATCAAAATGATAGGATCGTTACCTCTAGATTCTATATGAATTGCATATGAATGTCACATTGTTTTTTTATAGATATCATTTGAAACACAGTTGACCGAATCAAGTGTTTTGCACATACATTTGTGATGTACTCATTTCCATTAGAAAATGGAGTGTTTAACACATGTAGTTCGATTCAATAGCAAAACACATAACATTCAAAGGATAAACACATCGAAGCTTAGTGAAAAATAATCTCATCTTGCATCTTAGTGAATTTGCACATGAAATCTTATAAAACAAATCGCTTTGATTATGTATTGAAATGAAAAAGCACATTAAATTGAAGTGCTGTTTACATGTGAATCGATCGTACAAATTTTTATCAGTGTAGAAAACTAATTTCTCATAGAGTTTCCCCTTAACAAAATTTTCATATCGAGTTTATAAGGAAATCAATGCGAAAGCGAGCAAAATCAAGAAGGAAGTGGAGGAAAAATATTTCGGTCGGTTAACAACGAAATTTATTCCGCATAGATTCGGGATATTAAATTCTGCATGAAACTTATGTTATTATACCGACAAATCCTTACTAATGCGATAAAAATCTGTCGAATATTTTATAGGGTCTCAGATGCAAATACACAACAGATCACGCACCAGTATCGATATTATTGGCAGATGTCGCTTGTTTCATGATTCTTTTTTGTGACATTCGCGTCTCACATTATCGTTTTCGTTTAGCCGAGACACTTTCCGCTCAGCATCGCAACAGATGTCACCCGTATCGACCGAAAACCGACCCTACACACACTACGATCCACTGCTGTCAAACCGTTGTGAAAGGATGAGTTTTTCGACGAACGCTGACCGCTTGCTGTTGACTGCAAAAAGTGTAATTTTTGTGTTAAAACAGGCACGTTTCGGCTCAAAAGTGCAATCAAACGTTGCCCCGGGTGTACCGTCATCGTTTGCGATAGTTAGTGAAGCGACTGGTGCGTTTTCCGGTGGTGAAAAGTGTATTTCAGTGAACCGCTAGGCTCAGCTCGACACTCGGTTCCGTGTCGGTGTTGTTTGCGGTAGGCTGTACAGAAGCCGGTGCAGGGTGTGTGTGCGGGAGTGGATCTGCAACAACAGCAAATTTTGTTAGGTTAGGTTCTTCTGGGAGCAAACACAGAACAATCGGTTTGTTTGCTTTAGTGCGTTGACAGTTGCGAACGAATGTTTTGATCGGGAACGGTGTAAGGATTTTGCTCGGTTAACTAATTATAACTAACTTGAATCAAGTTGAATTAAAGTTGTTCGGTTCTAGGATAGAATGAAACGTAAGGCCGGGAACGATTTGACCACACAGACACTGCTGGATTTTGATTTGGGCGAAAGCTCGTCGGATTCGGATTTCCGAATCGAGGATCACGATGATGATAGTGATGATTTTTCGGCTGGTAGCAAAGATGAGGATGCTGGCGATGATGACGGTGACAACGACAATGACGGTGATGACGATGATGATGATGGCGACGATGAAAGTGACGATGGAGAGGATGAGGATGGCACGGACAGTGGTACGACCGGAACGGGATCGAAAGCTAGCGAAGCGGTAAAAGTCGGTACCGACAACGATCAACCGATGAATCTGGAGCAAATTTTGAATAAAACAACGAAAGGTTTTGATAAGGCAACGCTGAAGCTACTATCGACGGCAATCTGCTGTGCGTGTTTGGGAGATCGAAGCGATGATCAAAACGAAATCGTCGAGTGCGACGGGTGCGGGGTAACCGTACACGAAGGTTGCTATGGTGTTAGCGAAAGCACCAGTGTCAGCAGTACCATTTCGTCGTGTTCTACTGAACCTTGGTTTTGCGAAGCATGTCGGGCCGGTGTGTTTGATCCGGACTGTGAACTGTGCCCGAACAAAGGTGGTATCTTCAAGGAAACCGATGTCGGTAAATGGGTTCACCTGGTGTGTGCTTTGTACGTTCCCGGCGTTGCGTTCGGTGAGGTAGATCAGCTTTCGTCGGTGACTTTGTTCGAAATGCCCTACAACAAATGGGGTGCCAAGACTTGCAGTTTGTGTGACGATGCGAAATTTTCCCGGACCGGTGTTTGTATCGGGTGTGATGCTGGCATGTGTAAAACGTACTTTCACGTTACTTGTGCTCAATATGCTGGGCTGCTGTCGGAGGCGCACTCCGAGGAGGCTGACCAAGCCGATCCTTTCTACGCTCACTGTAAAATTCATTCCGATAAAACGTTGATCAAACATCGGAAGCGAAATTACAATGCCATTCGGTTGAAGGCCGAACAAAGGAAGCTGGAACAGGAAGCGAAAAAGTTGGAGAAACCCTCTCCGGAACAGGTTAGAATAGAACGAAAATTGGCTAAGCACCGTAAAAAGTATATCACTCACAAGGAAACAAAAAATCCTCCCTGGGTACCGACCCAAAAAATGCCACGACTGTTGACGACCAGTGCAACAGCGTGTAAAAAGCTGTTGCTAAAAGCCGAACTGATGGGCATCGATACGGCAGCAATGGAATTTCAGGAAGCTCAAATGACTGCCCTGGCCGATGTGCGCAAAAAGTGGCACATTCCACCGGCATTTAGCGTAGAATTCATAGGATACTATCTGGACCGAACGGTTCGTTTAAAGGACATCAAAAATAATCTTCAAGAACAAGTTCTGACTAACAAAAAGCTGCTGGATGAACAGCAGCGACTGCGAGAGAAGTACGATTCGTCTATGAAAATCAACCAAGAAGCGCTAAATCAGAATGAAGAGCTAAAGGATGCGATCAAAAAGCTGTACGACGACATAAACGTTCTCTGTCCGAACAAAGCGTTGATTCCGGTGGAGCAGATTGGCAAACCACCGTCGGTGCCACCGCTCCAGAATCCCAGTGTCGTGATCAATACTCCCAGTTCAACGCCACCGGCACGGACAATCACCGTACCGACGGCGGCCGCGCTGAAAATGGGCGTCGGTTTCCCACTGCAGAATCTCATAGTTCCGGGAGATACCGGAAGAATCCTTAGCACCCAGTGCAAGCAGAACAGTGAAGAACTGTTGAACGAGTGTGGCATCTGTAAGCGTTGCTCCGATCAGCATTTGCTGGCCAAATGTGATACCTGCCACCTGTACTACCATCTCGGCTGTTTGAATCCTCCCCTCACCAGACACCCGAAAAAGTCCAAACTGTACGGTTGGCAGTGTTCGGAGTGCGACAAGTCGGATGATTCGGGTCCGGAGAATGTGATTCTGCCGAAAGCCCCGCGCAAATCTCGAACGCGGTACAGCAAAGACGGCATCATTGTCCCGTACGATATGCCATCGCCCGAATTCGAACGATCTCCGGAAATTGTAGTCAAACGTGCCCGCAAAAGCTTCGGAAACAATTCCAGCATGGAAATTTTTTCGAATGCAACGGCTACGACTACGACACCAACTGCTTCTGCTGTAGCTAATGGAATAGAAACGAAAGAGGTGATACTGGAAATTCCCAAACTCGATGCCGAGCTGACCGACAAACTGAGCACCGCCGAACCGGTGGAAGCGTCGGAATCATCTCCATCGAAAAGGGGACGCAAGAAGAAACCTCCCGCGGCACCAGTTGACAACAGTAAAGATCCACCGACTGCGAAGGAAACGGTCAAACAGGTGGCATTGAAACAGGAAGTTTCCGGAAAACCTCCGTCACAGAAATCGGAAAAATCGAAGGAAGAACCCAAGCCAACGACACCGCCCGACGACACGAAAGCTAGTTCCAACAGTAACAAAAAAGATACTAAAAAGAAAGACAAACAGAACTCATCACCGACCGTCGTCTCGGCAGAGAACCAAAATCCTCCCGTTGCAACGTCTGCGACTGCGACTGCAACAGTCACCGAAAGTAGTTCGGTCATTTCAATCAGTTCCGGTACAACTCTGGCATCTTCTTCGACTGGGTCATCCACAACCATCACGACCGGTTCGACGGATTCCATTCCCAACACGGGCCCAGCATCTGCCGACGGTGTCAAGGAAATTCCCGAG
Source organism: Malaya genurostris (assembly GCF_030247185.1). Lineage (NCBI taxonomy): Eukaryota > Metazoa > Arthropoda > Insecta > Diptera > Culicidae > Malaya > Malaya genurostris. The sequence continues at coordinate 152,888,248 of NC_080570.1, forward strand.
CCGACGGCTTCCACCTCAACACACCGGTCATCGCATAAACACAGTAAACGAAAAAAGGAAAAGCATCGCGAGAGGTCCCCAAATGAGGATGGTTCAATCACAAAAGAACACAAACGCAAGCGGAAACGAAAGAATCACGACATGGAGAATCCCAACGACAAGGACGGAGGACCTAGCCATTCGGCTCTTCCGGTGCGTTCCGATGAGAACAGACCCCGAATCAAGATAAAAGTAGGTGATTTCGTTGACTGTGCTCATGGGATGGTTCTTGAAACGATTTGTTTTTTTTTTGTTTTTTTTTTTGCAGATTAAATCAGTTTTGGATGGTTCCAATACGCACACGATAATCTACGTGCCGAACGATAGCATAGAACCGCCACGACCGTCCACCAGCAGTGAATCCATCGTGGTGAGCTCATTTAAAAATTAGATTTATTTTGACGTAGGACTGCGTCTTTCTTTCCTGTATAGGGTCAGGTTTTGAACATCTTAAATCTGGCTTATTGAGTTGCGATTACCGTATAAAATTTCAGTCTCAAAACATAACTCGTTTACAAGGACAAGTTTGATAGATATCGTCAAAAAAGAAAAAAAAACAATTCTCGATTGGTGTAATTGCTCCCCTTTATAGACTATTTCGGATGTCACTTCCAAAAGAAGTTTTTCCAACTTATGGAAATCTTCTATTATGAGGGGCTGGGGTCCACTAGGAGATTGATAGTACCTATTAGCTCTCTCCGGGCAGTACCAGCCTAGATGCCGTGTGGAATCCGGCGCAAAAAAATGAACCAAGAATAGATCCACTGGGTTCCTGCTTCCATGTCGTAAAAGGCGACAATTGCAGGAGTTTCTTTTTCCTTTCAGTTATCAGTTATATTTTCAATGTTTCACTTCTGATTACTCTATTTTACTAAATTATCTCTTTATTCAACCTATCAATTTCCGTCTAGCTTTGAAGAAAAGTTTTATTTGGAATGTTTTCTTCTTCCATGTTATTGATTGTCTTTCAGGATTATAAATTGAATGATAAAAATCAACTATTGCGCAAATCCGTTAATATTACAAAGTTAACAACTGAGATAACATATATCGGTATATTGAATACACAGTAAAAAACACTTGATATTAATAATTCGAACAATAAATTAATGTTTTTCTCGGTAGCCGGCTGTCCAGATCAACCAATATCACCAATTATTAATTTTAATAAATAATTAAAATATTATAATATATATTGTCGATACTCAACATGGCTTTATGACTAAGCGAGACACAACAAACAATCTATTATTTTAATGTCCTACGTGTCTGATTATATGTCGAAAGGTTTACAAACAGACGCTTTCTGCACTGATCTTTCTTATGCTTTTGATATAATTAACCACGATATCACGATTGTTAAATTCGAAAGATTTGGATTCGGTTCTAACCAAGGATGGCTTTTATCGTATCAAAGAACGCTCACTGGCAACTCTTCAGCGATTGAATCTGTGCCATCAAAGAGAGACGGATATCATCGCAACAACAAAAACCCGGCATGGCTCATTTAACATAGAATCGACACCAGTGCGAGAGCGAATTTCTCTCGATGACATTTCTGAGAATAAAAGTCGCTTATTCTCGTGTCGCGATCCGATTCTATATAGGCAGTTGATAATTGCGATAGAATACTTTTACTATTGCCGCTTATTCTAACTATGCGCATATAACCTTTGTATAAGTTGTGTCTATGAAAATGTATGTAAATGCTCCACACAAGGGTTTTGAAATATTGCAACCTAGTAGGAGAATCATCAAGTTGAATCATCGGTTCAATTTTCTGCGATAATTATCAACTTGCGATTCTCTCTTGGGAAATTCTACACAACAACGATCATTATCAGACTGTAAATTTTCGGCAATCATCAACACTGGTTCTAACATTCTTCGATGTTTGCATTCATATCTTATGGATCATCGCTTAGCAGTAAAAATCGTCGAACACGTTTCCAATGAGTTTATCGCTTCGTCCGGAATTCGGAATTCGGTGCACAACTGACATTCAAGCAACACATCAGCTATATGTTATTGTTTCTAATGCCTCTCAAAACTCTCGGAAACACTTTTACTGACGTATATTGCTTAAAATCTCTGTACTGCTCACTTGTTCGTTCAACTCTGGCTATTATTGGTTTGCAGAAATCATTCAATCGTGTATCATTTGGATTTGACTTCAATCTATCACGCAGTGGAATACTTTTTTGTATATTACTAGAAATTATCTTTTTTGTGGGTTTACCGGTCGGGCAGCTGAATAGCGCAGATTCTAAACCGGGCCCATTTATGGATCCAGGATATACAATCTCAATTCCTTGTCAGATGAACTAGTCTATGTTGACCAACTGAACACTGGCGGCCATCCTTTCACCATGTGCAAATTCGTTGCTGAAATATTTAAAGAAGATATTCAATAGAAATTATACTTACTAAATATGGCTTGATGGTGTATTTAATCTACAATCTGGGAAGAGGAAATAAATATATATTTTGCATAGTAGAATATGAGTGATGATTGATGAGTGAGTGGATCATTAGTTTGGATCTAAGTAAAAGTGTCGAATGTCTGAGAAAGCGCCAAGCATACTACAATGTAATCTAAGAGAGAGGTACTTTCAACAAGCAACTAAACTACTATGTGTGGATGTTTCAGGCGTTGTTATCCACTCCATTTGCGGTTCCAAAAGGTAACAAAGAGTACACGATTCGGTGATCATATAACCAACTGCATACTCCAAAGAGATCAAATTTAATTAGTAGATCGCTTCTCTTCCTTAGATCAAAGTGTAGTATTTGTTGTAGCATAGACAATGCCTGACAAGTTTGGCACACTCAGAAAGAGGAACATATCCATTTTATTGCTCCCATTCTGTGTATTGTTGCCTCTTCTTGTCAGACATTACCCATGGCACTATTAGTGTGCATCCTTCTCCATTAAGTGAGGATACAGACAAGCCCTGGGTCCGCGACAGCATCATTCAATCTGTCTCAAGGTTGTGCTAAAATTCTAAAACTGAAATTAAATTCAATATTCAGGTGGCATTTAGTTCCAAAATTCAGCCTTAGAATTCAGTTTCACAATTCAATCCAGTCTGTACAAGCGAATGATAGCGCAACCTGAGCGTTTGGGGCTTTATACCTCATAGGAGGTCTGTTTTGGCCGCTGCTGGTTGAAGGTCGCCTCGCCTGACACTACATCAAAACCGACGTGCAAGAGCGAAAAAGAAAGCAAAAAAAATTGAAAATTTAATCACAAACTCCTGCTCATACTTCCGCACCCTCTCATCCTGCTACTAACGCAGAAAGCGAGAGCATCCAATCGACACCGTTCTATTGATAAAATGTCATTATAGACACACGGGGATGCATGAGATAGGAACTTTTGAGCACTTCGTTATTTCACCTTTTGACAACCGGCTTTACGGTTCCATAGCCTGCTATTGAAATTGATCCTAATCAAACTTCTGCTTCTGGAGTAACGAGGTAAAAAAGAGTAAAAAAGTGTGCACTCGATTTTCTCGAAAACCGCTCGACCAATTTTCACAAGCTTAAAAGAAAGGTCTTACAAACCCATATAACCTTACCCTATTCCATCCGGATACGACTTCCGGTTTCGGAATTACAGGTTGATTGGTATAAAAATTTCATTTTCAAAATCGATAAAAAATAAAATAATTTATTAGTACAAGAAAATTATTATCGGAAGTATATTTCGCTTGGATAGAAATAAGTATATGTGTAACACAGAAATACTACTGCCCAAAAATTCTCAGTGGTTTGTACAATAGTTGTGTGTAGTCCTACATCAACAGTTCGAGCAACCCCATAATGGTTATTTTATTCCTAACGACTCTTCCATTTCACAGACAAGTACTCCGCTAAGTTCGCCATCGGTGCCGATCCAGAAATCTCCGGCCAAGCCCGATGCAATCAAAGCAACTGTTTCGGCACCATCGATTGGATCCCCGCCGGTTGCGGCCAACAGATCTCAATCTTCGCTGAGTGGTTCCGCATCGACGCCTACCATCGCTTCCGAGGCCAGTATGGCTAAAAAGACTACCGCTAGCAGTAGTAAAGTTCCCCCGGCTCCGGGACGTGGTCGGGGTCGTCGTCTTAGTGTAGGCAGACCTCCCCGGGCCAGTTTGAATACCTCGTCCGGTAATAACACCTCAGGTTCATCGGCTACTGCTTCCAATGGCAGCACGATGTGCGATGTTTGTCGTACACCAGGAACCCCGAATAACATCGTTCAGTATGTGTCCTCGTAGCATGCATTAATCATCTAGTTAATCGATAATCAATCTTCTCCGCAGGTGTGATGAATGTCACAAGAATTATCACTTCGGTTGCCTGGATCCACCGGTGAAGAAATCACCAAAACGTCGAGGCTACTCGTGGCATTGCGCCGATTGTGATCCAACGGTAAGTTATGATTTTGTTTGGTCGTCCTGTTTCCTGACATCATGCCATATACTTCGATTTTCAGGACACGGAGAACAACTGAGACTACGAGTCCAGGTGAGGCACCGCCGATCGCAGCAGTGTCGTCAGTTGTATATGCAAAATGTACTGATCGGAGCTGGACTTTTTTTTCCGGACAGTCGTCTCCTATGGCTGAATTTGAGAATCAAGCGAAAAGTATTTTCTTTTATTTGAATTGTAACACCTTGTGGTCGATAAAACATTCAATGTAATATAAAAATCCAGTGATTTTGAATTCAACATAAAAAAATTTGAGTATATCTGAAACTACTGCGGCAAAGTTGAAGAAATCTAAGTTAGAGCAAATCATCGATAGTGTTCGTTTGAAAGAAAAAAACCTATTTGAATCCACCTAGTGGTGTAATGATGTCTTTCTCATATCAATCATATATAATACTGTGATATTCTTCAAAATAATTCCGGAACCGGAAGTCAGATCAAAATGAAATTCAGGAATTTAGTATGGGACCTAAAGAGCTTTCATTTGAATCTAAAACTGTGAAGATCAGTTCAGCCATCTCCGAGAAAAGTTAGTTTAAAAAAAACGTTACCTACACACACAGACAGAGCTGCTAAATGTCACTATCAATTGGCAACTTTGCACGACGAAGAATGGAAAGTTTATGTCACTGGACTGCTGCCAACCAGGCTCTACCAATCATCATATCGATAGTCCCACGACAAAAGGGTCTAACTGCAAATGAGAGCCTCTTTTTGTTAACTGTCTTTTTTGATTTTGACGGAGGCTATATGAGAAAGGCAAAGTCAAGTATAAATCCGTATAATTTATATTGCATTGATCACATGTTTTTGCCTTTCTCATATCGAAAGGTTATGCAATCACTGTGAAAACCATATACCATTCGACTCAGTTCGTCGGGTACGCAAAATGCCTGTGTGTGTAACGTTTTTTTTGCACAATTTTTTCTCGGAGATGGCTGGACCGATTTTCACAAGCTTAGAATAAAATTCTTCTAGTCTCATAAAAAATTCCTGAATTTTGTTTGTATCAGACTTTCGGTTTCGGAGTTACGAGGTAAGATGTGCAAAAAAAAATCAATATATGTATACTAGTTTTTCTCAGAGATGGCGTAACCTTTTTTTACAAACTTAGATTCAAATGGATGGTCTTATGGTCGCATACAAAATTTCAGAATTTCATCTGGACTTCCGACTTCCTTTTCCTGAATTGTAGAGTAAAGTGTGTAAAAACTTTTATAGCAGGGGCGAAAAAAACCTAAACTGACCTCAAAACTACTCCATTCGATAGTCATTATAAGTAGACTGATTTCGGCTATTCTGGTTCCCAGTTCCCCATTGCGGAGGCACAGGAAATAGTGGTCATACAGTGAGGTATCTTTTTACGAGGAGGATACGTACCGCGTAAAAAAAAGTGTAAATAAAACCGCATAACTTCGGAAATCCGTGTAAAAAAACCGCAAAACTAAATAAATTTGCTTTTTGATATCAAATATCTTAGAAATGCATGAAACGTCCAGATTTGGTATAATCTCAAAAACATTTTTTTTGGAAAAAAAATCGACTTTGGAACTTAGAAAAAGAGATTTACTTAATCGAAATTTTGCCTAATGCCAAATCTCTTAGAAATGCATGAAAAGTCGAGATCTGGTGTAATCTAGAAGAATTTTTTATTTTGAATCGAAAATATTCTAAGTGTCTGAGATTTGACTTAAAAAAAACACCAGATCTCGACGTTTCATGCATTTCTAAGATAAAACAAGGAAACCGCGTAACTTTGGAAATCCGCGTTACTTCGGAAATTCGCATAAAAAATTCACGTACCTTGAAAAAAAATACCTCTGTGTGTATTTTCTCAAATGGATCTCACCGATTGTCACAAACTCAGGTTTTAATTGAAGGTCTTGCACGGAGTTCCTGAATTTCATCCGGATCCGACTTCTGGTCCCGGAATTATAGGGTAAAGTGTGTTAAATATTGTACAACATCATTTAAACGTGAAAAAATTTAAATCGGCTTCAAAATTTTAATGTGAAATCAGTTTCAGTTTAGAATTGCGTTTGTAAAAAATCAGTACTGTACTTTTCTGCAAAGAGTTTTCTGATCGACGATTTTCCCAACACTGCACTTGAGTTCGAACGAATGCAGATGGGAAAAACTTTACAAGTAAAGGTAAAAAATTATTGTTCACGAATTGTCATCAAACTTATGAATAAAAATTGTCCTATATCTTTGGAAATCTCGGATGAAACTGGAAATTATCAGTTTACATACGGGTTTGATTTAGGTGATAAAACATGAGTAAATAGACGAATAAAATAACTATTGATCATAACATGCATTATTCTCTAAATCCAACCATAAAAACTAAGAATTTCTCAGATATGAAAACAGCACCCAGCCTTACTTCCTCTAATTTGATATTTCATCGTGCGAATTCCCCATAATTATCAATCAAACATACCACGGAAAGTTCCTGTAGAATTAATCGTCAATTTGTATGTTTCTGTGAGTTAATATTCGATTCAAAATAAAAAAAAGTACGGGTGTGTAATGTCAGAGACATAATTGGATGTCGTGAATACGAATATGACACACTTTATTTATGCTTCCGAATTCGAATTGGTAGTTCATCGATTGTTTGAATTGTGCAACTTTCCCCTCTTTCATTACTAGAAATTTAAACGATGCGCCTAGACTAAATTACAGATTAGTTACATTAAACATTCTGAAACGCACTTCAATACTATGAAATAAGCAGTATAGTTCTTTATAATAAAAAAATGGTGACGATTTGAGTTAGTTCAGCACGCAGACTCTGAATTCTAAACCCATATTCCAGAACTAAGCTCTAAAACATGAAGACGATTTTTCGCCATGACAACCAGAATGGGTTTTATAGAGTACAGTAAAGTAAATTTCCGCATAATTCTTTAGGAGTATTATTATGGTTCTAAAAAGAACCGAATAGAAGAAGTCTGGAATAAAGAACTGGATCCTGAGTTCAAGAACTAAATTTAGAACCAATAACAGACTCAGAATCCAGTTTCAATTCTAGAATTGCAATTTCGAAACTCAAATTAGTTCCGGAATACAGTTCCAGAATCCAGTTTCAGCACGCAGGCTCTGAATTCTAAACCTATATTGCGGAACTAAAATCTGAAAATTGAACTTCTCGTTACGACTACCGAAAACCAAATGATGGCAGGTGCTCTCTCCGTCGCTGCTGGTTTGACTCCCGCGATAGCAGTCTTCTCGCCTTGATGGCCAGCAAACGAATGAAAGTTGCTACCTGAGCGTTTGAGGTTTTAACCACGCAGAAGGCGCTCTCTCCGTCGCTGCTGGTTGAAGGTTTAACTCCCACGACGTCTGCTTCCATCGAACGCACGGAAAGAAATGATCGATTTTCACCACGGTTCCCCTTTTATACGCATTCAGTTGAAGATATGTGTCTGACTACCTCAAAATCGTCGTCCTTGCGCGAAAAACCCAAGCGAAAGTAAAGAGTTTTCCGCATTATTTTGAAATTTTGAGAAAACTTAATTTTTGAGTTGTTTGTGGTTATCTCACACTGTTAAAAATATTATCCTAAATTCCTGATCATATTTTTGATGAAATGGTGAAAGAATTATGTTGCTACCATTAATACAAGTCGAGATATTCACGATTAAGTTCTGCCCATTCTTCCATATGGCTAATTTTGAAAAGGCACCCCATAGTAAAGTAAGTCGTATTCACGACAAAAATGCATTTTTGCAAAATTTGAAAATTACCATTGCTTAGTTCAAAGCTCGCCACTTGAACAGCGCAGCGATCACAGGTGTTGATTGGATTTTTGAATAGCGAACCGAGGGAAATAAATTATTGCGGAATATTCCTGCTTTTTTCGGTAATTTCTTCAGTGCAGATTCAAAGATGATAACTTAGGTTATTATCATCGGTAAATAATTCTACTGAAGGATTGCTAAGAGTGCCGTAATAATCGAAAGAGAAAGTAAACAAAGAGAATCTCTCATTGTTACATTCGTCGTTTTGAACATTTCATACAGAATTGTTATCTGTACTTTGGCCCATCGATGTTGCCTGTAGTCCAGAGAAAAAAAAACTTTGGATGAAACGAATTGACTTTGACCCAACGCGTTGAACAGAGATAGTGGATCTTACTCCAATTTTCCGGCATTTACTTCTGTCAGTTGAGATTTTCTTTAAAATGAAATTGGAAAAAGCTTATTTAACTGGCTAGTGCCAACAGTAATTTTCAATTTATTAAATGTGGAATAACAAGTACAATGGTGGCACTAATTTTAAATAATACGATTTAAAATTTGACAGTAAAAAACTATTTAGTGAAACAAAAGCTCCAGGGGCATCAGTTGCGCAGAAAATGCCGTATTTTTTTACTCAGTCCACTGGTTATGATTTCGCCTTCTTGCCTTTGTACTCGCCTGCCCGAACAGTTTCACCGATTCGTGCGTTGCTTTTAACCAATGTGGCTGCTTTACGTCCTCGACTCGGTGTTTGGATGATTGACCGAGAAGCATTATAACGAGGTTCTGGGGTGTTCGGATCACTGTTGGGAACCGTATCGTCGTCCGGATGAACAGCAGAGTGTTCCTCGGTAGTATTGAGTGATATCACACTCACACTGGTATCTTCTGTAGTACTATTTGGCTGGTACGAAGCATTCTGTCGCCGAGAACGTTTCGGTGGCGAGGGTGTAGGAGCGGGCGACGGTGATGCCCGAGTGGTTCTTTGCTCCGATAACGTAGAAAACATGTTTGGTGTTCCCTTCGGAGTGGAGGATTCTTTTTTCTTGCGGCGAACGTTTACGATTACATCGGCATCAATGCTAACATCGAGTTCGAAATTGAAAGCATATGTTTTCTTCACATTACTCTTGGATTTTGGTGTGCTTCCGCTCCCGCCATTGGTGGTCAGTCTGATAGATCCGGTTTGTTGCATGGAGGAAAGTTTCGTTGAAATGGCATCGGACGATGGGGTCGAAGTTCTGTTGCCATGCAGTACGGGCTCAGGGGATTCTACAACGACATTTCTTTTCTTTCGCTGAGTTGCTTTCGACGGTGTCTCCGGTTTTCGTTTCACCGGTTCCGTATACGAAGTTGTATCCGGAGAAGTGCTAATAACTTTTGCAGGTCTTCCACGTGGCCGAGCCATCGGTCCTGACGACTCCGTTGAATCAGCGACAGATATCTGCTTTTTCGAAGCTGTTTTGATTTCAAACTCCAGATCACCGGAATTCGATTTACCTAGCTCTTTGAGACCTAATTCGAAAATTTTTCTACATTTCTGGTAGTCCGGTTTTTCGTCGTATTTCAACGTGGCAACGTATTTAGTATACTCATGTAATGGCTTCGGTATTTCCTTTTTAAAGCAATATTTCATGAATCCACTCACGTCTTTCATGTACTTTTCCTTCGATTCTTGAACTTTATTTGGATTTGCAAGCAGTTTTTCCGCTTCCCAGGGCAACAGCGTCCCTGCCCATTGAATTAAATTGTACGCTAATATTTCCATATCCCCTCGCATTGTTGGCACTCCCTGGTGTGCATCTCTCGATGTGTACTCAATCGTGCCGTTGTGCATTTTCTTCGGATCGGGTTTAAAATCCTTTGTCGTGTAATGACTGGTAAGACCAAAATCAACTAAAAACAGTTGCTGTTTACTGGCCACCTTACCGAAACCTAGTAAAATATTTGCTCCCTTTAGATCAGCGTGCACATAGGAACACTCATGAATGTACTCCAAAACGTCTAGCATCTGTAGTGAAATCCGATAGATCGTGTACAGTGGAAAGCACTTGTTGTTCTTGAGGAAGATGCCCCATAAATCGTAGCTATAGCGAGGCATTATCAAGAAACGGTGCTTCAAGTTTTGCAGCTCATGAGAACCATTACCTACGAAATAAGGCATTCCCAGATGCTTTAAGCCATGAGCTTTTTTGAACTTTTCAATATCATCCTGCTTGGCGTTACGCATGTAGAAATGCATTTCCACAAACAATGGACCATTTCCGTGGGGTTCCTGGATTATAAAAAAAAAATCGTCATCGTAAATCTTCCCACAACTGACATACTTACAATCTTCACAACATTCGGATAATCGTCTGCTTTTTTTACGCTGGATCCAGCTTCACAAGCGCAATAAATTTCGCCAAACCCCCCGCTGCCGATGGAAGGACCGGTTTTCCACTGACGCTTAGACATATCGGTTAGAATCGTACCCAGAGGCACCGGAGCTGGCATCTGGTAACCGTTGGCGGCTTTTTTCCTTCCACCACCCGCATTCTTACTTGGAGCCATTGCCAAAAATTCCGGCAAATTTGCTAAACCGAAAACACTAAACAACGTCGAATTGACAAACAAATAAAATATACCGCAGGTTTTCAGGAAAAAACGCGAAAAGTTTATCGCCACTAAACTAAAACAACCTTTTCGGCAGTGCAAAATGTATCGGAATTTGTAACTGATTGTTTGATTTGACACTGCTGCTGCATCAACGCAGAAGTACAAGAATAAAGAGACGCGCTTTTGTTGCTGTTTTTGTGGAGAGTAAACAGGGCTGTTCACACATATACACGGAACCAAAAAATTACTCATTACGAAAGTACAATTTTTTGATTTACTACACTAGCAGAGCAAAATCAGTCATGAAATCTCTCTCTCGCTTGGATACGATCCTCTAACTAATTTTACAGTGGCTCAATGTTATATAGACTTTAATGCACAATGTGAATAAATAAAAATTGTGCGAAATTTCACTACCTTGTAACATTCAGTTTCAAAAAAAACTCCGTACCATTACATGACACATAGTTTTTACACAAAACTAGACTGATGAAGCATTGAATCATTGGATACTTGTAGAAATAATATACCAGAGCTTGGTATGTGAATAACTCGATCAGCAGAAACAGCAAAAGGGACTAACAGCAAATGGTTCGGTGGTTACGGAGGCATAACAGAAATTTCTTCGAAGGTTCTAATATAAATCAAAAACCGATCCTTGAGCCTTGATTACAAATAGTTAAACGTCAAATATAAAACCCATCAGATAGAAAAAGTTAATTAAGAGAAGCAGTCATTTACAGTTAGGCCTTTTTTGTCGTGGGACGATCGAATTGGGTATTTAGAAAACTGAAACAGTATGTTGAAGATCTTTGCGAGTTTGAAAATGGATATAAATCGTAAAAAAGTATTTTGTTATGCTTATCAAAATATTGTTTTAAACGAACTAACACTTCAAGAACAATTAATTTCACAGTTTTCATGAGTTGTATAAGTGCGCTGTGCTTCTATTTTGGCGCGCACGAGCTAGACATTTCTCTCCAATACTTCTATGTACGAGATTCGATGCGGACTCTCCTAAGGGTGCCATGTTCACAAAAAAGTGTGTTGCCAATGATTTGTTCGGGAAATGTGAGAGCTGGATATCTTGTTAATATGATGTCTTTGCTGATATTCACGCTTAAAAATTACTCAAAATGAATAAGATCCCAATCTTCTGCAGACAAAGTGAAACAACTCGTAAGGTACTTAAATTTGCGTTCTTTTATTGAAAACGATACTTGGGTAAACTTATATACTAATTTACTAAGTAATATTTTATTTGTACATAAGCCAAAAATAGAGTTATAAGCACTCATGAAATATTTGTTCGTATGTTACAAAATTGTTCTATCTATGAGTATATTATTGTATTTTAATGCATAACAAATATTAAGTAATTGACATTTAATACTTGAAGTTTATTTATTATTCCGTTTCCAATTGAATAGGATTTCACACTGCATTCAGATTTGGAGCAGATACAAATAAACGGCTGTAAAACTTACTCATTATCATTGATGGTAACTGCCGCACAGATTTTCACAAATTCCTGATATTGATCACAATCCGACAATGAGCCCCTAACCCGATCAACATATCATATCTGAACTATTTCTCATTTTGATACTTGTTAGAAAATTATGATATTTTAATTACTAGCGAGGCCTGGCTTATATCAGCACTTGAAAAGCGGCCCTTACACGAGACAATATTATTGTCAATACAAGGAGTATTGACAATACTTTTGATCGTGTAATGGAAACTTCATTGGATTGACGAAAATATTGTCAAAAAATCAAAACTGCTCATCAATCCGACAATACTTTCTCTCTAGAGAAGAAACTGTCAAATATGTGCAATGAACTCTTCTCTCAATGTTTCAATGTTCAGTTGCAATATTTGAAGCTTCAAACGCTTGATTTGTTCGAAAAATGCGAACTCAAGTTACCAAGTCAATTGGATTGATGGTATTGACAATACTTTGGATTGACAATAATATTGTCACGTGTAAGGGCCGCTAAACGAAAACAGTTTTTTGTTATAAACTTGTTACGGCTTGACAGAAATTTGTGCCGAGGCATTTTTTCCGCTCGGCAATTGGCTTCCAATCGCCAAACTCAAAACAATTCATTTTGAGTAATATGTGCCTCCTATGTTTTATTTTATTAACCTAGAAAACGATGATGTTAGCAAACTATCCCATAGAACAATATAGGAATCGAGTATCAATTGCGGAACTAATTAGAAACCTTCAACTTTTTAAATACTCAACTATATTTAACTATTGATGCAAAGCGAGGTTATGTTATCAGTTTCCATAATCGAAATTAAAGGTTTAAGCAACTGCTATGTGGAATAAATGACCAGACCTATTATTTCAGTACAGAGGCAACATTACTAACATTATCAAGATGAAGGCCATTCCGCGTGCGAAAAAGAAAGATTTATTCTCAAGCGAAACATTTAAATAAATTACTATTTTTCACTTGGAGCTGTTAGCGGAATATATTCAATAGTGTCACTTTTTATGTACCATTTAATTCCACTATTTCACTGTCACGTTATTACACTTTCACAAAGTCACTATACTTTAATGAAGCATAACAAACGTTACAATACAGATACGTGTGTTTCGGAATGTTATTTACATCCTTCTTCAGTGTATCGGTTTTATAAGTTGATGGTATGAGCAGTGTACATAGGTTTTTCCAGACTGATTTTTGTTCAATCACAGATTTTTGAAAAAATGACTTGGCCCTTCCTCACACTCTGAGTAATTTTTCATAAGCGTGTCGAGTGAGATAAGTCTACACAGTTTAAATGTTTACGTTACCAGCCCTGTTTATATTTCACGCAGAGATGCCAGGTCAGCGAGCCTGCAGATTTTTATAGTGTGCTTCAGCAATTTTTTATTGCAGACTTTCAAAAATCGAGTTTTAAGCAGACTTTCGTCAAATTTTACACACTTTTGAAATGACCGAGCCGTTTTTTTTGCTCGCCAAGCCAGTTTTCTGTGTCATACTTTATAGAGAAATGAGAGACCGCACACATTTTTTCGGATTCACAGACTTTTGCAACCCTTTCAGAAGATTTTAGAAATTTTTACCTGGCATCTCTGATTTTACGTATTGGTTTTTGACATTTAAATGTGCGAAGTTGTTCCTTTCTTGTTTACGTGCAACGTGAGGTGGCTCTTACGCTCTCGTTCGTGCGTATTTTTCATCTTTATTTCGTGGAAATCTGCTGTTTTTCATTCCTTCAGATATGGAATACATAAGTCAAGGGGCCACAGTCCACATGGATACCGCTACATCGTCGAAAAATAAGATGTATGTGTATTTTATGTTCCAAATATTTTCACTGCTCACATAACCTTTTCTCCATTAGTCTTTGCTGTGAATGCGGAGTTCCTATCGAACCAAATCCGTCGAACATGTGTGTGGCTTGTCTGCGCACACACGTGGATATAACTGCAAATATTCCCAAGCAAGCGGTCATCTTCTTCTGCCGGAACTGTGAACGCTACCTGAATCCACCCAGCGAATGGGTTCAATGCAGTCTCGAGTCGAAAGAGTTGCTTTCCGTTTGTCTGAAACGTTTGAAAGGGCTGAAGGAAGTTAAACTTGTCGATGCAGGTTTCATATGGACGGAACCTCATTCGAAACGTATCAAAGTTAAATTGACGGTACACGGTCAAGTCATGGACGGTGTTGTACTGCAACAGGTCTTCGTGGTTGAGTTCACGGTTAATAACCAGATGTGTGACGATTGTCATCGAACAGAGGCAAAAGATTTCTGGCGATGTTTAGTACAGGTTGGTTAGAGAGAATTTGACACTGGACATAGAATGTTACTTAAAAATTAATTACAGGTTCGTCAAAAGGCAATGAACAAAAAGACTTTGTTTTACTTGGAACAAATGATCTTGAAACACAGAGCGCACGAAAATACACTTGGAATCAAGCCTTCTCCTTCAGGAGGCCTGGATTTCTACTACGCTACCGATGCCCATGCCCGAAAAATGGTTGACTTTATACAAGCTGTTCTCCCAGTAAAAATCACCAACTCCAAAAAGTTGATTTCACACGACATTCACAGTAATTCGTATAACTATAAGTACTCCTACGCAGTGGATGTGGTGCCAATATCCAAGGGAAGTCTGGTTTGTTTGAATAAGAAACTTCAACAACAGTTGGGTCATATTTCACCGATTTGTTTGGTAACAAAGGTTGCGAATGCTATCCATTTGATGGATCCTCGTACAGCCCAAATGGCGGAAGTTCAAAATGTTGCGTTCTGGAAAAATCCCTTTGAAGCTATCTGCAATCCAAAGCAAATGATTGAATTTATAGTGATGGATGTGGAAATCACGCGAGATCAGGAAAAGAAAAATTTCCCTGGACAGGGTCCGGTTTCGTACCGACACATACTGGCTGATGTGTGGGTAGTAAAAGCGTCTGAATTAGGAGTCAATGAAAATACAATACACATTCGTTCTCATCTGGGACACTTGCTTAAGCCAGGTGACTCGGTGCTCGGCTATGACTTACGGGATGCCAACGTAAATAATGCTGATTTTGATAAGCTGAAGCAGGATATTATTCCGGATTTGTTGCTTGTTAAAAAGTTCTACGATAGAACCAGCCGAAAGCAGAGTAGAAACTGGAAACTGAAACACTTGGCGGAAGATGTTGCACTGGACACAGACATTGAGAACGATTACAATGAATTCCTTGAAGACTTGGAAGAAGATCCGGACATGCGACAAAATGTCAATATTTTCAAGGATGGCAGCAAACCAATGCCGGTGGATGTCAACGATATGGATGACCCGTCCGTTCCAAGGATAACACTCGAGGAAATGTTGGATGATCTGGTACTTGATGATGTGGATATGGCAGATTCTTGAATGCCATTACCATTGTTTTTTTTTAATATTGTAAATTTATATTGATAAATACAGCATAACTTCAAGAATTGCTTGAACAAAAGGTTTTTTTTTCAAAAATAAAATATTCCTCGCTGTATGTGTTTTAGCCAACCAAACTGGAACCAATCGAACTACATCCTCTTTCAATCTGTGAAACTTTATTCATTGAACTACTTGGCTGATCTCTGGCTATTCTTTTTCGCATGATGTATATCAGTCTGTCTTCTGTTGGCAGTGATGAAAAGTTAAAAAATGTTACTGGACTTTGGCATAAAGTCGTGCATCAACGACGTTTGATAGACAGACACAGCAATAAATACCGGATGCAATAAATATCGCCTTGGAATAGAAAAGAACGACTTTCCGAAACTGTTTAATTGCGAGAGCCATTCGTTCGCTATTATCGGTGCAGATTACCCAATCGGTCACTACATTAGCATATTAATCGATCGACACGTTCTATCCTCTACTGAATTATAATCATTTTCTTATTCACTTCACCTTCAGTAACCATTGTTCAGTTCTATATTTCGCTGTAATGGTACGAAATCAAATTTTAATGACATTGAGGATCAAGAGTAAACCAAGCTAACTTGTGTTGGTAATTTGTGTATTACGTACATTTTATTTGATACGTGTTCCATAGATCTATGTATTCACTAGCTGACCCGTCGAAATTCGTCTCGCCCAAAGTTTTTTGTTCGAATTTATGTTTTCGGACAGCAGAATTGTCAAACGACTAACACATGGATCAATAAGTCCCGAGACTAACAATGGAAACAATATTTATTTTGCAAATAAGCTTCAGTTTCAGCGATTACCTCCTCATTTGAGCCAAATCTTTTTCCCTGGAGCATTTTTTAAGATCAGCGAAGAGCCAGTAGTCACTGGGGGCTAAATCTGGCGAGTATGGGGGGTGAGGAAGCAGATCAAAGCCCAATTCGTTTAATTTCGCCATTGTTTTCATCGACTTGTTTTTGTTCCATCGAAAGCAATCGCGGCACCCACTTGGAAAAAACCTTTTTCATGCTCAATTTTTCATGAAGGATAGTAAATACACTTCCATATGATATCTGTGTCATCTCAGCAATCTCACGGAGCTTCACTTTACGATCTTTCATTATAATTTTTGTCACTCACATTTTCCGGTGTAACGGCTTCCACAGGTCTACCGGAGCGTTCCGCGTCATTTGTGTCGGTACGACCACGTTTAAACTCGGCGAACCACCGACAAATCGTTGCTTTTGATGGACAAGAGTCCGGATAACATTTTTCAATTCATTGTTCCGCTTGCACGGTGTTTTTACCCATTAAAAAACAATGTTTTATCAAAACACGAAACTCGTTTTTTTCCATTTTTTAAACAAACTACAAAACGACTTTACTCCAACCTCGATAACTCAGCTGTTTCTGGTCGGATCGACTTAAAATTTTGACCCGTTTCAAGCAAAGGTTAGTACTCTAGAAAGACGTGGTTACTGGTTTACTACGAGCGCCATCTCTGCTTTAGTCTCGGGACTTATTGATCCATGTGTTAGATCTAGAAAGCATTGGCAAGTTTTTCAGTGGAAAATTCCATTGTCCATACAAAACAACTTCATGGACTTTTGCCTCTTTTCCGTCAGGTTTTCCAAATTTTGTCGTGAATACGACTTACTTTACTATGGGGCGCCTTTTCAAAATTAGCCATATGGAAGAATGGGCAGAACTTAATCGTGAATATCTCAACTTGTATTAATGGCAGCAACATAATTCTTTCACTATTTCATCAAAAATATGATTAGGAATTTAGGATAATATTTTGAACAGTGTGAGATAGCCACAAACAACCTAAAAAATTAAGTTTCTGAAAATTTTAAAACAGCGCGGAAAATTCTTTCCATTTGCTTGGGTTTTTCGCGCAAGGACGACGGTTTTGAGGTAATCAGGCAAATATCTTCAACTGAACGTTATAAAAGGGGAACCGTGGTCGAAAATCGATCATTCCTTCTTGTGCGTTGGATGGAAGCAGACGTCAGGGCGAGAAGACGCATTCAAGCAGCGGCATCGGAGAGTGCACCTTCTGCGTGGTTCAAAACCTCAAACGCTCAGGTCGTAGTTCTCATTTGCCTTTCGGTCGTCAAGGCGAGAAGACGCATTAAACCAGTTTCGCATCATTTGGCACTGCGAGTGGATGTTTTGGTTTGTACGCAAAGCTAGTTTCAATTCAAGCAAGAACGATTGCATCAGCTGCTGATGGTTTGCATTGAAAAGAAAGAAAACAAGAAACGAAAAGTGGACAACATTATATAAAATCAGTCGTTCTAATAGCTCTAAATGTTATCTAAAGAACTATTAAGATTACTTCTTTGCAAATCGAAGGTAGAAATCATCAGTTTAGTGAAAATCCAAAATAATTTGATTTGCTTCGTGCACTTTTCGTTGTGTGAAAATCGTTCGAGAAAAATGTTCCGAATTGTGCTAAATATCGTAAAGAATTCTACAATTTAGTCCTTCTAAAAGGCAGAAATGAATCCTGTACAGCATCTTGATAGTTCCTTTCAATGAAATATGCAAGTCCGGAATGAGATAATCGACGTCAAAAATCGTTGAAAATTTTAGTAGTGAAAAGGGGGAAAGTTTCGCAATTCACACAATCGATCAACTATCAATTCGAATTCGAAAATGTAAAGAAATGTTGTCAGTTTTATTCGTATTCACGACATCCAGTTATGTCTCTGACATTACACACCCGTACTTTTTTTATGTACGAAGCCGGTGGGGGTAAAATCTAATCAAACAAAAAAAATCATGTAAATCCGTCCATCCGTTCTTCCGTGATGCGATTACAATGAGTGACCTCTGCTTTTTTATATATCTCGGTTAATTTTTCAAAAGGGCGTATAAGCTAGGGACAGTTTCTCTTCGTTTACTTTCTCTTCTATTAATTACCAAGCGGTTTCCACGTTTATCACTCAACTTTTTGCATGAAATGATACCCGAAACTTTCGACTTTCAAACAGAATAGTTATATCAAAGAAAATCTTTTTAATCATTTTGTATGAAATATCAATTTTGATCAATTTTTCACCAACGTTTGATGGAAAATTGCTTACAATTTATGAATGTAGATTTTAATTCTTTAATAAAAAAAAGTTAGCAACACTGCTCGAATGCATTTGTATTAGATTGCGCTACACAAAATAAACAAAACTGAATATTTTCTGTAACAAAAGCAGTTTTCCGGAAAAAATAAATAGTTTTACGACAACATTCCATATCCATTGCCTTT
The DNA here is from genome assembly GCF_030247185.1 of Malaya genurostris. Classification (NCBI taxonomy): domain Eukaryota; kingdom Metazoa; phylum Arthropoda; class Insecta; order Diptera; family Culicidae; genus Malaya; species Malaya genurostris. The sequence goes on from NC_080570.1 coordinate 152,907,293, forward strand.
CGCGTGTTCAATTAAAGGTTTCTATTTTGCGGGTTTACTTATAGAAGGTACGTAAATCTTTATATCGCAATATTTTCTGCAAGAGGAAATCCATATAGGAATGTGTTTTTCACTAATCAAATGTGTCAGTGGAAGTAAGCTGAAACTGAAATAATTTTTCTCGTGCAGTTTTAAGCAAAACGGAAGAGTTTTGGACTAAGATTTTCGATTGTCTTGAATTGCAATGTTAAGCAGAATGAACTGATTGGCTTATTTCTCAACCATATAGAGGATTTATTGATTAAAATCAGGAAAAGAAGCGCCGGAATTTGTTTTTACGCACATTTTGTTGAAATTACTCATACGCTTGCAAAGAGTTTTGCTCCTTAATCACACCAGGACATACTAGAATAAAACAACTAGCTTTTTGATCCAAGAAAAATTATTATTTGATGTTATATGCTTGTATATGAACTTCCATTCTACTCTAGCATCGGTTCTATATAATGTTACGTTTTCAAGTCGTTCATAATGGTTCCATTAAATGTTCCATTTTAAAAGCATCCCTAATGCTCCATTTTCCAAGCGTTCCTTAATTTTCCATATGTTCCATTTTCCACGCGTTCCTTAATGCTCCATTTTCCATGCGTTCCTAAAAAATTCCTTATGATGTTCCACTTTCCACGTGTTCCTGAAAGTTCTATTTAATGTTCCACTTTCCACGCGTTCCTAAAATTTCCATATTATGTTCCACTTTCCACCCGTTCCTGAAAATTTTATATAATGTTCCACTTTCCACGCGTTCCTAGAAGTTCCATATAATGTTCCAACTTCCACCCGTTCCTACAACTTCCATATGATGTTCCACTTTCCACCCGTTCCTAAAAATTCCATATAATGTTCCACTTCCACGCGTTCCTAACAATTCCATATAATGTTCCACTTTCCACGCGTTCCTAAAAATTTCTAATGATGTTCCACTTTCCACATGTTCCTAAAAATTCCATATGATGTTCCACTTTCCACCCGTTTCTGAAAATTCCACATAATGTTCCACTTCCACGCGTTCCTAACAATTCCATATAATGTTCCACTTTCCACGCGTTCCTAAAAATTCCATATGATGTTCCTCTTTCCACGTGTTCCTAAAGGTTCCATATAATGTTCCACTTTCCACCCGTTCCTAAAAATTTTATATAATGCTCCACTTTCCACGCGTTCCTGAAAGTTCCATATAATGTTCCACTTTCCACGTGTTCCTAAAGGTTCCATATAATGTTCCACTTCCCACGCGTTCCTGAAAGTTCCATATAATGTTCCACCTTCCACGCGTTCCTAAAAAATTCCATATAGTGTTCCACTTTCCACTATAATGTTCCACTTCCCACGCGTTCCTGAAAGTTCCATATAATGTTCCACCTTCCACGCGTTCCTAAAAAATTCCATATAGTGTTCCACTTTCCACACGTTCCTAAAAGTTCCATATGATGTTCCATTTCCCCACGTTCCTAAAAGTTCCATATAATGTTCCACTTTCCGCACGTTCCTGAAAAAATCATATGATGTTCCACTTTCCACCCGTTCCTAAAAATTCTATATAATGTTCCACTTTCCACGCGTTTTTGAGAAATTCCAAATGATGTTCCACTTTCCACGTGTTCCTAAAAGTTCAATATGATGTTCCACTTTCCACGCGTTCCATATAATGTTCCACTTTCCCCACGCTCCTGAAAGTTCCAAATAATGTTCCACATCCCACGCGTTCCTAAAAAATTCCATTTTATGTTCCAATTTCCACACGTTCCCAAAAGTTCCATATAATGTTCCACTTTCCCCACGTTCCTAAAAATTTCATACAATGTTCCACTTTCCACCAGTTCCAAAAAAATTCCATATAATGTTCCACTTTCCACGCGTTCCTTAAAAAAATCATATGATGTTCCACTTTCCACCAGTTCCTAAAAGTTCCATATAATGTTCCATTTTCCACCCGTTCCTAAAAATTCCATAAAATGTTCCATTTTCCACGCAATCCTGAAAATTCCATATAATGTTCCACTTTCCGGACGTTTCTAAAAGTTCCATATAATATTCCACTTTCCACCCGTTTCTGAAAGTTCCATTTAATGTTCCACTTTCCACGCGTTCCTAAAAGTTCCATATTATGTTCCACTTTCCACCCGTTCCAGAAAGTTCCATTTAATGTTCCACTTTCCACGCGTTCCTAAAAGTTCCATATTATGTTCCACTTTCCACCCGTTCCAGAAAGTTCCATTTAATGTTCCACTTTCCACGCGTTCCTAAAAGTTCCATATTATGTTCCACTTTCCACGCGTTCCTGAAAGTTCCATATAATGTTCCACTTTCCACGCGTTCCTAAAAGTTCCATATTATGTTCCACTTTCCACCCGTTCCAGAAAGTTCCATATTATGTTCCACTTTCCACGCGTTCCTGATAGTTCCATATAATGTTCCACTTTCCACGCGTTCCGAAAAATTCCATATATTGTTCCATTTTCCACGTGTTCCTGAAAGTTCCATATAATGTTCCACTTTCCGCACGTTTCTGAAAGTTCCGTTTAATGTTCCACTTTCCACCCGTTCCTAAAAATTCCATATAATGTTCCACTTTCCACCCGTTCCTAAAAATTCCATATGATGTTCCACTTTCCACACGTTCCTAAAAGTTCCATATAATGTTCCACTTTTTGTCTTCTTGTCTTCTTGTCTTCTTGTCTTCTTGTCTTCTTGTCTTCTTGTCTTCTTGTCTTCTTGTCTTCTTGTCTTCTTGTCTTCTTGTCTTCTTGTCTTCTTGTCTTCTTGTCTTCTTGTCTTCTTGTCTTCTTGTCTTCTTGTCTTCTTGTCTTCTTGTCTTCTTGTCTTCTTGTCTTCTTGTCTTCTTGTCTTCTTGTCTTCTTGTCTTCTTGTCTTCTTGTCTTCTTGTCTTCTTGTCTTCTTGTCTTCTTGTCTTCTTGTCTTCTTGTCTTCTTCTCTTCTTGTCTTCTTGTCTTCTTGTCTTTATTGAAATTACGCACCCGCCTTCGGTTTTTAATCCAAATAGTGCATGAAATGTAAATCTATCAACTGGAATTGGACAAACTACTTGATTCTATAATTATTAGATAAAGCAGAAAATTTTTTTGGATATCGAAAATGGAACGAATTCCATAAAACAGTTCGGGAAATTATTCTAGCATGCAGGTCTTATTAGTTTGTAACCAAATAAACTCATTTTAGCGGAGTCGATCGAGTTTTGAACTCAAATAAATATTTTACTATCACATCAATTGCCGTTGAATTTTATCCGGATCTGACTTCCAGTTCCGAAAATGCAGTATGATAAAAGCTTAAAATGTCTAAAAGTTCAAAACAAGGTGAATTGGTAGATCTTACTAATCGATGATTGAAAATACTACAACTATAATGGTCTCCGGGACCCGGTTCTGAAAACGGTTCTTCCAAATCTTATTGCAAAGATTTATGATAAAATGTTAAATAAGAAAGCCACAACCACACCACTAATTATTCCTAACTGACTTGCAAGACTGATGCCTTATTATCAGGACACTTCAGGACTGAATGGATTTGGATAATGGTTATGAATAGTTGAATTGAATTAAATTGGACCCTCGTCGGAATATCCTTGAAAGCATCGCAAATCAGCTAATCAGGTTAGCCAAATTTGTGACCCAATATGTCAGATGTCAAGTGAGCGGAGGAGCGTTTAACAAAGCATGCTGCAAATTGAAATGTTATCATATTTAATTCATTCATGTTACAAGAATAAATATTCTGTCTGTTTTTGTCTGCCGGCCGTGAAACCGATTATTTCCGAAAGATGTATTTTTTTTAACCGAACATATGTATATGGTAGAATAATAATCATTGCGGCATGTAAAGCGGAGCGACGACGCGCGATCCCGATGCGCTTATGTATAAACTCCCAGCAATTGCCAGTGCTGATGTCAGTCAGTAAACGGCGGTCGTAACCGAAGGAGTAGTGCACGGATTGTACACAGAAGAAAATAAGTAAGTTTGCAATCGCGCATCTGGTCTCGCTCTTCTCCTACGCGCGCGCGATTCCTTTTTTAGTTCTCTACTGCTTTCCGTTCTTGGATACTGAGATATTGAGTTTGTTGTTTTTTTTTCTCTGAGCTCAGTCAGCATTTTTAGTCGGCTTGTTCAGTCGTCGAGTGGTGCAGTGGAAGAAAATAATCATTCTCGTTGGAATCATATTTTTTCTGCAGTTTGTGAAGTGTGCGGTATTCGAAATTCAACAGTGACATTGTAAGCAAAGATGTAGCCAAAAAATCTGTTAGGTTTCTGAAACTATTTAGTTATGAAATCCGATTTCTTCTGGAGAAGTGAACTGTGTGACGCTGAATATTTAAATATGCTACCGTTTTCGTAAGACCGAAATGTGTTGCGACTCAGGAAGCGACAGCATCTGCGCTGATAAGGATTTTAGTAAATGTCCAGTTTCGGATGTTTTATGTGGTCGCATGTATGCTCAACACGTTGTTCAGGCTTATCAAAAATGTTCTATAAATTGCGTTGTGATTAGTTTATTTTTTCCGAGAACAATACTGGATTGCATGGTGATAATTCAACGAATGCAAAGACTAGCTCGAATTTATTAACATGGGTTGCGCGTCGAGTAAAATAGAAAGGATACTACTGAGACAAGATACAGACGCAAGCCCGTTGTATTGTAATTGGTACAATCACCTATGATTGAATCAATTGCTGTTCACTGATTTATGCAGACGCTAAGGAAAGGCTTATTCATATAATAATCATAAATCGTGACCGAGCTGTTCAAAAAAAGAAAAAAAGCTCCGATGAAAATTTTTGAAACCAGTTTTATCAGAAAAAGTTTTGTTTCTGACACTATCAAAAATGTTCTTGCCTCCGAAAATGATCCAGTTTCGCAAACTTTCCGTACATTAATTATTATAGTTTAAACAAATGAAACCTTAGAGAAAATTCAGCAGCTGCAAGATTCATATGGGTGGTCTATAATATAACTGAAACTGAAACAAACATATCCTCAGAGCAAATTCAGCAGCTAGAAGTTCTATATGGAAGATCTATAATAGAGCAGAAACTAGAACAAACGTATCCCCAGCAAGCCGTTCTAGTTTTATTTCTTCGAACAGTTCTACTGTCAAATTTAAAACTGGTATACGCTGCCGTTCTATTTTTTTCTATATTTGAAACACTGATAAAACGGTCCTGGGGCTGCCAGTTTCTTTTGTTATAATTTCCAGATTTAAATTTTAAAACTGACATAAATTATGCATCTAGAACTAGAACACTCCTGAACATGCCCTTAGCCGAATTTACTCGTAAACCAGATTTCAGACATTTTAATGAGACTTTTTTTTTCTATTGATATTCTGTTAGCAGGTATGATTTATAGAATGTTAAAATGACATTGATCAAAACGCTATGAGAAAAAGCGTACATGCACCTTTAGGTGAATCAAAACGGAGTTTATTTTTTACTGTGTTTACCACTGTGATTTCGAACACAGGCGTAAATGGTGCGCAACGGGTGAATAAACAACAAAATTCATTTCCAAAGTTCGGAACACATCAATCATCAAGGTTAGAGGCGATACAGTCTGTGCACATTTTCAACAAAACAAACCTATTTTTAACTCCGCATATGTTGAGATGCATTTGTTTGAAACTACCTATAGCCTATAGCTATAGGTGTGACAAGAATCTATGCTTTCAGGTTTTTCTATCACGTTTCGAACATATTTCATCCGAGGGCGGTGGCATTTGATTCTCAACCGTTAGGAATGCTTCAAGTTCAAACATTCCGGGAATAACTTTATAGCTCATAAAACAAAAAGTTAATTACTTCTTGAACAGACTGTACAACATATGGTACCAACGAAGAACAAATATCAAATTTCATGTCGCTGTCGATGAACCCAAATCCACAAGCATCCTCATGTGTATGTTCTAAAAAATGAACTGAAACATGAACATATAAACAACAGCAATGAACAAATATTTCAATTTCAACAAAAGTCACCGTATTATCCGAGCTTTCACATATAGCTGATTACTCGGTCTACAGCCAACAAATTGCGATGTAACTGGAGCCCCCAGCTTCAGCCCTAGGAAGCATTGAAATTCATCTTCTACGAGGATTGTTACGTATGTATTTAGCCTAAATATGAAAACAGTATTATAATTGATCGGAAAGATTTAACTGTTTCTCAAAATACTCCCCTCGGTGACTAATACACTTTTGCATACGTTTAAACCAATTTTCATAACTTATACACTCTTCTTGGCCCATCAATTCGACGTTTTGGATGCTCAAATGAGCGATGGTTTGAGCCGATGTGTGAGAGCTTGAATTGTCACGACGACGGTCCGTTTATACCGAATAAACAAGCCACCATTTTCTTTGATGTGCTTCGAGCACGAACAACTTTTCTTGGATTTCGTTCTTTTTGGAACACCCAACTCGACGTCGATTGCTGTTCAGTTTCGGGCTCATATGAGTAAACCCATGTTTCGTCACCAGTGTAAATGTTATACACCAAATTTGAAGCATAACGATTGAATTTTTCCAGCATTTCTTTGCACCAATGGACACGAGTCTTGTTTGAGCAATTGTCAAAGTATGTGAGATCCAACTTGAACAAATTTTTTTCACGACTAAATGTTCATGCAAAATAACAACTTTTCACACTAATGCCTAAGGCGCTGCCTCCATTTCACGGTACGTCACATGTTTCGTCCTCCACTATCAAATTGTTCACAGCATCGGTGTTTTCTGTCAAAACAAATGAGTGTGACTTTATGCATGCATTTTAAGAGTATTTTCGCACCAATTTCTCACTAGAAGGCGCTATCGGTTTTCCTGACAGCTCTATCGAGCAATTTGACGTCTTTTTTACGCACACAGATGCCATCCCAATCACCTCGTCTGGAATATTTGATTTGGAACGGAGTAGGATTTTCAAATGGCTTCCGAATCAGATCCGAGTCGGTTCCATTTCGTAATCATACTGAGTTCCGAATCAAATTACAGACGAGTTCACTGGGATGGACACATTGTCACAAAACTGAATTCTCGGTTAATTTTTCAAGTGACAGTTTCTCTTCAATCACTCTCTCCTTCGATTATTGTGATGTGATTAAAAAGATTTTCTTTGATTTCACTACACTGTTTAAAGGTTGAAAGTTTTAGGTATCATTTTAGGCAAAGAGTTGAGTGATAAACGTGGAAACCGCTTGGTAATTAACAGAAGAGAAAGTAAACAAAGAGAAACTGTCGCTTGCTTATACGCCCTAATGAAAAATGAACCAAGAAATGAGATACCCGATAGTTCTATGACCAAGGTGAAGAATACTCAGTCAAAGACAGACGACTTTTTTTTTTATTTTCTCTCTCTTTCTACTATTCCCTGTTGAAGCAAAAAAATTCCAAGAGAGTAACATAAACATAAATTGATAAAGTTCATTGTTCTTTGCAAAAAATCATCGGACTTCGGAGTTTATTGGTGTAAATGAATTTAATTCAATGTTTATGCTGCTTGATTAATATTTAGTCACGTCGTAATCGATCAGTGACAGGAGAAATGAAGATAATATCAATCGCATCGGCAATCAATGAGCGTCCTGGTGAGTGTTATATCAAGAGAATTTAAGTTATGACAGATCGGCTCTCAGACACTCAATATATGATGATTGGTAGAGCCTGGTTGGCAGCAGTCCAGTGACATAAACTTTCCAATCTTCGTCGTGCAAAGTTGCTAGTTGACAGTGACATTTAGCAGCTTTAATGATCTGCAGTATGCAGTAATTTTTTGTGCCCCCCAACATTTCATGGAACTTACCGCCCCTGTTCACAACTACAACTGCAAATGAGATGGGTTTGTTTTCATCAGGAAATGTCAGTATCAAATACGATTCAGACGATTGATCCACTTCGGTCGACGCCAAGATTAATTTAAGAATTTCTTTAATCGGATATTATTCACGTACCGGATGTTAAAATGTTCCGTGACGTTGACGTTGTGTGTGTTCATTAGAATTGCTTACAATTAATGTTGTCGTTCCGCAACCGTTCCAAGCCGGTGACAGTTGGCTGGTGCCACGTATGAATCGCTCTTACATGTTGAATACAGATTTCATACAGATTTATACAGATTTCACAAAAAGTAAAAAAGAAAAAATTAGGCGTTTCCGCTCAAGTTTTTCCGCCTGAGCTCAAGGGTGGCAAAAACTCGCTCATAAGATTCGATTTTTTTTCTATTCATCAGCTCACCTCATGATTTACGATGCAATAAGAGTTACCATATTCACAGATTTTTCTGTAAAACCACAGATTTTTTTTTTGCCTATTTTGCCACACAGATTCTGAACACTGAACACAGATTTTATCAAAATTCACAGATTTCTACAGATTTTTATGAATATTGCATAAAAATGGCAGATTTTCAAAATGTTTTTCACAGATTGTGATCGAAAATATGCAACAAGATGGTACACAGAATATTTCAAAGTTGAAACACAGATTTTAAAATGGCAACTCTGGATGCAATCCGTAAAATGATGGTAAAGATGAAACTCATCGCTGATCTTAACAAACACATTAACCTGAACAGAGCACCGCTGACATCCAATTATGATGGTATTGATGGTTCTTAGTTTTGATTTCATAGTATTTAACTCTCATTCCGAGTTTTAAAAAGTGAGTACAGAGTTTGGCATCACCGTATCGAGCTACACCGGTGAGTGTACACGGAACCGCAAAACCAACCTAATTTTTGGTACATTCCACCCAATTTGGGGGTTCCGTTCAATAACCTATTTTTTGGAAAAGATGCTCTAGGTAGTTTCCGTAAGGCACGTGGAAAAAAATACTTAAAGATTAATTATATCTACTCAATGGTAAGTTATATTTACTATACAGTTGAGTCGTATTGACTCAATTTCAAGTTGGTACGGTTTACTTAATTTTGGCTTATTGAACAAAACTCTCGCTGTTGGGTGGTTTTGCTCTTTATATTTGGACAACAATGGAAGAAGCGAACGGAAGAAAAGATTCAAAAGAACTCAAAATTAAGTAGAAAGAACTCAAACAATAGGTAGTTTCTATTATCCGTGTATGCTTAAACCACAGAGCTGCCAACACAACCCAGATTTTCGGTTTTATTTTTGCTAGTACTCAAAACGAGCACGAGCATTATTGTACGAAAACAAAAGTCGAACCGTAGTGTGATGTATACCATAAACGATTGAATTTCATGTCTCGAGCTAAACACAACTGGTTACTGAACCGAATGCGTTTTCCAGCATACGAGAACATGCCTTGAGAATTGGATTCAAATGGCATCGATTCGAACGTTGGCCAATGGCAACTCTTGTGGATGGGGAATACATGCCAGACAGTGTCATAAGAATCTGATTCAAAGTGTTGATGTACAAACACATTAATGTACGATTCAGACGATCCGTCTCCTTCCGTCACAGTCAACATTAATTACCTGCATTCTTATGGAGGCATTCACACGTAACGTCACCGTCACGGAACATCTTGACGGACGGAACGTGTGAACGTTCCGGTATAGAATGTATTAAACTAATTTTAACGGAAGCTGACGTTACGGTGACGGTGACGGAAGAAGGCGGACCGTCTGAATCGTACATAAATCACAACTCACAAATCGTCTCTTAGTGGGTTCTAATATTTGATGCGCACTCAGCGCTCATCTGCTGATTACTTGACACTACGATGTTGAGATGATGTTTACTCTACACAAATGGTTACCCAGTTACTCAACTCGCTCAGCGATGCTTCTGAAACCGATTTGCAGGTGAGCTGAACTCGGTGATGATGAAGTACGTATAGTTGATTATTGCCAGCCCTGCCTGAGCTATCGATTAGTATTTGATTGTCTTGACGAGATAAAAATTTATTATTCGACGAACAAATGGACACATTGAAATGGAGATCTTTTGTGCAGATATTTGATGATGAAAACCAAAATATGATACTTTCAGCAAGAGCTGTCAAATCGGTAGAAATTTTTTTAGTTTCTTCACCCTTTTAACGATTCCTGATAAGACGGACAGGTTCATTTGTAAAATCATAGTAGAAGTTGAAGAAAAAGTTTTTACTCTGAGGTGGTAATGGTGATCTTAATTTATTGTGGGAAAACTAGCGTTTAATAAGAATGAAATATTATACTTGGTTCAAAACCATTTTTCAAATGCCCGGAACTCGATCGCCAAACATTCTACTACTCGAGAAATCAACATTATACTAGTTTCTGTTTGAAAAAATGTTGGTCCGAAAAAACCTAACCTTACCCAATTGCACACATTTCTGAAGATTTCCCATGTTTAATCGCAAAACAACAAACAACGTAAAACAAACGTACTCCGTGTTTACTTTTATTGCTGACATTTATTTGTACTATTAATTAAACGAAAAAAATCGTTGCAAATCACTACTGCTAATAAGAAAATTTTCCGAAGAATCCTCCTTTTCTTGATTTCATTTTTCATTGACAGGTGTCGCTACCGGTAATTCAATTTCACGACAATGTGCCAATCCGTCGAGTCCCTTGTTAGCTAATATATTATAAATATATGCATCTGTACCTCAATTCATTTGACGATTCTCTTAAGATTTTTTTCGTTTGGTAATTTAGAAAACACTTACTCAAAAACGATTTGACGTTGGTCTTCACGACAATTAGTATTTACAGCGGAGTCTTTAATGCAGAGATGCCAGGTCTGCTGATTTGTCTGCAAAATTCCAGTTTTATTTTATAAAGCACTGCAGACTTTTTTGAAGACTTTTAAAAATCGAGTCTTTCGCGAAGTTTCGTCAAAAATTACAGACTTTTCAATAGGTCGTTTTTGGTCGGTAGGTAGTAGTTTTTGGTCGCAAAGCTGGTTTTGTGTGTCATACTTTATAGACAAATTAAAGCCCGCAGACATTTTTAATGGATTTGGCGTGATTTGACCTAGTAAATTGTATGAAGAAATAGGGTTGGCTATACACAATGTACAGATTTCCAAAGCTTCTACACTTTTTTATAACATCACAGAAAAACAAACCTCCAAGGTTTTCCCGAGTATCGATGTTCGTCTTCCAGAGCACTGCGGGGGGTCGGCGGAATAGAGATTTTTCTAAGCTCGCGATTTTTTTATCTAAAATGCTGTGATCAGACACTCGAATCACAATGTATGAACACAGTCTGCGCTAGCATTATTTACTTGCTTTGACGCCATCATCGACACAAACGCTGATCTAATTTCAGCGAGTGAGTCGTCAGCATATGTGTTAAACATTAATTGAAATCTTAATCTGATGCGTGGTTTACTTATGAATAAGATGCAGCATCTTGAAATATCGCTATTCTGCCAGTTTCAGTTGTGAATTGGTAAAAAAAATAGTTTTAGCTTGAGTAAAAAATTGAATCTACCGAATCATTAGTTTGCTAGTAAATGGATAATTAATAATCTACTAGTCTTGATTGAAAATCCTATCTAGATATCATGATTAGTGGTGGAATATTTAGCTCACCATGCTGTAATCGAGCAAAACAACCCCCACGCACTGTTTGCATCATCGCACGAACTGGGACAGGATGCTTGCGATAAATACTGAACTGCGAATGAACATCACCAGTCGGTTGATATTTTTTCCAGGCTGTCCGTTCCGACCCCGCAGAACACTTGTGCCTCTGTTTTATTTTATTCACAACTTTCAGTCGTTCGTTCTATCAGACGGAGCGAATCTGCTGCAGTAATTAACTCCGTTATTATTGTGTGTTTGTAATCTGCTACTTTCATTTTGATACAGCTTCCAGTCCAGCACATAATCGTTCGTAGTAGCGAATTCCCTTTCGCCGCCCGCCACTATGAGGCGATTCGAGTTGACGGCGCTGTTGTTGGCCTTGTGTCTTGTTGTGGTCACGAGCATGAGCGGAGTCCATGCCCAGGATGATGATTTGGTGGACGATAGTGCGAGTGAGGACTTCGACGAGGATGATGAGGATCTGCTGCGTCAAATCGAGGCTCAGCATGTGCAACGCGAATTCGAGAAGGAAGATCAAATGGCCCGAGAGTTGGCCGCGAAGATTGCTGCCGAAAGCTACAACTTCCCGGATGGCATTGTGAATGCTCCCCGGTTGGTGGATCCGTGCAAGGAAATTCGTTGCGGTGCCGGTCGGATTTGTCAGGCCGATGGTTCCGATGCCAAGTGTGTCTGCATTCCGGAGTGCCCGGAAGAATTTGACTCTAGAAGAAAAGTCTGTACCAATTTGAACGAGACTTGGGAATCGGCTTGCGAGGTTCATCGGCAGAGGTGCTTATGTAACACGGATGATCCACGTTGCCGCGGGGAGGAGGTGAAACACGTGCACATCAACTATTACGGTCGGTGTCGAGACATTCCGGTAAGATCATATGTATACAGCAAAGGGTTGAAAACCTTTAAAAAAAAACTTTTTCTATATCTTCAGGAGTGCTCTGAAAATGATTTGTCAGATTTCCCGCGCCGTATGCGCGATTGGTTGTTCAACGTGATGCGTGACTTGGCCGGTCGGAACGAACTTCCAGATGCTTACTTGGAGCTAGAGCATGAGGCTGAAAATAACATGACCAAACGGTGGACCAACGCTGCCATCTGGAAGTGGTGCGATTTGGACAGTCATCCGAATGACAACTCCGTATCTCTGCACGAGCTGTTCCCCATCCGTGCCCCGCTGATGGCCTTGGAGCACTGTATCGCACCGTTCTTGGAGAGTTGTGATCCCAACCATGATCACAGGATTTCCCTACAGGAATGGGGCAACTGCTTGGAGCTGGAGGAGGTATAAATGGCGAATAACTCGATATTCGGTGCACGATCTAATGTTTTTTTTTTCTTCTAGGATGACCTCACCGCTCGTTGTGCGAAAATTAAAAAGGAAGATGAGTACGAAAAACTTGAGCTTGAGTTAGCAGAAAACTAAAGCAGGTTCGATGTTTATTTACTATAAATTTCCAAAGCCCTAGTTTAAAAGTTTAAAAGCGCGGTTGTTGCAAAAAAAATAATACTCTGTTTCATTAACGAAAACAACCTGAACGACGAGATTCTTATCCAACTAACTCTCTACGTGCGCCTATTAAATAAGAGTGTATTGCTTAGAGCTTATTTTTGTGCAAAGAATAAAGTCTTCATAAGTAACTGGTAAAAATAAAGTAAATCTTTACACACAACTCAATGGACTTTTTCGTCTAAAACGACAATTATTATTCCAAGAACGATCCCGTGACTTTTTCTATACGTAAACACTTTCGTGGGGTACATTTGTATTCCAGAATTAAACTTTCTCTAACATTACTAAATATCAATGTATTTACAGTTTCATTCCAAATTCTTTTGCAAAGAATCCCCCAAAGAGCGTAACCTAATCGGCTATCCCATAACATTGTATGATTTGATAGATCGGGAAGTAAAATAAGTAGCATTTTACAGTGTATCTGACGAATTTTTTTCTCGAACGAAATTTCCGCCGGGTGAGAGATGAAACCAAAATGGCAACCCTAATTGAGCTTAAACTTAATTGTTAAAACTGGCACTCAAAGTTGAGTAAACATGTACTGAGGTAAAGACTGAGCTATATTCGCTAAAGATCTCAGTCATTCTTCTTAAACCCAATCATGCGATGAACTACGTTTTCATTGAATGTGGCCTGTGTGTGTTTCCTATAGCCAGGTTTAATAAAAGTAATCGTTTTCAAATTGATCGTAAGATCTCAACCAGGCTTGTTAGAAACTCGTAAAATCTACAAAATGTCGAATGATTTATTACAAGATAATATTGGACGAAATATTCGTTAATAAGACGGGTGCAATTACTAAAGGGTGATTTTTTTGTTGGTGTCTTTTTGACTACACTGTTTTGGACAGATCACGCGTGAATCGTGTCTTGTGTCAAACTTGTTCAATTTGATCTATAATTTAGTCATGAATCGTCGTTTTGTCTATAATTCAATCATGAATGGGCGCTGGCAAAGTTCGAGGGAAATCCACAAGCAAAATTGCCACATCTGGAGTGAAAAACCAGCCAGTAGCATTGCAAGAGCTACCAAAGCATCCGAAAAAGTCACTGTTTGGTGTGGATTATGGTCCACACTTAAGACAAGTTCTGACAACTGGCTTCTTTTTCTTCCTTCCGAGTCACCATTCTCGTCTTCTTCGTCCTGTTGAACAAATACCAAATGCCTGTTTACGTATCGGTTACAGTGTTGCCATATTTACAAATTTTTTAATATATTTTCATGCTGTGAAAAAAATATTAATCTCAAATAAATTTTTAGGATTTGATTTGAGATAAACGTGAAAAATGTTTTGATGAATGAATTATTTTTATTAATTTTGCCAATGTTACGAATTTTTAGACTCTAGCGCTAAAAATTCTGACAGGAACTTTTTGCTCACACACTAATATTAGTACAAATGAAGACAAACACTAGAAAAGGTCCTAAGAGCAAATGACAGTTTCTCTTTGTTTACTCTCTCTATTTTGATTAGTACGTGTCTATCCGCAATCCCTCTCTCTCACACTTAGAACGATGACTGAAACCATCAACTTTATATCTGCACTTATGAATTTGTTAAAAAATACAGGAATAAAAAGTAATTGAAAGCAGAGCTGCTAAATGTCACTATCAACTAGTAACTTTGCACGACGAAGATTGGAACGTTTATGTCACTGGACTGCTACCAACCAGGCTCTACCAATCATCATATATTGAGTGTCTGAGAGCCGATCTGTAATAACTTAAATTCTCTTGATATTACACTCACCAGGACGCTCATCGATTGCCGATGCGATTGATATTATCTTCGTTTCTCCTGTCACTGCATGATTACGATGTGACTAAATATTAATCAAGCAGCATAAACATTGAAATAAATTCATTTACACCAAAAAACTCAAAAGTCCGATGACTTTTTGCAAAGAACCACGCCCGTGCGCAGGAATCATCCATGGGGGGGGGGGGTTTCAAGGGGAGAGGGGGGTGTCCAAAAGGCGAAAAGGCGCCTCATCCACTTCAAATTATGTCAGTTTATAAATTGATAAAAAAATTGATAAAAAATATGAATTTGTCAAGTTATTTGCACTTTAATATAATAAGTACTCCATTGTTCATGAAACTGAATTTAAAAAAAATTCTTCAGGGGGGGGGGGGGGGAGTTAAAACCCCCAACCCCCCCCCCCCCCCTGCGCACGGGCCTGCAAAGAACAATGAACTTTATCAATTTATTGTTATGTTAGTACTCTCATGGAATTTTGTTACTTCAATAGGGAATAGGAGAATGAGAGAGAGAACAAAATGCGTCACCTGTCTTTGACTGAGTATACTTCTACTTGGTCATTGAACTATCGAGTATCTCATTTGACAGACACTTTGACCGTACCGATTACAGTTGACGATGATTTTATTCAGTATGTCAAGGTCATTTGACATGACTGACAATTTGCAGCTCTGATTGAAAGAGAAATTAAAGTAAAGAAAGAGAAACTGTCATTTGCGCTTGGGACCTTTTCTAATGTTTATCGAGAAATACAATAAATGTTGCAGTGACTGTGTTTATCGTGCAAAATGAAAGCTAAATGCTCTAAAGACGTAAATTTCCAAAATGTCCATTTAACATTTGATAATGAGTACAATCCTTAAATATCTACGGCGTCAATCAGAAATCTGTAATTTCAGGTATAAATCTGCATAAGTGGCATCACTAGTTTTTATATATTGGACTTATTTGTATGTGTGTACTGCGGGAAACGGACTGCGCAAATATTTATTTCGCAGGAGTGTAATCAAGTATGAAATGCGCAATATTTCTGCTGTAGATTTTTTTTGTTGTTTATTATCCTCTCCTATCTATCGAAGCTTCCAATCACTTTATTAAAAAATGTTTAAATTGCGACCACAGTGTACAACACAACACTTCATTCTCCTCGTAAAAGTAAACACACTTTTGAATTAACACTAATCTAACATATCTTTTTTGGTAACACTTTGATTCACTAAAAGAAATTCGGTCTCTATAAATATTTATTAGAGATGAGGTTGAAAAAACGACGAAACATGCTCTGAAAATTTTCTTTTTCCTTGGTGAGCTAAAATTATAAATTTAATTAACTTGTTTTCGGATTTTCTCTAAAACTTGGCATCATTGATCGCGTACCCTGCCAACGTTGCCAGATAAATACCGATTTTCGTTTAGCATGGATAGACAGGAGAAAAGGTTGCTACGAGACCTTTTTATTTTGCTCGTCAAAATGAGCTTTGGTGACATTTTCGTGAACTTATATGATTCTGATACCGATATGGTACAGATAGATTTTTGCGCCAAATAAAGATTTTTGAAAAAATGACCTGGCAATGCTGTACCCTGCAAAAGTTTTTACTTTTCACAACGTGCTGGTAGCAACATCAAAATCAGCCAATCAGATACTGGTCCAAAATTGGAACAGAAGCAGCCCCCCAGTTGTCAGGACTTGTCTTAGGGTTTAATCAAAGACATCATATTAACAAGATATCCAGCTCTCACATTTCCCGAACAAATCATTGGCAACGATCTTTTTTGCGAGCATGGTGCCCTCAGGCGAGTCCGCATCGAATCTCGTACAGAAATGTCAAATTCGTGCGCGCCAAAACAGCTGCACTGCCCCGCATAGCGTTTTGGCTACCTGGGCAGCCATGGTCACCAGACGGCTACCAAAATTGTTTCAGTGACGGCTGTCAAATCAAATTTGGCAAAAAATAGTCGCTTGTATCTTAGTTAACCGAGCGTTTTCATCTTTTCACCTTCGCTGAAAATGTCAAAGAATTCCATAGGTATGGCAAACGGCTGGCAGCCACGTCTACCTCAGAAATCCTGGTGGATACGTTTGTATCGTTTAAGGTGTATGTCTGGTAACGGTGAGGCAGACGGACACCAGAATGACTACCAGCCATATTGTGCCCGCTGGCAGCCGTTAGTCAGCCGTCGAGCAGCCTGGCCAATGCGGGGCGCACCCATACAATTGACATCAGCTGTTTTTCAAAGATGGGCGAATCTTACAAAAGTAAACAAATCGAGTTTCTCTCACCTACCAATAAAAGCTTCAAAATCCTACAATTTTGCCTAAATATTCGCATTCTACAAAAATCTCAAATTTTGTAATACACAGAACTATAAAGGGCGAAACAATCATTCCATTTGTTTACGTAAGTTTCGCCCTCCGTGTTCCATGTCAACAAACGGGGCGATACTTCAATTGCTAGTAAGGAAGGGCGAAACCTTTTTTTTTCTTTTTTTTTTCGCCGAGCCTTTTACCACTGGAAATAGTAAATGAGACGATAAAATTACTCGCAGATTTGTCTTAGTCGCGAAAACCAGCCAATTTCATGAAAAATGCGCAAGGGAGTATCCTTATAATTCACACAGGAAGCATAAAAGTAAACAAATCGAAAAAGGGCGAAACTCTTTTTATGTTGATTTATTCAGTGGATATAGATAGAAAGTGGTAGAATTTGCATCACTTTTGAAGATAAACTAACAATTCATCGACTAATCATAAAATGATCTGAGAATATACGATAATTTCTAAATACGATTTGAAACCAAAATCGAAACATTCATCGATGTTTTTCTCCATGTGATGATGTGCGATGGCGTTGCTGAACTCAACTTTATGTACAGATTTCATAAATGGCACAGATTTTCGCAGATTCTGAAATTGATAACAAATTTCCCAGATTTTTGAAATCGATCACAGTTTAGCGCCAAAAAGTACAGAGCGGTTGGAAATAGTGAGACCTCTTTTTCCGACAGGTTTTTGGCTTATCACAGATTAAAAAAAAATGAACTGGCATCCCTGTTCTCGTGTGATTTATGCGACATGGAAATAAAGTTGTATTTAACCAGACCCTGTCAGCTTGGAGCGATCTCAATCTTCAGTTCAGCAACGCCATCGTACGGCGTCTCATTCAACATGTCATGTCAATTGTATGGGTGCGCAGCCCTGCAATTTTGGCGCGCACGAATTTGACATTTCTCTCCCCTACTTCTATGTATGAGATTCGATGCGGACTCACCTGAGGGCGACATGCTCGCAAAAAAAGGATGTTGCCAATTATTTGTTCGGGAAATGTGAGAGCTGGATATCTTGTTAATATGATGTCTTTGATTTAACACTAATTATTTTATTGTACTAGCACCCAAAAAAAACATTTTCTAGTCACTCAAATGTATTCAAGAGAAAAACGTATTTTTATTGAAATTATCCTGTTTATTTTAGTAAATATTTTTTCCTATTTTAATTAAGCAATCGATGACCAGTCACAATTATTGAGAGAAAAACGATTATTGATGCCGAAAACATGTGGATCGTCAAAAAAGGTATCGTCTCTCTAGGTGGATAAATCTCGTTTTTAAGGGGATAAATTTAATCATATGTCCGAAAAGAAAATATTTATTGTAAAATTAACCAGTCGAAGAAAATGACAATGATTATACTTAGGTTTGTTTCTGAATACATTATGTATAGTTATAAAATTCACTATGTTCAAAACGGTGCAGTTTTTAGGCGCATTTGATATTTAAAAATCGTTATTTTGGATAACATTTTCGGATAAGAGAATAACGAAACCAACAGTAGTAAATTTTATACATTTTTATTATTTTCGTCTCTTTTTAATAATAGTAAGACAAATGTCGCCTATATATATTTCTCTGTAATCGTTTGCGCTCTTCTGTATTTCCATATGTGCCTTAATTTTGCATGAACTTTTCTACGATATAAGAATGTAACAGTCGATTTTAAATTCGTTTTTTTTAACAATTGAAAATACGATTAAGTGAAAATACTAATCAACGGTGCTTCGCAGCAGATCCCCAAGCGCGATTCGATGAATTTGTTTATTTTTTTTCTCTTGATTCTGATTACAAAATGATACATATTACGAGGAATAATGAAGATCGTCACGATTTGTTTAGTATTGCAAGTGGTACTTTGATTGTCACTGGAGTCTATTATTTACTGAGATTCTGCTTGGCCGGCGCTAGAGACAAACTTACGCTATTTTATTTTTCTTGTAGAGAGTTTTATGTCTGTCTGTGTTTTTTTTAAAGAGAGAACATTTATTAACTACACTACAATAGCTAGTTATAAAACCACGTCCGCGCGCGCGTGTGTGTGTGTGCGTATCGAGACTGCGTTCTTATCATTTAAAAAAAAATCTTGATAAAATATTACAATAATTTCAATAAAAAGTTTTTTTTTATTCGTTATATTTTTGACTATGTACAACATCTACACAGTTGAAAACTACCCCGAAGCCAAATAGGTGGCCACCGGGGTGAATTTCGACGGAAGGGCACCCAACGCCCCCCGCTTGCGGGGGTGGTGGGCGAACACGGACGAAAACGGTTCGTTTTCTTGTTTCATGTGTGATTGATTGATTGATTGATTGATTACGTTACCGCGGCTAGTTAGTAGTAGCACTTTTGAGAAGACAAATATTAACCTACATAATCAGACCATGTTTTTGAGTTTCTCATCCGTAAACTTTATACAGGGAGGGCTAATCTATACGTTTTTTTTAACATTCTAACTTCTTCCGTCATGTCTTTTGTAAGATATAATAGTTATGTTTGTTTGTTTTTTTTTCTCGTCACAGACATCTTATTAAATAGTTCTACAAGTGCCGATCACCGTTCGGATCGACTTAACATGCTTCGGGTTAAAAAAAAAAATGCTCCCTTCCGAGCATTATGTACTAGCATTACTTGGAAAAGGCAATATATGTATAAGTATATTGTACATTTGATCTTTTCTTCTTTTTTTGTTTAAAATCTGTCTTTTCTTTCTTTCAATAAAAACTCTGTTTAAAAGTAGTTTGTTTAAGCAAGGAATTTTTCCGTTACGATATTGAGGAATGCACACAGTTCCCTCGCAGATTGGAAATAATCTCAAATTCGTGAAATTCCCACAAACATCTAACACAAACATTCACAACTTGTTTTCATCAAAAATACACGTTCGTTCTAACGATGCATTGCATTTTTTTGTTTGTTTGTTTTTGCAGCAAACTCTGCCGCAGTGCCATACTTTTGTTACATACAACAAATAGATTAAAATTAGTTAAATTAAAAAATAAATTATCACTATCACGCTCCGCGGGTTCCAACCGTTTCGGGCCCTTGAACTAGCATATGGACAAACCACGGAGTGGAGGGGAGGGGGGTGTGGAAGAGACACTTTCTATACACGTACAAAAAACAGTGAGATGAGGCTCTTGTTGTTGGGTGTTTTTTTTAGCAGTAGAAAATAGAAAAAAAAACAACTTTGGCCTCGGGCACCTCGGGGTTTTCCGCTAACGCTACCTACAGAGGAGAGGACGCACGTTCAAATGTAGATCGCTTCCGAACCCTTGTTGGCCTGGTGACCACCCCCCGGGGCAGCACTCGTCACGTAGACATTCATGTTGGCCGCCGCAGGCGACTGCACCCCTTCGGACCAGTCCGAGGTCGAATGAGGCGAGGAACTTGACCAGTGACCGGGCGATTCCGGTGACGGTGTCGGATAGCTATCCAACGTCTGGACCAGATGCTGAGGTGTCACCCCGCCACTGTGCTGACTGGGCGGTGTGAGATACTGGTAGAACGACGACTGTTGGCTGTTCAGCGTCGACTGCTGGCAGTGTGCGGACGCCGACGACAGTGGCGACAAGTGCGACGACGACATCGTCGAGTTCGACGGTGACGAGACGGTTGTGGCAGTGGTGTTCTGCGATGTTGATGCCTGAGATCCTTGACCTGTGCGACCACCAATGGATGATCAGAGTTAGTGTGATGAAGTAACAAAAAAAAAATAGGTTTGAGTGAAAGGACATTTACCTGTCGGACTACAGAATCCGGCCAGCTCCAGACCGGTGGAGCCATGAACGAAGTTCATCTGTAGGCTGGCCAGCATTGCACTGTTTGGGTTGTTACTGCTACCGTTACTGTTGCTACTACTGCCTAGCTGTTGTTGGCCACAGCCTATACTATTGCCATTTTGTTGTTGTTGCTGTTGTTGTTGCTGCTGTTGTTGCTGTTGTTGTTGCTGCTGCTGCTGCTGCTGCTGTTGCTGCATGCTTCCATTGGAGATCATTTGCACACCATGTTTCTGCTGCTGAGCGTGTCTCAGCGCTTGAATGTGCGTCGGAGACGTTGGCAGACTCGGTCGCGTTTTAGCGGGCGACGGAGAACCTGTTGAATTTTCAAGAAAATGTTACTTTTGTTGTTCCGCGGGAGCACAAATGGCAGAAGACACCTACCGATATACCCTTGCGGGGACAGAGCCATATTGCTCTGCACCGAGTGAGGCGGTGATTGGTTCGAGTACGGCGGACTGAGACCACTTTCACCCATGTGCATCGCGTGAATCATCGTAGCCGCAGCGGCATTGCCCCGTTGGCTCATCAGCAGATCCTGGAACGGTGTATTACCCGGACCAACACCTCCTATCGAGTATCCGTAGTTGTCCAGGTTGATGTTGTGCAACGATTGCATCGATTGAGCACTCTGTAAGATGAAAACCAATCATTAGCCTCAAAGACGTTCTCTTTTTCAAAATCATTTTATTCGCGAACTTACCTTGATGCAATCCTCGTAGCTCGGTGGCTTCTTATTTCCGGTCATCGGGTCTATCTGGTGCACCGTCATGGCATTCGAGTACAGACTGACGGTATCGTACGGACTGGGAATGTTGGCGAGCGGTGATTCGACCGAGCTCAGCTGATCGTCCGGAATTTGCACGTCGACGATGTTGTTCTTCTTCGCACCACCGGCATTGGTGGCACTGGGTTTTTTCGTTTTTCTTCTAACACTACCGTCGTTGTCCGGACTGTTGGGGTTCTGAGCACCGCCCAAACCGCTGCCGTTCATCTTGGTCCGTTTCTTCTGTTTGCTCTGCTTCGTCGAAGCAATAATCGTCGGATGGGTGATCATGTGCGTCGTCGGTGACATGATCGTGTTCGGAATCGTCGTTACCATCTGTGGACTGCGTGGCACATGTTCGTCCAACAGTCTCACGATGTCCTGGTGCTGTCGTTCGCTTGCCACATCCCTCGGTAGTCGGTCCATGTGATCGGTAATGTCACGATTGGCAAAGTTATCCAACAAGGCTTTGCAAGCTTCGAACGCACCTTCACGAGCAGCGAGGAATAACGGTGTTTCGTCTTTGTCATCCTGAGCATCCCGATTGGCACCATGCGCCAGCAGGACATTCACACCGTCCGCATTGTCAACCGCGGCAGCCCAGTGCAGGGCCGTCTTCCCGTTGTTATCGGCGGCATTGATGTCTGCATCGGCAGTGATCAGTTCTTCCACCATACCTTCGGTAGCCAAACGGGCTGCCAGGATGAGCGGAGTTGTACCGTCGTGCATGCGTGCGTTCAGGTTAGTGGCTCGGTTTCTTAGCAATATCTGGAAAACACCGACGGCATCGGCTGCAACGGCCGCATGCAGAGGAGTTCTTCCGGTGTAATCTTGACTGTTGGCATCGGCTCCGGCATCCAGGAGACGCTTGGCGGCATCCGCTCGGGCATGGCGGGCCGCTAGATGTAGTGACGTTTCTCCGGTTTTATCCATAGTTGCATTTAGTTCAGCACCTTGTGCTACCAGTTTCGAAATGAATTGTGCCGTTGTGTCATCGGTGGAATCCATGTCCTCGCCCGAATCGGGACCACGGTGAATGGCGACGTCCATATCGCCTCTGTGCATCACCGTATCCGGATCTCCTCGGTGAAGACCCGAATCGGGACCACCGCGGTGTATGGCGGCTACCATCAACGGAGTCATTCCACACGGTCCTCGCACATCCACCTCCGTGTGTCCCCCATCGTGATGGGTCGGTGGCGTCATCATCGTTGGATGATCACGAATATCTGCCGCCTCGAAATGAAGCTGAGACCAAACACGGGGTTCCGTTTCTTCGTAGTCCGTGATCGCGGTGTGATCACTCGAATAACCCTGATCGATCGCACGCATTCGCTTGGGCTGTGGCATTTCCGATTCGTCGTCGCTGTTGCACCACTGCTGCGAATGTCCCATGTGCCCATTGGACATGTCCACCATCGAAGGGTTTTTGTTTAAATTTCGCATTTCCTGACCATCCGGTCTCCGACGGGACGGTCTACGAACGTTGGTACTGGCAGTCAGGAATCCTTCCGGGAACCAAGTGACGCCATGGGCCCGTTTCCGATTCGCCACCAACACACCGCACATGGCAAACACCAACAGTCCAATGAAGAATCCTAGCAGAACGTAGTTGGAGTTTGTCGATTCTGGGATGCTATCGTCGTCCGGATTCACTCCTTTGACCTGATAAATCGGGAACTGTTTCGACAAAGAATGTTTGGAAGCCGTGGCAGCTAGGAATTCGGCAGCTTCGTTGGCAGTTCCAAAACACTCAGCACCGGTCATTCCGATACACTTTCGATTGTCCAATTCCAGAAATACCTGAATACCGGTTTGCCTTGCTTCCGTATAGACGACGTGATGCTTCCGACCGAACTCACTATCGGCTAGACCCTGCAGAGCGGTACCCCCCTTCCACGGGTAGATCATTTCCGCTCCGGCACTGTTTTTCTTGATCCGTACCGTGGTTCGAAGTTGATGCCCGAGATCACGCAGAAATTGAACGGAATTTTTCTTAAACGTTTCCAGTTCCATCAACAGAATGATGGAAATGGCTCCTTCCGCTAGCTGTGCCGGTTCCTTCTCGTTCTCACAATCCAACCCGTCCCAGTTACACTCGGCATTGTTACAACCGTAGTCACAAAAACCGTTCGCATAGTGCTTCTGACAGTACGCATCATAAACCGGATTGCACGGTTGCAGTTTCTTCTCGCAATCCCGTCCATCGAACAAACACATGGCGTTGTTACATTCCTCATTGCAGAATCCATCCATAAACACTTCCCAGCAGTTGATACTAGCGGTACAATTCAACCACGGATTGATTCCCAACGAACAGTCGTTACCATCAAAGTCACACGCATAGGTATTACATTCTTCGTCGCACCGGTGGTTGCCCTGCTTCTCCCGGCAACCCTTCTTAACGCACTGCGCCCGCTGATACTCCAAATCAATTGCGTACGTATTCAGGATTCCCTTCTTCTTGCTGGCACTCTCGAACCATCCCTTGTACGACGGATCGTACACATTGCACGTCTTACCGGCCCACTTCGGCGGGCAGAAACACTCGAAATCGCCCAGTTTGTTTTGGCACGCGGCACCACGCTCACACGGACTGGAACTACATTCGTCCAGGATGTCAATCTCACAGTTGATGCCACTGGTACCCAGAGGACATTCGCACCGGTACCCGCCATCATCGGCAATCTGACACAGCCCGTTGATGCACGGATTCGAGTCGCAATCATGTCCGGAAAATTCACAATTTTTACCGTAATACCCATCGGCACAGACACAGTGATGACCCGTTTGTCTGGTCGAACAAAGACCTCCATTCAGGCACGGTGAGTTGGCACAAAAATCGACCTTAATCTCGCAGTGTCGCCCCATGTGACCCGGTTTGCAGTTACAGTGATAGTCATTCACCAGCTGAACGCAGTCCAACGTTCCCGGATTCGAGCAAGGATTCGACAGGCACTCGTTTATGTCGCCCTCGCATCGTGACCCAACAAACCCGGACGGACAGCGACACTCAAATCCACCAACCCGATCGATACAGCTTCCATTGTTGTGACACGCACCCGGCGTACAATCGTCGGTGTTAATTTCGCACAGCACCCCCAACGTTCCCGGCGGACACGAACACTTGTAGTCGTTGATCAGATCGTGACAGATTCCACCATTCCGACACGGGTTCGGTTTGCACTCGTCGATGTTCAGCTCACAGTTTTGACCCTGAAAACCTTGCTTGCACACGCATTTGTACGATCCAATCAAATCCTTACAGTGACCACCATTCCGACACGGTTGACTTTCGCACTCGTTAATCTCCTTCTGACAGTACGATCCGGTGTAACCCTGCTGACAGTGGCACCGGTGCGAGTTGCCAAAATCTTCACACGTCCCATTGTGACAGAGCAGTTTCGGTTCGACCTTCTTCCGAATGGCCGCATCTTTACAGGACACCATCTGGACATCGCACAGTTTACCAGTCCAACCGGGGGCACAGATGCACTGATAGACATTTTCCCGCTGAACACAGGTCGCCCCGTTTTCGCACGGTGACTGAGAGCACCAGTCCACGTAGTCCATGCACTGCTTCCCGGTGTAACCGTACGAACAGTGACACGTATAGTCATTATCATAGTCATAGCAAGTGGCCCCGTTCCGACAGGGCTGCGAGTCACATTTATTAATCTTATACTGACAATTGGAACCGGTGAATCCACTATGACACGAACAGTTATAGCTATTGATCCCATCCATGCACGTCCCACCGTTCATGCAGGAACTTTCCGTACAATCTTCGTCGTTGGTTTGGCAGTTCATTCCGCTGAATCCCAGCGGACAGGTGCAGGTGTACGAGTTGACATACTGCGTACAGGTCGCCCCATTCTGGCACGGTATCGAGAGACACTCGTTGATGTCCACCTCACAGTGTTTCCCTTCGAAACCATCCACACACAGACAGGTATAGTCACCGATGCCATCCAAACAAGTCCCTCCGTTCTGGCAAGGAAACGAAGCACAATCATCCGTATTGACCGTACAATCCCGTCCCTCGTACCCGCGAGCACAAAGACACTGGTACGATCCGTTTGTGTTTCTACAGGTGGCACCATTCCGACACGGTGAAGACAGGGCACATTCGTTGATATCCTCATCACACAACCTTCCGGTATATCCCAGCGTGCAGCTACAGGAAAAGTCCAAATAGTTAGGGCTTGGTGAACACTTGGCACCATTTCGGCAGCGATTGGGTAAGCACGGGTCCATTTTCGATTCACAATCGCGCCCCGTAAACGGTACTCGACAGACGCACTTATATCCATTCACCAAATCAATACATGAACCTCCGTTACGACACGGATTATTGATGCAATCGTCGATATTGATCTCGCAGTTCTTCCCGGAATAACCCGGCATACACTGACAAGTGTACGAATTCAGCCCATCCCTACAGATGCCTCCATGCTGGCACGGATTGGAACCACATTCGTCGATATCGGTTTCGCATCGTCTTCCTCCGTATCCTGGCGGGCAGTGGCAGATAAACTGATTCACTCCATCCTCACATCGACCTCCGTTGGTGCAGGGATTCGACGCACATTCGTCAACGTCACTCAGGCATCTCGCATCGAAGTAACCCCGAGGACACTCGCAACGGAATCCGTTAATCAAATCCATGCAAACTCCCCCGTTGGCACAAGGGTCCGAAGCACACTCGTTGATGTTGGTTTCGCAGTGTGTTCCGGTGAAACCCGGAACGCACTGACAAGTGTACCGATTAATTCCATCGATGCACTTGGCCTCATGTCGACACGGATTGCTATGGCACTCGTTTACATTCACCTCGCAGTTCGGTCCGGACGTTCCCGGTTGACAGCGGCAGATGTAACCGCCAACCAGATCCTCACAGTGTCCACCAAACTGACACGGGTTCGATTCGCACTCGTTGATCTGAATCTGACACAGATACCCGGTATAACCGGGATTACACTGGCAGGAAAAGGAATTATCACCATCGATACAAACGCCCCGGTGGCACGGATTCGACTGACAATCGTTGATGTTCGTCTCGCACGATATCCCCGTATAACCGGGGGGACACTCGCACGTATAGCCGGCAATCAGATCGTGACAGATTCCACCGTTCCGACACGGTTGCGACATACAATCGTCGATGTTGATCTGACAGCGCAATCCGGTGAAACCGATCGCACAGGTACACTTGAACGAATTGATCAGATCCCGACAGATGCCACCGTTCAGGCAGGGCGTCGTCGCACACTCGTCGATGTTGATCTCGCATTGCGTTCCGGTGAATCCTGGGGGGGGGGGGGGGGGGGAAAGAAGGAAACGCTGGTTAGATTTTCATTATGACCTAATGGGTATGAAAATAAGAAAGCTTCATTTTGAGTCCGCAGCTGCATATTTCTTGTCAGATCATAAGTTTTTGTTTGGCGGAATATATTGGCAAAAAAACCTTAAACTTCCTTAGGCCATCACACTGTTCTGTGACCAGGAACTTTTTTTTTCAGAAAATCTGCCTGAAATCCATCATCCAGACAAAGATTTCGTCGCGCATGGGAAATAATTCTCGGATTAGGGTCTCGTTTTATTCGTACCTGAAACCGTATATCTGAAATATTCACTTTTTTTTAAATGACGGATAAATTAATTTCCATGTATTTAACTCAGAAAGAATTGTCTTTTAATTGAATTTTTCAGATTGATTCATGATCTGAAGAATGAAGTTTAGAAAAAACAACTCTTTCGCACCGACGTTTCGATCAATGATTTGATCTTTATCAAAAGACATATTTCAAAGTTTCTAGTCTTAAAATCAGAGCCGAAAGCTGTCACGTATTTTCAATGAATGAGTCCAACCGAATAGCTCCGTAAACAATATAAAGTTTACTGTCAAAACACATTCTAAAATGATCGCAAGCAAAACAAAACGAATAGAAACAACGCATTTTCGTCTCTCAATCCGGCAAAAGAGAGTATCAATGTCAGCGTCACTCGTTTCCCTACGACAAGACGAATCCAGAATAATTTCTGCAGGAGAATTCAACCGAATATCGATCATAGATCATAGATAGGGTCTGGTATATGAAAAATTAAAGTTACTACACTGCAGAGCATATTTGGAAATCAAAACTCAATGAGAACCGTTTTCTATCAGTTTTCATCAGCGATTCTCGAGACTTTGGTTGAATATCGATACGTGCAGCAACCCAAACGTCTTATGTATGTTTTATAGGTGCATATAAAACAGATATAAGACAATAGTGTCCTAAATCTGTCTTAAATATGTATGTAAAACGAATATGGGTTTTTGGTGGTTACTTGGGCAGTACACGATTTTCACATTTTTATATAAATTTTAGTTGTCAGACATAAATTATTTCACGTTAATTTTCAAAAATCTTAAGTCTGCGTATGTCAGATACATTTTGGTAATGAAAAACAAAATGGATGACACTAGATCTCGACGTTTCATGTAATTCTAGGACATTTGGCATCAATAATTTGTTTCGATTTCGGAAATCTCATCCCTCATGGTGATTTTTCAAGATTGAAAATTTTAAAACTTTTACCACCGGGCAAGCACCACCTACCCATATCCGACTTAGATCAATTGTTGCATGGGACATTTATGCGTAGCACGACAGTATACCCTTGACACAAGACGCCTTGCTGTCTCGATAGACGAATAGACGATAGTTTCCGAAGAAAATATCGCAACAAGTGGTACTACTCAGGGAAGCCTTCTCGGTCTAC
This sequence comes from Malaya genurostris, assembly GCF_030247185.1. NCBI lineage: Eukaryota > Metazoa > Arthropoda > Insecta > Diptera > Culicidae > Malaya > Malaya genurostris. Next base: position 152,935,774 of record NC_080570.1, read on the forward strand.
TGATTTTCTTGCTGTACTTCAACTATCTTAATTTTCGTCTGGGTGCAATTGTTGAATGGTTTCGACTGCCGAGACCTGTTTCCTAAGATGTGCCTTCGTTAATGCCCAAAATTCCTCACTTGGTCGAAGTTGTGGACAATTTGGTGGATTCATGTCTTTCGGGACGAAAGTGACATTTTTGGTAGTATACCATTCTACCGTTGATTTTGAGTAGTGGCAAGAAGCAAGATCTGGCCAGAAGACAACAGGATCCTTGTGGTTTCGAATCATGGGTAGAAGTCGTTTTTGTAAACATTCCTTGATGTATATTTTGCTGTTCATTGAAGCAGTGGTGCTGAAGGGTTTCGAAATCTTACCGCAGCTACAAATTGCTTGCCAGACCATAGCTTTCTTACTAAAGTTTTCGACATCAATCGATGTCTCGGACTGGTTTAACACTTGCCCTTCTCGCACCGTATAATATTGTGGTCCCGACAAGGATTTGTAATCGAGTTTCACGTAGGCTTCGTCGTCCATGATTATGCAGTTCAAATTTCCAGCAAGAATCGTATTGTACAGCTTTCGAACCCTCGGCCTGATCGATGCTTCTTGTTTCGGACTACGTTTTGGTTGTTTCTGCTTCTTATAGGTTCGAAGATTCAAACGTTCTTTAGCACGAAGAACATTTGACTTTTTTGACCACATCCCGAACTGAAACCTTCTTCTTTTACTCGAACGCCTTCAGAGGGTTAGCAGGACCTTTCTTTCGTCCCGTTTTCGGTTCATCCTCAAAGGTGTTATCCTCACCGAACTTCCTGATTGCATTTCGCCGCACGGCTTTTTCACTTACTCCTTTCATTTTTGCTATCTTTCTCAGTGACAGTCCGCGTTCTGTGCACCATTTGTACACAATTTTTCGACGTTGTTCTGCTGTAAGTCCACGCATTTCGAAACAAACTAATGAAAACGAATAAACAACTGTACAAGTGGTTGGAGAAGAGTGTAAACAACAGGACGCAGCTATAAAAATTGACAGATTCTGAACCATTGCGAAATGGCAGCGGTTTTTGGTTGCGTTCATACTTTCTGGGACAGTCTTTATAATCGACAAACTGCTTTTTTAAATGACCGCACAATTCTCTCATGGATGGCTGAGAGCCGTTTCGGAAAAACTTGTGCACATGCTACAGGCTACAGTTCACGTTAAAATTGATTAGGGGAAAAACAATAATCGTATAAGTGGCGTAACCAACAAAACGCACTTTCCGAAACATTTCAATCGATTTCGACAAACTTGAGCTCATTTGAAAGTTACAGATCTCGTTGAAATGGGTCGTTCTGGGGAAATCATCGTATAAGTGACGGAACCGACAATACGGAAGATTTTCAATTATGTGTCAAGTGATTTGGACAATCTTATGTTCGTTTGAAAATTATAATGAGGTCGCGGATAAAGTATAAACAGTATCACGGTGGACTCCTCCGGTTTCGGAGGTATAACTGAACAAGTGACCGACAAACTGTACTTTTTTTTAAATCACAATCATTTTTCTCGATTATAACTTAACCGCAAAGGGTTCAACGGTCATGTTCAAATTTATTATGGTAGATTCTTTCGATTCCTGAAATCGAACCAAATCAGCGATAAAGCACAGTTTTTGTGAATCTTCTTAATCTATCTTGGATTTATCAAAGGTGTAGACAAAAACTAACTCGCTGAAAAAATATTGTAATGATACTTCTTAAATGAAAACATAAAGGCACAAATCACACAACTAGGTGAACCAAACAGCGGCTTTTCGCAAGTGTATTTGACGTTCAAATCCAGAATCAGGTTACTTTGATTGAGTCTACTGTTGAACTAGAAAAACGAACGATCATCAACCAAAAGACACTAAGAAGCTATGGAAACGAACTAAATAAGGTTGAAGTTGAGAAAAAAAATTAATCTGGATTCGAACTACTTCATAAACGGTTCTTTCTCTCTCTCCACTCGAAATGCCCGTGATGACTCAGATTTGCCTAAAATCCCGATCGCACGCTGTTGTGCGCAGCAATAACCAACGGGGTCCGCATGCTAGCTATAGCTTTACCTTTCCTGTAGTTGCCGCCCCCTTCCCCCCAGAAAACTACACGAGTTGGCAAAACTTGCCACGACGACAGACACGCGTGCACGGCATTAATAGATTATTCGTGTTATTAATCCGACACTCCCATGGAACACAACAACATGTCCGTCCGCCTGCGCAGGGGGGAAACATTCCCGACCATTATTTGATCTCAGATTGTCAAATAATTTACAGGATTTTTTTGTTGGTTTTGTTTTCTTTGGTATATTAGTCCGACATAAGCTTATTCGATTAGCCTAATTCGGCTTAGATCCACTAAGAAGCTGATAGTTTTTTTTCCGTCTGAATGCTGTTTCCAAGTATTTTTACAAGATTGTCCACTTAAAATGCGGATCATTTGATTGTTGTGTTTTTTTTTTCGTGGTCTGTCGTAGTCAGACAGATGACATTCAGATATCCGCCACGCATAGATTCATAAAATTATTTAATTAGGTTTTATTGATCATTTACATTTTATATAACTTCGACCGATCGATCGATCCGGGCAAGGGAAACAACTCTCTCTCGCTCGCTCGCTCAGATTTAGGTAAATCGCAAAATAAAACGATATTCTCCTTCGAATCTAGCACTCCAGACAGAGTGCCCAATGGAGCAGAGCTTTTAGTCGATTCACTCTGTAATTATTTCCACTATTTTTATAGCTTTCTGAATGCGACATCAACGTGAGGCGAGCCGATTCGGAGCACGGCTCGCCCGGCGCAGATCGAACCGACTTGCGAACAACAACGCGAACAGAGGTTGGTTGGTTGGTCACGGAGAGGACGAGGATAACCACCCAACCAAAAGGGTATTAAAACTTCAGCATCAGATATAGTCAGTCTACACACTCACACAAAGACAGCGGCGCAGCTTAGCTCGGTTACAGTTTAGCTGCGGTAATCCGTCCGGTAACGACCGTACTCCAATTTTGCGGTCTTTAGCGAACATGCCTAACAATCAGAGCTGAATCGATTGGCAACGTGGAATCCCACCGGTTTACCGAAGGCGTACTGTTCAAAGGGGCGTAGGAATGGGTGATAAATTTTTCGTATAAATAATCTCCAACAACAACCGGTTTGGCAGCAGCACCTCTAGCACCGTCGTCCGTTCGATGATTCGAGTATAGGTCGGTCGCCCGTTGGCTACTTTCAGCCTCACACCACGCGATCCGATCCGCAAAAGAAAAGAGAGGTTCGCCAGATTTTGTAACCCGACTGTGAATAGGCTACTGCTAGCTAGCATTCAGACGGACTTTGGCGGCTGTTGCAGCTGCAAAAGCTTCGGAACTCTACTACATGTTTACATTGTAGTTTCTAGTGCTAGCACCAAAGACCGAACGTAACTGGATTCCATTTTGAAGTTTTACCGAAGGTGACGGATATTTGCGAATGAATTTAGATGCCTTAATTGTGTTTAATTATGGTACTTCTGCAAAATGACGAGGATCTAAAAACTAAATCGTTAGTCAGTCCCATTGCACAAACTGCATTGGGCCGTTTTCACAAGGACTCTGACATTTCCTCTTCTCATTACTGTGCTTCACATTCATAAAGGGTGCTGGTATCTTTTTGGCAACACTGTTTTTGACAGATTACACGTGAATCGTGTCTTGTGTTATTGTCAAACTTGTTCAGTTTGGTCCATAATTTAATCATGAATGGACGCTGGTAAAGTTGAAGGGAAATCCATTTTTTTCCGAAAAAATGGGTTCAGCGACGTCAACAAGCAAAATTGCCGCCTCTGGAGTGAAGACCAGTCAGAAGAATTACAGAAGCTACCAATGCATCCCAAAAAAGTCCCTGTCAGGTCAGGGGTCAGGTTTCTTAAGGAACAGGATAAAAAGTCGGATCTTTCTATTCGATTTTATTTTGTCACTAAAACTTATGAAAAGGTTTGACAAGGTTTTGATTACAGTGACTCCATTTTGATAGCAGATTAGCTTGGGTTCTTCGGAAACGTTGTACGATTTTATATGAACTGAACTATTTTACATCTCCGATTGAAGCATGTCAATCTCGCAACGCAGAGATGCAGTTCTATTTTTCGAGTACAAAACTCAAACTGCTCTTCAAATTTCTTCCAAACTAATCTTGGTCATTTAATTCCAGACACCAAAATCATAACAGTGAGAAAAATTACACATAATTCAACTAAACTGGTCGTATATTTCAGAATAAAGTTATATGTACACTAGATACAGTTGGTTAAGACGTTAACTCTAAGCAAAGTAAAGCAAAGTCTTGGCATTACATTCCTTTGGTGGAATTTGGCCTTTCTGTTTCAACAGACTTCGCAGCCGATTCTTAGTGTACAGAATTATTGCATGGCTAGTACTATGGATCCTACTGACACTATGAATCCTTCCAGGTCGGGGCTCGAACATACGACAACTGGCTTGTAAGACCAGCGTCCTATGCATTGAACCGCCAACCCGGGACGAACTCTACTTTCTGTAAAATTCTCAAACTTTCCATTAGGTTCCATACGAAATCCTCTGATATGACCGCGGTTACGATTTTCCATCTTGAAATCATCAGCTTTCTTCTTAATTTAGAAGCCCAGTATAAGTTAGTTCGGTCCGTTTTCATAAGACGACTGTCAAGAATGGAGATTTCAGTGTTGAAGACAACCCTCGCTCCGGACAACAACAAAAAAATAATCGAAGACAAACAGTTGGAGGCATTACTCAATGAAGATCCGAGTAAAACGAAAGAAGAGTTTGCTGAATCATTGAAAGTGACTCAATAAGCAATTTCTGTACGATTAAAATTCATGGGAATGATTCAAAAGCAAGGCAATTGGGTGCCTTATGAACTGAAACCGAGATACATTGAAAAGCGATTTATCATTTACGAGCAGTTGATTCAAAGACAGCAAAAAAGGTTTGTTTTTACATCAAATTGTTACTAGGGATGAAAAATGGATATTCGATTGTTGCCATCGACCTCAACATCAACTCCAAAGCCGAATATTCATGGTTCGAAGGTCATGTTGTGCATATGGTGAGCTGCTACAACCAGGCGACACTAAAGCTTGCTTCATTTAGAATTGGAACAAACTTTTGCTCATATTGTGGCGCTCCTGGAGAACGGATTTGGAAGTTCTTAGCGCCCACGTGTCGGGAATTTAGTCAGCTTCGCGTATGATTTTTGACATTCCGCAAATCGACTGTATTTTGTAAACAATCAACATGAAGCCGCAAGAAGGGAAAAAATTGTGCACAGTTATTTGGAAAATCCATTGTGGTCTGCATTTAGGCTAGCTAAACAGCTGGAAATACTAAGAAATACCCTATGGCGCGTTATCAAACGGTATAAGGAAACATCGACGACGATTCGATAATTGCCTGAGAGGTGGGAAAAGTGGTAACTAGGTATTGATGGTACTTTGATTAATCTTTAAATTCTTTTTATTTTGAAATAAATGGATTTTTTACCCAAAAAACACGGATCGAATTATTTTGTCCTCCTAATATATTATTCATAAGTGTAGAGCGATGAAAAACATTTCCTTGTAGCCCGCTTTCGTATGAATACCTTCAAATAAGTTTATCTGGGTAGCCGGCTACCGCGAAAAAAACAATCATTGAAATTTGTTTTGTGGCACGTAGCACAACTAATCGATTATCAGAAGTAAGATGACCAATCATATCCAGTATTTTTTTTTTCCTATTCATTCAACATACCGCAAAAGCAGTGAGGCAGAATCGTCTGTTTTATGAAGATTGTGATTTTAATGAATTTTCACGAGAGATGATTTTTTATCATTCAAATCATAGTCTTGAAGGACTAGAAATCAAACGAAAAAGAAAAAAATAATTACATCTGACAGAACTGAACGAGGAGATTGAAACATTACAAAAATTTGATAGCTGTAATTAAGAAAAGAGAAACTCCGGCATTTGTGGCCTTTTACGACATGGAAGCATGTACCAGTGAATCAGTTCTTGACTAAAGTTTTTTTGTCGTTGGGTTCCACTTAAAACTACAATGGATCGTTGACTATAAAGTATCCAGGTAGAGCAATTTCCTCTCCTTAGGCGTACGAATGTCTGCACCTTTTGGTACGGAAAAGCTTGGGTACGCCAATATGTGTGCAAGATGAGGACCACCGACCAGCACAAAGAGTAAAATTCAGTTTTCTTTAACTCATTACTTATTCAAGCGTATTAGTAGTTTTCAATCATTCAATGATTCAACTTCAACTATAAAAAGCTGAACTGAGCTAGCTTTTACTAATTGAGTCATCACCGTAAACATCACAACACCTTTTTCCTAGTTTACGTCTCGTTTTGACGTGAACACGTCTTACTTTACTATGGGACGCCTTATAAAAATTTTAAATTGCGAGAGTGATAAATTTATTATCGTGAAGATTTATTGTTATATTCAAAATAGTTTTTTTCTGCACGTCCTCGGAGATATGATAAGCAATTTGAGGAAGAATTTTCAGCAGAGTGAGACAACCACTAATACCTTGAAATTTAAATTTTATATAATGTAAAAAGTAAAAATTTGATGCTTTATTCTTTTTAGATTTTGTATTTGAACCGTTCGGTTCATACCAGAGCTCAGGGCCATAATCCAACTCTAGAATCCTGTTCTGAAGTTCTGTTTCAGAATTCAAGATCAGTTTTTTTTTTCATTTCCAGAACCCAGATATCAAATTTAGTTCCTCGTCCAGAAGCTAAGCCCAGAATGGAGTTCCAGAATTCTATGCTAAAACTGAAGTTTTGAAATCGAAATCTGGAAGTGAGATCGGGATCTCGCTTCTAGGCCTGGACTTTGGAACTAAAGTTTGGAAATGAATTCTTGACTTCGATCTGAATTTTAAAACTGAAATTGAGGTTCCGACCAGAGTTCAGTTGCGACATTCATGTCGGAAATTCAGATTCAGAATTCAGGTTTAGAATTCTGAACCAGAAGTTCTGGAACTTCATACCGAAATCCAGTAACCAGAACTCGGATCCCAAATTTAGCAAAATTTACCGAAATCCGATTATGAAATTTTTTTATCTAAATTTCGGATCTGGATTCTAGAACTGAATTTCGGAGCTAAATTCTGGATCAGAATTTGAAAACTGTTTACTGTTACCGGAGTTCAGTAATTAAAATTCAGTAGCAGACCAGAATCCACCATCTTTTCGATCACTAATTAGATCTACATGCCGATTCTAACCCCGTTGTTCGCCCACGCTTACTTTCCACCCCATCCACCTACCTTCATCATCCATTTACCTATCCATTTTTCTCTTCTCTCTCCGCCAGTTTAAGCAAGAATACTATTGCTGCCCTGTAGTGCTTGGTTTCATCAACTAGATATAGAGTTATAGTTTTAATTATTAGTTTGTATTGTTAGTGTCAAGTCTTATTGTATCTGTTGGATCATTGTAATCTGTCGATACGAAAGATGAGGAGGTTTTATGCCTGCTGGAGAGAGAGATTGCCAAATTTCATCTCCATCGGGCTTTTCCCTGCTCCCAAAAATAAACAAAATAAACAAAAATCCAGCTCCAAAGTTCAGTGTTAGGATTCAGGTTCAGAATTCGGTGTCGAAGCGGAGTGCTGTTCTCGAATTCGGTTCCAAACACATGTGCAACTTTTCCTAGTTCAGTTCCAGAATCAAAACTGAGTTCAGGTTCAGCGTTCAGTTCTAGTATTTTGCTTGGAAATTTTATTCCAGACTTTCAGGTATAGAATTCAGATTCCTCAACATAAATCAAGCTGCACTATTCATTTTGTTCGTATTCACGTCATCCGGCTATGTCTTATGACATTACCCACTCACCATTTTTTAAAGGAAATTGGGTTACTAATTACTAAATATGACGAAATGCTCAATTTTGTAATCTAAAAACGCCTAATTTTTTTTTGCTGATATGAGCTACTCTGACTCTGAGCTGTCAAACGCATTTTGAATAATGGGACTACCAGCGCGAATCGACATCGAAAACCGATAACGTTCCCTTGTCAACTCAATTTCAGATAGGAAATTTTGCTTCACCCAATAGGTGGTACAGAGTTGGCACCATCCGACTACTATCTTTTCCGATTGATACTAAAAACGCACTCTTACCGGTTCAGTCCAGTCAATTATTTTAAAAATTGGCTTAGTTCCTTCTCGGGATCAGAAAATCAATTGTTCATTTTATGATCCGAAATTCATAGATTGCCGCTATTCAGGGGTTTTGGTTGAAAGTAACCGATTTGAGGTAAGAGAACATAAATATTTTCATTTATTTTTGGTTTTACGTTTCGTGTTCGACTCGTCAGTGCAACGACACTAACTGCTTTCAATAGGTTTTTTCCTTCAAATTGAACTGTTCTGGTGCACTAGTGCTTTGCACTGAAGAGTCAAAAACGAAAGGTGAAGGATAAAATCATAAATTACTGTTTCCGTTGAATAATGATTTGACGAAAAATGAGTAACAAGTGCGACTTAAAGTTTTAGGACCTAAAATTAGAAATTTTCTTCAAAAAAATCCGAGCCGCAACAGTCAGTAAGTTGTTCTGCGAATTCCACGGAAACCGATGACCTCAACAAAAAAAAAACAACAAACTGGCAGATGCACTGGAAACAAAATACACTCTTCTAGAAAGCATAAATCAACAACCTCTAGGAAAGATACTAAATCGGTCGCGCCCGCCACCGTCGATATATCCTCGCTGTTCGATACGCGAGAGGGTGTGGTTCAATTAGCCTCCTGTGACCCACTAATTGAATCAATCAAGGAGCTTTCTGCACAGTAAAAGCGACCCGCATATATTTTACGGTGAGAAACGAAACAGACAACAACAAGAAGAAAACGAAAACATCACTGTTTCATTACGCCTACAGCGAATATTGATGGGCAGGCAGGCAAGTAAGCAACGAAAGCGAAAAAGAAACCCGTCCTGAAAGGCTCGGCATGATTTCGCGATTACGCCAACGAATGGCCGAACCGATTTTTTGTTGGTCGTATTTCAATGTGTCTTATTATGACAGGTCACCTCCACACGCGGCACTTCTTTCGCTGCCCGAATTTTGTTTTATTTTTATTTTTTTACCGCGGGGTCGCACTGGAGGATTGTGGTGGGCCCATTCCGGAACATGCAGCGGAACATGAAAAAATGCATTGCATTGCTCTTAGTGTGTGTAACGGCAAAACCATCCCCGCGCGGTCCGCGGACTGGATTCTTCAGAGATCCGAATATTGCTTATTAATTTAATTTAACATTCGTGTTTTCTGTGCCCGTTTTTTTTTGTTTTTTGTTCCTCCGGGATTCGACTCGTGCTGGGTCGGTCAAAAACGATGCTACCGCTGGCTGCCACACGGTGGAAATTTGAATAAATCTCGGTCCCTATATTACCGCTGTCGGATGCCCAGGATAGGACTGGGAGATAGATTGAGTGCACTCGTGTAATCGTTAATCTTTCACGGCTTAATGGACGACCAGGAATCGACTGAAGATCGGCCGCAGTATGCGCGCGTAGGTGGAAGTTTGGTTATGTTTAGTTTTGCGTGTAATGAAATACCATCGTTGGAAGATGGGATTAGTTGACTGTCATTGAGTCACTCCGAAATGACTTTAACCCTGACACGAGAGCATATTCCTCTTCGTACGCAATGTTTTCATAGCCCTGAGGGTACGAGAGCCTAACGACGAACACCTTCCAATAATGTCCTATCAAACGAGCGAGTGGAAAAACAACAACATTCACAACACCGAACCTGCATTATTGTTATTATTGCTGTCGAGAGCTTCGCTTGTTGTTTCTTCTTGCACTTGAGAGCCTCTGCCGTCATCTGATTGCGATCCACCACCGAAATCTCTGCTTCTTCTCCCCTCGGACTCGGATCTTTTGTGCCATTTCGACACGACACGACCCGTGTCAAGCTCCGACACCGGTGCGATTAAGCATGGACATCAACCAGCTTCACGTGGACCGAGCCGGACGGTCTTCGGCGGCCGTTGTGCGAGTTCCCCGTTCCGAGATCTATGTGGTAGATTTCCCTGTACTAATCAATTGATTCAAACGAATCCTACCCGGCCACCTTTGAGGGGGGTGGGCACCAACATGGAGTTAAAAGTTCAAAGCAATTAATCGAAATCTTGTTTACATTGGGGCAGCGGGAATTTGCTTCAGCACCAACGCAGATTACCTTCCACTCGGAAGCCAACGGACAAACTGTACCGAGAGAGTTCGAGGCAAAATGGTGTTAAATAAATAAGCTCAAGAAATTTTAATAAGCCTCAACACGGTGTGCCCCGGGATTGGCGTTGGCTTTTTTTTCTTCTCTTCTCTCGCTTGAGGTTCAGTTCAGAAAGTTGTTGCCGGAGGTGGAGTGCAACCGCGTGGGTTGATCCCGAAGAGGTCTTCCCACTATCTACCGTGGGTTGCTGTTGCTGCTGCTGCCGATGCCGTTGCTCTCCGGGTTCCACTTTGTGTGGTTGAGATAAATCGATGTCAAGTGCTTCTGGCTTTCTCGTGCGGTCGTCGTTAGCCTCCCTGTATTCTGATTGGTCGTGGTGGTGCTCGCAAGAATGTCCGGTTGATGCGCGATGGTTTGTCGGGTGGATGGCTCGGAAGGACTGTTTACTGATAGATAAAGAGTGTACCGGTTAAAATCGGCACATACAAAATTTATTCTCAAGACTCGAGTTTATATCCGATTAACAAAAATTTTCAGACAATAAAAAGAAACAATTTGAAATTAGTTTTGGCATCATTCGAATACTTTAATTTGTTACATAAATAGTGTTTGCTTATTGGTTTAAACTGAGCTGCTAGGTGGCAATAACTGTTTAGTTTGAACTGCTTTAAACACCGCGAAGAATATCATTCCTTAAATTTCATTTATTTCGCCTCTATATCCGAACACGCGAACCTTGGCCTTAATCCCAGCCATTAGGCTCTATACGACCTCAGAATCGATAGATGCTTTTTGTATTTCTTCTAAATTTTCCACTACTTTAGGTTGTTTGAGAAGGTGCTCCTTCGCGGTTTCCCAGTATTTTTCTAGTCCCGGATTGTTTTGAGGTGTTCAGATCTTTTGGCACGGAATCAAAATCATTCGCCTCATATCACTCTAGCCCTTCTTTCGTATAGTAACATGATGCCAAATCCAGCCGAAAAATTGTCGGTCCGTCTTACGCCTTCAGGAAAGAGAGAGAAACCGCTATTGAAGACACTCTTTCAAGCCCATCTGTTCATTCGTGGTGCTTGTTGTGACGAAAGGTGTACTCCGGTTTCCACCAGTACAAATCGCTTGCCAAATCAAGAACTTCGACGTTCTGTGTGACCGGAGGTTTTCGAGACCTTCACACTTATTCTTGACATGTGACAGGTTTCTTAATATGGTGGGATTAAATTGAATTCATTTTGCTTAAAAGTAACCGTATTCTGTTTCTCATCACGGTTTGGGAAGTTCTGAAACATAAACATATGTAGCCCAGCGGGAGTTTTGGTATTCTGCACCAAAGTCTTACCCACATGTAACATATTAGTCACATACCATATACCGAATTCGTTCGTCGAGATCAGCAAATGTCTGTGTGTAAGTGTGTACGTATGTAACAAAAATATTTATTCTGCTATTGAACTTCATCCCGATCCGACTTCCGATTCCGGAGTTACAGGGTAATATGTGAAAATTAAAGAAAAAATATGCACTCATATTTATCGGCTTAACTGATTTTCACAAACTAAGATTCAAATGAAAGGTCTTACAGTTCTTTAAGAATTTCTAAAACATTTCATCCGGATCCGACTTCCAGTTCCGGAACTAAAGCGTGATAAGTGCAATGCAAAGCGCAAGCATCGAAAGCACCGAAAGTACACACAAAAGCCAGCGATCGCAAAACAACTAAAATGTTAATCGTCTTTTTTCTGAATTTGATTGGTTAAAATTTGGTACAACTAATCGATTGTTGTTTGAACTAAACTGTCATTTTTTTTATTTATCGTGCTGGCAGTATAGCAATGACACACAGCAAAGACACGCACCACGAACGAGTATAATGAAACGTTACAGTTGAGCAATGACATACACCCTAAGCGGAAAATGTAACGTTTCAATGAGGTGTCACTCGTGCAACTGAGCTACGATACAATCCCAGCAAAGTTACCTGTATGCCTAAAAGCAAAAAATGTCTCAGTTATTTGAATTCAAGACGTCTACAGCAATAAACATTTTTTTTACCGCTAATCTCTTCGGGGGGCAGCAGCTAATCGTTCACCGCTTGAACAACGAAATTTTGCCTAAGGAGCTGCTTACAGCTCACTAAACTCACAGATTATATAGAAATGCAACAAAAGGTTATAATTCCCAAGAGGGAATTCACCAGCGAAATGTTCATAGGGCATTAGGCACTTGCAGAACAGTTTCGCTGAAAGAGCTTTTTTGATTCCGTTTACAAAAATGTTAACAATTGGCTGACAAGCCAATGCTATAGATGCACTTTCTAAAAAATACAATTCAACAGCTATTTTTTAAGCGTTTTTAATTACATTTACATGAACTTTCCGAAAATACATTACTCGTAGATGAAATTAAAGCATTTATACTGTAGGAATATCTGTTTAAAACATGAAAAACTTGTTTTAAAAACTTACGTGAAACGACCACTACGTAACCGACATAAATGACGTTCATTTGCCATTGAAAATTTTCAACATGAAACAGTGACAGAGTATTTGAATACAGCAATTTCGTTAACCTAAATGGTTATGACAAAATCAACAGATATGCTAGCTAAAGCAACAGCATTTTAGTTGAAACGACCAGGGTGAGAAACAACAATTGCAATATTTTGTTATCTGCGTGTTCTCCGTGTAGTGAAAAAAAATTTCATAAGTAGAACTCACTCACAAATCTTGGATACCATTAAATCGCACATTGTCTCAAACGCTACTTTCATCCGGATCCGACTTCCGGTTCCGAAATTACAGGGCGACGAGTGGTCAAGGGTTTCATATAAAATGACAATACAACACCGGTACGTGCTGGCACGGAATAAGAAAACACAACACGAACCATTATTTGAAAACCTGTTTTAATCCACCTAGTGGTGTAATGATGCCTTTCTCATATCAATCATACTATAATATATAATACTGTGGTATTCTTCAAAATAATTTTCTTCGATTCTTAAAAGAATAACCGAAATCGTTTTGTTTGACCGTCAACTGATAAAAACTATCAATTGGAAAACATTTGAGGTCGATTTAGAAATTTTTTTAAGGTTTTTCCCCATTTTCAGTGATGGTATACAATTTTTAAACCACTTTACCCTATACTTCCGGATCCGGAAGTTGGATCCGCATGAAATTCAGGAATTATGTATGGGACCACAGGACCTTTCATTTGAACCTAAGTTTGTGAAAATCGGTCGCGCCATCTATGAGAAAAGTTAGAACATATATTTTCTTTTTTTTTTTGTACATTCTACCCCATAGCTCCCGAACCGGAAGTCGAATTAAAATAATATTCAGGATTTTTTTATGGGACCCCAAGACCTTTCATTTGAATCTAAGTTTGTGAGAATCGGTTCAGCCATCTCTGAGAAAAGTTAGTGCACTTATTTTCAGAATTTTTTGCACATTTTACCCCATAGTTCCGGAACCGGAAGTCGGATCCAAATGATATTCAGGAATTTTGTATGGGACCACAGGACCTTTTATTTGAATCTAAGTTTGTGAAAATCGGTTCAGCCATCTTCGAGAAAAGTTAGTGCAAAAAAAACGTTACACACACAGACATTTTGCGTACTCGACGAACTGAGTCGAATGGTATATGACACTCGGCCCTCCGGGCCTCGATTTAAAAGTCGGTTTTCACAGTGATTGCATAACCTTTCTATATGAAAAGGCAAAAATAAACATATAAAACTTTTGAATTTCATCCGGATACGACTTTCGGTACCAGAATTACAGGGTAGGGAGCGTTTTAAATTTTTATATCGTCACTTAAAGCGGCGAAGCAAAAAAACTTAGAAAAAAAAAATCTTATCTGCGCTCGAGCCTATTCCAAGCGTTAGTCATTGTTTGTAGACGGCCTATCAAATTACTTCCGGTTATCCTAATTCCCAATTCTCCGAAAGCACCGAAAATAATGTTCAAATACTCCAGAATCCAGAATCAAATTCTTCAGTCTATTTTCTTAGAAAATGGTTGATCGATGTTCACGAACTTTGGGTCAAGTAGAAGCAATGTGATAGAAACAGGTGAACTAAATACAACTCTTTTGTGTTAGTGAAATTAACTTTGCTTCAGCAAGCCAAGTAAAACTAAAAACCACGTGCTTGTTTTCGTCACATCGTTCGGACTAGTTGGCATTGAATCAAAGCATGCTTATTTTTTATATATGTCATCCTACCGAACAATTTACAATTTTTTGATGACCAACGCAAGCAAGCCATGTGGTCTGCCCCACCTGTTTATGCCACATTGAAGTAGAAGGTCTTATGGTTCCATATACAATTCCTGAATTTCACATGGGTCTGACCTCTGGTTTCGGATCTACTGGGATAGGCGTTAAAAATTTTCTACCGCCTTCTAAAGCGACGAAGTGAAAGAGGGAAAAATTATTTGAACTTATACGAATCAACTTCGGCCATTCCCGTCCTTGGAATCCGGTTTCGGAAGTGTTGGAAATAGTGGTCACAAGCTGCAAAACTGATCTCACTCACATTTCTTCAAGATGGCCCATATCGATTTTCACAAACTTATAGATTCAAAGTTTCCTGAGATTTCATAGTCTTGTAATTTCATACGGAATCCTTGAATTTGATGTGGATACTACTTCCGGTTCCAGAACTATATGGTGTTTTGATTTGTATTACGTTTCCGGAACTATTTGATTTGATTTTGCTAAATTACGATCGAACAAACACTTTCCATTCAAAGAACAGTTGTTTTTAGAATTGCTCGGAAATATTTATAGCGTGATGAGTAATATGAGAAAGGCATCATTACACCACTAGGTGGATTAAGACAGGTTTTTTTGCTTACCATTTTCTGGTACAAATGTAGTACAGATTATGATACAAATAATTTGTTTCAACTGATACAGATTTTTTTAAATAACCTAGCAACTCTGCTCGGAATCTTCGTTGCGCTGCTTGGACTGTTCTGCGAAGTGCAGGTTAGTGCTGCAATCACAATATTAACATTTGAGATTTGAACAAACTTAAAATTGCGCATTATCAAACTGTGAGTTGAATGACGTGACAAAACTACACGTTAAGCGCTGAATTCCTACGTCTACTTACGAAGGCAACATTATCAAAGTAGATGGAGTGTGTGCGGATTTTAAACGGTACGGGTTCAACTCGCGGAAGGAATTTCCAATCTGCAATTGTCAAAAACTGTACATTCATATTTTTCATAGTTCGAGTCTTGACACGAACTCAAACTGAACTATTTTGTTTTAGTTTTTTACTTCATTTCTCACTCTGAATGTTGATGCGATTTAGTTCATCTCTGTCCCCGGGTCCCGGGTGGAATGTCGTTAGAATTCCGAAGACATACTGCCACCAGTGGATAGTGATAAAGCGTGAGAAGCACCGCTCCTAGCTGGGAGAGTACGATTTTCCGCTATTTTCAACGGAGACGGGTAGGCGCAAATGACATATTTCATAATGAACCCACATATTATCAGATCACGATGTGCTCAAGCCAAGCCAAGCCGAGGAGATAACAACTTGGCCTAACGGGTGTGCCTCAGCTCTATGGTCGGTCAGGAACAGCGAGGAATAGTGACAGTAAAAAACTGTCCGAAAAAAAAACAACGCGATGACTAAGATGTTCGTTGTCATGCTATCATCTTCCACCGCGCTGCTGCTGCCGCTGCTGCTACAGGTTGATTCCTCCGTCCAGAGCTCCGGAAAGTTGTGCTTACAATTTGTGCACTAGCTTCTGAAAGATTGTGCCTACACAAAGGCGAACCGAGTAGCGCATTAAATGAGCGTAAGATGAGATGAGATGCTGCTGCTCGATGGAAGGAAGAAAGGAAACAACAAAAAAGAAAAGAATCCTCCTGCCTACGACCGGCCACGGAACATAATCTAGAAAGAAAATCAAGTGGAAATATTTATGTTGTTCTCTCTGCCGTACTCGAAATGGTCCCATAGTTTGCCGTGTCGTGCCTGCCACGCGATGTAATGTCATCGGGAAAAAGCGGTGCGAACTTGCAACTGTGACGATCGTCCTCCAATTGCGGTACCGAACGGAGGAAATGCAGCATCAGCAGCAGCAGCAAAAAATTGGCTCAGAGATAAATAAATCCCAACAATCTGTGGGATGAATGTCGCGAAGAATGCTTGCACCAGCACTTACTCCTTCGCATAAAATCTATTCGTGCTTTATTCCCCACGTCGTTCGTCGTGTGTGTGTGCGAGTGGACGCGAGATCGATGACATTCAGCCACATAATGTTGTTCGATTGATTAATACTAATTATGCTGAGCACGTTCAAACGCATACGGTAGCCTGGGCTTATGGCAAGTCCAGATTGGAAACGGTTCAAGTCCCACGTTAGACTCCGATTGTTTTTGGTTAACCGGAGGAAGCGTTTAAGTGCAGTAGTTTACGGACCATGCCAATAACCAGTAAATCATCGCGTACTCGATTAACGGACAACCAGAAATTGAAGGTAATTTTGCTCTAGGTTACCCCCCATCACTCCTAAATGAACATGGAAACCCGGGCGGGGTGCAATCAGTGAATGTTTTACTGGTTTGACCCGTGGAGTAATTTTCTCCGATTTCTACTTTGGGTCGCTTTTCGCTCCACACTGTTTATGAAGCGGGGCACTGATGATCATGTTGGGCAGTACTTACCAGGCATGCAAACGCAGCGAAAAGTTCCGGGATCGTCCAGGCAGCTACCCTCGTTCTGACACGGGTGAGATTCACATTCGTTCACATTGGTCTCACAGCGAGGTCCGGTAAATCCCTGGGTGCAGTTGCACGCGAAAGAACCTGGCGTGTTGACACAGATACCGTTGTGTTCGCACGGGGAACCTGTGAAGCGGGAGGGAATTGATGAAATAATTTTAGTCCAGTTGATACCGCCTAATCACCATCGCCCTTACCTTGATCACACTCGTCGATATCCTCGGAACAATCGATTCCCTTGTAGCCCATCGCACACGAACAGGTAAACGATCCGTTGATCGGACTGGTGTCACAAATCGCATCCGCATGGCAAGGATTCGAAGTGCAAGCGTCATCCAGATGGCACAGCAAGCCAGTCTTGCCGGGCGTACAGCGACAGTAGAAACTTCCGACACCGTCGATACAGGTTGCCCCGTTGAAGCAAGCCGCATCCACACAATCGTCGATGTTATTGCTACAGTCCGGCCCGTTCCAACCGTTGACACATATGCAATTGTAACCGCCGTGGGTGTTCGTACAGGTTGCACCGTTCTTGCAAATCGTCGGCTGCTGAACGCACTCATCCACGTCCGTTTCGCAGTACTCACCGGTAAAGCTCGGTGGACACTTGCAGTGGTACGCATTGACCCCGTCTACGCAGCTGCCACCGTTCTGACACAGATTCCCCGGGCAGTCATCGATGTTCTCCTCGCAATTTTTGCCTTGAAAACCTGTGAAAAGGTAGAATGAGAGAAAGAATATGAAATAAACATACAAACCAAACAAAACAAAACAGTAAATTAAACGTGCGCTTTAAATGCAGGTCAACAACTACAAAAGAGTAACACCTGTTTCGAGGTAATCGCTGACTAGCGATAAATTTTAAAATGGAAATTTTTGCGGAGTTGTTTGGGTTTGGCAAACATTTTTGACTGCAACCTTGCACAACATTCATAGTTGTCAGCAGCGCGACATTAGCTAACGAGATTGCGAACGACTGATGCAACATAATTGACCCCCCAGCTCTTCGAATTCCGCAGCACTAGTAGGCGCCGTTTTTTTTTTGTTTTGTTTAATCACCAAAAGGAATGTATTCCTTATGCATATTCTTCACACATGCGTCAACCCCATTTACACATAAAGCCCACAATATCAATCGAGTTGTCGCAGAATTGTGGTTTTTTTCTCGTTCCCTCCGTAGTTCGTCCAGCAAAAGCGGATCGCTCACCGCAGTCCTTACCCGAGCAATCAACAGCTGGTGATTCGGCGAACCATGCGAGAGCATATGTATGCGCGCGTCTTACTTGTTTTATTTTTTGTACACTTTCCCACGATTTCATATCTGTTTATAGAGGAAGTCTCCGTTCTTACTTTTTCTCGCTCTCTCTGTCGCTACGTAGCCAAGTATCTGTCATTCCTTCTCACACTCTTTCGTTGTTGGCCACCATACACTAATTCAGTCGATGATCGTATGGCGTGAGCTATGCAGAAAGTCTTTCACCAAGACGATAGACAGTGAAAGGTCCACCGGGGTTGCGATCAGGTGGCAGCTTTTGTATTTATTTCAAATTATTTGTGTTGGGAATCGAATTCACCTAACAGGGGGGCTTGTTTGTTTGACACAAGTGTTTTGATGTTACCTCCCCGGTACCACATCCCGCATACGCATGGCTGCCAGATGGCTGACTAAACGCTGCCAGCTGGAAAAATATGGCTGGCAGACATTCTGGTGACCGGCTGCCTCACCGCTGCCAGGAATACAACTCAAACGATACAACCGTATCCACCAGGATTTTTCCACATTGAAATCTTTGACATTTTCAGCGAAGGTGAGAAGATAAAAACGCTCGGCTAACTTGGATACAGGCGACTTTGTTTTGTCAAATTGGACTTGACAACCGTAACTGAATCAATTTTGGTAGCCTTCTGGTGGCCATGGCTGCCCAGGTAGCCAAAACGCTATGCGGGATCTTGACCTTTTCGTGGTGTTTGTCTTCTTTCATACTCTTTCTGCACTAGTAGGCTCTGACCACTTACACCACCGTAAACGCAGCAAACCAGTTGACTGTGATGAAAGGTTTTGCAGGACGGCGGACCACGCCAAGAATGGAAAATTGATTGCGTTCGATTCGGAATGCATCTGTTTAACAGAACTACCGAAGATACTAGTAATTATATTTGCAAATGTCTCACAGTGATGACACGGGACCGGTGCTGATCTGGTACGGCTTACCCGATTGCCGATACTATCTACCTGATAATATTGAGTTTTGCGGTTCATTTGACCCACATTTTGTGTGTCATTTTAACCAAATTTTGTGCGATCTGAAGAGTAATCGATTTACTTGCAAATATCAAACCAGTTTTTGGAAGTTCTCTTGTGGGATTGCAAATAGTGCTGCAGCTGTTGACAGTTACTGTATACTTCAGGAGTTTACGGAAAACTCGTGTGAACGCCGCTTTAAGTACGATTATGACGGTTCGTCATTTTCCGTCACAGTCAAAATTAGTTGCACGCATTCTTATGGAGACATTCACACATAGCGTCACCGTCACGGAACGTATGAAAGTTCCAGTAAAAAAAGTATTAAACTAAATTTGACAGAAACTGACGTTTCGGTGATGAAAGAAGACGGACCGTCTGAATCATACATAAATCGTTTTGAAACCATCAACATCGACTGTCAGATAAAGAAAATGTGAATTGAAAGAGTTACTGGATAAAGATCCCTGTCGATAATTAGCATAAAAACAACTAATGGTCTAAAAGCGAACGTATTCTAAAATCTAAAGAAAGCCTTAGTTTTTGGAAAGCCTAGGTTTATATTCGAAAAACAAATCTTTCTGTACCTAAATACAGTCTAAAAGACATAGGAAATCGGTTATTTTATTGAAATTTTTCGATATTTAGTGAAATTGTCTAAATCTCCAACCATATTCTAACTTAATTCAACAAAGTTTAATTTTCAATATTTCCTAAATATTTCGTGACCTACAAAGTTCGCTGAAATATTAAGAGTTCAAACAAGAAATTTAAGAAAAAAAATTCCTTTGAATCTGTTTCAGACATTTGGTGTCAATGTGCTTGTGACACTTCCTTGCGAACTCTAGAAACTTATTTCAAAATATTAATAAGCAACCACCGAAAAAACTAATTGAAAAGGTAGTGAATATACTTCCGTATGGTAATGTTATTCTCTTAAATCAACAGAAATTTCTGCAGTGTTATGTTTTTTTAACGATCCGTATACGATACTTAGTGTCAAATAACCAAGTTAAGATTAGTGTGTACACTAGAGTGGGGCAAGGTTGTATGAGAAAAAGATGAAAAGGTTTAACTTCTTACTCCACCAAACTTTTCGTGTTCCTTTTGGGTCCCATAAGAACTATGCAAAATTGTAGCTCGATCGGTGAAACTATATTTTCGCGCCCAAGGTTTAAGGTTTGGATGGGATTTAGTATGGGGAAGTTGTCTTTTTTTAAAAAAAATCGACTGGATATCAACCTATAAACTCTAAAAAGAAGCACATCGTTTATTTTCGTAGGAAATTTAATGAGGAAGAAAACCTTCGAAAACTGCGAAACTAACGGTAAGTCACTTAGAAAGAATCTTAGCTGAATAACTATTGTGAAGACATTAAATAACTCACACCAACCGGCTTCAGAAATAACCACCTATAGAATTTTGAGGTTGATTACTTCATTTCGGATTATCATTTTTAATTTTTCGGGTCGATTAAATGTATTTTTTCTGTTACTCGCACGCAAACGACCAGCAGGTGAATGATGTAATCGCGGGATTCATTTCAGGCTTTCAGAAGGTGGTATTTTCTACGATAATGAGGTTCGGAGCATTTTACTCGAATGCGAAGCAGCTCAATGCTGGCTTTATCTCCACTCGTTTGGTGCGAATTTTACACTGCGAGAAGTCCACTAAGCTAATCAAATTATTCTAGATTTGTACTAAACTGATGATTTTTACCTTCGTTTTGCAAAGAAATATTCTTAATAGTTCTTTAGATAACATTTAGAGCCATTAGAACGGTTGACAATTTTTCATTCTCTTTTTGGAGTTTTGACGTACACGCTCGAACTGCTCGCAGTGCCGGTTGATTCCAAACTGAATCAATTTTGGTTAAGGGCATTCTTTTTACGTAATTTCGACGTGTCTCCGTTCATGGATTATCATAGACTGAAGCTAGCAAACGTGCAACGGGGTCTATTTCTAGATTCAGTCGATTTTGATGTTTCGTGTTTGGAACTGTTTTTCACTGTTTAAACAATGTTTACGTAACAAACGGGATATTAACAACAATCTTACACCTTATACCATTCGTTTCGTGAAAGAATTAGAGAAAATATTCAAACAGGGAAAAAGTTATTAAAAAAAAATTAAATCTAGAGTAATTTCGTTACACTTTCGTGTTGTGAAATATGCAAGATTTAAGGTACCGTTCAACAATAAAATCAACATTTAAAGCGACGGAGACACTACAATGAGATTATTTTTTTTATTCTGACAACTTAGTGAATCGGAATAATTTCGCAAATTTGATTGAACTAACAAAATTGAATACAGATAAATACAATTTTTGTATATGCTGTGATACAGATTTTTAATAGAAACATCTGGCAGCTCTGCATTCATATAAATAGACAGAAAATTAAGTATTGTATATCGAGATGCCGGACTTTTAAAATTACACGATTATTCAATAATCAAAATCAATTCTAATTAATCGATTATTATTTTTGTATGATTCGAATTATTCGATTTGTTTAATAATCAAATATTATCATATTATAAATAATCTACGTCGTACATTTTACGTCAAAATTAGCTGGTAAAATTATCAGCAAAAATTAGTGAAGTTTTTTAGTAAAATTGTAATGAATTTTTTGAAATCTTTTTGCAATCTATATTCCTAATTTTCGAAACAAGCGCGTCAAACTACCAGTAGATTATTTTACTAATATCCCGAAAAAAATTTTTTTAAAGGAAATTGGTAATTTTTGTTTGATTTTTTCAATCTTCTGAAATCATCTTGTATCTGAAATAATCAGAACCTCGGAAGCTTCAAAAGGTGATAGAACTAAAGGGTGATTTTTTCCTAGTATATATTTGGCAACACACCACGCGAGAATCGTGTCTTGTGTCATTGTCAAACTTGTTCAATTTTATCTATAATTCAATCATGAATCGTCGTTCGGCCTATAATTTAGTCATGAATGAGCGCTGGCAAAGTTTGAGGAAGATCCACTTTTTTATCGAAAAATTGTATTCTGCGACGAAGCTCATTTCTGGTTGAATAGATATATCAACAAGCAAAATTGCCGCAACTGGAGAGAAGATCAGCCAGAAGCGTTGCGAGAGCTACCAATTCATCCCAAAAAAGTCACTGTTTGGTGTGGATTATGGGTCGGTGGCATTATTCGTGAAATATCGGCCGATATACGAGGTCTGTTCAAAAAGTTCCCGGAATTTTTTAATTGCGCGCGTCTGGAGAGTCCGGTGGTCAAAAATTTTTTTTATTGTGTTGGTACATATGTCCCTAATGTATGGTGAAATTTTCAGCTGTATTCAGTGCTGTAAAACTTCATTCAATTCAATTGAAACTGAATGTGGAACACATTGACGATCTCTCTAATGCAGTAAACTTCACTCTCTGACACATACAATGTTTGCTGACGGCCCGAACGGGCAGCATTCAATTCATCACTCGTTTCTCTTCAATCGAGGCTCAGTTTAACCGCCGTCAGTTGATCTCTTGAAATGACAAAATATCTCTTTCAATAGTGTGAGAGCGGCCTTCAAATGAGGTTCATGTAAACATTCGAATTGGTTCAAGAAAATAGATGAAAGACATACCAGATAGCTGAAATATCAATCACAGAATACACATAAATTAATTGTTTCCTCCTTCAGTTTTCATTTTTAATACTTTACTCCATTTATAATTCTATTCGTTCGAATTTGCTTACTACCAAGAGCGAAGGCATTGAAGCAGGTAGACTTCTTGGCACTCGAAACTGAGCAAGCAAAACTTCAAATGACTAGATACGATTATTCAACTGACGATGAATTCCGGGAGCTTCACTTGAAAATGGCAGCAAAAGTCAAATGAATTAGTAGGGATATGCTGACTGTCAGCGGCCATAAATTTCATTTTCATCTTATTTTATTCGATTGAAAATGAAATTTTACCGCACTGGCTGTATTCATTGTTTACATACTGTCTTGTAGCGGCTGGTGTAGACGTGTTTTTTGAGCTCGGCGATTTTTGTTAGTTTAAACAATGGAAGAATTGAAGAATTTGTATTAAATTTTGCGTGAAAAATGAAATAAAGTGTAACCAAGTGTGCGAAATGTTACAGAGAGCCTACAGTGAGTCTGCTATGAAAAAAACAAGTGTTTACGAGTGGTATAAGCGTTTCCAAGATGGCCGCAAAGACGTTGAAGACGACGAACGCTCCGGTCGACCCAGCACGTCAATAATCGATGAAAATGTGGGAAAAGTGGAAAAAATGATTATGGATGATCGCCGAATCACTATTAGCGAAGTTGCTGATGAAGTTGGCATATTAGTTGGCTCATGCCATCATATTTTTTCAAATGTTTTGGGCATGAAACGAGTGGCAGCAAAATTCGTTCCAAAACTGCTGAATTTTGATCGAAAAAAACAAACGCATTACCATCGCTCAGGAGCTGTTAAACGACGTCAACGACGATCCAAATTTACTTGAAAGGGTCATTACTGGTGATGAAACATGGGTGTACGGTTATGATGTCGAAACAAAAGCACAATCGTCCACGTGGAAGCACCCAACGTCACCAAGACAAAAATCGCCGAGCTCAAAAAAACACGTCTATACCAGCCGCTACAAGACAGAATGTAAACAATGAATACAGCTGAAAATTTCACCATACATTAGGGACATATGTACCAACACAACAAAAAAAAATTTTGACCGCCGGACTCTCCAGACGCGCGCAATTAAAAAATTCCGGGAACTTTTTGAACAGACCTCGTATTGGAGAGAGCGCCAAAATTGGACCTTGCGCATGGACCATCTAAAACAGAGCCGCGGCCAACATTTGCATGAAATCATCTTCAAACATTAGATTATATTGACCATTTTATCGATTTCTATTTAATGATTTCATCAATTTTCTCAATTTCATAAAAAATCACCCTTTATAAGTAAAACTCAACACTATAATTTTCAAAATTTTATAAAATTATTAAAATAATAAAAATGTAAATAAAAACCGCTAGCAAAATTCAAGATTTCAATTTTTTAAACGTTATAACATATAATGATATAAATCTAATCCATTTTTCAAATTTTAGTGATATTCACTTGAGTTTTCTGAAACCTTCTTAGATACTCCGAAACAATGTGAAGTTTACAGAGGCGGTAAAAAGTCGATACTGCAATCAGTGAAATTCTAAATTTCAATTTACCAACAAAAATTATAAATTTTGTGAAATTTTCTGTGACATCATCTTGAATTCTTCTTCGATATCTTGAATTTTTCGGAGAACTTTAAATGTCGGTTATGGCGGAATGAAATCTCAAGATTTTAAACTTGCACATGTTTTATGTTTTCAAAACAGGACGGGTATAGCGTGATGGGTGGGACGATGTCTTACATGCAGCAGCTCACCTGGGTTCGATTCTCAACCCCGCACATAGGATCAGAAAGTTTTGCTGGCCCAAAGAGGCGAAGCATCTTAAAGTTAAAACCTGCGGAAAAGGGTATAAATTTCGTTGGGAAAAATATCAATCCACCAAATTACCCTCAGCTGCGACACATCGAACGTTACTGGGCAATCATGAAGAGGGTCTTCAAGAAGACTGGGCTCAAGCGTCCAAAAAATGCGATGCAACACTTGTCCGGAACTTGATAAGAAGCGTTGAACCTCGTACAATAGAGGAGCAATTTTTAGTTTGAATAAAATATCGTTTTTATCATAATTTGAAAGAAAAATGTGTGGATAGCTTATTTTCGATACACTCCTTATGATGAAAATCAACTTTACCGCTAAGCAGATGTTAAAGTTGAAGCTATTTGCGAAACACTTTTTGATTTCCACTGTAGAGCAACGTCTTTTCCGATGTACCGAAGCCAGAGCTTAAGAAGACGGCAAATTTTCCAAAACATTTTAAATTCTGTTGAATTCAACAACTGTTCAACTCAAAACGACTAAAGTCTTGAACTTGAAGTTTTTGTCAGTATATAAAAAAAATCGAATAGAAAACAAACTGACGAATGAAACAGCAGAAATGAAAATTTGCGAAAAAGTTGTCGCAGAGACGGAATTCGAAACCGTAACTTTTCTATTTCCAGGGAAAAATATGTTGATAGTTTATAACACGGTAGGAGCAGAGAGCTAATTGGACTGGTGATGCGACGTGACGTTCTCTTGTAGAAAGAATGCCATAGGGATATGACTATTAATTGAACTGAGTAAAGCCAGAGCCTTAGCTAAATATACTCGGTTATAATTAGTCTTGTTCTGTGTGTATTTTACATGCAAGATGGTTTAATTGATATACGATTTTCCCGAATAGGTGAAAGCTACGAATTCTAGACTCGTCTTTGTGGTGACTTATTCGCAAATTTGCATTTCTGCTGTTTCATTCGTCAGTCTGTTATTTTTCGTTGATCACTGATAAAAAAAATGAATTACATGTTTCTTTCTAGAAAAATTGGACATGTCAACATGCCTAGTCAAAGTGAAATTTGAAACTACACGCGTTCAGACTAGGACTAGGACCATACAGAAATTGCACTGTCCACGTACACGGTTTTGAAGCGGCAATTTCGATTTCAGCTGGGCGATAAATCGCTCAACCAATCGAACAAAATTACCTGCCTTTACCGGCAGTTACGAACGTACGTAAATATGTATCTACGGTTCGGTCCGGAGTAACGACGGACATAATCCATTCAAGCTCTCATTGAATTGCGTGCGGATGCATTGACCTCTTGGCCCCATGGAATCGAACCGAGAGCTGACTGACCGTGCAGCAGCAGCAAACAGAGCAATCCCGAAGAAGTTCGTGATCTGCGCAATCACTGATGATCGGCAAACTGGCAGCAAAAAAAAAACCGCGGCAGATGAAATTTCACAACAACAAAAAAAACCTCCCATTCATCTGATTTCGTTGAAAATATGATCCGCACAAGAGGAAGATCGTTGTTAAGTGTTCGAAATGAAAAAAAATTAGAATGATTCTTCTTTCGCAAATTGTACCCCCATACAGGTCGGGCTTCTAGTTTTATGAATGGAGAACTATACTCAAGTAGAGTCCGGATACAAAAAAAAAATTGCATTTAGTTTCGTTATCGCCATAAATGAAGGAGTCACGTGATCCGATTGAAAAAGGACACCTCGTCCGAATACGTGACCGGTTGAAATCTAATCCGTCTGTCGAAGACCCACATTCTGAGACTCCTTGTTCGCGTGGCATGGATCAAATTGTCGCATTCCAGCAACTCCAGTTGTAATGAATGTCACCGAGTTGTCACCGGCTTATGACTACTCAATCCCGTTAGCTCTTTGCTGTAATCCGGCGCAAAAACATTCCGTTAGCGTAATTCACAAACAGGTACCGCACATACACCGCAGCACAGGACAGGGACAGGACAGGAGGAGATGAGTCTAAAACACGGTCAAGTTTGCGGCAGCAATTAGTCCGTGGACGGAGCAGCAGCAGCAGCAGCAGCAAGCGCAGGCTCCGTAGGTCATAAACATACCGAGCAACAACAGAAACAAAAATAAAACAACCGAAAATAAAAGAAACGGTGCCGATATTGCGCAACAGCTTACGGCCGAAAAACTTTTAACAACCAACAGGAACATTACGAGAATTCGTTTTCCAACTGATGTGTTGGGTTGCAGCACTCTTGTCAGGTCAACAGCACATCAGCAGCAGCAGCAGACTGCGATACTTTTACGGTTGTTCGAATGTCTGTACTAGTCCAGTCCGAACATGCATCGGAACGTGTTTTGCGAGGCCGCAAAGAAAACGTCCGAAAATTACTTTTGAATCTTAATAAAATTAAAATAACTGCAACCATACTTATCTTTATGGTTCTTCTTTTTATTCTCCCCGTCCTCCTTCTCCTTCTTTCGACAAAGTTCGCTCCCCATGATCGGTAACCGACCGAGTGATTAAAGGAGCTGCTTGTGGGTCTGAGACAGCGGCGGAACCCCGGAACAGCGGAACAGCGGAAGGTTCGTCTAAAGTACGTGCAAAATGATCTGCCAGTTAGCTGAAATTGCGCGCGCTAAAAGTGGATACAATCCGGGTTCGTTCCTTTGATGTACGGGGCAAAAAAAATCATGAGAAATTTTCGGTAGTCGAGTGTCGTGGAATGGTACCTGGAAAACCGGTTCTTCTTTCTTTCTTTGTTTTGTTTGGACAATCCGAGATATCACCGACCGACCGACCGACCAACCGATCGTTGGCCGATTGATAAGTGTCATTTTGGCACGAAGTTGCTCGAATCGGAGGTCACATACTGTTGCAATTTGACGGTTTTTTCGTTCTCCCGTGATTACTATAACAGGATTTTTCTCAGCTTATTTACACAGTAAAATGAGAATTAACGAGTTTGGCAATATGCAGAATATGCAGCATTGAGGTTGACTGACGCTCCAGCTTAGTTTATCAAGTTAATGACGAAGCTGGAAGTACTTAGCAGCATAAGGAAGAAGAATATATCTCTAACCCAATAAAATTGTGAAGAATTTGTTCGATGAATGTGTATAATTGTAAATTTAACGAGGCATCATAGTAGGCAGTATAGGCAGAAACTTTTCCGGCTGTACACAGAGCACATGTGCAGTGCACTATTGCATTAAGGCAGACCGACGACACGACCAGGCACTTCGAAGAAAAATCTACATGAAAATTGTCCGTTAACGATTCACCGCCAGTTACCATAAATATAGTGACCCCTTGAGAATGATCGAAATAATCTTCTCGAGCAACACTGTTCAATTTACTAAGAACAAGTTGCTATGGAGTCCAAGAATAAATAAACAAACAATTTGAGAACGTAGATACTTGCAAGCGTGCATAACAGGTTTGAAATGTGAATCAATTTGCCTTTTGGAATAGTTTAAAAAATTATTAGTGGTTCAATAATAGATGTAATGGCTCCCAATAGAGGTTTACTATCACCAGTAATCTTTCCAATATATTTTAACCAGTCGACATCTTGTTTCAGGCGGTAGTGGAGCCTCTAAGAAGGTAGTGGCAAACTGTTTTGTAATACATTAAACTCATTGTTTAGAAATGAGAAGAATTATAAAGCCAAATTGCAAGATATATTTGTGTGTTTTCTAATGTCTACAATATATGGAAATATATGAGATATACAATAATTGCCAATTGACATAAGTTGGAAATGCCATCCGAAAAAAATGCCACTGTTAGTTCATTCTCTTTGGATTCAGTTCTTCATCCAATAACCTCGAGATTTTTCCATCAATATATTTTATCCTGCCGTAAACTGTTTAGTGCAGTTTTCAATAATTTTGTTTTAAATTACATCATCCTTGAGTAGATAAGCTTTTGCTTTTTCAATCGCTAACTTACGCGTCATTGTGAGTAATTTATTCTCTTCGCTCGGTTTAGGTGGTGATCTAGGATAACGATTTCTACCATTCATTTAATTCGCATATGAAAAATGATTCGGGATTTGTTTTGTTTACATTCATTTGGTCTATAATATACAGTAACCAAGGTTACAATAACTATTATTCAAAATCAATAATCTATCAATTTGTGTTGCCAGTTTTAAAAATTTCCTAAGCAATGTCGTTTTGACATTACCAGTTACTGAGGGGTAGTTAAATTTGCGATACAGTTTTTAATAGCGAGTGGCAGGTCGTGTCGTCGGGCAGACCCTGTCAGCTTGAAGCAAAATCAATCTTCAGTTCAACAACGCCATCGCACGGCATCACATTCAACATATCATGTCAATTGTATGGGTGCGCAGCCCTGCTATTTTGGCGCGCCCGAATTCGACATTTCTCTCCCCTACTTCTATGTATGAGATTCGATGGGGATTCACCTGAGGACGACATGCTCGCAAAAAAGGATGTTGCCAATGATTTGTTCGGGAAATCTGAGAGCTGTATATCTTGTTAATATGATGTCTTTAATTAAGGGCTGAGGCCAGTGTGTTTTAGGCCGTTTTAGAGGGCTATTTTCACGCTTCATAACTGATTTTCTCAAAAACGGTGACGAAAGTTTGTTCCAATTCATTTAGAATTGGAACAAACTTTTGCTCATATTGTGGCGCTCCAGGTGGATGGATTTGGAAGCTCTTGGCGCCCACGTGTCGGGAATTTTGTCAGCTTCACGTATGATTTTTGACATTCCGAAAATCGACTGTACTTTGTAAACAATCAACATGGAAGCCGAAAGGCTAGCTAAACAGCTGAAATTGCCCAGAAATAACGAATGGCGCGTTATCAAACGGTATAAGGAAACATTGACGACGATTCGGAAGCCTCAAGCCGATCTTCGGAGTGGAACTGTCGACCGGAAACTGCGTGGTAAGATTTTGAAGACGGTTAGGAGGAATCCTAATCTGTTGGACCGTGATTTGGCCAGAAAATTCGGTGCTGCCCATAGTACCGTGAGGAGAACTCGACTCCGGGAAGGAATCAAGTCGTATCGAGCTAGCAAACAGCCAAATCGGACCATGAAACAGAATAGTGTGGTCAAAATTCGTGCTCGGAAACTATATGACCAGGTGCTGACCAAGTTCAACGGGTGTCTTTTGATGGACGATGAAACCTGTGTCAAGGCTGACTTCGGTCAAATCCCAGGTCAAAAATTTTACTTGGCAACGGCTCGGGGGGATGTTCCAGCCAAATTTAAATTTGTTTTTGCCGACAAATTTGCAAGAAAATTTATGATTTGGCCGGGCATTTGCAGCTGCGGCAAAAAAACGAAAGTTTTCGTTACAAATAAGACAATGACATCGGAACTATACCAAAAAGAGTGTCTCCAAAAACGAATTTTGCCGTTCATTCGATCCCACGACCATCCTGTAATGTTTTGGCCAGATTTGGCAAGCTGTCATTACAGCAAAGCCGTTTAAGAATGGTATGCAGAGAAAGTGGTCCAGTTTGTTCCGAAAAACCTTAACCCACTCAACAGCCCCCAGTTCCGCCCTATTGAGAAATACTGGGCAATCATGAAGAGGAGACTCAAGGCAAAGGGAAACGTTGTCAAAGACATCAATCAGATGGCGACCTGGTGGAATAAGATAGCTAAAACGATGGACGAAGAAGGTGTGCGCCGCCTACTGAGCCGTGTTACAGGAAAAATTCGAGAATTCCTTCAAAACCGTGACGAATAATTTTATCCGTATTTTTTCTTAAAAGTATGAAGAAAACGCTACATTTGTATAAAAAAAGATCTTGAATACAATAATAAATAACTGAAATACAGGCAATTGTCTTTGTTCCAATTCTATTTGAAGCAAGCTTTATAAAAAACCCAACTGACAATCTCTTAGAAAATTAGTTTATATTATCCGGTGAAAATTTCAGAATTGATACATTGACATTAGCGGTCGGGAAAGTCTTTTTTCTGAAGGAAGAATTGCTTAGCTAAAAGGGCCGTCTTTCAACTTGCTCATGGAATATCTCGCCTTCAAAAGCATGGATCAAAAATCTATTCTGACAATGTCTAGATAATTTAGTTTAGATGCGATTAGTGCATAAAAACATATATGTTGTCGTGATAAAAATGAAGTGAATGTTATTTTTGTGAAGGTAAGATTTCTATGGCGGCGCCATTTTTTTCTGATCTTGTTTCCTAGTAACATGAGAAAGAAATAAAATCGGCTCAGAAAGGCTGCCGAACAAGCAGTAGCTTGTTTACAATGTTGTTCCAGCGGAATCCATTGTTTTACTGCATCGTAATTGAAGAAGTGCTGAGCAGCCAGTCCACGCTGCCTCGACCGGAACAAATAGTAATCGGAAAGGGGCAATGTTTGGATTATACTGAGCGGGTGGGGCAGGATGTCTCATTTGAGCGGTTCTAAGTATGTTTTACCGATTTTGTAACAAGTGGGCGAGAAACTATATGACTGTAGCTTTCCAACGAATATTAGGACATATCAAGTTACGCCATATGTAAGAAAATGACACGAGTTTATTTATACACCTATTATCAATTCTTGTCTGTCCCACATTTAAATTGCGGGTACTTCAGTCCGATTTAGTGAAAATTGAATCAATTAAATATATTGAAATTTTAGTTGTGTAAAAATTCGAAGATTTTGCGATTTGCAGTTAAAAAAATCGAAAATATAATTTAAATTGCCTTTTTCTCGACGTGCCGATTTTTCATATGGAACTGTTATGCAAGTAACAGTTCGGCTGAAAAGTTCGTATCGTTTAATAGAAACACACATTTTTTTCGCCAAAATTCGTTTTTATTATTCAACATAATTGCCATCAGAGGCGATACAGCGATTATAGCGATCTTCCAACTTTTCGATACCATTTTTGTAGTACGATTTGTCCTTTGCCTCAAAATAGGCCTCAGTTTCAGCGATTACCTCTTCATTGCTTCTAAATTTTTTACCAGCGAGCACTCTCTTGAGGTCTGAGAACAGGAAAAAGTCACTGGGGGCCAAATCTGGAGCATACGGTGGATGAGGGAGCCCAATTCGTTCAATTTCAGCATGGTTTTCATCGACTTGTGACACGGTGCATTGTCTTGATGAAACAAAACTTTTTTCTTCTTCAAATGAGGCCGTTTTTTTGAAATTTCGTCCTTCAAACGCGCTAATAACGCTATATAATAGTCACTGTTGATGGTTTTTCCCTTTTCAAGGTAGTCGATGAAAATTATACCATGCGAATCCCAAAATACAGACGCCATAACCTTACCGGCCGATTGTTGAGTCTTTCCACGCTTTGGGTTCGATTCATCGTGAGTGAAGTGATGGAGCCATGTTTCGTCCATTGTTATATATCGACGAAAAAAATCGGTTTTATTTCGATATAACAGCTCCAAACACTGCTCAGAATCATCAATTCGTTGTTGTTTTTGATCGATTGTGAGCTCACGCGGCACCCATTTTGCACAAAGTTTTCTCATATCCAAATATTCGTGAATAATATGTCCAACACGTTCCTTTGATACCTTTAGGGTGTCAGCTATCTCGATCAACTTCACTTTACGGTCATTGAAAATCATTTTGTGGATTTTTTTCACGTTTTCATCGGTAACAGCCTCTTTTGAACGTCCACTGCGTTCATCGTCTTCGGTGCTCATATGACCAGTACGAAATTTTGCAAACTACTTACGAATTGTTGCTTCGCCCGGTGCAGAGTCTGGATAACACTCATCAAGCCATTTTTTGGTATCGGCGGCACTTTTTTTGATCAAAAAGTAGTGTTTCATCAACACACGAAATTCCTTTTTTTTTTTCATTTTTTTCACAATAACAAAAGTAGCTTCACTCAAAATGCAATATCTCACAAACTAATAATCAGACAACTGTCAAATTTATACACGTATCTTTTGAAGGTTGGTACTAGCTGAAAATAGTATGGATTTAATTCTAGTGGCGTCCTCTCCTAGAAACGATACGAACTTTTCAGCCGATCTGTTATGGGTAGTTCCATTTGCTGAGCCAAATTCTTCGGAAAACTGACACTTCTTCAATGCTCATTTGAAAAAAAAGTCCTACTTTTAGAAGTTACGGAAGCATTCCTTTTCAATTTGCAGTTACAGATTGTTTGCTAAACGAGATGTTTTTTTAACTTTAACGATTTCGACTTTTATTTGTTGCGATATTCCTGTGGAAAAATCATGTTTATTTTCAGTGACTAAATCAAATCGTTCTAAGAAATGTAAATTAGTCTATTTTTTTAAAACTGAACATTTCGAAATCATGTGGTAAGATTACAATGTACGAATAGACGCCATTTATGAGGTGTGGTTGATATGAGAAAATACGAGATAAATCAAGCCACATTCCGAGTCGATTGCCACAGTTTCATTACCGTTGACCCGCAGAACAACGCTAGGACAAGTCTTGCGCAACCCATCGAAATCGTTTCCATGGGAACGGACCGAACCCGATTCCCACTTCTTCTGACAGCTACGAGTGCCGAGTGAATATCCAGTTCTATAATGATATGGAAAATAACGCTACGGATAATTTTCCACGACGCTGTCATACCGGGGGCCCAGAGCAGAGGAATGATTGATTTTGTGATCTATGTGGTCAAGCAATAAACAATCAAGTACAGAATAATAATGATCGCAATAATCCATTACGAATTGATGGCGTGATCTATGTTCGCGAAAGTAGTCACAACCATTGGAAGGGTGGTGCCTTCGGAGCCGAGTTCTCGCC
The DNA here is from genome assembly GCF_030247185.1 of Malaya genurostris. Lineage (NCBI taxonomy): Eukaryota > Metazoa > Arthropoda > Insecta > Diptera > Culicidae > Malaya > Malaya genurostris. The sequence goes on from NC_080570.1 coordinate 152,969,132, forward strand.
AGGAACTTCACCGGTGCACGTGACGTCCACGGGGTGTTTTTTTTGTGCGCCCTGCAATTACGTAAGTAGGAGAGATTATTTTGAATCCGTGTTCTCCCGTGTTTCACGTTTCAAATTCCGGAGAATCCGGGAGCGATCGTGTTTTTTTTTAATTTCAAAACTTCACCAGCACGATCCGGCCCGAGGCTGTCTGTTCCTGTCTTCCTCCCTTCCTTCCTAACTTTTTCAATCTTGTGTGAAATTTAGTTCCGTGAAATGTCGAGGAGCATCATGTCAGTGCTGAAGAATTTTTCCGAATCTTCTCTCATGATGGAATCTTCCGATAGGGGGGAAAGCAATCCAGGCATCTTCGGTGTGTAATAATTTGCCGACCATCTGCTTTGCCATCGACTTCTTCGAAGTTGACCCAAGGATGACGACGATCACACGCGCTGAGACATGCGCGGCCAGGCCAGGCCTTGCGCTGCAACCAAGAATTTTCCACACTCGACTGCACACTCCCCTGCCTGCCTGCCTGCCTGCCTACAGTGAGGGGAAAAAATGTGTTCAACCTCCAGAGCTATGTTTTCCCCCGTGGTCATTTCCCATAGAAAAGTCCATAATTAATAAAGTATCGGCGCGTACCCTTCCCGCTCCCGCCCCCGTTTTATGTCTATTTCATACCTTTGTTCTAGTTTATTTATGTCAGACCGGGTGCTCTCTGCTCCGTTCCGTAAAATTGGAGATCGCTTGGCGGCGGCGGCAACCTCCTAATGGGAACTGACCTGTCTTTCTATGCTCCAGTGCTATTGGTCGTTTTTTGATTGGAGCGGCATCCATCAAACCGTCCACCAGCGATCTGCTCCGGATTGGCGACGTGGCGAAAGGGTCATTAATTACTGTGTTTATCTTTCAGCTCCTTCGGAAAACGTCGGAGTCGCCACCTACACAGACATCCGGGACATCGGAATTGACCACTAGAAGTGGAAGCTAGAGATCGAATCGAACTACGAAACGTAAAAAAAATACTTCGATAGGTTCAGATTCCATCTCTCTTTGAGGGCAGCGCCGATACTTTTTTTCTTCCTTCGTTGTCGATTAAAAAGATCAACCGTCTCGGCGAGGGACGCACATTGGGCGATCATTCATTTATCTTGCCTCCGGGCGGGCGGCTGTTTCCGAGCAAGCTCTTCCAGAAAACTCTTCCAGTCAGTCCACGGCAATCGAGGGGCGGACGGAAGGAAACGGATGGTGGGGACAGCGGGGTAGGCCTCGAACAATAATAATAAAAAATAATAACAAACGAAATATTGCGCGACCGTGATTACCCGGGGCTAGTAGTCTGCGATGCAAGATCCGAATTGATTGGCCAAAAACGAAAAACAAAAGAAGAAAAAAATCAAGAGGTGCATATCATAATCGACCAAGGGAACGAGACCAACGAGAATCCGGATAATTCCGAAGGGCAGTAGAAGACGGGTCTGCGAACTCGACAAATTTATTATCGTTGGTAAACGATTCCTGTTGTACGGACCCCGGACCGGGAGAGTTTTAGTCATCCACCACAGGCGAAACGTACGAAAGTTTATTGCTCCTTGATAAACTGAAGCCACAATTTTTCCAAATCAGGGTTTCATTTATGTTTGCAGATGAAAATGTTTTTTTTCTAAATTTGACATGCCTAATTACCATGACACGTTTCTGTATTGCAAATACAGGGTTGTTACGGAAAATTTCAAAATCGAAACGCGCGAAAACCGCACGAAGTTGAAAACTTAAATGCGCGATATTCGAGCGAAGCGTTAGACAACTATTTTTATGCAGGTGATAATTTCCGCAGAACTTGAAAATTCACTTAAATATCATTTTGAAATGTGCATAAGTTTGTCATATAAACACAATAAATAAGTCCGCATACAACACGTCACTTTGAACCGTCACCCCATGAAAACGATTTAATTTTTACTCTCCATCTTTTTCGATGTCCTTAGTTAACCGTTGTGCACTCGAAAAAAAAAACACCTTTAACCACCCGAATGGGTACCCGGGTACCCATTTTTTTAAATCGCTGTAAGTTGAGCATTTTTCAACCGATTGAAGTAATTTTAGCACTGTTGGATTCAGGAACTTAAGCTCTTTGGGATTGGTACCCATAAAGATGGACATGGTGCTCCTGGTTCCCAGGAACCCGGATATCCTAAATGAGTTCCGAAATCGAGGCATTTATACACGGATTTCACGTATTTTTGTAATCTTATCTAAGAATTGCTATATGAAATCAAGTGCTATGCTGAGTTGTTATGTTTATATATTTCAGGGGGCATCCGTTATGTACGTAACATAAAATTTTGAATTTTTCTACCACTCCTTTCCCCCTTTGTCGAGCATTTCTCAATCTTTTCACCATGTATTGTCACGTATTTTTGAAACCTCTCCCCCCTAAACGCGTGACGTACTTTATGTATGTTCCCTTATATACTTCACTTTCTTATCTTCAGTTTGAAAATTATTATGTACTTCAGGCCTATTGCGAGGAGCACGCAATACAATTTTTAATTCTGGCAACAAACATTTCGAAACATCACGAAGTTACTTCCCAAACAGTTTCGTTCTCATTTATATTTCCTTTTTTTCGTTCTATGAGAGTAAGTCCAGAATAGGCCAACTACCCTTTAGATGACGTCATTTTTCTACAAAAGGTTCATTTTGGTACGGCCTTTCTCAAATAGCTGGTTTGGAAAAGTTTCAAATTAGTAAATGACATTTATGGTGGAAAACACAAGTGTCGGAACATTCTACGGAAATCCGGATTAACGGGAACCAGAAGAACCTACTACAGCAATATACACGGCCATCGAAAAGTGGATAAATTTCTGAATTTACCCGTACTGAAAAAATTCAAATCGGATGGAATTTGCCTTAGTTACAAGCATTTTTATTTGTGGGTACCCGGGTACCCATTCGGGTGTTTACGTAATAAAAAAAATTTGAGCCCCCCCATTCGACCCCCCTTACTGTAAAATGAAAAGTCAAAGCATGAGAAGTTATGGTCCAACTAGTTCTTGGAATTGACCGAATTGCAGAATCTTAGTTTAAACCTAACTCAGAAATTTCTTATTTTGAAATTCGAAAAGGTACCCGGGTACCCATTCGAGTGCATAAGGGTTAAATAATACTCTCTGATGTACGGAAAATGTTACTGTAAAAATAAAAAAGGCTTACAATTGTGATTTTGAAAGAAGTTAAACAGATTTTAGCGAAGACATTTTTTTGCTTCCTTCTTGATAAGCAGGATTTTAAGATCAGATTTACTCTTTTTAATTTCAGTTTCAATTATAATAGCGCCTTCTTCTGTTGTCAGATTTTACTCTGAATATCTTTCTTTTCCACCTCATGTTTTATTCTTTTATTTGGAGTAGGGAAAAGCATACTGGAATTAGTTTCTGTCAAACTTGCCCTCCAGCAGGCATAAAACCTCCTCATCTTTTGCATCAATAGATTAAAATCATCCAAATGATAAATTTCCTTAAATTTAGCGCTTCTATAGTAACTAAGTCTAATGAGACAGTAACATAAGAAACGATTTCTTGATAACATTACGTGATAAATGAAGGTCGAAAGAATTGAAACATTTGTTAAATTTTACGGCACATGCTAGCAATGGGCCCGTTATATCCGTAATTAGTTCTAACATTGGGAATCCGAAAAAAAATAGGATCGAAGATTACGACGTCGAATGTCAAATTGTAACAATTGCAATTGCTCGGAGTAATCGATCTGCGACTGAAGTACAAAACTAACCTTACAAACATCGCGCCGGACAAATAATGAATCGAGACCAATCCAGTTTGCGGTGGTTCGGGAAGCTAGATAAGTTTAAAGGATATGTCCATGGAAGACGTCGGAGAACTCGTTGGACAAATTTGCGTTGAATCGTTTCAATGCGTTGGATTTCATTCAGTGGCGTCTCGTGACAAAATTTACGGGTTGTGCACTGCTTATATGGTGCATACACTGAATACTCCTGAATATGTGCATACAAGTTCTCACAGAACCTATTTGACCAGTTGTGCAGTGCACGAGTTGCACATGAGGACGAGACGCCACTGTTCTAAACATAAATTATACACTATCGAATTTTTGTTCGCCGTTCGTCTTCCTTTCGTTCGGCAGAGGTGCTCCATATTTTGTCTTTCTTCTTTCGTATTTAGTCTCGCTCCTCCCAGTTTTCGTATTTCAGCTTACGTTTTTTAGAACTTCGCCTTTCATATTTTGCCTTTATTCTTCCAATTCTATTATCTTTAATTTATTATTTTTCAGCTTTCATCCGAGTTACTTATTCCATCGTTCATTTTTCATCTTCCACGAGGCTCTCCCTTCTATCATCTAATATTTTCCATCTTTCACTTTTAATTTCTTATCTTCTATCTTTCTTAAAGAAATTTTACTTAGACGTCTTCCATCTTTCATCTCCTCTTATGCATCTCTTATTTTATGTTATGCTTTTCTTTTTACATTTCTTGCCTTTCATTTTTAGTTTTCCATCCTCTATCTTTTGTATTTTGTTTCCTGATTTATTTGGCTTACTCATCTTTCGTTTTCTGTCTTTTTTTCACAATTTTTCTCCTAACATCTATAGTCTTTTGTCTTTCATATTTTGTATTTCGTTTTTAGTTTATCATCTTCAATTTTTAGTTTTCGATCTATAATCTTTCGGTTGTCATCTTCTGCCATTCGTCGTTTGTCTCTGGTCCTTCGTTTTCTACCTTCCATCTTAGTACTTCCGTCTCCCATTTCCGACTTTTATCTTTCTCTATCTTGGCGCCTTTCGTCTTCCATATTTCGTCTTTCATTTCTTGTTTTTCATCTTCCGTTTTTAGTTTTCCATCTACAATCTTTCAGTTTCTGTCTTTTGTTTTTCGTCTCCCGTCATTCGTCATTTGTCTCAGGTCCTTCGTTTTCTATCTTCTATCTTATAGGTTTCGTCTATCAGCTTCTGTTTTTTGACTTTTCATCTTTGCGTCCTTCGTCTTCCATTTTTCGTCTACCGTTTCTCAACTTTTTGTAATTTTTTTCGTAGCAGGTCTTCCACCATTTTCCATGTTTCGCCTTCCTTTTTCTCGCCGCAATGAGAATCTGCTGTTGAATGCAGTCTTGTTTCAATCCCTTCTAAGATAACAAATTGAACTTTATAGACTATTACAGAAATCATCCGCGTGGACTTGGCATCTTCGGGAACTTCCGAAAAATTTGAAGATTTTGCTCAGAATCTAACCTACTGATGATGACTTTTGAAAATTCTTTTACAGTTGTTGATAGTCGAACAGTCAATCCGAATGTGACTAGGTTCGAATATCGTACAATTTCAAGAAAGGAAAATCTAGAGACGTTGCATGGTGTCTTATTAAAGTAGGAAATTGTTGCGTTTTCCAACAGCAAATATTGTGGTTAATCTAATTTGGGTAGTTTGGATCAAAAGATGTAGAAGTTATCTGGTGGCATAAATAGGGAATCAGGAATCAGGAATCAGAACAAATTGGCTCAAATGGCACGTTCCCCTTGATATTTGGAGATTTGTGCCTTGCCAAAAATTTGTTTTTAGCATCATTTTCCCGATATATAAGAGGGAAGGATTGAAAGGAAATGGTAAGGGTTGGACTAGGAGGATGGGAAAAATTGACGACACAAAAACACATAAAAGCAGAAGTAAATTCTGCACCCCTAAGGGATGCTGAACAATCTGCTGAGGATCACATTTAGTGGAAGCAGAAGGAAATTCTGAACCTCTACGAGGTCCCGAACAGTCTGCTGTTAATAAAACCTCCAACCCCCGAGAGGATTTAGAGATCTTACAAAAGCGACACCATTCTGCACTCCCGGAAGAATGCAGAACGACTCGCAGTATGTACGAGCAGAAGTAAATTCGGTACCCCCCAAAGGATGCCAAACAATCTGCTAAACCCTATTTAAGGTGAATACAGAAGGGATTCATTCACTCCAGGAAGAACGATGAACCCTTCTGACTATAGCTCCTTACCACATTGGGTGAGAAACGAGAGAATATCCTTCAATTTAAGCTCCGCATACACAGACTCAACCATGTATGGAGAACCAAAAACCCGGATACGTAGCTGCGTCAATGCGGGACAGTTACATATCAGATGATATGAAGTACCATAATCGCATTTACACAAATCACACGAATAATATTCAGCACGTTGAATAGTAGCCATGTGATAATTGAGTTTGCAATGTCCAGTCAGAGCTCTGACCAGAATACTTCAATGATACTTGGAGAAATGCAGTAGACACTTTGACATTTTCGGATTTAAATCTGGTAGAAATGCTTTTGTCTGAGCGCAAGTTTGCAAGCTGCGCCAGTAGCTGGCATGTTTGGATGCAGCCCAAGAACGTATCTTGTGCTTTATCCAACTAGTTGAAAGTGGTAAAGCTGGTTCAGGACCAACGAAATCATTCGTTGCACCAGCTCTAGCCAACTCATCAGCCCATTCATTTCCAGTAATACCAGAATGACCGGGTACCCATAAGAAGTAAACAGCATTTGAAATGCTGAGGTCTTCAATTTGAGTTCGACATGCGATCACTAGATTCGACCGTGAGTCATTCGAACTGAGTGCTTTTAAGGCTGCCTGACTGTCGGAACAAAAATAAATACGTTTACCACAGATCCTCTGCTGAAGTGCCGATTGTACTCCACACAGAATTGCGTAGATTTCTGCTTGGAACACAGTACAGTATCTACCAAGTGAATGAGACTGCTCCAGCCTCATTTCACGACAGTAGACACCAGCACCAGCACGACCATTCAACAGAGAACCGTCCGTAAAACAAACTATGTGTTCATCAAGTTGTCGTTCCAGACAACCAGACAACCATTCCTAACGAAGAGGATAGCTCACATTGAATGTTTTAAAAGGAAAACTTCATGTGAGAGTTAGGTGACTAGGAGCGAGTAAAAACTCATCCCACGTAACCATTTGAGACCACAAGCGAGTGTGGCTGGTAGCATAATCTAATGGGTTACTGTTCCAAAGCGCTGTAACCCTAAGACGGTATGCACAAGATAATGCTTCTTGTTTTAGGAATACATGTAGTGGTTTAATACACAGTAGCGCCTCTAGAGCAGCATTAGGAGTTGTCGTGAGTGCTCCTGTCATCGCCATTAGGACCATCCTTTGGAGATGATTTAGCTTTGACTGAACTGTCGCGACTTCTCCTTTCTGCCACCATACAAGACATCCATTGCTAAAATTGGTCTAACAATAGTTGTGTAGATCCAATGAATATATCTGGGTTTGAGTCCCCATGATTTTCCAAAAGCTCGTCTGCATTGGCCGAAAGCCATGCTCTTTCAATCCTGAAGTCAATGTGAGCAGACCAATTCAGTTTTGAGTCAAGAATAACCCCGACGTATTTAACTTGATCGACCACAGTGACCTCTGAATCAAAGAACTGCAACGGACGAGCTCCTGTAATTATCCTACGAGGAGTGAAAAGCACCATTGATGTTTTGCCCGGATTTACAGATAATCCAACCTGACAACACCATTGTTCAACAGATCGCAGGGCTTGCTGCATTAAATCAAAGAGAGTGTTAATGCTTATACCGGTCATCAATATATGATAATCGTCGGCAAAACCATAAGTCGGAAATCCAAGGTTATTAAGTTTCCTTAACAAACCATCAGCGACTAGGTTCCATAAAAGTGGGGATAGTACACCACCTTGAGGAAGAACCTAAGATATTCCGTTCACGACTGCAATGTTTAACCTCCTGCAGCCATTCAGCCATCGGCACGGAAATACACCTTGACTTAGGAGTTCCTATTTTTGTGGCCTTTTACGACATGGAACAGGAAACCAGTGAATCAATTCTTGGTAAAAAATAATTCCGCCGGATGCCACACGGCTTACCTGTTTGGTGGACTTATACCACCGGTACAGGTGGACCGTAGCGTTATTCTTAGCCAGTTGGGAAACCGCTACCGACACTACACGGCTATCTAGGCTGCTCAGAGAGAGAAGTTAACATTGATGGTCAACTGTGGCATAAATAGGGACACCGCATGCCCCTCGAAAAATGTACATTCACATAGTTATTACAGTTGAAAGTATTGACGTGAGGCTACGTCTTTTGCACTACACTGACCTGAGAGTAGTTCCGCCAATTTAACAAAATGAGATTGAATTAATATTATAAAATACCTAAAAATATAAAGCTTTTCTATGTAAATCTTCGAAATTTTGCGGTTTTTTTTAATGCTTAGCAGTTTTGCCTTTGCGAACCGTTTTCCCCGTCATAAAGTGACTCGATTCCAGTCTTTTCTCTCCTTTCTATTATATAATTGTTATATTTTTTATAGATAGCAGAACACACGACAGTTGAGCTATTGCTTGGAAGCAATACAGGTTAGGTCATGTAATATTCTTAACATAATACTCTCAAGATCTTATCGCCTTCTACGGTGGAAACAAGCAAAATTACAAAGTTAAAGAACATTTATATGAACAAACATTAAGGTGAAATTCGTTGCCAAAACAGGCACACAACATCGTATTGTGCAAAACCGACACATAGAAATGCGAAATATTTTCACTGAATAAGTACAGTGGGCTTACGACACGTTTTATTCGCTAGTAAAACAGGCACTAACTATGTGTGTTTAGAAATCATGTGTATTTTATTTGACGAATATGAGAGAGCCACCTTTGTGCATGTTGTTTAGGACGGTCAATTTAATTGTTTCATGATTTTTTGAAGAAACTATAGATACTGTTTTGGCACGCTTCGTGGGTGGAGATTCAAAATTAATAGTTTTAGAATTCCTAAAATTCAAGATGATGACTTCTGGTTTGTGGATATTTTTTTAAATCGCCTTAAAATTTGTACTTTCGAGACGGTAAGTTATTGAAATTATTGTCACAAAAAATTCTTAATTGATAATTCAAAATCCTAGATGGCCACAAATGATTAATTGCAGATTTTTCAGTGGCGTCTCGTGGCAAAATTTACGGGTTGTGCACTGCGAAAACTAAAGAACTAAAGATTGAGGAATCGATATTCGCTTGTGTTTTTCAATACAATGAAATATCGACATACTTTTGCATGGGATTTTTATTATTGAACTTTTTTCGTATTATCGATACAACAGAAGAAATCCGCTGCACGTTCAGCAAATCTGTCAATAATATCATCATTTTTTTTAAGTCTCTGTGTGCGAACCAAAAATCAGTCTGAGCAAGAAAACGCTCTGTAGGATACTTTGTTTTTTTTTCCTAGCAATTTGAAGATTTTTAGGTGCAACATATTCAAAATAAGTGAATCTCAGATTAATCTGTGAACCTGACATCTCCGGAGACAGCAATTTGTTTTCAACTGCCATAAGCACAAACCAACGAAGCCTCTCCTAAAGGTGTGCATGCATACAAGTTCTCACAAAACCAAACTTGATAGAGAGAAGAACAAATCTCAGAGCTGAGCTGAATAATTCCCTCTCTTTTTGAATCTGTGCATTAACTCATGTGTACGGAAAAGACACAAACACAGCGACAAGAACTCGATGTACAAGGCAAAGTGCACAAGTTCAGAGAGCCGTGTGATATGAAAAGATCGTTTGACCAGCAAGCACAAGCAACTTAGGGTGATTTTTTGCATATTATGCTGTGGATAAATCGCTCATTATTTTCTATTCGGTACCGACGACTAAATAGAGAAACTAAAAAAATAATGAAATGCGAATGGGAATGCAGTTAGTTCCTTCAATTTGAACGGTTGTGCAGTGCACGAGATGCACATAAGAACGAGACGCCACTGATTTCATTATTAAAACATATTAAAAGTAAGTTTAAAAAAAAAAGTCCGTGACGAAAGTCTGACAATCGAAGATCTGATGAAGGACGGGGTAGGCCGTTTCAAAAACCCCGACCTTCAACCAGTGAAAATTTTGGAGTGCAAGCAATTGCACTCCAAATCGATAGATGGTAAATTTTACCAATCGGACTCATTTCGCGTGACTTTTGCCAGATCTGCACTTCCAAATTATTTGGTAGTGAGTGGAGTTCGTCTACCTGTTCGGCTGTATGTACCGCGGGTAATGCATTGTACAAGCTGCAAACAGCTAGGTCATACGGCAACCTATTGTTGCAACAAACTGCGATGCGGCAAATGCGGAGAGGCCCATGAGGACGATCTCTGCAGAAGAGCAGTGGAAAAGTGTTGCTACTGCGGGGAGAATCCTCATGATCTTTCGGTGTGCCCTACGTACATACAGCGTGCGGAGAAATTGAAGCGATCCGTGAAAGAACGTTCCAAACGTTCTTATGCGGAAATCTTAAAAAGAACCACTCCATCGACCCCTGAGAACCCGTTTGCAATCTTGCCAGTTGAAGAGGATACCTCTGACGACCCAGGCGAAGGACCTTCCTACACACAGGTTGAAGGAAGCAGGAAAAGACAAAATCTGGCTTCTCCCAAGCTTCCTCGTAAAGGCCTCAGACTGTCCTCTTCGTCACAAAAGAACCAAACGGAAACAAAAAGTGCTGACTCAAAACCGAAGCAAACACCTCCTGGGTTCAAAAAACTTAGGGATGATAAGGAGTACCCAGCACTTCCTGGGGCATCAAAAAACCCGAATGACCCCAAAGCACAACCAGAAAATCCAACAAACGCTGGATTATTGAAATTTTCTGATATCGTGGACTGGATATTAACAGCCTTCAATATTACTGATCCTCTGAAAAGCTTCCTAACTGCTCTACTGCCAACAGTAAGGACATTTTTAAAACAGTTGACTGAACAATGGCCCCTCCTTGCAGCGATCGTATCTTTTGATGGATAATTTACCACTGAGAATCGAAGATATGATCATTGTGCTTCAGTCGAATTGCAGAAGTATCATCCCAAAACTTGATTCTTTCAAACACTTAATACATACTAATAATTGCGATGTATTCTCCTTGAGTGAAACTTGGCTTACTTCTAACATCAACCTCGACTTCCATAATTTTAACATAATCCGCCTGGACCGAGAAGACTCTTATGGAGGGGTACTTTTAGGGATTAAAAAGTGCTATTCATTTTATCGTATTAACCTCCCCTCGACACCGGGAATTGAAGTTGTTGCTTGCCAAATTAATATTAAAGGCAAAGATCTATGTATAGCTTCTATCTACATTCCTCCCAGAGTCTCGATAGGGCATCGTCGGCTTGCAGACATCATAGAACTTCTTCCTTCACCGCGGCTGGTTTTAGGGGACTTTAACTCGCATGGTACAGGATGGGGCTGCTTATATGATGATAATCGTTCTTCGTTAATCCAAGATCTGTGTGACAACTTCAATTTGACAATTCTAAACACGGGAGAAATGACACGGAATCCTAGACCGCCAGCACAACCAAGTGCGCTGGATTTATCCCTTTGCTCGACTTCGCTACAGTTAGATTGCAAGTGGAAGGTAATCTGTGATCCTCACGGTAGCGATCACTTGCCGATCATAGTTTCTATCACCAACCGTGGAAGACCATCGGAAACAATCAATGTTTCGTACGATTTCACACGAAACATTGATTGGAAACGTTACGCGAGCTCGATGTCTGAGAAACTAGAAACATCACAGGAGCTTCCTCCGGAGGAAGAGTATACATTTTTGGCTGGCTTGATTCTTGACACCGCAATTCAAGCTCAGACGAAACGAGTACCTAGCGCGCAAACTAGTATGCGTTCTCCCAACCCATGGTGGGACAAAGAGTGCTCAGAGCTGAAAACGAAAAAAGCTTCAGCCTTCATCTCGTTTAGAAGGAACGGAACTCCAGATAATTATCGGAAATACGCGGCGTTAGAATTTCAAATGAAAAGTCTGATTAAAGCTAAGAAACGCGGTTACTGGCGAAGGTTTGTTGACGGATTAACGAGAGAAACAGCAATGAGCACTCTTTGGAATACGGCCCGTCGCATGCGCAATCGAAATCACGCGAACGAAAGCGAGGAATATTCTAACCGCTGGATATTTGATTTCGCTAAGAAAGTATGTCCTGATTCTGTTCCGGAACAGAAGATATCCCGCGTCGCGACATTGAATACAAACGAAACACCGTTTTCGATGGTAGAGTTCTCACTTGCGCTCTTGTCGTGTAACAATAGAGCCCCGGGGTTAGACAGAATTAAATTCAACTTGTTGAAAAATCTGCCCGACTCTGCCAAAAGGCGCTTGTTGAATTTATTCAACAAGTTCCTCGAGGGTAATATTGTCCCACACGAATGGAGAGAAGTGAGAGTTATTACTATTCAAAAACCTGGAAAACCAGCCTCCGATCACAATTCGTATCGGCCGATTGCTATGCTTTCCTGTATTCGGAAATTGTTGGAGAAAATGATTCTCTTCCGTCTAGACAATTGGGTCGAAACAAATGGATTGCTTTCAGGTACACAATTTGGGTTCCGCAGGGGCAAAGGAACGAACGATTGTCTAGCGTTGCTCTCAACAGAAATTCAAATGGCATTTGCTCGTAAAGAACAAATGGCATCAGTTTTCCTCGACATCAAGGGGGCATTCGATTCAGTTTCCATTAACGTTCTATCTGAGAAGTTGCATCAGCATGGTCTTTCACCAGTTTTGAACAACTTTTTATATAATCTATTGTCCGAGAAACACATGCATTTTGAGCATGGTGATTTGACGACAAAGCGATTCAGTTACATGGGTCTTCCTCAGGGCTCATGCTTAAGCCCCCTTTTATACAACTTTTACGTAAATAACATTGATGAATGTATCAACACATCTTGCACGCTAAGACAACTTGCCGACGACAGTGTTGTGTCTATTATAGGACCCAAAGCTGCCGATCTCCAAGGACCATTACAAGATACCCTCGACAACTTGTCGACATGGGCTTTTCAAATGGGTATCGAGTTCTCTACGGAGAAAACTGAGCTGGTTGTATTTTCAAGGAAGCGAGAACCTGCGCAATTACAGCTTCAACTAGGGGGTGAAACCATAGCTCAGGTTTTCACATTTAAATATCTCGGGGTCTGGTTCGATTCCAAAGGTACCTGGGGATGTCACATTAGGTATTTGAAACGAAAATGCCTACAGAGAATCAATTTCCTTCGTACAATAACCGGAACTTGGTGGGGCTCTCACCCAGGAGACCTGATCAGGTTGTACAAAACGACGATATTGTCAGTAATGGAATATGGATGTTTCTGTTTCCGCTCCGCTACGAATATTCATTTCATTAAACTGGAAAGAATTCAGTATCGTTGTTTACGTATTGCCTTGGGTTGCATGCAATCAACCCATACGATGAGTCTTGAAGTGCTGGCGGGCGTCTTACCGTTGAAAAACAGGTTCTGGGATCTCTCATATCGACTGCTAATCCGATGCGACATTTTGAATCCGATGGTGATAGTAAACTTTGAAAAGCTCGTCGAGCTTAATTCACAAACTCGTTTTATGTCCTTATATTTTGACTACATGGCTCAGAATATAAATCCTTCTTCGTTTGTTCCCAATCGTGTTCATTTTGTGGATACTTCTAATTCTACTGTGTTTTTCGACACATCCATGAAAGAAGAAATTTGTGGAATCCCGGATCCTGTACGCCCTCAAGAGATCCCAAAAATTTTTAATAATAAATTTAAAGAAGTCGACTGTAATAAAATGTTTTACACTGACGGATCATATCTAGACGGGTCCACTGGCTTCGGTATATTCAATGTAAATTTCACCGCTTCCTATAAACTCAGTGATCCAGCTTCAGTTTACGTCGCAGAACTAGCTGCAATTCAGTATACCCTTGAGATCATTGACACTCTGCCCACAGATCACTACTTCATTGTATCGGACAGTCTCAGTTCCATTGAGGCTCTCCGTTCAGTGAAGCCTGGAAAGCACTCACCGTATTTCCTGGGGAAAATACGGGAACAATTGAGTGCTTTATCTGCAAAATCATACCAGATTACCTTGGTTTGGGTCCCCTCACATTGTTCCATACGGGGCAATGAGAGGGCGGACTCGTTAGCCAAGGTGGGCGCACTAGAAGGTGATATCTATGAAAGACCAATCTGCTTCAATGAATTTTCCAGTTGCTGTCGTCAGAAAACTCTAGCTAGCTGGCAGAATACATGGAATAGTGGAACTCTGGGACGATGGTTACACTCAATAATCCCACAGGTATCGACGAAAGCTTGGTTCCGGGGGTTAGACGTGAGCCGAGACTTTATTCGTGTAATGTCAAGGCTCATGTCTAATCATTATATGTTCAGCGCGCATCTCCGTCGTGTGGGGCTCGCTGAGAGTGGTGTCTGCGTTTGCGGTGAGGGTTATCATGACATCGAACATGTTGTTTGGACATGTGTCGAGTATTGTGATGCCAGGTCCCAACTCATAGGTTCCCTTCGGGCCCGAGGTATACCACCCTTCGTACCAGTCCGCGACGTCTTGGCAACTCGAAATCTTCCTTATATGACTCTCATCTATAACTTCTTGAAAACTATCAATGCTCAAATTTAGTGCTCTCCCTATCTCTTTCTCGTCTACAGCTCTACCGCACTCTTCTTTACGTTGCTGGAAGTATGGCCTGTGTAAACGATGCTTCGGAGCATGCACCTGCCTTGAACTGACTGAGTTGCTGGAAGCTACCCAAAAACGTCACATCAACGTCAGAACACACCAACGAAGCATCCCAATCCAGAATAATCTCTTCATTGCTACAAGCTGAAAAACATGAAGATTCATCGAACGCAAAATGTGTCTAAAAGATGTATGCCACAAACCAATGATGTATTCAAATTTCAATTCAATACTGTGTAGGTCCCACCCTCCCTATGTCCCCTTACTAACTGGGGAGTATGCCGCCCCGTAATACGGCATCCCTTTCTCTCTCCCTAACAACAAGACAATCGGCCACGTTAAGCTAAAGCAAATGAGCCTAATAAAAATTTTATTTGAAAAAAAAAAAAAAAAAAACACTCAAGTCCTCAACAGACGATGCGCGTTCGAGAACAGTTTGTGGAATATTATAGTCGAACTTGAATACAGACCATTTTGAAATATGAAATATGAAAGTCATCGGCGAACGATAGTTTCATACACTTGATCGAAAAATTTAGATCGTTGATATACAATAAAATTATGAACGGTCCAAGGTGACTTCCTTGGGGAACTCCAGAGGTTGTACAATTCACTACCATTTCATTACCAGTTAGATATGATCGAAGCCAATTCAAAAATGATTCGTTTAATCCCAGTTTACTTAACATGGAAATCGCTATGATTGATGATTGATTTTGTCCAACGCAGCAACGAAATCGGTGTATATAGAATCTACTGGTAGTCGTGATTGTAAACAACGTATGATGAAGGTTACTAAATTTGGGGAAGTTGATGGATTTGGCATGGATCCATGCTGAGTCTGAGATATGTAGTCAGAGCAACTATGTGTTATAAAATACAGAACTATAATTTCAAACAGCTTCGATACAGTGCACAAAGCAGCAATTCCACGGTAGTTGGATACTATACCTTTGTCCACACAGGATTTCTTACATATTTCAGGAAAAAATCCAGAACGCAAAGAACAATTTAAAAAGATTGGATAGTGGAACCAATAAACTATTAGAACAATTTCTTAACCTCTCGTTCAGCATGCAATCTGTAGCTGCGAACGGAAAAGTGACACTTGCGACTTTCAGGAGAGATCTCTTTCATTACTAAAGTAATGCATGGCTCGAAGCATCGAATTAAAAGCAGAAAGCGTAAATTTGAAAATCTGATGATTAGGACATTTTTTTTTTAAACCGTCTTAATCCAACTTGTGGTGTGATAATACCCTTCTCTTGCCATTTTAATAGTCCCATTAAAACATTTGGTCATTAGTATTGTGAGCGCTCATCAAATAACCTAATAGTAGCTTTCAAACGAATCGTAAGTCTTTCGAAATCGACTCAGGCATCTCCGAAAAATTTTGACGCATCAATAAATATTGGGATTTGCCGGTTACGTCATATATTAGATTTCCTCTGCCTTATCCCTTCCGAACTTGATCAGTGACGAACCATGATGGATTTTTCCAGTTCCAATCAAATAAATTTGACACCAACTTAAAGAAGCAAGTAAAGTCCGTTTATTCTATCGATCCATGAAACATTCAAACCGAGGCTGCGGGTTCAATGTAGGCATCAAAGGCCACACAGGTAACGGCCGAGTTATCCGCAGCGGTCAAACCGACTTCAACCTGTACGGTAACACCTTCTACCGGCAGTTCCATACCGGGATGATCCAGGGTATAGTCAAAGGATTGTCCAGCCGATACCGGGCAAGTTCCCGGAGCGGTACCGGCTTGGCACGCATCAACGAGTTCTTCCGGGATCGGGAATGGAACCTCCAGGCCCGCCAGACGGATGCTGATGTAAGCAGTCAAGGATTCCGTATCGACCGGGCTTACAATGTCCCATCCGTGGGCGATGATTGGGGCGTTGTTCTGAATATTACACGGACTTCCGGTGCAACCGTTGATGTCCACCCTGTCCGGCAGGGGAGCTCCATTCGGACCTGAGCGTGAATTCGAAGATTGAAGATTTAAGAATTGTTGACCCATGGCACCGTTCGATACTTACATTGGGTAACCGGAGTTTGGGCCAGAACCAAAGCTGGCACCAGAGCGGCAATCAACAGGATCTTGTACATTTTTGCGTTAGCTAGAGGAGGTTTTCACTTTGTCAACTGGAGGAAGACTGATGTTTGAACTACTCGGCGGGCAAGTCTTTTATATACGGAAAAACGATAGCGGGAAATCCTGGATTCGGTAGGAATGTGTGTGTGTAGATTGATCGTGCCGAATTTCACGCGGGGGACCAACGTAATGTTTTGATAATCTAATCAAGGTAGGGTGGCTGACGTATTTTGCAAATATGCATGAAGTCAATCTTTTGATACGCAGAATTCGGAAGATTCTCGTCTTAGATAAAGTCAGGATTTTCCACACATTAAATAAAGTAATTGAATTATTTTTAGAACTCCAAAAGTATTTGCCTCCGGTCTTATCGCTCTGGTATTTCCGTGCTTTTCTAAACTTGAAACCGGCCGGCTTATCAGTCATCCATCAATTCAATTGCCGGGCATAGGACGTACCAACTATCAAGATGGAAATTTCCGTTAGATTTGCAATCAATCAACATCTGATTCGGGAGCGAACGATACAGTATTGGTTAGGATACCGAAGTTGGTGGACTTGAAGATTCGTAACTCGGCTCTGTAGTGTTTGATATTTCGTGGTACGTGTGAATGGTTTAGAACTTAAGTAGAACTTAACCGTAAGTAACATAGAAATCTAAAAAGTTCCAATTAAATGATAAATGATAAAATTTAAGAAAAAAATCTTCAAGTTCTCATTTCTACATTTCGTCTTCGACTGATCAGTGCATTACCAGTTTTCGTTGTACTGCTAACGTCATCGTACGATTCAATATAAAACGCTAAATCCTTTATGTTAGGTGGCATTAGCAGTTCAACAGAAAGTGCTAATGTACTGATTAATTAAAGACGAAAAGTAAAAATGAATTGTCCGTAGACAACTCCATTAGAATATTAACTCATAATTGAGCTAGAATAACATGAATATTAAATTGATCAAAGTAGGATCTGATACATAAATGAACAAAAATCTACACCGATATTTTTTTATGTTTGTAGTGTTTAATGGTTGCCTTTGAGACACGTAGCCTAAACTCTACGATTCGGAAAATCAACAACAAAACAGCTATCATACTTCCATCAGACCTAGGAGGTCCATGTTGGAAGAGTTTTTATTCTGATTATTATTCTGCTTACCAACATTCATTCAAAACTTGCTACTGTCATGCCTTAAAAACAGGCAACAAGTTTAAAACTGTTCTGCAATGTGAGAAGGTTCCTATTGTGTTTCTGCATCTAATCTAACCAATTCATGCAAAATACTCATAAATTCTGCCATTCTTCGCCCGCGTTCCGTCTTCAATTTATCAGTTTATCAGGTTTAGTACAAATGAGTTACACAGACTCACAAATATAGAACCATTAGATGTAATGTCACATAATAAGCAAATTATGACAAAAATCGATGCAATCTTCAATTGATTCGATTTGCTTTCTGTATTAGTTAGTAAGTTAGTATTGAAGTTCATTTTCCCCAGTACACAATACAAGTAGGTTTACAATTTTCCCTACACAAAAATCACAGAATTGCGGAAGCAAATGATGACTTAATAGGGCTGAAAAGTCACCACTTGTGGCTGAACACACAATTTAATTCTTAGTTAAGTTTAACTCATTTTTCAATAAATATTTTTTTAAGCTTAAACGTGTGTGTGTTTTAGTGGTTGTTAACAGCTAGTAAACATTATGAGACCTTTGGTAACCAAGTATTCTTTTTTTGGATGCTTGATTTGAAAAAAAAATTGAGACAGGGTTTGAAAGCCTGGCAAACTCAAAATTCTGATACATTTTCAAACTTCATTCGTTAAAATTCAATTTTTTTGTTATGCACAGTGAGATCTTTTTTATGTGTTTTTTACACTGAATTTCAAAGTTACGCGGATTTCCGAAGTTACGCGATTATTCTATGCGAATTTTCAAAGTTATGCGGTTTTCTTGTGTTGTCTTAGAAATGCATGGAACGTCGAGATCTGGTGTTATTCCAAATTTTTTTGTGTCAATTCTCTGACACACATTTTTTTGAGATTACACCAGACCTCGACTTTTCATACATTTCTCAGACATTTGGAACCAAAAAAAAATTTTTTTCGATTTCAAAATCTCAAAAGTCCCAGTCATTTTTATTCAAAGATTTTTTTTCGAGATGACACTAGATTTCGATTTCGGAAATTTCAATTTTGGCAATTTCGATTTTCGGCTTGACAGATAGATGGGGTCACTAAATAAAAATTCCCCTAGCTTTCAATAGAGACATCCTGCGCATGTGAACTTGATGAATAACTCAGTAGTATCTCACAAACAAGCTTAAGCATGTAGACCACAGTTTGGTCAACTTCAAGAAATTCAAATAAGTAAAAAGTGCGTTTTTTTTTCGGTTACCCCATTTATTCCATTTTATCTCCGGAAACAGAAGTGCCAGCCAGTTGAACCTTGGACTTGATCACTAGTTTAAGCTTAAGTTAGTTAAAATCCAAATGAAACCTTTTATGTGAAAATCGGTTCAACCATTAAATTGTATTAGAATGAAAACAACAACAATGATGAACAATAATGCAAAATATGTTAAATTTCTTTAGAATTTGATTCGAAATTGTTTTAAGTTTTATGATATGATTTCAGCTATACCGATTTCCAGCTCCCGGTTCCGTAAATATTGATCGAAAACTCGAAAGTGGAACTCTCTTCATTTTTACCTTTCTCATATAGAAACTATGCAAACCGATTTTCACAAACTCAGATTTAAATAAAAGGTCTTATGGTACCATGGATCGCTATTGAATTTTATCCCGATCCGACTTCCGGTTCCGGAATTACAGGGTGATATGCACCAAAAAAATGAAAATAAATGTCACTCTTTTCTTAGATATGGCTGAACCGATTTTCACAAACTTAAATACAAACGAAAGGTCTTATAGTCCCATAGATCGCTATTGAATTTAATCTTTATTCGACTTCCGGTTCCGGAATTACTAGGCAATATGTGCATATCTATGAGAAAATGCGCACTTAATTTTCTCGGAAATTTCTCAACCGATTTTTACAAACTAAGATGCAAATGAAAGGTCTTGAAATTCTTCAAAAAGTTGATCCAGATCCGAATTCCGGTTCCGGTATTACAGTGAGATCACTAAAAATTTTCAATTTCATGAGGATTTATTCACAAGCCATGGCGAAAACAGGTGCACATTTTGATAAAATTTACTGGTAAATTCATCTAGTTGACAGACCTTGTTAGTTGATAGATATATAAATCTACTTTGGGACTATTAGTGCCCGGTTTCCGCTGCCGAACGCACCGGTAATAGCTCCAAAAAATAGAACTCACTTTGATTTCTTAGCAACGGTTAAACCGATTTTCACAAATCATGACTCAAAAAAAAAGCTCTCATTGTCTTAAAGGGGATACTGTACAATTTCTTTCAGATCCGACACCCGGTTCCGAAATTATAGGGCGATGAGTATCAAAACTTTCAAACTGTCATACAAAATGATGAAAAAATCGGTTCGTTCTGGTACGGAAAAAGAAAACACTACCACCTAGCACACAGCGTGCTTTGTTCAATTTTGTATAGCGTGCAGGGTTGCCACATTTAAATTTTTATTAACTTGACATAACTGTTTACAAATTGAAAAGGTGATGGTAGTTTATACCGAAGAAAGTTTTTGATTTTATTCAAGTTAAAAAAAAAGAAACTTGACAGAATCTTCTAGTGATGTTTTTGAAAATATAAGTAATATGAGAAAGGCATCATTACACCACTAGGTGGATTGAAAAAGGTTTTTCACTAAGTTCTACCATCTAAAATGAATTACGTTGATGTTTTACTTAAGGAATAAATACAGTTTTCTTCGCTATCGTTTTGTAGAATTTCAAAAGAGAAATTTTAGTTTTTTTTTGTACATTTTTCCAAATTAACTGATGCTTTTTTATTGAAGATCCATCAAGCAGTAGCGGAGCAAACTGGTTCGGTGTTTTTCAACAATAACTGTTTTCCTAATATTGTAACTAAAACTTCAAATGAGTTTTCCCAGTCCCAGTAAATGAGTCGAATAATACACACAAAAGGGTACATTATTTCAACCGTGTAGAAGAAGCGTGATCTGTTCCAACAGCTAACCAACCCATTTCTTCAATGAATGTTATCTAACGAATCCAATGGAGGACCAGACAAAGATTGCATAAATCTGCCAATCTTGATCCATCGAACTTCGGGTGTGAAATGCGAAAAATGTCTTAATGATACCACACACACACACGCTGATCGTCCGATCGAAACTGTCCCCGATCGAGCTCGAAACAAGGGTTGAAAACATGAAAGAATCAAGACAAGTTGCCCAATGATCTTACCTGGGGGACATTTGCATTCGTAGGAAAATTTCGTCGACTGCTTACAAGTGCCACCGTTTTGGCACGGGGATGGCGAGCAGGGAATGTAATGCGATTCGCAGTTTTTTCCTGTAAATCCGGGTTCGCACATGCATCTGTGGAAAAAAAGAGATAGAAAAAAAAAGGAAAGCTTTTAGAATGCGATGAAAACGACAAACAAATAAACACAAATAGCTAAAAATGGTGGTCCACTGTCACTGCAGTCACGAGCTTTCAGAGAAAGGGTCTCTCTCTCTCTCTCTGTCTGTTTCTTTCGTTTTTGAACTAATCACGCACCTCTCGGGTAGAGCCGATCGGAGATAATCAGATCATTTGTTGGAAACACGGGGTATCCGCGCTGCACGAGCTGTCAATGAGCGAGGTGTCGAACAAATAACTTTCGTGATTTTATCGTCGTAGCAGGCGACGCTAGATGGCGTCATCGTCGCCCGCTTTGAAATGTCACTCTCGGGTCGAATTGCACCTCACTCACTCACTCGTTCACGGGTTGTCAGTAGCAACTACAAAAAGGGTAACTGTGCGACCATATTAACATATTGTGTATCGATTTCAAATTCCACCGTGCACGGGAAAAAAATCTTAAAGGCCGGCTAATGATCATCAAAAGATCGTGATCATTTTGCTTCAGAAGAAGCGCTACTTAATATGCTAGTGGGTCAAACCGAAATTGCTTCCTTCAATAACTTAGATCTGCTCTGGGATTACATCGGCCCGAAGTGCCAAGAAGAGGTACACGAAATATGCCACCGACAGAGTGAGCTAGAGATAGAGAGAGAGAGAGAGAGAGATCGCGTCGAAAGCTTGACTAATGTCGGGCAACATTTGCAGAAGGCCGTAGGTGCCAAATGTAAACAAACGGGTTTTGGCGCGCTTGATAATCTGATATGGTTCTTCGGAATGCTGTCCGGCAGAAAATCGAGAAAATAATACTTTACTAAACGATAGCTCCAATCATTGAACTGCTGCTAACGGCATCATTAGCGTAGTTTGGTGAGACTAATTTACATTCCTAAATGATTCGATCTTTTTTTGCTTGCTTGCTCTATCAGGGTCTTGCGACGATCCTCGCAAAAAAAAACAGAGATCGCAACCGGTTCAAACAACGGTCGGGTTCGGTCGGTTACGGGGTTTTGCTGCCATGGTCGACGACAACACAACAAACCGCCGTAGCGAGTGAGACGATCGATCGCCTAGGCGATGGTGTGAATTCGCATGACTATCGGTTCATTGGATCACATAATCTCACACAATCGCCATCACAGGTTCCTCTGAGAATTTATTACTGGCATTTTATTCGACCCAGTAGTGTCACCTTTTTGGATCTGTCGTTGAATGAGAGGATGCGGTTAAGTGCTAGCTTCATTTTCATGGTTAATAGGGGTTTTCGAAAAGCACGACGTTTTTCTTCACTACTCTACTTCTGGCTTCAATAAGTGCGGACAATGTCTCTCCAGGATGACCGAAAAGTCGTCATGAACTTAGTTTTATTTTTATCATTGCCCAAAAAAATATAAACTGGGTTCACTGCTGTATTTTTCTTTTAACCAATCAAGGTTATTCGGTCTTTTCTCTGGTAAGAGCACTACAAGCTGAAAACTCTGAACCTCGAAGTTCACAAGTGATGCTTTGCGTCAGCGAAATTTGATGACAAATTTTCACCCACAGAAATATCTCTTCAGAGATATGGGAAAAGGAGAAGAGCTTCCAATGATATTTCGATGCAGAATTTCCACTACACTTCAGTTCGATCTCTACCGGAAAAAATTCGCAACGGAGAAATGACTGCGATATTTCCGATGCACATAGGGTGGTCAATATGAGCCGCAAAATTTACACTCATGAACCAATTAGATCAAACCCAATAAAACGCTATTTAACATGAATTTGATTTATAGAAGTAACATGAGCGCAGGATTTTGCATGACTCGAACACACAGCAGACGTTGCATTTAAATGGCGCGTTTGAATTAATTGGCGTTGCGATAACCTGCGCTCCTGTTGCATATGAAATTCAAGCTAAATTGGGTAATATTTTTTAGTCAACTGTAAAACATGCTTTGTTTTTTTTTTATCAATGACACTTCACCATCTTTGTGGCTTTCATGTCAGATAGTACTTTTTTCTTAATTATCATCAAAGAGAATGTTCGCTAGTGAACTTTTCACAACAGATTTTTTCTTTCATGTGAGATCAGTATCAGGTTTGCTTCAGTGAGTTTTCTGATCGATGATTTTTTTGTTTGAAAATCACTGACTGCTTAACTGATACTTATGTCAGTTAATACACTCAGAGTACACAATAGAGTATAAAAACATTTTTTTGTACCCCAAACCGTCAGGTTATTTTTCGGGGTCGAGTATCCGTTATTCCGTTCAACCAATACCCGTTAAAAATGAATGAATCATTACCCGTACACGACCCGAACCCGACAATTTTTTTCTGAATCCGAGCTCGATCCATGCTGGTGGGGTTTTGGCCACCAAATTTGTTGCAGTGTTTTTTACTTTTGTTAGTGTTCAGTCTATTTCCCAGAACTTCTTCTTCTTCTTCGACAACGTTTTCCTCAATTAACCGTTTCCTAGTGGTATGGAAAAAGTACACACACAAAAATATCCGCTCTTTCAAAAAACTACTCTTGAGTTTGTACTGGTCTTTCCATTCGTGAGAAAAAAAAATGTTTTGTCATATTGAGCACGTGTGTAAAGGTTCATTTTAATAAAAATATGTGAAGTCTAATTTTCCGATATTGCTCTTATGTATGTAATTCAGAATTCCCAAAGAACGACATGTGAAATAATGCACCACAAGTGTTCGACATTTAACAGCAGCTCTTCAGCATTGAAATCTCCAGTGACTATATTTTATATGGACGAACCCCGTTTCGGAAGGCTGGCGAGCTTGAATTCATAAACTTAATTGGGATCTAAGTACCGGTTCCGGAGTAACAGGTTATTGAGTAGGGCTGGATGGGAAATGGATTATTTGCAACCGTTTTGCGCTAAGCGCATTTTAAAATTTTGTTTTTTTTCTCCTTTCGACTTTAAATCTTCAATGAAAAGCAACTCATTTTTGTTAATTTAATATTGTATTTTTTAAAATATTTTTTTTTTAATTTAATCCATAATAATTCAACATGCACCGCTAGGTAGACGTGAAATACAACATTACTAAAGTGTCACTAATTAGAATCTCTATTCTGACTTTTTGATTAATATACGATCTACTGACTGACCGCAGATTGTTGTTGTTAAAGGATTTTGGTTGACAGCAACTCTCTCACTTTTTTGATTGCCTCAAAGAAACATTTTTGGGTTGAAAATTTGTATTTATCTTTCTCTATGGAAAAGAAAACAACTACTGGAAAAACCCGACACTCGATCGGAGCTCCGGAAATCCCTAGTGTTTTATATCATTTGAATTAGCTCGACGAGAGATCGAAAAATGGCAGTGTGTGCACCTTTCAAAGATTTTCCTCCGGAGATAAAATGGTATAAATGACGTAACCGACAAACAGCATTTATTGTCTCTCTGCTCAATTTTACAATTACAATTACAAAAAATCGATTGAAAGCTACTATTGGGTTGCGAATCAAGTTTGAATTTTGCATCCGGTTCCAGAGATATAATGGCATATATTACATTACCGACAAAATGCATTTACTTTTTCTCCGTTCACTTTTATCGAAAAGGTTACAAGCTCTTAGGCTCGTATGAAAAGCTAATGTTGAAATGAGAATTGAAGGCTGTCAACCGATTTTTATAATCCTAGGCTGGCCAGATCCGGTTCCGGAGATATAATGGTATAAGTGACGTAACCGCCAGAACACTATTTTTTCTCGGAATGATTACAAAGTTAGGCCTAGTATCAGAAGCTAATGTTGAGATCAGCATTAAAGATGAAACGGATTGTTAAAGATCAAATGGCTGTCACTTTTGGTTTCACGGATATAAATGGCGTAACCGACAAAACGAAATTTTTACCTCCACACAATTTTTGCAGACATAGCTGAAACCGATTTAAACAATTCGGGGTTCGTTTGAAAGCTACTATTGAATCATACATCAAGTTTGAAGATTGCAATTGAAAATACTTCCGGGTTTCGAAGATATAATCGTACAAGTGATGTAACCGACAAATAGCATTTGCACACCAGAAAAATTTGAATTTTTCGGATGGCTTAATTCTTTATACGATGTAATTTATAAAGACCTAATTTGTCAATTTACGGAAAATTTCATTTGTAATGACTTAATGTTAGATTAGCATGAATTTTACTGGTTTCGACTGTAACTTGCATTCTGCTAGCAAGTACGACTGTATGCATTTAAATGCACTTTTTGCCAGTCTAGCAGATGAGTGGTGCTTCTGTGGCTCTGTCGATTAACAGTCGTACTTTGTGATTCAATGATTCTCGGTTCAAGTTGTGGTGGTGGCTATCATTTTTTTATTTCAATAAATTTCATGTCATGGAATTGAGAAGACACAAAATTGAATGTTCTTCCGTGTAAATTTGCGTGAACTGCGACGTTTCATTGTGCATCTAATAAGATGTAAAATCGCAAGGTTTTTTTCGAAGTATACACGCTCATTCAATGTTACTCTCAAGTGAGTAATTTGTACTCACTTTTGCTTATTTAGTTCAAATGTCAAAAAGTGAGTAATATTGATTTAGAAGAATGAGTAACTTCGACTCAGTTTCTAAATTGACAACTAGTTTTACTCACAGAGCTTTGAAAACGTTGTGTGAAGATTTAGGTGCACTAAACTTTTCCCTTTATCGGAGCGGAACTTCTCTCTTTGTCGGAGGTGGAACGGAGGAAGGCAGACGGATCCTTTCCAATGACCGATGAACAGGTTGCGGCTTCCTTCATTCGTTGGATAGAAGTAAGTCAGTATTCGTTCAAAGTAAAGAATTCCATATTCGAATCCCTTATTCAATTCACATTAAATTGAGTAATATTTACTCACTTGAGCTAATTTTACCATTTGTAGCACTGAGTAAATGTGAATTTGACAAATACCATATTTACTCAAAAGTGAGTAAACAAGCTTTACTCACTATAGAGTAGTTACACTTTTAACGAAAGTGAGTGAAATTGTACTCACTTTAGAGTAACATGGAACGAGCGTGTATGCACATTCTTAGGAAAGTTACTAAAGACTAAATTTAAATGTATGATTGCAGCCACTTTTGGTTTCGAGAATGTTGTCGAATATTTGACGTAAGTATCGAGTCACGCTTTTGTGAAATAACCGAAAAAAATCTGAACAAATTCGTTTTAAAAATCAACCCGAATCTGTGTCAGAAACTATTAGTATGAAAAAAGAAATGTTCTGATGAAACTGTTTGAATGACAAGAGTAAGGCATAATCACTACACGGTGTGGATTTGGATCGGTCAAAGATATTGAAGATCGTAGAGTGTCGGTATGGTGCAAGTTTTTGGCATAGACCCAGCTGATGCTCATAAGTTACTAACGGATTCGTCTCTAGAAGGGTCACTCTGTCCTAAGACGACATACGAAGGGATAGGCTACGTGATTATACACTGCTCGAACCTTATCTGTATTTTGATTTTGGAATTGTTGTATTCGAAATTGCGCATGTTACAATTATCACTGATAAAATGTCTGCTTCTTTGACAAGCTTTCCGAACATGAAACTCTCGATCCCCATCATCGATATCCGAGTGAAACTCCATTTCGGCCCAGTGCAATTAGTTATTTAGCACCTGATTCCACCGTTAAAATCCGGTAGCTGCTGCCGCTGCTGCAAAGGCTTAATCATCGACGTTGCATCTTCTCCCGACATGGTGCGCACATAAAATGGAGAGAAATAACTCCAGAATGATTGATTTTCCAATTTTTAAGGCCTGGGATGGGAACGGCAGCGATGACAGAGCGGTACCGATAACTATTTGTGGTGTGGTGTTGTGTTGTTTGATAGATTGCTATCCTTTTCAGGATTTGGTGATCACTGCCACGATGTGAAGAGTAAGAGCCCCTGACAGACAGAGCCACAAATTTGCACCCCTCGATAGAGTGTGCGCGCTAAATGTGATAACATCAGCAGCTCCGAGTGGAAAATGGGGCGGTAGTTGGATGATGATTTTTTTCTCTATCGACGCTGTGTCCACTTTGTCCGGTTATGGTACACCAACATCGACACCGAAAAGCAAGGAGGATAGGAGAAAGCACCAACTGGTTCCGACGATGCTGCGATGTTCCGACAAAGCGAGCAAAGGAGCGTGCGACGAGTTAGAAAATTTGTATCATAATCATCGAGCGCCTGGAACAAGAATATCGGTGATGCGAGAAGTGGCCACCGTAATGATCGAGAGCCAGATGACACGGCTTCAGCGGCGGTCGTCCCAGCCACCACTAGAGGTGGGCGATAACAAAGTGCAGAGCATCATTCTGTGTCCGTTTTCTGTCCCGGCCGGTGTAGAATGTTCGAACTCTCGACGCGATTCCGGGTTCTGTTTTCCTTTTTGCATATGAAATGATATTCATAGCTGATAATTATTATTTTTCAAGACTAATTTACTGGCAGCTAACAGCGGTCCTCCGTCACCCCACCAGGCGACAAGTGGTCAAACCGGTCGACTGGGACCCGGGGTGTAATTGAGAGAGCGCCCGAACGACCGCCGTCCGCTTCCATGGTGGTGCTGATTTTATCTTGGGTGGGAAAGGCGAAACGAAGAGAGCCGCAAATTGATTCCACTTCGTTGTAAAGTCGTCACGGAAGGCAGCAACTGAAAAGTGGATCAAGTAGTCACCGTCCCCCGTCCCGTCCTGTCCTCAATCCATCCACGAAGCCCACCAGGGAGTGTATCATACATCAAAATCTATCAACCAAATAAATTGTAATCCATTCTAAGAAGGGGGTCATAAAATTAATCATTTCACTCGAAATCTGCGTGACCGCAGAGCAACGTAAAAAGCGACGGAGCTCGATATCTGGGGAAAAGAAACTGGCAACTGGGCGACGAACTTCATCAGTCTTAGCATGACCATGACAGATAGCCCCAACGATGATGCGCAGCAGTACTTTATTCGTGTCTCCTCTTGATATCGCCGGTTCGCTTCGCTAGCGCACACAAAAATCAATAACCTATTATGAATGTGAATTTAATCACTTCCTCTTCACTGCTGTTCAACGCTTTCGGGTTGTCGTCGTCGTCGTCGCCGACAAAACTTGGCCGCGGTAAAAGTTGGAACCCGAAAACAATAAGACAAAAGACAGAATCAATGTGGTTTCAATGTGAACAAAAAAAACACGAAAAGCTTATCGACGATTTCATAATCATTTTTTTGTTTTCTTTCCTTTGTCTTAGCACTGCATGCGTACTCCGCTCGGCGTCTTCTGCCTTCTCTCCTTCTACGCTCGGAGGAAAGATCATGTATTTTTTGCATTCGCTGGCGGAAAAGAGAACCCGGATAGAGCGAGCGAGCGAAAAACCGAAACAATAATAGATGAATAATTATACAATTTTACGTCATATTGATATTTTGATCTCGGGTCTAATCGACCATTTCGGTGCACCCATTCGAACGTTTTTTCGACCCATGGTTTCTGGGTTCTGTTCTGTTCTGCCGCCTCACCTGCTGTTGCAAATTGCTGATAGCTGATACTAGAGAAAAAAACCGTTTTAGAAGAAGCGTCCCCCTGCTGGGCCAATGCCAATGGGTTCTGTCCGATTGAACTGGTGGTGGAACCGTAGAAAAGTGAGTAAAACGAGCAGTTTATCGAACTCGTCGATCATTGCCATTCATTCGTCGAAGCGATTTCGTAGACCACCACCCTTCGGGATCACTCTTCGCTGTCCAATTAACTGTAAATAGACTGCTTCTGTTTTGTTGTGTTACTTGAACCCTATTGCGTTAAGTAACCTCGCCTTTCTTTCATATTTTAGATAGATTTTTTGTCTTCTGCGCTATCATGATTATTGTTTTCTTTTTGTTATTGCTCAGATTACAGACTTTTAGCTTTGCTTTTCGTTTTTCATGTTTCTTTTTTGTTTTGTTTTATATTTTTGAATTTCTGGTTATTTTATTCTTCGTTTTTTTTTATTTCGAATTTTTCTTGAATTTTCGATTTTAAATTTTCTGTTTTGTTTTACATGCATTGTTTGTGGTTTGTGCAACCATAAAACAAAATCGAAAAAAAAAACTTTCGGAAAGAATTTAGTTTTTTTTTAGTTTGCATTTCTATTCTTGTTATTTTGTTTATTTTCCATGATTTTGTTCCGTTTCTTTCCTTTGCATTTTGTATTGTTGACTTTTTCGTTTGGGGCTCACTATTTCACTTGGTGTTCTATTTTGTTTGTAGTTGTAGTATTTCTTATTTCTTGAGGTATAATTTTCTTTCGCTTGATATTTTTTCATGGTAATAATTTATTATTATACATAATAAAATATTTTTTTATTGGTTCTTTCTAAGGGTATTTCCTAAATAGGGCGTTGGAGATATTGTTTTTATCTTTCTTAGGGACTTGGATTTCACGTATTTCACTTTAAAATATAATTATTTTGTTCCCCTTCTATTTTCTCGTTTTTGTTTATGCTTTTTCTTTCAGTTACGATCATATTTTTGCATTTTTACGGATTTCGTGTTCTGATTTTTTCGCTCTTGAGTTTTGCTTTCTGGTTCTTTCGGTTATAAGTTTAAATTTTAAGCTGGTTCTGTAGTTTTGTGGTCTTGGTTTTCAATTATTTTACTTGTCTTTACAACACTTATGATACTCGGTTCCGATCTAAGATTGTTTTTTTAATGGTATTAGTTCATTTTCTGGAATTTTGCATTCTCACAAAAATTATGAATTTCGTTTTTTAGGTCCGTTACTTTTAGATATTAGATTTTTTTTTTTGATTTTCTTCTTTTCCTGTTTCACATTACCTTACCTAGTAGCTATAGTCCTGGGGTTCTTCATGTCCCAGATTTTCGTTGCGTATGATACAACTTTGATTTTGCTTTTCGTGGGTTGCTTGTTGTCTTTTAAAAAATATATATCTCTTGTTTGATGGGTTAAGATTTCCTGATATTTGAACTATGAACTAAGGTTGTTTTAAGTAATCTGACTGTTTTTATGTCAGTGCTTTAACTGTTATCTGAATCTCAGCAGTGCAGTATTAGCATTAGCAGTTATCTGGTTTTCCGTTTTATTCTAAACCTATAGTCCTGAGATTTTTTTTTCTGTTCACGATATTCGTTGCGTAGAATTCAATTTTGATTTTGTTCTCCCCGGGTTCTTTGTTGTCTTTTTTAAATTTCGCTCCTGTTTAATGGGTTTAAATTTCGTGGTTTTTATATGCTAAAATAAGGTTTTATCAGTTAGCTGTTCGTTTTCATGTTTCGTCTTCAATTCAGCAGTAAATTAGCTGATATCTGATTTTTCGTTTTAGTTTTGTTTCTTTGTGGTTTTGGTATGAGGCTTCGGTTTCTTCCTATCGTTTTATATTTTTAGACATTTATTATTTGTTTTTGGGAGTGGAGATTGCTTGTTCTATTTTCATGGTAGCACAGCATTCTAATTTGTTTTTATTTCATTTTTTTTATTGATGGCAATGTTCTTGTAGTTTCTAGATGTATTTTGACTCTTTTTAGTTGATGTTTTTCATTGACTTCTGTTTTCGTTAGTTTTCTTTGAATTCAGTATTTCGTATTATGATTCCTCTAGTTCGTTTTACTGATTATTCTCCCTTATTTCTGATTATATTACATTTTTTCAGTCTAACGCACTGGTAACTCTAGTTTATTTGGTGTTAATTCTGTTTCCTAGAATTGTTTATTCGATTGTTTGCTTTTGTCTGTAGAGCAAACAATGCTCTATTTTTATGGAAGATTATTTAGTTTTTTTTAATTGTTTCACTGATTTCCATTTGGTTATTTCATTATTTTTGAAATTATTGTTTTTTCGTTGTTTCTAGATGTATTTCAACATTTTTTGGCTGTTTGATATTGATTTCTGTTTTCGTTAGTTTTCCTCAATTTCAGCATTTTGTATTATAATTCTTTTTTTTTTGTTTTATAGATTTTTCAAATTATTCTTCCTTATTTCTAATTTAAAATCTTTTTTGCCTTTTTCCCTGTCTACTACATTTCATTTATTGTTAACTTTGTGTACTAAACTGTCAAATCTGTTTCTTTAGAATTGAGTTTTAGATTGTTTTGTACTACATTTCGGTATTTTTCGCTGTTTTTCATGTTAAAAACGTGAACTGCAATTGCTTTAAGTTATTGCTGTTTAGCTAAATTTTCTGTTCGGTAATAGGTATCTGGTTTCATTTAGTTTCCTCTTATGATTTTCAATTATCAGCTTTTGACTATTGATTATGTTGTTATTTTTCGTCGCAATTTGTACACGTTTTAAAGATTTTCTTCCGTAATTTTTCCAGTCTTTAGACGTAATTTGTTCTGACCAAAGGACTTTTTATGCTCTTCATTTTGAATTTCTTATGTGGATTTTTATGTGATTTTATTTGTGAATTTCCCAGAACATATTTTGAACTGAAAAAAAAATTATTTTACTGGATTTTTTTTTATCATTGAGAGATTTTTGGTTTGAACAAAAAGCGCATTAAATAATTTTGATTTATTCACGCCTTCGGATCATCAGTTCTTAAAGCGCTTCAAATTGAACTGCTAAGCGGAGATAGCACAGTACAATATATTTAGAGTGTTACATAAGAAGTGTAAAGTGCGTCTGCTTAGCGGTTCAAATTGAACCGCCAAGATGGCAGTTTAATGTAAGCTTTAAGCGAACTTCATGATTTTTTAAAAATTAAAACAAAAACGTTGTTTCATGTAATTTAAGTGGAGTTACGTGCAATGGATATTTGATTTAAGGTGTTTTTGTGACTGAAGATTTGTTGTTTACAAATTCGGCTCAGTCATGGCATGCGGGACAAGTAAATTCGAGTTTCTCAAACAGAGACGATGATTTAGAGCTATACAATCTTGGAACGATATTTGACATTTTTTTAATGACTATACGATGCCCGTTTTCTCAAGAAACTCTTATCGAAAACGGCGTTGGAAATTATCCATCCAAGAATGTTACATTCGATAGATTAATGGTCGAAGAGCAGTTCGAGAAGCACAATTCAATCCGGTCGAAATATTATTATCTTATTCATGTCGAATGCACCTTAATAAACATCATTTTGTACTCATTAGTTGCTATGATTTATTACACAAAATACACTTCAATAAACAAATAATAAAAACTACATTTAGCTCCAATGCAAAAACACATTCCGACATATATATATTCAAAACCAGTTACCGACCGACACAAACGATTCTTAGTCGAGTTGTAATTTCCTTCCCGTTGCCACCCTCAACAGAGCAAGCCTTCGCCGACGGAGCGGCAATCATAATTAATTCTGATATGCACAGTACATGTACTAAACGGGAACCTTCCTAAGCACTCTGAGGCGGTGCGCTGGTCCACAAAATGTCGGTAGGATAATTTTTCATCATTACAATGAGTACCACCTCTACCTGCTTCTCGCGTCACGACGCAGTTTATCAGGATCTGTGGTAGAACCTGAACGACGACGACGACGCGCGCGCATTCACTTTACCCTTCGGAATAAAACTAATAATCCTTGAACGTTTCAGCTATTATCGAAATGTTTCCTGAAAACATTCCCAATTGACGTTGGTTCCGAACGAATGATTATTTCGAGACTAGGACGACACTTTCGCAAGCATTGGTGATCGTCGTTTGTCGGTGAAATAAATGAATTCCCGTCTCTGTGCAGCCAAGCTCCCTTTTTCCGGGTTAGTTTCAATTTCCAAGGTGGCGAGTTGTTGTGACCGTAGCAAAGGCAAACGATGTTTCTTCCCTCCGCGGTACCGCTGGATGAGAGTGCCGCCATAAATCATATCTCGCAGCACTCCAGCTGCGGGAATTTGCCTTCCAAACTGGCGGTACCGCGCAATTCCGTGCTGAACTTTAACGAATTCGTTGTTCGTAGGGGGGCTCTGCTGGTTTGCTGGCTGCTCTGCTAGATGCGAAAGAAAGCGATGAACTTTCAAGGCGAAAAACAAAACCCCACTTGAAACCTGGAACCACGAATCCGCTAACAAATGTCATCGTGATAGCAGCAGTGGTGCGCAGTTCTGCTTCGAAATTGATTGCTGATCCGATTGGTCCGAGCGAAAACCGAAACGGGCGAGATATGAGATAAAAACAAAATAACGATTCTCACCGAACTCACTTTCGCTCTTCGCACGCGTAGAGAAAAAAAATGTCGTTCGTCAATTGTAGTGTGAATTTCAATTGTCAACGTTCGATCGTTCGATTAACCAGCGATGCCAGATCGTCACAATGTTAATTCCGTAGATTTGAACTGGACGGGAAAAGTATAGAAAGCGACTAAAAATTATTTCCGTATAAGACAAACTTTCTTTTGCAATCCTTTAGAAGCGAGTGGTTAGCGAGAGATGAGCTCAACTTCTAAATTTATATTCAATCAATCTAATTCATCGACATTGTTCTTTCCCAGTCAAACAATTCTCTTAGACATTTTTGTTAGTTAACAGACATCACACGAATTATGTATAAAATCACTTGTTCCATACCCGGTGGACGACCACAATTAGGTTAAAGCCGGGTATAAATAATCGATATAAAAAAAACCTGTTCCATCACTTATTTAAATTTTAATGGTTTCGAAAGTCATGTTTTCAAATTTGTTTTCTCTGGTCCAAAAAAACAACTTCATGTGCTTTGACAAATCATTAAGTTAGGATCAAAATAGCGAGGGTTTAAAATATACCTGGAAATTTATTGAATTTCAATACACGCCGTTTTTTACGCGTAACGTAAAGAGAACCTCAGCGTGGATTCCGAATGGTTTAAAAAAAATCGAGGGTAATTTGCCGAAAGAAAATCAAAGTTGGATTGAAACAAAAACTTTTTTTAAATGACAACAAAACTTGAACAAACTGGGTTGGGAGTAATTTGCCGAAATTCATTTCGCCAAAGGTTATTTCTCCAAAGGGCTTTTTGTCGAAAGCATTTCAAAGGTGATAACAAAAACGAAAGAATTAAATTAACAATAAAAACATTTAGAAAAGGAGAAATTTTAATATAATTATTAGTATTTTTTTGCATATAATATAATTATTAGTATTTTTTTGCAAAAGGATCATCAATTGGTGAAATTCTTCGGGAGTTTTGTTCAGTTTTGCGGATTTTCGAACGGAGCCCCATAGTGTTATATACCATTCGACTCAGCTCGACGATATTGGAAAATGTCTGTGTTAACTAGCTATGGCTCGTTGGAAAGCTACTGTAGAGCATTTGATCAAGTTTAAAACTCGAATGACTGTCTTTTCCGGCATAAGTGACGTAACCGACAAAGCGGGTTGTTTTATTACCGCTCAATTTTCTCAGAGATGGCTACGTCGATTTTAACGAAACTGAGCTATGTTCGTTTGAAAGTTACCTTTAGAACATTGATCAAGTTCGAAGATCGAATGGTTGTCACTTCTTGTAACGGAGATATAATGGTATAAGTGACGTATCCGACTAACCGCTCATTTCTCATTTTCGAAATTCTCTCGAAGATGACTCAACGAATTTCGATAAACTTAGGCTTATTTAAAAGCTACAAGTTTGGAAAGGGTTAAGGCGGACATTTCCGGTTTGGGATATGTAATCTCATATGTGACGTAACCGACAAATTCCAGTGTTTTTAACTGCGCCAAAATTCCTCGGTGATGCCTACATGGATTTCGAAAGATTTAGACTGATTTAAAAGCTACTATTATGTTATTTGATAAGCTCACAATACTAATGGCCGAGGATAGAATCTAACAAATTTTTTCTCTATCGCTTTCGGATTGAAACGTTCGAGTGATGTGAAAACTCAATCAACGGCCCTCGGGACAAGTTTCCCTGAATCCAACCCTAGACTGGTCGTCGGTCGTCAAGCCACAGTCACAGCCACTGACGGACTGACCGTTCGGGAAGACAAAAATGAAAACTTGTCAACTAATTCAGGTGACATCGCCGGTCCGAATCGGGAAAATGTTATCACGTTTGCCTCGCGCAGTTCGGAATCTGCGCCCGCTTCGGCCAGAGATGGCGAGAGGCATGAAATCGAATAAAAAAGGAAAGCGACCAGTTTCCATCTAAGGGTCCAAAAGAAGAAAGAAAAAAAAAACACGAACATTCCACCTTCCTCGGAACGGAGCAATGGCAGCAGCAGCATCTCAGCAGTAGCAAAAGCATAAAAAGTCTTTATCATTAGTACCCAAACTTCCATATTTGAGCGAGAGAACTCGCTGGTTTGCTGGCTGGTTGGTTGGTTAGTTGGTTGATGTGGCCAATGCTACTCGCGGTTGGCACCTTCTACAGACGTTTGCTTACTCTGCGAAAACAGATCGAAATATTTGCTGGCAAATGGAAAGGCAACCACAGCCACTGCGTCGCTGCGATGCACCCGGGCTGGCCCGGACAGTTTCGCACATTTCGAACACGATTCCAATCACTGCGAACGGACTTGATAAGCCGCGTGCGAAAGCACATCGAGATGCCAAGAATCAGTCCATTTTGGGTTCGGGAGAAGACCAGAAGCCACGGTGCTATCAGAAATATTAACTCTAATTTAGGAAACTTGTTGTTAGCATGGCTCTTGGTTGTTTTCTTTCTATCTTAAACTTCTTCTTCTTCTTCTCCTCCTTCGTCCATCTTCATCGGTGTTCTACCTTAGCCGGGTTCGTCGCTCGAATCTGGCCCAGGACATTTGTCGCCGAGAAGGAATCGTGTACCGTGGCAAGCAGATAAAATCATAGAATATGTAATTTCTGCGATTCGGGAGGAATTGGCCAGTTCATGGCATACCTCTTTCTCTCGCTATCTCTATCTTCTCTCTCTCTCTCTCTCTCCCGCCGCTTGATGGGGTTTGCGACTAATAACCATATTACCTGGCGCAGTCGCAGGTCGCGAGTCTCCGGTCCAAACAACCAACCAAACAAAGATGCCTATTGAAATCGGATTCACTTGATTTGGATCACACGAATGCAAATAGGACTCCCATGCGGCAAATCGTGAAAGCTCGCCACGGTTGTGCGGTTGGTAGTAGCGCGAAATTTGCATCCCGGGCATGTGAAATGGATTTTCGCTAGAGAGGAGGGCCTCCACTCCACGTCCTCCGGATGCCCAGAGCATCGTAGCAGCCTATGAACTTACCGCGCTTCGGTTACCATGGGGACTCCGGGGGTCGTAGATTTCCAACCGACAACGGTAACAACATCGCTGACGATTGCCAGTTAACGAGGCAGGCCCTACAAAAAAAAACAGACCAGATCCGCACGTTTATTGCAATATTATTATTATTACACTTTTACGCTGATTTGATGACAACCAAAAATGGCGGCGTCCGTTTGGGAAATAGAGTAACGAGCGCAGAATGGATGCAACAGCCAGCACACGCGAATGTTGCCCAGAGACCCGATATGTTTTTTTTCAGGCAGCCACAGTAAACGAATCCGGAGATTTTGTTCCGTTTGTTGACACAAAATGTTGAGGGGGCAAACGCCATCCATACGGATTGCGTAGCTTCGATCTACGATCTACGGAATAACAATTGAAGATCACATGCGTTCATGTGAGCGGATTATGAAGTCAATTCCATCGAACATCATACTGATTCAAGGTGAATTGAATCCTGAAAACACGTTGGTAACACACGAAAATCAGATAACCATATGTGATCACAATGATACGAGTGATTTCAATTAACAATGCCATAACACAGGATTAAATTCGAACCCGCAATATAAAATACGCGATTTTTTCCCTACTTCCAAATTTGTAATCTTATACTGTAAATATATCTTATTTATAATCATTTCTTGAAAGAATACAACAAATTATTGAAGACAGTCCCATTCGACAGTGTCGAAATTCACGAAAACCCCTGTTTGAATCCTCCTGGCGGTGTAATGGTGCCTTTCTCGTTATACTTTTACGCGAAAATGGAAAGTACTTTTTTGCCATTTTTAATCGCTATTTTTGGAGCCGAAAACCGGGACGGATATAGCCGGGATCAGTTTGTATCAACTAACTAGAATTACAATTTGAATAAAATTTTGTAGATTTCTTACGCATTTTCCATTGTCACTTCAGAGAATGGTTTGGAATTTTCAAAACCCTTATATCCGGAACTGGAAGTCAGATCCGAACAAAGTTCAACTATGGGCTGTAACTTCGCAAAACCTTTTATTTCAGCCAAAATTTGTGAAAATCGGTTTACGGTACCGAAATGAGATCCTTCTAAGAGAATTCAACCGGTAATTCTATTTCCGGTAATTCTGAAATCGGTAGAGCCAAAATCGGTTTGTTTGACCTCTAAATTGGAGCAATTTGGAATACAGTTTCAATGCTTTTTTACGTGTTTCGCATTGTCATTTTATATGATAGTTATAAATTTTTGACGTTCATGACATAACTCCGGAGTCGGAAGTCGGACCTAAATAACTCGTGAAACCTTTTATTAATAGGTGAAAATCGTTTGAAAGTAAATTAGATACAAACATGAGTTCTGTTTAGGAGTATTCGAGTACTATTTTCTGTATTTCTGGAACCGGAAACCGGATAACGGTATAACAAAAATTCAACTTGTCGAACTTATTTGAGCATAAATTTGTGAATGTCGATTAAACCACGAATTAGGTACCAAAATAAGTTCCTTTCGGGAGTATTCGACCACTATTTCCGGTAATTCTGGAACCGGAAACCGAGGACCGGTACAGCCAAAATCGGTTTGTTTGACCATCAATTAGCGAGATCTCTAAATTGGTGCAATTTTGGATACAGTTTTGCATCGTCACTGTATATGATGGTTAGAAATGTTTGACGTTTACGACGTAACTCCGGAGACGGAAGTCGAATCTAAATAAAATTCAACTCGTGAAAGGTTTCACTATAGAAATATAGAATACTATACTAGACCTTTAATTTGTGAAAATCGGTTAAAAGTAAATTAGATACCAAAATGAGTTCTATTTAGGAGTATTCGAGCACTATTTCCTGTATTTCTGGAACCGGAAATCGGAGACCGGTATAACAAAAATAGGTTTGGTACTGTTTCGATGATTTTTTTAAGTGTTTCGAATGATAACTCCGGAATCGGAAGTCAGATCTGAATAGAAATTTAACTTGTAAAACTTATTTGAGCATAAATTTGTGAAAGTCGATTAAACCATCAATTAGGTACCAGAATGAGTTCCTTTTAGGGGTATTCGAGCACTATTTCCCCGGTATTTTTGAACAGGAAACTGGGGCTGGTATAGTCAAAATTGGTTTGTTCTATCTTAAATTTACAGGATCTCTGAATTGGAGCAGTTCTGAGTGCAGTTTCAATGATTTTCTACGTGTTTTGCATCGTCACTTTTTATGACATTTTTAAATTTTTGACGTTTATGACACAACTCCGAAATCGGAAGTCGGATCTAAGTAAAATTCGACTCGAAAAACCTTTTATTTGAGCCTAAATTTGTAAAAATCGGTTGACCCATCAATTAGATACCAAAACGAGTTCCTTTTAGGAGTATTCGAGCACCATTTTCGGTAATTCTGGAACCGAAAACCGGGTTCCGGTATAACCGAAATCTATTCGTTTGAGGATTTTGAGTTAAGCCATTTTTGCATATTTTGCATCGTCACTTTGTATGACAATTTGAACGCACACCATCAAGTAATTCTGGAACCGGAAATCGGATCTACATAAAATTATACCACAGCCAATGGTATCATGAGCCCTTACATCTAAATCTTAGTTTGTGAAAATCTGTTCAGACTGTGCCACTGAAGTGAGCTACATTTTGTTTTTGACATTCTTCCGGAACACCGGAAATAGGAGCAGTAGTAACGAAATAGGTTTGTGTAGCCTTCAAGCAACATGATTTTGCAAACTACAATAATTTTTAATGTCACGTAAAAAAACACATGAAATGGATTTTTTTTCTTTTATAGCCTAGTAATTCCGAAACCGGAAGCTGGATCCGGATAAAATCCAATAGCAGCTCTTCATTTGAATCTGAATTAGAGAAAACCGGTTCCGCCATCTCCGAGTAAATTGCGTGCATAGTTTTTTGCAGTATCAACATTCTGTTCTCAATCCGTGAAACAACTCTGTCCATTAAGCTATCCTGGAGATGTATTTAAAAGTCAACGAAACGGTAACGGTACTGTTTCCAAAATAGGCA
Organism: Malaya genurostris; assembly: GCF_030247185.1. NCBI lineage: Eukaryota > Metazoa > Arthropoda > Insecta > Diptera > Culicidae > Malaya > Malaya genurostris. The sequence continues at coordinate 153,008,440 of NC_080570.1, forward strand.
CGCTGCACACGAGCTCACGCTACAGAGTTGTTTCATCCGATGAAATCGTTTTCGATCGAGTGAAAGTATTTTCCACCGATAAAAACAAATGGTAGTCGGCATGTCTGGACAACAAAGCAGTTGAGATGAGTTTGTTTTTGTTCAAACAGTTTTGAACCGGATCCGTAACATGTGACCAAGCGTTGTCGTGATGAAAAATTACAGACCTGTGTCTAGTCTAATATTCTTGTAAATTCTCATTCGTTACCCTTTCCTCTCGAATACGTTTGTTATTGACGGCTTACAACATTGGCAGCTTGAAGTGAAATCACCATTACCATAAATTCAAGTTATTTGCGGTACCACAACGAAAAACCCAAACTGTGAAAAACAACATGCTAGACGGACATTTGCGTTTTTCTTTCTTATTATTAAAATGATTGCAGGTTCGAGTCCAGTATTTACACTATTGTACGTTATGCGCAAACACACTTAAATTTATATTTATTTATTTTTTTCTTTTATGCATTTTTTTAAACAAATTCAAAATTATGGGAGTTTTTTAGGCGATTTTTCCAAAATGTACAACTTTTTATGTGAATCGTAGTCAGTTTTCTTGTTTGGTCAAAACTTTTCCCAAAGTGGATATTTGAAAATTTTTGTTTTGTTTTCGAGATAACACCAGATATCGATGTTTTATGAACTTGTAAGACATCTGTCAACAAACAATTTTCTCCCTTAGTTTGACGGTTTTTCATGCAAATTTTTGCAGTCATACGATTAATTTATGTGGCGCGTTTCCGCAGCATAAAAGACATAAGTGTAACTAACTTCTGTATAGGTTTAATTCATTCGTTTTACTTATCTCTATAGAAAGAATATAGGGTTGCTGGAAAACAGACATTTGATCGGATTGCAGGAGATTCCTAGTGTTCCATACCATTCGACTCAGTTCGACGGGATCGGGAAAATGAGTGTGAATTTATTTGGTGCACCTCCAATACTCTCACTTTTTGCCGATTTCAGTGAACTCATTCGAAAACAACTGTTGAGCCAGCTTGATTCAGCTCGAAGATAAAATGGGTCACACATTCGGTTCCGACATAAGTGACGTAAACGACAATCCGCACTTTTCCTTCTTTTTTCTTTTTTCTGGCATAAGTGACGTAAACGACAATCCGCACTTTTCCTTCTTTTTTCTCAGTTTTCTTGGAAATGGCAGAATCTGTTTTCCCGTTTTTCGTTTGTTTGAAAAGGGGGATGGTAATGGTAAGCACTATTACTTCCGGGAATATGATGGTATAAGTGACCTAAACGACAATCCGCACAATTTTCTCGGAGAAGCCGATGAGTACCGAATTCTTTATTCTTTGGTTCGCTTGAGATTCATTATCAATGGTCTGATAACCAGGTTTGGAAGGGTAATTGAGAAGAGCTACCGTTCTGGAGATGTAAATACTCGTATAAGTGTCGTAACCGACAAGTCCGACAATTATTTTCTCATATAAAACACCACCAATTTCGACAAAGTTGGAATCGTTTGCAGAAGGATCGATGATCAAATTCAAACGGATCATTGCTGACACTTTACTCTCGGTGTTTGACGAATAAGCGACGTAATACGACGTGATACGTTTATTTAAATGACTAGAGAATGGTTATATTACACCACTAGTTGGATTGAGTAACTGGTTTTTAATTTGGTCTTTCCTTCTAAGCACTGAGACACAAACCTCCACTCGGTAGTAGATCGCTCTATACGGTACTGTACTGTACTCCCTACGGGCTTTGTCTATATTTCTTCTCGTCAGAGGGAATTACAATGATAAATTTTATGTCCGACTTCACAAATCGTGATGCAATCGTTAAATCCAGTATCGTCTGGAGGAACCATCCAGAGGCTCATAGTCCTTGTAGATTTTTCCAGAAAATGAAGCAGATTGAAGCAGAAATTTACAAAAATTGAAGAAGATTAATTTGTAGTCGATTTAAATGCAAGAGTAGTATCAAGGTTCAGAAGATGCATGAACTTCGGTACTAGTTAATAGTTGATGAATTTGGTTGCTTCGAAAATCGCCTTATTTGGCAAGGAATTTGCAGTTGTGAACCTAATGACTAGATTTTTGTTATAAAAATTACAATTGATAAACAGGAAAGTGTGCTCGTTTTCATCTTTTCACTAAACAACTCTGATGCGTAAACAAATAACGACGTCGAGTGTCCGTCTGAATTTAAGTTGAGATACGGGTCAATTATTTCGTATTGTGTCATGAGTCGCATCTTTTCGTCGGTGCAGTTTCGCAAACCACATTACTGAAACTCTTTCTTCCGAATAAATGCGGAACAACTTTAACAGGACTTTTGAGATCTAGTAACAGTGAGATGTTTCCATGGGGAGTTTTTGAAGAAGAATACAGGCCAAATTGTGTCTAATGGTAGTCCTATTTTTCACCTCAAGAAAACGTCAACCTGATGTTGATCTATTTTAGAAAACGGATTATTAATGGTGAAGTTATAAAATATGGTTTTATGACATAATCACCGATGTTTTGTACCGATTCGAATAGCAAAATCATGTCAAAAGCAATTCATTACGTCTCGATGATAGTATCAACAGTAACTACTTTCTAGTTCCTTAAAATTTACGACCAACCAACCAACGGAGATGTAGAGCTCGATCGATCAAGCCTGGGGTCTGGATTGCCGTGCGAAGGTTCACTGCACCGTAGCTTGACACTAAATCAGACCGAATTAACATCCATTTGTCACCGAGCCAAGCTCAATTTCGGCCAAAACATTTGCATATTTATCAAAACACTCCACTGCCAAACGAGCAAATGGACAGAACAACACCCGGTCGAACACGGCTAGCAGTCCGGTAAGTATGGCACACGTAAAAAAGTGCTGACCTCAGGATTTGGATCGAATCGAAGACCCTGCCACTACACTCCCCATCGACCGGTCCGCGCTGTTCTTCCGGACCACGCAAACGATTTCGCGTCTTGCCAGCTTAGTCAGCAACTCGGATCCAGTTTCGCACAGGAGGGGTGTCGTACCACAGTTTTGAAAAGCTTGTCCAGAGCTTCGGAACGAATCCAGTTTTATGGTGGTCACTTTTCCTTATCATATCACACAAAACGCGAACGCTGATGGCTTTTGCCTCTTTGGCTGGCTCAGTGCAAAACAACTCTCGCGGAGTCTGGTGCCGGAGTTCGTAGGGTGTAGAGTGGCCCCTCCCTTTCTAGTCTACGACTGTTTTTTTTTTGCTCAGTCCAATTTCGCTGCCGCTAAGCCGTGGATTAGATCCGTAAGTTTCGCTTTGGGATGCAAATAAATTTTTATTCATTTATTATACATGATTAGAGGAACACTTTTGCAGCACTTCGGCCGTGTGTTATTTTTTCTAATCCGAGCTCTCCATGCCGCGCGGACATTCTACCCTTTCTGGATAGAGTGGCTCGAATTTATGGCAGACCATTTGTCTCCGCACAATCCCGCCATCTTCGCCTGTTTTTCTAAGCCAGCTGCACCGTTTTCGCCGAGGGTGTGCACCGCGGCTATTTGCGCCAGGTCTGTTTTATTGGAATATAAAATTGATAAATGTTACGATTCGGTCGCCGAAGCAAGACTTCCACCAAGTAGTTAGTGCTGGGGCACAGAAAAACCCTTTCCAGAAGGAACTTGACTTGAGACGCACCAATAAAATGTTTTGAAAGCAGCAGTATTGGGCGTCGTTATCCCCGTTCGTATTGGAACACAATGGCATAACTCTGTTGGTTCGAAAAAGGCTATTTGTCACAACGCTAGACCGACCAACAAAGAAATAATACATTTTCTGCGCGCTGCTTTGCTCTAATATTTTGGCAGTTGTTTGTTCGGTGAAATAATCACTTCGTGGAAATGATTTGCAGTAAATTATGATACAGTTAAAAGAAAACAATCGATTCCGTGCGAGGCCTATTTGGAAGGTTCAGCAATTTCAAGTATTTTTATTCACTCGTCATTTGCCTATCTGTGCGTACAGTAAACACAGGAATGACAATGCGCGTCCTCACACCGCAGCCGAGGTCCGAGAAAAAATCAAGATTTACATTTGGGAACTTTCCTACCACCCACCTTATCATCCCAGCCGTGCGCTCGGTGACTACTTTCGATTCTTACATTTCATGAAATGATTAGTTCGGTAACCTAAAAATCTAGGGAAATGTTAATGAAATTCATTCAGGGATTAATCTAATTTTATGGCTTAGGGTCCATGACCGTTTTTAATTTTGTTTACGTTTCGTCTCAGACTCGTCCGTGCATAACTGTTTATGTAGAACTGTGATGCCACCTAGCAGTTCAACCTAAACCGCTATGCTAAACAACTCGGCATAAACTTTTATGCACTGATGATGACCCTGACGTGTGGAATTTGCGACGAACTTTCTAACAAACCGATGTCGGCCATATCGAGCAGTCCTGCCCAATTTACATACTGATCAGTTTTCAGAAATTCTCCAATTTTACCCCTGGGGAAAAAGTCAGACTTACTAATCATAGGTTCATTGGGGCATAAGAAGCGGCAGCCTTTCGAAAAATTTCGTGCCACCCGCTTGATCGATCGAATTTCAAAGAAATGTAGGCTTTTCTGTCTGCTGGTTAAAACGGTATGCATGCGCCCAAAATTGCTGGCCTCGGGCCACGGATTGGAACGCAGACAACGGCACACACACACACCCGCGCAGAATGTGATGCCGTGCCTCCTGCAGAAGTTAAAGATCCCGTCACATTTTAGATGGGACTTTTTACAGTAAGTAGGCGACAATATACATATCACGAAAAAAAGTTTTGTTAGATTAGTTTTGTGGGAATAATCTAACATAACTTTTTCTCGATTTGAAAACAGTTATGAGTCAAATTAGGAAGAATTTTCCCGTTATTTTTTTTTCATCTCACTCTAAATAACGTGTTGCCATTTTTAACACATTTCACCTTGTAACTCCGGTACTGGAAGTCAGATCCGGATTAAATTCAATAGAAATCTATAGAACCGGGCGACTATTAATTTGAGCCTGCTTTTTTTGAAAATCGTTGCTGTCATCTCCGAGATGACATTGTTTCTCACATACATACATACATACATTGCTCATCTCGACGAACTGAGTTGAATGGTGTATAACATTTGGACATTTCTGATTTTACATCTTATCCAAAGCATCTAAAGGGAGCGTAAGTTTACATTCAAGAACATGTAAAACTGTGTGATTTGAAAAATACAAGGTTTGAAATTCAATGAAATAAATGACAAAAAAAAAATCAACGGGACAAAGTACGCCCATTACCCACAGTCCGGTTCAACCCTACGGTTTCAGAAATTTAGGATTTTGGATTGGTCACTTCATCGCGACTCGGGACGAAAACTGATGCATATTTTTTTCATACCACAAATTGGCAATTGTAGCTGAAGGTTGAAGCTAAATAACCTAGTTATAATGGGTGTTTTTTTTATTTTCGAAAATAAATTCGGTTCTGCTCCGGTCTCTCCTACTTCATTTATTGGTATGTTTGACGCAACCGACAAAATGCATTTTTTTCTCCGCACAATTTTCTCTGAGATGACAGAACCGGATTCTACAAGCTTACACTTGTTCGGGAGCCACTAATAGATTGCGAATTAAGTTCGAAAATCAAGTGACTGTCGCTTTCGGTTTCGGAGATATAAAGGCATAAGTGACGTAACCGACAAAACGCATTTATTTTCTCTCCGTTCAATTCTCTCAAAGATGGCTTAGCGGGTTATAACAAATTTGAGAGCTACTATTGAGTTATACATCAAGTTCGAAGAACAATTGGCTGTCACTTTCGGTTCCAGAGATATAATGACATAAGTGACGTAACCGACAAAACGCGCTTTGTTATCCGTACTATTTTTCAGAAAGTATTGAAAGTATTGATCAAGTTCAAATGTGTTATTGCTGGTATAGGCTTTTGGTTTCGAGAATGCTGTCGAAAATGCGACGTAAGCGTTGAGTTGCGCTTTTCAGAACTAACCGAACAATCTGAATTTATGTTTAAAATCAACCCAAATTCGTGTCCTTACGAAATAATATGTTTTAATGAGACTGTCTGAATGTCAAGAGAAAGTCATTTTCTCACCACTAGGTGGATTAAGAAGAACACGTTGCATGTATTTCTAAGACATGTTGTGAAACAAAAAAAAAACGTTTTCGGAAATTTCACGTACTTCTCCCTACGGTGAATTTTTCTTCTAACTTTCTCCACTCCCAGTGTTTTTTTGCGTAGGTCCTGATCTTGTGTTTCATGCAATTCTAAGCTATTTGGAATCAACAAAAGGAAATTTTCGACATCGAAAATTTTAACTGATTTTCTTCCTTCTGGTTATTTTTCAAACTTTGATAACCGGGCGGCATCACTCACCCATGTCCGATTCAATTCAAAGTTTGCAGAGGAACTTTTCTTGAGATGGTCAATGATTTGAGCATCAACGCTTAACGAAATTAGAAATTGCCCTTTTTTATTGGATGCAGCATTCGGTAACCTGTAAAAATTTACGTTTTTCCTGTTTCCATTTACGAATCTAATCGCTTCTCCGTCGTACTGGACAAAGAACTGTATGTATTTCGCACTGCCAGATCCGTTTAATTGATTATCTTAAACCTTGTTTATATCGAGGAGAAATTTCTGTTTTAACAAAATTTCTTTTTCATTTAGCATAGGACGAACTAGGTAACCCTGCTAAATCCATGGTGTTTGATTTTGGTCGCTGAGCTCATATGAAAACCGTCTCGTTTTTTTTTGTTCGGAAATAGTCATTTTTTTTGTCAAATGTCTTGCATGAAAATGAAAACTGTCAAATGAATTGCATGAAGCGTCGAGATCTGGTGTCATCTGAAACATCAGCTTTGGAACTCTTCGAAACCAATTTCTTTTATTCCAAATGCATGAAACGTCGAAATTTTATGTAAGAAAAAGTTTTTTTTTCTGAAAAATATCGAAAGTTTGTGACTTCCGAAATCGATTTTTTTTATGCCAAATATTCAAGAAATGCATGAAACATTTTTCATTCTCGATGCAGTGTTTTTATTTTTGTTGTTTTCATTAACGAATCGAACTGCTTCTCCGTTGTACTGGACAAGAAATTGTATGTATTTCACACTGTCAGATTCGTTTAATTGATTATCTTGTAATTTCTTTTTTATTTAGCATAGCACAAACTACGTAACCCTTTTAAATCCATAGTGATTGATTTTGGTCGCTGGCTTTATATGAAATTTTTGTTTTGTTCCAAAATCGAAGATTTTTTTTATGTCAAATGTCTTAGAATTACCTGAAACGTCAAGATTTGATGTTAGTTCCAGAAAGTCGATTTTTTCATTTTTTTTTTTCGAGGTAACACCAGATCTTCACGATTCATGCAGTTCAAAGACATTTTTCGATTTTGGAAATTTCATGTGAATGGTGATTTTCAAGATAAATTTTTTTTCCAACATTGACCGATGTCTGATTTAGTTCAAATTTAGCATAGGGAGTTTTTGAGGTGGTCAATCATTTGAGCATTACCGCTTTACAAAATTAGAGATAGCCTGTTTTTATTGGCACCCTTCTTCTGCGTAGAAGTCGATAACTTATAAAATTCATCTTTTTCTTTTCCGTGTTCACTGTAATGTTGTATTTTACATTTTTCATTCTAGATACAGTGTTTTATTTTTGTTGTTTTCAATAACGAATCAAACTGCTTCTCCGATGTACTGGATAAGAAGTTGTATGTATTTCGCACTGCTAGTTTCGTTTAGCTGAATATCTTGAACCTTGTTTACATCGAAGTGAAATTTCGGTTTCAACAAAATTTCTTTTTCGTTTGGTATAGGAAAAACTAGACAGCTCTTCAAATCCATTGTGATTGATTTTGGTCACTGAGTTCGTATGGAAATCGTCTCGTTTCTTGCCTTGCTCATATAGAAAGGCTATGCAATCATTGTGAAAATCGATTTTTTAATTGAGGCCCGGAGGGCCGAATGTCACATATAATTCGACTCAGCCCGACGAACTGAACAAATGTCTGTGTGTGTGTCCGTCCGTCCGTGTGTGTGTGTATGTAACAAAAATATGCACTCACTTTTCTCAGAGATGGCTAAAACGATTTTCACAAACAAACATTCAAATGAAAGGTCTCATAGTCCCATAGTCTGCTATTGAATTTCATTCCGATCCGACTTCCGGTTCCGGAGATATAGGATGATATGTACAAAAAAAAATGAAAAAATATGCACTCACTTTTTCAAAAATGGCTGAACCGATTTTCACAAACTAGGATTCAAATAAAAGGCATTATGGTCCCATAGTTTGCTATTGAATTTCATTTGAATGTGACTTCCGGTTCCGGAGTTTTATGGTACTATGTGAAAATTGGAGAAAAAGTTCACACTCAATTATCTCTGGAACAACTCAACCGATTTTCGCGATTTCATATGAAAGGTCATATAATATCCTAAAAATTTGTAGAACATTTCATCTAGATCCGAATTCCGGTTCCGGAACTAAAGCGTGATAAGTGGAAAATTATTTTATTAGTATTTTCCCACGAACGATGGTTAAAAACAGGTACAAATCTCATGAAACTGTCTGATCAATTTTTCTGGTTTCCAGAGCTTGTTAGTTTGTGGGCATGAAAACTTAATTCGGCACTACTGGTCCTCTCGGAACAGGATCCGAGAGCACCGAAAGTGGAGAAGAAAAACTAAATTCATTTCGATTTCTCTGCGATGCTTGAACCGATTTTCACAAAAGAAAGGCATCATTACACCACTAGGTGGATTAAAATAGGTTTATTGTTCCGAAATCAATTTTTTTTATTGATGCCAAATGTCTTCGAATTGCATGAAACGTCGAGATTTAAAAAAAAATTTGCCTTTTATTCCAAATGCTTTAAAAATGCCGAAAACGTCAAATTTTGACGTAAGATAATTTATTTTCTGAAAAATATGCAGAAGTCAATAACCCTTTAAAATCAATTCTATTTTTGTGTTCACTGAAATGTTTTATTTGACATTTTTCAATCTAGACGCTGTGTTTTTACTTTTGTTGTTTTCACCAACGAATCTAGCTGGACAAAAAATTGTATGTATTTCGCACTGTTGGATTTGTTTAATTGAATATTTCGCACCTTGTTTACATCGAAAGGAAATCACTGTTTTAGCAAAATTTCTTTTTGATTTAGTTTAGGACGAATTCGACAATGCAAGAAAACCATGGCGATTGACTGTGATCGCTGAGCCCATGCAGAAATCGTCCCGGTTTGTTAAATTCTTTCACGTTTTTCGAGCGGCATACTTTCAAACGGTACCGAAATTACTAGAGTAAGACGTAATCAAGTTGAAAACATCCTGGCAAATGCTGCCTTGATCCGATTTAACCCGTCGGCCGGTCGATGTCAGTGAACTTCGCAGAAATTGTGGTAGTCGCAAGAATTTAGCAATTTCCGTGTTAACCCGTTATTATGAACCATTCTGAAAGGTTTCGATAACCACTGTTACCACCGAAACCAAAAAAAAAAAACGAATCCTTGGAGGTCCAAAAGTTTTGGGTATCATCTTCCCGTCGCATCATAACGGACGGACGGGAAAGTTTCACGATTTGATGCAGACAAACAAAAAATAAAAATGAAAGGTTCTTACCTTTCGTAAAAATGAAACCATTTTTTTTGTTGTTGTTTTGGGACTGAAGATCATCCTACCTTACGGTCAGAATTTACCGGGAGCAGAGGCTAAGTAACAGTATAATTTAAACCTCCTTTATTTTGATTATCTGTTATTGCGCGCGGCTACTCGAGATTGACCGCTACCCCCACCAGGAGATCCCGAAGGAATGTTTACAGAATGAAATGTAAATTGCACAGTGGTGGATCGTGGCGTGATCGAGCGCGCAACGCTTACCTCGGTCAATGGCTTGACGACCCCGAGGATAACCAACGCGGGCCTAACGGACTGGTTGCTGCCGGGTCCTGGTTCTGATTGAACCGGCGATTTCGATCGCTTCGGAGGGCACTGCGTAAGTCACGCACTTGCAATTACGTGAGCAGGCAACATTTCGCCGGTATGAAGGAGAAGATGACATTTTTTTTGCCTTCTCGCAACCGTCCGTTCCCGATGATCGTGATGAAATCGAACCTAATTTACAGTTTTCATTCCATCGGCTCGGTGCAAATCATTCGTAATCGTGTTCGCAACGGACCGTAATAGGGGCTCTTTCTCTGCTGACAGATCTCCAGGCGGGCCGGGAACTTGATCGGGAGCCCAAGCGCCGCGAACCGCAACCGAAGGGAATTGAAAATTGCCACTTTTGGGACTCGATGCGATCAGTCAGTGAGTGAGCAACGGAAAAATTTGCCGGTAATTTATTTGTTTGTGTTGGCGAGTGGCGAGTCTAACAGCGAAGATTCGGATTCAGATCACCTTTCAGGTCAGGTGGTGATTTGCTTAACGAACGCACGGACAGGCGACGAGTACAAACTTTGGCCGCGCTGAAGAATACGTGAATTGAGACCAGGTCGGTTTGGCTGCCCCCGGTAATTGAAGGCTGTCACAACACCGTCGGTCGGTTGAAACAGCAAGGAGGAAACTACTGTGCTGGAAGCCGAAAGAGTTCAAATTTTCCTAGGGGTCCAACAAGAAGATTCTAGTATTTAATGGGCGTTCTCTATCGTAGATACGGAAGAGACCTGCTGCTGTGAGCTTTCGTTTGATGAGAACTTAACCTCACAATCAGTTCTCAGTCAGTCGGGCGGACATTGATCGTTTTGCTTCGACCCGGCAGGGACTCTCTCTCTCTCTCTCTCTGGTTGCTGAATCAATCCGCGCTCTATTTAATTGTAGACTTCCTTCTGAATCAGAAGCTGCAGTCGCTAAACCCATTTTCCAGGGAACCCCCTGTGGTCCCTGGACAGACCCGCACAAAGGAGGTTTCCCTTAAAATCAGTACAATTAAATTGTTCTTTTTTTGCTTCCTATAATGACCCTAAAGAAGATCGGTGCTACGTCATGTTGTCATTCACCGGAGGATTCTTTCTACTCATCCTGAAAGGTTTCTACAAAAGAATCACATCCCGCTGATTGATTGAAGATTCTCCCCTTTTAAGCGGAACCGAATCTAGCATAATAACCGGTCAACGACCCACGGGTTCTCAATAATTGGCTTCATCGTTCATTCGTTCACTCCATTCCAAACCTGATTCGGGCGATAGAACCTGAAAAAAAAACTGAAAGTTCGAAACCGAACCACTGAAAGCGACATTCTTTTTTACCGTCCTGATAACCGGCCCGAAAAAAAAACAATCAACGGCTGTGGCGAGATTCGGCGATTGCACTTCAATTTGCATTATCATCATCACTTACTGCGCGGCCCCCATTTCAGCTCGGGGGGGCTGCACCGAAACCAGATCCGGAACCCGGACCAAAGGCAGAAAACCGACGAAACGATACACCGGTCGGTCCAACAGTGTGCGTTTGTTCAAAGCGCAATCAAACGATTTCAACGGGCAACCGAGAATGGCAAGCGACGAACCCGATAATTAGATTACCTAGAGGCGTTTTTTTTTCTTGCACTCGCACTCTCGTTATTTGGTTGGTTTTTGGTGGCCTAAGGAGAAAAGTTTGCAATTTGCACCTGGGACGTAACTGTGATGTTGTTTATCACGCTCAGCACGCTGTGATACTTGATTTATATCGCCTGCTTGGTAATTCAAATTGAACTGCTAAGTTGCATTATCAGTTCAATATGAACTGCTAGGCACTGAAAGCGTTAGAGACGAAATGTAAAACAAATATAAAAGTTTTGTGAGAATGCAACATAATAAATAGGAAAAGATTTTGTTTTAGAAGAAAAAATCTATCCGAAAATATTTCTGTTTCAAATCGAATGACAGTCTACGACCTTCATCGATCATCATATCTCGAAATCCGTCTTATATTGAAATGGAGGAAATGGATTGCAGCGATCATCTTAGTACACATTTCAACAGCATGTTCCATTACTTGCTGCCACCCATCAGTATCAAATCTGGATGTTTCACCCACTTAACGGAAGGACAATGACTCACCAAGGTAAAATAGATCGTTCAAACGGACATTCGCTCTACAATGCGATTTAGTGTCTAATTGATTTCGTCTTCGGGTACATACTTGCTTGAAAGAAAATGAATATTGTTAGTTTTTGAGTATTTTAAACCTGAACTGCTGACCACCCAGAAAGAACAGAAAAGAGTAAAAATAAAACTTATGTTGCGAAGAAATATTAAGAGAAATCATAGGCAATAGTCATCCAAGCAAAAAAAAACAGTGAAAACCAAGGTGAAGTGATTGTGAAAATCTGCGCAAAACAGAACGAGAAACTATAGAAAAAAAATGCCAAACGTCTTCAAAAATTCATGAAACAGATCGAGATCTGGTGTTATTTCGAAAAATCATATGATTGAAAAAATCTACTTCGAATTTAGATATATTTTGAGATTTGAGTTTTTTTATGTCAAATTTCTTGGAAATGCATGAAATTTCGAGATCCGGTGTAATCTCAAAATATATTTTTTCGAAAAAAAATCAGTGTAAGAGAGTTTAATTTAAAAAAAAAATTCAGGATAAAACCATATCTTAACGCTTCGTGCATTTCTGAGACAAAACAAGAAAACCGCATAGCTTTGAAAATTCCTATAAAAAACGGTGTAACTTCGGAAATCCGCTTCCACAGTGTAGTCACAGATCACGTTCAAATTGATAATAGAGAACACTTACGATTTTCTGTATGTATAATCGCATAAATGGCGTAACGGACAAATCCACTATATTTTCACAAACAAATTTGAGCTTGTTTTGAAAGTTCCAAATGAGCCGATACTTTCGGTCTTGGAAACGTTTCCAAATAAGCACCGTGAGCGTTAAAGTACTTTTTTTTTGAAATACCGAAATCAAACTGTAAGTTATTGTATCTATCTAAATTGGAACCAAAAAGTGTCTCAATGATGTAAAAGGCGCACCAGTTGGTGAATTCAGAAGCGTTTTATTTTTCAAAGGAACCAGCCCAGACTGAAATTTGTGCTTGTTTCAATTACAGAAGCTGTAACCTTGTGGCCATATAGCATGCCGTAATTTCTTCGGTGATGACAAAATGTTACATCTATCAACATGTAAAAATATTTTTTTGTGTCTGCATCGATGTAAACCACCTCAGCTAAATTAACTGTGAAGTTAATGATATGACTTAACTTTACATGCTTTGTATTGTAAATGTAAAGGGTGTTTTTTTTTCCGCTGGTATCTTTTTGGCAACACTGCTTTTGACAGATCACGCGTGAATCGTGTCTTGATTCATTGTCAAATTTGTTCAGTTTGGTCTAAAATTTAATTATGAATGGACGCTGGCAAATTTGGATGAAGATCCACTTCTTTATCGAAAAGTTGTGTTCATCGACGAAGCTCATTTCTGGTTGAATGGATTATTCAACAAGCACAATTGCCGCATCTGGAGTGAAGACCAGCCAGAAGCATTGCTAGAGTTACCATTGCATTCCAAGAAAGTCACTGTTTGGTTTTTTTTTTAATCAAACCCTATACCTCTTAAAAATCACTCTTTATATGAATTAAGTGCTTCTCTATAGACGAAGATTTTTGTGGAATTTGGCCTTTCTGTTTCAACAGACTTCGCAGCCGATTCTTAGTGTACAGAATCATTGCATGGCTAGTACTATGGATCCTACTGACACTAAGAATCCTTGCAGGTCGGGGCTCGAACATACGACAACTGGCTTGTAAGACCACCAACTCGGAACCGGATCTAATCCTAGCTACTTTAGATTTTTTCTAACGTTATTTGGAATGTAGCATGTGCAGGATGCACACGAAAGTTTCGGGACTCATTTGAACACTGCTTTCATGCTGAATCGTACTCAAGTTTGTACACAAGCGCAGTGTACAAGTTTGAACATCGGGTTTTAAACTCGTGCGCAAACATCACGTTTTTACCTTAGTATGCCTTTTGATGCGTACATTTGAGTAGTGGTTTTGAACTTCGCTCTTCGTAAAACTATTTCAATACAAATTTACACATTATTCGAGTTAAATTAGAAACAAAAATAAGTCTATAAAATAAACCCCTTTTTCAACTCATATTCTCACATATATCAGTTTTAGATTCTTTAAAAAACCTGTCTTAACTCTTGAAGCTAAAAAAAATTGATCGGGCAACAACATACAAGACCTAAAAATTGGAAAAATAAACTTTAAAGTGATTGCATATAAGGACTGGAGTCTTCAATCACTCATCTCTTTAGTTCCGGAGTTCCTGTTTGAAGTTTAATTTGACCATTATTTGCGGTATTTTCGAAACCTTATAACCGAAGGTAAATTGTTATAACCAACAATTAACATTGTTTCTATTTTTAGAAATTTCGATTAACATTTCCGATGCTTCCGGAACCAGAATCCGAAGACAGAATGACATAGTTTTGACATATTTTTGAACCGTTACTCATATACCGATTACACACATGGAATTACAAGGGAACGAGTCTTCAACACTTCACACTGTCATTAAAAACGACAATAAAAAATGCGATCGTAAAAAATTCTAAATGGGGCTCAAAAATTAACTAAATTGTAGGTCATGATAGTTGTTGGCTATACAAATCGATCGTAGTCCGGTTCCGAAAGTACCGGAAATAGCCATCAGAATAAACTTTAAATCGGAATTAACGAAGTGATGAATGTTGAGAGTTTCTAACAGTTATGTGTATGAAGACGATGTTCAGATTGGTTACAGACCTGAGTACAGGCCCGTGTACAAGTTTAAAATGAACTTGCACATCTAAAATTGTACACAAGTTCAACGCGGTGTTTGTTTTTTTTTGAAGACTGTTAGGAATACAAATAAAATACGATCGAAAAATCAATACGCCGTTATTGAGAATAAGGGTGACTATTCGAATCAGTTCGTCGATATCCGAAAATGTATGTGTGTATGTGAATATGTACCAAGCATATGCATTCGATTTTCTCGAAGACGGCTGGAGTTGGAGGTCTCTTGATTCCATAGCCTCCTACTGAATTTTATTCGGATCGATCATTCGGTTAGGGAGTAACAGGAGAATTTTTCTCAGCAAAGGCTTAGCCGTTTTTCACAAACTTAGATTTAAATGGTACACGGAACCGCAAAACAACCTAACTCTAAGTACATTCCACCCAATTTGGGGGTTCCGTTCAATAACCTATTTTTTGGTAAAGCACGTGTGAAAAAATACTTAAAGATTAGTTATATCTACTCAATGGTAAGTTATATTTACTCTACAGTTGAGTCGTATTGACTCAATTTCAAGTTGGTACGGTTTACTTAATTTTGGATTATTGAACGAAACTGTCACTGTTGGGTGGTTTTGCTCTTTGTATTTTGACAACAATGGAAGGAGCGAACGGAAGAAAAGATTCAAAAGAACTCAACATTAAGTAAAAAGAACTCAAATAATAGGTAGTTTTTATTTTCCGTGTAGGAATTGATGTAGAACTTTGTCCGGATTCGGTTTCCGGTATGCTTGAAATTGCAATCCGTCAGTTAGATCGACAATGAGAAAAAATTAAATAAATCTTATAAATTTAACTCACAATTCGACGTGAACATTTCATAAGGGCACATAAACCAATGAGAGATTCTCTTTGTTTACTTTCCCTTCTGTAAATAACACCTAAATTTTTACGTTCACTTACCAAATTTGCATATAGAATGAAAGAAAATATCTCCAGCTATGTAATAGTATCATACATGTAACGAACAATTGCGTAATAACGCAGATATAATCGAAAGAGAAAGTAAACAAAAAGAATCTGTCAATTGTTCTTAGGTCCTTTTGAAATGTTTACGTCGAATTGTTTCAATTTGTAGGTATTGTTAGTAGTTGACTAAACGAGCAGATTCCGGCCATACCGGTTTCCAGCTCTGGGTTCCGAAGATAGTGATCTAAAACTCAAAAAACGAAACTCATTTCTTTTTGCCTAACAAAAGATCTTACGGTTCCATAGGCTGCTATTGAATTTCATCCGGAACCGACTACCGGAACTAAAGGGTGTTTCTAAAGAGCTTGCTGATTTGAAATTCAAATAAAATACATGCCAAATTATGAAACGGCCATTTTTTTTTATTTGGTAGGTAATTTCTTGACATTCAACATTTAAACATGATTTCGGACATATGGTCGCCACAATTTTTATTCACAAAGGTCATTCTGGAGGTCGACTTTTTCAAGCATTTCAGGGCGTATTTCAGCAACGACACGTTGAATATTGGTCTCCAAAGCATCAATCGTTGTTGGTTTATCCACATAAACCAATGACTTCACGTATCCCCACTAAAAATAATCGAAGAGCGTCAAATAACACGACCGCGAAGGCCAATTCACCGGTCCATTTCTCGAAATAATGTTGTCGTCGAAATGCTCTTTCAATGAGGTGATTGTTTCGGCCGCAGTATGACAAGTGGCACCATCCTGTTGGAACCACATTTCGTCCACATCCATATCTTGAAGATTTGACAATAAAAATTCATTGTTCATTGTTCTGGATTGATCATGGATTCGGCGTGTGGATTATCTTTGCTCCAAATACGGTAATTTTGCTTGTTGAAGTATCCATTTAACCAGAAATGCTCCTCATCACTGAAGAGAATTTTTCGCTATAAACACGTTTAATCGAATACTGATTTTGAAAATAAATTTCCACGATTTGGAAGCGTTGTTCTAGAGTTAACCTATTGATGATGATTTGCTAAACAATACTGAATAGAGACGTCGCACAGTGGGGAAAAAACTATCAAAAACGCGACTTTGCTCAATAATTTTATAAGAACCTAAGTAAATATTTTGAAAGTTAGTATTTCTTATGCAAATTTTTCCGTAGAATCGATTTATGATAGTTAGAAGATCCGTAAAATTCACTATCATGCCCGTTTTGCTCAAATTCCTCATTTTTCTGACTTTACTTCGAAAACTAACTGTGAAACTCAGGAAAAAATTCAATTCGACCAATCGGAAGGTATTCCTGATATGTCCATAAGTTATATAAATGGATTGTTTTTAATAAGATTGACTACAAATAACTATATTCTGTTTTACCCCCAGTCATCTTCTTCCATGGATTTACAGAAAAAAAAGTTCAAGTGATCGGTGTTTGGACCAATATTGGTTAAACAAGACAGTTCTATGTTTCGCATATAACCTCAAATAATAATCAAGAGATAGTCTCCATGATCGCATACGTCGTGCTACATCGTTTTACCCCAATTTTCCCACAAATATAATTTTATGTTGAATTTAGATTTACAATCCCGAAGCAGATCCAGTATGACCTGCCAATATTGGTTCATATCACGTACAAAACATCTGTAATCCAATCAAACACAATGGCAATCTAACCCGTTTACCGCCTATCTAACCCGTTTTACCCCAATTTATTTCATAAGTCGTTTTTCTGGTTAAACGTTCTTCTGCATACCGTAAGCAGACTGATTGCGGTTGATGAAAATCGATTGATATTACGAAGAAAGCCCTAAAAATAAGATTACAGATAAATTCAATGGCCGCATGAATCTTGGTATACCGTTTTACCCCAATTTATCTTTTAACTGAGTCTTAAGATTTTGCTCCACATTTGGAAAATAGTTCGTAATATAAATCGATTTTCATCAACCGCAATCATCCTGCTTTCGGTATGCGAAAGAAAGTTTAACCAGAAATACGACTTATGAAATAAATTGGAGTAAAACGGTATAACAAGATTCGTGCGGTCATCAAATTCATTTGTAATCCTATTTTTAGGGCTTTTTGCGTAATATCAATCGATTTTCATCAACCGCAATCATCTTGCTTTCGGTATGCGAAAGAAAGTTTAACCAGAAATACGACTTATGAAATAAATTGGAGTAAAACGGTATAACAAGATTCGTGCGGTCATTGAATTCATTTGTAATCCTATTTTTAGGGCTTTTTGCGTAATATCAATCGATTTTCATCAACCGCAATCATCTTGCTTTCGGTATGCGAAAGAAAGTTTAACCAGAAATACGACTTATGAAATAAATTGGGGTAAAACGGTATAACAAGATTCGTGCGGTCATTCAATTCATTTGTAATCCTATTTTTAGGGCTTTCTTCGTAATATCAATCGATTTTCATCAATTGCAATCATCCTGCTTTCGGTATGCGAAAGAAAGTTTAACCAGAAATACGACTTATGAAATAAATTGGGGTAAAACGGTATAACAAGATTCGTGCGGTCATTCAATTCATTTGTAATCCTATTTTTAGGGCTTTTTTCGTAATATCAATCGATTTTCATCAATTGCAATCATCCTGCTTTCAGTATGCGAAAGAAAGTTTAACCAGAAATACGACTTATGATATAAATTGGGGTAAAACGGAATAAACAGGCTAGTACTGTCATTCACAATGTGTTTAATTGGATCACAGATGTTTTGCACGTAGTATGAACCAATATTGATAGATCGTATTGGATCTGCTTTTGGATTGTAGATCATATTTCAACTGAGTATTATAACTAGAAAAGAAATGGGGTAAAACGGTACAGTGAGTTTTCTGCTATCAATAAAACTATATGCAATCGATTTGTTAGACTTTTTTACATCGGAAACACTCTATTCGCTCTTCTGCAAGTTCTTCGGTTTCATGTTATATAGTTAAGTTTGAATACAATTCAGTATAAAAAGGGAACTTGGGGTAAAATGAATATGATAGCGTTTCGTGCGGTCCTTCTAAGTACATGGAATCGATTCTACCGACCATTTTACACAAAAAAAGTGCTTTGTGGTCAGCTGTATCATGCCTCCAAAAAAATCGTCGCGCTTTTGGTCTATTTTTCCCCACTGTGCGTCGCTTTGCACTGTCAAAACAACTTTCAGACAATAGAGTAATTCCTATTAAAAAAAAAAAACAAATCTTCCAAAAACACCGTTTACAAGGTGAAGTGTGTTGAAAATCTCCAATTCTAAATTATTCTAAATTTAGCTCAAAGCAGTTTAAAGATTGAAAATGATATTCTAGTTGATGCCTAAATAAACTATCTTGTTCTTATTTGAGAAAGGTCCACTCATTACACCACTAGGAGGGCTAAAACAGGTTTTTTTAGTGTCATTCCAATTGCAAAAATTGAAATCTCGATCGAAATTTGTCCAGTTCCAATGTAGGATCGGGTTCGAGTTTTAGATAGCACATCTCTCATTCTGAATAACGAATTCATTAGGAATACAAATGAAATACGATCGTAAAATCAATACACCAAAATTGAGAATGAGGGTGCATAAATGTGATAGGGTCATGCTGCGTTTTGTGGCGAGCCCGGCATTTCACAATATCTCCGAAGAAAAACGCAAAAGGATATGTTCATTATCGGAATCAGAATGCAAAAGCCACGTGCTTACGTACTAACTGGCAACATTGCCCGGTATTTGTTCGTGCTTTCGAATCAAGTACCATCCTCTTTATCCCGACCGACCGAGTATCTTTCCCGGTCATCTCTCGAACAGATATAGTTACATTTATCCTCTCCTCCTCCCCTCGTTCCTCCTCACGACCCGGGGTTTATCCGGAGTCGTGTAACAATTTTATGATCCGCACGTACTGGGTTTCGTTTCAGACCGTTGCGACAAGTTCATCAAATCATGGCGTTTTTTTTTAATTGAAGCAGACTGCTTTGGAGGGCCAGAGGTATCTCAATTCTCGGTAGATGAGAACATGTCTAATATTTCATCATCGGATCCGTGGTCCGAAGTAAGTAAAAAAAAAACCGAACCAGTTTTATCCATGTTGCGAGAATCTTATTCTGGCTGAACCCCGTGGAACGAACGACGACGATGGAGCAAAATTAACCACACTTGTGAGAGAGGTACCACCACTCGATTGTGTTGTTTCTTCGTCGGTTCGTCCGAAATCTCGGAGCCACTACGGAACATGCTACAGCGCATTAAAATACATTAACATACACTTTAGCATCGATGCCGGAGCCTCGACGGAGAAGAAAGAATGGAAGAAGTGAACATGGTATGAACACACACACACACACACTCATACAGCCGAAGATCCCGGCACCGGCACTTTAGATTATCCAAATTCGTAAGTTTTTCATAGTTCATTGACTTAGGCCGTTCTCGGTCAGTGTTTTTTTTTTGAGCTGGGCTTCGGAACGGCGGCACGAGAGAATGCATAGAGGGAAAAATATGAAGCTTCAAACAAAGCGAATCACAGTAAAATGACCATGCCCTGAATGATACGTGGAATACAACACTTCTAGGTTCATTTGTGTGAGGTGGCACAAGTCCGCTCGTGTTTTTTCTTCTTCTTCTTTTTCATCATCGTTTGTCCTCTACGGGGACACTTCGAAAGTGAATGTGGTATATTGAATTACCACCACCTTACCTTCTTGCTTGTCAAGTGATTTTTTTTGGACAATGATCGCATCTGACATTTCCGTCGATTGAAACCTTCTGGGCGAAACTATTTTTAAACGTTGACAGAAAGAAGAAAAAAAAATGACCTAAAGAAACTTACTGGTAAGATCCATGGGTATTGACACACTTGCCACCGTTGGCGCAAGGGCTTTTGATGCACTCTTCGATGTCCTCGGAGCAAGTGGTACCCTTGAAGCCCTTCGGACAGATACACTTGAAGTTTCCGTTCTGCGACAGGGTGCAAGTGCCTCCGTTCCGGCATGGTGACGAGGCGCAGAGATTCTGCTTATCGCAGAATTTGCCTGTTGCAAAGAAACAAAAACAGTCAATCAATCATTCCAATTGGATCATAGCTCATCGTTCCGAATCTTACCCGAATAACCGGTAGCACAGAGACAGCTGTAATCGTCCAGCGTTTTCAGCTTGCACGTTCCGCCGTTGTTGCACGGGGACGAATCGCACGCGTTCTTTTCCGGGATCTCACACAAACTTGCCGTGTAGCCGATCGGGCAGCGACACGAGAAGGAGGGTGCACCCTGGCCGGACATGACCTCACAGGTGCCCCCATTCTGACACCGTGGACCAGCGCCGTTATGACACGGATTTGGAAATTCACAGAATTCTCCGGTATAGCGCGACGTACAGCTGAAATAAAAAGAAGAAAAAAATGATTATTTTTTTTGTTTTGGTTCATCTGTAATAAACTCATACAGTTAAGGAATTGACGGCGACCACACAGAGCGACTATTCGACCATTGGGAACTGTACTATCTGATGTGACGTACCGAACCGAAAACAAAAAAAACGTGGGATTCCAAAATGGATGGACGGAATGGCGTGCTGTGATTACCGAGTCACATTTTTTTACTGGGTTTCAATTGAATTCATAACAATCGTATCAATCAGGCGATTAATCTTGACAAGCCAAATCGCCTGAATTGCTGCTTGAACTTTCTCGCTTAAGCTATCTTGGCGATGAGAAGAAGGGAAAAAAACACGTGAAAAGGGACTTCTCAGGAATGTCATCCGGAGAAAACCAAACTTCATCGTTTAATTGTCGCATGTCGGTACACGTAACCGGTTGCTAATTCCTGGAACCATAAATGTCTCCACACGGCGAAGTAGTACAAATTGGCTTCAGCCATCACCGCAGCAGCAGCAGCAGCAGTGCCCTCTCGGTTCCCAGTGACAGAAAGAGCGAGAGAGAAAGAGTAAAAAGCTTCCACACTGGTTGCTTTGGAAACCAGAAACTGCCAATCAGACCAATTTCTCATCACTCTCCATCATTGGCTCTACCTCTCCCCCTCCATCGTATGCAATTTCTTCCATTCAACTCCATTAGCCGGGCAAGGCAAGGCAAGGCAAGGCCTGCTACTGCTGCTGCTGTTGCTGTGGGACTGAGAAAACTGATCGGTCGCGCGCGTTTCGAATGATTGAGAAATTGTTGGCGAGTTTTCGCGTATGTGTAACCAATCAACCACCAGTTTCCCTTTTTGTCTTTCGTGGCACCCATCGAGCGACGAGTTCGGTGTGGGATCCTCTTGTGTTTTTTTTTTCGGTGACCGAGCAAACGAAAAGCGACCACATCAGGCACAAAACGGTAGCACCGTGAAAGTACTCTATCCGTGTATGCATGGGAGCAAGAGAGAGAGAGAAAGAAAAAAATCCGTAATTTCTTTTTTTTATCGTTCCCATAGCAGCCGCGACTGGTCCAATGTCGCTGCCAAGACATCCAATCCATTAGACAACCGCCTAGAGACGCTAGAAACCCGACCGAGGTTTGTAAATTTTAGGTTCAGTGTGTTTACACTTTCCGCTTGCATTGGCCGGGTTTTGCAAATTGACAGTCGTAAACACATGCTTTAATGACAAAAATGCTCCGGTTCAAAGTTTCGCACCATAGGCAACTGTGCGATTGTGTGTCATTACGGAGATCACGTTAGCCGCAGGGCAATCGCTTGGTGCTGTGACCCCCCCGGAAAATGGCACTAGGATATAGGTCATAAGACTGTCAGTTTAAGCTGGGTAATTGTTGTGATCTTTGCCGGGAATCAAGTTGCAGCATCACTCTACCATCGACGAAATTTCCAATCGTTCAAAAGGTGACTCGAATTAAGGGCGTCAACCCGTAATTTTTCATCACGACAACGCTCGGTCAAGTATTGCGAATACTTCGATTAATGAATACTAATTCGTAAACTACGAGCAAGAACGTCAAATGTCATGTATCATATTGAATGCTTGAGCAAAACTAAAAACAATCCGTAATCTTTCATCACGACAACACTCGGTTAGGTATAGCGGATTCAATCGTTCTATCGGTGATTTCATAAGGAGTGTATCGAAAATAAACTATCCACAAATTTTTCCTTCAAATTATGATAAAAAACGATATTTTATTCAAACTAAAAATTGAACCGGATGGAATTTAAGTTATTCTTTCACGAATTTTCAAATTTTTGATCGAACACTCTTCATCAAGTTCCGGACAAGTGTTGCATCGCATTTTTTGGACGCTTGAGTACAAATTTTTCTGAACTCCTGCATGTTCCCAGCTGCCTTACCAGTCTTCTTGAAGATCCTCTCTTAACGATTGCCCAGTAACGTTCGATGGGTTGAAGCTTGAGGGCATTTTGGTGGATTGATATTTTTCTCAACGAAATTTGTACCCTTTTCCGCAAGCCAATCGAGAGTGGTTTTGGCATTGTGAGCCGACGCTAAATCCGTCCAAAACAGTGGATACACCTCCTATGCTTCTTATATAAAGGCAGCAATCTCTTCTGGAGACACTCAGATTAATAGATTTCTGCATTTATAGTTCCGGTAGTGTAAAAAATGGTTGACTTCAAACCACAGGAACATATTGCTTGCCATACCAGTACCTTCTCCACTTGAATCGACCTGTCCGCATCGCTCACATCATCCCCAACGACGACAGTAAAGTATTGTGGATCTGGAAGGATTTTTGAGGCCTCCTTTACGTAAGTCTCATCGTCCATCATGACGCATGCATCCCGACACTGCAAAAGACGCGAATACAATTTCCGGGCCCTTGTTACTGCTCCCCTCTTCTGTTCTCCACTTTGTTTCGAGATTTTCTGCTTCCTGTAGGTCTTCAGGTGATTTCGCCTCTTGATACGCTGGATCATTCCGACACTCGTTCCTGCTTTTTTGGCAAAATCACGTATTGACATTGATTTGTTCTTCATGATTAGAGATACCACTTTTGTGGTCCAGTTTCGGGTTGGAAGAACCGGGTTTTCTACCTCTTCCTGGCAGCTCATCCAAAAATTAGCTCCAAACTTATTAATGATGGTTTTAACACTGGCATGAAGAATCCCAAACCGCTTCGCCAAATTTTCGCATAGTAATACCCTTCTCACTTAGCCATGTGTCCAGAACCTTAAATGTCACTTCCTTTTCATTACGCGACATTTTGAAAACGCAGAATTTCAACCGCACAAACAAGTAAACAAACGAAAGCTGACAGCCAAACGCACAGCATGCTGTGATCTGAGCATAAAAACCATCACTAATACACGCGTACAGCACAAATGTATGTGCATACATTATTTTCGATTCCTTTAACTACAAAAAATGTCAGATTTCAAGTATAACATTGAATACTTGAGAAAATCAGTAATGTTTCATCACGACAACACACGGTCAGTTATTGCGAATTCGATCGTACAATATGTGATTCCATCACCAATTCGTAAACTATCTACAAGAATGCCTAATTTCTTGAATCATATTGAATACTAGAGCAAACTAGAAAACTTAAAAAAATATCAGTAATGTTTCACGGTTTCACTTTCGGTCACGGATTGCGCAGTTAATCGTTAAATAGGAGACTCGATAGCCAATTCGTAAACTGTTTATAAGAAGGTTAAATTTCATGATTCTTAAACTTAAAAACTTTGAAAAATCATCAATTTTTCGTCACGACAACACTCGGTCAAGTATTGCAAAATTTTATGTTATTATTAGGTGCATGCCCCAATTGTCATCTCATTGGTAATGACGTTACCTCAAAAACCTGATTTAGCCACTAAAATCTATGATTATTTCATAGTTTTATTTATTTCGTTATTGAATTCGACACGCACTTTCTACTAATATTGGAAACCGAACTAATCATTTTAACACATTTCACCGTTTGGTTCTGGAACGTTGAAAGATATGATTTATGTTCAAAGTTATGATATGAAGGGATGAGCTGGAAATAGGACCTCGGATGAAACAAGGGGCCGTTATTCTACTGAACATTTGAGTAAAATTAAAATTAATCCGTATTTTTCCATCACAACAACGCTTGGTCTGGCATTGCGAATTCAATCGTTTAAAGTGAAATGTAGTCCGGGAAATTGCACGCAAAATTTTAACCGTTTGAGTTGAATGAAACGTCGCACGAAGCATAACAGGCAAAATCGACACATTGAAACAAAGAATATTATCAGTGATTGAGCGCAGTGCGTTAATACTTCCTGGTTTCTATGTGTCGGTTTTGTACCTTATGCTTTATGCGACAATTCGTTCAACTCCAGCGGTTGAAATTATGCGCGCCAGTTTTAGGACTACATTTCACCTTAAACGATTGAATTCGCAATGCCCTCGGACCAGCGTTGTCGTGATGAAAAATTACTGATTTTTTTGCTTCATTGTTTGAGATTAGTATTACACTATAACTATGAACCATCAGTGTTTACAATTGACTTACAATTGATGAGGCTATATGTATAACAGGGTCTAAAATTTCTTTATGCGGTAGTGTTCAAACGTTTAAGCATATCAAAAAAGTCCCTATGCCAAATTTGAGCGAAATCTAAAATGGGTAAAGGGGTGCCGCCCGGGGTTCATGAAATTTTTAAAATCGAAATTTGTTTTTGATACTAAAAGTTTTAGAATTGCATGAAACGTCGAGAATTAGTGTCATCTCGAAAAAAAAATTTCAAATCTACTTTCTGGGACTTCGAAAAATTCTGAGATTTCCGGAATCGAAATTTTTTTATGCCGAATATCTTACATGAAACGTCCAGATTTTGAATTATCTCGAACAATTTTGTTTTGAAAAATCTCGACTCAAAATGAAAAATGTTGAGATTTCTGAAGTCAAATTTTTCTATGCCAAATGTCTTAGAATTGCATGAAACGTGGAGACCAGATTTCATGCAATTTTAAGGTATTTGCCAACAAAAAAAATCGATTTCGGAAAACCCAAAAATTTTCCCAAAGTCCTGGTCGAGATTTTTCAAAAACGTTTTTATGTTGATAACAATGAAATCTTGACGTTTCATGCAACTCTAAGACATTTGACAGCAAACGACTTTCTGCGAAATGAACTATTCGGTGAAACGACTTTCGGCGAAATGGCATTCGGCGAAACGACTTTCGGCGAAATGGCTTTCTGCGATATGACCCGCTCCCAAGTAAGAGCTCGGTTGATTTTCTTTATCGCTTTAAAAACTGTTGAAATAAGAAATTACTGGACATTCACTGCCAGTACATTTCATTCCATTTAATTCACTCTCGTTGTCATCTTCGAATAAATAGAGGTTGATTATATTATAATTTTTCTTTGTGTCAATATAATATACAATTTTTGCATACGATATAATGCCGCTGAACCCACCGTGAATTTCTCATACCACCACAATATGAAACGACAGCGTGCAAGTAATGCAGACCATGGTGAAACGATAGTGAAATTCACTTTTTTTAATTTAATAATACACTGAAGTCTTTTTTTATGCGATTTTACGTACCGCATAGAAAAACAGCATAACTCTGAGAATACGCATAAAAAACGCATAACTTTGTAATTTCGCATTAAAAAAACGCATAACTCTGAAAATACGCATAAAAAACCGCATAACTCTGAAACTTCGAATAAAAAAACCGCATAACTCTGAAAATTCGCATAAAAAAGACCTCAGTGTATAAGTTTGAAGGCCAATTGTTTTAGCTCTAAGATGCCGAGGGCAGTTGAAATTCACTTGAAACTTTTTCAAATATCGATTAATTTGGCTAAAGTTGTATAATTTTGAGTTTCCTATCCAGATTCTTTGTAAAATTTGGCTTCAAGCACTATTTTTCACTTCCAATTTTCAAATTTTCAAATTTCAAGTATCAGATTGAATATTAGAGCAAACTTCAAACAATCAGTAATTTTGCATCATGACAATACTCGGTCACGGATTGCGAATTCAATTGTTATGGGGAGCCCTTAGATAGAACGGTACAAAATATGGACCATTTTCAATCATTCATTGTATAGAAACTGTAGAAGGCAGAATCACTTTTTTTGGGGCATCTTATGATGAACGTTTGAGGATTCAAAAAAAAACAATGTTTATATGAATAAACTATTCAAAATCGCGAACGTATCGAACATCTCCCGAGACTGGTTTAAAAAAAAACAGGCGACTTTCCTTTCACTAGTGCCGTTTTTCATTGAAGAACATTGGTGGCGTGGATTGCTCTGATTTTGCACTTTCGAGCAGAAATGCAATATTTTGACGGTGTTTCATTGCCATTTCTGCTCGAAAGTGCAAAACCAGAGCAATCCACGCCACTAGTGTTTCTCAATGAAAACCGCCATAGATATCCTCCGAAGTTGAACTCTGATAACATGTATCGTATTGAATATTTGAGCAAAATTAAAAACAGTCTGTAGTTTTTCATCACGACAACGCTCGGTCATGTTTGCGAATTTAATCGTTTATTTTTGAGACGATCTCTAATTCGTAAATTAAGAAAGGGAATGCAACATTTCAAACAATCCGTAATTTTTTCTTTCCGACAACGCTCGGTAAAGTATTGCGTGTTGAATCGTTTAAAAAGTGATTTGATCACTAATTCGTAAACAACGGGTAATGATGTCAAATTGCATGTATCATATTGAATAATTGAGCAAGACATAGTACCACCGAAAATATTCAAAGTACAACTTTGAAACTTTCCCCCCATTGAAAACAATCCGTAACTTTTCATCACGACAACGCTCGGTCACGTATTTCAAATTAGGTCTGAATCTATTTGAACAATTAAAGGTTCGTTTTTTAAACAACCCTAACCCTGCCATGTAAGTGATCACCCTAACGACAAAATGAAAAAAAAACGAGTTCAATATTTTTTAATGAAGAACAATTAAAGAATTTGTGAGACAACGTATATCGTTTTTTCATAGAAAACGCACCTCAAGCACTATTGAGTAGGGTAAGGGCTATTTCATCTCATTTGTAAGGACGTTATCTTAAAAACCTGATTCAGCCACCAAAATCACTACGATTTTTTCATATTTCTGCTTAATTCGCCTTGCCCCACATTGGGAATTGATTCACATTCCTTGGAAATTAAAATAATAATTAAAAATCAGCTAAAATCACTTCTGATATGTTCATTACTGTGCTCCTAATTTCATCTCAAAGGTTTTATATTCATCCTTTATTCCTTTATTCCTATTATTGGTCCTTTATTCATCCCATAAATTAGCAATGGCGACAGCAATCAAAACCAAAATATTGCACTATTACACTCTCAGGCTCAAAATGTCAGAATTTTCCTTAAAAAGAATCTAACGCCAACTATGACACAACACACGATATTTAAAAAAAAACAGTTAGGAATCATTTCGACGTTTAAAATTTTTTGGATCGTTTTTATGACCTTTCGTTCCAAATTTAAAATTTTACTCTGCAGTTAATTTGGAGAACTTAAAAAAACAAAAAAAAAGAATTGTTACTATTTAGGCATTAGCCCTTCTAAAAACAAAATGCAGAATCAGAGATGCCATTCATACAGATTTATCTGTAATGTATAGATTTTTGCGTTCACGTTCGTTAAATCAGATTACAGATTTTCTAAATTTAATACAGATTTGTAAAGGTTCATAAAAAGTGAGAAGTAAAACGTTGTACTTTTTCTTTTAGTATCTATTAGTATTTGATTGACTAATATTTGGTAATATTAGAATCCGAAACAGTTTTATTTATATATAAATATCAATGATATAATTAAACTAATGTCACGGATACCAAAAAATACTTGTTGATGATAATTTAAAAAAGAAAAAATAAATTTTTTATTTAACATTATGAAAAAACTTGGCAACCTTGCGATACGAAATGAGATGAAAACTAAGCGCAATCAAGTGAATTAAGTGCAAATTTTCATCTCATATTTTTCATTCCTTTTACTGCTTATCAGGTAATTTCAGAAGTCTTTAATCGTTGAATAAACGCGTGGAAAGTGAACATTACTAACTATAACGTCATCCAACATTGAATAGTTGTGTAATTATGTGAAATAGTGATCATGTTTTGAGACGAATCGATTAGTAAATATACAGAAACATGATGAATTGTAAAACTTCAGACGAAAGTGGTTCCTAAATCAAATAGTAAGTTTATTTTAAATGAAAAAAGCGATCGTTAAAGACTTTTAAACCATTTTTTTAAATTGGAAAGTGTGGCAAAACCTGGAATAAATGTTTTAAAACGTACCACAGTTTTGTTCAGGTACGTTTAAAGATATGATTAATGTTCAAAGTTATGAGGTGAAGGAATGAGATGGAATTTGGAGCTGAGATGAAATAGGGAGCCCTTACCCTACAATAAAAAATTGAGGGAGTTGGTTGGCTAGTTACCATGTGATCGGTTTCGAGAAAACACAATTCCAAGTTCTGGTGCTTGAGAGGAATTACGCGGCGCTGGTAAATTCACTAAGAGAAAAATATGCATGCACGAAACATTACACGTGTAACTGCAAGAAGCCAAAATAGAGCCCAGCAACGTTCCGGCTAATATTTTCCTTTTTTTAAATATAATAGATCAGATTCATAGATTCAGGACCTAGAACAACTTGGTACGTTTCCACAATTATCGGGTGATTTATCTCAGAATGATTTTGATATCAAGCCTCGGGAAACCAGGACACATCCCTTTTATAGGTCAAGCCCTAAAAATCATAAATAAAGTTCACCTGAACTCGACGCACAAACGTTATCAGAATAGTTTGATTCACGCATTTTCGATAGTAAATTAATCATCTCTTATCTACCCTGCCTGCACCTGTTGGTGCCAGACGGTTGATTTAGATTAGGACTATTATGGGGGTAATTAGAGCTTCTACAGGGGGGCGAGTGTAATCTGATCTAAAATTAAATAACAAATTACAATTGAGTTGAGTTGATTTGATAATTCGTGGACTACTGGACTACCGGCTGTTATCGTTCTAATCTTAACCAAACCATCGTGTGTTACGTCAACAATTTGAACAAAACAACAATATTTGCTGATGCAAATCAAATGTGTTGGGGTGATACAAGGCTATAATGATTATTGTAGCACCTTCTATGCTTGGGGGATGTTTTTATTGCTCACTAGAGAACCAATTGACCTTTGATAGCTAATTAGTAGACATTTTTTTTATTATGTTCGAGAAATTCCAAAACATATAAATAGCGAGATTAAAACGGACAAAATCCTCTGGATTCTCTTGCTCCGATTAATTTTGCACTCAAGACTGATTTTTGAAAGCGGGGACTACATTTTAAACCCAATTTCGTCCCGATCGAGGTACGTAAAGTCCGATGATTTGTTACCCATATGGATGATTTTGATTTTTGATCGGATGGAGGGATAAGAATGTGCATTTGGATGGATGCATGGTTCGAAAGTCAATCTAAAATCTAGACCAGCGATGCGATCATTGAATTACAATTGTTGTCCACAACCCGAATCCGAACAGTATTCGATTAATTATAAAAAAATCTATAATCGTACCCGAGCCAATTTCTTATTCTAAAACCCGATTCTGACCCGAACCCGACGAGTTACAAAAAATATTTCTATCCAACGTCTTCTTAGCGGTAAATATTGGACTGATAAATTCGCAGTACCAATTAAAGATAATGCTTAAATTCGAACCCGACCCGTGCCTGATTAAGAATAAGAATCTATACCCGTATCCGACTCGAACCCGAATGTTTTTTCATTTTTCAAATCCGATTGATTATGAAAATCCCACAACCACATTCGAAACGTACTCAAACTTTTAATTTTTTCTTAGATCCGAAGTTGACTCGAACCTGTCAGTTCGGATTTGGATTCAAATTTGGGCTGCCCGAATCCCGCCCGAACTCGAATCTGCTTTTTTATGAATCTGGATCTGCCAGGGATTCAAATAACTGAGATCCGACTTTATCTGTAAGCGAATGCGCAAACCTGACTCGCATCCGTTTAGAAAAAAATTGGTGCTCAGAGATCCGACCGGAATCCGAATCTGCTTTTTTGTTTGAGCTTTAATCTGTCAGGTTCGGGTCGGATTCGGACGTTAAAAAGAAAAATTTAGAGTTCGAGTGATTTTGAATTTTTAAACGGGTACAGGTTATTTGAGTTCCGGGTATTTGAACCTGAAAACGAATTCGGGTTCGGGCCAGGTTCGGGTTTAGACCAAAAAAAAAACCGGGCTCGAGAGAGGTAATTCAAATCGAGTACAAGTTGAGTTTTAATCTGGTGTGATCATATCTATAAGCGAATTCTCAACCAAAAGCTCGACCCGAACCCGACTCCGATAAAAAAAATCGCTGTCCGAATCCGACCCGAACATGAATCTGTTCAGTAGCTCGAATTCGATTTGAACTCGAATCTGCTTTTTTTTATCTGAAACGTATCTTTCAGATTCGAACGGATTCGATCGGGTATTCTTTTTCAAACACAACGTGAACCCGATTTTTTTGATTTCTTTAACCTGAACCCGATTGATAGTAAACATTTATACTCGTTCCCAGCCCGAACCAAAATATATTTTCCCGAACCCGAATCTAACCTAACTCTGAATATAGCAGATTTGGGTTCAAATACCCGAAATCTGACCATGTCTATAAGCGAGTTTTCAACTACGAACCCGACCTGAACCCGACTTCGATTGGAGAACTAAAAATCGTTGCCCGAATTCGACCCGAATCTGCTATTTTTCTAAAACTGAATCTGTCACGTTCCGTCCATTAAGTTATAATTGTTGTTCACAGTTTATTCAAACCGGCAAATAGACTTTGGACGGCTTACTGCCAAGAATTAACAATATGACACTTGACTATTTTGAAAATTAGAAAATGTTCACTTTCTATTATCTTCAGTCAAATTATGAATAGAATAAATATGACTATAAAACGTGTCCTCGGCGGTTCATGTTGAGCT
The DNA here is from genome assembly GCF_030247185.1 of Malaya genurostris. NCBI lineage: Eukaryota > Metazoa > Arthropoda > Insecta > Diptera > Culicidae > Malaya > Malaya genurostris. The sequence goes on from NC_080570.1 coordinate 153,040,113, forward strand.
GATTAATTGGCAGTAAGAATTAAAGATATTTAAATGCTTAAATTCTAACCGGACTCGTACCCGATAAAGAATAAACATCTATTTATTTATCTATTTTCAGAAACTTAGATTTAACTATTTTCACAAACTTAGATTCAAATGAAAGATCTCATAGCCCCATACAAAGTTCCTGAATTTCATTTGACTTGGTTTGCCCGAATCCCACCCGAACTCGAATCTGCTGTTTTATGAAGCTGGATCTGTCAGGTCTGGGTTTTGGGTTCAAATAACTGAGATCCGACTATATCTATAAGCGAATTCTCAAACCCGAACTCGTATACGTTTGAAAAAAGCACATAACCTTTAAAAAAATTAATGCTCGAAATCCGACCCGAACTCGAATCTGTTTCTTTATTTTAACTTTAATCTGTCAGGTTCGGGTCGGATTCGGACGTTAGAAAGAAAAAATTTCGAGTTCAAGTGATTTTTTAATTTTTAAACGAGTACAGGTTAGTTGAGTTCCGGATGTTTGAACCCGAAAACTAATTCGGGTTCGGGTCAGGTTCGGATTAGGGCAAAAAAAACCGAGCTCGACAGAGGTAGATTTTTATTTCAAATCGAGTGCAAGTTGAGTTTTATTCGTGTATGGATTCAGGAAATCCGAAAAAATAAATAAATAATTATCCGAAATCCGACTGAACCAAGAGCTCGACCCGAACCCGACTTTGATAAAAAGAAATCGTTGTCCGAATCCGACTCGAACCTGAATCTTTTTTTTCTGTATCTTAATCTGTTCAGTAGCTCGAATTCGATTCGAACCCAAATCTGCTTTTTTTAAATCTGAAAACCAAACCTTTAAGGTTCGAATCGGTTTCAAAAAAACAAAAAATTCGGGTTCGATCGAGTATTCCTTTTTAAACACAACCCGATTTTTTTTATTTCCTTAACCTGAACCCGATTGATAATAAAAATTCATACTCGCACCGAACCCACACCAAAATTTCTTTTTCTTAATCCCAAACCAGACTCGAACCCGTCGAGTTCGATTTCGGATCGGGTTTTGAGTTCGAATACTCGAATCCCGATTATATCTATATACGAATAATCAAACTTGGATCTCGACTCGAACCCACTTGATGCAGAAAAATCGTTGGTTGCTCGAATCCGACCCGAAACTACCTTTTCTAACCCTGAATCTAGTCGATTTTGGTTCAAATACTCGAAATCCGACCATATAAATAAAAATTCTTCCCCGAATCTATTTTTTTCTGAAACTGAATCTGTCACGTTCCGTACATTCTCAAGTCCGAACTAGACCCGTTAGAAAACTAAAACTGGTTGCTCGAATCCGATTCGAACCTGAATCTGCTTTTCTATCTGAACCTAAATTTTTCAGGTTAGGGTCGGTTTCGGGCGAAAAACAAAAACATAAATTTCGAGTTCGATAGGGAACAGGTAATGAATTTTATTTTGGAACAGAACTGAATCTAGCAGGTTTGGGTTCAAGTACCCGAAATCAAACCATATCTACGAGCGATTTCGCAATCCTGAACTCGACCCGAAACCGAATATTATTTAAAAAATAAATCTCGTTACCCGAATCCGACCAGAAATCGACTCCTTTTTTTCTGAGCCTGAATCTGTCAGTTTCGGGATAAAAAATACCAATAACCTGATCACCTTCAATAGTTGATACTGGTCTGCACTGAGTAGTCGAAGACGATCCGTAAAACGGTAAGAAAATTGTAATGTGCGACCAACATAACTCAGTTACAACGAAAGCTCGAATCCCTTAATTGATCAGTTTTATGGTTCGGTTTTTTGAAAGGATGCAAACTTTCTGGTTACAGCCATTTTCATCGTTCTTTAACTGCGATTCGTCTACGACTTCACAGTGCCTAGCAGTGCAACTACAACTGAATAGTGCCGCTTAAATCACCAAGCAGGCGTAAACGTTTACTCAAACTTTTTCAATATTCTCGAAATAATACTGGAAACAATTAACTAGCATTCCACCTGATCTACCGTTTCCGAAGTTTCCGTTAACTACGTTGGTCGAATGTCGACGGTCAAACTAAAGAGCTTGCTAGCGATTGCGAAGCTGCATTTCACGCAGATAAACCTGGTACTGTTTTCGCGTTTAATGGATCGATAAGTAGTACTAGTTAAATGATGTTTGTTTTTTTTTCTATTCATGCTAACAAACAAGTCAATTATTCTGTTGGTCGGGTGTTGATCGTATTTTGACCAAATCTCATTTTGAGACCTAAGCTTACTCCAACAGAAATGTGAGTAGTAAGCTATGCAACACAGAAATTGCAATCGAATTATTGTGAAAGGGAAATGGTATTGAAATAGCTTAATAACCTTACTTCGATAAGGTTATCGGGTTTTATTTGCACTCTGACATTTTTTTTCCTCTGACCTTCGATTATCTCTAATCTGAATGTTGGTTTTTCCAAAACAAAAAAAAATGCTGCTTCGTCTTCGTCTCATTGGAAAGGTCATAGAATCACTTCGATTAATTGACATGGGTCATTGGTTCAGTTTTTCAATTACGGGTTACGAATGAAGGTCGAAAAAAGCCATGGATATATTATTTACAATAAACCTCGCATCATAGTAAAAAGCTGCGGGTTCGGCGGTTCGCCCATGGTGTTATTGTTGTTGGATTTTTTTTTTGATCATTTTTCATTGTGCTAACTTGATTCGTCGAACATTGTTCAATTAGCCACCGCTTTGTGCTATATGAGAAAAGTACATATTCGAAATTGGGTGGATTGAAACAGGAATTGGTATATAAACAACCTGCGGACACAGCAGTTCCAGTAGAAGTCTTGACAACGTTTAAACCTCTAGCTAACGCGAAAAATGTACAAATTCCTGTTGATTGCTAGCTTGGTGCCAGCTTTGGTTCTGGCCCAAACTCCGGTTAGGCAATGTAAGTATCGAAATGTACTGTCAAGTGGTCAAAGTATTCGCTTTTAATTGTTACAACTCCACTCTTCGGTTCCACGTTCAGGTCCCAATGGAGCTTCCCTACCGGCCACAGTGGACATCAACGGTTGCACCGGAAGTCCGTGTGATATTCAGAACAACGCCCCGATCATCGCCCACGGATGGGACATTGTAAGCCCGGTCGATACGGAAACCCTGACCGCTTACATCTCAGTTCGTTTGCTAGGGTTGGAAGTTCCATTCCCGATCCCGGAAGAACTCGTTGATGCGTGCGAAGCCGGAACCGCTCCGGGAACTTGTCCGGTATCGGCTGGACAATCCTTCGACTATACCTTGGATCATCCCGGTATGGAACTGCCGGTAGAAGGTGTTACCGTACAGGTTGAAGTCGGTTTGACCGCTGCGGATAACTCGGCCGTTACCTGTGTGGCCTTTGATGCCCGCATTCTACCGTCAGCATAAATTTGAGTGTTCCGGAAGATAAACTGACTTGGCTCTTGCTTATGTTGATGCGAATATATTGTGCATTCTATTCCTAGGATCAACTGATACTAATCACTTTTGAATGGGGTTAATTTACATACCGAAGCCGAAAGCCGTTTCGCCGAAAAGGCCATTTCACCGAAAAGGTCGTTTCTCCGAATGGGTCATTTATCCGAAAGGGCCATTTAGTCAATATCCAATTTTTCGATTTTTTTTTTCAATACTTAAACGTATCGGTGAGCCCAACAATAGCGTTGTAGTAGGGGAAGGTGTTCGGTTGCCGGCACCCCACCGTAACTTTTGACAGAAAGCAGATAGCGTCATTTCGACAAATGGCATGTGTGTGTGCAATAGCATCACATTCTTTTTGTGCCAAATTCCGAAGCCAACAGACGCTTGTACTTTTTGCTGCGTTCAAAGTAAATTTTAATTGCGTGAAAATCAACACAAAAGTTTTTTCTAACTTTTTTTTATAGTATCATGAATTGAATAGCATCAATCGGAAAGGTGAGTGGATTGAATATTTATGAAAAGGAATCGATCTATTTCGAGATTTAATACCGGATGCTATCAAATTTTCGCATCCAAAGATTTTTTTGTCATTTTCAAAATGTCTACCGATTTCGGTTACCGACACCCCATTTTTTCGACAAATTGTGAAAAATTGTCAGTGATATGCAGTCTGCTGTCGAAATAAAGCAAACCAAAGTTTTGGCCAAACATATAGCTGTTCATACAGCAGATGCTACGGCTTTGAAAAAACGTGGAAGACTGGCCAAATCAACACCATACAAATCATCGATCAAGAGAGGAGCCAGCCAAGCAGGGCTTGCATATTGAAGCAACGAATATGAACGAAAGGGTTTCACTATCTGTGCTATTCACACACATTCGTATGTCAGGTAGAATTCACAGCGCAACCCAAGCCAGGAGAGCTGCTTCGTTCGTTCATTAGTTCATGAATATGCCTGCTTGCTGAGACCTATGCTTCATGCGGTTAGCATTTGATGAATGGTTCTCATATTGTAGATGCCTATGAGGAAACTAGTTTCATAACTTTTAGTTCCGATGAATATTAATTTAAAGAACATTGCTTTTAGTGTTTCTAGGATATGTACACAGTGTAAACTGCCAAGAAACAAATGGATCGTTTTGAAATGGGCTCAAATGCAAAATTTCTGCTATAAAATGTTTAAAGTCTGTTTGAAATGTGATCAAATTTGGTCTTGGAATGCGAACATTATGTTAAAAATGATTTCTGTAAACCTACTTTTTAAAAATAAACCGTAAACATTGCCTATATGACGTTGCTTCGCGTCTTGTAGCACACCGTGAGGCATGGTCTTCTTTCTCGTACAATACTAACGAGAGTGAACCCTTCATTTCATTACATTGTCATGGATTGCTTAGTTCATGTGTTAACTGAGAATGAGAGCACAGACAATTTACTTGGCAAGGGGAATTGGTCTGCTCAGTAGCATATACTCTCACGCATCCAGTTTCTCTCTAATATAGGTCTCTCATTCAGCGATGTCAAGCAAAGTGTTCACAGCAGATATTTTTTGTTGCTTCGTTCGTTTGAGGATTCACAATACAAGCCCTGCAGCCAAGGCGAAGTCACCATCAATGACAATGAAGACTTTTATCCAAAACTCTTCCAAAAATAATAAATTCTGTTATTTTCTTTGAATAAATGCAGTCTTTACTTATATTTTTCCTTTTTAAGCGAAATTTCTTAGGGTGCCGGTAATCGAACACATTTTCTAAAACGACCAAAATTTGGCGAACACCTTCGCCTACTAAATTGACAATAATTTTGTTTTTCAATAAAATGAATCAACTTATTTTCTTAATCAGTTGTTAGCTAGGGACTTTAGCTTTCCATTGATGTATAGATGTCCGCATAATGTGCACTAAGTTAGAAGTTATTAGATTAAAATAAAAGAATGCCGGTAACCGAACACTCTCCCCTAACAAAATAAGTAAAGCAAATTATTTCTTACACATCTTCCAATGAGCTGCAACCGCATAAACGAAGCCGTCGAGGCGATACCGTCTGAGTCGGCCGCCGTTTTACAAGTTAGTCTGCAATCCACCTGTGAACTCGAACGCCTTGTTGCAACAGAGACTCATTATTTATACCGAAAATTTGATCTCAGTGCGAGGCCAAGGGGCAACCTCGACGGCTTGGCGTCAAAGTATTTTATCTTCCCCAACAGACTAGTGATCTTCATCAAAAGTGTTTTTTTTTCACGGTTTCTGAGAGATTAATAGCGCGTTTACTATCCATCAGTTACTGCGATGAGCGTAAATATCCTATACCGAAACCGAATGAAGTGCAGTAACTTCGGATAGCCAGAACACAATCCAGTTGATACACCATCTATTCTAAGCTTTAGATACGATTCGGCGAAACAACCTCATTGAAGGAATTGCTTTCTTCCATATCAAGTTTTGAATCCTTATCTTCATTTAAAAGTTGTATTTTGATTATATGAGAACCTGACGACACAGGAAAGACGAAAAAGAACGAACGTTTTTCTGTTATCCATTGAAAGGCACCAATGTATTAAGGCGGGGCACGTCGAAAGAATTAAAAATACTATTCGCGAACGGTAATTTAATTTTTTTTCATGTCAAATGTCTTCAAATTGTCTGAAACGTGGAACTCTAGTGTCATCTCATAAAAACAAATTCTTTGAAAACAATTATCTGGAACAGATTTCCGACATCGAAAAAAAAATTGTTTGCAAATGTGTTAGAATTATATTCCTATCCGTGTCAGCCTCCTAAATGTCCCTGACTCAACCTTATTTTTCGACACATCCATGCAGCGCGGAGTGCGTGGAATCCCGGAACACCTACGCTCGTTGGAAATCCCAAAAATATTTACAAGTAAGTTCAGGCATATTGACTCTGAGAAAATATTTTACACGGACGGAAGAGGCTACTGGTTTTGGTATATTCAACAATAATGGTTCGGCTTCATTTAGGCTTCAAGAACCTGCATCTGTTTATATAGCAGAGTTAGCAGCAGTTCATTATAGTTTGAGTGTAATCGTCACATTATCTTCAAACCATTATTTTCTTTTCACAGATAGTCTGAGTGCAATTGAAGCCATTCGCTCAAACGCTGCTGGCAAAAATGAACCGTTTTTCTTGGGCAAAATAAAACAGTGCGTGAACGTCATATTGAATAATAATTATCAAATCACAATAGTTTGGGTCCCGGCTCATTGCTCCATTCCAGGCAATGAAAGAGCCGACATTTTAGCCAAATGTGGTGCTATTGAGGGTGAAATTTATGAGAGACCGATTGCTTTCAACGAATTCTATAGCGCGTCCCGCCAAAGAACACTTGCCAGCTGGCAAGCTTCTTGGGATAAAGATGATCTGGGTCGGTGGATGCACTCAATTATTCCTAAAATTTCGACAAAGGCATGGTTCAAGGGGCTGGATGTGAGTAGGGACTTCATTCGTTTGATGTCCAGACTCATGTCCAATCACTACACGTTAGATGCACACCTCCTTCGAATTGGACTTTCCGAAACTAATCATTGTGCTTGTGGCAAAGGCTATCGCGATATTGATCATGTCGTTTGGACATGCGTGGAGTATCGTGATGTCAGATCTCAACTAATAAATTCCTTGCGTACCCAAGGTAGACTATCCAATGTCTCAGTTCGCGACATTCTTGCTTGTCGTGACGTTCCTTACATGAAACTTCTTTATTATTTCATCAAGTCCATTGGAGTTACAATTTAAATTTCATTTTATGGTAGACTGTTTTCACTTCCATGAGTTCAACCAATAGTGATGAACTGATACAAACAAACCTGAAATAGTTATAAGATCATGTACTAAATAAATGTATTTCCGATTCCAGAGATATGATCGTAAAAGTGACGTAACCGTCAAGTCGCACTTATTTCTATACGCTCAATTTTCTCGGAAATAGCTGAATCAATTTCCACAACTGTAGTATTCGTACCAGATTGACATCAAGTTGTGGATCAAGTTCGAAGGTCAAATGGCTAACCCTCCTGGTTCCGGATATATAGGCGTAAAATTGACGTAACCTTCAAAACTCGCTTTTTGTTCTCTCCGCTCAAGCTCATTTTAGCTGGTTTTCTCTCCGCTAAACCTTGTTTCAATGTTTCAAAGCTACGGTTAAATCATTGATCAAGATCAAATGGTCATCACGAAACCGGAAGTATAATGATATTAGTAACGTAACCGACATAACGGAATTCTTACACTTCGTCTATTTTTTTCGGTGAATATTGAACCGCTTCCAGCACGCTGAGACTCGTTTGAAAACCACTATTGACTAATTGATCAAATTGGAAAATCTGTCACTTTCGGTTTCGAAAACATAATGGTATAATTGACGTAACCGACAAAACGATTTTTTTCCTCTCCGTCATTTTTTTATTCTCTGAGATGGTTAAATCAACTACCAGTTCAAACAAGCTGAAGATTATTTGAAAGCTACTTTTTAGTCGGTGATCAAGTTCGAAGATCAGCTAGGGTAACAGAGGTATTTTGGCCACTTCATATATTTTGGTCCACCTAACAAACTTTATCGATTCCATCGGATTTTATCGATGTTAGGTAACTTATTTTGCATCAATTTGAAGCTAATCACATTAAATTACCTATTGCGGAAGGGGTTTTTAAAGATATTACAATATTTGGTGGATATTTTTACAAAGTGGGCCAAAATAAAATCAATCCTAAAGTGGGCCAAAATACCTCTGTTACCCTATCTGTCACTTATGGTTCCGAAAAAGGTATAAGTGACGTAACCGACGAAATTTACTTTTTTTTCTCCGCTCAATACTATCGAAGAAGGTTGAACTTAGGCTTTTTTTAATGCTAATGTGAAGTAATTGATCAAATTTGGATGGGCTGTGGCGAACATTCTTGTTTCGGGAGATAAAATTTTATAAGTGGATTTTGTGCGGCTGTTTTTACGCAGATTTCCGAAGTTTGAATAATTAAATTTTCAAAATTCAAACGAAGCTCGACATTTCATGCATTTTTAAGAGATATGGCATCAAAAATAAATTTTCTAATTCGGAAATCTCCAAATTTTCCCAAGACCCAAAGTCGTTGGTTGATCAGATTTCGATGTTTCATGAATTTTTAGAGACTTTTGGCAAGAAAAATAAGTTTTCTATGATTTTGTAGTTTTTTAATTGAATCAATTGAATCAATTGAATCATAAGCAACGCGTTTTTTTTGCGCGAGTTTTTGTGCTTTATGTATCCAACACGTAATTGTAAATTGTTTTCAATCAATCAATAATTGTAAATTGTTTTCATTCGTTTGTATTTCTAACCACTTCCGTTCGGGGTTTGAGGAATCATTCTGAAAAGATGCAAGTCCATTTCATCGTGATCTAACGAGTGTGAGGTCTGTCCCGCAAACGACGATCTCTCTAGTGCACATCACTTTCGACATTGTGGTCAACATGAACAACAATATTTTTTTTCTTCATTTCCAATAGTGAGTATAACGACGGAAAACTGTTTTAATTCTTGCTCGATTGATTTACACTCATGAGCTATTAAGATAAAACCCAATAAAAGTATATTTAGCATGGATTTGATTTGTAGAAGTAACAGGGGCGCAGGATTTTGCGTATCTCGAACACACAACACGTGCAGCGTTTGAATGGCGTGTTTGAGTTGGTGTAGCGATAGTCTGCGCTCCTGTTACTCTTGCGAATGACATTCAAGCTAAATTTGGTAATATTTTTTAATCAGTTGCATAACATGCATTGTGATTGTGTTTTTATAAATGTTTTTTATCAGCAATCACAGCATTTACTGTATAGCTGCGGTATAGCTGAATAAATTTCGAATACATCACCACCACTGATCCACTTATCAGCACCAAATTACAAGAGATGAAGATTTAGCTTTTTATCATTTTAGTCACACTTCGTCATACTTTCACACTTCGCACAAAACATTTTCAGAAAGGTTCAGTTTTTGTTCATCGGCGAAGCTATTCATCATGTATTCTGCAAAGGGTTGATACATAACGGCTATGAGAATTCATCTCCCGAAAAATATCTGTTGGAGAATCATATCCGATATGTTCTAGGAGAATGTTCGGTAAAATGTTCTTTTCACAACTGAATTTCTTGCCATGTGAGATCAATTACAGTGAGAATCGCGTTTGCAAAAAAATCAGTAGTGAATCAATAGTTTTCTTAAGTGAGTTTTCTGATCGATGATTTTTTTTTCTTAAAATCACTTCCGAAAAATTTCAATAGCGATTTTCGAAATTTGGATCTTTTCCTAACACTAACTAAAACCAATTAGACGGAACATTCTTGTTACATGTCAGTATGTTTTTTAAATTCAATATTTAACATTGGGTTTCCAAGAACCGCATAAAAAAACGCATAATTTTGATAATTTTAATAAAACAAAAATGCAAATCCGAAGACAATAACTAATACACTAATGAAAGTCATTGAATTCTGACAGATGACATGCGAAGGATGTCTCTATTGAAAGCTGAGGAATTTTTATTTAGTGACCCCACCTATCCGTCAGACCGGAAGTTTTAAACCTGAAAATTGAAATTTCTAAAATTGAAATTTCCGAAATCGAAATCTAGTGTCATCTCGGAAAAAAATTCTTTGAAAAAAGTTGACTTTGAGACTATTGAGATTTTGAAATCGAAATTTTTTTTGAAACCAAATGTCTTAGGAATGTATGAAAAGGCGAGATCCGGTGTAATCTCGAAAAACATGTGTTAGAGCGTTGACTTAAAAATCAATTTCGGAATAACACCAGCTCTCGAAGTTTCATGCATTTCTAAGACAAAACAAGAAAACCGCAGAACTCTGAAAATTCGCATAAAAAATTGTGTAGACATCAGAAACCCATTGTTTGGGCATTGCGTCGACAAATGGTACTGAAATTTACGATTGCTCAGTGACTCAAACTATTAAGTGGAAATAGTAGTTCAGTTATGAACTGTTAGGAACGGATAAGTAGAAGACGAAACGCGAACGAAGAATGGCAGAAATTATGAGTATTTTGTATGAATAGGTTAGATTAGATGCAGAAACACACTTGTTGGCTGTTTTTTAAGGCATAAGGGTGGCAAGTTTTCAAGGAATGTTGGTAAGCAGAACAATAATCAGAATAAAAACTCTTCCAACATCCTCAGACCTCCTAGATCTAATGGAAGTATGATTACTGTTTTGTTGTAGATTTTCCGAACCGTAAAGTTTATGCTACGTGTCTCAAAAGTAACCTTAAGTAAGGCTATAAAAAACAGTTCGGTTTCACTTCTCATCCAAGTCAGTCGATAAAACAAAACCGCTTACGTTCGGGACAGAAGAAACCAAGTACAGTATTGTGTAGTGAACAATAGAACGACTTCGAAATGAGTGAACCAAACGAACAAAAGCTACCGCCGGTACGAAAGAATACAATTATTGCTGACTTCAGACAGTGCAAAATTCGACCTTCGATACGAGAACTTGAAGGTTTGCTTAAGGAGCAAATGCATCTTGACATTAAACGTGTGCATTTACTTCAATGCAATAAGACCAATAATGTTGTTTATATCCAGTTCTAGAAAGAGTTGGATGCAATTCAATTCGCTAAAGACAATAATAATGTGCACTATGTGGAGCATGAAAATATCAAGTACAACATTCCAGTATATATGGAAAATGGAAGCTCCTCTCCCCCTAGAAAAAGGGTGACAACGAGATCCAATACAAAAAAAATATCTAAAAACTCAGCTAAATCTGCCACGTAAAGCTGGTACGCAAATAGGCCTGAATAAAATATCTTTTAAATAAAAAAAAAGGCCATAAAAAGTGTTGTTCCTTTGAACATTACAAACATAAATTTTTGTTTATTTAAGGTTTACTATTCAGTATTACTCCCTTACACAAAATTATAATACGGGATTAGAAACATCCAACCAGTTATGTATCAGATCCTACTTAGCTCAATTTAACGGGGCTGGGGTCCACTAGGAGATTGAAAATACCTATTAGCTCTCTCCGGACAGTACCAGCCTAGATGCCGTGTGGAATCCGGCGGAAAAAAATGAACCAAGAATAGATCCACTGCTTCCATGTCGTAAAAGGCGACAATTGCAGGAGTTTCTTTTTCCTTTCAGTTATCAGATATTTTCAACTTTTCAATTCTGATTTCTCTATTTTACTAAATTATTTTGCATTAATATCGGAAATATCTTATCGTTTCCTTTGAAAAAGATCATAACCAGTGGTCGAAACGTCGGGCAGTATATAACAGCCGTTCTTATTTAACAGACCGCTAAAGCCGAAACCATAATTAATGCAAAATATTTGTACGGTCGACTAATCATTTTACTAAATTATCTCTCCATTCAACCTATCAATTTCCGTCTAGCTTCGGAGGAAAGTTTTATTTGGAATGTTTTCTTCTTGCATGTTATTGATTGTTTTGCAGGATAAATAAATTGAATGATAAAAATCAACTATTGCGCAGATCCGTTGATATTACAAAGTTAATAACAGAAATAACATATATTAATATTTCGAACAATAAATTAATGGTTTTTCTCGCTAGCCGGCTGCCCAGATCAACCAATATAACCAATTATTAATTTTAATAAATAATTAAAATAATAAAGCGGAAATAATAAAGAATCAAGACGCGCGTGAAATCTGTTAACCTTTATTTGGTGATTTAAAATGATTTTATAAAACCAGTTTAGAATATGTCAATGTTATGAATCAACTATTTTGTCGAAATCCTATTCACTCGTTTATTTTGTATCACGTAATTTCATTTACAAAAAAATAGGGAAGTTTTAATTCTTTAGCGATAGTATTGCAAATTTTTCTTCAGTTTCCTCGAAAAAGCGCTGTGAATCAAGACATCCCGGGACTTCAATATAGGATATTGTTGAAACGTTCACTCGGGAAGTCAGTGAGTTTAGTGGTGCCTCCGACTGTCTTGAAACCGGAACATACTGAGTCGTGCGCGAATAATACCAATACTGAAATTTTTACTAACAAACATCCTTCTCCCGTGACACTTGTGGAGTGCGCCGTAGTATATACGGCCTCTAGTAACAACAAGTGTTGGACTAACATCCCTTCCCATTCCTCAGACGATCTACGTTCGGGCCTGGCCGGCGCCGGTACTGATCAATGAATTCTGGGATTACCAGAAGATGTACACTGAAGGATGATTTACCAGTCCCAGGTCGGATCATCTAGAAACTCCCTGTACAATTTCAGCTAATCCCGATCAGTAACGGAGTAGCAACCAGGGGTGGTCGCTCAAGCTAAAGATCCCACTTAGATCAATTTAATATTCATGTTATTCTAGATCAATTATGTGATAATATTCTAATGAAGTTGTTTACTGACTTTGGTACCGCATGGACTTAACCATTTTTTACTTTTCGTCTTCGATTAATCAGTACATTAGCACTTTATGTTGAACTGCTAACACCACCTAACATAAAGGCTTAGCGTTTTATATTGAATCGTACGATGACGTACGGCAGTTCAACGAAAACTGGTAATGCACTGATCAGTCGAAGACGAAATGTAAAAATGAGAACTTGAAGATTTTTGTCTTCAATTTTATCAACTATCATTTAATTGGAACTTTTTAGATTCGTCGTGTTACTTACGTGTTAGTTCTAAACCATTCACACAAAATATTAAACACTACAGAGCCGAGTTACGAATCTTCAACTCCACCAACTTCGGTATCCTAACCAATAGTGTATCGTTCGCTCCCGAATCAGATGTTGATTGATTGCATATCGAACGGAAATTTCCATCTTGATAGTTGGTACCCGATCAACAGAGCATAACAGGATTCTATCAAAATTATATATGATCTTAATATTTATATCTCATTAACAGATCGGCTGAAAATTTCGTATCGTTTCTATGAGAGGGCGCCACTAGAATTAAATCCATACCATTTTCAGTTAGTACCAACCTTCAAAAGATACGTGTATAAATTTGACAGCTGTCTGATTATTAGTTTGTGAGATATGGCATTTTGAGTGAAGCTACTTTTGTTATTGTGAAAAAAATGGAAAAAAAGAAATTTCGTGTGTTGATGAAACACTACTTTTTGATGAAAAAAAGTGCCGCCGATACCAAAAAATGGCTTGATGAGTGTTATCCAGACTCTGCACCGAAGACGATGAACGCAGTGGACGTCCAAAAGAGGCTGTTACCGATGAAAACGTGAAAAAAATCCACAAAATGATTTTCAATGACCGTAAAGTGAAGTTGATCGAGATAGCTCACACCCTAAAGATATCAAAGGAACGTGTTGGACATATTATTCACGAATATTTGGATATGAGATAGCTTTGTGCAAAATGGGTGCCGCGTGAGCTCACAATCGATCAAAAACAACAACGAATTGATGATTCTGAGCAGTGTTTGGAGCTGTTATACCGAAATAAAACCGAGTTTTTTCATCGATATATAACAATGGACGAAACATGGCTCCATCACTTCACTCCGGAGTCCAATCGACAGTCAGCTGAGTGGACTGCACGCGATGAACCGAACCCAAAGCGTGGAAAGACTCAACAATCGGCCGGTAAGGCTATGGCGTCTGTATTTTGGGATTCGCATGGTATAATTTTCATCGACTACCTTGAAAAGGGAAAAACCATCAACAGTGACTATTATATAGCGTTATTAGCGCGTTTGAAGGACGAAATTTCAAAAAAACGGCCTCATTTGAAGAAGAAAAAAGTTTTGTTTCATCAAGACCGTGTCACAAGTCGATGAAAACCATGCTGAAATTGAACGGATTGGGCTTCGAATTGCTCCCTCATCCACCGTATTCTCCAGATTTGGCCCCCAGTGACTTTTTCCTGTTCTCAGACCTCAAGAGAATGCTCGCTGGTAAAAAATTTAGAAGCAATGAAGAGGTAATCGCTGAAACTGAGGCCTATTTTGAGGCAAAGGACAAATCGTACTACAAAAATGGTATCGAAAAGTTGGAAGATCGCTATAATCGCTGTATCGCCTCTGATGGCAATTATGTTGAATAATAAAAACGAATTTTGGTAAAAAAAATATGTGTTTCTATTAAATGATATGAGCTTTTCAGCCGAACTGTTATACGCGCTCAATTTTCTCAGAGATGGCTGAACCAATTTTAACAAACTTATGCTCGTTGGAAAGCTACTTTCGGGCCATTGATCAAGTTCGAAGATCAAATGGCTGTGACTTTCGGTTCCGGAGATATAATGGTATAAGTGATGTAACCGACAAAACACGTTGATTTTTTCTTAAAATTGCATGAAACGTCGAGATTTAGTGTTATCCCAAAAAAATTTTTTTTTTGAAAAAATCGACTTTCTGGGACTTAGAAAAATTTTGATTGGAATCAAATGAATGCTTGAATTCTTCAATTTTATCGGTGACCGATTTTTGTTTCCGAAAACACCGAATAAGAAATGTCAAAAATTTCAAAACGTCCTCAAAAGTGACGCTGCAATAAACGAAAAACAAAACTGGGCTCAAAACCAAAATCTAAACTCAGCTCAATACTTTTTCGATTTATAGGTCTTTTAGTTGCAGATTGAAAATAGCGACTATAGTTTTACCAAACCCCTGGTGTACTGGAAATAGAGAAAAAAAAATTCATATCGATTTATCTTTAGTTCTTGCTGTACTTTATACTGTGTTGATTTGATGATTTTTTACGTAGTTCTAAATAAAAAACTTTGTTAATATTACATTGAAAAATGTTCACTGGTGGCGCTGATGATATCATCATGGCCTAAAGCAAACTAAAGTAATATCGAATCAATTTCACAATTTTTGGATCCAAAATCAGTAAAATCGAAATTAGTTGGTTAGGTCATCAATTAATAAGATCTACAAATTGCAGATATCGCATTTTGCCCGTTTGTCATCTATATCATTGCATGAACATTTTTACATTCATGAATCAGACAAAAACCTTCGATTTGAAAAGTTCAATCTATCCATATCTGATAAACTTATGAAAGTCTCATTTCGTAGTATTGTGATTACTATTTATTAGTATTTTGATTACTACAAATTTGAAATGTAGAGTTTAAAGCAACCGACCCGCGATATGAGACCTTCCATTTGAATCATTTTTCTGTGAGTCAATCTAGGTAGATGTCAAACAATTAATAAAAGTATCGGTAAAAGTATGGCTGCGAATATCGCAAACTAAAGTGACTAATAGGCAATTGAATGATCAACAATCATAAAAACTAGCTATTCGAATCGATGTTATATACACTTCTGATAATTCACTGTCTTTCGAACGAATTTTTATTCTAATCTAAACTTACGAAAATCGATTCAGCCATCTCCATCTTCTAGTCATTTTCGTTCATTTACAACTATTCTTCAGTACCAAAAAAAAAAGCTTGCTCATAGTTCCAAAATAGCCCTTTTGTCATTCATGTGCCGGTTGGAAGGCAATGACGAAAGAGATGGAGAGCGATAGATTATTTTTGTAGCAATATGGAATTACACTAGTTATTATATGATGCCAATATATCCTTTCAACATCAGTTGGTTCTCATGGCCCAATCGTAGCGTATGTTGGCCACTCTTAGCGTATGTTGGCCACTTAAAACTTCCCGGTTCGGAACCAGTCGCTTAACTGTGCATGATTTTTTTATGGCAAATCAAATCGCCTGAAGGTATGCAATTTCATCTTACTTTTCGAAATCTATTTTTAGATTTGCACGGTAAAGCCTTTCCCCCCCTAAAAAAAGGGTAATAATAGCTGAAAAGTCGTATTTTGTTAGTTAGTTAGTTTAGTTGAATTGAGTTATAATTTTTGTTATTTTAACTATTAACGAAGCCAAGATTATGACTAATTCAGACAGAACAAAAGAAACAACCCCAGATACAATTTTGTTCTCCCTTGTTGATCGGGTACGTCCTATGCCCGGCAATTGAATTGACGGATGACTGATAAGCCGGCCGGTTTCAAGTTTAGAAAAGCACGGAAATACCAGAGAGATAAGACCGGAGGCAGACACTTTTGAAGTTCTAAAAATAATTCAATTACTCTATTTAATGTGTGAAAAATCGTGCGTATCAATAGATTGAGACCTCAAATTTCACATTAGTTGATTTCACAACCACAGAACGACGTCTTCCGTGAACTTCATACATATTTGCAAAATACGTCAGCCACCCTACCTTGATTAGATTATCAAAACATTACGTTGGTCCCTCGTGTGAATTTCGGCACCATAAATCTAGACACACATTCCTATCGAATCCAGGATTTCCCGCTATCGTTCTTCCGTATATAAAAGACTTGCCCGCCTAGTAGTTCAAACATCAGTCTTCCTCCAGTTGACAAAGTGAAAACCTCCTTTAGCTAACGCAAAAATGTACAAGATCCTGTTGATTGCCGCTCTGGTGCCAGCTTTGGTTCTGGCCCAAACTCCGGTTAGGCAATGTAAGTATCGAAATGTACTGTCAAGTGGTCAAAGTATTCGCTTTTAATCGTTACAACTCCACTCTTCGTTTCCACGTTCAGGTCCCAATGGAGCTTCCCTACCGGCCACAGTGGACATCAACGGTTGCACCGGAAGTCCGTGTAATATTCAGAACAACGCCCCGATCATCGCCCACGGATGGGACATTGTCAGCCCGGTTGATACGGAAACCCTGACCGCTTACATCTCAGTTCGTTTGCTAGGGTTGGAAGTTCCATTCCCGATCCCGGAAGAACTCGTTGATGCGTGCCAAGCCGGAACCGCTTCGGGTACTTGCCCGGTATCGGCTGGACAATCCTTTGACTACACCCTGGATCATCCCGGTATGGAACTGCCGGTGGAAGGTCGTACCGTACAGGTTGAAGTCGGTTTGACCGCTGCGGATAACTCGGCCGTTACCTGTGTGGCCTTTGATGCCTATATTGAACCAGCAGCCTCGGTTTGAATGTTTCAAGGATCGATAGAATAAACGGACGTTTCTTTCTTCTTTAAGTGTCAAATTTGGGTGTCAAATTTATTTGGTTGGAACTGGAATAATCCATCATGGTTCAGCGTTGTTCAGTCGCTTTTAAGCTGATATTGATAATTCACTTAGCCACGAAAAAAAGATGTTTATGCTGATAAACGTTTTGCAATTGTTGTTGCTTCATCTTCAGAGCGACGACCCTGAAGAAGATGGAAAAATTACCGAAAAGAGTCATCGTCTAATTCATAATAACAACCCATTTTCACTACAATTCGCTGTCCAAAAAATACCATGATTTAAGTTCATGTTATCATGAACTATTTCGTAATAATACAGCATTTACTATAACATTTTTGGTGATTGATTGATATCAAGCTGGAAGGTAATTGCCATAAAACTGTTGAACCGTTTCCGAAATTTTTAGCAACATGCAAATTCCAGTTCGGTTTCACATCTCATCCAAGATAAACCAAAACCGCTTACGTTCGGGACAGAAGAAACCAAGTACAGTATTGTGTAATGAACAATAAAAAGATCTCAAAATGAGTGAACTAAACGAACAAAAGCTACCGCCGGTACGAAAGAATACAATTATTGTTGACTTCAGACAGTGCAAAATTCGACCTTCGATACGAGAACTTGAAGGTTTGCTTAAGGAGCAAATGCATCTTGACATTAAACGTGTGCATTTACTTCAATGCAATAAGACCAATAATGTTGTTTATATCCAGTTCTAGAAAGAGTTGGATGCAATTCAATTCGCTAAAGACAATAATAATGTGCACTATGTGGAGCATGAAAATATCAATTACAACATTCCAGTATATATGGAAGATAGTACTATAGAAGTGCGTGTGCATGATCTTCCCTCAAGCGTCATCGATCCTTATATTCGTAAAACCATGTCCCAATACGGAGAGATTCTCTCTATCGAAAAAGAAAAGTGGATTTTTTTCCCCGGTATTCTAAATGGCGTACGTTTATTACGCATACACTTGAAGAAGGCTATACCTTCTTATGTGATTTTCGGTCAAGATACAAGAATCCCGTGCAAATCACTTGTTACCTATGACAATCAGATGGCCACATGTCAATATTGCCAAAAGGCTGTTCACTACGGTAAGCCATGTGATAAATCGGACAAGGAGACAACTACACCAAAGGACAACGGTGCTTCCTTCACACCAACCCCAAGCAACCCCAGTACACTTGTGACAGCCACGAACAACAATGAAGCCACTAACCATTCAACGAATCCATCATCATCCCCTATAGAACAAAGTACACCAGCTGCAGTTAGCAACTTACCATCCAATCAACCAGCAACTGCAAACAATGTACAACAAGGCGCATCCAGAGAAACTAGCAACGAAAAGAAGACGGAAATCGACAACAATACCACCGATGCGGCAATGGATGACGAGAGGAACCGCGAACAAACTGCCCCTCAATCCTCGCAGGAGGAAAATGGAAGCTCCTCTCCCCCTAGAAAAAGGGGGACAACGAGATCCAATACAAAAAAAAATATCTAAAAACTCAGCTAAATCGGCCACGTAAAGCTTGTACGCAAATAGGTCTGAATAAAATATCTTTTAAATAAATAAACATGTAAATTGATTCCAGGTACACTCAAGACTATTGTTATGTGGTATTTCTATGCGCCTTTTTACATGTGAGGTTTCAAAGTTATATTTTTTTATACAAAGTTTCAGTTATGATGTTTTTAAAAAGAATTATGCGGTTTTGCATGAGAATTTTAAAAAGTTATGCGGTTTCTATAGTGCAAGTTTTCGAGGTGAGGTATCTTGTCTTTTCTTCGGAATGCACGAAAGGTCGTGATCTGAGGTTATATTAAACATTTTGTTTTTAAATCGACTCTCAAGAACTCTCAGTTTTGAAAGTTCATTGAACTTCACAATCTGGTGTTATCTCGAAAAACAAATGGTTTTTTTTTATTGAATAACTGACTGGAACCAAATTTCTTGCAATTTATAGAATATATAGAAAAAAAACAATTTATTTCAGAAATCCCTAAATTTTTCTAAACTTTTTTTCGATTTTTTTCGGAAAATTTCTTTTAGATAACTTTTAGATGTTTCATGAAGTTTTGAAACGTCTTTCTTTAGTTTGGCAGTTTTTAAGCTAGTTTGTGAAACATTAGCCATTTATTTATTTATTTATTTATTTATTTATTATTGTAATATCCATCGGATACGAAATCTACATGGATATGGGTGGAGAAAAACCCATTTGAGTTGAACATAAAATATGTCATTCTCAAACGGGCGCAAAAACCACCATCTTTTAAAAAAACAACATATAATAATTATCACAATACATCTAAAACTAATAGTCACATAACATTATTAAAAACAAAATACACATAATTTAATTAAAAACAAAAATTAAAGACTAGAAAAAATATCAAAACACAGAAGATCGTTTGACTTTACTAGCGAAGCGGCTGGATGATTCGCCAAACTCAAAAAGATCTTCTACAGCAGTGAATGATCGAATGGCAGCCATACAAACTTTTTTTTCCATCTTGATTTTTTTATATTCCAAAGTCGATATAAATTTTTTTTCTGTGAAATAACACTAGATTTTTACGTTTTTTGCATTCCTAGAATGTTAGGAATAAATAAAAAATTTATTTCGAAAATTGAAAAAAACTTTTCCAAAAATTTTGTTTTAATTAAAAATTAATATTTAAAATAAAAAAATTAATTTCGAAAATCTCCAAATTTTTCCAAAAAATTTTTCTGATATTGTTCGAAAATATTTTGTTCGAGATATCACAAAATTTCGACGTTTCATTTTTTCTTCATTGTTTTGCGGTTCTAAAGTGAATTTTCGAAGTTATGTGGTTTTCTCGTTTTGCCTTGTTTTTTTATAAATATCGATTTTAGACCATTAGAAAAAAATTGAGATTTCGAAATCTAGGTTTGTCCCACAAAAATTAGATTGAAATTTTTTGTGAACTTCCCCAAATCTCCACTTTGCATGACTTTGTAAAACATTTGTTAAAAAAAATAATTTCCGATTTTGGAAATCTCAAAAAAATTCCAAATCTAAAAGACGATATTGAAAAACAATTTTTTGTGAGAAAACACTAGATATTGACATTTTTTGCATTTTTAGAATATTTAGTATAAAAAATCGACTTCGAAAATCTCAAAATTTTTCAAAAAAAAAACTTTCTAAAATATTTTTGATGTTTTCTCAAAAAAAAATTTCTCGAGATAACACCCGATTTCGACGTTTCTTGCATATTCAAAACGTTTGTTCTTAGTCTTGCGGTTTTAAAGCGAATTTGTAAAACATTTGTCATTCACATTTTGTACCGATTTTGAAAATCTAAAAAATATTCCAAATCCAAAAGTCGACATAAAAAAAATTGTTTTGTGAGTAAAAATATATATATATATATATATATATATATTTTTCGAAATTTTATTCTAAAAAAACAAAATTTTGACGTTTCATGAAAAAATTTTTCTGAGATACGTTTTTTGCAATTTTAGAACATTTGAGAAAAAACTGGATTTCTGTAATCTTAAAATTTTTGAATCTTGACGTTACATGTATTTTAAAACATTGGACAGAATTTTTTTTTCTATTTCGGTAATCTCAATTTTTTTTCTTATAGCCCAAAGTTGATATTTTTTCAAAAACAAAACACTAAATCTCGACGTTTCATGCATTTTAAAACATTGGGACACAAAAACAAATTTTTTTTATTTCGGCAATCTCAAATTTTTTTCTTATATCTCGAAGTCGATATTTTTCAAAAACATTTTTTTCTCGAGATAGCACTAGATTCGAAGTTTCATGCATTTCTGAAATATTTAGCATCGGAAAAAATATTTTGGTGTCGAAAAGTTCCAAGCGAGATTTACAAAAAAAAAAAATTTTTTTTCTATGTGACAATAGATCTCGAGGTTTTAAGAATTTTTAGCACATATTCCAACAACAAATGTTTTTTTTTTTAGTTTTGCGGATTTGATTATTTATATGAGTTTTTTACGCGAATTTTTGAAGTTATTTTTATGCGGTGCAAATCCCCCGCATAAAAATAACAATTGAATGAAGAGTGTAGTTGCAGGTTTATTTAGTAATTGCAAATAAAAACTCTTGCCGATAAGGATCACTGCTGACGGTACGGATTGTCATGAAATCGTCACATTCAACCCGCAGCAACACAGCGCTTGCCATACTAGTTTTTTTTTGCGTCATTGAGCTTATATCAGTGCTGAAAATATTTTCGAATACATAGAATCTCAAATCGGCGTCTGACGGTGAGCACTGCTAAACATGTTCGATTTTTCTGTCCAATTAGGCTGTTTCACTTGTAGGGTAGTATATTTGCAAACCGATTTCCCTGGATGAAAGCTAACTACGGGTTCGAGTCCCACCTCGGTGATAGCTTTTTCATAGTATTCATTATTTCATAGATGTATATATGTATGTCATTTTCCCAATATGTTTTCCTCGTTAGATGCTGATCAAATTTAAAGAAATATGTTTAGTTGGTTTAGAATTGTAAAAAAAAATAATTTTTTTTTTGATTTTTTTGTATCAAACCTTTTCATCCCGTTTGTTCTGACAAACTTTGTATGTGATTTTAGTATTAAAGAATCATTCTTGAACACCGTTTCACCGAATCATATGTCAAAGTTTTCATTTCAGCTATTTTCGAGTTGCGTTCAGATTCCATTAAACCTTCGAAATCTAGCTTTGGGTACACCGACCAAGATGAATAAACATAACCAGATGTGATTGTCACAGTTATTAGAAAAATATATTATTTTTCATTTGAAATTCGTTACTTTATAGTTCGCAGAGCTCACTCTACTGCACTTCCTGGTCGAACTCATTAGGCCTCCTCGCCAAAAAAAAAGCCGATGACAAACAACGAGTGGGCGAAAATGTGGGAAGAACGAAACCACTGCCGATCGATCACTGCAGAGACTGACAAGTGGCAGCAGCAGCAGCAGTCAGTCAGTGAGTATGTGAGTGTCTGTGTGTGCGGTCGTGTGTCGGTCTAATGAGATAGATTTTCCCACCCTTTCCGCTAATGTCTAAGCCCGGAAGGCGATCACCCGACTTAATCGATTACCGCAGTCGCAAATGGTCGGATGCAAAGGCGACTGTCTAGCATGGCAATGTTTATGTGGCAAATGACGGCGACTACGATAATGTTGATGATGATGATGACGATGGAGGAGTTTTTCGATGTGTTCTGTGTTTTGACATTTTCAGTTCATTCGAAATCACGATTTTGACAAATCGGATGCACGCGAACTTGAACTGATAACGATCGTCGGTTGGTTAGGATTGTTTATTGCTCACCTCAGCCCCTTGCCTGCGGAATTCAAAATGGAGTTCCTGAATGGAGCAAAGAAAACAAATCGACCTCCGTCTATGAAGGAAGGAAAACCGGACTAAATTGCGGTTTAGTTTCGATCATGTGTCGTAAGGGACGATGATGTGAAAATGATATTTATGAGCGCCATTTTTCTTCCCGGCCCATTTCCATTTCGTAGAGGTTGATGGACGACTACCCGTAAGATGATGGAAGTTTGCGGTTTTCAATTTTTTTTTGCACATCCAGAGCCCTTCATCGGATCACGTCGCGTGGGACGTTGGATGACGAACGATGAAGAAACGTGCAAGAAAAAAAAACTTCAGAGATGGGACCCTTTCCATCGAAGATCTCACATGGATCCGATTTCCGATGATTCAGGAGCCAGTGCAAAACCAGGAACCGAAAGACGAGAATGGGAACCGAAGGAATAAACGAGAGCGACGAAAATCGAATAAAAAGATTGGATATGCTGTCCGGCGGTTTTTTTTGTTTACCTCATAAAATCTCATTTGAGAGAAGATGGCTGGTTGACAAAAGAAGCAATGATGATGGAATGCGTTGGGAAACGGTCATTACAAAGTTGCGGCTTGTACGCGGCTTTGAAGAAGAACTCTGGCCTATTAAGTTTACTACATCTCTGCACACACACACTTTAATCTCATCGTTAGACAACGTGTGGTTTTCACAAACAATTTCATAATGGGTCACTAATAACAATAATACCATTGCCGGTAATAACCGTAAAAGTTAGACCTCGGAACAGCGAATCAAATGAAGAAAAAAAACCGGGTAGCCCTGGATAATGGCATTATCAGCGAGATTCCCATTGCGACAAGAAAGCAACTCGGCGGGAAAAGGTTTATAGCGCACACACACACACATGGACACACCCGACAACCTGGCCACCACCAACTGGGCCGCAGCAGCAAATTGACTCATTGTTTGTATTATTAAATAGTATCATTGTCTCGGTACACATTGGCCCAAGCCCAAAGACCCCCATAAGCCCCCAAAGGCCAGTGGACAAGCGAGAGCAATCAGACGAACATCATGATGATTATGGTGCCCGCCGTGATGATACTTGGGGTTTGTGAAGCCGGTCCGAACACGGGACCCGGACCCGGACCATACCGAGTCCGTCATCCTTCGCCGTCAGAATCGGCCGATGGGAGAATGTTCGGTCGGCAGTTTCCACGCGTCGAGGAGGAAGTCGAGTAGATTTTTGTTTTGGAGTTTTTCTAGTTTTTTTTTTTGGGGAAAGAGCTCATGATTGCAGTTCAACGACACTTGAGTTTGGTTTTAACTAGGAAGACGAATGGGAGCCAGACAAGTCGAATTGAGTGCGTTCAGAATTTTGCTGAGTTTCTCAGTTTAGGATCTCGATTGATTTTGAGCAGAATTAAGAGTTTCAGTCGATGAGTCAGTATGAGAATGTTAAGTTGCTATTTGAAACTCGTATGTCACTTTAGTTCAACGAAGGATATTTAGAATTTTAATAAACGATGGGATAAGGCTATGAAATTGTGTCTTACATTAAATAGACATTACGAATTAGCTTCCTAGTCGCCCCCGAGACAGTTTTTGGTAAATAAATACATAGTTTCATCATTTTGAATTATCATTATCATGTTTTCTAGTGTGTACACGAAATTCTTAACATTGATCAACTCACAGCCGGTAAGAATTTCGATTTGCTGTACTCGTGAAGGATTAGTTTACTGGAAATATAGATGCTTTCTGATTACGTGGGAGACAGAATTTGTCTTCATTCAACACACACGAAACAGAATTTCAAGAAATAATGAAAAAAATTCAAATACAAATATATTGTCCATTCGTAAGATAATAACATATTGAAAAGGCCCTTTTGATGCTTCAGATCGACGACCAGAATTCAAATCAAGAGTCACAATCTGTGAGTCAGACGGAGAATTTGAAACTCGTATGTCACTTGAGTTTAACGAAGGATATTTTGAATTTTAATAAACGATGGGATGTGACGATAAAATTTTGTATTGCATTTATTTACATAGACATTGTGAGCGCATTTAATTATGAATAAACGCCATCGAAAATCCTAATTTCGATTATGATGCCAATGTCATCTGTAATTTCTTGAAGCGATAGGGCTCTACAGTTTAAACACTTCAGAAAAATTTGATCTTCATCGGATATGGGTAAGGGGTAAGGGTTTTCGATCTTGAAAAATTACTACAGAAGAGGGAAAGGGTGATGAGGGGATGCCAATAGTCTCAGAATTGCATGAAACGTCGAGATTTAGTGTTATCTTTGATTTTCTTTTATTTTGAAAAAAATCGTTTTTCTGGGACTTTGCGATTTCCAAAATGGAAAAAAATTTCGATGCAAAATTGCCCTTGTCTGAAACGTTGAGATCTCGAAATATTTCTTTTGAAAACAACCGACTCTGGGACTTTCGAAAACAAAATTTTGTTGATGCCGAACGTCTTAGAATTATATGAAACGTTAAGATTTTGTGTTATCCAGAAAATGATGTTTTTTTTAAGAAATCTCGATTCTGAGACATAGACAAATTTTGAGATTTCTGAAATCGAAAATTTTTATTGATGTCTTAGAATTGCATAAAACGTCGAGATTTAGTGCCATCTAGGAAATTTTGAGATTTCTAAAATCGTAAAAAATTGTTTGATGCCAAATGCCTTAGAATTGTCTGAAACATGGAGATCTACTGTCGTCTCGAAATTTTTTGATGTATTAGAACTGCATAAAAATTTTGTGTTATCACGAAAACAATTTCTTTTATAAATCTCGACTCTGGGACTCGAAGGTCTTAGAATTGCATGATTTTTTTTTTCGAAATAACACAAGATCTAAACGTTTTATGCATTTCTAAGATATTTGGTATAAAAAAAAAATCGTTTTTGAAAATCTCAAAATTTTTCTCAATTCTC
The DNA here is from genome assembly GCF_030247185.1 of Malaya genurostris. Taxonomy (NCBI): domain Eukaryota; kingdom Metazoa; phylum Arthropoda; class Insecta; order Diptera; family Culicidae; genus Malaya; species Malaya genurostris. The sequence continues at coordinate 153,065,818 of NC_080570.1, forward strand.
AGAGTAGAGATATTTAAAAAGGATTTTTTTTCGAGCTAACATAAAATCTTGACGTTCAAGTAATTCTAAGACATTCAATGTAGAAAAAAATTTGATTTCGGAGATTTCAAAACTTTCCCAATCAAAAATCCCAGAGTCAAATTAAAATTCAATTCTAAGCCATTCGGCATCAAAAGAAATTATTTCGATTTTGGAAATCTCAAAAAAATCCCAGAAAGTCGATTTTTTCAAGAAATAAATTACGATTTTAGAAATCTCAAAATTTTTCTCAATTCTCAGAGTCGAGATATTTCAAAGGATTTTTTTTTTCTCGAGGTAACAAAAATTCTTAACGTTTCATGTAATCCCATGATATTCGACACCATAAAAAAAGTTTCGATTTCGGAAATTTCCAAATTTTTTCAATTCCCAGAGTCCAATTTAAAAATAAATCGAAATGATGCTAAATCTCGACATTTCATGCAATTCTCACCCATTTGGCATCCAAAGATATTTTTTCGATTTTGGAAATCTCAAAATTTTTCTCAATTCTCAGAGTCAAGAAATTGAAAAAAAAAATCCCAGTTAAATCTGAATTAAATTCGAGATAATACTAAATCTTGACATTTCATGCAATTCTAAGCCATTTATTTGTGTATCAAATGAAATTTTGGAAATCTAAAAAAATCCCAGAAAGTCGACTTTTTTCAAAAAATAAATTTCGAATTAGAAATCCCAAAAGATAACACAAAATCATGACGTTTCATGTAATTCTAAAACATTTGGCATAAAAAATAAATTATTGATTTCATTTAAATTTTTTTTCATGACACTAAATCTTGGCATTTCATGCAATTCTGAGACTTATATAAAAAAAATACGGTTTCGGAAATTTCATGTTTCCAATCCCCCCTTAATGGTGATTTTCAAGATTGAAAATTTTCAAACGTTGACCGCCGGGAAGACATCTCTTTCCCATTTCCGATTTAGCTCAAATATTGCATAGGGACTTTTTTGAGGTGTTTAAACTTTTGAGCAAAACCGCCTAACAAAATTAAAGATGACCTCAAAACATTGGCACCCTAATGTAGATGTTATCACAGAAAAAACACTGCAAATTTTGTTCTGAATGACCTCAGAAATGACAGTTTTTTTTTGCATTTATTTACAGGTAATTTTTCATTTTGTTCTACATTCTTCACACCATTCGGCATGAACTCGGCATCGTTCGCCTTATACCACTGCCCTGGTGTAGTGGCATGATGCCAAATTCGGCCAGAAGATCGTCGGATCTTGTTTATCGTTTCTCGTTCAGATAATGTTATTTTCAGTCATTTTTCCGAAAAATCAGTGAGCCGATAGTAGTTTCACCAAAAATTTTCTCGCCGGAAATTTCATATCCAAAACAAATTTACAAATTTTACAAAAAAACGCAATTTTAAAATTAAAATACTGAAAAAATCCCACACAGAAAAAATTGACTGTATATTCATTTGAGAACAAATGAATTTTGTTTTTTTTTTAGAAAAACTGTTGAATTTTATGTGAATGAATTATGGAAATACTACAGGGGCGAGACTCCGACCGTGCAAAGTCCGAACATATACGGAATTCGGTTCAAATCGGGTTGCCTTCTGAGTAGTGTTTCATAGCATTCGGTAGTTGTTCAATTTGCTGAAAAATTCGGCCGCATTGGAGAAGAATAATTGATGATTGTTGAATGTTAACGCTTTGCGATTTTCTACCAAAACTCGTTCGTTTTCTAATGAAGTTCAGGACCGTAAATTAGACTAAAACTTATTGAACTAATGGACATCTAAAATGTCTATCGAACATAGGATTGATTACTACTCAAATTTTTGTTAAAGAATTTTATTTTTGAGCAAACTTTGTTCGAGATACCGAAAATTTGGTTGGATTTTACACAAAAAGATGACCAAAATGTATACTAATAAATTAGAAACACGCCACTTATCTAAAGTTTATAGTTTTGACTAATTGAATCGATGTGTGGAAATATTTCCATGCAGAAGGTGACATGACATGAAAAATCTGTTTGTACGGTTTAATTTCCGTATTCAACCGGTTCGAATAAAAACCGCTATGTAGAAAACAAAAATGTAGTTCTACGTAAAAAATCGTGGGTAAATGATTACAACTGCTGTTTTATAAAGGCTATATTTCCAATGAATAATTTAAAACTATGTTTAGTATGATTTTAAACCAATTGTATAATTCAACCGAAAGTTCTTAACCCCTACCATAATGCTTCTGAAATCTAGTACACTGAAGTTTTATTTATGTGGGAGATACAAACAACATAAAAAATCACATTGAAGTCTTATAACGTTGAAATTTAGCATTAAAAAGGCTAGAGGTTATATAAATAAGACGAATTAGCCGTTATTCGAAAGATTTTGACCTGCCAAGCAAAGGCATTTAGAGCAATTTATTTTGCAAAAACTTGACCCGGTATTTATACCGGTCATTCTCTCCAATCCGTATCTCAGGAAGCGAAAGTTGCATCCGGATAAAATTCGAAAACAATACATGAATTTGGATCACCATTTATTTTAATATAAAAAGTGTACCGTTCATAATCCGCACACGCAAAATTCATGTTCATCATTCGAATTTTATCCGAATATCATCAAATTTTCAGAAAGTTAGAAGAAACAAAACTGGTTTGGCATCATTCATTTGTTTGTTTATTTCATCTTCATATTCGAATACGCGAGCCTTGGCCTTAACCTCAACGTTAAGGTTCCGAACGACCTCAGAAACGTTAGTTTTTTTTTGCATATTAACCCATGATTCTTTTCTTTCATTTTGTTCTACATGCAATCGGCATCATTCGCCTTATACCACTACCCTGGTGTAATGGCATGATGACAAATTCGGCCAGAAGATCGTCGGATCTTGTTTATCGTTCAGGTAATGTTATTTTTAGTCATTTTTCCGAAAAATCAGTAAGCCGATAGTAGCTTCACCGAAAATTTTCTCGCCGGTTAGGTCATTTAAGGGGCGGGTAGGGTCTAACATTTTTGAAAAATAATTTATTATTTTCTTACTATTTTCTGATAGTAAAACATTTCAAGAATATTCTGTGAAATTTTGAAGCCTTTCGGAACAAAACTCAGCAAGTTATGGGCCTTTATCTTTGCCGATCTAATAATACGAAGAAATAAGAGCTGCGCACACAGGCCCAAGATTTCTGCTTCGATTGACTTAAAAACTTGACAAAACATTCTCGAAATGTTTCATTATAACAAAATACAAAAGAAAAAATATGACTTTTTGAGAATGTTAGAGTCTACGTGCTCCCTTGAGTAATAAATTGTTTCCTTCGATTTTATAGACAATAAACTTTAAACGCGTTTTTCTCGAAAGCAGGATTTGAAAGTCCGTGTCCATCGTCATTCAAAAGCTACTGCACTAATTTTTTTTTTCAAATTTTGCGCACACTTTCTACATATAAAAAACCAGACCCCAACGTTTTCCTTTTCGTTGTTTGTTACTATGGGGAGGTTTTACAGCTACAAAATGGCCGATTTTTTCGTGAAAAATCGTACTTTGGAATTTAAACAACCACCAAAAACTAAAAAATTTTTTAAAAAATCAAACAAAACGATGGGGTTTTCAAAAACTTCTGCTCTAACTATGCTGCTTTGATTTGTTCACTTTTGTTTAGTCTGCGCTGAGATACATTGGACACCGCAGATCATGAATTTTTAAGAACAGACTTATTTCACAATATTTTTCCACAAAAAAATTTCAAAATGTTGTTCGAATGATGCTTTTTGTTATACTAAATATTTGAATTTATTTTGTTTAACGATAGTTCTGAAAAAAAATCGCAAAAATTATGATTTTTTTCATCATTTAGACCCTACCCCCCTTAACGAAAGGCGGCATTTCGTCGAAAAAATCAATTCGCTGAATTCATTACGTAACTGAGAATATCGTACAAAGCATCGACATCGACATGGCCCTCACCTCAGTGTTAAGGTTTTTAATGACCTCAGAAACATTAATATTTTTGGCATATTAACCTATGTTATGCCTAATACCGCTATACCCTCGTGTAGTGGCATGATGCCAAATTCGGCCACAAGGTCATCGGATCGTCTTCAGGAGAAATAGATGTCACTTCTGGAGACCAATAATGGTGCTTGCGGTAACGAAAGGTGTACTGCGCTTTACCGCAAGTAAAAAAACGCTTGCCAAATTAAGAACTTCTTGACGAACTTCGACATCTTCTGTGTCCGGGAAGCTCTCGGGAACGTCACAGTCATCCTTGGCAGTCACATACAGGTTTCCTGGAATCAGGTTGAAGTTCGCTTTCTCATATGTCTCGTCGTTCATGACGCGGTTGTATTCTGATTCTTGTCGCGATTTGGAGACGTTTGAACTTTAAACATATCATAGTCCAGCTCCAGTTTGGTTAAAATTAACGCAATTAATGTATAGTTTCAATACACAAAATCTATAATAGTTACTTCAACAATCTTCAATAGTGCAATTTTTAAATAAGTTCGGTCATTTGATCATTTTGTCCCATAACCTTCCTTGTGAGCAAAAAGTATTGACGCTACAAAGTGTGAATACAATCGAATTCATATCTTCATTTTTAAGTCGCATTTAAATCGGAAATTGTTTGAAAACATTTACCAGATCGAATGTCCTCTCATCAAGACGTTCGCGCTAGGATCAGCATAAACTCCGGAATAAACATTTGTTTTTTTTTTTGCTGACGACAATTGATTCACGGCGAATCCTTCGTTACCCGAACCGTGCTCCCTCCCCCCGCTCCAAATGTCAACAACTGCTACCAATGCGCAGTCAGAATCGAAAAAAGACACTTGTTGACACTTGGTGTGCATCGAATCCAAATTCGAAAGAACACTGGGTGTGTGTGTGTGTGTGCTCGCGCACTGTGGGAAAGCGGGAATGATTTATCTGAGCGAACATCGCACACTCCATAAACAACGCGTCGTTTTTTTTTCGGGTGAACTCTCTGTCACAGTGAGGGCTTAACTTAAAGTGGCGTAACGAAAACAAGAAGTCAGTAAGCGACTGAGAAAAAAACAACCTCACAGGCGCATAGCAATTATACTGCCGATCGGAATCTAAGCCGCTAGATTAATAATTTAACCCTGTTGCGCTTGCCTCCTAATGGCGTCACGATCTCCGGCGACATCCTGTTCGGGTTCTGCAATCTATCTCTAACGTTTCGTCGTGCAGCTGCGAACCACATTGGCCAGCAACCAACCAACCAACCGACCGAACCGGAGTCGGAATCGTAGAGTGACTAAGCCAGGCACTGTTTGTGTGTGTGTATGAGAGTGTGCGAATAATTTATATTCATTTGTTGTCCTCTGGAGTGTCCGGCCAAACCGCACATTCAATTTATGAAGGACAACCGTCACTGGCGGGCAACTTTCGAGTGACGGGGGACTGTTGCATAATTGCATAGTTACAGGATTAAACTTTTTTTCTATATTCTTCCGTGAAGCATCAGTTCTTCAAAATCTGTTGAAAGAGTTCATATTGATACTCTCGAATGCGGTGCGAGAGTGCCGTTCGTTTCAACCCCTCACACCCCCCCCCCCCCCCCCCCCCGCAAGGGCGGAGCAAACCTCCAATAATAATCCATTAGACAGAGTGAATTCCGTGTTGCAGTTTGCCTTGCAAACTGATTGCGATTGCTTTTAAAGCTCAATTAAATAATTTCACACGAAAACTGATACACACCACCACTCACCGTGTGAGTGAGCGAGTGAGTGAGTGAGTGAGTAAGTGAAGTGCCCTGGACTGAACGATGGAACAGCCAATAGATCTTCTACAAGTGATAGAGCGACGTGAAGAGCCTGCCTGGCTCTCAAGTAGACTCTCAACCGACCGACGGAGCAGCAGCAGCCGAAACGAACAGCCACTAAATGAAATGCGTAATGGGATCTCTATCGGAGCCACTTTCCGATTTGCAACTTGAACTCCATCACAGATTGTCCCGCCCACCGGCGACTACCGATTCACGGCGTTGGCGTTGGCGTGACGCAAAGTGTCAATCAGTTTGCGTTCTTTTTTTTCATTTCAACTTAATCTCAGTTGGCGGGTGTAAATGCAATCAGTTTGATTCGAACGTCAAATGTCTGCACGATTAAATCCAAGTACCCGCATTAATGAATAATTAGTCGATTTCCAATAAATTCCTCCACTGCTGCTACACTTCCTTAAAAAACAGGACCAGTCCAGTGCAGTGTTTCGCTTTTCGGTATGCACTTGCCCAAACCCGCAAATAAAAAAAAAACGGGTCCACCGAAGCCAAACAACAGAAAGGAATTTCCGAATCCGATCTGTCAAAAATCTCAACTCTCCTTTCGCATTCGGCTGTCCATCCATCCATCCATTTATTTATTTATTTTTTTTTGTCCTGCTGTTTCAAATTATCCGCCAAATTCTGTCTCGCTACCGGTTGCCAGCCATCCTCGCTCCACCGTCCGTTGCGTCCGTCGGCTTTAATTACACGCACTGCTCGCGCATAATTATGCCCAATTAGCGGTGCCTGGTTGCTCCCATTTTAGGACCGCATCGCACTGCAGTTCGTTCGCAATTTTGGGCGAGGATCCTCCAATGGAAAGACAGTGCCATGGACCAGAACCCTTGTCCGCCTGATTTTTTTTTGTTGTTGGTCAAGATATTCAATCTCATCCGTGTCCTTTGCGGTGCAGTTCTGTGAAGATGAAAACAAATTTTCGGGTCCGATTTCTGTTGACGCTGATGCTGGCACTTTTCGGTTGCAAGTCGCCAGGCACAACAGCGGTTTTACTGGGTGAATTAGAGGTCTTCATGAAAAAAAAAAAATTCAACCAGCGAATCGACCGATTAATTGGACTATGATAAGCCGTAAGCTAGCATACTTTCCGGCGTGTAACAAAAAAAGCTTTCCTCATATAGGTCTATCGTGATTAGCAGAATTGACATTTCTCGATGAACATTAGATTATGCCCTAAGTGCAACTGATAATTTATTTATTTAGATGAAATTTATAATATCTTTCTCCAAAAGGCATAAAACCTCACTATCTTTTATGCCAACAGATTTACAATATCCCAATAGTGCAATTTAAGGCTTATACTGAGCAATTTAAGGCTTAGGGTGAGGTCAATTGAGAACTGCTTCAGATACTTGATGACTGTTGGGGACTTTGTTCACAGAAAACGGTATTAAGGAGTGTATCGGAAATAAGCTATACACATACTTTTCTTTCAAATTACAGGGTCCGGCACTCGAAGTGTAACCAATTAAAAAGGCCATAAATTTTGTTTGGAAAATTACTTTTATTTAATTCAAAGTACAAAATGTGTAAAAATAATACAAAATTCAGAATCAATTCACTTTTGTTCGATATGACCACCTTTTGCCTTGACTTGATGACTTGAGAGAGCGAAGGAGTTGCTTCGTTTGGCCGAAAGCGGTCAATTTCCGAACATTGTATTTTCTGACGAGAAAATTTTTCCAATTGAGCAATTCGTAAACTCTCAAAACGATAGGGTTTACTTGACCGACCGTTCATACGAGAATTTGAGTCATCGATTGGCCACCAGGAGGCAGCACCTGCAACAGAAAATAGTTTGGGCCGCTGTAACCGCAGATGGGCGCTCTCCAATCGTTTTCATCGAGCCTGGCGTCAAGGTAACTGCGACATATTATCGGGAAAGTATTCTGGAGGTTGCTTTGAAGCCGTGGGCAGACAAACATTTCGGTGGCAGACCATGGACGTTTCAGCAGGACTCGGCACCGTCTCACAAAGCTCGAGTGAACCAAGAATGGCTGAAAAACAACGTTCCGAACTTCATTACGTCCACACAATGGCTCTCGAATTCACCAGATGCGAATCCAATGGATTATTCTCTTTGGGCCATTTTGGAGAGTTAAGTCCGAACTAAAAGATACACCAGTCTCGAGGCGCTGAAAAAAGTTACTGTCCGCGAGTGGGCCAAAATACCTGCAAGTCACATTCGGCCAAACGAAGCAACTCCTTCGCTCTCTCAAGTCATCAAGTCAAGGCAAAAGGTGGTCATATCGAGCAAAAGTGAATTGATTCTGAATTTTGTATTATTTTTAAACATTTTGTACTTTGAATTAAGTAAAAGTAATTTTCCAAACTGAATTTATGGCCTTTTTAATTGGTTACACTTCGAGTGCCGGACCCTGTATGATAAAAATCGATATTTTATTCGAACAAAAAATTGATCCTTTATTGTATGAGGTTAAACTTGAGCATAATGAAAACCGGATGAAATTTAAGTTGTTCCTTCACGAGTTTTCGAACGTTTGATCGAACACTCTTCATCAAGTTCCGGACAAGTCTTGCTTCGCATTTTTTGGACGCTTGAGCCTAAATTTTTTTGAGCTCCTGCATGTTCCCAGCTGCTTTACCAGTCTTCTTGAAGACCCTCTTCACGATTGCCCAGTAACAAGCCAATTGAGAGTGGTTTTGGCATAGTGAGCCGACGCTAAGTCCACCCAAAACAGTGGAGGTGTACTATGCTTCTTATATAAAGGCAGCAATCTCTACTGGAGACACTAAGATCGATAGATTTCTGCATTTATAGTTCCGGTAGTGTAAAGAATGGTTGACTTCAAACCACAGGAACATATTGCTTGCCATACCAGGACCTTCCGGCCGAATTTCTCCATTTGAATCGACCTGTCCGCATCGCTCTTATCCTTCCCAACGACGACAGTAAAGTATTGTGGACCTGGAAGGGTTTTTGAGTCCTCCTTCACATAAGTCTCATCGTCCATCAAACCGCATAAAAAACCTACGATCTGATTGAACTCTGCTAGAATTTCGATGGAAATAGCAGCTTTCGTTTCTGATAAGGTAAAATCACAGCAGAATGGTGACAGCATTATCGCTTTTTGCCTTTTCCTTAAAGGAAGACTATGCAATCAATGGGTGAACTGGCTTTCGAACCGAAACTCGGAGGAAGCCGATTGCCATATACTATTCGATTCAGATCGTCGAGATTAGAAAATGTATGGAAAATGAGAACACAATTTCGGGCCCATTTTCATGAACTTAGATTCAAATGAATGATCTCGTGGTCACATAGCCTGCTATTGAATGTTATCCGGTTCCGACTTTCAGTTTCGGAGCGATACAAAAAGTAAAACACAAAAAAAAAAACAAAAAGAGCACTGAATTCTATCAGAGACTTCAGAACAAATTGGCTCAAATGGCACGTTCCCCTTGATATTTGGAGATTTGTGCCTATCAGAGACTTCACTTCAACGATTTTATTAAACATAGATTCAATTGAAAAGCCCTATAGTTCCTTAACCTGCTATTGAATTTTATCCGGATCCGACTTCTGGTTCCGGAGTAACGGGGTAAAATGTGCAAAACAATGAAAACAATACTCTTGATTCTGCTAAAAAACCGTCAAATCAATATTTTTAAACATTGATTCGAATGAAAGAGGTTTCGTGGATAAGTAGCCAACTGTTTTTTCTCGTAGACCCCATTCGAGTGATATAAAAATTTCTTTTTTTCAGTGGTTACAATCTTTTTAGTTACAAAAATGTGTAGGCTATCACTTTGAGTTCGAAAATAATTCAGAATTTCCAATATAAAGATTACCACGTTACAGTGGGACAACTATGTTGCCAAAAAGGAACCGTGCTAAAAACGAATAGAGCCAAAATACTATGCTGAATAGTACTATATTTAATCTTTCAATCACTCAGAAATGATCGTATTGAAAATTGTTTCTAATTTCGATTCCAAGCGCCATTTCATCTTACTTCGTTTAAAACCCCAACTATTGAATAGTTGACGGATTCTTACAATCTACGACTCGTTTGATCGGTATTACGGTCAATTGTGACAGATAACTCGGAAAGATCCAAAAAAATACTTCCTGGAAGACCTTCCATTTGCAACTAGTTTGTTCAAAATCGGTGCAGCCTTCTATAACATTCAACACCTGAAACTTTCTGCTAACCCTTTTTTAACCCACTTATTGGTGTAATGATGCCTTTTTCTTATTACTTATATTTTCAGAAACATCACTAGAAGGTTCTGTCATGATTTTTTCATTCAAACTTTAATAAAATCAACAGCTTTCTTTGGGTATAAACTACCATTACCTTTTCAATTTGTAAACAGTTATGACAAGTTTAGTATAGATTTAAATGTGGCAACCCTGCACGCTATACAAAGTTGAACGGAGCACGCTGTGTACAAGGTGGTGGTGTTTTCTTCTTCCGTGCCAGCACGTATCGATGCGAACCGACTTTGCATCATTTTGTATAAAAGGTTGAAAGTTTTTATACTCATCGCCCTATAATTTCGAAACCGGCAGTTAGGTCTGGATGAAATTGCTCCGTATCTTTTAAAACACTGAGCGCTTTAATTTGAATCATGATTTGTGAAAATCGGTTTAACCGTTGCTGAGAAATCGAAGTGAGTTCCGTTTTCCGAGCTTTCCTTCGCTATTACCGATGCGTTCGGAAGCGGAAACCGGGATCTAGCAGTCCCAAAGTAGATTTAAATGTCCACTAACTAACAAGATCTACCAACTAGATGAATTTATCAGCAAGTTTTATGAAAATTTGCACCTCGTTCTACCATCACTTTTGAAAAAATACTCACGAAATTGAAAATTATTCACTTATCGCGCTGTTATACCGGAGCCGGATGTCGCATCTGGATCAACTTTTCGGGGAATTTTTAAAGAATTTCAAGACCTTTTATTTGCATCATAGTTTGTAAAAATCGGTTCAAAAATTTCCGAGCGAATTGAGTGCACATTTTCTCAAAGATTTGCATATATTGCCCTGTAACTCCGGAACCGGAAGTTGGATCAAAATAAAATTCAATAGCGAGCTATTGGACCATAACACCTTTCGTTTGAATCTAGTTTTGTGAAAACCGGTCACGCCATTTCTGAGAAAATCGAGTGACATTATTTGTCACATACACACAAACACACACACACACACGCACACACACAACCTTTCTATATGAGAACTGCAAAAAGATTTGTCAAGGCCTTCAAAGTAGGGTTCCGTTTCTGCAATGACTTCGGCCTTGGAACGAAAATTTTTTCCCCGGAGGAACCTTTTCAGATTTGGAGATAGATAATAGTCGTGGGGAGCCAGGTCTGGAGAATACGGGGGGTGGTGGACTAATCCGTACCGCAAATCATTCAATTTCACCGTTGATGTTTTTTTTATTATTTGATCTCGTTTTCTCGAGGGAAAGGAGCTTCCTTTTCTGTCCAGCAAGGATTGAGGAACACTTTGTTCGCGATTCGTCTCATCATCCATTGGATCATCGCCGGTGGTGGTGTTGTTGTCAAAAGTATTGTTGCACGGATAAAAATCCATTGTCGGAACCGTGATTAAAAATCACGAAATCATCATTCATGTCTATCTTGAATAATAAGTCATGATTTCATGTTAAAAAACGATTGGTATTTTGAACGTTGGATCGTTGCTTTTAGCTGTAGATGCGTATTGCTATACATTGACTTTAGTTGCTACGTGGATTCGCAGGTAAAAGCGTTTTTAGAACACCCGCTAGCAATTGAAATGCACTTGCCAATTACTTTACTGACACGCATGTTCATATGTACAAATTCGTCTCTGTCTTTGGATTTTTTTGAATTTCTTGTTACTGTTTAATCATATAGTTGGTGAGTTTATGCGCAACCGCAGCTTTAGATACCTTGCCTAACTCTATTTTTTTGGAAAAATCATAATTTTGATCAAAAATTAATTGAAACCCGAAGTTGACAACTTTACTCAAAACCCAACTGCGCCCTAATCTTTTACACTCATTAGCTTTACCGTCCTCCGGATCCATCGCTGCTGTTCATGTTTTTCTTCTTTTTTTTCCTCCAATACCGTCTAAACACAAGCTTCCGCCGCTGATTTCGGAACTATCCCAGCCCTAATGTGATTTTTTCCCACCTTCAGTTCACTACCGAAGTGTCATAAATCATTTCCTTTTCCGATTGGATTGTGAGGCTTCGTCACACTCAAACCGGCGGAGGCCACCACCACCACCGTGGCCCACTTCCAGTCCGTCCGGAAAGAGACCCACGGCTTTATAACCACCCAAAAAGTCATATAAATTAAATTACTTAATTATACTAGTTTGTCAAGCTCCGTAGCTCATTTCGGGGAGCGCTGCCAGAGTCCAGTGGAAAATCGGATCTCGCATCGGGGGCAAAATTTACGACCACAATTCATCAAACCGTCCCCGGTTCGTCCAGTTGTGGTCGTCGTCGTCCGCCAATCCAGATCTAAATACCCTACCCCTCCGAGATACGATTTTCTCTTTCATGCGTTGACCATATCACCAACCAGCAGAGGTGTTTCGTGGTGCGGCTGCTAATGTTGCTGAAAGGGACGAAAATGTCATAAAATGAGCAACCTGTTGCCCGATGATGGCCGTTCGGTTTGCTTCGGTTTTCTAAGCGTGACAGTGATGAGGGCAGGCACTTTCACTTCGAGCACCAGAGACGCAGCATTTGATTCGCGCAGATCTCTAGATTTTTTCGGGATCTGAATTATTTCACGTAACCACCAGTTCAGACAGACGAACCGGTTCAGCGACGGCGGAGACCTCTCCACCCAAAAAAAAATCGTAAAGTGCAGCTTCGTATAGATTCGGATGCTCCGATGTTCGTCGAAAAATCAAACGGTCAATGCATGGATGTTCCAAGAATGCTGCATAAAATAAGGGCCCTAAGGGTCCCAATACGGGTTTTGAGATTTTCGTTCGTTCGTTCGTTTGTTTGTTTGTTGATCTTTCTTTCGGGTACCGATTCGCACTAATCCTGCTGCTCGGATGCTGTGGTAAAGAGGAAGGTGCGTGTTAAGAGCGGGAAGAAAGAAGACAGAGAAGACAAAAAAAACGCCTTTACATTGTTGCCACGTTTTCATTCGTGCCCCCGGGGAGGAATCTGAGGCGATCGTCGTCGTTGTTGTTGCTTTTTCCTCGCACACAGTCCAACCTCCGGCTCGTAGGTTGGGCACGGATCTTGCGGATCGACTGGCGAAAATGAGCGGATCCAATGACGTGACAATCGAGTGCCGGTTTTTTTTCTTAGTTTGACAACTTCAACAACCAAAAAAAAACAAGCGACTGTTGTTGATGGATGTAGGGTATACTCATCACAAAGGAGGGAGAGGAAAAAAATGCGATTGTGAACCTTCAATTTAATTGAAATATTCGATTCTTGATTCTACCGGTTCAAAACCGGTGTCATAACTGTGCACTCCATAACAAGGGAACCCGAGCATGACCCTAAGGAATCATTTGGATTGCGGTCCGGTCCCCAAATTGTCTCCCATCAGTTTCTCTGGTGGATCGGTTTTTTTTTGCTTCTCTCTGACGGAGAGTTCAACCAACATACATAATTGGGTCCGAAATTCGTGAACGTGCGCATATGCGTTTTCCGTTATTTCGCCAATCATCTTCCGATCGGGTCACAACAAAATATGCAGCGAAAAAACTGCCTCGAACACGCCATCACTTCGATTACCGCGCCGCCGCCGTCAGCCAATAAGACAGAGACAATTAAATCGAATTATTGACCGCCTCTCGGCGGCGTTGACCGCAATTGACAATTGCTGCCGGAGCAGTCCGTCACCCAGACTGGCAGAAAACATCGGCTAATTCAATTTACTCTCAATGAACGATCGATCGATCGATCCGTAGACTTGTTCGGTTGAGGTCACAGTAATTGAAGATAAAAATTAAAAAATAATATATATTTATATTGCCAAAAGTGATTGGCCCGAGGCTTCTCCTCTCCGATTGCAAAGAAAAACAAAAATAAAAAAAATGACAGGTGTCCGTGCTGAGTATCGATCGATCGATCCACCAAATCAAAAAATAATGAGACGGAAAAATAATAATAAAAGAAAACACACGAAGAACGACCGAACCCAAAACGACCGTGTCAAGCTCCATTAGTCAGTTGTGAAAGATTATTGATGATTAGTTTTTGATTCGGTATTCGCCTCTTGTAGTGAGAGAGAGAGAGAGAGAGAAAATCCCGCGCGCACGATTGGCACGAGCAGCGATTGGTCGGCCCACCTAATCAGTTGTTTTTCTATTGAAGGATTGTTTCGATGGTTCATTTGGTGGATAAATCACGACATTCCGTTGGTCAATATCTACTACGGACAGGCAAATCATAGAGAAATCAAAGAATAGATGTTGGTTTAGTAGGTCTCAGAAACAAGTGCCGGTTTCGACAAGGCAGAGGATTTGACCAAGTGGATAGATCGATGTTGACGCTAGACCAATCTACAACTCTGGATTCAAGTGCCCAAAAGTAATATCTATTTGAAAATTAGGTAGATCGGATTTCAGAATTGATGACAATATAGGCATAATTGAACAACATAATAAAACTCATTTAGGGGTTAGCCAAATTTTGTGCTAGGGCTAACCCCTAAATGACCAAACCTGCATCGGCCAGAAATAGTCGAAAACACGTTTTAGTTCGGCACGTCAGAAAAGACATTGCACTTCGTTGCAAAACAAAAAGTGTTCTGTAAGTAGCAGAAACTTTACGTCTGCTTAGCGGTTCAAATTGAACTGCCGAGTTTAGCACTAAGCAGTTCAATTTGAACTGTTCTGCACTGATGAGTCAAAGACAAAACGTAAAAATAATATAATAAAACTGTCAAACGGGCGCACAAGTTCCTATCGCATGCCTTCCCGTATATGCTGCTGTAAAACTACATTCAATTCAATTGAAACCGAATGTGCCACCAATTGACGATCACTTTAATGCAGTAAAAAACTCCACATTCTAATACACAACCTTCGCTGTCGCACCGAATGGGTATCATTCTGCACTTCATTCGTTTCTCTTCCAATCGAAGCTCAGTTCAACCACTACTGTCAGTTGATCTCTTGAAATAAAATATCTCTTACAACTGAAATGAGGTTCATTTAAAAACATTCGAATTGATTCAAGATGGATGGATGAAAGGTAAATCAGTCTTGATAACTGAAATATCAATTACAAAATCAACATAAATTAAGTATTCCCTCTTTCAGTTTCCATTTTTAAAACACTTTGTAACACATCTCAATACATTTCAAACAGTCGAAAATGGATCAGGGTCATTTCGCCGAAAACCTTTTCGCCGAAAGGGTAATTTTGCCGAATTCGAGTCTTAATATCGTAATTGGAATTGATAAAAGAAGACAAATAAAAAATGATTATGTTTACTCTCGTTTTGTGACCTACAATCGTACTTCTGATATGATCCAGAGAATTGAATAATTTTTGTAGGTTTATTCATGATCACCAGAACGGAATTCCCAAAATAATTTGTTGACTTTATTAATGTAGCTATCAGGCAATTGTTTGCGGAATTCTCCGAAAACTAAGTGCAGATGGAAAATTATCTAATGCGGCTTCGCCACATCGTTTTGTTCGTATGCTATCCGACCTCGCTTCCGCTCGTTCGGACCCAACTGAAGTAAAAAAAAAAACAGCTTTGAGTAGACCGGGCAAACGATGCGGTTACAGATTTGTATGCCAGAGGCCGCCGCTTCCGACGGCGGGTCGGCGGCCAACTCAGCTGGCGTCGCCCATCTTAGCTTCGGTTATGTGGCTGCGACACATGCGGAGATTTGAAGCAAAAAACTATTTTTGACCCTAAAAAAATTACCCTTTCGGCGAAATGGCTTTTTCGGCGAAATAACCCTTTCGGCGAAATGACCCATTTGGCGAAACGACTCTCGGCGAAATGACCCGCTCCCGTCGAAAATTATCGATTCAAATTTGCTAGTGATAATCGTAAACTCAAATGAGAATCGCCTATTCATTCTATTCTCTATGTCTATTCATTCCAACTTACTCACTACCAACAGTGAAGACAATGCAGCAGGTAGACTACTTGGCACTTGAAACTGAGCAAGTAAAACTTAAAGGGATTAAGGACAATTATTCAATTGAAGATGAATTCTGGCAGGTTTATTTGAGTATGGCAACAAAAATCAAATGGATATGCTGACTGTCAATGGTCACAAATTTCATTTTTATCTTATAATATTCGGTTGAAATTTTGCCGTCAAAAATTTCGTAAAGCGATAGTACTCTTCAAAAAAGTCCCTATGCAAAATTTGAGCTATTTTTTAAGCAAAATGTAAAAATTTTTGAAACTAATCGACTTTCTGGGGCTTAGAAAATGTTCAAATTGAGATCCTGGAAAGTCGGTTTAGGGTTTACATTAGATCGGATTACCGTTTCCGAAGTTCCCTACGAAGAAATGTGATATAACCCGACGGAGATCATCGAAAGATAAAAATAACTAAGTGCTGACCAGTTCCTATCGCATGCCTCCCCGTGTGTCTACGATGACATTCGGCCAATGGAATGGCGTCGACTGGGGACTATCGTCTTATGTGTTAGTAGCTGAATGAGAGGATGCGACATGGCGACATGGCCATCTTAGATTTCAGTATTTACCATAATATAGTGCAAAATTTAGTGATGTTTTTGATTACATCGTATTGCATTATATTATATTGTGTTATTTCATTTCCATGAGAAACTGGTATCTCCGAATCTCGTATTTATTTATTTTGTCATTAGGGTGACCATTTCCTTGTTAGTGTGAATGAAAAAAAATCGATTATTTTCGATTTTCTCCAAAAAAATCCCTTTTGGAAAAAAACATAACTTTTGAACCACACGGGCTATTCTGCTAATTTTTGGGTATGTTGTTAATAAATGTCTATAGTTTTCAATAAAAGAAAGTATGCGAACATTGTAAAGTTGAAGTTTTGTGTTTGAAAAAGTCATTTGTATAACTTTTTAACGGTTTTCATGGCTTGCGACCAATGGGCATTATGCCATTTTATATTTTTTCTGAAAGCTGAATCATTTTTACATAACATAAAAAATTATAAATGTATGTTTTTTTTTGGTTTTTGAGTTTTTGAGTTATAGTTTTTGGTTTTTGAGTTATATTTTTTTGAAAATTTCAACTTTTTGTAGTTTCCGTGTTTTTTTTTTCTCGATGTTCTTTAAAAATAGATAAATTTATAACTTTTGAACCACCCGATCGATTCCGTTAATTTTAGTGTATTTTGTCAAGAAATGTATGCAGTTTTTCAGAAAAATAGAGTTTTGTGTTTTAGAACATCATTTGCATACCCTTCTAACGGTTTTCATGGTAGTTAGACCTGTTTTAAAATCTAAAACAGGGAAAAATGTGTTCATATTATAATCACCATAAATAAATGGAGGCGCATGATCACAAACAACGAAGACTTGAAAATTTCTAAAAATTTTATCTCAAAAATAAAAACAATTATGCATCGCTAATTTTTGGATCTTTTATGTAAAAATGTTTGAGCTTTTAAAGAGAAATATAAAATGACATAGTGCCCATTGGTCGCAAACCATGAAAACCGTTAGAAAGTTATACAATTAACTCTTTCAAACACAAAACCTCAACTGTAAAATATTCGCATTTTTTCTGAAAACTATAGGCATTTATTGTCAATATATCTAAAAATTAGCAGAATCGGCCGAGTGGTTCAAAGGTTATGATTTTTTTTAAATTGTATTTTTTGCAGAAAATCGAAAATAATCGATTTTTTATCCACCCCAACAAAATAAAAAATACGGGACTAATATTTTTTGATAGAGAACGATTCTTCCAAATATTACGCAATTCGGAGAGATTGTATATCTGTTATTCATGAACATTTGGCTAACGAAACGAAACGAAAACCATTCAGAAACCAGCAAAATCACCGGATTTGGCTCCCTGCGACTTTTTTCCTATTCGGGCGACTCAAGTAACCGCCGCTTCGTGGAACGTTTTTCAGCACCCGAGATGAGATAGATGGAAAAATCGCAGATGGCCATACCAAAACACTGAATACAAAAAAATGTCGCTAGGATTGGATTAAACACTGGCATAAGCCGAGGAGGTGGACAATATCGATTTTGAGGACTAATCTTATATTTTTAATTTTCTGAATAAATTCCGGGAACTTTTTGATCAAGTATACCGTGAAGCAGTGTGATTGGTGATTGCCGATAATTCGACAGAGAGCGGCTCGATATATTTCTACATTGTACACAACATCGTCAATATGGCAGATGATGCTACAACAACTCGCTGCCTCTCAAATGCATGAACCGTGAGAGAATTTTCCAACATTTCTTCGCTCTACCACATACTCTACGTATTTCACGTCCCTTACCAAAATAGATACAGTTTTGCAATGATCGGCGCTGTGTGGAATTTACCAAGAGAATCGAAAGTGATGGCAGAAAATCGAATCGATGATTCGACTTGATGATTCTCATACTAGGTTACAATATTTCAAAACCATTGTGTGGAGCAGTCACAGACATTTTCATAGACACAACTTTTGTTTAAGTTACACCTATATATATGCATATGGTTATATGTGCATAATTAGAATAAGCGGCAATAGTAAAATGATTCTATCGCAATTATCATCCACTGGCCCTGTAGAATCGGAATACAAAACGAGAATGAGCTACCGCAGCGTGATAACCCGTGATGCTCAGATGGGTCATCGAGAGAAATTCGCTCTCGCACTAGTGTCCATTCTATGTCAAATGAACAATGCCGGTTTTTCGTTGCTGAGATGATATCCCTTCTTTCTTTGACGGCAATGATCGTGAATCGTGAATTGAGTTGCTAGAGAGTGTTTTTTGATAGAATAAAAGCCATCCTTGCCACGAAGAATGCCTAAAGAAACGATTGTTACCATTCCTACGAAGCCTGGACACTCCTTCGCTATTTTGGGCTGATTTGGCATGTTGTCACTACGCCAGAGATATTTTTTCGAACGGAGTAAAGCGAAATATTTCGAAAATTTTGGAGAGAAATCTGTCCAGACCCTAATGGTTGGAGTAAACTCAAAAGTTCGTAGTTGCTTCATGCAGTCGAATTAAGTAAATGTAACAATTTTTAAGATGACTAATAATGCACAATGAAATGAATAAACAAATGCAATTTTTTAGTCCGATTTTAGCCTTATTCGACATAAAGCAGTCCGTTTGCTGAATTTCAGCGAAGCGTAGTGTTACTATTTTATAAATTTACTCGCTAATATGAGCCAATTTAGTCTTTCACAGCAAGGGCCACCACCTTCTTTGCTGACGACGACAACAACAACCACAAAAATGCTCCGTCAGCTGTTCAATTTATCGTCGTTCAATCGTCGGCAAACGGGTCTGCTGTGGAGCTTTTATCGCTGCACGCCCGCACGGGACATGTTCACACCAAGTGAACGTCATCGTCGTCGTCGCATAAAAGTGCATTCGCATATATGCCGCAATCCCCGCCACCGCCTGCTCCACCGACGACAAGCTTCAAATGTGAAACAATGATAAATTTAACCTCGCGTACGATGCGAACGATTTTTGCATCTCTGCCCACGCGTGCCCAACGGCAGAATCGCGATCTCTTCTCTTAATCCCGTCTAGTAATCCTTCCTCCTTCTCCATCCCCCAACATCTCCGGTTGCCCCCCCAATGGAAACGATGTTGGAAGGCGACAGGACGCCGCACAATGATACTGAAATGGCTGATGATGCTGCTGCCACCGAAGGACGAGGTACAAGATAACGAAGCCAATAAAGTGGCCTTTCGCTGCAGCAGCAGCAGCATTAGAGAGCAAACGAGAAAGAGAACGGCTTGGTCTTGGTCTTGGTCCGGGGAACTGAAACGACGACGACGACGGACTCTCGACGGTTCGGTAATAATTCTTGCTTTGGCCTAAAATGTTTGTACAGAACACGGCACATTTATGGACAACATGAATGCGGTTCCCCTGCGCGCAGGAACAACTCCGGCTCCGGGCCTCAGTCCGCAATGAGGCCGCGGCTGCGATATTGGCATTACCGGTGTATTCGGTATGGTGGTCGGTCGCGTGCGTGTGTGTGAGTGTTCGTGTTCGGCAGGGCTTAGGCTGATCCGAGAATCGAGCGGCACTCATCTTTTCTTGTCTTATTATGGGTTTAATAATTCTTAGCTTTATTTCTTCATTTGCGGGTCGTGGTCGGGTCCAGGAAAACCACCATCGGGTAGGAAAAGATGGTCCGATTTCTTGCGAAATTCTTTCCAGAGACAGGGCGAGACGCCAGAAGAAGGACTGTGTGGGCAGCAACCATCGGAACACACATGACAGGCCGCCAGTGTCCCGCATTTTCGAGTGGTAAAACAATAAGTCTTCTGTCCGTATGAAGTTCGCTCCTCGGCAGGCGATTTATGTTTGCATAAGGGTTTGTGCATGATAAAGACTCAACTGTGGTCCTACCGTAAGACAAGACAACCGGGTAGGAACGAAAAAAAAACAAAACCGAACTACTTCAAGGACAAGCTGCATAGAGCTATAGTTTGCTGCGGGCACAACCGAGAACCAGACAACTAACTGGTTCACGGCACTAATTGATCTCATTCTTAAAGCCCCTAGAGGGAGTACTGGCTGCGGCGGAGTCATTACGGTTGACAGCCATAAAACCGTACGGCGATGCCATTTTTCCTACTTAATGTCACCCGCTGCTTGCGAGGCCCATTGTGTTCTGGTGAACCCGGGAGCCGTTCGTGGTTCTAAATTGAGTAGTCCCCCTGCCAGGGGCAGACACCATCAGGCCTCTGCCTCTAGAGAGTACTAGAGTGGCAAACGGGGAAGCCACCAGAGGCTAATTGTATTGTTTTCACGGGGAACGTGATTTGGATGAGGGCCCAACACAGGGCCCAACGCTCCTTTGCCGTTCCACGTTCGTGTTCAATAAATTTGAAATTAAATGATACGGAATTGAGAGTGAATTTGAGCCACTCGTGCAATGCATTTTTCGGCCATTTATCTGTTTACGTAACGAAACGAGTTTGATGATGTGGTCTAGTTGACAGCGAAGCACGATCTAACGTCACCCTACAGGGGCGAATCGAAGCCAGCGGGGTTTTTTTTTCTCTCCAGTGTAGCGCATAACAACTCATTACCGATGGCAGGTTGAGTGGCCTTGAATCGGCAACCCGGTCCGTAAAATATGTCTTCAGTCCCAAGTTTTTCTTTTTTTTTCGAGAACAAAGAACCAAAGCAAGACAGACCCCCGGTCAGACAACGGCGTAATCGAATATCAATTGATTTTTCGGGATTCGCCGTGTCCTCCACAACTGGCGAAACGGACATAATTTATTCCACCAATCTCTTGGGGTCTTTGGTTTCGAAGCTTCCCATCTAGGGCAACTGTATCTTGATGCACTCCTCTGCACACGCACGCACCGACTCTCGGCAGAGGAGACATCGAATTTCCCCTGAGAGGAAGCAACAGCCATGAAAAAAAGAAAAAGAAACGTTCGTATGCGTACGGACCTTTGATTGTCCTTACTCTCGCTTTAATTCGACATTGTTTCGCCACAGCCAGAAACCGCAGAAGTTATTTGAAAAGTGAAGCTATTGTCTTTTTGGTTCGAACACTCTTGTGTCTCTGAAGCCGGATTCGGCCGCAGCAGAAAAAAAAGCAAACCATTCCGACTCGAAGAAGCAAAAACAACGACAACACACTGCCCTCGGGCTGTAATCGTCCCTGGAAGATGAGTTCTCGCCGTGCCTGCTTGCTTTGCTTGGCCGCAAAAGGTTCTTGGCTTGCTCGTTTCCACCGCCCAACCGACAGTCGGACGGACAAACGGACAGACAGACAGACAGAATCTCGCTCTTATTATTTATTTTATCAATTTGATTCTCGCGCCCCTCCTTCGGTTCCTTCGATGCTCCACCAGCCTGCAACAAAACGCAGCAGATAATAATTGCAAATATTAAACCACAACGCGACCGGACTCGGGCAGGAGTTTATTCCCGATCTCGGCATCGGTATGCCCTCTGGGGAGACGTCACTAACCGACCGACACCGACACGAACCACAAACAACCGGCAAACACAGGCCCTGTCGAATATCCTTTTACGGTTATTGTTTTACGCTGCCTGTGTTGCACTTCGAGTGTCCGTCCGGGTCCCTCCAACAACTGGAACTGGAGGATGCTGCTGAAGTGTTTCCCATTTTAGGAGGCCTACCATCGCGTACCACAACGGCATAGCTTTTTCGAGATGCGCTTTCTAATGAGGGTGGTGTGAGGAAACCTGTTCGTAGGCTTCCCCAGGGAGCAAAAAAAAACATTCGAACGGGAGAACGCTAGTGAGTGTACAACGAATAGTTTTATTTCGCAAGAATAATCAAATATGATTTTAGAAAACATGATCGTGTCTTTTAAATGTGGCCCTGAAAAAGACATTTTTTTCAGCATTTATTCATTCTTGCGAAATGAAATGACATATCCCGGACCTCTCACAGAAAAGACGTGAATAATTTCAAACCGTGTATATTTTTGTTTGAGAACAGGCCTCCAGATGGCCCCAATACAAAATTTCATGACTATCTACACACTAGTGTTTGAATAACTGCTGATCGTGTCGGACGAGTTCTAGTTTTCATCAAGCTATAGAAAATGACGCACCAGCGCATTTATGCATAAAAGCAAATGGTGAAATTGAATGATTTGCGGTACGGATTGGTCCACCATCCCCGTTATTCTCCGGATCTAGCCCCCAGCGACTATTATATATTTCCAAACTTAAAAAAAAAGTTTCTCCATGTAAAGAAATTTTCGTCGAAACGGAAGCTTTTTTTCAAAAGGCATCAAAATGATGGATGACCGATCGTTTATCGCTCTAGTTGTAGATTATACTGAAGAACCAAAAAGTGTTCAAGGTAAAAAATGACTGTTTTCTTTGTTTGTATCAGACGGATGAGGAAAGTAAAGCTCTGGCATTATGTCCTTTGGTGGAATTTGACATTTCTGTTTCACCGGACTAAAAAAAAATAAATCAAAATAATAAGCAAAACGCGTGTTTGGGATTCTCAAACACGGACGACAATTCCTAGCTAGTGAAAGCTGCATGGCAGATTTTCCTCTCTACTAGACAGTATTAACATTAGCATTAGAGATCACCCCTGTGTTGCTACTCCGCTTATTGATCAGTACCAATTAAGCTTGTACATTTTTTTTCTGAAACAACTTGCACCTAGTTTCACATTGTTTTAAATGCATTGATCCCTGCATGCTGATCAATACCGACACCGGCCACATCCGAATCTATTTGGGAAGAAAGGATTGTTAGTTCAATGCATGTTGCTATTAGAAACCGAGGAATCGTCTGCATTTCCCCATGCATCCCTAGAAGGGGTTCATTTGTTAGTAAATTTTCGAATAATAAAGACCGTCGCAGAAAGTATGGACGCAACCAAAAACCGCTGCCATTTCGCAATGGTTCAAAATCCGTCAATTTTTATGGCTGCGTGCTGTTGTTTACACTCTTCTCTAACCACTTGTGCAGTTGTTTATTCGTTTTCATTAGTTTGTTTCGAAATGCGTCGACTTTCAGCAGAACAACGTCGAAAAATTGTGCACAGAACACTGACTGTCACTGAGAAAGACAGCAAAAATGGAAGGAGTAAGTGAAAAAGCCGTGCGAAATGCAATCAGGAAGTTCGGTGAGGATAACACCTTTGAGGATAAACCGAAAACGGAACGAAAAAAGGTCCTGCTAACCCTCAGTTGGATAAACGTAACATATACTGAAGGGGTTCGAGCAAAAAAAAGGAGGTTACAGTTCGGGATGTGGCCAAAAAAGTGGGCACTTCGAAGTCAAATGTTCTTCGTGCTAAAGAACGTTTGAATCTTCGAACCTATAAGAAGCAGAAACAACCAAAACGTAGTCCGAAACAAGAAGCATCGATCAGGCCGAGGGTTCGAAAGATGTACAATACGATTCTTGCTGGCAATTTGAACTGCATAATCACGTGAAACTCGATTACAAATCCTTGCCGGGACCACAATATTATACGGTGCGAGAAGGGCAAGTGTTAAACCAGTCCGAGACATCGATTGAAGTCGAAAAATTTGGTGAGAAAGCTATGATCTGGCAAGCAATTTGTAGCTGCGGTAAGATTTCGAAACCCTTCATCAACACTGCTTCAGTGAACAGAGAAATATATACCAAGGAATGTTTACAAAAACGACTTCTACCCATGATTCGAAGCCACAAGGATCCTGTTGTGTTCTGGCCAGATCTTGCTTCTTGCCACTACTCGAAATCAACGGTAGAAACGGTATACTACCAAAAATGTAACTTTCGTCCCAAAAGACATGAATCCACCAAATTGCTCACAACTTCGACCAATCGAAGAATTTTGGGCATTAACGAAGGCACATCTTAGGAAACATGTCTCGGCAGCCGAAACCATTCAACAGTTCGAAAAAGATTGGAAAAAAGTGTCAAAACTAGTCGCCAAGAAGTCTGTACGGAATTTAATGAGGAACGTTCGCAAGAAGGTGCGCCAGCTAGTCTACAATGGCTAAGTAGCAAATATATCGAATAAAATTTTAATATCTAACACTTGTGAATTTCCCCTCAGCCAGAGTAGCCCATAAAGGGGGGGGGGGGTAAATCTAACGCTTGTGAATTATTTACAGCGAAATCAAAGTGCGTCCATACTTTCTGGGACAGTCTTTAGAATTAGAATGATTTCACGTTTGAAACGAAAGGCATTCCGTGAGTTTACAAAAAATTGTATTAAAGTTTACAAAAATTTCAATTAAAAAATTCAGAAGTTGCAGTTTTTGTTTATTAGAAATTCAATGGAGACTACTAATTTATTGTAAATAATATTGAGAAATGTATGGAAAATTGAAATTTTGACAATATACAATATCCTAATTTTCAATAATCTATGGAATTCTGAAAGAATGACCACCGCTTGGGGTGACAGATTTTAATTTGATTTATAGTTTCCTTAGCATTGATAGCAAGTGTAAATCGTAAAGAACGATAAATTATTTTTTAGAAACTCTTATCATTTAGTGATTAGCGGTTCATGTTGAATTGTTAGGTGGCATAACAACTAAACAGGAACTGTTAGGCACCGACGAATCTAAGACGAAACGTAATAAATACATCTTAAATTGATCTTAATTGTTCTATTCTCAGATTGGCGCAATTGGCAGCACGTTTTCATGAAATGCTGGAGATTTGAAACGTCGTTGAAGTAAATAAGATAAAATCTGGTACCGATGTGGCTTCCTTGCGGAACAACAAAACGTACTTATCTCAGAGAGCTTAGATATCTTTAAGCTGGACAAATTGAATCAAGAGGTTTAAGCTTTGTGAACGGTTTCAACTTATGGTTTGAAAACAATTTCCAGAAAATATAGAAAGTGATAGTAGCTAAGATGTTGGAAACATTTCCATGGTCTGAACACATCAAATACTGCATCAATAAGGACTGAATCAAAACTTTCATAAGTTGACCGAAATAACTCTATTATCTAATTATGGAGAATATTTTTCACTAACTTCGAACCAAGTGCATCAAGCGACTCTAATAGGATAGATGCTAAAAAGTGCCAAAGTGTGACAAAATATTGAAATAAAAATGCTGCGACATCCGAGTCGATCGGAAACCGAAAAGATTCCAAAACCAACACGTTCCTCTCATCCCAGCAGGGATTCTCTAAAGAAAAAAAAAAGGCTTCATGCCTGGTCAGTCGTCAAGTGGTCATTCTCCGGGCAGTAAACCAAAAACCAAACCACCGCCCGCGGAACTGAGAAGACTCCTAATAAAAATCGAAACTCCACTCGAAATGTCAAACGATCTGTAATAATTTATGAAATATTCGCTCCGAAACCACTGCGCTCTCAGAATTATTAATAAGTCGGTAAAGTCAGTCTGGGGACAAGTTTCTTCGTTACTGTCTTTGGGGGGGTTTTTTGTTCGTTAATCTTTTTATTTAATTTTTTTCTCTCGGTTCTTCGTTGGTATTCAGAATTTTTGGAAAACTGACGCCCACCAGGTTCCCACACACGCACCGAATATCTGCAGATGCGGTTAAGGATTCGTTCACCCCTCACCAGTTATCTACGACCCGAAGACAGCACCAAACGACGATGCGATAAGAGGATGAGAACCACTTTGACGAGTGAAGTGTGTGTGTGAGAGAGAAAGATAGCGAGTACCGTTCTATGGCTAAATAGAGCTATCGGCACAATATGAGATATGAGTGGATGATGCGGAGATGCGATGTGTTTTGTTTTCCCTCGCACTTCACTTTCAAAGCGGGGCGCGTTGAATAGCCGAAGTAAGCACACACTCGCGACTGGGCTGTAATTACCCCTTTTTCGGTAGTAAAAGTTCTTTTAAATCCATTGCGTCCCTATCCCAAAAAACCGAAACAGTTCTGCTCCGGGTGAGAAAATATTAAGCGTACCGAAGTACCGAAGAAATGAGGAAGCGAGAGAAAAAAAATGAAAGAAAGAACAAAAAAAACGAGAACGGAAGTGGTGCTGCTTGGATAGTGTTAGTGATCGATAGTTAGCGGCATAGAAGAAATGGGTAATTTTATTACCAGATGTTCTAGTGAGGCAGCAGCAGGTCTGGGAGAAGGGTGTGATGAGTGCGGTGAGAAACTATGGAACTAGGATGCCATTCCTAGAGCGTCAATGAGCGCGCGAAAATTATGCACAGGTGGCACTGTTCACACGTTTTTTTTCTTTCTTTTCACAATTGGCATCGGTAATATGTTAGAGTAGTTAATAATAATTAGTGCGTTTTAGAAGGTGCATTTTTAGGACAAAATAATTTCCTGTTTCGAACAACTTTGAACATTAGCATAAAAAATCTCGTAAAAAAGACCTTAACTTAATCAAACTTTTTGAGATGTGTTTTTAACATACCACCAGGGTGGTTCCATCGGTAAAGCAGTTCCACCGGATAGGACAATTTTCATAGATTCAAAATTCTACTGATTCTACTTCTGAGGCATAATATTCGAAAATATGTTTTTTTTTATCGGGAATCGTGAAACGACCGAGAAACGTTTCGAAACACCTCCAGGGTAGCTCTATTGACGGAGCAGTTCAACGGACGGGATAAAAGTCCTGCTTCTTAGGAATATCTCTTTCTTCAAATTACCACATTAGCGGATCACGATATTATCAACAGAAAAAGGTGCCTAAATCAAGAGAGTCTCGATCCGATTTGGGTGAAACTCTGTACTCGTTTTCAGTATGACAGAAAATCTCATGGTGATCTTTCTCCTTGAGAAGTAATCGCTCTCAAAATATTTAGACATGAAATTCAAGGTACTCCGATTTTCGTTCAACTATGAAAGTCTAGAAAATACCTAGAAATTGTTTTAGCAGTGGCATTTTGATTTTCAAAAAGATACTAAGGGCTGGCATATCATTTTACAGCTTAGGAGAAACACCTTTTCTCAGAGTGATCCTTCTTCTAGCAAACGTTAGTAAGGTATTTAGACATGAAATTCAAACAACTTCGATTTTTGTTGAACGACGCAGGTCTAGTAAATGCCTTTACATTGCTTTAGTTGTGGCTTCTTGATTTTCAAAAAGACTCCAAGGGCTGGTATATAATTTTACAGCTTACGAGCACAAAATATTCTTATAGTTCTTTCTCCTAGAGAAGTAACCACCGGTCTCGATATATTTGGACAAGAAATTCAACGTACTCCAATTTTTGTTAAACGGTGCAGATTCAGAAAATACCTTTAAATTGGTTTAGCTGTGGCAGTTTGATTTTCGAAAAGATACTTAGGGATGGCATATGATTCTAAAGCTTAGGAGCAAATTTTTTTGTCATAGTGATCCTTCTCCTAGAGAAGTAACTGCCGCTATCGAGATATTTAGACACGAAAATTGTGGTACTCAGATTTTGAAAGCCTTTACAATACTTTAAAATTGTTTTAGGCATTTAGATTTTCAGATAGACTTCACGATCATGGTGACCTTTCTCTTAGAGAAGAGATATTTAGACCTGAAATTCAAAACAATCCGATTTTCGTTGAACTGCGCAGGTGTAGCAAATGGCTATAAATTGTTTTTGCTGTGACATTTTGATTTCCAAAAAGACTTTGGAGGTTGGAATGTGATTTTACAGCTTAGTAGCCAAAACTTTTCTAGTTGTTATCTTTCTCCTAGAGAAGTAACCGTTCTCGAGATATTTAGACATGAAACTCAAGGTACTCAGATTTTTGTAGAACGGCGCAGGCCTACGAAGACTCCAAGGACTGGAATATGATTTTACAGCTTAGGAGTAAAATCTTTTCTCATAGTGATCCTTCTCCTAGAGAAGTAACCGCTCTCGAAAAATTTAGACATGAAATTGAATGTACTCAGATTTTCGTTGAATTGTGCAGGTGTAGCAAATGCCTATAAATTGTTTTTGCTGTGGCATTTTGATATTCAAAAAGACTCCAAGGACTGGAATATGATTTTAAGGCTGGGGAGAAAAAACTTTTTCTAGTAGTGATCTTTCTCCAAGAGAAGTAACCGCCGTTCTCGACACATTCAGACAAGAAATTGACAGGTTACACTTTTAGTAAATGCCTTTACATTGCTTAAGCTATGGCTTTTTAATTATCAAAAAGACAGTAAGGGCTGGAATATGTTTGTAGAGCTCAAAAGTAAAATTTTTGGTCATAGTGATCTTTCTCCTTCAGAAGTAATCATTCTCGAGGTATTTAGACATGAAACTCAAAGTACTACAATTGTTGGTGAACTGCGCAGGTTTAGCAAATGCTTATAATTTTTTTTAGCTGTGACACTGGAATATAATTTCACACCTTAGAAGCACATAATTATCACAAAGTGATCTTTCTTCTAGAAAAGTAATTAAGGCATGAAATTCAAGATACTCAAACTTTTGGTGAACTGCGCAGGTGTAACAAATGACTATAAAATGTTTTTTGCTGTGGCATTTTGATATTCAAAAACACTCCGAGAGCTGGAACATGATTTTACAGCTTATGAGCAAACCATTTTCTGGTAGTGATCTTTCTCCTAGGGAAGTAACCATCGGTCTCAACATATTCAGACAAGAAATTCCAGGTACTCGAATATAATTCACAGCTTAGAAGCACATAATTATCTCAAAGTGATCTTTCTCAGATTTATGTTGAGCTGTAAAAGTCTAGCAAATGGTTATAAATTATTTTAGCTGTGTCATTTTGATTTTTAAAAAGACACTGAAGGCTGTTAGATTATTCTACAGCTCAGGAACAAAATCAGTTCCCATAGTGATCCTTATCCTAGAGAAGGAGCCGTTTTCGAGATATTTATACATGGAATTCAAGGTACTTCGATTTTCGGTCAACTGTGAAAGTCTAGCAAATGCCTAGAAATTTTTTTAGCTGTCAAAAAGGCTCCAAGAGCTGGAACATGATTTTATAGCTGAGGAGCAAAACATTTTCTAGTAGTGATCTTTCTCCTAGAGAAGTAACCACCGGTCTTGATATATTTAGACAAAAAAATCAAGGTACTCCGATTTTCGTTGAACGGTGCAGATTTAGCAATTACCTATCAATTATTTTAGATGTGGTAGTTTGATTTTAAATAGACTCCAAGAGCTGGAATATAATTTTACAGCTTAGGAACCCCAATTCCTCTCATAGAGATCTTTATCCTAGAGAAATAACTGCCGCTATCGATTATTTAGACATGAAATTCGAGGTACTCAGATTTATGTTGAACTGTGAAAGTCTAGGAAATGATGATAAATTGATTTAGCTGGGACATTTTGATATTCGGAAAGATACTAAGTGCTAAAATAGTATTTTACAGTTTAGGACCAAAAACTTTTCTTATAGTGATCTTTCCCCTTGAGAAGTGGCCGGTTTTGCGTTATTTAGACCTAAAATTTAACGTGCATCGATTTTATTTCAACTGCGCAGGTGGAGAAAATTCCTTTAAATTATTTTTGCTTTGGTATTCTGATTTTCGAAAACACTGCAAAGGCTGGAATATAATTGAACGGCTGGGGAGCACAAAATTTTCTTATTGTGATCTTCCTACTAGAGAAGTTACCGTTCTAGAGATATTCAGAGATGAAATTCAAGGTACACAGATTTTTATTGAACTGTAAAAGTCTAGCTTATAATTATACATTGATTTAGCTGTGACATTTTAAATTTCAAAGAGATACTAAGTGCTGAAATAGTATTTTACAGCTTAGGAACAAAAACTTCTCTCATAGTGATCTTTCTCCTTAAGAAGTGACCGATTTTGCGTTATTTAGATCTGAAATTTAACGTGCTTCGATTTACCTTGAATTTCGCAGGTGTAGAAAATTCCTATAAATTATTTTTGCTATGGTATTTTGATTTTCGAGAACACTGCAAGGGATGGAATATAACCTAACGGCTGGGGAGCACAAAATTTTCTTATTGTGATCTTCCTACTACTAGAGAAGTTACCGTTCTCGAGATATTCAGAGATGAAATTCAAGGTACACCGATTTTTATTGAACTGTGAAAGGTCTAGCAAATGATTATGAATTGATTTAGTTGTGGCATTTTAATTTTCAAAAAGATACTAAGGGCTGAAATACGATTTTACAGCTTCGGAGCAACAGAGAATTTTCTCATAGTGATCCTTCTCCTAGAGAAGTAACCGCCGTTCTCGAGACATTTAAACATGGAATTCAAAGTACTCCGATTTTCGTTGAACTGCGTAGATGTAGAAAAAATGCCTGTAAATTCTTTTAGCAGTGGTTTTTTGATTTTCAAAAAGATACCATGGGTTGGAATATGATTTTATAGCTTAGGAGCAAAAATTATCACATTGTGATTCTTCTCCTAAAGAAGTAATCGTTTTAGAGATATTTGGATATAAAATTCAAGCTACTCAGATTTTTGTTGAACTGCGCAGGTTTAGCAAATGCCTGCATCTTCAAAAAAAAGACACTACTGAAATGAACGCCAAAGAATCTCTATATTCAACGATTATAATAACCAAATGCATTAAAACCACAAATTCATTGGAATAATAATATAAGTGATTATTGAAGATCGGTTCTCGACTGTCCGATCTTATGAGAAAATACAGATGATCATTATTTTTATTTTTTATATTTACGTTTCATCTTAGATTCATCAGTGCATAGCAGTTTAAATTAATTTACCACGCCACTTAGTGGTTCAACTTACATCGTTGAGTAAACGTAAAGATGTCTCTATTTGAGACTCTTACGCTAGGCGCAGTTTTAAGTGTCACAAGCAGAGATAACTTTACGTCTGTGTTTAGCGGTTTATGTTGAACTGCTGAGTGGTATGGCAGTTTAACATTAACTGCTAAGTTAAAGACGAAATGTAAATATAAAAAATTTGAAAAAAAGGTCCTGTTCACCACAGTACAAACCGGTCCCTGTAACCAAAGCCACAAGAAAAATAAAATAATAAGCTAAACCAAATACTAAACGGATGCGGAAATTTTCGTCGTTTCGTCGAAATTATGTTTACAGAAACTATATTAAACAAAACTATTGCATCAACAGACAGAAGGGCTCTTCAATGAATATTTTAATTTGCGGTTTATCTTAGAAGATTCAGAAAATACACCGCAAGGGGGTCCTCAAACTAGGGAAAAGGCAGTAATCACCTATCTCTATGTTTAATCATTTTTTCCAGTTTACCTAATGTTAGATTCTAGACAAATCTTTCGAACGAGAGACAGTGACAAAAGTTTTTAACTTGATATAGACTGAAAAAAGACTGATGAATGAGGTAGCAGATAGGATAATTTGCAAAAAAAAATCGCTTTGAGATGGGACTTGAACTCGCAACTTTCTACACCCCGGGAAAACTATTTTTGTTTCCCAATCGAGCTACTCTGCTTGTGATCAAAATTTACTAAGCTGCGGAAATATTTTTACTGATCTTGTAAAGGTGATTCGCATAATTTTCCAGCCCCAACGGATATATTCTGTTGTCACAACCCGTTCCCACTAATCACTTTGCTAGATATGTTAAATCGATTGGACAGTTAACAGGCCAGCTCATTCATAAAATACTAATAAATCAATCAACCGGTTTCTGGACTGAAGCCGAACCCGAGTCGAGTTGGGAATGACAGGAACAAGCCAATTCCGGTTTGCCCGGTCATCTCCAGCCAACGCAAAGTACTGTTAATTTCTCGGGATATCTCATCGAACGAAGGTTAATGAATTGCAGAATATTTTATTCATCTAATGACCTGAATTCCTTCCAAATTGGATGCCCCTCGAGGCATCGGCTAGGCGGCGATGAAACCTCGTCAGTACGAAAGGAATTTCCGTGCGCAATTCCGGTAGCGATTCCAACGAATCCCGAGGATTCTAATGAACCGACGATCCGGAGAATCGGGTGGTATAGACAAGGCAAGACAGAATGAAAGAAAAAAATCGAACCAAAACCAAAAACAAACAAAAAAAATGCTGACCCATTGTATGTTAAAGAGGTCTTCCTCGTCGCGTCGTCTTTGCGCGCATTATTATTTCGTTCCTTCGAGATCCTCGCCGACTACGCGGACTCCTCCTGCCTGCTCGAAATTGAACCAGAGGGCACTCCAATTTGACAGCATCGAGAGACGATGGACAGAGGAGGAGGAGGAGGAGGAGGAGGAGGAATAAGAGCGGTTCACCCGTTCGATGTGTTATTGTCTGCTGCTGCTGCTGTTGCCGAATGCTAATTTAAATAATTTATCGATGAAGTTCGCGGTAGGTTCCTTCCCGGGTGGACGGTCTTTGTGTCGTCTACCTTCCCCCATCCTACCATCTTTTGCGGTGCGCAGGATCCCGGACGAGTGAAGGCATTATCGAACATGGGGTTCGTTATGAATTTTTATTAGTTCTCAACCCTGGAGGATTATCATCGTCGTCGCCGAGCAGAAATCCACTTTGGTAAAATTCCACGCGGGATTTGCGGGCCGGGATCGACTCGAAACAATGGTGTTTGGTAAGCAGGGTAAGGTTAAAGTAGGTAAAATCGATGAAATTGTCGTTGTACTATACCGTATGTTCCGTTGCTCTGGGCAGCTGGCTGCCGAGAAAACTTTTAAAGTAAAATCAAATTTTCACGTTGCAAAACACCCAGCTTTCTGGCAGGGTTAAACGGGACTAACTAGTGCCATAATCAGTCTCATAAACAACGTCATTAAAATCTCGCAGGCAACAACGACTTGCACAACGATTTTGCACTGGAGCACTTCAGAGAGCCTCCATCCAATTGGCAGCCGGAGATCAGCCAATCATAATCGACAAAAGTCGCGCGACGACGTGCCTGACATAAAACCGAAGACCGAGCACAGGGCCCCGGTGTGACCGACCGCAAACCAGACCCCAAAACAGTCAGTCGTCGGTAGCAGAAAACACATACGAAAAAAAATGTATATATAAATAAAAACGGTCGTGACTGAAAATTATTTTAATTGAAATCGAAGAGCATGATTTTTTTTCTGCTTCTATATTTTAATAGTTATAATAACGAACTACTTCATTTCACTGATCTGTGGAAGCGACGGTGCTGCGGCTGTGACGGCGACAACGGCTACTACGACCCCAAGATGACAGTTCGACGTTATTGTTTTTACTATTATTATTGCGCAGTCGAACATTTCACAGTAAGCAAAACCGGGCCCCGATCACGGTTTGTTGTTTTTTTTTCGTTTCGCCAAAAAGCGAAAGTTTTTCTCGGAATCAGATTCTCACCGATCGTGAAGTCGCCGAAGTCCGAAAGAACAGAAATATTAAGCAAGCGGTACTTACTTGCAATATGATCCTCCGATCGGTTTGCTCACGCACGTTCCGCCATGTTTGCAGGGAGACGGTGAACACGACAGAAAACCTGTAAATGTAAATAAACGAGGAAAAAAAACTAATTATTTAGGAGTTTTGATTCGAGAATTGAAACGTCACTCAGCAACGACTATCGTCGTAATGGGCATCGATGCGGACCACCAAAACTGCACCAAAGCGCCCCCACACACACACACATACTAACATTCGCAAACGAAACCCAGCTGGAAGTCGCACAAATGTTTTATTCAATATTCAAATGCACCACATGAGCACCGTTGCGCGCGTCGCTCGTTTTGGCTAATCTTTGCCAATTATATTTTTTTTGTGATCGTCCGAGTCTCTAAGGTAAACAATTCGTACTTTGTAACAAACTGCTCTCGTTTGCTTGATACCGAGCGAAACCGGTTCAGCGAAAAGGTCCCAAACAAGGGACCGATTCGATCCTCGTCGCCAGTCCCCGCGGACAGTTCCAGTTGACATTGCCATGCCAACCCCCCCGGATCCGTTTGTGCTTTTGGTTATCAAGCGAAGGTAATTATAATAAGAAGCCCTGCCCTGTTGATGTGGTTTCTGTCGCATATAGGAGCTGTGGGCTCCCGAGGAACAAAAAACGGCTTTACCTCCATCCAGCGAATGCTAGGCGCACTCCATAGACAACTTCCTTATCAGGAAGCATGGATCAAATGCTGTTTGCTGCTGTTGCCACGATTGGTGCTGGAAAAGAAAAAAAACTCAACTCGCGTTGGAATAGACGAGTCACCCAGAAGACCGGTTGGCACAAATGTACCGTAACACGGGGGTGTCTTGTTATAAAAACAAAAACTAACAAACGAAGCGAAATTTTAAGGGAACACGAAAACATTAATTTCGCAAATTCATTTTCAAGGGTTGCTTAGATTTCAATAATCTTTTCCAGTTGAGACTTTGAGGCCTCGTTTTCGTTCAGAAAGTTGAGAAAAACCAATTTCTTTAGTCGATTGATGAAGACAAAAGACCTCAAACTAACAAAAGACAAGATGAAAACATAACAAAAACGGCAAGTCGCGACATAACAACAAACAGAAATCGCATCAGTAAATGATCTCCAATCGACAGAACTGTGATCAATATCATTCAAACTACTCTCTAGACGCGATGAAACGTATCTCAAAAGGCACACTACGTACATGTACACTATGGTGCCTAAAAAAAATCCTAATCGCTATGCCAAACTTGAGGTCAGATGATAAATTTAAATTTTTCTAAAATCACTATAATAAGAAGCTTTCGATGCCTTCGATGTCTTCAAAGTCGAGATCTGGTTTTGTCTCGAAAAAATAAAAAGCATTCAAAAAGCTTGGAATAGATTACGTCAGAGACGAGATTGACGTAGGACTGCATTCGAAATGTGTATAGATATCAACTGATATATACGGTGCGAGAAGGGCAAGTCCGAGACATCGATTGAAGTCGGAAAATTTGGTAAGAAAGCTATGGTCTGGCAAGCAATTTGTAGCTGCGGTAAGATTTCGAAACTCTTCTTCAATACTGCTTCAATGAACAGCGAAATATACATCAAGGAATGTTTACAAAAACGACTTCTACCCATGATTCGAAGTCACAAGGATCCTGTTCTCGAACGCGATGCAGCCAAATTTCAGCCGCTTGTTTTGTGCGAATTTCACACTGCGAAAAGTGCACAAAACTAATCAAATTATTGTCGATTTGCTCTAAACTGATGATTTTTACTTCTGATTTGCAAAGAACTTTAGATAACATTTAGAGCCTTTAGTACGACTGATTTTCTATAATGTTACCCATCGTTGTCTTTTTCTCCAATGCAAACGACCAACAGCAGGATGACGTAATCGCACTCTTTCTACGTGATTTCGTTTGCAGCTGTTGTGTTATATTTAACGAATGAGAACAGACGAAAGTTAAAACTTATGATAACAAATGCTATCTAATCTTTTTCAACTATTGTTATAAATTTCTGCTTTCGGACTTCTGTAGTTATATCAAATTCAATAATAATTGTGATACAAACTTTCCAAAATCTGTTACGATTTGGTTCCCGCTACAGTTTTTGTTGTTATGATTTTTGTTATTTTAACAGTTTACCAACCAAAAATATTTCTAAATTTGTTACAAAATATTTCTGAATTAAATTACTCCAGTTGTTATAATTCTGTTATTACCATCTGATCCGGATATGGGTGGTCCCAACGGTCACAAAAATAGCAACATACGGAATTTTGATATCGATTTGTTCATTCCGGATTTGCATATTTCAGTGGAAGATACCATCAAAATGCGTTACGGGATTCTTTTCCGACACTCAGAAGAGCCAAATTGTGGAATTCTCTCAATATTTAACACTGATCGGAACATTTTACTCGATCGCGATGCAGCTAATTGCCAGCTTTATTTGCGCTCGTTTGAAGAGAATTTCGCACTGCGAAAAGTGTTTAAAGCTAATCAAATTATTGTAGATTTGCCCTAAGCCGATGATTGTTACTTCTGATTTGCAAAGAAGCAATCTTAATAATTCTTCTGATAACATTTGGAGCCATTAGAACGGCTGACTTTCTATAATGTTCCCCATCGTTATCCACTTTTCGTTTTCTTTTTCTCCACCAAGACGAAAAACCAGCAGCTGGATGACGCAATCGCTATTGTTTGAAGCGAAACTTACACTGTGAATATCCAACAGCAACTATTAAAAAAATGGTTCAGAGTTTGGCCCTTTTCAAAAAGCAGTCTAGATCAATTAAAAAAATGCAGTGGCTTTTTACGACAAGGTCTACTTGTTCAGAGAGATTTATTTAAATCTGAGAGACTGTTGCCAACTACAAATACGGTTTGGTGCGAAATTCGTCTATTGGGATCAATTATTCAGCAGTTTTAATAGAAGCTGCCATTTTGAGATTCCAATCGATTCTCAATTCAAAAACCCCAAACCCTTCCCTTTGGCAGAAAAAACCATTTTCGGAATAACATCACTCTAACGTACGTTTTGTACAATCGGTGCAAGGTGGTAAACTAGCATGCCAATACCCAATCGTCAATATAGTTTCATTTCTATCGTTCGCACGGTAAAGACATTTGAGATTTAGATTTTCTCCTTATCTCTTGGGTACAAAACTGCTTAAAGGAAACACTTTGAGCAACCATATCTCAGAAACAACTCGATATTTTTACATAAAATTTGACACTGTAGCAGTAACTTATAAAGAATAATAACTACATCAAAAGTGAAGATTAGGTAACTCATAACTCATAGACATATCTCTTTACGAAACCAAAACATCAATTGATGCATTATCAAATTCGAAATTATTGAAACTTAGTCGATTACATGTCTGCTCAGGATGACACCATTTTGAAATTTTGAATCTTTAGTTAGAATGACATGGAAATGATTCTACGTTACACCATGAATAGGTAGAGCGATTTTATTTCAAATTATTTAACAAAACAGTTGCAAAATTGTGCGCGAAACTTGATGTGATTGAGTTGAGATTTACCACAAAAAGTAAGCTCTTGATGGGCTACTATTTTTTCAACATTTTCCAAGAAAGTTTTTTTTTGTGAAATTATGTTATGACACTAAGTTTAAATGAATTTGTAATATTTGTCTGGATATCGACGGCTTTTTCAGGCATAAATCAATGAACGATTTTTTCTTAAATTTGTCGACGTTTCCACTTTTTTTTGACATTTTTCAAGAAAATCTTAGTCCCATCATCAAAAGTACGAGGGGCAACTTCCCGCACAAAATCACATTCTGCCTAGGTTTATTTGTTTGAGCCGGAGTTCATTCAATCTGAAGTCACTTTATGTTTCCGTTAACTAGCACATTGTGCTGACAGGTGGCAAACTGATTTTCATAGGCACACAATGTAGTGTGGGTAAAGAGAAGTTGCATATATTGTAGAGTCGCGTAGGAAGGAATGTGTTGATTATATTTTCATCTGTCAGAACTTCGGGTAAATTTCAGAAAAGCTAGAAAATTTAATTTGATCTTGAAAAACCTAGCATTTGCAGATAAAACCCTATAGGTGTCGAAACCTAAGAGTAATAATAGTGATGAATTATTACTTGGATTTGTTTTCATAACCAACTTTAGCACAGACTATATCATTTTAGGGTTGTCGCTTTTCCAATCGCTTTCGGGTTCAGGAAAATTGTGCAAAATTTCGATAGTAATCCGTTATACTTATGAAGCTATTAACGTTTGTGTGCCATTTGAGCTCTAGCCTAACTTTTGAGAAGGGACTAAGAAAAAATTACTTGAAAATGTTGATTTTATCATTTTCAAAATTACACTTAAAATTCAAATATCTCGAAAAAAATATTTTTGATTTTTTCAATTTTTTTGTACGTTGTAGCTGAAGCTCAAAACAAAATACTGTCCAATTTTTAGAATGGAGATATCATATTTGGAAAAAATACATATTTTCAAAATAATGTAAATTTTTGAAAATCATAAAAGATTTTTTTTTTTGAAGAAAGAACGCTAAATTTCCAATAAAAAAATGTATTCAAAATTTTGCTTTATGCTTCCGTTCTCGAGATACAATTTTGCTGGCAAGCCACACAAATTCGGAAACTGGCTTTCGTTCGGCCATAAATAACGTTTATGCAAAATTTTAGCCAAATCAAAAAATACAAAAAAAAATTTTCAAAAAAGTCAGTCATTTGCGGTGGAATTGTTTAGCTTCGACTGGTGACTGGCAACGTATTGGAGATCAGTGAAAAAATAACTTGTTTTCAAGGAAACTAGTTCAAACTTAGTCACCAGCGACAGTTTCTACCAATTTGTCTTCACCTCAAAATAAGCTTCACGTTCAGCAATCGCTTCTTAATTTGAGATGACTTTTTTTTATTGGCGAGCATTTTTTTCTGATATTAGTGAATAGCAAGTAGTCACTTGGGGCCAATTCTGGACTATAGGTTGGATAAGGAAGCAATTCAAAGTGTAATAATTTGCCATCGACTTGGGTCTTGGTGAAACAGAATAAGGTCGTTTATCTTTGATTTTTACCTTTAAATGATATGATAACACTATGTAGTTGGATATCATGTGCATCTCAAAATACTGACGCCATTTCCTTCCCATCTCACTACCGGCTTTTGAACACTACCCGTCTACAGTCCACTCAGATGGTGATCGTTTTGATTTCGGAGTGAAGTGATGGATCCTTGTTTCATCCATTGTCACATATCGATGCACAAAAATTGATATATTACTTGTGAACATTGTCAAACTATGTTCTGAATCATCAACATGTTGTTGTTTTTTTTTATCGACTGTGAGTGAATAGCTCCTAATAATCTAATAAATTTACAAGTTACTGTGATCGCCATCATGATTGCAGCGATCCATCGGCTGATAGTTCTCGGTTTGAAGCCGACAACCGCACCAGTCCAGTGAAAAAACAATTACATCGAATAAAGATGTCGTTAACAGTTCATAAAGTGGCTCTCCTAACCCGGGAGAGCCCTAATTCGAAAGTGATAAATCTGCATTCTAAAGTGAGGAAAATCTCGTCAACATTACGAACGACTTCCTGATTCAATTAAAGCGCATCCACCGCCCGAACCATCGAGGAGCAAACGCTTCAGCGTCATCCTCCTCCTCCTCCTGCTCCTACTACTACTACTACTACTCCCCGTCGTTGTCGGCGTGTCGTCACCGTCGTTGTCGTTCAACTGTGAAAGCAAAAAGATGTCAATAAATGCATTAACATGGTGTTCCATGAGCGGTTAATGTTAAGGTTCGTCACAGAGGAAGAAGGAGGAGAAGGTGGCAGCCGCACTAGATCAACGTAACAATTGAATGGGCTTTGAGAATGAAGCTTAGCATTTAGGACAGAACTAGCGGCAAACAAATGAAGTCGCTGGAAGGTTTTGCAGCAGGCAGCTCCCAGCAGTGTGAAAAGCCGAGCTTCCACACAAAACTCGTCCTCCGCACGCTGACATGAAATTAAAATCTCATTTGCATTTTATTAAAAAGTCGTGTACTCTCATCTCCGTCGTCGTCGTCGTTTCCATGTTGTTTCCACCCTCGCCGTCTCTGGAAGCAACCGACCGTTGCTTCTACTAAACTGGATTATTTTCCTTCAAAGAAAAGTCGATAGTTGGTGGTGGGGAGGAGTTTGGGTAGAGTTCAGGTTGAATCAGGTAAAAGTCAAAGCTCGCGTTTTTTTTTCATCATTATGTTGCGCGCGCCGCAAATCGGTAACCTGAGCCAGCCAGCAGTGTATTAATTAAATATAAATAAAATGTAATTTAATTTACTTTCTCAGCTGACCCCCATAGCAGTCAGCTGCACTCGATGCATTGAGGGGAGCATCATGAGAACTGGAGTGCTTCGCTTCTTAAGTGATGAGAGCAGCGCTCCTACGACGGTTGGAAGCACGAAGCACCAACCAAACAAGCGCACATTGAACCGAGATTTCGTGCAATTATGGTAATTAATTGAGTGAGCCTGAACAACAGCAACAAAAAATGACCGAACGAGTCATGAAACCCTCCCCCGCGCACGGCTGCTGATCGGATCCACGCGATTTAGCGTGAGCCAAGTAACCTGAAAGGTTACTCGCTCGGCCTGTGTGCGTTATGAGTAATCCATCACTTAACCTGCCCTGTGCCGATGGAAGCGTTGCCATCTCGCAATGATGTCCTCTCGTCCCGTGTAAACCACCTTAGTGTCGAGGATTACACACAATCAACGGATCGGCAGCTTCTTTTCGCGTGCGACGTTCGTTCGTTCGTTCGTTCGTTTGTTCGTTCGTTAGCTCCGCGGTAGAACGACACTCTCTCGGCGGGGCGTCCACCGTGTCCAGCTCGTTTCCCGAATGCACACATTCCGATATGTTTTGATTGAAGTCAGCCATAAATATTCGAATTGTATTCATGCATGCGTCGCGACTTCTTTATTGCCGACCGTTGGATGGTTGACGGAACAGAATTGAAAAGGCGACTCTGTCCGCGCAACGGAGTGTTGTCCTCCTTCACCGTGTCGAGCCCCGCAGGTCACACCCCCACAACGCAAACCCGGCGGCAATGTCTGGAAGAATATTGTTATTAATTTACGAGACGCACGGCTTTGGCCTCTTCTTATGAACAAAACACACACACACACGGCATATGCAGAACACGCCAATCGTTTGGCAGTCGTGGCCTGCAGCTTAGCATTTAAGATTGGCGAGCGTTATTTTTTTTCTTCTTCATTTTTTGCTGTTTGCCAAATGAGATGACGCAAGCAGATTCGTTTTTTTTGAGGTACTCTGAAGCGACGGTCGAAGCTTTCCGCGAGAGTAAAATGGGTCAACCGAAGTCTAGTCAGTGGATCCAAATGCTGCATTTTTTAGGATTTGATTTCTAGTCTCTCGTAATCCGGAGATTTCAATCAG
Organism: Malaya genurostris; assembly: GCF_030247185.1. NCBI lineage: Eukaryota > Metazoa > Arthropoda > Insecta > Diptera > Culicidae > Malaya > Malaya genurostris. The sequence goes on from NC_080570.1 coordinate 153,106,924, forward strand.
ATAGAGCCAAACTTTGCAAACTAAAGTGTGTGTTTTGCCGGTATCAGGATGTTTATCAAAATAAAAAAAATATGTCAGGCATGCAATCTGTAGCTACCTCCGTGAAACAAATTCGCTTTAAAAACCGCAAAACTAAGGAATAAAAATTTGGAACTTTGGAAAATTTTCAAAACTAATTTCGAGTAAACTTAAATTTTTTTTCGGCTTAACACAAGATCGTGTATTTCGTACATTTCTAAGGCGAAAACAGAAAATCACAGAACTTTGAAAATTCGCATAACTTGAAAATTCACATGAAAAATCGAATGAAATCTATTTGAAAATGAAGCGTAGCTTCAAATGAAAGGTCTCTTGGTCCCATATTCTGCTATTGAATTTCGTTCGGATCGAACATCCGGTTCGGGAGTAACGGGATAAAATGTGTGCAAAAATATGAATATAAAGTTTACACGATTTTCTCAGAGATCTCCCACGCGATTTTCTTCAACTTAGATTCAAATTCAAGACCTTATAGTCCCATAGCCTGCTATTGAATTTCAACTGAATCCGACTTCCGGTTCCGGTGTTACGAGGTAAAATGTGGAAATAAAATTAAAAAAGTGCACTCGATTTTCTCAGAAACCGTTCTTCCGATTTTCACAAGCTTGGGTTCAAATGAAAAGTTTCACATGACACGAAAAAAATTAAACCAAATACATTCGAACAGCCGAAACATTTTCCAATTAGGCAGGTTATTCAGGGGTTAGCCAAATTTTGTGCTAGGGCATATAACCGATTTTGATATGTTTACGTTTCGTCTTTGACTTGTCAGTGCATAGCAGTTCAAATTGAGCTGCTTAATGCAAAACTCGGCAATTCAATTTGAATCGTTAAGCAGACGAAAAGTTTATGCTATTTGCAGAACACTTTTCTCTTTGCATCGAAAAGAAATGTCTAAAGACTGTCCCAGAAAGTATGGACGCAACCAAAACCCGCTGCCATTTCGCAAAGGTTCATAATCTGCCAATTTTTATGGTTGCGTCCTGTTGTTTACACTCCTCTCTAACCACTCGTGCAGTTGTTTATTCGTTTTCATCAGTTTGTTACGAAATGCGTGGACTTTCAGCAGAACAACGTCGAAAAATTTTGTACAAATGGTGCACAGAACGCGGACTGTCACTGAGAAAGATAGCAAAAATGGAAGGAGTGAGTGAAAAAGCCGTGCAAAATGCAATCAGGAAGTTCGGTGAGGATAACACCTTTGAGGATAAACCGAAAACGGGTCGAAAAAAAGGTCCTGCTAACCCTCAGTTGGATAAGAGTATACTGAAGGCGTTCGAGCAAAAGAAGGAGGCTTCAGTTCGGGATAAGGCCAAAAAAGTGGGCACTTCGAAGTCAAATGTTCTTCGTGCTAAAGAACGTTTGAACCTAAAAAAAACAAAACAACCAAAAAGTAGTCCGAAACAAGAAGCATCGATCAGGTCGAGGGTTCGAAAATACGATACGATTCTAGCTGGAAATTCGAACTGCATAATCATGGATGACGAAACCTACGTGAAATTCGATCACAAATCCTTGCCGGGACCACAATATTATACGGTGCGAGAAGGGCAAGTGTTAAACCAGTCCGAGACATCGATTGAAGTCGAAAAATTTGGTAAGAAAGCTATGGTCTGGCAAGCATTTTGTAGCTGCGGTAAGATTTCGAAACCCTTCATCACCACGGCTTCAATGAACAGCGAAATATACTTCAAGGAATGTTTACAAAAACGACTGCTACTCATGATTCGAAGCCACAAGGATCCTGTTGTCTTCTAGCTAGATCTTGCTTCTTGCCACTACTCGAAATCAACGGTAGAATGGTATAGTACCAAAAATGTCACTTTCGTCACAAAAGACATGAATCCACCAAATTGTCCACAACTTCGACCAATTGAGGAATTTTGGGCATTAACGAAGGCACACCTTAGGAAAGTCGAAACTATTAAACAGTTCGAAAAAGATTGGAAAAAAGTGTCAAAATTAATGAGGAACGTTCGCAAGAAGGTGCGGCAGCTAGTCTACAATGGCTAAGTAGCAAATGTTGAGAATAATATTCTGTTGTTGTAGTCTAATATTATCAGTATATCAAATAAAATTTGAATGTGAATTGTTTACAGCGAAATCAAAGTGCGTCCATACTTTCTGGGACAGTCTTTATACTGGCGTGCCAAAAAAAAAACGTGCTCGACTCATTCTAACCGATGTCGGAAGCATGATCCAACAATATTTGTTAGTCGAAAAACCACCCCTGGATTAATTGGTTAATTTGGTTGATCTGGGCAGCCGGCTACCGAGATAAAATATTAATTTATCAAACAATTTTTCCGACTACTTATTCCATATACCGATCTATGCTATCTCTGTAATTAACATTGTAATATAAACGGATCTTCAAAATAGTTGTATTCTATTATTCAATTTATAGTCTTGAAAGACAAGCAATGACAACCCAGTGGATCTATTCTTGGTTGTTTTTGTTTTCCGCCGTATTCCGCACGGCATCTAGGCTGGTCCTGTCCGGAGAAACATAATAGGTACTATCAATCTTTTAGTGCATCACAGCCCGAACTTTTAGGTGTTTTAGGTGTTTTCTTCAGTTTTTGCAATAACTGAGTAAAAAGATGTTTGGATATGGGATACCGGTCGTGAGGCGGCTGGGATTTAGACCATGTTCGATGTACGCTTTACCATACCCCAGTATCACAAGGCTTAGGGTGACGAAATGGTATCGCGTATGCACGGAATGCATAAGCGAACGCAGGTTCAAGTCCCGTATCTGAGCGTATCTTTTTCCAAAAAAAAAAATCATCTTTTCTGTGAGTTTCTTCTTTTGGCTTCTCCAATATATTGCAAATTTACGCCAAATCAACTAAAATGAATAAATCGGCGTTTTCTTTCCTGTGAAAAGCTTCTGTTTTTAAGAGGATACAAATATAAACCACTAAGCTGACGAGAAGCTAATGTAAACCACTGTAGAGTGTGTTTAGGGATTGTAGTACCTCGTGCACTAAGGACAAACTGAAACACCCTAAATAGCTACTACCTGCTGACGACCAGAAAATCGTAACAGGGTTTTTCATTCGGCACATCAGTAAAAACGTTGGTAAGTGTTTTGCAAATAGCATTGAATCTACATCTACTAAGCGGTTTATTGCAGTTTACGGTTCACATCTGTGTCATTCGAAGCATTGTTGACACCAGAAAATGAAGGGGTTTTATGCCTGTTAGAAAAAGAGAATCCAACAAAGATTCATTAGCAAAAGCTCGAAAAGTGATAATCTTCGAATCGCTTCCCATCCAATCCAGCAGGCAGCAGGAGCAGACACCACAGTTCACAGAGTGGAAATCTTGCGAAACGTGCGTGTAGTCAACCGTGAATTTTTCTGAGCCCCCCCTCCCACTGCTCTCTCAGTAGCAGTGGGTAAATGGACTGCCTTGACAGTTCATCAACACTTTCGCCTGCTCCAAATACGAGATACGAGGGCTGCTGTTAGCGGATTAGTCGTTGGAGGGCATATGGGACTTACTTAGACCCAAGGGGGGGGAATGTTAATTCCATCCAGATTGATGCCATAGAGAGAAATAAATAAAAAAACATTGGCTGGCGGGCCGTGCAGCAGTAGCAGTGTAACATCAACAGCAAAAACAAAAACAACAACAGCAGCAGCAGCAACATAACAAGCGGCGAGACATTTTCCCACGAGTTTGTTTTCTTTCCCGCTCACTCGTGCCGTCTCGCGACCCGGCCCCATGGTTTCGTGGGCTTGAGGAAGCAGAAGCTGCTGCTGCTGCTGTTTTTTACATTTCGATTTTTTTTTTCTTTCTCTGCTTCGGTTTTGTTTCTGCTCATTTTTCCTTACTTTTCATCTTCATTTCGCTTGCTCGGAGGGGCTCCAACCTCCACCAAATCGTTCATTAGTTTGCTGTATAGGGGAATCGGTGCGTGCGTGGATGAGGGCCTGCCGACCGACCGACGGACCACCCGCCCTCCCGCCGCTGTGACGACGCAGTCTCTGTAAGTTTTAATAACAACAACAACAACAACCACTGACTACACTCCACGCCGTTTAATATGGCAGCAGTGCGAGTGTATTTATTGGTTCGTTGCTTCTGTGATGCGACATGATATGGTACATTACGGACAAAAACGCAGGTTGTGAATGAAGACAAGAAAAACCGATGGGAACTTACTGCTCTGGAGGGTTTGCTTGTTTTTTGTTTTTTTCATTTCACAGTTCCAAACATTATCAGGAAACCACTGACGGAACGATATGACAAATATCTCACGAGCGAACGCACATGTGCAACTAATTTAGTTGAATGAAAAATGATATCGTTGTAGTGTTTCCAAATATAAACAATGACATCTGCGAGTCGACTTGTTACATCTTTTGATCATTTTGTTTACTTTAAAAAATTTTTTGTTCCGCAGTTTGTTAGAATCATTCTCCGTTCAAATAAAACATCTTGAAGTTTGAAACTATCGGCCGTCAAATAATTACGATCTACAATTACAATTCGTTAATTCTCGTCCACCGAGTGTAACTTCCTTCCTTCGTTCCTGTCAGTTCGGTGCGCGCGCTTTCTGATCGTCGCCTTAAATCGGGCAACAAGTGTGTGAACTCTATGGCAGCTGTTGTAACAGCTTAACCACAGCAGCAGCAGCATAAATATGACGCAACTGAGCTGCAAGTAAATCAGCACCCGTTCGTCCCGAGTCCGGTGGGAACAAACGCGAACGTGTCGGCACAAGTTTCAGAACCGCACTGATAAGAAAGCGTGAACTGTCCCACCGCGGAGTTGTTATCACGAAAGCAAGAAAAAAAACCGGGCACCCACGCGACCCGAGAAGCAGGATTTGGGGCAGCACTGCTTAAGCAGCACACCGTTGACGACTGCGGAGACTTGCTGCGGACCCGACATGCAAAGAAAAAACAACAACAAAATCCGACTGCGAAAGGCTTCCTCGTTGTTCCGTTGATTGCGGTGTGTCTCCTCACTCACTTTCGTGGGAATCAGTGCTGACCACAAACAACATCCGCCACTAGAATAAGTTGTGCTTCGGAAGATCCATTTTTATCAGGTTTCCGAGTGATTTGATTGTCGGCTGGCAGGCTGACTGGCTGGCCGGCCGCAGATGGGGTAAATTGACAGCGTTCGAGATAGTGGGATTGTGGAATTCTGATATTTCTTAAACAGAGTTGTTTTTCTTGAGTCTAAAAGTTAGTAACATTACTCATTATATCTAACTATCAGTGTCATGTATTTTGAAGATAAATCGTGTCAAAACGAAGTTCGTAATTTTCCATCACCGCAACGCTTGGTCACATGTTGCAGCTCCGATTTGAAACTAACACGTGGTTCAATATGACTGATACTTAGATTGCGTTACAAACACAATTTCTGAATTATTATTTATGAGCATCAACGTTAAAAAAACAAACTGTCAAAATTTCCCGACATTCTGGTTCACGATTTACAGTGATTTGAGTGACGCCAGTCTTGATATTCTGTGTTAATTTATCGTTCCTTTTTAAGAAAGAAATCTATTTCTAATCCACCTAGTGATGTGATTATTCCTTTCTCTTGTTTTAATAAAGTCTTTTTGATTGTTTGATTTTACATTCGGATAGATCACAAAAGCATGCTTCAGCGCTTAGGTCACATATTCGGAAACATACCTTAAACCAAATCAGCAAATCAGCAATAATACATTTGAATGTGATCATCGATCACTTTCTGAAATAACTGGTTTATCCAGATCCGAAGAAACTGAGCGGTAAGGAGTTTTGTCGCTTACGTCACTTATACCATTACACGGATCAAGGTAATTTCGGCGAATGACATTTCGCCGAATGTCATTTGACCGGAAGCCATTTCGCCGATACCTGCAATTGTCTTGATATTATAATTGAAATTGATTTTAAATAAACACAAATGAATGATAATACGTTAAAGCACGTTTTTTAACCTACAATTGTACTTCTTGAATAAAGTTAGACTTTTGTACTCTGGAATGAAGATTGATTCATGAACCTTAGGACGGAGTTCACAAGGCAACTTGTTGACTATTAGTCACTAAGCATCAAAGCAATTGCATAGGTGTATCTACCAAGCAAATGTATGAGCAAACGACCTTCGGCGAAATGACCTATTCGGTGAAACGACTTTCGGCGAAATGACCCGCTCCCCCATCACACATCTGGAACATCTGGAAAATGATAAATGGGAAATTTTATCTCACCCGCATCTTATTCGCTCATTGGCACCATCCGATTACCACTTCTTCTACTGCAAAACTTTTCTCTTCAGTAGAGGGAGATCAACATTTGGCTTGATTCCTTATTGAAATCAAAGGACGAGAAATTGTGATCTGAGTCGTGTTCCTGAACTTCGGTCTGGAGTTCCAGAACTTCAGGTTCAGAATTCTGCAACTGTATTCTACATCTGTACATTCCGGACAGAAATTTCGGAACTGTACTCTGTTCTAAACCTTGATTCAGTTTCAAACCAAGATTCTGATCTCAGAGTCCAAGGTACAGGTCTAGAATCAAGATCTTGATCTCAGATCTAGAATTCGGTTTCAAAATCCCGACTTAGAATCAAGTTCTAAAATTCGGTTTCAGTTCCAAAATTCTGGCACACGATTCAGGACGACGAACTGAATTTTAGATCTAGCTTCTGGAAATGAAAAAATCAGGTCTTGAATTCTGAAACTGAATATCAGAACTGAACTCTAGAATTGAACGTTAATTTCGAGTTATTTGAGGTTATCAAACTACTGAAAATTCTATCACAAATTGCTAATCATATCTCCGATGATGCGGTGCAAAAAAATGATATGTTAAAAAAACAAGAGATAATCACGATCAAAAATTTATCACTCTTCCAGAAGGTAAATTTTGAAAAAGTGCCACCCGTAATAAAGTGAACCGTTTTCACGTCAAAAAAACGTTCGATGAAGTTCCATTGTCTTGTCCTTTGTAGATATGAGTAAAATTATTTTTATTTGATCAAAAAAGTTCGACGAATCGTCTTTAAATTACATGGGCCACTTGGCGAAATGACCGATTCACCATTATAGGATTACATATTGGTTTGGTTAAACACTGAAGTTTGTTTTTTGTATTTATTTTTGGCGAATGTTTTTGTCGTATGGTTTAACCTGCTAACAGTAGAAAAGTCTTTTGGTGCCATATAAAATAGACGAAAAATGACAAAGAATAAATGGCCACTGTTTGTCCCGCTCGTAAACTGTTATAACAAAATCCATGTTCAGTCGACTACGCAAGCGAAGGACGATAGCTTCAAATTCATGTGTTCTTTCTTTCGTGTTCCTACTCATTCGTTTTTGACATTCGAACGAAGAACGTTAATTCTGCTGTATCGATATTGAACTGAAGATTCTAGAATCGATAATGACAAAAGAATTGTTTCAAGATGATGTTTCGCGATTTGATCATATTTGACGTTTTAAAGGGTAGTTAGTTTAGTATGTAATAACAGATTTGACTAAGTTTGATTTTATCGTAGAGAAAAAAAACGAATAATGTTAGCATTGATTATTAGATGAAAATGTTTTCTTTCTGCTGTTTTGATTCGAATGCATAAACAATTCAGACAATAAAAAAATAGATGACGAGACTGTTGAGTTGGGACGGTTCATTGAAAATACTGCACGTTTCTTGACTCTGAACCTGATGTCTTAGAAGAAAACGAAAAGTGGTTTACTGTTTGCCCAGAGTCAAAATTTTAAGTTAATTGCTAATCCAGATTTGATAAATTTTTACTCAAATTTGGGTAAAAACTAATACCACAACACGATTGTTGCCATAGTTATGAAAGCTTTTGATTAACGCAAAATCAATTAATTCATCTTTTTTTTCTTGAAAGGTTTTGCGAACCATCTTAGCTAATTTTCAGATGTTCGTTTACAATGGCAAAAAAAAGAACCCGGCAACAATGAGTATCTTCGGAACATGCTGCACTCATCCAAGTTACGGAGAACAAATGCTGGGAAAATCAGCTGCAGCAGGCATTATGAGAAACACAAACATTTCGTCACGTGGTGGCCTGAGCGGCGGCTCACCCACGCCCTGGCTCACTCTCGGCCTGTGCCCACTGAAAGCCACACCGAAATGAACTGCACTTAATTCGGTCCGTGTCGCAAACTAGGTGTACAGATTATCCATCGAATCAGTGAATCAAAGCAAAAATGTGTTAAAACCCAGAAAAAGCAAAAAAAAAAAACAAAAACGGGTAGCACCGGCGCATAATTGATGTGAATTTGATTTGCCTAATTATTACAGCATTTCGGAGTTAATTAAACTGAACCGGTCGGGATCGGCGTACAACAAACAATGGCAAGTGCTTTGAATGAATTTGTTTTTGGGACCGACGGTGGCGGTGGTGGTGCTGAGGAGGAGGTTAGGTTTGCGCCACAGATTGACGGGGTAAAAGGGCAACTGAACTGTAGAAAAAATCGGAACGCGAAATTGCTCGGTTTCAAATTAGCGTACTTTCTTTCGGCTTGGGCTAGAAAGTAGGATGTGAGCCGGAATGATATAGCTCAATATAAGAACAAACAGCAATAATCGGTTGAGTTGAACTCATGGGTGAGTAATGTGCACCGCCTCAGGTTCCTCTGCACCCGCTGCAGTAGCAGTAGCAGCAGAATCTGAACCAATTCAAGTGATAGCCAGCAATTGTCACCGACAGACCGATCGACCGACCTCTCGTGGAGACATAGAAGAAACGGACGGGATGAAAGAGACGGAGTGGAGGAAAAATACAGTTATTTAGTGGGATCGTAGCGTGCTTGACATTTTAGTCGACGCGTTCAGAGCCGTCGGTTGGGTTAAGGGCGGCGGCGGCGGCAGAAACGACAGTGGCGTGGTCGAACACTGGCGGCTTTTTCGTTTTGATGCTTTGTGTATCGATAACGAATGGCACTCGTCTTCGGCGGGTTCGTTCGGGCGGGAGAACACTGCAACGACACAACAACCATAGGAAGAGAGAGAGAGAGAGAGAGAGAGAGAGAGAGAGAAAGCGCGCAAGTGGGGAGAGGACCGAGACTTTCAAGAGCCACCAGGGGTTTTCATTACTAATCCGAACCAACCAACCAACAAACCGACCGGGGCGCAGCCAGAGGAGAATATAACTCAATTGGAAAATTACTATAAACAATCTGAAGCTATTAATGCGCGATGTTCGTCGTCGATTGTGGCCTCACTCTCTCTCTTTCTCTCTCTGCATCTGTCTTTCTCCTCCGGTCGGAAAGTACAGTAAGTATGTGAGAAATGTCAAATGCGACGGCGCGCGTTGATACACGACGCATGCTAGGCGTTTTAAGAGATTCATTAAAATCGATGGAATAATTGACGATTGAACCGCTGATTGAGATATTCATGCAAGCATCAACAGCAGTAGGCAGAAGCGGAACGGGTTCTGTCGGCGTTCGGAACAGAACAGCTTGAATCTTTCCCCCCGTTTGAGAGAGCTTCCGATTGGTCAATTACCCATGATGATGAACACAAACACACACACACTGATCGGTATCGAAATTGCCCTCAGGCATCATTACTGGCGAGATCCGGAAGTGTGAAGAAACCGAACCTTCAACCTCGTGAACTAGGAGCAGTGTTGCCTGCCCATATGAAAGCTGCTGAAATCCCTGAACATGTTTATAATTACCTATTTGATAGGTTTCTTTCAAAATATTCAGATTATCGAATGTATTTTTCTCTTGATGTTGTGTGAAAAGTAATGTTCCGTCCATCTAGAAATAAAATGATGCCGCCAGTCCAATCCAATCTATTTGAATTTAGATATATTGAAATATTTTTTAATGCGGTTTTTAACGGACAAAAAAAATTCTCGAGGTACAACCAGATGTTTCATGAATTTTAAAGGTAATATTTTTTGTTCCTTAGTTTTGCGATTTAATATTGTAATTTTTCAAAGTCATATGGGTTTTAAAGCGTATTCCTAATGTTGAGCGGTATATGTGAATTTTCAAAGTTTTATTGGAGAACTTCAAGTGTTTCGGTATTAGCATAAAAAACCTTTTTTAATCCACCTAGTGGTGTAATGATGTCTTTCCCATATTACTTATATTTTCAATAACATCACTAAAAGATTCTGTCAAGAATTTTTTTTCCAACTTGAATAAAATCAAAAACTTTCTTTGGGTATAAATAACCATAACCTTTTCAAATTGTAAACAGTTATGCCAAGTTAATATAGTTTTAAATGTGGCAACCCTACACGCTATACAAAATTGAACAAAGCACGCTGTGTGCTAGGCGGTGGTGTTTTCTTCTTGCGTTCCAGCAAGTACCAATGCGTACCGGTTTTGCATCATTTTGTATGACAGTTTGAATGTTTTGACACTTATCGCTCTATAATTTCGGAATCGAAAGTCGGATCTGGATGTAATTGCACAGTATCTTTTAAGACACTACGAGCTTTAATTTGAATCATGATTTGTGTAAATCGGTTTAACCGTTGCTGAGAAATCGAAGTGGATATATAAATCTACTTTGGGTCTACTAAGCCGCCGGTTTCCGCTTTCGAAAGCACCGGTAATAGTGAAAAAAAGTTCCAAGAACGGAGCTTTTTTTCACTATTACCGGTGCTTTCGAAAGCGGAAACCGGCGGCTTAGTAGACCCAAAGTAGATTTATATATCCACTAACTAACAAGATCTGCCAACTAGATAAATTTACCAGTAAGTTTTATAAAAATTTGCACTTCGTTTCACCCTCGCAAATTTTTCATTTATCGCGCTGTAATACCGAAACCGGATTTGGATCAACTTTTCGAAGACTTTTTTAAGAATTTTAAAACCTTTCATTTGCATTTTAGTTGGTAAAAATGGGTTAAGAAATTTCCGAAAAAGCTGAGTGCGTTATTTTCTATAGATTTGCATATATCATCTTGTAACTCCGGAACCGGAAGTCGGTTCTGGTTAAAATTCAATAGCAGTCTATGGGACCATAAAACCATAAGTGAAAATCGGCTAAGCCATCTTTGAGAAAATCTAGTGATATTAGTTGCCACATACACACACACAGACATTTTGTGATCTCGACCAGCTGAGTCGAATGGTGTATGACACTCGGCCTCCGGTTTTCATAGTGATTGTATAGCCTTTCTATAAGAGAAAGGCAAACATGTTTTCGAGGTAGCATCAGATTTTGGTGTCTCAAGGCTTATTAAGGTAATATAAATTTTTTTTCAAGGTTTTGCGATTTTTAAGGCAAAAATTTTCAAAATTTTGGGATTTTTCTGCGAATTTTCAAAATTTTCCGGTACGTATCTCTATAAAAAAGACATCGGTGTACGAATTTTTGGTCAGTTTGTTTCTTTACAAACACAAATTTTGCGTTGCTGATCAACATTTATTCCATTTTGTTTCGAGTATAACTTCTATCGATATTTCTCGTCCCGAAGGGTGCAATAGTCTAAATAATTGGTACGGAATAGTTGAAATTTCTTCGGACTACAACTTCTAAAAGAAGATATTTGGGGTTGTGTATCGAACAGAACAATATTAGATTTCACTAAGCCATAAAAACTAACTTTGAATACACAGGACAAATTGAGCAAACTTTGTGACACTTTCGACAGTTGGTTACTGGCATTCTCGTGACCTACGACCGTGTCATCCTGAATCATTTAATAGATATCGTGGAAAATATTTAGATTCATTTTTTGGTTACGAATTACCGTTTTGTACCAGAGTCACAATTTTTTTTCATTTTTTACATATTTCGCCTCCCATCCATCAATACATTAGCAGTTTGAACCGAAATATTATTGTCACTTAGTAGATTTGCATGAAGAACTCTAGTCAGTTGGAAAAATTAGTTTCTATTTGAAAAATAAAAATAATTTTCTTTGATGAAATGATACATTCAATGAAACGACTTGTTTGCTCCTGTTTGAATAAAAACCTAATACAAATTTATTACGTGATGCTCTATGCAAAGGACACATTTTTTTATCAAGGCAACATGAAAATTGCGATTTGAAATGGAGTGGTAGAAAAAATACGAAAACTTACTTCCACACTTGGCACGGAAAACTGGAATTGATAACTTTTTATTAAAACTTTTAAGAGCATAAAGTTCTCTAAAATCTGAAAAATTGTAAGCATTGTGTAGGTGCTGACTTATTTGAAATTTACCTAGTTTATCCGATTTTTTTTCTGCAAACGATTCAAAATTATATATCTATAACGAAGCGCAGTCTACTTAGCAGTTTAACATAAACTGTTGAGTCGAAGACGAATCGTAAAAACAAATCAGAATGATTATGTGCCCTCAGTATAAATTTTGCGATTTTTTCAAACTCTCAATTTACAACAATCTGTAAGGCCAGCAACTTGTTTCGATCGAGACGTCAGTTTAGACATGCATTTCGGTGCAATAGTAAAAAGTCTTTTCAAATGACCTTAACTTTACGTCTGCTAAGCGGATTATGTTGATTTATTTAATGCTTTTTTAAGAAATAAAAAATAGCCCAAAAAATCGATTCAACAGAACTGTCCCAATTTTTTACAAATAATGTCTAAACTGGTTTAAAACTTCTAGGAGGAAGACTACCATGAGAAGATTTATTTATTCCTTACGTTTCGTCTTAGATTCGTCAGTGCATAACAGTTTAGGTTGAACTGCTATGCTACCTAGCAGTTCAACATAAACCACAAAGCAGACGTAAAGCTCATACTCTATTTTATCGGATTGCACCGAAGTTCAATGTCTTTCTAACGTGCTTATAATTGCAGATTCAGGTATGGTCTGGTATGGTAGAGTTTCACCTATTTTGTGGTTTGTACAGTACAGTTTGAGCTTTACGTCTGCTTGGACTGCTATGTGGCATGACAATTGAACTTGAACTGTTATGCACTGACAAGTCTAAGACGAGACGTAAATAAAAGTCAATGTGTTGATTTCTTGAACAACAGGTTCAAAATAGAGATTATCAAAAATCGAATGTCTTTTCTGTCATAATTATATTTTTTTTAAACCAATTGTTGATCTATATTTTAAAATTATTAACCCAAGCAATCATCATGTCAAAGTTTAGACCATATTTGCATTATTTTCATGTTCGACTTCGAAAACCAATTGAAAATAACTTGTAAGGTGCAGAAATGCGTAGAATGGCACATGGATTTTCGATTAGTAGAGACAAAATACAAGATAACTAGTTCGCTTTTCGGTAACAGCTATAGTAAGAAGGTGAATGGATGAGTCATATCGGGGCTACTGTAAGTCTACCCGCATCCACTGGCAAGTCCTTGAACTGATGGTGGCTTCACTTCACATCACACATCACAAAATACAAGATAACTAGTTGGTGCAAAATGCTCAAGACTAATTGCACATTTTAACGTTTCGTCTTAGACTTATCAGTGTGAGTGCATTGGCAGAGTACGTTAATCTGCTAATGCCACTTCGCAGTTCAATATAAACCACTAAGCAGACGTAAAGTTAATTCTATTTGAAAAATACTTTTTAATGCATTTTCTGACGTGCCGAACGATAAAGTTCGTGATGGGTTTCTGATCGTTTTCTCCCACTCGTCAGTGCAGAGCAGTTCAAATTTTACCGCTTCGTGCAAAATTGCACAGTTCAATTTTCACCGCTAAGCGGACGTAAAGTAAACGCTGAATTTTAAGACGTGAAATAAATGTTATTTGCGAAATACTTTTCATAAGTTGCCCCGAAACACAATGTTTGTATTTTTCCGTTCGGAGGTTCCGTGTTTTGAAAACAACATTAACGTTAACGTCTGCTTAGCTACTTATGTTCAACCACAAGGTGGCATTAGTAGTTGAACATAAACTGCTAATAAAAAAGGAGTAAAATGCTATACAATCAATTGCTAGTGAACAGTAACTACCATTTTCTACCAAAAAATTCTGGTTACAAAACATGATTCATTTTCTATGGAGCAAAGCAAATTTTATAACTTTAATTATGAACTTCTACAGAAAAATAAATTAAAGCATTAAATAAAAAAAATTGCCACCTTGGCATCACTGTGCAGCGTCACCCCGGCAACAACAAGCGAAAAAAAAAACAGGAGAGGGTCGGCCTGTCAGTCGGTTCGCGCCCGAGCGTATTTTTTCGCGCATCCCGGATGAGCTGTATTATCTTTCAAATTAATTCATAACGCATGCCGAGGAGACATGATACACTTTTCGACCGACCGGACCCGAATTGCCGGAGAGGGATGGATGGTCCGCGGTTCGCAACGGTTGTGTCACAACAAAATTCCGGGCTTGCGGCGCGAGTTCAGTCAGTCCATCAGCGAATTTTTCTTTTTTTTTCTTCAAGTTTTGTCCGGGACCTACGCCGGGGTGCGGTGTATTGTTGCATCTATTGCACTCGTCAGAAAAAAGGGTAATTCATGCATCGGGTCTTGGGTGTTGGTTGGATATGAAATCGCATCATCGAAACATTATCCATGTCCATTGGTGTTGTATGTTGCGGCCGATAGTGCAGTGCGCGCATATGTGAGTAGGCGCGCGCACTCGACATTTGCAATTTCAACTTCTCATTCGGACGGGGACTCGCGTCGGAGTACCGTTAGTCCGGTGGATACGAGGAGAAAATTAGAAGTTCGCTTTCCACAAACACTCACACACACAGACATGTACACTGCGTCACATTCAAAGCACGCTTTGGAGGTTATGATTCCCATTAACATGGAGGCTTGCACACAGCGCAGTCGTCAGCTAGCTAGCCAACCAAACGGCATACGGACTCCTTTAAATTGATTTTTTCTGACATCACACTGAACTCCGCGCGCGGCTCGTTCCTGCTGTGGACCCGCGGCCGTATCACTATCGCGCAAACGACTTTTAATTAAAGCTGCCATTTGACATTCAATTTCGCGTCTATCGTCGCAGTTTTCCGGGGGCCGTGGCCAGAAGGCCAGAAACATTGCGCGTTTGAGATCCGTAGATCGTAGATAGGAACACTGATGGGCGGCCCAAAGGCGGCGTCGTTTCTACGTAATCAGTAATAGTTTTCCGTTTGGCCGCCCATCTCTGCCTGTGCCAGCAGGGATGGTGCTGGCGACCGGGCAAAACGGGCGAAGGATTTATTGCCACTATCAATCGGATTTTATTGGTAATGATACGGTAGAAGATGGAGGTGAAATTGTATCTCGGTTTGCAATGAGCCCGGCTTTCGCTCGGTTTGTCATCGCGGTAATTAATCAGCGCGGTTAAATAGAGTCTATTTGAATGTTTGCTTTTAGTAGACATGATTGACTTCCTGGTTTTGAACCCTAAACTCTTCGGGTTAGATGTGGAATTTTTGGATCGAGTCAAATCGTCGCTGTAATTTTATTTTTACGAAAAGCCCACTGAAGTTAGTTTCTGACAAGCGTGCTGATAAAAAATCGTACTTAAATCTAGTTACTAAAACCAGTGTTGGGAAAATCATAATCAAAAAAAGCTCATTTAATTCACCCGTGAAAAAATCAGATTGAATTTTTCTAAAAAAAACTCAGTGACTCGAAAAAATCACTTCCGAGATTTTCATTCATGAAACAAACATCCACCTAACTCTGAGTCTCGAAGTTCACAAGTGGTTTTCTGTGACAGTGAAACTCGAAGACGAATTTTCACCTACAGAAATACCGCTTAAGAGATAATCGAAAGGGAGAAAAGCCTCCGATAAAATTTCGGTGCTGAATTCCTACTACGCTTCAGTTCGACACCGAAGTAATTCGTGCAAAATTTAATTATTATATTAACATGAATTAAAAAAATCCCAACTGAATAAAATCGCTACTGAGAAATAATGACTGCGATATTTTCGATGCACGTGGGGTGATCAATATGAACAACAACGTTTTTCCCACATTCCAAATAGTGATTATAGAGACGAAAGACTGATTCAATTTCTGCTGGTTGATTTACACTCATGAGCTATTGAGATTAAACCGCTTAAAAAGACTATTGAATATGATATATAGAAGTAACAGGGGCGCAGGATTTTGCATATCACGAACACACCACACGTGCAGCGTTTGAATGGAGTGTTTGAATTAGTGTAGCGATAGTCTGCGATCTTGCGAATGACATTCAAGCTAAATTGGGTAATATTTTTTAATCAGTTGCATAGCATGCTTTGTGATTTTATTAATGTTTTCATTTATCAGTATAACTATTAATCACAGCATTTGCTGCTTTTATTGATGACATTACTCCACCACCACGGTATAGCTGAATAAATTTCGAATACACCACCACTATTGATCTACTTATCAACAGTGTACCAAATTACAAAAGCTGAAGATTTAGCTTTTTTTCATTCAAGTCACTCTACGCGCACTGAACATTTTCAGAAGGGTTCAGTTTTTGTTCATCGGCGAAGCTATCCATCATGTATTCCGCATAGGGTTGACATATAACTGCTATGAAAATTGATTTCCCCAAAATCTTCTGTTCGAGAATCATTTCAGGTATATTCTATGTGCGAACTTTAATCCTAAATGAGTTCGCTAGTAAACTTCTCACAACTAACGATTTATTAATTTTTAGTTGGTTTAACGTAAAGTCGCCATAACTAAGTTCAGTATTGCAATGACTGAGTGAAAACATACATTGAAGAACACGTGCAGCGTTTTAATGGTGTATTCGAATTGGTGCAGCGATAGTCTGTGCTCCTGTTACTCTTGCGTGTGATATTCAAGCTATTTGATGAAAAAAAGTGCTTTATACACCTAGCAGTGAGATGATACTTTTTTTTCATCAATTCGCATCTGAATTTTGCATGATGATGATGCATGAGATTTCAATCAATCATTTACCCTTTAATTTCGGTACTGCAAGTCGGATCGCAAACAGAAATTGTATGAAAACATACAACTATTTCTCTGAATCTAAACGTGTTACATTTGATTAGGTATTCCTTGAAGCGTCAAAATGAGTTCCATTTTAGAGTTTTTGATCATTATTTACAGTATTTCTGGAACCGGTATTCAGGGGCCAGCATAAACAAAAACGGTTCGTATGGCCATGAATAAAAAAGACGACTAAATTGGAATAGCTTTGAGCTCAACTTTGAAGATTCATCAAAATTCATCACCCTGTAATTCCAGAATCAGATAAAATTCACCAATTTTCACCATATCATCACCAATCACCATGATTCTTTTAATTTGAAGTTATTTTGGGATTTTGGGTACCGCATGAGCACGGATTTGTGCTAAATGCACATAACTATTTTCAATTTTACGTTTCGCCTTCGTCTCAATCGTTTTTTGTTGAACCGTAAGGTTGCGTTGGCAGTTCAACATAAACTGTTAACGCACTGATAAACCGAAGGCGAAACGTAAAAATGACTTTTATTTGAATTTTTGTTTATGAAATTCGTTTTGATCTTTTTGGTAAAACGAGTGAGGTCCTCTATTTCCGATACTTTTGGAACCGGAAGTCGGAAATCGTTGTAGCCGAAGTCAGTTAAATTTACTTAGATTCGGAAATAAGACCTTTGATAAATCGTAGTACGTCCCAGGTAGAATTTTTGGGTACCCTTCTGGATCGAAAACCGAATACCGGTAAAACTGAAATTAGTTTATTTGGTCATCGACTATCAAAATGTGCAAACCCTCTAAGCCCGATCAATTACAATTACAATTTTTACACTTATCATCGTGTATCTCCTGAACCGGGAGCCGAACCTGATTAAAAAAAGAAGTTTTTATGGAATCTTAAGACCTTTCATTTTAATCTTAAATGGAGGAAATCGGAGGAAATGAACATCTTTTTCGGAGACTCAAATGACCTTGAAATCGAAAAGTTTGGAAATGCGGAAGAAATACGCATTATTCTGACAGTATGAAATCTTCTGTTTTATTGGAAACTAGAAACTACGGCTTGTGGTTTACTCGTCTTACTAGCACTGTGAGAATGACAACCTAGCCAATCCGAATCGAATTTAATGCTCGTAGATACTAGGAAATTCGAACAGAAAACAAATCACAAAGGAAACCGAGATCCCAGTAATTTACCGTGAGATGCCGTGCATACTAGAAAATAATAAGGGGAAAGGCTGTTTCAAGGTATAACGCCATTCGAGCACCCCGACAATCCTACATACGAGGAGCGAGCGAATCTCTGAGACCGAACCAATGCCAACATCAAGACATAATCCAGATATGTAACGTTAATTGAATAGTTTTATAATTACTAACAACTCATAGGCAGTTTCCACGGCTGCTACTAAGATGAAAGAAAAAAAATGCCGTGGTGTTCGGATGCGATAACCCAGCTTTACCCCATGCGACTATCGACGGGCCCTTCTTCCCTGTCCTCGTCCCCTTCCATTCCATTTTATATCAACCCTTCAACATGCCGAACTGTCGAAACAATTTGTTTCCATGTTTATAATGCAGACCCCGGTGGGTAAGACCATTCCCCCAACCTGCCCCTTCCCATCAAGACTGTCTGTCTATCTGTTTCGAATTTTAAGGTCTGAACACCGTCGTAGCGAAGGAAGTGAGAAGTAGTTGTGTGTCTCGCGCGTCAAGTCTTATTTTCGTTTTCGTCTTTTTTATTGTATTTCTTCTTATTGCCGCCTGGTGGTTGGTTTGTTGGTTGGTTGTGGGAGACTTTCATTTCGAACGGCTGGCTTTGCGCGGCCCCGACCCTTCAACGTCTTCGACGGATTGCGCGACGAAGAGCTCGATGACGTGAAAATAAGTCATCTCTAATTATTCGAGATGAGATTAAGCTGCGCCCGGGATTGTAAAGCAGATCATCTAGATTTCAAAGTTCGTTCGTTCGTTCGCTCGCTCGTTCGGAGTTGCCCCGCCGTAAATTGTTGCGCGAGTTTTTCATCGATGCCGATGTGAAAAGTGTGTGCACTCCTGCCGTTCTCGTTGGGAAACCACCACTAATTTCATGGAGATTTTGGATGAGAATTGTCGCTTTGTGATTATTGTTTAGTGGTGCGACAATTTGGGTCGGTGATGTTGTAATTTTTCAACCGGTTTTTTGCTGGGAACGAACGATGGGGCAAAATATTGAGAGACTTTCGAATCAAGATTTAGTCATTGATTAGTTTTATTGTTTTTATCCGGCGCGATAGTTACGGTTGGTGCGGAAGAGAGAGAGAGAAAAATTACCACGTGTCAGCACGCGACCTGCTCGATGCAACGACGCTGTTCCAATATTTATTCGATCCCCGGCGATAACATTCGATAGCGATTTTACAAAGCAACTCCTTTGATTCGATTACCAACTGCGAGTGTAACTTAAACCCAACCCAACCGTTTAACTGTTCTTTCGAAGCACAAAATCAAACTCGCGAGGCACAAACAAAAAAAATGGCGCGAGCCCGAGTACGTTTTTTTTTCTGCTGGCCATATCAGTTTCAAGACTTCTTTGGAAAGCACCGGCGGAAGAACCGTCGAGGGAATATGGAAGGGGGCCCAGGGGGCGGTGCAGGACAGAAACGCGCCAACCAAGCACAAGAATGTATCTTTTTGTTTAGTAAGTAAATATCAGGAAATTGATATTTAAATAAAGCACACAGCATTTTATTTGTAACAAATCTAAACACACACAACACCCTGCGGCACCGCGGCGGCGGCGACGAGGAGGACTACGACCACGACGACGTGGCCCGCAGATGATTTGCTGGTTGGTTATCTTGCTTGGCTGGGAAACGTGAGGTGAGGTGAGCGATCTCCGTGTAAGCCCGCGATCGTCACTTTCCATATAAAAATAAGACATGCAAATACGCGATTGGTTTGCTCGAATGAACACTCGCACACACACACACACAAGTCTCCCTCAAAAAGTGCCGAACGGACAAAATGGAACATTTTTTGGACAAACATTTGAAGTACCCACCAGCACGCACGCAACGCTCTTCTCTGGGCACTTGTAGGATGTGGGGCCGGGCCGAACCGAACCGAAAGGAAACCGTATATTCACCTTTGTTGATTCGGACAACTCTTCGAGTTCTCTAATGGACGGATAACAAACCGGACAAGACACGAGTGCGGCCGAAATTTACCAACAATTATCATTATCCGCTACGGCTGGCTGGCGGTCCGTGAACGAACGAACGACGGCAATGAAATTTGTCAAACAAACCGTTTGACATTTAAGGGGTACGAGCTGGCAAGAGCTTTTTGTTGTTTTTTTTTTTGACTGTTGGATGACGTCAACTAGCCCGGCTTGAACGCCAAGAAGATTTGGGCGAAGGCCGTGCGGATTTCCGTGTGCATAGAAAGAAAGAGAGGAACCTCTAATTGTAAAGTACTATCAAAACCTTGGACATGATTCGATTTGAATTTTGTTAAAATACAAATTTTCTGTCGTAGAAACAGACTAAGACAATCAGATTTCATCGACAAAGACGCGACCTAACACTCCTTGAATCACATCGTCCTGAAAGAAGCTAAGCTGTTCCCGAAACGGGTAGCAGGCCTCAGACTTCTCAAACACTGAAACCTTAAATTGCGCGACTTTTTTTATGCGTTTTATTTTAAATAACGCGAATTACATTACTGAATTGTTTAGTTTCATATAATCTAGTAAAGATCGTGGGCATTCAAGAATTTTTCAGAAAAAAAGGCGGTGGGTAATGTCAGCTTCATAACTGGAGGACGTGAATACGAACCAAACTGAAATGCTTCTTTCACACTTTCGTATATTAATAATCGTGCATATTAGTTGATTGATTGTCTGAATTCAAAAATTGTAACGGAACATTTATAAAGGGTGATTTTTTAAGAGATATAGGGTTCGATTTTCAAAAAAAAAAAAACAAAAAATTTGATAAATCTGATGAAATGATAATTGGAATAGATAGAACGATTAACATAATTTAATGTTCGAAAATGATTTCATCAGTGACGTCTCGTGACAAAATATCAGGTTCGTTTTAGATGAAAACTAAAAATTTGAGGAATGGATATTCGCCTGTGTTTTTCAATACAATGAAATAACGATAGAATTTTGGATGGGAATAGAAGAATTCGCGCGCTCTGCACGTCGGTGCAAATCTGTCAATAACTTCATCAAAAAGACGTTGCAACTGAGACAGCAATTTGTTTTCAACTGCCATAAGCATAATCCACTGAAACCATTCCAGAAAGTGTTCATTCAAGTTCTCACAAAGCCAAACGTGACTAAGAAAACAACAAATCTCAGAGCTGAGCTGAGTAATTCGCTCTATTCTTGAATCTGTGCAGTAACTTATGTGCACGGAGAAGACACTAGCAAAACGACTGGCAACGGCAATGCATTATGAAAATATCGTTTGACTGTTATTGACCAGCAAGCACATTTGGACAAAATGGACAAAATCGCTCATTATTTTAAGTTTCGGTAGGCCGCGGTTCCGCTTTAAATGGCCCATGCGCAAGGGCCAATTTTGGCACACACTCTCCAACATATTGGTCGGTATTTCACGAATAAATGCTCCAATATTGGCTTCCAGTGCGTCAATCGCTGTTGGTTTATTCAAAATCGTTAAATCACACGATCAAGGTGGTCAATTGACGGGCCCAAAGCGTGAAATAATCTGTTCACCGAAGGCGACTCTCTATTTGGTCATTGTTTCGCGTGCCGTATGGGATGTGGCACCGTCTTGTTGAAACCACATGTCAAGCATGTCCAATTCCTCCCTTTTGAGCAAAAAATTCGTCGATCATCAATCGGCAAAAAAATCGATAGCGCTCGCCATTCGTCGCAGAATATACTTTTTTCGATAAAAAAAAAAGGTGGATCTCATAACCGAGCATAAATTTTGATGGTAAAATTCAGTAATTTGCAAGCGGTAAAATTCAGTAATTTGCAAGCGTTGTTCGTTCGTCAGTCGATTCTTGAATTAACTATAGACCAAACTGAACTAGTTTGACAGTGACACAAGACACGATTCACGCGTGATCTGTCAAAAACAACATATACTAACGAAAAAGTTCTGAATTTTATTCTATAATAGAAAATTGAATTTTAATTCTGAACCTGAATTAGGGAACTGAGCTCAGTTAAAAATCCAGTTCCATAATCCAAGTTTCGAATTCAATTCCAGGTTCTGGGTTGTGAACCTGAATTCTGGAACTGAGTTCTAAACCTGAATTCTAAGACCGAATTCAGGAACCAAAAATCTGAAACCGAATTAGACATTTAATTCAGTGTTAGAAGTTAGTTTCAAAATTCTGGTTCCACAATCTAGATCTAGTATTCATATCTTGAATATTGTCGCTGAAGTTTGAATTTTCTCCCAGCATTGTTCCGGAATCACAGTTCTGAATATGAATTAAAAATTAGTACCTAAATTAAGGTACTGAGTTCTCAGCTCCAAAATCTAGTCAAGAAACCAGTTCCAGAAACTAGAATTGTGATTCAGTTTAAGAGTTCCAGTGCACTCCAATTCGAATACAACTTTGCACACGTCTTCAATATGACAAACCATTTTCTTGTCCACGAATCAATCCGACTCTGGAATGATTTAGAAAAAAAGGGGCAAATAATGTTTTATATGGAGTCCGTTAATTGTAAAAAAAATAGGAAGTCGTTTGAAAACTGTAAAAAATATACACTGAACAAATAAGTAGAAAACTTTTTCAAATATACAAAATATTACCAAAATAGATGAAATTTCATTTTACCTAAAATTTAAAATTTTTAGATTTAACTTTTTAAAAACCAAAAAAAAAAATACTCTGAAAAAAGAAGTCGAAAACTTTTTTAAGAATCAAAATTCAAAAAGTAAGTCTCTTTAATTTTTTAAATAAATTTTACTTAAAATTCAATTATTTTTAAACGGCAATTGAAAAATTGTAAATAATTTATCGGAGATCGACTAAGCACTCAAAAAAATTACACTGGAAGAAGAAGTCGTAGACCAAAAATCGAAAAACTTTAAAAAATAAATAAAGGTATTTAAAAAAACTGTTATATGAGATCTATTGTTTGCAAAAAAAAAATTATGAAATCGATTGAGCACTCAAAAAAAATACACTGAAAAACGAAGTCGTAGACTTTTTCAAAAACCTAAAGGTCGTAGATTTTTTCAAGGAAATTAAACTCTTACCAAAAATATCTGATTTGAAAAAATCAACGTCTCTTCAATTTTTTAAAATATATTAAACCTAAAATTTAATTTTTTTGTATTAATTTTTTTTTAAATCGCTATTGTATGGAAACTTATTTGTTAAAAAAAATCCAAGAAATCGATTCAGAACTCTAAAAAAAATACACTGCTAAAACGAAGTCGAAGACACTTTCAAGAATTAAAAATTTACCTAAAAATTCAAAATTTCAAAAATAAACGATTTTTATTTCATTTTTTCAAATAAATTTTACTTAAAATTTAAAATTTTTAAAAGCACTTTTTAAAAATCACCGTTGCATGGAAACTGTTAACTGTACTTTTTTTATAAAATCGAGTAAGCACTCTAAATAAATATGCACTGAAAAAAGAATGGAATTTATCAAAAAAAAAATTATTTAAAAAAATAAACGTTTCTTCTAATTTGTTAATTGATTTTTGCCTACACTTTTTATTTTTTGCATGAGCTTTTTTTTAAATCACTGTTGCCTAGAAACTGTTAATTGTAAAAGAATTTAGAAAATCGTTTTAGAACTAAAAAAAATACGCACTGAGAAAGAAAATCAAAGATATTTTTAAGAATTCCAAATTCATGATTTTCAATTCCATTTTTTAAATAAATTTAAAAATTAACTTAAAATTTCAAATTTTTGGTATGTACTTTTTTAAACTCATTGTTGCATGGAAACTGAAATTTGTAAAAAAAATGCAATCGATTGGGAACTCTTGAAAAATATACACTGAAAAAAAGTAAAAAATAAACGTCTCTTCAATTTATTTTTATAAATTTTACTCAAAATTTTCAATTTTGTGTTTGTACTTTTTTGAAATTACTATTTCATGTAAAGACTCGTAGTCATTCCTTCAATTTTGTCTGTTAGTGCACCGAGGCCGATTTCCCACAATTCCGGATTACTGGAACCAGTTCATTAATCGGATAGTTGAATGAGTTGCTCGTCCTTGACCATGGATCCCTTGCCCGATCAGTAGATTTTTAACAAATTTCTTTGCGAAAATGATTTCAGTTTCTAGTATCTATTAGTTTTTGGACATATTTTGACTGCATCCCATGTATAATATTGTTTTTAACAAACAACTTAGCTTTTTGTCCAGGGCCATAGATCCCTTGCTAGATCAGGAGTTTTTTTTTAACAAATTTGTTCACAAAAAGTATCATAACCTTGGTGAGTATATTTCACCTGTCCTCGAGCCGTTAAGAAACATTCACTTCCGAAACCATCCTCATTCATATTGTTTATTGTGTTAACTCGTTTATAAAAAGTAACCCTCAGACAATCGCTTCTCGACGAATAGTAATGAAGCACTCCTGCTTAAGAAGCTTCAAAACAAACCGAAACCCAGTGAATAATTCGGATTTTTAAACCAAAATAAACTTTCTTGTTCTCATTTAAGATAAAAAAAAATGTTTATGAAAAATTCCATATATGTGATATTAGGAAAAAGTCATTAATTCATTAAGTTTATTATAATAATTTTTTGATAATTATTTAAGGAATTGATACCACCTGGGTAACCGGTTTATGCTGGGTGCATTTGACTAGGTAGCTTGTTTTCAAGTTTCGTCTTCGACTGATCAGTGCCTTAGCAGTTTATGCTGAACCGTTAATGCCATCTCACGGTTTCAGTGTAAGTAAGTGTCAAATTGTGTAACTTGTTCGACTCTTCATGTTTTTGGTAATGTAACACGTATTTTTTATGAATCGGAAAACAAAATTCTAATAGAAAAAAAAACAGTCTAAGAATGAAGAATTGTATCGCAATGGGTACTCAAGAACTTTATCATCTCTCTTTAGTATCCGATCATTCAACAGTTCGTGCTTGTTTGCCAACAATTTCGACGAACCTGAAACCATTGTTTCTCGATAGTGAATCCCACAAGTGTGTCCTATTGAACGTAAAACAAATGTCCCATGTTACGACTGGGGGAGCACATTTCCAGGCAGCTCCTCATTGAAAGCCAACCCACGTTCATTCAAGTGGTAGTCATTCGACTACTCCAACAGGAGGTGGTAATCCTAAGCCACCACAAGCCACGATCGTCACCGTGTGAGCCCCGTGTGTGCCGTACGAGCAAATCAGGACCAACAGAGAAAAAAATAAAAACAAGGCTTACCCTTCCAAGTGGGCAACTAAACTCCTCAGTCAAAACACTTCGATCGTTCTACATTTTTATATCTTCCTGGTATTCATTCGCTTGTGCACTAGTTGTCATTGTCGTCGTCGTCGCCCCCGGTTTCTAGACAAGACTACATCAGTTTAAAAGGCCCACTTCACAATATATGTATTTATAATATATGCATGCAGATCCAGGAGCGCACTAAACTTCCCCCCCTCCCGAACTCATTTCATCCGTTGTTCGTCGGTCGCACAAACTCGGACGATTGGTCGTCGTCGTCGTCGTCCTACTTGCCACATTACGTCGACACTTCCCTCGAATTGCCACACAGAGAAGTACCATATGTTGTCATTCACATTTTGCTATCTCCCTTTCCAGCCCTTAAACATGAGTAGTGAGTGCTCGAACATGCTCACACATCCCGTTTAGAGTGTGCGTGAATTTGTGCAACAACAGCAAGCTAATATATGTGAATATGGCTAACAATTCTTCTACGGCAGTGGTTCTTTCGGGGCAACAAGTAGTCAGAGTCGGTTGGTGTCGAAGAGGACATGCCGAAGCTTGCAGCTGCTACCGACTGACTACTTCCCCCAAATACGATACCAATACGATCAAAACATTCCGCACGTATACAATTACCACCAACAGCAACAACATGATCGAAACGACGACGACGACGTCGACAACACAAACACGGCTTGTTGTGGCTGGTGAAGTGTACAAAAACTGTACGAAAGAATGAAAATAATATATCCCACAGCCAACCTAACCTAACTTACGGGTGTACGGGTCTCTGTAGGTTTACTGCTAGCTAGCTAGTAGCCCCCGGGAGGAGAGAAAATAAAACCGATGAACCAGAAAAAAGGATGTTGAAAGATATTAATTTACCATCTTCTTTGCGCCCCTGGAGAATTTCGGACGATTTTCGGACCACGCGGGGAGGAAGCAGGAAGACGAATTTTGATCGACAACAACAGCACTTCAGTTCTTCGTGCATAGTTTTGGGCTACGTGATATCCCCCGAAGGAGAGCAGGGGAAGGAGAACGGTGGGACACGAGAGGGGGGGTAAATCTGTGTGTAAACGAAAATATGATCTCTTCTCTGCGAGAAAAGGCAAACAAAGCGACCCCCATTTTGAAATGGTTTTTTTTTTCTTACTTCGATAGAACCCGGTTTCAATGATCCTTTTTTTTTGTTCTCCTCGTGGAGGCCTTGTCCTTTTAGATACGCGTGATGTCCAAGAAAGAATGTACCACCCATTGGGGAAAGGGTTACTGGTTCGGATTTCTGTTGAACAGGGAACTTGCGTGGTGGGGAAGAAAAGGCTCAAGGAGCGACACGTATTTGCTTTCGTTATTCATTCAAAACGTACGATTGTCGTAACTCTCGGTTTGTCAGTGCCATCGCAGCACAATAATTGCGATGAAACATGACCCGAATGGAGAGAGCTTGCGTTTGATGAACGTGATCACATTTCGGGATGTAAATTTTAGCTCCATTGGTATATCGAAATGTTTACACATTCTGGTCGATAATTGTTCAAGGATTTATTGAAAGATGGCTTTTTGGTCAAGTGTTGCTTTACAAAATATTTATGTTGCGTTAAAAGCCGACGTTTCGAAGGAATATCTCTTCATTATTGGAAATGATCGAAAACGGGAACTGCTACGCTATAACAGTCACTTCCCCCGCACATCAAACTAGATCATTTTCAATGTTTCAATCCACTTGACGAAAAATATTTGATGTCGTTTTCGCCCTGAAGAAGAAGGGCCATTCCTTCGAAACGTCGGCTTTTAACGCAAAATAAATATTTTGTAAAGCAACACTTGACCAAAAAGTCATCTTTCAATAAATTACAACAAAGTGGTCGTACCGTCTTCACAATATTGTTCAAGGAGGCGTAATTGAAGTGCGTATGTACAAAATCCTCAAAAACAGAATTCACTTTAGGTCGATCTATCAACATACCAATTGAAAAGTGTTCAATCTGTCATAGAAAAACGTTTTTTTTTTTGTTATGAAATTTGATTTCATTGTGTCAATTCCAATAATTTTCCAACTTATCGATACCATTTTTGAAGTACGATTTGTCTTTGGTTTCAAAATAAGCATCAATCTCGGCACTGAACTTCATCCGAACTTAATGATTTTTTTTCCCAGCGAGCATTCTTTTGAGATCTGAGAACGGAAAAAAAACAATCGCTGAGGGCCAAATCTGGAGTGTACAGTGAAAGCGGAAGCAGTATTCCAATTGATTCAGGCATCTTCGGGAAAAGTGAGCGAAAAGGAAAAAAATGCGCTTCGTCGGTTACGTCACTTATACGGTTATATCTCCAGAGCAGGAATTCTCAGTCAATTCATTTTCGAATTTGAAACTGTCGCACACTTATCTCAAAGATTTCAATAAGCTCAGGCTCATTCGCAATCTAATCTTCGGTTCCCAAGATTCGAAAATGAATTGAATTGAAATGAATCAAATTCGAAAATGAATTGACTGAGAATTCCTGCTCTGGAGATATAACCGTATAAGTGACGTAACCGACGAAGTGCATTTTTTTTCCTTTTCGCACACTTATCTCAAAGATTTCAATAAGCTCAGACTCATTCGCAATCTAATCTTGGGTTGTGAATCAAATTCGAAAATGAATTGACTGAGAATTCCTGCTCTGGAGATAAAAAGTGCGTATGGTCGGTTATATGACACTTATATTATTATATTTTCCAATTCATGCATTTTGACCTCTGTTTTCTTTGATTTGCGACATTTTTGTATTTTATTTTTCTTCTTCTTTTGCGAACACAGCCATTTCTCGAAGATTTTTTTCATGTTCATATCATATCTTTACAATGCATGCTCTCTTTTAATTTTAAGCTATATTTTGTCATTTTTTACAGTTTTCGTCAGTAACCGTAACCGTCTTTTGGGCATCCACTGGGATCACTTCGTCTTCGGTGCGCTAAACTTTAACCACACTTAAACCATTCTTCTAATAATGGTTGATTTTCCTAGTGGGACAGAGTTCTGAAGCAAGCCAAATTTTCGGCTAAGAAAAGAGAATGGAATGTATTACACTCGTTTGAAAGCTAGTCTCTGGATGTAAACCAAGTTCGAAAATGAAAAGGCGGAGATATGACGGTATAAGTGACGTATCCGTCGAACCGCACTTTTTCTTCTGTACGCTCACTTTTCTCGATGATTGCCCAACCGATTTCAACAATCTAATGCTCATTTGAAAGCGACTATTGGATTGAGGATCGAGTTCGAAGATCAAATAGATGACACTTCCGGTGGCGAAGATATAACAGTACAAGTGACGAAATCGATCTAACGCAATTTTTTCCTTCCGCTCAATTTTCTGGAAGATGACTAAATCGCTCTCAACAAGCTTAGGCTCATTTGAAGGCTGCGCTTGGGTCAAGTTCGAGGGTCCATTGGCTGTCACTACTGGTCATTTAGGGGTTAGCCAA
This sequence comes from Malaya genurostris, assembly GCF_030247185.1. Lineage (NCBI taxonomy): Eukaryota > Metazoa > Arthropoda > Insecta > Diptera > Culicidae > Malaya > Malaya genurostris. The sequence goes on from NC_080570.1 coordinate 153,135,652, forward strand.
ATTTTGTGCTAGGGCACATAACCGTTTTTATTATTTTTACGTTTCGTCTTTGACTCATCAGTGCAGAGCAGCTCACATTGCACTTCGTTGCAAAACAAAAAATGTTCTGTAAGTAGCAGAAACTTTACGTCTGCTTAGCGGTTCAAATTGATCTGCCGAGTTTAGCACTAAGCAGTTCAATGTGAACTGCTCTGCATTGATGAGTCAAAGAAGAAACGTAAAAATAATGTCACTACTGGTTTCGGAAATATAATGATATAAGTGACGTAACCGACAAAAAGGTATTTTTGTTCCTGTCACACACTTTTCTCAAAAATTTCAACAGGCTTAGACTAATTTGAAAGCTACTCTTGAGTTGTGATTAAAATTCGAAGATAAATCGGCTGAGCATTCCGGCTTTGGAGATATAATGGTATAAGTGACATAACCGACAAAACGCCTTTTTTTCTTGTCGCTCACTTGTCGAAGATGGTGGCATCAATTTCAACAAATTTCGGCTTGTTTGAAAGCTATTTTGGTGTTGTGAATCGAGTGCGAAGATCAATTGGCTGATTTGGTTTCGGAGATATAACCGTATAAGTGACGTAACCGACAAAACACAATGGGTGTCATTCAAAGTCCCGGAGATGTAATGGTATGAGTTGTGTAACCAAAAAAAAAAGCATTTTTTGCTTCCGCTGAATTTTTCCAGAGATGACTGAACCAGTTTCAACCAACATAGACTTGTTTGAAAGCTACTTTTAGGATTTAAATCTAGTTCGAAGAGCACTTATGGTTCCTACAAGACGCATTCTTTTCTTCTACTTCCTTCACTTCTATTGGAGATGGCGAAATCGATTTCTACAACCTTAGGCTACTTTTGGTTTGTGGATCAAGTGCGAAGATCAATTGACTGTCAAAACTGGTCTTGGAGATATAACTGTATAAGTGGCGTAACAGACAAAACGCTTTTTTTACTTCCGCTCAATTTTCCCGGAGATGGCTGAATCGATTTCAACATACTTAGACTTGTTTTAGAGGTACTTTTGAGGTGTGAATCTAGTTCAAAAATCAAATAGCTTTCAGTTATTGTTCCGGAGATATAATGGTATAAATGACGTAACCGAAAAAACGCATTTTTTTCTTACCACCCAATTTTCTCGGAGATGGTGGAATCGTTTTCAATAAACTTAGACTTATTTGAATGCTACTTTTGAATTATGAATCTAGTTATCAACTGGCTCTCGCTTCTAGTTTCGGAGATATAATGGTATAAATGGCGTAACCGACAAAACGCAAATTCACCTCGCCTCTCACTTTTCTCGGAGCTGGCTAAACCTATTTGAACAAGCTCAAGCTCGTTTGAAAGCTAGTCTTGGGCTGTAAATAAAGTTTCAAGTTTAAACGGTTGTTATTTTTAGAAATTTGAGAAATAATGCTAAAAGTAACGTAGCCGACAAAATGAATTTTTTTCTTTCCGCACACTATTCTCGGATACGATTGAACCGATTTTTCAACACAACGTGCAAGCGACGTAACCGACAAATAGATTTTTTTTCTATCCACACGTATTTTTTTTTCGGAAAGTGACTAATGCTCATGTTCAAATGTATCATTACTGATACTTTTGGTTTCGGGATTGTCGTCGAAAATGGGACGTAATCGTGGTTGCTCTCTTTGGTGAACTAGCCGAATCAAATTGAATACTTTTGTGGCAAAAATCAGCTTAAATTTGTGTTAGAAACTAAATAAGCATAATAGAAAAATTCAATTAAACTGTTCGAATGACTACAGAAAGATATTATCACTCCACTATGAGGATTAAGAGGTTTTTTTTTATTAAAAAAGCACTATTTTATTAGTTCACGAAATTCTTTTAGTCTTTCTCACGATATCAACGAATCAATCATACGATTGCTGTCAAATTTCTCTACATATCGTTCGAAGGTAACTGTCATCTATGTGTCAGATCGGAAACTTTTTAATTGGCCTGCTTCTTACACATTCAGTCAATTGTTGTTTGAAAATAATAATGGCGAGATTTGAAACGATTCTACGATTGAACTATTCCTTCGTTAATGATCATTGGCCGAATCATTGTCTGCACACAAGGAGAGGCTACGAAAACCAAACTCTGCTGCGTGTCAAATCTTGGGTAGACAATACGCAAACATTAAGTCTCCAGACTATTTTTTCACAGCTAATTATGGAGGCAAAGTGAAATGCAATTTGCAATTTAAGGAAATTTTAGTACAACAAGGGTAATTAGTTTGGGCTAAGAAGTGCATTTCTTTTTAGTTTCATCTTAATTTTACATTTCGTCTTCGACTCATAGGTACATTAGCAGTTCAACATAAAAACGGCTAAGCAAATCCAATGATAACGTTACCAACAAATCACTAGTAGTAGTCTCATTCACCAAATGGATTGAAACAAGATCCTGGATAAATCCAATGATGATATCCAATCGATTTTTATCTCAACTTACGCGTCATTAAACGAACTCTGAAAAACTTCACGCGTGAGTTCACATATGCAAATTCGCACCGATCATTTCAACCTGACCTGAAAACCGAACTGAGGCTGGCACCCACGCATAACAGGCACAGATCGCAAGCACTTCGACCGTTCGACCAATTACCGAAAATACACTTTGTTTGATCACGTTTTGTGCCAACACCAATCAGACACGGTCTGTAATCTACTGCGGATAAGTAGTTCAGATACCGTACTGTGAGTACTCCTCCTCACTCGCCGATTGTCCGCAAATTACCGTTCCATTAGAGGGGAGCAAATTTGCAGGCATCCCACAATCACCGACCGACTCGTGTTTGTGTGTTCCGACTTTCGGAATTGGGTATGTCCAATGGGTACACACAAAAAGGTCATTACTTAAGCGAATCCAAATAACCAATCGGCGGAGGAGAACTTGCCGGTCATTCAAACATGCCAGTCAACAATCGAGCATGTGTCCACACGAGTAATCATCTTCGCTCCAAACTCCCTTTTTGAATCTAGTGATGTTTTTTTTTTGTTGTTGTTGTTGTACCTACTTCTTCGGTAAGGTATTCTCTTTTCTCCAAACATGCGTTGCCTGCAGTCCCAATCGCGATGAGAAAAAAGTTAATTATCTGCAGTTAAGAAGGCCACTGCCGCCGCCGCCGCCGCCGCCTCCATCATCCACTCAATCTCCGTCAGTTCCGACCGGATAGATCGGCACTTAATGACGAAGCTTTTTTCAATAGGTACTCCAAAAAACCTAGACCAATACATATTAGTAGGGTGTAGTGTAGGGAGACTTCGAACCGGATCATGGCACGCATGGTCCAATCGAAAACCCTCGTCGGCCCGCCGGTTTGGGCGATGATGAACAGATTTGCGTTTAGCTTTGATGTTTCGACATCCAACGACGGACGGTGGGACACGACACTGACACGCATACGAGGGTTAGATTCGATCGTCACGGTGCCCAATGGACCCAATGGAAATTGGGTGCCACCATCGCAGTGAACTTCTTGCTGGTTCGAAATCATCGGAAGCGGTTTCAGATTTATCTCGAAACATTTGGAAGCTGCCACCGGAGTTATGTGAAATGAAGACGAATAATTTTGGAACTGCTACCGCTTACTGATTTTATGAAACCATTGATAAACTTGCGCGTGTAAAGTAATTATTATGAAGTAAGCTAATAATAAAAGGATTTTCAGAATTGCGTTTATCACTTATCGTGTTCTTTTCGTGCCGACATGCATCTAAAAACAGATAATGGGATCGATCATAGACGTGTTAGTCATCACAATAGAAAATATTGATACTTTCGGAGGCGAATAAACTCCTGATCTGGCAAGGGATCTATGCTCCAGGACAAACTACTCAGTTGTTTGCTATAAACATGATTATTCTACAAAACAATTTCTACTAAATATCGGATACTATTAGGATGAGAAAGAGAGTCATTATTGATGAAAAATGTTAAATTTAAGCACTTTTTTGTCCAGCAGCACTAACAATATTGATCAACATTTTTTGGATTTGGGCATTTTTTCGGTGCATAGCGAGAATCCACATATTTTTAGACTTTTTTTTTTTTTGTGATGAAGAGAACAGTCAAAATTGGTAGATGAAAGCCTTTTTCTGTTGCACAGGGTTGGCAACTAACGAAACTGAATAGTTTTTGGCAACATATTAAATCTCAAACGGATGAAAAGGAAAGATTATATTGATAAAACATTATTAGATTTAAGCATTTCCAATATGCATAGAGTGGTGAACCAGCGAAAAGCAACAATTTTCTAAAATATATCGAATACTGTTTGCATGAAAAGGTGCATAGGGTTGTCAACCAGTGAGAATTGACGGTTTTCTAAAACATGTCGAATGTTATTTGCATGGAGCAAACAGTCAAAATTGTTAGATTTGAGCATTTTGATTCTATTTTTTAAAATAATTCGAATACTGTTTGGATGAAAGGGAGAGTTGGTAAAAAATGATAGATTTAAACATTTTTAAGGCGCAAGAATTAACAATTTTCTTTTTAGCAAGAATTAACAATTTAAAAAAAATCGGAACTATTTGGATGAAAAGAAGCGTCAATATTGATCAAAATTTATTAGATTTGAGCATTTTCATGGTGCATAGGGTTGTCCAGCCAGCAAGAGTTTACATTTTTTTTTAAATATCGAATATTGTTAGGGTGAAAAATATTGATCAAAAAGTTTTGGACTCAGAGATTTTCATTTTATTGATAAAACATTGTACGATTTGAAAACATTAAATCTTAAAGTAATGGAAATGTAGATGAATATCGACTAAATTTTGTTGGATTTAAGCTTTTGACGGTGCATACAGCTGTCAACCAGCGAGAATTAGGTTTTTGAAAGAATAATAAATCTTGAAGGGATGAAAAGAAATGTTAAAAAAATGTCGAATACAATTTGGATTAAAGAGAGTCAATATTGTTGAAAATTGTTTAGATTTGAGCATTTTCACGGTGCGTAGGGTTGCCAACCAACGAGAATTAGGTTTTTGAAACAATATGTCATTTTAAAGGAACGAAAAGGTAATGATACAATTAAATGTCAATATTAATCAATATTTGTTAGATTTGAGAATTTTCAGAGCATATAGTTGTCAACCAGCGAGAATTTCAGAGTTTTGAACAAATATTGAATATTATTTGGATGAAAAAGAGAGTCAACATTGATTAAAAAAATATCGATTTAAGTATTTTTACGGTGCATAGGGTTGCCCAGCAGCGAGAATTCCCCATTTTCTAGATAATATCGAAACTATTTGGACACAAACAAGAGTCAATATTGATCAAAATTTTGTCAGATTTGAGCATTTTCACGGTGCATAGAGTTGTCCACTAGCGAGAATTAATTTTCTAAAATATATCGAATAGGGCTTGAAAAAAAAAAGAAAAGTTTAAAATAATCCAAACGTTTAGATTCAATTATTTTTACGGTGCATAGAGTTGGCAACCAGTAAAAATTTACAAGTTTTGAAAAAATATCGAATATTTTTAGGAAGAAAAATCAAAGTCAATATTGATCAAAAATATCTAGATTTAAGTATTTTCTCGGTGCATAGAGTTGTCAACCAGTGAGAATTGAAAGTTTTGGAAAAAGTATTAAATCTTAATTTTTGGATTTAAGCATTTTACGGTGCATACAGTTGTCAACCAGCGAAAATTAGGTTTTTGACAAAATAACAAATCTAGAAAGAATAAAAAGAAATGATAATATTGATCAAAAATTGTTTGAGTTGAGCATTTTTATTAGGATTATTTTATTAGGATAAAATTAGGTCAATATTAATAAAACATTGTAAAATTTTAACATTTTTAAGGAGTATATGGTTGCCCAACAGCGAGAATTTATGTATGGTTGTCAACCAACGAAAAAAAAAGTTTTTGAAAACATTAAATCTTAGTGTAATGAAAATGTAGATGAATATCGACCCAATTTTTTTGGATTTAAGCTTTTTACGGTGCATACAGCTGTCAACTAGCGAGAATTAGGTTTTTGAAAGAATAATATATCTTGAAAAGATGAAAAGAACCGTTATTATTGATCAAAAATGGCTAGATTTGATCATTATTAAGGAGCATAGGGCTGTCAACCAGCGAAAATAATTTTCTAAAATATATCGAATACCGTTTGGATAAAAAGAAAAGTTAAAAATAATTCAAACTGTTTATATTTTGTAGTATTTTACGGTGCATAGGGTTGTCTACTAGCGAGAAAAAAATGTAAAAAAATTTCGAATACTATTTGGATTAAAGAGAGTCAATATTGTTGAAAATTGTTTAGATTTGAGCATTTTCACGGTGCGTAGGGTTGCCAACCAACGAGAATAAAGTTTTTGAAACAATATGACATTTTAAAGGAATGAAAAGGTAATGATACAATTAAATGTCAACATTGATCAAAATTTGTTAGATTTGAGAATTTTCTCAGAGCATTGAGTTGTCAACCAGCGAGAATTTCAGAGTTTTGAACAAATATCGAATATTATTTGGATGAAAAAGAGAGTCAACATTGATAAAAAATCTCAATTTAAGTATTTTTACAGTGCATAGGGTTGCCTAGCAGCGACAATTCCCCATTTTCTAGATAATATCGAAACTATTTGGATAGAAACAAGGGTCAATATTGATCAAAATATGTCAGATTTGAGCATTTTCACGGTGCATAGAGTTGTCAACTAGCGATAATTAATTTTCTAAAATATCTCGAATAGGGTTTGAAAAAAAAAGAAAAGTTCAAAATAATCCAAACTTTTTAGATTTAATTATTTTCACGATGCATAGGGTTGTCAACCAGCGAGAATTTACAAGTTTTGATAAAAAATATCACATATTATTTGGATGGAGAGAGAAGTTAAAATTATAAGATTTAAGCATTTTTAAAGAGCATAGGGTTGTCAACCAGTGAGAATTCGAGGTTTTTGAAAAAATAATGCATACGGTGCATAGAATTGTCAACCAGCGAAAATTTACAAGTTTGAAAAATATCGAATTTGAATTTAAAATATTGATGGCATTTTCACGGTTTTCAACCAGCGAGAATTTAAAGGTTTTTGTAAAAAATATGTAATCTTAAAGAAATGAAAACATAGGTAAATATTAATCATAAAATATTGGATTAAAGCATTTTCAAGGTGCATAGGGTTGTTCACCAGCGAAATTATCAATTTTCTAAAAAATCTCGAACATTGTTTGAATGAAAATGAATGTTAATAATAATCCCAAAATTTTAGATTTGAGCAATTTTAAGGTGTAGAAGTTTGTCCAACAGTGAGAATTAATTATTTTTTATTAAATACCGAAACTATTAGGATGAAATGAAGAGTCAATAGTCAATAGTCAAAAGTTTTGTCCCGGGTTGGCGGTTCAATGCATAGGACGCTGGTCTTATAAGCAAGCTGTCGTGTGTTCGAGCCCCGACCTGGAAGGATTCTTAGTGTCAGTAGAATCCATAGTACTAGCCATGCAATGATTCTGTACGCTAAAAATCGGCTGCGAAGTCTGTTGAAACAGAAAGGCCAAATTCCACGGAAGGAATGTAATGCCAAGACTTTTTTTTTGAAGAGTCAATATTAATCAAAATTTGATAGGTTTGAGTATTTTCACGGTGCATAGGGTTGTCAACCAACGAGAATTCACAAGTTTTGAGAAAATATCGAATATTATTTGCATGAAAAAGAGGGTCTTTTTTTTGCGTAGGATTGCTTTTTTTTGCGAAGTCAATATTGATCGTGAATTGCTTTATTTGGGCATTTTTAAAGTGCATAGAGTTAGATAACGAAATTTAACAATTTACAAAATAATGTCAAATTTTTATAACCGGGAAAGGAAAGCCAATATGGATTAAAAATTATTAGATTAAATCTTTTTTTTAAGTGCGTCATCAGTACATTTACAGTTCATATTGAACTGTTAACGCCACCATACGGTTCACAATAAACCGCTGAGCAAACGTAAAATTAATTATTTTTGGCAAAACACTTTCGACATCGGAGTACTTTGTCTTTGCTGAAGTGCTGAAAGAACGAAAATTTGGGACGACTTTCTTGCCGTCAGTAGACAGTAGTTATTTAGGGGTTAAAAAAACTTTCTTTGTGTCGGAAATTGTTTTGAATTTTTTTTTAAATTATTACAAATCATCCCCTGAAATAATCGGTTTTCAGTGTTGAGAACCAAACGTGCTCCCTCCTCTCCTTGTGGAAAGCACAAACCCGTTGTCGAAAACCCTTTTGAAATCCACTCACGCACAACACTTCTGGAACCACTCTCGAATGATGGAAAAGATCAAACCTTTTCGGCGACAGCCAAGTACCAAGCAGCGATCCTCTGAAGTCTCCATCGAAGCGCACTCGTTTTGGGATTTCAAGGGGGGGGGGGGGGTGGTTCCACAATTATACCAACGGTTTCGGAGTACGATTGCACAACATCGCTACAATCGCTGCTGACCGTCGTTCGTTTTGGGGCAGCCAGATTTTCATCAATGAGCGGGTTCTTTCTCAGAGATCCCGCGGAGATGTGCGAGATGAGATGATGGCGGCAGGCATTAACAAAAACAAGAAACAAGAAAGAGATCTTGTCTTTCCCGTCGACGACGACGACTACGACGACGTTGCTGACCGTGTGACCGATTCCAGCCAGGTTCCCGGCCGGAGCGATAGAGTTTTCTGTAGTGTTCCGAGATGTACGACATTTGTTCCAACGATCATGACCGACTTCAACCGGGGAATACAAATTGACTAATTACGAGTGGGGACACGACGACGGAGGAGACCTAAACTACCAACAAGGTGTAATTCGTTAAATCATCTCCGCCAGGCGGCTACCTTTTTAGTTGACTGCGCAGTTGATCAGTCAATATCTTGAACCGAATCGTGGTCTGAATACCGAACCAGGATTTTGGTAGTACTCCCGAATCTTGCGATGTTTGCCGCCATAGTTTGGGTCATAGACGGACACGGTAGAAAGAAAAAGGGAGAGTGAATCAAAGTGGGGGGCGGTGGGGTGTCGGTAGATGAAGATGAAAACAAAGAGTGGACCCGACGATTTCTCAGTGATTTAGCAAACCTTTGCCCGTGATCGCTCGCAGCCATGTTGATCAACTCGCCACAAATAATGTGGTTTCTCGCACATCGCTGGTGCTCCGCTGAGATGACAGACAGCGGTTCGGTTCGGGGAGAGAAGGCGCAGCAAAAAAAGGTTACATTTGCCCTCGAGTGGTAATTAAACGAAAGCATCTTGAGCCTGCATGATTGCATCCAGTTCGGCATGTCGAAACACACACACGCACGCACCTAGGGACTGCATCATCTCGCGTGTGAAATCTCTTTCGAGCAAAATTTATGCTGCGAACGGGTTTGACTATCGGTGCACGGAGCAGGGGGGGGCTCACGGAATGTTCCGAAACTATAGCCGGCCCAAACAGTTCGATGAAAAGTTTTATAGTATTTAGGGCAGTTAAAACGCACCGTTTGAAGTCCTCCTCCTGAATTATCACAGCATCCCACGACATTTTTTGTTTTGAGCCCCTCGTCGAATGGTTTCGGTCGGTCCATAAACAGATCACTTGCCCTCCGCGTTCACATCGTTCACCCCGAGGCGGAAAAGTTACAGTTTCCAATTCCTTTTTATGCTGCGCCTTGCTGATGCTGATGCACACCAACAACCCCTATATCTACGAGCAGCAGACTGGGATGAGACCAATATCAGCAGCAGCAGCAGCAGCAGCAGCCGTAGCAGCTTCATCGCACAAGCCGAAGATCGGTTCAAGATCTATACCTGAAGAAAACCAACGCGCTTCAATGCTCTGCTGCGGTATCTCATCGCTCGAGCCAAGCCTATTTGAGGGGTGGCTGGGGATGGGAAGGAGGAAGGAGGAATAAAGCACTTCCGCGTCTTACCCCTTCTTTTATTGACGGTTCCGTCGTCGTCGTCGTCCGCTTGGTCACCAAAACCAGCACCACGGCATTTGGTCCAGGTCTCGGCGGACAACCACCAGGTATGAGAGATGTGCAACGTCGCGCGATCGGTCTCCATAGTCCCCGAAACGGGACTGCTAAGCTGAGGTTACTTGGATGGTACCACACTCGAACACACACACACTCGTACACCACACAACCGGAATCACAGTTTTGGAGAAATGTCAGTGTACGACGGACGACGACGACGACGACTACGAGCGTGGTTGTGTTGGTTGTGTGTGTGTGTGGATCGAACGAACGAACAGGAAGCAGCGCAAAGTAAATAAACAGGGAAGAAGTGAGAGAAGGTAAAATTGAACATGAAAATATGTAGAATTTTATAATAACCTTCGAGCCGGAGGAGAAAGAAACGAACTGAAAATGAAAAAAATGAAGAGAAAAAAAACACAGTGCAGTTTTGCCGAGCAGATCGCATCGCACGGCAAGGATTGCGCAGCTCGGATCGACTGGGGCCTACCTGCCTGTTGGCCTGCCTGCAAAACACCCTGGAATAGAGGCGTGAAGAGGAGAAGTAAAAAAAACGTGGTGCGGGTGTGCGGTGGAATGAAGCACCTAGAACAGAATTATGTTAATTTATTCATAATAATAATAATAGCTGAATGAGTTGAAATGAAGGAAAAGTGCCTTCGGGCACCGTAGCGAGAGTGGTGCGCTAGGCTAGCACCCGAACCGAACCGAACCGAACCCGGGGCCTAGACCAGACGCGTTGCGGACGCGTAGGGAAATTATTGGATGTCGAAATTGGTACAGGGTTGCCACCAGCACCGGGTCTCAGCCGGGAATCAACATTCGGGCTAGGGGATTTTGATTATTTTGCATTTGTTTCGCGTTTCATCTTAGACTCACCTGTGCATTAGCAGTTTATGTTGAACTACGAAGACCACCTCGTGATTCAACATAAGCCGCTCAGCTGACGTAAAATCAATGCTTTTTGCCAAATCATGTCTCGAAATGACCCTTGAGGCACCAAAACCCCTAAATGACAACTATTTTTTCACGACCATAATTCGTAATTTTTTTATGTGGAACACTTCTTTATTTTGCTAGACCGCAAGACAAATAGTGCCATAAAACGATTTGAAGTTTTAATTGGTATGCTCTGATCTTGTGTCATGCAAGCTCAGATGAAATTTCATGTTATGTCGTTTCGCCTGAGAAATTGACAACTACCCCACGGTAAATTTTGAGTGCTTAAGATTAATTTCTAATTTATGTAAGGTGAACTCGATTGATAATGAGCAAAAGTTTATCGTTTCTACCGAAATCGCAGAATGGTAGAGAAACTTAACGCTATAAAAATAACTACTTGCATACAAAACTTGAACACAAGCTTGGCGAAAAGAAGCTTAAATATCAAAATCGTATCGCTAGTATGGTGGAAGATATAATTGCATACATTTGGGATATTGGTGTAATTTCGTCGGCTATAAAACAAACAATGTTCGGTTTTGGTTCCTAATCAAGATCAATCTAAGCAGACTCTCGTGCAATTGCGGATTCAAAAGTGTGACGAAATCAATCGTCACACTTTTGATTGTAGATCGATATAAATTTTGGTTGCCTTATTCCACATCAATGGCTCGAACAACCCCATGGGGCTGATTCTTGTAGTTTTTTGTTTAAAGATATTGTTATTAAGGCACACTACATAAGTTTTTCAATGCCAATCCTTATAGCTAGGATGAAACTAAGAATTTGTTTTCATCGTCAGACATTACTTACTTTACGTCTGCTTAGTGGTTTATTTCAAGCCGCAAGGTGGCATCAGCAGTTCAACAAAAATTGCCAATGCACTGCTAAGTCGAAGACGAAATGTATTACAAACAAAGTTTTAATCCATACCTAACGCTCGTATCCGTACTGTATTTTACAGTATTGTACTGTATTTTCGACCCAAAAACTACGTGCGGTGTTTTACCTTCAAATATACTATATTTTAATTTGTACTACATTTTAACACTGAAATGTACTGTATTTTTCACATTGAAAAATAAATACAGAATTTTAAGTTTAACGCATTGCATTTCGATTCGCGGCAATACACAACGTCAGCAATGCAACACGTAGCGAATGTAAATGCATACAAACAACAAATTGTAATGTAATGTGAATCTAAATACCTGCATACAACAATTTTTTCATTATTCATTCTTGCTCAGAGCGCGTCACAACAACTAGATCAAATCATCATCAAAATATCCGCCTCTCAAAAAATGTATGAAGAATAATTCGTTCCCTTAAAAAAGGGAAATAAAAAAAGCTTGAGATTTAAAAAAAAAATAATTCTGATAATTCATCTATAATTTTTTGCTTTTAATGATTTGTTGCCGTCTTGAGCCAGTTTTAAATTTGATCAATATCTAACGAGGAAAACATATTGAACAGCATGTGAAACACACGGAGAAACAGCCTAATTGAATAGAAGAACCGAGCATGTTCAGCTGTGCTCGGGCGCCACGCCGTTCAATTGTAAAAAAGGTAGTTACGGGTTCGAGTCCCATCTCTGCGGTTGCTTTTTCGCGGTTTTTATTAAATAGTTGTATTCGCATGTTTTGTTTCCAATCTCATTTTATCGTTAGATACAAATCAAATTTATTGGCTTTATTGTTCATTCACTATTTTTAGTAAAAATGCGTACGGCAAATTGTACTGTTTTTTTTTTTCAAAATCGATGTACTGTATTTTCTTGTTTTTTATGCCAAATGTACTGTTTTTTGTCAAAAAAAAAATACGATCGTTATCCATACCCCACTAAAGACAGGTTGGAAATCGCTAGATGATAAAACGAAGCAAAAAAAAAATGCAAGAAGAGGAAAGGTTTTCTTCAGATACAGGACTATGATTCGTTAACCTGTTCCAATCACTGTACTAAAGGGTGTATTCGATAAAAATGGCGCACCGAATGAAGTCCATGAGGCACTCCTGGTTTTCGATTTGTTTTCAAGCTTATTAGCTTCATATGAACTTAGTGAAGTACTCTAATTCCAAGGATATAAATCCTAACATGAAATAAAAGTCACTAACAATTTAGGACTGAAACAGTAAGAAATTAAAATTTAAACATAGACTAAGGACATAGTACCATAGATGTACAGTTATAAACTGTATCACTAAAATATTGTAGCCACTGTAAAATATTTAATGTAAAAAAAAATAGTGAAGTACTCAAAAATTTAAAGCAGAAATTCAATAACAAACTCAAAATTACTGTAACTAATTAGCAACAAACTGTCAACTGGATTTCGATTTGTTTACAAGCTTATTTAGTAGGGGTGCTTCGTTAACTTTATATGAACTTAGCGAAGTACTAAAAAAAATTAAAATAAATTGAGCAACAAATTAAAAATTACCATAACTAATTAGCAACTATTAAGCAACAAATTATTAACCTATTTGCGTTATCATCGGCGTGAGATGCCTCACTAAGGTCATGTTTATCCAGAATTAGGATTCAGTTCCAGAGTCATAGTCATTCAATTTATGTCGAATCCTACACTGAACAAAATCGAATTCAAAATTTTATTGTCAATTTACAAAAAAAAACTTAACTAAACTGAAAGTCATAATCATCCAAGAATCCAAACAAATTCATTTTTGCGAAAAAATTTTACATAATACTCTACCATTATTTGCCCGATATTTGCAAAAAATATCAGTTCTAGACAAGAAAACAGTTAGAAGTAGCAAACAGTAGTAAGATTTTTTTCCTCTAAAAATTCCTATCCAACAATATATGAACGGTTAGATAGGGAACATAATTACCTATCTTGAAACAAAATGTCATTCAATTTTTTTTGTAAGTTAACATTGCTTTTTGAAATTCAATTTTTTCAGTGTAGGATTCGATTAAACGAATTTCGTACCAAATCGTTTTCGGATTTAGAGCCGAGCTCTTTCGGATTTTTATCAAACTCTCTGAACACGTAAACTTTGTTGCTACTAGAAGTCACTTGGCATACTTTGTTTTTTTTTTTTTTGAAATATAATCGTAGACTGTCTTTTGAAGAGGGGCAAACTTATTTTACAATTTTTTGTAAAAGCCGAAAAATGACAAATCCTACAAAAAAATCTGTCAAATTTTCAAATAAAATTGCTGAAAAAAGTTTAGTTGAGACTAACATTGAAAAAAAAATTTTTTTTTTTTTAATAAAAAAAATTAACATGATTGCTTTTGTTAAAATTTTGCTCTTATATAGGTCATTATGTTTTGTATAACGTATAGAATTACACTTTCACATTCAACTTTTGCCCCCGATTTTTACCAAACCTGCCTAAACTGAAAATTATAAACATCCAAGAATTCATTAAAACTCACTTTTACTCGAGTAGAGATGGTCGGGTTTAGGGTACAAATACGGGATGGGTCGGGTTCGGGTTCAGGAAAACAAATCATGATATTTTCATTTTAAGCGGATACGAGTCGGATTAAAAAAAAATCGAGTTCGAGTTTCGCATATTCGAACCCGTTTTTTTTTTGGGTTCGGTTAACGATTTTTGTCTCTTAGCAGATACAGTACAGGTTCGAGTTCGGGAAGATCGGGTACGGGTCGGGTTCGGGTTTGAGACATTGCTTGCCCGACAATCTCTAATACCCGAACCTCTTAGGTTCATTTTTTCAGGTCGGCTATCGAATAGCTGAAATCCGACCAAATTTTTGAGCCCGAACCCGAACCGAACCTGTTTAAAACGAATAAAAAAATCATCTCTCGTACTAAAACACATTTTTTTTTTCAGAAACCGAACCCGACGGGCACACAAAGAAAAACTTTTTTTGGATTCGAATAGATTTTGATTTTTTTTTCCGGTACGGGTCGTGTTCGGGTATAGAAGAAACATTATTCTCGGGTTCAGATCGGGTACGGATAAACGATTTTTTCCCCAATCGGGTAAAGATCGAGTCTCGAGTACAAATACCTTAAAGCCGACCATCTTTAGTTTGAAACGAATATTGGAGGAAAACGATTCTCACAATTAGGCTCGTTCTGGGTCTGTACTTTTTCATCACTACAACACTCGGCCTCACGTTGAGGCTTCGGTTAATAAATGGTGTTTTTTAAAAGGTATAGAGTTTGATATTAAAAAAATAAAACACAAAAAAACTAGATAATTGATGAAATCTTTATTGGAATCGACAGAATATAATTTAATATTTGAAACGGATTCCTGGCAAATGTTGGCCACGGCTCCGCTTTAGATGGCAAGGTCCCATTCCACCGGCCCATAATCCACACCAAACAGTGACTTTTTTTCGAGAGCATTGGAAGTTCTTGTAATGCTTCTGGTTGGTCTTCACTCCAGATGCGGAAATTTTGCTTGTTGATGTTTCCATTCAACCAGAAACGAGCTTCGTCGTTGAACACAATTTCTCGATAAAAAAGTGGATCTTCCTCCAGCGCCCATTCACGATAAAATCATAGACCAAACTGAACAAGTTTGACAATGAGACAAGACACGATTCACGCGTGATCTGCCAAAGACAGTGTTTCCAAAAAGATACCAGCAAAAAATCACTCTAAAATAATATAGGGTGATTTTTTAAGAGCTTGAGAACTTTTTTAAACAATAAAACGCATAAAATTTGCAAAATCTCATCGGTTCTTTATTTTAAACGTTAAATTGGTACATGACATTTACTTTTTGAAGATAATTTCATTTAAATGTTGACCGCGGCTGCGTCTTAGGTGGTCCATTCGGAAAATCCGCTTTTTTATCGACAAATTTTGTTCAGCGATGAGGCTCATTTCTGGTTGAATGGCTACGTAAATAAGCAAAATTGCCGCATTTGGAGTGAAGAGCAACCAGAAGCCGTTCAAGAACTGCCCATGCATCCCGAAAAATGCACTGTTTGGTGTGGTTTGTACGCTGGTGGAATCATTGGACCGTATTTTTTCAAAGATGCTGTTGGACGCAACGTTACAGTGAATGGCGATCGCTATCGTTCGATGCTAACAAACTTTTTGTTGCCAAAAATGGAAGAACTGAACTTGGTTGACATGTGGTTTCAACAAGATGGCGCTACATGCCACACAGCTCGCGATTCTATGGCCATTTTGAGGGAAAACTTCGGAGAACAATTCATCTCAAGAAATGGACCGGTAAGTTGGCCACCAAGATCATGCGATTTGACGCCTTTAGACTATTTTTTGTGGGGCTACGTCAAGTCTAAAGTCTACAGAAATAAGCCAGTAACTATTCCAGCTTTGGAAGACAACATTTCCGAAGAAATTCGGGCTATTCCGGCCGAAATGCTCGAAAAAGTTGCCCAAAATTGGACTTTCCGAATGGACCACCTAAGACGCAGCCGCGGTCAACATTTAAATGAAATTATCTTCAAAAAGTAAATGTCATGTACCAATCTAACGTTTAAAATAAAGAACCGATGAGATTTTGCAAATTTTATGCGTTTTATTGTTATTCGAAATTGTTATTCGAATACGTAGAACAACACAAATAGGATTGAGTTCTAAGGAGAACTTTTTTTTCTGTTCAATAGCTTGGAAATTACCGAAACAATGGGAAACATTGTATTTTCTGGTGGTAAATACTTTATACACATTGTTTTTGATCTATCACTACAGAAAAGAATATCATTAGAGAGTGACGATAAACAATCAATACACACCCATTTATGTTGCATTCACTTTGTACAACCACGGATTATACAAAGTCCACATCGGGGAGATAAAAAAAACACAAACGCCGTTGTTTTAAGGCCGGTATTCAAAACTATCCCATTTTAGGCCCGATCGAGGACAGCTAGCTCTAGCGCTGAGAAAGGCAAATAAAGCCAACTCCGACCGGTTGTTGGTTTTCTCGGTTCGTTCGCTAACCGAACAGAATAAGTTCGATTGTGGCGTGAAACCACGAATGACCAACACCACCGGGTCTTGTTTTTTTTTAGTACCAACATGTCAAATTGTAACCCCTCAAGAACGGAACGTGTCCCCACAGCCAGGGAGATGTGACAAGAAAGCCAGTAGTCATATCTAATTAACAATAGATGGAGATATACTGCTGTCACGGTTACCGTTGGTCGTGGAAAGCCCGTTCCTTGGGCCGAACGAGTGCCGCCAGTGCTGAGGGTAATGTTTGCACATTAATAAAACATTCAATAACAAATATTGCTCCTGTCCGTGGTGGTGTTCCCTCGGTGCGGGGACTTGGGGACTACTCGTCCGATCCGATATCGGCGTATCGCGCGTGTATGGAACGAGAATGAAGACTCGAAGACTACCGGAGCTTACCGTCGTCGTTTCTGGTCCTTCTTCGTCTTCTTCTTCTTCTCCAGTGTTCCCGTCGCTCTTCAACGGTGAGGTGAGGTGAAATTTATGACCTGCGCCTACCGTTTTTCGATGCGTACACGACGATCACGGTCATGTGCCTGTGGTAGTACGCAAATTGACCGAGCCGAACCGAGTCGAGTCGACCGAGAAGAAAGATGTTCAATGTTTGTCTTATTTTACCGTCCTGGTCCACAACCGCTACCGAATGGACTCGACCGGTCGGTCGGTCGGTCGGTCGAGATGTGGAAAACCGCGGGTGTAATTTAACGGTTCTGTTGAAGATGTCGATAATTAAATATTTGAACATGTCTTCCAAGTTCCGCGTTGCTGAAGCCATCACCACCATCACCAGCAGTAGCAGTAGCGTAAGGTCGGTTCGGTTCCGAGAAGGTTGTGTGAGGAGGTAAAACCTAAAAGAAAAAAAATTCCTGATCCAATCGGAATCGGGAAAGTTTCGGGAGGCGGAGGTGGCTGTTTTTGGTGGTAGCTGAGAGATGCTGCTAGAAATCGTTCAGCCATGGAAAGACCACCAACTAGCATGGCAAGTCTTGGCGTGGTGTCATACGATGTGCCGAGGTGAGAATTAAATCTAGCCTCTATGCGTTTCGGCTTCGATGCTTCCGATTTGGATCGCGGTAGCAACTTTGAAGTCGGTACCTACCGCCTGTCACATCTTGGCTTTGTTGGGATGATACGGTCGATTTTCAACGTTCGGTCGGTGACCATGACCACGTTCCAAGGCGAAGAAAACCACATCAGAATCCTATTTGTATGCTCTACAAATTCAGGGGTTACCCCCCTCCCCGAAAAAGTATTTCATTCGCCAGGCTATATGTAATTGAGATCAAAAATCTAAAAGTTTCGTTTCTACCGGCTTCAAAAGCGATTGCTACCATTTATCGGAAGCTCCAACTCTCCAGCTCTGTTTTGGTCTGATTTGGCCTCTTGTCACTAGGCAAAATCCGCCCGCGACAGGTACAAGAGATTAAATACGTGCCAGATAAAAGTCAACTCAACAGACTGCCTAGAACTTCATCCAATGGAAAAAACTGGGCTCTAGTTAAGCGGAATCTCGATCGAAAATAATGAAATAAATGCCCATACCCAATCCGAACCCGAAAATAAATTTTCTTCCCGAACCCGAACCTGACCTGTGCCCGTTAATAGATAAAAATCTTTACACGTACCCGACTCGAACCCGAAAAAACGGTGGTAGTCGAGAGCAAAAAAAATGGAAAAAATCGGAGACAAATTTTTTTCTGAGAATTTCATTTTTTGTTCAAAGTGAATGTGAAAGTGTTCTCTTGTAATGTATGGACGCGTTGTACGAAACATAATAACCTATCTTATGTTGATTTTTGTTTTTTTTTTATTTTCATGAAAAAAAATTGTTTCAGTGTAAAACTAGACTAGACTTTTTTCAGCAATTTTATTTGAAAATTTGACGGATTTTGTAAAAATCACTACTGCAAAACTTTTGTCAGTTTGATTTGTCATCGTTCGACTTTCAGAAAAAATTGTGAAATAAGTTTGCCCCGCTTCAGAAGACAGTCTCAGATTAAATTTGGAAAAACAAAGCATGCAAAGTGGCTTCTAGTAGTGACAAAATCTACATGTTCAGAGAGTTTGATTAAAATCTGAAAGCGTGCTGCGCCGAAAGCGATTTTGAACGAAATTTATTTATTATCCTACCCGGAAAAAAATCGAATTTCAAAATAAAATCTCAATTTACAAAACAAACAAACACCATCGATTTTAATGAAATTTTGTCTCAAGCTAGGCGATTTTGTTCCCTTTCAAACGTCCATATAATTGTAGGATAGGCATTTTTAGAGAAAACATTTCTTACTGCTGTTTGCTTCTTCTAACTTCTTCTTTTTTTATATCGTTTATTTATACCCGGCTTTAACCTAACTTCTTCTTGTCTAGAACTGAGCTTCTCACAAAAATGAATTTTATTGGAGCCTAGTTAAGTTTTCGATATTTATCCATTTGAGACAACATTTCATCGAAATAAAAAATCGCATTTTTTTGTTGACAATACATTTTTAAATTCGATTTTTTTTTCAGTGTAGGATTCGGCATAGATTAAATGAGTCAGGCTCATTGCGCCGAAAGCCGTTTCGCTGGAAACCATTTCGTCGAAAGGGTCATTCCACCGAATGGACCATTTCGACGAATGCCATTTCGCCGAAAGGGTCATTTTGCCGAATCCTTCAATTGTCTTTATATCGTAATTCGAATTGATTTAATCAATTATCCAGAAAACTTAACAACGAAAAATAATGTGACGTGTTCGAAATTACCCTTTCGGCGAAATGACCTATTCGGCGAAATGGCAATCAGCGAAATGGCATTCGCTGGAACGGCTTTCGACAAAAGGACCCACTCCCAAATTAAATGACTATGACTCTGGAACTGAGTTATAATTCTGGATTCGGGAATTGGTTTTTTGACTAGATTTTGGAACTAAATTTTGTTACTTAATTTACATTCGGCATTTGAAACCAGAATTCTGAATTAGGAACACCAGAATCGGGGAACAAAATTCAGGATATGAATTTTAAATATGTATTCTGGAACAAAATTTTACATCTGAACTCCGAACCTGGATTTTGAAACTGATTTCGGAAAAAGGAATTTAATTCCAGATTGCCGGTTCATTCAATAACCCATTTCATTTCAGAATTTTAGGTTTTAGAATTTAAATCAAAATTAGAGTTTTGTTTTGTATTTCTTTTAAATTTTGAAAATCGATTTTCTTTTTCAGTGAAGGACTTCTTTAAGCATGTTTATCGAAAATTAGACTGATTTTCTGAAATAAACACTATCACACTACTTCTTTAATAGGATTTGCCATATTTTGACTTTTGGAAACAAAACTGTAAAAAAAAATGTTGGTCCTTTTTGGTTTTGGATTTTTTAAACGATTTGCTATAGTGTTGTTAAGAGTCTTAGATGAAAATTTGTGACAAAATCTACCAGTATTTTTTTCTGTTTTTGCGTTTCATCTTCGAACCGTTAGCGCATAGCAGTTCATATTGAACTTCCACGCCACTTAGCAGTTCAACAACTTAAACCACCTGACAGACGGGAAGTTACTGAGGCTTTACCGGGGCACAGTGGCTTTACTGATGAAGTCCCGAAATAAACATGAACTTAGCGAAGCACCTTTCACCGATTCTAACACAAATAGATGAATAATTTGTTGCTAATTAGTTACGAAAATGTTGAATTTGTTGCTTAATTTTTTGTTACTTTTTTTATTACTTTGCTAAGTTGATATGAAGCTAAGGAAGGACCCCTCCTAAGGAGGCTGCAAAGTAAATCGAAACCCAGTGGATAATTTGTCGCTTATTAGTTGCTAATTGGTTACGGTGGTTTGTACTTCACCTAGTTCACACCAGGTTTCGATTTGTTTTCAAGCTCATTTAGAAGAAGTGCTTCGTTAACTTCATATAAATTTAGCGAAGTACTCGAAAAAGTAAAAAAAAATGAGCAACATTTTCCAAACCACCGTAACTAATTAGCAACAAATTATCTACTGGGTTTCTTTTCAAGTTTTTTTTAACGAGGGATGCTTAGCGAAGTACTTAAAATAGTACAATTTGAATGAGCAACAAATTCAAAATTACCGTAACTAATTAGCAACTAATAAGCGACAAATTATCTACTGAATTTCGATTTATTTTCAATTTACGAGGGATGTTTCGTTTATTTTGTATAAACTCGGCAAAGTGCTCAAAAAAATGCCAAAATGGATGAGCAATTAATTCAAAATTACGATAACTAATTTTTGCAACTAACTAGCCACAAATTATCCACTGGGTTTCGATTTGTTTTCATGCTTATTTGGGAGGGGTGTTTCGTTAACTTCATATGAACTTAGAGAAGTACTCGAAAAAATAAAAAGAAATTGAGCAACAAATTTAAGATTGCTGTTACTAACTAGCAACAAATTATTCAACTATTCGCGCTGTCATTTGTTTTTTTTTTTGAGTACTTCGCCAAGTTCGCACCGGATTCCGGTTAGTTTTCAAGCTTATTTAGAAGGAGTGCTTCATTAACTGCATATAAATTTAGCGAAGTACTCGAAAAGGTAGAAAAAAATATTGAGCAACATTTTCAAAACCATCGTAACTGATTAGCCACAAATTATCCGCTGGGTTTCGATTTGTTTTCAAGTTTTTTTTAACGAGGGATGCTTAGCGAAGTACTTAAAAAAATAATTTGAATGAGCAACAAATTCAAAATTACCGTAACTAATTAGCAACTAATAAGCAACAAATTATGTACTGAATTTCGATTTGCTTTCAAGTTTTTTTTACGAGGGATGTTTCGTTTACTTCGTATGAACTTGGCAGAGTACTCAAAAAATACCAAAATGGATAAGCAATGAATTCAAAATTACGATAACTAATTTGCAACTAACTAGCCACAAATTATCCACTGGGTTTCGATTTGTTTTCATGCTTCTTTGGGAGGGGTGCTTCGTTAGCTTCATATGAACTTAGCGAAGTACTCAAAAAAATAAAAAGAAATTGAGCAACAAATTTAAAATTTCTGTTTCTAATTAGCAACTAACTAGCAACAAATTATTCACCTGTTTGCGCTGTCATTTGTTTTTTCAATACTTCGCCAAATTCGTACCGGATTCCGGTTAGTTTTCAAGCTTATTTAGAAAGGATGTTCATATAAATTTAGCGAAGTTCCAGAAAATTGCAAAAAAATGAGCAGCAATTTCAAAACCACCACCACTTATTAGCAACTAACTAGCAACAAATTATCTACTGGGTTTCGATTTGCTTTTCAGTTTTTTTCAACGAGGGATGCTTCGTTTACTTCGTATAAACTTAGCGAAGTACTCAGAAAAATGCAAAATGAATGAGCGACAAATTCAAAATTACCGTAACTAATTAGCAACTAATAAGCAACAAATTGTCTACTGAATTTCTATTTGCTTTTGAGTTTTTTTTTACGAGGGATGTTTCGTTTATTTCGTATGAACTTGGCAAAGTACTCAAAAAAATACCAAAATGGAAGAGCAATAAATTCAAAATTACGATAACTAATTTGCAACTAACTAGCCACAAATTATCCACTGGAATTCGATTTGTTTTCATGCTTATTTGTGAGGGGTGCTTCATTAACTTAACGAAGTACTCGAAAAAAAAAAGAAATTGAGCAACAAATTTCAAATTTCTGTTACTAATTAGAAACTAACTAGCAACAAATTATTCACCTATTTGCGCTGTCATTTGTTTTCTTGAGTACTTCGCCAAATTCGCACCGGTTCCGGTTAGTTTTCAAGCTTATTTAGAAAGGGTGCTTCATTAACTTCATATAAATTTAGCGAAGTTCTAGAACCACCATAACTAATTAGCAACTTAAAAGCAACAAATTATCTACAGGGTTTCGAATTGCTTTTTCACGAGGGGTGTTTCGTTTACTTCGTATGAACTTTGTGAAATACTAAAAAAAATACAAAAATGGATGAGCAACAAATTCAAAATTACCGTAACTAATTAGCAACTAACCAGCAACTTCATAGTCCCGAACGTGAATAAGTTTACGACATACTGATCGTTTCCCAGTTAGTAATTATCTAGGGGTTCGGCTACAAATGACGGTTATGAACTGAGCGTACATGACTGTTTTCATTTTTTTCTAATTTTTACGTTTCGTTTTCGTCTCACCAGTGCTTAGCAGTCTACATGCGAAGAAAGTTGGTTTAAAATGTGGAAGAGTGCTACCAATTTTGAATGCGAATTGACGCTAAATGCGTCAATAATAAAATTGGAAGATGCCATTTTCGGCATTGCTAGACTTTTACGATTGATAGCGAAGCCAGATTTCTGGACCGGACCACACATAACTGGTGGAATCGGTAGAACTGCAGTAGATAATCGTAAAAAAAGTTATGATTTCTGCAGGAGCTAGCTAGCCCAATTTGAGGTTTCATCAACAGCTGAGTGGTCGTTTTATGGAGTTTAAACTAGAACTGGAGACTGGAAGCTTTTGTAATAAAAAAAAATGCTTGGAATCGCCATCCAATCATAAAAAAACAATCGTTAGCTCCAACAGAACCGATTCCGAAAAAAAATGGCACGACCAGGTTTTTGACTCCCCGCGCGTCAAGGCCAAATTTATCCATATTTCAACTAATTTATTAAGGCAGAGAGAGAGAGCAAGAGAAATAAACCTCCGCAACTGCGGCGACGTTTCGAGTCTTATCAGAACACCGCCATTGCCATGGACCGATCTTCAAACCGATCCCCGGGACCAAGGAAAATCTTATAATTTATGACTGTTTTAAGCTAAAATTTGCACCCCGCTCGGATTAGCTTGGGGCCGCCGCCGCCGCCGCCCCGGGACCGCGGATGATTTCCATTCTGATGTTTCGGGTTTCCCCTCACCGTCTGTCCGTTTTCTTCGTCCCCGAGTGTCCAAACGAGAGACACTCACTCAGGAGACAAAGCGACATGAAAATGATCATCTTTCTCTCTATCTCTCTCTCTTTCCTATCTCGTAGGAACACTTGGGATGTACGACGATAAACCCTTTCCAGAGCCCAGACGACTCGTGGCTTTCGGTCCTTTGTTTTCCTGTCGGGTCGAAACCCACTGATGATGATGATGATGATTGTACACGTATGTGCGGAGTCATCCCGGCCGCCACCACCACCACCACCACCGCCACTGCCCCTCTATCTCGATCGCCCGGATTTATAGCCCCCGTGAAGCGCTCAGTGGTTGGCGGGAGGTGAAAGAAAAAACGGGGGGCAAAAGGTATGGACGGCGCGCGTCCATTATAATACCATATACATTTGTAATACTTTATATAGTGTTGTTTTTTTTTATCATCCTTTCGTTCATCTCTTCTGATCCGATTGCTCTGACTCGGTGGTTTTTTTTTTGCTTCACTCGTTTTTAAAATTTCCCCGTCCTTTTTTTTAAAGTCATTCGGAGATTTTTATTTCCATCAGTCTTCTTTCGCTCTTTGCTTCCTTCGTATTTATTTTTTTTCGGAGCTTCGAACTTCACGGCAGCAATAGGCAGCAGCAGCAGCAGCATCGCGCCTGGACAAATACATGGAAATGCGGAGATATAATTTGAGGCAGAAGATGATGATGGACTTAAGGTGATTGTACCTTCTTCTACTTCTACTTCTTAGTGGCTCCAGTGAGGGGCCCATCAGACCTCTTTCCGGGCTGCTGCTGTTGCTGTTGAGGTTTGCCTCAACTAACTTGGACTGCTTCTTCTACTCCGGGTCCGCCGGAGAGCTTCGCCTTTTCGGTACAGTTTGTTTTCTTAGCTGTTATTACTATGATTGTTTCTGGTCTATAATCTGGCTATGCATAAACAGCGTAGCTCACCGAATAACCTGACATACGAACGGGATCCCGGCTTAGAATGGATCTCTCGTCGTGGATCCCGCGATTTGGGTCGATACGGACACGCAACGCGCGAACCGTGATCGTTCTTATGATCGGCGGACCACCAAGAGAAGCACACACACCTGGTAATCATAGAGGGCCTTGTTGTCACGCGAACGGATCCGTTGCCGTTGACGACGACGACAACAATCGACCGTATCTCTATTTAGGGGGAAGGAGGATATTTTTGGGCGAAGCCAATTACACCCGCTGACACACGGAGAAATGATGGATCCCCATTTATGTCAAAAACCGACACCGACACTTTTTGGGATGGCAGCAGCCCCCATCAATCGAGCGAAACCGATCGAATTCGCTTTTTGTTTTCCTTCTTCTCTACTTTTCACTCTGACCCATCGGTAAAGTAGACGGTGATGATGAGCGGCCATCAGCTCCGGGCTCCCCTGATTGCTTGTTGGTTGGGAGGGAGGGGGATGACGAAGCGAAAATGACCCGCAAAAAAAAAAAAGACAAGGGTGCGCGCTTCTCGTAGGTATGTAAAACTAGTTCCAACGTTCCAACGTCAGCGACGAAGCTGACGAGATTGGTTTTTTTTCTGCTGGAAGGGAAAAGGAACAGGGACGGGAGGAATGTGACGATCAACAACGGGAGAAAGGTTGGTTACCACGAACGGGGACAACACACACTCACACATACTCTGATTCATTGGATTTGGGGAGCAGTCGAGAGTAGTGAAGTGCTTGAACTACAACAACAACAACAACAACAACAATGAAAAATAAAACGGAATTCTGAGCAGCTTTCGGTCAAAGATTGTACCTTTGGATTGAAGTAGGTCGCTCAAGAGCGTAAATACTGGTTGAAGATCGTTGGTTGGTACACCACTTTTGCGCACCGTTGGTAGGAAGGTAGGTCTTTGATCCCTGGGATTCACGGTTTCGTTCAAATAGGAACCCGTTCTGGGGCCAAACTTTTTTTTTTTTGAGATGGCTGACCCCGGCCTGTCATCGCGTCATACCGTTTCGATCTACAAAATCGGAAATCCATCCATTTGCAAAGAAATTGTTGAGATATTTTTGAAACTAAATCAAAACAAAGATTCTAATTTGACATAGTGCTCACAGGTTCACATCACATGCCTCACTTTCCTCCCAGTCAAACAATAGTTCTAAAAAATATTACTAAGGGATTCCTTAGAAAACTTTTCTTTGAATTTTGAACAAGAACGTTTACATGCACATGTAAATTAGCATACATTTTTCAGTTAACGCAGCTTTGAGTCAAATTTAGAAGAATTTTTCCGTTTTGCCTTTCTCATATAGAAAGGCTATACAATCACTAGAAAACCGACTTTTCATATATCATTCGACTCAGCTCGACGAACTGCGCAAATGTCTCTGTGTGTGTGTGTGTGTGTGTGTGTGTGTGTGTGTGTGTGTGTGTGTGTGTGTGTGTGTGTGTGTGTGTGTGTGTGTGTGTGTGTGTGTGTGTGTGTGTGTGTGTGTGTGTGTGTGTGTGTGTGTGTAACAAAAATATGCATTCTCGGAGACGGCTGAACCGATTTTCACAATCTAAAAATTTAAAATGAAAAGTCTCATGGTCCCATAGCCTGGTATTGAATTTCATCCCGATCCGGCTTCCGGTTCCGGAGATATAGGATGATATGTAGCCAAACTCACTTTTTTTCAGAGATGCCACAACCGATTTTCACAAACTTAGATTCAACTAAAAGGACTAACAATCCCCCATAGCAGCCTGCTATTGAATTTTATTTGGATCCGACTTCCGGTTCCGGAGTTACGCGGTAATATGTGAAAATTAGAGAAAAAGTGTGCACCCATTTTTCTCTGAAACGACTCAACCGATCTAAGATTCAAGTGAAAGGTTTTATAGTTTCCTAAAAATTTCTAGAACATTTCATCCGGATCCGTCTTCCGGTTCCGGAACTAAAGTGTGAAAGGTGGAAAATTACCAATTTTATTAGTAGTTTTTCACAAACGATGGTCAAAAACAGGTACAAATCCCATAAAACTGTCTGATAAATTCTTCTAGCTACCAAGCTCTGCAGGTAGTTTGTGGACATAAAAACTTATTTCGACACTACTGAACCCCTCCTTTTCCTGTTTCGGAAGCACCGAAAGTGGCGAAGAAAAACTAGAAAAATTGAACTCACTTCGATTTCTCTGTGATGCTTGAACCGATTTTCACAAGTCATAATTTGAATTGAAGCTCATATTATCTTTAAAATTACTGTGAAATTTCATCCGGATTCGACTTCCGGTTCCGCAGTTACGGGGCGGCGAGTATCAAAGTTTTCAAATCGCCATATAGATTGACAATATGTACAACACCGAAAGAAGAAAAAAAAAAACACAAAACGTACGATGCGTGCTTTGTTCTACTGCGTACACGCTATGAAGAAATCGAAACGGTTACGGATGTCTGCTACTGGTGTGTGATATTGGTAAAAGACGGTGCAGCGGTTGATAAAAATTTTAGCTATTCTATGATAAGTGCGACCGAAAGAATAGACGAATGTCATTAAATTCAAATTTATTTGAAAAAATATGCAATTTTCACAGCCAATAGTGCAGTAATACCGTTTTAGTTGTGTAGTGATGTCAATAATAATAATAATAATAATAATCCTACATGTTTTATGCTGCTGATTCATGCTGTTTAGCTTCACTTACATCTGCAGAAGTAACAGAAACGCAGCTTCGCTTCGTTTGTTAGATTTCGTGTAATTGGTTTAATCGAAATGAGGCATGAGATAGTAAGTCTAGGTTTAACTAGGTTCAAAACTGTTCCAATTTGTAGGTCATATTTGTTGCTGGCAAACAAACCAACTTCCGCTATACCGGTCATCTGAATCCGGTTTCGGAAGAATTGGAAATGGTGATTAAAAACTGCAAAAGGGTCTCACTCGCTCTCTTTCAAGATGGCCACATCGATTTTCACAAACTTATAGGTTCAAAGAAAAAGTCTTACGGTTTCATACGGAATTCCTAAATTTGTTGTGGATATTACTTCCGGTTCCGGAACTACAGGGTAAACAGGATTTGTAGAGTTTGTTAGATCAGGTCCGAACAAACTTTCCTATTTCTGTTCATTGAACAGTTGTTTTAGCGTTATGAGTAATAATAGAAAGGCATAATTACACCACTAGGTGGATTAAAACAGGTTTTTTTGCATTGTCGCTCTAAATGACGGTTAAAGATTCTGAACAATCTGTTGCTAGTTAGTTACGGTAGTTTTGAATTTGTTGCTCAATTTAAAACAAAAATTGTTCGTACTTAGTTAAGTTTATATGAAGTTAACGAAGCATCTCTCCTAAATAAGCTTGCAAGCAATTCGAAACCTAGTGAATAATTTGTCGCTTATTAGTTGCAAAATTAGTTACGGTAGTTTTGAATTTGTTGCTCAAGTTAAAAAAATAGAAAAAAATTTAGCAACTAATTAAAAATTATCTTACATATCTTATACCAAGTATCCATTGGGTTTCGATTTGTTTTCAAGCTTATTCAGGAAGGATACTTCGTTAACTTCGGATGAGCTTGGCGAAGTACGAAAAAATTTTATAAACAAGTTAAGCAACAAATTCAAAACTTGATTTTGTTTGTTATCAAGCTTATTAGGGGAGCTTCTTCGTTAACTTCATATGAACTAAGCGAAGTACTTAAAACATACAATAAAGCGAATTGACACATACACTTTCTCGTATACTTTACTCACATATCATCTCACCCATCTGGTTTCACATGAAAACGACACAACCTCACAAAATGAATTGGATGAACATCGTTTGACAGTTATCAGTGGTTTGCTCATATGTTCAGTCTGTATTATTTTATTCTATTCTACAATATTCTATCTCATTCCACAGTATTCCATGGTACACAAACCACCAATAAACGTCAAAGATGGACTGCATGTACCGTTCGTTTGATGTCATCGTGTGAAACCCAATTGGGATACGTTCACTCCATTTAATTTCCACTGCACACTGGTAATAAGGGCCGGTAGTATGAAAATGAAACATAAAACAGAGCTCAGTTAAGCTCTGCCGGTCTCTCCCAACCCCGGATGTTTGGAGCGTAATGCAATCAACATCTTATTCAAATCGTTCCATATCTTATTCATTAAATTCAATAATTAGGCTAAAGCTGTAACATATATCTATTCTAAATTCTAACTCTAATTGATTGTATCTGATGATGTTTGCAATACCATCAAGCCCACCAACCACGGGAGGGATGTTCATAAATATATTGGATCCGAACCTCAACCCGTTGCATATTTCAGTTCTAACTTTTATCCGATTCCAATACATTATTAATACATGAATAGCCATTTCAAAGGGATTTTATTATAGTTTGTCGTGGATATAAAATGAAATCATTTCGCAAAAGAGATTTAACAAATTCATAGAATAATAGTTACTTTGATATCACAATTCAGATCCAAATCCGGATCAACGCATGAGCTTAATCAAAAATGGAATGATAGGAGAAGAAATTGTAAAATACGCAGGGAGTAGAGTCGGGATTTGTATAGAGATTGGAAATGAACTATAAATAGAATTGGGATAATAATTACATATTGCGACTCGGAATCAAGCTATCTCAATCCTGCTTCGAAATCTTTTCCTATACGGATAGAATTCTTCTGCGGATCACGGATACCAGGAACCACATAATTATGAAATCCAGGTGATTCTAAATGAGCTTTTCGCCAAGTTTCAGTTTATGAACTAGGTTTCCACAAACACGTAACTTCAAAAGATTTTCTTTATTGCTTTGAATCGGAGAAAATTCGTCTATTGTTTGTTATTGACATTAACAGAAATATGTACGACCGAGTGTCATATACCATTCGAATTAGTTCGTTGAGATTAGAGAATGCCTGCTTGTATGTATGTAAGAATGTGAAAGTATGTAGGAGTGTAGTGGTTTGTGTGAGTGTATATTTAAAAAGAATAGTCGCGGCTTAACCGATTTTCACAACCGTAGAGTCAAGTGGAAGGTCCTATGACTGAACAGCCAGCTTTTAAGTTTCATTCGAATCCGAGTTCCGGTTGGGGAATTACGCATTGTTGAGTGTGGTAGGTTGAAAAAAGTACCCATTTTAATTACTGCACAAAAAAGAGTAAAATATAACAAATCTGTAATTGAATCATTGATATATCCGAGTCCTAACCAATCAATGTCTAATTCGTGATCAATATTCGGTTTTGGATGGACCGGAAGCAGTGATCAAGACCTTATAAAGAGGAATTCCTATCGATTTCTCAGTGATAGCTAGAAAGGGATTGCTATTGAAATGTTCCAGTTGATATTCCAAAATCATGAGAAATCGCGATCAACAAATGAAGTTTACCTTTCATATTTTAAAAAGACTACGAACGCAAAATCTGTTAGCAATACGTTTGAAACCATTATCGTGAATTATTTTTATATCGTTCTATATTTTAGTTTACCTGTCCTGCCATTGTATGCCGGTACTCTACAGGCAAAGTTCCACAACATTTTTCTGTTCACAACTTAATAAAGGCAAGAAAATTGAAACAAAAAATTTTTTCGGATCACAATCGCTATAATCTCTGCAAGATCGCATGAAAGACGGTCTTCCCAAAATCTTCAAAACATATTTCGAAGGCGAAGTTTTACATGAAAATTTGTAGTTATTGTTTAACAGGGTTTTCTTCCGGCAAATCTCACATATGTTCGATTCGCACAGAAGTTAAACAAATTTCAAAGATATAAGGAGGTTGCGAAGAACATTGCGCCGCCGAAGTATTTTGTGAGAAAATGGGCACCGAGACTGTATCATTTTCCAATGAAAGTGGTAAGCCAACGCGAGTGAAAGTTGTAAATAGAACTACAGAGAAACATCAAAATTTCAACCGTTTTCCTCACGAAGACTTGCAGGCATTAAAGCCTGATTTGAATCTTAGTTTTAAGAAGGTAAAACTAAGTCTGGTTCCTACCACACTCAACAATCCGTAATTCTGGAACCGGAACTCGGATCCGAATGAAATTCAATAGCTGGTGGTGGAATCATAGGACCTTCCATTTGACTTGAAGTTTGTAGCGATTCTAACCAAAACACTTTCTAATTCTATATGCGGTATTGAAAATCGAATCCACATGAGCTGCACGAATGGCGATCATTTTAACCAAGACGCTATTCCTATGCTAAATTCGGATTGAAGTTTGAATGACATAAGAATTTCAATCTTAGTACAGATCTCAGAACTGCGAATAGGATCCAGCTGGAACGGAATTGGGAATTTGATTTCCATTACAATGAAGACTTCACCCGTTTTAAAGTAACGTATAAATGGAATCTGTAACCAATTATTTTTATAATTATTTGCATTCTGTAAGTTAGTCTGGAAAAGATTTTCTCTGACTTTATATAAAGTCCGTGTTAATATCCATTCACTAGAAAAGCACTACGAAAAATTGAAGGACTCATCGCATTGATTCAGTGGAACTTCTGTTCAAAGCAAATTTCCTTCCTTCACGAATCACTATCAAAATTCTAATCGAAAATTCGATTTGGTTTAGAACTGCAATTCAGAATAGAAGGACAGCAATAATACTAAGATCTGCGCTGCCATATTAAGACTGTTAAGAGCAATTTATAACCGATTCTGGGGTTCCGGGTTCAATTTTACTGGGTATAATTGAAGTTCTTTACTCGAGAAGGCTTCCCAGATAACCATTCCAGGTATTAGTAAGGTATGTACGAATACGACAGATAATACCTTCCGAAGAATCTGTTCCAATCTTGGTATGAAAGAAATTGATGTTCAGCATGTCCAAAAACAAGATCTATGATTGTTATTGGTTGCAAACTGATCAAGAACAAGTTGTAGAAACAAAGTATGTTATTTAGGTGCCCATCGCTAGTGATTACCTAACTCATAAGATGTGTTTTGTCAATCCCACCGGAGGTATCTTTCAATACTGCTATTGGTCAAGTTTTTTTATGGGCAACTATTGAAATGTAATGGCTAGGAAATTTTACAACATTTTCATAGGTTACGGATTAGATGGGTAAAATAGGCCTCAATCGTTAGAAACAATTGAATTGTTTCACTTTCAAATAATAGTTCTTTTGATATGTAATTTGCTTCATTTTTTATTAGTTAATGTAAAAAGTTGACAAAAATTACGCAGATCAAGGAATAATAATCTGTTTTAAACTTTTTGCATTTGTAATTTGGACTTGCTTAAAGCATCTAAATTTCAATTCAGTGTTATTTCGCATGAATTTCCATTGACGAAAACCTAGACATTGGAAAATTCATGTCGACTTACGACGTACAAATCCGTCACCAGTAGACAAAACGGTATTGAACTAGAAACCATCCTCCTGTTGTAAACGAGCCAAGACCCATTCGTTCAGTTTACGTGTAATTCCGAAAGCACAACCGTAAAGTGCCAGTTGGTCCTTCAGCCTGCACACGTTACCGTGCTGCGACCCTCCTCAATGTGCACCAACACAACCACCGGTAACGCCAGGAGCAGGATATCGAACGAATACACATCGTATGTCAAGCAAGGGGAATAACACAGGACATATCGTCGTTTATTCAAATTGTTCCCAACAGCAAGTAAAAAAAGCAGAGGGAAGCGAGACGGCAAAAAGAAAGTCCCAAATTGCATTCATCTTTATTACTGGACCATCATCAACCGAACAAAAAAAAAACACGAACCGAAAGATTTGGATGCTGGTGAAGAATGTTTTGGATTTACTGCAGGTGTGCAGAAAAATTTCTCTGAGCATGACCGAAAAAAAAGTAACGACGAACCCTCAGCCGTCTACAGCGGCGCAGTCGCAGTGCTATATCCTAGCTCAGTTTGGGCTTTGTCCTTTTTCAACGAATGCGTTTGTGTGTATTGGTGTGAAAGGACCTTTAGCATTTCGTTTGTATTGGTGGTTACACTAGGAAGTATTCTAAACAAATCTAGAGGTTATGTTACCGGAATTGGCTAAACTTTACAGACTGAATTTATACTGATTACACAAATTAAAGAAAAAATTGTTCGACTTACCGGAAGCGGTGTCAATAAGCGCGCTGAAAATCAAGACAGATGCGAGAAACTTAATCCACAGTCCTTCCAGTCCGACCGCCGTCAAAGCGGACGATCTTCCGCGGGTGGTCGAAAACAACCACATAGTTGCAGTGCGGCGAAAACTCCGTTTTCCGCGTATAGTTTCTTGTTTGCTCCGGTTGGTCCAAATCCTTACGATAGCAACTTTATATTGCGTCACCTTGGTGGTCCCACAACACACAATTACTCAATCATTCGTTATTTTTTTATTTTTTGGTTGCACTACACTTTCTTGCACTTTTTTTCTCTCAATAAAATAGAAAACCATGGAGCAACGAATAAACTTCAAACAAGGTTTAATTCATCCATTTGTACGCCGTCCTGTATTTCCGTTCCCCCCGCGTGCGGAGATCTCACACTCCGATTCATCCGCATACGCAAAGCGCATTAAACATGCCCCGAATGACACTCATTGTTGCAATCCTTCCCGATTTCACCACTCATCGCGCGGGTAACGATTGTAGATCCTAGGAGGCACGTTGCCAACACTTCAGCTTTTGCATACAACAGCAAATCAAAATCATCGAACAATTTTCACTAATAATCTCAGCAATCGCACTATTTTTTTTGCAGTTGGCCGTTTTTCCTCTAGCTTCCTTTGTGTTACATTGCCTTGCACTCAGAATTCAACCCACGAATCTTTTCCAGCCATCCTCTCTCTCTCTCTCTTACTTCATTTCATCCGTTGTGCACTATTTTTTTCTTC
Organism: Malaya genurostris; assembly: GCF_030247185.1. Classification (NCBI taxonomy): domain Eukaryota; kingdom Metazoa; phylum Arthropoda; class Insecta; order Diptera; family Culicidae; genus Malaya; species Malaya genurostris. The sequence goes on from NC_080570.1 coordinate 153,169,150, forward strand.
ACATTTCCTTTGACACAAAACAGTCCTTTTTCCCGTAAGTAAGCAAGGACATCCGCAAACGAGACACCAACCGATATTACCGTAACGTAACAAAACTGCAAAATCCTTTCGCTTACGATCACCGTGCCGTGTGTTGGCACAATCTCAATCTTAATTTATCAATCAATCAATCAATGATATTCAGAAGAACTGGAGACTTTCTTGTAACGGAACACAAAAGCACAGCAAAATTCGACCACTGAGCGCACGGAGCATGTGCATTCACACTCGCGTCTCGATACACTTTGAGCAGGACTTGTTTTCCTAGAACACACAAACACCCGTGCCTGGCTGGCGGAACCGTAACCCGCAACGAGAGCGAACGAGAGAGAGATAGAGTGAGCGGGAGATCGAGAAACCAGTAACCACCGCCGGTTGACTGATGCCTGACTACCCTTGCGCCGAACAAAGACAGCAAACGTTGGGAATGGAAAATGCAAAATGGCTGATGCAGTATTGCTACGCGTGGCTACGATCGAAATGTGGTTCGAATGTTTTTTTCAACCCCGGGATCCGCCAAATCTAATGAAAATGGCGATCAATTGCGATACGATTATGCATACTGCAATCAAAAAATCGACTCCAGAGGAAAATGTTACCGTTTGAACGTGGGAAATTTGCTGGATCTACTTGCAATCAACGAAAATTTTTACGATCAAAAGAGAATGAAACAAATTCAGCAAAGGTGGAAGCGAGCAAGCAATATAATGGCGATAAACCAGTTTGGGCTGTCCAAGGGGCCACCGAACTTCAAATCAGAGCAAATAGAAAAAAACTATTGAATTTTAATCATGTTTGCCAACCATACTCTTCATAACAAAACATGTTTGTTTTTTCTTCAACCATCAAACTCACGCTTTGAAGCACCCCTCGTTCGATCAGAACCAGTTTGTACCCGTTGCCCGATCGTGCCTTTTACCCATAGCGAGAGGTTTGCGCTTCAAACGATTGCATGGTAGTGTGCGTAAGCACGGCACTATGGTAAACGTTTTTTCTTTCTTTTCGGCGGTTTGCGTGTCCTGGAACTTGGAACTACATGCTACCGATCCGTTGAGGAGCATAGTTCCTACTTTTCCGTTCAGGGCAAACAGAAATGTGGTGCTGGTTAGACGAAAAACGTACTTTGCTTGCTTGATTCAGGGGATCGTTTATGAATAAGCATTGGCATGAGAATTCCGATCATGAGAGCATGCATGGATTTTGAAACGTCGTACAGTTCTTCGTATGCCAGCAAGACCCAGTCTCATGTAGTCCCAAATGTAGTTAGTATTCCATTAGCGAGTTGGTAACTCCATTCCGGGAATGCTGAAGTTTTAAAAGGCAAAACCCAAGATCGAGTAGTGACCACCTTGTCGAGTCGAGCGAGCGAGATTGCGATAGAGTTCATTCAAAATCCAAATGCGCTAGTACAACCACCGTCGCACGCACACAATCACAGGATTGAACCCCGTTTCGATGAATTGGTGTGTTATATTTGCTGACTATAGCTTTGTGCAAGGTGGTTATATCGGGGTTGCTTGTGTGTTGATGCATGCATAGCAGCCCTTACACGTGACAATATTATTGTCAATCCAAAGTATTGTCAATAGTGATGTCTGATTTTTCGAATTAATCGATTATTAGGTATTCGATTAATAATGGAGGAGTCGATTAGATTAATCGATTAACAATGACCACTAATCGATTAGTGTCACTAATCGATCAAAATAATCGAAGATTTCAATCTGTATTTCGAATATTCGACATCTTAAGATATTTTTAATAAATAAAAATTCAATGTTTCATCGGGCTATTTCGGATTATTTATAATGCAGAATAGTTTAATAAAGAATATATGTTATAATATATTTAGGAATATATGTTATAATATATTTAGGAATATATGTTATAATATATTTAGGAATATATGTTATAATCACCCCGATTCTGTATTTCGTTCGAACCAGATTGTTTCGATCGAATACGAAATTTGGCATTCTGTAGCTCGATCAAGTTCGAGTTTTCCATACAAAAGCATCACTCGATCGAATTAGAGAATGCAAATTTTTACATTCGTTCGACAAAATCCGATTCGATCGAAATACAGAATAGGGGTGAATATATATTCGTCTAGGAAAACCATACATTCTCGTCCACCGATTGCAAAAAAAGTAACATGTCGATGTGCGGGCCAGACAAGCGGTTTCTCAAGCGCGTTACCAACTGCCCTGCCCTTGAGAATAGACGCTCAGAGGGCACTGATGTAGCAGAAAGAGACAAGTATTTTGTGGCCACTTTGTACATTTCAGGATGCTGCTCCTTTATGCCTTCCCATACTTCAAACGGATTTTGCAGTCGTGGCGATTCTGGTGTATTCAGATACATTTTCACCTCCGTTGGGAGCCCTCCTGTATTTTCTGGAACATATTTTTTCATATTGTCTGCTACTAAACTGTCATGGAATGACCAAATATCGGTGCCGGTCGTGCCAGCTGAAGTAACCGGGTAAGTTTGTTCTTCTGCAGATTTCTCTTGGCTAACTCTTCTAATTTGTTCCTTGACGATATCGCCTGAAATGGTAACAGATATTACAAATTCAGTTTACATTAAGAATGTAATCATTCACTTGTCCATGAAACAGCATTAGAAGCTGCCAATGCACTTTCAAAATGCAATTTCTTGAAGCGAGGATCCAAGAAGGTTGACATCGCCAATAACTTCATTTTTTCGACATTCTTAAAATATTTGTCCAAATAAAAAAGTATGTTCGCTTTTAGTGAGACTGCTTCCATACATTCGGGATTCAAAGATGTGTAGCTCTGAAATTACGAAAAAAAAACTTGAATTTTCTATCATGAAATAATCGTTTTTTTCTTTTTACCAGCTTCAGCATTCGAACAATCGGAATGACTTTACTACATGTTACATATTGTTCGCCAGACATTTCCATCATGACACTCATGAGGGGTTTGAGTACGCTGCAAACTTCTCGAAGAATCAAAATTTCGCCTCCTGATAGCATTGTCGGCCCCTTCGGCATTGCAAGTAGCACTTGAGAAATGAATCTGGTCATCAAGAGAAAGCGTTCGATCATCAAAGTGATGGAATTCCATCTTGTTCTGACGTCTAAGATTAATGCGAGACAGCAACCTTCTTTGGTTCCATCTTGCATTTGATATTCACGAAGCAACCTCGATGCAACTTCGCTTGCTTTGAAAAATTTTATTACTGTTTTCATTTTTTTGATAATCCGTATCATAGACAATTCCGCTGAAATTTCTGCCTGGGCATCGAGTTCCAAAAAATGAGTTTCTTCTTGTTCTTCAAGTAGAATTTCCTCCTCCTCTTCAATTACTGGTTCCACTCTAGCTCCATACCCTTCTTTATACAGTGGTACCGATTTAGTAGCGATTAAATTAATTGTATGTGCAAAACACGGTAAGTGTTTGCTTTCTCCAAACTCTGCTTTAACGGCAGCAACCATATTCGCCCCATGATCTGTGACTACACAAGTAATTTTATTACAGTCAATATCCCAATCTTCACACATTGAATGAAGTATATGAGCAATATTCGTCGCTGTTCCGGACTGTTCAAAATTAACAACACCGAGAAGGCATGATGACAATTGTGTGCCTGCAATAATTTCACGTTGAATCGTCAGTATTGGTGATTTAAAATTATGATAGTTTAAAGAAGTTTTTGTTTAAATGAAATTCATTTAGTGCTTTGTTGTATATACAATTTTTTTTATGAAGATTTACAAAGTTCAGGAAATTACTTCAGGATTTTCTAAAAATGAGTAATTTCCTAAGATTAGGAAGGGCCTGTTAATGTCGTAACATATACAAGATAAATATTTTTCAACTTGCTTGAGTATGATTCTTACCATCGTAAAAATGACAAGTTATTCCCAAATAACTCTTCACGTGCATCATCTCGGTCCAAATATCCGAGGTAATGCAGACACTTGAAACATTTGAAATCCGAGTTTTCATCAGCATTTTAAGACACTTGTATTTTTTTTCGAGTAGTTCGGTGAACTGGGTCTCTTTGGGAACTTTGTACAAAGGACATATGGTTTTCAGCAAATGCTGAAATCCAGATTTATCCACCGTGCATAGTGGTAGGTTGTCACGACATACCATGTACATTATAGCATCGGTTATACTTTTTCCCTTTTGTCCATCAACTAAAAAAAAAGCTACATTAGATTATGTACAAACAAAAATTAAATCAAATGGTATAAGTCAACCGAATTCCGATTCCAGAAGAGTATATGTATTTTAAAGGGTTTGTGAGTTATGGTATGATTGCAAAGTACTTTAAAATAATTGAAATAGTTCTCGCAATAATTTGATCGTTTAAAGCTAGAATTCGTTTTATAACATGTCTATGAAATATGGACAGTTATGAGTGAAACAGCCGTGTAGTGAGTTTACACACTTCGTTTTGTCGGTTACGTCAAATATAAGATTATGTCTCCCAAACCGGGAATGTTTGACATAATTTCATAACAAACCTAAATTTATCCAAATTCGTTTATAATTTTCGAGAAGTTAAGCCGACAAGAGAAGTGCAATTAGTGGATTACGTAACTCATGCCATAATATCTCCGGAACCAAAAGAGGCAGCCATTTGATCTTCGAACTTGTTCAATGACCAACTAGTAACTTTCATACAAGCCTATGCTTGTTAAAATCGGTTCATCCATCTTTGAAAAAAATTAGCGGGAAAAATATCTGGAAAGTGCTCATAAATACACACAGATATTTTCCGATCTCGTCGAGCTGAGTAGAATAGTATATAACATCATGGGTCACCGAAGCTACGTTCGAAAGTCGGTTTTCCAGAATTTCTAATATCTTTCTATAGAGAAAGTCTAAAAGTTTATAACAATCATGGACCAATTAATCTGAAGTCATTATCGATTAAACTAATAACTATTCGAACACGCATGCTGCCACATTGTCATTCAATGCTTTATTGTAATGAAGATAGTCACATAACTTGGAAAAATTATGTTAAAACGGAAGCATATGACATATTAAATAAAAAGTATAGCCAGTTAGGAATTCATCAATCATTGCAGTTAAAAAACCAATTCAATGAATCACGAGTTTGTTGTTCGAAGAACTCAACTGCCGATCTACGCATTATTGTCCCATACATATAGGAAATATAGAATATGGGACAATTATCCGTAGAGCGGCAGTCAAATACAGTACCAATTTATAGATTTCACTAGATAAAATATACTAGTCATTGTCTAATATTTTACACAAACTAAAAATCGAATAACTGATATAGTAACACCTTAGACATCTATTGCAATGAATATAGATACATTAGATACTGACTGATTATTTGTCCTTAGATTGAATAAAAGAGCAAAAGGGCTAAATTATAAATTTCTGTTGTGCACTTTCGGTTTCTACAGTCCTGATCGTTAGAGTAGTGATATTATCATTATAATTCGAAAATTTTTTTTGCAACGATAATATGTTGTGACATAAACAATTATATCGCATGATTGCTGTCGCACTCACGATTTACACTGGTAGAGAGATAGGCGGTTTTCGTTGTTAATAATTTTCTCATGAAATTAATTACGACACCGGGATATCGGAACAAAATGACTCGGAATTTCATTGCACATTGCAACACAACTATGTAGTGTTTTCGCGTATGTAGCATAAATTTAAAAGTTATCAAGTGTTTCTCTCTTGATAAACATGATTCGTTGCTGTAAAAAAATATGCCTAATACCGTTTGTTGTTATGCGCGTACTGCGCAAATCTCATCGCCGCTTGTTCCAAAGGTACATGTGCCGCCATCGCCAACCAGCCGTCAGAAGAGGTACCATTTCGCAAGCAAACCTGTAATCTACAAGTTTACTCGGGCTTATTAAAACTAGTTACATTGTTAGTTAAGTCGGAACTTCAGGAACCGACGAGACGACGACGGACGAGTCGTTCAATAAAATCGGAAGCAACGACCAGTGCATTTACCTTAGTTAGCACTAGCGAGATTTGGGCTGTACGCACAAAACGATGTGGATAAACGGCATTAGATACATTTTCTTTTTGCGCCTGGTAAACTGTTAAGTACCAGATTCTCCTAATATATTATTGTTGGGATTTTCATTTTACCGTCGTACAAATTCCTTTTGTCGAATGCCGTTACGATCGGTGACTGACGTGGTTCTATTTTGCTATTTGCAATTTCCGTTTTCTCCTTTCCATGGATGCTGGAATTATCATTCCCCAGCAACAGGTTTAGGTTTTTTTTTTTTTTTTTTTTTTTTTTTTTTTTAAATAACTATTTATTGGAATATGAGTTAAAATTAAATTATTAAGATTTAAATTGGGTGTTCAGCCACAAGTGGTGACTTTTCAGCCCTGTTATATATATATATATATATATATATATATATATATATATATATATATATATATATATATATATATATATATATATATATATATATATATATATATATATATATATATATATATATATATATATATATATATATATATGATTTGGTTATTACCATGAAGACATCATTTGCTTCCGCAATTCTGAGATTTTTGTGTAGGGAAAATTCTAAACCTACTTGTATTGTGTAATGGGGAAAAGGAACTTATATACTAACTTACTAACTAATACAGAGAGCGAATCGATTCAATTGAAGATTGCATCGATTTTTGTCGGAATTTGCTTATAATATTATGTGACATTACATCTAATGGTTCTATATTTGTGAGTCTGTGTAACTCATTTGTACTAAACCAGGGAGGACGCTTCAGAATCATTTTCAGAATTTTATTCTGAATCCTTTGAAGCGTTTTCTTCCTGGTGGAACAACAGCTTGACCAAATTGGTACCGCATAAAGCATGGCTGGTCTGAAAATTTGTTTATAAATTAACAATTTGTTTTTTAGACAGAGCTTAGAATTTCTGTTTATAAGAGGATATAAACATTTAATATATTTATTACACTTTGCCTGGATTCCTTCAATGTGATCCTTGAAAGTGAGTTTTTTGTCATACGTTAAACCTAAGTATTTAGCTTGATCAGACCATGTCAATTCCAAGCCATTCAATTTGAGAATGTGATTATTGTTTGGTTTAAGAAAAGAAGCTCTTGGCTTGTGAGGAAAGATAATTAATTGCGTTTTTGCTGCATTTGGTTTAATTTTCCATTTTGACAGATAATCACTGAAAATATTTAAACTTCTTTGTAGGCGACTGCAGATCACTCTTAGATTTCTACCTGTGGCTAACAGACTTGTGTCGTCACAGAATAGCGATTTCTGACAACCAACGGGTAGATTTGGAAGATCAGAAGTGAAAATATTATACAAGATTGGAGCTACACTCGAACCCTGCGGAACACCGGCTCGTACGGGTAGCAATTCAGATTTACAATTCTGATAGCTAACCTGAAGAGTACGATCAGTTAAATAATTTTGAATCATTTTGATCAAATAAATAGGAAACTGGAAATCAGACATTTTTGCTATTAAACCTTTGTGCCAAACACTGTCGAATGCTTTTTCTATGTCTAGAAGAGCAACTCCAGTGGATAAACCCAGAAGATTTATTTGATTTTATCATGTTCGTTACTCTGACAAGTTGATGAGTAGTTGAATGTTCTTGACGAAATCCAAACTGCTCTGGTAAAAAAATTGAATTCTCATTTATATGAGTCATCATTCTTAACAAGATAATTTTTTCAAAAAGTTTACTGATAGAAGAAAGTAAGCTAATTGGGCGATAACTTGATGTTTCTGCTGGGTTTTTATCAGGTTTTAGGATAGGAATTACTTTAGCGTTTTTCCATCTTTTTGGGAAGTAAGCTAATGAAAAACACTTGTTGAAAATTTTAACCAGGAGTCTCAAGGCAACATCGGGAAGATTTTTAATAAGAATATTAAAAATTCCATCATTACCAGGAGCCTTCATGTTTTTAAGTTTTCTAATAATTGATTTAATTTCATCAAAATTCGTCTCAATAATGTCATCGTGTGATAACACTTGGGTTGAAATATGATCATATTTCAGTGAGACTTCATTTTCAATAGGACTCACAACGTTCAAATTAAAATTGTGGACACTCTCGAACTGCTGAGCAAGTTTTTGAGCTTTTTCGCCATTTGTAAGAAGTATTTGATTTCCTTCCTTGAGAGCAGGAATAGGTTTCTGAGGTTTCTTAAGAACCTTAGAAAGTTTCCAGAAAGGTTTAGAATATGGTTTAATTTGTTCAACTTCTTTAGCGAAATTTTCATTTCGCAAAAGAGTAAATCTATGTTTAATTTCTTTTTGTAAATCCTTAACTATGTTTTTCATAGCAGGATCACGAGAACGTTGATATTGTCGTCGACGAACATTCTTCAACCGAATGAGCAGTTGAAGATTGTCATCGATGATAGGAGAATTTAATTTAGTTTGAGCTTTGAGAACTGAAAGATTTCTAGCTTCGATAATATAATGATTCAAATTATCAATTGCTGTGTCGATATCCGCAGAATTTTCTAAAATAGTTTCATGATCCACATGATTTTCAATGTGAGATCTGTAATCCAACCAATTTGCTCTATGATAGTTGAAAATAGAACTAATTGGATTAATTATAGCTTCGTTGGAAAGTCTGAATGTTACAGGAAGATGATCTGAGTCAAAATCAGCATGAGTAATCGGTTCACTACAAATGTGACTTTGATCTGTTAGAACCAGATCAATTGTAGACGGGTTTTTCACGGAAGAGAAACAAGTAGGATTACTGGGATGAAGAACTGTAAAGTAACCAGCTGAGAGTTGATTATGAAGTATTTTACCATTACTGTTATTTTGCCTACAATTCCACTGGACATGCTTAGCATTTAAGTCCCCTATTACGAAAAATTTCGATCGATATCTTGTAAGTTTTTGCAAATCGCCTTTAAAGAAATTTAATTGTTCGCCGGTGCATTGGAATGGCAAATATGCTCCAGCGATGAAATAAATTCCATGAATGGTTTCAACTTCGATTCCCAAGCTTTCAATAACTTTAGTATTGAAAGAAGGTAAAATTCGATGTTTAATTTGCCGTTGGACAAAAATGGCAACTCCACCACCAATTCCAGTAAACCTGTCAAATCGATGAACCACATAATGTGGATTACTTTTCAATTTTACATTTGGTTTAAGAAAAGTTTCTGTCACAATGGCAATATGAATTTTGTGAACTTTGAGAAAATTATAAAATTCGTCTTCACTCGATTTCAAAGATCGAGCATTCCAATTTAAAATATTCAAATAATTATTTAACATCACTGTTAAATTTTAAATTCATTATAATATTATTTGCAAATTTCCATCCGATTTGAAATGCTTCAAAAAGTGATGAAGTCGAATTCATTTGGATGATCATTTGAAAAAGTTGATCTTGTAGGTAGATCATTTTATTTTCAGTTATATCGCCTAAATCGACTTCATTTAAAGAAGCGAATGGCATTGAAGGAATATTTGTAGGTAGACTGCCATTAGAAGAAGATGATTTGGTCGGTCTACCTATTAATAAATTGTTTTCGTTAGAAGAAGAACTGCAAGGCGGTCCTGTGTTTTGATTATTTACATTAGAAGAAATAGGAGATAGATTTCTACCTAATATACCAGCATAACTGACATTAGAAGAAGATGATGACGAGGTCGATCTACCTGTCAATAAATTGTTTTCGTTAGAAGACGAATTGGCAGGTGCCTTAGAAGAATTTTCAGGTATGTTCTGTAAATTTAAGGTCGTTGATTTGACTTGTTGTCTAAGCGAACGAGCGTTTAAAATTTTTTCCCTGACAGGACATTTCAAATAATTGGATTTATGATTTCCATTGCAATTTGAACATGAAAATTTATCAGTGGTTTCATTCATTGGACAAGCGTCTTTCGAATGCGATTTACCACAATTCAAACACCGTATATCCATATGACAATTTTTGGTTCCATGACCGAAGCCTTGGCAACGACGACATTGCGTTAAGTTTGCAATACGATTATGCCGTTTATAATGTTCCCAATGAATTTTAATGTGGGAAATGAAACGTACTTTTTCTAAAGTTTTCAAATTGTTTACATCACTTCGATTGAAGTGTATTAGGTAAAGTTCATGGGAAATTCCAGAGCGTGGTTTAGAAGTACCATTCGCTCTTTTTTTCATAAGTATTACTTGGGAAGGGGCAAAACCAAGCAATTCTTTTAGTTCATTTTTAATTTCATCAATACTTTGATCATTTGATAATCCTTTCAAGACAGCCTTGAAAGGTCTGTCTGATTTTATATCATATGAATAAAATTTATGAAGTTTTTCGGACAAATATCGAATAAGACTTTCGTAATCTTCCAATCCATCCACCAAGACTCGACATTCTCCTCTTCGTCCGATTTGAAATGAGACTTTTACTTCCGGGAGAAAAGTAGAAAGCTCAGTACGGAATGCTTTGAAGTCGGAAATCATCACCGTCACTGGTGGCATAGATTGATGTTTCTTCCCAGAACGACAAGCGTCCATTTTGGGAATTTTTGAAGAATTTTCTTCTATGTCGCTACAATCGGATTCAGGAAGAATCTCGTAAATATTGTTAGACGGCATAGGATCAACGGAAGGGAAATCCGTCCGTTGTCTTTTATTTTTACATTCAGATTCTATAAGATCATGAATGTTATTAGAAAAATGTTGAATAACGGATTGTGATTTATTCCGTATTGAATTATTTTTAGCCTTAGGCTTGTTGCCTTTCCGGTTGGACGCAGGCATTTTTGAAATTAATGAAATTTTAAATTAAATTAACTAGGCTAAATTAGTCTTCGATTAGACTCCTAGCTAGCCTTAAAAAAGGCTGATTAATTTCTTAGTCACTCTAATATCACTCTTTGTATCACTTAGTCACTCTAATATCACTCTTTGTATCACTTAGTCACTTAGTTAGTGATTCAGGTAGCCTTGAAAAAGACTGAAGCCTTGAATCAATGAAACTCTAGGTAGCCAGAAAAAAAATTCCAGGAGCCAAGAGCTATACGCGTGCGGTGCGAACGACTGTTCAACACCGACTGACCAGGTTTAGGTGTTTATGCTTGAGTTTGAGATGATTGAGCATATTTGTTGTATTACGACAATGCATCAACGATAAATGGCAAAGGTTACACTGAGCTTGCTTTTCGCCTTTCTTAGTGAAGTAAGCCCATACGGCACTGACTTTAGTTTTTGAGGACATTTTCTCTTCTTTAAAAATCTGAAACGGAAAAGTAAATGAAACATCATGAAACTCGAAAATGCAACATATTGCTACGAAATTACTCAGAATAACTTTCTAGATACCACTGCACTGAATAAAAATCAAACGTTTTGTATAAATTCTATCACGAGTTTGATACTATCTACACAATCGAATATTTTCATTTTCTTTCATACAATTGAAACATACATATATCGATTTCGCTTGAAGCATAAACTAACTCAGTTCCAGCCCGAATTGCTGTTAAATTCATACATTCGACAGCAGTTGGGGTCGAAACTTTAAAACACAGTTCATATGAAATATATGAGGGCTCGAAGTGAAATACCACAGTAATAAAACATATTTTCAAAGTAGTTTGTGTTACTAAAATTCATACACATTAGTTTAAATTGTATGGATCAAACAGCTAACGCATTTCGTTTTTAAAAATGATTGTAAGTGGGAAATATGTACACGATTTGGGTACAATGGAACATGTTTCATATGCTCATACATATACATACCCCGATCAGCTACGGAATAGCAGCCAGAAGTGGTCAACAAAATTATAGTTAAGTTTGGTTAAGTACAAGGGTTAGGTTAAGTACAAGGTATATTCACGATCATTAATTTCACTTATCACACTCATACGGTAAATTTTGAAAATGCAACCCATTGTGAAGTAAGACGTATTCACGTCTAAATGAAAAAGACAAGCTTCGCTTTGAAAACTTCGCTTCTTCTTCTTACCAATGAATTCTGCAGTTGTTGGAACAGAAATTTCAAGACAATACAATGGAGCAGACAATATTTTTCTCGAACAAGCAACTCAAGCTTGTTGCTTTTTTTCGAACAAGCAACACAAGATCTATGTCAGGAAATTTTAAAAAACGTGGCAGATACACAAGAAATAAATCTAAGTGAGCAAATGTGTTGAACCACTCGTATCAAAACTGAACTTTTTCTAGAATGAAATCCAGAGATGCCAGATAAAAAATTTAAAAATCTTCAGACAGGGTTGGAAGTCTTTATGGATCTGATTGTCTGAGCCGAATAATATCCGAAAAAAATCTGCAGTTAGCAAGGATATCTATGATACGCCAAAAAAAAAAGGTCGCGACAATTTCAAAAGTCTGTTAATTTTGACTGCAGACAAATCTGCTGATCTAGCTTCTCTGATGAAATCGGTTTTCGAAAAATGGCATTAGTCTCGATTAATCGATTGCTATTAATCGATTTACCCGATTAGAGCCACTGTCGATAATCGATTACAAATACTCGATTAGTTTAATCTTTTAATCGATTAAATTGATTAATCGATTAAAAAAATACATCACTAATTGTCAATACCGTCAATCCAATTGACTTGGTAACTTGAGTCCGCATTTTTCGAAATAATTAAGCGTTTGAAGCTTCAAATATTGCAACTGAACATTGAAACATTGAGAGAAGAGTCCATTGTACATATTTGACAGTTTCCTCTCTGGAGAAAAAGTATTGTCGGATTGATGAGCAGTTTTGATTTTTTGACAATATTTTCGTCAATCCAATAAAGTTTCCATTACACGATCAAAAGTATTGTCAATACTCCTTGTATTGACAATAATATTGTCTCGTGTAAGGGCTGCTCATCGCTTGATCGGTGACAAATATCGGGCGATTTTTTTAGCACTGGGCAAAGCCCGATATCGACTCGATAAATTACAGTGGCGGCGAGCGAAATTCGATGCTTTGAGTGCATTGCGTTTTTGTGTTATTAAGACGCTTGTTTTTCGGAAACTTAATTGTTTGAGTCCAATAATAAGTTATAAACGATTGACGGATCCAGACAAATCTTCGACACCCATATAAATGTGAGTTGCACACGATTATTTTTTAAATAGTGACAAAATAAAATTGGTTTGATATAGCATATATTGCTTTGCTAACAAATAAGATAATGATTTTTTTCAATCAATATTTTAATAGAGATAACAAATATTTTACTAATTCGTTCCTGTCAATTTTTCGGTAAACAATTTCACAGAAAATTCAATTAGAAAAATTCAGTTTTAAATAAACAAACTATACATGAAGTTAATAATTGTGCTTAAAATTTACAAACTTTTTGGTTGATATAAATAAACTCAAAACAATTAATTATTTCAATTAGCGCTTTTGTTTGATAAAATCATAAATTTCCATGTTTGTTTTTAAGAAAGTATTTTTGCATTTCTCTATAGAAAGGTAAAAGAAATATTGGAAAACCCCTTCGAACGAAACCTCGGAGACTCATAGTGTTATATACCATTCGACTCCGCTCGACGACATCGGAAAATGTCTGTGTGTGCCATTCAACGATTTTTTTCCGCTCAATTTTCTCGCAGATGGATGAACAGATTTCAACAAGCTTAGGCTCATTTAGGATATTGATGAAGTTTAAAGATCAGATGGCTGTGACTTCTGGTTCCGAAGATTTAACGGTATAAAGACTGTCCGCTAACCACTTGCGCAGTTGTTTATTCGTTTTCATTAATTTGTTTCGTGGACTTTCAGCAGAACAACGTAGACAACGTGTACAAATGGTGCACAGAACGCGGACTGTCACTGAGAAAGATATGAAAAATGGAAGGAGTAAGTTAAAAAGCCGTGCGGAATGCAATCAGGAAGTTCGGTGAGGATAACACCTTTGAGGATAAACCGAAAACGGGTCGAAAAAAAGGTCCTGCTAACCCTCAGTTGGATAAACGTATACTGAAGGCGTTCGAGCAAAAGAAGGAGGTTTCAGTTCGGGATGTGGCCAAAAAAGTGGGCACTTCGAAGTCAAATGTTCTTCGTGCTAAAGAACGTTTAAATCTTCGAACCTATAAGAAGCAGAAACAACCAAAACGTAGTCCGAAACAAGAACCATCGATCAGGCCGAGGGTTCGAAAGCTGTACAATACGATTCTTGCTAGAAATTTGAACTGCATAATCATGGACGACGAAACCTACGTGAAATCGATTACAAATCCTTGCCGGGACCACAATACTATACGGTGCGAGAAGGGCAAGTGTTAAACCAGTCCGTGACATCGATTGAAGTCAAAAAATTTGGTAAGAAAGCTATGGTCTGGCAAGCAATTTGTAGCTGCGGTAAGATTCCGAAACCCTTCATCACCACTGCTTCAATGAACAGCGAAATATACATCAAGGAATGTTTACAAAAACGACTTCTACCCATGATTCGAAGCCACAAGGATCCTGTTGTCTTCTGGCCAGATTTTGCTTCTTGCCACTACTCGAAATCAACGGTAGAATGGTATACTACCAAAAATGTCACTTTCGTCCCAAAAGACATAAATCCACCAAATTGCCCACAACTTCGACCAATTGAGGAAATTTGGGCATTAACGAAGGCACATCTTAGAAAACATGTCTCGGCAGCCGAAACCATGCAACAGTTCGAAAAAGATTGGAAAAAAATGTCAAAACTTGTCGCCAAGAAATCTGTACGGAAATTAATGAGGATCGTTCGCAAGAAGGTGCGCCAGCTAGTCTACAATGGCTAAGTAGCAAATGTTGAGAATGATATTCTGTTGTTGTAGTCTAATATTTATCAGTATATAGAATAAAATTTGAATATCTAACACTTGTGAATTATTTATAGCGAAATCAAAGTGCGTCCATACTTTCTGGGACAGTCTTTAAATTATCCATTTCTTCCTTGCTACGAGAAGATCATCAATTTTCAATCAGTTTTATTACATATGAATGGTGTTATTGTAACAGTAGTCATCTAATTAGTGTGTTATTTTGGGTATTACTTGACTTTCAATCAGCGAATTGTGAACTCACTAAAGAAAAGTTCACTGCTGATTTTTTGCAAACGCGATTCTCACTGAAACTGCTCTCACCTGTCTCAAAATCAGTAGTGAAAAGCTCACTAGCGAACATTTCTCTCGATGATGTCTAAGAAGAACATTCGCACATTGAAACTAATAATTATAAGATTTTAATTTCAAACAATACTTTACAAAAACTACAAACTTTTGGAAACATTGAGACCCGCTACTTAAGTTAGGGAATAAAAGCTCGAGTTGTTCTTTGTGAATGTTCTCTAACGATTGGTAAGCGCCTATTGTTAATATCGAATAAAACATACGTTTCATAAGAATTCGTTTTAGCAAAAACCAGTGGTATCGAATCATTGACCAAACGTAGTTGATTTCCAACTACATTTATATCTTTCGATCTGAAGTGTCTCCCACAAAACCTTCGATTTGAAGCATTTTGTATTGTTTGGCCCGTAAATATTGGAATGGCGACTAATGGAATGAAATCTCAGTTTTATCACTCTTTCACTGAAAATTCTAGCAAGAGGAAACAAAATGGGAAGCGTGTGATGCGCAACCGATATTACATTGCATCTGAAAATTAATACCATCAAACCACACTGGTGTCCAAAGTTAATTTAGTCAAACCCAATATATGTTTAACTCGTCTTGTATTCTCTATAACTAGTTATTTGTTTTTTTTTCCTTTTAGCGATATTCTCCTAACCAGAGATCTTTTTTTTTGTGGAAACAGGCAATGAACATTATAGAATGATAGTACTCAAGGGAGAGCAAGGATGTGAAAATATAGAACGGAAAAGTGAGACGTGACAGAGGGTCATTTAAGCAAGCAGAAATCTTCTAGTAACTTAACTTTTTTACCTTCTACCAGAGGAGTTGGGCTTAGGCATCTGAACAATGCGAATCACCCAAGTCTCTGGTATGTCGGAAAGTAGTGATAAAGGTCTTTTACCATTTACTATCCGAACCGTAAAAGACCTTTATCACTACTTTCCTCTGGTAGAAGGGAAAAAAGTTAAGTTACTAGAAGATTTCTGCTTGCTTAAATGACCCTCTGTCACGTCTCACTTTTCCGTTCTATATTTTCACATCCTTGCTCTCCCTTGAGTACTATCATTCTATAATTTTCATTGCCTGTTTCTACAAAAAAAAAAGAAAATGATCTCTGGTTAGGAGAATATCGCAAAAAGAAAAAAGAAATATTGACTACTAAACTTAGTCGTTAAAAAAGAAAAAGACTAGTTATTTGAATTTTTGAATAAGGAAAAAAATGTATGGTTTATTATAGTTTGATTATATTCCGTCGAAATCGTTTCCTTATATAGGTGCAATCGCCTGAAGAATGAAAAATAAAAATGCTTTGATTCAATGCAAACCAGTCCGAACGGTGTAACAAAAAGCAAGCACGTGGTTTTTAGTTTTACTTGGCTTGCTAAAGAAAACTTAATTTCTTTAACACGAACGAGTCGTGTTTGCCCCACCTGTTTCTATCACATTGGCTTGGAATAGCAAGTCACGCTTTTAACAACCTTTTTGACGACGCTGCGTAAAGCAGTCCTTCGGATTTCTCAGAAAGAAAGCCTACTTCGACTCAATTTTTTTGTTAGAAACAAATCCAATATAATAAACAAATAATCAATTTTAAAAGTAGAACGACTGCAATTTCCCGTACCAACCGGAGGAACAGAGTGGCAAACATTACAAATTCACTTTCCATTTCCATGCTAAACAATTTTGACAATATTCTAGTATGGCCCAAACTTAAAAACAAAACAACGCGGGAATCAACAGGTGATTGACAAGTCTATGTAAAGGTACGCGAAACAAAAATAACGGAACGTGTTGTCGCGCATAACGATAAACAGACCATCGCATAACCATGGGTACCCGAAGGAATTGTCGTTGGATCGATACGAGACCATGCCATAGTGTTCTAATCTTCCTCACTTTCGGTATGGTCAAACTCTAGCATCCTAAAATGTCGACTCCAAAACCAATTTTCAATGCTGAGACGTTGGCTTTGACGAATAAGAAGATTGCCGAGTTGAAAAAGAAGGTCACATTGGCTGGTAAGTCCCAACTAGTACAACAAACTAGAGCGTTACGAATGGATACGTATTTTTTTCAGAGGGTCAAAAGAAGGCTTACACCGAGGAATGGACGGATGCCAAAAAAGTCCAGAACGACCGAGTGGCCGACCTGAAGAAGGAGGTAAGAGATTTAACCAACAAACTATCGTACCTGCACAATCCGAACAGCGTCAAGGCACAGAAGAATGTACCGGAAATCAAGCGTCGACCGCAGCTTCCGCCCGGAGCGAAAACCGTTCACGAAGCCGTCCAAATTCTGGATTTGAAGATTATCGACGTCAACAAACAGGCCGACGCGATGGAAGCGAAACACAAGAAACGCGAGCAGCACTACAAAAAGCTGATCGATCAGTACCACGCGTTGCTGGCGTACAAAAATGCCAAAACCGATGGATCGAATCCTCCCGAAACGGTCGAGGAAGATGCCAACCGGAAGCTCATAACGCACCTGGAGAACGAAATTCATAGAACGTCGGTTCAGTGGATGGAGGCGGAACACATCCGAAAAAAGTACCGCGGAATTAAATCCTCCTTGATGAGAGATGCGGAAAAATTCGAAAGTTCTCTGCTGGATCTGGAAGTTGCCATTACGGAACAGCAGGCGGAGATCACCAAACTGGAGGCGGTTCACAAAGAGGCAATGCAGATGAGGGACAGCACCAAGGCGATCCTTCAGCGACAGGAACAAACGACGGTTTACGCCAATAAAGCCAGAGAAAAACAGGCTCAGGACTTCCGACGTCAGGTCGAGGAACGAAAGCTGGAACTGGAACGGTTGGAGCGGAAGATTTTCTCCACCGGCAAAACGTTGATTCACCAGGAAAGTATTCTGTCCGCCACCGGAGATCATTCCGCTGGCAGGGCCGAAGGTGACGATTCCAGTGGTCACGACAAAGATTCCGCAACGGATATGGAACATAAGTTTAAAAAATTGATGCAGGCCATCGGTAGGTTTGAGTAAACAGATCGTCGAGGTCAATAAACTCCATTTTTTTTTGTTGTTCATGCAATCTTTTCCAGGGGTCAGTGCCGCTAGCGAAGTTGTCGATCGTTTTCTGGCCCAGCGGGAAGCGTCAGCTCGTCTGACGTACCTTCGCACGATTACCGAGAACGAAAAGAAACAATTGGAAGCCCAACGGGAACTAATGACGGCCCAGTTGGATGCGTTCAAGTTCGCCGATGTCAAGGACAGTGACGTGTAAGTATGACCGCGTAATTCGATCGTGGGATTTTTGTTGGGTCTAATTAAATCGTTTTCTGATTTCATAGCAATCAAGAAGAACTGGAAAAGATTCGAAACTCGATCGAAGAACAGAAGGTCCGCCGGGGAGGATGTGAAAAGGCTATTGACTACACTCGGAACGTGTTCAACACGATTAAGGACGCACTGGTGGAACTTCTGATAACGCTGCGGGAAATCGACGATAATTTGGGAACCGAATATATGCGATGGACTCCAACGAAACAGGCTGATTTGATGGACCTCTCGCCGGACAGTGTTTCGATTGATGATTTGGGAAATATGTTGGAGGAAAAAATAAAACTCGGAATGATAGCCAGTGGGCAGCTAGCCAACGAAGAGGATAGCGGATTGTCCGAGGAGGAAAGTGAAGCCCCGAGACCACCGAGTGCACTGCAGGTGCCGGCTTCGAGTCCTTCGGTTGGAACCTCTTCGGTGCAGGATGATCGGGAAAAACCAGCCGCTTATCCACCGGTCTACGTCAGTTTGATTGCCGGCCGGACAACGGCGCAAATTTCTTCGGCTTCACCGGGACCGGGAGCTACCGTCGTTCTCTCGGATGACGAAGCAGAAGTTCCATCCCGGAGCTATCTGAAGCGACAGGCAAACATGATCATCGAGGCGAAATCACGCCGGAAGGGTTTCCGAATGCCACCGCCGAAGCGGCGCTAAGTGCTCGTGCGGGGTCGGTAATGTCAAGCGATACTTCTTGTATTAACTTGATTTCACCCTGTGAAAATAAATTTTTGAATTTTGTATTCGGAATTCAGGATAAAATTGTGAATGGCATGCGAAAAATATAGACATCTTAAAAAACATACTTATTGTTTTTACCTTACACAAGTGTCCATGAAGCCGGTTTACGTTTCGGGTTCTGACGACAATTTTGATCCATTTCGTAAAGTAAACGTTTCTACACAGAAATGGGTATAAAAGTTTAAGTTAGTTACGCAGTTCGATCAGTATTAGGTGGGCGAAGAATGATGTACGCATGTTACGAATACGCTTGAACAAATCTTTTCCCTCATACGTTGTGTTTGGGCAAAACGAAAACCAACGGGTTATACCATTTCAATTTTGTGAGCAAATTGAACCAACGCTTCAAATATCAACAAAAAAGAAGAGTGGGTAATGTCACAGACTTAACCTGATGACGTGAGTCTATCTTTGATATATAACTGACCCCTCGAACTTCGTCTCGTCCAAACATTATTTGTTAGAATTTAGGTATGTTCACCTGACCTGAATTCGGGACCTTGATTTGGGAGTTGGATCTAGACTCTGGACCAGTGCAGTAAAACTTCATTCAATTCAATTGAAACTGAATGTGGAACACATTGCGATCTCTCTACTGCAGTAAACTTTACTCTCTGACACACACAATGTTTGCTGACGGCCCGAACGGGCAGCATTCAGTGCATCACTCGTTTCTCTTCAATCGAGGCTCAGTTTAACCACCGTCAGTTGATCTCTTGAAGTAACAAAATATCTCTTTCAATAGTGTGAGAGCGGCCTTCAAATGAGGTTCATGTAAACATTCTAATTGGTTCAAGAAAATAGATGAAAGACAAACCAGATAGTTGAAATATCAATCAAAGAATACACATAAATTAATTGTTTCCTCCTTCAGTTTTCATTTTGAATACTTTACTACATTTATAATTCTATTCGTTCGAACTTGCTCACTACCAACAGCAAAGACAATGAAGCAGCTAGACTACTTGGCATTTGAAACTGAGCAAGCAAAACTTCAAATGTACGATTATTCAACTGACGATGAATTCTGGGAACCGCACAAGAAAATGGCAGCAAAAGTTGTATGAATTTGTATCGATATGCTGACGATCAGTGGCCATAAATTTCATTCTCATCTGATATCATTCGATTGAAAATGAAATTTTACCGCACTGCTCTGGACAGTGGTCTGAAATTCTGGATTCTGACCTTGGGTTCTGGAACTAAAATCTGAGTTCTCTGGTTTCATGGTGGATTCTGGCTCCGTATTCTGAACTTGAAACCTGGATTTGGATTCTTGACTCAGACCTGAATCCTGGACTCATACCTGAGTTCTGGACCTGGATTAGAGACGGAAACTTGATCTGGAATCTTAACCCGGATCTGGATTGTGGACCTTGGTCTGGATTTTGGATCTGTATCTGAATTCGGTAGCCTACCACAAATTCTGAACTTTGATCTGCAATTCTGGATTCTGATCTGGACCAAAATTCTGGATCTGAAATTTGGACGTGATAACTTATTCTGTACTCTGGACCAGGATTCTGAACGTAAATTCTGAGCTTGGATTCTAGGTGTGTAGTCTTGACTGGGATTCTGAAGGTGGATTCTAGACCTGAATTCTAGATTGGAATCTGGATCTGGATTATGGCCTTGGATTATGTACCTGTAAGCTGAGGAACCAGATTCTTGAGCTGAGTTCAGAACCAGGACCAGAATTCTTCTCCTAGATTCTGGATTTGAACCAGAACTTTGCATATGGAATCTGAACCTGGATTCTGGGTATGATTTCCACGGCTGGTGTCTGGACCTAAGCTTTGAACTGAAACCTGAATTCTGACACTAGTATTTAGACCTGCACCTGAATTATATTATTGAATTCTGAATTGTATTCTGCACCAGAAATCAGAATTTAGAACCTGGATTCCAGACCTGACTTCTGGAATAGGATTCCGAACCTAACCTGAACTTGTGGATCTGAATTCTAAACCACGATACTGAGCTTAAATTTGAAATCTGAATCTGTGGTATGTAGCTGAGTTCTGAATATAGATTCATCAGCTAAATTCTAAACCCTGATTCGGGACTTGGACTTTCGACCTGAATTCTAATCTAGGAAGCTGAGCCCGAATTCTAGATGTGGACACTGAATCAGAATTATGGGCCCTTATTACTGTTCTCACTTCCACTTTCACATTCACTTCACTTGATTTTCCCTATTACCAGTATTCACGCACAGTGAAGTAATCACTGTAGTGAAAAAAATCATTTTTCCAACACAATTTTGTTGATGTGATGTTCGTAATAATAACAAGCTCATTTAAGTAACTACTTTTTTTCAGTAGCGACTTCCGTAATAAGAACCTACATTCACTTCACTCGGTTTCCACCGTGTAGTGATACCGGTAATAAGGGCCATGGACTTGGATTATGTACCTGACTTTTAAATATGTAATCTGATAGCATTGTCTATATGATTTAAAAAATTTCTTCGGACAAGATGGGCTCGATCAAAATATAAGGTTGTTCGACGGGTGTCTTCTGATGGACGATGAAACCTATGTCAAGGCTGACTTCGGGCAAATCCCAGGTCAAAAATTTTACTTGGCAACCGCTCGGGAGGATGTTCCAGCCAAATTTAAATTTGTTTTTGCCGACAAATTTGCATGAAAATTTATGATTTGGCAGGGCATTTGCAGCTGTGGCAAAAAAAAACGAAAATTTTCGTTACAAATAAGACAATGACATCGGAACTATACCAAAAAGAGTGTCTCCAAAAACGAATGTTGCCGTCCATTCGATCCCAAGACCATCCCATATTGTTTTGGCCAGATTTGGCAAGCTGTCATTACAGCAAAGTCGTTCGAGAATGGTATGAAGAGAAAGGGGTCCAGTTTGTTCCGAAAAACCTTAACCCACCCAACTGTCCCCAGTTCCGCCCTATTGAGAAATACTGGGTAATCATGAAGAGGAGACTCAAGGCAAAGGGAAAGGTTGTCAAAGATATCAATCAGATGACGACCTGGTGGAATAAGATAGCTAAAACGATGGACGAAGAAGGTGTGAGCCGTGTTACAGGAAAAATTCGAGAATTCCTTCAAAACCGTGACGAATAATTTTATCCGTATTTTTTCTCAAAAGTATGAAGAAAACGCTACCTTTGTATAAAAAAAGATCTAGAATTCAATAATAAATAACTGAAATACAGGCAATTGTCTTTGTTATAATTCGATTTGAAGCAAGCTTCAGTTGTCGATATTCCCTCTTTCTCCTTTTTTGTGCAGTAAATAGTAAATACTCTAGTCGTGAGTGATTGTTGAAACAGTTAACAAAAGGGTACCACTATAGCATCTCCTCAAGACCACCGCCGCGATGCCATCGGTCCCAACGCCAATTTTAAAGCCACTTCTGTAGAACCTTTAAGTCTGAAATTGTCCCAAGTACCCAACCTGGTAGCAGATATCGGGTCGATATACATGAGACTTTCTATAGAAGCTCTCGGTACGTTTCCAGAATGTGCTTGCTATTCGTTCAGTCCAGTTTCAGGTTCTCCATAGGGGGTCCTCGACGAATTACAGTCTGCCATGCCAAACTCCAACAGAAGACGGCTTTCGCTTGAAACCCAAAGCCGTTTCATCAGATCGTTTACGTACAGCACAAGATAAATCACAACGTTTCCATCTTTACTGAACCAAGTGTAGAGGTCGTGTTTCGATCGCGTACGAATCCCAGTTTAAAGCCAACATTGTTGAACTTATCGTTTCAGCAACGAGAAGACTACTTCAGAAACATCCATGTGAATTTCATAACATGATGTAATGACCGGTGAATAATAAACATTGGTAACGCAGAGAAAAGTTTATTTCTAGTGATCGTTTCTTTCGAGCATCTTAAGGTCTGATCTTCAGTCGGAAAAAAATACAACACGACCACTAAACTCAATGAATCATTCTGAAAATTTCACAGAATATTCTCAACTAAATTTCGAAGACATTGTCAGAGTTTTTCTACATTCTACCGGCAGTAGTCTCGTTCGCGTCAATCCGGTCATGTCTGTGACGTTACCCACCCGCAGTTTGCCTTTGCGAGGAAAGTGATATTCACCATCGAATGAACCGTTACTGTCTGGACGTGAGGAGGATTGCGTGATTGCGTTTCCCACTTTATTTTAGAACTAGCCCTAGCTCGGAGCCGAAGAGGACACAGCTAGAAGAGGACTAGAGTGTACCGTGATCCACTCACTCGATAATCAATGATAATCTTCAATACACTCAAATATATGCTTTCTTGCTTTACAGTTTATCGATGCTCGCTCGGGGCTGAGGATCGTTCGATTTGTGTTTATTGTTTGATTAGGTAATTTAGAGCTAGTAGTGTTACACATCTAATAGAATCGATTTAAAAAAAATACGATTTTTATCAGTTTCCTCTGTTACTTCGCTAAATAATTGAACTTAAATAGTGTGCTTTTTGCTTCGCTACATTTTCTTTTTTCTTCTTTCGTTAACTTAGATACTAAAGGTGCACTCTATAACTTAGAGTCAACAAAATTTGCTTCGTATAACTTTTAACAAAAATTTACAAATTATTGGATTTCAAACTAACGATTTAAGTTTAGAACTTAAACATTACGTAGGATACTCGTAACTTGAAGAACTAATCTAGTTTTATCAGTGCTTGGCATCAGGCCGTTTTTTTTTATTATCTGTTCATCGTTCAGAGGAAAGAATACCGTTCTCAGTTCTGCTATCCGCGAACACACGTTTGATAAACCCCGCCGTCTCATCTAAAGCAGTACTAGTAGAATCGAGTTCGAGGTTTCGAATCATAAACGGGTGTTTTCTTCGACAGTGTTGTTTGACGTTTTAATTTAACGTTTTTTTGTTTCTTATTCTTCTTCTTTAGTACGACCGTCACAAAATTTACTTCCTAGGCATTTTCGTAGTGCGAATTGATAGGTTTGAATTTAGTTTGATAAACATTTACTAGTTACCGAAAGGAGGCATACATATTTTTTTGTGTGAGGAGTAGCTTATTTTACGGTTCGTACATCCATTCTTTCTAAACTCCCCAAATTAGGACAGTTACAGTTCGCATTACAGTTATCACACAGTTATCTCGGCAGTGTTCGGTTGCGGTTTGTTGCGATTAATTCAATTGCCTACATCGAAGGGGCAAGAACGATTCAGTTCGGAAGGGACTAACAAAATAATAGACCTAATTGCATTGATTGTTCTCATTCTCTCTCTCTCCCTCTCTCGTCTTTAGTCAGCCAACATAAACTAGGTACAGTCGAAACACGAAAAAATCAAGTTTAGAAGTAGGAAAGAGCAATCAGAATTGTGAAATGATTCCTTTGATATAACCATATATTAGCTCTTTGATTAGATTTACTAGAACTTTTGGCAGTTTATCAGCTTAAAATCTTCTTTTACTTCACCGGGCCTTACTTACTTACTTTGCACAATCCATTTCCGAATACATTTACGGTTTTACGCTTATGAAACACTATTGGTTTATATATGTTTGATGAGTTTACGGCTCACACAATCTTAAAATGACGTACAAAAATACCCTTAATTCTTCTTGTTGTTGTTGTTCCTCTAGTTATTTATCGTAATTATCTACTATGAGGATATCGGTCGAATCAAAGTTTGCGACTATCAGTGTTCTGCTGGTGCTGGGCGCGATCGAAGCAATTTCTTTTCGATGAATCTGTGTCAGAAAACAACTGAGAAAAGGATCCATGCAAAACAACAACAAAAAAACACGTCGCTGCCATCCATGACTAATAGCATTCAAGTGCTGATTTGCAACAAACTATCATATTTTATATTGCAAAACGGGTTACCGTATCGAAATTTGCAACTTGAAATACCATTCTCTTAAAGAATAAAATTCCAGACAATTTTCGGTAATAAAATATGTTAAATCATGTAACGAAAGTTATTTATTGCCAATCGGGTTAATCGAGTTAAGTTGCCGACATTCACGAACTTTGAGGCGATATCGGAAACAAACATCAGACTGAAAGCGGAAACCTGCAGGATCGGACTTGCCGTTAACGTTTCGAAGACAAAATACATGGGGTGAAGGGATTTGAACGATAACAATGTCAGTCTCCCATTCCGAGTTCGAATCTACGGTGACTAAATGGGCTCTACAATGGTAGGATTTTTATCGGCCCAGAATGCAGGGCAACTGCCGTAGAACCGGGCCCCTTCGATATGGCGTCGAAGTATTTTCGTAGCAGAATTTAAGAAAAATTAGTTTCATTTTTAACAATTTTTTTTAGTCTTGTTAAGATGTAGAGCCGTCTTGAACTAGTTCTAAAATTTGATCAGTATCTAACGGTGAAAACAGATTGGAAAAAGGGCATGTGAATGCAATTATGTAATGGAAATCGCGAAAATGTTACCGCAGAGACGGAACTCGAACCCGTAGCTAACTCCTAACCGGGGAAATTGTTTCGTCAATCAAACTACCTGCATTTGACAATACAAGAGGAGAAAGCTCAATTGAATAGAAAAAACAAGTATGTTTGGTTTCGGCAAAGCAGGCTAGTGAGGATAGATTTGAGACGCGATGTGTGTTTGTTTTCTGTTGACTGTGTTTCCATAGAAACAGGACTATGATTGAACACTGTGGTGGCCAAGTAAAGCGAAACATGCTTGGTTCTTCTAGTCAATTGAGCTTTCTCTGAATGTGTTTTCATATGCAGAGATTTATTGTTGCAAAACAATTCCCCTGGTTAGGAGCTAGCTACGAGTTCGATTTCCCGTCTCTGCGGTAACATTTTCGCGGTTTTCATTACGTAGTTACGTGTCACATGTCATTTTTTCAATCTGTTAGATACTGATCAAATTTAAAACTTGTTTCACTTTGTTTTCATCGCCAACCTAAAATAATTCATTCATAAAAGCATACGTTATCGATATTTTACATACAGGGTCCACCATCTAACATTTTTTTTGAACCAGCGGTTATTTCGACATTGGTAACCTTAATGTCACTTCTGATTTCACAGAAACTTAGTTTTATCCTTCCGCTGAACGAAAATGGTTGTGTATACGCTTGAGGAACGCGTGAAAATAGTGCAGTTTTATTTTGTCTTCAGACGCCGATTTTTGCCAAAAAATCATCTTCTCGGATGAGGCACGCACTTTGTAGACGCTTGCATCAAGGTCACAAAATTAAGTCTCCGATGGTAAATCAACTTGATCAAAAAGTTCCCGGAATAACCACCGTATGCTGCTTTCAGGCACCCGATTAGATTTGTTTTTTTTTTATTAGGAACACATTTTTGTTTTCTATATAGGGATGCAAATTAGAAATTCAAGGGAAAATACAAGTAGAAATGTGGTCTCAGCTTTTGAACACTTACAGCTCAGTCAGTTTAGTTTCAATCAGTAATATTATTTCATCAGTTGATTGGAAATATTTCTACGTATTGATTTGAATGTTCATAGCCATGTATTTTCAATTATATATTACTGGAATGTTGATCAATAGCTAGCAGTGTCCTATTTTGCCTGCTAAAAATCTCCGGCTTACGGGATTTCCGTAACGTAGACGACGGTTTTTAAGGAGTAAGCGATATATCAATGGAAAAGCATCGCTCTGATTGGTCAACCGATGTAAAAGCGAAGCTGTTGGAAGCACGCGAATCTATAATTATCAACGAAATTATAGCTAACGTTTCAGTCCTACGTGTAGCATGCCAGAGGTAGGTTGTTGCTAGACAGCAAAACACAAAGCGCTATAAAACGATTTGAAGCTTGTGTCGTGCGAGTTTGGATGAAATTCCATGGTATGTCGTTTTCATCTGAGAAGAAGATGAATTTTTAATTTATATAACATGAACTCGTTTAATATTGAGAAAAAATTTATCGCTTCAATCGAAATCGCAGAGAAGCTTAAATATCGAAATCCGCATCGCAAATATGTAAAAAGATATAATTGCATACATTATTGATGTAATTTCGTCGGCTACAAAACAAATACAAATCAAAACCAAAAGAGTCTATATTCTGGGCTCGCGTGTTCGGTGTTGGTTCCTAATAAAAATCAATCTAAGCCAAATTCAAAAATGTGACGATTGATTGAGCTGTTTGATTGAAAATGTCGATCATTCGAAATTTTGGTTGCCTTGTTCCACATCAATGGTTCGAACAACCCCATGGACATTTGTGAAAAGTTACGCTGTATTGAGTACATCTGAAATTGTGCGTGTCCTCGATTTTGTACAATTTTCAACATGGAATTGAATTTACAACAACGGGTTTGCATTAAAAACGGATTCAATGGTGCGACAATATTGCAAATATGAGAAGACTGTTTCGGCAACGATACTCTGAAGAAAACAGTCGTTTATCAGTGGCACGAACGTTTCAGAAATGGCCGTGAGTCTGTGAATGATGGTGAGAGAAGTGGTAGGCCATCGACATCGAAAACTGACGAAAACATAAAAAAAAAATCAAATAATGAATGACTGTAGACCGCAAATTGACTATTAGAGAGATGGCAGAGGAGTTGGACAGTGCTTTTGGATCCGTTCAAGACATTTTGGTTGATGATTTGGGCCTCAGACGTGTCGCTGCAAAGCTGGTGCCGAAAGACCTGAATTTCATGCAAAAAAGAAACCGCGTTGACGTCGCAAAAGACGTTTTTTTTTAAGACCGATGAGATTATGGAAAAAAAATATAAAAAATGTTTGGAGAATTATATTTTTAATTTTCTGAATAAATTGCGAAAACTTTTTGATCAATGTAGTATACCGTAAAGAATGTCTAAAGAAGCGATTGCTACCGTTCCTACACAGCTATGACGCTCCCTCGCTTTACTGGCCTGATTTGGTATCTTGTCACTACGACAAATATTTTTTGGAATGATATAAAGCGAATGGACTCCAAGGTGAATCTCTCCAACTTTCCGGAACTCTCTAACTATTGAGCGGTATTGGGCTCTCGTGAAGAGAGAACACTCCCAATATGAACGAGCCACAACGGTAGAAACATTTCAAAAATTTTGGACACAAGCAGCTAAATCGGTTACAGAAAAGTCTGCACAAACCCTAATGGCCGAAGTAAACTCATAAGTTGGTAGTTTCGTCGAGCAGTCTAATTAAGTAACTGTAATCAGTTTTAAGATTACTGATAATGCACAAATAAATTATTTAAAAATTGTATTGAACTGACAGCAAATTTGTTTTTTTGTCAAATTTAATCCGACCAGATTTTGTCGCGAACAAGTCTCACTATGAAAAAAACATCAATTGAATCGAATATTTGATTGAAACCAACATCGATGTTAAACTAAATTAGATAGTACAAAGATTTCAATGAAAACGTTTAAAATATATTATTATATTTTTACAAATTTTAGATAACCCTACATCAATACAAGATTGCCGAGCTAATCCCAATTGAAGCGAGCAAATGTAAATTCTAAACTTAAGTAAAAATTGATGAAATTTTGAAACTAATTTAGTGTGTAATGTTTACAGGTGCGAAATTTCGCTACATCTGTCAAGTGGTTAACGCGATGGATTCCAAGTAGAGACAAATTCGGGTACAAATACCCGTCAACCGACCTGAATCCGAACCCGACGGGTTCGGGTATAGAAAAAAAAAACGTTTGTTGGGAACAGGACGGGTTCGGGTTAAACTATTTGGTCGAGTTTCATGTATTCGAACCCGAATATACGAACTTTTTCGGGTTCAGGTCAGGTACGGGCGAAAATTTTAATTTTTTATCGAGTACAAATCGGGTTCCAGTTTAGGAAATTTCTTACCCGACCAAGTTCCAAGCCAGAAAAAATTGTGCGCTATTGTGGAAAATCAACGAGATCCAAATGACTCCCCAGCAAGCTGGCAGCGGAACAAATGCAAAGAAATGCAACCTTGTGTACGCAAGAAAAATGAGGGATTATTCCAGGCAAAATCCGAACCATGTCGGATTCATCCAAATGGTTCCTTACGTACCAGAGATGCATGCACGAGGCATTTCACGAGGATGCGGGTCCTTTTGAAAACCGCAAAGACTGGAACGAATACCATTACGAACGTTTAATCTTCCGCTTTTGCAAATGAAGTCGGCTGGAGTTCATGTCTTCAAGGTAAAGAAGGAGTCTAACCGAACCAACGAACATAATACGACGACCAAAGCTTGCGCCAGGAAGATGTACCGCGAGTGGTTGATGCAGCTGAAATGACGATCCCCGGCCTGAAGTTTTTCTTCGAAAAATCCCGCCTGGATGTTCCGAATAAATTCAGTTCCGGAAGAAGAAGGTCGATAAATTTTCCAAGAATTACTTGGTGTGACAGGCGATTCGTGGTTGCGGTAATTTTAGCAATCCATACATTACGACCGGCACCAACAACGACCAAATATATACAGAAGAATACAACGCGAATCGTATGTTGCCTTTCCTCACACGATCCCACAAAGCAGACATTTTGTTTTTTGTGCCTGGATCTGGCCAACAACCACGTACCGAAGGAGGCAAACCTACTAAACCCACAAGAATGTCGCCTTGCAGAAGAATTCTGGGCAATTATGAAAGGAAAACTTCGGAAACCAAGGAACCTAGAACTAGGATTTGAAGAAGGAGTGAATAAAACTGTGTTAGATAAATGGCGCAAGAGTTGCACAGGATTTGATGGGCAGTTTTAGGGAGGAAACTGGTTTACCTAGTCCTAGGAGAGCAGGTTGAATAAACCAACTGTTAATTTTGGTGATCATTTTTTTCTGTTGGTGCAATCTTTATGTACCAGAGAAGCACGCACGCGGCATTTCACGAGGCATCAGTCATGTGGGACGTTGAAGCTTCCGCTTTCGCAAATCAAATCAAATCGAATTCATTTGATTTATTGTGTAACGATGATCGTTTAAAAACGATTTCCATGAGTACAATGTATGGCAGAACGTGTTGAATTCTTGAACTAAGATGGAGAGGAATGAACGAAATAAAAAAATTATTCACTAGAATTGAAATACACCGAAACAGTATGCGCCCATAAAACACCATAAAAACAATTCGATTAAAATTCAGACACCCCATCTGCTACACCTGAATTAGTTTTCCACTCACAAAATACCAGCACACACAGCACGAAGACATAATGACGCGACAAAACTTACATTACAGGAGCCGGGCAGCCTTCCCACTCGATCAGATACTGCACCTTACCGGACAGCGACACTCGTTTGCCCTTGATGGCGAACTTTTCGCCGCTGAGGATGCGGTGGGCGGCACCGAAGTACAGATTCAACGACGATTGCAGATCGGTCCCGTTGGATTCGGCTGGGGTCGGCCCAATCAGAGGTCCAGATGTTTTGCAGGGTGAAGCAGGTTCGCTGATTGCCTGGTTAAGTGGATCCGGTGCCATCGTCGTCACCCCGGGAAAGGCGACACTGGAACGTCTGCTTGATTCGGCATAGTTGCGCTCCTGGCGCTGCCGAAGCCTACGGCCATGGGCAGGGATACGTTTGGATGATGATTGCGTGTTTGGCACCATCTGGAGGCTGGCGGCTGAAGACGATGAAGATGAGTTGGCAGTTGATGGTGCGATTGGAAGGGCCAAGGCAGCCGTCTGTTGAGGAACCATCATATTTGGCTGTATGTTAGTGGAATGCGAACAGCTTGGCGGTGTGCTGCTCCCCGACGAGGAAGAAGACGGCAGCAGTTGGCTGTGTGCTACTTGACTTGTCCAGCCGCTGCTATCTACCGGTTGCGAGAAAAGCGACGCAATCAGCGTTGACGATTGACCGAGCACGGGAACGGCCGTGGATGATGTGGGAATGGTTGTTAGTGTAGTACCGATTACCTAGGAGAGAAACAGAGGAATCAATCAACGGTTTCAATTGCATGACAAGTTTGTTCCAACTTACCGAACAATTCCGGAACTTCCTACGTTTGTACTTTGATCCGTTTATAATGTCTCGCGCACTAAGCCTACGCTTGACAATCCGTGCCACACGCAATTCTCCACTCACTAGATTATTACTTATATGATTAGGATTACTGGTACTAGCCTTTTGCGTTAAGTCTTTTGTTTCGTTGCTTTTTGTTATCCCCGTACCGGCGGCGGTACTGCCCGTGATGGCGGCTGCTGCCGCTGCAGGCTGATAGAAGGGATTGTTTTTCCCGCTGAAATCTTTGGGATGAGGTATGATCAAGGTGTTCCTTGAGGTATCATCCGATGAGTCGTAGATGTCGAGTGATTTATCACTTTCGGTCTTTTTCGGACGCGACTTGAAGGCTCTGCGATTGCCAGAACCGCTGACAGTACTGCCCGTTTCGCTTTGCGGCTTCGAACCGGCACCCCCCACGCAGGGCCCGAACTGAAACCCATCCTTGGCGTTAGAGCTAAACAGCGAATCGCTTAAACTTGAACTAGAATTTTTCCCTGTACTGGCATATATTGCAACACTGTTCAGCCGGGCAGGATCAGCGACGGTGGACAGTTCGAAACCCTCACCACGCGGTGTTGGAAGCTGCTCACCGATGCCAGCACCGGTCGCAGCTTCGAACTCGGAACTATTTTCCTCAGGATTTGTGCCATCCGACATTTCCGAAACGTCATCTTCCGATACTAGCGGGGAACAGTAATTGACGCCGGTCATTTTTTCCCGACTAACGGCGTCGTTCACGAAGGATTTCTCCAGGGCCCTGAAAAGATAGATTCAATATATAGCTTAAACACCAGCGGTTGAAGATCTTAGCACTCACACTCTCGGTAGGAATCGGTAAACCCGGTTCTCTTTGGACATCTGTGTCAGAATGTGCTCGGTAATGATTTGTCCCGGCAGAAGAAACACATTTGGCGGACTCGGTGGTTGAGGTATTCGCAAGCTCCACAAAGTGCTCCCCTCGTTGGCACACTTGAAGCGCATCCTATCATTGGTCAGTGTTTGCGTGAAGATTTCCTTCCTAGCGTTGGGTGAAAGTTTCACCATCTGAAATCGAAATAATCGCTTAGAACCTTAATTTCAGTTTTCACTCAGTCAGTCAAGCTTACGTGTTCGGGCATCTGCAGCGTCTTCCAGTTGTCCTCCACGTACGACGCGATCGCTTTCGTCACATCGTAGAACCGTTTGCCGTTGCGCGCTATCAGATTGTACAGCGCCAGGTGGATCAGATCCGGCCAACTGATCTCCAGCCGCCGCACGAACTCGTGGCCGTGGTTGCAGATCGAACATATGAAGAAATAGAACCGATCGCCCAGGAATATCGGATACTGCAGACTGCGGATGCACCGCCCATGATACCACTGCTGACAGCGGCAACACTGAATCATTTCCCTCAGCCAGTTGCCATCGTCGCCACAGTAGCAGTAGTGCTGTTCGGTGTTTGTCAGATGCTGAGCGTCCCAAGTGAGCGAGTCGATCTGTGGATTTGAATGATAAAACAAAATTAAGTAACTTCATCAAGGTATAACTTCACATCAATAGTACGGATCCAGTTTTTATTGTTTGTATTATTTCAGACAATTGTCGAAACGAAGGACATACGAGGATGACAAATGTCCTGTCGGATAAACGAAAGGGTTCTCAAATCTAGCTTCAAGTATCTCGGATCAAATTGATTAAAGAGTTTCTCGTGTCATCCGAAATTTCGTAGGGTAATTATCTCGTACCTTTGATATTCTTACTTTACCTCAATAATGACTAGTTTATATCTTGTAAGCCCGCGTGAGCTCAAACTTTGAAAAAAAAAAAACGCGGAAAACTCATTACTTTTGCTTGGCTTTTTCGCGCAAGGACGACGATGTTGAGGTAGCCAGGCACATATCTTCAACTGACAGCGTATAAAAGGGGAACCGTGGTCGAAAATCGATCAATTCGTCATCTAACACTCGATGTGGATAGACGAATAACCTACTACGACTAATTTCGATTTTGTTTTATTTTTTATTCGCAGTTGTCTACCTACCCTAGCTATGGGTAAAACGCGCCATAGATCCGAGAAGGATCCAAAGGATGCTAAGCGTCTGAAACCAAGTGATGTACAGGTAAACGACCGTTTGCTGAGTAAAAACCAATATGCTGATCTGCCAGTTGATGTCGAAAAGGAACTGCAGAAGAAGGGAAAAATGCCGCCTTTCTACCTGAAGGGCTTCCCACCAACTCTACGCTCGGATTTCAACACGCTAATCAGCAAAGGACTACAGGCAACAATCCGTTTATGTACTGAAGGCTACAAAATAACTGTTCCGGCTTTGAACCACTACAAAGGAGTGGAATTGTACCTGAAGCAGACAAAAGCGGAATACTTCACACACGATATTGCCGCCAACAAACCTATGAAGGTTGTACTTCGAAGACTACCCGACATGATGGAAGCCGAACTAAAGCAGGCACTGTCGGAGGCTGGACTAAAGCCTATGATGGTGTTTAAAATGAAACGACATAATACGGACAAAAAGTTTAGAGATCAACTGTACCATCTGGAGAAGGGCTCCATCACCATGAGTCAACTGAAAACGATTAAATCGTTATTCAACATAATCATCGAATGGCAAAAGTATAAACCGGTACATCGGGATGTCACACAGTGCATGAACTGTTTGAACTACGGCCATGGAGCGTGGAATTGCCACATGAAAAGTCGGTGCGGGAAATGTGCCGAATCACACAATACCAGCGATTGCTTACTAGATGACATCGCTGTAAAATGTGTGAACTGTGATGGCGACCATCCATCTACTAGCAGGGTTCAGGAAAGGAAGATCCACCATCCACCAATTCACAAGGGTTAACAACGTCATCCAGCAAAACAAATCAGTGTCCAAAACGACTGCCATGGCAACATTGGATATTGAAAAGGCATTCGATGATGTGTGGCACGATGGCCTGGTGTTTAAACTGCATAGGTATAATTTTCCCATGTATCTTATTCAAATTATCAAAAATTATCTTGCAGATAGAGCATTCCAGCTTTCTCTGAATAATGCACTTTCAGAAAGATTTACTATTCCTGCTGGTGTACCCCAGGGAAGTATCCTAGGTCCCATTCTATACAAAATTTTTACATCAGACATCCCACCTCTTCCGGGTGGTGGTGCTCTGTCACAATTCGCTGATGATACTGCCATTCTTTACAAAGGTCGTGTCATTAATGCTCTGAAGAATAAACTACAAACAGGTCTGGACGCTTTAACGGAATATTTTACAAGCTGGAAAATTGCTGCATTGATCAGCAAAAACTCAGGTCATCTTGTTTCCATATTCAAGATCTCCAAAACTTGAGAATTCATCAAACATCAGACGAATGCCGAATACGATTCGGTGATGAGATCATTCAATGGTCCGATGAAGTTATCTATCTAGGACTCACCTTCGACAGACATCTGATATTCAGGTCACATGTTGACAAAATCGTTCAAAAATGCAGCATACTTATTAGGTCTCTGTATCCGCTGATTTGTAGAACATCTAAACTGTGCCTGAAGAATCAGATGGCTGTCTATAAACAAATCATCTACCCCGCAATTAAATACGCAGTCTCTGTTTGGCCGGGCTGTGCACGAACACACAAAGGCTTCAGCGCATTCAAAGTAAGATCTTAAAGATGATTCTAAATCTACCCCCTTGGACAAGGACTAGTAAAGTACATGAGATGGCCTCCCTGGATATACTAGAACAAAAATTCGAACAATACTGCACGAAATTTGAAGAGAGGTGCTTAATCTCTGAAATACAAATAATTCAAAATTTGTACGTATTAGGTTAGGGATAGTTATAAGTAGGTAGATATTTTATTAATAATTAAAATAAATATTATGATTAAACATTAGTATGTAAAACAAAAGTAACTAAAACACCTATTATTAATAACGAATCGTATGAACAACAAAGATGAAAGGCCAAAAGGTCAAAACACTTGTACTGTAAAATGTTGATGTAACACACAAAAATAAGATTAATAAACAGATATTTATGCAAAAAAAAATCCGAAAATCGATCATTTATTCTTGTGCGTTGGATGGAAGCAGACGTCGTGGGAATGATTTAATCAACCAGCAGCTTTGGAGAGTGCACCTTCTGCGTGGTTGTTGTGGAGTAATTTGCAATGAAAGCAGCCCTTTTGCGTAGTATAAAGCCTCAAACGCTCAGGTCGTGCTCTCATTTGGACTTCGATCGTCGAGAGCAGCAGTCGCCAGTAATGAGAGCAGACCTTTAGCGTTGTACAAAAATTCAAACGCTCAGGTCGCAGAGCCAGTTTCCCTTCGAAGATCGATTACTTCATCCTGTTGGTGGTCGTTTGCATTGGAGCAAAATACAACGGCAAATGGACAACAATGTTGAACATAATGCAAAATCAGCCCTTCTAATGGCTCTAAATGTTATCTACAAGAACTACAAAGATTGCTTCTTTGGCACACGAAAAATTAAAATTAGCAGTGTAGTGCAAATCTAAGATAATTTGATCAGTTTTTTTTTGCAATTTTCACTGTTCTAAATTTGCAACAGTGTTTAAAATCGTTTATATTCAATCAGTGTTTAATGTCTTATACATCTTTTACAATTTTGCCATTCTATGATGCCAGAAATTAAATCCGTACAGCATTTTGATAGTATCTTTTACTGAAACATTAAAATCCGAAATGAAATAATCGACATCAAAATTCTCTAAGGTGTCATTTAGAACCATAATGGGTATTTGATATACTCACATTGTAGGGTAGCTGTGATTTATCCGTCAATGGATCCAATGATTCCGATAAAACTCCTGAGCAGACATAACGGATATCTTTTCTTTTACCGTTCGGCGATGTACACCTGCGGAAAGCAAACAAACATTCGTCAAACAATTCCATTGACCATAACCGCAACCATACTCACATCCGACAGAACCAATAGCCATTGCGTTCGAAGTTCCCATCCATACACTTGATGTGATAACCACGACCGCAATTCTCGCACACTTCCACATTCTCCGGGGAGCTATGCTGCTTACAAACGACACAAGCCGGTGAATCGTCCGTCTCGTTACAGCTCAATTTCGTCAATTCTCGAAAATCGGACCAACACTCTGTATTGTCGTTGAACCGTACCAAACATTGACTGTTGCCGATGGCAATGATGGTACCCAAATAGAACCGACCATCCTTGTGTTCCACCAGAACGTCCTCTTGCAGTTTGAACTCTGTTCTATTTTTCTCCGGCGTCACTGGCAGTTGCCCTAACGAAGACGTTGTCGAATCGGGTTCCAAATCGGTACTGGATCGCTTCTCGCTGCTGGCCGGTTTTAGTGAATTCGTACCGCCACCTTCCGAACCGGTCATCGGAGTCGGTTCATTGAAATGATTATTAATACAAATGTTAATCCGATCCAGTACCACGGTGGACCGTTTGTTCGCATCCAAACCGCTGGCCGGTGGCGAACTATTCTGGTGGGATGTCAATATCATTATGGAACTGTTGTTGTTCATGGTGCTCGAGGGGCTTCCATTTCCGCTGCCTGTCGGCGGATGAATTTGCTGCTGCTGGTGGTGGTTGATCCCGTATGATCCCGTGTGACTACTGTTAAGGAACTCCTGTATGATAATTTGCTGCTTGGTTTGCCGGTCGCCGGGCTCTTTGTAATGGTACACGTCGGTACCCGGTACAGCGATAGCCGATGCTGCCGCCGACTTTATCGATAGGACCGCATTGTCGACCATCGCTCCCGGATGCCGGTACAACTGGGATTGTGCTATGGAGGATGCCGAGGACAATGAGTTTGGCATTAGAAACTGTTCCCCGTTACTACCGGTGGACATCTCCGCGTGGATTAGGATAGTTGATGCAGACGTACGGCTGTTGGGAAAGCAGAAAAAACGAGAATTAGTTTTGAAGGAAGTTTACCAGTAAACGATTAATAAGTTTGAATGCTTTCGAGTAGTGCACACAGAAAATGGATTACCGTAATTTGTTTTAATTAACATGACTCCACGTATTTATCTTTTAATGCACTGATAAAAAACGAACACACGCTTTTTATTGTATGAAAAATTATGTCAACGTTTACTAGATGAATATCTAAATCTAAAATCAAAAATTCGAATTCGTTTAAAAAAATCTATTTAACCTTCAATAACATTAAGCAACAAATTTACAATTTTCATTACCCTACAATGTTATGTAAAATTCAGAAGGAATCCACTGCCGTTTAATTATTCATCGAATATTGTGAAACGATTCGGTGGATTCCCAGAAGTAGATATGGACTTTTCCGAGAAGAAAACTCCACTGGCACACTGTGATTGGCACCCACGACGAGCAGAGTTAGCAGCAGCAGCAGCAGCCAAACGACAAGAACGATACGATGTGGATATGCTCGAGCCGACGCCTACTGCTACTCCGTTCCACTCGATATTCTACTCTGCTTTGCGTTCACGGTTTATGGGCCGAATTTATTACTAAGGGGAAGGAAAGAGAGTTCAGCAAAAACGAACGAAGCAAGTGGAAGGAAGTGGAGGCGGGGGCAACATGCTCCAAATGTACACTCTTCTGTACAGCGGAATTTCATTTTTCGAATTTCTTCCTATTCCACTTTCTTTCGCTACCGATGGGGTTGTGCTGATTTTGCTCACACGTAAGCTTCATTAACCACAGAGGCACCGGGATTGGATGTAGCGTTTAATTATGCAATTTCAGCCACTTTAATCCTAATCATGAATGAAACTCGCGTCGAAAAATTCGATCCATAGTTTTCCTGGGGGAACCCACTCGCATTCATTACTGTTGGCGCCCGGAATCAAGTTTTCATTTTTTCTTCTCTTTTCTCACGTACCGACAACCAAATTTGAGCGACTCTATCCTTTCAAAACTAACACTTTTCCTGACGAATTTTGGAGCTCTTACCTTGCGCGAATCGTATTCCCATCTAAAATTTGCAGAATATTTACTAAATTCCACTTCTAATCCTCGGAAAACTACCGTTTTTCCGAGATTAGTTGAAAATTCCAGCAGCAACAGCGGTTGCCATCTTTTTCCACTGACACTTTTGCTTATGCTGCACTCAGTGGATTGGCAGAACCGCTCAGACAAGAAAGAAAGAAGAGGCAACCGAACCATTCTCGCACGTCAAGCAGCAAAAATGATATCTTTTGAAGGATGAAATTTAACGTAGGAAGCGCCACCTATGATTGAGTAGCAAGACATAAGGCGGTATTAGAAATTTCTTTTACTAGGCGTCATGCACATATTATGTTACGCGAGTTTCTACTCTTAAGTGAACAATTTGTACTCACTATTGCTTATTTAGTTCAAATCTTGGTTGATTTTTCAAATGACCGTATGGGCAAGTGACAATTTCTCTTTGTTCACATTGTGACGTGTTTATTATGTATTTCTTGTATTTTACTTTTTGAAAGCTTCGAATATCATTTTATACAGAGTTGATTGATAAATGTGAAAACCGCTTGGTAAATAATAGAAGAGAAAATAAACAAAGCGAAACTGTCACTTACTTATACGACCTTTTGAAAAACCAACCGAGAAATGTCAAAAAAGGAGTAATATGGATTTAGAAAACTGAGTAACTTCTACTCTGTTTTTAAATTGACAATGATTGTGAAGCACTGAATTTGAGTTACTCAGAGTATTTATTTTCGTTGTTTTCCGCTTATTTGACGATTTGAACCTTTTGTTCCGAGTTTATTAAAAAAAACTGAGAAATCTGGCACTGGCAGGGAATTTGAAAATCTGGTAAAAGATCTGGTTTGTTAGAGCGTCTGTCAAAATGAGAAAAATGTTTACTTTCTCTTCTATTAAGCAGTGTCTTATATTTATAGAAGATGAAATAAGATACTATTCACCTCTAATCACCCTTCTACAACGGAAAATGCATCTATTCGCATCGGAGCGTCGAAATACTTTCAACCAGTGGGTGCAATAATTTTACTTATTAACCGCTTAACGTCCAAGGGAAATATGTTTCCCTTCTATAAAAATCGTTATATATTCTTCAGTTACTATTATATCGATGTTTTTTTACTGAATGTTAATGAAAACTTATTTCCAAGGCGACAAATGTGTTTCTGAACGAATAAGTAAAAAGAACTAGCAATCTTTATTGCACTAAAAAGTTTGTGCAAAATGACGTATAGAAAATAGAACACATAATAAATGTGTTATGTGCAACGTCCACAAGTACAAGTTTCGTAAAATGCCATAGCTATTTATTTTACTATTCTGATAATTAAAGCAATTATAGTAATAAATTAAATTACGATATAATAAACCCAACTCTTCCTTTTTTTATTTTTAAGAATCATAGGGAAAAATAATTCCCATGAAATTATAGAAAACTTATGTACCCTGTTATGTTTTTCTGGTAATATTCTTTTAATTTTCACCCCCAATAGCTAAAATGTTGTCTTGTACTGACATATTTCGTCCTGCACATCTTATGGTCGTGAAAGGGTTCAAGAGGCAAATCACTCTAAAAAATTTCTGAACTCACACATTTAGCGGCGTTAGAAACGTTTAAGAGAGATTGCGTGAGATTAGCAAGTGTAAGTAAGTTTTGGAAGTAGTGCGCGGGATTGATAAAATTTACCGTGCATAGTTCAGAGTGATTTTCCTTTTGTTACTAATCCAAAAAAAATTTACCTGTAACTGAAAATGCTCAAAATCTGATCACAATTCTATATATTTCACTATTTCCAGTTTGTACCATTATATAAGAGAACAAAGATTCAAACATTGGAGATACTGTTCACATTTGCCGTTTATGTTTTAATTGTTGATTAAACAATGCAAAAAAGGCACCCCATAGTAAAGTAAGTCGTATTCACGACAGAAACAATAAAAATGTAACTCAAATATTACATTCAACAGTCGCGTGATGTATGTTTCGCTGTTCGATCATAGGTAGCGCTCTAGGCGAGAACGACGGGACACTCATAAAATACTTTAATCCGACGATTCGCGGCAAAATGACGTATATCAGCTCACATCTCCATTGAGTTACCCGCAGTAGAAATGAAACAAACCCCGGTCATCATATTGAATCCTCTGGCTGCACGAACATAATTTGAAGTATTGTCCTCACCAGAGAGGTGAAACCTACAATGTCAGTACATTTTTCACAGAAAGGTGAAACTTGTAAAGCAGTACATTGATAGAAACATAGATAGATATTTAATTTCTGATTAAAACAGTTTGGAGTAATCATCAACGACAGCAAGGTAAACCTTTGGGTCAATTACAGTACTGAGAGTAAGTACTGTGATTTGTTATTGAACGAACAATGGGAAGAAGAAAAAAAAAATAGCTATTCAAGTCCTGACGAACTGCTGGCCCTTCTGCAAGAAATGTTCTCTATACTGGCGTGAACTAAACACAAATTCTACCTCATTTTTTGCTAGATATATTTTGTTTTATACTCCACTCTTAGTTTAGATTCTAATGTTTGTATCAAATATGTACATGTACTGTTCTAAATAAATACTATACATGTAAGTAACTTACCTAGAAATAACAGTAAAAACTTATCTCTACGCTAATATCATTTACTGTCCTAACAGAATACATTTGACAATACCAACTGCCTGCAGTCTTTTAGTAAACGTTTTTTTTTCAACGCGAATTTTCCCACAACAAAAAAATTAAGTTCATATTGAAAACTATTGTGTATAGCCGAAACTGAAAGAGCCAAACGGAAACAAGCTACTCCTAATGCACAAACTCATTTTGCGTTACAGGCAGATGATAGTTCTGCGGTTCCACGATCACGCTGGTGTACTGTGGTCCGTTGTGGTGATGGTGCAGTTGTGAGTGGTGGTGATGGTGATGGCCATTGTTGCCATGTTGGGCATGTTGCTGTTGTTGATTATGATGGTTGGCTTTAAATTCGTCTAAAAAGCCATTATCATGATGATGACCGTTGTTATTGTTATTGTTGTTGTTGATGTTTTGATTACCGCTACTACTACTATTGGTGGTACTGGCGGCAGCAGAAGCGGTTGCGACCGTACCGCCTCCAGCCATACCATGCTGATGATGCTGTAGATTATGATTGTTCAGATTGTTGTGGTTACCGTTCAGGTGTCCATTCGCCGAAACTCCATTGTTGTTGTTGTTGAAACAGTTGATTCCAAAGTGTTGATTCATTTCGTCGTATGATGGCTGCTGCTGTATTAGAGCTGTATTCGGGATGTAAGTGGCATGAAGGTGAGCTTCGCCATCCGAGCTACTACAGCTGTTGGAACTGGCAGAGAACGGGCGCAGTATGTTGGAATTGTCCGTTTGCGGATCGTACGATTGATAAAAGGGGTCGTAATAGGAATCGAGAAACTCGCTAGGCGTGCCTTGCGACATCGACTGGTTCGAGTCCATCATGAAGCCAGCAGCCTGACTGCTGTACTGATGTTCGTAGTCCTGGGCATTCTGCTGTGGCTGATGCATACTATTGCCCTGAACCATCTGCTGGAGACTGTTGTCGTCATCGAAATTGTGCAGCTGCAGGTAGTTGGACATTTCTTTAACCAGTAAAGGGTTATGCGGTGGCAGTATTGGTGTCTGTTGCTGTTGCTGTAGCACTCCAGCCGGTACCGGCGGTTGTTGTTGCTGCTGTTGTCCCATTTGTAGCGGGATGTGTTGAGGTGGGGAAATGGGTGTCACTGAAGCCGCTACCGAGGCGGGTGTAGCGGCCGGTGTTTGAATTTCTGGCTTTGGAATCATTGGTCCCTGAATTTCATTCAGGAGCAGATCACGAGCTTCCTGATCACTGCAAAGATTGTAAAAAAGGTTGAACGTTAGATAATTTAGATTTACTTTTCATTTTTTTCGCAAAATCAGAGTTGAAAATCTTATATCGTTTTCGTTTTTGAACCTTCACGCGCCGACTCTGACTCCGAGTAAAACGTACACGTAGAAAAAAAAACAAACTCGCATGGATGCGTGGTGCGACCCGAGAAAATTTTCAGAGCGAAACTACGCGATTGGAGTCCGATCTAGAGCGAATCCAGGTTGCTAAAACAAACATATCAAAAGTTGTTTGAGCGACTCTGGGTCAGCTCTCGGGCTGTTCTGATCAATAAACGAAAACGCTATTAGTA
Source organism: Malaya genurostris (assembly GCF_030247185.1). Classification (NCBI taxonomy): domain Eukaryota; kingdom Metazoa; phylum Arthropoda; class Insecta; order Diptera; family Culicidae; genus Malaya; species Malaya genurostris. The sequence goes on from NC_080570.1 coordinate 153,211,360, forward strand.
ATAAGATGTCTTCGTTGCAAGATAAAGCTCTCTCTCTCGTATACAAGTCTGAAAAGCTTTTCCTATTGTACGCAACGTCAAATAGATGTTGTTTACAAAATCGGATATAAGAAATTTGATGAACTTCGTTACGAACAGAAGTATAAGCGTCATATAGAAAGCGAATATACACCGTTTCGAACAGAAGTATGATTGAAAATTTCGGCATTTTAAAAAGATATTTTGGTTTTGAATTTTAATCCAACCGACACAGGAGAAAACTGCTTTTCTGTTTGGCAACAATGGCTTTTTCCGCGGGAATTGTAAAGTGCCCCTTAAGTGAACGCAGGTCCGCAAGCCCGCAGGTCTGCCTCTAGACTTATCATCTTTATTATTTTTAAAAAACCATCTGCTCGAACCCGCGACGACGGTTTTAAGGTATTCAGGCACATATCGGTTCCGATGTTTAACTGAGCGAGTGTAAAAGGAATCTGAATTCTGATCCAACTGAATTCTGAACATAATTCCAGGTTCAGAATTTAGTTCTAGATTACAGGTTTAGTAATTAAAACTATGAATGTGGAACTAAATTCTAATTCTGGAACCTGAAACTGATTTCTTGACTATATTTTGGAACTGCATTAATTCGAATCCAGAACTCTGATTTAGGATTTCAACTTCAAAATTCTAGAACAAAACTCTTGATACGAACTTGAGATTTAGATTTGGGAACTAAATGTTAGATCTGAACTCCGAGCATGAATTGTAAGACTGATTTCTGAACCAGAATCGATTTGAAACCAATCAAATCTCCAACCGTACCTCGAAACGCGATATCAGGGATAATTATTTTATAAGAATAATCTACGAAAGTGAAAATGACAGCTTATTCGTAATAAGTGTCTGTTTTATCATGCATTGATAAATTTCTAACGAACCGTTGGTTTTTTAAATTCTCTAGGTAGCCGGTTACCGAGAGAGAAATGTGGAGTTATTATTATTGAGAGCCAATCAGTTCTAAACTGAGGTGCTACTATAAGGATGAAGGAAATTGGAATTTGAACAAATTGGGCTCACCACCATCCAGACAGCTAAAAATATGCATTAGTGAACTAAATTCAGTAAGTGGAAGTAGCGTGTGAAATAAAAAGAAAAAGAAGTGTATGAAATAAAGAAAACTTGAAACAATAACTAAGCTGCAATAATACTTTTAATTAAAACACGCGTATGAATTGAGCTAAATACGAACCACAGCTTCATTTTTTTTTGCCTCCTGATTTCACACGGGTTCTAGACAAATCCTGCCCGGAGAAAGATAATAGGTGCAATAAATATTCTATTGGACCAGAGCTCCTAAAAAAGGTTTCCGTAGAAAAATTCAAATTTCCGTAGATTTTTTCTTTGGATCCATATAAAATATCCTCCCAGTTCGTAGATCTACGGAGATATGGCAATGGTTTGACATAACTGCAGAGAAGGCAGCAGACAATAAATAAATATTCGCTCCAACTCAGTGCATGAGAGTGGCTTGTGTGATGAATAGAGAAGACTCTTGGATAGAAGCTACCGGTTAAGAGACGGCTAGAATTAGAACATGTTTTATTTACGATGTTCCAACTCGGTGATTTACAGTTACTTTCGAACTTCTGATTGGCTTTTAAACACAAAACTCAGAACATCTCAGCGCCTTCTATGTTTTACTTTATGGACCATGAAAACGATGATGTTAGCAGTTTATCACATAGATCAACATAGCAATCGAGCATCAAATGGCACAATTACGCTAAAATGAAATGTAGAAGCGCTGCTTGTTTATGTCGTTTTTGCTTTATACCAAACCTAACCCAGTTTCCACCCTAACTGCTGTCAAACCGTTTGTTTGAAGCTAGTTTCGAACCTAGTTTTAACGTTGTTGAACTGAAAATCGAGTCAGGTTCGAACCTGATTTTTATATCAGGTTTGGCCAAACCCCCGTTGCTAAGTGCGAAATCAACATAGTTTCGTGAAAAGTGTTTGTTGGATGAAACTTCAGTTTCAGTTTTTTCAAGCGAAAAGTCAAATTGGTAGGAAAATTTTTAATTACTTCACCTTTTTAACGATTTCCTATAGAAACGGGCAAATTCATTTGAAAAATCATGGTAGAAGTTGAAGAAAAAGTTTTTACTCTGAGGTGGTAGTGTTCATCAAAATTTATTGTGCGAAAACTAACGTTTATTCAGAATAAAGCATTATACTTGGTTCAATATCATTACGCAGTTACGCAGCCAAGTCACCAATCAAAAACATCATGTTTTGAACCACAGCGCTATCTGTATGTTGAACTGCCGTTGACTAAAAATGACTTCTCTGAGAGTTGATAAAACGTACTCTTCCAAATGAGAGCCAGTCTTTGATATCTTTCACTCTGCGAAGCCGATAGATCAGTTACGAATTACATTAAAGCTAGTATACCCAAATGCATCAGTAGCTGTAATGTTTGTAGTCACAATTGAATCTAAATGTAAGGCTTTCGAATCGAATTAACATGTTGAAACGGATTCGACAAACCACCCATCCACCCATCGAACGATGATAACATTACTCACCTCAACACATAATTAACGCTGACGATGCAATGGGGCCGAGATGAGCGGGTGTTGTGCACGACGGTGGCATACGATTGCACCCAGGTCCAACCGCCACCCTTTGTTAGAAATCGGTAGTACTTCGTTGTCACTTGTCCCTTGTACATCACTGCGCCAGGGTAGTACGGGAACGTAGGGAAAAAAGAGAAAAAGAGAGAGAGAGAGACAGAGCGTAAGTGGAAAACCGATCTCAATGTAATTTGATCCGCCCCCTATTTTATCGCTCATTAGCTGGCGCGTTACTGCGCTTGTTTATGGCAAACAGCAGACGCAAAACCCGAGCCAGACCACTTACATATTTGGTGAGAATATCGCATGTGCAGGATGTCGGACGCATGAATATACTGGTACAGTGTTTTCTCAATCAGATCCTGTGGCTCGTATCCAGTCAGCTGGGACACCCTGAAAAGCACAAACGAAAAGTAAAAAAAAATCCCATGAGTGTGGGGAGACACAACAATAAGAAAACAACAGAACAATGGCCTGGCCTAGCCTAGCCTAGCTAACCGAGCAGCAAATAACGACATCCGATCGGAAAAAGGTAGCTCTCGAAACAAATAAGATTTGACACGTCCCGCGGATTTGATTGGGCAAACAGAGTAACCGGAGGCATACTGGAGTAAATACAAAAAAAAACGAATCCTTCCGGTCGTTTACTCCTCCGAATCTCGGTAGAATTATTTACACTTGCTTTTTCCAGACGGAAACAGTTTTGTATAGTGGCTCTCTTATACACTATCAAATTACTGGCTGCCATTATCTGTTTTTTTTTTGCATTTATATTTGCATACGTACTAAATGTCGTCACTTACTTGGCGTCGAGGAAGATCAATTTCAGATCCATGCTGGCGCGAAACATGAACATATTCTGATGCAGCTTGATTTCCGTGATTGCCGATGGGGGCAGTGAATGACCGACCGCCACCAGACCGAGATTCTGGATGCAGCTGTGCCCGTCGCCGTAGGTACTGTCGCCGGGGTAAATCCGAGCCTTCAGATAACCGGAACAGTGGATGACCTGGAAATCGGAAACGAGGAGTTACTAGAATTCACTGAACAATGTAAATTTTCTTGTTGTTGTTGTTGTTGTTATGGTTCAACCTATGCCGATCGTGTGCGCGCATACTAATTCACCCTACGTTCATACCTGCGCCATCCAGGAACCGTGTGTGAGGATTTAAAAGTTAATCAAAAAGTGGAATATGTGAACACTTTTCATCTCTTTTCACAGTTTTTTGAAATCGTTTGATCTTTCAAGCACCGGAGCGAACCGGGTTGGAAATTGAATAATTGATTAATAACACGAGTGGTGCTTACTTATGCAGTTAGAGGATGATTTTTTTTTTCATACGAGGCTTATTGTGACGATGGATTCACCCCTTTTTCGCCTTGAGTTTGGTTGATTTATTATTGTTTTCGTTTGCTTGGAAGAAGATGAAACATAATACTGTTGCCTCAGTCCAGTGCCAACATTGTATGGCCCGGATTGAAGTACTCTCGATGTTTGGGCAGCAATTGTTTTGCTTCCAAAGTCACGTATGATGACTTGTTTTAACAGCCAGCCAACGTTCCGCGATTGTCGTTATGCGCTACTGTTTTCAGTTTTAGGAGTTTTTCACTGCTCCAAGTTGAAGTAATGTACTGAAATACCAAAGGAAAATAATGGTAGATTTTACTTGCGCGCTTCGTTTACATCGGTCAATGAAACAGATTGAAATGTCAATTCTATATTCAAGATCGAAGCAGGCAGTATTGTGCAACCAGCTCAAAATCGGGTTTTCACGATTTTCACAGAAACACAGGTAAAGTTTACGATTAAATTTTCGCAATTAGATATTTTACCGTTAATGCTAATTTTAATTTACTAGACAATTCAGTAGCACTGCTTCCATGCTCGCAAGGCAACTTAGTTTAACGTAAGACACCAGTGGTCCTACAACCAGAAAGCGGTAAGAAAAATCGTAGATCTGAAAACTACAAAATCTCATACCCATTCGAAGGGGCCCCTACACGAGACAATCCAAAGTATTGTCAATCCTTCATGAATACACCAATTCCATTTAGATGCGAATGGCCGTGTTTCATCACACTATCAATAGTATTGTCAAAATCACGAGTATTTACAAGAACATTGTCTCGTGGTAGGACCGCTATTGAGAGAAGAATTCATGGCACATACTAAATAGTTTCCTCTCAGGAGAAAGTATTGTTAGATTGATGAGCAGTTTTGATTTGTTGACAATATTTTCATCAACCCGATTCATGTGTTGACGATAATATTGTCACGTGTAAGAGCACTTTTACACGTCTGGAATTAGATTCGGAAAACAGTATAATTTCCAAATGTATTCCGAATCAGATGCAACAACCGATTCCGAAAATTCTGTGAGATAACAGCATAAATAATTCGATCATTATTTCACTCCCTATTTGACACTATTACTTCGCAATGATGTTGACCAACGAGCAATAAAGGCAATTGAAAACGTCTGCTTGTAACCGCTTTTGTTAGTTCAATTTGTTTATTGAGGAGCAGGGAAAAGAAGAATCTGTTACAAAAACTGCCTTGTAAACATCGTGGCGGACCGATAATAAATCGAAGTCAATTCGTTTGCATCCGTCATGGTAATTCGGAAGACTCAAACAGGTTCTCAATGGGAAACGACGAAGTGCGAAACGGACAAGTTTGCGTTAGATTGTTTCAATACGTTGGATACAGGCAAATTCATTTGAAAAATCATGGCGGGAGCTGAAGAGAAAGGCCGATCTGAGCCGATTTTAGTTCATTGTGCACTGAAGTTCGTTTCTGTCGAAGTTGGTTTCCAACAGGTATAAAACCTCCTCATCTTTTGCATCAACAGATTACAGTCATCCAAATAATACATTTTTCTTATACTTAATTCAACATTATTATTAATACTAATCAGACTAAAATTATGTGAATACTGATTAGACTGAAATGAATCTAATTAGACAGCAATTTAAGAAACAGTTTCTTGAAAGCATTACGTAATAGATGAAAGTCACAAGTACTGGAACACTGATTGAACACGCGGTACATTCTGGTAAAGGGTTCATTGAGTCCGTAATTAGTTCTAGCGCGGAGCATACGAAAAAAGAATAGATGCGAAGGTTGCGGCGATGAATTGTAACAGCTGTAAAAGCTCAGTGCAATCGATTCGTGATCAAAGAAGATCTGTTACAAAAACTGACTTGCAAACATCGTGGCGGATCGATAATAAATCGAAGTTAATTAGTGTGCCTCCGTCATGGTAATTCGGAAGACTCAAACAGGTTCTCCATGGGAAACGACGAAGTGCGAAACGGACAAATTTGCGTTAGATTGTTTCAATACGTTGGATACGGGCAAATTCATTTGAAAAATCATGGCGGGAGCTGAAGAGAAAGGCCGATCTGAGCCGATCTTAGTTCATTGTGCACTGAAGTTCGTTTCTGTCGAAGTTGGTTTCCAACAGGCATAAAACCTCCTCATCTTTTGCATCAACAGATTACAGTCATCCAAATAATACATTTTTCTTATACTTAATTCAACATTATTATTAATACTAATCAGACTAAAATTATGTGAATACTGATTAGACTGAAATGAATCTAATTTGACAGCAATTTAAGAAACAGTTTCTTGAAAACATTACGTGATAGATGAAAGTCACAAGTACTGGAACAATGATTGAACACGCGGCACATTCTGGTGAAGGGTTTATTGAATCCGTAATTAGTTCTAGCGCGAAGAATACGAAAAAAATAATCGGTGCGAAGATTACGGCGATGAATTGTAACAGCTGTAAAAGCTCAGTGCAATCGATTCGTGATCAAAGAAGAATCTATTACAAAAACTGCCTTGCAAACATCCTGGCGGACCGATAATAAATCGAAGTCAATTCGTTTGCATCCGTCATGGTAATTCAGAAGACTCAAACAGGCTCTCCATGGGAAACGACGAAGTGTGAAACGGACAAGTTTGCCGTCAATTTTTGGAAATCAAACGATGTTTCGCTCAAAATGAGCATCCTACCATGCTAGATTTCGAAAAACATTATTCAACTAAATGAGCCCACGAGCACGTCTTTAAATAGTACATTACGCAATAATTATGATTGCATACACTCCGGTATGCAGGAGGTGTTATGCTTGCTGGAGAGAGACAGTAGATTTCAGCTCCAGCGGGCATTTTCCTGTCCCTCTCTCAATTCAAAATTTTACCGAAAATGAGACGAATGGGTTTACATGATGTCAGATTAAAACAGAGATATTAGTTTTCTTATACATCTTATAAGTTACACATAAATGGAGCATCACAGTTCACGAAAAATTACATTCAAGAACATGTTAAACTGTTTGATTTGAAAATTACATGGCTTGACATTACAAGGAAAATAAAGCATTAATTTTTTTATGATATCAGCTGAATCTTTTTTCGCTTCGAATTCAACTAAAAATCACTTCGAATGCAACTAAAAATCACTTCGAATTTTCACTTCTAATTCAACTAAAAATCATCACGAAGTCATGCAAAATTGGGGAGGAAGAGGAAGAAGGTACACAGAACGAAAAGATGAAACTTACACGACATGTAAACCAATCGTACTATTAAACAGACATCAGTTGAAACGAAAATCTGATTCAAAACCATGATTGATGTAAAATTACATTGAAATGCATTTACTTTTTCATTGAACAAGACTGTATATTTACAAATCGCTTAGTTTTGTAATGTAACTTTCCATTCAATTACCTGCTCCAAATATGTGCATGAAAATAAATGTAAATTCACAAAATATTTTTATCTGTGTAACAAATCGAATTCGATTTTTCTCGGTCAATTCTGACAGATTACCTGAAACTCGTTCGAAATCGGTTGTTGCACTGGAGTCCGCTTTGATTCGGATTTCATACTGATTTGCAAATGATATTCTGAACAAAAAATTCTTCGCTCACTTGGATTTGATTCGGAATTCATTCCGAACTGATAATGAACGCATGAATATAACTGTATATATAAATAACGGTTAGTTTTACCAAAGATAAATAATAAAGACATGTACGTGCATATAAATATTTTTGAAAAATGTGGTTCGTTCCCGGTACCTTCTGAAATGACCGCACTCACCGCTTGGTGGAGCGCGAGATTAATTGCATTGTTATCATTTGAACCAAAGTGTGCCATAAAATCTCAATATATACAAATGAGCTACCGAATCGAAACGGTTCTCACGGTTTGACATTTGCATTAGGAATGTATGATGGGAACTCAGCAGTGCAACCAATTTATCACCATTGGTGCCAGTTTCACGGAGGACCGTAGATGTGCGCCAAAAAAAGATCGTGACTGTCATGTCTGGAAATTCGTTTGTGGTTTTACTTTTAAATTACATTGAAAAATAAAGAACTGTTCACCCTAATTTGCTGCTTCAAATGTGTACTCGAAATTGGAGGCGAGTTCACAATAAACTTTTATCTGTGCAATTAGAAAAAATGTCATCTATTTTGTTCAGATGAATCTAAAACGACACAGCTAGCTTAATGCAAACAAAGCAGTCTCGAAAACTCGCTTTTCTTTTGTTTCGGAAATCGATTGTAATAGATGAAGGAAGAACAAAAAACATCGTGCTTATGTTTGTTATGACAAATTGCAAAACAAATCTATCTAGGAAAAGAAGGCTTATATTCCCCCTAGCACTCACTCACAGTCACGCCAATGGTCATTTGTCGGTCCGACTCTACCGTTTCCGTTACAGTAGTCGAAACATCAACAAAATGGCGTCAAAAGTACTTGTCTGCTGTCAGACAAGCGAAACAATAACCGATGGTTGGTGTATTCCTGGGGACTCGGAACACGGAACACAAAGCACATACTAAAATTGTATAATCGAATCAAAACACTTGAACCGGAAGGCGCACTCCAGCGGGCGTAAATCACATACAGTGCAGTGAAAAGTAGGAAAAACAATGGAAGCTTACCTTGTAGCCGGAAGTGGTGAGACCGGCATTCCGTTTCGCCAGCACGCATTTCATCCGCAGGAAGAACGTACGCTCGATTTCAATTGTTTGCGACTGCTGATGCTGACTGAAGTGGTGGTGATGATGATGATGATGGTGGGGGTGGTGGTGATTTGGCTGGTGGTGGTGATGATGGTGAGGTGGAGCAGTCGATGTTCCGTGATGATGGGGATTCGGTACCAGGGAGATGTTGGCTGTGAGATGCGGAGCAGGAACTTGTCCGGTGGAAGGTGAAAGACCCGGTGGTACCTGAGGTGGCGGTCCAAGGTGAGGCTGTACCGGTGGTGGAGGAATACTTATGCTTGGCGATAGAGCAGGAGGACAGCTGTTGTTCTGTGGTGGTGAATCCGACGGTTGTCCTTGACTGACAACTTGCGGGGCTGGCGGAGAACTTCCCATTGGATGCTGCGGAAGCAGTTGAACTGTTACCGTTGCTGCCGGTGGGCCAGGTGGTGGTGGTGGTGGCGGAGGTGTTGCAGATGCAAAAATGTTTGGCTGTAGCGAAAGCACCGAAGTCATCTCATCCTGGTCGTAGTTGTGGATGTACTCGTAGATCGAGTTACCCGTCAGCTCCACCTGGCTGAGGCCCAGATGCACCGATGCCGTCTCGGAGATGTACATTATCTTGCCGTCGGGGGCAACCACGAAGATGAAACCATCCAGCGTTTGAAGCAGATGAGAGCCCAGCTCTTTGATGGCCAAATCACGGGGATTGCTGGGCACATGCTGCGAACCCCAAGCGTCCCCCAGACCTGCGAGAGAATAATTAGAAAAGAAAACAATCTCGGCGTTAAGTGGTATTCATCATCATCATCATCATCGTTGTCGTTGTCGTCGGTTTGCCTCGTCATTAAATGCATGGCAGTCTGATCCACTTGAAAATGTGTTTTTATTTGTCAGCATAATTTTTATCACTTTGTGCGCCTATTATTTTTCCCCCTATTGTTAGTTAAGGTTGTTTGCCGGTCGGTTGAGGGTGCAATACACCGAACCGAGCACGGCGCGAGGACCCTATTAGCGAACTCAGCAGGAAGGAAGTGACGACGACGGGACGTAGGCAAGCCGTACACTCAAAAAGGACCAGACTAGAATAACAAGAAGCATACGCCACCACCGCCAGTGAGTTCACCGGGGGATGCAAAAAAATAAAAAAGGTTCACAGGAGGGTCGATTTTCCCTTGCGGGCATTTTTCCGCCTGACGGTGGTTGAATTTATGTAATTGTTATTTGAAGGGCCGGGCTTGATCCCATGTATAATGTGTTGATATCAAGGTAACAAAGCGAATCTTTTCGAAATTCTAATGTACTATAAATTATATTGAAAAATTGACTTTAAAATTTATTTAAGATCCACACAGAGCGATAGCATCTGCGGGGAAGTTTTTCCTACATGTAACACATTTTTTAATCATTCTAAAACAACAATAACCTCACATAAAAGCCCAATTTTGCCCAACATCATAAAGACCGTAAACGAGCTCATAAAGCAGTGAGATTTTTATCATTGAAATTCCTTTCATTTTACAGTGTGCGCCTTCAAATCACCCACGAAAAAAGGAATCTAAATTGGCCAGTAGCAGAAGCACCTTGTAGGGTAACCGGTCTCGTTTTCAGCTAGAAGAAAATTTGGTCCCTCCTTTGGAACAAGAAGTAAACAAATATCTGGTGGGTTAGCAATAGGAGCAATCGCCCTACTTCGTAGAACTATGCAAGCAAGCCAACCTAGCCTCCGTCAACGAGGGGATTGAAAAGAAATTATCATAAAAATTCACCCAGATACGATCGAATTCCAATTTGTCGCCCGGCTCTCCTTCGTCCGTGAGGAGGTTTTGGGACCCATTCGTCGTCGTCGTTCGTATCCACTTTGTTTATGCTGAGTACCTTAATGTAGGTACGGGCGAACAAAGCTGAACAATCGTGATCAACGCGTATAGTTCAAGCCATTCTTTGGAAAGAACAAAAAAAAAGAACAAAAAATCTGAGAAGCAAAATAAATGATTATTTTTCTACTACAGATATTTTTTTCACTTCAAACAAACTCAATTATGCTGCTACCCGGCGGGACCTGTCATCGTCGTTATGGTCTACGATATTTGCATATAAATCTCGATCCGCTCTCAGGATGTCATGAAAATTTAAATATCGAAGAGGTTCCGGCTCACGAAGGCAGGAAAATTGGGTGTGAAAAAATAAAAGGTAAACAAGCTGTTCCCATTATCGGGAAAAGTGAAGAGTGCCTGCACAGGGATTGCAAAGTGTACAATCATTACTTTCGTTAGACTTTTATTTTTTTTTCGTTTGGTGTCATTTCAGCTTTTTTACGTTTCAGTAAAACTTAATGAGGTTGAATTCAAAATAAATTGCATTTAATTTCCATATGAAATTATATTCTTCTAACCATGGAAAGTTACTCGCTTGCATAATAAAACCTCGTGATCTTAATAATTTTATGTCAGAGGTTTGAAATATTGGGTCTGTGAGCTCGACTATAAGTTTTCTATAAAGTATGGTGCACGGAATCGATTTAGCGAGCAAAATATGAAGAGCCACCGCAATTTCAAGTCTGTCAATTTCAACAGAGTTTACAAAAAAAAATGTGTGCAAGTTCATTTCTCGGTTAATTTTTAAAAAGGGCGTATAAGCAAGTGACAGTTTCTCTTTAATCACTCTCTCTTTCGATTATTGTGATGTGATTAAAATGATTTTCTTTGATATCACTATTCTGTTCGAAAGTCGAAAGTTTCGGGTAACATTTCATGCAAAGAGTTGAGTGATAAACGTGAAAACCGCTTGGTAATTAATAGAAGAGAAAGTAAACAAAGAGAAAATGTCACTTGTTTATGCGCCCTGTTGAAAAATTAACCGAGATTTTAGAAATCTGCAGATTTGTAAACAACCGTGCAGAGCTGGCATCTCTGTTCTAAATTCACCAGGGATGCCGTGCCTGGTAACTGAAAGCTCAGTACTGCAGCACCCACACAAAAAACTATCGATTTCACAGTAGAAACCCTTCTTAATCCACCTAGTGTTGTGATAATGCCTTTCTCTTCTTTCATAACAGTCTCATGAAAATATATTTCTTTTATTAATTTTTATTACTATTTTTATTACTTTTATTATATTTTATTACTATTACTATATTACTATATTTTATCACTTTTATTAAATATATTCGGATACTAAATTTGACATCAATTGATTCAGATTGATTCGAGTAGTTCACAACAGCATGCTTCAGTGTTTATGTCACACAGTCAGCATCATTTTTCCAAACTAGTGTTTGACGTTTGCGTTGCCTATTTGTATGAGAACAGTGATGCTAATCTAAAAAACTTGATCAATGTCCCGACAGTAGCTTTCAAACGAGCCCAAGTTTGTTAAAATCGATTCAGCCATCTCTGAGAAAATTGAGCGCGTTCAAATATCTTCGAAAAGTGCACACACATACACACACATACATACATACATACATATACACATACACACACACACACACACACACACACACACACACACACACACACACACACACACACACACACACACACACACACACACACACACACACACACACACACACACACACACACACACACACACACACACACACACACACACACACACACACACACACACACACTAATACCTTTCTATAGAGAAAGGCAAAAAGTTCACCCGACAAAAAATTTCCTTTTGAGAAAAAGATTCTGCATTTGGCTTTACGATACTAGTTTTACTTCATTTTTCTCACATTGTTTGGATATGGATCTAAAGGGTGATTTTTTGCTGGTATCATTTTGGCAACACTGTTTTTCACAGATCGTATCTTGTGTCATTGTCAAACTTGTTCAGTATGGTCTATAATTTAATCATGAAACGATTTACGAACGAACAACACTTGTAAATTACTGAATTTTACTATCAGAATTCATGCTTTGTTAAGAGAGAGTGATTATCGAAAAATTGTGTTCAGCGACGAAGTTCATTTCTGGTTGAATGGATACGTCAACAGGCAAAATTACCGCATCTGGAGTGAAGACCAGCCAGAAGCGTTGCAAGAGCTGCACACAAAAAATTAAAAATGCGCCTATTAAAATGTCTAACTTTGCTTTTGAAAGGTTTGAAAAGTCATAAGTCATTTATCATCATTAATCACATCACAGGATTGTAAAACTGGAGGAACAGTTCCAGGGATTAAAGAAGGTGAACAAGTTCGAATCCTATCTGCAACAAAAAACTTTTTTATTTTTCGCTATCCCAACTCATTATCTAGCTTTTTCAGATAGTTTTTCTCTTTGGTTGTTTGATATTGGTTAAAATAAGATACTTTACGCCATAACACGAATACCGATAAGAATTTTAAAAAGTCATCGGTCGTACTGCGGCTCGCCAGATTTTTTGTATGACCGGCAGCTACTTCTAGGCCCGTGCAGGTGGCAACTTTAAATGATTCTGTAAAAAAAATATTAAAAATAAATCCTAAACCCGGGAATGGTTCCTCCTTTTTCTCGGAAAAGCAAAAAAACTCAAGTTTTCGTTACAATTGAAGTCTATGAGTGTCTGAAAACGCATTCTACCATCAATCAAAGACAACTAATGTTGTTTTTTTTTATTTGGCTAGCTGCTACTAAAATAAATAGAACAAAATTGTTAGCGAGCAAATCGGATAGCTTAAAAAAATAAAGATGAAATGGCCGCCAAGGCAACTCAAAAAAAAGATTTTCAAGAAAAGTTCGTCATTCGAACAAGACTGTTGCAATTGTACATAAATTTGTTTCTAAAAGTGCAATAAAAACTTTTTATTTTGACTACTGAACTGTTATATTCCATCAAAACGTTTAGTTCTCAATTGTCAAAAGAAATGTGAGAATATACTATCAATCGAAATACACTTTTCTCCAGGATTTTCTCATGCTGCAAGAGGTCTTACAATTACCATACTGCCGTTCTACACATAATTGTCCCATATTCAATGGGACAATTATGCATAGAACAGCAATATACTGCTTGTTATCGATTTATCCCCAATGAAAAATGAATTCAAATAACTCTCCATATGTCAAATTCTGAAATTGGTCGTTGAAGCAATATTACTGAAAAATAAAACGAAAAATGTTCAACACGATTGCACGACAAAACCAAAAGGATTGCTTTGATCTTACACTCTCGAACAGAAATGACGATAAAACGCTGACAGAAGATTATACTTCAGTTCACGACATCAACGCTTTCAATGAAAAACGACATCGGTAGAATTCATTTCACGAATACAGCCGTTTTTTTGAAAAAAAAATGCGGAACATTTAAAGAATGGATGAAAACATTAAAAATTTGTTTATTACCCTGCATGAAACGAGTCTCTTCATCATAAAATAATTTCTGACAGATGGAAAACAATCGCATTCTTCTCTTCGCTACAACAGAATGTAATAAAACTGGGTTGTCAAACAGTTGTGAATTTTGAAAATTCATCATCTCGACACTCAAATTTCACAAATGAATGAAGCGTCGGTGATATGTTTATTTTCTTTAGCACACGGATTCAGTTGAGAACGATTATGTAAACAAACTAATGATAGCTGTCAAAAGATGCTTACCCATTTAAATTCATGAGGGGTTATGCGAATCTAATAACCCAGCGAGATCAAACCAAGTACATTGTTATTGGTAGTGTTATATTATCGATATTGTTACTTACCTTCCGGGAACACCTGGCGCATTTTCAGGTACGAGGTAGTTAGCCTAATGATGGAAGCCTTATCTAGCTGTGACGTGATGGCACTCGGCAGTGGCAGCAGTTTGGCCAGTTCGAGGAATTCGGCGTTCTCCTTTTCGCGTCGGGACCGGGCCGCATTCTTGCTCTTCTCCTTCATGGCACAGCGGGTGGCAAGGCCTGCAAAAAAAACAAAAAAAAAACGGCGCCAGATGGCAGTGTTGGTCGATTAGCTATACGTATGTAGAATCAATTTTATGCGGGGTTCGATAATTACTCGGTGGTGGCAATAATCGAACCGTTTGTTCTGCGCGAGACAAGTGCGAATTAATACGACTGTCAAACAGTAGGCCAATTTTTCGGATTCGACTTCGACACGCTGAGCCAAATTTATGGGAATGTAATTTATTTGCCGAGCAAATTGGCTATCCGACAGAATAATCAGCTTATCGAAGTATAGGCAATATCGCTAATAAAAACGATCGAACCGCGAGACAAAGACGGTTTAAGTGGTGGTAATGAGGGTATTTCATTAATAGAAGTGATCAGTAAATCTGCGTTTTTGTGGCCGAAGTTTTGTTGCGAGTCAAATGGTTAAGATAGTTTGATTGTGTTTTATTTCATGTTATTTACATAAGCCCGAAAAGTATGGAACGATTCGGAGGGGTGAGATTTCGCATTGATATAATAACAATTGGACAAAGTAAACAGAAATGTAATTATTCTTAAGGTAGCGCTTCGCCGTGGTTACGGGAGTTCGTTGCCTATCCCGGGGTTTCACGCACTATACTCAAAATTGTGAGAAAACGGGTAAGAAAACGGAAATTCCAAGAACATACGATTCTAGATAATTAATTTTTCTATCGATTCGTATATAAATTGTGCCTGATAAACATATTTATCGAAAGATTTCGTGCGAGTTATAAAAATAAATGAGTTTTTCCTTATTCTTTCGCACGCACACAATGTCAACGCATGCATTGGGGTGTGCAAAATGCTACATGCGGTAGACGCTAACAACATTTCTTTTGTTTTCGTTGTCCGTTCTCTCTGCGTAAACGTTGAATATAGATGAGTAGAAAATGTAAGTAAGTATTACTACTTTGTAAAATAATTTCTATTCATGTTTCAGTAGAACCAGAAATCAGTAATGATTTTCATCGCTACTAGCTTTGACGCTTTGTTGAAAACGTAGCACATCCCTACATATGCGAGTTGTTTATAGCGAGAAAAGGAAAAAAGAAAACCAAATTTTAACAAAACTCGCACGAAATCTCGCGAAAGAAAAGCTTTCTAACTGATATTTTTCGCCAAATGCATAGTAAAATCATTTACCTACAATCGTATGTTTTTGATTTTTCGTGAATCGGGTAAGTATTTTAGAAATTTGAAATTTAGGGTGAAATTTCGGCGACAAAGCAAGAGGAAGCAGTGAGTTGTCTTGCTTCGACCTGACCACGGCGAAGCGCTACCTTAAATGTTGCAAATGTTGGGCCAAATTGAGGTTTGTATGCCCGGTGAAAAATGAACGGTGGCCCTACTGAGAAATTGGTGGCCAACACGTTTCCTGATGAAAACAAAGCAATATGTAAAAGCGACTCACACGCAGCAACAAGCGGCTATCACCTGAATGGAACGATTACGGAACAACAACATTAATTGTAAGCAATTCATATGAAAGGACACTACGTCATGTTCACGGAACTTTTTAACGTCGGATACGTGAGCAATATTCGGCTAAATAATATTAATAAACCAATCTGGACGTTGACCGAAGTTGATTGATCGTCTGAACTGTGTTTAATGCATTCGTTTCCTGATGAAAACAAACCAATCTCATTTGCATTTGTGGTTGTAAGTGAGCTGTCAGAGAGCCTAATAATCAGTAACGAATGGCAATTGCCATTTGCGCTGATATAAAATTGATTGAATAAAACTCAACAATAGAGAAAATATCATTCACCAATCAGTGTATTTTTACATGGGTCTTCTGAAAACAACTTAGAGTTTCTAATGAATAATATAACTATTCAAAACTGGTATACGCTGCCGGTTTATTCGTTCTATATTTGACACACGAACAAATGCTGGGGTTGCCAGATTTTTTTGAAAGCATTTCCAGATTTAAATTTTTAAACTGACATAAAGCTTTGCTAAAAATTAGTTGAGTTTATCGTTAAATTCACACTAGTACCAATGGAAAGGACACTGCACAAATCGTAAATAGCAAAGTCTTGGTATTACGTTCCTTTTTGTGAAATTTCATCATTCGATTTCAGCAGACTTCGCAGTTGTTTCTTAGCGTGCATAATCATTGCATGGCTAGTTCCACGATCTTACTGGCACTAATATCCTTCCAGCCAGAGCTGGAACATACCCGGGACAAAAATCGAAGGTGTATGAATTTCGAATAAGATTCTCGGTACCTTTTTTAAACGACGGCTAAATATCAGGTGTACAACTTTGCTTCCGCCGTTTTCCGATAGGTGGCTGTACCGGCTGAGGCTGGTCAAAATACACAGATGATAATACCTTTAAAGTGAGAGTGTACACTGTACAGTGTCTAACGAATTGTCATCGCCGTTTCGGTGACAGTTGTTCTTGTTTTCGTATTATTCACGCTCGAAAATGTCTGTTTATGTGCCCAATTCTCGCCATTTGCGGGAAGTTTTACTTTCCTGTTAAAATTCGAAAAAAAGCAGCTGAGGCGCATCGAATGCTCTAAGAAACTTACGGTGATGCTGCTCTGAGTAAAAGAACGTGTCGGGAGTGGTTTCAACGTTTTATAAATGGTGATTTCGATATCGAGGCCAAACATGGTGGTGGAAGAGAAAAAACCTTCAAAGATGAACAACTAGAAGCATTGCTTGATGAAGATTCGTGCCAAACCCAAAAAGAGCTTGCCGAATCGTTGGGAGTGAGCCAGCAAGCCATTTCAAAACGTCTCAAGGCCCTGGACATGATTCAGAAAGAAGGAAACTGGGTGCCGTACAAGTTGAAACCGAGGGACATCGAGCGCCGTCTATTTATAAGTGAGCAACTGCTTCAAAGACCAAATCGCAAGGGGTTTTTACATCGAATCGTAGCCGGTGATGAAAAGTGGGTTCGATACGATAATCCTAAAATCATGAGGAAAGTCCGGGCATGCTACTTCGTCGAAGGCAAAACCGAATATTCATGGCGCCAAGTTTACGATTTGTATTTGGTTGGATCAGCTCGGTGTGATTTACTACGAGCTCTTAAAATCGGGTGAAACCATCACAGGAGATGCCGGAAAGATGGGAGAAAGTTGTCGCTAGCGACGGACAATACTTTGAATAATCCATCTTTAAGCACTTTTTCGCAATAAAGCTTTTAATTTTGAAAAAAAAACGGCGGAAGCAAAGTTGTACATCTGATAGTATACAGTAGTTGACTCAATTGTACCTACTATTATATTTGAAACACAAGTAAAACTCTGCTGAGGCTGCCAGTATCTGTTGTTATAATATCAGGATTAGGGTTTAAAAAATAAACATAAATTATGCATCTAGAACTAGAACACTCCTAAACATGCCGTTACTGTCAAATTTTTAAGCGCTAGAAGTTTTATATAAGAATGAACCCAGCAAGCCGTTCTAGTTTTATTTATTTCAGCAGTTTTTCTGTCAGGCACAAATCTCCAAATAACTAGGGGAACGTGCCACTTGAGCCAATTTGATCTGATTTCTGATTCCTGATAAAACTGGCATACGCTACCGTTCAATATTTTCTATATTAGAAACACGAGTAAAAAACTGCTGATGCTTGAGTTTTTCTTGTTATAATATCCAGATCTGAATTTTAAAAACTGATATAAATTGTGCATCTAGAACTAGAACACTACTGAACATGCCCTAAGAATTCACAGCATTTGCAATAAATAAAAAAATCCAATCTCAAAATTGAAACTGGTATACGCTACCGTTATAAACACAGTAGAAATGAATTAGTCTAGTAGACAATAAAATTTATAGTTTGACAAACGAATGTTTGAAACACTCGAGATTCGTTTGAAGTAGCTATGCCTAAATAGTTTACACAATGGGGGAAAACGGCACGATTTCACTCAATAATTCCATAACATTTTCAGTATTTTTTATGCAAAAATTACCGTAGAATCGATTAATTAGAATAGCCGCAAAATTCACTATCATACCCGTTTTGCCCCAATTTCTCTTTTTTCTGACTTTACATCGAAGACCTAACTGTGGAACACTGAAAAAAATTATTTCGACTGATCAGAAAGTTCATAAGTTCGATATGTTCACGACCGCAAATAACTGTATTCGGTTTTACCCCAAATCTTCTTCTACCAAAAATCAATATTCATCAAAAGACAACAAATGCTTTGTGGTCAGCTGTATCATGACTCAAAAAAAAAAATACGCCCATTTTTGATCCTATTTTCCTCACTGTGCACTGCTTTGAATTTCACATATAGTGGCTTAAAACCATAATATTTTGGGTTTAAACTATTATACACTGATCTGGAACAACATATCAAATTAAAAACGTTCCCGAATCGCTCTAAAATTTAAGGGGAAAAGTAAACCAAACTTTTTAACGGATGAGCGGCGCAATATAAAAAAGTATTGGAAACTTTGATCGACAAAGATCTTCTCGTTTGACAATCTCTTAGCATGATCGCATTTCGGATTGTAGCTCGATGTGTCGATGCAAAACAAAACACGTAAGTTATATAATTAAATTTTCAAACAAGTTTGGACCGTAGGAAAAAATTTGATCTCGATTTTCATAAGTTAATCTTACAGTACGGCCTACGGTTGAAAGGTAAATAAAAACATAACTAAAATCATTCTATTACCTAATATGTTCTGATTGCAATCAGTTAGTGGCTTTCGTAGGACCTTCATCTTTCACTGAGAACTGTTCACTGGTATCTTAAAAAACTAACACAAAATTAAAGCTTTCTATCACTGCAGTAGATGTCACCTGGAACTGTACAATCTTAAAAACTAAAACAAGCTGAATTGCAAGTGTACAAGGAGCACTTGTTGCAAGGACTTGTCGATCGGTACTGATCCGGTACCTGTGCCTGATAACTGATCAGACCGGTGCGTCCTGCACAAGTGCCCCTAGACATCGCCATTGGTGTGGGTGATAAAAGGATCACTGATTGGTCAGATTTCAGGTGCACGGCTTTACCTGTGGTAGTCTCATTCATTCAATGCCATTGCTATACCGGCCATTGATTGAAGGTACCTAGCAATTGGAACGAGCAGCAAAGGACAGAACGGAAAAAAACATTATTATGGGCGGTGTTTCTAGCCAGGGAAAAGAAAACAAACTCGAAACAGTAGAAAATGAAACGAAAAAGACTCCCGACGGTCCGTTCCCACGACTATTTACATAATTTATGATGTTGTAAGGTACTTGCCGTCGATCCGTTAATAGTACCTTAAACTCACTGTAAGCCCTCTATAAACGATTGTCACGAGGACACCCGATCGCTGTCCGTACGTGTCGAAAAACAAACGTCGGAAGATGAATTCCGGATGGAATGTGGCATGGTACTTCTTTGCACCCGGAAGTCAGAACGGCACGGACAATGGCAGACTTAATCGCCACCCGTTGCCTGGAAAATCCAATCCTCGGAAATAATTTTATCAATGAAATTCTCGAATTTCCCAGACCTACGGAGCCATCGGAGAAACCGTCGGTGGCGCGACGGGTGGCCGTGTGTGCGCAAAATGCACGACCGAAAGATTTGCTGGTCGTGACTTTTGGAGAATTTGGTATTCAGCGTCACGTACGGTGATTTGTTTGTAAAATGGTTTCGTTTGATAGCTGGGGCCTAGACCGGGTGGGAGAGGAAGGAAGGAGCCGCAGTTGGGCACAGACGGTAGCATAGTTAGAACTCGATTTGTAGGTCAGTGTTCGTTTTGAACCAAAGGCACGTGTGTGAGTTTGGATTCCAGACAAGATTGTGATAATCAAATAATCATCCGGCTTTGCAGCTGCTGTTCAGGTTGACTTGTGTTACACGCTCCGAAATTAATCTCACCTTAAATCGTTATTGTCGGATGTTTCGAATGCATATCAAAATGGATAATTTTAAATTGAATTTTAGGTTATCCAAGCAGCTGTTATTTTAACGGTTTCCTCTTGTGATAATTTGACAGTGGAACTGTTCGAACACTAAAACGGCCTGCTGGGGATAAGTTTGTTTCAGTTTCAGTTATATTATAGAACACCCATATGAATCGTGCAGCTGCTGAATTTGCTCAGAGGCTGGCAGTTTTTTTTTGTTATTATTTCCAGATTTTAAAACTGACATAAATTATGCATCCAGAACTAGAACCCTTCCTAATATGCTCTTAGAATAGAAGTCCATCACTTGGTCGAATTTCACTTTCACTACACTCTAATTAAACATAACTTCCCCTGGTGGATGTAAACAGTAAACAAAAGCCAAAGTAACAGTAAATTTTACCATCATATCAGGACTTGTTATTTCGAGGCTGTCATTGCAATATTTGATATTTTTTGATATTTCATTTAAAGAATCAAGAAATATTGAAATAACTGTTTAACATTTATATTAGTTACTAGCTGACCCGTCGAACTTCGTCTCTTCCAAAAATTATTTGTTCAAATTTATGTTTTAGGACAGCAGAATTGTCAAACGACTAAGAGCAAATTCAGCAGCTGCAAGATTCATATGGGTGGTCTATAATGTAAATGAAACTGAAACAAACGTATCCCCAGCAATCCGTTTTAGTTTTATTTATTCGACCAGTTCTACTGTCAAATTTAAAACTGGTATACATTGCCGTTCTATTTTTTATATTTGAAACAGATAAAACGCTGCTGGGGCTGCTAGTTTATTTTGTTATAATTTCTAGATTTAAATTTTTAAACTGACATAAATTATGCATCTAGAACTAGAACACTCCTGAATATGCCCTAAGAAGTTTACGTTTATCTCCATTATTTTTCTGATTACTTATCCTACAGGGTCCGGCACTCGAAGTGTAACCAACTTCAGACCGCTCGCGCAGCTGACGCACGGGCATCAGCTCTCTAGAAATTTGCTAAATGACAGTTCGGAGTTGTATTGTTTACAAGCGCAAGAAAGCATTTTGCCAAAAGTGAACGCGAAAAAAAAATCTTGACTTGAGAGAGCGAAGGAGTTGCTTCGTTTGGCCGAAAGCGGTCAATTTCCGAACATTGTATTTTCTGACGAGAAAATTTTTCCAATTGAGCAATTCGTAAACTCTCAAAACGATAGGGTTTACTTGACCGACCGTTCATACGAGAATTTGAGTCATCGATTGGCCACCAGGAGGCAGCACCTGCAACAGATAATAGTTTGGGCCGCTGTAACCGCAGATGGGCGCTCTCCAATCGTTTTCATCGAGCCTGGCGTCAAGGTAAATGCGACATATTATCGGGAAAGTATTCTGGAGGTTGCTTTGAAGCCGTGGGCAGACAAACATTTCGGTGGCAGACCATGGACGTTTCAGCAGGACTCGGCACCGTCTCACAAAGCTCGAGTGAACCAAGAATGGCTGAAAAACAACGTTCCGAACTTCATCACGTCCACACAATGGCTCTCGAATTCACCAGATGCGAAACCAATGGATTATTCTCTTTGGACCATTTTGGAGAGCAAAGTCCGAACTAAAAGATACACCAGTCTCGAGGCGCTGAAAAAAGTTATTGTCCGCGAGTGGGCCAAAATACCTGCAAGTCACATGCGGGCAGCTTGCGATTCGTTTTTTGACCGTTTCAAGGCCATAGTCAGGGCAATAATTGTGATATCCAAGTAAGCACGTGACTTGAAATGACAAATAACATGAATCAAGTATGCATGTGAAATCTCGACACAAAACTATTCGTTGCGCGCTAAAGATTTTTTCTACGATCTAGTATTCTTTTATTCGACGATTAAACACTTATGCAACTCGTTGTGCGCCAAACATCAATCGTAGATCTAGCATTCATTGACGACTTTTTCAACGGAAAATTCCATTGCCCATACAAAACAACTTTATAGATTCTCCCACTTTTCCGGCAAATTTTCCTAATTTTTTTTATGTACGAACCCGGTGGGGGTAGAAACTAATCAAACAAAAAAAAATTCATGCAAACCCGTCCATCCGTTCTTAAGTGATGCGATTACAAAGAATGAACATTTCAATTTCAAAGGGTGATTTTTTACTGGTATCTTTTTGGTAACACTGTTTTTGACAGATCACACGGGAATCGTGTCTTGTGTCATTGTCAAATTAGTTTAGTTTGGTCTATAATTTAATCATGAGTCGACTTACGAACGAGCAACGCTTGCAAATTTTTGAATTCTACTATCAAAACTCATGCTTAGCCGACAATAAGAAATACACCTTTTCATCGAAAAATTGTGCTCGGCGACGAAGCTAATTTCTGATTGAATGAATACGTCAACAAGAAAAATTGCCGCATCTGGAGAGAAAATCAGCCAAAAGCATTTCAAGAGCTACCAATGCATCCCAAAAAATGTACTGTTTTGTGTGGATTATGATTCATTGGCATCATCGGACCGTACTTTTTCAAAGGCGACGATGGGTGGAATGTTTCTGTGAATGGCGAGCGCTACCGTGTGATGATTGACGATTTTTTTATACAAAAAAAAAGAATTGGACATGCCTGATATGTAGTTTCAACAAGATGGTGCCACATCGCACACGGCACGCGGAACAATAACCACTTTGAAAGCCGCCTTCGGTGAACAGTTTATCTCACGTTTTGGGCCCGTCAATTGGCCACCTAGATCGTGTGCTTCACGGCCTTTGAACTATTTCTAGTGGGGCCATGTTAAGGCTCATGTCTACAAGGATAAACCATCAACGGTTGACGCACTGGAAGTCAATATTAAAGCATTTATTCGTGAGATACAGGCCTATATGCTAGAGAGAGTGTGCTAAAATTGTACCTTGCGCATGGGCTATCTAAAGCGGAGCCGCGGCCAACATTTGCATGAAATCTTCTTCAAACATTAAATTAAATTGATCGTTCTATCGATTTCAATAAGGATTTCATCAATTTTCTTTTATTTTTTGTCCGCCTGCTTTGGTAAGAAATCCAATCGATATTTGCTTCTACGATCAAGTTTTCCAAAATTTTCTTGCACAAAGTTTCCAAGACTCAGTAAAATTTGTTGTCAATTTAGGAACAATATTACTACATTTTTGACATTTGAACTAAACTAACGAAACTGAGTAGAAATTGTCCACTTGAGAATAACATTGAACGAGCGTGTTATTCCCAAACTGGGTCCTACTGCCCACCTGTGGGCACTAGCTTATTTTTAGTGGGCAATAGTAAACTCAGTGTTGAATAAATGTGCAAAAAATCTCAAATAGTGGACTATCCATTGAAAAAAAATCTATCCGAGAAAGCGATTTATAAGAAAGACAATAAAAGTGAGTATTTAAAAACTTAAAGGGTGTTTTGACCAAAAATTGATCGAACAGGATTCGGATCATGTCTTCATTCCAAGTTCAATTCATACAGAGTATATAAAAAATATTCACTCATGCTTTCTTCATAGCAATTGCGATTATCCGGACCTTTAGTTTGACACTTTCCATCCTAGTTTTGTACTACATCCTTTGTATCTTTCCTCAACAGAAGAATTGTATCTTAGAACTACAGCTCACTGACAACAGCCTGTCGTTTCTTCTTGAGTTTACACTTGTCCCAATATTTTTCTATTGGGCATAGCTCTAGCGTCTTTGAAGGAGGAATAATTTCCTAACGTTGTTCGTGGAATACCATTCCATGATGCAGAGACAACAAATCCGGCCAAAACAGAATAGAGCACCTCTACTGCTAAAAGAAAGGAAAACAAAGTTTGTCCAGAAGCTGCGCCACATAAATTTTTTGGTTGATGATTCCAGTCGTGATTCAATGTCGCTCATCAAATCATTGGAACAGACCGCCCCAGGCGATATTTCTTTAGCTCAAGCTATTTGAAAATCTCTCTTCCAGTAGGCAATTTAAAATGTAGGTTTCATCATCCTACCCTGTAATCAAACTTCATTAGCTGCTCGCGCGACCAACAGACGTGAATTGCTTATCGCACGATTTGGAGTTAACTTGTTTAATTTGTTAACTCGTTTAATTTGTTAATTTGTTAACTCGATGTACTGTTGTAGACGACATTCCCAGCTTACTTGCGAAGTCTTGAATGGAGAAAGGGTTCCGCTTGAACCCCAGAAGTTGGGGTCACGCTTGAACGTCACTCTTTTCGATAATTTTGCGACATCCGGCGTTCGATATGAGATATGAGAATCTCCGTTTCTCGTCCAACGACAGGCTAATGATGGAGATCTGCAGGAATACTGCGCTCATTTGGAATTAACTTAGCATAACTTGTTAATATGTGGAGATAATTGGTTATACAAATCGTCACCTATAAATCGGTTCGGTTAGCTGATTTTTATGAGAAGTTGCGAAAACTAATGGGTTGCAGGAAATTCTCAGTCCTCAGTCCAAAATTAGGTCGTTATCTACTCAAACCTTCGACTTAATCTGGCGTACGTTTCGCACATCAATAACCTAATGATCTTGAACCCGTCGCAGTTGGTCACCCTTAAAAATCCCAGACCCCGCCAATCCGTCATTACGATGCAGCAAGGCGTGCGATTCCGTGTGCACAAAGGTCAACCGTCGTCATTCCCGGCCTGGCACATAATATCCTCGCCGCTCCGCCCCGTACACGCAAGGACATTTATCGTTCATTAGCTAATAGGAACAGGCTTATTACGGCTTCTCCCCAGTCAGATGTTTGATACATTTGAACAATTCCTTTTTTTCGCTTTCGTATGGTACTTCTAATAAAAAATGAATAGCGTCATAAAATATAGTTCCTATTCACGAAATCTGGAACCAGGGATCAGATTAGCTGGCTACATTGAAGAGGGAACATCTAGACGTAGGACTACTCAATGTGGGAAATGTGCTGACGAACCGATAAGCATAATAAAATTTCACAAAAACAGGAAGCTACCTTCCATTATTCAGTGTTTGGAGCCGATGGTGAACCGTTTCGGTAGTGATTTTTTAATCCGCCATGTTAATGTTTGGTCAGGAACGCAGTCATTGTATTCGATTCTTTCGATTGAATGCCCGGTTTTATGCTGTACAAAACGGTTGGTACAAATAGCCTTGTAATATATTAACCAATAAACTGCTTCATTTTTTTGACAACCACCATTTTCTTGCATTTTTTTGTTTTAGTTAAAGTTAACTATACTCGATCAAAAATAACTGCTTGACTGGAAGTTAATCGATGGAGGGAATTCTTAGTCTCAGCAGGATGGTAGTTCTGTACGCTATGAAGTCTACAGAATGTCAAATTCCATAAAAAGGATGTAATACCAAGGTTTTGCTTTGAAGTTACACGAACATGACGTAATTGTTTCCGATGTAACTCTTGTTGGTCGACGTTTCCGAAGTTGTTCAAAAAAAGAAGATACGATTCGTATCAATGCATTATTAGCATAATACAATAAGAATTTTAGAATTGTGTCAAAGTTCTTATGATTATGATCACGGGGACTTCTTCATAGATTTGTCGTATCTTCCGGGAACACTTTTCGCAAGCGTGAGAAAGTTTTCAAACCGAATTTATAATCACCTGTAAAAACAGTTGGACTGCTTGGCCATGTGCAAGTGTAAATTATCATATTTTGCGGGGGTGCCATAAAAATCAGGTAAACTACTCGGTACTTTCTCAAGATCCTTACACTTTGGGACGCCAGTTAAGTCCTGGTAAGGCTGGTCGTTTACTGCCATCCCGGTGAGTGGTTTTTAACTTCCCGAGCGAGCGTGGGAAAACGTGGGAATGATTTTCTTAACAGGTTTGCCCGAAAAAAATAAATACAGATATCCGACCTGACACGGAATAGTTTAAGGGAAAAAATGGAAATTTTATGCAAACGAACACGGTACCGACTGTTCCGGTGCGGGTTTGCTCGGTGTAATTTCATTTGCCATAACGTTTGTTTTTCTTTACTGGAGATTACCTGGTGATTTGCCCATTCTTGTGCGGAAGAAAGAATTTTATGAGTGAGCCTTCAGAGTTTCGGATTGAATCAATCCGAACCGCTTACGGACATATGGTGAACATCTGTTGGCAAAATTTCGATAACGCAGAGTTTATGAGAGGTAAAGTTTGTTTTTTTTTGTGCTAAATCTTGAGTAGAAGTTACGTAGCATTAGTTAATGCAAGAGATCACATTGATCTAACTAAAATGATTAAAAAAAATTTCATTCGATTCAATCTAGTACCTCGCTGTCAAAAGCCCCTAATCCGAAGAGTGATTAATTTTGACAGTTAATGCATGATCTGTTCCTAGAGTGTTCATTTACAATCGGTAGCGATTTTTTTCATTCTCACCGGGAAATTATAGCGAATACGTTAAATAAAGTACACATTATATAATAATGAAACAAAATACAATTTTTAAAATAAACATATTAATCAGGTTTATTATACCAACACTCAATTTCTAACAACTCAGTAACTCGTGAGTGCCTTACGCTGAGTAGACAGAAAAAGTTTGACAGTTGTCGACTCATGAATTGTCGATATTTTTAGCACATGATCTTTTGCACAGATGGCATATTTTTAAAGAGATTCTACAAAACATTTGAAGTGTGAATGTTTTCCAAATATTTAACGATGCAGATTCATTTAATTTCCCACAACAAACTGTCGGGCGAATGTTCGACGATTTCCAGTCTATCTGCCATTAAATCTCGCCGAAAGATCGTCACGTACCTTACTACCCCTTTTTCACGCATTTGGGAACTCTTTAGAAAAGAACCGACAATGAACCGACCGACGTAGACTCCGGGCCGGATCAAACATTCAGAAGCTGTTTCAGAACTCGGCGAGACCGGGTCAGCTATCCCTTTCGTTTCTTTAGTTTCGTTTTTGATGGTTGGACGAGACCCCGACTGTATATGGCATACATAAATAAGAAATTCCTCTGAAAATCACGTACAATCTGACATCACGTCCTAAATCAATTAGTAAACACTTTATCTAGAACTGGCAGTAGGGCGTAGGTGGTAGTGAGTAAGCGAGAGAGAGAGTACGACAAAAAAGCGAGATATACCTACCAAATAAGGGCGAGACATTGTGGATGTTCCGGAGAATCCGTGTTTGCGGCTTTGGGCGATGACGGAACGGAGCCCGACAACACTCAACCTGGATTTGTTGGGTTAAGGCTGTCACGTGTTATCGATTTTCCTTGTGAATGCCGCAACCGGTTACGGAACACGCCGGGAGAGGGAGGGCTATAATGTTGATTTCACGTTAGAATCAAGTTTTCGGGCCGACCCGGTGGTGAACGTTCGTCGCCATGACAATGAATAAAGTTTAACCGGTTACCGCGTGGATTCGTCGGAAACTGGTTGTAGTAGTGAAGTGGCAGCCGAAGATGGGGAAAGCTAACAGAAGTGTAATAAAAATATTTGAAAACGACTTATACAGGAACAACTTTTCGGATAGTTGAAGCGTGTTGCATGGCACTCCAGCTATTATGCGGCTTCTGAAAATGGTTGAAAGGGAACTTCAGAATCCTAAGCAGACTATAAATAAACAGAGAACGTTACAAGCGGCAGAAGCAGCAGCAGCGAGAGAAACTAAAACAACATCCACGGCTATACAAGAGTTGATGGGCGTGACGGAGTTAAATGGGTGTGCTCGGCCTAATGAACGCGTTTTATGGATGGATCAACAGCTCTACCGCAAATGCACTGTACTGTTTTCAAATGTTTGGAGAAAGAAAATCAGTCCGAAGACACTGATTTTGTAACGAAGGGTTTACCGGATGACAGCATGTTGACAGCTGAGAGAGGTCCGCAAGGACGCGAACAAGATATATGAGCGACACATTCTAACTTGGAAAGGCTTAATTTTATAAATTTCCACACAAGAAGTACCAAGTAATTAACATTTTATGTGAGGAAATCCGTTTCTTCTAAAAAGTATTAGTATTAGATATTTTTCTGAATTTGATTGGTTTAAATTTCGATACAGCTGATGACACACCGTAATAACATAGTGATTCATTTTTGGAAGCATAAAAATATTGTGCTGTTACATGAAAAAAATCAGAAGCGACCTGTCTCTCGCCTAGTTACACTCCAATAAAAATTCACTTTCGATTCACTTGAAAAATCACGTAAAATGGTTTCAAATGTCAAATTGAATATTTTACGTGACAAAAATGAATGTTATACGAACATCCCCTAAAATGCATAGAGTCATCACATAAGGTTTACGTGAATTGACCAAACGTCAAACAATTCACGTGAATTTCCGGTGTGAAAAACTCGATTTTGAAAATGGCGAACAGTGGCCCTCAAAGTGTAGGTAGTGTAAATATTTGCGAGAAATGTTATTTAATTACAATTTTTTACTACATCGACCGGACCATTCCAGTATGAAAGTTTCCATGTGTTCGACTGGACTGAGTGCCTGCTTGAGTCCGAAAGTGTGCCCGCTCCTGTCGAATGCTGTTGGTCCACCGAAGTTCAAAATCGGTATGAAGCTAGAGACACTGGACCCATCTAATGCAACCTTAACCTGCATCGGTAGTGTTGTGAGAGTTCTCGGATCTCGACTTCGGCTTCGGTTGGATGGCAGTGACAACAAAAACGATTTCTGGAGGTTTGTCGATTCGAGATTTATTTTCAGAAATAAATGTTTTACTTTGAAAATCTTGAAAATCTGGGAAAATTTGGAAAATCTTGCAAAAGATTTGGTTAGTTTGAGGGTCTGGCGATGCGAAAGAATCTGGCTTTTGCCAGATAAATCTGGCAACCTGACAACGTTGGTTCTAGCAACTGATGAGTAGGGAATGACAGTTCAACTGACGTCGCTTGGAATCATTGAAACAATACAACATTTACATTGAAAGACCAATAAACTGCGCTGTTTGAACAATATAGTTTCGTCTAACCAGCAGCTTATAAACCCAAAACAAACCTTACTGATGATGTAGACTTTTATTTCACCTACAAAACGGCATATTTAAATCCATTTTCAATATGTTGCTAGGGGACGCGTATAGCATAATGGGTTACTCGATGCCTTTCATGCAGCATACCAGGGTTCGGCTCTTAACCCATCAGAAAGTTTTTTTTTCTGGACCGCAGAGACGAATGACCTTAAGGTGACCATGGAAGCGAGCCACAAATGGCAACCAAGAAACCGCCTACCCTCCCACTCCACCTTCCGCTATTTTGCCATGCTCTTGATGTAAACAAACCATGAAACACATTTTTTTAACGCGTAGGGGTAAATATATTGCGTAGAATTGCTACTGCAGTTGGGTGACATAATCACTCATCGTATTGATATATGTTTCTGATAAACTATCAACTCTGAAGAATGATTTGTGCAAAACTTTTTCGGACCTTTATTAGAAGGTTTCTTCTTAGAATGTTATTATTTTTCACTCACCTCAAGATTTCAACTGCTGATTATAGCTCTGTGACATAAGTAAGCTTTATGAAACTCTTTTGAATTGTTCTTCACCGGTAAACTTATCCTCTGATATAAACATTTCATTATAAAACTTTTGAATAACTCACAGTTCTGGTTTTGAAAAGTTTCCAAAAATCCACGATAAAAAGTTTGTCGGCCTGCTTTAGTATTGGTAATACCACCCTTTTATATTGGCAGTGATGCCATACATAATTAGAGAAAAAAACTTTGCAATGCACTAAAAATGGCAATATTTTCAATTAGTCGCACATTGATATAGTTAAAATTACGGATCAAAACTACTTTCGTACGTCACCATCTAAAATTCCAATATTAAGAAAAACGATAACATTTGCCTAATTTCCATTTCAAACACTGCTTCCCCTCCTAGTTATCCGCAACCCTGTTGTCATATTTACCGTCGCTATGGAATGCAAAAAATAAACAAACAGTTCAAGCGACGACACGACCAGGCACTCCGAAGAAAACTCGAAATAAAAAGTGTCTGTGAGTGATTTTCCGTCAGTTACCACAAATATAGCGGCCCCTTGATAATGATAAAATTATTCTTTTTAGGCAACACTGTTCTGGTTGCTATGCGTTATTTGTCAAGGAACCGCAATTATAGGAATAAACAAACAAACTGGAAAACTATCCCGTTCCATTGCCACGAAAATGCAAGAAAAAAAGGATTAATTTCGGAATACAGGGAGCTATTCTCTTGTGTGCAGCCACATATTTCCAAATCTGTTGCAATAAAATGGACACAAGACGAAACTGAATTTATTATAATAATAATCAAGTAAAATTACCTTTTTGTAAAACTCGATAAAAAAACGTGGAGCAGGATGTTTATTTCGTTTATTATGCATTCAATTAAGACCAAAAACATTATTTCGTAACAC
This sequence comes from Malaya genurostris, assembly GCF_030247185.1. Taxonomy (NCBI): domain Eukaryota; kingdom Metazoa; phylum Arthropoda; class Insecta; order Diptera; family Culicidae; genus Malaya; species Malaya genurostris. Next base: position 153,242,131 of record NC_080570.1, read on the forward strand.
TAGAAGAACCCTTACAGAAGTTATAATCAATGGGAAAAGAACGATAATGAAATTGCTGCGTTCTGTGATGTCGATTTGAAACACCAGTATTAAATTTAAGCTATTTTCAAAGATCCTTCATGCATTGAGCCAGCAACAATAAAATGCATTTATTTATGTTATTTCTCTGCTAAATCATGCTAAAAAGCTTGATTGTTTTCCATGAAGATCTTTATTGGAGATGCGTTTCAAGTCTTTTCAAGAGAATTTTCCAAGAATTATCCAGACGTCATACTAACACTATTCTACGGTTACCAGAAGTCATAAAACAAAAGTTTGTCTCAATGGCGCGAAAAAATAGTAATGCTTATGATACGATCTTAGAAGAAATTCTTAGTCGCATAATTTGAAGATTTTATGAAAACTATGCTAAAGTTTCAATTCATGTTTGATTTTTTCTAATGGTGTGAGATGCTGATGTAATTGATTGGTAACTGCTTTGGTATCAAATTTCCGGTGCATACAATTACTGGTGGTGCAAATAAAATAATATAACATATCGGTATCGCAAAAACATAGCGCTTCACTTAACTTTTAAGGGCCGATTCTTTTTTTAGGCACAGTAGTAAAATGCGCGACTGGTATATAATGATTCGGAGTTAGTTTTGTTTATCTACATAAACATGTTTTTGAATAACAGTATCCAAGGTATCGAAAGGTATCTGTTATTCGAAATCAATAATTTATCAAATCGAGTTGCCAGTTTTAACAAATTTTCAAGTAATTCCGTTCTGACATTTCGAGTTACTGAGGGGTAGTCAGATTTGCGATACAGTTTTAATACACGAGTGGCAGGTCGTGTCGTCGGTTCAAGTATTGCAATCTTTTCAAAATACCTCGTCCATCTAAGAAAAAGAAAGCAGTGCTCATTCGCAAAAATCAATAGGAAAATAGATGGAATACGTTGATAGAGTGTATTTTGGGTAGTGAGTATGTGCGGGACTCATCAGTTCAAACAGTGGAAGAACTGCTAGAAGTACCAGTTCAAAACAATACCACAGAATTTAGAAACTGTACTGGATTCAATAATTTGGTATCAATAGGTAAAGTTCTAAAACATTTTCGTCAATATATGAAATTAAATCTTCAAATTTGCATGATAAATCTTTTCAGAGCAAATAGCCGATTTATCATCAAGCCCTCTCGTCAAGTACCACTTGACTGTTCCCTGGGTGAGGTTGCTTCCCTATTCGAAAACGATGAAGCTGTCGACAAAATGGAAAATGTAGAATTTGTTAGTTTGTATTTTTTGAATATGTGAGCTTCATATTCTAAAATTAAAATTAATACAAAATGCCATTGCAACAGAGTTTGTTCTGATTTCGTGTTGTGTTACTATACTTAATCCATCAATGTAAAAGCTTCTTTTTTACTTTGTAAAGTAAGAAAAATGCCTAGAACCAAACGAAGGCAAATAGTCAACTATCTTCCATGGCACAATCATTATATTCTTTTGGTCGTATGATTGCAATTTGGTAACCCCAGAATGAGCATGAAGATGAGATAAGTCCACTCTGTTCTGCTAGGTGATTTGAATAGTTTCAATGTTTACATTTTGTTCTTGCAACTGTATTCCTTTCAGCACACAAATATTATTATTCCATTCTTCACTACTCACAAATACTATTACTATATGAAAAAGTATTGTTTTACCAATACTTTTACATTTATTTCCCTTGGCTTCTGTCCACGGTCACCTTAAGACGTTTTTTTTAATTTGTAGATGTGATAGAAAAGTAATCTACTTTACAGATTGACATGAAATAGCTCAAGGTACTCATTGGGTGGTTTTCGAAATCCTACTTTTTCCATTTACAACATATATTTTATAGAACAAAATTCAGTTTTCATCTATCTAGAAGTGTAATGTATTTCTCGTATTACTTATAGTATCATGAATATTACTGTAAAATTATTAAAAGAAAAACTGTTTATTGAATAGAAACAAGGTGTAAGCAAGCCTAACATACAAATCGACACACCCTGGAAATCAGATCTAGATTAAGAATAGCAGTCTAGCAGACGAAAACCCATATCAGCGAATACCATATACTAACTATACGAGATATCGTTAAACGTTCAATAATATGGTTTGGATTATACATGTAAAAGCTTATTATGCTGCACAGTGATCCAAAGCTACGATTTCGTGCCTTTGATTATTTTAAGGCTTTATCATAACCTTTTCCTTATTGGTGTCTTCGGCAAAATTGTTATAGAAATAAACGACCATGTCCCAGCACGTGCGTAACTTTTGACTGGAAGCAGATAGAGAGTTTTCGTCTTCGACAGTATTGTAGCTATTACAATTTCTAATAACTTTGCTGAAAAAAATCATTTCGCTAATTATAACCGTTAACTCATTATTCGGTACACGGAAAAAAAACATTGCCTGTACCATGATTAAAAATCACGATATCCTGAAACATGTCAATCATGCGTTATTGTTTATGATTTCATGAGTAGAATAATTTATATCATGAACAATAATTCATCTCCCATGAAAATTTTCATTATTTTTCTCATGATATTTCATGGGAACGCATGTTTCATGATTTCATGATTTTTAACCATGGTACCGGCAATGGATTTTTATCCGCGTATTGTTACTTAAACGGGCTCGAAAAATCAGTATTTTTAAATTTCAAATCGAAAACATAGCAAGTTGTTATAAGATTGCATGTGTAAATTCACTAAGATGTAAGTTTTGATTCGGTCAAATGTGATTCAATTGAAATATATATGGAAAACAATGTGACATTGGAGTGAAATTCATGCGGAACTGTAACTTCATGGCGGAAACGATACATCTTATCATTTGAATGTGCATTTCAAATGAATGTAGCATGATTTCTACTGAAGATCCACCGTTTTTACACTCATTCATATGTTAAGTGAAATTTTCATGAATTTCAAGTGATTTATATGTAGTGACAGTTTAAATACTTTGCACATGATACTGACGTGAATAATTTTAATGTTTTTGTGCGGCTTTCAATTAAACCCGAAACCAACCCAGTTTTGACCCCAACTGCTGGTGAGCATATGGATTCGATATTGGTTGGAGAATTCAGGCAGATTTAAGTAGTTTTTGTTATAACTCTGGTTGGTGGCTTCAAACAAACAATTTGGACAGTTAAGGTTCTACTTACAATCTTAACAAAACAGCTTTTGTTGAAAAACACAAAAGTAGTTTTCTCCTTTACTGCTAGATGAAAAGGGGAAAAAAACATCAGTTTATTAGGAAAAATTTACCAAATAAACTGTCATTGATCTTTTAAATTTCCGCTCAGCGACAACGAAGCAAATTGCTCTTGTATTTTGCAGCAATGGCTGATTTCCTAAGGTTGTAAGTTGCCCTCTTAAGGTCTTAGGACAGAGGGTCGCGTGTTGAGTTTTAAATCGATCACGTGGCTCGCTCAATTCCCTATGCGCATCGTATTTCTCTTGTACTCTTTCGTATATGAGCAAACTGTACCGGGTTGCCAGCATACATTTTATTATTTTGATAAAAAGTTTTATCACATAAATCTATCGTATGTGTTGAACATTACATGGATGCCAATGAACAATGAAAAAATATTCAACTTTCACAAAGATTGAATGCGAAACAAAAAATGTGTTTATATACAATGAAACATCTGTGTGTTTGGCAGCCTTGTCGAGCCAATTTTATTTCTCTCTCCTTTTTCAGAATGCTATCAGGAAACCAAAGCGAAAAAAAAGACGGATGCATTGAAACTGAATTTGTTTCACAGAAAAATACAAGACTTTATTTGCATCGCGATAGCATATATGTTTATATATGTACTAATCGCATCTAAACTAAATTATCTAGACTTTGTAACAAGCCTTCAAGGCCGAGATATTCGATGAACAAGTAGAGGTATGCATTTCCGAGCGTTCCAATTTTCAACAGTTCTTCAGTCAGAAAAAAATACAACACGACTGCTAAACTCAATGAATCATTCTGAAAATTTCACAGAATATTCTCAACTAAATTTCGAAGACATTGTCAGGTGGGTTTTTCTATATTCTGCACCGTTTCCAAGAAAATTTAATTAAAACGGGAAAATAGCAAAAAAAAACACCACTTTACGGTACTGTCCTCAGCCCTTAAGCAGCGGTGATGTGAGCAAACCCGATTAAAAATTCCGAACTATTTCGAATTTCGAAATATGGATAACGATTTTCAGTTCAATGGAGTTGAACTTCCTTCCCTTTCAACAGTTTGCACATTGACAATAGTTTTTAAACTGGCCCCAACGGTTTGACAGCAGTTAAAACAAATAAAAAACACCTGTTAATATAAAAGACTTCAATGCTGCAGACCTAAGCCTCCTTCGATTGGATACACAGTATAGTAACTCGAAACTCACTTTTGTATGACATATCGGTCGAAGGTAGTTTGCCTAAAAATAAAAACTCCCAACTCGCCCGCCAGGAATTCCGCAACTCTTCCGGTTCACTAGTAACTACAACTCGCACCTCAATCTGTTTTCACTATAGTATTTTTTTCTGTCAGGACACCATTGTCTCCTAAAACCTTCATTCACTACTCTAGCTACCAAACCAAAACAACTAATTACTCTCGAGTGCCGTATCAAACTGCTATTGCTGCAGCAGATCCGCGAACAGTGCCAAAGAATCGCGATTTCGCTGAATCTTCTTCCCGCTGTTTCCGCCCGCCGCTCGAGCGATCTGACGGATGGCACAGGGCACACACACGAGGGCTTTTCGCCTTCAACGGTAGCAATGTCATTGCCATGTTTGGTGTTTTTTCTAAAGCTTTTGTATAATTAAGATGGGAAATATACACCACCGTCGCCGAGTCGAGTCGAGTCGAGGCGTCATGCTCTCACATGACTGCTCCTCCGGTGACGGTGACAAGTACGGGTTGATGTGTCAGATGTTCGGATTCTCCGGTGCAGACAATACTCGGTTCGACGTTCAGCACGTTCCTATACTTCTAAGTTGGCCCAGCTGAAGCCCCGACAACGTTGTTGCATATTTGCTATATCAAAACGAAAACTATTTTTTCAAAACAATCCGTGACTTTATGGCAGTGCACCGTTGTTGTTGGAGTTTGTTTTTTTTCTTTTTCGTTCTGTACTGTCCATTTGGATGTTGCGCTATTAATACTTGGTTTATTGTTTTGTAGCCACTGCAATTGAATTACTTATCATTTCGTTAGTATTTTTTTTGTTTTCGTTGGCTTAACAGGAACACAAATCATCGGGCTAAGAAACCTAACCAACGTGTTTTAAAATCGTTCAATGTTGAGCCGACACGGGACCTGTGTTGAACGGTTTGCTAGATCATAGTAGTCCATTGTTAAACTCACAGCCTTCAGAAATCAATTTTAAAGATAGATTAGTAATTTTAAAATTGATATAATTCAGTTGACTCAAAGCTAGCTGGTTAGGTTGATTTTAGAATCTTCTGCTACCTTCTAATTCGGACAGAACAAACATTTATACCCATTATTAAAAATCTTTTAAAATTTTACGGAAGCAAGGCTCATTCCCATGACGAAAATCAACCGAAATGACAAGTTATGTCATCAAATCGTGAGAAATTCGTTGAACTAAAATTCAAACCAAAAAAGAAAGCGAAGCCCGAGATTTCACATGACCTGTCAGTTGAGAAATCATCCACAACCATTTATCGGATCTCGGTTGGCACATCTCTCTTTGTTTTCGCACATCTTCTTGAGAAACCCTTTCGGGAAACGACTCAATCCATCCATCCCCCGGGCAAAGTCATGCGGGTGTCTTGATGTTGTCTTTTCACTTGTATGATTTGTTATTTTTGTGCCCCTGAGAGTGCCAAAAACCATGCTCGATCATTCGTTCACAAATTCACAAATCAATCAATCAGTTCTGACGCCTTCCGAGATCGGAAGTGACGATAAACAACACGGCTTCCGTACCCGTTTATTTATGTTATGTTTTTGGCACTGTGTCGAAGGATCACAACATAGAGAGCTCAATTTGTTGCGTAAAAAAACTGACGCTGGAAAAACCGTGCGCATGAATAATTTTTCACCGATAAACGTCTGGTCAGCGTGTCTGTCTGTGAGAGAACGTGAGTACAACAATGGTGATTCGATCATGTTCTGTATCGATCGGGAGAAGTTCATGACATTGAGAGGGATAGAAAAGCAGTAATAAAATGTGTGAAATGGGTTTCATGGTCTCTCTGGGAACTCGAGAACGTGATTTTTAGAATTTATAATACGAAGAAAAGAACGCGAAAGCTTCATGATGACTGATTACATCAATGTTATTTACGAAAGGAATCCTGAGGGATTGTTAGCGTTTGAGTTATTGACAAAATCTCACAAAATTGAGATTTTATTTCTACTCTATGAGTTCGGTTTACTACAATTTACATATGACCCATTTGCTGACATTTTTGCTTCCATTTCTGTGATTCTGTGCTAATAACAACAATGAAAACTTGATTTATATCACAGTCTGTTACATAAGAGCGTGGTCACTGTTGTGAGAAAATGTAAAGACTCAACATGAAAATACTTTTGAATATTGTTTTATTAGATCAAAAACTTGCATGCAAATACACTAATAGCAATGCGGTTGTCAACCAATCCCCTTCAGCGGGTGGCAACCAATCCCCTTCAGCGTTAATAATAGCTTGACACCGTCGAGGTATAGTTTGAGCGAGAAATTGTATGGTCGTTTTTTCCGAAGCTTCATCTTCATTTGAGCCCAAACGTTCTCAATTGGATTGGCATCGGGCGACTGAGAGCAATGTGGTAGAAACAGGTGGGGCAAACACAACTATTTTGTGTTAGTGAAATTAACATTGCTTCAGCAAGCCAAGTAAAACTAAAAACCACGTGCTTGCCTTCGTCACATCGTTCGAACTAGTTGGCATTGAACCAAAGCATGTTTATTTTTCATATATGTCGTCATACCGAACTATTTACAAACTTTTGATTATCAACGCAAGCAAGCCATGTGGTCTGCCCCACCTGTTTATATCACATTGGACTGAGAGGGCCAATCCAAGGTCACGACACTATTTTGCTCATTTACCCATTCAAGTCGTTTTTGCACATGTTTTTCACTCAACATCGGTTTTTGCAAAGTACTTCGAAATATCAAATTATTTACAATCAGATGTCTGCGAACAGTTCCGTACGATATATTGAAACCTTTTTTTTTTGTCAATTTTGAAGCACCTTCGCGTAAAGTTAATGTCGGATTCTAGTCGTGACCACGCTCTTATGTAACAGACTGTATTTCCCACTAAAATGAAAATAGATAATTTTCTAAAAATTTAGACCGGAGTAAATATCTTCGACGTCCGACGCGCACGCCTACTGCGATAGTTTTGAAGGTTACCAAAAATTCTCTTTTCTTTCTTCAAACTTTTGAAATATCTAGCTGCTAAACCTTTCATTCGATACACATAGTTTTTTTGGAAACCTGTTGAAAATAGATACCTCGTGATTTGATTACAATAAAAAATGAAAATTCTTTGAAAATCTTTTCTTCATACAAACTTTTCCCCTTAAGAGGTAGAAAAACGATATATTTTACGAAGTTTCAGAACTTCTAACGCGAAAAAACTGTACCGCAGAAACTATAGGATTAATACAAAAAGTTTCGGATACATGAAGCATTTTTTGTTTAAACCCTTCTTCAGACTCAATTTTTTGTACATAACTCGCGAAAATTAATAAAAATATTTAATTACAATTCTTCACGTTTCGCCTTCAGCTCATCAGCACTTAAAGCAGTTCAAATTGATCCGCCATCCCCGCCGGTCGGTCGTCACACGTTTTCGTCTGAGACGTCAGAAAAGATATGGCACTCAATGAAATATCCTTAAAGTGTCGCATAAATTGTGTGAACTTTGCGTCTGCTTAGCGGTTCAAATTAAACTGCTAGGCAGAGATGGCGGTTCAATTCGAACTGCTTTTAAGCGCTGATGAGCCGAAGGCGAAACGCGAAGAAATCTTAACGAAATATACACTTTTTATACAAACCAAAAACCCCTAAATTATAAAACTACATATTTTTGTTGAAGACTGTGTACGATTTGACTGGATTTTTTCATACTTTAACCCATCGTGTTTTCAACGGCAGCTAAATCGTCAATACTTCTTAATACTCTCACTATGGCACATGTTTCGATACAAATAATATTGATCTCATTGCTAGTCCAACAAAAAAAAACCGTAGTGGAAGGAATCCAAATCATTTGAAAACAACATCTCACCTCCAGAAAACCGCTGGAAGGCTAAGGGAGACCGGGCCTAGATCGGACACGGAGTTAAATCGGACAGCTTTAATATCTCATAAGCCAACAATTATTTCGATCCATTGATTGACTTTGTAAACGCGCTCTCATGTGACAGACAGACATACGTCCGTGAGCTGTATGAAGCTAAGTCAATTCAGTTCATGTCAAAAGCGGCAATCGTGTTTATGTCAAAACGTGTACGTTTTTTATTGAAATTTGATTGTTGGTTTTATAAAATGTTCTGGGTAAATTTGATTTTATGTATCCCGGATTGGCGGTTCAATGCATAGGACGCTGGTTTACAAGCCAGTTATCGCATGTTCGAGCCCCGACCTGGAAGGATTCTTAGTGTCAGTAGGATCCATAGTACTAGCCATGCAATGATTCTGTACACTAAGAATCGGCTGCGAAGTCTGTTGAAACAGAAAGGCCAAAATTCCACAAAAGGAATGTAATGCCAAGACTTTGCTTTGACTTTGCTTGGGTGAAATTGATTGTTGTGACGGTCATGTTAGTGCTTTTAAAAGTTCATATCGAGCTGAATCCAGTGATTTTTAAGAGCTCTCAATTACGTGAAAAACAGAATTATTATTGCATCTCGAAAATGAATTGTCCGTGCGGGTAAACCGATCAAAAAAGAAGGGCTCAACCGGGCACCTGATTTTAGACTTGAAATTCTTAACAGATCCTTGAAACATATCTAAAGATTATTGTCTCTATTTCTAATTTATATCACTTATTAAAGCTAGATTTACAAAAAAATTTAAGCAAAACATTCATTTTATGTATATAAATTGATTGATTGATAATTTTAATCAATTTATTTGAGCTTGTGAAAAAATACCCGATACCGAAACTTGGGTTTAAAAACATCACCACGTAGCCCACCTGGGTTCGATTCCCAACCCTGGACATAGGGTCAGAAGGTTTTTCTGACCCGAAGAGACAAATGACCTTAAGGTTAAAACCTATACAATTGAAACAAAAAATCATCACCGAACACACAGACATGTGCACGAGTTTTAAACCGTGTTGGAAAAAGCAGAATTACGGCATCGATATAAAAATCTGTATTTGGTTTTGAAGTAAGAATGAAAGAATTGCAATGAGTTTATTTGGTCGGTTGCATCGGAATTCTATGCTTCGTGATGTATTTAAAGTTTATTCACCAATACCGTGCTGGCAGAGTAATATCTTCAATAATAAAAACAACCAATAATATTAACATATATGCTGTGGTTAATATTAATCATAATTATAAGAAAACCATGTTCAATCACAAAGCATGTTATGCAGCTGAATAATTTACCATATTTAGCTTGAATATCATACAAAGAAGTAACAGGAGTGCAGGATTTTGCTACCTCAATGCAAACGCGTCATTCAAACACTGCGCCTGCTGTGTGTTTGACGCATGCCAAATACTGCGCTCCTGCTACTTCTATAAATTAAATTCATTCCAAATAGCGTTTTATTGGGTTTAATCAAACTTGTATATGTACATCATCATCAGCATCAACCAGCGGGAAATAAAACATTAAATAATAACTATTTGGTGTGGAATATTTTTTTCTCTTAATTTTGCACAATTACTCGAATTATCAAAAATTGATCTGAGAATATACGAAAATTTCTGAATAGGAATTGAAACCAAATGAACCAAATTCATCGATGTTTTCCTCGATTTACTGTCAATGTTAGTTTCGCTCTCCTTTGAAAAACAGCTTAGATGAATGACCACAATGACAAAAAATACCCAATCAAAGCAATCATGGAAAACTGCAACCATCTTCAACCATATCTTTATGTCAAAAGCGGAAAGCCTGCTCGGCACAGAACCGACCACAGCAACAGTGAATGAAAAACCCATTACACGATGCTCATTACAATTCCGGACACATCTCGTCGTGTATAGTCATTCCCGTTCAAAGAACCGATAAAGACGTCACTTTTGCCCAGTTATGAAAGCATCGGAAATAATCGCTTTCTTCGCTCGCTGTCCGAATGTTTACACAACTGTCAAATTAGGTACGCCCAACTCCAAGGGCGCGGATAATGCCCCATTATTTTGCCATCGTTTTACGATCGGGTAGAAAATAATCGCTCGCTTTGTGTCAAAATGTATTGTATTTTGTTTGCCATTCAAAACCTCCGATCGCCGAAAAAGGCGGTAAATTTCGTTGACATTTCTTCAGACGAAACTCGGTCTGCTGATGTCGGGTGAGCCTGAAGAAACGGGTAATGATTAAATTTGTGCTGCGCTGTATTGTAGTTTCATAGAAAGTGGAATAATAGCACAAAAAGTTATTAAAGCAACGGCTACAGCGAGGGTTTCGTGGAAGAACTCGCGAAATAAATATTTTACTGTCCAAGACTAATCACAGTTTTACGAGCGACACTTGCCCGTTGCTGTCCCGTCCGATGTCCACAGTCGATCTCTAACACTTGCCAGTGTAGTCGCACGAAGAAGGTTTTGTGCTTTTTTGACATTTCATGCGTCCGTCCGTTTGGTCCAAGGGTGCACATGTTGGGACCTCAGCTGATGAATGTCGGAAACACGAGATGCTGGAACATCGGCCTTCTGTGTTCACTAATAGCTACTAGTCGATGATTTGTAGACTGTTTTGAGTAATGAGGGAAAAATTAACAGAAGTGCCTTATCGGTGTCACCCGGAGCAAGGAGTCGTAAAACGTCGAAAAGTGAAAGCAAGTTACATATTGCAACATTGTAAGCTAGTTTAGTCGAAACCGTGATTGGCATTTGACGTGTGACGTGGCAAACTATTCAAAAGTTTCTGTCATAAACTTAAAAAAACAATCCTAGCAGTCGGTTGACACTGCAGTGAGGCTAAACAAATTCAATTCAAATTCTGATCACCAGTATGCTATGGAAAAGTGAATTGAGTGATTGAGAACCAGACTATAGCTCAAAAATCATTAGTCTGAATGCACTGGAAATGTGTTTACCAACGCATCAGTAGACCACAATGAAGATGTCTGCACATAAAGTGTACTTCATACCATCGGCGAGTAGACCGATAAACCAACACAGTACATCTAAAGTACATTAATGGATAAGTTGTTTGAACTTCGTCACTCACACATCGTGAAAAAACCTTTGCGTTGTTGTTGAAAGAATAAAGAATAAACTAATGGCACAGAGGAGAAATACCAACACACGAGCCATGTAATGGTTGGCGTTGCAAAAGCTGCTGACAAGCGAATTTTGTTGCTCGCGGCATTGATCAAAACAATGTTTTTATTCTGAATCTTTATCGCAAACGATGACGCCGATAACGTACTCGATTGTAGGGAAAGAAGGAAGAGCATAACGGGCATGGAGAAATCCTTTAACTAAAGTACAGTTTAAGCCAGGTTATTTGAAATAATTGTTATTCCACTATTCATCGACTTCTGAATCTACTGGTGCCAAAGTCAGTTGTTCTAGATATTAATAACTAGTGCTTTAATGAGAGATTCTAGATTGGTAATACATTGCCCATCTGACCCCAGTATCCTTTGTATTGTTTTAACACTGTATATCAAACAGAACTGTCGGGATACAGTAACGGATTGAGATTCTCAATTAAGACGTTTCTCGCGTCATGTCGCTCTCGCGGAGGATCCGAGACCGACCGAACAGGAAATATGATCCGACATATTTGAAATGCTAACAATGCAATATGTTTTTATTACCGAAGTGTAAGTCGATTCATACTGTTAAATAAATAAACAATGCGAGACGTTCAATGAAGAATTGAATTAGGATCATTTACTCAGATGGGCTTTGTACCCCTTTTGCAAAAATATCGAATAAATCTAATTATAGGATAGACATAACAAAGCTTCCAGCTAATTTTTGGAATAACTACTTGGAGTTACTTGCAAATAAGTATAAACGCAAGCTGTTTTTTGCACTATTATTATAACTACCTCGAAAATAATTTTCGTTTTAAATTTAGTAAAACTAAGAGAAATGCCCCGTGCATGCATACTGGAAAATAGTGCTGCAAGCTTTGTCAAGTCGAAGCTATTTGAGATAAAACTAAACAGGTAAAGACTAAATTTATCGTGAGCTAAATAACCATGACATTATGCCATTTTCCATGATGAATTTACTTTCAAATTTCCTTTAAAATTGCCCCCCAATTCACTTTTTAGTGTCGAAACGAGTTTGTCGATCTAGTTTTCATATCAAACGCATCCAACGAAAAATACTGCTTGCTACGCGCGAAACAGCCCTGTAAAAAAAAGTTTATCAGAAATCCTTCGTTGGTCCAATGAACGTGAAAATAATCATTCCACGAGAGGTCAATTCAGAACTTAGAGTATGTTCAAAATTGTGCATAATAAAACGGAAATTGAAACAAACGTACCCCCAATAAACCGCTTCTGGTTCATTTATTTGAATTATTTTTCTAACATCAAAGTTAAAACTGTTATACACTAGAGACCCTGTTATAATCGGAGACGCGCGAAAAGAATATCCGTCAAACTGGAACCCCGGCCACTGCACTTTCTTTTTACTATTTGCTTTCGTAACCAGGCTAATTCAATGGATATCAAATGACATTTTGGTTTTGAATTTAAAAGCGAGTTAGTATCAGTATTCAGTTTGTTTTTCTATAAGAGTAAAAATATATTAAATTTAAATGAAGTGTTCGGAAATTTTTTGCAAAAATCGTTCTGGTAGAACGTTTACCACTGTTTGTTTTGTTCGAATACAAACTTAGAACAAATTCAGCAGTTTTCTGCCGGAGAATGAACCCAAACACCCAGGAATACAACCGAAAATAAACAGGAATCTCGGACATCAACTAAGCTAGCAGCCATCCGCCGAGGCGGCGCCCCCAGGAATGTTCTCCACAATCCTGAACAGTCAAAACAGCACAGATCACACATTAAATTTGATTGAAGTGTTATAATTAATACATTGTAAACGAACCCCTCTCCCCTCCCCATATCCCTAACCCTTATCCCTATTTCGATACAACACCCGGTGAACGACCACGATAGGTCAAAGCCGGGTATAAATAAATGATATACAACTACAAGCTGCTTCCAGATTCATATGGGTGGTCTATAATATAACTGAAAATGAAACAATCGTATCCCCAGGAAGCCGTTTTAGTTTTATTTATTCGGACAGTTCTACTGTCAAATTTAAAACTGGTATACGCTGCTGTTCTATTTTTTCTATATTATTTGAAACACAGGTAAAACGCTGCTGGGGCTGCCAGGCTAGAACATGCCCTTAAGAGATGAGGGCATATTCAGTAGAGTTCTAGTTCTAGATGCATAATTTATGTCAGTTTTAAAATTCAAATCTGGATTTAATAACACAAAAACTGGCAGCCCCAGCAGTGTTTTACTCGTGTTTCGAATATTGAATAAAAATAGAACGGCATCGTATGCCAGTTTTTAATTTGACAGAAGAACTGTTCGAATAAATAAAACAAGCACGGCTTGCTGGGGATACGTTTGTCTCAGTTTTAGTTCTATCATAGATCGACCATATAAAACTTCTAGCTACTGAATTTGCTCTTAGAGTATATGTGTTGTTGGCTATAGGGTTTATAACTTCCTAGGTGTAATTGCATTAATGGTGTAAAGTGCAGTAAAACTTCATTCAATTTAATTGAAACCGAATGTGAAACACACTGACGATCTCTCTACTGAAGTAAACTTCACACTCTGACACACACAACGTTCGCTGACGTGCCGAACCGGCAGCATTCAGTGCTTCAATCGATTCTCTTCAAATCAAAGCTCAGTTTAACCACCGTCAGTCGAACTTTTGAAATAACAAAATATTTCTTTCAATAGTGTGAGAGTGACCTTCGAATGAGGTTTATGTAAACATTCGAATTGGTTCAAGATAATAGATGAAAGACAAACCAGATAGCTGAAATATCAATTACAGAATACATATAAATTAATAGTTTCCTTCTTCAGTTTTCATTTTTAATACTTTACTCCATTTATAATTCTATTCATTCAACTTGCTCACTACCAACAGCGAAGACAATGAAGGAGCTAGACTATTTGGCACTTGAAACTGAGCAAGAAAGACTTCAAATGACTTGGTACGATTATTCAACTGACGATGAATTCTGGAAGCTTCACTTGAAAATGGCAGGAAAAGTCAAATGAATTTTTATCGACATGCTGACGGTCAGTGGACATAATTCATATCCTTTTCATCTGATATCATTCGATTGAAAATGAAATTTTAGCGCACTGAATGATGTAATTTGCATTTAGGATAATTTGATGCTCTACCGTAGCATTTATTGACATCAAATAAATTTTAAAATACAAAAAAGAGGAAATACGTTCATTTTCAGAACGCATTTAGTCCCGGGTTAGCGATTCAATGCATAGGTCATTGGTCATTAGGAAGGATTCTTGGGGTCGAAGCGCCAGCCATTGCAATCGTTCTGTATGCTCTGAATTGGAGGCTAAGTCTGTTGAAACAGGAGGTCAAATTCTTCAAAAGGAATGGTATACAAAGGCTTTGCTTTATCTATGAATTCACGATATAAATGGAAGCGAAATTTATTTTCCAAGTGCAGAGAAAGCCTCAAAATCGTAAATAAAACTCAAGATATTCTTACCATGGCATTAATCCGAATGAATTTTGATCGTAAAATAGGTTTAAAACCTCTCTTGAACTCTTGAATTTTTAATCATTACGAAATAGATTTAAAGATTTAAAATCCTAATGTTGGTCCACTTGGCAGAACATGATCTAATAATGATTTTCAATAGACTTTTTTTTAAATTTACAGTTTCAATGTAATTACAAAAAAAAAACAAAAGTGTAACTAGCTAGTGTTAGGGCATGTTCAGGAATGTTCTAGCTCTAGATGCATAATTTATGTCAGTTACAAAATTTAAATCTGAACTGGTCGAATAAATAAAACTAGAACGGCTTGCTGGGGACACGTTTGTTCCAGTTTCTGTTCTATTATAGATCTTCCATATAGAACTTTTAACTGCTGACTTTGCTCTTAATGAATAAACCTGTTTTAATCCACCTAGTGGTGTAATGATGCCTTGCTCATATTACACTAAGATCATTTTTATGCAGTTTTTTTTATGCGAAGTTTCAGAGTTATGCGGTTTTTTATGCGAATTTAAAGAGTTATGCGGTCTTTTTTATTCGGTTTTTTAAGCGGCTTTTTTATGCGAAGTTTCAGAGTTATGCGGTTTTTATGCGAATTTTCAGAGTTATGCGGTTTTTTTATGCGAATTTTCAGAGCTAAGCGGTTTTTTTTATGCGAATTTTCAGAGGAATGCGGTTTTTTTTCAATCGAATTTTCAGAGTTATGCGGTTTTTTTATGCGAATTTAAAGAGTTATGCGGTCTTTTTATCCGGCTTTTAAAGCGGCTTTTTTATGCGAAGTTTCAGAGTTATGCGGTTTTTTATGCGAATTTTCAGAGTTATGCGGTTTTTTATGCGAATTTTCAGAGTTATGCAGTTTTTTTTATGCGGTACGTAAACTCGCATAAAAAAGACTTGCTAAGGTCTTTTTTATGCGGTCTTTTTTATGCGATTTTTTTATGCGAAGTTTCAGAGTTATGCGGTTCTTTATGCGAATTTAAAGAGTTATGCGGTCTTTTTTATCCGGTTTTTTAAGCGACTTTTTTATGCAAAGTTTCAGAGTTATGCGGTTTTTTATGCGAATTTTCAGAGTTATGCGAATTTGTTTTATGCGAATTTTCAGAGTTATGCGGTTTTTTTTTATGCGGTACGTAAAGTCGCATAAAAAAGACTTGCTAAGGTCTTTTTTATGCGAAGTTTCAGAGCGGTTTTTTTATGCGAATTTTCAGTCACATCACTAGAAGATTCGGTCAAGAATTTTATTTTCAATCTTGAATAAAATAAGAAACTCTCTTTGGGTATGAACTAATATAACATTTTCAATTTGTAAACAGTTATGTCAAGTTAATAAGAATTTTTCTTTATTTTGCATTGTCTCACAAAATGATTAAACACATTTTACCGTATAAATCTGGAACCGGAAGCAACGAAACTGTATCAATTTTTATTTGAGCTTGAGTTTGTGGAAATCGATCAAATCATCTCTGAGAAAATTGAGTGAGTCTCGTTTTAGAGTTTTGGAACACTATTTTCGGTACTTCTGGAACCGGGAACTTGAAACCGGTATAGCCGAAGTTGGTTCGTTTAGCAAGTAACTAATATAGCCTACAAATTGAATCAGTTTTGAGCCAAATCTAGAGGAATTTTGCACTTTTTTGCATCGTCGCTCTAAATGACGGTGTACAATTTTAAACACACTTTACTCTATGAAAGTATACTCTAACAATCTATAAGACTAAGAGATTGCTCAGTTCTATGAACTGTGTTGAATGATATAGAACAATTAGGTCTCTGGGCCAATTTTCACTAGCCAATTTTTCAAGTGATTGCATAAACTTTTTATATGAGAAAGGCACTAATGGTACTTTTATAGAAAAGTATCGTTATCATGATTTTGTAATAACACTAACAAGTAGGTAAAAATTTAAATAAAGACTAACCATTTTTTCACTTGAAAAATATAGATTTAAATGTGGCAACCCTGCACGCTATACGAAATTGAACAAAGTACGCTGCGACCGGAGCAAAGTCGCACGTACCGACGCGTACCAGTTTTGCATCGTCATTTTGAATGACGATTTAAATGTTTTGACACTCAACGCCCTATAATTTCGGAAACGGATGTCGGATCTGGATGAAATTGCACAGTATATTTAAAGAATCGGTTTAACCGTTGCTGAGAAATCGAAGTGAGTTCCGTTTTTGGAGCTTTTCTTCACTATTATCGGTGCGTTCGGAAGCAGAAATCGGGGACTAGTAGTTCCGAAGTAGTTTTATAAATTCACTAACTAACAAGATCTGCCAACTAGATGAGTTTAGCAGTAAGTTTTTATAAAAATGTGCTTCTCGTTTCGCCATCGCTTGTGAAAAAATACGCATTAAATTGAAACTTTCCACTAATCGCACTGTAATACCGGAACCGGAAGTCGGACCTGGATCAACTTTTTGGGGACTTTTACAAGAATTTCAAGACCTTTTATTTGCTTTTTAGTTTGTGAAAATCGGTTAATTTTTTTCCGAAAGTCCGGGAGTACTGCTGACAATCCAGTTGTCGTATGTTCGACTTTTGAAAAGAAAGGATTATCAGGTTTAGGTCAGTCATGCAATTGTCATGGTCTCTTGAAACAAAAGGTGGAGTTCCGGATCGGAATGTTCTGTCCTGGCTTTTGATTTTTATTGAAAATATCGTAGATTTTCATCGTCAATCTTTTCACGGTATAAGTCAAAAACTGCTACATTTTTCCTGATTTACAAAAATAGAACAAAAAATAGCAAAGCGAAGGGTGATGCCAAATTAACAAGGGACAGTCCTTGACGTGCCATTTGAGCCAATTTGTTCTGATTCCTGATTCCATCTTTCATGTCAACCAAATATGAGTAATGAAACTATTTTTGAAATTTGAGGTGAACTCTTTTCCATTTTGTAAATTCAATCACAGTAGGGACTTTATCAATTGCTTCAACAACTAATAATGTACTGTAGAACAGGCCACAGAAATTTTTCGGTGTAAAGAATTTCTGCGAAGCGTATGTACTTCATTATCAAAAAATCAATCTAGTAGGCATATAACTTCTTCTTCTATTTAGTTCTATAATTATTGGAAATTGATCACTTTAGATCACCCAAAACGACACACACGAGTTCCCATTCCAGATGTTTTCTGTTTTTTGTTCGTTCGACCCGCCCGCCGAAGAAGAACGGAACCGTCAAAACTCAATGAGGCATTTTATTTTCCAAAAACAAGATTTATGCATATTGTCATTTTGGCTTTGCTTCCGAGCTTAGAACGGTACTCCGCTTCCTTGTGCGGTGACTCGTGAATCCCGTGTGCATGTTTCAAATTACAAACGGACGTTGCCGATAATGTAAACATTCTCACCGCAACGACGAACCCAGCTTGATCCTGCGAAGGATTTCCGATGGAACTATCTTATCTACTTCAAACGCTACCTCACCACATGCAAACAACCTTCCACGCGTAAGCCATAAAATCGAACACTCACCGGCGGCTTTGTATTCGCTGCTAGAATGTATTGCACAAACCGTGACGGGTGCCATAAAAATGCGCTATGTTAGTTTGTACGTGTTATATTGCTAACAGAAGCACGACAATAAATAACGCAGGAACAAAAGATTGATGATAACTTCTTCATAGACAAATACCTTAAAACCAGTCGATTATTGTTCGCTATAAAATCCGTAAGTCTGCTATAATCCTTCGTACCGTAGTATCCTTCATGTAGTGCAAATCACAAAACTAATCCTCACACTAATCACAGCTAGTCAAAAATCACTCACTAAAAATAAACCGATTCTATCGATCACCTGACACGACACCTCAGTTGGTCATTTCGATTGCGATTGGGGTCCCAAAAGAACATCACTGAAATAACACAGTCTTACTGCAACCGAAGTGCAAACGCATGAACCTTCACCCGTACCGGTTGGCATACGCGCACTTAGATTTCCTTGCCGCTCTGGCGCGTAGAATGACGAGGACTGAAAGGCACCGTCACAGCATCGCGTATCGAAACCAGCGCAGTTCGAGTTTCGTGAGGTTGAAGGAACGGCGGCAGCGGCAGCAGCAGCAGGAGCAGCAGCAACAGACCCCGGCCACAGGGAAAAGTGGGCGAACACAACGGCTGGCAGGCTGGCAACCGAAAATCAACGCCATTCATCCCGTGTGTAAACAAAACCGTTGTCGTCGTCGTCGTCATCGTTATAACCCATAAAGAGCCTGCTATGCTCGGGTGCTCTCCCGGTTGGTCGAACGGGGACGACTTTACACGATGTGGCACGGGAAATTATGACTGGCTGCCACAGTGAAGAGTAATCGGTCCGTATATACTAGGAGATTGAACAGGATGGACAGATTTGTTCCTTTTTTTCCTCATGCTATGCAATTATCCAGTTATACAAAACAGCTGTCCGGTTTGCGAATGTTTGGGCGAGATATGATTATTCGAGAAAGTTTTGGGTTCCGATACTACAGCGAAGCCGCTTTCACTAGTTATCCCTACCAATAGTGTCTCTGCCTGGAAGTTTAGACCTAATAAAAAAAAAATTTGGTATTTTGACTACCCGAGACTTGGTATCGCTATCAGAAAAAATGTGACACCAAAGGCATCAGCTAAAAAAAAATATACCGACAAAACACAATGAAAAACAATTGATTTTCGGGACGCAAAAACTGTTAGCGAACATTTCGTTTCCATGGAAAACTGTACATACTAGATGGCGTAATCCAAAGAAAATACGTCAACTACTTCAACTATTCAGAATCCACAATTTAAAAAAGATTTTTATTTTCAAATTGAGATCCGAATGTTAAATGCAACTTCCCGGTTGCGATTCAGATTATTTATAAACCGCCGGTATTGACTTCACATAAAAGCGTTTCTTTAATTTACTTCGCGGATTTCTTCAGAATAGATACTCGCTAGTATT
The DNA here is from genome assembly GCF_030247185.1 of Malaya genurostris. Taxonomy (NCBI): domain Eukaryota; kingdom Metazoa; phylum Arthropoda; class Insecta; order Diptera; family Culicidae; genus Malaya; species Malaya genurostris. Next base: position 153,261,999 of record NC_080570.1, read on the forward strand.
TTGAAAATGGAAAATGAAACCAGAAGTCTGACAGTAAAATTGGCGATTTGGACAGACGTTTTTTGTCAGAATTCTTACAGGGACACGCTGTCCGCATTTCCGGGCGATTTGGGTCACAATTTTGCAACAAGAAATTCATAAACAGTTACAACCCGAACAAAATGAAGCGGCTAGAAAATACCATGTTTTATTATTTTGTTTCAGTAATAAAGTTTGTTATGATTGAGGATCCGTTAGAGCAAATTCAGCATCTAGAAGTTCTATATGGAATATCTAGAATAGAACAGAAACTGGAACAAATGTATCCCCAGTAAGCCGTTCTAGTTTTATTTATTCGTCCAGTTCTTCTGTCAAATTTAAAACTGGTCTACGATACCGTTCTATTTTTTGTATATTTGAAACACGAGTAAACTCTGCTGGAGCAGCCAGTTTTTCTTTTTTTCTTTTTTTAAAATAAATAAAGATTTAAATTTTGTAACTGACATAAATTATGCATCTAGAACTAGAACACTACTGAATATGCCCTTAGTTGCTTAATTTACAAATTGGTCAACCAAAATCGTATGAATCTCATCAAGAAAATAACAAAAGTTGATAAATTGGAACAATTTCAGATTTGCGTACACGGAACCGCAAAAAAAAAACCTAATTTTAAGTACATGCCACCCAATTTGGGGGTTTCGTTCAATAACCTAATTTTGGGTAAAGTGGGTCCAGGTAGTTTCCGTAAGGCACGTGCAAAAAAAAAAAAAACTTTGAGATGGGCTTACTTAATTTTAGTGTATCGAACGAAACTCTCGCTTTTGGGTGGTTTTGCTCTTTGTATTTTGACAACAATGGAAAGAGCGAAGATTCAAAAGAACTCAAAATTAAGTAAAAAGAAGTCAAATAATAGGTAGTTTTTATTTTCCCTGTGTGGCAACTAATTCTGCTAGCATCTTGTTATGCTGTAGTCAAAAACAGGACTTATGCTATCGTCAAAAGAGAACTCATTTTGTAAATTATTTTCAAGTAATAATCGTTTGAAACTACATATGATGTTTGTATTTGAAATCATTCATTGAAAGAACATTTCAATGCTTATTATTTGTTTGTATTCCAATTTAAAAATGTAACATTTTGGCAACGTTTATGATCACTCTTGCCATGTGTCTTCCACATTATCTGGCGGATTTTTGTGCCGTAGTCGTTGGGTCCATTCATCTCAAAAGATTTCTTCCATGCAGTATAAAAAACGTTGATCTTTTCTTTTTTTTTAATCAATAATATAATATAATATAATATAATTTTTCAGGCACACTGCTTAAGCTCTAAGATGCCGACTTTTTCTAATTTTAGTTAACGACTAACATAAAACTGTAATATTGTATTGGTGTTGAAATTGTCGATTCTCGAGAATTCCGCCAGCTGGCAATCCGCAGTGGTCGATGGACTGAATATAGCGTGAGTCTTCCAGATGACGTTGGGAAATATTTATGCTGGCCGCATCCTTTGCTCCGTGTGGTTCCGCGGGAAACACCGCCAGGCTACTTATCTTTTCTTTCTTAAGAGGTTCTCTTCTAGAGCTTCCGTTTGACAATTAGATTCGAATAGATAAATTATTGTTCGATCTGAGATAGTAGATTACTACTGATCTGGTCTTTCAAGATCAGGTGATATTTAAATCACAGCGATTAAAACCGGCACTGATCTTCCGTCGCAAAAAATCGGTAGTAATTTTGTGGAAGAAAATCACATACGATCAAGATCAGACATGAGTGCCGATTGATTTACGTCGAAGCTCGTTGATCCCCCGATGAGGGATGTACAAATAATGACAACAGCTCTCCTACAGGAATTTATAACTAAGGAAAACGCATGTCAATGAGACTTCGAAAATCATGGAAAATTGCTTATTTTGTATCTAGGAGCATCTACATCAATAATTTGTGTCAATTTGTATGTGTGAGGTTGCCCAAATTGAGGACCATCGTCAATTTGTATCTTTCGGGAATGCTCTTTTAACACCCAGATGTAGTGAAATGAATTCTAGATGAAGGTTTTATGAAAATAATAATTTTGGATCGTAATCACATTGATATTGACATTGACAGCTTTCACTGGGCAATAGCAGTACGTAATGCACAATTAGTAAAAAAAAATTCCACAGCAAATATCAATTATTGCGACAAAAGGTTTACTTCCTACTGGTCTATGCGGATGATGATGTGAATGCACTATTTTGATTTAACCTATTAAAACGCTATTTTACATAAATTTAATTTATAGAAAAGGAGCGCAGGATTTGTCATGCTTCAAACACACAGCAGGCGCAGCGTTTGGATGGTGCGTTTGAATTGGCGTAGCAAAATTCTGCAGTCATGTTACTTCATTGTATGATATTCAAGCTTAGCAGGGTAACTTAGTCAGCTGCACAGCATGATTTGTGATTAAACATTGTTTTCTTATCATTATAATTATTATTAATCTCAGCATATATGGTGATATTATTTGCTGTTTTGATTGATGATATTACTCTGCCAACACCATTCCACCGAAAGTCGGGAGGGACGCCACAGAATCACATCTCTGTGGATTTACTCGTTCGTCTAGCTTTACCCGAAACTATATTCTATGGGGATAGATAGAAATATTTTGAGAGTTCCCGGCTTTGAAAGTATCGGAATTAGTCTAAAATCACTGTCGTTCAGAGCGACTAGGTAAAACGGAGAAAATTTCTTCTAAATTTGAAAGTTATGTCAGTAACAACTCCAACTGGCCGAACAACTCCAGTTCCCGGTTCAGGAAGTATCAGTTCAAAAACGTCAAAACAGAGCTAATTTCATAAATGCTTATATTTTTTCGGTGAATACCGAATGGAATTTCAAATTTTCAGCTCTATATACTGCTGTAAAATTTCATCCGGATCCTACTTCCGGTTCCGGAACTACAGGGTGAAGTGTGTTCAAAATTTCAAACCATAATTTTGAGCGAGGATGAAGAAATCGAGAGAATTTAGTTAAGTTATTCAAAACTGTTTTGTGTCTGAACAAATTTTCTTGTTTTTTTTTATCCAAAATTCAATGAAAAATTACTTGAAAAATGCTACAGTCATATTTATGAGGGTATTAGTAACATGAGCAAGACACCAGCACACCACTAGGTGAATTTAAAAAGGTTTTTTCAGTATACTTTAGAGATAAAACTGAGAGATAATTCAAAAAATGCAGTCTTATGCCATGAAAGATCAATGCATTCGAATTCAGTTTTACATCGATGACGGTATTCAACCAAATTTTCAATTCAACTGATATCTATTTAATTAACTTTTTTTTACACATCGAGTAAATTTATTGTGTTTTCTGTGTATGAAAAATTTACGAAATTGGATTTTAGTCCATCTTTTTCTTTCTTGTCAGGTTCTCTTTGTCGTTTGAACGAATGTGAAATTTTCATTTTCATTAGGTTTTGCACGAACATGACATAACCCCACAAAATGAACAGAATGAACTTTTTTTTGACAGTCGACGTGTATTTGTTTACAGTTTAAAAGTTCTAATGTTCAGGATACCAACAATTAGGTTTTGCACGAGGACGACACAAATGAATTGCCGATGAATCAAGTTCATCTCTGACAGTTGCCGTGTACTTGTTTTGTTTTGCGACTGCAAGTTAAAAATTGAAAAATGACGAAAAAGTGACTGTTAAAAACGTATTCCACAGTGAAAATAACTAAAAAGATTGCCCTGTATGTGTTTCCAGCATCAAGGAGCGATATATGTATGAAACTGTTGACTGTGAGGCGACTTGCAATTTTTACATTCGAACGATGAACTTCTGATGAACTTTTAAACTGTAAACAAGTACACGTCGACTGTCAAAAAAAGTTCATTCTGTTTATTTTTGTGAGGTTATGTCATGTTCGTGCAAAACTTAATGTTCATACAATTACCGGAACGAAATTCGACTTATTATAATTCCACAACTACCTGATGCAATATTTCAATCGATACGTAGACTGCATCTATTCCACACAACGGGCTTTGCTGTTAAAAAAAATCCGAATTATGGATTCGCACGTCTAGCTCTTTTACGATTCTGTCCCTTGCTTCGAGATCGGGATCGAGCATATGCAAACGCGAGATAAAATAAAAGTGCAACAAACCATCGCGCATAATATTCACTGAAACCGAACGACGTAACAGAAGAAAAGTTTTCCAACAAACGCGAAGGTGTTTTGATATGAAGATTGCATGTAATTGCGGATTCAAAATACTCCAGAAAAAGTTGTATGGATATGGAAATTAGATTCAGTGTAGTTCAGTCTTAGGCTGAGGACCATCTCGCGAATTATTTTAACTTTTAGTTAAAATTTTACAGTCGAGCAGTTAGTTTTTTCTCGAATAGTTAAAATTAACTAAAACTGCGGCCCATTTCAACGATTGACGGATGGAAAGTTATTTGGGTTTATTTTGCACTGAAAATAAAATCATATCAAGAGATATAATAATTGCAATACAGAGAACATAAGAAAAACATCGAGAAAAACTTACGTCGTTTGGCAATGTTTTGAATCTTTCTATTTGACAGGAAGTATGAAAAGAAACTACATAGAAGACATTTTTGCCAAAGATTTTTTTCAGTGTCGGAAAGTAACTATCGAACTGTCAAAAATAATCATGCTTCCGAGCAGGATTATTTGTGAAAACGACAAAAAAAAACTGCTTGATGGTCAACATTTTACTTTCTCTTTCGATTGTTTTTGTGTTTTAATAAAAATTTTCGTAAACCATCTAGAGAAAGTAAATAACGAGAATTTGTCATTGGCTTTTACTGCCCATACTCGCATATCAGTCCCATATCGATTTCCGCCAATTTTAAGTTAGCTTGAGAAATGAAATCTATCAATATACTCTCAGAAATTGCAACAAAAGTTGAGGGTTTGTTCAGTAAAATGTGAAAAAAATATCAACTCATGTCAGTCCCATATGCTAAAGTACCCGCATATCAGTCCCATTCAGTGCAAATTTTAATAATTTCATTTGTTGCAATATTGGAATAGCAAAGGTGTATTACAGATATTTCATGTAATAATACCATGATTTAGCATTAGGTAGCACAATAAATCAAAAAATTCGGAAATAAACTTTTGATCGTCTTTTTCTCGACATGCCGATTTTCCATATGGGACTGATATGCAAGTATGGGCAGTTTAGGCCTATATGAAATGTTTACATCGAATTTATTATAGTTTTAAAAATTTAAATAAGGATCAGGCGATTTCACCAGCATTGTACTCGTTTTTTATCGAATAGAGCAGAGGTTCCCAAACTATTTTGGGTCATGGACCCCTTTACTAAAATTAACTTTGGCTCCAGACCCCCATTAGCAAATTCTTTTGAAAATTCAATTTCTTCCTTTTTTAATATTGATGTAAAATACTTCCCAATTTCTGCGGATGGTCAAATAAACACAACTTTTTAGCATGAAAATTTAAATAACAACTTATATCACGCAATAGGGGGTTCGTTTCTAGACCTCGTCGACCCCCATAGTAAGTTTTCGTTTACGTCGACCCCCGCAAAAAGGATATCGACCCCAAGGGGTCTATATCGACGACTTTGGGAACCCCTGGAATAGAGAAAGAATAGGTCACCTGCGAATACCATTTTCAAATTTGATGTTTTGATTGGATCAACCTAAAATTTTGATTTTAAACAGAAAACTAGTGACATGAAAGAATCAACTCTATTAGACTTTTCATTACGACCTAAGCTGCCGTTCTACGCTTAAATGCCCCATATCCCATGGGTTTCTCTATTTTGACTTTCTCTTTAAATTATAACAGAATAGGCCTATATTTTTCGATAATTCCTTCAGTTCAGATTAAAAGATGACCGTTTTAGTTATTTTTTTTTCTGCAAATAGTTAGAGAGAAGGGTGGCTAAGAGTACCGGATTTTATCTTCGTTAGATGATTAATAATTTTACTTTATTCTTACCGATATCTATCTTTTTATCGATATTCAAAATTATGTTACGTTGCAAATTTCGTTTGCTATTTTGACGTTTAATACAGATGAACATTTTTCCAGTTTGTGCAGAGATTGCTTTGATTTTACTACATCCTTAAAGACAGAATATTGATCAAATTCGCCACTTCAAAAGGAAACAAAAACTGGTATTAGCAGCACACCTCGTTCCCTATCGTGAACCGAAGCGAACTTTGCATGCTTTAATCTCAAACAAACGATCCTCTCCCCCCCCTGCAACAGCAGCCACCCCGGACTACCATCATCGACGACGGTGTGTTTCCGCCATCACTCGGAAAACATGATACTACCCACACAAGACAAGAGTTTCAACAGCGCACCGTCAGGCAAAAAAATGGATCAAATAATTCATGTTGATACACTTCAGTGCTTTTTGCATCGTCAACGGTAGTGTAACGAAACCAGTTATTTGCTATAAGGCTGCAACACACGAACACAACGGCAGAGCGACCGAACACGCCCCTGAACCGTACCACTATTGGATGCTATAAAATCACTCTAGCCAACCACGTGCCAGCACCGGTCGTTATTGTATCAAACTGAAAAAAAATGGCGACTATGTTTCGTATTCCACTATAGCTCTTCTGAAGGGTGCCTAGAGATTGCGTTCCGTACTCGTTTAAAAGGGATGGGAAATGAGCAACGTAATCCGGACTGTGGCGGAACATTTCCTTCGCATGCAAATCAGAACCACGGTAGATGCTGGGCTGCAAAGAGTGAACAAAGTAACACACACAAAAGGCCAGATGCTGTCTGCACCGTCGAACGGTGATAGATTTGGACGGTTTCCTGGGTGGGGTGGTATTCTCTTCCGATTCCGAATGATAATGGAGAGGAAAACGAAATGTTTTGAATTATGCTGAAAGATGATCCGATAGAAGGAAGATAATTTCACAATGGCTACCTAAGGGTGTAAATCATTTCACGATTGTTTGTTTCTTTTGCTTAATGTTTGAAATTTCTATATTTTTTTCATTGAGTATCTATTTGACACTGGAAATAAAATGATAACAAGTACTATAATAGGTTCAATACAGAGAGCATGAGATAAACATTGAGGAAAACTCATTTCGATTGACAAAATTGTCTCACTGCGTGTTGAAATAGATTTAGTTTAGTGTATTGTATAAAAAATACATTACACAAAAGTGATTTAAAAAGATCTGAAAATTACACAAGATTCAGCAAGCACTAAGAAACGAGTAGTCAATTAAGAACTCATTACTCAGTCCATCTTTGAATCAACGTGGGGTTAAATTTCCATTTTCCTTTGAAAAAAGTTACATCGTGTTTGCTAAAAGGCAGTGTGTCATATACAATATATCGTTGAAAATGTGTTTGCTAAGACGGCCAAAATAAAAAAAGGGTTGTGACGAGACATGACCAATCACGACGATATTAAACATGCCCAAAGAGCCTCTCTCTACGGCATTATCGAACCGCACAGAGTTTTGCATTTTATTTTTTTCTACCACTCGTCTTGTATTAAAACTTCAAACTCCACAAAAGACTACCGAAAACCACAAAATGAAATATCAGCATGAACCTGCGTTAAATCTTTTTCGAAATGATTCAAGAAAATTTTGAAACAACACTTAATTTATTCGGATGGGATGAATTTCGCAATAAATAAACTGTCATTTTGATAATATTTTTCCTGAAAATTTATGGTGACATTTGTGTCGGTTTTGTAATGAAACCAGAAAAAAGTTGTTAGATTTTAATTATGAGTTTGAGGCTTTTTCTGAATGTAAAAATTTTGCAATTTTATTTTTATCGTGAATGTTGTATAGATTAAAAAATACGAATTATACCTAATCACTTTGAAAGAAATGCAGTTTCTGCGAAGGTCTCCAAGATTTATAAAAGTTAATTTTTATAAAATAATTATAAAAGTTCATCATATTTCCTCGTGTTTTGTATATCAAAGTTTATTTTAAATATCACGGTATAAAACATCAAAATGGCGGCCATGAAATTTTAATTACCCTTCACCTAAGAAGTTATAAATCAAATAGGTCACAATAAATGTACTTTAGAACCATCAAATTTGCTCTGTTTGAAATTGTTATCTAATGAACACGCACACACACACAAAACAAAATTTATGAAATGATTGATCTGACAATCATGTTTTAAAGATGATGTTTGGAAGCAATATTAAGGGCTTATGCATGGTTTTATCCACGTACAAGTTGTAGTTCAGCCGTTATTAAAAGGATAAAAAATTTTGTAGAAGCATTAAAAACTATAATACTACTAATCAAAAGAGACACTTATTATAGTTGTCATAAAAGTAGTAGTGATAGCAGAAACAATGAAAAAACTCTCATAAATTTTAATCAGAAACATTAGGCATTCGAATTGTTACTTGGGAGACCCAAAGGGAATTGAAGAAGCCACGTGGTCGATTCAGAATCTATACGCGACTCACTGTTTAAGCTGTTAAATTTATGAGAATATACGAGTATGAGTACACTTGATACCAAATATACGGATTTGATCTCAGGGAAAAGTGGCATCAGAGATCTCAGTAAATCTACAGATTCGGAGATTTCCTAGACCCCGATCCGAAGAAAAAATCTTAGGAAATTGGATTTTCCCTACGATAATTGTTTTGCTTGGTGAGCAAAAAAAGGTCTTCTCTTGTACGTTTCGTGTTTGAAAATGCTAGCGTTTCCGGGGAAAATGTCAATCTACAGAAATCACACTACAACTATCTGGCATCACTGCGTATATCACAAATGGACCACAGGTACGCACAAGCAACCCCTTCTCTACGGCATTGTCGAACCGCTTCGAGTGCAAGTCGGTTCGATACAGATCACTGTAAAACAAGCAGTCGACTATTCATCGAGCGGATGAGAAAGCGAGCATTGCACCCATTCGCTCTGCATGAAGGCAGAGGTTGACTAAAAAAATATATGTGACAGAACCTATATTTATAATTCTGTTTTGTGTAAAAGCTCAAACCGAAAGTAGAGAGCGGTGGGGTATTTTTTCATGCATGATACGAAGCATTCCTATATCGAACGAAGCAGAACTGCTACTGAATGATATACGCGGTGTAAAGTGATGATCAGAACTGTCGGTTGTGTAAGAAGAATCAGGAGGGAGACATCATTATGGCATGCTGTGATTGGCTCGTTGAAACGTTGCAATACATTTTTCATTATAATGTTTCCGAATATATTGGTAGTTAGATTATATAAATCCACAGATCACTGAAGCTTCCAAAATTATGACAAAAAATCGAACGCACCTAGCTTCGAATTTTGATTGACACCCGGCCCCGTATAGCAAAGAATGAGGCACTTTTAATACCAAAAAATATCATTAATAGAATTTTTTAATTTTAGAATAAGGCCATTTTGCTGAAGTAGTTATCATACATATCACAGAGCTTCATTAGGACCTGACAGTAGTGGGTCGCGTCGCGTAGATTTAATCGACCACGTGGCCCTTCCCTTTTCCGAACGATATTAAGAAATTAGAGGGGATTCACAGTGTTTCACAGAGAATAATATAAGACTATACCATTCCAAGCGTTGCAATTTTCAGCAGTTCTTCAGTCAGATAAAATACAACTCGAGCATGAGTTATTCTGAAAATTTGTTAACCAATTTACAAGACATTGTCAGGTGGTTTTTTTCGATATTCACCACCGTGTCCAAGAAAATTCAATTTGAAACGGGAAAATAGTTAAAATCTTACGTCTTAAAAGTACTGTCCTCAGTCCATAATGTCAAACATAATTATTCAGTAGTGTTCATTTTTATTGTTTAAAACGTACAAAAAGCAATTTGACATGTCAACAGTGGCGTACCAAAAAAATTTGACGATTTATTGGTCGTCGAGCTGCAACGATGAAAAATAGCAAAGATTCTTACTGGGGAGTAGCACTCATTGTTATTGTTTTAAACTTCAGGGGAATCACTGTATTCACTCATAAACGGTGACCCTATCTGCCCGCTCATCGAACGCTGTCAGCGAAGGCCTACTGTTCCTAACAATTCACACCACGTGCCCGATGAAGTAACAGGCGACCCTTGTTTTTACTGGGGATTATGGCGTAATTTCGGTATTTATTTAAATTCTGTTCTCAAGCCTACCACCAGCAATTGTGAAATTTGTATATCCGATAATTGGTTTAAGCACGCTTCAGTTGAAGTGTTTTGATTGGCTTGCAAACTATTTCCGCTTCGCGACACTAGAACTCGAAAGGGATTCAAGCTGCGTCCGTTCTCGTGCTTCACTCAGAAACTAGTGTCAAATACCGAACAATTGAAATCTGCTGATGCAAGTCAATCACCCTAACAGAAACTCGGTTGTTCTTCTATTCTTTACTCATTTATTTTTTGACTTGTTCTCGTTCATTTATCCATGCTCAACCGTTGGCTACCCTGTGTGAAACGGTGCCACGTGTCCAACTAACTACGGTTTTTTAATGATCCCTTTTCCGGAGAATTTCACTTTTACTTCAATGCGTAAAAAATGTTCACACAGGTGCCTTTCCTTGTGCGATTCAGCAGTACTGTGTCACACGTGGCTTGATGTATGACCGCCCCGGGTAGAGAAATAATTGGAACACATTTGATGCGTTGTAATTTTACAATTCAGCTGAATACATGTATGTACTTGCGCATTCCACCTTTTGTATAACATTACTAGCTGAGAGCTGTCAACATTGTTTCTCGAATCTGTGCAATCTTCATTCACCTTGAAATAGCAGTTAACTGAGTAGAGGTGACTATCCTCGAGATAGTTAGAAAAATCATTCAACGATCGTCCATTGTGTACTGATTTTGTCTCAACTTCCAATGAATAAATGCAGCTTTCCAATTTACGTGTAAGTGTGTTGGGAAGTAAATAAAAAAATGGGAAATATCTTTGATGTAATAAAAAATAAAAACCTCCTAAAATACCTCTCAATTATCCCATCGATCGATGTCAGTTCATTTATAACCACAACTGCAAATGAGAATTGTTTTGTTTTCAGCACGAATATTTAGAATACAGGGCCGTCGTTCAGCGACGACCGTAACAATTATCTTTCGTGACGGTTCTCTGTTGGATTGTTGTGCTTCTGCTGGTGTTTACTGTCATGAAATAAGACTAGAGCAGTCTCATTCATTTGGTGGATACTGTACTGTGTTCCAAGCAGGAATCTACGCGATTCTGTGTGTCCGACAGTTAAGCAGCTTTTAAGGCACTCAGTTTGAATGATTTATGTTTAAATCTTGTTATCGCTTGTCGAACTAAAATCGAAGACCTCTACATTTCAAATACTGTTTACTTCTTATGGGTACTCAGCCATTCTGCCATTACTGGAAATGATTGGGCTGATGGCGAAGCTTGCGCTCAGACAAAAGTATTTTTACCAGATATGAATCTGAAAAAGTCAAAATGTCAAGCATCATTGCAGTATTTTTATCAGAACGTATTGAATATTATTCGTGTGATTTGTATGAATGCGATTACGGTTCTTCATAGCATCTGATATATAACTGTCGTCCACACACGCAACTACGTATCCGGGTTTTTGGTTCTTCATACATGGTTCAATCTGTTTATGGGGATCTTAAATTGATGAACATTTCTCACCGGATATGGCAAGGAGCTATAGTCAGAGAATGTTCATCGTTCTTCCTGGAGTGAATGAATCCTTTCTATATTGACCATAAATGGTTTTTTGTAGTGCCGAATTTACTTCTGCTCAAACATATTGTGAATCGTTCTGCGTTCTTCCAGGAAAGGAGAATGGTGTCGCTTTTGTAAAATCTCTAAATCCTCTTGGGAGTTGGAGGTTTTACTAAATGTGCATTTTGGCACCTGTAGATCGTTCAGTATCCTTTCGGGGAAGCAGAACAATTTTTTCTTGTTTTGTACTGTTCTCTCACTTTTTGTTTCATTTTCAGAACGCCCGCACAAGTCATGTTATACCAAAATTACGATTTATCACAAAAAATACATTTAGGTGTTTTGTTGGTTTGTGCAAAAGCACATATTTTGTTTCTATTTCTTCGCGTTTTGCCTTCGGCTCATCAGTGCTTAAAGCAGTTCAAGTTGAACTGCCATCTCGCGCCTAGCAGTTCAATTTAAATCTTTTTTTACTGGCCGTAATAAGCCGTCACTCGTGTACACATGAGACGTCAAAAACTTTTCGTCTGCTTAGCGGTTTCAATTGAACTGCTAGACACGAGATGGCAGTTCAATGAGAACTGCTTTCGGCACTGATGAGCCGAAGGCGAAACGCGAAGAAATAGACACAGAACATTTTTTTTGTGAATCAGGCAGACTTTTGCAAAAAGCGTCTTTAATTCAGTTTCAGCGATTAGTTTTAATTCTTCTTTCGAGCCCCGACCTGAAAGGATTCGTAGTGTCAGTAGAATCGTAGCACCAGCAATGCAATGGTTCTGTACACTCTGAATCGGCTGCGAAGCCTGTTGAAACAGAAGATCAAATTCTACTACAGCAGGCGCGTATACAGGGGGGGGGGGTTTAGGGGTTCAAACCCCCCCCCCCCCCCCCCGAAACAAAAAATTATAACCCATGGGAAACATTGTGATATAAATTGTACATGTGTTGATTTATCACCATGTTCTAAAACCCCCCCCCCCCCCCCGAAAATTTTCTCTGGCTACGCGCCTGCACTACAGGAATGTAATACCAAAGCTTTGCTCTGCTTATTTTTATCTATAGATTTAAATTCAGAGAAATATCTACTGACTGATGTAGGACTGTAAAAGTGAATGCCGTAGTAAGTACAGCGAACCATGCTTAGTTTCGTCTAGTCTATTGGACTTTCTCTTCATGTGTTTTCAGATGCAGGGTAATTTGATTGATAAAACAATTCCCCGGTTTGGAATTAGCTATGGGTTCGAGTCCCGTCTCTGCGGTAACATTTTCGCGATTCTCATGAAATTATTGCTATCGCATGTCAGTTTTCCTTTACCTACTTTCCGGGGTAGGTATGAGCGAAACGACCATGGTATGAGTTGGAATCAAGAATAAAAAGTTGGTTTTCATCATCAAGGGCAATAAAATAAATGTCAAATCGGAAGTATAATCTCCGAATAACACACAGAAGATCGGTAATGGTGAAAAGACTTCATGAGCAAGCCTATATGAATACAAAATAGGGTTTCGTAATTCAAAACGTCTCCACACGAAAAAAGCCGGGTAGGTAATGTCAGAGACATAACTGGATGTCGTGAATACGAAAACAACTGACTTGTTCCTTCACACTTCCGAATATCAATTAGTTGATCAATTGTATGAATTATGCAAGCATTCCCCTTTTTTTCACATTTTTCGCAAAAACAAAGAAGGCTTCACTTGGTCTCGATTACAGTGAATTTCACAGAGCGAAAAGTGCACAAATCTAACCAAACTGTTCTAGATTTGCACTAAACTGAGGATATTTACCTTCGATTTGCGAACAACAAATCCTAATAGTTCTTTAGAAAACTTTTAGAGCTATTAGAACGGCTGATTTTGTGTAATGCTCTCCACCGTTGTTTTTTTACCAATGCAAATGACTGGCAGCTGTGACGTAATCGCTCTTGTCGCTTACGCGAAACTAGCTGTGCAAACGACACAAAACACATCTGCTCGCAGTGGCGATAGAATCCAAACTGATTCAATTTTTGTTAAGAGGTTTCTTTTTATTGTGATTTCGTTTATAGCTTTTTCACTAATGGGCGGTCCTGACGGCTATAAAAATAGCCGCATACAGAGTTTTAATGTCGATTATTTCATTTCGGATTTGCGTAATTTATTGAAAGAAACTATCAGGGTGCTGCCTTTCAGAAGGACCAAATTGTGGAACTCACTACGATATTAAACACTGCTCGGAACATTTTCCACGAACGATTTGTTATACAGCAGCAGATATTTTGTTCTCTTCCTCAGAACGCATTCTGATTGGCTGGTGTTGACATGGGTCGAATGAGACAGGTTTTTCAATAGTGTACTATTGAAATACTTCAATGCTTTTTCTATACACGTTTAAGTTGAAAAATTTCGATTCTATTGGTAGTTAGATTATATAAATCCTTTCACAGATCACTGAGCTATGAGCTTTCAAAATACGAGGAAGGCAAACGCGCCTTATGAATTATCCTCTTTGATACTCGTTTATACCAAACATTTCAGAAAAGTTTAATTTTGAATTATTTGAGATTATGTCACACAACTGAAAATTTTATCATAAAATTGTGATCATATTCCCAATGGCATGTAGCAAAAATTATCTTGATTCGTTAGATACAACAAGAGATATTCACGATCAAAAACTTATCACTCTCTCAGAGGGTAAATTTTGAAAAGGCACCCCATAGTAAAGTAAGTCGTATTCACGACAAAATAAACTAAAATCCACTTCTACTTCTAGTGATGGGCGAGCGCTCACGAGCCGTTCATTTGAACCGACTCGTAGCAATGAGCGAACGAACCACGGCTCTTCAAAATTGAACCACGGCTCTCAACCAGAGTTGCCACTTTAAAATCTGCGTTTCAATTTGGAAAATCTGTGTGCCTGTGTACGCCCAAATTTGATTGCGTTGTTGGTTAATCGATGATGTTTTCTAATGAAGCTGTCAAAAATACATAGGAACATTTATTCAGCAATGAATTTTCAAAGAATTCTGTCGTAATAGGAGAAGAAAAATGGATTATTTTCCAAATGAAATTTCAATTTATTTACTTCAATATCCCGCTTCCTCGCACACGGACACCTCCAGTTGTGAAACACAATTTTAGATCGCCCATACCGCTCATGCATTTCCGTGGCTCTCACACTCACTCTCTCGAACCGCTTCTCCACATTGACGTTTATTGAAAAAGAGCCAATGAGCCGTTCAATTGAACCGGCTCTTGCGAAAGAGCGTTCGGCTCAGAGCCGCTCATTGAAATGAGCCGTATTGCCCATCACTAATATGACTGAGACTGATTTTACTCTTCTTCAACATTGTACCAGTGAGATTGTAATTTGTGAGAACTTAGTTATCTCACTCTTTGATACCCTCTAAGGTTTACACTGTAAAATGAAAATCGAAAGAAAACTATTTTGACACCACATTCGGATATTTAAGTCAAACGGCAACAACCGGTTTTGGATACTACTTGGACATTTTTTTGTTTTATTTCAGTACCTCATCCATATTCACCTTCTGCTCCTCTTGGTACCTATCGAACATGGTTTTCTCCGTCGGTATAGGTACGCCCGGATGTACTGTTTTCATATGCTTCTGCAGTCCGTTGTACCAACTGTAAGTGATGTTACACTCAGGACAGGGATACGGTTTGGTTCGTGTATGAGTAACCATATGTTTTTGGACTGTTTCCTTGGTAGAGAACGTTTTGTCGCATTGTTCGCACTAAAAAAATGACAATTAAAACAGGATACTTTCGACAAAGAAGCAAATCTAAATCCGAAGACTGAGAATGGCTAAATCTAAGGCTACCTTAAATGGTCTCAATTTTTTATGCTTGCTCCGAACATGCTTGTGCATGTTACTGGAGGTACCAAACCCAGCCTTACACACCGGGCACACATAGGGCTTGGTACTGGAATGTGATCTTAAATGAATCACTAGAGAAGACCGCGTGGACGTCCGATAAGGGCAATGATCACATTTGATCGGTTTTTCGTCCGGTTTGTGTACGTGACCGTGTGCCTTTATCTGACTGAACGTCCGAAAGGCTTTATTACATACCTGAAAACAATTAGACTGGCATTAGGACTAATAAACTAACCTTAAAGTTCCTTTCGCCCACGTGTCGCCGTTTAAAGTGTTTACTCAAATTACTCGAAGTAGAAAAGCGACACTCACAGATGTCGCACACGTACGGTCGCTCTCCGGTGTGGCTGCGCTGATGCAGATTCAGATCGTTTTGATTGCGTGCTCGATACGAACACTGTTCGCAGGGAAAATCGCGTATGTTCTGATGAACCTTCATGTGATAGACGAGGTTTGTGTTCTGTGCGAAACTTTTTTTGCAGATCTAGAGAACAAAAACAGGAAAAATGTTGTACAGAAACAAAATCGGGAACCAGCAAACTATGGGCGAAAGGAGATGAAATTCGATAACGTACGTTACAAACGTAAGGCCGCTCGTTCGTGTGTGTCCGCCGATGGACCCTCAGCGTGGATGACGATCGGAATTGCTTCGAACAGATCGAACACGAAAACCGCTTTTCCAAATCATGACTGGCTTTGTGATTCTGCCACAGGTCATACGTTCTGAAGACAGCTTGGCATTGATCGCATTGGAAAAACTCCTGCTGGATGCTGGGAATAATTTTATTGCGAGATTTTCTACGTTCGGTTTTGGATTCATCTTTCATTTCTCCCGGAACATCGTAAATACATATTGAGAATCTGCAAATAAGATAGCGATAAGAACATTCCAAATCAATTACATCCAAGAAATATTTACTCTTGCTGTTCATTTTTCAGTTCGACGATCGTTTCTTCATGGTCTGGAATTTCATAGTACTCTTCGGTTTCCTCGATAATCATCATGCTTTTCGTAACTTTTTCATGAGTGGATGTAACATTCATTCTTTCCGGTTGCTCATCACAGTCGCTATTCTTTGAACCTATATCGTCTTCGGATAACGGTTCTTCAAACAGTTGAACTGGTTCATCCGATGAATCATGCATCACCTCGTGCTCTTCCTCGGCAACTTCCAATGATTCGATGTGCTCTTCCGTTTCCTCGGATATTTGAACTCTACCAACGGGTTGTTCGTTTTCATCCCTACTGCCTCGCTCATATTCTGCCATTAAATTTCGCAATTCATCATCGGTTTGTTCGATTTGCATTTTAAGAAGGTAGGCCACTTTCACCTTCCCAACACATTCCTCACACGCATACTTCGGCAGTCTATCGTCGATGCCGAGCTCACTACCGAAACAGGAGTTTATCTTGTCCGCTAGTGTCATCAGTTCTCCGCGAGATTCAAACAAATACTGTTTAGGATTGCCAACCTTAAGCACTTTCATACACGTCCGGCAATGATTGATGATCAACTCGAACGGATCGATTCCCGCAGTCTCAACAGTGGGCAAATCCTCCGTCAGTTCGTTTCTCTCGCGCAGAAAATCGATATACCGCTGTTGGAGTGGCGATAAACTATCGGAATCTTTCGCGTGCTGTTGTCGAGTATCGTGTGCCCATTGCTCGAAGCTTCGTCGCCAGTATACTTCTGGCCGGGGGGCAACTTTCAATGCTCTCATCTCCACCGCAATGGTAGGCCACAACGTTTCACTTTCCGTACCAACCACTTCCATATGTTGCAAAATTAGTGTAATCTGGTTATGTGTCAAGCGGGACTCAAGCGCCATAAGCAGCCGTTTCAATTCATTATCCGGTGAACGACCAACACTGGTTGAGTCCGTTCGAGACACCCGATCTTTCCAGCATTCTATCGCTCTCAGTACTTCGGAACTGGACAATTTAAGATCGTTTCCTGCCAGGTCAATGCTTACTAAGTTCAAAGTACGCGGAAACAACGAAGGTTGTCGCAGGAAATCGGGGTTCATTCGAATGTACTTCAGAAGGATTTGCAACCGAGCTGGCGTAAACTGCGAGTCAAATTGTGCGGACTGTAAACAATAATTTAGTTTCTACAAACGTGGCAATTCAAAACTAGATTTACCCACCTGAATTTCTTCCGATTCCAGACACTCAACTTCTAATACTGTACTCATTATTAGTGATAATAACGAACGTTTTTGATTACTTGTAAAAAATATAAGAGAAACTACAGATCAAACCGCCGTTTTTTCTAAACGAAACATTCTGAGCGTTCTGTTTTTCTTTTTGTTGTACAGTGTTTACTTTCTAGGGGTTATGTACATATTACGATTTTTGTACACTAAGAAAATTTTCTAAAATTCATGTTTATTATTGTAAATCAACAGACTCATGTTGGTAAACTAGTCCCAATACCAGAAAAAAAACTCGTAACCCAACCAAATTTTTAAACTAGTTTACCAACATGAAATTCAGTGTTTTTTTTATCGTGCACGGGTCGGGTTCGGATTTGTAAGAAAAATTTATCTCGGATTCGGGTTAGGTACGAGTAAAAGTTTATTATTTTCGATCGGGTACGGGTCGGGTTCGGATTTCAAAAGAATGCTTTGAAAATTCACATCAATTGATAATCACATCGAGATTGTTACAATTCGTTTTTTGCTGTGTAGTATTTGCATATAGTGACTCGAGAAGTTACCGGAGAACGGTGTCTTGTGCGATTGAGACGAATTTGAATTTGAATGATGTAACAAAATGGCCAGTACAAGCAAAAATAGTGTTAAATATTACAAAATCAACTAGTAGAAGGTTCGATTTAGTAGAAATATTTTAGAATCTATATTCTTCAGTATTTGATTCAAGGACAAACAAATTATTCAACATGTATGAATTTGTAGCTAAGTATATTTTATTCAGTTGAATTCAAGAGTAAAAACATTTAATTTTATTATATCGAATTACTTCATATATGTAACTAAATTTAAAAAAAATGTTTGGACATGTTTTTAATTTAAATCTATACCACAACATATTTGATTCAAATATATTTAATGTGCTGTAACAAGCACTTGAATGAAAGAAATTTTCGATTTGTTTCTATTAAATTCTTAATTTTGGATCTTGATATATTAAAATCTAATATGTATTGCCACACTAAATTGTTTTATTTGATTCAAAAAACGTTTGAAGTTAACTCGAAGACTCAATACATTAGAATCTAATGTGTTCTATTTCTCTGCATGTAATTACACTGTGGCATAATGCTTTACAGTCATATATTTTTGTTTTTCTCCCGGTGAACGACCATTATAGACGATTTATTTGAAATGGAGTTTTCACGAGCAAAATTTTTTAAAAATATGGTGATATTTGCAAAATCTAACAAAATATCGCCATATTTTCTGGTTTGTTAGAATGTCTGTCGAAATGAGAACATTGGAAAATCTGGACGAGATTGCGAAACAATGCCGCAAAGAAAGTGAAACTGTTATTCGCATCGATTCTACCCCTTCGAGACCACAATTAAAAAAAAATATTGACAGTTACAATGACGAAGCCAATATAACCCGAATAATTGTAAAACCATATTTTATATTGAACGACGTCTTTTTTTTTTGAAACCTCGTGTATTATGTAAAACATGGTCGATTTTTACCATAAAAATATACTACTATACAAAATTATACATCGTCTATTCTAAATATTTGGTTGTCTGACAGACAGAGATGCCAGGTCTGTAGATTTTTCTGCAAATCTGCAGATTTCTTATTGAGTGCTTCAGAAATTTTTTATTGCAGACGTTTTTACAGATTTTTGAAAATCGGGCTTTTCGTAGATTTTCTTCCAGAATTTGCAGACTTTTTAATCGGTAGTGTTTTTTTTTTGCTCAATCGGTAGTGCTTTTTTTTGGTTTCTTCAGTTTAGTGTGTCATACTTTAGAAGAAAAGAAAGCCCGCACACATTTTTTCGGTTTCATAAACTTTTGCAACCCTGTCTGAAGATATTTGAATTTTTTTCTTGGCCTCTCCATTGATGGATAGGGTAACAGAGGTATTTTGGCCACTTCATATATTTTGGCCCACCTAACAAACTTTATCGATTTTATCGGATTTTATCCATGTTAAGTAACCCATGTTGCATCAATTTGATGCCTATCATATTAAATTACCTATTGCGGAAGGGTTTTTCAAAGATATCACAACATTTGGTGGATATTTGTACAAAGTGGGCCAAAATAAAATCAATCCTAAAGTGGGCCAAAATACCTCTGTTATCCTACGATTTATTTATCTACTCGTTCTAATGCTTGATATAAAAATGCTATCAATTTCAGTACAACAGACAGCGAATGGGGTTAAAACAACTATCCAACTCCTGACAGAGATTTCAGGTAACATTTTGCGCGTTCATGCGAAATAGAGTTGATTTTGAATAAAAAATAAAAATGGAATATGTTAAAATAGCCTTCTTGTATGATAACTTCTTTCACAATATTTTTTCTATGTTTATACTAAAAATCAAGGAGCGTGTAAAAGTGGCACCCATGAGTGCCTATTATTTTGACGTCCCCTTCCCATATCTTGCAATCAGCGCTGCCAACTATACCGATTTCTCGGTATTTATACCGATTTTTGGACTCGATACAGGAATACCACCCATCTGACACCGGTATGTGAGCACCAGCCATTTGAAAGTATACCGATTACGTTGAGCCCCTCGCGTTTCGAGCCCCAAACACTGCGATGTTTTGATACTCATCGCGACTCTCAAATTGTGAAAATTATCTCCACTTGATGTCCCAAAACACTGTCTGCTGTATTTTAGGTAAACCGACAAGTTATTGTGAGAGAGTCGACCAAAAATTCACTAATTTTCGTGCACTAAACAAGGCAAACGCGTAAAACAAATGTATTACTGTTTATTTGTTTACGTTGCAATCAGCTGATTTTGAAGTTCCGATTTTGATCCCATCAAGATGGCGTCGTGACAGGAGGCCGAGGAATACAGATATGCTCTCTCAAAATACCGATATATCAATTTTCATACAGATAAATACCGATTTTCAGTTTTTGTGTTGGATTCCATAGGGGTAAACCAGGTCGAGCGACCTTTTTTTTTTTGGTCGCAAAATCTGTTTCCGCACTAAATCGATGTTTGATATTTCGAGATACAGATTTATTTTTTCCACCAAATACAGATTTTTAGAAAAAACAGTTGACACCACTGCTTGCAATATAAACCATTTGACAGCAGTGAAAATGAAAAGTGAAATTTTCGCGATTGATTAGATGAAAAATGTTTGTGTCTCAAAATCGTAATCTCGGTAGTATATAGCAAAGCAAAATGTGTTGTAATGCGTGTAAAGCTTAGTGTTTTATATGGGTGATACAAAAAACGGCATCCACGATGCAATGACTTCGAATAGCAGCAACTTGGCCGTGTTGAATTCCGTTCGACATTCCAATGTACTCTCCACTTCCGATAGTCAATCATCAGGTACGCCTGCACCAACAATAACAACAACAACAGCAGCAACCACGGCAGAGTTGAGTAACACCTCAAACCTTGGCGTTCTTCGCAGTACATCTAATACATCGAACATCACTGATAAGTCTGACGATAATCTCGATTCTTGTGGCAAGTCAAGTGATAGTGGTAACTTGCTGGTCGCAAGCGACGCTCCCTCGCTCAGTAGCAGTAGCAACAAGCAAGAAAAGGGCGAAAAAGTCAAAAATCAAAAGAATCTCACCGAGCGTGCTAAGAAAACTCCTTGGTATAACGCAATTTATCCTTCGTACAAGTCTCGAACAGAGGAATTCAAAAAACTGTTCAAAGATGTTTCGGACGACGAGCGTCTAATTGTCGACTATTCCAGTGCTATCCAGAAGGACATTTTGGTGCATGGACGATTGTATGTGACACAGAATTTTCTCTGCTTCCATGCTAATATAATCGTGTGGGAAACCCGTCTCACCATACGTTGGAAAGACGTAACATCGATTACCAAAGAAAAAACGGCAAGGGTGATTCCCAATGCCATACTGGTTTGTACGGACAGTGAGAAGCATTTTCTCACCTCGTTCACCTCGCGCGATAAGACGTACTTGATGCTGTTTCGCGTGTGGCAAAATGCGTTGATGGACAAACCTATCAATCCACAAGAACTGTGGCAGTGGGTGCACACCTGTTATGGAGATCAGCTCGGTTTGACGAGTGACGACGAAGATTATATCGATCCGTACGATCAGTCCTGTGAAAGTATTACTATATCTAAACCATTATCTGAGGAAATTCCAAAGGATCTCAACGATTTATCCGACGAGTGTGTCGGCATTATGGTGGCCAAGGAAAGCAAACCAAAGAAAGCGGCCCATCCGAAGGCGGCGTTCAATCCGGAGAGTAATCTATCTACCCCGTCGGAACTGCTTCCGACGGATATGTCGGATTCAACCGAATCTGAGAAGGAAGAAGAATTCTTCGCGGGCGTTGAGTGCAACTCGTTACATTCCGGTCGGCAATTGGTGCATACAATTTTGCCAATTAATGTCGACATCCTGCTTGAGCTACTGTTCTCAAAGTCTAAATTTTTGACCGAATTTCACAACACTCGCAAAACAACCGATATGATTCACGGTGAGTGGAAAGTGAACAAGGATGGTCTGAAGGAACGGGTCGTTTGTATGACGGTGGCGATCACGCAAACAATTGGGCCGCGAAGTGCTCAGGTTACGGAAACCCAGGTTATGCGCGATTGCAGCAAACCGGGACAACTGTATTCGATTGATGTCAATGCCGTTCAGGGAGGTATCCCGTATGCCGACAGTTTCTACGTCACACAACATTTCTGCATGTCACGCACCAAAGATGATCACACAGTTCTTTCAGTACATGCCCAGATCCACTACAAGAAAAATATTTTCGGATTCGTTCGCGGTTTTATCGAGAAGAATACCTGGGTCGGACTGGAAGATTTCTACAACGCACTGCTTCGTAGTTTGCAGAGTGAATACTGCATTCCACCGGCCAAAAGTAAAAGCCGAAGATCTCGAAAATCATCATCTTCCCAGCATACGAAAGCTCTGGAAGAGCCAGCATTGCTACGGCACAGCCCGTTGCCCAGCTCCAACACCACTAAGATAGTAAAATCTAATCACACAACACCGCACAGTTTCGTTTCCTGGTTCGTTGTCATCCTGCTGGTGATTCTACTGTCCATCAACGTGGCACTGTACATGAAACTGTGGAATCTGGAGGAGGAGAACGACATCCTCTTCCGGAACGGTGCCAGCACGTTGGACAGAACGACGCTGCAGAATCCACCGATCACCCATGCTGACTGGATGGCACTGTTACACGAACAGGAAGCCAAACACGCCAAGGAAATGGTCAAATGGCAACAGGTGCTGCACACGGTGACGGATCTTCTGAAAAAAATTGGCAGTATATGCGAAAATATTCCCGATAATGTTACTAGTCAGCGGAATGCTCTCCACAATGACGAATTATAAAAATCAAAAGAAAAAAAAAGTAGATTTGTTTAGGTCCAGTCGTACTATCTAATATAAAATAGGTATAGCATAAGAGTTCTGTGTTTATTTTGCTGTAACCGAAGTTGTCCGATATGTCAATATTCGTTTTTCTACTTGCTGGTTTTTATCATTGAAAATTTCACCGTTTTTCCCTTCGTAATTGAACGCTTGTGTAGACACAACATGTAACTGGTTATCTAATCAGAATGCTTAGTTGACTGTAGATATCTTATCATTCCAACTTGATTGACTCATCTAATGCGACGGCACTGACCAATAGGCGTTTTACTGACTAGCTTTCAACGCAAACTAATGGGCAAATACAGAGAAAATGAAATAATATATATTTTTATATTCATCTTTTGAAATGATGATTTTTGATGCATCATAAGATTTGACTTATGATTTTCACTTCTCATTTTGCCTGAATGTTTGAATGTTGTTCTTTGCTGACCTTTAGTTTATTTTTCGTGTAGAGACGTGTGATTCGAATTACGAAACCTATGATGTATTCATATAGACTGGCTCATCTTTATCGATCTTCTTTGTGGTAAATTAGTAAATTGCATGGACTATTAGTGATCGTGCAGATTTGACTCCCGATTTGACAGGAATCATGTAGTCGTTGGGAATGTCACAAAACAACGCAACCTCAGTCCATGACTCAGAGAGAAGTTGACTCAATCGAGTTCCGATAACCTATTACATATAGAGAGAAAATCGTGTTCCGAGGTCACCGTTCAATCGGCTAGCCTTGTATTAATGCAATGTTGGCATCAAATGGATTCAAACATTACAGAAAGACTTTCAATTCCTTGCGAATGACAAACAATCGACGCGTATTAGCGGCCCTTACACGAGTCATTAAAAATGTCATTACTAAAAATTAATATCATTTTAATGAACGTGCAGTATGGTGCAGTAATGACGAGATTTCTATCAAATTTGAAATACTTCATTACTTAGTCATCATTATAAATGACAAAAATAATGCTCGTGTAAGGGCCGCTATTAACATTTTCCGATCTTACCAGTGCATTCAATATCCCATTTCTTACCAATCGTATTCGATCCTTCACTCTTCGGAACCAGTCAAATACTCCCTTGGGACGTAGTATGATATTGCACACATTTGAATATTTTTCCTATAGACACACAAAACACCAATAAAAATAGAAAAATTATTAATATCCAAACAGTTACTGTTACCCATAAGACGATTTTTTCTTGCAAAGAATTTTATCGACTGTCTTTTTTTTAACAAATTGACAAAAAGTCATTCCGCGCTACTAACGCAGAAGGCGACAGCACCCAGTCGACGCTGTTCTGTAGACCGAATGTCATCATAGGAACACGGGGAAACATGAGATAGAAACTAGCGAGCACTTAGTAATCTCACCCTTTGACGACCGTGGCTAAAAACCGTACGGTATTATTATAAAATTCCTTCTATCTTAAATAAAAGTGACTAGTTGCAAAGTGTAAAGATGATTGTTTAAAATGTGAGATGTGTTCTTCGACTTTTGTTTAAACTTGTTTGTAAACAGTACCGCTGAACTGTCATGAATGAATGCTTGTTCTTTTGTGTCGTCACGATAAAAAATCTAATGAATCTGACGAACCAAATCCAAAAACCTTTGTTTGCACACTGATCACTTCGAAGCAAATGATCACCTATTCCATCGAAAAAAGTAAGACGAAAGGTCCGCTTCATTAGAGCATCGTAGAACCATAAACTCTGACTGGTCTGAAACTACAGTTTTTCCATCATTTTTGGTACACATTTTGAGAAAATGAATCACAGATTTCTACAGATTTTTATCATTATCTGGAAAACTGAAAGATTTTTTAGATGTTTCACCAAGATTTTTACTGATTTTTATGTGGATCATGAGTCAGAGATGGGGAAAATATTTTTCATTTTGAAACGTAGATTTTATATGGCATCTCTGCCCCCAAATCTTTCTTCTCATTCCCACACGTTTCAAATATATTGCGTGATCAACTTTTTTAGACGCCTGAAGAAGCGCTTGTATAAGATAGAATCAAAAGGGTGGCATTTAAACTGGGCAAAACCCAGTGTATATGAACTGTGAGTAAAGTTTCGAATGAGCAGCTAGGCGAACGCTCGCAGGTGTCACTGGAATTGTAGTGATTAAAAAGACATGTGAATATAATGCGACTTTCACACAAGTGTGAATCATCTCACATTCCGTGAGATTCGATTCGAAACTGAGCGATGTGAATAAGATTTGAACTCCGAACCCAAATTTTGGAACTGAACATAATTCAATTCCCGAGTTTAGTTTCAGAATTTACTTTCTATAAACTCATTTTTAGAATTGAATTCCTTGTTTCAGTTTCCGAAATCATTTTCATAGTTCAGGTTCGGAATTCAGAACCTGCCTGCAGGAATTGAATTCTGAGCTTGGGTTCTGGAACTAGATTTTGGAACTGAATTCAGTTCCTGAATTCAGGTTCAGAATTCAAGTTTAGAATACAATTCTATAATTAAGGAAAATTAGGTTCAGTTACAGAATACTAGTATTAAATTCTAATCTGGATCCTGAACCCGAATTTCGAAGCTGAATTCAGAGCCAGTTACAGGTTTTGAATTTAATTCCAGTTCCTGAATATCCAGAATTCAGGTTCTCGTGTAGATGGATAAATGATGACAATGCAGCAGTTGTAAATATCGGATAATTTTTGTTTTAATCGACTCGTTCTAGCACCTTTAAATCTAAGACAAGACCTGACATCTGGGGGGGCTGCTTTTGTTCCAAAATGGACCAGTTTCTGATTGGCTGATTTTGATGTTGCCACCTGCACATTGTGAAAAGAAAAAACTTTTGCAGGATACGCGAGCAATGATGTCAAGTATAAAGAAAATCAGAAAACATATTTATTAGAATGTATAATTTTATCTCATCAAAATTTTCGGAGAATGTTTCACAATTTTTTCAATCTCATTGGTAATAAATGTTTATAGTGGCAGGACTGTGTAATTAAAATAGGCATCAAGCCGTTTTTCTTTTTAGTGAATTAAAGGTAACCAAAAAATATTTGTTAAATTAGTGTAAACTCGAAAGTGTGTTGAGTTTCACGAGAAGAATGAACTGTTGCGTTCCACACTGTGATCGCATTAAGCATTTCTATCCAAACCTGACTTCTTCCGGTTTCCAAAAGATCCGGTAATACGTCAATAAAGGATTCGATTTTGCGTTCAACAAGAGATATTTCGTGTTTTGTCATCAAAGCTCAATTAATTGTTTTTAAGCATTAATATATAATAAAGAAATGCATTCACCAAAACATGTTTTATGTTTGTTTCAAATCAAAAACCTAAAGTCTAAAAATTTATATGTAATATTTTTTTCCTAGCATAGTTATTAAAAAATCTGTAATTATGGCTACACTGTAGCCGATACGTTGGTATTTATTCCACAGGGTGAAAATGACGAGAAGGATGATTCGGAAGGAAGAATAAGAAGCCAGTTGTCAGGTCTTGTCTTAGCTTTAAATAATCTCAAAGCACCATGCAGCGTTCTCTTACACTAAGGCTGTGAACCATTTCGCGGTTAATTTAAACTTTTGGTTAAAATCTGACACTCTAGCGGTTAATTTGATGTTGTCAGTCACGTACCCAAAGCGGGGGCCCGAGGCACAGACTAACAGATATGACAGTATGAGTAAATTCTTATGAAAATAATTTTTCGAGATGCACTAGTTCCACCTATATTGTACTGCGCGAACTATTTACCATCGGTACACCCCTTGTGTTACGTAAAAGTTTTTTTACTAGTTGGTTTTCCCTCGTTTGTCAACACCGATCAGCTGCTTGCAGGGATGCCTGATTTCATTAAAATTTCTGAAAATGAATCGTCACAATAAATCATTGGATTACGTTGATAATATATTTAACTTTTTCGCGATGTTGGAAGGTAACCATTTATTTGACTCAACATTGTTCATCTATACTATTTTTTATTGTGTTGGTAGTTTTCACCCGAAATTAAGTGGCGGCAGACCAGAAGCAAGTGAATATTGTAACAAAACGGGTTCGATTTTGTATTGCGTTGGAGGATGAGAAGTAGGCATAATTCTGTATATAGTTTTGGCAATATGTATTAAATCTGTATACTGCATGAAATTCGCATGGACGTATACAAATCAATACATTACAGGTAATTCTGCATGAATGGCAACTCTGTTGGTAAATGAAAAAAATAAACACAGTATAGATAACAGACAGGATGTTTTTGATAGAGTAACGTGGCGCCATCATGACACATGTGAGTACTGTCCCAAATAAAGGAATATTCGAAATGACCGTTAAAATGATTGAAGAATCTAATTTGAGTGTCCTGTCTGTTAGTCTAAGCCCGAGAGGCCCTGGCACCTCCCGAAATCAAAAACACATATATAATTATTTAGAAGGTCTCAGACATATGTTACAGAAATAACAAGACAGTAAACGTAAAGAAATGTAATACAATAACAGTTCCAGTGGAAAAGTTTAAAGTGTCTATTAAAAACACTTATAAAAGGGAAACTGAGAATTCGGTACATCAGCAATCTACAGTAACATTATTTTTTATCTTTGGGTCCCTCCCGAAACGAAATCCTGGGTACGGGCCTGGATGTTGTAAAAAATAACTCTGCTCGAGAGCATGGTTATTTTATCTTTTGGTTAAAATCTGACACTCTTACAATGAAAATTCTAATTTTAATTCTTTAGTTGAAATTGTTTCTAGTGAAAAATAAACCCTAATAACTTTCCGTCCGTCAAATTTTGAAATATGCCGCAGTTTTAGACAAAATAACCACTCAACTGTCAGATTTCAACCAAATGTTAAA
Organism: Malaya genurostris; assembly: GCF_030247185.1. Taxonomy (NCBI): domain Eukaryota; kingdom Metazoa; phylum Arthropoda; class Insecta; order Diptera; family Culicidae; genus Malaya; species Malaya genurostris. Next base: position 153,289,962 of record NC_080570.1, read on the forward strand.
ATTGACCAAGAAATGGTTCACAACCTAAGTGCGAACTTCTACAAAAAAAAACAACAATTATAACATGTTTGTTGTATCGCTTTACTATCGTTTATTCAGTGCTTTTTGTGTGGTAGTCTATGTTTGTCGTGAATAAGTCATATTTCAGTAGAGATGCACAATTCTGACAATTCTGGAAGCGTTAATTTTTTTTAAATTCACACAAACAATCAACGAACGATTATTGATAATCGAAAATGAGAATGAAGCATGTCAGCTTTTTTCGTATTCACGTCCTCTAGTTATGTCTCTGACATTACCCATCCGTCTTTTTTGTTTTGTTAAAATTCTGGATTTAAGTGGATTTTAGGATTTCAAAAAAAAAAAGCTCTCTTCAATTTACGATTGTGTTTTTCGGATTGGAATATTTGTCACAAAAACTAGTAAGAAAATGAGAACCAGTCCTGGCTAACGAAATATAATAAAATGTTTATCAGCAGCAGCCGGCAAAAATCGGGAAGAAAATGCGACTTTTTGTCTTGGTTGACCGGAACTTTCAGAACACTGTACAATATGTCAAGTCCACCAGAAATTATCCACGAACGATATGTGTTGAGAGCAAATGGACATAGTGATATGAAATTATTTTCTGTCTATAAGTAAACAAAATCTTTGTGTAGTCTTATGTTTGAAAAAAAAAACAAGTACCTCAATCCATTCGATGAGCTCTTCAAGATTTTTTCCGTGTGCCTAAAAAAAGAAACTTACTGAAAATTATAATAACTGTTTGAAAGGTAGTTTTCACGAAAATTACTATTTACAGAAGTGCAGTTATTGGATTGTAATTTTCTCATAAGGACGACGATTTTTACCGTATTCGCAACTATTAAAATTTATCATGTGGATTGTATTTTAAAAATTCTGAATTAAAAACTTGCTTAGAAATGATATTTCGGTAAAAATTTGCTAATTTTTGTAGAATAAAACATCGTTTATTTCCAATGATTACCGTAAATACTATTTCGTGGAAAACATTATTCAACTAATTTTTGCTTAGTACTTACTTTCACACCCGCTGGCGCTTCGATCGGCGATCGGGTGGGCCTGCGAATTCACGCGATAGTTAGGAACCATACAACAGTAGTTTGAGAAATATTTCAATTCGAGCGCGCTCTTTTTGTGTTTGCTTGCCGGTGTGTGCTCTGTTTTGATTGCTCTCACAATAATACATCGCGAAAATTCAAGTTGGGTTCCAATTAGTGTTTGAATTTGAATCATTTTCGGTGTACTGATTATAGTTAAATCATGGCACAAAGGTCAATTTTGTACGTAATAGACACCAGTAGCTCAACAGCATAATTTGGCTAATTCTTTGAATTTTTACAGATCGTTTTTCTCGAAGGCGAACAACAAAAAGGATGACCCGATCTCTGACACTCGAGACGAATCAGAGAGAAAGGAGGAAGGCGCTGTCGAAGGCAACAACAATACGGTTAGGTACAAACACCTCTGCCAGAGTGCGTTATTTATTGAAAAATTCGTGGTTATTGCGAAATAACATGTTCTCTAGTAGATTTCTGCTTATTGCTCGTGTTAGTTTCGGTAGCGTCCGGGAAGTGTCGATTCGCGTGAAGCGAATTGAGCAGCTGTCCCGAAACGCACTACCGACAGTCGTACCCATCGGTAATTCTTATTTGTATTATTCCATTCGTGTATTCGCTTCCACTAGTCCTGGTATTGGTAAAAAGGATAAAAGGCCCGCAGTGACGGACGACGAAGATAGTCCGGTTAAGAAGAAAACAAGCCGCAAATCGGTGGCGGCCTTCGAGTCATCGCCATCGCCATCTCCGCAAAAACAACAACGTGATGGCAGTTCGGCTGCTAGTGCACCGAAACGACCTCGTATCGCATCTTCCAGCAGTGAGGATGGGGAAACCGCCAACAACAAAGCAAGGTAAATTTTTGATGGAATTGCCGGTATTTGTCGGGAAGGATTTAGATCCGTTTTTTTTTCAGTGCACAACCTACGGAACAGGTGAAAACGGAAGTGAAGAAGGAAATTTCACCTAAGAAAAGTCCCACGATAGAAAAGAAAGCCAAAAAGTCGAGTTCAAAAGAGAAGACTCCGAAAGGATCATCAAAAAAGAAAAATTCTAAAGATGAGAAAAAAGATGCAGCTGATGAGGGTTCTAAAATCAAAAAGGAAATCGAGACACCGAAAAAAGAAAAGAACGAGTCACCGAAAAAAGAGAAGACCTCCGAGGATACCAAGGATAAGGCATCCAACGTAATGAGTTTCTTTACTAGTACGAACAAAGACGTGGGTTCGTCATCGGGGAATGCCCCGAAAGCGGAAGGGGGAACCGATTACAATCCAGGGAAGAAAAACTATCATCCAATCAATGATGCCTTCTGGAAGCAGGGTGAGAAAATACCGTACCTTGCACTGGCACGAACGTTTGAAATTATCGAGGAAACTAGCGGCCGTCTGAAGATGACGGAAACGCTAAGCAACTTCTTCCGATCGGTGATTCTACTCAGCCCGAAAGATTTGCTTGCTTGTGTTTACCTCAGTTTGAACCAGTTGGCTCCTGCCTACGAAGGGGTTGAGCTGGGTATAGCCGAACACACGCTCATGAAAGCGATAGCTCAAAGTACGGGACGGAGTTTGAGTCAGATAAAAACGGATGCTCAACATACGGGCGATCTGGGATTGGTTGCTGAGCAGTCCAAAAGCAGCCAGCGTATGATGTTCCGTCCGGCACCGCACACCATCGACGGGGTGTTTGGGAAATTGAAGGAAATTGCCAAAATGACCGGTACCGCTTCGATGGCCAAGAAGATGGACAAGATTCAGTCCATGTTTGTCGCGTGTCGTCACTCGGAGGCACGTTTCATTATTCGTTCGCTGGCGGGAAAGCTTCGAATTGGACTGGCCGAGCAATCGCTGCTGCAAGCTCTAGCCCAGGCATGTGCCATGACACCGCCCAATCAAAGTGACAGCAAAGAACCCCTGGTAAATGCTCTGAGTAAGTGCAGTGAAGCCACGGCCAAAGCCAAGGTAGATGAAATAGCGCTTACTCTCAAAACGGTGTACTGTCAGTGCCCAAATTACAACAAAATCATTCCGGTTTTGCTCGAGCACGGCATCGACCGTCTGCTAGAGCACTGTCCAATGATTCCGGGAACGCCACTGAAACCTATGCTGGCTCATCCGACCAAGGGTGTGCAGGAGGTGCTGGAGCGGTTCGATGGAATTGATTTTACCTGTGAGTGGAAGTATGACGGCGAGCGGGCTCAGATTCACCTGCTGGAGGATGGCGGAGTCAATATCTACAGTCGCAACCAGGAAAACAATACCAGCAAATATCCGGACATCATTGCCCGGTTGGATCGCACCCGAACGGAATCGGTGACCAGTGCCATTCTGGATTGTGAAGCGGTCGCCTGGGATCAAGAGAACAAGCAGATTCTACCGTTCCAGATATTGAGCACCCGGAAGCGGAAGGATGCCAGTGAGGCCGACATCAAAGTGCAGGTCTGTGTATTCATGTTCGATTTGCTGTACCTGAACGGAACGCCACTGGTGGAACGACCGTTTCTCGAGCGTCGTGAGCTGCTCTACAAACATTTTCGCGAGATCGAGGGTGAGTGGACGTACGCCACCCGACTGGACACGAACGATGTGGACGAAGTGCAACGCTTTTTGGATGAAGCAGTGAAGGGTAACTGTGAAGGGTTGATGGTGAAAACACTGCAGAAGGAAGCTACCTATGAGATTGCGAAGCGTTCCCGGAATTGGTTGAAACTGAAGAAAGACTACCTGACGGGTGTCGGTGATTCGTTGGATCTGGTGGTTATCGGTGGCTATAAGGGAAAGGGCAAACGGACCGGCACCTATGGCGGTTTTTTGTTGGCATGCTACGACGAAGACAACGAAGAATATCAAAGTATTTGCAAAATCGGAACGGGATTTTCCGACGAGGACCTACAGCAGCATACGGACTTTCTGAAGGGACAGATCATTCCGCGTGCTAAAAGCTACTACCGCTACGATGCATCACACGAACCGGACGATTGGTTTGAACCGGCCCAGGTTTGGGAGGTGCTGTGCGCTGATCTTTCTCTGAGTCCGGTTCATCGGGCCGCTGCCGGAATCATCGACGGCGAAAAAGGAATTTCACTTCGTTTTCCTCGATTTATCCGGATTCGCGATGACAAAACCGTTACGGATTCAACCTCGGCCAAACAGGTAGCCGACATGTATCTTAATCAGGATCAGATAAAAAATCGACAAGGTCAACAGCGGGATGTCGAAGAGGACTTTTATTGACAAGGTACATTGGTTTCATTTGATAATTTATGTTTACAAGTTCGAATATAATTTTAATCTACTTATCGTGAAGCAAAAAAATAACCAAGCTTAGTATCATTCAGTGCCGAAAAATCCGAACAGAAATTAGCTTTGGTACAGATGAGCAATGTTTGCCCAAATGTAGTTGGAATTATCTTCCTGGGAAGTATTCTCCGGTCCCCATGTATCCGGTCTAGGGTACGGATTGTGTCGATCCAGATAGTAGTTGCTTGGAGCGTGCATCACAAACTCCATACAGCTCAGCTTCCGTGGTAAATCCTCTTCCGGTCCGATCAGGTAAGTGGCCGGATCGAATCGTTCGTTCGGCGGCGGACTGGACGTTGACGGCAGTAACCAGGTAATGTAGGCTGATTTCTCACAATACGAATCTATCTGGAGACCGTGAATCTGTGCGTAGTAAACATTATCTTTGGCGTCCATCATAGAAACGATATCCCCTATCTGGTAGTAAATGTTCTACAAAAAAAAAACCTTTCCATTATGTCCACAAGCAAATTTCTCCAGAAAAACAACTTACATTATGAAACAACGTATCCACGGTTCGCGTAGTTACCGTGATAGCGGGAGCTTTCATGGGATTCTTTTTGAAGATGAATCTTCTCGAGCGGCCCGACTTGTTACCGTTTCCTCCTGCTCCACTGGCGCCACCCTTTCTTGCATTACGTACATTCTTCCTCAGCTTTCTTGGACTCAGTGAAGGTATTGGTTTCTCCTTGCTATCGGCATTGGATTCCTTCTCATCTTTATCGTCCACCGCTTCTTCCTTCACTTCGTCAGTTGGCAATTCTTCCGTTTTCACATCTTCTTTTGTTTCCACTTCGGTTTTGATTTCACTCGGAGAACCTGGCGCTGCAGTTTCGGTCTCCGTGGGAACCGGTTCCTTTATCGGCTCTGCTTGTATGGCTTTTAGTTCATTTTCAAGCTCGAGCTGTTCTTTTTCGTGCTTTTCGTGACACTCCGCGCACAGTACGGTACCCTTTTCAATCGTAAACCACTTCTCCGCGGCAACGGTCTGGCAATGATTACACTTGAGGGCTAATTTTGGTCCCATTGGCGACAATTTGAGACTAGTTTTGAGCAGAAGCGTTTAAGAAAACCGAGATCAACCGAGGTCCGAGAAAAGATGCTATTTCTATGTAAACATTCGATTGTATTCTGGAAATGACAGGAAGATACTACTCACAGCGCCACATGCAGCAAGCATTGAAACTAAAGTGTGAACTATCCCTTACAAGACGTTTCGATAGACGTCTGCCCACATTATCAGATTCGAATGAATTCTGAAACCCTTCCGAATCGATGAGAAATTTTCATTTGCAATTCCATGTGGAAATCATAGTGGATTCTTGATAAATTCCAACTCCAGTGCAACAACCGCCCACATTATCGAAATGACGGAATGAGCAATGAATTCTTAATCGACTGTTCGTTTCTGGGTGCTCGATCAACCCGATTGATGATAAAGACAGTCCCAGAAAGTATGGACGCAACCAAAAACCGCTGCCATTTCCCAATGGTTCAGAATCTGTAAATTTTTATGGCTGCGTCCAGTTGTTTACACTCTTCTCTAACCACTTGTGCAGTTTTTTATTCGTTTTCATTAGTTTGTTTCGAAAAGCGTGGACTTTCAGCATAACTGCATAATCATGGACGACGAAACCTACGTGAAACTCGATTACAAATCCTTGCCGGGGCCACGATATTATACGCTGCGAGAAGGGCAAGTGTTAAACCAGTCCGAGACATCGATTGAAGTAGAAAAATTTGGTAAGAAAGCTATGGTCTGACAAGCAATTTGTAGCTGCGGTAAGATTTCGAAACCCTTCATCACCACTGCTTCAATGAACAGCGAAATATACATCAAGGAATGTTTACAAAAACGACTTCTACCCATGATTCGAAGCCACAAGGATCCTGTTGTCTTCTGGGCAGAATTTGCTTCTTGCCACTAATCGAAATCAACGGTAGAATGGTATACTACCAAAAATGTCACTAATTATATACAGCGAAATCAAAGTGCGTCCATGCTTTCTGGGACAGTATTTATAAGTTTCAATGCATTTTCGCTAATTTTATCAATGTTTTAGTGTAAAAGTTAGGCGAATTTCAACAGTTTATGCTAGAATTCTTAGAAGAACTAATTATTTACTAATTCTGTATATACGAAAAACTTGAAGATTTTAATTTTTATATTAAATTATTTTTATTAGGAAATAAACTGAAAATCAGCACGAAAACCTGCAAAATCAGGAAAGAATAAGAAGAAAACTATTTGAAAATTCAGTCCGCATCTTCTCACTTAATGCCGATTGATTACCGAACGAACCGGTTGGAGGCGATAATGTGGGTAAGAAGTAAGAAGAACTTGTAGATAATGTTAGAGGCATGGCCGTGAGATTGACGTAGGACTGCTGTCGACAAGGGACAGATCACTTTAAAAAATGCACATTTATGTTGGTATATTGTTCTCGTAAATCATCCATTTCAAGTAAAATCTCATAAGTTCTTTGTAAAGTGCATTGGATTCTGAAAAGAATCGAAGGTCATCATTTCTCCAACTTCAACACAGTTGATAATTATTTCCTCGAGCAAAATTCCGAACAACTCGGTTGCCTCTCGTTTGGAAAACGGCACCCAAAGTAAATCTGCACTTGCTTGTGTGCCCTTCCCTACAGGGCTAACGTTCTGGCACCCATGAAGTTCGATGTTGTTTGTATTAGTGACGATACTTATTCGGATTGAAAACCGATATTATAAAATCAAATAATGAGGAAAACCAATTAATTACTTGCTTGATTCTATGTGGAGACACTGAAAATGGCTAGGAACTAATTGATTTGACCGTAATTGCGGATTTTAACATTATCATTTATGGCCCTTCAGAACTGTCGATTTGTATATGTATATGAAAAATTAACATAATACATCAAAAGTTTAAAAGAGCGGTTCACGCGGCTACAGAAATAGCAACGTATATAATTTTAAGGTTGATTACTTCATTTCGGATTATCATTTTAATTTTTTTTGCCGATTGAATGTATTTTTTTTTTCGGTTACTCGCACGCAAACTGAATGGTATAATCGCGGGATTCATCTTAGGATTTCAGAAGGTGGTATTTTCTACGATACCGAACACAGTTCATTTGTCTCGAATGCAAAGCAACCACTTTTCTCTCTCTTCTTCTTCAATCCAACAGCTGGAATACGCAATCGCTTAAACTGCTCATAGTGCAGGTTGAAACTGAATCAATTTTGGTTAAGAGCTTTCTTTTTACGTGATATCGTTTGTAGCAAATGGGCGATCCCAACAGCCGCAATAGCAAATAGAAATATATAGAATTTTGATGTCCATTACTTTATTTCGAATTTGCATATTTCAGTGAAAGAAAGTATTAAAATGCTGTACGGCATTCATTTCTGGCTTTCAGAAGGACCAAATTGTGGAATTCTCTACGAAATTATACACTGTTTGGAACAGTTTTCAGCACAAAGCCTATCAAATTATTCCAGATTTTCACTAAATTGATAATTTTTACCTTCGACTTGAAAAGAAAGTAATCTTAATAGTTCTTTAGAGAACATTTAGAGCTATTAGAACGGCTGATTTTGTATAATGTTCCCCATCGTTGTCCACTATTCGTTTTCTTTTTCTCCAATGCGAACGACCACTAGCTGGATGATGCAATCGCGCTTGATTGAAGTGAAACTCACACTGCGAATGTCCAACAGCTGATATGCTCACAGAAGAACTAGTTGTTGTTTTTCTGCGTTGAAGCTTGAGGAACGGAACCTCATATTCGCCACCATTGAGTGAAGCAGCAATCGAATAATCGAATCGGTGTGGTTCTTTTTTCTTGACGTAGATGACGGTCTGTGTTTATAGGATTTTCGTAGACTGAAGCTAGCAAACGTGCAACAGGTTGATTTTTATGTTTGTTGTTCGGACCTATCATTCCACAGTTTCAACAATGTTTTCTTAATAAATGTAGTATTAACAACATTCTTATATCTTTTTCCATTCGTTTCGTGAAAGAATGAGAAAAAATGCTCAATCAGAGAAAATGTTATTAAGAATTTCAATCTGGAATAATTACGTCAAAAATGAAAGTAACCTTAAATGATATATATAGCAAAAAGGCTAGCACCGCTTGCGTTTGTGTTTGCGTACGAGTGACTTTATCAATGGTCGAATTTGTTTGCTTGTTAAGTTGTAACTTGTAGCAAAAAAAAATTGAGAAAACCTAATATAAAAACCAGGTTCGAAGCTGACTCGATTTTCAGTTCAACAACTTTGAAACTACGTTCGAAACTAGTTTCAAACAAACGGTTTGACAGCAGTTAAGGTGGAAACTGAGTTAGGTTTGGCATAAAGCGAAAACGACATATGTATAATAGAAAATAAGTGTGTATTTACAATGTTTATATCTTTCTCTAATCAGACTACCCCTCACCGAAAAGAATGTATGAATTGTTGTGAAAGTAAATTTTGAGGAAATACCGAAGTCGGAACAAGTTCCTTGTTTCGCAAAAAACAAATGGAAAGTGAAGTTGACATACAGAATCTTTGTCGCCTTTGTGGCGAAGGAAAATCACGGTTGCACAACATCGACGTTCTCGAAAAGGATAAAAAATATCCGCTTGGAAAAATTTTCGCTGACATTCTCCGGATAGAGGTATAGGAAGTTTGGCAGTAGGATATTTAATCATAAATTGTTTTTATTTCTGTCATATAGCGAAAATCCGGCGATGGTCTGCCTAAAAGAATTTGTAAACCTTGCACCTCCACGGTCCTTCAGGTTTACAAAATTGTTGAACAATTCCGAGACACTGATGTACGACTTCGTGAACATTTGCAGAGTATTATCGAAAGTGAGAAGGTTGACATAAAACCGACTTCTTTGGTAGAAATCGATGATAGTCATATGTAAGTACTATTCGATTCAATAACATAAGTCAAAAATTACTCTACCTTCCACGCTAGGGAGGATGAACTAGTCATCGAGCCTCCTGAGATTAAAAAAGAGGTATCGGAAAATTTAGAGCAAAACAACGAAGATAAAGGTACCGGAGATGTGGGTCCAACTCGGGAAAGAATAAATTCTCCAGTTGAAAAAAGGAAATCCTCAAAGAAATTAGATAAAAATACACCTCGAAAAAAGAAGCGCCCCCTGAGACTACGTCTTAGTCGCCGAGATTTGAAACATCCGGGTCGGCCTCGTTTGAATGATTTTAAATGCTACATCTGTAAAAGCGAATCGTTAGGATCGGGGCAAGCTCTGCTTACTCATTTGCATTCCCACTCCGACCTGTTACCATACACATGTACGGATTGCGTGATGGAAACGGTAGTCATTGAGGGTGTCACGACGTTGAATATTCATAGGCGTATGCACGAAAACCCTTACAAATGTAACCACTGCGATCGACGGTACACGACGGAAGGTAATTTAACTTTACACGTGCAAAATTTTCATCTTGCGCAAAGTGCTCGCTGTCCTTCCACTTGCGAAATATGTGGAAGAGTTTACTCTTCCAAACATGCTCTGAAAATGCATCAAATGATTCACGTCCATCCGATGACTTGTGAACAGTGCGGAAAGGCTTTTTCCCATCCGAACAAACTTAGACGGCACATTGAAATAGCTCACGAAGGATTCAAGCGGTACCACTGTCAATATTGTCCTAAAACGCTACGTTCGCTGGACGGCATTCAATTTCACGTTGAAAGCAAACATTCGGGAATACAACTAAAATGCTCGTATTGCTCCAGAAAGTAAGCTAACCTGTTAGGTTGTGCATTTTTTTTCATCTCAATCGCTTTACAGATGCAGTTCCAAGCTGATGCTTCGAAGTCACGAGAAGAAACACGAAGACGATCCCAATTACAAAGCTCCGCAAAGCTGGAAGGAGTACTACGTACAGCTGGACGGTGCCGAGGAAGGTTTCTGTCTGTGCAAAATATGCGGCGTAAAGGTGAAGGCCATCGCTTGGCACATGAGAAGTGCACACTTTCAGACGGACTACAACTGCGAAATATGCGGAGCGGTTTTTAAAAAAAAGCAAACCTACGACGGACACATTCAGGCTCACATCTTTGGCAAAGAATTCCGGTGCATCATATGCGGTAGAGGATTTTCCACCAAAGACCTGCTGCTGACCCACCTCAAAACGAAGAAACACCGGGATGACCCGATGGCACAGGATTTGGAGTGGCTGGATGATCTGGCGGAGGAAATCAAAGAAAAACGAAAAAGTATTTCGATTGAATCGGTACCGGACGGAAATTCCGGTTCGGGTTCATGTTGATTCGATAAAAAAGAAATATCTCCGAGCAGGGTGAGTAAGAAGGAAACGTAGCGAGGTGTCCGTTTCATTCATTGAGTGGCAATTCGGAAAAGAGGTTTCTGATTCAAGCTCTGATGAACACTGACACGAAATCGACCCAATCGAAATGTTTACCTAACAAAAGGTGATAGTGGAGAATAGAAAAACAGAATGGCACTGTAGAAGAGTAAGATTTCATGCAGGTTTTCCACATATGGGAAGTTGCAATAGACGTGGATACACGTATTTTTAAGTTAAAATTTGTACTTTCAGCATAAGGAGTAGATTTATAGCATTTCAAATACGGTAATAACGCGAAAAAGGAAGGCTTTTTAAAATCTGAAAAGTGCTTGGTTCATTACTTTGATCCATAGACTGAAAGTTCAAAATCGTGCAAATTTTAGTTTTTTCAAATTTATAACATTCCCAACCAGTAATGAGCAATGAATATTATTTCTTTTAACATTCGTTTAGCGCTTATCGGTCAGCACGTTTAATCGTAGCAAACATTGCGAGCCGATAGGGCCGTGATAGCTCCGTAGAGTATAGTGAACAAATGAGCTAAATTCTGTGAGCGAAGCATAAATCGCTACACATTCCATATCGTACTGAAACTTTTGAAGATAGTTTTTTTAAGTTCTGTATCTTTTGTGCATGTTACAAATATAATATTTATTTTTTTGTTATAATTTTTCTTTAAATACTTTATTAGTACTACTACTATCGTTATTATTTTTATACTAATAAATTTTTTGCCAGGTACTTTCTTTTATTTTTGTTTTTTGCTTCTTGTGATCCAAACAAAATTTAAATTCTTTACAAATTGATTGATATGATACCGGATATGATAGATGAAAGTTCAGTTGAATTTCAGTGATTTCCGTTTTGCATCGACTACCTTTGAGCAGGTTTGGTCTTTGCCAAAAAATACCCTTGAAATAAGCAAACGATCGCTGACATGAAAAGTTTCATTCATTCCAATTAAGACGCTCGAAGCAACCGGGCACTAGAAATATATTCACCCTTATTCTGAATAACTACGTATTGATTTTTCGATCGAACGTGGTTGGATCGAATCCTAGCTACCTTTGATTTTGCTAGCGTTATCGGGAATACTAGAGTGCCTATAACCAGAGTGACGACATCTCATCCGTAATTTTGGCAACAATTCAAAATATTCCATTAGCTGTACATTGCATTGACAGGTCGTTTGCTCGTTTGGAACTGGGAGCTGTCATTCCAAACGAACAGCTGTCGCCACTCTGATTATAGTCACTCTAGGGAATACAAATGAAATACAGTCGTAAAATCGATACGACGATATTTATAATAAGGGCGATTGTTCTCTACGTTACCAGTTTTTATCCTTTATTCCGACCGGTCATTTCATAAGGTTATGGGCTCTTCAGTGAAAGACGGTGCTGGAATCACACAGCTGAACGGAAGCACTTCTGACTTGACAGAAACTTAGTTTTATCCTTCCGCTCAACGAAAATGGTTGTGTATACGCTTGAGGAACGCGTGAAAATAGTGCAGTTTTACTTTGAAAATCATGGTAATGTTGCGGCATGTGTGCGCCAAAAAATCATCTTCTCGGATGAGGCACATTTTCATCTCGGCGGGTATGTTAGTAAGCAAAATTGTCGCATCTGGGGGACGGAAAACCCGGACGTTATCATGGAGAAGCCGATGCATCCTCAGAGAGCGACGGTTTGGTGCGGATTTTGGTCTGGCGGCATCATTGGGCCATTTTTCTTCGAAAATGAGGCAGGAGCCGCCGCCACGGCCAATGGCGAGCGCTACCGCGCCATAATTAGCGATTTCTTCTTCCCGTTACTTGAAGAGTAAGACTTGGACACCATTTGGTTCCAACGAGACGGCGATCCGTGCCACACAACCAACGCTACGATCGATACGAGCTGTGATTTGACGCCGTTAGACTATTATCTTTGGGGGGCTGTCAAAGATAAGTGTTATGTGGACAAGCCAGAGACAATTCAAGCCTTGAAGAACAACATTCGTGCAGCCATAGCTGAAATAAAGCTGCATACAATCGAAAATGTACTAAAAAACTGGACCGATCGTATATCGTACTGCAAGGACAGCCGAGACAGCCATTTGAATGAAATTATATTCCACAATTAACAGGAAGGATCTTACTTTAATATGAAAAAATAAATTTTGAAATCGGATGAACCGTTTGTGTTTTATTGCATGTTTAAAACAAAAGTTACATGGCGGACCCTTTATGAAAACTGGCGGTTTCGAGTTAAGCTCTTTCTGGAAGCTACAAGAAACAAGTTCTTGAAGATGGACTGAAAAGCGAAAGCGTAGTCGGCAACGAGTGCCTGGGAATCGTCTGGGAAAAAGAAAAAGCTCAAGCAAGGGTGGAAGGTGTTGGAAGACACTTTTGCAAAGAAATCTGTGGAAATTTGTACTATGTCCTGAAGCAGTGAAGTCGTTGAAGTGTGAATGGGTTTTCCGTATCACGGAAAATGAACGTGGAAACGTGATTAGGCGCCAAAGCGAGACTGGTCGTGAAAGTGTACCTACAGGACCCTAATATTGACTATGAAGAAACGTCTGCGCCGGTTTTGAAAGTGTCTACCATTTGGAGTTCAACAGGGCTGTACATTCCACCAAATGGATGTTAGGACGACGTTTCTGCATGACGAGCTGCGTGAGGAAATCTGCATGGATATTCCTGTGGACATGAAAACTCCTCCTAGAACGGTATGTCGTTTACAGAAATCGTTGTACGAGCTAAAGCAGTCTCCTCGCTGCTGGAACGATAAGTTCAACAATGGCACTTTGAAACTGGGATTCGTGCGATCTAAACACGACTACTGTCTATACACTTGGTGCAGTAAAGATGGAGCTGATGCGATTTATCTTGTGCTGTATGTAGACGGTCTGATGATATCCGGTCGAAAACTCGAAACAGTTTTGGCTTTGATTAAAAAGCTGCCTGACGTTTTTGCGATGACGGATTGCGGCAAAATGAAAGCATTTTCTGGGCATCAAGATGAGCTACGATCAATGAGGCTTGACAGACTGTAACTCGTCAACGATCCCTACGGAGAAGAACATAAAACTGGAATCAACGAATGGGCGAGCCCATTATGAAACCATATCGTGAACTTCTGGGAAGTCTCATGTACATTATGATGTCGACTCGACCTGATATCTGCTACCAGGTTGGGTCCTGGCGAACCCCATTGGACCGCGTTGAAGCGGATTGTCCGTTACCTTAAAGGTACCACGGACTTGGCGTTGAAAAAGTCTGGAGTGCAATTTTGTTCGAGACCATGTACTCTCTGGAAGATTGTCGATTGAATCCATAAAAGTACGAATAATCAGTTGGAGAACTGCGAAAGAAGCTGGGAGTAAGCAATCGAGAGGGGATGTAAGCGTATTTGGAGAAACTGTGCCTTGCTCATACGGCCATTTCAAAAATCAATCGAGATATGTCAAAACTTGAGTAAAATTCACTCTAGCTATAAGTTCTCTCGCACTTGATCATATATTAGAGTAAACGAGTGTTCGAACATTTTAGCGTTGTGCTGCTCAGTGCGTTGCCATTCTCAAAACATCATCAAAATCAAAGTACATTCAGGCGGAGTAGATAGCTTTTTGGAAGAAAACATTGTTCACCTTCTCATAACACCATGTTGCTCGATAATGATAGTAATTACATTTAGCAATAAACTAAAGTTTACCAGAATATAAATATTACCTTGCACATCCAGAACATAATTCTCAAGTATCATTTGAATTTCATCATTAGCTGCGAATTGACTAATACCGTTTTCGCTTATTGATCAGAGCAGTCCGAGATGTGACCCAGAGTCGCCCAAACAACTTTTGAGATGTTTGTTTTAGCAACCTGGGGTCGCTCTAGATCGGACTCCAATCGCGTAGTTTCGCTCTGAAAATTTTCTCGGGTCGCATTACGCATTATGCATTCATGCGAGTTTGTTTATTTTTTCTTTTTTCATGAGTTGTTGTTCAGGGCGCGTACTACGTGTTCGTTTTACTCGGAGTCAGAGTCACCCGCGTGTAGGTTCTAAAACGAAAACGGTATAAGCAAAATCGAGCCCCTTATCGAAATGTTAGATTAATTACAAGAAATGTATTTGGTTATTGTTCTGAGCAAAGCAGCATTCCATTGAAAATGAAATATCACAGGTTTATGTAAGAATTGGTCGTTTATATTATTTTCCCTTTGAGAACAACACAAAGTTGTAGGACATAAATAAAAGCCAATTTCGTCATTTTTTTTTTGATTTCATGCAGTAGGGTAACAGAGGTATTTTGGTCACTTCATATATTTCGGCCCACCTTTGGCACAAACTTTAGGGATTTAACCGATGTTAAGTAACCCATGTTGCATCAATTTGAAGCTAATCACATTCAATTACCTATTGCGGAAGGCTTTTTCAAAGATATTCCAATATTTGGTGGATATTTTAACAAAGTGGGCAAAAATAAAATAAATTCTAAAGTTGGCCAAAATACCTCTGTTACCCTATTTCATTTTTACTATTTTTTTTATAACTTTCGTAGTGTTCCAAGAATATTTTAGAAGTCATCCATCCATGAAGTATTTTAAAAACTCTCAATTTCGGATATTCGGTCTTACCAACTAGTGTAACATTTCATTTTTCCACGTGTGACTGAATAAGTACTGAATAAGGGTTAACTAACACGTGTTACGGTATATGGAAAATATTTTAATTAATAATTTTAATAACGTTTTATTGATTTTTCCGAAGATGAATCTGTTCAGCCATATTTAAATTTAAATGAAAAAGAATCTTGCTCAATGCCTGCTGTTATTGAATTACTGTAAGAAAGAAAGGACTACCATTTCGTAAACAAATTTAATACATACCATATTTTCCAGTGAACTAATAAAATATTATTAAAACGACATTCATAATGATCAAATAAGCTGTTGGTGTATCGGGTAAATATTTGTGAGCCTAGCAAATATAAATTTATAACATTTACTTCCAAGTGTGTATTATTTAATTTGAGAAACCTCAACTTCAGTTCGAATGCGCCTTTAGATGACTTTAATTCAACTTGGTAGTTAGAGTGGTTATGGGAAGTTTACATTTGCGGACAGAGTTTCCATTTTGCATATTTTCGAACATAATCTGTGAAAATCTATAAAAAACATTTTGAAAATCTGCCATTTTTATGAAATACTAGCTGACCCGTCGAACTTCGTCTCGCCCAAAAACTATTTGTTCGTATTTATGTGTTCAAAGAGCACAATGGTCAAACGACTAAGTGGTTAACGTTTCTCTTCAATATTTTTCTGATTACTTAACCTACAATCAACGGAATTCGACACACATTCGCTTAAACCCAGAAAAAGAAACATCACCCAAAATTACTGTGAAAATATGTACAGCTTTAAGCATAGATAATGTTTTCTCATAACTTGTTCTGTACGTTTAAATTGCCAAAAAGTACCACACGTACATTAGAGCTCTAATAAATTGGATATTTTTAGGAACGAAGGAACTTTTGGTAACTTGGAGAAACGACGCTTACATTTTAATTCGATATTAATCTTACCAATTTGAACATTCTTCTCAACAAGAATGGCTTTTATCGTATCAAAGAACGCTCTCTAGCAACTCTTCACACGATGCAATCAGTGCTATCAAAGGAAGATGGATATCATCTCAGCAACATAAAACCGGCATGGTTCATTTAACACAGAATGGACACCAGTGCGAAAGCTAATTTCTCTCGTCCGTGACCCGTCTGAGCATCACGGGTTTGTGTAATCGAAATCATTCGAAAGCAAAATGCAAGGAAAATTTCTTAGTTTGACCTTAGCACTTCTACCGCACAAACTATTCATTTATTCACAATGACCAATATTATTTATCTAACTCCATTACACACAATCCATCAACTGGTAAACGATATCCGAACTTTTTCTCCTGTCTACAGCGGTCTTTCTGTTGTTGTTATCGAAATAACAGAAATTCAGAAAGTTTAAAATAAAAATATTGTTTTCTTAATTTCATTTTTTTGAGTAATTTTCTAATTCTTGAAAAAGCATTCATCTTTTTTCAATGATTCTGTATGGGATGATTATTTCGATTGCATGTAAAAATTTCGATTGATCGATGCTTTTGTATGGAAAACTCAAACTCAAGAATACAGAAACAATACACAAAATTTTGCATGAAATATTCTGATTCACTTTTTTCTGAATGTTCGAGTTACGATTCGAAGAATCTGCATACAAAAATAAATTTGCTTTTTGTATAAGTCAGTCCTGAATCGAATTGGTCTCTACCCACTTAACACTAGAACACTCTCTGGGGTACGTTTGTGCCCCTCAGCAAAATGAAGGCAAAACGTAATTCAAAGCCAAATATATATTTCTTAATGCGCATATTATACCACAGTCACACATACAAATAAGCCCAGTATCAGAGCTAATAAAAGTCATTTTTATTGACTCAAAATAGACGAAAATGACGAGAAAAATAATGTCACTCTCAGTTTTGCTTGCAAACTATGAGAACGAAATCCAGGTTCAGTCAATGGCATAAGCGGAACAGTAGTTTCAAAATTGTGTTCTTTGTTTCATTTGCCCTTTCAGTCATTTGCAGTTTTTAGTGAAAATCCAATAGTATGCAGTGTAGATATTCAACCGAAGCTTTGAGAACCGAAAATGAGAGAAAAAGGTTTCACAATGACTATTACCTGTTGGTGCTCGAATTTGTAGTGGTTTCGGTTTATTTGGTGTCGCAGATTTTCAATACATCGATGAAAAAATGAGAGTTGAAATTCTGCTGATACTCACTGCAGACGTTAGTTTGGTTTCGTCTTGTCATAGAGAAATGAGTGACGATGGCAATTATACTCTATCATTTTTTCGATGAGAAACGAAAATACTTCGTCTCTCTTCGTTTGTTCTGGTGTCGGTCATTTACGAATGAAACAGTAAAACATTGAAAATGAGACTGTTGGAATGGTTTCTTTCATTGAGAACGCGTGACAATTTCAAGCTCTGCCCAGTATATGAAAACTAGTGATGCCACATACGCAGAATAATCTTAGAATTTACAGATTTCTGATTAGAGCTGCAGTTATTTTAAAATTTTATTCATTATCAAAAGTTAAATGGACATTTTTGAAACCTCAGAGTTTCTTTTTCTGCTCACTAACATGATCATGTCGTGTTGTACATATTGCCGAATCTCCGGTATGATAGTTGAATTTGAGAGGAAGTTTCTACCGCGAAAACGTAATGATTGAACACTTTTCCGAATTTATTGTCATTCGATTAATTCCACACCATTTCTAGGAGTTTCTCCAGTTGTCGTTGAAGAAAAACAGCATCTTCTAGACAAAAATTGACGTCGTTGAAGTAAAGCAGAAAGATCAAAGGACCCAGGTGACTACCTTGTGGAATTCCAGAGGAGGCGATAAACTCTGAACGTAGACACAATCGTCCTCCGTACATTCATAGCGTACAGAACCATTGCTGGTGCTACGATTCTACTGACACTAGAATTCCTTCCTGGTCGGGGCTCGAACATACGACAACGGGCTGCACAACTTCAAACTTGCCAAAGTATGGGAAATCCATTCATTACAATTCAATTGTGTTCTGTAAGAAATTGAATTTTTTTTTTGCATTTTTTGTCAATTTTCACCGACTGCAACTTGTAAACATTTTTTTCTTCTTTCGAACTAATTTTTTCCACGACTGGTACTAGATTTCTTCTCTCGACTCGACGTGAAAAATATCCAAATCCGAAAAACACAATCGTAAATTGAGAATTTGTGTTGTTTTGTGTAATCCGTAAATCCATTTAAAAACAGAATTTTAACCAATGTATCTGAGTGCATTTATGATTTTGATTTTCATAACTCTGTTTCAATTCTAGAGCTTTCTCTAAACAAGAAAAAGTATAACCAAAAGATTCAAGCCTCTATAACCGAAATAACAAATACATTTTGAGGTCTGTGCAAAATCTGTGTCTATTTCCGATAAGAACATTATAGAACGGGATCGTTTTCGCAAGCAAAAAAAAAAAACAAACATACGCAAATACTTATTTGCATCAGAACACCAAAATTGTACATAATTATTGCATCAACACGAATCTAACTCGGCTTCGGATGAATCCAGAGCAAGTTTGTTTCTCCGTTTAAGACTTTTCATCTGAGCCAACCAATCCAACGACTTCGCCAAAGGGTGATCGCGATGTTTCTTTGTTTTCATGTGTGCCTGAAGCAACCGTTTCGAAGCAAACTCCCTTTCGCAGATCGGACATTGAAATGCTTTCCCATATGTATGAACCATAATGTGTCCATCTAAGCTTTCTTTGGTTTTGAAAACAGCTTCGCAAATATCGCAACGGTATTGTTCCGGGAAGTGCGCCGTTCTCATGTGCCAAACGATTGCTTTGGCTTTGACGCCACATATTTTACATTCCGAGAGACCCTCCTCGGCTCCATCCAGAGGTGTGTGGTATTCTTTCCAGCTTTGCGGAACCCTGTAGTTGGGATCGCGTTTATGTTTTTGTTCATGTGTTCGAAGCATCAATTTGGAACTGTATCTGTAAACGAATTTGAAGTTTTATTACTGAATAAAACTGAACGGTCTGTGACATACTAACGTTTTGGGACAATATGAACAAGCTAGTAGCTTTTCCGAATGCATATTTTCAACGTGAAAGTTATACGCATCAAGCGTTTTCATAGTTCTGTGACAAATATGACATTCGTAGCGCTTGGTTCCTACGTGAATCCGTTCAAAATGCCGTTTAAGTTTGCTTTTTTCGGAGAAAGTTTTTCCACATTTTTCACAGGATATCGGTTTCGTGTGAGCTCTCTGATGTGTTTTCAAAGACAGTTTCGACGGACAGACTTTTCCACATATTTCACATGTCGATGGACAATGAGCATTTTCACCAAGATGAAAATTTTGCACATGCAGTGCAATGTTGCGTTTGGTGGTGTACCGTCGATCGCAATAATCGCATTTATATGGATTTTCGTGCATACGTTTGTGAATGTTCAATGTCGTAACGGTGTCAATTATTATCGTGTCCATTACACAAATCGTACATTTGTAGGGTAACTGATCCTTATGAGAATGCAAATGAGTGAGCAGAGCGTACCCTGAACCTAACGATTCACTCTTACAGATATAGCATTTAAAATCATTCATACGGGGACGATCTAAATTTTCGGAATACCGGCGACGACGAGGACGCTGTGGCAAAGTTGGTTGGTTTTTGTCTGCATTGTTTTGCTTTGTTCTTTGCGATATCCTGCGCGACGACTCCTCTAATACATTGGAGCTCGTTTCTTCAGTCGGTGGCCACTCATTTTGATCATCTGTTTCCTCATTGTCCGGTTCGGAGTCAGGATTTTCTAAATATTCTGGTTCTTCTTCTTTAATCTCCAGGCTTTCAGTGATCAGTTCATCATCACTAAAACAGAAGATACACATAATTGAACACTCTTTATAACACATCGGAAAACCTACGGAAAATAATCCAGAGCTTCTATTAGAATTGATTCTATGGCAACCTTCTCTTCTTTGATTGGACAGAGTTGTTTCCGAAGTAGAAAATCATTTGCCCTGTAGCTTTCAACAGTTTCATGAATTTGAAGCACTGTTTGTGTACACTGTCTGCAGATATTTTGAGGTAAACCATCTCCGTAATCAAACTAAATGCCAGTCGGAAAAATAACATAAAATAACAGGATGCTGCCGCAATTTAATTTCATCCTACCTCCAGCCGAAGAGTATCAGTAAAAATTTCTTTCATCGGATAATTTTCGTTCTGTTCAAGATCCTCTATTTTATTTAAATTTGCCTTGCTTTTGCAACAAAGACGACAGAGTTTGTGGTCATTGTCTGAGCTTTCCATAGTTAATACGGTACTAGCGTAATCCACTAAAATAAGCAAAATTCAGAACAAAATTTTATCGATTCTCGCGACTTTGTTATGCTTCCATGGAATCAAAACTCACAAACTCCGGGGGGTGAGTGATTGATCGATAATTCATTGTAACGTAAATTGATATTACACGATGCCGGAAAATTACTAAAAATTTAGTAAATTTTGATCGGTTCTTTTGGAAATTTTCAACTCCTAATTTATCACAATCGAGTATGACCAGCAATCCGGAACTTGTTTCGGTTAGACATTGTACCAAATACAATTTGTATTTAATTGCAATAGTAAACATTATTTAGCAAATAATTTGTTGTATACCACAGAAAACAGATTTTGCGTGTGTAAATTTTGCTCATTCGGCGTGGCATCGGGTGCATCATTCACTTAACGTTTTCACATTTTGGATGGTACATTCATTTCACATACAATTTTTATTTTGTTGTTGGTAAAAATTGTTAAGAATACAACCGACCTAACGTCGTCCATAGTTACAGTAATGTAACAAATCAAGGTAATCCCTGATGTTTGAAGAATAAATTTTCATTCCAATTCACTTCTTTGTTCAATAAACAAGCCTTTTAACGTTTGCTCTGCCTTTTAATAGGTTATGGGCCCAGTGAAGTAACGGAAGCCTCGAAGAATCCAAAAATGGGCGAAGAAAAGTTGTGGTTGTTTGACGGAACCAATTTCGGAAACTGGAAATTCCGTATTGAAGTTTTGATGGAAGACAAAAATTTGCTGGACTGTCTGGAGAATGCCATAGAAAACGAAGAGTACGCGATAGAACTTCCGCAGGACACAGCAGCTGTCAAGGAAGAAAAGAGGAAGAAACTCGAAGAGCGAATGGCCAGAGACCGAAAGTGCAAAAATTTGCTCATTCATCGAATATCTGAGGACCAGCTGGACTATGTCAAGGACAAACGAACGGCAAAAGAAGCTTGGGACGCGTTGAAAAATGCATTTGAACATGTTGGAATTGCCGGCAAGCTGTTCTTGAAGAAGCAATTTCAGGAGTTACGACTGAAAGAAGCTGGAAACATGAAAGCCTACTTATTACAATTTGAAAAGGTATTGCGAGAAATGAAGGCTGCCGGTGTAAAAATCGAGGAGGAAGATGTTGTTTGTCAGTTGTTACTATCGCTACCAAAGTCGTACGAAGCCTTGATCACAGCATTGGAAACTATTCAACCGGAACAGCTTACATTGGAATACGTGAAGAAACGACTAATGGATGAGTCGGTAAAACGTGCGAATCAAATTGACCAATCGGAAGATTCCGTAGGTGAGTCAGCGTTTGCTGGGAGAAAGAGCGGCTTCAGATGTTTCGAGTGTGGTAAATTCGGTCACAAACGGATTGACTGTCCTGATTACCGTCCTATGGTGGAAAAGGAAAGTGAAAGAAGCTCACAGAAAAATGGGAAATCAAATCGAAAATTTAAAGATCATGCACACGCCACATGTGAACATGAAATTTCGTTTATTGCTACCACACACACCGGTGCATTTTCAACCCAAAATGCGATATTCAAGAATCGTATCGAATGGTTTTTGGACTCGGGAGCCACAGACCACATGGTGAAAGACAAGCATTTGTTCGACGAGCTACATTCATTGGAACGGAAAGTGTCTATTTCCGTGGCAAAGTCTGGCCAAGTTATCGTGGCAGAATCGGCGGGAACAATCCATGTTGGTATGATGATAAACAACAAGACACAACCGGCAGTTGTAGCGAATGTTTTATACGTACCCGAACTACAGTGTAATTTGTTCTCTGTACGTCGGCTCGAAGACAACGGAATGGTAGTAACTTTTTCTGGAGGAAAAGTGTCCATAAAAAAGAATGGGCGTTTAGTATGTGTTGGACATAGAACGGGACAGCTGTATGCTATGGAAATTTATTTACGCGATAGCATAGGACCACTGAGTGCGAGTGCTATGGCAACAAAGAATGCTACTCTAGAGTTATGGCATCGGAGATATGGACACATAGGAGAGACAAATCTTAAAAATCTATGGAAGCATAATATGATAGAGACTGCGATGACGATCCAGGATTGGTCACACAAGAGTTTGTGTGAGGTGTGCTTGGAAGGTAAACAGACAAGACAACCGTTTGAGGAAATTTCCAAGACACGTTCTTCTCGACCGTTAGAACTCATACACTCCGACGTATGTGGGCCGTTCACACAAACGACATGGAATGGAAAGCGTTTCTATGTGTCATTTATGGATGACTACAGTCACTTCACAATGATTTATTTGCTAGCATCAAAAGATGAGGTTCAAGAAAAATTCGAAGAATATTGTGCATTAGTAACATCTTTCTTTGGAACAAGAGTGTCTAGATTACGATGCGACAATGGTGGAGAGTATATCGGAAAGTCATTTAGAAAGTACTGTGCCACTGAGGGAATTCGAATGGAAACAACCGTACCATATAGTCCGCAGCAGAACGGAGTAGCAGAGCGTTTAAATCGCACCTTGTTAGAGAAAGCTCGTTCCATGTTACAAGATACTGAATTACCGAAATCTATGTGGGGCGAAGCAGTGCTCACTGCTGCCTACATTCTGAATAGAAGTCCGACATCTGCTCTGAACGAAAAGAAAACTCCATTCGAAAGGTGGTATGGCAGAAAACCGAACGTAGATAAGATGCGTGTTTTTGGTTCAACAGCATTCACCTGGGTGCCCAAAGAAAAGCGTGGCAAACTGGATCCAAAAAGTGAGAAAAACATTATGGTTGGCTACACAGCAAATGGTTACAGGATTTGGGATCCTAGAAAGAGGATGATTTTTACTTCTCGTGATGTTGTATTCGACGAAAACATGAAAACGATTCACAACGAAGTGCCAGAAAAGATAGCTTATGAATCAGAGGATGACGTTGAATTCGCTGCAGAAAAGGAAATCGTACCAACAGAGTCTGAGTTGGATGAGAACGAACCGATAAGAGAAAACATTTCGACAAATGAGGAGTACGAAGAACCAACCGGTGCGCTTCCTTCGCAATCAGATTGTGGAAATATCCCCGCAGAGGCTTCCACGAGGCATAGCGAACGGGAGCGCAAAATTCCCGGTAAGTTTAACGATTTCATCACTGGCTTTGGAGCAAATACTGGTGTCCAATGTTTCGCAGGTCTGTCTAAAGATGAACATGTGCTAGATGAAATGGAGACTTTCGCATTGAACGCAGAGGCTTACGTAGAGGATCTACCTTCAACCATAGACGGTCTGAAGAAACGTAGTGACTGGAGTAATTGGAAGTCTGCAATCGACAGTGAGTTAGCATCTCTTCAAAAGAACGATACATGGAAACTCGTCAAGAAACCGGAAGGAAAACACTTGGTGGATTGCAAATGGGTGTTCAAGTTAAAACGAGATCAAAGTGGAAACGTAGATCGCTACAAAGCGCGTCTGGTGGCCAAAGGATATTCGCAACGAAAGGGATTCGATTTTGATGAAACTTATGCACCCGTAGCCAAAATAACCACAGTTAGAACGCTTCTGGCTATGGCAAATAAGAAGAAATTCTTTATTCACCAGATGGACGTGAGGACTGCCTTCCTCAACGGTTCACTGAAGGAGGAAATATATATGCGACAGCCAGAGGGACTTGAAAACACAAATCCACATCTTGTATGTCATCTGAAGAAGTCATTATACGGTCTGAAACAGGCTCCAAAAAGCTGGAATGATAAATTTAATTTATTCATTGAGAAGCTCGGATTCAAGCGATCCAATGTGGACACATGTTTGTATAAGATTGCGTTAAATGGATCTGTTGTATACTTACTGTTATATGTTGATGACATAATTCTGGTGTCAAATCAAATGGACCTGATTGAGAAGTTTAAACGGCAATTATCGAAACAATTCGAAATGTCTGATATGGGGGATCTGAAGCTGTTTCTTGGATTGAAAGTAGATCGCGATTTGAGAGGAGGTACAATGAAAATTAGTCAACCCAAATATATCGCAGATCTTTTGCAAAGGTTTGGCATGGAAGACTGCAAACCGGTGGCAACTCCATTGGAGCCTAATTTGAAACTCGAGAGCAGGATGCGTGAAGATGTGACAAAGAAGCCATATAAAGAACTTGTCGGTTGCTTAACATATCTGGCTCTTGCGTCACGACCAGATATTAGTGCTGCTGTAAATACATTTAGTCGATTTCAATCCATGCCAACCGATGTCCATTGGTGTCACTTGAAGCGTATATTGCGATATCTGAAGGGGACAATGAACATGGGTTTGATTTATCAACAGCATGGTGAAGAACAGCCACTAGTTGGCTTTGCTGATGCTGACTGGGGAAATGACCAGAATGATCGTCGATCGGTTTCCGGTAATATTTTTCAAGTTTATGGAGCTACAGTTTCCTGGATGACAAGGAAGCAAGCAACCGTTTCACTTTCATCAACAGAGGCCGAGTATGTTTCTTTGAGTCAAGCTGCTTGTGAAGCGATTTGGCTCAAGTATCTTCTTGAAGAACTCGGAGTTGTTTTTCATCATCCCATACCGTTATTCGAAGATAATCAATCTTGCATTCGCGTTGCTGAGGAACCAAGAAATCATAAACGAATGAAGCACATTGACATTAGATACAATTTCATTCGTGAAAAGATTCAAGATGGTGTGTTTAAAATAATTTACAAGCCAACATCAGAACAAATTGCTGATATCTTCACCAAAGGATTGGCGAGGGGCCCTTTCGAACAATTAAGGAACAAACTAGGATTATTCGGTTGAGCGGAGGTGTTAAGAATACAACCGACCTAACGTCGTCCATAGTTACAGTAATGTAACAAATCAAGGTAATCCCTGATGTTTGAAGAATAAATTTTCATTCCAATTCACTTCTTTGTTCAATAAACAAGCCTTTTAACGTTTGCTCTGCCTTTTAATAAAAATTTTAAGTTTATTTTCATTTTATTCCGATCGAATTCACGTGTGATTTAAGCGTCATGGAAACAAAGTTGTCTATTCCATCTAGGGAAATCGCGTGAGAAGTATTCAAATTGTTTATATAACAGGCAGGAGAACTTTGCTATCGTTCCGGAACGTAGTGGAAGTCCTTGCTTTCAACGCATAGCAAATTTTATATTTACACAGGATTTTGATACACTTTAAATGAGCCTGTATATAGTTAATGTTGACTAAGTTTGACAAACTAAGATTCAAATGAAAGGTCTCGTGTCCCTTGTCCCTTCTTTTTGGGAATAAAGCATCATTCGGACAACATCCCTAATTATTTCGTGGAAAAAATATTGAAAATTCTTAATTATTCTTAGAAATCATGTTTTGGGTTGTCCACTGTATCTCAGCGCAGACTAATCAGAATCCAACAAATCAAGGCATTATAGTTAAAGTAGATGTTTTTCTAGACCGCAACGTTTTTGTTTGATTTTTTGAATATTTGAATATTGACAGAAAATGAAGAAAAACTTTGACTTTAGAATGCTTTGACTTTAGTGCAGAGCAGTTCAAATTGAACTGCTTAGTGCTAAACTCAGCAGTTCAATTTGAACCGCTAAACAGACGTAGAGTTTCTGCTACTTATAGAACACTTTTCGTTTTGCAACGTAGTGTAATGTCTTTTCTGACGTACCGAACGAAAACGTGTTTTCGACTATTTCTGGCCGATGCAGGTTTGATCATTTAGGGGTAAGCCGTTTCGTTTCGTTTTATTTTTGTAAGATTCGTCAATCTTTGTAACACGGCAGATATATATTTCGCCACTTCAATGTTAAATTATCAAATCAAACATGTTTCTGTCACTCATGACATTCAATTGGACCTTTTTGTTTTGCTCTCCAAAGTAGTCCGTCCACAAATGGCTCTCAAATGCTGAACTTAGAGTGACTATAATCAGAGTGGCGACAACTGTTCGTTTGGAATGACAGCTACCAGTTCCAAACGAGCAAACGACCTGTCAATTCAATGTAAAGCTAATGGAATGTTTTGAATTGTTGCCAACATTACGGATGAGATGTCGTCACTCTGGTTATAGGCACTCTAGCTGAACTCATAACAACGCAGCGCCTTCTATGTTCTACTTTATGAACCAAGAAAACGATAATGTTTTCAAATTATCACATAGAGTAATATAGGAATCGAGTATCAGTTGCGGAAATAATTACAAACAATGCAATATTTCCTTAAACAATCTTTCGGAATGGGTAAAACTTTTGCATTCGTAAAACTTTTGCGTGAAAAGTAAACCTTCAATTTCTTTAATATTGTGTTATATTCATTAGCTATTATATGTTATATATTGGTTGTGTAATCAATTTTCATAATCAAAGTTAAAGGTTTAAACAACTGCTGTGTAGAATAAACTACCAGACCAATCATTTCAGCACAGAGGCAACAAGAAAAACCAACATTATCAATCTGCAGGCCATTCCGAATGTGAAAAAATAAGATTTTTCATTATATAGCGAAACATTTAAATCAATTGCTTGGAATTCTAATTAAAAGAAATTAATGTTTTTCCCCTATTCTTAAAGAATATTCTTCGATCATTCGAACTTCAACCGCAAGTATATGAAAATTCCCTGAAGAATTTATTTATTTTGATAGGTTCGCGCGCTATATACTTGTCGAACTGTCGTTAGAAGCCCAATAGATTTTTCATTATAGATATAGTACAGATTGTTTTTTTTTTCCGCAAATACAAATTTGAAAACAACTAGTTGGCAGCTCTGGTAGACGGCCGGTGTTGTCGAGGAAGAGAAACATCACAAACACGTGAAGTATCGAATAATCAAAACAAAACACGAATAAAAATAATTCATCATGGTGCTTACGGCATGTTTCATAGTTTGATAGAACTCAGTATTTACGTATAATTTCTTTAAGAATTACGGCTTCGTCGCTGTAGTAAGAGCTGAAAAGTTTTGTGAATTGTTAATCCGGCGTACTCTGATGTATAGCGTTTGACGAAAATGTTCCGAATTTCGTTAAGTAGCATACAATCCAGGTTCACCAATCCCCGGATCAGTCACTGGCGTTCGTGCGCTCTTGTGGTGCGTTCTTGCTCATCGAGCAAGGCTCTACAACTAAAAGAGAACATTCGAGCCAGTTCACCGGATGAGCTATTCGAAAAGATTAAAGATAAAATTTACTACAGCTCGTATGTGGAAAGTAAAACACTGAGATTGGGATACAAAAGGAATAAAATGTTCGAGAGATGGCTACGAGCGGTCGAAAATCGTCGGACCCGAGAGAATGTCAACGTGCAGCCCTTCCCAATTTCGCTTCAGTATTTCACCGAAGACCGTTTAGACGTGGAGTCAAATGAATGTGAAGAAAGTATAGAAGATGAGGTTGTAGATTATTTACCCTATCAGAAATTGGAAATGAAAGTCGAACGAGCAGCAAATACGAATGCCCAATCGACGACAGCGGAGCAGGCACCAACTACCGGCGAGTGGATGTCTGACTACGAATACTACGAAGAAGATGAATCGGAAGACCGCAGATCATTTTATGGAACACCGGATCCGGCCGAACCAGTATCCAGTGTACCGTGTGGTGGCTGTGGGGCTATGCTGCATTGTGCCGAACCCAGCATCCCAGGTTATTTGCCAAGTCAGTTATTCAAGCGGAAATCCAAGCAACAGCTCACGAACAGTGTTTGTCAGAGATGCCACTTTTTGAAAACCTATAACACGGCTATCAATGTGACTGTTTCGCCGGAAGATTACGTGGATATGATATCCCGGATCAAAGAGCAGAAAGCAATTGTGCTGCTAATGGTAAGATTCAAAGTGTAAATGCGTTATGTTATGTGGCTAAAATTTTCCTCTTGATATTCGTAGGTTGATCTTCTAGACTTTCCGTGCTCCATTTGGCCTGGTTTATCTGAAATTCTGGGCCCTTCGAGACCGATCATGGTTGTTGGTAACAAAGTGGATTTGTTGCCGAAAGATTGTCCTGGTTATCTCGATAACATACAAACCAACCTGACCAAAATGATGATCGATGCGGGATTCGATAGAAATAACATTAAGCACGTGGCACTGATTTCGGCTACTACCGGATTTGGAGTGGAACAGTTGATTACAAAGTTGCATAATATTTGGGGCACGCGCGGCGATGTGTATTTGGTAGGATGTACAAACGTGGGCAAAAGTTCACTGTTTAATGCTCTGTTAAAATCCGACTTATGCAAAGTACAGGCATCCGATTTAGTGCGAAGAGCCACTGCCAGTCCTTGGCCTGGGACAACGCTGAGAATGCTAAAATTCCCAATTCTAAGAGCATCGGATTATCGTTTGTATCTTCGCACAAAAAGATTACAGTCTGATCGGGTGAAGCAAATCGAAGAGGAGAAATTACGAAAACACCAAGCAAAAGGTACCGGAATAATCAAACATGAAACTTTAATAGGTCACATTGGACGAACGTTTACCGAGGAGCAGACGGAATCTAGTGATCACTTTTCCGTCGCTCAGGGTGGCACAGGTAATGTGCCTATTTTGACACTGAACGAGAAAAGTGACATTTACATCAACAGCAAATGGTGTTACGATACTCCGGGTGTTGTTCAACCGGATCAAATCACGAATCTTCTAACCACCGACGAGCTTCTCGCCGTATTTCCAAAACGAATGATTCGCCCTCGAGCGTTCCTACTTAAAACAGGAATGACCCTCTTTCTTGCCGGTCTCGGTCGTCTAGATTATCTGGAAGGTCTTCCTTCGACGCGCATTCTATTGTACTCGTCGCCGAAACTACCTACGCTAATTTGCGCCACCAACCAAGCCAACATGATTTATCAAACTCTGCTGGGATCGGAATATATGGCAGTGCCTCGGGCGGATCCGGATCGACTTGCCAAGTGGCCTGATCTGCAAGCATCCACAGACATTCTACTGACTGGTATCGAAAAACACATTTCCGTGGCTGATATTCTCCTTTCTTCTGCCGGTTGGGTTGCCATCAATTTGCCGGCCGGTGTGGAAGCGATTTTTCGAGCGTGGACACCAGAACGGAGAGGTATCTATGTGAGGCAACCGGCCCTTCTGCCACACGGAATGAATCTACGCGGGAAGAGAATACGTGGTTCGTTAGCATACCGGCTTAAAGATCCGTTTGTCAAGTAGTAGAGATGAGCATGGCTTAAGAAATGCATTGAAAACTATAGATTTAATAATTCTTAAGGTTACGAAAAAAATTTAAAAATATAAATTCAAAGCTTCGGTATAAAACCAATAATTTTTTTCAATTTATTCCAGCGGTTCCTAATTATTCTAATTATATACAAACAATTCCATTACTGCCCATAGTTCTGGGTCGTCTTTATACATTATAACTGTAATGTACCCATTAATAAAAATCAAAATTGTAACGAGGGGTGGTAGCTAAACAAACAATAGAGCACTTACAAGGGGGCATTCAAGAATCTCCTTACAAAAAAACGAGGTCGTTTGAGTCGATCGCAGCGTAAGCCAGTGTAATGTAAAGCAGCCCTACTCAGAGCTTAAAATTGTCACGTATCTGAAAGAATACAACCAAACAGTCTCATCTTTGTTATTTTTACGGCTTCATTGGTAAATGATTGCATTCAAAACAAGTGAAGAGAGGAAGCATTTTCATCTGTCAATTCAACAAAAGAGGGTATCAATGCTAACGTCACTCGTTTATCTTCGACAAGACGAAACCAAAATATCATTTGCATGGAAATTTAGTCGAATTTCAGTTCTCATTCTTTCCTCAATACACTGAGGTCTCTTTTCACGCGGGAGATACGTACCGCGTAGAAAAAAAAACCGATTAACTTCGGAAATCCGCATAGAAAAAAACCATGAAACGGTAGAAAATTTTATTATGCCAAATGTGTAATCTAAAACATTTGTCGAAGATTCGATTTAAACAAAATTCGAGATAACACTAGATCTCGACGTTTCCTTTTAAAACAAAATTTAAAAACCGCGTAACTTCGTTTAATCCACCTAGTGGTGTAATGATGCCTTTCTCACCTGTTTTAATCCACCTAGTGGTGTAATGATGCCTTTCTCATATCAATCATACTATCATATATAATACTGTGGTATTCTTCAAAATAATTTTCTTCGATTCTGGAAAGCATAATCGAAATCGGTTTGTTTGGCCGTCTTCTGACAAAAACTATCAATTGGAGAAGATTGAACGTCATTTTGGAAAATTTTTTACGATTTTTTACCCTTTTCAGTGATGGTATAACATTTTTTAAAACACTTTACCCTATATTTCCGGATCCGGATGAAATTGAGAAATTCCGTATGGGACCATAGGACCTTTCATTTGAACCTAAGTTTGTGAAAATCGGTCGCACCATCTATGAGAAAAGTTAGAGCACATATTTTCACTCCGAAACCAAAAGTCAGATCCAAAAAAATGCAGGTATTTAGTATGGGACTTAAACAGCTTTCATTTGAATCTAAGTTTGTGAAAATCGGTTTAGCCATCTCCGAAAAAAATTATCAGTTTAGCGATCTTCGAAAAAGTTGGTGCACTTATTTTCACAATTTTTGCACATTTTACCCCATAATTCCGGAACTGGAAGTCAGATTCAAATGAAATTCGGGAATTTAGTATGAAACCTAAAGAGCTTTCATTTGAATCTAAGTTTGTAAAAATCGGTTTAGCCATATTTGAAAAAGTTGGTGCACTTTTTTTCACAATTTTTTGCAATCCGGAATTATGGGGTAATAATTCCGGAACCGAAAGTCGAATCCAAAAAATATTGGGGAATTTTGTATGGGACCACAAGACCTTTCATTTGAATCTTAGTCTGCAAAAATCGGTTTAGCCATCTCCGAGAAAAGTTAGTGCAAAAAAGCGTTACATACACACATACGCACATTTTGCCGGCGAACTGAGTCGATTATGGTATATGACACTCGGCCCTCCGGGTCTCGGTTCAAAAGTCGGTTTTCACAGTGATTGCATAACCTTTCTATATGAGAAAGGCAAAACGCGCAAAACAACCGCATAAAAACTACGTAAAAAAACCTCAGTGTGTTGAAAATCTGCAAAGTTTGATTCATTGTGTATCGTTTTCTGTCATTATCGCTTTTCGAAGCTTCGGTAAAATTTCGATACTGTACAGTATACGATTTTCACTGGAATTCTAAAATGACTGAAAGGGCAAACGAAAACAAGAACACAGTTTTGAAACTGCTAGTCCGCTTTCATCGTTGACTGGACATGAATCTCGTTCTCATGATGTTCACGCGAAGCTCAGGGACATTGTCTATTGTCTATTTTGAGCATTTTAAAGTGTATAAATCAAACATTTGAGATTTTCAATTTTAAGGATTAAATGTAAACCAAGTGTACTTGTTGTTTGGTTAATTTGTGCATTACGTGCATTTTATTTGGTACGTATGTCATTTATATATGCAGTGCAACCTGTTTATCAAAGTGGCTTTAACGATTGAACTTAAAACAATCTTTTTTTAGCAATAATTTATTCTCAAACGAGTGTTAAGCCTGACTTTTTGGATGAAAAATCAGGATTGATCAATTTTTCACCAATGTTTGATAGAAAAGTGCTTACATTTTGCGAAAATAAATTTTATTTCCCTAATAAAAAAGTTAGCTACACTTCTTCAATGCATTTGTATTAGATTGCGCTACACAAAATAAAAAAAACTAAATATTTTCAGTTAAAAAAGCACTTTTTACGGAAAAATGAATAGTTTTACCAAATACAAATTATTCTTTATTATTTGTATTTGGTTTTACTTCCATATCCATTGCCTTTCGCATGGTAAATTAAAGGTTCCTGTTTTGCGGGATTACTAATAGAATGTACGTGAATCTTTATTTCGAAATGGTTTCTGCAAGAGAAAAACCACAAAGGAATGTGTTCACAGCTTATCAAATGTGTTAGTTGAAGTAAGCTGAAACTGAAAAAAAATTTCGAGCAGTTTTCAGAAAAACGGAAGAGTTTTAGACTAAGATTTCTAAGCTAAATGAACTGATTTGTTTATTTTTCAACCATATGGATGATTTATTGATTAAAATCAGGAAAAAAGAGCAGGCATTTTTTTACGCTGTGAATATAAAATGCAATAAATTTCTGTTTTCGAGAAATATTTCAAATAAATCACACGTTATTGCATCGAAACAACGTATTGAGTAGATTACATCAGCTTGACTGAATACTGTATACGATTCTGATAGGAATTTATGCATCTTTTCGCGTAATATTAAAATGCGTGATAAAAACTAAGCCAAGAAAATTACCGAATAATAAAAAGTGACCACCTTTACTTTTACATCGAAGGTTCGTTTCAGGCGTTTTTTTTTCTGACAGGAAGTTTTGTTATGAATATAAGGCAGAAGCGATGAAAGAAAGTAGATAAACAAACCGAAAGGATTTTTTCATCAGTCAAGTTAGCTGTGCGTCCGGGTGCTGTTCCAATGAGGTCTTGTTCCAGATGACCAAACGCAGACAGCTGTATCTGGTTGTGGTCGCCCTATTGTCCTTCCTGTTGGTTCTCATTTACAGTTCCAATCTGTACTTCATCAATTGGCTGGCGGCGGATCAACGGCCTCCGTTCGTCAATGATCTACTCGATCGACACGCGAAGAGTCCAGTACAACGACTGATAACCAACGGTAGCGGTTCTCGCGAAAACCAACAACATATTCCCAATGCTAGCCCAAGTTTCAGTCGGTCTGGCAGTGTTCAGGCTGCAGTAGCCAATAGAGTGTCGAAATTGAAACCTGTGTTTAAGAATAAAAATCCTCGTTATTACCCGGTGAAGAGAGGACTATTGAGGTCCTTTGGAGCAAAAACCTTCAACATTTCGACTGTGTGGAAATTTGCGAGTTCCGTAAGTAATTGTTATATTTAATTGACCGGAAAAGTACCATGACTATGACGTGATTTGATTTTAGTTCCCGAAAGAGAACGAAGTATATCCTCTGAAAGATGATAGAATCGGGAAAATAATTAAGGCTCTTCAGGAGGCGGAAATCATCCGAGCAAGGAATACTCCTCGGGGTACACAACTTAAATTACTGTTAGATTTGGCTGGCAAGCAAACAGTTCTTTTCAAACCAAGCTGGTACAGCAGAAACACCACCATCGAGGGAGAGGTATATTCGGGAAAAGATCGACACAACTCGGAAATCGTTGCTTTCCATCTTGCAGCAGTGTTGAATCTTCGCTGGACACCAATTGTCGTCGGTCGACGAATTTCACTGGAAGACATTCATCGTACAGCTGACGAGGAACTACGACAAACGATGATCAGTGAGGTCGAAGATAGTATATATTTAACACTTGGTTTAATTTTCTCCTATTCTAGAAAACGGAACACGACAATGCGTCTACGGTAAGTGTCATTACTGTAAGGAAAGCGAGGCTGTATGTGACGATACATTGACCGGAACGCTGGAAGGTGCCGTTTTGTTGGTTATTCCCGGGAAATTTGCAAAGTATCGCTCACCCTGGCAAAGGACGTACCAAGATGGAGTTACTGCCGAGTGGGAGAAAACGGATGGTTACTGTACTATAGTTAAGGACAAACTGCCCTTAATTCGGCTGCTCGATCTCATCGATGTGGCAATTTTCGACTTTCTTATACAAAATGGTGATCGACATCACTATGAGACGCGAGACGATCGGGTGCTATTAATTGATAACGGAAAGGGCCTAGGAAATCCATATAAGGATCATTTTGACATACTCGCTCCGCTGTACCAATGTTGCATGTAAATCTCGCAAAGTTACGAGATGTATGAAAATCGATTGTCTAATAATTTGCAAAATTCTAGGATCCGGAAAACCACTTGGGAACGACTGCAGATTTTCTCTGGTGGAGCACTGACCGAAACGTTGAAAGAATTGAATGAGATTGATTTGTTGTACCCACTGTTGACCAAAGAACACTATTCTGCGATCGAAAGACGCTTGCTACTTGTATATACCACTGTTGAGTTATGTAGAGAGAAATATGGTAACAAAATTTTTAAATGATGTCCGTTGACTTCTTTCCTAAATAAATCGAAAAACCCTTGAAACTGGCGTATTTTCATTTCCGTGTTTTACAAATTTTCTGCTGATACTTAAGTTTGAAACCACGGCCCACTGACTCCCCATTTGACCGAAAAGCCACAATAATAGGTCCCGCGCTGTCATCCGTCACGGGACTGTTTTTCGTGTAATCTTCGATGCTGGAACCGTCATTCAGTCGCTCCCCACACAACCGCAGGAATCCGATAGCTACAAAATCATCGGGACAGCTGTAAATTTCCACTCCGGCCGAATTTGGTTGAACCAGACTTGTTCCTTCTTCGTCTAGATTGATTAGTTGGAATTCGTTCTCCTCGCCATCTTCGCCCACGTTAGAAAATTTTGTACTACAAAAGTTTGGCTTCCGCTTAATGCAGATCGCATAATTCAGATTGTTCTGGAATGAGAAAAAATGTGTTGGTAAAAATGAGTTAAAATGCACATGACTAAATTGAATTATTTACGTTTCGCATTCAGCTCATCAGTGCATTAGCAGATTATGTTGATCTACTAATGCCACCTCGCGGATCAACATTATCCGCTAAGCAGACGTAAAGTCGTTGCTACTTACAACGCACTTATTTTACACTAATTGTGCAATGTCTATTCTGACGTGCCGAAAGTAACGAAACCAATTGACGGCAATGCTGGCCGCCAACAGATAGTAGTCTTTTGGGGATTTAGAACCTCTTGGGTTCCAGTTTGTGCTAAAGTGCACATGACTAAATTGAATTATTTACGTTTCAGCTCATCAGTGTATTAGTTTCGTTACTTTCGGCACGTCAGAATGGACATTGCACAATTAGTGTAAAATAAGTGCGTTGTAAGTAGCAGCGACTTTACGTCTGCTTAGCGGATTATGTTGATCCGCGAGGTGGCATTAGTAGATCAACATAATCTGCTAATGCACTGATGAGATGAATGCGAAACGTAAATAATTCAAAAATGAGTTGCCTATATTATAGGTGTCTTGTCGTTTATATGAGGAATATGGAAAAAAAAAGAGTCTTCCACATATATTTTATAATCGACATATCATAACACTTTCGTATGCAGTCGCGAATCTATTTCAGGTACTGTTTTTATTCAGTGCTCATTTGTCTATCAGTGCGTACAGTAAACAATGTACGCGAATATTTTTGCTCCGGTCCGAGCTGTGGAGTTCGAGTTGTTAGAAAATTGAGTGTAATAGGATCTACAGTTGATGAAATTTATCGAGAGACTATTGTTCCGGGGGCAAACTGTCATCCAATGTAATTCTTCTTCAAAATTTAGTACCAGAACATAGGTTCAAAATTCACAACTAAGACTCTGGAACAGAATCCTAATTCTGGATTGTGGAACTATTTTCTGGACTAGATTTTTAAACTGAATTTAGCTCCTTGATTTATGGTCGGAATTTGAATCCAGAATTCTGATTCCTAAAATCAATTTCAGAACTCTGGAAAAAAATTCAAGATATCAAAATCAGATCTGAATTCTTAAACAATATTTTTAATCTAAAGGTATGGTTTCAGTAAACAATAATCACGAAACATATCAATATACTCAGATTCAATTTTGGTTGCAACTGATTCCACATATAAGCACATTCACTTATTTACATCGCTCAGTTTTGCACTGAAGAAAAATGGCTACTTTGATGAAACAAAAAATTTCGGTTGTCTAAAAGCTGTTTACCGAGATTTCGACAAGTTGACATCCGAGTTGATATCGTTAATTTGCTGATTTCGGTAAAATGAGAAATTGCTGGTAAACACGGTAATTTATTAAACTGAATATCCCCACTTAGAAAAAAACGTTCAACGGTGGTCCTTCATTGGTCCAATACGTTGTATCATTGGTCCAATGAAAGTCCAATCAATCGTTCAACGGGAGGCCAACACGGGTCCTTCGTTTGCCGATTTTGAAACAGACCGTTGAACCGAATGCCATTTTTTTCGTTCAACAAACCCGGCAGACAGAGGTCCATTGTTGAGCCATTTTTAACATGAGGAGTTGGAGCCCCGTTGGACTAGTTTTACTGCAGAATTTCTGAAGTTTTCTCCACTCATTTGTTTAAACTAACAATACATACCTGCACAATACTTCTACTTCACGTAGAATAACAACAAATTTTCTTTCTATGTAAAGGTAAAACTTAATTTTCACACTATTTTTGCAAGAGAAAAAACAACAACAAACCGTTCCAGCAAATTGAACGAATATTTCGTGCAATATATCGTTCAACAAGCGATCAAAAATCAACAAAATTGAACGGCCTGCTGAGAGGGTCAGTACAACATGTTGAATTGCCGAGAAACCGGAAATAATAAAAGCTACACACTTAAAACCGGTTCTCGAGCTCGGTATAATGAAATGCCGAATTATATCGGCAACACTTAATTTTACTGTTTATTCAGTAATTAACATGCTCTTTTCCGAAAATCGTTAAAGTTCTATGCTGATATCTCGGTAAAGCGAGTTCTTTTGCTGAAGTTTGGCAAAACATTATACAGAACGTGTCAGTAAACCGAGATCAGCAAAACCGTTTGCCGAGATTTCGAACAGCGACTTAGCTTTTACTGAAACTCGGTGAGACACTTGTCATCTAATGTTTCCTTTCGATTTTCCTAGCATCACGTCGCCATTGCTGGAACTGGAACTGGAAAACATCTAAATTGGATGAAGGAAAATGATTTGTATATTTTGTTAAAAGATAAGTAAAATCGAAAACTATCTAATTTGCATATATATATTTATATCCGCTTATTTACAGGTAAAGGCGTGAGGAGCACTAGAAACAATTGTCTTTAGCCGTGATGTTTTCTTTTGGTGTTTGCTCTTTTTTGGTTTGCTGAATTGAAATGAACATCAATAAAATATTCCTTTCACCAACATTAGCTTTTGTGATATTAATTTCATACAAAAATAAAAACATATCTTTTCTTTTTTCGATTACTGATGACTCGGCAATTCATGATTCCATCCTGATAACTTTTGCCGAGCTGACAGCAAAATTTCTGCTGACAAGTTCGGCAATAATTGACAGTTGACAAATTTTGGATTGCCGAGATTCTCAGTAATTATACATTTTGCCGAGACTATTACCGAGCACTCGGCTGTGCAAATCTCGGCATTTTTTTGCCGAGATTCAGCAAGAAATTTTAAGTGTATATCTTAGCCGAAATTTCAGTAAAATATAATTTCGCCGTTCGTTTTCGGCATACTTTTTCGCCCAGATCAAAATTAAGTTTGAGGTGTGTAGAAATCAGTTCCAGTATTGAATTCAGAACCTTTGAATTTAGTTCTAGGATTCAGTTTCAATTCCTGAATCCTGGTCCAGAATCTTGGCTCTGGTGTAGATAAATTAATAATGGCTAAAAATGCTCAACAGTTATAAACATCGGATAAATTTCACAAACCGGTTCTTTTTAAAATCATTGACATATTCCTCAAGAACTAAGCGATGTTTTCTTCTACGGAGTATGTTAGAAATTAGGAACATCACCTGAAAATGTGGAATATATCTATTCATTATTTTTTGAGATATCGTGTTCACAGCAAAATAAAAGCGTTTTGCGGCAGGGGCCATACAATCTACAATTTTTACATATAAAGATAAGTTGAAATGCACTTTCTCACTTCCTAGAGTAATCAAAGGATTTGCATTTTTCTCGAGCCGGACGGTATGTATTCCCTTAAGACGAGAAAGTATAAAATCATACCATTTTGGAGTAAACTTTTTACCATTCAAAATAGCTGCAGAAATTTATTCTTGAAAACCGAGAAGAGGTATGGTTTCAGTAAACAAAAGCATTAGTGAAAGTGACAAGTACACGCTTGTCACGAGTTCTGGTAACTGGCGAAATTTTTTGTTCGACTTCATTTGATATTCGTCAATCCTGCATATACATAAACAAAAACGAATCTTGAGACGAGGGAAATGAGGTTGAAATATGAGTATTATTAATGTTATTGTCGGTGGTATCCTGAATTATATGATATCCACATTGAGTATGATTGGGTTAGCGTGTAGGGGTGGGTGAGAGTGCGGAATAACGGTGGCATGCGTTGAGTCAAAGGCCGCGAACGAGTGTCTAGAATATAAGTGGATATCTGCGGAAAGGAGAATATCACATTGTCAATAACGCATTAATTATGAAATCATTAATTATGAAATCTACTCGGAAATATTATTTGAACCAAACGATTAACTTCTATAAATTATAAAATAAGCTGTTATTTTCAGACATTTTGTTGATAATTTCATAAACTGTTTCGAGTTTGTTTGTATCATAATTTTACATTTTTTTTATTCTAATTTAGCTATTGGTTGAACTCATGGACGCAGCTGGGATCAGAACTAAGTCTTAAAAGGGGCCTTTATTAAATTGAAACTCCAATTTTCTTTATGAAATGATAAATAAGTTTCATGTATGAAAGGTCACGACAAGCAAGAATGTCTCGAACTGAGATATTGGATAGTCTACCTTGGGTACGCAAAGAATTTATTAGTTGAGATCTGACATCACGATACTCCACGCATGTCCAAACGACATGATCAATATCCCGATAACCTTCTCCGCAAGCACAATGATTAGTCTCGGAGAGCCCAATTCGAAGGAGATGTGCATCTAACGTGTAGTGATTGGACATGAGTCTGGACATCACACGAATGAAATCCCTACTCACATCCAGTCCCCTGAACCATGCCTTTGTCGATATTTTCGGAATAATTGAGTGCATCCACCGACCCAGATCATCTCTATCCCAAGATGCTTGCCAGCTGGCAAGTGTTCTTTGGCGAGACGAGCTATAGAATTCGTTGAAAGCAATCGGTCGCTCATAAATTTCACCCTCAATAGCACCACGTTTGGCTAAAATATCGGCTCTTTCATTGCCAGGAATGGAGCAATGAGCCGGGAGCCAGACTATAGTGATTAGATAATTATTGTTCAATATGTCGTTCAGGCACTGTTTTATTTTGCCCAGGAAAAACGGTTCATTTTTGCCAGCAGCGTTTGAGCGAATGGCTTCAATTGCACTCAGACTATCTGTGAAGAGGAAATAATGGTTTGGAGATAATGTGACGATTACACTCAAACTATAATGAACTGCTGCTAGCTCTGCTATATAAACAGATGCAGGTTCTTGAAGCCTAAATGAGGCCGAAACATTATTGTTGAACATACCAAACCCTGTCGCTTCTTCAATTCGCGATCCGTCCGTGTAAAACATTTTCTCAGAGTCAATATGCCTGAACTTACTTGAAAATATTTTTGGGATTTCCGTCGAGCGTAGATGATCCGGGATTCCACGCACTTCACGCTGCATGGATGTATCAAAAAATAAAGTTGAGTCAGGGGCACTTAGGATGCTGACACGGATAGGAATATATCTTGAAGGGTTGATTTCCTGTGACATATGGTTAAAATATACTGTCATAAATTTTGTTTGAGATCGAAGCTCGACTAGTCGTTCGAAATTATTAATTACCATGGGATTCAGCACCTCACATCTTATTAGCAGGCGTGATGAAAGCTCCCAAAATCGATCTTTTAATGGAAGAACTCCCGCCAGAACTTCAAGACTCATTGTATGTGTCGAGTGCATGCAGCCTAAGGCAATTCGCAAACAACGGTACTGAATTCGCTCAAGTTTGATAAAATGAGAGTTTGCAGCGGAACGAAAACAAACGCATCCATATTCCATCACTGAAAGTATCGTTGTTTGATACAATTTTATTAGATCTTGCGGATGAGAACCCCACCAAGATCCTGTTATTGTTCGAAGAAAATTTACTCTTTGTTGGCATTTCGTTATCAGATACCTAATGTGTCCTCCCCACGTGCATTTGGAATCGAACCACACCCCGAGGTATTTAAAAGTTAAAACCTGTTGGATCATTCTTCCCATCATATGGAGCTGAAGCTGCGCGGGGTCATGCTTTCTTGAAAAGACGACTAACTCTGTTTTCTCCGCAGAGAATTCGATACCAAGATGAACAGCCCAAACGGACAAGTTATCTAAGGTATCTTGCAATGGTTTATGCAGATCAATAGCTTTGGGCCCAGTAACTGAAACCACGCCATCATCTGCCAATTGTCTTAGTGTACATGGGGTTACTAGACAGCTGTCAATGTCATTCACGTAAAAATTATAGAGGAGCGGACTGAGGCATGAGCCTTGCGGGAGACCCATGTAGCTAATTCTGAATGTTGCCAAATCGCCATGTGAAAAATACATGCACTTCTCTGACAAAAGGTTGTGCAAATAATTATTTATAACCGCTGGAAGTCCATGTTGGTGGAGCTTGTCTGAAAGAACATCAATGGAAACTGAATCAAATGCTCCTTTAATGTCTAAAAATACAGATGCCATTTGTTGCTTTTGAGCGAAGGCAATTTGGATGTCAGACGAAAGTAATGCAAGGCAATCATTCGTCCCTTTATTTCTACGGAAGCCAAACTGAGTATCTGACAACAAACCGTTCGTCTCGACCCAAGTGTCGAGACGTCGCAGAATAATTTTTTCGAACAATTTTCTGATGCAGGACAACATCGCAATGGGTCTATATGAGTTGTGATTGGAAGCTGGTTTCCCCGGCTTTTGAATGGCGATAACTTTCACTTGTCTCCAGTCAGGTGGAACAATATTTTGCTCAAGAAACTTGTTGAACAATTCCAACAAACGTCTTTTTGCGAGGTGGGGCAGATTCTTCACCAAGTTGAATTTAATTCTGTCCAACCCAGGGGCGTTATTGTTACAAGACAAGAGTGCTATAGAAAATTCCATCATTGAAAATGGGTTATTAATAAAACCATTATTTGGAGGAGATTCACGTATAATGCTCTGCGTAGGAACAGAATCTGGGCAAACTTTCCTAGCAAAGTCAAATATCCATCGGTTCGAGTATTCATCACTCTCATTGCCCACGTTACGATTCCTCATTCGTCTGGCCGTATTCCAAAGAGTGCTCATTGAGGTTTCTCTTGACAAACCTTCGACAAAATGTCTCCAATAGCTACATTTTTTGGCTCGAAGTATGCTCTTGTACTTGGTTTCTAAAACCATAAGTTTTTCAAAATTCTGAGGAGTTCCTCCTCCCCGTTTTAGAAACGTCTTGCAAGCATTTTGTTTTGCGAGTTTAGCCTCTGAGCACTCTTTGTCCCACCAGGGGTTGGGAGGCCTTCTGTTAGTCGTTGGCCCAGGAAAGCGTTTAGTTTGGGATTGTTCTGCGGCCTCCAGAATCGAACAAACGAGGAAGTCATATTCTTCAAGTGGAGGGAGCTCTTCCATTGAATTCAAAATACTAGAGATTCTACTTTGGTATTTAATCCAGTCGATATTTTTTGTCAAATCATATGGAATACTAGCTGAATTAGCAATACATTTGTTACAGCTAATTGAGATGATGATTGGTAAATGATCGCTACCGTGTAAATCAGGCAATATTTTCCAGGTGCAATCTAGTCGAATTGATGTTGAGCAAAGAGATAGATCTAATGCACTTGGGCGTGCAGGAGGTCTTGGGATCCGTGTCATGCTACCCATATTTAATACCGTCATGCTAAAATTGTCACAAATGTTTTGTATTAAAGATGATCTGCTATCATTGTAAACGGAACCCCACATCATTCCGTGCGAATTTAAATCCCCCAGAATCAATCGTGGAGCAGGAAGGGCTTCAACCATTTCATTAAGCTGTCGCTGTCCAACTTGTGCTTTTGGAGGAATATAAACCGAAGCTATGCAAATATCTTTGCCTTTAATGTTTATTTGGCAAGCAACAACTTCTATACTAGAAGTTGAAGGGATGTTTAATCTATAAAAGGAACAGCATTTCTTAATTCCCAAAAGCACTCCACCATACGGAGAATCTCTATCGAGACGTATAATGTTAAAATCATTAAAATTTAAGGCTATGTTTGAAGTAAGCCATGTTTCGCATAAAGCAAATACATCACATTTTTGACTATGCAATAAAATTTTAAATGAATCAAGTTTTGGCATGATGCTTCGACAATTCCACTGCAGGACAGTGATTGTATCATTTGCGGCGGGTGATAAATTATCCATCAAAAGATACAAAACCTGAGACAATTGGCCATTGAGCTGATAACTGCTTCAAAAAATTTCTAGCTATTGGAAGGAATGCCATTATGAGGGTCTTTAAGGGTTCAGATATATTGAATGCTGCGAAAATCCATTCAACAATTTCCGAAAACTTCAGTAATCCTGTTGGTGGCTGTGAAATGGAGCCCACAGGATTATTACCTTTTTCTGTGCTAGATCCTGGATTGGTTTGTGAATTTGACAAACCAGGAGGCACAGTCTTTGGTTTTGACTTTTTTTGTTTAACACGGGGATCTTTTTTTGAAGATGAAATTTTAGGTGTCTTTTTTGGTAATTTGGAGGAAGACTTCTTTCTCTTAACTGACCCTTGGGTAGTGATAAACGAATTATCTTCACTATTTTCGTCAGAGTCAGAGTCCTCTGGTTCCTCTAGATTTGAAAACCCGTTTTCGGTTTCCAAAGGGGGGACATCAATGACCGTTTTAAGCATTTCTGCATATGTGCGCTTAGACCGTGCTTTTAAAGAAAGCTTAATTTTGTCTTTGTGCACTTTAAATGCAGTGCATACTGAAATATCCTCATGAGGACTTTCCCCACAATAAATACATTTTTCAATTTCCTTGTTGCAATCATTATCTTTATGAGGTCCTTCACACTTAATACATTTTGGTTTATTACTACAGTAAGTAGCTGTGTGTCCGAATTTTTTGCAGTTCGTACAATTCATTACATTTGGAACAAAAAGCCGAACAGGGAGGCGAATTTTATCGACATAGACATAGGACGGCAACGCAGATCCGGCAAATGTCACTCGAAACGAGTCTGATGGGCGATAAACTTTTTTTCCCTCTTCATAAACTACTGAGTACAGTTGTTTGCACTCCAGTATTTTCACACCCTCAAGCATAGAGTTCTTGAAACGACCAACACCATGCTTGAGTAAATCATCTACCGAAAGACTCGCTTCGGTAACAACACCGTCAATTTCGA
Source organism: Malaya genurostris (assembly GCF_030247185.1). Classification (NCBI taxonomy): domain Eukaryota; kingdom Metazoa; phylum Arthropoda; class Insecta; order Diptera; family Culicidae; genus Malaya; species Malaya genurostris. Next base: position 153,333,661 of record NC_080570.1, read on the forward strand.
CATCTTTGGAGGGTATGTAAACTTATACTCTTTATTGAAATGTTCCGAAGAGACAATATCATTCGCGTGTTTCAAATTATTTACCACAACACGAATTTTATCGTTATTTACTTTTATGATCTCTTTGATTGAAGAGAATCGTGATGTCAAACCTTTAGAAATTTGGTAAATGTTTAATGGCTTTGATATACGTCTAAAAAAGACTATCCAAGGCCCAGAAGAGCTCTCCTGATATTTTTTCGTTCGTGGGGGTATAGGATTCATGCTAGGATTTACGTCCATGGATTCATCCATTACATTAAAATTTTTAATCAAACTTTAAAATAAAAAATGAAACCAACACTATACAGTACTCAATCAAAAGGAAAAGAAAAAACTTCTACCTTGAAATTGTTGTCTATCTCCGTTGCACTGCCGTGTAGATCCTCGTTGCTCTAGATGTTCTTGTTGGATGCGGATTGTTGGATGTGATGCTACTGCTACCTGACATCCAGCACCACTCGATTTCCGATATACTTTTGTCTTCGCCAGCTGTAACCAGCGCAGGTCACCGGTGTATACCTGCGTGTTGTATGGCAGTGGAAAGACCGAGTTGTCTTGTCTCCTTCTTCCTTGTGCTCCGCACCGATATGCTTCTGCACCGAAGTGCCTTCGCACCGGTGTGCCTTTGCACTCTCCTGCTTCTGTGTGCCTTTGCACTCTTCTTCTTCAATGTGCCTTTGCACTCTCCTGCTCAGCACTTGTGGCTGTATATTGTGGCCTGGGTAGAGCTTGGGAAACGCCCTTTGTTGTTTCCTTCACCAGCTTGGCCCAGCACTAGGGCTCTCTTATGCAGCACGATTTTACGTTTTAACGGCTGCTGCCAACAGGTCTCTACCTGTAGTTCAACCGTTGTCGTATTTAACGCGTGTAAACTAACCAGCGTTATTAAACTGTACGCTTCTATACACAACCTTCTCGGTTGAACGGCTATTACTGAATGATTGCTTAATGGTATTCCTTTCGTTTTTAGACAAAAAGTGACGGTGCGTTATCGTGGTGCAAGATCCACGAGTTGTTTGCCACGAATCTAGTTTTTTTTCGACAAATTGTTTCACGCATACGTCTCATAACACCCAAATAAAACTGGGTTGGTTTTTGTTTCAAGCGAAAAAGCCATAATTGATAAAGTTGAATTAATCACGAAATTGTTTGTCAAGAGTTTGACAGGAATGAACAATCAGATTATTTGTTAATTTTATCATTTTTTTTCGTTCAAACAAACGAAACAAAGAAAAAAAACAAATATCTTTTTTCGTAGCTTCAAGTGAAAATATTCATAATATCAAACCAGATTTTCTGTTGTCACAATTCAACAAAATAAATCGTTGTGTGAAACCAAAATTTTATCATTCCTACAATTTTTGGCTTCGTGTTTAGTACGCAACCATTCCAGTACCGCACTCCGTAAAACCTGTCTGAGGAGAATTTTTTATAGGGTTCACAAATCATGAAAATGACGTTTCTAGTTTGTTTTGGTTTCTGGTTCGGAAATGTTTGACTATTACTTGATGCGATTGATTATTTTTTGTTGAATTCAAGGTAAAAACCGATTTGTGAATTGTGAACAAAGTTTCGTAGTGAAATCCACAAGTGGATTAATGTGTGTACATTATGCATTCCCATATTTGATATGAAGATACAATAAGTGTCAGGTGAGTTTTGTTATGGGCGAAAACTATGAATTACAAATAACTTGGTCGTCGATTTGCAAAAAAAAAAATCTAAGAAACGATTTAAGAAAATTAGCACGGAAAAGCACAGGTCATTTTTTTCCTACTAGACTTTTATGAAAAATTCGTCGTCTTAAGTAAATTGTGGGAAAATCAATGGAAGGATTTTTAATGTCAGCAGTTTTGAAATACAGTTACAAATAAATGATGATGTTGAGAACTATATTAGAAAAACGTCAATGGGTGTAAATACGAGGTTGCTTACCAAATAGCTAGGCTTGCTGTTGCTAACAATCACCGATTGGTTATCGTAATTAAATGACTTTATATATCCGTTCACTTCTCCATAGTACTGCAGGCAACCTTCGGGTGCTTCTGGTGTTGCTAGCTGTTGAACAAATTTCCTATCAAATTCCAGTGCCCAGTGCAAACAAATTCATTCCTACTGACCTGTGTTATTCGGATATTAAATGCTTTTGGGTGCTCGGACTTGGAAACAGCCGTCAAGTACAAAAAGTGTGAAGAATCTCTATCAATTTGTAGATATACTAGACAGAAAAAAGAAAAAAACTTAGAATATTTCTTTTACCTTTTACGTAGTAGGATATAGTATATCTCACCGTGTTGACCACTGTTGATTCCGCAAAGTGCAGGATATTTTCGGTAACTGTTTTGTACGGAAATGATCAATTGATCATCAAGGCAATTTCCATCAATCGGGGGTGCCATTTCGAAAAATACGAACTCCAGTAGTACCTGTCTTACGTTCCAACGGAGACCAACAGCTAAACTGCAGGCTAGCCGGGTTTGAACCGCCATCGGGTAACCAGGACTTTGGAAGTAGCTAATATTCTGAGCCGTATGTTCGCTACACCCAAGCTGAACTAGAATGGAATAAAAATTGAATTTAGATTTTATAAAATGCCTTCTTCTTAAACATACAAACACAACAAACACCAAATCCAGCAGCACAAAGATCCATCGGTTTACCGCCAAGCTGATTACACTCCATCTCGTGGTAGCAAATACCGTACACCGTAGTCAGGTTGTCTCTTTTGGCCACACATGGTGTATTTTCAAACTTGATTATGTTAAACAAACTGAACAAGGTTAGTGGAGATTTTAATCGCTCCAACACTCGGGACTCGGTAGAATTCGGTTCCAAACTGTGATGGAATAGTTTCTGCAGTCTATCTTCAATCAGTGCAAACGCACTTTCGATTCGGGTGGGTGGACGCATAACGTTGCTGACCGATCCGTTCGGACGAACCGACACAGATGGCACACCGATGTGTGATGTGATGGAGGAGGTTTCATTTTCAGCAACAGACGCCCCTTCCGGCAGTAATAACGGCACTGTCGAAGACGTCGGTGGTTTTTCTTCCTCATTACTTTCTTCAATCCACGGAAGCACTGGAGCAGAGTGGTGCTGTGGCGCCTGATGTTTACTTTCGACAACTTTCGGATCGTAACGTAATCCATATTCTACCTTATAGTCTATGTACGGCAGGCGGTTCCTTCCGAGCAAGTCACGCAAGAAGAGCCGCTCGGATGGTGATCGATGGACGGACTCGTTGCCGCTGATAGGCGTCACTGGCTTATTTGAAATTAAATTGTATGTGTTAGGATCTAACCGTTGCTTGACGAAACGTTCGTGCAACTTTTATCTAGTTAGTAACTTAATAACATATTTTGCACCTTGACTGCTGGTAGATTAATGTTTAGCTAGATTTATACGCTTCGGTGCTACGAACTCGTAATGAACGAATAATTATAATTTGAATGCATACCTCAACATTGCATTATTAATAGCTTGGGTTTGAATTTTGATCAGATGACTTTTCAAAAAGTTGCATAAATTCAATGGAATGGATCGATTCAGTTGGATAAAAAATCCTGAATTAGTCTCACATGGTTTCCGACTTTGCGGACGACAATACTGGTAGGGTTGTTGATCGCAGACTAGTGGACGAAATTATGAGAATATCGCAGAGTAACACAATATTTGTATGTTATTACTATAGAAATTTTGAACCAATTTGTAGCACTTCTTACTTTCCACTTATCAGATAGCTAAAACATATATTTTAGAACACTAATGACATGCGAAAACGATGCTAAAAGTATGATAAAAAATGTGATCATATATAGAACTTTCCAATGCTTTCGATGCCAACTAGAAGCACGGATATGACAGGCATCTCTAAATCTCTTTCTGAACAAAAAATGTTGAAAATGTAGAATTTTTTACCAGAAAATAATTTAATTTTGTTGTTTTTATTCGAATAAAAGTGTTGCAGATCACATCAAATGCTTGTTGACGTATATCGTGATCATGCTCTATCAGAAGCAACGTACAAATTATGGTTAAAACGGGTCAGAGATTTTAATGAGAGAAATGACTTACAAGCAATATTGGTTGAAGATGATACTTCTAGTCAAAAGCGAATTGCTGCAATGTTGAATGTTGCACACCAAACAATTTCTGACTGTTTGAAAGCTATGGAAAAGATCCGAAAGTGTGGAAAATGGTTGCCACATGAATTGAATGAAATACAGTTAAAAACAAAAAAAATAGTTGTGAAATTTTGCTTCAAAGGCATGAAAGAAAATCATTTTTACCACGGTATTGTTAATTTCAATGAAAAATTGATTTATTCTAAGAATTCTAAACGGAAAAAAATCACGAGTTAATTCGGGACAACTATCAACATCGTTTACAAAACCAATCTGTATTTGGTTGGATGTGTGCTATGTGAGCATGAGATTCTAAAACCTGGTATAACTGAACATTTTGAGGTTTTTGGTTTGTACAAAAAAGCACATTTTTTGTTTCAATTTTCTTCCCGTTTCGCCTTAGGCTCATCAGTGCTTAAAGCAGTTCAAATTGAACTGCCATCTCCGCTTAGCAGTTTAATTTGAATCGCTAAGAAGACGCAAAGTTTACACTAAAGACTGTCCCAGAAAGTATGGACGCAAACAAAAACCGCTGCCATTTCGCAATGGTTCAGAATCTGTCAATTTTTATGGCTGCGTCCTGTTGTTTACACTCTTCTCTAACCACATGTGCAGTTGTTTATTCGTTTTCATTAGTTTGTTTCGAAATGCGTGGACTTTCAGCAGAACCACTTCGAAAATTGTGTACAAATGGTGCACAGAACGCGGACTGTCACTGAGAAAGATAGCAAAAATGGAAGGAGTAAGTGAAAAAGCCATGCGAAATGCAATCAGGAAGTTCGATGAGGATAACACCTTCGAGGATAAACCGAAAACGGGTCGAAAAAAAGGTCCTGCTAATCCTCAGTTGGATAAACGTATACTGAAGGAGGCAAAGCGTAACAAGAAGCATCACCGAGGGTTCGAAAGCTGTACAATACGAATCTTGCTGGAAATTTGAACTGCATAATGATGGACGACGAAACCTACGTGAAACTCGATTTCAAATCCTTGTCGGGATCACAATATTATACGGTGCGAGAAGGGCAAGTGTTAAACCAGTCCGAGACATCGATTGAAGTCGAAAAATTTGGTAAGAAAGCTATGGTCTGGCAAGCAATTTGTAGCTACAGTAAAATTTCGAAACCCTTCATCACCACTGCTTCAATGAACAGCGAAATATACATCAAGGAATGTTTACAAAAACGACTTCTACCCATGATTCGAAGTCACAAGGATCCTGTTGTCTTCTGATCAGGTCTTGCTTCTTGCCACTACTCGAAATCAACGGTAGAATTGTATACTACCAAAAATGTCACTTTCGTCCCAAAAGACATGAATCCACCAAATTTCGACCAATTGAGGAATTTTGGGCACTAACAAAGGCACATCTTAGGAAACATGTCTCGGCAGCCGAAATCATTCAACAGTTCGAAAAAGATTGGAAAAAAAGTGTCAAAACTGGTCGCCAAGAGGTCTGTACGGAATTTAATAAGGAACGTTCGCAAGAAGGTGCGCCAGCTAGTCTACAATGGCTAAGTAGGAAATGTTGAGTATAATATTCTGTTGTTGTAGTCTAATATTATCAGTGTATCGAATAAAATTTGAATATCTAACACTTGTGAATTATTTACAGCGAAATCAAAGTGCGTCCATACTTTCTGGGACAGTCTTTAATCAGAATACGTGTTCTGCGCAATCAGAAAATGTATGAGTACACAAATTACATGTTGGAATTTTTCATCGTCGTTCTTTTTGAAGCGGCATGGAAAATTTTACATCACTAACATTTCATTACTGTTTTTCGTTCGAATGTGAAACCTTCACTTTAGCAAATGAACTGAATTAACATTATTTGATAGCTATCGGCTGTTTGTTTAAGTGTTAACCCTAATTTGAATACGTATTATAGGAAATGTAATTGATATTCCAGAAAATGAATGATATTCCCGGAAAATTTAAGTTTGTTGTTTGTCGATAAGCTTTTTTGAAAATTTGGAATCGTTTAATAATTTTGCTACTGCGAATTCAAACATCAGCTACTGGAACTCCTTTCGTTACAGCAAGTGTCTCCAAAAGCGGCTTCTCCATTTCCTAATGTTTTTTTGGTTGGATTTGGCATCATGCCACTACACGAAGGACGTGGTAGAGTGATATAAGGCGAATAATGTCGATTTCGTGTCGAAAAATACTGGTCTATTATGAAGAAACACCTTCTTAAACTACCCGAAGTAGTGAAGATTGAGGAAGCATGGCTTAATATGCAAAAAACTCGATTCTGAGGTCGTGCTCTTTATGGCAGTTCACGCATTCGAAAATAAAGGCGAAATATATTAAATGAATGATGTCAAAACTGACTTTAATTGTTTCTTTGTTCTCCCTAATAATTTGGTGGTAATGGAATAAAAACTCGAATTTAGTGTGTGCGGTTTTTGAACGGTACATCATTTAAGTGCAAACAGCAGTTTCTCCTTGTGCATTTTTCTATAGAAAGGTGATATAATTGCTGGATAATCGACTTTCGAAGGGAGCCTCGGAGACCCATAGTTTCATATACCATTTAACTCAGCATGACGAGATCGGGAAATGTTCGGAAAGGTTCGTCTGGAAGCTTCTATTACACCATTGATCAAGTTCAAAGATCAAATAGCTGTCACCTCTGGTTCCGGAGATATAATGGTATAAGTGACGTAACCGACAAAACGCGTTGTTTTTTTACCGCTCAATTTTCTCAGAGATGACTGAGCCGATTTTTACAAGCCTGGGCTCGTTTGGAAGCTACTATTGAATTGTGAATCAAGCTCGAAAATCAAATGGTTAGCACTTCTTGTTCCGTAGACGAAACCGACCAAACGTGTCGTTTTTTACCGTTAAACTTTCTCAGAGATGGCTAAGCCAATTTTAACAAGGCTGGGCCCGTTTGAAGGCTACTATTGAAATGTGAATAATAAGTTTGAAGATCAAACGGCTGGCACTTTCGGTTCCGGAGATATACAGATATATGCCACGTTACCAACAAAATTTGTTTTTTACCGGATCATTTTCTTATAGATGGTTGAATCAATTCCAACAAGCTCAGGCTAGTTTGAACGATACTATTGGACCATTGATCAAGTTCGAAGACCAGATGGCTGTCACTTTTGGTTCCGGAGATATAATGGTATAAGTGAGGTAAGCGACAAAACGTGTTGTTTTTACCGCTAAATTTTCTCAGAGATGACTGAGCCGATTTCTACAAGCCTAGAATTGTTTGAAAGCTCCTTTTGAATTTTGGATCAAATTCGAAAACCACAAGTGGCGTTAACGACAAAACGCGTTGTTTTTTATCGCTTTATCGAGATGACTCAGTCGATTTTAATAAGTCTAGCCTCTTTTAAAAGTTACTATTGCTTTTCGACCAAATTGGCTGTCACTTCTGGTTCTGGGCATATAATGGTATAAGTAACGCAAACGACTAACCGCACATTTCTCATCGGCTGAGTTTTCTCGAAGATGACTCCACAAAATTTGATAAATTTCGACTTATTTGAAAGCTGCTAACAATGTTAATCAAATTTTGAAGGGTTAATGCGAAAATTTTCGTAATCATGCCTAATGCCGTAACCGACAAAACCCAGTGTTTTTCAATGCAACAAAATATTTCTCGGACATAAAAGAATCGATTTTGAAAGACTTAGGTTCGTTTGAAAGTTGCCATTGGGTTATTTGGTTAGCTTATAATACTAATGGCCGAAGATAGAATCATATAAATATCTCAACGGGACTACTTGAATGGCAAGAAAAAGGCATTAAAGACTGTCCCAGAAAGTATGGACGCAACCAAAAACCGCGGCCATTTCGCAATGGTTCAGAATCTGTCAATTTTTATGGCTGCGTCCTGTTGTTTGCACTCTTCTCTAACCACTTGTGCAGTTGTTTATTCGTTTTCATTAGTTTGTTTCGAAATGCGTGGACTTTCAGCAGAACAACGTCCAAAAATTGTGTACAAATGGTGCATAGAACGCTGACTGTCACTGAGAAAGATAGCAAAAATGGAAGGAGTAAGTGAAAAAGCCGTGCGAAACGCAATCAGGAAGTTCGGTGAGGATAACACCTTTGAGGATAAACCGAAAACGGGTCGAAAAAGTTGGATAAACGTATGCTGAAGGCGTTCGAGCAAAAAAAGGAGGTTCCAGTTCGGGATGTTTCCAAAAAAGTGGGCACTTCGAAGTCAAATGTTCTTCGTGATAAAGAACGTTTAAATCTTCGAACCTATAAGAAGCAGAAACAACCAAAACGTAGTCCGAAACAAGAAGCATCGATCAGGAAATTTGAACTGCATAACCATGGACGACGAAACCTACGTGAAACTCGATTACAAATCCTTGCCGGGACCACAATATTATACGGTGCGAGAAGGGCAAGTGTTAAACCAGTCCGAGACATCGATTGAAGTCGAAAAATTTGGTAAGAAAGTTATGGTCTGGCAAGCAATTTGTAGCTGCGGTAAGATTTCGAAATATACATCAAGGAATGTTTACAAAAACGACTTCTACCCATGATTCGAAGCCACAAGGATCCTGTTGTCTTCTGGCAGATCTTGTTTCTTGCCACTACTCGAAATCAACGGTAGAATGGTATACTACCACAAATGTCACTACCGTCCCAAAAGACATGAATCCACCAAATAGCCCACAACTTCGACCAATTGAGGAATTTTGGGCATTAACGAAGGCACATCTTAGGAAACATGTTTCGGCAGCCGGAACCATTCAACAGTTCGAAAAAGATTGGAAAAAAAGTGTCAAAACTTGTCGTCAAGAAGTCTGTACGGAATTTCATGAGGAATGTTCGCAAGAAGGTGCGCCAGCTAGTCTACTATGGCTAAGTAGCAAATGTTGAGAATAATATTCTGTTGTTGTAGTCTAATATTATTAGTATATCGAATAAAATTTGAATATCTAACACTTGTGAATTATTTACAGCGAAATTAAAGTGCGTCCATACTTTCTGGGACAGTCTTAAATGGTATAAGTGACGTAAGCGACAAAACGTGTTGTTTTTACCGCTAAATTTTCTCAGAGATAGCTGAGCCGATTTCTGCAAGCCTTGGATTGTTTCAAAGCTCCTTTTGAATTTTGGATCAAATTCGAAGAGCACAAGTGACGTAAACGACAAAACGTGTTGTTTGTTTATCGCTTTATCGAGATTACTAAGCCGATTTTAACAAGTCTAGCCTCTTTTGAAAGCTACTATTGATTGATCGACCAAGTTGGCTGTCACTTGTGGTTCTGGACATATAATGGTAAAGGGTGATTTTTTAAGAGCTTGAGAACTTTTTTAAACAATAAAACGCATAAAATTTGCAAAATCTCATCGGTTCTTTATTTTAAACGTTAGATTGGTACATGACATTTACTTTTTGAAGATAATTTCATTTAAATGTTGACCGCGGCTGCGTCTTAGGTGGTCCATTCGGAAAGTCCAATGTTGGGCAACTTTTTCGAGCATTTCGGCCGGAATAGCCCGAATTTCTTCGGAAATGTTGTCTTCCAAAGCTGGAATAGTTACTGGCTTATTTCTGTAGACTTTAGACTTGACGTAGCCCCACAAAAAATAGTCTAAAGGCGTCAAATCGCATGATCTTGGTGGCCAACTTACCGGTCCATTTCTTGAGATGAATTGTTCTCCGAAGTTTTCCCTCAAAATGGCCATAAAATCGCGAGCTGTGTGGCATGTAGCGCCATCTTGTTGAAACCACATGTCTACCAAGTTCAGTTCTTCCATTTTTGGCAACAAAAAGTTTGTTAGCATCGAACGATAGCGATCGCCATTCACTGTAACGTTGCGTCCAACAGCATCTTTGAAAAAATACGGTCCAATGATTCCACCAGCGTACAAACCACACCAAACAGTGCATTTTTCGGGATGCATGGGCAGTTCTTGAACGGCTTCTGGTTGCTCTTCACTCCAAATGCGGCAATTTTGCTTATTTACGTAGCCATTCAACCAGAAATGAGCCTCATCGCTGAACAAAATTTGTCGATAAAAAAGCGGATTTTCCGAATGGACCACCTAAGACGCAGCCGCGGTCAACATTTAAATGAAATTATCTTCAAAAAGTAAATGTCATGTACCAATCTAACGTTTAAAATAAAGAACCGATGAGATTTTGCAAATTTTATGCGTTTTATTGTTTAAAAAAGTTCTCAAGCTCTTAAAAAATCACCCTTTATAAGTAACGCAAACGACTAACCGCACATTTATCATCGGCTGAGTTTTCTCGAAGGTGACTCCACAAATTTCGATAAACTTCGGCTTATTTGAACGCTAACAATGTCAATCAAATTTTGAAGGGTTATGGCGAAAATTTTCGTTTTGAGAGATGCCTTATGCTGTAACCGACAAAACCCAGCGATTTTCAATGCAACATAATATTTCTCGGACATAAAAGAATCGATTTTGAAAGACTTAGGTTCGTTTGAAAGTTGCCATTGGGTTATTTGGTTAGCTTATAATACTAATGGCCGAAGATAGAATCATATAAATATCCCAACGGGACTACCTCAGGAGCAAAACTCTTTGCAAGCGAATGAGTAGTGTCAACAATGTGTGCGTAAAAACAAATTCCGGCGCTTCTTTTCCTGATTTTAATCAATAAATCTTCCATATGGTTGAAAAATAAACCAATCAGTTCATTCTGCTTAAAATATATGGATTTCCTCTTGCAGAAATTATAGCGATATAAAGATTTACGTACCTTCTATAGGTAAACCCGCAAAATAGGAACTTTTAATTTAACACGCGAAAGGCAATGGATATGGAATGTTGTCGTAAAACTAATTATTTTTCCGGAAAACTGCTTTTGCTATAGAAAATAGCGCAATCTTATACAATCGCATTGAAGCAGTGTTGCTAACTTTTTTATTAGGGAATTAAAATATACATTCATAAAATGTAAACATATTTCCTCAAACGTTGGTGAAAAATTGTTAAAAACTGATATTTTATCCAAAAAGTCAGGCTTAACATTCATTTGAGAATAAATTATTGTTAAAAATGATTGTTTGAAACTCAATCGTGCAAGCCACTTTTATAAAATGGTTGCACTGCATATATGACATATGTACCAAATAAAATGTACGTAATACACAAATTACCAATACAAGTTAACTTGGTTTACTCTTGATCCTTAAATGACAACAGACAGGCATGATCACACCACTAGGTGGCTCTTTACATAGAATAATGACTAAAAATCATCATTTTTTCCCCTGCATTGATGACTTTATTGCAAAATACAGCAATTTGTCGTAATAATTGAAAGAGAAAGTAAACAAAGAGCAATTCTCATTTGTATTCGGGACTACGCAAGAGATGTCACTCTACACACTAGGGTGGGACAAAAAATTGATATCAGCTCCACCAAACTTTTAGTGTTGCTTTTATGTCCCATAAGCATCATGCAAAATTTTAGCTCGATCGGAGATAATTATATTTTCGCGCCCACGGTTTAAAGTTTGTATGGGATTTAGTATGAAAAAATTAAATTTCAACAAAAAATCGGCTGGAGATCAACCTATGAACACTACAAATCAGTGCATGTGATATTTTCGTAGTAAATTTAACGAGGAAGAAAACTTTGAAGACCGCAAAACAATCCGACGTTTGTAGAAAAAGTTATTAAATAAAAACCGGCAAAAGGTCCGAACAATGGCTCATTCGTTAATATATCTAGCACCACTGCTGCCAGTGAAAGTAATATGATGTGATTTCCTTTTAATGAGCTATAACGGTTGATCTGAGTTGTTTGATATCTTCACGATAGTTACTCAGCAGAGTATAAAGATTATTGTTAAGTGACAAACCATGCTCCAAACCTTACTGTAAAGACACAAAAAGTTATATAATTTATGCTTTTGTTTGCATAAAATAGTACCATCTATATCTTCTAAACTATAAGAGATAGAGAGTTTATATATTCGGCCAAGTTATTTAATTTGAGTTTATCTAAAATATTGTGTAAGATACTAAAAACCTATTTTTTCAAATTTAAAAGTTAGACTTTTTTGTGTTTTTACAGTGAGTTTTGGAACATGGCTTGTAACTTAAAAATAATCCTTATACTCAACTGAGAAACTTTTGTGAAGATATCAAACAACTAAAATCAACCGTTATAGCATAATAAAAGAAAGCACAATCATATTACCACCACTAGCATCAGTGGTACTAGATATATTAACGAATGAGCCATTGTTCGGACATTGTGCCGGATTTTATTTAATAACTTTCTCTACAAACGTCGGATTGTTCTGCGGTCTTCTAAAGTTTTCCTCCTCGTTGAATTTCCTACGAAAATAACACATTGACTGATTTTTAGAGTTCATAGGTTGATCTCCAGCCGATTTTTTGTTAAAAGTGAATTTTTCCATACTAAATCCCATACAAGCTTTAAACCGTGGGCGTGAAATTATAGTTTCTCCGATCGAGCTAAAATTTTGCATGATGCTTATGGGACATAAAAGGAACACGAAAAGTTTGGTGGAGCTGATATCAATTTTTTGTCCCACCCTACTACACACATGCATTCTAGTGGATCGAAGTTCACATATGCTAAACAAAGTCTTGGTGTCAAGTTTTCAAATTTTCTATTTCGAAAACCCTTTTTAGCTGATTCTATGGTTAGTGCTGTGATCCTGCTAACTCTAAAAACCCTCCCTTTATTAGATTTCGAACAAGGATTAGATTCTGTACCCGTGTTAGTAATTTCCTTCACCGGAAATTCCGTTCGGTTACCAACGGCACGCACTAGAAGGTTGCCGTCCAATTCATCCCACGATTTGCTTTCGTTGATTTTCGAAAAAACTACCACAAACTTTGCGTGAATCACTACGAGAACTAAACCCAAACAAGTAACGAACGCCATAATCCGTGGCCTTTTTGGTAGTCTTTTAGTAGTCAGCTTTTCGTGACATCCGCGGGGGCTAGCCTAAGTGGCACTGAATGTCATACTGCGAATCTCAGCACCAACAACACAATCGGATGTCATTTTTCTCACCATCTATGATGGGATATGATTGATGATGGTATCTCATGCCCCCTTCGGGCGGGCTGGCCAATTACAAGCTGAATCAGGCCGTAACCGTAACTAGTTGATGTAGCAAAATAAAAAAAACAAATCTAAGTACCCACAATCGGCTGCATGATTGTTGATATGAATCTGTAATCTCGCGGTACGCAAGGTGTTTGTTTTATGGACTTTCTGCAAGTAGGTATTCGAAACAGACGAGAGAGAAAGAGAGAGAGAGAGCCGACTAGCCGATGCTGTTTCGGTCGGTTTGAATAATTGCAGTTTAAACGTTTAATGTATCAATTAATGGAAGTAATCGTCTTCGTGTACCACGATTTCTCCGTCATGGAAGAAAGCGGCACACATTTGTGTTTTTGCCTATCTTTAGTTGATGGACTTACCTCTGAGGGTGCGTTTCGTGTTGGTGTCAACGTGATATCCATATCGATTTGTCAAGAGTTTTTTTTCGATTTTTTTTTGCAGATTGTATGAAGTGAGTAATCGATTCCTCCGTCATACCAAATGGGTTCCGAACAATCTCAACTCCAGCAGGCGGAGGGCACCGGAGCGCTTCGAAACACCGGTCAACGTGCTCAATCAAGCAATGCAACACCAACGCCAATGCGTTCGGCCACCGGTCCGAAACTTCTCCGCGGCAACACCATCGCAGCGACCGAAATATCGGCACTCAGTTTGGAAGACGGTGATGGACCTTCCTATTCGGGCACACCATCTTCTGCGTACATCTGTGATTCGAGACCGGTGTCGCCTCCGATGAGTGTGTGTTCTGATTCCGATCTACCGTACATATCATACACCGATCGACCCATAGGAGGTAAGAAAAGCCACGATTTATTGAAATGAGCGAAGCTCACAGAAATGATTTACTTACCGCACAGCACAACAAACAACTCAATAAATATGATCCAGTGCCTTTTACGGTGTTTCTGTTTCTTTCTTCGTTCGTACAGATTCGCCCAAATTACGTAATAAGCAGCAGGCGAAGAGCGGTGGGAAGATACGCCCTAACAGTGCCATCGTAGGAAGAACACAGGAAGCGTTCCGCAACACTACCAGCAACAGTGCCGGCATTATTGGTAGACCTCGGCCGAACTCCACCGCACACAGCATCGTGGTGGTAAAATCGGCCACCGTTAAGGAAACCAGCATCGAGAAAGATGACGACATCGTACGGCTGCAGGTAAGTCGCCAGCCAACGCATGCTCTAAAGAAAAGTGCTTTCCCAGCTAATTATGCACGGAACGTACGACAACTTGGGACTTCCAGTTGTCGAAAAAAAAGCCTAGCAGCTATTGCTGGGTACAATGTGATAACCTTTCCAATGAGAATTGTGATAAATGGGCTGTGATATTCATAACCTGAAAGATGTTTCTTTGACCATTGGATGAACCGAGACAGATTTAAAGCAAAAGCAGTATTTTCTGCGATCGCAAGATAAAGATAAATCACAGTGATTGTATAACCTTTATGAGAAAAGCAAAAAAAAAGGCAAAATGAATTTCCGAACTACAAAACGAATCTCCAGTACCGTCTGTACAGGAATCCGGTTGATTTCTATGGTCAGTCATCTTTGTTTTCACATTCACACACATATTTTTTGCTCGTGCTTTGTCAAACTAGACCTTGAGCTCGCAACAAATTACACTCGCTGCACCTAACGTTCCTCAATCCTAATTATTCATTTAACCTCATTAACATTGACGAGGATTCTATACGGACGGCGATCGCTGACATGAAGGCTTCTACCTCTTCTGGCCCTGATGGCTTACTGGAAGGTTAACTTGAAAAAATGCTTCACTGAAGAAGTTTTTTCGAACCTATGGAAGGCTTATTTTGTTTTTGCAATCTATAAGAAATATGACAAAAAAGAAAATAAACAACTACCATGGCATCACATCTCTTAGTGCGGTTCCTAAATTGTTTGAAAAAGTTATTCTGACATTGATTCTGAACCACTGTAAGCTGTCCATTGTCGATACTCAACATGGTTTTATGCCTAAGCCCTCCATAGCCACAAACATAGTGGCGTTTATGTCCTACGTATGTCTCCTCTGTCTTTGATATAATATCATGATTGTTAAATTGAAAGAACATGGATTCGGTTCGACTGTTCTTCGATGTCCTGTCCTGCAATCATACCTTAGCAGTGAAAATTGGCGATCACGTTTCCAATGAGTTTGTCGTATCGTCCGGAATTCTGCAGGGCGGCCGTCTAGGTACCTTAATGTTTTTTTCTGTACTTCAACGACGTCCTGACAAATGTTCGACCATTACTCTAACGAAAATCGTGCTTAATCTAGCAGTGAGATGATACCTTTTTGGTATCATCTGCATGTGTTTTTTGCATGAATATTCTTCGGTGTTTTAGTTATCATGACATTATTTTAACGACCGTCGTTTCAAGCGGCAATTTAAAGTTCTATTTACTCTGTAATGTCGAAACTGCAAATCGGATCGAATTTGAATCTAAACGTATAATAATCGATTGAACATTCCACGAGATGTCGAAATAAGTTCCACTTTAGAGTTTACGGTTATTTACGATACTACCAGAACCGGTATTCAGGAACCAGCATAACCGAAAATTGCAATAGTTTTGAGGCCAACTTTGAAGTTTTTTTGGATTGTCATCTTCTATATCGGTTGGAATTTTAAAAACTGATCACCCTGTAATTCCAGAATCGGATAAAATTCATTAATTTTGTATGGGACCATAAATCCTTTAATTTGAATTTTTGTAGTTGAAATTTGATTTGGACTGTTTTGAGAAAACGATTGAGTTTTGAGAAACGATTCGATACTGGAACCGGAATTCTAAAATCGGTGTAGCCGAAGTCAGTTAAATCCACCTCAAGAGCTGTATAGTTTACATTTGATTCAAACTGTTTCAAAATCAGTGTAGACATCTTTGAGAAATCGTAGTGCGAATTAAATTGTTGGGTACCTTTCGAATCGATAACTGAATTCCGCAAAAACTGAGATAAGTTTATTTGGTTATCGACTATTCAAATCTACAAACCCGATAAACCTAATAAAGGCTATAGCAATATAAGCATGTGAAATCTTCCCCCACAGAGAATTCATATTGTTATACCACATTCGAAAGGTCATAGACTGGAAAAAAAGTTCTCAAAGTTTCAACCCTTTAACTGCCATATTGACGGAGCTAGGGTGGTTCTATTGATTTTTATTTTATTTCATTTTTGAAAAAACCGCTCCTCCGAAAAATTTAAAAAAAGATCAGGTATATTTACGGCATTATGTTTTTCTTTCATTAAAAAATACTTGAAAGTTTTGAAACATATTTTTTCCCTTTTCCAATTTTTGCACCACCCTGGATTTTTTTAGTGATAAATAAAGAACATGTTAAAGTGGTATGTTTTCATATTTTTAAAAAAATGTGGACGACCACAATATTTGACTTTTTCTAAAAAATAAGTAACAGTCGACCATGCGTTCACATCAAATTCTGAGAAAAGGAAACGCATGGTGCTTTATTCTAGCAGCTTCTAGTAGTAGTCAACCATGCGTTCCCATCAAGTTCTGTTAGAAGGAAATATATTAACGTCGTGAGTATCACACATATGAAATTCGGTTACGGCATTCAAGAACTAGAGCGGGAGTCAGTTTTTAACGTGTTTGTGATGGATGTAATGAAAGAATTATGAAAGAAAGAAGAAAGATTTTATTACAGTGTCAAAAGTTATCATAAAGATATGTTATCGAGGGATGTCTATAGTTTTCTGGAAATCAGTATCAATCAGTTAGAATCAACTCAGTAAGTGATTATTCTCTCTCAGAGGAACGCCTCCAGGTTTTTACTGGTTTGATATGGCCAAATATCATTGAAATTCGTGATATGCTGGTGTCAATGGAAAAGATTTGGTCGTATTTTTGTTCAAATTGCGAACGGGAAGTTCTAATAAGGTAATATCATCAATCCTTGGATTGGAACGAAAGCAACAAGTATCGGAATATAGTAGCTCTGGAATAGAAGCTTTTGAGAAAGATGTTCTGCTAAGCAATTTTGGATTTAAAGCTTCATCACGAGATGACCTAATTAAGACACACAGATCACAAATAGGCTATTCGGGCCCGTAATAAGTTGTATTTAATTTTTTCAAAGCTTAAAAGTGCTATATCGAGTACACTCCAAATTCGACTGGATATTTGGGAATCCAGCACCGTTGCTGTGAATGCGCTATCGGCAATAGAACTGTTGGTTGCTGTTCACACGTGGCCGCCATTATTTACTAAACATTAAACATTCTTGAATGCATGCTTAGTGAAGTCACAAAATAACTCTAAAATTCAAAAATTTCTGTAAAAATACAAAGTATCTTTAGATTATAATAAATATGATTAAATTTCCTGTTAAACACTTTTATTGAAGCAATATTCAATCGATTGGTGTTCAAAATGCTCAGCTGTATTTAGCATTCTTCGAATACTTCTAATATTTTAAAATTTCTGTGAAAATATCGATTTTTTGAGACATTTTCAGTAAAGTTGAAATTGATTTCTTCTAAAACATATATCTGATGTCAAATGCAATCTATTGGTATATAAAAATTCATATGTCGTCGCATTGAATATAAAGATACGTCCAAAATACCAAGTTTTCGATAATTTATGCTTGGACTTTTCGTTACATTTTTGATCATAACTTTCATTAACAAAGTGTAATTGGAAAATTTTCTGTTTCATTTATGTAGTTATAGACGTATCTGTCTAATGATAAACAAATTTTCAAAATCGGACTTCTAACAGCTGAGATATGACCAGCCAAAGTAAGCGTTCCCAGCAGACTTTAGTTGAAGCGTTTTTTCAACAAACTTTAGTTGAAACTTTTTATAATAACTTTGAATAGAATATTCGGTTTCCCGTCGATTCAAATGGATTTCGTTCCGAATGAATTTATCTTTCTAATGGTAAAAAAAGGTTTTGAAATCGGCCCAAAAATGGCTAACATATAATCAGTCAAAATTAGCGCTCCCACTTTTTTTACCATTTCGGAGTGTTGAGGTATTCGGAGTGTTGAGGGACTGTTTTACTAAGATTTAAGGTAGAACCTCAAGCATACAACAGCACTAATCGTGAGTTCGAATCACAAATTGAAAAGTTAACTTTTTTAGTTGTAGTAAATTTATGACACTTTTTGAGAACAATGACAGGAAAAATACTTTCACCTTCATCCTGTTTACTACGATCTCCACACGCAAAAATCATCGGTCTAAAATGGCGAAAAAAACACCATTTACTGTTGCCAATAGATACCATTATCGATAGACACACCTTTACACATGCGAGCTTCTTCGGTCAATAATCTTTTGAACAGCTAAAAAATACACTGTGAACAGGATGAACAATTAGTTGCAAATGTCTAGTATGAAAAAAACATGACTCTCTGAAACACGCATCGAAAGCTGTACCGTTCGAGGCGGCAGGCGCATGATAGTGCACTCGTGCTTGAACAGTATTGAACTCGAATATCTTACTTTATGGCTTCGTATGTATGAATGTTAAAAATATTGTTTTCGGAATGATTACAAATACTCACTTTAGGACACGAACGCACGTGTAATGTTCCAGTTGTTGGAAGATTTGAATAAAAATCCAGGCAGTCACCATCTTAATCTATACTCAACTTTACTGTTGATATGAAAAGTCAAACCATCATTGAATGAGTCATTTTTTATTATGATTTAGTTTCAGTTTTGTGGAACCACCGATCGTTCAGTGGTGTTGTTATTCACATTACAAATAAAGTGTTGTTTGTTCCTTCCAAACGGAAACGAAATATATTTTGTTTTCGAATTTTTTTTTCGTTGCCAGAAAAAAAAAATTCAGAACTGGTTAGTGGTTTTAGATGATTCCTTTTTCGTTCGCTTGTACCGTTTGTCAACATTTTTCGTTTTGCATTTCTATGCAATGGTATATGGGCCGCCGCAATAAAAAAATAAAACAAAGCAAACCACTCACAGGCAATAGGCTGCTGTCAACAAGAATGTCTGCCACGCAAATCACCCTATTAGCTCACCCTAGCTCCTCTAGTTCTCTCACTCACTTGTGCTCGCTTTGGTCGTAACCGACAGACACACGGCACACTGCCTATTAATTCTATTTACAAATTTGGTAATCCGACACCCACGCGTTCCGTGGCCGAGTCGCGTACGGTCACCGGTTTCCGCTCGTCGGTATCGTCGTCGGCCATCGCCACACCATTGCGGAAATTAATACTGGACCGCAGATGGCGCTGGGAATTTCGTTTGCACTCCGGCATCTCCCCACCGCACGGCGTTCCCGGTGGACTGAAGTTGAAGTCAGTTGACTTGTAGCTCCGGTCGTCCTCGAAATCTTCGTAGCTTCCGGTGTAACGGGCGGAATAGTGGTACTCGGATGATGCCGGCGAATACTGCGGCTGCTGTCTTCGGGTTGTGCCTCCTCCGTTGCTAGTGTTGTTGGGCAACGGACTGGATCGTAACGGATCGTCGAATTCGGAAGTAGCAGCTGACTGTCGGTAACCGTTCGTCGGTTTGGGCGGGGAGTTCTGTGCGGATTTACTGTCCGGCGTCACATCGAAATCGTAGAAATGAAAATTTGATTTCAGTGTGTTCTGACGACGTGTTTTCGCCGCTTCACTGACGTCGTCGCACTGCTCCCGGAGAAATGCTGCTATTCTTAACTTCTCGTGTTGCCTTTCCCGTTCTAGCTGCGAAAACGAAGAGTCACATTCGTCGTTGAATTGGATGTTGGATCGTACGTTGCCCCGGTGTCGCTGCTGTCGGAGAACTTCGGATGTGTCCAGCTCGCTGGCAGGACTCGCACATTCCTTGTTGGGTGTTGACGAAGCAGTAGTAGACTGTCTCCGGCTGCTGGTGGTGTACGCATCCTGCGGATCCTGCTGGTACTCATCGGGCCAATAAAAGCTGGATTTCTGCCGATCGGGTCGATCCGTGGCCCGGTTTATCATCGCTTCCGTAAGGCCGTGGAAAAACTTTTGGCCTGCCATTTCGCACTGTGCACTACCGATCAAACTTCAGAGCATATTTTTCACGCTTTCCACCGAGAAATAACCGTTCGAAATGCCTTGCCAACCTCAGAACATAAATCACTACCGCCTTCGAACAACAACTATTTCGGAACCACCCGCGCGCGTCGTTGTTCACTGGTGATCTGCTCACTTCAACGCGAACTAACCGAATACGCCGTCGCTGTGCCGCTGCAGTGAAAAGCGCTGCGCCGAGAACCTGTTTCAGCTCCTTATGCGCAACGGTCGACCGATCAGCAGTGCAGTGTTCCCAGGTGGATTGAAAGTTTCCGGACTGTGAAGTGACAAACGGAAATCAGTTAGTAGAATCTTGTTAAAGAAATTAATTAAAAAAAAAAGATTCATCCTAAGTTTTGTTTGCGAAACATGTCATCATATCCCATTTCAACACTGCCTCCGTTCCGCAGTTGATCAAGTTCCATCTATCAACCGATTGTACCGTCGAAAAAAAAAGCAAAATACCGGCACTGGCTTTGAGAATGTGAAGCATTCCACTAATAAGCTTCCATCTGGCACCCTCTTCTCATTCGAGGGATCACTTGTTGCTGTTGCTGTTGCTGTTGTGTCGTCTCATTTCTCGTTTCTCCCGTCTCTCTTCGTACCCGGCAAGCCCACTTGTAAGCCCACTTTGGCTAAGCCAACACAATCGAGAAGCCAGGTCCAACAATGCGAACGAAACCGAAATTATTAGCCATGCAAATGTAAAACAGCGGGTTCGGTTTTCTTTCGCGGTTGTTTCGCTTGCCTAGGCACCTCAGGTCCAACGCTTGCCTGAGAGGTCCGGCCTGAAGTTGGCCCACCGGGGCTTGGCCGTCCCCGTCATACCTCAAATATGAAAGAAAAAATAAAAACATAAATGCGAGAAAAAAAAATATCGGTGGATCTTCGCGGGGAGGTTCTGGTTCGTCGCTCATCGTGATTGGAATGAACGTGTTAAGTTTACCTGCTGCTGATTTTGCTTCAGTTCTTTCATTAACGGTTTCAAGTCAGTGGCCGGAGAAAACGATTACCGACGACGACGAGCGTCTGCTTAAAAAAAAACAACCGAAAGGAAACCAAAATGAATTGGAAAAATTAAAGTCTTTCTTAAAACGGGTCTCAGTAGGCTTTTCTGTAAAAACTTATTCTGGGCCAACTGTAGGTCATACGTGGTTGATATTTCAGGTTGCCTAGTAACTTAGACTGTGCATACTGGCACATCACTATCTTTAGAAAAATTGCAATTGATTTTGCGATTTCTTAAACATTAGTAGGCACTAGGACAAAAATCATCTTCAAACTCATATTAGGCAAGTCCGAGTCGCGCAAAATGGAACCGTTTCTAAATCTTTTGGAACATTATATAAAATTACAGGACGAAAAGTAATTCCAAACCTCTAAAAGCCCAAATTTTCAGTTCTACACCACAAAAAAAAAACGATCGTGTTCTTCATGTCTAGATGAAGGTATTCCACTTTTCGTTCTTACAGATGCGTAGTGGAATTTTAGTACAGTTCAGTTGCATCGGAATCTCATCCTCAACTATCAGTAACTTAAAAGATTTTATCATGCGATAAAACATAAAAATCAATCTACTTACAGGAATAATTCAACAAATCACAGCTTTCCGATCCAGGAAGTGGTGGTTTTCTGAGCAAAACAAAGTAAAATTATGAGTTATGATTATTGAAAAATAACGGCACATGATTTCGATACCAAACAACATAGGTTGACATAGTAATCTTACTTTGTTTTCAGGTCGGAAACATGCGCAGTTTGACGGTCGGTCTCTTTTATGAACCCGTAGTTGAATTAGAAAATCCAATGAAAGATTTATGTGAAACGATTCGAACATTCGAACCTTAGTATGCCTAGTAATAACTTCAAAGCATACAACACAACATTCTTACTTTAGCAGGTGTTTGTAGAATGAAACAAAAATCATTCAAATAAGTGTTTCGTTCAATATTCAAGACGTGTTTATTTTATCAATAAGAACAATAAGAACAATAATAACAATAACGAATAACGAATAACGAATAACGAATAACGAATAAAGAATAACGAATAACGAAGTTTTCTTGGGAACTCCGTTCTGAGGTTTATGAATCAATCTTTATTCAAGAGTACAAGAATCAATCTTTATTTAAGAAGTACAATTGTAGGTCAACAAAAGGGGCATTAACGCTATCATCTTTCATTTGTCTTCATTTTAAATCAATTCTAATTACGATTTCAAAACGATTCCAGAATTCGGCGAAATGACCCTTTCGGCGAAACGGCATTCGGCGAAATGTCTTTCGGCAAAATGACCCTGATCCATCCATTACAACTCGGGTTTTACCCAGGCTATCCAAACCGTTGTGTAGCTTCAACCTTCAGATACAATTCCGAATTTGTGATTTGGAAAAATATGCATTAGTTTTCATACCAAGTACCAAGCGATGAAGTGACCAATTCAAAATCCAAAATTTCAGAAACCGCGAGGCCAAACTGTGCTATAATTCTTTCGATTATCGTCAACCATTCGCTAAAAATTGCTGCTTCAAAAATCAAAACGACTCTTCCCACGGTCTGTTGAAATCTTCATGAGTCTTCATCGAATGAATTGACATTCGATTGTGTTTGTCAATACAATGAAATAACGATATACTTTTGGATGGGAATTTGTTTTTTTTTAAACTTATTTCGTATCATCAATACAATAGAAGAATTCAGTGCTCTGCATGTCGAGCAAATCTGTCAATAACTTCATCGATAGAACCGCTTCAACCGTTGCAACTGAGACAGCAATTTGTTTTCAACTGCCATAAGCATAAGCCACTAAAGCCTTTCCTTACATACAAGGTCTCACAGAGCCAAACATGACAAAGAGTATAAATCTCAGAGCTGAGCTGGTTAATTCATTCACTTCTTGAATTTGTGCAGTAACTTATGTGTACGAAAAAAAACACTAACACAGCGACAAAAGATACTTGAAATTTCGATGCACAAAGCAAACTACTAGAGTTCAGAGCGCCACATATCGTCTACGGGAATGCGATATGAAAATATCGTTTAGCTGTCATTGACCAGCAACCGTAAGTAGCTTAGGGTGAATTTGAGGATAAGTCGCTCATTATTTTATATTCGGTACCATCCGACCTGCTTTCATCGAAAAAATTGAGTATCTAACAAATAATTGATCGCGGATGGGAATGCTTAATTCCTTGAATTTGATCAGTTCTGCAGTGCACGAGGTGCACATGAGGATGAGACACCACTGGTAAAGACATGTCGGCCTAACTTTCTTATTTAAATTCTTGCTTATAATAATTTCTACTTCGTCGATAGCATCTAAGAATAGAACAGGTTCGTAAAAACGTTCACAATTTACAGATGATAAATTCAACGAAAATAGGATATTGTCAAATTTACATGGCAACGGAATCGCTCTGATTCGGCTTACTGTAATTACCCATTGAACTGCAATGAAATCATGTTCAACACTTCACCCTAACCAGACAAAGAATCTTTTAAAAATTATAAACAAAACAAAACAACAGAACCAGTATTACCATAGCAACTTTAAGTGAAGTTGATCGTTAGATACATTTTCTTTTAGTTTTCTAAGGTGAACAGACGAATAGGTTAGGCTGAATTGATCTTTCGGTGAAACCTTTTCTGTAGGATCTAGGGGTATTATTATTAGTGTTTGGTATTGAAACAAAGAAGAGAAGGTATTGAAAAGCAATGTTCATATCATACTTACTTTACTTTTACAATAATCGATCTTGAACCTCCGTTCACCAATCGCTCTGTACTCCCACTGTATGTGAATCTGCTTCGATTGCGCACACCCAGCATGTGCGAGGTCTACCCCGCAGTCGACGACCTCTCCCAGGATCTCTGCTGAGCATCACGTAGGCCATTCTCTCTTCCGGCATTCTTGCTACAGGTCCAGCCCACTGTAGTCAGCTGTGTTCTATAAGCCTTCCAAAGTTTGTACTTAGTGCAGCTCTTGTTATTATATTGTTATCATAAGTTTTACCTTTTCTTATGATTTAGTTATGTGTATCTGTTCGGGTCGTGATTCATGCATCTGCGCCGTTCTCCATTCTCTTCTTTACCACCGAGTATTGAGGGCAGGATTTTTCAGACGCCGAATACACAAACATATGTTTCTCTCAACGACCGGCATGGTACCGTATAGGTCAACAGGCATTATCAACGACTTGCATAGAGCAAGTGCAAGTTACGGGACTTCAGCTGGTTGCGGAGAAAGCCCTATTAGCAGTTGGAACACGCCTTTTTGCTTCGTGGCTAATATCATTATTGCATGCCATAAGTGTTCCGAAACTTTTTTGAACTTTTCAACTACCTCGTATCGTACCCCATTAATATCCACCTCGGATCCTTCAACGTTTGGTCTGCTCCGTTATCTACATGCCATCATGTACATA
Organism: Malaya genurostris; assembly: GCF_030247185.1. NCBI lineage: Eukaryota > Metazoa > Arthropoda > Insecta > Diptera > Culicidae > Malaya > Malaya genurostris. Next base: position 153,358,351 of record NC_080570.1, read on the forward strand.
GCCCTGGTAGACTTTATCGTCAACCCTATTCTCGTAGCTTCTTTCTTGAAGGGCACAAAAGCCCCTTCCACAGCTCTACGATCCACACCATTAATATCAATGTCGTTCGAAAAAACAAGGAGCATGTGAGACTTATTCTGTTAGGTTTCGTATTTCTGCACGCCAACAACAAATTTGAGAGCGCGTGGCCTTGCTTCAATCCATCAAACGTCACGGAAGCATCGGCATCGGTCATACCAGCTATCTTGACGCTTGATTTCGATCAATTAGCTTTGTCGAAAAGCCATTGTCTAGCATGGTCTGACACAATTCGTTGCTTTGAGATCTACAAACAGGTGATGAGTCCAAAAGTTGTGCTCCCGAAACGTATCGAGAATTTGTCGCAAACTGAACATTTGGTCCGTCGTGGAACGTCCTTCTCGGAAACCGCTTTGGTATTCGTCGACAAAGGATTCTGCCAATGGACGTAGACTGCTGAACTGAACTTTAGAATGTACCTTGTGGACGGTACTGAGGAGTGTTATGTCTCGATAGTTTCTACAATCAAGTCGATGACCCTTTTTGTAGATAGGACATATGATAATACACAGTTCAGCCAGTCCGAAGGGATTTCCTCTCCTTCCCAGATCATTCCGATCACTTGATGGAGTGCGTGGTATAGCCACTCGCTTTGAACTTTGAAAAATTCCGCCGGGATCCCGTCCTTCCCAGCGGCCTTCTCATTTTTAAGTTGTCTAACCGCTTTTCGTATTTCGTCTAGCGTGGGTGTTCGTGCTGTCTTTTATCGATTGTTCATTTAATAGTCACTCGAAGTGCTCCTTCCACCTGGCAACCTCTGATCTTTGTCGGTCGACAGATTTCCGTCTCGGTCGTTGATCATGTACCCATTCTTTTCGTGAAGAATGGACAATCGTGCTCGAATATTGCATACAACCCGATAGTGGTCGAAATCTATGTTTTTATAGCATTTTTTAAAAAATAATCAAAATATAATAATAGAACAAAAGTTATAAACGTAGGTTTCATTATAAACGTATAGAAAATAATTACAGTGAGTATCCAGAAAATGAATTTTTCAAAACGACGTTGACACTTCTGCAGTGTCACGCCTACTTTGATCAGATTGATAATTTCTGAGTACGAAATCCATCTTCATTTTGCGAAAGTATTATTCGTACTCACTCGAAATACGCTCACAATTTCCAAAGCAAATCGGGCTACTTTTGTGAACTTTCCAAAAACTTTTCAATCCCGTCACGTATTCGAGTGTTCAGATTCCGGCTGCTGAAGATCAATTTTTATGGGACCTTACCGGTTCATGCTACTTGAATTTCAAACAGGAACCGTTAATGGGAGTTGAGCTCCGCGGGGGCCCGAGAACTGGATTAGTAGCGTTATCGGCGTATAGTTTTACATATCAGGTTTGCTGATAGGGAAATGATTCAGCAGATAGTTTGCTGTTTTTATTTCACCGTTTTTTTCCAGAGCTAAACGAGAACCCTAACCGTTGTCGGCTTTGATGAAAAGAAAATACCCTTACGGACATTTGTTCACATGAATGTGTTCAACGGGCGCGATCATTACACGATCACTTGTAGTTGGTAGTGAACGCTTATCATCTCGTGCTTGTGCCAAATAGCCAGTGAGCTAAGGCAGTAGTAAGTACGTTTCCGAGTTCTGTTATTTGCCGTACGACGTGCCTTCGATTCAGGTGTTCTGACGGTAAGTGGTCTATCATTGAACGGTTGTTCGGTTTGTTGATTATTCCGGTATGATCCTCATCCAGGAATTGATTGAATTGAATGAGAGTGTGAGGAGGATAAACACCGGCATTGGATTATACTCTTCCAACTAATATTAACACCGACCGTGTACCGTTTTCGGAGTACATGTTTAAACAGTATAATTTTAGACTTTGGCTTGCAGTCGAACGATGTGCCCATTCTGGACCAGATAAGGTGGAGGCGAACGACAACACCTACGACCAAACTGGATCACCGTGCCTGTTAGTTTGTTGTAGGCAGATTTATGACCTTGCTTTGTACAGCGCTTGGTGACTGCGCCATTAGGGAAGCATGGGGTCTTGTTCGCGGCGCTGCACATAAACTAATGACTAAATGGCACGATATCGAAATAAACTAGTGAATTTAACAACAGCGCGGAAATTCCGCCACATCCCAGACAAGGCGGTTACGATGTCAAATTATGATTGGTGCGATTGGAATGTTCGTTTTGAAACACGAATCCACCATCCCCTAGGCCGACTCGGTTGTCGTTGGCATAATGCCGTAGTAATGAGTTAAATCCACGATTGAAGCTAGTAGACATTTAGCACCGCATAAAATGCCGATCCGAATGCCGCCTCTGCACGACAAGTGCCTTCAGTTGCTTGCCAGTCGGTAGTGCATGGTGCTTTTTGTTGTTTGAATTTAATTTTTCCTACCTACAAGTAACTAAGTACCACAGTAATGCAATGGAAATTCGATCCTGGTGTCTTGATTAAGTCTGGCTCACCAGCCGGTGGTGCCACTTTTTTTTTGGAAGCAGCACGATTCCCGAGGCGTCCAATGATCGACTACGCAAATGTTTTACATAATGTTGCAACGGTTTCAGTTTAATCTATGCAACGGTCTCGTATTAGTTTGACATTTCGCGGACCGAAGCAGGCTTGTCCGAAACTAGCTGCACGCAGAGAAAAAAATTGTAATGATAATCAATTTTACTCAGTGGGTTAGTTTGTTTCACACGACATTTAGATAAAAATAACAAATATTTTTCTTGTGCGTTCCTAGTCAATTTCTTGACAAACAATTTCACAGTGAATTCAATTTGAAAAATTTGTTATGAATGAACAAACTTTCGATAAAGTTAAGTATTGTTGCGCTTCAAATTAACAAATCTAATATTTTTTTTATTTTTATTTTTTTCTTATAAACAAAAAATGAAATTGATAATAGTTTGACATCTTATTTCTAAACCTGGAGTAGTACAATTGAAACACTACTTTAAAATATTCAAGAAATGGTTATAAAAAAAAAACTAACTATTTCCAATTAGGAGATCAAAGCAATATAATATTTTCGAGATTATACCTTTCTTCGATGTGTACTTTTCAATAAATAATGTATCGTTTTTCAGTAAAAAGTTCCAAAATTTGATCAATCGGATAGGTGTAAGGTTTGAAGGGGAAGTGAGTGTATGGAATTTCTGAAATCGATTTTTTATACCAAATGTCTTAGAATAGAATGAAACGTCAAGATCTAGTGTCATCTCGAAAAAAATTTCTTTTGAATAAAAATCGACTTCATAACGACGGAACGTAGAAAAATCTTTAGGTTTCCGAAATCGAAAAAGAAATGTTTTGATGCCAAAAGTCTTAGAATTGTCTGAAACGTTGAAATCCAGTGTCATCTCAAAAAAAGTTTTGACTGGGAAATAATTTTGAGAAAATTTTTTCATTCCAAAAGTCTTTTTCCGGATAACACAAAATCTAGACGTTTCATGTAATTCTGACGTTTGGCAATTGAAAAAAATCGGATATCTCAAAATCTTTCTCTCCCATAGTCTATTTTTCTCAAGAAATTATTCTAGACATTTGGCACCAAAAAAGATTTCGGAAATTTCATGTAAACCATCACAGTCAGCCTCCTCATATCCGATCGAGCTCAAATTTTTAATGGGGAATTTTTTTAGGTGCTTGAACTTTTGAGCACTACCGTTTCACGAAAGTGTAGATAAACCCAAGCTATTGGCATTGGCATTCTAAATTTATTCAGCAATACCGGAGTGGGGGAGTACTGTCATCGATAAAAACATAAAAACAATCATAAAAACAACAATCACAAAGTATGCTATGCAGCTGATTGAAAAGTATTACCCAATTCAGCTTGAATATATCATACAGAAGAAACAGGAGCCCAGGCTATCGCTGCGCCTGCTGTGTGTTCGAGACCTAGAAAATGCTGCGCTCCTATTACTTCTATAAATCAAATTCATGATAAATTGCGTTTTATTGGGTTTAATCTAAATAGTGAAGTGTAATCAACCAGCTAGAATAAGAATAGCCTTTCGTCGCTACAATCACGATTAGGAACGTGGAAAACAATATTGTTGCTCATATTGACTAAACTACGTTCATCAATAATATCGCAGTCATTATTTATCAGTTGCATAGTTAAACAGTGGAGTTCTTTTATTGACGAAAATATATTACTTAAATCCTGCACAAAATATTTCGGTTTCGAACTGAAGCGAGTAAATATTCAGCATCGAAGTATCATCGGAGACTCTTCTCTCTTTCGATGATTTCTCCAGCGATATTGCTGCGTCATCAAGTTTCGCTGACATAGAAAATCACTTGTGAACTTCGAGGTTTAAAGTGACTTTTTCAGTCTCTAAGTTTTTTCTTTGAAAATCTCTTGAACTGATTTTATCAACGAAACGAAGTTTTTCTGATCATGATTTTTCCAACACTGGTCCTGACTAAATGTCACATAGGAAGGTATAGTCTTCTTCAAACGCATGCCTTACAAAATCGAGGTGACAGTGGAAAAATTAGATAGAGATTATATATCTCGGTACGAGTGGAAAATCATGCACACGCACTTTTGTAGTAGTTGTAGTTGTTTCAACAACGAATTCAATTGCTTGGCACTCATTAAAGACATGAATATATATAACATTAGTAGTTTTGCTCAATTGAAGCGAAATTGTTGTTTTTTTAAGCAAAGCTTCCACGCATTTGTTTCTTAAGTAAAATTTCAAGTTCTTGTATCGAAGTTTGAACTTCGCACGGTTCAATGTTATATGTACTTTTTCGTACGTGATTCAAGAAGTTCCGGTAGTAGCAGCTCAAATAATCTGAAGAAGGATTCTAAAAAAATGAAATCGGAAAGATTTATTTGAGAAGACTGCTATCAAGCTTCATAGTAAACATTTTTGAGAAAGGCTTCTTTTTCTTTCACATTTTAAAGTAAATTATAACGAGAGTCTTAGCCATTCTGATGACGTCGCATAACCCCGACATTATATTCATTCTAGCTAAGTATTTAGGTTTCAAACAGCGACCGAATTTTTTTATTTTTATTTCTTATTATAATTTAAATTCTGAATTCCGATTGACTGTGTGATTTTTGTTCTGTATTTCAATCGAGTTCAAGCCTTCCATACAGTTTGAAATGTTTCAATTCGAACAAGATACAAAATCGGAATGAAAATTACACAAAAATGTGTAGTCTGTAATTTACTTTACTTATTTCAATTTCGGGAAGGTTATGTATTGGGTATTCATCCCTTTTGCTTAGAGTCCGTGTGATGGAACTATAGTTAGACAGAAGTTGAACCGGTAAAGTCTCAATCCTGTGTTGTGTGAGCAATTTAAACGAATGAAGCTACATTTTAGGAATCTCTTTTTAAAATTCCTTAAAACAACGGTTCTCGTCTTGTTTGACATCAAAGTTCACGTATTTTCTCTCTTCCCTTACGGTAGAGCATTCCGCAGTTTCTACCGGTGATGCGCGGTACCCTTTCACTGCCGGCCAATCGGGATCCGGAGGTGCTCGAGCGGCTCCAGCCGTCGCATCTGGCCAACATGTGCAGCCGATTGCAGACCCACTTCAACACCTGTGCGACTCAGGTTGGGGCGGAGCAGCACCAGATTACAAATAAAATCAAAGAGGTATGTTATAATGGAATCACTGATTTTTGGCAATATTAAGCAAACAATTTTTTTCTGTTTTTTAGGTTGACCAGGAAATCTCGAGTGCGCTAGCGCAGCTGGTGCAGAAGCAGAAACTTTACACTTCCTATGCGGAGACATTTTCCAAGGTGCGGCTCATATCGCAGCAGTTAACCCGCTGCAATGACCTTCTCAATCAGAACATTGAAAGTATGGAATATTTGAATAATTTACTTGACGTGGAAGACCGACTGGAACCGTTTGTGTGGAAAACGGAATAGTTATCAGGTGGCAGGACGGCCCGATTAGCCATTCTGTTTGTGTACATATATGTAGCGGTATATTGTGCTCTAGATTACGTTGCTTAAGCTTAAAATTTTCTCATTAAAAGTTAAAGAATTAAATCTACGGGTACGTTTTTTTTTACTCAACGTTAGTTTTATCATCTGTTTATCTGCTAGCAGTTGCTGTTAGTTACTCCAATTGTAATAAATTGTACGAGGGACAATTTTCACATTCCTTAATCAAAAGCATTCTCCACCGTTTTGGGTTCAGTTTGAAATTATAAAGTCAGTAACGTTCGGATGTGGTATTACAAAACTCTTCAACGGTTTTTCTCTATCACCAATTCTAACGGAATGCAGCGTTTGAAAATCGCGCTAAAAACTCGAAATTGCAGAACCTGAATCAGGATTCGAAACAATTTGGCTCAGGGAGAGATTGCAGCGGTTAAGGCATTTCAAAAGTGTGACACTTTCTTCAAATTCTACTAACGAGTTCTGTGAAGAGGTGAAGATGAAAGGGGAAGAAAACATTCATCGATTATTCAATACTGAACTATTTAGCAATTATATCCCAAACGGTATCCTGCTAGTTAAAATACTAAAGTTTGAAAATGAAAATAATTCGCTCTATCTACCTACACTACAAAAAAGACTAAAATTTCAATAACGATACTTTATTTTCGACTTGCCTTCAAATGACATCCAATGCCTCCTGCTTCTGAAGAGGCTCCATTTCACTATTCCTGGAAGATTGTTGCGGAGAATGGATTTTTTTCGAAGCTCCGCCCTCAATTCAATTAGGTTCTACACGACCACAGGCGCGGGAAATATGGGGAAACAAGGTACTTTTTGAATTAAGTTCACTCACCTACAAACAGTTCGATAACATTTATGTAAAATCGAACCAGCTTATCTCAACTTCCATAATTTCGTGGTAAACGATTGATTGACTTCGTGAAACAACCACCACAATTTATTTGCAGCAAGGATAAAAAACACTTCCAGAACAAATTCATTCATCAGGATCAAAATAATTTCATTGCACTCAAAATAAAACTTTTTTTACCACATACTCCACACAAGGAATTTTCGCATAACACGTGATATTGGCACTGAAATTTTATTCTTAAACAGCAAAACCACTGATGATTTTTTTCATTTTCTGCCAACACTCAAAGCACCGTCGCTCGCTGGCGCGATCGTAACTACACACGAACGCAACGCCGGCTACGATGGCCCGTCGATCGCGTGATTCGAAGAGACACAAAATGGCGGGTGAAAAAATTATTTCTTTTAAGAAATAAAAACTGCTGGACTATCCGTCCAATTTGGTGTCTAAAATACAACTGATTTATTTACAAATTTTTGATTAGTTTACATTTTTCTTATGTCTATGTTAGTTCTTTAATCTATACATTTTCCTCTCATTTGAGAGTTTTCCGAATAACAAAATAGATGTGTGCGTGAGATTTACTCAAAATTTACCAAAGCAAAAGGAGAATCCAAAATTAAGCGAAGAGTGGAAATAGAGAGCGATTCTCTTCTCACCATTCGATCAAGGATCTAGGCTGGTGAATATAGCTTACGCATAGGCGAATAGAAACATAACGAATCTATGCCGTAAAGGAATAAACATTGAATTCTGTTTATCCTGCATTGAGGATAAGGTTTGGTCCTTTTTTTATTGCCCCAATTCCAACACGAAGGCGGTTTAGTCGATAAATATACAACCGACGTCTCCGTCTAAGTCTAGACCACATTTTTATTTTCTTGGTTTACAAATCATTTCAAGATTAAAAAATTTATTGGTTTAGGTTATTGTAAACAAGCTCAAATTTAACATCGCAATCTACACCGGACCCCGTAAATCAACTATGTAGATTTACAAACAAAATAGGACCTCCGGACCCCGTGAAAAAATTTCCTTGGAAATTAAGTCGGTTAATTTGATCTTTCATCCACAATAATTCTAGGGTAGTAATGAGCTGGTGGCTGTCTAAGCTCATTAGTTTCAATTTCAAGATTTTTTATCTCTCTGGCTGAATTTGAAAGATCATCGTTCACCTCTTTTCGTTGTTTTTTTATAGCATTTCTATGAGATAGAAATGTCGTCAATGAATCCCAAAACGACGCTAATAATTGCCATCCAAGACCGTAGATGTCATATAATATTTTTCCGTGCATAATAGTGTCGAAAACAAATTTTATTATTCGTCCAATCATATAAATTCCTATGAATGTTGATGTTACATTTCCTATCCAATTTGACCATGAAATGAACTTTTTCCAATATTTATTTAAAACATTTTCGATTATCTTTTCTGATACTAATGCATCAAAACTGAATCCCTGATAATTTGGGTGTTGTCCCGATAAGACTTTATGTAAAATGGTTGAGGCTATTCTCCTATCTCCTTGCTCATAAATCATATTTCGCATTTTATCAATGCTGTCTGAATCATAAACGCCACTCTCCATTAAACTCGGAAGTGGGGTGTATGACCACGTAGTTATTATGTCAGTGGTTAATTTGTTGGGTGATGTGGTCTCTCTAAGACGTCCGTCTGTAGTGTACCATCGATTTCCAAATCTGAATTTTGCTGGGAGTATAGGGGTGCAATCAATTTCAGTACCTCTTTTTTGCAATATACGAGTTACTGGAGTCAAAAACATCGTTGCATTATTATAATTGACTGGTATCTCTTGGTAGCATCTCTCAGATGTTCGATAGGTTACATAAACCGGTTTACATTCCAGTATGTGAAGCACTTCTCCAGCTACAACTGCTGTGTACCCAGGCTGCTTTACAATACTATTAACAAATTCTGTGGGATTCAATCTTGCTAGAGTTAGCTTTGTTTCCATCATGGCTTTATCAATTTTACACATTTCAGTCATAATGGTTCCATAAACATCGTCCAGTTTTTGACCAATATAATTTTCCACCAACGTGATTTTTGAATTAAAATATGTAAAAATATCATAATTCTTACTTGTCGGTTTACGCTTAAACGGAGACCTGAATTCAGCTTCCTCTAATATCAGAATGCGAGGATGATCTGTTTTGTAACCAGTATATCCGCAAATTTTCGTCACATCTCTTGTTTTTATTGAAAATAAATGCGTATTTGAAATAGTTGTATATATAGCGTTAAATTTTCCTCCAACTTTATGTGTATTATTATCTAAAGTTTTATTAACTATACCTTCATATATTACCTCAAACTCTGTATCTTCGCACCTTTCCTTCAGATTTATATCCCAAGTTAAATACCCATCTTCAGAATCTAAACATTTTCCATGGGTATAAATACACACTAATCCATTTCGCAATTTTATTTCATTATTTTCAATATCAATTGTTGCCATATAGTCGCGCAATGTTATTTCGTATTCATAGTAAACTAATGCATTAGTCCACGTATAAAACGGTGTTCTATAAGTTCCTCCATCGCAAGTGCTACCTTTTACATTTCCTATAATTAGAGCTTCTCCGCGTGTAGTTCCATTTCGTTTTAATTCTCTCAAGTTATAATCATGTGCAAGATTTAAGGAATTCAATAAATGAGCTCTTCTGCACTCATCCGGAGTAAATTCCTTTACTATATAGGCATACCCGTGTTCATAATCAGAGGTATGCGAGTGCATGCCACAATGTCGAATTGATCTTTTAATTATGACCTTACACTGAAATACTTGCGTTGTGCCTTTCGAATTTCTTTGAAGGACTTGAATTGGAACTTCCTGTGTTGATAAATTTTTGCTAGTTGGTAGACATGAGGCTACATCTAATAGCGAATAAGATGTTAAGTTTACTTCAGCGTTGGTGCAATCGTATGCAATGAACCCATTCGAAACTGCTCCAAATGCTTGGCAAATGAGCAGTAATAATAATAGTATATTCAAACATAAGTTATTCAATGAAGTAAACCCTGTACTGCTTTGTATTTCTAAAGTTGGTTTCTTTGAATTATTTTTTAATTTATTTTCATCGTATATAATACGTTTGGGTTTGACATCCTGATTAATGTAATTCACTGTATTTGAGGACTCGCTAATTTGAGTTTTGGCGGATGACTCTTGTTCATCCGCACTACTGGTCCTTTTAACGTCTAAAACGGTTAATTTAATAACTGGTCTTATTAAATCACCTTTCTCTGTTTCAATCTTTACAGATCTTATAATTCCATCTTTGCCTGGCCTGACAGCGAGAACCAGGCCTTTGATCCATTTTCCTCTTTTTTCCTCATTCGGGAAAATAACTAAGTCGCCTACTTTAATCGGCGTCTCGGAATTTAACCATTTTTGTCTCTTTGTCAAAGAGGGCACATATTCCTTCAACCAGCGATCCCAGTACAGTTTAGCTAATTGTTGCGACCTTTTCCAATGTTGTCGGAGACCTTCTGAATTTGAAATATCATTTATAGCAGGCTCCGCATCTCCAGCGCATCCTATCAAAAAGTGATGTGGAGTTAACACTTCGTCATCTTCCGTTTCTAACGGTATGTGAGTTAATGGACGACTGTTTATAATAAATTCAATTTCAGCAAATAACCCTCTGAGCACATTTTCAGGTAGAGTATGTTGAACAAATTTCAATATACTTTTCACCTCCTTCACCATCCTTTCCCATACTCCTCCGAAATGAGGTGCGGATGGAGGATTGAAGTGCCATTCAATTCCATCGCCTGCTAATCTTTGTTTTATTCTTTTAAGATCATTGTTCGCCCCAATGAAATTCGTTCCGTTATCACTAAACATATAGGTTATTTTGCCTCTTCTACATTGCATATTTTTGAGACATATCATAAATTCATCGGTACTAAGTGAGTTTGCCAAATCCAAATACACAGCACGTGTGTTCAGACAAGTAAACAACACTCCCCAGCGTTTTTCTTGTCTTCTACCAATGGATACATGAAGTGGACCAAAATAGTCCACACCAGTATAAGTAAATGGTTTCAAATTAGGTATCATTCTGTAGCTGGGTAAAGCAGCCATCATAGGGGGTTGGGGCTGAGGAGATATATTCTTACATAGCTGACATGACTTTTTTATCCGCTTCATGGAGGCTCTAACGTCTATTACCCAAAATTTTTGTCGTACCGAAGCAATGGCGGCATCCATCTTTAGGTGAAAGAACTTTTCATGATAGAATTTAAGAATCAGATTCGTAACGTGATGTTTTTTCGGTAATATTGCGGGATGCTTTGCCGTATATGAACATGCTTCCGCATTTCCTATACGTCCTTTACATCGCATAATGCCATTATCATCCATAAATGGCGTTAGATTTTTAAGTGAACTTTTTTCACTTATTTGAAAATTTAGATACAATTTAGACATTTCTGATGGAAACGACTCCCATTGTGCCTTTCTTATAAGAAGTATTTCTGCTTCATCAAATTTCTTCTTTGATAAACAATTTGTGTGTGGCTCAGCCTTTATTTTTGAATAGAGCCGATCTAAATAATTCAATGCTAAACAAATTGACCTTTTCAATCTTTTCCAGTCTGAACACCAGTCGATGTTGATGTTCCTAAATTTAGGTATTTCAACCCTTTGTAATGTTTGTATAGGTTTCAGTTCTTCGGTGGTAGTTAATCTTATATTCGATTTAGGCCAAGATAATTCATCGCTTTTCAGAAATATCGGTCCATCCTTCCATTTAGAATTGAACCTTATGAATTTAGTTGCTTCATCAGCCGGGTTATTTTTTGTATCAACCCATCGCCACTGGGACACGGTTGTACTGTCTAATATTTCGCTAATTCTTAGCCCTACAAACTGTTTGTATATTCTGGCTTCGGATTGAATCCAAGCCAGTACCGTTGTAGAGTCCGTCCAATAAGTCACATCGTCTATAGGAAGTCTTAACTCTTTAATTATCGTTTGTGCCAATCTCGTACCGAGAACAGCAGCTTGTAGCTCCAGGCGTGGAATCGAGATCATTTTTGTAGGTGCGACTCTTGCCTTTGCTGCAATCAGGCATACATCTATGAAGTCCTCACACGTAGTTCTTAAATAAACCACAGATGCATATGCTTTATCTGACGCATCCGTGAATACATGTATCTCACGAGCCTTGACGTGTTTTGCCTTGGAATAGCATCTAGGGAACTTAACATCCTTTAGTGCTTCTAGGCGTGTTTTCCAGTCAAGCCATTTTTTACATAATTGTTCGGGAATTTTTTCATCCCAATCAATTCCTTGTTTCCATAATTCCTGCATCAATATTCTTCCTTCTATAGTAACATTTGATATCAGACCCAATGGATCGTACACGCTCATCGTGATGGATAGTACCTCTCTTTTGGTTGGCTGTACTGGTAATTCTTCTATCTTAGTTTTATAATTAATAGTATCCATCTCAGTATCCCAAAACACTCCAAGTACTTTTTCATAAAATTGATTATCATCTCCCAGTGAAATTTCCTTTGCCGGTGAAACGTGTGTGTTTGGAATAAAGGCTAATAACTCTGATGAGTTTGAAACAAAGTTCCGTATATTAAAATAAATTTTCAAGGCTGCTCGGCCATCCATGGAAGTTGACCATCAATGTTAACTTCCCTCTCTGAGCAGCCTAGATAGCCGTGTAGTGTCGGTAGCGGTTTCCCAACTGCTAAGAATAACGCTACGGTCCACCTGTACCGGTGGTATAAGTCCACCAAACAGGTAAGCCGTGTGGCATCCGGCGGAATTATTTTTTACCAAGAATTGATCCACTGGTTTCCTATTCCATGTCGTAAAAGGCCACAAAAATAGGAACTCCTAAGTCAAGGTGTATTTCCGTACCGATGGCTGAATGGCTGCAGGAGGTTAAACATTGCAGTCGTGAACGGAATATCTTGGGTTTTTCCCTTACTGGATACACGCAATGCTTAGCAATCAATTTCTTTGATCATCGCTTCGGCAGGCCAGAGATTAGAAAGCTGAGTGTCTGTGGGTGTCCTCAAGGTGGTGTACTATCCCCACTTTTATGGAACCTAGTCGCTGATGGTTTGTTAAGGAAACTTGGTAACCTTGGATTTCCGACTTATGGTTTTGCCGACGATTATCATATATTGATGACCGGTATAAGCATTGACACTCTCTTTGATTTGGTGCAGCAAGCCCTGCGATCTGCTGAACAATGGTGTTGTCAGGTTTGGATTATCTGTAAATCCGGGCAAAACATCAATGGTGCTTTTCACTCATCGTAGGATAATTACAGGAGCTCGTCCGTTGCAGTTCTTTGGTTCAGGGGTCACTGTGGTCGATCAAGTTAAATACGTCGGGGTTATTCTTGACTCAAAACTGAATTGGTCTGCTCACATTGATTTCAGGATTGAAAGAGCTTGCATGGCTTTCGGCCAATGCAGACGAGCTTTTGGAAAATCATGGGGACTCAAACCCAGATATATTCATTGGATCTACACAACTATCGTTAGACCAATTTTAGCATATGGATGTCTTGTATGGTGGCAGAAGGGAGGGGTCGCGACAGTTCAGTCAAAGCTAAATCATCTCCAAAGGATGGTCCTAATGGCGATGACAGGAGCATTCACGACGACTCCTACTGCTGCTCTAGAGGCGCTACTGTGCATTAAACCACTACATGTGTTCCTGAAACAGTAAGCATTGTCTTGTGCATGCCGTCTTAAGGTTACAGGGCTTTGGAACAGTAACCCATTAGAATATGCTACCAGTCACACTCGCTTGTGGTCTCAAATGGTTCCGTGGGATGAGTATTTACTCGCTCCTAGTGACCTAACTCTCACATGCAGTTTTCCTTTTAAAACATTCAATGTGAGCTATCCTCTTCGTTAGGAATGATTGTCTGGTTGTCTGGAACGACAACTTGATGAACACATAGTTTGTTTTACGGACGGTTCTCTGTTGAATGGTCGTGCTGGTGCTGGTGTCTACTGTCGTGAAATAGGCTGGAGCAGTCTCATTCACTTGGTAGATACTGTACTGTGTTCCAAGCAGAAATCTACGCAATTCTGTGTGGAGTACAATCGGCACTTCAGCAGAGGATCTGTGGTAGACGTATTTGTTTTTGTTCCGACAGTCAGGCAGCCTTAAAAGCACTCAGTTCGAATGACTCACGGTCGAGTCTAGTGATCGCATGTCGAACTCAAATTGAGGACCTCAGCATTTCGAATGCTGTTTGCTTCTTATGGGTACCCGGCCATTCTGGTATTACTGGAAATGAAAGGGCTGATGAGTTGGCTAGAGCTGGTGCAGCGAATGATTTCGTTGGTCCTGGACCAGCTTTACCACTTTCAACTGGTTGGATAGAGCACAAGATACGTTCTTGGGCTGCATCCAAACATGCCAGCTACTGGCGCAGCTTGCAAACTTGCGCTCAGACAAAAGCATTTCTACCAGATTTAGATCTGAAAATGTCAAAGTGTCTACTGCATTTCTCCAAGTATCATTGAAGTGTTCTGGTCAGAGCTCTGACTGGACATTGCAAACTCAATTATCACATGGCTACTATTCAACGTGCTGAGTATTATTCGTGTGATTTGTGTGAATGCGATTATGGTACTTCATATCATCTGATATGTAACTGTCCCGCATTGACGCAGCTACGTATCCGGGTTTTTGGTTCTCCATACATGGTTGAGTCTGTGTATGCGGAGCTAAAATTGAAGGATATTCTCTCGTTTCTCACCCAATGTGGTAAGGAGCTATAGTCAGAAGGGTTCATCGTTCTTCCTGGAGTGAATGAATCCCTTCTGTATTCACCTTAAATAGGGTTTGGCAGATTGTTTGGCATCCTCTGGGGGGTGCCGAATTTACTTATGCTCGTACATACTGCGAGTCGTTCTGCATTCTTCCGGGAGTGCAGAATGGTGTCGCTTTTGTAAGATCTCTAAATCCTCTCGGGGGTTGGAGGTTTTATAAACAGCAGACTGTTCGGGACCTCGTAGAGGTTCAGAATTTCCTTCTGCTTCCACTGAATGTGATCCTCAGCAGATTGTTCGGCATCCCTTAGGGGTGCAGAATTTACTTCTGCTTTTATGTGTTTTTGTGTCGTCAATTTTTCCCATCCTCCTAGTCCAACCCTTACCATTTCCTTTCAATCCTTCCCTCTTATATATCGGGAAAATGATGCTAAAAACATATTGATGGCAAGGCACAAATCTCCAAATATCAAGGGGAACGTGCCATTTGAGCCAATTTGTTCTGATTCCTGATTCCTGGATAGTACCTCTCTTTTGGTTGGCTGTACTGGTAATTCTTCTATCTTAGTTTTATAATTAATAGTATCCATCTCAGTATCCCAAAACACTCCAAGTACTTTTTCATAAAGTTGATTATCATCTCCCAGTGAAATTTCCTTTGCCGGTGAAACGTGTGTGTTTGGAATAAAGGCTAATAACTCTGATGAGTTTGAAACAAAATTCCGTATATTAAAATGAGCGTTAGAGTGTATTTTTATTACATTTGAAATAACATCCTTCGCTTCAACCATAGAAGAAAAACTGTCTAAGTAATCATCTACGTAATGATTTTCGATGATAGCTTTGACGGCAATTGGGTGCTGTTGCTCAAATTTTACAGCATTTTTATTTTTTTACAAATTGAGCACATGCAGGAGAACATGTTGCCCCAAAAGTCATAACCTTCATTTCATATATATCAATATCCTGATTCTCGGATTCCCGGAAAACAAGTCTTTGTGACCTTTGGTCTTCCTATCTTATTTTTACTTGGTGAAACATTTCCTGAATGTCACCCGATATCGCGAATTCGTTTTCTCTAAACCGAATCAAAACTCCGATTAGACTCGCATTCATATCTGGACCTGAAAGGAGTTTTGAATTTAGAGAGATGTCATTTACCTTGGCCGCAGCATCAAACACCAATCTGAGTTTAGGAGGTTGTTTATTTGCATTTATTACAGAAAAGTGAGGTATGTAATTTATCCTCTTAGAATCATTTCTTATTTCTGCCGGAGTTAACCTTTGAATATAACCCTTTGATTCATATTCCCTAAACTTGTTTGTGTACCAAACTCGCATCGAAGGATTATTTTTCATTTTTCTTTCTTGTATTTTTAGTCTGCTTACTGCAGCGTTATAATTTTCTGGAAATTCTACTTCATCTTCCTTCCATAAAAGCCCAATCTCATACTGGCCATTTTCATATCTTAAAGTATTTTCCATAATACTTAGTGCTCTTTCTTCATGTTTCGATACAAGAGGTTTATTTGTAAATTTTACCCCCATATCTTCAATAGAAAAATAATTATGCATCATTTTCGCTATAGAGGTTTACTCTTTATTCAATTCTTGATGCATGGCTACGGTATGGGTATTACTTGGTTCGCCTGTTTTTCTTCCATACAATACCCACCCTAGTCTTGTTTTGTTGGCAATAGGTTCGTTAAATCTGCCAGATTTAGATTCAAAACTCTGAATCATGTAGGCATGAGGTAAACCAATTAGTAATTTTGGTTTGCCATCTTTATATCCTTCCAACTCCAAGTCGGATAAATAAGGATACCGTTTCTTTAAGTCTGCAATATTAATCGATTGAGACGGTAAACACATCTTCTCTATTGTCCGTACATTTCTTAACATGTAGGATCGATTGCTAGATCCGGTTATACGCACCGAGACCTCTTCACTTTCTTCATCCTCTTGTATTTCACCATTTGTCCAAGTAAGAGACAATGGCCTTTTTTTACCCGCCAAATTAATATCGTTTTTGACTTCATTCAATAGTAAACTTATAGATGATCCCAAATCAAAAAATGCAAGAATTTTAGTTCTTGATTTTCCGTTACTTAACGTAACTGGAATTATTTGATAATAAACTCCATTATCTATTTTATTATGATGATTAATCTGATTATTGATATCTGGAGCATTATTATCCCTGTTCGAAATTTGTTTAAAGTTTTCATGCAATGCGGGGTGATGATTCTGTTTACAATTACCGATATTGCATTGCCGAGTAAATTTACAATCTTTCTTAAAGTGATTGGAAAAATTGCAGCAACCGAAACAAATTTTATTTTTTGATAAAATTTCCTTTCGATCTTTAACGCTCATCTTCTTAAAGACCGAACATTCCGTAGTTTTGTGATTTAGATCACAAGTAAAACATTTATATCTTTTTTGTTTGTTGTTGAATTTACCATCTAATTGAGCGAATACACGTTCTTTAGTTTTGGGGTTTATTGTTTTTTCTCTTTTTTCAGATAGCAACATCGTCGCAAGCCTTTTATGTGGAATCAGCCAATTACAGAATATTTCTAAGCTGGGTGGACTATAGACAGAATCATCTTCCTCCCTATCAATTTCATGCTTCAACCATTGTTGACGAAGATTGTTAGGAAGTTTGGCTGATAAATCTTTGATCAATCTTTGATCCTTAAGATAATCAATTTGATTTAAAGCTTTAATATTTATTACTAGGTTTTCGACTGCTGTAATAAATTCGATCATTGTTTTGGGGATGTCGAAAGTCGGACTTTTAATTGTAAGCACGTCTTTCAGTAACCCTTCATAAATTTGGCGAACACTACCAAATTGTTGTTTTAAAACTTCCATTATTTTTGGAACGTTTCGTTGATCTAACAACAAAGGATCAACTAATTTTAGGGCATCCCCTTTTAAATGTTTTTGGAGTCTAGAAAGATTTTCTAGATCCGAAAACTCACCTGCCTTTGTAGTTTCTTCAAAGGTGGTTTTAAATTTAGGCCATACTTTATATGACCCATCAAAGTATGGTAGCTCCATCATAGATTGTCTCGCTATGATTTTTATTAATTTTTCAGAGGAATCCACTCCTCTGTTTGAATCACTCACACCAGATGGACCTGGTAGAATGAATTCATTTTTAAATGAACTGAGCATTTCAGAAATTGCATTCTGTTGTGCTTTGAACATTTGGTTTGTTGTATATTTAATGACCTCTTTCTGGGCCGTTATCATCTCCTTGGTAGAAGTGCAAATTGCCTCTCTTTGCGCTTCTACCATTCCCTTAGAGCCTTCCAACTCTAGGGCTTTCAATTTATTATACAAATGAGAACATTTTGGACAACTCCAATAGTCTCGTTTTGTTGGTAAATTTTCAAGTTTTACGCATCGTTGGTGTAACCAACGATCGCACTCATCGCAACACACCATTGCATCTTCATTATCTGGTTTGTCGCAAAGTGGACAGTGACCATTTTCGTTTTTCTTATTTAAAAAAGTATCCATTTACTTGCCTTGTTGCCAGAGATGTGACTTTGATCCAACCGTCCGTCGAATAAAATTTCTGCTCCGCTGCCGGTTTGGTTTGCACCAGCCTTGTTGAGCCGGTAGTTTTCCAACTGTCCGTTGGAGAGTTTAGGTTGCCGACAGTCCGTCGGATTCGATCGCCAGCGTCTGCGCCGGTTGTTCACCAGCCGTGTTGAGCCGGTAATTTTCCAACTGTCCGTTGGATAGTTTAGGATGCCGACAGTCCGTCGGATTCGATCACCAGCGTCTGTGCCGGTTGTTCACCAGCCGTGTTGAGCCGGTAATTTTCCAACTATCCGTTGGAGAGTTTAGGTTGCCGACAGTCCGTCGGATTCGATCACCAGCGTCTGTGCCGGTTGTTCACCAGCCGTGTTGAGCCGGTAATTTTCCAACTATCCGTTGGAAACTTAGTTTGCCGACCGTCCGTCGGATTCTACTTGGTAGCTTGGAAACAGCTATTCTTTTAAGATTCTCATCAATTTTGTGAGAATCTATTACTGTTGAGTTGTTCCTCTCTGGAGCCACCATGAAAAAATTATTTCTTTTAAGAAATAAAAACTGCTGGACTATCCGTCCAATTTGGTGTCTAAAATACAACTGATTTATTTACAAATTTTTGATTAGTTTACATTTTTTTTATGTCTATGTTAGTTCTTTAATCTATACATTTTCCTCTCATTTGAGAGTTTTCCGAATAACAAAATAGATGTGTGCGTGAGATTTACTCAAAATTTACCAAAGCAAAAGGAGAATCCAAAATTAAGCGAAGAGTGGAAATAGAGAGCGATTCTCTTCTCACCACGCGATCAAGGATCTAGGCTGGTGAATATAGCTTACGCATAGGCGAATAGAAACATAACGAATCTATGCCGTAAAGGAATAAACATTGAATTCTGTTTATCCTGCATTGAGGATAAGGTTTGGTCCTTTTTTTATTGCCCCAATTTCAACACGAAGGCGGTTTAGTCGATAAATATACAACCGACGTCTCCGTCTAAGTCTAGACCACATTTTTATTTCCTTGGTTTACAAATCATTTCGAGATTAAAAAATTTATTGGTTTAGGTTATTGTAAACAAGCTCAAATTTAACATCGCAATCTACAGCGGGAGTGCGATGAAAAGCACAATTTCGCTGCGATTCCAGCTTCACTTGATCTTAGCGCATTTCATTTGGATTCACACACTACTCAGCGGACCTAATTCACTACGAAACCGATTTTCTTCCGTTTTTAACGACAACTTTCATTCATTTTCGCAGAAGATTTCGTTTAAACATTCCAACCGAAAACCACTCGCGAAATTTTCCTACAACCGTACCGTTATCCACCGGCGACCGAATCAGACTACTTGTGCGGAAGTACCGGAACCGATGACCAAGCTGTTCACGCAATGAATTATCAAAATAATGGTTCATTCGATTGTGTCGGTCGCTGCGCAGCCCTGTTTTCAAAACGATACATTTCAATGCCATTTTGGTTGTGCGTCAAGAGATTTATTGAATGAACTTTGGCATCCATTCGGTCAGTGGAAGTATTTTTATTTCTACGTTTCTTTCAAGAACTGTTTACCCATCAAATGATTTCAATTAGGTTTTGCACGAAGATGACAGAAATGAGCTGCCGATGAATCAAGTTCATTTTTGACAGCTGCCGTGTCTTTATTTTGTTTTGCGACTGCAAATTAAAAATCAAAAAATGACGGAAAAGTGCCTGTTGAAAACGTGTTCTACAGTGAAAGGAACTAAAAAGATTGTCTGTATGTGTTTCCAGCATCAAGGAACGATATTTGTATACATCTGTTTAGTGTGAAACGATTTGCAATGTTTAAGCTCTTCTTCTTTTTTCTACTTCGGAACAAATCAGCTGTTTTTCAAAGATGGGCGAATCTTACAAAAGTAAACAAATCGAGTTTCTCTCACCTACCAATAAAAGTTTCCAAATCTTATAATTTTGCCTAAAAATTCGGATTCTGCAAAAATCTCAACGTTTGTAATACAAAGAACTATAATGGGCGAAACTGTCATTCCATTTGTTTACGTAAGTTTCGCCCACCGTGTTCCATGACAACAAACGGGGCGATACTTCAATTGCTAGTAAGGAAGGGCGAAACTTTTTTTTTCTTTATTTCAGATGGTTTCCGAGCCTGTTACCACTGGAAATAGTAAATGAGACGATTAAATTACTCGCAGATTTGTCTTAGCCGCGAAAACCAGCCAATTTCATGAAAAATGCGCAAGGGCGCATCTTTATAATTCACACGGGAAGCATAAAAGTAAACAAATCGAAAAAGGGTGAAACTCTTTTTATGTTGATTTATTCAGTGGATATAGATAGAAAGTGTTAGAATTTGCATCCCTTTTGGAGATAAACTAACAATTCATCGACTAATCATAAATTGATCTCAGAATATACGATAATTTCTAAATACCATTTGAAACCAAAATCGAAACATTCATCGATGTTTTTCTCCATTTACTGTCAATGTTAGATTCGCCGTTCTTTGAAAAACAGCTGAAATGTCAGCTCCTAATTGAGGGCCAGTTTCTTTGACTATTAGGTTTTTTACCATCACTGCTAACCTCAATCAAATGAACGCATTTTGATAGTTCAGCAGTACTGTTTGTAAACATAGGTATTTTTGTTTGTCTGTTGACAAATTGAATGAGACCATTTACGATCCATATCGCCTAAATAGAGTTTTAAAACATTTGTTCACGATTAGATACGGTTTGGTTTTGAGATTTATTAAATAAAAGTCACTAGTTGCAAAGTGTAAAGATGATTGTTTGAGGTGTGTTCTTCGACACAAAACACAAATGAACAAGTATTCATCCTTGACAGTTCAGCGGTACTGTTTACAAACAAGCTTAAACAAAAATCGAAGAGCACAACTTCAGTGCCAATATCACGTGTTATACGAAAATTGCTTGTGTAGAATATGTGGTAAAAAAGTGTTGTTTTGAGTGCAATGAAATTATTTTGATCCTGATAAATGAATATATTCCACAAGTGTTTTTATCACTGCTGCAAATTGTTGTGGTTGTTTCACGAAGTCAATCAATCGTTTTCCCCGAAATTATGAAAGTTGAGGTAAATTTGTTCGATTTTACAAAAATGTTTTCGAACTGTTTTAGGTGAGTGAATTTTTTTAGATATTTTTTTTCATGATAACCATCAATATATGATTATTATTATTATTGATTATCATTTCAACATCCAAAATGCTCCAAAAATCGATACTTTTCGAGGTTTACAACACCATACTAAAAGGGAAGTTCTTCGTTCGTCTGATTTAAAATTTTATATTCGATTGATCATCGTTCGCTTGAAATTTCCCTTTAAATGAATACAGACAGATGGGTGATGAGCTGTTTTCATAAATAAATGAATGCATGTTGAACATTTAGGGGTTTTTGGTTTGTACGATGAGTACATATTTAGTTTCGCCTTCGGCTCATCAATGCTTAAAGCATTTCAATTTGATCCGCAAAGCAGACGCAAAGTTCAAACAAATTAAGCGACCCTTTAAGTATATGACACTAGGGGCCATATCCTATCTGACGTCTCGGACGAAAACGAGTGATGACCGATTACTGGCCGACTACTTTTTGTACAAACCAACCCCTAAATGTTCGAATTCTGCGGCGGCCAGTAGTCGGTCGTCACTTGTTGTCGTCTCAGACTTTCTTTCAATTGTTTTGGAGATTTTGGTGACATTTTGAGAATCATATTTATGCAATTCTTATAACCTTTTTCTACAATTTGAAAAAACAGAAAACTCCCAAGCCAATTTTACATTTCTTTTAGAGAATTATAATGAATATACACGAATATATATTTTGAAACGTTTCCAACAAACTGCAAAGAACTTAGAATAGACTTTAAAAACAAAAATCAAACGAGCTGAAACCGATCCAGTTTTCCATAAAATAAAAAAAATCCTGTTTTACAAACTTCATTGATAATTGGAATAGCGGAGAAGAATTTGAATCGAATTTAGAAGACGTTGTGCATAAATTTTCATGCGAATCACATGCGAGTTCTTTTTTATGAAATTAATTCTTTTCTATTGATTTGATAAAGGTTTGAGTGTACTTGCAGTATTTCACCTTTTGAAAACAATGACCAATGTCAGGAAAATTTGATAAGATCAAAATTTATGTAGTTTATTAACTCAACAACTAACAAATATAACTAATAAAAATAAAAAAATTCAGGTGGATTTTTTTCAGAATGAGAATACATTGAAGTCATTTCTCTAAGATTAAAAATTAATTTTAAAGAACTATTTACTTAAAACTAGTATAATTTCAACTGTTGTGGTGATGTCGTGTTGGGGTAATTACTTCACCGAAAAATTTTCAAGAAATGGGGACGTTAATTCGAACATCTTCAATTTTGGACCCACCCTATAGTTTTTAGTATTATTTCGGTTTCATTTATTTTTAATTTAGCTTTAGCATTTAGTTTTAGCATTTAGCTTTAGCATTTAGTTTTAGCATTTAGCTTTAGCATTTAGCTTTAGCATTTAGCTTTAGCATTTAGCTTTAGCATTTAGCTTTAGCATTTAGCTTTAGCATTTAGCTTTAGCATTTAGCTTTAGCATTTAGCTTTAGCATTTAGCTTTAGCATTTAGCTTTAGCATTTAGCTTTAGCATTTAGCTTTAGCATTTAGCTTTAGCATTTAGCTTTAGCATTTAGCTTTAGCATTTAGCTTTAGCATTTAGCTTTAGCATTTAGCTTTAGCATTTAGCTTTAGCATTTAGCTTTAGCATTTAGCTTTAGCATTTAGCTTTAGCATTTAGCTTTAGCATTTAGCTTTAGCATTTAGCTTTAGCATTTAGCTTTAGCATTTAGCTTTAGCATTTAGCTTTAGCATTTAGCTTTAGCATTTAGCTTTAGCATTTAGCTTTAGCATTTAGCTTTAGCATTTAGCTTTAGCATTTAGCTTTAGCATTTAGCTTTAGCATTTAGCTTTAGCATTTAGCTTTAGCATTTAGCTTTAGCATTTAGCTTTAGCATTTAGCTTTAGCATTTAGCTTTAGCATTTAGCTTTAGCATTTAGCTTTAGCATTTAGCTTTAGCATTTAGCTTTAGCATTTAGCTTTAGCATTTAGCTTTAGCATTTAGCTTTAGCATTTAGCATTTAGCTTTAGCATTTAGCTTTAGCATTTAGCTTTAGCATTAGCATTTAGCTTTAGCATTTAGCTTTAGCATTTAGCTTTAGCATTTAGCTTTAGCATTTAGCTTTAGCATTTAGCTTTAGCATTTAGCTTTAGCATTTAGCTTTAGCATTTAGCTTTAGCATTTAGCTTTAGCATTTAGCTTTAGCATTTAGCTTTAGCATTTAGCTTTAGCATTTAGCTTTAGCATTTAGCTTTAGCATTTAGCTTTAGCATTTAGCTTTAGCATTTAGCTTTAGCATTTAGCTTTAGCATTTAGCTTTAGCATTTAGCTTTAGCATTTAGCTTTAGCATTTAGCTTTAGCCTTTAGCTTTAGCATTTAGCTTTAGCATTTAGCTTTAGCATTTAGCTTTAGCATTTAGCTTTAGCATTTAGCTTTAGCATTTAGCTTTAGCATTTAGCTTTAGCATTTAGCTTTAGCATTTAGCTTTAGCATTTAGTTTTAGCATTTAGCTTTAGCATTTAGCTTTAGCATTTAGCTTTAGCATTTAGCTTTAGCGTTTATATAATATAGCCTACAAGTTGAATCAGTTTTGAGCCAAATCTAGAATAATTTTACCCTTTTTTGTATTGTCGCTACAAATGACGGGGTGAAATTTTTAACACACTTCACCCTATGAAAGTATTATGAAATTCAATAGCAATCTATGGGACTATGAAATTTTTTATTTTATGAGTGACATTATCGAAGAACTGTGTCGAATGAGGTAGAACACTTATCCCTCTGGGCCAATTTTCGCTTTTGATTGCATTAACTTTCTATATGAGAAGTGCAATAAGTGTACTTTTATATAAAGGATCGTTATCATAATTTTATAATAACAGATTTACCCTGTTGGTAATCCTGCACGCAAGAAGAAATTCAACAAAGCACGCTGCGAACAGAGCAAAGCCGCACGTACCGACGCGTACCAGTTTTGCATCGTCATTTTGAATGACGATTTGAATGTTTTGACTCTCATCGCCTTATAATTTCGGAACCGGAAATCCGATCTGGATGAAATTGCACAAAATATTTCAAAACAATGAGAGCTTTAATTTGAATTATGCTTTGTGAAAATTAGTTTAACCGTTGCTGATAAATCGAAGTAAGTTTCGTTTTTGGAGTTTTTTTCACTATTATCAGTGCTTTCGGAAGCGGAAACCAGGGACTAGTAGTCCCAAAGTAGTTTTATATATTCAATAACTAACAAGATCTACCAACTAGAAGAATTTAGTATTTTTATAAAAATGTGCACCTCGTTTCGCCATCGCTTGTGACTAAAAAATACTCATGAAATTGAAAATTATCACTAAACGCACTGTAATACCGAAACCGGAAGTCGGATCTGGATCAACTTTTTGAAGAATTTCAAGACCTTTTATTTGCTTCTTAGTTTGTGAAACCGGTTAAGAAATTTCCGATTTTTTTTCGGGCATTTTGCCATAAATTTGCACATATTTCGTTGTAACTCCGGAACCGAAAGTCGGATCCAAATGAAATTCATTTTCATTCTATTTCATTTGATACTAAGTTTGTGAAAATCGGTTCTGCTATCTCTGAGAAACGTGTGTAACTATTGATTTCCTTTTTTTGGTGCAGTTGGTTGAGAGATGCAAGTTGTGTCTAATTCTCGTTAATGGACTGAGATTTAGATACTGCTGATTGAATATTGTGTGAATATCCCATATCCCTTTGAATATATACTGAAATGAAAAACCTCTGAGTTCTTAAAAATGATAGTGATGGAGGAATACAGTTTATTGTATATTTGTTCAATTCTCGTCAAGAATAAATTCTGCGGTTGCAGTGAGTCTCGATTATTTATGAAATTGGTACAGTATTACGCTTTTGAGAACTTGTTATATGAAATCTATTATTTCGTTCTGTACAGTAAATCCAATAAGATTATTCCGGGACTATCATATTTTAAGGTATAAAGTAAAAGTGGTAAATTTATCCGTAATATTTAAATCGAAGTTTCATCACTAAAAAATTAGCACTTTAAGAAAGAAATGATACAGCAGAAACAGTGCGGCCACTTGCAGCAAACGCTTTATCCAGTATAACCTCCTGAGCTTCGCCCTTGCCTTCTCCATGCTGTCCATGCCATCCTTCAGCACAAAAGTCCGAATTCCGAGCATATACTTTTCGATATACGTATCCCAGCTCATGTCGCTCATGTCCACGGGAAATTCGTCACCGTCCCGGGCCAGTCGTACCTTTTGCATCAGTCTGGTCAGGTTCGGTATACGGAAGGTCCACTCGTGCATGGCAAAGAACTCACCCGTGTCGGCCGCTTTCTGAAAGCGCTTGGCAATTTTGGCCATTATGGGTTTGGAGCCTTGAGCTCGCATGACCAGATCGAACAGATATGCCGGCAGGAAGTGCAGAAACAGTTCGACGATTTTGTGTAGCATCCGGTTGGTCCGGAATCGGAAACCCGGATAGAGCATGACATATTTCGTTGGATTTCTAACGGACCACTTCTCGGTTATTGCGCCGTACTCATGCCACTTGATCGGATTGACCGATCCAGAGGTGCAGTTGTATACCCGGATCGGGTTGGATCTGTAAGAGACAGAATGGACTAAGATTAATCTGGCACTACCGTGAGCGGAAGCAAATCACATGGTCATAGCGTTCTCCCATGCGGCCGCGATCAACGTATTGCACACAATGTCCACCGGAATGACGTCCATCACGCACTTCTGATCGCACATTATGCTACTAATGGTTCCTCGTCCAATCTCCATCATGATGCCTGAAAACCATTCAACTCTGTTAGCATCCAGCGATCGATTGGGACTCGACTTCCCAAGGACTTACCCGTTATTCCGTAAACATTGTCGATCCAACCGGGAAACGGTTCCTTGATTGCCCCGGTCACAATGGAAGGTCGTACGATACAGATCGGCAGTTGGCGATTGTACTCCGATACCAGCTGCTCGGCAATCGATTTCGTTAATGTGTACGTGTTCGGGTGAGTTCCCTGGAGCTTTCCGGACAGTGCGTTGATGATATCTCCCGGTAGGATATTGATGCATTGTATGAAGGAGTCGGCGTCCATCGCGGATGGATATACCACTTCGTCAACCACTTTTCTGCTTGGATTGCTGTAAGCGGTTGAGACGTGGACTACACTCTGCAGATGAAACATCTTGACGCACAGATCCAAAATCTGTTGGGTACCGATCGTGTTCAGAACTGCGGCTTCCTTCAAACCTTCGTTGAAACGAACGGTGGCAGCCACGTGGAACACGATGTTGACATTCTCCAGCATCAGTTGCATATCTTTCTCCGACAGACCTAGCCGTGGAAGTGTTATGTCGCCACCAACGCAGACCATCTTTTCCAGCACGAACGGCATCTTCTCGCGAAGTCTGTCGAAAACCGGATGCTTAACGAACTCCCGATAGCGCTGTTCACTCGACAGTCCCCGTTTCGGTCGTAACAGGACGTAGATGTGCTTTATCCCATCGCAACTGCGTAGCAACTTTTCGATTAGTACCTTACCCAGAAATCCCGTACCTCCGGTAACGAAAATATCCTTTCCATCGTAGAACGGACGTATCTCGCAGGGTTCGGAAATTTCCAGAACAGGTGGCATGTTTTTCCCTGCTCTATTATTATTGGTATCACATTTCATGGTTTTGGAAGCATCGTGCGATTTATCCGTACTGTCAACCGCGACTGCCGATGCTTTGAGTTTGTGAAAACGATTGGCCAGCGTTTCCACCTGACCCATTATCGGGAGGTCCATTATCGAGATCGATTAGTTTTTCACGGCCCGTTGCGTTTCTGGATGCGCTGGGTGATCTACACGAGTGCTTTCCAGAGGGGAGGCTTTCGGAGATGAGCTAGTTCAATAGTAGCGGGATCGAAAATGACAAACAAAATAAAAAGTTAGAGTTTGCAGATTTGATCATATTTTGAAAATTTTTATTCAAATGTTGATTCGTTGATAAATCTATGAAAATTTGACAAATTCAACGAAAATCTTTAGATCTTAGTATTATCGCAGTCGAAGATTTTTAGCTATTAGAAAACACTGAAAGTTTTGATTGGTTTTTAAGGAAATCTCTTTCCTAAACCCTATAGCAAAAAAAGTAGCGGAGAAACCAGTTTTAATCGGTGTAATGATGCCTTTCTAATATTACTTATACCATCATAAATACTACTTTGGAATTAAAAAAAAAACTGTTCATTGAATAGAACCAGGAAAGTTTGTTCGGACGTAATCTAGCAAAATCTACAAATCATGTTTACCCTCTGGCTACGGAACTGGAAGTAGTATCCACAACAAATTCCGTATGAAACTGTAAGATTTATCCTTTGAATCTAGAAGTTTGTGAAAATAGATTCGGCCATCTTGAAGAAACGTGAAAGCGATCCAGGTTTTGACCACTATTTCCAATACTTCCGGAACCTGATTCCGAGGACCGGAATAGCCGAAGTTGATTCTTTTGGCAAGCAACAAATATGATCTCCACATTGGAACAGTTTTGAATATAATTAAGAAGAATGTTTTCACTCTTTGATAGTATCTCTCAGTGAAATATGCAAATCCGAAATAAAATAATCGACATCCAAATTCTATACGTTGCTAATTTTGTGGCCGTTGGGACTGCCAATTTGTGAAAAAGCTACAAACGAAATCACGTGAAAGAAGCTCTCAACCAAAATTGCAATCGATTCAGATTGGAATCAATCGGCACTGCACAGTGGTTTGAATCGACAAAAACGTGAACCTAATTCTCTAGCTCTAGCTCTAGCTGACCGTTGATCCGATATACATAATTCCTTTGGAGAACTCATTCACAAAAATATTCCTCGTGATTTCATCACAATAAAAATGTGCAAAGCCTACTACGATAAAAGCTCATTTCAACAACTTTTTTCCCTTAAGAGAAAGAAAAACGATGTCTTCTACAAAGTTTTAGAACTTCTAACGAACAAAAAACTTTGCCGAAGAAACTAAAGGTCTAACGCAAAAAGTTTCGGATATATGAAGCATTTTCGCCTCCTGTTCCGATTTGCGGTTGTTTACCACCATCACCATCAAATAAACTATGTATATCGGATCAACGGTTTAGCAGCTAGAGAATTAAGTTCACATTTTTGTCGATTCAAACCACTGTGCACTGTGAGCAGTTCGAGCGATTGCGTCATCTTGCTGCTGGTCGTTTCCATTGGAGAAAAATACAACGACAAAGAACATTATACAAAATCAGCCATTCTAAAAGTTATCTAACGAACTATTAAGATTACTTCTTTGCAAATCAAAGGTAAAAATCATCAGTTTAGTGCTAATCTACAATAATTTGATTGGCTTTGTGCAGGGACGGCAACTATGGAGGGGAGGGGGGCTCAAAGCACTTTTTGCCCCTCCAAATGATTTATTGGAGTGGCCATGCCCTCCCAATATTTTGGCAACTGGAATAAATATTTGAAAATTTGCTAGAAACATCTTATGAGATACTATTTGTTTCTGTTATACCCGTAACTCGTCTCCGTAATCGTTCATATTTTTTAGCTAAGTTACTACTGCTTAGCGGTTCAAATTGAACTGCCGAGTTAAGCACTAAGCAGTTCAATTTGAACTGCTCTGCACTGATGAGTCAAAGACGAAACGTAAAAATAATAAAAACGGCTATGTGCCCTAGCACAAAATTTGGCTAACCCCTAAATAAGTTACTACAATTTTTAAACTAATTTACTACAATGTGGAATGTGCTATACTTTGCCACTTTCGAATATTGGTTCTTATTGGAATAGCAAGGAAAATGTTTGTGATCGAGTCACAATATTCGGAAGAGAAACTAAACTTGCTTACTTGGTGGTTGCTTTCTATTTGCTCTAAACTCTTCGTTCCCTTTATTAATTTTTTTATTTATGTTGCAAAATTTAATCATCTGTAGTAATAATTTTTTGTGTCTCCCAATATTTTTTGGAACTTGCCGCCCCTGGCTTTGTGCACTTTCCGCAATGCAAAATTCGCACCAAACGAGTACAAACAAAGCCAGCATTTGACTGCTTCGCGTTCGAGAAAAACGTTCCGAACAGTGTTTAATATCGTAGAGTTTCACAATTTGGTCTTTCTGAATAACAGAAATGAATTCCGTACAGCATTTTTATAGTTTTGTTTTTTACTGAAATATGCAAATCCGAAATGAAATACTCGACATAAAAGAGATTTCTTTCTACGTGATTTTGTTTGTATCCGACAATAGCAAGGCTACAAACAAAATCACGTAGAAAGAAATCTCTTCACCAAAAATGGTTCAATATTGAATCAATCGGTACTGTGAGCAGTTCTATAGCGGGACGATAGAAGATCCAGTTTTGCTTCAAACAAGAGCGATTGTATCATCCTTCTAATGGTTCCAGATGTTATTTAAAAAACTACTAGAATTTTTTATCCGTTGGAATATGCAAATCGGAAGTGATTATAATGAGTTTAGTGAAGGCTTACAGTCTAATAGATTATAATTAGAAAATTGTCCCATTTTTTCTCGGCTCTGTTTTAATTGGATTTTGTGTGTATCCGCTTTACGTGCTTTTTTGCAAATATTGTCAGATATTATATTAGGTGTACAACTTTGCTTCCGCCGTTTTTTTCACAAAGTTTAAAACTTTATTGCGAAAAAGTGCTTACAAATGTATTATTCAAATTATTGTCCGTCGCTAGCGACAACTTTCTCTCATCTTTCCGGAAATTTTCGGATCCCGGCTCGAAAAAAGGAGTCCTTTTTTGACGCTATCCATGAAGCAATCCATTTTTCCAACTCTTCGAAGGATTGAAAGTGTTGATCTGCCAGGCCGTGTGCCATCGAACGGAATAGGTGAAAGTCAGAAGGGGCGACGACATCTGGGGAATACGGCGGGTGGGGCAAGACATCCCATTTCAGCGTTTCCAGGTACTTTTTGACCACTTTTGCGACGTGAGGCCGAGCATTGTCGTGTTGGAGGATGACTTTGCCATGTCGCTCTTGATACTGTGGCCGCTTTTCTTTTAGCGCGCGACTAAGGCGCATCAATTGCGTTCGGTAGCGATCTCCTGTGATGGTTTCACCCGGTTTTAAGAGCTCGTAGTAAATTGTTATTCATCTTTGAAGGTTTTTTCTCTTCCACCATCATGTTTGTCTTCGACATCGAAATCACCATTTTTAAAACGTGAAACCACTCCCGACACGTGCTTTTACTCAGAGCAGCATCACCGTAAGTTTTCGAGTGTGAATAATACGAAAACAAGTACAACTGTCACTGAAACGGCGATGACAATTCGTTAGGCACTGTACACACTCACTTTAAAGGTATTATCATCTATGTATTTTAACCAGCCTAAGCCGGTACAGCCACCTATCGGAAAACGGCGGAAGCAAAGTTGTACACCTGATATATATAAAAATAAGTATAAGATTCACTCAAACTTTAGAAAAAAATTCCGAGGCCGAGTATCATATACCAATCGATTCAGCTCAAGGAACTGAGCAAATGTCCGTGTGTGTGTCTGTGTCTGTATGTGTGTTGTTAACAAAGAGGTCGAAATCTCAGAGATAACTGGAACAAAATTGATCAAACTAGTCGCCAATGAAAGGTCTCTTCGTCAGCCATAACTCCAGGCGCGTAGCCAGAATTTTTTTTCGGGCGGTGCTTCAGAACAAGTTGATCAATTTCCATACGAATGGAAATGTTTACAAAATTACTTGAAACATTTTTTGTTGTAAAGTCGTTTGTTGAAAACTATTTAATTTATAATTGACTTGAATGTTAAAAGTGAAGAATTTTCATATGATACTTTCTTGAATATCGAATTAAATGAAATGGTTTACAATCCCTTAGGTGAATTTAACTGACATCGGCTATACCAATTTCTGAACACTGGTTCCAGAAGTATCGGGAATAGAAGAGCTAAATCGTTTTCTCAGAGAAGGCCAATACGAATTTCATAAACAAAAATTCAAATTAAAATACTGCGAAGTCGGAATCGGATAAAACTCACCAATTTTGTATGGGACCAAAGGTTTTTTTTTTAACTTGGACGATTTTTTTTATTCAATAATGTAATATAATTTTAGGCACACATAGGGACCAAAGGTTTATTTTATTTTTGAATTGTTGTTTGTTAAATTCGTTTTGGCCTTCTTTTAGTTTCTCTACTCCCGATACTTTCGGAAACGGGATTTGGAAATCATTTCATTAGATTCGAAATTTTTGAATGTCAGTGTAGCCATCTTAGAAAAATCGTAGTGCGTTCAAAATAAAATTTGTGGGTACTTTCCGGGATCGAAAACCGGATAGCGGTAAAACTGAAATAAGTTTATTTGGTCATAACAATTTATCATTGAATTTTCGTTTTTGCTTGCCAGATTTTCATAGCAAGGCCAGATATGCTCTATTAATTGAAGTTCACAGAAATGTTCGCTCACCATCAGGCGCCAGTGATAACTTGGGTGTGTTTAGGCGAGAGCACGTGAGAGCAATTCATGCGAAGAGAATGTGGTTCTCTTGCACCTTGCAGCTTCTTTCAATACAAGCACACACTCAAAGTCTGTCTAATGGACACTGAGAATAAGTGCGCTTTCCTTTTTGTGTGATGCCCACCGAATGCATCCGCAGTGTCGGAATTAAACTTACGCACTGGTGTATTACTCTAAAGAAATGTCATCACTGCTCTTCAGAACCACCGTAATCTAAAGTTACAAAGCAAAAGCGTTTCTCTATTTGGATCGAAACTGATTTCAAATTGAATAAGTTATGCAATTCTTCGAAAGATTCGAAGTGAAGTTTTGTGAAGAATCTCTTATTATTATTTATGAAAATATGAGTGCTATGAGAAAGGTATCATCACACCATTAGGTGGATTGAAATAGTTTTTTTTTTGCTGTAATATGACGTTTTAAAAATGCTGTTATATTTATTTCAAGGCTGTCGAATGTTGTTTCGAAAGGTGTAGTACGCGACATCTTTCGGGAATTTCTACAGCTTTTTGATTTCGCTGACGGCACTGAGTTGTAACACGGAACCCACAGATGATGATGGAGACATACATTGGACTGAAGGTCGAGACCATAGAGTCCGACGAAGAAACTTTGAAGAAGGAATATTATGCCTCCCACCAAACTTATTTTCCGGACGAATCTATGGACACAGCAGATGATAAATCGTCAATATTTTCCAAGGACTTCAGTACTTTGTCAAAGAACAAACATGTTACATTCTTATGAACATAATCGCATCATGATCATACAAGTTATAGAGTTCGGTACAGCAAATTCACTGATCACGTGTTTACACTTAAATATTCCAGCTCAAATGGCACTCAATATACTTCCGAATGTGAAAAAAAAACCGTTAAAATGTAACGGCACATGTTCGACTGGGATAAAAATTAAACATTCTGCATGTTCAATCGAACATCTAAATCAAGCGTAGAGTAGTGATGATTATGTAAAAGTTGGTATCACCAGGTTTTTTTGCTCCGCAGCCACAATAATGCAACGATGCATTGGTTGCATTCTTATGCAACTGAAGCATTAAACTGTTTATGTTATTGCAACGAATTTGCTGCTCGGTTAGTGCGCACTTTTGCATTTCACATTTCCACTTCGATTTCTGAAACGCTTCGGTTCTATGCGGTTAGGAAAGGATTGGAGTTTTATGAGAAACGTTTACTGCTTCTGTCAAAACATTACAGGTTTTCAAATGATTCTATCAAAATTTCCTATCAGTATATGATTTTGCCGTCACTAATCCGATTATCAAATATCCTATTTTTATTTTATTTTTTGATACATTATTCAATATTTAACCAAAGGCCCACCGACCTTCGAGCCGTTAGTTGCCTAAACAAGGGCAAGTAACTGAACTCCCTTTCGACGCAGTTCGCGCTAACACAGTGCGGCTCGGCTCGGCTCGACTCGGCTGATGTTCAACACTTTCCTAGACAAACCGTCTAATTCGCACTCAAAGACAGAACTGACCGACCAGATTGGAAAGCATTTTTCTGCAAGACTCCTCCAAAGCAATTACGGTTCACCAACTTCTGCTGGGGGTTTAGGACTGTTCGAATTTTCACGACGCCTGCCGCCGCTGCTGCTGTTGTTGCCGTTTCAGTTCGCGATTTCCAGTAACAGCAATGCGAAAATAGACGCGAAACTTGAAGGAGTTTTTCATTCGATCGTTGGATGGTTAAGGGT
Organism: Malaya genurostris; assembly: GCF_030247185.1. NCBI lineage: Eukaryota > Metazoa > Arthropoda > Insecta > Diptera > Culicidae > Malaya > Malaya genurostris. Next base: position 153,391,906 of record NC_080570.1, read on the forward strand.
GATGTCAATAAACGTCATTGACGTGTGTAAATAAATACAAGAATCAAATTTTGCATCAGTATGACTTAGTAAGGAAACTTACTTGACTAGAACTGGTATGTCCTTTTCAACTGGCAATGGAACACGACTAGAATAGATGGCGCTCCACTATTTAACTTCCAACCACATTCTTGTTATTGCCATTTATTTAACACTTTGAGACACTGGAAGTGTCAAATCTAGAACCTCCTAGATTACTCTTCACTCGAGAAAACATTTCGTGTTTCTAGTAGGCCATGTTTAGTGAAAAACAGAATTTTATTTTTACGTCTTTGTTATAGAAAAGCTATACTATCACTGTGAAACCCAACTTTTGAACCGAACCAAATATCAATTACCATTCAATCAGTTCATTGAAATCACCAAATGTCTGTATGTTACTTTTTTGTGTACTCAATTTCTAAGAGATGGCTGAATCGATTTTCACAAACCTAGACTGAAAGGTCTTGAAGATCCATACAAAGTTCCTGAATTTTATTCAAATCCGACTTCCGGTTCCAGAGTTACAGGGTGATATGCGCAAAAAACTAGAATAAGTGCACTAACTTTACTCAGTGACGGCTTAACCGATGATGGTGACTTTTCAGTCCTATTATAATACGTGATTTGATTATTACCATTGAGGTATCATTTTCCGTAAATCTGTGATTTTTTGTAAGGAAACATACAATATGTAATGGGGGGAAGGAGCTCATATACTAACTTACTAACTAATACCGCTAACTTTGCTTATAATATTATGTGACACTACATCTAATGGTTCTATATTTGTGAGTCCGTGTAACTCATTTTTACTAAATCAGGGAGGGCGCTTAAAAATCATTTTCAGAATTTTATTCTGTACTCTTTCTTCGTGGTTGAACAGCAACTTGACCTAATTGGTACTGCATAATGTATGGCTGGTCTGAAAATTTGTTTGTAAATTAATAATTTGATCTTTAGACAGAGCTTAGAATTTCTGTTTATACGAGAATATAATCATTTGATATATTTTTTGTAATACCTTGCTCGAGCTTCTTGAATGTGAGTTTTTTGTTATATGTTAAATGCAAGCCATTCAATTTCTAACGCGTGATTATTGTTTGGTTTGAGAAAAGAAGCAGTTGGCTTATTAGGGACTCAATTTTAACTTGCCACAACCGTTTTAACTTGCCGTAAACAGTAGTCTAATAATCCCAAACGAAGATCATTCCGATTACTCAGAAATGGCTGAATCGATTTTCTTAAACTTAGATTGAAATGAACTATGAACAAATTGAATAGGATATACTGTTTTATGCCCAAATATGAGCAATATGAGACTGGCACCATCACACCACTAGGTGGATCTGACACAGTCGAAAATTGCTTACGGTCGAGACGATAGAAACAAAAGACAATACAGTGCAGTGAACAATAGAGTGTACGAAATGGGCAAATACGATTTAACAAAGCCTGAAACGTGGCCTACAAGACCAAATTCAATTTGTATTGATTTCAAGCGCTGCAAAGTTAGACCAGCAGCAACCGAAATTGAAATCTTGCTTAAGGAACGAATGCATCTAAACGTTAATGATGTAAATAAGATTCAATTCAACAAGGCGTCTAACTGTGTGTGCATTATGTTCAAACGTGAAAGAGATGCAATTGGATTTGCTTCGGTTAATAACGGTGTGCACAGTGTTGATCATGATAATGTTAAATATTGATATTAATGGTGTGGATCGTAGAGCTGTGGAAGGGGCTTTTGTGTCCTTCAAGAAAGAAGCTGCGAGAATAGGATTGACGATAAACTCTACCAAGCCTGAATACATGGTGCCAGGCAAAAAATAGAATGAAGTACGGTACCGACGCATGAAGCTGTACCAAGTATACAAAGATGGGGACATTGGAAGGCTTATAAAATACGGCAGACTACAGTGGGCTGGACATGTAGCAAGCATGCCGGAAAAGAGAATACCATTCGGTCATGTTCCGAAGATGCGATGTGCACCATTAAAGTAAGTAGTAACTGCGTTTTATACAATTACTGTCGATAGAAGCTTAGTTTCAGATAGAAGATAGTTTCAAACTGCAGGTTCAGAATTTAAAACTATGACTCCTGAACTTAATCCTAATTCTGGAACTGAAGTTAGTTCCATAATTTTTGTTCGCAATTCGAATCCAGTATTTTGGTAGCGGATTTCAATTTCAGAATTCATTAACAAAATTCAGTATATGAATTTGGATTTCAGAATTGACTTCTAAACCTGAATTAAATTCCTGATTTTGTTTCAGAATTTATTTCCAATATTCCGATACAGAATTTATTTCCTGAATTCACAACCTGCACACTAAAACCAAATTTGGAACATGGATTCAGGAACTAGATTTTAGAGCTGAGTTCAATTCCTTTACTAAGATGCGAAATCCAAGTTCAGAATTTAACTCAAGATCTAAATTCACTATCTGAATTCTGAAAATGAGTTCAGACCCATAATTCTAGAACTAAATTTTTAATACATGATCTAGATTCCGCACGTTACCGTATTCTGAAACAGCTCCATTCTGAGCATTTTGGTATAGATAAATAAATGATGGCAAAAAATACAGATATAGACATCGGATAAATTCCGCCATTCAGTTCTTCTTAGTTCTTCGATTAAAACATTCCTAAAAGATTATTCGTTTATTTTTATTCAATAGTAACATATTTGAAGGCACACTGCTTAAGCTCTAAGATGGCAAGGGCATTTTCTAATTTTAATTATTGACTAACTTAAAACTAGGGTATTATCCTTAGGGTAGTGGCGAATTCCGGTCGCAATGGTCGATTCTGGCAGGTTCAGTCTGCAGCTGGTGATCGGCAATGGTCGGTGGATTAAATATGACACTAGTGTCTTCCATATGACGATTATACGTTTCAATGGGTCCGCGGGAAACACCCCCAGGTCACAGAGACCCGGCGAGTGGCCCGCATGTTGGTCATCGCCTGGAGCAGTTTTCCCGTGGGCGATGATGTTGCCTAAGAGAATGAAAGAAGTATAGAGAAGTAATTTTGTGGAAAACGGAGTGAAAAAGGGGTATGAGAACGAATGACTAAAAAGATAAACGATAAAGATCTAATTAGTTGACATCGAGATGGTGGAGAAACGGAGGAAGGGGGAACAAAAAGTTAGTGACAAAAAAAAGATCTTGTTATTTTCTACAGAGATGGTGGACAGGTTATTCGTTGTTACCTCTACTAAGTATCTAAATCTACAGCAAAAAAAATTTATTCCGTGTTATTTAGTTGTGTGATAGAATAAGGTTATTGTCGATAAGTCGCACTTTAGTATAAATGCAAAGTTAGAATTCTGGAAGCAGAATTAGTTGCAAAAATCAACACAATCTACTAAACGAACGATTTAAGGAGTGTATCGAAAATAAGCTATCCACATACATTTGTGTTGTACTCATGGTTTTTTATGCACAGATCACAGCATGCTGTGCGTTTGGCTCTCAGCTTTCGTTTGTTTACTTGTTTGTGCGGTTGAAATTCTGCGTTTTCAAAATGTCGCGTATTGAAAAGGTAGCGATAATTAAGGTTCTGGACACAGGGCTAAGTGAGAAGGGTATTACTATGCGAAAATTGGCGAAGCGCTTTGGAATTCATCATGCCAGTGGTAAAACCATTAAGTTAATAAGTTTGGAGAACACTATTATTTGGATGAGCTACCAGGAAGAGGCAGAAACCCCGGTTCTTCCAACTCGAAACTGGACCAGAAAGTGGTATCTCTAATCATGAAGAACAGATCAATGTCAATACGTGATTTAGCCAAAAAAGCAGGAACGAGTGTCGGAATGATCCAGCGTATCAAGAGTCGAAATCATCTGAAGACCTACAAGAAGCAGAAAATCTCGAAACAAAGTGTAGAACAGAAGAATCGAGCAGCACTAAGGGCCCGGAAATTGTATTCGCGTCTTTTGCAGTGTCCGGATGCATGCGTTTTGATAGACGATGAGACTTATGTAAAGGAGGATTCAAAAACCCTTCCAGGTCCACAATACTTTATTGTCGTCGTTGGGGTGGATGTGAGCGATGCGGACAGGTCGATTTAAGTGGAGAAATTCGGTCGAAAGGTACTGGTATGGCAAGCAATATGTTCCTGTGGTTTGAAGTCAACCATTTTTTTTATATTACCGGAACTATAAATGTAGAAATTTATCGATCTGAGTGTCTCCAGAAGAAATTGCTGATTTTATATAAGAAGCATAGTAGAAGCATTTTCGATACACTCCTTATTTGCAGTTTTATTCGTTTTCACGCGTCCAATTATGACTATGACATTACGCAGACGCCTTTCTCAACTTCAGTTCTGTTTTATACTTGCCCCGATTTATACTTGCCCCGATTTTTTACAATTTGGCGAGGGTCCGGTGGCCTTGATGGGTTCATATCGGTTAGCACATAACTCCAACACGGGTCGAGTGTAGTAGCAGGAGGCTAGATTACGCAAAATCTTAGTTGATCCTTCGTGTTTCTTTTTGAGTGGCATGAGACGCTTCTTGAGGCATGGAATGAAGGAAGCGCTTATTTCACCACAACTGCAAATTGCCTGCCAAATCAGAAGTTTTTTCGCAAATTTAGATAATTTTTTTCCTCCGGAAAATCGAATGTTGACTGGCAATATAATTCCACAGGAAGTTAACATTCCGATTCTCTAGCTTGTTATTAGAGCTTTTAACCATAAGGTCATTGTGCGGGGTTGGGAAACAGACCCAGGTGGGCAGCTTGGAAAGCATCGACTTACTTAAATTTTTCCTCGAACATTTTTTCTGTCTCGATGCCATGAACTACTGTAACTATGAAACATGACCGAAGCAAACACTATTGAAACGATTTACTCATATTTTTTACTCATGCGATGCAAAATTCACTTAGGATTTTCCGTGTGCCGTTGCACCCTTTATGTGTCAATGTTCCTTCTAGAGTTTTTCCTTCAACGTTGTTCTTTATTGAATATACTATGATTTAGTAAAGTTAACATGTCAAGTCACATTTTTTTCTATCTTTTCTTATTTGGGTTGATTTTGTTTCAACAAGGATATCTACAATCCCATCGAAAATTCGGAAAATGTTCTAATTTCCCGTGAATTGACACCCCTACCGCGCGAAGCATCGTTTTCCCGATGCCCGATTGGTGCTTATATTTGAAAAACTGTGGAAAGAAAATACCAGTTTTTCACCGCAAGCTCCCATCAAATGTGAGTCGGTTTTCGTGTTCGACTGGGCATTTATTTTATTTTTATTATTAATTGAAGAATCTCGTTGAAGGCGATGACGGCGGCAGCAGCGACGGTGGTTTACTCACAGACAAGTAGAAACAACATGGTCATGCTTTGATCCTTTAGTATTACTTACGGCGTTCTAAATTTGAGTGAACTTCCACATTTTTCGCTTTCGCCGAGGAACCAATAACAAATATTTTTCAGCTAATAATTGAACCTGAACTGTTTGCCACATCGAAACATCCGCTTATCTGTGGTGCGATCGTTGATGATCGCACTCTGCGGAGCATATGTTATTAGGTATAGTACGGAATCATACCCAAAAGTGCGCAAACAAACGTGCAAAAGGAACAGCTGCTTTGCAGTGGAACTTCGCAGCAACGGGAGGTTAGCAGTCTAACAAGTACCAATCGATTTCCGATCATCATATTGTAACAGAATTATATCTAAATTGTTTCTATTTTTTGCACTTGTTGAAAATGTTAAACTCGTTACTGCTTTCTGCTCGGGTCAACCAATCAACACTTATCTATTTGAAGCTAATTTGATCGTAAGTTGTTCCATCAATACATCTATTAGCGTCCAATGATTCGTCAAAAAAAAACGAACGGACCGATCATACGGATCGGGTTTTCACCCCAATGGTACATTTGAACCCGTTCTCCCCTTCGTCGTACCCATAGTTACCGCAACTTACCGGTGTGTGCGGTACGGCAGTAAACAGCGGTGTAACATCGCGAAGAAAGTTTGCAAACAGGTTGAAAGAAATGCAGATAAAGCGAGGCCGATACAATAACAGTTTCGTTTGTGCAAGTGCAGTTGCACACCGATGCGATGCACGGAAAGAATTGCATTCGGAATCATTCACGGTGAAGTGAAATAGGCCATTTCTGCGAGGCTTTGCTTGGCTGCGCTGATGTTTTATTCAGAAGGGCAAGTCATGAATATTGCTGTGATTCGAGTGCGCACTCGGTTTTTCACTAGCTAATTGAACTGAGCTTTGATTGATTGAGCGTAAGTTTTATTCGCGTTTTTGGTATGGTCTACGACTTTTGGTCTATGGTGGAAACACGCAAACGACAGGCATCACTTCGGTTCTCGCTATCACAATTAGCGATTGATGTTAACGTTGTAAACAGAGTGTGTCGAGAAAGAGAGAGAGTGAGTGACAATAACTGTTCGTTCCAGAGAAATATTCCAAACTTACAAATCCAATATAAAAATAATGAAATTTCAAACATTTTAGGTGCATTTTTGTGAGTTGCTGCCAACGTTACAGAAGAAATGTCGTCACTCTCCTTGCATCTACTCTGGTTATAAATAAGTGATGAGCTAATTTTGATAAGTCTACTTGGATATTTCAGTCGATATATTTGAATTTTCGGGTGGGATATTTCTGTCGCCACTGAAGAAAGTCGGATGCAAACCAACTGTGCAAACAATGATGATAATGAGTACATCCTAATCTATTGATAATATTATCAGAATTTTTTTTGAAGGCTAAAAATGCAAAGAAACGACCGCATATAACAAAGAAAGACAACGCACCGTGTCACAAGTCAATCAAAACAATGACAAAACTACATCAATTGAACTTCAAATTGCGCCCACATCCACCGTATTCGCCAGATTTGGCTCCCAACGACTACTGGCTGTTTGCAGTGTTAGGAAGCGAAAAATAAGTAATTGAAAGACGAAAATGAATCATAGAAAGTAACAAGTAGAGAGAGAAGAATAAAGAAAGGGTCTGCCGTAAAGAGTAGAGCTTAGGAGAGAGTATAAAAATTGAAAAGTAGAGAATAGTGAACAGAGAATAGAAAGTATAAACTAATGCTTACAGATTATATAATTCCGAGCAGAGTGGATAATAAAGAGTACAAGTAAGAAGTATTACGTGAAGAATACATTTCAGAAAACAGGAAGTAGAAAAAGGAGTATAGACAATCAAACATAAGGAACAAAGAGCAGAGAAAAGAAAACAAATAATAGAGTTAAATGAAAAAAAATTCAATTTCAAGAAAACATCACCCCCTTTTCTCCGATCGTATCTTGCTTTGTTCAATTTCGTATAGCGTCCAGGGTTGCCACACTTAAATCTATATTTTTCTGAAGAAAAATCTGCAAATCTGTTTCGGGAGGTCCAAATTCTGTATTAAAAATATGTACATGAAAATGATGAGAAATTAAAACGCAACGACATCAAAAAAGTCATTAAATCAAATCTGAAAATGACAGTTACTTATTGTTTAGAGGTAGTGTTTTTTTTGTAACGCCATTAGCAATTGTTTCTTGTTACTATCTTTCATTATGACCAAGCCGCCATCTTTTCGTCTTATCAGAAGAAGTTTTAGAAAACATAAAGAATTACGCTAAAATAATTGCAAGAAAAGTTATAAGTTTCTTATATAGAAAGGTTATAAAATCACTTTATTATTGACTAGTGAAAATTGAAGGGAAGTGTCCTATACCATTCGATAGAGTTCATCAAGTTAAGCAATATATGTGTGTGTGTATGTATGTCTGTATGTATGTGTGTGAGCATGTGTCAAATAATGTCACTCATTTTTCTCTGAGATGGCTTGACCGATTTCACAAACTTAGGCTCAAATAAAAAATGTAATAGCCTCATAGGTTACTATTGAATTTCATCATGCTTTCGTAGGGCAAAGTGCCCCCTGTGAACGACCAAAATGGTTAAACCCGGGGTAAAATAAATGATACAAAAAAGGGTATAGTGCGTTTAAAATTGCACACAGTCATTTAGAGTGACGATGCAAAGAAGAATTTCTTCTAGATTTGGCAGAAAACCAATTTAATTTGGATGCTATATTAGTTATATATAAAACGAATCGACTTCGGCTATACCGGTTCCCAGTTCCCGGTTCCGGAAGTACCAGAAATGGTGGATAAAAACTCTAAAACGAAGCTCATTTATTTTTCTCGGAGATGGCTTGACCGATTTTCAACATACTTAGGCTCAAATGAAAGGTCTCATAGCCTCATAGGTTGCAATTTAATTTTATCCGGATCCGACTTACGGTTCCGGAACTATAGAGTAAAGTGTGTTTAAAATTTCTTACCGTTATTAAGTGCGACTATGCAAAATAAAGAAATTCTTATTAACTTGACATAACAGTTTACAAACATAAAAGATTTTGTTAGTTTTTACACAAGGAAAATATCCACTTTTATTCAAGTTTGAAAAAAGATTCTTGACAGACTCTTCTAGTGGTATTTTTGAAAATATAATCTCGAGTCTGGCCGTTTCCCCAATTGACAGAACAAGCAGTTCTGTTAAATATATTATGGAGAAATATCACGAGATAATAAACTGCATTGAAAGACATATATTTGCTCTGAACAAAGAAGTTAATTTTGATGAAGGAATAATAGATGAGTTATATGAAATAATTGAGCAGCTCAAAGAAAAGTTTTCCAGTAAAAGTACGATAAGAGGCTGAACAGTTTTAATTCTTAACTGTACTGCCTAAGTCATGGACAGCCAAGAAAATAAAAAAAAACATTCAATACGACGATATATACGGCGACGAAAGCAAAAAGATTACTGAATGAGAGCGGTGTGTATTCTTCTATTGGGTCGAGAGTAGCCAGCAGTGGACTGGATGAAAATATGAGCGACACCGTTATTCAATTTTACGAGGACTATGAAACCAGCCGACCAATTTCTGGTCAACGTGATTGTGTAACAATTAGGAAGAACGGAAATCGCCAAGCTGCTCAAAAAAGATTGATGACACAATTGCGAGAAGCCTATAACCAATTTAAGGAACTGAATACTAAAATACAAATTGAATTTCCATGCTTTGTTCACCTTCGACCTAAGAATTGCAAACTATTAATAGGTTCAGGAACTCACAACGTACCATTCACCAAAATGTGAATCTCATCATCCATAGCTTGGAAAATCATGAGAATTTTCATGGGAGATCAGTTATTGTTCAATCATTTCGCTTATGAAGTCATATCTTATTATTCATAACAGACATGTTTAGGAGAGATATAAAGAGCTTGATTTAACAATTCATCAACACCAAATGAATGACGCAAGGATGAGATATCGCGATACCCCGCAGGAATAATATTAATTATCAATTCATGGAACTGTTCCGTCAATTGAATTACCATGGAAATTGAAATTAAAATTAGATAAAATTATTTCTAAATATACCTTCACATTCTCGGTGGGACAATTGATTTTAGTTGTCAGGGAGGCTTTGTACGAATAACCGTTACTTTAAAACAATGTATTTCGATTTATTTTCTTTAAAACTATACTACTAATACTTAACCTAGTACAAATTAAGAATTATTAATGACTTTCATTGACAAAAGAACTAGGAAGCTATGCTTCCTATATTTCAAATCGTATGTTCCGCAGCGGCATTACTTGCAACTGGGCCTCCTTCGTCCTCCCAGAACGAAAACGAACTGTCGGCATCTTTCAGTAGCTTCTTCAGCGACGGTTTCAGATTGAGCAGTATAAGTCTCTGTTTCACTTGATCCAGCTCTCGGGCCAGTTCCTTGAGCCCTTTCGTCGATGTGTGGTCCAAACCGATGACGGCGGTGCAGTCGATCACTACCGGAACCTGCTGTTCGGTGGCCACTTTGATGACACTGGTTCGCAGAAAATCGACTGCCGGAAAGTACAGACCCATTTCGGGAGCAAGTTTAATGTACCGGAATCCACGTTGTTCCACCGAGGTCTGCTGGATGGAAGGGCGAACGTAAACCTTCAGCAGTCCCACAACGCTTATCAGGACCCCGAACAGTAAGCCTAGTTCGACTCCGGCAATCAGACTAACACTGAAACAACCGAACCAGGATAAGGTATCCATTTTGGAGGATTTCCACAAGCTGTCCACTATCTTGAAATCGATCTGAAAGTAATTTAAACTCTATTATTCGTCCTTTTTCGATCTGCTAGCTACGAAAAAAGTACCATGAAAATAACGGAACATATCAAAACCGCAGCAAGCGTTGTCTTGGGTATGAAATAGAAGTAGGGTGTTAGGAGGCTTAACGCCAAAATGACCAAGATGGCGGAGTATAGTCCCGCTAGTGGCGTTCGAACACCACTGGAATGACTCACGGCAGATCTGGTAAATGCTCCACAAGTTGGCATGGAGCTGAAGCACGACCCAACGATGTTACACAGTCCTAGTGCGATCATTTCCTGGGACGCATCGACAATTTTTCCGGCAGCTGAAAGAGCAATATCAATTTTTAAACCATACTTAGAATCGCTGATTAATGACACTTACTGAAAGCTTTTGCGATTGACACGTTGGCTAGAACTGCAACCAAAGGAACCAAAATAATGCCACTGCCAAGATCTTTCACGATTTCGAAATAAGTTATTGTTCTGTTTCCCGTATGAACATTGTATATCGGAAGCTCAAAGCCTGGAATTCCTGGTTCGACATGACCGGACAGTTTGAACGGAACCTCTTCGCCGGAATTGCTCCATTTGTATGCGATGATGGATGAGATAAGCACGATCAGGGCATTTCGTGCCAAGCTAATGTACCAAAGTAACTTTTTCAGAAACTTTCCTTGCGGTTTATCATCATTCACTGGGATTCGGGTGAGCAGTCGAAGTGACAGAAGGAACACAATAGCGCAAGCCCCGAGCAGTAGATCCCCGGCACTAAACTGGGTCAACTTTCCACTCAAGCTGTATATGGCCTGAAAGAATCCCCTGGCATTCGAAGGAATCCCGAGTAGATGCTTCAGCTGTGTTCCGACTATAATCAACGATGTGGCCGAGGTGAACGCTGAAGTGACCGGAATCGGAATAAAGCTAACCAGGAAGCCTAATTTCAACATTCCGATCAGTAGTTCCACGATACCGGCAAGAAAAGCAAGCACGATCATGTACTGGATCGGTTTATCCATCGTATACTGAACGGAGAGAATGGCCATCAGACTGGTCGGTCCGATGGAAACTTCCTTCACGGTACCGAAGATGACGTACAGCAGGGAGCCTGAAAGTATGTTTGGAGATTTTTCCGTTAATCAATATTCAAACGACAGCAAAATGTAAATACATAGTAGGCGCCGCTAGAGTTGGATGTACATTTTTTTCCGGTTGATTCTCCTGAGCAAACTTTTGAGTGCAAAACGTGGTTGTTTGAACATCAAGATAGGATCCTCATGATTGGAGATTTAAAATTGAAAAATATTCACATAACTAACATCCGCAGAGTTCGCATAACAAAACAAACAACTGTGAAAATTTGCATTAAAAATGTTGCATAAGCGCAAAAATCGCATAAAATAGACTTGCATGTTAATTGACGATTGGGAATTCAATACAAAATAAGCCGACAAAAAAGTGATCCGTAGTTCTTGAAACTGGATACAATTTAGAAATGTTTTTTTCCGTATCGTCAATGATTACAGTTTTTGGTCATTATTTACGGTACTTCCAGAGCCGGTATAATTGGTAGAATTGGGAATCGGAATAGGATAAAATTGATTCAATTGGATAATTAAATTTCATCCCGACCCGACCCCCGGTTCCGGAGATGCAGGGTGACATGCCATTTTTTTTCACCATTTTTTTTCAAATGAAAAGTCCTAAAGTTTCCTTAAAATTTCTAGCACATTTCATCCGGATCCGACTTCCGGTTCCGGAACTAAAGTGTGATAAGTGAAAAATTACCAATTTCATGAGTATTTATCACGAACGATGGTCAAAAACAGGTACAAATCCCATAAAACTGTCTGAATTTTTTTCCTAGTTCACAGAACTTGTTAATTTGTGGGCATATAAACTTAATTCGGCATTACTGCTCCCCTCTTTTCCTGTTCCGTAAGCATTGAAAGTGATGAAGAAAAATTCTAAAAATCTGAACCGAGTATCACAAATCGTAGTTTAAATTCCCAAGTAGCAATCCGCAACTAGTTCTGATACGACAATGTCTAAACTATGTTGTAACAAGAGCACGAATATGTTTTTTATGTTATACTGGTTAAAACAAGGTGACCGCAGTGTTTCTTTATAACGTAAACATTAAACTCACTATCATTTGTAAGTTATCGTTACTTGATTCTAACATATCTTTGATCATAGCTATGTTTTTAGCTACTAGTTGAAAAAAGGTTTATTTTCCGTTGAGAAACCATTCTAAATACATTAACGTATATGTGAATCGTTACTGTGAATTGATATAGCAATAACTTAGATATTATAAGATTATAACATATAATTTCCTCATTAATTCAGATAGTTATCGGTAAGTTTTCCCAACGTTATGATAACTAAAATGCAAACAAAACAACCTTTGTTGGCTTGAATATGACGAACACAATATGGAGTCTCAAGAAGTGTATGAAACGTAAATTAAACCAGGATATTACTTTTTTCAAAACTACTTTTTGCCGAAAATAGTGAATGACAGAATAGTCATTTTTGTTCTATGCACTGTCATAAACACGAAGAAAATAATACAGGGATTGAACATCGATTGTAGTAATATTATAGTTCTCATGATATATGAATTTAAAATGATGAGAAATCACTCTACTTGGAATAATTTTGAGCATTCTGAACATAGGGTTATTTTGTTGTTTATTTTTTATATCTTTATAGACAGATTTTGATTGAAGGCGCATAAAAAACAGTTAAGTAAAATTGAATTCCGCTCGACAAAATCGTTGTGAAATTTGTACCTTGTATCAAGTTTGTGACTTAAAGTACTCTTCTGCTTTTTTATTGATGATAGAAAAGCATTCCGGATTCATTCAATGTTTATAATGTCGATGGTAACTAATGTCGTTTTCGTTTTTAAATTGCACTACACTGGTGTAGCGAAAGCTGCACTGAAACCGTTCGTTTTTATCAATTGCACTACACCAGTGCTACACTTTTTCTGCACCGATACCACTGGTGTAGCACTCGTCAAAAGTTTGGTGTAGCTCTGTGCAATGGAATCGTTTATTGTAGTCAATGGTTACTGTTTATGTTTTCGTCATTTTTGTTCGTTTATTCATGCCTCAGTGTAGCACTGCACCGGTGTAGTGCAAATTAAAAACGAAAACGCCATAAGTTTCAACTAGTTTACTTGGAAACAAGCTATTTTCAAGTTATGAAAAGATAAGTTATTTCAGTATGGCATTACAACGTAACGACAACATATTTTTAGCCGATTTAACAACTAGTAGAAATTGCGCTTTTTGAGTCATGCAAGTGGTTAGATGTTAGTAACAATCACTCAAATATCTGGTTGCAAACTAGTCACAAACAAGCTAGCGTAACAAAAATTGTTACTTGGGTTAAAGCTCACATTGTCTCAATGGTTACTGTGAAATTTCATCCGGATCCGACTTCCGGCTCCGCAGTTACAGTCAAAACTTTCAAATCGCCATATAGAATGACGTGGAAGAAGAAAACAAAACACGAACGATGCCCGCTTTGTTCTATATCGTACACGCTATAAATAAAACGAAACGGTTATGGGATGTCTGCTACTGGTGTGTGATATTGGTAAAAGACGGTGCTGCGGTTGATTAAAATTCTAGCTATTCTATGATAAGTGCGACCGAAAGAATAAACGATTGTCAATGAATTGAAATTAATTTGAAAAAATAAACATGCATCGGAATTTTAAGCTTTGCGATGTAAATGCAATTTTCACAGCCGGTAAGGCAGTTTTACCGTACCGGTGGTGTAGTGATGCAATAATAATAATAACAATAATCCATTATATGCTGATATGCTTTTTAACTTGCCTTGTAAAAGTAACAGAAACGCAGGTTCGCTTCGTTTGTTAGATTTCGTTTAATTGGTTTAATCGAACTAGAGCATGAAATAGTAACTCTAGATTTAACTAGATTCATAACTGTTCCAATTTGTAGGTCATATTTGTTGCTGGCAAACGAACCAACTTCAGCTATTCCGATCAGCTGTATCCGATTTCGAAACTATTGGAAATAGTGATCAAAAACTGCCAAAAAGGATCTCACTCACTTTTTTTTCACGCTGACGAAATCGATTTTCGCAAACCTATAGGTTCAAAGGAAAAGTCTTACATTTTCATACGGTTCCGTAACTAAATTACGTCCGAATAAACTTTCCTATTTTTAATTAATGAACAGTTGTTTTTGCGAATTCCATAGTAATATTTATGATGTTATGAGTAATATGAGAAAGACATCATTACAAACACTAGGTGGATTAAAGCAGATTTTGGAATTAGGCTTTTCTGTTTCAATAGACTTTGCAGCCAATTCTCAATGTACAGAATCATTGCATGGCTAGTGCTACGATCCTACATTCCAGGCAATGAAAGAGCCGATATTTTAGCCAAATGTGATGCTATTGAAGGTGAAATTTATGAGCGACCGATTGCTTTCAACGAATTCTATAGCGTGTTCCGCCAAAGAACACTTGCCAGCTGGCAAGCTTCTTGGGATAGAAATGATCTGGGTCGGTGGATGCACTCAATTATACCCAAAATATCGACAAAGGTTGGTTCAGGGGACTGGATGTGAGTAGGGATTTCATTCGTGTGATGTCCAGACTTATGTCCAATCACTACACGTTAGATGCACATCTCCTTCGAATTGGACTTTCCGAGACTAATCATTGTGCTTGTGGCGAAGGTTACCGCGATATTGACCATGTCGTTTGGTCATGCATGGAATATCGTGATGTCATATCTCAACTAATAAATTCCTTGCGTACCCAAGGTAGACTATCTAATGTCCCAGTTCGCGACATGAAACTTCTTAATCATTTCATTAAGACCATTAGAGTTCCAATTTAATTTAGATTTCATGTTAGACTTTTTTCTCTTCCATGCGTTCAACCAACAGCCAGCTATCTTATATTGAATAAAAGTGATAAGCTGTTACAAACAAACCGGAAATAGTAATAAGATCGTGTACCAAATAAATGTTTTTTATTTAATAGTATTCATAATAGCAAATCGCTTGATAAAAACAGTGTTTAGATTAACTAAATTACCGATATACTAATATGATATTCGAATTGTACTAGGTTCAAAGTACTATGTGTTGTGGATGCTACGGGTAAAAAAATGTATATTGCCTTATGGAATAAATGTATTTATGAAAAAAAAAAGTCGGGTGGGTAATGTCAGAGACGAGCAAAACAAACAAACATGCTTCTTTCGAAGTATGAATTCGGAACATGGGACTAGCTCCGAATTCAGTTGCAAAATTCAGGTTTGGAATCCAGATCAAGAATTCAGTTTATTAATTTAGTTTTAGAATTATGGAATTGATCTCATTTTCACCATTCAGGATCCAAATTTAAATCTTGAACTGAATACTGAACTTGAATTCCGAAACTGACTAGTATTGGATTTAGTTCTAAAATCTTGTTCCGGTTGAATTCAATTCCAGCATGCTTAATCTGAATAATGGTAATGAACTCAGAAACTGGTATCAGGAGTTAAATTCAGGTTCTGAAGTCAGTTTTAAAATTTTCGTTCAGATCTAAGATTTAGTTCCAAAATACAGATCTAGAGTTTGTATCATGAACTTTGTTTCGGAATACTAAATATTTGTTCCAAAAAATCTGGATCTGAACTCAAACTAAGGCACTAAATTTAGTTTCAAATCTAGTCAAGGAACCAGTTCCAAAAATCTAGCTCCAGATTCAAGAATTAGGATTCAGTTTTGGAGTCTAAGTCTTAACTTTTGAACCCGCATTCTCGAACTAAATTCCAAAACTACTTTCTAAAACCAAAATTAAGCTAAAAAATCAGATGGAATTTGGTTCCAAAATTCAGTTTCAAAATATAATCCAAATGAGGCTTTACAAGCAAATGATAGCGCATCGTGAGCGTTTCAAGCTTTATATCACACGGAAGATCTATTTTGGCTGCTGCTGATTAAATCACTACTACTCGCTTTGTCTGAGACTACCTCAAAACCGTCGTCCCAGTGCGAAAAAGGCAATCAACCTTGATGAGTTTTCCTCATTGTTTCCAAAAGTTTTAGAAAACTTTGTTTTGAACTATTTGTGGTTATGTCACACTGTTGAAAATTTAATCACAAATTCCTGATCATATTTCCGATAGCTTGTATAAAAAGTTATGTTGTTGGGTTAAGTACAACAAAAAGATATTCATGGTTCAGTTCTACCCATTCTTTTACGAAGTAAATCTTGAAAAGGTGCCCCATAGTAAAGTAAGTTACGACAAAAAATTCATGCATACATTTCACCTTTGTGACATTTTTCAGACCTCAGTAGCTTATTGTACCGATTTGTAACAAGTGCAAAATTATCATCGTGTATGATGTAGAGTTAGGATAAAATAATAATAAAATATAGTTTGTCTATTCGACGAATTAATAATTAATTCGAACGTGTAGCTGTAATCCGAGACTGAATTGGTCTGAACTATTCATAAATTCAATATACACGTGAAGCAATGAGCATAATATTTACATTTGACAATGCGTATAATTGGTCACAATGATCTGCTGCTGTATTTGGTACGAAAAAATTGATGTTATGTTCCATAGAAGATAGAGCTAGTCTAAATGTGCATAAGAATAATCCAGTTGAGCTGACGCGAAATGAAACTTTCGAATTCGCTCATTTATTACAGTAGATACAGTGTCAGATGCTATAGTAGAAGTTCTTTTTAATTATTTCAAGCACCTGCACCATAAAAATGAGGTTACCACAACACAAAAAATTTGTATATAATTTACACCATACTCAGTTGCCATTTCCAATGATTATGCGGGTTGATTGTAAAACTGTTCTAGCTATCAATAGAACAATGTCATATCAAATTCAGCTGTTTGCTAAAAGCGCAATTTCACAATCTGTCTACTAAAAAAAACAAAAAGATATCGCTCCTATATGATATTGCAATGTCAATGACGTGAAGTAAGAACAGCTGGATTCCGATGTTAAAATGTCGTTTTCCATTACACAGTACTTTTCAGTAATGACACTTTTAATGATCGTGTAAGGGCCGCTTAAGATGCTGTGCCATAAATCGGTGTCATCTCGAGTGAGACGACGCTACCCAGAAATGAAGAAGAAGTAGAAGATCTTGAGCATACATTTTGCTGTGACAGTTTCAGTAAGATTTCAAATTAAAGAATCAGTGTGGGATCGACTGTTCAAATCACTTCGTATACAGAACAGTTACTGGAAGGTCAGTTCGCTAGGCTCATAGAAAAACTAACCGGTCACCGCCATGTGAATTCGTGGCAAGAACGATTGTTTAATATTCAATATTCAGAGGCACGAAAGGGGGCTGAGAAAAAATGGCACCGTCATCGTTACTCTTTATCAAAGCTTCGGCAATTCTGTGCATCGTACCCTCAATAAAACAATTAATCATTAGAGACTCTCTGAACACTTTTAGTACGTCGTCAGTTCTATTCATCACTTCATTTAAGCTATGAGATTTATGTTTGTAAACACAAATTGTCAAATTGTTTTTCCTCCATTTTGATCATTTCATATCTAGATCCTCACTCATTCCTGTATAACATCACTTTCACCGAAAATTCCACAATTTCCTGCTTACCGATGTAAGCAGCGTACAATCCATAGTGCGCCGGTAATCCTGCCAGTGGTGCGTATGCCAAACTCTGCGGTATGATGGTAAGGCCCAGGGTAATACCCGCGATGAAATCCGCTATCAGGTACTCCCGCTTGTAGGATCTGATCCACTTCAATATGGTGATCCTTCGTTTCACTTTGGTTTTCCACCTTTCCCCGGTGCAGTTCGATGCGGCCACAGTTTGCGAGATGCGTTTCCGTAGTTCGACATTTTCCAACACCATCATCGAAATTCGCGAGTCGACTGAGCGCTTTCGGAACTGACTGAGGCAAACTATTGTATTGTATATTCCGGGGATTTCGCATACACTTGATAGAGGGCAAACAAGGGGTGGTATGTGCGTTTGTTGTTAGCCCATCAGCAAACCGGTATCGACCCCGGCCTGAGTAAATGTGGTTCTACCTGAATGATAGATAATTTTTTTTACGTAACGTCAACTCGATGAACGCAATGTTTGCTGTTTTGGGAATTGTCCACCAATTCTTTTGTGAACACATTTCATTTAGCACCAATACTTCCTGCTTCCGAACGATTACATTCAAGTTGTTTTTTTTTCGTATTATATCACTAGCAAGTAAAACAGTTTAATCATCCATGTTACTCCCTACACAGCATTTTTTTTCTCAGTGTCTGAAAATTATTATTTAGCTGGCAAAAACAACCAAGCTCTCGAGCATGGTTATTTTTGACAACAAAAATTTTAACCAAGGTTTAAATTATCCACGAAATGATTCCCAAGTTCTATTCTCATCGATTTCATAATGTTCAAAGTTGTTCGAAATAGTTTCAGCTACGACTTAAATATCGAAATACATTAATTTTAAAGATGACTCAATTCCGTATGTGATGGTATTCGGTAAAACGTGACTTACTTTCGGAGAGTACAATACTCAGTAAAAGTACTCCGTTCAAATTTCAATGATTCTCAATTACATGATAAATTAATCCTAATAATATGCTTTTTTTTATTTTTTATTTAATAACATATTTTAAGGGATAATAATATGCTTGTTTCTACCTTAGTAATTTAAGGATTCAGAAAAAAAAACATAATTAAAACTCAGCTCAGGCTGAAGTACGAATAATAATGCGATAGAATGTTACAAATTTCTACTGAAACCAATTCAGCTGTTTTTCAAAGAACGGCGAATCTAACATTGACAGCAAATGGAGAAAATCATCGATGAATGTTTCGACTTCGGTTTCAAATCGTGTTTAGAAATTATCGTATATTCTCTGATCAATTTATGATTAGTCGATGAATTGTTAGTTTATTTTCAAAAGGCACGCAAATGTTACCACTTTCCTTCTATATCCATTGAATAAATCAACATAAAAAGAGTTTCGCCCTTTTTCGATTTGTTTACTTTTATACTTCCTGTGTGAATTATAAAGATACGCCCTTGCGCATTTTTCACGAAATTGACTGGTTTTCGCTACTAAGACAAATCTGTGAGTAGTTTTATTCTCTCTTTTACTATTTCCAGTAATAAAAGGTTCGGTAACTATCTAAAATAAAGAAAATAAATAGTTTCGCCCTTCCTTACCAGCAATTGAAGTATCGCCCTGTTTGTTGGCATGGAACACGGAGGGCGAAACTTGCGTAAACAAATGAAATGACAGTTTCGCCTTTTATAGTTCTTGGTATTACCAAGATTGAGATTTTTGTAGAATACGAATTTTTAGACAAAATTGTAGGATTTTGAAGCATTTATTGGTAGGAGAGAGAACCTCGATTTGTTTACTTTTGTAAGATACGTCCTTCTTTGAAAAACAGCTGAATTGATTTGAAAGCTTGTGCAGTGCAGGGTTATGGAAAACATATAGGGGAGACCGGGGTTGAGCGGACCGATTTTTTCATCCGTAATTTTTTTTGCTAAAAAGTTTCTCTATAAAAAAATAATTTTATAGTGAAGCTTTTTAGTTACACAATTGCATTCAAGCATGCGATTCCCCGTTGAACCGTTTTTTTTTCTTTTGTTTGTCGAGATGTGATGCATTCCGAATTCCTTCCGACCGGCCAACTAGTTAACAAGGAATACTATTTGAGTGTTATGCATCATATGGGAGAAGCTAATTGTAAAAAGAAGCCGGAATTATGGGCCGACAACTCTTGGTTTTTGCACCACGATAATGCACCGTCGCATACTGTATTGATTCTTCGTGGCAAATTCAACCAATATTGTTCCGCACCCGCCATCTTCGTCTGATTTAGCTCCGTATGACTTCTGGCTATTCAGCAAACTCAAACGACCGCTCCGGGGAATCCGTTGAGTCAATTGAAGACATCAAACGTGAATCGCTACGCGCATTGAAAGCTGTTCCGGAAATTGACTTTAACAACTGTTTCTAGGATTGGAAAAAAAAAACTTTGGAACAAGTGTATTGGGGCCGGGCGGATTACTTTGAGGGGAATGAAATAGATTTGGAAGAATGAACAAAGAATTTTGAAATTATGAACAAAATCATACTATTTTTTACCCACAATAGTAAGAAAATTTTCCTAAAATAGACCAAATTTTCGACTTTATTTGATAAAAAAAACATTGAACGCTATCCATCTTTAGAAAATTATTTTTACTTCTGACAGAAATTTACAATTGCTCCTATTTACTTATTTGGATCAATATTTAATTTTAGAGTTTTTAGAACATACTTTTTCAAAAGTAGGTTTTCATTAAGTTTAAGTGAATTTAAGTTGTGACTACTAGTTTTTCAAATAGTGTTTTGATCAAATGTTGTTCAAATTTGTTCCACATTTGCGAGATATTCATACTTAAATATACTTAAATTAAAGTATAATTGTAAAACAAAATTTTTAGAAATTTTTTTTATAAATAGCCATTGGAAAAAATTATAATGGAAAAAATTTTATTTTTGGGGGTTTCCAATAAACAATGCTTCATATCTCAACACCAGTTCATTCTATAAAAGTTCATATCTTCGGCATATTTTGTTGTTTTAACATGTTCTAAAACTTTTATAAAGAAATTAATTCTCTCCTCCATCTCGCATTGGATGTAAAATATTTATTTTTAATTCACTTGTAGGTGGATTTGTAATAGGTAAACCGCACCGTACTAAAGACTGTCCCAGAAAGTATGGACGCACTTTGATTTCGCTGTAAATAATTCACAAGTGTTAGATATTCAAATTTTATTCGATATACTGATAAAATTAGACTACAACAACAGAATATTATTCTAAACATCTGCTACTTAGCCATTGTAGACTAGCTGGCGCACCTTGTTTGTGCTTCTTATAGGTTCGAAGATTCAAACGTTCTTTAGCACGAAGAACATTTGACTTCGAAGTGCCCACTTTTTTGGTCACATCCCGAACTGAAACCTCCTTCTTTTGCTCGAACGCCTTCAGTATACGTTTATCCAGCTGAGGGTTAGCAGAACCTTTTTTCGACCCGTTTTCGGTTTATCCTCAAAGGTGTTATCCTCACCGAACATCCTGATTGCATTTCGCACGGCTTTTTCACTTACTCCTTCCATTTTTGGTATCTTTCTCAGTGACAGTCCGCGTTCTGTGCACCATTTGTATGCAATTTTTCGACATTGTTCTGCTGAAAGTCCACGCATTTCGAAATAAACTAATGAAAACGAATAAACAACTGCACAAGTGGTTAGAGAAGAGTGTAAACAACAGGACGCAGCCATAAAAATTGACAGATTCTGAACCATTGCGAAATGGCAGCGGTTTTTGGTTGCGTCCATACTTTCTGAGACAGTCTTTAAAACCGGTACTAATAATTTTTAATAAATTTTCGGCGCACTGCAAAAGTAACTTTTGTTATTCGAAAACACTTTTGGTAATGTCAAATATGTACTTTTTTTCTATCCTCAGAAACTTACATTGACAAACAGAAAAATATAATAAACCGTTTTGTTTTTCGCAGTTATATCAAAGATAAATAATAAAGACATGTATGTGCTTACAAATATTTAAAAAAAATCTGGTCCGTTCCCGGTACCTTCTTTAATGACCGCACTCACCGCTTGATGGAGCGCGAGATTAATTGCATTGTTATCATTTCGACCAAAGTGTGCCATGAAATCTCAATATATACACGCAGAGAAAAAAATTGTAAAAATAACCAAATTTGGGTTCCCCCCAACGAATATTTTTATTGAAATAGTGATAAAAGAAAATCTGGTTTGATATTGTAAATATTGCTAATTGAAACTACAAAACATGATCGTTTATATTTCTCGGTGGATTAGTTTGTTTCAATAAACAGTTTGATAAAAAAAAACAAATATTTTACTTGCGCGTTCCTGTCAACCTTTTGACAAACAATTTCACAGTAAATTCAACTTAAAATATAGTTTTAAATGAAACGAACTCTAGTTAAAGTCAATAATTGTAACGCTTTAAATTCACAAAACCTTTTAGTTGAAATAATTTTCCTTGAATTTAGTTATTTCAACTAACGCTTTTGATTGTTGAAACCATACATTTTTGTTTGATTTCAGGAATAAAATAATTTCTTTCATACTAATTTAACGAAGTAATTTTTGATACTACCTTTATTTGTTTTCAATTTCCTAATATACAATTTTTTTAAATTTAGCATTTTTTCAAGACTGTGAGCCGTTTTGTCGCTAGACTATCGAATTATTTACATACCCCACTATCAAGCCCTGATTTTTCAATATTTATAGCATCCAACGATTCATCAGTCAAAATAGAGATCCTGCATGAAATATTTTTTGCAAAGAAAATGTGTTATGTAATGCTATGCAATTTTCAAAATCTTTCCAATTATCGATACATACGCTTGAATTATTGAAAATCCCTTAGTTAATTAAAGAAGCAGATAAACGTTTTTTTATAAAACTTGTAAAAAACTTTATCCGCGGGAGATAAAAAATGCCCTGGAATATTTTCGCGGGAAAAATGCTCTTGTCTATTGGAAATAAAACTATCACGGTTCATTTGAACAATAAACTTAGTTATATCAGTACACAAATAAGATCATAGATAAATTAAACCTATTTTTTCTTGAAATAAAGATACAGCAGGATTGAGTCAATGAGGATATTTCGATAACGTCAATTCAAATTTGGTTGACATGTAATAAATAGTTAATTTATTTCAACAACAAAATTCATTGGGAGCAAATAAATTTTTCGTTTGGTTAAACCAAAGTTTAGATTCAAATCAAGCAGTGAACATTTTTTATATTTAAGGGAGAAATTGGGTCAAAACAATCATATTCTAGCTTGACATGAACATAAATCATATTAAAAATTCTGCTAACTGTTTTGTTTTTTTAAACATGCTCCATTTCTCTGCGTGTACAAATGAGCTGACGTATCGAAAGGGTTCTCACGATTTGACATTTGCATTATGAGTGCGATGATGGGAACTCAGTAGTGCAACCAATTTATCACCATTGGTGCCAGTTTCACGGAGGACCGTAGATGTGTGCCAAAAAAAGATCGTGACTGTCATGTCTGGAAATTCGTTTGTGGTTATATATGGGTATCCGAAAAATAAACTTGAGATAAAGTGGGCTGCGATTTTCCATGCATCATTTGAATAGAATTTCTCGACAAAGTATTTCCAGTTATTTGAAACTATTCAACAACCTTTTACCTACGTCGTAGCTATGACAATGTTTGTTTATGTAGCTTACTTTGAAGGTGACGTATCGTCTGAATCATACTTAATAGGTCGTAGCTTGCAGCCAAATCACTCTTCCTAGGAAGATGGCAATAAAGAAATGCTGATTGATTCACTACCCATTTATTTCGAAAGTTAGAGAATCGATGCAAATTTCCTATGTCAATAATGCGCTTTCTCATCCAATTTCTAGTTTATGAATCAGCGCTACTACCAATTTTGTTGGTTCTGGATGAAGGTGTGAATTTTTGAGTGCCAAATATTGCGAGATGTTTTTTTTAATTAATCGTTTTGCACCGCAGCAGAGTTATTTAATTCTGTCTACCGATCGCAATGTAGGATGCGTCATCTAATGTGTGCCGGTGATTCCCCGAAAATGGTTCATGATTCCGCTTCGCTGTCGTTCACTGATGCGTGAGATTGGTGACCATTGATCTATACTTATCTCAACAGCGTAATTCTGGTGCTGTTCGGTAAGAGAACTGAATGCATTAGATATGTTAATTCTAGTTTTTTTCTCTAAATTCTAGTGAAATACTTCTGTTATAGGGATACGAAATACTTTAAGGTAATGTTGTGAACAGAGATGACATATCTCACTCTAACTAATGATTCTCCTATATGAGATGAATAAGAAAGCAACTGGCCTATGAAAAATCAACGAAAAGATGTAAGGTAATAATACGAATGTTAGACTTCAATCAAATGAGATGTTAATAGCAATAATATTATTCCAACCAAAATGTGTACAAGAAAACTTTGTTCATTAACCGTTATTCAATATGCAATAACATGCATTAGATAAGGTCACGATTTGCTATCGTAGCAAAGGTAGCTTGGGTAATGCTTACTGCTTTAACTTCAGACTCAAGACCTTGCGCATATGCACTGCAAAGAACAATATAATCACTAGATGTTTTAAATTCGGTATATTCAATTGTTTAGATGCTTTGAATTAATACAGACAGATTAACATTGCTTGTTTGTTTTTCCTATTGGAGAGTGGTAAGAATTTAATATTGAATATCAATATTTTTTGTCTATGATACTATGATCAGTAAATTATAATACCATTTTGAGTAGTATGAAATAGTTCAATATACAATTTCAACTGGTTTTCTGGTCAATTACGGGAAACTCACGGGCGGTCAACTAAGCTGAAACCTGAACCCGTGGACCAACGGAAAGGGGCATTCAAAGATAGCTTCAGTTCATCAATTTTCAGAAAATCCTACAAATGAACGAATAAGATAGAAACGTGGAATAGACGCATTTGTCTGCATCCATTGAGGAGCAATAAACACACACTTTATCTTCACCGCAGGCTTAGTGGCTGCTGATTACATCCAGTGAATGTGTTTACACTGTATAATTCTATGGTCATTGGAATTACGAAATTTGGTAAAAACAATGCAGAAGGAATTTTATGAATGACTAACAAAAAGTCTTCATACATCATGAAATTTCTTCCTACTGTTACCGCAGGATTGATTCAATGATGCATAAAATAAAGTAGCGAAGTATTATTATAAAAACCTGTTTTAATCCACCTAGTGGTGTAATGATGCCTTTCTCATGTACATATAATATTGTGGTATTCTATTCAAAAAAATTCTTTTCAAGTTTTGAAAGAAACCAAGAGATTGTTTATGCATAACATACAGAATAAAAGAGTGCTTTGATTACGTAAGCCATCCTTAAGAAAACGAAATGGGATCACTATTATATACACTTTCCGGAATCCGGAACCGGATACCGGGAACCAGAATAGCCGGAATCGGTTTGTTTAGTTGCCTACTGATAATGACTATCGAATTGTGTAGTTTTGAGACCAGTTTAAAAAATTTTTTACGTTCTTTGTTTCGCCGGTTTAAATGACGGTGTACAATATTGAACACACTTTACCCTATAACTCCGGAACCGGAAGTCAGATCCGGATGAAATTCAGGAATTCCGTATGGGACCACGAGACCTTTCATTTGAATCTAAGTTTGTGGAAATCGGTCAAACCATCGCTGAGAAAAGTGAGTGAGATCCATTTTTGTATATATGACCACAATTTCCGCTACTTCCGGAACCGGATACCGGGAACCAGGATAGCCGGAATCGATTTGTTTAGTTGCCTACTGATAATGACTATCGATTTGTGTAGTTTTCAGACCAGTTTAGAAATTTTTTTACGTTTTTTGTTTCGCCGGTTTAAGTGACGGTGTACAATATTGAACACACTTTACCCTATAACTCCGGAACCGGAAGTCGGATCCGGATGAAATTCAGGAATTCCGTATGGGACCACGAGACCTTTAATTTGAATCTAAGTTTGTGGAAATCGGTCAAACCATCGCTGAGAAAAGTGAGTGAGATCCATTTTTATATATATGACCACTATTTCCGGTACTTCCGGAACTGGATACCGGGAACCAGGATAGCCGGAATCGGTTTGTTTAGATGCCTACTGATAATGACTATCGATTTGTGTAGTTTTGAGACCAGTTTAGAAAATTTTTTACGTGTTTTGTTTCGCCGGTTTAAGTGACGGTGTACAATATTGAACACACTTTACCCTATAACTCCGGAACCGGAAGTCGGATCCGGATGAAATTCAGGAATTCCGTATGAGACCACGAGACCTTTAATTTGAATCTAAGTTTGTGGAAATCGGTCAAACCATCGCTGAGAAAAGTGAGTGAGACCCATTTTTATATATATGACCACTATTTCCGGTACTTCTGGAACCAGATACCGGGAACCAGGACAGCCGGAATCGATTTGTTTAGTTGCCTACTGATAATGACTATCGATTTGTGTAGTTTTCAGACCAGTTTAGAAATTTTTTTACGTTTTTTGTTTCGCCGGTTTAAGTGACGGTGTACAATATTGAACACACTTTACCCTATAACTCCGGAACCGGAAGTCGGATCCGGATGAAATTCAGGAATTCCGTATGGGACCACGAGACCTTTCATTTGAATCCTAGTTTGTCACAATCGGTTTAGCCATCTCCGAGAAAACCTAGTGAGATTATTTGACACATACACACACACACACATACATACACACACACAGACATTGCTCAGCTCGATGAACTGAGTCGAATGGTATATGACACTTGGCCCTCCGGGCCAATTTTCACTGGTCGGTTTTTCAAGTGATTGCATAACCTTTCTATATGAGAAAGGCAAAACACACAAATATAAATTTCTTTTGCTTCTTAATATTTATTAAAAAACACAAAAATTAATTAACCAACTCAAAACAGTCTCCCTACGCCTAACTCTCCTAATACCGTTTTCGTTTTAGAACCTAAACGCGGGCGACTCTGACTCCGAGTAAAACGAACACGTGGTACGCGCCCTAAACAACAACTCATAGAAAAAAGAAAAAATAAACAAACTCGCATGGATGCCGTGGTGCGACCTGAGAAAATTTTTAGAGCAAAACTACGCGATTGGAGTCCGATCTAGAGCGACCCCAGGTTGCTAAAACAAACATCTCAAAAGTCGTTTGGGCGACTCTGTGTCAGCTCTCGGGCTGCTCTGATCAATAAACGAAAACGGTATAAGTTGTCGTTGCGGTGAACAAACAAATACAATAACATTTTTTGGCAGCACTGTTTGTGATCCGTCATCTTTTGTTTACAGTTTGATTTTTGTGCTCAGGTGTAATAAAAAATTGTAAAATAGATCTACAGAAAAGAAAAATCTTCGGTGGAAATGCGCTAATTAGTTATGAAACAAAAGCTACACGGGAACAGCAGCAATCACAAGAAAACCAAAGGCTGCGGTGCAATCTATCGTCAAGTATTGCTCGGAACGAGATTCTACCGAAACGTCAAATACTACGAGAAATCAACGAGAGTCCGAGAATATTAGCTGTGAAACTGGCCAAAATAATCCATGACCCCTCCGGTCCAGTAGTGAATGCACAAAGCATTCGCAACGCTCTGACGTTTTACAATCGTATTGCCCGAAAAAAATCCGTTCATAAATTCAATTAAAACGGAGAAACGTCTGATTTTCTCAATTCTCATTTTACAGAAGAAAGTAAATTCTACCTATTTGGGTCCGATTGGCAGCTAGTACAAACTTTTTCAAAAACACTGTGTAAAGTATACAAGTAAAATTCCGTTAAAATCATCGTTTCGCACGACAACAAAGTGGATCAAACATTCAGACTCAAATGCTAATTGATTAGATATCAAGTTTTTACTTTAAAACGGCATGCTTTGATTTACTATAAGAGTAATTTTAAAATTTTTGAAGAGTGTAGTCAAAACGCTGGGAACCTCCAAGAGTAGTGTCGATCGAGCGAAGACACAAAATGAATTTAGGGCCTTGAAGAAGCAGAAAAAGCCAAACAGAAGTGAAACGCAAGCCGAATCTGCCAAACTACTGTGTGGAAAATCAACATGCGTGTACATGGATGACGAATTCGACGTGAAATTTGATTATGACACGCTTCCAAGTGACCAGTTCTACACAGTCCGAGCTGGATAATGTATTGACAAAGTAGTTACTATAGAAAAAAGTCGATTTCTATAAAAAAAAATGGTAGAACAGCAATGGATTTCAAGCAGCGTTTTGTGGATGTACAATGCTTTCGAATTTATCTAGGTCAACAGATACAAAGACAGCGGATGCTTACATTCCGGAATGCTTGAAGTCGCTCCCACCCCGCACGATCCGAAAACATCCTATTTCAGTACTGTTTTGGCGGGATTTGGCATCAGTGCATTACGCAAATCATACAGTGGCCCGGTACAAAACCAACGGAATCGGAGTGTAGTAGAATATAATATAGAACAGAAAAATTAAATAAAAATTAAATTTGCTCAAAAACTAAACTCGTTCTGTTATTTTTAAATCGTGCTTAAACTTACTGGGTTGTCTTATAGAACGCTAGAACTAACGGATCAGAATAATTTATATGAACCTGCGATAATTTAGTTTGCAAGTTACATCATCAGGATGGTTGGCGAAATCCGATATGTTAAGTTTGACATGGTAATTGTCCGGTTAAGTTGCGAACAATTTCAAGCTTCAAAGTCGTTATGTATGGAATTTTTACCGAATAGAGATAACCGCTTTATTGTGAAGTAGCTTACAAAATATCAGTTTTTGTATAAATGCAATAGCATCAGCTTCGATAAGCGAAAATAACCTTAATAATTCTAAACATAAGATTGCGATCAGGTAAGATTGAATTTTTTTTCCAGTCAGCCCACACTGATGAGTAATAGACACATACGTTTATTCCTCTTTGTGAACTTACTGGCTGCTGATTACAATCAATTGGTCTGAATTATTTAAACTACGACCAATTGTTTTGTTTTGCAAGTATGCATGCAAGAAGCAAACCACGTGGTTTACTCAGGACAGTCTTTTTGGAAGCTAAACATCTATTTGTAATGTATAATTATTGCTTTGTGCGTATATTTTGGTTCGTAAAACCAAATTTTCATTAGAAAATTCTCTCCCATTGGATTTTTCCCAAAAACACTCACCCATGAAAGCGGCATACAGTCCATACTGGGATGGCAGTCCGGCGATTGCCGCATACGCAATACTTTGCGGTATAATCGTTAGACCCAACGTGACACCAGCGATGAAGTCTGATATCAGATCGTCCTTATCGTACACTGTTATCCAATTGAGGATATTAAACCGATGTCGTAACTGTTCGCGAACGCATCTGCAGTTGCAGGAAGATGATGTTGCCGGTTTGCGACCGGCATCCGTTCGTCTGCCATCCGAGCGAAGTTCCTTCAGTTCCTCTTCGTCGTGATTCATTCCGACGGATGCAATTGCTGGCTACCGGGTCGAGTGCCAGAGTAATCTGATTAGCACCGAGACACAATTGGAACTAATCTTCGTCCGCCTAAATTAAACTTCAGTCACATTGTTTCAGCAGATGGACACTGAAAAATAAGGACTTCGAAATGTTTGTGAACTTCGCTACTCTGGTTTGCAGTAGATTGTAGTTATTTAACTATTACGCAAAGTTGGACTTAATCAAAATCCCGTGTCAAAAATCAGTTGAGAAAGTTGCAATACAAAACGGGATAAACCATTTGGATGCAAAAGCAAAACTTTACTTAGACAACTCTTATTTGGCAAATAAAACAATCGACAGTAAAAACTTTATATACAAAAACCGGATAAAAACATTTGTTTTGGAAGAACCGGTAAAGGGTTTGTCCGGTTCTTGCACTCAATGTTTAAAAAAAATGTAAAACTCGAAATTAATTTAGTAAAATAAACCAGTAGCACCGATGCCGGTCATAATTCTGAAACCTGAAAGAGAAAAGAGCTTCCGAAATGTAACCAAACATTCGAACCGAAAATGTTCAACTCTGAGTGGTCCATTTTTGTCGTGCGCTGGATGCTGTAAATTTCGTAATAAAAAACTGTCCCAGCTACCATGTTTATCGGTCGAGATAATAAAGCAACTACCTACAATCTACCTACCTACTGTCATATTCATCCTACGAGATATGGATGAGATTGCTGGAAGTGCAACTAATTGATTAGATTTAGGTACCGTTGCGTTGTTTCGCTTGAAGCAATATCCGGGACAAAGATTAAACATGGCAATGGGCATCTTCAGTTTATTTTATTTGTTCAGATAAACGCGTTTATTACATGATAAGCTTGCTCGATATATTTGAAAAAGATGTAATAGTTTTTTACATGCATGATTTTATTTTAATAAAACTTTGTTTATATTTGAATAATTTCATTTAGTTCGTTGTAATCTTAATTCAAATCATTCTATATACGTCAGGTTCGGGACTGCTTAGGAAAGAGTATATTAAAAAATTGGTAGAGTTTTTCAATGAATATGTAGTTATGTCATTGAAATGATATTTTAAGATATTTAACCAATACCCAGCGAACAATCATAATTAGGTTAAAGTCGGGTCTAAATAAACGATGTATTTAAAAATACATTTAACCCTCAGTTTCGATCTGTTCAGTTCAACCACTACTCACCTGCATAGAGAAGGACAAATTATCTTTTGCTTAAATTTATTTGTATTACTCGGCAGATACTGACAAAAGTGTTTCTTTATTATTTCTTTGTGTTGGAGCACGAAATTGAATATAAAGTTGAATGACAGTTTTTTTTTGTTTTTCAATACACTTTGAAGGCAAAACTAAGTGATAATCTAAGAGTACCGTTTTATTAATTGAAAAATCAATGTATTTCAATATAGTTCTACATCAAGATCAAGATGGTTTTCAAACAAGTTTATCACACAACTCTTTGTATAAAATGATGCCCGAAATCTTCGAATTTCAAACAGAGCTGAGCTGAAGTAGATCGCCCGTAGTTACACTTCGTGATTGACCGAATGAGTGGAAATGTACAATGAACCAAGAAAATAAAGCTTGGGAGAAGCAAATCATTTTCACTGTGCATACCCACTCACTCCTAACTTTTTATTAAATGATCAATAACGACGCTGGCTACGACCAAAGGCTGTGCTACTAAGGGAAAGGAAAGAATGTTAGTCCGATACTCGTTGTTTCTAGAGACCGCGAGTACCACTGTATCTCCACGAGCATCACGGGATAGGAGATTTGTTAGTAGGGAGGGAAAGAGATCCGGATATGTTTTCGTAAACAATATGATCTCAACAAAACCTGATTTTCGATACTCAGGAGAAATATAATAAGTAAGAAAAATATAAAATATCTCCAAGGAACGATCTCACCGGTATCCCTTTTCTCCTGTTCGCTCTGCTGTCAGCAACGCGAGATGAAACACGACCACTGAAATAATAAAATAAAAACACTCGCGAATGGGTCCGCTGCAGACCATCCCTAGACCTTCAGTCTGAACGACACGATCGACCTGTAAATCTTCACACATTCCATAGAAATCCGACAACACCGACAATGACATGCAGACGGCGCTTCGATTGGTTAACAGGTTAACATCGTTGAATTTTGGGGCGGCAAATTCACAGTATCCGCCGCTTGAGCATCTTAGATTCGCGAAACAATATTATATCAAAACACACACTTGCCACACCTGCACTGCCACTCAGAATAACTGTTTCAACCAAATTTTTAACCACACCGCATCGCACTCCCAGTGATGCCAACTCTCTCTATCCCTTCGAATTTCAAACAGAACAGTAAAATTCAAGAAAAACTCTATAATTATATCACAAAGAGAAACTGTCGCTTGCTCATACGGCCATTTGAAAAATCAACCGAGATTCGTCGTTATTAATTCATACTTTAGTATAGATGCACCGTTACCATTCGGGAAGCAGAGCAGTGAAGTTGCAAAATTCACACAATCAATCAAATAACTAACGATAATTGATGTTCTGAACTAACAAATGAATATTGATATTCGAAGTGTGAAAGTTGCATGTCAGTTTTAGTTATATTCACGTCCCACAGTTATGTATCTGACATTACCTACTCGCCTTTTTTACATGCTATAAGTCGGCCGTCGCCATCATTTTACTTATAGTATCATGAAAATAATGACAAATGTATTTCTATTATGTTTGATTACTTTTTGCCTTTCTCATATAGAAAGGTTATGCAATCACCTGAAAAACCGACCAGTGAAAATTGTGTCATATACCATTCGACTCAGTTCATCGAGCTGAGCAATGTCTGTGTGTGTGTATGTGTCAAATAATCTCACTAGGTTTTCTCGGAGATGGCTGAACCGATTTTGACAAACTAGGATTCAAATGAAAGGTCTCGTGGTCCCATACGGAATTCCTGAATTTCATCCGGATCCGACTTCCGGTTCCGGAATTATAGGGTAAAGTGTGTTCAATATTGTACACCGTCACTTAAACCGGCGATACAAAACACGTAAAAATTTTTCTAAACTGGTCTCAAAACTACACAAATCGATAGTCATTATCAGTAGGCAACTAAACAAACCGATTCCGGCTATCCTGGTTCCCGGTATCCGGTTCCGGAAGTACCGAAAATAGTGGTCATATATACCAAAATGGATCTCACTCACTTTTCTAAGCGAGTGATTTGACCGATTTCCACAAACTTAGATTCAAATGAAAGGTCTTCTGATCCTATACGAAATTCCTGAATTTCATCCGGATTCGACTTCCGAATCCTGAGTTATAGGGTGCGTACTAGAAGAGTTTGTGTGTCATGTTAGTTGGTGGCCGTACGAACCGACTTCGATTATACCGGTTCTCGGGTTCCGGTGCCGGAAGTGTCGTTCTCTTAAGCACTGTTTTGTTCTGTATGTTATGCATAAACAATCACTTGGTTTCTTTCAAAAATCGAAGAAAAATTTTTTGAATAGAATACCACAATATTATATGTACATGAGAAAGGCATCATTACACCACTAGGTGGATTAAAACAGGTTTTTTTATAATAAATAGGTATAGAATTCGCTCAAACTAAAGTAAAAGTTTCCGAAGTGTGGAAAAGCATAACAGTATTCACGTTATCTAGTTATTCACTGACATTACCCACCCGACTTTTCTCTGAAAGAAATCAGAATCGCATTCGTTTAGAACGCGATTCGGATTTCTATCGACAAACAAGAACTACCCAGAGAAGTTTGTCGACCCGTATAAGTCCGATCATCGGTCCGATTATCGGACCGATTGAGCACGATATGGGTCCGATCGTAGCGCTTCGATCGGCTCGCCATCGGACAATTCTGCACCATTTGCATCAACCGCGTCGACCTAAAAAGTTTTATGTTTACATTATATATCGCTATAGGAACAGAGCGAAGGAACATCAAACAAGCCATTTTCGAGCCGACGTCTCCCGGATAGGGTGTGAAATACATTCTTTTGTTTCGATCATAGAGGCTTTAACCTTAAGGTCATTCGCCTCTTAGGGCCAGAAAAACTCAGGCCCTATGTTCGGAGTTGGAAATCCAACCCCGATATATCCCATCCCCTGAGTATCAGACATCCGCTCTCTGCTTTGGTATTTCTTCACTCTTTTGTTCTACCGATACACTATGTAAGCTCGAAACGCAATCAAAAGCTTTCTTGCACGATGCGTCCGATGTTTGGATTTACTGGGTATGAAGTCAGTTGAGTGACGGTAGATACGGACTTTAGCTTGCTGTGATTTTTTTTGCCAGAAAAATTTCGAAATGCAATGGTTTAAAAATATTCGTTGGGCACTGGAAGAATATTTGAAACCGATCTTTCCAAGCGAGATTTCTTCATGGAAACCGCCATAGGCTAGTACAGTGTACCATGCGTACCATTTTTTTCCTTTCCCTTCATATTACCACAATCTATATGGCTAGCAAGCCGAAATTTGCTTCTTCCGAGACGTCAATTTAGACATTAGACAAGTGTTTTGCAAGTAGCATTAACTTTACGTCTGCTTAGCGGTTTATATCAGGTGGTGGTAGCAGTTCAACATAAACTGCTACGCACTGATGAGTCTAAGACGAAACGTAAAATTAGTCGATTCTTGCAGAGTTGACCACGACACCATCGCGAACGCGTCAAACATTACCATTACTGAGCAACGAATGATGGAGAAATTAAGAGTCAGGCTTTTTTTTCAATTATTATATTTTATTTATTTGTATAATTGATTACTTCAAATTTTAGTCAAGTCAAACTGCTTGTTTACAAAAATCTTCCTCCTTACGTTCACTATATCGATAGACTTTAAAATTGAATCGAGAGCTGTATTATTGTGACCATTTTCTTCTTCAGTAAATTCGTCGAATTCAGAAAAAAGCACATAATTGCGATGAAAATGCAAATTTTTCTTCGTTTCTTTCTCAGTTTACGTTTTCCTTTTATATTTTGCTTAGTATGGCTTTGTACATACATTTTTTTTCGTGCAAAAGGTGACTGGTATTCCCATTTAATACGATTTTCAACGAACCTTTTTGGAAATTTGATCAATCAGTTCGTTGATTCGTTCACTTCTACCCCTCAATGTCTTCGGATGTGGGCCAATCATCTGTATGAACTGTGGAACGTCCGGCGAAACCTGTCGGAAACAAACAGATTGTTGTTTTAATCACCAATGAAACACAGAGTTAAAAATATATTTACCAAAGTAAACTTGGCCAATGCTTTCATCGTTCGGAAGAGGTGCTCCTCGGTTGGTTCCGAGTTGAAGAACTGCAGCAGCGCCATCGACAGCTCAACCGCTACGTCGTCGAATACTACGGTTTTGACTTCTTTGGTTGCCAGGTTGTAGACCAGCGCGGTCCCGATGTCCTTTAGTCGTGGACAAGCTGACAACAAACAGTGCACTGCTACCTTTGTCGAGGCGCGAATGTTGGACGTAGTTTGATTGTTGTACGACCACTCTGAGATGTACAGCAGCCACTCGGAAGCATTGTCATTTTCGAATAGGTTACACATCTGAAACGACGTTTAGTGAAGGAATAAGTTTTTTTTTCGCGCGCTTTCTCCGCTACTTACAAAAAGAGCCAGCGCTTGCTGCTCTTCCGGAGGATGCTTGTCGATGTCCTGGGCAAAGTTCATCAGTACGTGTTCACGCCGGTCCTGGTGCAGTAGCAGAATGATGTCATCCTTTAGAGCTGCATTCGCCAGCGCACGCAGCAGATGGACACGTACTTCCGTGGAGAGCGAGTTGTCCCGCAACATTCGCCCGACAAACACCAGAAAGCCGTCGCCTAGTGCCCATGCTCCTTCGCCCAGCAGCAGATACTGGTGCAGTTCGTCCACTGCTATTTGCTCCTCTTCCGAAAGTTTGCCGTCCACCAAATTTACCAAGCATTCCAGTTCCAGTTTGGGCTATAAAGGAAATTGATTTCTATTATTATTAGCTATCACATTCAAACGCACCAAACAAACTCATCATACATCAACTTCCTTAAAAATAATCGGTTGCTCGCGATTCTTCTTGCGCTCCTCCTCGGCCAACCTTTCAGCTTCTTCCTCCTTCAGGGCCTTCTCCGATGGCAGCATTTCGGGTGGAATCGAACCATTGACGCCATTCAGGCCATTCTGCGTGTCGGCTTCACTCTCAGAC
Organism: Malaya genurostris; assembly: GCF_030247185.1. Classification (NCBI taxonomy): domain Eukaryota; kingdom Metazoa; phylum Arthropoda; class Insecta; order Diptera; family Culicidae; genus Malaya; species Malaya genurostris. Next base: position 153,427,391 of record NC_080570.1, read on the forward strand.
ATTTCTGCAGCCGAATTCTGATCGCTGTCGGTCGGATTCCGGTCCTTTTTGGACTTTTTCTCTTTCTTTTTAGTATTCTTATCGATCTTATCGCGTATCTTGTTCCGCCGTTCGTTCAGCTCCTGTGACTGCTGCCGAGCTTGCTCGATTTGACTGTTGAGCTGTTCGTATCCCGGACTTTCTGCTCTACCACTGCTAGCGAAACCACCGGTAAAGTCGGATTCGTACTGGAAGTTACTGGTCGGGTCACCACCCGAACCCAAGCTTTCAATGAGCGGCAGTAGGTTCTGCCCTAACGGGGTCGACAGGAACTCCTGCGGCAGATCGAGAATGTACTTCGGAATACCGACCCCGCACAGAAACTGGCACAGGTCTTCGCTGAAGGTGTTGCAGTTGTGCTTCAGCAGATTGTACCTGGATCCTCTGGAAAAAATAGAGATTTTGAGATTATAGTTGAAAATACAATGGAAACCGCAAAATTATTCAATTGTTCCACCAGGTGGCATTAGTAGTCCAACATAATCTGCTAAGGCAATGATGAGTCGAACGCGAAATGTAAAACACGAAACATGTCTAATGACTGTGCAAAATTTCAGCTTTAGTAGAAATAAATAGTTGCCAAAAAGTGTAGTTTGTAATGTTCTTGTAGCTGTCTTGATCACAACAGTGTGTTTCAATTACATTTATATGTTCTCACTTTAATTAGGTTTCATACGATAGTTACACAGCCTTACAAAATAATCTTCGTCACACAGAGGAGATGGGCATCTCTGGTTCTGATTATAGCTCCTTACCACAATGGGTGAGAAATGATAAAATATTCTTCAATTTTAGCTCCCCACAAACAGATTCAACTAGGCATGGAGGTCCAAAAACCCGGATTTACGTAGTTTCGTCAATGCGGGGCAGTTATACCATTAAATTGATTTAGTGCTCAAAAATGTTTCCTTGTGTTAGCTTAGCTTCGCCTTAATGCAGTGAGATTTTTCCCTGACTGACATTTTTTTTTGTCTTAGGATTACTCGCATTGAACCTCATTCGTTGTAGTCATCGACATTTTTGTACACGTGAATCATTAGACCCATTGTATAGCAAAAGAGAGTAAAGCTTGCTTCATTTAGAATTGGAACAAACTTTTGCTCATATTTTGGCGCTTCTGGTGGACGGATTCGGAAGTTTTTGACGCCCACGTGTCGGGAATTTTGTCAGCTTCACGTATGATTTTTGACATTCCGCAAATCGATTGTACTTTGTAAACAATCAACATGGAAGTCGAAAGAAGGGAAAATTATGCACAGTTATTTGGAAAATCCATTGTGGTCTGCATCCAGGCTAACGAAACAGCTGTAATTGCCCAGAAATACCATATGGTTATCAAACGATATAAGGAAACATTGACGACGATTCGGAAGCCTCAAGCCAATCGTCGGAGTGGAACAGTCGACCGGAAACTGCGTGGTAAGATTTTGAAGACGATTACGAGGAATCAAAATCTGTTTGGTGCTGCCCATAGTACCGTGAGGAGAACTCGACTCCGGGAAGGAATCAAGTCGTATCGAGCTAGCAAACAGCCAAATCGGACCATATAACAAAATAGTGTGGTCAAAATTCGTGCTCGGAAACTATATGACCAGGTGCTGACCAAGTTCGACAGGTGTCTTCTGATGGACGATGAAGCCTCAAGGCTGACTTCGGGCAAATCCCAGGTTAAAAAATTTTACTTGTCAACGGCTCGGGGGGATGTTCCAGCCAAATTTAAATTTGTTTTTGCCGACAAATTTGCAAGAAAATTAATGATTTGGCAAGGCATTTGCAGTTGTGGCAAAAAAAAACGAAAGTTTTCGTTACAAATAAGACAATGACATCGGAACTATACCATAAAGAGTGTCTCCAAAAACGAATTTTGCCGTTCATTCGATCCCACGACCATCCCGTAATGTTTTGGCCAGATTTGGCAAGCTGTCATTACAGCAAAGTCGTTCAAGAATGGTATGCAGAGCAAGGGATCCAGTTTGTTCCGAAAAACCTTAACCCACCCAACTGCCCCCAGTTCCGCCCTATTGAGAAATACTGGGCAATCATGAAGAGGAGACTCAAGGTAAAGGGAAAGGTTGTCAAAGACATCAATCAGATGACGACCCGGTGGAATAAGATAGCTATAACGATGGACGAAAAAGGTGTGCGCCGCCTAATGAGCCGTGTTACAGGAAAAATTCGAGAATTTCTTCGAAACCGTGACGAATAATTTTATCCGTATTTTTTCTTGAAAGTATGAAGAAATTCTATCTGAAGCTTTTCTACTTCCAGAATGTTTGACCTGATTTTTGTCGTTCAGATTTCGACATCTCCAACAAAAGTCGAAAACATCAACAAATACTCAGCTAACACTATTACTTGTTGCAACGAGAACAATAAATCTGCCAGCTATGAAAATGAACAATGCATTCAATGAACCAAAATTCCTCAAACAAAATAAAAATCCTAATATGTATGTGAAAAACAGGTCAACAATGCATTTAAAGCATTGCATATTATGTTTACCGTGAACAAGATCCAATTGCATTCGCTTCGGTTAACAACGAGGTGCACAGTGTCGAGTATGACAACGTTGCCTTAGAAGTGCGTGTACATGACTTTCCCCCGCAGTTCAGTGATCATTACGTTCGAAAAAATATGTCGCAGCATGGACAAATTATTTCCATCGAAAGCGAAGTGTGGCGGATTTTTTTCCCTTTGTATCTAGGCAATTCCATCTTACATCAATTGTGGTCAGGGCGGGTGGTATCCTTGTAAAACGCCGGTTACCTACGACGATCAGCGGATTACATGTCAATTTTATTAACAACCGGCACACTACGGTAAACCATGCACTGAAACTGCGCGAAAAACATCTTCAACTGAACAAAAAGGATAACATCAATTACAATAACACTCAAGCTAACTTCAACAATAATAACAGCAACAATGACAACAACAAAAAATCAACAACGCCTATGCGAGCAGACCATTCACCAAAACGTTTCGTGCGGTCAGTATAAGTTTTGACATTCGATTCTACAGACTTTTTTCTATAAGATAAGCTAGATTTAGCAAACTTCCAATAAGTTTTACCATGATTTATGACCGATTTACAATAAAATACCATAAAATGGAGGAAATGAGGTAAAATAGCTACCAAAACGTTTCGTTCGGGCAGTGTACACTCTTCCATTCGATTCTCCAGACATTTTTACATAAAATCAAGCTATTTCAGTAGACCGCACTCGATTTCTTTTCAAGTTACAGAACAAATACCTCAGAAAACCCTAAAACTGCTGGGCATTTGGGGTAAAACGGGTAGGATGGCGGTTCGGCCGGCCATTAAAAACCATTCCATTGAATTTCTTGGATTTTTTTACATAAGAAACACTCTTGTTTGTTGCCCTTTTCCATGGTTCCCGATTTCTATGGTGGTTTCCTGGTTTTTTTTTCTCACTGTGCGTCGATTTAATTATACCAAAAGAAGGAAAACATCATATTTTTTTTAATAGATGGTTGAGGCCCTAAACAGAACCGATTAATTTATCTCCCACTTTTAAAAGCTACCAACAACAATTGATTTTTATACCCGAACAAAATGTATTATTTAGTTTAAAAGAAACAAATTAATTTATTCTACGTCAACCATCCAAATCAGATGATAGAAATGTCCACACCAGAAACGGCTCACTTATCGACTGACGTTTTTGGCACACCCAAGACCCATGTAAATATCAACAGATCATTTTCTTTAAAAAGAAATAATCGCTTCCTGTTTGCAGTATTTCTGCACCGCCGCCGCCGACTGCAGGTTCCTTGGAGGTGGACGGTCGACGCGCAGTCGTGCAGACAAAGTGCACACCGAAAAAAAAGTTGAAAAAAAAAAACGCCTTCGCTCTGCTTTACGCCAAATTCCGCCGGTTCGTCTCCTGGCCGGTGTTATTTTTAGTTCGTCAAGCCGAAAATCTTTTCCCAATTAGCCGAAACAACGACCCAGCGAATGGGGCGAACAACGCGAGACAAAGATTCTCACGGCGAAAATCCTCCGTTTTCCCTGTGGCCAGTCGGTCACGATCGACGGAGTCGGCTCCGTGTGGCCGTTTTGCGACATGATTTCCCGACAGAAAGTATTGCGCGTCTCCATCGCGGGATGGCTATTTTTAACGCACCGGTAAGACTAATACACTTATACCGTGCATGCGTTTCACTGCGCGATTACGCACTAGACTGCGGAGTAGTCATCAATCATTCCGGTTTCGACAAAAAAATAAAATAGAAATAAGGAAAAACTGAAGTATTTGGGTCAGTTCACTTACCTGAAGGTACTTTCCGCCAGTCCCCGGACGTAATCCGTGAACACCGGCAGGGGGATGAAGGTTTGACCGATGACTTGTTTTCTCTGCGGTTGTCCCAGAACCGTGGTTCCCTGCGAACAAGGAAAGAAAATTCCTTACTTGTCAACTGGCACTTATTCGGAAACAAAGAAAAAAAACTATTTTTTTCCGGTATTATCCCGGATCTTCACTAAAAAATAAAACTTATGAAATAAAAGAACAATTTTACACACCACCGCTGATCGAGTAAGGGGTGATAAGAGATTCAACCGGGCACGTTCTAAGGAGGAAAAATCTTGAGCCGAAAGATGTATGTGAGGATCAGTACAGGCGCGAGAAAACTGAACCGCGATGATCGTAGTTGTCCGATTGTCGATCGCATTTTCTTGCGGGCTGCACGAAAACACCTACGTAAATCGCTCTGCACAGTTGCAGACAGGCTGTCTTGGGTAGCTGTGTGTCGGTAGAACTTTGTAGCAGTAGTAGTTGAAACATTTTCCTCCAACCAACATTTTCCTTCCACACCACACGAACCGAACCGATTCGGGTACAGACATTTTGACAGCTTTCGACCAACAACAAATCACATGAGCTACTTGGATTTATGTTTTTCTTAAGATTTTGTTCGAATGCTGGCCTTGTCACTGTATTCTAATTTATTGAACCGACGAGGAAATTCGACCTACAAAAATGAATGAGTGCTTCCCAAGTCAAAAATATTCATTTGTTCAACAAACATATGATTTTCCAATGGTTTCTTCTTCGACTTATTTGTGCAGTTTTTCTATGTCCTTTCTGAAATGACCAGTAATTACAATTATTTGCACCGCATTAGACGTTGTATCAAATATACCTAGAAAGTTGTGTGTTGTGTTAAATTTACATAAGAGTAAGGCTTGTTCGCGAAAAAATCTGGACAGGACGAATCTGTTCATTATAAGTCATCTTAAAACTAATTACACCTACTTAATTAGGCTACATGAAGATACTATGAAACTTTTGAGTTTACTCCAGTCATTACGGTCTTTGCAGACTGCTCTGAAACCTATTTATCTGCTTTTGGTCAAGATTTTCGAAATTTTTCTATGATTGTAGCTTGCTGTTTATATTGAGCTAATACCGCTCGATAGGTCACAACTTTGGGAAGCTAGGTAGATTCAACTCTTACGGCACAACATGAACTCCATTCGCTTTATACCATTCCAACACGGAACGACCGAAATTAGCTCTGCGCCTAATTCGTATTACTGTTTTTGAATTAGTTGATTTTAACAACAAAATTTCCAAAATAACTATAAAATTAGTTAAAATTGAGAATTTACTTTACTGAAAAAACTCTTATTTTTAGAGAATGTGTTCAGTTGGTGAATATCCTGGACACAAACCAGCAATATTTCAATCCAACACGAAATTCTCATTGACAACTAATTTTGTTATTAAAATCAGAAAAATTGTTTCTATTTATCTATCACCATCATTACTGAAGGACAGCACAAAGAAAACAAAACTGAAATGGGTATTATTAACAAGTTTATTAGCCAAAAACTCATGAGAAGTGTCAAAGCAAAACAATCCTTTAAAAAGCTAAAAAGGACAGTCTTATTGAAACTGCTTGAAAATTGTTTTGATGTTTTTCGCATGTGTTCGATATATCTTTATTTAAATTTCTAAACCGATATGTAAAAATGTCGTAAACTGTTAGTGGAAATCGTATTTATTCAGAATTTGTGCGCACTTGAAGCGATTGTGCGTAATAATGTTTTTACGCGGAACAGTGAAGTGAATTTCGAATGTTGCACTCTAATTGTGATGAAGTTTTTTTGTATCTTCAAACCTTCCGAGCTGCGCCGTCCGGTGTACTACTTGTATTCGGTTTTTGTTTTCCGAGTGCTCAAAGTTTTCAGTGAGCATGAAGAAAACAGTGATTTAGAAGAAAAAAATTGAAAATGATGTTTATGTTTCGTTTATGTCTTTTTCTCCAATACATCATCGTATTTATACCTGCCAATATAGAAATGACAACCGCGTCTGAAATTTTTTCGGCAGTAGTGTGCCATCTAGTGGCTAGTAGTCATTACGGTGTTACCGTTTCGGTGACAGGGCACCATATAGCTGCAGATTGCAGAAGCCAATTCAACCATTCATATTGGTTGAAAACAACATTTTATTTCTTCAATTCAACTAAAAAATTAGTTGAATGGAAATGAAATGTGCCTTAGCTAAGAAATGACAGCACGTTTATTTGTGAATTCAACTAAAAAAAATAGTCATTTCAACAAATATTTTATTATTATAAAGGGAATGAGAATAAAAAATCTAAATCAGCAAAAGTAAGATTTTTTTAATTGTCTCAAAAAATAACTAACTAAAATCAGCAAATCAACTAAATTTTTCGCGAAAATGCTGATTTCGGTCGTTCCGTGAAAACATCTTTGGCGTAGTGACAAGATGCTAAATCACGCCAGAATAGCGAGGGAGCGTCATGGCAGCGTGGAAATGATAACAATCGTTTCTTGAGGCATTCTACATGGTATACTTTCTTGTTTACTGTTTCGGTGATGTTCGGCCACAGCTGCATATTGCCTCCCTAACCAATTTTTATTGTTAGAAACTTGTTCGACGTTCATTTTTGACGAGAAAGTTCTTTTCGAGCAGTTTATCTGGTAGCTTTTGAAGCAATTTATTCATGTTATTCAGTTTTATTTATATCCGACTTCGTATTCGGGAGTTTATCGGGCAGATTTTCATGCAGCTTAGCAATGTTTCTAATGGCGATTTTCATTGAAAAAATGACAATAAAACACCATAAAAAATTGCACTTCTACTCGAAAGTGCAAAATCAGAGCAAACTACGCCACAAGTGTTTTTCAATGAAAAACTGTTTTAATCCACCTAGTGGTGTAATAATGCCTTTCTCATATCAATCATACCACACAGAAAAAAAATTTTAAATTTAAACGCCATGTATATAATTAAACTCGTAAATATACATTTATGTAATCAACAATTGAATTGAAATTTAAGCGCAAAATAATGTACATAATTAGAGCATCAAAATACATGTGAATTTATATTGTTTTTTGCTTAATTGTACAGCACATTTAAATTTTCAATTGCTAGTTTAAAAACAATGTTGAGTTCTTGAATTTCTCATAATCGGAACTGTAATTTTCAACCGACATGTAAAATCAAAACAACATTCATTGAAATTTCATAAACAAAACAAATGGCTGCCGCGATAAATTGCACGTCGACTTTTATCCATCTGTTTATAATTTGTAGTGTTCTGTGCGGAAATAATGTCAATTGAAATAAGTTGTAAGTTTTGTGTGACTGTTTTCAAAGATTTAGAACATTTTATTTACCATATGCGAGTGCATAAATATCAACGATATTTTGAATGCCCGATTTCGGAGTGTGCAGTACGTTGCCGATCTTTCGAGTCTTTTAAAAAACATCTTAGACAACGACATGTTGAAATAAAACTTCAACGTACTTTCCGTTGCTCCGTCTCGTCGTGTAATTCCGTTGAAGACAGTGTAAAGTTGATGGCCAAACATATGACGAAACATCTGAAATCCGGTCAACCCGTGTTTTGTCCGTTTGGTTGCATATGCAAAAAACCTTTCGTAACTGTAAACAGTATGCGAATTCACAACATGTACTTCCACCGGAACGGAAACATCCGAATAGATAGTGATGAAAGTTTATTGAAACAGACCTCCGTTCCACAGTTGGACTTTCTCCAGTTAAATGAATCTTGTTCGTTGAATGCATGTTCAGAGTCTCCAAATCCACTAAACACCTTTTATAAAACTAACGAGAACATATGTAACATTTTCGGAAACCTATTTCTCAAACTGTTATCAAAAAAACATGTGACAGAATCCGCAATACAGGAAGTAGTAGTGGCGTTGGGGGAAGCTGTTTCGGTTCAAACAAATAGCTTCAAAAATTTCTGCTTATCGATCGGTTACGGAATCAACGAACAAAAAAATAACAATTCACATCATTTAGAACGAAATTTCTGCAATATCTTCGATATCATGTTCGGACCTATGGGACTATTTCGATCACCTTACATGCGAAAAAAGTTTTATCGCGAGCATTACAGTTTTGTCTCTTCAATACCTATTGCACTTCAAAAAGACAATGAACATAAAGACGCTTTCTACTACTATGTACCAATATTGGAAACATTGACCGCGATGGTCAATGATCCAACAATTTACAACGCTGTATTTCGGAAAAAACTCAAAGTGTCCGGTTACCTGACAGATTTCGACGACGGTACCAAGTTTAAAACCAGTTCATTTTTCTCCGATAAGACATTAAATCTTTTTTTATATCAAGATGCTGCTGAGATGGTTGTTAATGCTATTGGCAACGCCACTGGCCGATATAAATTATTATGCGTTTACATGATAATTGGAAACATTGATTCACATTTACGATGTAAAACCGAAAATGTGCAACTAATACTTCTTTGCAAAAATAAGGATTTTTCTTATTTCGGTTCGAATTGCATATTTCGACGACTCGTTGAAGATATTAAAATACTGGAAGAAAACGGGATTGTTGTACATGGTGGTGGATTTCCTGAAACTATACGAGGTTCAATATTTACTACAATGAATGATAACTTGGGAGCACATCAAATAGGAGGTCTTGTAGAGAATTTTTCAACAAGCTCTCACTTCTGTAGAACTTGTTATATTGATCACAAGTCGTTTAAAATTGATAGCTTGAATAAGGCAGAAATTAGGAATCCTGAAACGCATAAACATGACATTCAGATGATCACAAACAATGCAAGTTGTATACCTTTCCGAGGAATAAAATCAGAATGTATATTTGATGAATTGCAACACTTCAAAATGTTTGATCTAGGAGCCGCTCCGTGTATAGCTCACGACTTATTTGAAGGATGGATTAACAATGATCTATTTTTAATACTGAAACGCATCTGCAAAGAGAAACATATATCTCCTTTGTACATTCAAGGTAGAATGAACGAAGTTTGTCATAAATTGAAACTGGACACGAAAATTGCCATTGACTTTACTAGAAAATCCAGAAACATAAAAGCAAAGGCTTGTGATATCTGGCACATTGTTCAAATTTTTCCATTTTTGTTTATAAATAAATCAATTGATTATAACGACCCGATAATACATATGCTGTTGCTGATTAAAAACATCACAGACATTATCACTACACCAGTTGTATCTCAAAATCAAATTCACCTGCTACGATCACTAATAACGGAATACATTGAACTTCGAACTCATCACTTTGATACTCCACTTAGACCTAAACATCATTTCACCACCCACTATCCTTGGATCATATCGAGACTTGGACCTCTTATGTCCTTCTGCACTTTATTTTGTGAAAGAAAACATTGTTTTTTTAAGCGAGCTCTACGAAGCACTCTTAATTTCAAAAACGTCGTGAAGTTCTGTGCGGAGCAACATCAGTTTTACCAAGCTCTACTAACACAAGAAAATGCTCGTTTTGAAAGGCATTTTTTGGTATCAAAGTTTGTAGAAACGTATAAAGACCTCCCTGAGGTAATGCAATCGGAATTACGGAAATTTTGCCTCCTAGACCTAGAGTCACTCTATGCCGAAAAAGCATCATATTGTGGACACGATTATGAGAAAAATGATTTCATATTCCTCGAACATGATGAGTATGGTGAAAAATTCTATGTGGTTCAAATTCAGCTGTTGATTTTCAACAAATACACTGAACAAGTTTTTGTTTTTGGACTAAAACATTCCGTTCTCCAATCTCCCGACAAAGGAACTCTGGAAATCAATTTAAATCCACTGCTAGTTGTTGCTAAAAATATTAAGGATTTTGTCGACCGAACTCCTTTGAAATCGTTTCTTGAAAATAAAAGGCTTTATTTATTCATTCAGCATGCGATTCCTTTGGTTTGAGCACCTGATATTAAAAACTTCAAAAAAAAATACAGAATGGCGACCAATATTAAAATTTACAAAATATGCGACGCGTCTCGGTTCAACAGAATGGCCCTACCGGCTCTTTCCAGCGTCTCCAGTTTATTAGAACAAGGTAAGAATTGCCATGTATTTTCCAATTCTACTTAAACTCTTCATTGTTTGTTTTTCTTATTTATTTATTAGCATCAATTACATTAGGCAAACATTTTGAAACTATATACATAGAAGCTGATGGATGTAAAATCATCTCTGACTTAGCATTAGCCGCCTTCGAAACTCAGCTGTTAATGGTAACTGAGGAAGATGAAGCTTGGATACCAAACTTTCAGCCACAAACGAAACAACAATCAGCTTTAGAAATTTCAGGTACGTTGAAAATTTATATCTGTGTTGATTTCCATACGAACGAATCGTAAGCTCTCACTATTTTTTACTGTGGTGGTAATACTAACTCTATTATTGAGTTTCCTGTATTTAAATATTAAAAAACTCAAATTCGAGAATACACAATAAAGTAGTATATAATCCTTTCCTTGTTTGCCGTAAATACACAATACTTATAACTTACAAACAAATTTCCATCGTTAAGACATAAATATTTATTGTCAAAAATTTCAGTACCCAATAATCATCTCGTAATTATCATTTCACACATCGTTACAGAGCGATGGATAGATTGTCCAATACCTACATACGACCTATTCTGGCAAAAAAAATGTAATCCTTATCCATATCTTTTCAATAAGTTCCAGAAAGCATATTTTGTCGTGAAGCTAGAAACTGTTGGTTTCGCCTAATGTGCACAATATTTGGTATTTGCTTCTTTGTTGTAAATCGCAACTACTGAGGATAAGTCCATTGCAATGCCTAAAATATCAATGTTTTGATCAATTAACTTCGACATCATTGTTTTTCATTCGTCCGAATGAATAAAATTCACAAAAAATCTTACCTTACTCCTGAGTAAATCTTAATTTGTATCTTGATTTCATATTTCGTTCAAAAAAATTGCAATGCGAAAGCGGTATTGGTCAGGGATGTCAGGTTCTTTTTTTTAATTTGTTATTGCAAAACCAGTCTGTGCAAAATCTGATCGGAATCATTTTGGTAAGCAAAAAAAGGTCTCGCTACTTCCAAACGTCCTGTCGGAAATTTATTTCATCTCGGATTTCCCGAGCAAATTGAAGACTTTTTGGGGTCATCATCTGTGATAATCACAGATTAATCTGTGAACCTGCCATCCCTGGAGTTGGTAACCTAAACTGTAATATATACGAAAATGCAGAGATACCAGATCGTTTATTTTAAAATCTGTGTTTGCCAGAAAATTCGTGAAGAAAATACTAGGTCCCGTACGATACACTCTTGTAAGTACGAATATCAAGTACGTTTTTACAAGTAGTATTTGAAATTTGAGGAATCTGTGTTTGTCTGTCTTCACTTTCAAAAAAGCTTTAGAGAAGTACAATTTAGGAAATCTGCAACATATTAGAAATCCGTGAAACGCATATAATTTGTACACCTGGCATCTCTGCAAAAATGTCATGAGAATGAAATGTTACACGCTTGTTATATATTAGTCTAAAGTGAGTACAATTTCATTTACTTTCGCTGAAATGGAACTACTATATAGTGGATCGTATGAATAAAACTTAGCAAGCTCGAATTTCGGTAGTAAATGCTACATGTGGATCATGTTCCTGTCAAAATCAGAGGCTTTACTACATAACAACTTTCGAACATGTAGTATTTACTGCAATTTTTCGGTAGGTAGCTCCAGAAATTGCTACTCGTGTGTTTACTGATAAATTGAAGTAGAAAAATTAAACAAAGTGATTTTGAGGCAGTAAGTACGTTTCTTACTTTGTTCATACTTATTCCAGTTTTTCTGGCTCCGTGGCGATACGGCATGCAGTAAACGCTCAAATTCGAAAGCAGCATAACTACATGTTCGAACTTGCTTTTTATTCATGCCAAACCGCGGATGTTTTATATGGGAGATTTACAATAGAACTGAAACTGGAACAAACGTATCCCCGTTTAGTTTAATTTATTCGTAATTCCTTCGTATTTTCTAGTAATAATTCTATTATCTAATTTTTTATTATCTACAAACTTTTTGTTTTGTATTATCTACAAAATTTTCGTTGCATACCTATTCATTTTATGGGTACCACTGTTTTTATGTTACAGTTTGGCATTGAAAATGTAATACTTTGTTTTGCACAGTATTCTGCTCTGCTAAAGCATTGTAATAATAATCCAAATTAATCGGCTCTAATTATTTTTGGGTTGCTTATTCACATTACTATCTAACGTTCAATTATCGTGTAAGTAAATGTGTTGCCATATTAAACGATTTTCTGTAAAACCACCATTTTCCAATTGATTTCGTTACACATGTCGCTTTTTTAAAATAACCAATAAGCCAGATGACATACACTTTGAAAAGGAATTCTAAAAAGTTCAGCACTCGCTGAAAGTTATTCACAACAGTAAACGCAAAGAAAGGATTTTTTAGACAGATTTCAGGAGAAAATTTCGATAGATTCTCATGGCATCCCTGTGTGAAGATGCTATAAACATAGCAGCAGAGTTGCCATTTTAAAATCTGTGTTTCAACTTGAAAAATCTGTGTACCATGTGTGTTGCATATGCTCAATCATAATCTGTGAAACACTTTTTGAAAATCTGCCTTTTTTATGAAATAATAATAAAAATCTGTAAAATCTGTAAATTTTGATGAAATATGTGTGGCAAAATAGGCGAAAAAAAAACTGTGGTTTTACAGAAAAATCTGCGAATATGGTAACTCTGCATAGCTGTAGTCAAAAACATTTGGAAGCATATTGTGATCGGCTCATAACCACAAGTAAATGTGATGTTCGCTTTTGCAGCAAATACGATTCGGGTACGTGTAAAATTATTTTCTATAGATACATGAAAGTTAACCAAAAATTTTTATTTCCGCAAAAATTCATTTGCATTGCAAGCATTTCAAAAAATCAGAACTTTCACAAAAGCCACTTATTCCTTAAAATACAGTACGAAATAAAAATTCTGCTTTCATCTTATACAGGATCAGTTTTCATGGGCTCATCCCAAGATCAATCAGGTTTGCCTGAGGAAGAAATACCCTTAATCGCTTCTGTCACGTCGAATACTGGAATGACACAAGCAGAAAATATAATGGACGATGCCGAGATGATCACCGTAGAATTCACAGAAGATAAATTTCAAGTTGCTGTACAGAACAAATCAAATTCAAATGTTGATAGTGAGGAGGACACTTCTGATAGTATTGAAGATTTCTCATCAAATATAATCGAGCGAACTGTTGATGCGACGGAGCAGCATGTGCTGGTGACTGGAAATGTACCAACAGCAGTGAGAGCAGAGTTTTTTCGACCTTGTGATCAACGCTATGAAAATTTAACCAGACAGATTTGCAGGGCCAGTAACGATATAGAAAATCAATCTCCAAATTCCAACAAAAAATGTAACTCTTCGGATGGTGTACATCTTCAGAAAAGTGGTAAAAAACACGCTTCAACAGAGATGAAATTTCGGTGTTTTAATATTAATTGGAACAAAATCAGTGACCGACTTTTAGATCGTTTACGATCTTTGCAAGAATTTAAAATAAATAATCCAGGTATATTCATTCCCGCATCCATCCGTGTTACCAAGACTGATTTGACCGCATTAACGAATGCTGTGGTTGACCAGCTCCGTATGATAGACTCAATGATCCGAGCTGAGACTATGGAAACTGTGTCACGTCAAATTTTTGAAAAATTCCCGGCTTTAGATTACACGGATGATGATGGTTTTGGAGCCGGACAAGGTTACGTTGAGTTAAAATACAAAATGATCAATCGCAATAATTATTTAAATCGATTTAAAAGCTGTCGGGCATCAATTTCGGATATCGTAATGAATTTGAAGAAAAAGCGAAATTCTCGAGCAGGAACACGCAAGGAATATTGGGAGAAAACATCCAATATATGTGAAAAGCATATTCTGTCGAAGTTATCCCGAGATGAGCCAAATTTAATGACGAACGATTTTCTACTACAATCACAGGCTTACGTAAGATACAAATTGGACGAGAAAGTCGAGACAATTGTAATGCTATCACAGCTTCCCGTTCTTCGACGTAGGATGTTACTCAATTTTCATTTCGAAAAGGCAACTGGAGTTAACGTTAATGATTTCCGGAGGTATTTTTTGATGAAAAAAGAAAAAATCATCCAATACTCACTTGTTAAAAATAAGAATTCGCATTTGAGTGAAAAATCGTCCGATTATGACATTCTTCAGTTTTTATGCTCGCTTGTAGGAGAGAGTTTCAGCGAAATAATCATCCACAAAGAAGTAAACGTTGTTCATAATTGTCTAATCCATGTTTCTGAATTAATTTTTTTGTACCGTAGATTGGCAGCCGTATTGATGATATCATCGTAGATAATCCTGGACCGGTACTGGCAGCTGTTGGTGAGTAGAACGTAGGAACTAGTTTCATACAAATGTTCTCCTTATTACTTTACCTTTATTCTATATCTGTTTGAATGTGAAGATGATGATCATAATATGTTTTATGTTGTATCATTTTAGATGTTGGATATGACAAAACAATGTTTTATTGCTATGCAAATGATGTGCGTCTTTCAGAGGGAGCGGAGGATATACTAACAGGAATGGAGGATCTTTTTACCATCTATTTTGTTCATAATTTTATGTATGCTAAATCTGTTTCCAAATTTTTGGAGCTACTACAGGAATATTTTTTTAAAATAATTACTTTCGTTGCATCAAAGTCTACTGCAAGTCGAATAGGTCAAAGACAGAGAAGAGTGAGAAAAGTTATTGCAGATATATCTAATTTCGATGTAGCCTTTGAAGAAGCTATTGAATAATGTAATGTCATTTATTATTCCCTGAGAACAAAAGCAATTAAAGTCCATTAATTTTTCTGTATTTGTGTATTTATTTCAATGCCTGGCTAATGCATTAATTTATTATTCATGCATACACACACATCGATATACATATTACATGAGAGTAAAATTAAACTGAAATGTTAATATACAGTAAAAGCAATAAAACATTATTTCGTTGAAAATTAAATTCAGTTGAATTTTACAAGAACACAATCTCAATTCATGCAAATTCGTTGAATGATTGAATTTTACATTTATTTCCGTGCTCCAAATATGTGCATGAAAATGAATGTGAAATTACATAAAAATTTTAACTGTGCATCATATATAATACTGTGGTATTCTTCAAAATAATTTTCTTCGATTCATAAAAAAAATATTCGAAATCGGTTTGTTTGACCGTCTACTGATAAAAACTATTAATTGGAGAAGATTTGAGGTCGATTTAGAAAACTTTTTACGGTTTTTCACCCTTTTCAGTGATGGTATAAAATTTTTAACACACTTTACCCTATGTTTCCGGAACCGGAAGTCGGATCCAAACAATATTCAGGAATTTTGTATGGGACCACAAGACCTTTCATTTGAATCTAAGTTTGTGAAAATCGGTTTAGCCATCTCCGAGAAAAGTTAGTGCAAAAAAAACGTTACATACACACATACACATACAGACATTTTGCGTACTCGACGAACTGAGTCGAATGGTATATGACACTCGGCCCTGCGGGCCTCGGTTCAAAAGTCGGTTTTCACAGGGATTGCATAACCTTTCTATATGAGAAAGGCAGAACGGTATAAAGCAATTTATCGAGCAGTTTCTGGTCAGTTTTTCGAAGATTTTTTTCGTGCAGTTTTTCAAGTAGTCTATCGAACAGTTTTCCGAATTTATCGAATTTTTAAAACGGTTTATCGAGCAGATTTTTTAAGTTTTTCCGAGCCTTTTTGCTGAGCAATTTTTCGAACAGTTTTCTATGCTCTTTTTTCGAACAGTTTTTCAAATAGTTTTTAGAACAGTTTAAGGACTATTCACACATATCAGGTTCGGTTCAGTGCCGGCACGACACCGTGCACGGATACTGATACTATTTCATTTGTTTTCTATGCGTGCATTCACACCTATCCGGCACCGTGCCGTTTCAGTGCAGCTCGCCGTCAGTGTAGCGTCCGTCCGGCAAACTCAAATTCGTCGTCGCCGATATTTTTTATTTCCACTTAAGTCGGTATGTCCCTGCCTTTGCTGTGCCGGAACGGAAGAAGCACGGAAACAAAACGGAAGGGTTCCGACAAAAAAAGAACACTGACGGCGGACTGAAGGTACTTTCACTGAACCGTTACGGAACTGAAATGTGTGAATAATCCTTTACTCGGAATGTCACTTTAAACTCTGACCCTGTTAATAAGTGACTTTAAATAGTTTTTTTTTTTTGAAAATGGAAGCGAACAGATTTTCAAGCAATTTATCGAACAGTTTCTGGGAAGCTTATCGAAGAGTTTCATGGAGCAGTTTTTCAAATAGTTTTTCGTGCAGCAGTAATAAGTTTTAAAGTAGTTTAGAAGTAGAGCAGTTTTTCAGAGTTTTTTCGGGGGTTTTCAAGTTTTTCGAACAATTTCTGAATCATTTTTCAAGTAGTTTTCTCGAGTTTTCCACTGTAGTTTTGCGCAGTTTTTTATGGCGTTTTTCATTGAAAAACACTGGTGGCGTGGATTGCTCTGAGTTTAAACTTTCGAGCAAAAATGGCAATGAAACACCGTCAGAATATTGCATTTCTGCTCGAAAGTGCAAAATCAGAGCTAGTTTATGAAGTAGTGAAATTACTGCTGATTGAAATTCATCAATTCCGAGCTTATCAGGCAGATTTTCAAGCAATTTATCGCGCAATTTCTGGGCAGCCATCAGAGGAGTTCTTTCGAGCAGCTTGTAGAGAATTTTGTTGAGTTTATTGAAGATTTAAAGCAGTTTTTCGAAGAATTTGTTCGAGAAGTTTTACGAGTAGGGTTAAGAGCAGTTTTTTGAGTGGTTCATCTTTCTGAGCTGCTTTTCTAATAGTTTTCCGAACAGTTCACCCTTTTTTGATAAGTTTTGAAAGCAGTTAAACAGGTTTTTGCCCAATTCATAAGTTTCTCGGGTAGATTTTCAATCAGTTGTTTTCAGTAACTTCTCGTGTTGTCTTTTGGAACAGTTTATCGACTAATTTTTGAGCAGTTTCTTGAGTAGTGTCTCGATCTGAGCTGTTGAGTACTGTCTTTTCGAGCACTTTTTTAAATTGAAAAATAGGTTAAGGGTAGTGTAATAATTACTGTTAAGTTTTATTTAATTTAACCCGACTTCAAATTCGGAAGTTTTCAACTTTTCAACAAGTTTTTTACGTGCAGTTTTGCAAATAATTCTCGTGCAGTTGCTCGAGTGGGTTTCTAAATTTTGTTACCAGTTTTTGGATAGTTTTTCGAAAAGTTTTCCATAGCAGTTTCTCGTGATATCGTTTCGAGCAGTACTTTAAAATGAAAGTAAATTCACGGGGTAGTGAAATGCCTGCTACTAAATTTTACTAATTGGTGACTTTCGAATTCACAGTTTATCGAGTAAATTTTCTAGTAATTTATCGAGCAGTTTCTGATCAGCTTTTCGAAGTTTTTGCGAGCAGTTTTCTAAAGTGGTTTTTCTACAAGTTTTATCGAGCAGTTTTTCGGGCATTCTTCTGGAGCAATTTTCCCAATCATTTTTCAGGCAGCTTTCTAGTGCAATTTTGCGTACTGTCATTTCGAGTTTTTTTTTTTTTTTTTTGAAAATACGTTTTCGGCTTGTGAGTTTATCGGTCAGATTTTCAAGCAATTCATAGAACAGTTTCTAGGCAGCAATTCGAGCAGTTTTCCAAGTATTTTTTCGAATTATCGAAGTTATTAAGCAGTTTCTAGAGCAATTTTTCAGAGTTTTTTTGAGTGGATTTTAAAGTAATGTTTCGAGCTAGTTTCGAGCAGTTTTTCGAAAATAATAGCTAGTCTACGGGGTGGTATAATTACTGTTTCTAAAGTTCATTTAAATCAGACTTCGGAATCCGAAGTTAATCGATCAAATTTCCAACCTTATTGTGAAGTTTTGAAAGCTTGTAATAATTTTTTTGCACAATTTTTTCAGCAGTTTTTGAGTAGTTTTTCGAATAATTTTTTCGAGCATTTATTTCGAGTATTTTTTCAAGTAGTTTTTCGTAATGTCTTTGAGAGCAGTTCTTTTCAAGTAAAGGAAATTTTAGGGAACACAACTTTATTAACATTCAACTTCAGATTTCAGAGTTTATTCAACAGTTTTACCGAACAATGTTTGGCTAATCAATGGAGTTGTTGTTTCGAGCAGTTTTTGTTTGCTGTCTTTTCGAGCAGTCGGTAATGATCAGAAAGCTTCATGAGTTCAATCAGAGTGAATTCGAACACGTAATTGCTTTTAGAAGCTTTAAACGTAAAAAAACGCAATTTCAGCGTCGATATGTGACAATGGATGAAACATGGATTCATCACTTCACTCCGGAATCAAAACGATCGTCATCTGAGTGAACACAACAATCGGATGTAATATTTATCGACTATCTTGAGAAAGGAAATACCATTAACATTGAATATTATATAGCGTTTTTGGAGCGACTTAAATTGCAAAGAAACGACCGCATATGGCAAGAAAAAAATCAATCAATCAAGGCAATCAAAACAATTGCCAAACGACATGAATTGAACTTCGATTTGCTCCCACATCCACCGTATTCGCTAGATTTGGCTCGCAGCGACTACTGGTTGTAGCAGATCTGAAAAAATGCTCGTCGTCGCTGAACCTGAGGCCAATTTTGAGGCGTAAGATAAATCGTTCTACAAAAGTGGTATTCAAATGTTCGAGCGGCACTGGAATGATTGCGTTGCTCTTGTTCGCTTAGTTAGATCCGGGACTTTTTAGCCCATGTGTTAAGGTTTACCTGGGTGTCCCACTGACAATGTACCAACACAGGATGGAACGTGTTTCTACAAATTTATCAGAGCAGTTGCATGTGTAGAAAATAAGATGATGCAACAATGACAACATTTAAAAGTTTTTTTATTTGTTCCTATATATTTGAGTAGATACATCAGAAACTAATATATATTCATTAAAACATTATCGAAACCTTAAAATGCAGACAATTCAGTTCCATTATTTTGCTTTTTTCCGCGAGTGATACTCCAGTGCCCAGCGTACTATTAAATATACTTATTACAACGGCACCGACAACCAGCGACCAGGATTTTCGACCGTAATAGTATTGATTGTTTTTTCGTCTACACCCTTCAAACTGAGTCGCATTAGAATGTTGGTTAGTATGTGGCTGTATCCATGTCCACCGAAGCTAGTCTAAATGCATAAAAAAAAAATAAAATGAGTTCCAAACCAAAAAGAATTTTCATCGCCATTGGCTTACCAGCCGATGTTTGGTATGAATATCGTGCGATAGCAAGATCCGGTTTTCGTAACCTTCACCCAAGAGCTCCAGAATGTACTGCAAACGTTGTTCATCCGATAGCATGTAGCTGGACGGGTTCAGTTGATAATAGGAACACTCGGTGCCGAACAAATCAAACTGACAATAGGTGCCCAGTTTTGCAAACTCCAGCAGTTGACTGGACTTTAACAATGTTCTATCTGTAGTAAGTAATGGTATAAAGTTTTTGAATCATCTTTTCCGAATCGAACATACCCAAATGACTCATGACACATTTTTCCGCCTTGCCACCGGCTTCCAGATACAAACGTACAATCTCAAATGGAGCCTCCGAATCACGACCGGAATGGAAGGTTACGGGACACTTGAGGATACTTTGTGTTTCAGCCGTAGCTTGAATTGCCTTTCTTTCGAACGATGTAATCGGCCAGGAACTTCCGACCTCTCCTATGATGCCACAGTTGACATTGACACTAGTTTTCCCCGGACGTTCGACCGCAGTTCCGAATAGTATATCCTTCGTGTACAGATCGGACATTTCCTCTATGGTCATATTCAGCACGGAATCCGGCTGTACGCCATGTACGTAATGACCCGTACCGGCGATAATGTTGACACCACTTGCCTCCGAAATGTCTAGCATAACTTTCAAGTTCCGGTTCAAGCCGTGCGAGGTATTTTCCACAATTGTACCTGTTTTGGATAGTAGGTTATGTTACAAACTTCCGACTGCCATCGAACTGTACTTACATCCGCCGAATTTCTTGTAACTGATCACATCTTTTAACACTGCTTCATGTGTATCGTCATCATTGAAATTTATGTTGTAACGGCTACTGTACGGGTACTGGCGAATGTAGCCCACATTTTGAAGATTGATTTTCTTATCAACGTAAGATTGGAGATCCACTGGAGCAGCGGCGTAAAAATGATGAAAATCCAACGAAAAATGCTCGTGGGTCAAAGTAAACCCTAGGGTTGCTGCATCCACGGGTCCACGAACTGAAAAGGCAAAACTGTTATCAATCATACAAACATCGAGACTATCCCACTTCAAAAACTTACCGGTTGTCACTTTGAAGCTGTCCATCGTTGTTCTCAAACTGAAACTGAAACGATGCAGTTAACTTTCAATTTTACAGAGATCTCGACTCGACTCACTGTGTCACGAGTTGCTGTTGTTATTCCAGAATTGTCTCTATGCAAAATAAAAAATTTGTTTTGTTCCACAGGTAGAGACTGATTCCATTATACGAGCCACAAACACAAGCGTTGTTTTTTTTCACTGTTGACGCGCCGCCATTCGTGGTGAAACGTGTGAATTGTTCGTACTCTACGCTTATCGGTTATATAAATAAACCTGTTCATAAACAAATGACACCAAGTCAGTATCAGAACCGAAATCACTAGTCTCTAGTCTCCTCTCTCTCCTCTTTCGTCGTCCATTCGAAGCTAGGTTCATGGATTGGCTTAAATTGTTAATCGTCTTATCATTTTGTTGGCAGTGGAAAATAACAAAAGAGTATACAACATCGAGTCGGGTGGAGTTCATCTTCCGAACGTCGTCGACTACAGACAGATTGTTATTTGATCTTCCGCATTACCGTGATTTCAACGAATATGTTTTTTATGATCACAGTTAACCTCAATTGTTTTTTGACAGCTCACCGGTACTGTTGAAATGCTCGTAAGGTAACTAGATTCCATAGAAGGCAATCATAAGTAAGTTCATGTACTAATGAACTAGCGAAAATGAACAGACGAGTTCATTTCTGATGTTACAGCAAAGAATGCAATCAGGTTTTTCATCGTAACAGCTAACCTCAATTTTTTTCTCGCTTTCATCTTCGACACGTCAGTGCATAGCAGTTTATGCTGAACTGTTATGCCATCTAGCAGTGATAAATTTATAAACCATGTTCAATAATTTCCAGATTGATTCCAATACTTCAAAAATAGTGCTCTAACGCTTACAGCGCTCATTCGGTAACATTTCCGGAACGGAAAATATCATCAAAAGGGTGATTTTTTTACTGGTATCTGTTTTTGACAGATTACGCGTGAACCGTGTCTTGTGTCACTGTCAAACTTGTTCAGTTTGGTCTATAATTCAATCATGAATCGACTTACAAACGTCTAACATTTGGTGAATGGCTGCTGGCAAAGTTGGAGGAAGATCGAAAAATTGAGCTCTGCGGCGACGCTCATTTCTGCTTGAATGGATACGTCAACATGCGAAATTGCCACATCTGGAGTGAAGACCAACCAGAAGCATTGCAAGCAGAGCTAACAAAAGTCATTTTCATTGACTCAAAATAGACGAAAATGACAAGAAGTTACTGTCACTCTCAGTTTCGCCTGCAAACTATAAGAACGAAATCCATGTCATTTGCAGTTTTCAGTGAAAATCCCACAGCATGCAGTGTCGATATTCAACCGAAGCTATGAGAATCGAAAATGACCGAAAAAGGTTTCCCAATAACTTTTACCTGTTGGTGCTCGAATTTGTAGTAGTTCTGAGATGTAATTGCTTCGATTTGACATATTTTAGTCACATTTTATAACCAAGCGTAGCAGATTTTCAATAGAAATTGAAATTCTGCTGATGCCCCCTGAAGACGTTAGTTTGGTTTCGTCTGGTCATAGAGGAAAGAGTAACGTTGGCAATTATACTCTCTCTTATATATCGATTTTGATTGGTTCTTCTCGGCAAGCATTAACTGAGAGAGACGAAATATAGGAAATGAAAAGACGGATAGGTATTCTAGATTGAATCAGTTATAAATTTACAACGGAAGAGCTAGCCTAGGCAGGCTCATATAAGCATGATCAGAAGAAAGGCATGAATTCTATTTTACCTTCTACTTGAGGGGGTCGAACACTAACCAAATAACATACTCTCTCTTTGTTTCAATGAGAAACGAGAATGCTTCCTCTATCTTCGTTTATTCTGGTGTCGGTCATTTAAGAATGAGGCAGTAAAATATTGAAAATGAGGCTGTTGGATTGGATTCTTTCATTGAGAATGCGTGACAAGTTTAAGCTCTGGTTGCAAGAGCTATCAATGCATCCGAAAAAAAGTCACTGTTTGGTGTAGATTATGGGCCGATGGGCGGAACGTTACTGTGAATGGCGAGCGCTACCGAGTGATGATTGACGATTTTTGTTTGCCCAAAATGGAAGAATTGGACGTGACTGACTTATGGTTTCAACAAGACGGTGCCACATCCCACACGACACGCGAAACAATACCAAATTGAGAGCCGTCTTCGGTGAACAGTTTATCTAACGTTTTGGGTCCGTCAATTGGCCGCCTAGATTATGTGAACTATTTCTTGTGAAGCCATATTACAGCTCATATCGACAAGGCTAAACCAGCAACGATTGACGCATTGGAAGCCAATAATGAAGCATTTATTCGTGAAATACCGGCCGAATTGCTAAAATTGGACCTTCCGTAGCAAAGCCGCGGCCAACATTTGCATGAGATCTTCTTCAATTTCGTCAATTTTCCTTTTACTTTTTTAAATCAAATCCTATACCTCTTAAAAATCACCCTTTATAATATATATAAACTTCATCATTGACCCCTTTGCATCTTTCAATCAAATTCAAGTATCACAGGATAGGAGATGTATTCGTAGGGATAGGAAAAGATCTGGCATAGGATTAATTTGTCAATTTTTCTTTTTTTTCCTTACGATGGAGAAGTAATTCATAATAGGGTAAGGGCTCCCTATTTCATCTCATTTGTAAGGACGTTACCTTAAAAACCTGATTCAGCCACCAAAATCTTTACGATTTTTTCATATTTCTGCTTAATTCGCCTTGCTCCACATTGGGAATTAATTAACATTCATTGGAAATTAAAATACAAATTAAAAAATCAGCTAAAAACACTTCTGTTTTGTTCATTACTGTGCTCCTAATTTCATCTCAAAGGTTTATTTTCATCCTATCTTTGGTCCTTTATTTATCCTATAAATTAGCAATGGCGACAGCAATCAAAACCAAAATATTGCACTATTACACTCTCAGGTTCAAAATGTCAGAATTTTCGTTGAAAAGGGCCTAATACAAACTATGACACAACACACGATATTAAAAAAAACAGCTTGGAATCATTTCGACGTTTAAAATTTTTTGGATCGTTTTTATTACCTTTCGTTTCAAATTTAAAATTTTACTCTGCAGTTAATTTAGAGAACTTAAAAAAACAAAAATAGAATTGTTACTATTTAGGCATTAGCCCTTCTAAAAACAAAATGCAGAATCAGAGATGCCATTCATACAGATTAATCTGCATTGTATAGATTTTTACGTTCGCGTTCGTTAAATCAGATTACAGATTTTCTAAATTTAATACAGATTTGTAAAGGTTCATAAAAAGTGAGAAGTAAAACGTTAGACTTTTCTCTCTGAGTATCTATTAGTATTTGATTGCAGTACTTCTTTAAAAGTTTATTAATCAACGGACAAATCACATGTTAAAATGGAAATCTTTTGTGCAAATGTTTAATGATGAACACTGATAAACATTTGTGTTAGAATTTAAAACCAATTTGAATTTGAATTTGATTCATTTTATTAGTGAAAACAGATAGAGAAGAGACTTATTTTCTATGAAAATATCTGGCATCTCTGTGCACAGCCGATGAAACACACACATTTAACAGTGTTATGGTGACGTATAGCGTAAAGAAACCAGTGCTACTAGATTTGCCACAATGGTTATTTGATTAGTATTTAACACGCTCTATTTGATAATATTACAACCCGAAACAGTTTTATTTATATGTAAATATCAATGATATAATTAAACTAATGTCACGGATACCAAAAAATACTTGTTGATGATAATTGAAAGAAGAAAAAATAATTTTTTTTATTTAACATTATGAGAAAACTTGGCAACCTTGCGATACGAAATGAGATGAAAACAAAGCGCAATCAAGTGAATTAAGTGCAAATTTTCATCTCATATTTTTCATTGCTTTTATTGCTTATCAGGTAATTTCAGAAGTCTTTAATGGTTGAATAAACAAGTGGAAAGTGCACATTACTAACTATAAAGTCATCCAACATTGAATAGTGGTGTAATTATGGGAAATAGTGATCATGTTTTGAGACGAATCGATTAGTAAATATTCAGAAACATGATGAATTGTAACATTTCAGACGAAAGTGGTTCCTAAATCAAAAAGTGAGTTTATTTTAAATGAAAAAAGCGATCGTTGAAGGTTTTTTTTGACTATTTTTTTCAATTGGAAAGTGTGGCAAAACCTAGAATAAATGTTTTAAAACGTTCCACAGTTTTGTTCAGGTACGTTTCAAGATAAGATTAATGTTCAAAGTAATGAGGTGAAGCAATGAGATGGAAATTGAAGCTGAGATGAAATAGAGCGTCCTTACCCTATATCAATCGATTGAACTATTATAGCACAAAAAATGAACACGAAGCGCGATGTAAAGCTTTTCTGAAACCTGAAACTCTGAAACCTCAAATCATTATATTCAAAAAAGTATATCAGGGAAGTTAGCTACCGCGAAAAATCATTAGTTTCGATTGTAATAGTTTGAAGTGTTTCGTGTAATCTAATCACATCACGAGTCCAATTATTATTATCACAAAAGCAGTGAGACAGATTTACTCACATTATTCAAATAGTAATTTAAATGGATATTCGCGAGATGAATTTTGTTAATAAAATTATAGTCCTAAAGATTAGAAATAGTATGGAATCTTATGTCTTATATCTTATGAATTGTGGAGAAACTTTCAAACCTTTCCGATCCGGTCCGGTTCGGTACCGGCACTGACAATAACAACTTTGACATAGATATCACCTTATAACTGAAAGTGTGAGATGCTTTTGGAATAATACGGTTCACGTGGACCATTTCATCCAATAACACCTAGTATTTCCATGCAAAATACTTGTAATTCTCGTTACAGACAGCAATGTTATCGATTGTAGAATACTTTCCTTTTTCACAATACCTAATTTCTTTCTTACTCTATCTTCATCACTCTTCAGCACGGAACTACGATTAATAAAATACTCATTGTATTGGATCAAAGGATCAAATAACTGCTTATATTCCACCACACATTGCAATGATTATTACAGAACGGATACTGCCAACTGTTGACTGTTCTGTGGAAAAAATGAAAAATGCTAATCAAATCGCCCATGATTGATGGTATGTATGTGTGCATAGATTGCAATGCGTATTTACTCAATATTTCTCTTTCCCCTGTCCTTCGGATCAGAAAGGGAAATGAATTCATATCCTCTTTGCCACCTTTGGGACCCGCAAACAGCGTGGGTAACATCGTCCAAAATATGCACACCTAGTAGTTTGATTGCATGTTAAATGTATATATATATCTCTCTCTCTCTCTTGGATTGCGTTGTAGAATGTTTGGTACTTTCTCTGACAAAATATAAAAATATACATCGGCGAAGATAGAAACAATCAGAGCAGACTAGAAAAGTTAATGTTAGTAGACCAATCATTTCTATATCATTTTTAGATAATTAAAATAATAATCGTATGCATAGGGCGCTGGTCTTACAAGCCAGTTGGCGTATGTCCGAATCCCGACCTGGAAGGATTCTTAGTGTCATTAGGATCGTGGTACTAGCCATGCAATGATTCTGTACAGTCTGAATCGGCTGCGAAATCTGTTGAAACAGAAAGGCCAAATTCCACAAAAGGAATGTAATACCAGAAAAGAAATGTACCGCTTCAGCCATAAAAGACTATATAAGAAAGCATGATTCAGACGGAATCAAAATACCGAACTATCCGAAGTTTCATCAACGAAGACATTGAAAACACAGAAGCAGTTTGTAGGATGACAAAACACCGATACGATACAGACGCACGATCCAATGATTGACTGGTTACCGGGTATGACACATTTCCTACCCATATGACAAATTCTCTGGCGAACTTGCAATAGAAAATACTCGTATCTTTCGTTGCAAATTGGTTACCGTAATGGAATCTGTCGCTTGGGTTACAGGCTGGAAGGTTTCCTCCTTCGTTGCTAGTGTTCATTTGGGCACCATAGCCCAAATTACTGATCGGGATTAACTGAACTTGTACAGGGAATTTCTAGATTATCCGATCTGGTACTGGCAAATCATCCTTCAATGTACATCTTCTGGAAACCTTTATTTGAATTTATTGATCAGTACCGGCGACGGCCAGGCCCGAACGTAGATAGTCAAAGGAATGGGGGAAGAGATGTTAGTCCAACACTCCTCGTTACTAGAGTTCGTATATACTACTGCGCACTCCACACGCACTCACTGGCAAATATTTAAAATCACCAAGAAAAGGTCAACAGACTTCACGCGCGTCTGGATTGTTTACTATTTACACTATATAATTTACCGCGAAAAATGCTTCATTAAAATATTTATGTATTTACTTAAGTTTTTTTTTTCGCCGAATTCCACACGGCATCTAGACTGGTCCTCTCTGGGGAAAATATTACTGAATATTATTATCTGATGAAAATTGTGGTAAAACGTTACGAATTTTGTACGGTCATTGAAACTATATGCAATAGTTGTTGAAGTTTTTTACGTCAAAAGAGTATTTTGCAAGCAAAAAAATCATACCTCCAGGAAAGGATGGCTTTTATCGTATCAAAGAACGCTCACTAGCAACTCTTCACACGATTGAATCAGTACCATCAAAGAGAGACGCATATCATCGCAACAACAAAAACCCGGCATGGCTCATTTAACATAGAATCGACACCAGTGCGAGAGCGAATTTCTCTCGATGACATTTCTGAGAATCAAAGGTTAGCACGCTGCTGTGGGGATGCTTTCTGAAGCAACCAACGGTCGCTTATTCTCCTTTCGCGATCCGATTCTATACAGGCAGTTGATAATTGCGATAGAATCATTTTACTATTGTCGCTTATTCTATCCTATGTGCATATAACCTTTGTATTAGTTGTGTCTATGAAAATGTCTGTGAATGCTCCACACAAGGGTTTTGAAATATTGCAACCTAGTACGAGAATCATCAAGTTGAATCATCGATTCGATTTTCTGCGATAATTGTCAACTTGCGTTTCTCTCTTGGGAAATTCCACACAGCAACTATCATTATCAGACTGTAATTTTTTTTAAGGGCCAAGAAATACTCAGAGTATGAAGTGGAGCGAAGGAATGTAGAAAAATTCTCTCGCGGTTCATGCATTGAGAGACTCGAGTTCTCGTAACATCTTCTACCGGATTGAAAAAGTTGTATACAATATAGATAGCAATATAGCAGCTTCTATCAAATTTTCGGCAATCGCCAACACTGCCTCCAGGAAAAACGAAACGTCACGTTTATTCTATACATTTTTCCCACAGTGCGCCGCTATAATCGTGATAGCGAAGATGTTGCACAACAAAAAAAATCAAAATAATTTCACCAGGTTTGTAGCGTAAATGATTGAAACATGAAATTCCATTGCTCACAGTTGTATGCTAAGAACGTTCACACCGTTGTATTCTAGGAAAGCCTTTAAATGTCGTCGAAATTTGTTTTGCGTAATTTGCAAAACGCTGCGGTTGACAGTGCAAATTATTGGGCAATCTTCCAATGCATTACAGGGTAACCGCACGTTTGATGATCTCAGCTTCACCACTTATCTAGTGTATTGAAAGCATCAGTTAGGGTGGTGAGATCGGTTATCAAATGTGAAATTGTGACTGGTGACTGAAGACTGAGTGAATGACTATTGCTACAATTACCTTATCTCGCTCACCTGATCTCAACTAACAAAGCTTAACACGAGTGACTTTAATGGCCTCCTAAATTATCGCATGGGTGTAGGTTTGTTTTTTTGTTGTGACAGACTCTCCTTTTATGCGAGTTTGTGGAAAATGCATCCAATTTGAATGAAATATAATTAGCTTCGGGAACGTAGTGGAAAAGTTTATTTTTAAAATTTATTCTCTTGGGAGGCGGTAAACCGAAATAAACCTATTTTGATTGGATCGCATGGTGAACTGCACTGCTCTCATGGGAGCAGGTGTAAGTAAATTATAATCTGACTCGCTATAAAAACTAAGATATTCAAAAATTACCTATCGTTACTTGTGTTCAGTCAGGCTTGCTATCTGTATGCGCAATTACCTAGTAAATCAGACAATTAGATTTCCACGAGCTAACAAACGGACCGATATTTTGTGACATGATGTTCTACGGTGATGACGACAAGCGGCTTATTTTTGTACAGCATCATGACCGACACTGAACCACACGCGAAACTGGCTGTTTAGAATAATTCGAAAACCTTCAAGCGTCGTACATACATAGTATGAAATTTATTAACTACATTGGTTCTAGCCAAACGGTGAAATGGTGTTTTTTCGTCTATTCGCGCAACTAATTATAATCTGAATGATTCAACATTATCGAGTTCAGCGAACTGCTCTGCCAGTGAACCACCATAAAGATGTGTGGAAACCATATGTCAGCACAAACTGTTCGCCATTGTTCGTTTGCTGGAGACGATTGAGATTTGAATTTTTTATCTGAATGTCTCCAACTACTAATTACGTTCTAACTTAAAATAGCATTATAATCTTAAATCGAATGACTATAGTCTAATGACTAGGAAAATCAAGCAATCTTCAAGTGGAGGTTTAGGTTAATTATTCTTATTAATTATTATTTGCCTATCGGACCGGAAAAACTATATGCGGCGTTGGAAATGTAACTCAAGTTGGCGAAGATGTTACTTGTTACGTTTTCTCTGCCTTGTTGTTCGAACTTTCATCGCGGTTATCGTTTGCCAACAATTTTTCAAATATTCCCAGAATTCGAATATTTATAAACACATTTCGTCTTCGACTCGTCTATTCGATGCTGTTCCAATCCACTTGCAAGTGAAACTTAGCTGTTCAAAATAAACCGATAGGCAGGTGTTGAAACACGAATCACGACTTACAAAAAAGCAACGCTATGTCAGGAAAATTATTCGCTTTAATAGGTGTATTAATCAATAATGTGTAATTTTCGGAAACGCTTATAACTTACAAAAAAGTAACGCATGTAACGGTTCGTTAAGCCTATAATTTACGAAAAAGTGACATGGAATGTTTCATAACACTTACAACTTACACAAAATTAACGCTTGTAACGCTTTAAATTTACAAAAAAGTAACATGTAACGCCTCATAACACCTTAAATTTAACGCTTCATACGAGTATAACTAACAAAAAAGTAACACATGTAACGATTCGTAACGCCTATGACTTACAGAAAAGTAACACATGTAACGTTTCGTAACACCTATAACTAACAAAAAAGTAACGCATGTAACGCTTCGTAACGCCTATGGCTTACAAAAAAAGTAACGCTTCGTAACACCTATAACTAGCAAAAAGTAACGCATATAATGCTTCGTAACGCCTGACTTACAGAAAAATAACGCATGTGATGCTTTGTAACGCCTATATATTACAAAAAAGTAACGCATGTAACGCTTCGTAACACCTATAACAAAAAAAAGCGTGTAAAACGCTTCGTAACGCCTATGACTTACAAAAAAGTAACACTTCGTAACGCCTATAACTTCCGAAACAGCAACGCATATAACGCTTCGTAAAGCCTATGACTGCCAAATCATTAACGCATGTAACGCTTCGTAAGGCCTATAACTAGCAAAAATGTAACGAATGTAACGTTTCGTAACGCCTATACCTTACAAAAAAGTAACGCATGTAACGCTTCGTAACGCTTATGACTCACAAAAAAGTTACGCATGTAACACTTCGTAACACCTTTAACTAGCAAAAAAGTAACGCATGTTACGCTTCGTAACACCTAAAACTTACAAAAAAGTAACGCTTCGTAACACCAATGACTGACAAAAAATTAACGCATGTCACGCTTTGTAACGCCTATACCTTACAAAAAAGTAACACATGTAATGCTTCGTAACGCTTATGGCTTACAAAAAATAACATATGTAACGCTTCGTAACGCCTATAACTAGAAAAAAGTAACGCTTTGTAACGCTTATAACTATCAAAAAAGTAACGCATGTAACGCTTCGTAACACCTATAACTAGCAAAAAATAATGCATGTAACGCTTCGTAACGCCTAAAACTAGCAAAAAAGTAATTCCTATATCTTACGAAAAAGTAACGCATGCAACGTTTCGTAACGCCTAGAACTTACAAAAAGTAACGCATGGAACGCTTCATAACGCCTATAACTAGCAAAAAAGTAACGCATGTATCGCTTCGTAACGCATATACCTTGCCAAAAATAACGCCTATACATAACAAAAAATTAACGCATAGTTAAGCATGTAACGTTTAGTAACGCCTACACCTTACAAAAAAGTAACGCATGTAACGCCTATGACTAACAAAAAAAGTAACGCATGTAACGCTTCATAATACCTATGACTTACAAAAAAGTAACGCATGTAACGCTTTGTAATGCCTATAACTTACAAAAAAGTGACGTATGTAACGCTTCGTAACGCCTATAACTAGCAAAAAAAAAGTAACGCATGTAAAACTTCGTAACACTTATGACTTACAAAAAAATAACGCATGTAACGCTTCGTAACAATTATGACTTACAAAAAAGTAATGCAAGTAACGCATATGACTTACAAAATAGTTACGCATGTAACGCTTAGTAACGCTACACCTTACAAAAAAGTAGCTCATCATCGAAATTCTCTTCTAAGCACGAAAAATGGTTGCTCAATTTGCCAAACTCTCCGTTTGTCTAGTGGTTCAAGTTGAACTGCTATGGCGCCTTAGCAGTTCCATTTGAACTGTTGTGCACTGACGAGTCGAAGCCGAAACATGAAGAGGAATAGCTTCACTAAGAAAAAAAACGAAAATACCTGATAGGTAGTCGAATCGTAACACTAAATTCGTAAATAAGAGCGATACATATTCTAGCGGTTTCATTTCTTCTCATTCACCTCATTAGTCATTCCACAACACCCCCGTTGTTTATTACAGGGAAAAGGCCATAAATTTTGGTCTCGATTCACGTGGTACGGTACGATTATCGCCCTGGTCAGCGGCAGTGCGTGGGTGGTTGCTACTGCTACTACTACTACTACTACTACTACTAGTACAAAAAAAAACATACCGGTAAACAACTCGTTATTCCATGCGAACCGAAGAAATGCTCCCGATCGTAGACAACCACTGCCGTGTGCCAAATTCCTTCGATGTGACGGCCTGGAATAAAATAAGCATCACGTTAGAAACGACGTAGTAAGCTTTGCATGAGAACGAGAAAAAAAAACCGATGACGTTGATTGGCGTTTGAGTGAAAACGCGAGGATTAATCTATAGCGCTGTAGTTTCGAAATCTGTGGTGGGTTCCTTTCGGATAGGAGGAATAATGTACATAATTACATGCATAAAAATAAGTATATAACTCATTACCAAGTCATATTTTATTCGAGTAATACGTTAACAAACGGAATTCTAGATTATTCAATCCAAATTCAGATTGAAACAATCATTCTTTGAATTAAAGTATGGTTCAAATCACCAATAGTCTTTTGTCGCAAACAAATTTAAAACGATCAAGGGGAACGTGCCATTTAAGCCAATTTGTTCTGATTCATGATAGCTCTAGAACTATTTTCGGAACCTGAAAATGTGTTCAATTCCAGATTCCTAGAACTAAATTCATGAACTGAATTGTTGTTCTGTATTCCGACTAAAGTTTGAGTGAATTCTATATCTTTTTTTATTTTTTTTACAAACAATGTGAAAATAGGACAGGATCAGGATCAATAATACTCGAATTTGTCCTATAGTAAATAGAGACCGATGTTTCACAACTCCATGTAAAGAACATTCAAAGAATGGAACAATTAAACAAAACAAGTAGTTCTTAATTTATACAATTTAAGCAGTTTTTTTTCACGCGAATTTTCAAAATTATTTTATTTTGTCTCAGAAACTCATGAAACGTCAAGATCTTCTGTTATCCCGAAAAATTTTTAGGCCGCTGAAAATTTTGGATTTTTTCAAACAATATTTTTTTAAAATTACCCAGACCCAGCCGTTTCATGCATTTCTAAGACATAACCATCAAAAAAATTCTTTAGTTTTTCTACGCGGATTTCCTAAGTTTCAAATTCACCAAGTCGATTCTTTCCAAAAAAAAAATTTTTTTTTTTTGAGATTAGAACAGATCTCGGTGTTTTATACATTTCTAAGACAACATTTTTCTATGTCTCGAAGTTAAAAAAAGATATTTTAAGTTAAAAAAAAGATATTTTATTTTAAGATCCAGACATTTCATGCATTTCTGAGACATTTATCACAAAAAAATCGGTTTAGAATATCTCAAAATTTTTCTGTCCCAAAGTTTTTTAAAAATTTGTTTTTTTTTTTTAGATTACAACAGATTTTTTTTAATAAGTTTTTCTTGGAGATTACAAGATTTATAAATAAAATCCAAATATTACAACAGATCACGACGTTTCATGCATGTCTAAGACATTTGGCCTAAAAACATTCGGCTTCAAAAATCTCTCCCAAAAGTTTTAAAAATATTTTTTTTTTGAGATTACAACAGATTAAAAAAAAATTTGAGGTTACACCAGATCCCGACATTTTATGCATTTATAAGACATTCGGCATAAAAAAATCGGTTTCAAAAATCTTTAAAAAAATTCTGTCCTAAAATGAAAAAAAAAAATTTCTGGAATTACAACAGAATTTTAAAAAAATGTTTAAACAATTTTAAGAAAATTTCTAGATTACAACAGATCTCGACATTTCATGCATTTATAAGACATTCGGGATAAAAAATCGGCTCCAAAAATTTCAAAAAATTTCTGTCCCAAATTTTTATTTAATATTTTTTTTTTGAGATTACAACAGATTTTTTTAAATATTTTTTTTGAGATTACAAGATAAAAATTTTTTTTTTGAGATTACAACAGATCTCGACATTTGGTATCAAAAACAATTCGGTTTCGAAGATCTCAGAATTTATCTGTTTGTAAAAAAAAAAATTTTTTTTTGAGATAACAACAGATTTTTTTAAATATATTTTTTTAGATTACGAAACTCATTTCGTTTGGTTTCGAAAACCTTAAAAATTTTCTATGTCCCAAAGTTTTTAAAAATTTTTTTTGAGATTACAACAGATTTTTTAAAATAGTTTTTTTTACATTTTGCCTAAAAAAATCTATTTAGGATAATCTAAAAATTCTCAAAGTCCTGAAGTCGATTTTTCTCAATTTTTTTTTAATTACACCAAATCTGGACGTTTCATGAAAGCAGATATTTTATGATATATGAAATAAAAATTTTGTTTTTCAGTTGTGTGGACTTCCGATGTTACGCGATTTTTTTACGCAGATTCCCAAAATTACGGGTTTTTTATGCTGATTTCCAAAGTTATGCGGTTTTTTGTTCGCGTGGTTTTTTTACGCGATGCGCATCCCTTGTGTAAAAAAAGACCTCAGTAGTGTAGTTGATATTATAGTAGGTTTAAGTAACTAGTAATTTAAAATTAGCCCTAGGCATTTTAAAGATAAAGCAGTGTGCCTTCAAACTTATATTATTAAATTAGAAAAAAATAGATTCTTGTCGTCAACAAATTTTTTTCCTGCTGCCTTTAACTTTTGCGATTTTCTCGGTTGGGTCAGGACAGTGAGTTCTTGAAAATCTTTAGTTACATACGAAGATCAGCTGGATACATGTCACTTCTATCAGTCAGCTGCTTATTGTGGTCCGGAAACTGCTAAAAACAGCTCTACATCCAAAACCAATGGAAATTCTCTTAGTTAGCGATAACAATCAACAATGAAAATGCAACGTTATGTAGAAAGCCGCTTCGCCGAACGGCTTATTTAGCCGAAGGCCAATGTTGCAAATAATGTTTTTCAATTGAAGAATCTTGCACCATCAATATTCGAAGGTGTTTGTTTACGATTTCTCATAGATGACTCAGGGCGAACTGACCAAGTAGGTCGTAGATTTCGCGGGAGGTCCGTCTGGCTTCGATAAGCCTTTCCGAGATGGGTCATAACAAAATTATTCCTACACCAAATCACGAACGTCAGATAGAGAGAGAGAGAGAGAGAGAGAGAGAGAGAGAGAGAGAATCTACCATACAAGGAGAAATGGGATTCTGTAGTTTTCATAAATCTAGTTGAAAATAGCTGCACCAAATTTGCGATGGTTCGACTTTCCGTGTTCAATAAATTGCTCAGAATCACATCGAAAATTGGACAAAAACAAACTAGAATACTAGGAATACAAATAATCAATCGACATTAAATGTCAAATTATTTTGAAATTTTCATTAAGTGAAACGTTGAGCTGCTTTGCTCTGACAAATCGAAGACGAAACAGTTAGAAATTGAAGCAACATGTCGCCACGGGCAACCGATATCGATATCAAACATCGTTTACATAATAGCTTGATGCTATGAAAATTATCGAGAAATTTATAGAGCAATGAATGAATCAGCAGCATACCAAGCACATTCATCAACATTAACCTACTCACCTAGCAGCATTTGGGACATCATCGCCGCCATGCCATGGGTCAAGTCGTAAATGTAAAGAACAACTTCGTTGCACTCATCCATTTTTTTTTGTTTTCACTGTTTTTTTTTTTGCGGTCGTTTTATTACTCACAAATCACTTGTTAATTGTATTTTATTCGGCAGTAAATTTAAACTAGATATCACACTTACTTCTGTTTGTTTAATTTTTTTTCTTCAAATTCCTTTACATTAGTCACGTTTAACATCCTCTATAGCACAGCTGACGCAACGAAAACAAATAAGAACGAATTTTATTTCAGCACCTACTGTGATTAGCAAAGCGCCTATTATTAATCCTTCCTAGAGCGACCGGGTCTCAACCTCAGACGCACCGGACGTCTCCGCCTATGCTGGTGAGCTCCAACGATTCAACTGATCAACACGGTCCGCTTGGAGCATTACGTCGATTTGACAGAACCTTACGACGGTGCCTGCCTGGCCAGGATGCGGTACGTAAATATCACGGATACACCTGCTCACACTCATACAGTGCTGACCGTTTTTTGGATCCAAATTCGTAACCAAGACTCCCCGAGTGAACTAATAAATACCGCGCGTGAACTGGCCAGCAGAAATTTGCATGAAAATGGTTTTCCTTTGGCGACAAATTCAATTCCCATTCGGTCGGTTATGATTGGGCAGCCGCGGCGCTTTGCTAACCTACACACTCGAATTGCACTTTGCTATTTAGATGGCACGCTAATGACGGGTGGTAATCCGTCGGGTGGTTGAACGCCCGGTGACGATTCGTCGGTCAAAAGCCCCCATCGTACCTTCAACCTCGCCAGACGGATTCACAGGCAGACGTTTACGTTTTCCACTGTGAACTATCCGACCGGGAAAATGGAAAACCTTGTAATGGGAAGCTTGCTTCTTTTGGATGCAGTGAACGAGTACACATGAATTTTGTGCTCTCGCAGTTCACGGTCATATTTTCTCAATATTATTCAGAATAATTATTAGGTAATATACTTCTTTTTTGATTGGTTTTACCTATGGCAGGGAGGTAGTTTGTGGGTGTTCGCGTGAGAATTGAATTATTGTTTAGATTATGTGTCAGATGGGTTAACAACTAAGGATAAAAGATATATATTGAGCCATCCTATCAAACAGTAATTAGGGTTCAAACGAGGATGGGTTCGATTAAAAACAAAAACGATTACTTTCCTCGATCTATGTAAGACAGAATTATTCTAACTTTGATGTTTGGGAACAATTTAATGAGTTAATCAAAAAAATCATAATAAATCTGGTCCACTGAACGGTGAAGTATTGTTACTTTTCGGGGAGCTCAGCATTGGAGCTAAGTTAAGAAACATGCAATCGATATTTTCTCAGCATCTTTCAACAAACACATATTTAATCAGTTTTAGGAAGAATATTACTCCATGGACAAAAATCTGATTGAAGTTTTGAATAGTTGGTGCCACCATTGCCTAATCACGTTTAGCTGACTCACGTAGATGCTTATTTCCTGTATATCAATTTACCAATCAAACTAAGCGTATAATCTTCACGGCCCATTCACAAAACACTATAATTAAAAAGCAAATCAACTGGAACTTTCTTAAAATTTCACAAACTACCGACTTATTTTAACAAACTACTTAAACAACTTCTGGAATGTACGGAACCCCTGGATGGTTTGTTCGATGAATGTTTGTTTACGTTAACTCTTGCCGATTCATGTTTTTTTGACAGACGGACCTGTTTCCAACAAAAATGAACACAGAATGAATCTCCAGCTGCCAAAGTGCCAAGCAAAGAACCCCAAAGGTTAGAGAATTTTTCTCACCGTCTCTCTCTCAAATTTTGAGCCGATGTTTATTCGGCACGCAGCCAAATTATAATCATATAAGAATAGTCACAGACAACGGATATCCAAAGTCGTGTCCATGTTTTCAAATACATTGTGAAAAATTTCGATAATAGCTTGAATTTTGGATGATCCGTCTAGCGAACAGAAGGGGTGGATCACCTCTCACATATCAGCTGTTTTTCAAAGAAGGTCGAATCTAACATTGACAGCAAATGGAGAAAAACATCTTAGACTTTGGTTTCAACTCCTATTTAGAAATTATCGTATATTCTCAGATTAATTTTTGATTACTCGATGAATTGTTGGTTTGTCTTTAAAAGGCATACAAATTACTTTACTTTCCTTCTATATTCACTGAATAAATCAATATGAAAAAAAGTTTCACTGCTTTTCCGATTTGTTTACTTCTATGCTTTGCTGTGTGAATTATGAAGTTGCGCCCACGCGCATTTTTTTTTGTGAAATTCCGTGACTAAGCAAATCTGCGTGCGATTTTACTGTTTCATTTACTATTTTCAGTAGTAAAAAGCTCGAAAACGATCTAGAATAACAAAAAAAAAAATTCGGTTGATTTTTTCAGAAGGCCGTAAGAGCAAGTGACAGTTTATCTTTGTTTACTTTCTCTTCTATCAATTACCAAGAGGTTTCCACGTTTATCACTCAACTCTTTGCATAAAATGATACCCGAAACTTTCGACTTTCAAGCAGAATTGTGAAACTCAAGAAAATTCTTTTAATCACATCACAATAATCGAAAGAGAGAGTGATTAAAGAGAAATTGTCACTTGCTTATACGCCCTTTTGAAAAATTAACCGAGAATTCAATCAATTTACGAATTACGTTCTTCTGAATTGTGTCATATATGGATTTACATTACCTGTAAATTTCACAATTTTTTTGCTGTGTATTGAACATCAAATCTGTACAAAATGTTCATTTCGACCTAAGTAACAATGAGAGATTCTCTTTGTTTACTTTCTCTTTCGATTATTGCGACGATGACGATGTCCAGCCAGCGACTGGCACCATTAAAGAGGTGACAAGCTATTATAAATACACTCTCCTACTCAATGCTTGATCGGAGAAATAGGTATAAAGCGAGAGGACTAGTGTTTGATGGACAGAGAAGATGTTTGGATATAAGGTATCGGTCGGGTGACGGCCAGGATGTAGACCATGTTCGATGTACGTTGCTACTATATCTGTT
This sequence comes from Malaya genurostris, assembly GCF_030247185.1. Classification (NCBI taxonomy): domain Eukaryota; kingdom Metazoa; phylum Arthropoda; class Insecta; order Diptera; family Culicidae; genus Malaya; species Malaya genurostris. The sequence goes on from NC_080570.1 coordinate 153,465,727, forward strand.
TCGAGTTTTAGAGTGGCTAAAACAAGATCGGAGTGGCGAAATGGTAGCGCGTATGCACGGAATGCATAAGAACGCAGGTTCGAGTCCTGTCTCTGAGCGTATCTTTTTCCAAAAATTCATCTTTTCTATTAGTTTTTCTTTCACTTGGCTTCTCCAATATATATTTCCGCCCTTTTCGTGTAATATTACAACCTTTAGAACGACACCGCGATTGTTGTGATTTTATATCGTAATCGCTGCACATCAGAAATGTAATTTCCTATCAGAACCGTCTAAATATTAAGTCAAGCTGATGTAATCTTATCAATACGTTGTTTCGATGTAGTGACGTGTGATTCATTTACAATATTTCTCGCAAACAGAACATTATTGCATTTGCATCACATCGATTGATAATCACATTGAGATTGTTCTATTTCTTTTTTACGTACCAAATGTGTTTCGATTTTGTATACCTTATGATAAAAAAAGAACCGGAATTTTATTAAAAAACGCAAAATTTTAATTTTTAATACATTTCTTTATTATCGCCTTCAAAGTACTCTCCTCCTGCGGCAATACATGCATGCCAACACTTGATCCAATTTTCCGTACAAGTTTTATAGGCCGCCGAAGGTATGGCCTTTAGTTCACGCAGCGAATTCTCTTTTGTGGTCTCTATGGTCTCAAAACGCGTTCCCCGCAATGGCAATTTGAGTCTGGCAAAAAATCATCTCTTTGGCCACATCAACACGACGCTGTTTTTGAATGAAATTCAGTTTTTTTTGGCACCAGCCGAGAAGCGACGCGTTTCGACCCAAAACATCAGTTAAAATGTGTTCGGCTGATCCATAAGAGATGCCCAACAGCACAGCAATCTCTCTAATCGGTACAGAACGATTTTGCAACACGATTTGCGTCGCCGATTCAATGTTTTCTTCAGTAACAGATGTTGTTGGGCGGCCAGGGATCTCATCATGATCCAAGCTTTTAGCGTTTATACCACTCGTATGCCTGTGTTTTTCCTAGACACGATTCACCAAAGGCCTTTTCTAACATTTTCAACGTTTCGGAACACTTAAATCCATTTGCAACACAAAATTTGATGCACGCACGTTGTTCTATATTTTCATCCATCATAAAAATCGCCACACGAAATTTTTTCAACATCTTTGTATAGACACCAAACAAAAACTAATCGTACGATATGCGTCAAAATTTGACAGAATGTGTATAAAAGTGTTGCCAATGTTGAGAGAATAAAAGTTTACCGATTGGACGAGCGCGGAAATTTTAAAATGAAAATTCCTGTTCTTTTTTTATCATAAGGAATATTATTTGTATTATGAAGAATAAAACACTATTTGTCCAATCTTCGATATTCCCGGCACCCTGAAAAAGTCTGCTAAATTTTGTTTGAAATCAGACAATGTTTGGAACGATTTGCCCCTAGATATGTATCGATATTCACTTCATTTGTCGGTAATAAGGATGTTTTTGACGTAGAACTACGTATTTCTTTACTATGCTTCTCTGGGAGCATTTTCAAAATTTCACAACACAAAAGTGTAACGAAAATACTCCAGGTTTTATTTAATAATTTTCTCCCATTTGAGCTTTTTCTCTCATTCTTTCACGAAACGGATGAAAAAAGGTGTAAGATTGTTATTAATATCACGATTATTACATAAAAATCAACCGAATTTATGAATAGACCATGTTGGACGTTTAATAGCTTCAGTCTATGATAATCCATGAATGGACAAAACATCGAGTGCGCAGGCTGTCATGTACGTCAAGACAGTGGAACAACATCCGGCATTATTCAAGTGGTGCTTCAGTCAAATGTTATCCAAAGAACTGTTAAGATTACTTTCTTTGAAAATCAAAGCAATTTTGTTCGTGGAAATAATTGTCAACCGTGTTGAAAGTTGAAGAAATGGTAACATTCGGTTCTTTTCAGAATCCAAAGCATTTGAAGAAGAACTAATGAGAGTATACTTGAAATGGATGATTTATTAGTAGAACAATGTGCATTTTTAAAGTGATCTGCCCAGAGCTGGCAATACTCAGTACTCCATCATCACCGAGTCCAGCTCACCTGCAAATCGATTTCAAAAGCATCGCCGAACGAGTTGAGTAACTGGGTAACCATTTGTGTAGAGAAAACATCGTCTCAACATCGTAGTGTCAAGCAATCAGCAGATGAGCGCTGAGTGCACATCAAATATTAGAACCCACTGAGAGACGATTTGTGAGTTGTGATTTCATGTGTTTGTACACCAGCAAGAACAATAACCAAAAATCTGGGTTGTGTTGGGAGCTCTGTGGTTTAAGCATACACTCACCGGTGTAGCTCGGTACGGTGATGCCAAACTCAGTATGTACTCACTTTTTAAAACTAGGAATGAGAGTTAAATGCTATGAAATCAAAACTGAGAACTATCAATACCATCATAATTTGATGTCAGCGGTGCTCTGTATAGGTGAGTGTGCTTGTTTAGATCAGCGATGATTTTCATCTTTACCGTCATTTTACGGATCGTAAACCGTAACCATCGTAAACCATGAGGTGAGCTGATGAATAGAAAAAAACGAATCTTATGAGCGAGATTTTGCCACCCTTGGATCTGCCCCTTGTCGACAGCAATCCTGTGTCAATGTCTCTAATATTACCTACAACAAGTTTTTTTTGTCGTTTCCGAGAATATGAAAATTATTCAGATTGAAAGATCGATAATTTCTGAACATCTTAAACCCTGCAATATGTTTTTAACCGGGCTATAGTAAGGAATTTACACGACATATTCAGTATATCAATATAATATGACATGCTAATTTTCCTCTACACGTAACTCAAACTGAGTATTTCAAATTCAATATTAATTATCAGAGCTACTGTGTTCTGAGTCAGAGTGTAACTCTACTAACTGTCAAATCGTTGCCGGAGTCGAGATTAAAATTGTAAACAGGGATGTCAGGTTCACAGATTTTGAGTTTTGTGCACAGATTTGAAAACTGACACAGATTTTCACAGATTCTTGAATAAATCACAGATTTTGGAAATGGAGTACAGTTTACCACCAAAAAGTACAGAAAACGGAAAACGGAAAAATCACAGATTTTGGAAATGGAGTACAGTTTACCACCAAAAAGTACAGAAAACGGAAAACGGTCACAGATTTTCACAGACAGGTTTTGGGTTTCAACACAGATTTTTGAAAAAATGACCTGGCATCTCTGATTGTAAACACAAGAACACGGAAATTCGATTTTATTTATTGTAATCGTTGATTTGTTGCTTGCATTCTTATTCTTCACTAAGCTTTGTGGGTCTGAATCTTATGTTCTGGAATCTTTATCATGATTGAAGAAGCAACATTAAGGATCCATGTAAGTGAGAAACATTAAATAGTTTTACACGTTTCACTATTCTACTAGTACTTATTTTTAGGAAAAGATGCTAGACAACCAAACACTGGATCAAACACAACAGGACGAAATTTCTCCCGGCAATCAGAAGACGGAATCTGGCATCTCAACCGATGATCATTCTCGCCCGCACGCTTGTGATATATGTGGCAAACGATTTCTCAACAAAGGACATCTTTACGATCACATGCGGGCGCATCGCGCCGAACGACTTTTCAGTTGTGGTATCTGCGGAAAAGCATTTTCCCGAAAAACCGGAATACGGCAACATCAGTACACCCACTCCAGCGAACGACCGTACAAATGCACCACCTGTGGCAAAGATTTTGTTTTCAATAGCTCGTTAACTACCCATATGTCCCTTCATACGGGTGACTATCGACATAACTGTGAGGTGTGTGGCAAAGGATTCAACAGAATGTCAACGTTGAAGAAGCATGAGCGTGTTCACAGCGGCGAGATGCCGTCTAGGTAGGACTATTTGATCGTATATATCTCTATCGAACATAATCGAATTTACAAATTATTTCGCAGTAAGAAACCAAAGACGCCGAACAGTTTGCATGTGATTTCTTCCGCCAAACTTGTAGAGTTCGCACGGCCACACGAGTGTGAAATATGTGGCAAACGATTTTCCAATAAACATACCCTTAGCAAACACATCCAAACACATTGCGGCGAACGGCTGTTCAGTTGCGATGTCTGTGGAAAGGCATTTTACAATACTTGCAACCTGGACCGGCATCGGGTCGTGCATACCGGCGAGCGACCGTACGAATGCCAGTTGTGTGATAAAACGTTCAGCTTTAAAGGTAACCTCGCCGCTCATATGACCATTCATTCGGGTATCTATCGGCACCGGTGTAAAACGTGTGACAAAGGATTTCACAACACCAGCAATCTAAAGAAACACACGTGCAGTGGTAAATCAGGCCCGTCAATATTGAGGTAAGCTTGACAAAAAAGTTCTGCCTGACAGGAGATTTGTTGATGTGGTCAATTTGAAAATTTGAATGTCCTCAATAGTGGACAGACGTTCTCTTAGACGGATTTCGATTTCCTACCGTCACGTTAGACTGACCAGTCTTGAACTGTTACAATCATGAAAGTTATTAATAATATATTTTCTAACCGATATCAGTGCTAATCAAGAAATATATGGCCTTCATTGATTCAAACTAAGTTGATGCCTAATAAATTGAATTTGAAGACATGGTGATTGAAATCGTCGGAACAAGCTGTTCGATCAAATGAAAAAATAGTAGAATGATCGTAAAAATCCATAGAAAATCATGAGATGCTGTTATATCGACCTGGAAGATGTTGACTTACTTTACGGCTGGACAACGCCTCATCAGGCTCTTCCAGAGATATTGTCTACCGTGTGATTAGGACGGAAAAAAGGATTGCAATTCGCTCTAAACAAGCGTTGAGATCATCGAATCATGTTTGTTATTATGTGTCTTTATTTATTCTTCAAATATACTGGTAAAAAAAAATATAAAAGAATTTGTTTTTGTTCCACATTGAAATGTAATCAACGACCGTGAAAATGTTACAAATCAGTCCTTTTAAGAGCGATAAATGTTTACAAAAGGACTATTAAAACTACTCTTCTGTTGGAATATGCAAATCGGATGTGAAAATAAACATTTCAGTGGTCTGCCAGAAATGAGTTCCGCGTTGCATTATGATAGTTTCATTCGTTGAAATAGGCATCTACGAAATAAAATAATAAACATCAAAATTTAGTATGTTGCTATTTCGCGAGGCAACCCCTTCACAAAAATTGCTTTAGTATTGAATCGATTCGCACAGGAAGCATCTCTACAGCGGGTCATTCACAGTGCGAGTTTCGCTTCAAACAACAAACGATTGCGTCATCCCACTGCTGGTCGTTTACAAAGGAGCAAAATGCTTCGAAAAGTTAGCAACGGCCGAGAAAATTCCACCAATCAGCCCTTTTAAGGGTTATAAATGTTCACAGATACTATAAGCTAACTCTGGAGAGTTTTTTTCAATCTAAATTTATCGGGTCAATCAAAAGTTATAGTCGAGAACGTAAATTTTTTCTTCGAATGCAGAATTATTTCAAGTTTTGAACATTTTTGTTTGAAGACATCCAAAAAGACAGTTTTGTCATTCAGTTTCTAATACTATTAGCTGAAACTCTGGAGAGTTTTTTTTAATCTAATTTATCGGCTCGATCAAAAGTTATAGTCGAAAACGTAAATTTTTTTTCGAATGTAAAATAATTTAAAAAATTTGAAAATTTTTGTATGAAGACATCAATAAAGACAGTTTTGTCACTAAAGTCATTCAGTTTCTAGTACTATTAGCTAACTCTGGAGAGTTTTTTATCTAAATTTATTGGGTCGATCAGAAGTTATAGTCGAAAACGTTTTTTTTTCTCAAATATAAGATATTTTTAAATTTTGAAAATTTTTGTATGAAAACATCCAAAAAGACAGTTTTGTCACAACAATCATTCAGTTCCGAATACTATTAGCTAACTCTGGAGAGTTTTTTTATCTAAATTAATAGGGTCGGGTATCAAAAGTTATACACCCCTATTCAGTATGTCGATCGATTCGAAATATTCCAATCGAATGTGTAAATTTTCATTCTGCATTCCGTTCGAGTTGGGTATGAACTCGAATATCATTCGTTCGAGTTGTTCAATTTTCGAACATTATTCGATCGCCTTGCGTACGTATTATTTCTGTTCGGTTCAGAATTGTTGTAATTTGTTTACACAAGTGTGACGGTTTCGTTGACTAAGAAATGAATGATATAAAACGAACGTGTAAGTAGTTTTGACAGCTTCGACAGTTCGAAATTTCAAGTGTTCCCGAACGAGAGTCGATTGGCACATTGTCGCAAAGATGATTTACCGGTAGCGACACCTGCCAATGAAAAATTAAACCAAGAAAAGAGGATTCTTTCGGAAATTTTCATATCGGCAGTAGTGATTTGTAACATTTTTATCGTTTTTCCAGTAGTACAAATAGATATCAGCAGATATAGATAGTACACTCGGACTAGAAGAAAATCGATTTCAAAGTGATTACTACTACTTTTTTTAGTGTAAACTATGATTAAACATGGAAAATCTTCAGAAATGTGTGAAATTGGGTAAGGTTAGGTTTTTTCGGATCAATATTTTTTTAAACAGAAACTTTTTCTTCAACTTCTACTACGATTTTTCAAATGAATTTGCCATAAAAAGTTTTCATAAGAAATCGTTGAAATGGTGGAGTAATTAGAAATTTTCCTACCGATTTGACAGCTCTTGCTGAAAGTATCATGTCTAAACTTGCTGAAAGTATCGCCTCTACACTTCAGTTTTACGACAATATGCCAATCGAATCATACAAGTCGAAAGGAATAAAGAATGCAAAACTCGAACGAAAGGGTAGATTCGATCGTATCACAAATCCGTCGGATTGCAGAATCGGCGTGATAGTCGAAAACGTAAATTTTATCTTCAAATGCAGAACAATTTTAAATTTTGATAATTTTTCTGTAAGAGACACCCAAAAAGGCATTTTTGTCACAGCAATTATTAAGTTTCTATTTTTATTAGGCAGCTCTGGACAGTTTTTCATCAAAATTTATAGTCGAAAGTGTAGAATAACTTGATAGTTTTGCATGAAGACATTCAAAAACGCAATTCTGTCACTACCCTCATTCAGTTTCTAATACTATAAGCCAGCTCTGAAGAGTTTTTTATCAAATTTTTTCGGGTCGATCAAAAGTTATAGTCGAAAACGTGAATTTTTTTTCTTCGAATGTAGAATAGTTTAAAATTTTGAAAATTTTTGTATGAAGGCCAAAAAGATATTTTTGTTTCTATGATCATTCAATTCTTAATACTTCTAGCTTATTCTGAAGAAATTTTCATCCAACATTATCGGATCGATCAAAAGTTATAGCCGAAAACGTAAACTTTTTTTTTCGAATCTAAAATAATTTTAAATTATGAACTTTTTTAATAAAGACATCCAAAATGGCCTTTTGGTCACTATGGTAATTCAGTTTCTAATACTATCAGCTAACTCTGGACAGTTTGAAGAACATTCAAAAACGCAATTCTGTCACTATCCTCGTTCAATTTCTAATACTGGCTCTGGAGAGTTTTTCATCAAAAATTTTCGGGTCGGCATTTTGGTCACTATGGTAATTCCTTTTCTAATACTATTAGCTAACTCTGCACAGTTTTTCATCGAAATTTATAGTCGAAAACGTCAATTTTTTCTACAAATGTGAAATATTTTTTGTATTCTGAAAAAATATTTCCCCTGGTTTTTGTACTCTAAAAATTAAAGATCAATCAAAATTAATATCGGGAACTGTGGGCACTTCGTCTGTCATTTCGGTTCCAGAGATTGAAGTTTTTCTACTGGACATGGATTGCAAGACACTTCCCATAGAGTTCAATCCGAGTATCTGTCGGTTTAGCAGGGAATTTCGAAACAAACACAACAATAACTTTTCAGATCTTTTCTCTTTTTTTATTAAATGCTATAAAATCTATGTAAATATATCGCGATAGCTACAAATATAAAAATTAAATAACAAATTTTATATTCAAAACGCTTTGCCCATCATGCCTAAAACTCTATCCGACTTTTGTTGGGTGTTTTGTCACTATTTTTCAAATATTGGCAATCGACTTTTTACACTTTTTGTTTTGCACTCCAGTTGCGCGGCTACACTCCGGCAGCCGTTTCACCAATCATCATCATCACCGTCATCTCGAATAGTTGCTAAAGGCTTCCGTGCCCAAATTGGCGAGTTCTTACGTGTACTTTTACTTGTTTTTTTTTTGTTTGCATACCCCCCTCTGTGTAACCTCTAGCGCACTTTTACCCTATACGTTACGTTATGTGTGTATCTACTTTATATTTACAATCCGGGGCATTTTGCTCAAATTCGCTGTGTGCTCTGAGAAAGCTAGTGTTCCATTATTTCAAAATACTAAACCAAAAAATGTACGCTGTTCTCTAATCTAGGTTCAGGCAACGTTGAAAGCTTTGGACTACAAAACAACCAGAGTTTACGGCCGAGTTGAGGGATTATATCGGCTATACACAAACAATATTACGGTTCACTGTTTCTTTTTTTACTGATTTTAGCGATATTTCTTAGTAGTCCAGTAATTCTAGTACTTCTTCTTCCCACTGTCGATTGTTACCTAGGAAACTGCTTTCCGTTTGATGTTCAACTGTTGATCTGCTGTCCGGCCTTCTGATTTGTTACAGAATTATCATATTCGTCATTAAAAACAGACTTTGTAACTCGTTACGTAAGGCACATATTGTACAGTTATCTCTAAACAATAAATAAAAACCGTTTTTAAAATCGCTTAAATACTCTTGCAACAATTGTTCTGGCTCAGGAGTTTACCCTTCGCCTAAGCCTTAGCGTTCGCTATATCTTTATTGTCTGACACATTGTTTATTATCTACTAGCTCTGACTGACTATTCACGAAAAATGATTGTTAGATTACACGTTGTTTTTGTTACCTCTTTCAGTAATGTTAATTGCAGGAAATGCGTTTTTGCTTTTTTTTAGCTTTCTTTAAAGATTATGCTGCCTGATGCGTGTGTGTGTGTGTGTGTGTGGTTCTGTAGGGGCTTAGATTCGGAACTGGTCTTACACCTCGGGGAGGATTTTGATTCTATGTTTTCAAAACCAAATTATCGATTAATAACCCAGATTTTTAATCGACAGAAATTTAATGGATTAGTTTAAAACTAATACTCCATTACTAAACAAAAATAATCAAACAATTTATCGAGCAATCGATTAATTATATCGATTTTTTTCGATAAAAAAGTCATTCCTAACTCTAAAGTACCATTCTAATGTAGCGACTGATGCATGAACAGAACGACTAAATCACAGCAAGCTTCGACTTTTCTGATTCACTCGTCACTTCTTTGATCAAAACGTCGTCAAAAATCAGCTGATTGCAACGTAAATAAACAATCAGTAATGCAAGCGTATCACTTTAGCTTGTTTGTTACCTGAAAGTAGGAGATTGCTGAGTCGATTCTCTCACAGTAACATGTCTGTTGATTTAGAATACAATTAGGAAGTTTAGGTTTTGGGAAGTAATTTTCATATTTTGAATCACGACGTGTTGTAACCAAAACAGTCACGCAACGTCTAGTAACGTGGGTTGTTGAATCAAATAAATTTTCATTAGTCCAATTCAATCCACTTAAACAGTTGTGTTTTACTCTGCTCAGGTCATGGGCCCAGAATTGGTCATCAACGGAAGAAAGCAGATTAATCGAGGAATAATCATCCGACGATGAACAACGTGCCATTAGTAGGAGCCGCTTTACCGTTGAGCTCAAAGGACGGGAAAATTACGCCACGAAGATCCTGGAACGCTGTGTCCGATGACTGAAGGTTAGAAAATCGACGAAGAAACGAGTTTGCAAGCGATGGTCACAGACTGTTGGAGTCTGGAGACGACTAATTACAGTCCGGTCCAGTATGCAAAGGACGCCAAAAAAGTCTTTTCCGGACAGCAATCTAACACGGAAAATCGGGTTGCCGAGGAAGCTAACGTAGATTCGTTTGGACGAATGCGACAGCGTAGAAGCAAATACAAATTATAATACGGAATACTTCGACAAATTCAAGGACACATTTTACACTGTCAGAGTGACAATGTACTTTAACGAGTTTTCTATAAAACTAGCAACACTGAAGGGTAAGAACAAGTTCACCATAGTTACTGTTTATTATAGTGAAAAATAAATAAACAGTTTTTATCTGATAATCAAGATCACAAGCGAAATGTAAGTTAAACAATAATCTAGAATGGTTAAGCCACCATGAATATACTACTAGCTGTATTGATATTTGTAGATTCGTGGGTGTTTGTGTTCATTTTTCATCTTTTGTGCTAGTGCCGGTGATATTTAGACTGATTGTTGCAGTTTAATACAGTAACGATAAGCATAAACAAACAAGTTTGTTTTGCACCGTAGAAACTAGCATAAAGCGTTGCCAGAAACGATCTCCTTCCACATTTTCAAACTATCGCAATGAAAGGGAGTAATTTGCTAGGCTTACTTGTTCAGGCTGTGAACCAAACATTGGCGGTTCGTTTGTATGGGACTTGGGGGTATTATTATTTGTATTTGGTAGAAGCGTACGTTGACGAACTGATGTTCACAGCGCACAAACTTGCGGGAATCGGTTTCAAGGTCGACGACTCATGACTAGCTGCGCTGTTACTAATGGGGCTTCCGGAACACTATGTACCCATGATTAAGGGGACTCGAAGCATCGGGCACAGCTTTGATGTAATATTGCTGGTGAAAACGGAGTGTTTCCTTCCAATCAAAAAGCGAAATGGTGTCGCGGCAAAGAAGGGTTACAACTTTAGAGATGAATCAAAGAAGCAGTTGATTGTTAAATCTTAGCTACGGAGTTTGTTTACCGTCTAAAAAAAGATAGAGAATTTATTCATAATAAAACCAATCTTTTTCATGTAAGGGACGAAAAAACTAAGGCTCCCATTTCTGGGATTTGGTGGCGTATGTAGCTGATTCTCACTTGGAATACGTGTGCTACAAGAATACGGCGAAGAATATGTATAACTCTGGCGAATACATTTTCAAAGGATGGTTTTGCAACGCAAACCCATATTCGCAGATCCCTGGCAACTCTGAATATTGAAGAAGGAACACCACTAACGGACCATTTTCGACGAATTAACGACGTCAGTTAAGGAGCAGGACGCGGTTAGTCAATTGTTCATTTCACTGCCATCGTTGTATGATGTTGTTGCCACGGCCATGGAGAATCTTGAAAACGATCAATTGAAATTGGACACTGTGAAGGCGCGTTTACTGGCCGAAGAACAGAGGTCTGAGAAAGGATTATGAAACTGAACGGATTCTTGATTCAGGAGCAAGTCCTCATATGGCATACGAGGAAGAATGTTTCCAAGACTATTCAAACTTGGCACAGTGAAGAGTAAAACCTTCGTGAACGGAAATGCAATGACATTATCGTTTGGAAAATCAATTACAATTTGCTATCATTGTCGCGTTTGTTGAAAGCTGGAGCCAAAGTTAATTTCATGCCAGATCGAGCAGTTTTATCCAAGAATGGCAAAATCTTAGCTGTGGCGCTATTACAATGGAATCTGTTCTTAATGATGCAATGTGTGATTCCCGACTCAGCTATGGGGTTGTGAAGAATAACGATGACAAGATGGAGTAGCGAAACAAACGCTTCGGACACCACAGTTTCAAAAATGTACGACGTTTGAAACAGTTCGGAGCCCTGCTGATGCACATAAAGGAAACAAAACTCCTGCTGAATGTTTGGCACGGTGAAAAGCCGGATGTTGGAAAACTGAGTTTTTGGATGTCAGACATTTGGGTGGATTCCGCAGCAGAAAAGGGACAAGTTAGCTGCTGACTATTCTTCGACGGGTTATCGTCTGTGGAATACCGATACGAGGAAAATGATCGTAGCAAGAAATGTAAAGTTTGACAAATCCAATTTTCCTTTCAAGACACCTAACGAAGATATAAAGAAAGTAGTGGTTTCGGATGTAATTTCTGTTCTAGAGCCTTTCAAAAATGAAGTATTGCAAACAATCGAGCCTGAAGGTTTGGTGGACAAGGAGAGCAGATAATTCATTTGTTTGTTTGGAGCAGGGAAAGCCCGGTGGAGTTAGTTTCTGTCAAACTTGCACTCCAGCAGGCATAAAACCTCCTTATCTTTTTCATCAACAAATTACAATCATCCAAATGATACATTTCACTTGAACATAGTATTTCTAAACTAATTAAAGCTAGTTTAGAAATACTATGTTTGAGTGAAATGTATCATTTGGGTGTTTGTAATCGTGATTTACTACTTGGAAAGTACATACGAAAGTGCATGACTAAGCGTCAAACAGGAAGGAAGCTAGAATTTTTGAGAACGGGACCGAATACGTTAACGTTACCTTCAGAACAAGTATGCTGGAAGATGGAGTGCGCCAGGGAAAGACATGTCCGGGCAAAACGGAGTAGTGGAAAGGATAAACATGACTCACCTCGATTCTGAATTTCATTCGAATTGGATTATTTCGATCGAATGCAGAATTTTGCATCCTGTATGAAATTTTTCGTCGAATGCTGTGGTCGCTGCAGAAGCGGAAGCCTATTGGGAAGGCCTCAACCATTTTTGTTCTCAAAGGACACCAAAATGTTGGAGGAACGATGGGTCAAGTGTGAGATGGAGATTATACTGAAGAATACAAATTAGTACATGCGATAAAATCAGTCAACCATACCATCTGAACCGCGAGTATGAACTGTGAGAGCTACTTCAAAAAGTGTCTTCTACAACGCCTTTTACCTCTTCGGAAGCAGCATTCTAATAACACCCTGTTTTGACCATGATTTGCCATCTTGCCATTACCCATGAGTGATAAAAAAAATTAGCTTAAGTTGAGAATAAAAAAATTGATACATTTTCGATGGGACTTTTTTTGGGCTTTCCACCCAAATATCCAGCCATTCGTCCCATCCTAAAAGCTTTTTTCTTAAACGTATCCGAAACAAACGGTGCCAACATTTCCTCTCCCAATTCCGACGCACATCTTCCTGCTATGACAGCACAGAACACACACACACACACACGGTTTCTAACGTTTAAAATAGTTTTCCATTAATTATTTACACAAGTATTGCACTTTAGTTTGACTTTACAAACAATAGCTTTCCCTTCTCTGAGCAGCCTACATTTCGTATCCTGTTTTTGTTTTTGCTTGCTTCTAAATCCTGCTCGCTCTCGTTTCAGTCACACAAACACTCACTGGCTAAAATTGCGGGCATTCTGTTCTATCTGTCACGACAAAAAAAAGTGTGACTACGCTACAGCTAAACCTCGATATGTACAATTGACCCTTGAACAACAAACTAACAACTCGATTCCGTACAAAATCTTTAAAAGTAAATGCAAGTAGAGCTTTGGTTCGCAGAACAAAGCACAAAGTTGGCTTCTAGAATATTCTAAACAAACAAATACCTTTCAGCGTATTTCGATGACTGCGCCCGGGCGCTCCGTCCGTCGATAAGGTGGTCCGTCGCGGGTCGGCAGTCGCATTTCCTGTATACGAAAATTGTCATGTTTGATTGTCGGTGTGTCGGCCCGGAAGTTCACACTTCCACCCCGTAGGTCCGGTCTACATCGTTGTAGGAAAACTCCAGCTTCGAGCTGTTCGACGGACCGGGTTTGGCTGTCGACGGATCGAATGGTTTCGAAGGGCCTGCCTGTGGGGTACCATCCTCGCACTTGGTAGGCGAATTGCACGAACTTGAACACAGCTCTTCCAGGTCATCCTGCTGTTGGATGTCGGCCGGAAGTTCCGGCACCGAAACACCCCGGCGGGTAAAGAAGGCCATCTTTTCTCTACAGAAGCAAATAGAAAAACGGAATAATCAAATCTGACGCATCGAATCGACTGTTGCAAAATTATACTCACTTGAACGAAATCAGATCCAGCTTTCCTTTGCCGACTTTGGTTTTCCTTAGCTTGTAGATCTCCTTGGAGGTTTTGTGCAACAGCTTGGCCATGTGCTTCTCCTCCGGTGTGGTCGCACTGCCGGCATTCTTGATCAGTTTGAGGAAATCTTCGTTTTCCAGTGCCCAGTTTGCCACTTTCACATCGTTGTTATCCCGTGCCAGTTCCAACCGTTTCTTCAGATCCCGCAACCGGCTTATCTCGTCGGTCAGCGTTTCCAGCTTGCTCTGCTGCGCCTGGAGATCCAGTTCCAGATCCAGACTAGTACGGGGAACGGCCGGATGCATTTCTGTGGAGGGGGAAAAGTTGACCGGTTACGCTCGAAACGATAGACAATGATGGTTCATGAAAAAAACTTACTGTGGTAAACCTTGGGCGTACGATTGTGATACCGCAGCGATCGCCTTTCCACTGCCCCCCGTCGGAATGGGTGCGGTGTGACGGGATTGTTGAAGTGCATGGCCGAATCCGAGTCACTCCGGTTCAGGCGGCATATGTAGCGCGATTTACTGGCCACGGCACTGTTGAAGTAGAAAGGAAAATTGTGTGGTAAAATCATTAGCGGCCCTTACACGATCATTAAAAGTGTCATTACTAAAAAGTAATGACACTTTTAATGATCGTGTAAGGTCTACGAGTTCAGTAATGACACGAGTAATGATGGAATTCCGGATTTTCCATCATTACCAACATTATTTTGATTGATGATCCCGTCTCATTCTGAATATCTTTAGAACTATACGCGAAAAAATGACAAAGTGTAGATTTAAATTGTTAATATTTCATTAACCTTAACGTTTCAATGGCAAATCAAATTTATTTTCAGCTAAACGATAATGAAAATATTGCTATTGCTGGAGTAGTTACAAATACTCATCATTAATAATGAACGTGTAATGCTAAAAAGTAATGATGTAGAGTAATGCAGTAATGACGAGCGTTTGAGCAGAAGTGTCATTACTTAGTAATGACACTTTTAATGATCGTGTAAGGGCCGCTATTGGATCAGTGCAATTGATAGTTAAAAAAAGGCAAAAAATCTGGTTGAATATTCAAGTGTTGCCGCTGTTCATAAAACCATTGAATTCTTATCAAAGATAAATAATAAAGACATGTATGTGCTTATAAATATTTTTGAAAAATGTGGTTCGTTCCCGGTACCTTCTGAAATGACCGCACTCACCGTTTGGTGGAGCGCGAGATTACTTGCATTGTTATCATTTCAACCAGTGTGCCATAAAATCTCAATATATACAAATGAGCTACCGAATCGAAAGGGTTCTCACGCTTTGACATTTGCATTATAAATGTATGATCTTGTGTATGATGGGAACTAGGCAGTGCAACCAATTTATCACCATTGGTGCCAGTTTCACGGAGGACCGTAGATGTGCACCAAAAAAAGATCGTGACTGTCATGTCTGGAAATTCGTTTGTGTTCTTATCACGCCGAAGAATATTGTAATCGAAGTAGTCTCTCAATAACTAACTAACCAATATATTATGTGTTGTAGCCTTAGCAACGAAGGTTGTTGATCGAAATAAATTTTTCATTAGTCATTAGTCAACCCACTTAACCAATTGTATATTTTACTCTACCACAATCGGAACTGCTTGAAAGTCATCCAACAGAATGGAATCCGCGACACAGTGCACTACATTCGAATAACTTTAGTAATTTTTAGTTTCTCAATAATTGTAACCTATTGAACCAAACTTTTTCCTAGATTGTTTGATTTCTGGGACTCATGAATTCTGAGACTTGCTAGACATTACGGATTTGCAGACTCTGAATCTAATGGACTCTGCGAATTATTTCCTACGAGTGTTTTGGGTTCTAGCTCTACTGGACTCCTAAATTGTGGGACTTCTGGACTTTAAACTAATGAACTCGGATACTACTAGACCATAGATTCTTAAAATATAGATCTCCTAGATTCTTTGATTCTTGGGACTCGTGGATTCTGAGACTTCTTGACTCTTGAACGTCCAGACTTTGACCTTATAACGCTCAAAAACTGGACTTTTGAACTCATAGACTCTGACTCTTCTGGATTCTGACACCTTTAGACTTTGGAAATTCTGGACATTGGGACTGCTGAGCTTCTGAACTTTAGGATTTACGGACTCTGGATCCGCTGGACTCTAGAAATTATTTCCTAAGATTTTTCATGGCTTCTGGCTTCACTTATGAAGTCTGAGACTACGAGACCACGGATCCTTAGAATATGGGCTAAATGAAATACTTTCTCAACAATTGTAATGCGTAAAACCAATTTTTTCCTAGATTCTTGGGTTGTTGGGCCTCATAGATCTATGGACTTTTTGACTCTTAAACTTTGAACTTATAACCTCTGAGATTGCTGGACATTGGGACTCATGGACTCTGACTCTTCTGGATTCTGAAACCTTTGGACTTTGGAACTAACTTCTGGACTTTGAAACTTTTGGACTCTTAAATTTCTAAACTTTAGGATTGGCGGACTCTGGAAATTATTTCTTAAGAGTTATTTTTGATTGTCACTCCACTGGACTTCTAAATGGTGGGACTGCTGAACTTTGGACTCATGAGCTCTGAGACTACTGAACCATAGATTCTTAGAATCCGGTAATAATGAAAAACTCAATAACTGTTATGAAATAAACCAAATTTCTCTTAGATTCTTGGGACTCATGGATTTTGAGACTCTTGACCTCACTGGCCTTGGACCTATAGGCTGAGATTGAGATTGTTGAACACTGGGATTTATGACCTCTGACTCTTCTTGATTCTAACATCTATAGACTTTAGGACTTCTGGGCTCTCAAATTTCTGAATCGGGATACTTTTGAATCTAAGAATTTGAACTCTACGACCTCTAAATTTTGAGACTCAAGGATTCGAAGTATCCCAATCCGACTTAAAGAATCTTGAACTCATCTATTCCGGTGTTCTTGTAGTTTGGGACCTTGACTTTTGAATTATTAAATTCTGGGGCTAATGGATTGTTGTATTCTAGAATTTCTGCACTCTCAGATTCATCTTACACTCTAGGACTCCTGGACTCTGAGACTTTCGTATTACATAGAAGCTGTGACTCTTGAACTTGAGTAATACTGAACATTGAGAGCCCATAGGCTAAAACTCTAAGATACCTGGATTCTGGGATTTTGAGACTACTGGACTCCGGGCATCCTTGTTTCTGGAATTCCTAGATTCTGAGACCACTAGACACTGGAGCTGCAGAATGCTTTGTCAACAAGACTTTGGAATTACTGGTATCCTGAAACTATGGAATTCCTGAACTGTTGGACTATGGAACTCATTAACTTTGCGATTCCTGGAAGTTTGGGACTCCTAAACTCTAATATTCCTGGATTTTAACTCTCGTGAAATAATAATATACCATACTCTGGGATTCTTGAAGACTCCCGTACTCTAAGACTCTAAGAACCTGGGATTCCTGAACTTTTGGACTACGAAACTGTTCAACTTTATGATTCCTGGAAGTTGGGACACTCAAAACTCTAATATTCCTGAATTTTAACACTTCTGAATTAATTAACTACCCTACTCTGGGATTCTTAAAGACTTCTACTCTCTAAGACTCCTATAATCTGGAATTCCTGAACTTTTGGACTTTGAATTTCCTGAGCTGAACTGGATGTTGGGACTCCTGAACTCTAATATTCCTGAATTTTAACTCTCTTGAATTAATGTACTATCGCACTGTGGGAATCTTGAAGACGTCACTTCTAAACTACTACTATTACTACCTGAAACTACTAGACTCTTCGACTCCAACACTTGGAAACTTTGATCTTTGGAATTATTATTATCTGTTTGAATGTTCAAGAGTCTAGATGTTACTCTTGAACATTCAAATTATCAGACTCTAGGATTCGTGAACTTCGAGCTTCCAAATTACAAAACTTCCAAAATCAGTGAGTTCATGGATTTAGGAGAACAGAAATGCAGGAATATTACAGTTTGTGGGGTTTTATTCAGGATGTAGAAGTCCCATAATTCATTAGTCCAAGATCCAATTCAATGAGAGCCAGAATCCAGGAGTTCTTGAATTCCGGAGAGTGATAATTCTGGCATTCTAGAGCTCAGGAGTTCCAATGACCTAGCATCACATAGTTAAGGCGTTCCGAACCCATGGAGTTCAAATGAATAGTAGTGTCAGAAGCTTCTAAATCTTTAGGTTTAAAAAATCCAGGAACCAGGAGTTTTTGAATTTAGGAGCGCATAAATTTCGGAGCTACAAAGCTCAGGAGGCCTGGAGTTGGTTATAGTTTTATTCAACCCCGGGTTTAATCTTTCCTTCCGTTCAAAGGCTCCTGGGTCTATCGACGGTGTCGCCCAGGAGCTCATGAACGCAGGAGAGCTAAAAATCAGGAGTGTTATAGTTCAGGAAATACTGACCTACGGTGCTTCGAACAATTTTGTTTTTGTTGCAAAAGCAGTTTTATCTGTTTTCACTAGATTCTTTGTTGATTTTGTTCAAAAAAAGTTGTACCTTCTGAATTTTGGCTTTACAGAATTCATGAGCTTCTGCACTCTGAAACTCGTAGACATTAAGACTCAGTACGCTGACCGAGAGCTCTGAGAGTGCTGCAGTAAGGGGCTCATGAACTTTGATTTTTTTAAACTCCTGGATTCTGACTCTAATGGTTTTTGTGATTTTTATATTAGCTCTTGGAGATTTTATTTTCTAACTTTTAAGCCTTTCAAATTTTAGTTTCTTAGAGTTTTGGACTTTCAGATAGTTGGACACTAGGAAACATTGAACTCTTCCTCATTGAATCTTGGTCTCTTGAGCTTTATCGTGAATTCTCTTTCATTATCTCTTTGATTTTGAGCTCTTGAACTGTTAGACTCATGGAAGACTGAATTTTTGAACTCTTGATTAATAAATGTTAAATTCTTGAACTTCTTGATTACAGATCGCTTGTAGCCCACGATTCTTAATTCTTTGATTTTGGGAATTTCGACCTGTTTCCTATTCTTAAACTCTTGTTTTATAAATTTTTCGATTCTAAGACTTTTAAGCTAGTTTTTTCTCAGATTATTACTATTTTATTTTGAAATTTGGTAGTATTACTCTTTTGGTTTCTTGGGCCATTGGACTCTTAAAGCTAAGAATCAACGCTGCTGCACTCTAACAATCGTGTACTGGTAGATTTTTAATAGTTTTATATATGAACTTTTGAACTCTTGAAATAACTGTTATTGAAATTCTGAACTCTCAAAATTTTGGAATCTAGTACACGTCGACCGTCAATTCAGTCTTGTAAAAAACGATGTAAAAAAAACGATTGTTGGTCTTCCAAACGAATGAACACGTCATTAAAGTACAGTACGAAGATCGGAGAATTCAAGAGACTGCCTTATGAAAATCACTGAATGGGATCGTTAGAAATTTTACGAATATTTTTCAGTGAAATTGAGAATCAACTTCGGAGTTACTGTTATCCAAATAGACATGTTTTGTTATTCAAATAGTTCCCCACCCAAAAAACCCAAAACCCACACATACCTTGGCGAGAACGTTTGCGACCGCTTCACGATTCGATCGTCCAGCACGGAGTTCTCCTCGATCGTACCGTTGTTGCTGTTGCGAGCGGCCTCGTTCAGCCGACGTCGTCCTTTCTCCGGCAAAAATGCACACTCGGTGTTGGTTTCCTTGTCGGCTTTTTCCACCGCCATCGCTGCCTCTTCATCACCTTCGCCCTCGGTAGCTATCGTACCCTTGACGCTGTTCATGTACTCCTCCAGCATCAATTGTGTGGCAGCTGTGAATGAGAAGAAGAAGCTTAGAAAATGTATTGTTTTCTTCAACAAGAAAATAAAATAACCTACCTTGATCGTTAACCTCTTCCTGATCGTGTTCATCGTCCTCTTCGGTCTCATCAACATCATCCTCGTCATCGTCGTCACCGTCCTCGTGAGCCAGATCGTCGTACACCATTTCCAGGACCGCCTGTAGCTCTTCCTGACCCTGATTACGCGTCAGAGTTGATGTTTGCGATGAGATAATGGTCGACTCATCCGACGATTCCTCCTTGATACCGAAAGCTCCGCTGCAACCCTCAAACGATTCCAGTTCGTTCATTGATTTCCTACTTATGATATTGTACCACTTGCTGGTGGCATCCGTGGGCACAAACTCGGCCAAACTGATTTGCGCACTTCCTACCCAATCCTCACGTTGTCCCACGATGATCATCACTTTTACATGAAGTGATTTGGTGTAAACCTTTTCCAGGGGCATCTGAGCTACCAGCATTGTTTTGAAGACCGGCTTCACGAAGTCCGTCACAGCGTTAGTACGGATAAATAGGCTTGCCGTGCCGGGCAGTAGAATGGCTCGAATGAACAGCTGGCAACCATCCGGTAGGCAGAGTGCCGTTAGATTTCGTCCTTTCTCTATCATTATGCAAAGTGTGCTGTCAGCGACGGTGTACCGCAGCCCTATCTGGACTTGTGCGCATTCTTTGTTGGTGAGCAGGGCACGGGACGCTTCGAACACTCCGGAATCACCGGCTACCGATTCGTCACTAACCGTGGTCGATACGGATCTCGTATTGGAGGTGGACGACGAGCGGCTCAGGATGACAGCCGGAGGAATATCCAGATAGGATGGTTTTTCGTAGATGGGAGAAAGCGGCGGTATTCCGAGCTGTCGAATCTTCAGGTCCTGCAGTTGTTCTTCCAACCTCTGTTTGTCCAGGTTGTACTCGGAACCACCGTAACTAGGAGCAGGCACGTTATACGGAGCGGAACTTTTGTACGGTGTTTCCGCACCACCACCACCACCACCCCCACTGTTCCATTCCATCTTCATCGGAGAAGCAGGTGGGGTTTCCAGCGATAGACTACTTCGCGGCGACAACGACACATCCGAGCTGGGATGGAACAATCGCTGCACTCGACGGTTGATGTCAACCATATCGATCTGCGGTTCGGTAGAAAGTGGATCACCGTAGATGTCGGTGAAACTGAGTCCACTGAGTGATCCTTTGCTACTGGCAGTCGACAGTGATCCGATACTAGAGCTACTGCTGATCGATAAGGTACTGGCGGAAAGAGACTTCAGTTGGTTCTCCAGATGGGTGAATTCTTTGAGTGCCTCCAGCAGTTGCTGTAACAGCGCTTGTTTTTCTTCGTGAAGCTTCAGACGATTTGCTATGCACTGATTTGATTCCTCGTAGGCCATGTTCAGATCCGCTTCCAGCTGTTTACACACCGTCTGTATTCGTTTCATTTCGGTTTGGGAGCGGGATTTTGGTGTGATACTTCGGTACTCCAGCAGTAGTTGTTTCTTTTCCTGGAACAGCAACAGCCGATCCTGGTCGGACTCGACTTCACCGGGCCGTATCTTTTCCTCGAGGGCGGCAAGCTTTTCCTGTATTTCCTTAACCCGCTTTCGCCATTCGTCGTACCGTTGCCGCATTTTGGCCATTTCCCGGGCTCCCATGGGGAAATTTTCCGACGACAGATCGGTCTGTGAAGCGGCACACACTCGGTCCTGGGCCAGGTTGAACGTCGATGCGTCCGGACTTTCCTGTCGCAGCTGCAACCGCGTCAGATCGTCCTTGACCTGGGCCAAACTCTTCATCAGCTCTTTTTTCTCCTTTTCGCCGGTGATGAGCGATTTCTGAATTTTCTTCACCTCCTCCAGTATGGCCTGCGCCTCGGTTATGTTGTAGCAGCCGTTGATGTGAGAATTCAACTTTTGTTCAACACTGCAAAACGGAAACAGAAAAACGAACGTGAGTAGAGTAATTTTTAAGCTTACAAAAAAAAAAGAATTAATTACCTCGACAGAGTGTCGACACCTTTCTGAGTATTATGCATTTCCTTCTGTATCCGTGACAACTCTTTCTTGAGCCTAAACACGCGTTCCTTGGCTAGTGCGAGATCCGCTCGCAACAGTTCCGGATCGAACTTTGTACTACATGAACTTGTTGAAGAACATACTGCGGAACGGGGGGCGAAAAGAAATTTAGCATTGCTTGAGACGGGATTCGGACTTCGGATGAATGCTACTTACAACTAGTCCTACTGGCGGCCAGGGCGTTCAGGTGGTTGTACTCCTCCTGTGCCAGATGCAGCCGCTGCGTTTTCACGTTGAAGATCTCCTTCTTGGCCTCCAGTGTGTCCTGTGCGGAGCAGAGATACTCGCGAAGCATCTCCTCCTGCTTGCTCTTCCACTCCAGCCGGGGATCCTCGAGCTGGGTCGTCTGCGAGTTGTGGTTAATGTAGTACGTTCCGATCTGCGGGTCGTACACTTCCTCCCAGCCGAATGGAAGCTCATTTCCGATGCAGTCGGCGAACGTTTCTGGCTTGGTGAGTCTGTGTAGGAAGGGATAAAAATAATACCGATCATTAGTATATACTTCATCACGTATGGAATCATTCTACAGGGCGGGATGGTGAAATGATATCGGCGACCGGATAATTTTCTTAGAACATAGAAAAATACAGCGTTAGTAGCAGAATGAGAGGGTGTGAATTTGTTTGTATTTAATCACTCATTTGAAATTCAATAAAACATTAAAAACCATTCAAATAGGGCAAGTATTTCGGCGTCCCCGTGAAAGGCTAGTCAGTCCTACTGGTGGAAGTTCTACCGACCATAAAAATATTGGAAACACAATTCTTGATCAATCAAATCAATTGTGAGACAACCATAAATAACTCAGAAAATTTAGCTTACTCAAACTTTTAGAAAAAATGAGAAAAACTCATCATGCTTGTTCGCCTTTTTCGCACCCGGACGACGATTTCGAAGTAGTCAGGTACATATCAGTCCCGATCAGCGTTGCCAGGTCATTTTTCTAAAAATCTGTATTCGGCGCAAAAATCTATCTGTCAACAGAAGTTCACGGAAATGTCACCAAAGCTCATTTTGGTGAGCAAAAAAAAGGGATTCTCGTAGCAACCTTTTCTCCTATCTATCCATGTTATCAACGAAAATCGGTATTTATCTGTACGATCCGTGAATTATCGGTGTTTTGGGAGTACATATGTGTATTGCGGTTTAGAGGTCAAATATCTGTATAAATACCGATAAATCAGTATACCTGGCAACGTTGGTCCCGATGTTCAACTAGGCGAGTACCAGAGATGCAAGGTAAAAATTCAAATATCTTCAGACAGGGTTGGAAAAGTCTGTATATCCGAAAAAAAAATCTGCAGTCACCAAGTATGTCTTGCTGGTAACCATTTCTCTATAAAGTATGATACGCTAAACTGATTTGGTGAGCAAAAAAAAAGGTCCCAACTATTTCAAAAGTCTGTAAATTTTGACCAAAGTCTGCGAAAAACTCGATTTTCAAAAGTCTGCACAACAAAAAATGTCTGCAGCACTATGTACGAAATCTTCAAATTTATAGATAAATCTGCAGATCTGACTTCTCTGCAACAGACCCTCTGCGTAGTATAATGTACGATTTAGACGATCCGCCTTCTTCCGCCACCGGAACATCAGCTTCCGTCAAAATTAGTTTAATACTTTCTTTACGGGAACGTTCACATGCTCCGTCCGTCAAGACGTTCCGCGACGGTGACGTTACGTGTGAATGTCTCGTCTCCATAAGAATGCATGTAATTAATGTTGACGGTGACGGAGGTTGACTGTGACGGAAGGAGACGGATCGTCCGAATCGTACATAAAGCCTCACTCTCATTCAGGGTTACCAGATATACGGATTTTTCACTATTATACTGATATTCAAGAACATTGATAAAATTAACTGAATTTTCTACGGAGTTTCCAAGAAAACCTGATTTTTTACAGATTTTTAGGAAAATCGGTTTTTCCACCAATAAAAATAACATTACAGAAAGTTATTCCTAGTTTACCATACGATGATACATCCTCATTGAACATAACTCAAAATTGAGTGATTCATAAAAAGTTCACGTACTCTAGGTTTGAGTTACCACCTATCTTCTTATTTTTGAGTTAAGGGATGAAGCTGTCAACATTGGAGGGTTTTTTACTCAAAGTGAGTTTAACTCAAAATTGGAGTTCCTGGCACTCAAAATAAAGAAATTCTTCTTCGTTAATGGTAAATATACATGGATTTCTAGTCTTCTTTCTTTTAAGTGGAAGCGCAAAAAAGTGATTTAAAACCATTTTCTTTTGACCGGTTTGGAGTCAAAATTGAATGATTTTGATATCCCTATGTTAGACGTCTCACATAGCATAACTGGAAACATAAAATTTCTATTGAAAACAACTATGATTGGTGTTTTCTGGTTTCAAAAACCGAATCTAGGAACGGCAATGAAAAACGACGTATTCTTGCATTCTTAAATTCGATTAGAATATTCCGATAATGAAGCGCACTGAACTGCAATTTTTTTCACTCAAATGTTTGAAAACTTAACGCTTACTCTATTGTATGAATAAATGCGAGAGAACTCATGGCCTGAATAAATTTTACTCAAATCCATACTCAATCTTTGACATATTGTTTCTGTTTATGAATTTGAGTAATCGCAACTTAAACCATGAGTTATGTCCAAAGAGCATGTAGAGGAACGTTAGCAATCGATTCGACAATCGGACCGATTCCGGTCGACAAATTTCACTGGGTTAAATCATTGAAAACCTGGGCAAGTTGAACTCAGTTGAACTATCAGAACGCACCCAAAGTTCGTAGTGCACGTACAAACTTTGTGCATTCTGCACATTCAATACACTCATGCACCTTATTTGTCATCAGTTGCTCTCCCGTCTCGACAGATTCTTGCAGATTCTATAAAATAATTATGTAATTAACACTGAAAACTGTGTCTGACTTTTTCAACGAATAATGAGAGTAAAATTTACACGATTTATTTTTCATTTTGTGGTAACTTTTTTATGCTTTCTTTCATCATCAAAAATGATCGTTCTTTTCGATCGGGATGTTTTCTCCTGGATGTACTTAGATACTTCAATGAGTGCAATAGATATTAAGATAATTTACTCTGAATTAAACTAAATTTTTGTCGTGAATACGACTTAAGTTACTATGGGGCACCTTTCCAAAATTGACCATAAACAAGAATGGGTAGAACTTAATCGTGAATATCTCTTGTTGTACTTAATATAACAACATAATTTTTTCTCCACTATATCGAAAATATGATCAGCAATTTATGACAAAATTTTCAGAAGTATGAAATAAGTACAATTAACTCAAAATTACAGTTTTATAAAATGTATGGCATTAACGAGGCTTAAAGAGGAAAACTCATCACGTTTAGCTTTCTCGTGTTCGGACGACAGTTTTGATGCAAATAGCGAAATAAAGACTGTCCCAGAAAGTATGGACGCACTTTGATTTCGCTGTAAATAATTCACAAGTGTTAGATACTAAAATTTTATTCGATATACTGATAATATTAGACTACAACAACAGAATATTATTCTCAACATTTGCTACTTAGCCATTGTAGACTAGCAGGCGCACCTTCTTGCTAACGTTCCTCATTAAATTCCGTCAGACTTCTTGGCGACAAGTTTTGACACTTTTTTCCAATCTTTTTCGAACTGTTAAATGGTGTCTGCTGCCGAGACATGTTTCCTAATATGTGCCTTCGTTAATGCCCAAAATTTCTCAATTGGTCGAAGTTGTGGGCAATTTGGTGGATTCATGTGTTTGGGACGAAAGTGATATTTTTGGTAGTATACCATTCTACCGTTGATTTCGAGTAGTGGTAAGAAGCAAGATCTGGCCAGAAGACAACAGAATCCTTGTGGCTTCGAATCATGGGTAGAAGTCGTTTTTGTAAACATTCCTTGATGTATATTTTGCTGTTCATTGAAGCAGTGGTGATGAAGGTTTTTGAAATCATACTGCAGCTACAAATTTCTTGCCAGACCATAGCTTTCTTACCAAATTTTTCGACTTTAATCGATGTCTCGGACTGGTTTAACACTTGCCTTTCTCGCACCATATAATATTGTGGTCCCGGCAAGGATTTATAATCGAGTTTCACGTAGGTTTCGTCGTCCATGATTATGCAGTTCAAATTTCCAGCAAGAATCGTATTGTACAGCTTTCGAACCCTCGGCCTGATCAATGCTTCTTGTTTCGGACTACGTTTTGGATGTTTCTAATTCTTATAGGTTCAAAGATTCAAACGTTCTTTAGCACGAGGAACATTTGACTTCGAAGTGCCCACTTTTTTGGCCACATCCCGAACTGAAACCTCCATCTTTTGCTCGAACGCCTTCAGTATATGTTTATCCAACTGAGGGTTAGCAGGACCTGTTTTTCGACCCGTTTTCGGTTTATTCTCCTGATTGCATTTCGCACGGCTTTTTCACTTACTCCTTCCATTTCTGATATCTTTCTCAGTGACAGTCCGCGTTCTGTGCACCATTTGTACATAAATTTTCGACATTGTTCTGCTGAAAGCTAACGCATTTCGAATCAAACTAATGAAAACGAATAAACAACTACACAAGTGGTTAGAGAAGAGTGTAAACAACAGGACGCAGCCATAAAAATTGACAGATTCTGAACCATTGCGAAATGGTAGCGGTTTTTGGTTGCGTCCATACTTTCGATTTTTTTCGAAAATAGAATTTTTAGATTGTACCAGATCTGGACGTTTCATGCATTTCTAAAATATTTGCCCACAAAAAAATTTTGTCTTTGGTTTTGCGATTTTATTTTACGCGGATTTCCGAAGTTCCGCTGTTTCTTTTCACACTGTACGTAATCCCCGCGTAAAAAGCTACTTTCGGACATTCGGGACTTCATAAGTAAATATACTGCAAACTGCTGAGTGGCGTGACAGTTCAAGATGAACTGCTATGCAATGATGAGTCAAAGACGAAATGTAGATACAAATAATAAAATTACTGAATCCTAATCTGCGTTCCGTCTTCGGAATGACGGGTTGAAGAAATGACAAAAAAAAATTCTTCGCCATTGTTAAAAATTGATATAAGAAATTTGAAATCTTGCAAACCGTAAATAACAACTTAGTCTCAATATGATTCTCATAAACGACCAGCCGCAACAAATCCATTCTGCCTAGATTTGCTATCTTAAGATAATAAAAAAGTCAAAATGGGATCCGAGTCAGTTTTTTTTCATTCTCTCATATCAGTCTCAGTGTCTATAATTTTGATAAAAAAAAAAAATTTTCGAGTTTTTATTGTTATCATTCAAATTATTTCTTTTTCTTTTTTGTTGTTGCACCAACAAGCAGATCCAAACGGGTTCCACCGCTTATCATCCCCACTTGCATGATGGGACAAATATTTGCTCGTCGGACTTCGCACCCATTCCTCGGTTGAGTAATGATAAAAAATTTGCCAAGCAGATAATTTATGAATTGTCGAGGGCCACGAAATTTATATCTGCCCGCCGAGTCACTCACCGTGATTCACAGCCAACGCGTCCTCTTTTCTGCCTGTCCTAACCCTTCTTCCCCAACCAACCACAACCGTCAATCGTGAATCGCTTCGAAGAACGAATAACGAATGCGCCGTCGTTTCATTCGACGGCGTGGCGTGAAAATGCTGAAGCGAAAATATTTGTTTACGGTTCGAGGAAATTTTTCGCATACCACGAATTTTTTCAGCAGAAGAGTTCTGCTCCGCACAGTGCTGATGTTTATCCGTAGCTGGTGCGCTATGCTATTGAAAGTAGCCGCAGCGAAACGACGAAGATGAATTGAATGTTCGAATGTTTCGGCGCTATCCGACTGAGGAGCTCTTCGGAAAAGTTACGCTATCACTATGAAAACCAACTTTTAATCTAAGGCACGAAGAGCGTAGTGTCTTACACCGTTCGAATCAATTCGTCGAGATCAAAAAGTGTCCCTGTACGTGTTACAAATCTTTTTTTTTACGCTCCGTTTTTTTAGTCAGTGCATAAGAGTTTATGTTGAACCTGTTATACACTGACGAGGCGAAGACGAAACGTAAAGAAAATTTATAGTGGTTATTCGCACTAAGCACAAAACAAGACTTACCCATAAATGACCAGCAATATGTTTTTTTTAAACCAAAGACTGGAGTGAAACGGAATTAAGGAGACTGGTTTTTTACGGTTGTCGTAGCTAAATGATACTACACGTGAAATGCAGGAGGTGCAGCGACCCCATTTTAAATTCAATATTAGGAAGTCGAATCATTCAACATATTCAAGGTATAGGCAAGTAGATCAAGTAGTCTTTCCATCACTTTCAACAAGCAGATTCCAAAACTCTACTTCCGGGTGTTTGTTGAGTGAATTTGCAGCGAATTACAAAACGAATCTGCTTTTTCAACACTTTAATAAAACGGCCTTTTTCAGGGCCACCGAATTTTACTCAAATTATGGTTTTAAACGGAAAACTAGCACCGGCCCAAGCACTTGCAATTGCAGTTTTAATGTAACAAACAAACAGAAATAAATATTAGTAAAAAATTGAATATAAACCAATTTGGATAAAGTAATGAAAATATAGTCTTTTAACACCAGTAACAGAGAACACCATAAATGTACAATTTTAAAACATCAGTACGTACCGCGTAAACAAAACCGCGCTACAAAAAACGCGTAATTTCGGAAATTCGCGGAAAAAAACCGCGAAACTATAAAAAAAAAATTTGTGCCGCCAACTATCTTAGAAATGCATGAAACGTCCAGATATGGTGTAATCTCAAACATTGTTTTTTGGACAAAACTACTCTGGAACTTTTGAAATCCGCGGAAGAAAATACTGCAAAACTGAAGAATTTTTTTATAAAAAAAAATTTTTTTTATGCCAACTATTTTAGAAATGCATGAAACGTTGAGATAAAAAATATTGAAAAAAACGACTTTGGGAATTTTGAGATTTACGAAATAAAAAAAAAATTATGTCGAATGTCTTAGAAATGCATGAAAAAATCAAAAACTTTTTTTAGAAAAAAAGATCAAAAATAAGTGAGCAACTTCGGAAATTCGCGTAAAAAATCGCTTAAAAACTGCATAGAAAATGACCTCAGTGTATTCCAGATTTTATAAATTACTTGTCGTAGTTTTGTTCTAATATTCATTAGAGATTATTTAGAAGATTGCTGCAAAAAAAAACTTCGTTCCTTGGTTATAAATAACTGGCGCACATGACTGTTTATACTTTTTGGATTTACGTTTCGTCTTTGATTCATCAGTGCTTGGCAGTTCATGTTGAACTGCCACACCACTCAGTAGTTCAACATAAACCCACAAGCAGGCGTAAATTTATCTCTACTTAAGACATCTAAACTTGTACCGAAGCAAAGTGACTTTATTCGTTGCCACATACACTGAGAACTCTTTTTACGCGGGAGATACCGCGCATAAAACCGCTTAACTTCGGAGATCCGCGTGAAAAAAAAACGCAAAAATAAAGAAATTTTTTATGCCAAAATATTTTTGAAATGCAGGAAACATCAAAATCTGGTGTAATCTAAAAAAAAAATTTTTATGCCAAACGTCTTAGAAATGCATGAAACGTTGAAATATGGTGTAATCTGAAATTTTTTTTAAAAAAAAAAACGACTTTGGAAGAAAAACGACCGTAGAAAAAACCGAAAATTGAAGAAATTTTACTTTTGATGCTAAACGTCTTACAAATGCATAAAACGTTGAGATATCGTGTAACCTAAAAAAACGGGGAAAACAACTTTGGGACTTGGACATTCTTTTTATGGATTTCTGACATAAAAGTTTTTTTTATGCCTTAGAAATGTATGAAACGTCGAGATCTGGTGTGATCTAAGAAATTTATTTTTTGAAAAAAATCAGAAATTTTCTAAGTGTTGACGTAAAAAAAGTTCGGAATAACACCACATCTCGACGTTTCATGTATTTCATAGACAAAACAAGAAAACCCGGAAATTCGTGTAAAAAATCTGCGTAAAAAAGCCGCGTGAAAAAAGCCGCGTAAAAAAGATCTCAGTGTAAACCGGTTTTTCTTTCTTTTTCCAATTTGTCTTTGTCTCGTAGGGCCATTGCATTTTAAATTACAGTCTGTTCACATTACACTTGGAACACTATAAAAATACCAGTAGGAAAAAAATACAAATAATTCAACAAAATCGGTTGTTTGTTTCAGAATAATAGAGTTAAAAGTATATTGGGAATAGTTGATTAAGATGTAAATCGTTCATTCTGTGAAATTATCGAGCTTTCTGTGGCTGTATTTGGCACTTATTTGATCTCCTAGACTACGAATTTCACACAGTGGCAAAAAGCCAAATCCATCCAAAACAGAGCTGGACTGTCGTGGCTCTCGATAAATGGTAGCAATCGCTTTCACAGATAGGCTTTTTCGTACACACCGTTATTGATATTGCCGGTGGAATCGAAACTTTTAAATTTCCGACACTACATATGGCTTGCCTGCCAAATCAAATATTTCTTCGGAGAAATTAGACATTTTCTCTGTCCATAAATGCTCGGCAACGGCATTTTTTTTCGAATTGCAAACATAGAAAGCCAGACTCGGAAGCTGTTTAAATTCTTCGAGCACGTATGTTTCGTGGTCCATTAGGTAAAATATCGCAAAAAATATGTAAAGCTTCTTGGAATGACTATTTGCAGTGAAATTTTGTCTTCCATCACGATTCTGTCATTTTTTCACTTTGTACGCTGACAGGCTTTGCGTCTACATCACTTTTTGTGCGTATGATTTCGACTTCCCAACATTGCCCAGCCACATTCCGCACAGACAGATTTTTGTACAGTTGTCGGAAGCATACTTTCCGATTTGTTCCAATTCCAATACTCCGATTCACAGTTCAACGCTGGTAAAATGATTTGCAAACTCACCAAAACACAGTACTTTTCAGTAGTTTTAGTTTCTTGGCAGATCGGGTTCCGATAAATACGAATTTTGCTGCCGTTTGTACAAAATTTTTGAATTGGTTGCAATCATATCTAACCGACCGTACAAGGCAAATTCCCTCAAGGCAGCCATTTAGGACCGTTCATATTTTTACTCTATCGCAACGATTTTAACTTTTCTGTAAAGTGTCTAAAGCTGTCGTACGGCGATGATTTCGAACTATACCCTTTGATTGAAAAAAACAGAAGACACTTTACGAGTTTATTCCAGAGGGAAAAACCCGCGGGAGTGGATAGTTAATCAATTCTTTTTCTGTAGGCACAAAACCTCATCATTTTTTTTAATATCAACAGTTAACAAAACCAAATGATGCTTTGGAGATTATATATTCTATGTAATTTCTAAAAATTCAGCTTGGTGTCTAAAATCACGCCTAAGTCTCATAATCATAGTTATAATCAAACGAAATCAATGAACGTTTGCGAGTAAACGACATAACTGAGCATTTCGATGAATTCGAGACCATCCTGCTCATATTGCCAATACATCCAACTGAGTAAGAAACGAGTGTCTTCTGGTTTTTCAATCAAATGATATAGTTTGGAATCATCGGCAAAACGACAGCTTTAGATACTTTACAGAAAAGTTCAAATCGTTGAGATAGAGTAAAAATATGAACGGTCCTAAATGGCTGCCTTGAGGGACTTTGCCTTGTACGTTTGGTTAGATAAGATTGCCACCAATTCAATAATGGGCCAGTAAATCCTAATCTATCGAGCTGGTTATTTTTATCGAAAGCTGCTGTGAAATATGCACAGATGGCACCTATTTGCTGACGGCATTCCAACGAACGGATAATAAATGACGTATTAGATTCGTGGAAGGTGATCGATCAATATTTATTATTTGTTCAGATTCACTGTATCGTTTTTAAAACCGAACAACCAACGATTTTATTGCGATCGAACCTATCGAGAAACGAAGCAAAACGAGTTTCTAACCACTCACCCATTTCAAACTAATTTTGTATACATTATAAATTTATGCTATTTGTGTTTTGCCGTTAATTTTCAAGATTTTAATCACTAGAGGATGACACCGTTCAAGTAGATCTGTGTCACGTCTTAAATAAGAAAATTTTGTTTAGTGATTCAGTCAAAATTTCGCTCGACTGTGACGTTATCCGATCCAGTAGACAAAGACAATGTTTGATTGCAATCGAAAAAGTTTCAACTTTTAACCCGTCCGAACAAATTATCACACCCCGCTAATACTCAAACTTAGTGGCTCAAAGTTAGAAAGCAATACGGGCTACATTTTACATTTTATGTTCACCTTGAAAATTCAATTTCAACCAAGTCTTTAATTCATGTTTTCCAACCAGATAAGACAGAGAGAGAAAAAGCGAGAGAGCAGAAACACATCAGAAAGCATGCAAGTAGTGCAAGTTCCCACCATTCTTTCAGCTTTCTCGAGCGGAAATGAAGAACGAGCAGAATAATGTTGTTATCATTACGCCCTGGACAAACAACAACGACAGCGAAGTGAAGTTGTTTTTATTATGTAGTCGTTCTTTTCGTTACTAAACTGTCAGTGAACTCAGCTTTCTTTAGAAGAAGAAGCAGAGTAAAAAAAGAGACGACCGGTGGAACGGCCGATAAACGGACAGCGGTGCAGTGCTACTCGGTTTCCGTTTTTGTGGCCGTCGTGGGTTTTTCGAAATGGTTCATTCATTAAAATCCATGCGTCGATTTTTCCCGTTAACGCGCGGAGGAGTGCGGATCAAAAGACCCATAAAACCGTGCCTTCTAAGGGGGAAAGATTTTAGGACTTAATTAAGTTCTCCGGTTTCTGCGCGGGGACAGAGACAGATAAAGCCAGAGAGAGAGAGGGTAAAGCTGGCAAAATATCACAGAATGATGTTAATGTGGGCTATTTATCACGGATTAACAGACAGCAGCAACCGGTGCTCGTTAGCTGGATTATCTTGACGAAGGTTCGGATCTTCTGGAACGACACGTTTAAACTATTTTATCTATGGCCGTTGGGTTTTTAATAAACAAATTTCCAGTGTAACGGTTAGTTTTGCTGGGCAATGACCGCGAGGAGTTGAATTAATGTGGTACGACAACTTTTTTCTAAAAATTTTCCCCGATATTCAAAATAGAGATGTAGTCCTACGTCAAAGAATGGTTCTGATCTTGGCTAGTGAAAATTTAGAAATAAAATTACCTTTCACAAACACTTCTGATCTACTAACCGATAACAACGATAAACCTTTTGAACGGTAATTCGAATATTTACGAACTTCTGACATCACTAGATTAGTAACGAATCAGTGATGCCAACTTCTCATTTTACACTTATTCATTACCTTACATTGACTTAAGGACCTTATTCTTCTGAACAAACTCCGGACTCCCGTTGAAGTTTGAGATATAAAACCTGAGCTTTCGACATTCTTAACAAAACATTGAAAATTCGCATAAAGAAATGCGAAAAAATTTGTATTAAAAATTTGCAAAAAAGGGATTGTGGTGTACTTTTATTAAAACTTACGTGACACCTCTTCTCCAAATCGAATAAAATCGTGAACCTTTCTTTTGATAGCGTCTATTAGAGCCCAAACAGTGGAAACGGACACGATGGATTCTTCGATTGGGTTTAGGCGATTCGAACGGTTCAGTAGTCGTCTTGAAGTAGTGGCATCTTGCCAAATCGCACCAAATGATTCCCCTTTCCTCTATACTAGCGAAATGCTTTCTGAGGCATTCTTCGATGTAATCTTGGCATGTTTTTATCAAGGATGTGACGAATGGTTCCACTTTCAGGCCACGGCTGCAATTCGCTTGCCAAATCATGGCCTTCGTCGCGAACTTGTCGTCGAACACGAGCTTGAATCGTCTCGGAAAATTCCCAATTTTCGACCGGAAGCTGCTTAAAATCGAGCTCGGTGTATTTTCCAAAGTAGTAGCTCTTGTGTTCCGTCAAAGCACGGTCGTACAAGAGCCTTGAGAACTTTCGGGAATTCAGCTTCAGCAGGTCTTGAGTTCTCGACAAACTATTGTTTTCGGAATCTTCAGAACTTTAGGCAGCTTGGAATCGGACTTTGCCGTTTGTTTGGACAGAATATTTTTTTTTCTTTCGAGTTTCAATTGATTCTGGACACTGGGAGCTTGATTCTTGGTACTGTACTCTATGGAATGGACTTATATTTTGAAATATTCAGATTTTTGTTTCTGGGCTCTGAAATTCGGATTCCGTTTTATAGTCTCTGGCTTCTGAGGGCTGAGGCTCAGAACTTTGCATCCTGCAATCGCGGTGACGATTCTCGATCTTCTCTAAAAATCATCGGTACCATTTGCTTCCTTTTTAAGTTTAGGCGAGTTTCCACTTGACTGGAGCCCTGTAGCTCTCAAGTGGGCGAAATTTTGGGCAGTTTGGTGGATTTGACACGTATTTGACTTTTTGTACTTTATACCATCATCCCTGGACGGATTTCGGCAAGGGGCAAAATCCACAAAAAAACCGCTTTCGCAGACATTATTGCTCGAGCACATCCTAGTTGTAGAACCGAAACTTTCGACCGCAACTACATATGGCATGCCAAATCATATACTTTTTCGGGAATTTGAACACCTTTTTTGTCCGGAAACGCTTGGCAACGGCGTACCTTTACATTGCGGAATAAAACACCACAAACCGGAAAGTTGTTTAAAGGCTTCGAAGCACGTTTGTTTGATGGTACAAAATTTTTTTGCAAAAAAAAGTGGTATGTGTCATCTCGGTTGGGTACCTTTTTCACTGTGTTCTACAACGCCTTGCCGTCCTTGCCTCTGCTTCACTTTTTGTTGTTTTGATTTTGACTACCCAACTTTAATGTCTACCACCTTTTTGTACATTTGGCAGGAGCAAACTTTTCGAATTGCTCCACTTACAATCTTCCGATCCACAGTCAAGTGTTGGTCAAATAGTTTGCAAACACAAAACACGGTACTTGTCGGTAGGTTTTTATTTCTTGGCAAGATAGCGTACCGATAAATTCGAATTTTGCTATCGTTCGCATGAAATACGTTTGCGCTTTCTCTACTTACACTCCAACGTCATTTTATTGAATGTAAAAAACATACTAAACAAATTGAAGAGCTTAAGGGAAACTTCTCTGTAAAAAAATTTAAAAGGAACGCTGTTGATGAAATTTTGAAAAAAAAAATTTGAACACACTTTTCTCAAACAAATTTGGTCGTCGAAAGGTGAAGTGCTCACAAGTTCCTATCTCATACCTCCCCGTGTGTCTATGATGCGATCGCCTTTTGCGTTAGTAGCAGAATGAGAGGGTGCGATTCCAATAGGTCAAATATTTCGCCTTGGCGTCCGATTGTCGGAGTGTTCTGCAATTCATAAATTAGCATTTTGCATATCACCTATATATAATTTGACGCATAAAGCAAAAGCAAAATTAAAACGTAAGAATAAGTTTTTGT
The DNA here is from genome assembly GCF_030247185.1 of Malaya genurostris. NCBI lineage: Eukaryota > Metazoa > Arthropoda > Insecta > Diptera > Culicidae > Malaya > Malaya genurostris. The sequence continues at coordinate 153,500,973 of NC_080570.1, forward strand.
GTATAAATAATAGCTCTATTCTTGGCCTTAGTCTATAGAAAAAATATACAGAAGCGTGCAATCTCATACTACGTTCAAAAGGGTGTAATTGGCTGGGTCAGAAGACAGAAAATTTGAAAGGTTTTGATACGGTAAGAAATGAAACATTTAACTCGCCAATTCGAGTATTGGTAAGATTTAAAAAGTGTTAATTATTCATTCAAAACTGAAGAACATAAACTAAATACGCGTCGATTGCTTGCCGAATGCAAGGGATCGAAAGTCTTTCCGTAATGTTTGAATCCATTTGATGCAAACATTCAATTTAGGCGGGGGGCTGGTCGATGAAACGGTGACTTCGGAACACGATTTGCTCTGTATACGAAATGGATCATCGGAATTCGAATGAGTCAGCAGCTCTCTGAGGCCTGGACTAAATTTATTTGCATGTATAAACGAAACACATGAAAAAATCTTGTTTCTGTGATTTTAAAAAAAAGACTTTTCCGAGGTGATCGCGATGATGATCCACAACTTAATCCGGAACCGAATCGGAGCCAGAAAACCTTTCGTTTCGATGAAGTGCACAAAAAATGTTACACACACAGACATGTTTCGATCTCGACGAATCTCGAGTCAATGGTCAAACACTCGACCTTCCGGGCTCCGGTTTAAAAGTCGATTCGAACAATGATTAGTGCAGTTCTACGGATTGGTAAAAAAAAGCAATGTATTTCTATTTCAGCATAATTCACAACCGATTCTTAGCGTACAGAATCATTGCATGGCTAGTACTGCGACACTAAAGACTGTCCAAGAAAGTATGAACGCAACCAAAAACCGCTGCCATTTCGCAATGGTTCAGAATCTGTCAATTTTTATGGCTGCGTCCTGTTGTTTACACTCTTCTCTAACCACTTGTGCAGTTGTTCATTCGTTTTCATTAGTTTGATTCGAAATGCGTTAGCTTTCAGCAGAACAATGTCGAAAATTTATGTACAAATGGTGCACAGAACGCGGACTGTCACTGAGAAAGATAGCAAAAATGGAAGAAGTGAGTGAAAAAGCTGTGCAAAATGCAATCAGGAAGTTCGGTGAGGATAACACCTTTGAGGATAAACCGAAAACGGGTCGAAAAAAAGGTCTTGCTAACCCTCAGTTGGATAAGAGTATACTGAAGGCGTTCGAGCAAAAGAAGGAGGCTTCAGTTCGGGATAAGGCCAAAAAAGTGGGCACTTCGAAGTCAAATGTTCTTCGTGCTAAAGAACCTAAAAAAAACGAAACAACCAAAAAGTAGTCCGAAACAAGAAGCATCGATCAGGTTGAGGGTTCGAAAATACGATACGATTCTAGCTGGAAATTCGAACTGCATAATCATGGATGACGAAACCTACGTGAAACTCGATCACAAATCCTTGCCGGGACCACAATATTATACGGTGCGAGAAGGGCAAATGTTAAACCAGTCCGAGACATCGTCAGTCGAAAAATTTGGTAAGAAAGCTATGGTCTGGCAAGCAATTTGTAGCTGCGGTAAGATTTCGAAACCCTTCATCACCACTGCTTCAATGAACTGCGAAATATACATCAAGGCATGTTTACAAAAACGACTTCTACCCAAGATTCGAAGCCACAAAGATCCTGTTGTCTTCTGGACAGATCTTGCTTCTTGCCACTACTCGAAATCAACGGTAGAATGGTATACTACCAAAAATGTCACTTTCGTCCCAAAAGACATGAATCCACCAAATTGCCCACAACTTCGACCACTTGAAGAATTTTGGGCAATAACGAAGGCACATCTTAGAAAACATGTCTCGGTAGCCGAAACCATTCAAAAATCAGTTCGAGAAAGTTTGGAAAAAAGTGTCAAAACTAGTCGCCAAGAAGTCGGAATTTAATGAGGAACGTTCGCAAGAAGGTGCGCCAGCTAGCAAATGTTGAGAATAATATTCTGTTGTTGTAATCTAATATTATCAATATATCGAATAACATTTGAATATCTAGCACTTGTGAATTATTTACAGCGAAATCAAAGTGCGTTCATACTTTCTGGGACAGTCTTTAGCTAGTCCTACTGATACTAGGAATCCTAAGGTCGGTGCTTAAACATTCAACAACGGGGGCTTGTAAGACTAGCAGGATTTTATTCATGCTGGTTGTTATTGGGCTCAAAAGGAAACCACAAAACCATTTGGAATGAGAGGAATTTTCCCTCACAATCTTGTCCCATTCCAACGCTAGCGCTAGTTACCCAGTACATTCGACTTAACACTGGCAGATAAAACGGAATTCCAAATTGGCCACGTCATCTATGCGTGCGTGCGAGGTTTAATCGCAGTTATCGACCTTTTATCTAGCTTTTAACCCACCCATTATCGTTACGTTCATAGTGTTTTCGTAGTACCTGTTTTCGCAAGTACCCTGTCAACCCCTGTTAGAAAAATCTGCTGCGGCTTCGTTTATTCAATGACCATCGAACTATTTTCAGAATGCATCAATGTTGAGTTGGCATGAATCAATGTTGCCAAATTAAATACTGTCAGTGTTGTGCACTAACTGTTCGCTTTGATGACACATTAAAAGCTTGTTAGAAAAAAAATGTAAACTACTTTCTGGCTAAAAAGGAAAAAAAAACTTATGAGAATTTGATTTCGTTTGGAGATAAAAACATAGGAAAATAACATCGGATGTAGTTGTTTTTCTTCTGTAATGACCCTTATCTTATCTCGAGACTTAAACCGCATTCCAGGAAATGACGGTAGATTCCGGTACGATTTTAGCCGCGGAGATATCCTACGGGGTTGCATAACATGTCCAATTAGAATTCCGCAAAGTTCAACAATCCATAATACTTTTCCGAGAGTTCACTGTCCATGTCCACCGGGCTTCAGCGTTTCCGTTGCTCGTCATCGGTATTTTTGCTTTGCTCCCTTATGCGCATATTTACATCTTCTTCCAACCTCTCCGCCTCGCCCCGACCCGCCTTACTGGTTCCCTGGCTGGTTGGTTGGTTGGCTTTGTGTTTGCACATTCTCAGGCCCGGTGTCATTGATATCCCATCACTCTGGAAAATATTCCAGAGCGAGCAGGTCAATAACTTGGCTGGAATTTATATTTCCTTTTTGCTGGCTGGCTGGCTGACTGGTGATCGTGTTGTGCGCCCGGTTTCAGTGGTTTGCTGGCCGCCGTCAAAGGTTTTGCGCGGATGGCAAAGACCTGGAAGAAACGGAAACACCATTTGCTCGCAGCCAGGGCCAGTTCGCTCAGTTTGTAGGGTGTTGGATGCATTATCTGTGCAACGAGACAACACAATTAATTTAATTTCGTACGCCTAGAGAGAAAGGCAGCTACTGGGAACAAGTCGAAGTGATGGGCCCGAGGAAATGAAATTTACAAATTATGAAAATTACTAACCTGTATGATATTGTATGATCACCAAATGAATAAACAACCTCCATCGGCTGTGACTAAACACACCGTATAAATTTTAACACTGTGAGCCTAAATCATAGTCCCGATTCTAGAGTTAGGAGTCCAGAAGTTCATAAACAATACAATCTCAACAAAAAGCTTGCGCACCTTTTAGTGAACTGCTGCAACCTTATTCAGTCGTGGAACGTTGAACTGCATTTTCAATTGAGTCTCTCTGGAGGTGTGAGCAAAAAAAAGGTTTCTAATGTTTTGCCTTATTGTAAACAAAAGCTATACAATCACTGTGAAAACTGACTTTTGAACCGAGTCTTATATACCGTTCGACTCAGTTCGTGGAGATCGCAAAATGTCTGTGTTCGATCGATTGTTAGTCGTGCTGTATGGCATGTTGCACCGTCCTGTTGAAACCAGTAGCCATTCAAACCATTCTCACGAACAATGGGCATCACAAAATCATTTATCATGGCTCGATAACGATCGCCATCGTTGTTCCATTAAAAAGGATACTTTTTCATACACTGAGTTCTTTTTTACGGTTCTTTGTATGCGTTTTTTTACGCGGATTTTCGAAATTATTCGGCTTTCTTGTTTTGTCTTAGAAATGCATGAAATATCGAGATATCTGGTGTTATCCCGAAATTTTTTCAAGTCAACTTTGATTTTTTCCAACGTTTCATACCTTTCTAAGACATTAGGCATAACAAAAAATTCTTCAAATTTGTTGTTTTCTTTCTACGCGGATTTCCGTAGTCTCAAAGTCGTTTTTTTTTTCAACAAAACTATTTTGAGATTGCACCATATCTCAACGCTTCGTGCTTTTCTAAGACATCTGGTATCAAAAACATTTTTCGATTTCAAAATTCTCAAAATCCCATAATCGATTAAAAAAATGATTTTACAATTTTTTCAATTTTGTGTTTTTTTTTCTACGTGAATTTCCGAAGTTACGCGGTACGTATTCCCCGCGTAAAAGAAGCCTCGGTGTACGGTGAACAATTACGTTATGCTTGATCAGACCGTGTCAATTCCAAGCCATTCAGTTTGATAACGTGATGTGATTGTTTAGTTTGAGAAAAGAAGTTTTGGCCTATAAGGAAAGAATTTTTGTGCACTTAATTCTTGTCTGAGATGGATGAGCCAATTCTAAAAAATTCTTAGATTCAAATGAAAGGTCTCCTGATCCCATACCGGTTGCGTCTCGTCTCTCTTTGGCCTTGAGTACAAAATGTGCCCTTTTTCCAGCGTTTTCCATCGTTTTGGCCAATGTAAATGGCGGCGATTTCACGTCGTATGTTGTCTTCGAGGTTGAGGTATGGTTCTTGGCTTATCAGCGTATACCTCGGATTTCAAATAGCCCCATGAAAAAAAGTCTGGTGGCGTCAAATCGGATCGGGGAACAGCGGTCGTAACAAATCGATCGTTAGTCGAGCTGTATGCCATGTTGCACCATCCTGTTAAAACCAGTAGCAATTTAATTCATTTTTATTTGTCATGGCTCGATAGCGATCACCATTAACAGTTTGCGTTATTCCATTGAAAGTGTTTTTTTTTTCTGTCATACGTTAAACCCAAGTATTTTGTTTGATCAGACCATGTCAATTGTGATTGATTGTTTGATTTAAGTAAAGAAAATCTGGGCTTATGAGGAAAGCATTTTTGTACACTTAATTCTTGTCGGAGAAGGATGAGCCAATTCCAAAAAAAATCTTAGATTCAAATCAAAGGTCTCCTGAACCCATACAAAATGCCTGAATTGTTTTCCGGATCCGACTTCAAAAATTGATTTTTTTCGATTGTATATTGTAATAGTACACACATTCGAAAGAAGTTGGGAGAAATTTTGTCCCGAGTCTAGATTTCAAATGACAGCGGCTCCATCCATAAGCACTTGATGAGTCAAACTTTTAACGAGATTATCTCGGATAGTTTTATTTTTAGAAAAGTTCTGATATATCTCAAAAACTTTGCAATCGATTTTCATAGTTTTTGTTATAAACTGTTCGTATTTACATGATTTCGTTTGATTCGTTTGCTTTCGGGTATTCAAACCCGTTACCCGACTCAAAAAATAAACCCGACAGATTCCGGTCCAGGAAAAAATGGATTAATTTTTTAAGCTCCATAAGCACCGTAAGTAGATTTCGGTTGTTCCCTGTCCAAGACCGTATCCCGAATTAAGGTTCCGAATTCGGTTTCAGTCCCTGAATTCTGTTCCAGATCCAGAATCTCCAGTCCAGATCCAGTCTAGAATTTAATTCCAGAGTCAAGGTAAAGAATCCTGTTTCAGAATCAAGGAACAGAATTAATTTTCAGTTCCAGAATTGTGGAACAGAATTCCGGACCTAAATCTTAGAAACGAGCATTGAACCTAAGTTCTGGATCAGAGTTCTGATACTCTCAGGTTTAAATTAGCAGAAATCGGGTTTCAAATTCAGTTGCAGAATCAAAGTACAGAATTCCGTTCCAGAATACAGATTCGGGTCCAGGAAACAAAATATCATCAGATTCAGATCGGGAGCGAATAGAGATTTTAATTTTTTCAGCTTCATGAGCATCGCAAGCACCTCACTTTGATTGGTTTATGTCCAAGACCGTATCTCGAATTGAGGTTCAAAATTCGGTTTAGGTCCCCAAATTCTGTTCCAGAATAAAAATACAGACTCCAGTTTCAGAATCAAGGAACAGAACTTTGATTCAGTTCCAGAATTGTGACACAGAAATTGAATTCCATACCTAAATCCTAGAACTGAGTTTTGAATCAGTAATATTCTGGATCAGAATAATCAGATTTCAAATTAAGTTCCAAAACTCAGTACCAAAATCAAGGAACAAAATCCAGTTCCAGAATGCAGGTCCAGAATTCAGATCAAGAATTCTGATTCAAAAATTACATCATTGAACAGAGTTACCCATAAAGAAAAAAAAAAGAATCCAGAGTTCAGTTTCAAAATTCAGTTGCACCTTGGTAAAAAGCAATTGCATTTGCTCCCACTGAATAAAACCAATACTGTTGTGTACATTCAATTTCATAAGAAGTTGACATCAACATGTGCTATAGAAATGCGTATGTATCTCTATGCCTTCCTCTGTCGGCTATGATTTTACTCGGAGAAAAACGTGTCAGTTTTCTCCTGCGATCGTGGAAAGCGTACGATTGCTATTCATGTGCTTGAAAGATGACATTCGGTCAGGACACAAGCTTGCCATGAAAATCACTGGTCACCTACGAAAAAAAAAACTGGGTACATTGCCACAAAGCTACTCGATAAGGCAAGGCAAGCTACTAGAATTAATAACCCAGATTATCGACTGAAATTTAATACATTAGATTGAAACTAAAATTCAACTTAATAATAACAAATATTTAACTAATCGGATAATTTGAAAAAAAAATCCTTACTAATAATAGAATATTCAATCATGCAATCGATTAAGTACTCTGTTGATCGAATAAAATTCAATCGATTTGTTTAAAAAATGTATTCGCTTATTGAATAATCGAATAATTCGACAAATCCGACATTCCTACAAACCATTCTATTACCGGCCAATCTCAGTACTTCTGAGACAGAAATTGACAACAATATATCATATAAGAACCCATCAAGAAAACAAAATATCAATAGACAAAATTTTAATATCAAGCAAGATGAACAATACGGTGATGACCCGGGTCAAAAACAAATTATAAAAAGGCGGGTGGGTAATTCCAGAGACGTTACCGGATTGACGTGAGCTCGAATTACATTGGCTTGCTGAAAGTGAAGCTGTGCCGTTAGAAAGTTCAATATCAACTCCAGTGAATGATAAATAATAAAAAATGAAGAATATTATTCCCAGTAATTAGAACCAAGAACATTACTGAGCTATAGGCTTTCAAAGTTATGCCACAAAATCTGACACAAAAATGAAATGTTACTTATTACCTCAAAACCGTCCTCGCGGGTATGTTAAAGGCAAAAAACACGTCATGAGTTATCCTCTTCGATATTCGTTGATACTAAACATTTAAGAAAACTTTAAATTTGAATTATTTGTGGTTATGTCACACAACTGAATCTTTTATCATATTTTGCTGATCATATTTCCACTGACATGCAGAAAAATTATATCGATACATTATATACAACAAAATATATTCACGATCAAAAACTTATCACTCTTGCAGAGACTAAATTTTGAAAAGGCGCCCCATAGTAAAGTAAGAGGTATTCACGTCAAAATTAACGAAAAAAATCAATTTTGATCACACAAATGTCAAAAGATGAATTTAACGCTCCTTTGAACATGGCGTGAAATGGCGTATTGATGCATTGAAGAGCTGCCTTCCCTATGCATTTTTAGTGTAGCTCAACGGCAGAGCCTTCCCACAGATTAAATAAGGTTTGCGTTCAGTTTAGAGTTCAGCTACTGGAATATAATTTTTTTTTGCAAATTCTGTTTTCATTAGAGTGTTGATATGTTTTGTTCAAACTGGTTTTTGACTGGCTATTGATCGAAAATTGAAACCAATCACAGAAATTCATGACAGCATTTAGTGGGTACTAGATCAACCATCACGAATCGTGGTTCTGAGCTTGTCTAGCCAGCGCATTATATTTTTCGATCTGCACAATTTTTTTTCTAAATTTATATTGATGCATGACATAGATGACAAAACTAAAAAAATGACTTTTTCAGGGCCGAAAATTAAACACCTCAAGACGGTCTCAAGTTATTCACTGATGTTCTGATGAAATTATCCCTTATCTAAATCTGATTTTAACACAAGCCCTTGAAAACTTGATCCCATGATTATTTTTTGCTGGGTCTAGAAGTAAGTTGATAGCATTGTACGGAAGATTTTTTTTTCTCACAAAATAATGCCTTATTATGGGAGCGGGTCATATCGCCGAAAATCGTTTCGCCGAATGCCATTTCGCCGAAAGTCGTTTCACCGAATAGGTCATTTCGTCGAAAGTCGTTTCACCGAATAGGTCATTTCGGTGAAACGACATTTTTTTTGTAAATTCGTTTTAATGTTTGACATAGATGAGGAAAATAAAAGAATGACTTTTTCATGGCCGAAAATTCAACACCTCAAGACGGTCTCAAGCTATTGACTGATGTTCTAAAGAAATGATCCCATATCTAAATCTGATTTTTACGCAAGCCCTTGAAAACTTGATCCCATGATTCATTTTTTACTGGGTCTAGAAGTAAGTTGATAACATTTTATGGAAGATTTTTTTTCTCACAAAATAATGCCTTATTATTCATGATTTCGTTAGCAAAATGATTGATATCATGAACTCATCTCCCATGAAAATTTGAAAATTTGCATGATTGAAATAATTTTGCTCATGAAATTTCACGAGAAAAATCATGATTTCATGATTTTTAATCATGGCACCGGCAATGGGTTTTTTTATCCGTGCAGGAGAACTCGAAACGGAACAAAATTGCATTATTTTATTCATTCATTTCAGTCCAGATTTTGTTTGTTTTCAAAATCGTTTGCGAGACTTCTATTTTCTATTATAAAGACAGTTGTTGTGATAAAGACAAACAGAAAAATCCGCTGCGAGTTCAAACCGTGGGCGAGTCATTTGACAGCTCTCAGACAAATTACGGAAACCATAGGTTCTGGTTAAGATGACTATATTTTTTTCCTAAAAAGATCTTGTTTAATCGTTTTGGTTTATCATTGGCTCTAAGAAACTTAAATAGTCCAGAAATGAAATGTTCAATCGACACTACGTGAGAGGTTAAAATAGTTTCTTATTATGAAATGTGAGATTGATACATCAGCAGCTCGTTTCAGCGCTTCGAAAACATAACCATAAACTGTTTACAGGCCCGTACCCAGGATTTCGTTTCGGGAGGGGCCCAAGGTAAAAAAAATAATGTTACTGAAGACTGCTTATGTACCTAATTCTCGGTGTGCCTCTTACGGGTGTTTTTAACAGACACTTTTAACTTTTCCACTGGATCTGTTATTTCTTTACGTTTACAGTCTTGTTATTTCTGCAACACATGCCTTAGGCCTTCTAAATAATTTCATATCTGTTTTTGATTTCGGGAGGGGCCCGGGCCCCTCGGGCCCCCCCTCTGGGTACGTGACTGACTGTTTATGAACCCAGTTGAAAGTATTCCCCCAAGCGTCAGCTGGAAACATTCATAAGTGCAACTTAAAAACTCTTAAAAAACGAAACGACCGCAGATAATTTGTCGTATGTGCATCGTCTCACGTCGAACATTCTTCCGGGGAGGAGGGTGGACTAAAATCCGTATTGCGCAGATGTGCCAAGTGCGCAAACGACTCCTGATGACGGAAGATTGTGGTGTTGATACGTACGTAATCCCCGAGTTCCATAAATACCATTCACCGATCGTCGTCGTCGTCCCGGCGTGTTTCATTTGCGGCGGACGTGCTTCACATTAAGCCGGATTTACACGTTCCGTCAGTCAACCGTCACCGAAGCAAAACGTCAATTCTTACGAAAAAAGTTCACGTGCCGCAACAACATTTTCCTGTGCAGGCACACGTGTGACATTTGCTGACTAGAATACTAAACTAATCCTGACGAAACGGTGACGTTTGCGTGACGTTAATGAGCGCTCATGTATCGTCTGAATCGTACCACGAATCTTTATTTCGCAACAGCCGCGCCGCTATTATCATGACCGGTGCGGATCAATATTTGCACGTTTGCTTAATGTGACAATCCACCGACAGCCGGCTGAAATGAGTTGACAGTTCCGGGCGGGCTTCGGGTGGTGGAGGTGGTGGAAAACGCAGGACACAACCGGTAGGTTGTCTTATCATCGCGACCGAGATATTTGTGTGTTTTTTCATAAACTGATAACAGTGGAATGTGGCCGAATGGGCTTATTTCGGACACACATAGTTCGTTCTCGTCTAACCACGTGATGTTTGTTTTTTTTCGCTGTCATTGATTGACGGAAAGTTTAATTTTATAACGAAGCATATAAAGGGTGATTTTTTAAGAGCTTGAGAACTTTTTTAAACAATAAAACGCATAAAATTTGCAAAATCTCATCGGTTCTTTATTTTAAACGTTAGATTGGTACATGACATTTACTTTTTGAAGATAATTTCATTTAAATGTTGACCGCGGCTGCGTCTTAGGTGGTCCATTCGGAAAGTCCAATTTTAGGCAACTTTTTCGAGCATTTCAGCCGGAATAGCCCGAATTTCTTCGGAAATGTTGTCTTCCAAAGCTGGAATAGTTACTGGCTTATTTCTGTAGACTTTAGACTTGACGTAGCCCCACAAAAAATAGTCTAAAGGCGTCAAATCGCATGATCTTGGTGGCCAACTTACCGGTCCATTTCTTGAGATGAATTGTTCTCCGAAGTTTTCCCTCAAAATGGCCATAGAATCGCGAGCTGTGTGGCATGTAGCGCCATCTTGTTGAAACCACATGTCAACCAAGTTCAGTTCTTCCATTTTTGGCAACGAAAAGTTTGTTAGCATCGAACGATAGCGATCGCCATTCACTGTAACGTTGCGTCCAACAGCATCTTTGAAAAAATACGGTCCAATGATTCCACCAGCGTACAAACCACACCAAACAGTGCATTTTTCGGGATGCATGGGCAGTTCTTGAACGGCTTCTGGTTGCTCTTCACTCCAAATGCGGCAATTTTGCTTATTTACGTAGCCATTCAACCAGAAATGAGCCTCATCGCTGAACAAAATTTGTCGATAAAAAAGCGGATTTTCCGAATGGACCACCTAAGACGCAGCCGCGGTCAACATTTAAATGAAATTATCTTCAAAAAGTAAATGTCATGTACCAATCTACCGTTTAAAATAAAGAACCGATGAGATTTTGCAAATTTTATGCGTTTTATTGTTTAAAAAAGTTCTCAAGCTCTTAAAAAATCACCCTGTATAAATCTTGGCTGCAGGCAGTCTAGATTGTACCGGCGATGATGACCCATGCGGTAATTAGACAACTTCTTTTTTATGAATTTTTTCTTCAATTATTCATTTTTCGCTTAGTAAAAGACACTTAGATCTGGATTTATGAGTGCATAAAGCCAGCCCTATGACGATAGTGACGGTCGCAGATTACCGACGTCTTCACAATGATTCATTGATGGAAGTTGTTGTGATAAAGACAAACAGACATATCCGCTGCGAGTTCAAACCGTGGGCGAGTCATTTGACAGCACTCAGACAAATTACGGAAACCATAGGTCATGGTTAAGAAGACTATATTTCCTAAAAGACCTTGTTTAATCTTATTACTTCCATTTTAATGAAAGCCTAAATTTTGAATTCATTACTATCTCTATGTTGATTTCAGCGATTCCTACTCAACTTAAATACTCAACTGGGAAGTTCTAGCTCAAGCGGCTCACTCACATAATTTAACATCTTCCATTTCGACAATGTCGCCCAAAAATCTCAGTAAAAATAGTTTTTTTTTCTAACTAAAGGGTGATTTTTTATCTAGTACCTCTTTTTGGGAACACTGTTTTTGACAGATCACGCGACAGAATCGTGGTCTTGTGTCATTGAGAAACTTGTTTATGTTGGTCTATAATTTAATCATGAATCGACTTACGAACGAACAATGCTTGCAAATTATGAAATTTTACTATCAAAATTCATACTCGGTTAAGAGAGATTAAGAGATCCACTTTTTTATCGAAAAATTGTGTTCAGCAACGAAGCTCATTTCTGGTTGAATGGATACGTCAACAAGCGAAATTTCCGCATCTGGAGTGAAGACCAGCCAGAAGCATTGCAAGAGCTACCAATGTGTCCCAAAAAAGGTCACTGCTTGGTGTGGATTATGGACCGGTGGCATTATTCGTGAAAAAAACAGGGATTGAAGAGAGTGTGCCAAAATTGGACCTTGAGCAGGGGCCGTCTAAAGCGCAGCCACGGCCAACATTTGCACGAAATGATCTTGAAACATTATACAGGGTGATTTTTTAAGAGCTTGAGAACTTTTTTAAACAATAAAACGCATAAAATTTGCAAAATCTCATCGGTTCTTTATTTTAAACGTTAGATTGGTACATGACATTTACTTTTTGAAGATAATTTCATTTAAATGTTGACCGCGGCTGCGTCTTAGGTGGTCCATTCGGAAAGTCCAATTTTGGGCAACTTTTTCGAGCATTTCGGCCGGAATAGCCCGAATTTCTTCGGAAATGTTGTCTTCCAAAGCTGGAATAGTTACTGGCTTATTTCTGTAGACTTTAGACTTGACGTAGCCCCACAAAAAATAGTCTAAAGGCGTCAAATCGCATGATCTTGGTGGCCAACTTACCGGTCCATTTCTTGAGATGAATTGTTCTCCGAAGTTTTCTCTCAAAATGGCCATAGAATCGCGAGCTGTGTGGCATGTAGCGCCATCTTGTTGAAACCACATGTCTACCAAGTTCAGTTCTTCCATTTTTGGCAACAAAAAGTTTGTTAGCATCGAACGATAGCGATCGCCATTCACTGTAACGTTGCGTTCAACAGCATCTTTGAAAAAATACGGTCCAATGATTCCACCAGCGTACAAACCACACCAAACAGTGCATTTTTCGGGATGCATGGGCAGTTCTTGAACGGCTTCTGGTTGCTCTTCACTCCAAATGCGGAAATTTTGCTTATTTACGTAGCCATTCAACCAGAAATGAGCCTCATCGCTGAACAAAATTTGTCGATAAAAAAGCGGATTTTCCGAATGGACCACCTAAGACGCAGCCGCGGTCAACATTTAAATGAAATTATCTTCAAAAAGTAAATGTCATGTACCAATCTAACGTTTAAAATAAAGAACCGATGAGATTTTGCAAATTTTATGCGTTTTATTGTTTAAAAAAGTTCTCAAGCTCTTAAAAAATCACCCTGTATTATAAAGACTGTCCCAGAAAGTATGGACGCACTTTGATTTCGCTGTAAATAATTCACAAGTGTTAGATATTCAAATTTTATTCGATATACTGATAATATTAGACTACAACAACAGAATATTATTCTCAACATTGACTACTTCGTTATTGTAGACTAGCTGGCGCATTGGGGACGGGTATAGCGTGATGGGATAGTCGATGCCTTTAACGCAGCCCGCCTGGGTTCGATTCCCAACCCCGCACATAGGGTCAGAAAGTTTTTCTGGTCCGAAGAGGCGAATGACCTAAGATGTTAAAGTCTCTATAATCGAAACAAAAAAAAAAAAAAAACTAGCTGGCGCACCTTCTTGCGAACGTTCCTCATTCAATTCCGTACAGACTTCTTGGCGACAAGTTTTGACACTTTTTTCAATCTTTTTCGAACTGTTGAATGGTTTCGGCTACCGAGACATGTTTCCTAAGATGTGCCTTCGTTAATGCCCAAAATTCCTCAATTGGTCGAAGTTGTGGGCAATTTGGTGGATTCATGTCTTTTGGGACATTTTTGGTAGTATACCATTCTACCGTTGATTTCGAGTAGTGGTAAGAAGCAAGATCTCGCCAGAAGACACCAGGATCCTTGTGGTTTCGAATCATGGGTAGAAGTCGGTTTTGTAAACATTCCTTGGTGTATATTTCGCTGTTCATTGAAGCAGTGGTGATGAAGGGTTTCGAAATCTTACCGCAGCTACAAATTGCTTGCCAGACCATAGCTTTCTTACCAAATTTTTCGACTTCAATCGATGTCTCGGACTGGTTTGACACTTGCCCTTCTCGCACAGTATAACATTGTGGTCCAGGCAAGGATTTGTAATCGAGTTTCACGTAGGTTTCGTCGTTTCACGAATATGGTAAGTAAGCCGCATTGGGTATAACTTCCTAGTTAGTTACTGGTAAGAAGTCTGTTGGATACGGATAAATACCTGAGGACAAGATATTTGACAGAAATTTTTGACTGACACCACGACAGAAATCACCCATTATTTACATCTCATAACCTTAGATGTTTTTTTATTGCTGGAATTCAGCCAGACGGGCTTGACAGACTTCAAAAATCGGATAAATCAATCCCCCTTTTCCCACGTATATCGTTTTCGAAAAAAATCCGGAACTATGACTTTTAGAATAAAAATATTTGTTATGTCATTCTTTACATTTCATTTATTTTGCCTTTCTCACACAGAAAGGCTATGCAATCATATATATATAAAGTTATATCGAAAAAAAAATTCAATACAATCTTCATGCTTTTATGCTGTTTCTATTTTTTGGAACCTTTTCAAGCGAATTTCAAAAAATTGGCAATTTGAATATTGCAAATTTTCAAAGCCAAGTTATTCAGTTATTTTTCTAATCGAATTTCCGAAGCTATGCGTTTTTTTTGCGAATTACCTCAGATATGCGTTTGTTTTTTAATTAATTTTTTTAAGTCAAATGTCTTAGAAATGCACGTACCAGTCGAGATTTGGACTTATTTCGAAAACAAACATCTTTTTTATGCTGTTTTTTATGAAACCTTTTAAGGCGAATTCCCAAAGTTTTGCGGTTTTCCTAAGCCGATGATTTGTCTTATAGATGCAAGCACCGGTTTGAAGTTATAAAAAATTGTGTTTTTTTTTTCAAAAAAAAAAAATTTAAAAAAATCTGTTTATGCTGTTTTTGCCTTTCTCATATAGTAAGGCTATGCAATCACTGTGAAAATCGACATTTCAACCGAGGCCCAGAGGGCCGAATTTATATACCATTCGACTCAGCTCGACGAACTGAGCAAATGTCTGTGTGTGTATGTAACAAAAATATGAACTAACTTTTCTCAGAGATGGCTAAACCGATTTTCACAAACAAAGAAATGAAATTCAAATGAAAGGTCTCATAGTCACATAGCCTGCTGTTGAATTTCATTCCGAGCCGACTACCGGTTCCGGAGATATAGGATGATATGTACCAAAAAAATTAAAAAAAATATGCCCTCACTTTTTTCAGAGATGGCTGAACCGATTTGCACAAACTAAGATTCAAATAAAAGGTATTATAGTCCCATAGCTTGCTGTGACTTCCGGTTCCGGAGTTATATGATAATATGTGAAAATTTGAGAAAAAGTTGACACTCAATTATCTCTGGAACAACTCAACCGATTTTCGCAAACTAAGATTCAAATGAAAGGTCTTATAATATCCTAAAAATTTGTAAAACATTTTATCTGGATCCGACTTCCGGTTCCGGAACTAAAGCGTGATAAATATTTTTCCACGAACGATGGTTGAGAACAGGTACAAATTCCGATAAAACTGTCTGATAAATTCTTCTGGTTTGCAGAGCTTGTTAGTTTGTGGGCATGACAACTTAACTCGTCACTACTGGTCCCCTCTTTTCCTGTTCCGAGAGCACCGAAAGTAGAGGAGAAAAACTCCAAAAACTAAATTCGCTTCGATTTCTCTGCGATGCTTGAACCGATTTTCACAAATCTTGATTTCAATTAAAGTTCATACTGTCTTTAAAGCTACTATGAAATTTCATCCGGATCCGACTTCCGGTTCCGCAGTTACAGGGCGAAGAGTGTCAAAGTTTTCAAATCGCCATATAGAGTGACAATATGTACAACACCGAAAGAAGAAGAAAACACAAAACGAATGAAACGTGCTTTGTTCTATTTCGTAAACCCTATAAAAAACGAAACTGTTACGGATGTCTGCTACTAGTGTGTGATATTGGTAAAAGATGGTACTGTGATTAATAAAAATTTGAGCTATTTTCGGATAAGTGTGACCGAAAGAATTGCTGGTTGTGTAGTGATGTCAATAGTAATAATTTTAATAATAATAAAAATAACAATAATAATAATAATAATAATAATAATAATAATAAGAAATCTACTACATGTTTTATGCTGCTGATTCATGCTGTTCATGCACAAATTGAATTCAGCAGCTAGAAGTTCTATATGGAAGATCTATAATAGAGTAGAAGCTGGAACAAACGTATCCCCAGCAAGCCGTTCTAGTTTTATTTATTCGACCAGTTCTTCTGTCAAATTTAAAACTGGTATACGCTGCCGTTCTATTTTTTGTATATTTGAAACACGAGTAAAACACTGCTGGGGCTGCCAGATTTTCTTGTTATAAAATTCAGATTTCAATTTTGTAACTGGCATAAATTATCCATCTAGAACTAGAACACTACTGAATATGCCCTAAACGCATTCCGATTACAGGAAGCAAAAACCATGTTCTTAGAGCTTCAGAATCGCAATTATTAGGTTTTTGAAAACATTGTCATTCTTCAAATTTGTTAAACGCAAATTTTCCGTTCGGATGCACCGAAACACTACGTGCTGCATTGATTGCACGAAACCCAGGACGAGATAAAGTAGTGCCTTGCTGTGACTAATCCCTTTTTATAACAACTAGTCGTGATCTATTTCTGCTTGCAGCCGATCTGTCGAGGCTTTGAACCTGACAAGCTGCTTTCACTCAACTGCACAAACCGGCAATTATTACGGGTGGCCTGTTTTATAATTACATTATTTACTGTCACCACCACGCGGTACTTGACTACGATGGCGTGAATCAGAGCTTAAACTCCCAACGGAGTCGTCATCTGGTTACGGGGCCCACCAGCACAGCACGCACACACACAGTGGAGGGAGTGGCGCACCAGTTCCCCATTTTCGAGCATCACCCGATCTGCAGTTCAGTGAATTGCGCATATCTTGGCTAAGCAGAGCGAAATATCGTCAAGTCAAGTGCTTCATTTTGTAGCCCTAGGGATGAACGACGACACAGATAACATACCGGAACTAGATCACTTATTGCCTGGTCGATTTCTAACATGACAGGATTTTTTGTGACGATATTTCACAAATTGATATATACACTAAGAATCGATTTTGCATGTCAGAATGGTCCAGCTGTGCCTTTGCAGGGACTCGAAAGGAATCATTTATTATAAGTTGCTTCCATATAGTCAAACACTGAATTCATATCTCTACTGTATAAAACCAAGATCGTTTAAAATCATTGATAGGCCTGAATTTTCCCTACATAAAGGGTGCCGTGTTCCATCAGGACAACGCCAGGCCATACATGTCTATGGTGACTTTTGAAACCAGTTTTAGGCCATTTCGCCATGGTCATGGCCAAGACCAACGATGCCCAGTCGGACAATAGAAGAATTTGTCCTGATAAACCGATTAAAAACGAATAAACCTAGACAGATGTGATTACGACTACTGAATTAATCTACACAGCAACAGAGACGGGTTGGTGATGTCAGAAACAAAACCGGATAACGTGAATACGAATAAAGTGCATTATTCAAGTTCTTCAATGTTAAACATCGTTGCCTGGTTTTACTTTAGATCGAGATCCTGGAATTGTATCTGGTCTGGATCAGAATCTGAGATCCGGACCCGAATTCTGAATCTCGATTTAGGACTTGAAGTTTGAATCTGGATCTTACTTATTGACCTGGATTTTGGACCTGAGCTCTGGCACTTAATTCTGATCCAGAATTCAATATCCGGATTCTGGATCCGCATTCTGAATCTGGATTTGAACTTGAACCTGAACTTGGAATCTTGATCTTCATTCTGGACCTAAACCTGGAGCTTCGTTTCAAACAAAGACGTGGATTCTGGACCTAGATCTAAGACTAAATTCAGAACCCGGTTTTTAGACCTAGATCTGGATTTTGGGCTTGGATTTTAAACCTGAATCCTGGACTTAAGTTTCGTTTCTTTACATGTACCTAGATTCTGGATCTGAATGCTAGACCAGGATTCTAAAACTGAATTCTGGATCTAGATCTAGAACTGAATGTTACAGCTGGACTCTTTATCAGGACCAAGGCTTGCATCTGGATTCTGGAGACAAATTCACGGCCTTCATTTCGAATTTGCATTCTGCATCTGGATTCCGAAACAGAACTCTGAAACTAGACGTGGATTGTGGGATCTGATTTCTTTAAAAGAATTCTGAGTCAGGTTTTCTGGACCTGGATTTGGATTCTGGACTTGGACTTGGATTATTGTGTCTGGATTCTGGAGCTAATTTCAGGACCGGATTTGCATTCTGGATCTGGAATTCGAATCAGAATACTTAACCTAGATATGGATTCTTCCGATTCTCGATCTGAATACTAAAAATTATTCTGAACCTGGTTTTTGGACGGAGATCTGGATTCTGAGCTTGGTGTTTCAGTCCAAAATTCTGCACTTGAGTTTTGGATTTGGGTTCAAGATTTAAACCTGAATTCTGCACCTGGGTTCTGGAACTGAATTCTGGATCTAAATCTAGTACCAGAACCAATATTCTGGACTTGAATCTGGATTCTGAAACTAAATTCATAACCTACATTTCGGATTTGGATTTCGAAACAGAATTACGAATCTAGACGTGGATTTTCAGCCTCGATTCTGGACTTGATTTCTAGAAAAGAATTATGAACCTGGATCTGAATTCTTTGCTTCGATTTTAGACCTGAACTCTGCACTCGAGCTGTGGATTCCGGATCTGGACCTGAGTTCTGCACCTAAACTCTGAAACTGAAATTGAACCTTAGAGTTCAGAACTGATTTTTTTGTTTAGATTCGAGACCTGGACCAGGATCAGAACTTGAATACTGGACCTGTATCTGAATTTTGAACCAGGATTCTGAAGCTAAATTCCGGACCTGAATTTTGGATTTGGATTCTGACTCCGGATTCCGAAACTGAATTATGGACCTAGATCCGTAACTATATTTTGGACTCGAATTGTAGACCTGGAAATTTGACCATGATTCTGGACTTGAATCTAAATTTTGAACATGGTAAAAGAACCAGGATTCTGATACTGAATTCAGTATCTGAATTTCGTATTTGGATTATGGACCTGAATTTAGATCTGTATTTTGGGCCTGTATTTTGGTGATGAATTTTGGACCTAAATCTTTGAATTCAAGCCTTCAAATGTCAGCGAAAAGGATGATTTTCAGCAGTCTGCAGAAAAGTGTAGCAAAAATTCGTAAGCAGCTACAAGTTTCAACTATCTTTTAAAACTATATGGCACTCTTGGCACTAAATAAGGGTCTGTTTCAATGACGACTTCCTCGTTGGAGTAGAATCTGATTCCTTAAAGCATTTTTAGGCCTGCAAACATGCAACAGTCGTTGGGGACCATATCTGGTGAGTATGATGGGTGCGGCAGCAATTCAAAGCCTAATTCACGAAATTTCGTCATTACAGCGAGCGACTTTTGGCACCGTGTCTTGGTGAAAGAACAATTTCATTCGTTATTCATTTGGAGTCGTTTCTCAACGATAAACTTGGGTTTTGACCGCTTCGGACGATTCTCACCGACTGCAGTCCACTCGGCTGACGAATGCTTTGATTCCGGAGTGGATCCAGATTTCGTCCCTTGTCACATATCGAGCCAAAAAAAAATCAGATTTATTTCGGCGAAACAGCGCTGGGAATCAACGACGCGTTGACGTTTTCGTTCCACCGTGAGCGTAAACCATTTTGACTGCAGCTTTTCAGATTACTTTAGTATCAGTACTCAGCACACCTCCGAAAAATGACAACAGGAGCGCAGGATTTGGCATTTGGATTTGCAAGACACACATTTGGATTTGCAACACACAGCAAACGCAGAATGGAGCGTTCGAATTGACGTAATGATAGCCTGCGCTCCTGTTACTCCTGCACACGATATCCAAGCAAAATTGAATAATATTTTTCAATCAGCTGCATAACATGCTTTGTGATTGGATTTTTGTTGAGTCATAACCATCATAATCACAACACTTGATATTACTTGATATGATATTACTTAATCACCACGGTATTGCCGAATAAATTTTTAATACTTCACCACTACATTGATCCACTAATCAGAGCATAAAATTGCTAAAACTGCTGCATTTGGCGCCTTTTCAAAATTCACTCTGTACAAGACTGGGTAGAACTTAATCGTGAATATCTCTTGTTATACTTAACAGAACAACATATTTTTCTCTCCATGCTCTTGAAAATATGGTCAGCAATTTATGATAAAATTTTCAATAGTATGAAATAACCACAAATAAGGGGGACGGGTATAGCGTGATGGGTAAGTCGATCCCCTTTCACGCAGCCCACCTGGGTTCGATTCCCAACCCCGCACATAGGGTCAGAAAATTTTTCTGGCCCGAAGAGGCGAATGACCTTAAGGTTAAAACCTCTATAATCGAAACAAAAAAAAACCACAAATAACACAAAATTATAATTTTGCTAAAATCTTTGGTTTCAACGAGTATTCGAGAGAAAAACTCATTACGCTTGTTTGTCTTTCTCGTTCTCGGTTCCGACGGTTTGAATGCATTTTCGGGTTATCAACTGGGTAGGAATAAATTGTAAAAATTAACACGTTTCATTCATGCTAACCTGCGCAATTTTAGTATCAGTAAATTAAATTTTAGTATCAGTAAATTAAAGGTACTTTTTGATATTTTCTTCCATTGAAATTATTGTAATTCGTGCCGTATGGCGGACAATTTTTTACTAGCTTTTGCCCTGTCTTATTAATTTGTGTGTTAGGAGAAGTTAGAATGGAAGTAGAGAAATGAAACCCTGCACAATTCACACAATATATCAACTTGATGGAACGATTTCAGACATTCAGAAGTATGAAGTTTTATTTATATATTTGTATTCACGCCATCCAGTTATGTCTCTGACATTACCCACCCATTTTTTAATTCATTTCAACCACCCTACGCGCACAGAGCTATTTCCTAAAGTGTTCAGGTTTTGTTCATCTGCGAAATTATTCATCATGTATTGTGCGAAGGGTTGAGATATATCGGCTATGAAAAATCATTTTCCAAAAATCTTCTGTTCGAGAATCATATGAGATATATTCAACGTGCGAACTTTTTCGCCTTTCTCATATAGAAAGGTTATGCAATCACTGTGAAAATCGACTTTTTAACCGAGGCCCGGAGGACCGAATGTCATATACCATTCGACTCAGCTCGACGAACTGAGCAAATGTGTATGTAACAAAAATGTGCACTCGATTTTCTCGAAGATGGCTGGACCGATTTTCACAAACTTAGATTCAAATGAAAGGTCTCTTGGTCCATAGGTTGCTATTGAATTTTACCCGGATCGGACTTCCGGTTCGGGAGTAAAGGGTAAGAAAAAAAGCACTCGATTTTCTCAGAGACCACTCAACCGATTCTCTTCAACAAAGATTCAAATTAGAGATTCTTATGGTCCCATAGGTTGCTATTTAATTTCATCTGGGTACGACTTCCGGTTCGGGAGTTACGGGGTGAAATGGGCAAAATTAGCTAAAAGCGTTTAATCGATTTTTTCAGAGACCGCTCATCCAATTTTCACAAGCCTAAATTCAAGTGAAAGGTCTTATAAGCTTATATAATCTTACCAAATTTCATCCGGAATTACAGACTGATAGATGTAAAAATTTAATTTTCAGGGGCGTGTTTTCATACATGACACGGAAAAATTCAATCAAATACATGTAAATAGCCGTATAATTATTGAAATAGCCAGATTGGGTTAGTTGAGGACCAAATACATTGATTTTGGGTATATCGGATCTTCGTTCCAGTTTCCGGAAGTATCGAAAAAAGTGATCGTGTAGTCCAAACCGGAGATCACTCCAATTTAGTAGAAGCGGATGAACCGATTTTCACAAACTCAGATTCAAATGAAAGGTCTTGTAGTCCCATACCAAATTCCAGAATATTATTTGGATCCGACATCCGGTTCCAGAAATATGGGTTGAAATGTGCAAAAAACTGTTAAAGTAAGTGCACCAACTTTTCTCATAGATGGCTGAACCGATTTGCACAAACTTAGGTTCAACTGAAAGGTCTCCATAGGTTGCCATTGAATTTTACCCGGATCGGACTGCCGGTTCGGGAGTAAAGGGGTAAAATGTGCAAAAAAAATAAGAAAAAGTGCACTCGATTTTCTCAGAGACCACTCAACCGATTCTCTTCAACAAAGATTCAAATTAGAGGTCTTAGCTAGGTTGCTATTAAATTTCATCTGGATCCGACTTCCGGTTCGGGAGTTACGGGGTGAAATGGGCAAAATGAGCTAAAAGCGTTTAATCGATTTTTTCAGAGACCGCTCTTAATATTTTCACAAGCTTAGATTCAAATGAAAGGTCTTGTGATATCATACAAAATTCCTGAAACCAATATCATACAAAATTCCTGAAATAAGCGAAACTAATTTTTCGCAAAGGTGGCGTGACCGATTTTTACAAACTAAATTTTAAATGAAACGGTCTCATGATTCTTTGCTAAGCTTCTGAATTTCATCTGGATCCAACTTCCGGTTTCGTAATTATAGGGTAAAGTGTGTTAAAATTTTCATACCATCACTGAAAGGGGCGAAACAAATTACCTAAAAAAATTCTAAATCGATATCAAAACTACTCCAATCGGTAGTCATTATCAGTAGACGGCCGAACAAATTTAGTTATTTCTTCAAGAATCCAAAAAAATAAGTTTGAATAATACCACAGGATTAAAATTAGGTTTTATTTTTCTTAAATATCAGAATCACGTTTGAAAACAATCAGTAATGAACTTTTTCTGCTCGATGAGTTTTTCGTCAGAAAATCACTTGCGAAAGATTTCACTCGCGATTTTCGGATTATTTTTTCCCGGTAGAAATGACCTGATTTCGCTTCATTTTGTCGGTTTACTACGGATGACGGAAAATCCGACATTTTTGTTTCGATTGGTAGTAAAAGTAGTGAACTTCTCTTTGATGAGTTTGGTCGTGAATACGACTTACTTTACTAGGGGGCGCCTTTTGAAAATTAGCCATATGGAAGAATGGGCAGAATTTAATCGTGAGTATCTCGACTTGCATTAATGTCAGCAACATAATTTTTTCACTATTTCATCAAAAATATGATCAGAAATTTAGGAAAATATTTTGAACAGTGTGAGATCACACTGATCACAGATCAGTTTTCTCAAAATTTGAAAACAACGCGGAAAACTCTTTACTTTCGCTTGGGGGTTTCACGCAAGGGCGACGATTTTGAGGTAGTCAGGCACTTATCTTCAACTGAACGTTATAAAAGGGAAACCGTGGTCGAAAATCGATCATTTCTTCTTGTGCGTTTCTTCAACAGACGTCGGGGCGAGAAGACGCATTCAAACAGCGGCATCGGAGAGCGCACCTTCTGCGTGGTTAAAAACCTCAAACGCTCAGTTCGTAGTTCTCATTTGGCTTCCGGCCGTCAAGGCGAGAAGACGCATTAAACCAGTTTCGCATCATTTGGCACTGCGAGCGGATGTGTTGCGGTTAGTACGCAAAGCTAGTTTCAACTCGAACAAGAGCGATTGCATCATGCAACAGAGCTTCTGGTCGTTTGCATTGGAGAGAAAGAAAACGAAAAGTGGACAACATTTTATAAAATCAGCTGTTCTAATGGCTCTAAATGTAATCTAAAGAACTATTAAGAATACTTCTTTGCAAATCGAAGGTAAAAATCATCAGTTTAGTGAAAATCCAAAATAATTTGATTTGCTTCGTGCACTTTTCGCTGTGCGAAAATCATTCAAGAAAAATGTTCCGAACTGTGCTAAATAACGTAGAGAATTCCACAATTTGGTCCTTCTAAAAGGCAGAAATGAATGCTGTATAGCATCTTGATAGTTTCTTTCAATGAAATATGCAAATCCGAAACGTCAAAAATCGTCTAAAATTCTAGTAGTGAAAAGAAAAATTCACACAATCGATCAACTATCAATTCGAACTCGAAAGTAGGAAGAAATCGTGTCAGTTTTATTGGTATTCACGACACCCAGTTATGTCTCTGACATTACTCACCCGTACTTTTTTCGGTTGATTTTTTTTCGATTTTCGAAATTTTTTCGGGCTCACTCGGCGAAATGACCTCATTCTGCTTCATTTTGCTGTAGCATTGCATTCTCGCAGGTGGCTGATCTGATATTAACAAATTTAGACTTCTATAAAATGTTATGGTTCCGATTTCTAGTTTCGAATTTAGGGGAGAATGTCTCATGGAAAACTTTAGAAAGCAATAATCAATAAGGTTTTGATCGCACATGAAAGGTGCATTATTACACCGATAGGTAAATCGAAACCAGTTCCCGCGGAACAAGCTTCTGTTGAACCTCGATTGTAGATCGCTTTGAAACGTTTGTTAGCAAATATCGAGATCTGCTTCGGAGCGGTGAAAAAAAAAATCCACAATACCTGACATACGGTTCAAGAAGCATCAATCGATCGATCCGCTGCCCGCTGCCGCGCTACTGCCGTTTGCTTGATCGCCGATATTTCATCGTGGTCGATTGTGGAAGATCGAGAAACAGACAAGGACAGCAATAAGGCCAAGCAGTACAGCACAGCAGACTGGGCAACCCAGCCGGGCAAGATGCTGTGGTATGCCAAGGTCATTAGCAAATATATTTTGACTGACGTGAGCTCTCCATCGTCCGTTGGTTCGTTCGTTCGTTCGTTCGTTCGTACGTGCTGCTGGAATCGGTTAGTGGAAGTGACCAAGTGGCAGCGGTGATGGCGGCCATGGGCAGTGAGGCGGCGGATGGAGAATTTTGTAAACACCGCAGCACAACCGGTCGTCCCCTTCGGTATGCGCATTCCTCTGCAACAGTTGTGTGATTGCGTGTGCTCGGATGGGTTCAGTGAAGGCACCGCCATACACGAAGTCAGTTATTATGAATCAGCTTTTCGAGGATTCCCAATTTTCCAGCTCCGAACGAGAGAGTTTCGGCTGGGAACGGTGCGATAGAAAAGAAAGAAATTTTTATTCCAAACTGAGCTACATAAATTCCTACATTTTTTTTTCGCATAGAACTGAATCATCAATTCTACACAAGCGAACTGTAGGTTTTCAAATGATTGCAGAACTTTTCATTCGATTCCGAATTCCACTTTCAAGCTGTTTTTGCACCAGTGACATAAAGAATAATCGTGGTTCATTTTTTTTTATCGTACGCTAATCACCTGAGGAATTTTTATAATCGCCCTACACATACACACTCAACAAAAAAACATACGATAAGTAAACCAACTGTGCTTTACACGCTCAAATCGTTTGCACACAAGCTCATGCCATTGCGGTGACCGCCGATGTCGACTGCTGCCCATTGTGACAGGTATTTATATATGGATATGTAAGAAATGGCGATACACTCAACCAAAAACTTACAACGCTCAGCAATTTTACGTCAGCTATGTACCAGCAGTCAGCAGCCGAATACCGTTGTGTTCGTACTGGTGGAAAAAAGGGCACATCTACTAAACATTCATTCGCGTGCCTCGACCTAAACAGCCGCCACAACCACCACCACAACAAACCGATCCGAGCAGCGGTAATAATGCTGGGCGCATAAATATTCCAGTTCTGGTTCCCTTCGTTTCTTTTTTTTTTGTTTTTTTTTATTTTGCTACACATGCCCACTACTGGCACCTTTTCGTCATCATCGCGCGTTTTACTCGATTTTCCATATGTGCCTGAAATGGCATGATGGGGCGCGAAGGGTCCGTCCGCGCCATCCGCCCTCCCCCTGCTTGCAACTTGCATTTCTCTTGCAGCAGCAGCAGTACATATGTTTGCCCTCTTAAATCATCCGGTAAACCGTTCACTCGCGTCGTCTGTTTGTTGGAGAACTGCTGCTTGCTGCTGCTGCTGCGTGTAACGGTGCCCCGGTGGTGAAATGAATTGCAGCGGTGACTGCAATTTCAACATTGCGAATTGGCGGGAGATGCCAGCCAGCGTTTTGCCAATTGTGGCGGATGGCAGCACAAGCCGTGTGCGATTCCCCGGGTGCATCATTCTCAAGTGGCTCGGTTCGTTTCGGAACTGGTAAGTAAAGAGTAGGAACGTTGGAATCGAAGGTAATTTGTTTTTAGGTTTGAAATCGTGATTTTTTACAGTTATGATCGTAGATTTTTTATGTTGAACTGCTAATTCGAACTAGCAGTTCAACTTGAACTGCTAGTGTACTGATGAGTCCAAGACGAAACGTAACGAAAAGGGGAAATAATTAAGGAGTGTATCGAAAATAAGCTATCCACTTACATTTGTGTCGTACGCATGTATTTGTGATGGTTATTTATGCTCAGATCACAGCATGCTGTGCGTTTGGCTGCCAACTTTGGCGTATTGAGAAGGAAGTGAAAATTAAGGTTCTGGACACATGACTAAGTGAGAAGGGTATCACTATGCGAAAATTGGCGAAAATTTTTTTACAATACCGGAACTAGAAGAGATTGATCTTTTTATATAAGAAGCATAGTACACCTCCACTGTTTTGACCGGATTTAGCGTCGGCTCACTATGCCAAAACCACTCTCAATTGGGTTCCGGAAAAGGGTATAAATTTCGTTGAGAAAAATATCAATCCACCAAATTGCCCTCAGCTTCAGCCCATCGAACGTTACTGGGCAAAAGGATCTTCAAGAATACTGCTACGGCAATCGTGAAGAGGGTCTTCAAGAAGACTGGTAAGGCAGCTGGGAACATGCAGGAGTTCAAAAAAAAATTAGGCTCAAGCGTCCAAAAAATGCGATGCAACACTTATCCGGAACTTGATGAAGAGCGTTCAATCAGAAGTTCGAAAATTCGTGAAGGAATAACTTAAATTTCATCCGGTTTTCATTATGCTCAAGTTTAACCTCGTACAATGAAGGATCAATTTTTAGTTTGAATAAAACATCGTTTTTTATCATAATTTGAAAGAAAAATTTGTGGATAGCTTATTTTCGATACACTCCTTACCATTCGATTCAGCTCGACGTACTAAGCAAATCTCTGTTTGTGGATGTGACAAAAATATGCACTCACTTTTCTCCAAGATGATTAAACCAATTACTTAGGCTCAAACGAAAGCCACTCTTGCCCCATAGGAAAAAAAATAATTTCATCTGGATCTGACTTACGGTTCCGGAGTTACAAGGTGGAAAGTGAAAAAAATCGTAGATTCGAAAGAAAGGACTCATGCTTCTTACAAAATTGAGTGTTAGCAATGTCAAGCCATCGTACTACATGGAATGAGAAGCCCCGGGCCTAACAAAGAAAAAATTGATTTTTAACAGTGAAAACCTATCAGTATAATCTCCATCTAGATCGAAACACTCGACCCATCGATACTCCAAGTCCTTTGAAAAAAAACTGTATTAATCCACCTAGTGGTGTAATGATGCCTTTCTCATATCAATCATACTACCATACATAGTACTGTGGTATTCTTCAAAATATTTTGCTTCGATTTTTGTGGGAATAACCGGAATCGCTTTGTTTCTCCCCTTTAAGTCATGGTATAAAATTTTAAACACATTTCACCCTATAATTCCGTTGCCGGAAATCGAATCAGGATAAAATTCAGGTATTCCGCATGACACCACAGGACCTTTCATTTGAATCGACTTTTAATTTAAATCGACTTTTAATTTAAATCTAAGTTATCAAAAATCTGTCACGCCATCTTTGAGAAGAAACAGTACACATATTTTTATTGTTTGCACATTTTACACCATAACTCCGAAACCGGATATCCTATCCAAGCAAAATTCGAAAATTTTGTATAGGAACATAAGACATTTCATTCGAGTTTAAGATTCTGAAAACCGGATCAGCCGTTTCTAAGAAATTGCTGTGATTTCCGATTTGGAGTACACGATCATTTTTTTCGATACGTCCGGAATCAGGAACGAAGATCCAGCATATCCAAAACCAATGTATTTAATCAACAACTAACCAAATCTGGTTAATTGAAGAATTATACGGCTATTTGAATGTATTTGATTGAATTTACCGTGTCATGTATGAAAACACGTCGCTGAAATTGAAATTTTTATACTTATTAGTCTGTACTTCCGGAACCGGAAGTCGTATCCAGATAAAATTTGGTTGGATTATATGGGGTTGTAAGACCTTTCATCTGAACATACGCTAGTGAAAATTGGACGAGCGGTCTTTGATAAAAACGATTGCACGTTTTTAGTTCGTTTTGCACATTTTACCCCGTAACTCCCGAACCGGAAGTTGGATCCAGATGAAATTTAATAGCAACAACCTACGGGACTACAAGACCTTTAGTTTACATCTTAGTTCAAGAAAATCGGTTGAGCGGTCTCTGAGAAAATTGAATGCGAGCTGAGTCGAATGGTATATGACTTTCCAAATGAGAAAGGCAAAAAAGATTTGCCTTCAAATTTGGGCTCGAAACTATTTCGATTTTTAGGTTCTGTTACGCCCAAACAAACTGTTTCTATTGAATGAACAGTTTTTTCAAAAATTCCACAGGAATATTGCTGAGAATACAAGTCACATGAGAAAATCATCAGGCGCCTCTGGGTGGAATTAAACTGGTTCTTGTGAAAAACCAAACACCTAAATGAGTACAATCTGTACGGCCAGTAATCCGAAACTTGTTTTCGGTGGGGACATCAATTTAGACAGTGCATTTCAGTGCACTCAGACAAAATGATCTTCGAAAGACATAAGGATAATAAATGCAATCCATAAGTTTGTGTTATGACATGGAGGTGAGATTCTTATATACTTTACTTCAAGCATTCATAAAATACTCTTATGAAATTCACAAAAATGTTCGAAGGAATTTCATAGGTTACGTTCGTCGGATAATCATTTTGTAATAAAGTAAATTCTATCCTGTAATTTAGTTCAGAATATCATGTTCAAACTGTTTTTAAAACACTTTGGAGACATTTTCAATATAAACCAATTCATACTAAAAACTAAACACATCACAAATATTTGCGGTTTTAACGACTTGTTCCTATGAGTAGGGAACACAAATTAAATTTTCGCCTCAATTAAAACAAAATTGATTTTTTCCTGTCACCCACTTCCAAAGAAAAATCTAACAATTGGTTCCAAGGTTGGAATAACAAAATCTGTCAGATTACTTCATTCATTAATGATTTCGGACCAGAAATTATTCTTCCCTAGTTAGCATTTTTGCATAACGAAATTATAAGGTAAAATTATGACATTTTCACATCACGGACTATTGATGAGATACATAAAACGAATAATTATAACATACATAGATAATAGTTAAGGAAATCATAAGACTGTCTATGAAAAATCCTACCTCTTAATAGAATTGATTTCTGCTTGGTTCATAAGCCTTAGTCTTAGTGAAACTCTTAGTTGCTTTTTACTCAGTGTGCTATTCGTAGAAAGTGTCGCTTAAGTAGCCAGGCGCGTATTCAGGGGTGGTGGTGGCTTAAGGGTTGTTCAATACTGCTGTTATAGCGACGAGAAAACTCGAAGCGAACGTCCTCAATTTCATCTTACTCTTGAAGTAATCTATCAAACAGAGACAACAGATCTCACTCTATCTAATGATTTTCGTAAATGAGATGACTAATGGAGATGAGATAAAGGGGTTACCGTAACCCTAATTTTATTTCTACTATTGGTCAATCATTAGTCCTGAGCTGAAACGGCCTTTATTACACCGTTATTGCATGCACTTCCTCTTACATTTCACTCATAGATCATCTCACCCATCAGGTTCCACACGAAAACGACAAAACCTCACAAAATAAACTGAATGAACATCGTTTGACAGCTATCAGTGGTTTGTTCATTTGTTCAGTCATTATTATTTTATTCTGTTCTACAATATTCTATCTCATTCCACAGTATTCCATAGTACACAAACCACCAATAAACGTCAAAGATGAATATCTTCTGTCATCGTGTGAAACCCAATTAGGTTACGATCACTTCACTTAAATTCCACTTCGTACTGGTAGGAGTGTAATGCAATCAACATCTTATTCAAGTCGTTCCATATCTCATTCATTAAAACCGATGAGTTGTAACATACATTGATATTAAAATGTAACACTAATTGATTGTATCTGATGATGTTGGCAATATCCATAGCGAAGCCATAAGCTAATATGAACTACAAATTGAATCATTCTTGATTCCAATTTAGAAGATTGTTTACGGTTTTGGTATCGTAATTTTCTATGACGGGTCGAAATTTAAAAAAAATGTATCCCGCTGAAATTCTAGAACCCGAACAGCAAGTGAAAATAAAATCAAATAGTCCATTTTTTAGCTCTGAGTGACCGTCGGACTAATAAACGCCCATCACTCGGTTGCATAAATGATAAAACTTTACGATGCAAATAATCTTATCGTTCTTAATGATTATGAGTCATATTTGCACACTTGAAACTGCGTAGTAGCTTTCACGTAAACATTTTTTATTTGAATATCACACATTGTAAAGTGGATCTGTTTCAAATCCGTTTTTTATGCTAAAAAAGGGCACTTATATATATATATATATTATATATATATATATATATATATATATATATATATATATATATATATATATATATATATATATATATATATATATATATATATATATATATATATATATATATATATATATATATATATATATATATATATATATATCGGAAGGAATATTTCAACTGTTTGAAATCAGAGTGGCTGTCCTTAATCATAGTTTCAATAGAGAGTAACGAATTTTGATTTTCGTTTACGTATTTGATTAAAGGTTGTGAGCAAATGGAACATATAAAAAAGTTTCGATTCGAGCTAATTCATAGGAACTTCGTGTGTTTTACACGCAACGAGAAATATCCTGGCTAATAAGTGCAACTTACTACTCTTTTTGACGCGAATACGTCTTCCTTAACTACGGGTCGCCTTTGCAAAATTCACCCTCTGGGAAAGTGATCAGTTTTTGATCGTAAATATCTCTCGTTGTATCTAACATACCAACATAATTATTTCTACATGTGATTGAAAATATGATCAGCAATTTATGATAAAATTGTCCGTTCAATTACATAATCACAAATTAAAAATTAAAATTTTCCGAAATGATTGATATCAACGAGTTTCAAAAAGGAACGCTCATAACGCGTGTTTGCCTTTCTCGTACCCGCGACGACGGTTTTGAAATAGTGAAAGATGTTTCGTTTCTGCGTAACCTATCAGACAGGTATAGAAGGTTCAATACGAACTTTTGATTTCCAACAAACGCAATGTCTTTACTGATGTGCCGGACGAAAACGCGTTTTCGACTTTTTCTGACCGATGCAGGTTTGGTCATTCAGAGGTTAGCCAAATTTTGTGCTAGGGCACATAACCGTTTTCAAACATGTTCGTCTTTGACTCATAAACTTTACGACTGCTTAGAGGTTCAAATTGAATTCAGAAAGAACTGGAACAAAGATAATTGCCTGTATTTCAGTTGTTTATTATTGAATTCAAGATCTTTTTTTATACAAATTTAGCGTTTTCTTCATATTTTTAAGAAAAAATACGGATAAAATTATTCGTCACGGTTTCGAAGGAATTCTCGAATTTTTCCTGTAACACGGCGCACATTTTCTTCATCCATCGTTTTAGCCATCTTATTCCCCCAGATCGTCATCTGATTAACGTCTTTGACAACCTTTCCCTTTGCCTTGTGTCTCCTCTTCATTATTGCCCAGTATTTCTCAATAGGGCGGAACTGGAGGTAGTTGAGTGGGTTAAGGTTTTTCGGAACAAACTGAACCTCTGCATACCGTTCTTGAACGGCTTTGCTGCAATAACAGCTTGCCAAATCTGGCCAAAACATTACGGGATGGTCGTGTGACTGAATGAACGGAAAAAATCGTTTTTTGAGACACTCTTTTTGGTATAGTTCCGATGTCATTGTCTTATTTGTAACGAAAACTTTCGTTTTTTGCCACAGCTGCAAATGCCCTGCCTAATCAGAAATTTTCTTGCAAATTTGTCACCAAAAACAAATTTAAATTTGGCTGGAACATCCCTCCGAGCCGTTGCCAAGTAAAATTTTTGACCTGGGATTTGCCCGAAGTCAGCCTTGACATAGGTTTCATCGTCCATCAGAAGACACCCGTCGAACTTGGTCAGCACCTGTTCATATAGTTTCCGAGCACGAATTTTGACCACACTATTCTGTTTTATGGTCCGATTTGGCTGTTTGCTAGCTCGATACGACTTGATTCCTTCCCGGAGTCGAGTTCTCCTCACGGTACTATGGGCAGCACCGAATTTTTTGGCCAAATCAAGGTCCGATAGATTAGGATTCCTCTTAATCGTCTTCAAAATCTTACCACGCAGTTTCCGGTTGACAGTTCCACTCCGACGATTGGCTTGAGGCTTCCGAATCGTCGTCAATGTTTCCTTATACCGTTTGATAACGCGCCATACGGTATTTCTGGGCAATTTCAGCTGTTTAGCTAGACTAGATGCAAACCACAATGGATTTTCCAAATAACTGTGCACAATTTTTTCCCTTCTTTCGGCTTCTATGTTGATTGTTTACAAAGTACAGCCGTTTTGCGGAATGTCAAAAATCATACGTGAAGTTGACAAAATACCCGACACGTGGGCGCCAAGAACTTCCAAATCCGTCCACCAGGAGCGCCACAATATGAGCAAAAGTTTGTTCTAATTCTAAATAAAGCAAGCTTCAACAGATGGCCACTCTTCTCGACGTTTTTGCGACATCCGACTTCCGGTTCTCTCTCAATCTGGACTTACTGGCTGTCGACTAACAATCTCCTAATTGCCTTATTACATTACTAACAATTAATTTGGTCAATTTCCGATAACTTTGCGAGCGAATAGTATGAATTTTCGCAATGCACAAGCAAAATTTGAACGGCCATTTCCACAATCGAGAAGCAAATTTCAAAATCAAACAGTAGACAAGGGCTTGTTGAGGTCGAATGCGACTTTGCGTACTCAACCAAATTTCAATAAATGAACTAAGACAACAACTTTTGAGCTTTGATTGCAAAATTTTGAAGTTCAAACACAATAAAATTTGCCAAGAGTTTACATATTCTCCGTATCTCGCCCAACGATTGGCTAAAGATGGTGATCTGTAGGAATACTGCGTTCATTTAAAAATTGATGAAATTTTGGATTTTGATGTCCTTGTTTGAATTTGTTTAAAAATCGGAAAAAGCCAGATTCACAACAAGACAAGTTGAATAATTGAATGAAAAATGAAAAATTCATGCCAATATTTAAGCGAAATTTTCGGGTCTATGAAACATTGTTGAATTAAATGGTACACCGGTTCCTTCTTCATATCCTGTCGAAGAAAAATTCAATTCAGTTTGGTATTTGGAGATTGTACCAATCTTAGATATCGCTTAATTATTACTAAGTGGGAGTGTTTTTCTGACAGTCATAGAACCAAATACTAACAAAAACAATAAACACAATCGTGAACATCTGTATCTTTTAAAAAACGTAACTTTTGTCTTAAAAGTTTGTCGTCAAATTTAGTTTTTTCTAGTGCAAAATTTCCCGGAGTGGATATTTTAGCTTTAGGAAAAAGTCACAGGGGGCCAAATCTGGCGAATACGGTGGCTGAGCGATGAATTTCGTTTCGTGTTTGGCCAAAAATTCAGTAACAGTCTTGCAAAAAAAATCAGTTCTTTCAGTACGAGCTTGGCATTGACGCACCCAAAACATTAACTAAAATGTGATCCTTTGCTATCTCTTAAATTCTAACAGGACGATTTTCAAACGATTTTTAAGACAAATTTTATACGATCTCACGACCCTTGCTGAATGCTTTATGCCACTCAAGTACTTGCGTTATCGATAGAGTAGACTCCCCAAAACATTCCTGCAACATTTTTAATGATTCCGTAGCCGAAATTCCATTTGAAACACAAAATTTCAAGCAAACTCGTTGTTCAATTTTTTTACATAGTAAAACTAATTTTTCGTGTTGTAAACAAACAGCTACCAAACACACACTAATTGACATATCTCGCTCAAACTTATCAGAACTAATTGGCTCAGGTGGCACGTTCCTCTATAGTTGTTTGGAGATTGGTGCCTACCGATTGGGTTTATGCGAGCGGTTTAAATGGACCAGTCCGGGTCAATTTTGATCAGCAGATATAAAATTTCCTTATTTTTCCATTAAAACCCGACCATAGAGGGCAGGCCGCTACAAACTAACGCACTAACTAAACAGTTTACTTACTTGTCACGGGGATCGATCCAAGTGGTTTTCTTATTAATATGATCAATAAAATAAACCTTCCCATCATAGTCGGTGTTAATCTCCCAGCCGAGTGGTAAATCTGCATTGCTGGAACTTTTTGGCATAATTTATTCTCTGCTCCAGTGCGGGTTGCCCCTTCGAATGCGGTGAACAAGATCAGGAACCTATTTTCTTTTTCTTTCCTTGGTTTTCCTTCTGGGCGCTGCTCACTCTCGCACGCTCCACAAACACTTTCTTATTAGCTATTTCGCGCTTCTTTGCTTCTTACTGCTTGTATTAACTCTTTTTTTCCTTCTTCTTTTTCTTCTTCGTCTTCCTAAATTCACGATTAGCCACTTTCTTCACATTACCTGGCGCTTCGATTGATTCGATATCCACTAGGAAAGATTTTACCTTCCCGCAATCAATGGTGACACAAGACACTCAACTCTGTACCGAATTCGATGGCTCTGGGACACTCCGTTTCTTCGTTGCACCTTATTTCCCAACCAGCGTTTCACAAGACAATTTTCACTAACGGTGACAATGGTAATGCTGAGACTCGATCTGTTACTGCATCGTTGCAATGGGGGGAAACAGCAACCCGTGCATTTCTTCCCTATCGCAGGTTTTCTCCACCAACTCTGGATACTCTTTCTTTACTTTCCTCTCTTTCTCACACACTCACCGCACTTTCCCACAGGCACTAGCGCTGGGCCCGACGTTTCGACCCCAAAAAAAAAAACAAAAATGATCCAAGCAGTCCAGTCCAGTCGCCAGGATGTGGAAAATACCGAACCTCGGTTCCTCGGTAAGAATTCAATCGATTGACCGCAAACCCACTGCTCTTCTTGCTACTACTTTAATTCGGCACATACCTCTTCGAAATACACGCTCTTATTTCACGGAATAACTTTACTTTTCCAACAGCACTCACTCGACGACTACGACGACGCCTGTAACTTTTTCCTTTCGGCTATTCTGCACACACCGTGTAATTCTTCCCTCCGGTGCCAGAGGCCCTTGGCGTAGCTAGTTCATGTAAACAGCAAACTGGAGTGGCAATATTTTTATTCTGTGAAAGAAAGAAACCATTTTTCAGCATTTGAATCTTGAACTTTCAAACTAACTGCAACGCGTATTATTGGTCAATCACTAAAACGACTAAAACACAACGTGAACGATTTAGGTACCGAGTCGAGAGCCACTACTTCGCTCTGTGGACTGGAGGAATTAGCGCAATCGTCGAAGAAAACCTTCCACTTTGGAGCTCTCACATTTAATATCAACTATTTCAGAGCGCAGTGCCAGCCATATTGAATTAAATTGAAATTCCAATGTTTTTCCTTCACTTCTTCTATACGACGGATGGCATTGGTGTGCGCTCGCTCGGTATACAGTGTGTATACGAGCGAACGGAACGTTTGTGTGTGAAGTGTAAACCAACTAAACTCGCTTGCTAAGTTGATTGGATTCTTTCTGCCTAGCAAGCAACAATTTTTGATTGTGTGTTGCGCGCACCCCAAAGTAGTAGTTGGTAGTAGTGCGGCTTAAGTCGCTAGCTGCCGATAGGCCACACCGCCGCTCGAAAGTATGAACCAGTGAACTTAGTACAAAATTTGGCAGTAATATTGAATAATTCTGAAATATCTAGTTGGGATCCATTGCTTTTATATTACCAAACAATGCAACTTGGACTTTCAAACAATTGAACATTTCGTAGACGCTCCATTCACTGATTGATCAGTAGAGTATCGCCGAAAATCAATCTGACATAATTTGTCTCTCTTCTATAATTGAATGTCGAAGATTGACGAAATTAACGAACAATCCGTGATCATACACTGAAATGAAAATCTTTTTTATAATCATTAGATTTGTCATATGAATCATATGCAGAATATAATTTATAGAAGTTATTTGGAAACTTATAAT
Source organism: Malaya genurostris (assembly GCF_030247185.1). Taxonomy (NCBI): domain Eukaryota; kingdom Metazoa; phylum Arthropoda; class Insecta; order Diptera; family Culicidae; genus Malaya; species Malaya genurostris. Next base: position 153,537,280 of record NC_080570.1, read on the forward strand.
CTTTATTTGAAGTGTACGTTAAATCTAAATAGACGTTACCATAGTGTAAGAATATCCCATATAATGTATATGGAAATCTGATACAACCTAACTCGTTACATAATTTATATTTATTGGATATGTCTTATGAATCGTACGCAGATGGTTTTTTACAAAAGACATATGACAACTTATGACCTTTAATGGAACTCTACATAAAATCTAAATGATGCTCAATGAATTTTACATCTTCATCATCTTTATGATATTGATAAAAATACCATATACAAGTTATGAGAAAAGTCGATAAAACTTAAGCCAATATAATTTTAACATTCATTAAATTTTTCTATTAATCGCATGCTGATTATGTTTAATAAAAGTCAAGTGAAAACTTATAATTTTCATTGGAAGCGTACATCAAATCAGCAACAAGAAAGTAAACGAGACACTGTTGTCTTAAGCTGAAGAAAATAACAAGAAATTTTTTTTCAACTTAGACATATAATGAAGTTTGTTTTTACGAAAGAATAGTTGTGAATCGTACTGCTTGAAGCTGAAGAAGGAGTTGTGTCCTCGATATTCATCAACTGCTCCAGACAGTTTTTTTAGGAAGTTCCGTTATTTTAAATCGCTGACAAGCCAGCTCATTCAATTTCGTTCAAGGATATGCCCTAACGGATTATGAAATAAATACACGGTACGTATCATCACTCTGTCTGTCTAATAAGAGGATTTAAATTTTTTATTTATAGTTTCGGGATCCTACTTCTCCTTCGCAAATATCAGCAGGTGCTCCCTTACAAAACTAACGACTAGTATAGCTCAAATCCTCGAAAAAAGAAGTAGTTTCCGATTCGTTGTGCATCTGATTCGTCTGGTAACAGTAAATATCCGATGAAATAAGCCAGTTCCAAAGAAGTAGGTGTATTTGAAATATTAAACTAAATTTTCATTATGAAACTCTTTACATACGAAAAATATAACAAGTTTTTGATAAGACAATTATTTTTATTGTTTTTGATTCCCTTAAGCACCATTACCCCAGTATTTTAATTAATTTGAATCTTATATGTATCACTTATTCAATCAAATAGCAATCATTTGATCTATATATAACTGCTATATAGAACTGTAATGGTTATAGGGCGCGCCAAAAATTTGACTCAGACTGGAAATTTCATTCGTTATATGAAAATCTTGTAAAAATAACGTTACGAAGTTTTATGTTTCATAAGATTATCTTATATATTTGACATGATGTTGAATACACTTTGTAGCTATCAATGGAAATGCTAATAGTGAAAAATCATTAGAATATCATATAATATGAAAATGAGAATTTAACTCAGTGTATGAAATCCACAAAACAGTTCAAAATTAATAGTTTTTGGGTTATTTTTAGTAGAAAACGCCGTATAAAGGTAACACAAATAAACCAGAAGGGCATTTCATGCTACATTTTATTCCGATCCGTTGATTTATTTACTTGTTAGAAATTTTGATCTTAAACACTTAAATTTTATTGTAAAATCTCTGTAAAAAACGTGCTCCTACACCCTTCTACCCGGAAATAGGTTTATGAGTACACATTGAAAAGTAGATAGTTTTTGATTTCATTTTCTTTTATCCAATTTATATACTTTTCAGCTCCACAAGAATTGGCGGCAAGTAGCTCACCATAAAATAACAAGTATCTCGCCGAATTTCAGTAAGCTCGGCAAACGGATTTGATAATTTCGGTATATTTGTTGCTTACTGACAAGTTCAACAATACATTATGTCCGATAAATACGCTTTACTGAGGTATCCGAATATTACTTCAACTAATTTCGGAAAAGAGCATGTGGATTGCTGAGCAATCAATAAAATATCTGTTTACCGATACAATTCGGCATTGCATTATGCCGAGCTCGAGAATTGGTCTAAGATCAATCAAAATGCCTGCGGGTCCCCAATTTTCAGTTTTATATATACCAATCCGAATTGAACAATTCAATTTATTGAAGCATGCTTCAATTTTCATTTCCGAACATAGCCCACTCAGTACCGTTTACTGAAAATCGGTAAAACTGTTACCGAGTTAAGGGGTTACACCACTGTAGAAAAAAAAGAGAAGAACTATTTTGGGGAATTATTTTGGGATCCAAAAAATGGAGTAATCCGAATTTTGTATAAAGCACTTTTTAATATGTATATTCAAGTACAAAAAATGATCAGTTTAAAAAAATGAAAAACAAAATTGGGACATTTTTTCGAAAGTGATGCGTTTTGACGGCCGGAAGCATAAGTCAATAAATCTAGACCAATCGATTCAAATTTTTACAGAATATTCTCGATAGGTATTTCCACAGAGCTACGCAGGGGTTTTTTTAATTAAATGATTTTCTGTGAAATAGCAGCCCTTTGAAAATAAAACCGCATTTTTTCATCACAAAATATATATTAACAAATATTCACAATTTTCAAAAAACCCAAAAAAGTCCTTCTCTTTTTGCCTTTCTCTATAGAAAGGTATTACAATTGCTGGAAAAACCGACTTTCGAACGGAGCCTCGGAGACCCATAGTGTTATATACCATTCGACTCAGTTCGACGAGATCGGAAAATGTCTGTGTGTGTATGTGTGTGCACTTTTCAAATATATTTGAACGCGCTCAATTTTCTCAGAGATGGCTTTTTGAAAAAACTTTTTTTGAAAAAACCAACTTACTGGGACTAAGTCCCAAAAAGTCGATTTTTTCCAAAATTTTTTTTTTCGGGATGACACTAAATCTCGACGTTTCATGCAATTCTAAGCCTTTTGGCATCAAAAATTTTTTTTCGATTTCGAAAATTTCATGTACTCCCCCCTATGGTGATTTTTCAAGATACATGAAAATTCCACTAAGTGGATTGAGAAGGGTTTTTTTAGATTAGCATTACTGTTCTTATACAAATAGGCAACGCAAATGTCAAGCACTGGTTTGGAAAAATGATGCTGACTGTGTGACATAAACACTAAAGCATGCTTTTGTGAACTACTCGAATCAATCTGAATCAATTGGTGTCAAAATTAGTGTCCGAAATTATTTAATAAAAGTATGAAATATATTCTCATGAGACTGTTATGAAAGAAGAGAAAGGCATTATCACACCACTAGGTGAATTAAGAAGGGTTTTTTTTCTACACTGGTGTAACCCCTTAATGAAACATACATTTCAAAGTGCGCGGACGATGTAAGTAAAATGTAAGTCAACATTTTTATTATATTTAGAACACGAACAATATTCTTAGCTGAAATAAAACGATTCCAGTTGGCTTCGTAGCACAAGAATAAACGAAGTAGGCTTTTTTCCACACGGAAACAAGCGTTTTGTATTGCTAATATAAATACAGTTTCTTCTTTCTCGTATAGAAATTTTATGCCATCACTGTGAAAACCGATTTTTGAGTCGAGCGCCGGATGACCGAGTGTCACATACCATACGATTTGTGTTTGTGTGTGTGTGTATGTAATGTTTTTTTGCACTAAGTTTTCTCGGAGATGGTTGAATCATATTTCACAAACTTGGATTAAAATGAAAGATCTTATGGCCTTATAAAAATTACTGAGTATTGTTAGGATCCGGAAATAAATGTACCAACTTTTCTCGGAGATGGCTGAATTTCCACAAACTTAGATGCAAATGAAAGGTTTTATGTTCCCATACAAAATACCCGAACTTTGTTTGGATCTGATTTTCTGTTCCGAGATTATGGGGTAAAATGTGCAAAAAAATTAAAATATGTGTACTAACTTTTATCGGAGATGGCTGAACCGGTTTCGACAAACTCAGATACAAATGAAAGGTCTTGCGGATCCATATAAAATTTTTAAATTTTGTTTGAGCCTGACTTCCGGTTCAGGCATTATGGGTAAAAATGTGCAAAAAAAGAAAATATATTTACTAACTTTTCTCGGAGAAGGCTGAACCGGTTTTCAAATAATTAACTTCAAATGAATGGTCCTATAATCCCATATAAAATTCCTAAATTTCAGCTTGATCCGTCTTCCGGAATTACAGGATGATTGGTGTAAAAATTCCAATTTAAAATTACTTACTCGCTTATCTCAGAGATGACGTGACCGGTTTTTACAAACTTGAATTCAAATGAATGGTCTAATGATTTTATACAAAACTTTTGAATTTCATCTTGATCCGACTTTCAGTTCCGAAATTACAGGATAGAATGTTAAATATGTCAAGCAGTTATACAGAACAGTAATGCAAAACACCGGTTGCTGAAGGCTCAAATCAGTCCACTGTAGAACGGAGTTGGCGTCGTGGGCTGAACCGGTCAGAAGAGAGGAGGAGCCTTATGCTTTCTGTACAGTGGCAGCATTCTCTTCTACAATCATTCTTCGTACACCTTGGCGTTAATTGTGCCCTTCGTGAAGAAAATCGACGACCGCAAACCACAGGTACAAATTGCTTGCCAGACCAATACCTTCTGCCCAAACTTTTCCATCGCCCCCGTGGTGTCAGCGTCGTCCAGGTCCTGGTACACCGATTTCGTATAATATTGCGGTCCGGGTAGCGCTCGAGAGTCTCCCTTGGCGTAGGTTTCGTCGTTGATCAGGATGCATCCGTCTTTATTCTGTAGAATCCGGTTATACAGTTTTCGCGCTCTTGTTTTGGCCTGAACTTGCTGTACCAGGGACTTTTTCGGCACCTTCTGTTTCTTGTACGTTCTCAGGGAGTCCCGAACATTGATCCATTGAATCATCGCGATGCTGGTGTTGAACTGCTTGGTCAAATCCCGCGTCGACGCCGATGGGTTTTTCCTGATGTACTCAACCACGTTTAAGTCCCGGCCGGCAGGCTGGGACCCGTTTTCCTACCGGATCGGAGCAAATCCTTCATGGAAAGGGTCTTACCGAACTTCTCGATAATATTTTTGACACTGGTGTGGTGCACTTTCACCCGTTTTACAATTTCGTTGTACGTGACACCACTTTCTGAGCACCAAGTGTGCAGAATTTTCTTTCGCGTTTCCGGATCAATTCGACTCATCATTGAAACGACAATCCGTACCGAAACCAATCGATTGCGCAGTTGTTATTGACATGTAAACAAACATGTCAACGCAAAACACGCTGCAAAAAATTAAGCCATTTCAGAGTAATAACTGTTTGAATGTTGCCAACTACTTATCGATACACTCCATAAGTTCATCATTCAACGAAATACGCCAGTCAAAATTGGTCCAACCGGCAGTGTAGCACTCCGAAGTATATGCAAACATTGCTGTGGCGGGTGGTTGCGTTGCTCGATTGGAATTTAAATATAAAAAAAAACTGTGCGGTAAATTCTCATCCGATGGAATTTTGCGACCAACGAGAAATGAGAAGAAAAAAAATCGACCGCCACTAAGAAGACGCACACGGAAGAAAGAAGTGATGCGAGGTCAGTCTGTAACATCGAATCGGGATGGGGCCGACGACTATGCGGCTGTGCATATACATAGTAGCGATGAAGCGGATAATGATCACCGGCAGGATGGGGAAGGGGGAAAGCGGCGAGTTGGAAAAATGTATGATAGATCTTCATACAGTGCGCGAAATTGAAGCCAACACCAGAACAAGCAGAAGTCTGTGCCGCAAAAATATGTGTCGAAATCACGTTGGAATGCGGCGTACGTCGATTGCGTCGTTGTCTGTGGCAGTGTGCCATGTCTTTTGAAATGTTTGGCTGAGTGTTCGACACTTACAAGGATGCAAACCGGTGCCTTCATGAAGCAAAAAAAAAGCAAAGAAACAAATGCCAAACAAAACAATCAAGGCTTGTCAAGAGTTTTTATGGTGTGAAATATAAATCATTATCATATTTCATCAATCGAGTTAATAGGTATTTGTCTATTTTAGTTCAGTGCCTTGTTTTTTGCAGGTCAATTAAAAATGTTCATATTTTCATTGACTAGGATCACTGCTCACAATGCGCCATGGAAAATTTCAAATCAAATATTCCCAATATTCCACTGGAGCGGTTTGTTTGTGCGTCTTTGGCATAAAAGGTTAACTAGTTTTTTGTTTATAAACAAACTGGCACGATGGAATCAATGATCTGTAAGCTAAATATAAAAACTTAGAAGCGGTATGCGATCTTACTTAAGAATGCACAAGCACGAAGGAGAAGAAGAACAGGCAAAGCCAGTATGGCAACACTCCAATCTCGACTATAAACGAATTCTGCTTCTTGGAACATAACACATTCATTTCGTGCTGTCGTTGCCGATCGCCGCACACTACCTACCACCCTCCCTCTCGTTCACTCCATCTACCGGCTGGCTGTATATCTCTCTCATTATTTTTTCGCCCCGCCGAGAAGCAGTAAAACTGTAGAAATATTTAAATTATTTACAGCTATTTTATAATCATCATTCCATGGCATTTACATTTCGTTTCTCCGCTCAGCTTTTTTTTCGCCGTCCAACCAATCCAGCTAATCCGCATGACCGACGGCGACCAGGTCCGATCAAGTTTCAGTTCACAGACCAGATACTGGCTCCGATGCCTGCTGCTGCTGCTAGGCTTCAGACCGGTCCGGACGGAGTCTACCCGTGCCGCCGCCGCCGCCGCCGCCGCCGCCACGCTGCTCGGTTGGATTCTTGAGTCATGAGAGCGGAGGGCAGCGCGCCTGAATCTCGATCACGACCCAAAAATGGGGCCCGGCCAGTGAATGTCCTACGATAGTGCACATTGGCATGGCATTCCACTTCGAGCGGTCTTGGCATATACCGAACCGAACTCAGTCTGGTATCACTTCGCACAGCGTTGGTTCATACGACAGGGGAGCCAATTTCCACTTTCGGGTTTTAAACTTTTGTTTCGAATAAAATGTTTTGCCATGCTTTGAAGAACTAGTCATTCTGTAGACCTGTTTAAGTAAATGTTTTTAATCTCGTCAAACACGGACAAGTAGATTCCAGTAAGTTTCGATTGAAACAAGTGATAGTCGGATGGTACCACATCAGAATTGCAAAGCGGGTGAGATGGAATGTTTCATCCACCAAAAATTATCATTAAATAAAAAAAATATCAATACAAATCATTTCGTCGTATTCCCCAGATGTCGCCCCTTCTGACTTTCACCTATTCCGTTCGATGGCACACGGACTGGCAGATCAACAATTTCAATCCTTCTAAGAGTTGGAAAAAAGGATTGCTTCATGGATAGCGTCAAAAGAGGACTCCTTTTTTCGAGCCGGGATCCGAAAATTGCTGGAAAGATGGGAGAAAGTTGTCGCTAGCGACGGACAATACTTTGAATAATACATCTGTAAGCACTTTTTCGCATTAAAGCTTTTAATTTTGGAAAAAAAATGACGAAAGCAAAGTTGTACACCTGATAAAAAAAAAATCGTCTCAAATGAAAAAATTTCATTCGAATTCAACATCCATGATAAAAATCTCACTTTAAAAAGTGTAGGGGAGACCGGTGCTAAATCTTTTGAACTTTTTGGAAATTGAAAAAATAATATCCATTTCAACCAGATTTTTACCCAAATTATGTATGCCGTCGTGTAGCTTTAACCTTCAGCTACGACTCTTGATTTATGATTTAGATAAAAATATGCGTTAGATTGCATACCATCTCGTGATGAAGTGATCAGCCCAAAATCAAAATTTCCAGAAACCGCGTGACTAAACTGAACATCCATGAAGAACAAAACAAAGTAGGGCACTGTAGTCGTTCTTCATTTTTATGCAAAATTTTTCACCCCCATAGGATCTCCAAATCTCCAGAAACCTTAACGGAAATAACGGACTGTTTCGAAACTTGACGTTCTGCTGTACCAAATAATTGATGCCGAAACTCACTCTAAAATCTTCATTGAAAACCTAACTATTTTGGTTCATATAATGAACGTATTGCTGAAATTTGTAGTAAGTTAAGTATTAGTGAAATAATTTTTGGTTTCTGTCCGGTTTAGGCCCGGTCTCCCCTATTTCTGTATGTAAAGATGTTAAACGGACTGAGTTCCTATAAAAAGAACTGATCCCATCAGTAGTTTAATAGTAATTGAAATTTTATCTGATTTTGACTCCCGGTTCCAAAACTGCAGTATTTTGACACCAAAGGCATCAGTTAAAACACCACTTTTCAATCCACCTAGTGGTGTGAAAATGCCGATCTGTTATCTTTCAAATAGTCTCATTGTCACGTTTTCCTAATTGGGCTAAATTTTTCAAAGAAAATGTTGGTGATTAAAAAATTGTTCAGATTAATTCGGATAATGCACAAAACTGTGCTTTAACGCTTACGTCGTTTATTCGGTAATTTTCCAGTAATCGAAAGTATCAGCGACAAACCGATATGGTTTGTCGTTTATGTCACTTATACGAAGTCGTAACTATTCGCCATTAATCTTCCAATCCTGATCATAGGTCTGATAATGGATAATAATTCTTATGCTTATGACACCGGTAGAAAAAAGGCGGGTGGGTAATGTCACACACATAACTGGAGGACGTGAATACGAAATTTAAAAAATTTGAATTTTGCGCGCCTATTTTGGCATTGAAATTCACTTTAATGCTTGTCCATACCAGACATTTTATAAATCTTCTGTTTTGAGTTGTTAGTTGTGGTCTCATACAAATGAATATTTTATCATAAATTGCTGACCATATTATATGGAGTATGGAGAAACAATTAAGTTGCTGCTTCAAAAGCAACAAGAAATATTCATGATCAAGTTCTGCCCATTCTTGTATAGAGTGAATTTTGAAAAGGTGCCCCATGGAATAACAACACGTATTCACACACGTCAAAAAGTGTGTTATTTAGAGGCTTTAGTACCAGCAAGTGCCAAGTGCACATAACTATTTCTTTTTTGTTCTTTTACGTTTCGCCTTCGATTCTTCAGTGCATCTCGTCTCGACTAAGGAGTGTATGGATAAGTAGTTAGCAACATTCAAACTGTTATTACTCAGAAATGGCTCAATTTATTTCAGTGTGTTTTGCGTTGACATGTTTGTTTACATGTCAATAACAGCTGCGCAATCGATTGGTTTCGATACGGTTTATCGTTCCAATGATGAGTCGAATTGATCCGGAAACGCGAAAGAAAATTCTGCCACTTGGTGCTCAGAAAGTGCTGTCACGTACAATGAAATTGCAAAACGGGTGAAAGTGCACCACACCAGTGTCAAAAATATTATCGAGAAGTTCGGTAAGACCCTTTCCATGAAGGATTTGTCCCGATCCGTTAGGAAAACGGGTCCCAGCCAGCCAGGCCGGGACTTAAAAGTGGTTGAGTACATCAGGAAAAACCCGTCGGTGTCGATGCGGGATTTGGCCAAGCAGTTCAACACCAGCATCAAAGTTCGGAACTCCCTGAAAACGTACAAGAAACAGGAGGTGCCGGAAAAGTCCCTGGTGAGCAAGTTTAGGCCAAAACAAGAGCGCGAAAACTGTATAACCGGATTCTACGCGCTGCCCGGACCGCAATATTATACGAAATCGGTGTACCAGGACCTGGACGACGCTGACACCATGGTGGCGATGGAAAAGTTTGGGCAGAAGGTGTTGGTCTGGCAAGCAATTTGTACCTGTGGTTTGCGGTCGTCGATTTTCTTCACGAAGGGCACAATTAACGCCAAGGTGTACGAGGAAAAAATGTTTGAAGAAGAGAGTGCTGCCACTGTACAGAAAGCATAAGGCTCCTCCTCTCTTCTGGGCAGATTTGGCTTCAGCCCACTACGCCAACTCCGTTCTACAGTGGTTGTCAAAAAATAATGTACAATTCGTGGAAAAGGACATCGACCCACCGAACTGCCCGGATCTTCGGCCAATTGAAAGGTATTGGGCAATTGTCAAGCGGCACTTTCGGAAGGAAGGTACAGTGTCCCAAAACATGCAGGAGCTCAAAAAAAACTGGACAGCTGCCACCAGGAAAGTCACAAAAGTAACTGTGCAGAATTTAATGAAGAATGTCAAGTCCAAAGATCGAGCGTTTCACAGAAACTAGGATTTTCTTCAATATAATGCATGAAAATGTAATTTTTCTACAATATATCAAAAAACTGATGTCAAAATATGTTTTTTTTCCGCTTTTATATTCAATAATCAATGTTGCTACTTTTCGATACACTCCTTATCACTATCACTCTACTAACATTTAGATATGTACACTTTCGTTGTTTATCAAAACATAGTCATTCGTCGTAGTTAATATCTAATAATTCAGTAGTTATTTTCTCTGAGTCAATCCTTGTCGATTTTATTCTTCTCCGTTGCGTAATTTTTCTATTTATTGTCGATTTTCTGAATGACTATTGCCATTCGACGCTCCACCAAGCAAAACGAATCCAGTCGCAAAATGGTGCACTAAATAGTAGATTGTACTACGTCATCGGAGTTCCTCAAGGAAGTCAAGTGGGGCGGTTTCTAATTTTACACTATCTCAACGATTATAAATTTTTCTGTCAATTGTATGACACTGTTGTCCGTCGGTGACTACAAACTTATTTACGGTATAAAAACCACGACGGACATAAAATGCTTGTCTGAACAATTGAAAAACTTTACAGTTTAGTCAACTTTCCTCAATTTGAATGGCCTTTAGCACACATTTGCAGTATGACAAAATGTTTGTTTTGCACGGCTGAAGAGACCAATCCGCATCAAGACTGTTTTTTCAATGGCGAATGAATGTATTTTTGCAGGCACTTTTTATATGAACTATCCTCACTTCGTACAAAAACTGACTGAAATTTTATTATGAGATATAAGTTATATTCCAAAAAATGTAATTTTATTCAAAAGACGATGTTTCTGGTTATACAAATCGCTGCATTTTTTTATGGATTTCATAAAAAAGAGCCACATAAGTAATGCTACTCTATGCAGTTAAAATTCCCATATTTTTGCTTTCATTTCTGCCTGCGAACATCGAAAGCCAATCTGAGTAGAAGGAGCTAAATACGGCATGAATTTCAATGTCTCTTACTTTCGTAATGTTCCCATGATAAACATAATCGGTAGTCAATCCGCTGTCACGACTCGTCATGTTTAGTGGATTGAGAAAGACCATACAAAACCAAAACCAAAACCTTATATGAAAAAAACATTTCAAACCTCGTGCAGCCGCGATGCTGTCGCTGTCCCCTCGCTTCGGTATTTAGTGCATCCGATGGAGGGAGGGTCCGTCCAATCGTGGGGCGGCGGTTCACACTGAAACACTTACTGGTCTCTCTCCCTCTCTCTGTCTACAGGCCGGTTCCGAAGCATGCAAACGGGCAAATGAAGGCTCGAAAGGTATTGAAGAAAACTAGTTTCTGCTCCTAAACATGCAGGCACAGGCCAGCGCCACTGTCACCTCCCGACGACGAATTGCGAACCGTCACTGGCTTGGCGCACTGTTAACCTTTTCGGCACACTCTCGTCAGATGTCGTCGCATTTGATTTGATTGTTGCACCACTCACCACTATAAGCGTACAAGCGCACGTTCTGGCCCTCCCCGCGTAAGGTAGTATGGCCCGTATGGCAGCCCGATGGCAGCTACGATGTGTCCGTCCGCGGAAGGCGCGTTTATAGACTCAAGTGACAAATCACATTCTTTTCCAGGCGACAATCAAAAGTCAACTGACAACGCAAAATTGCACACACCAAGACAAGACCCCGCTCGTTTAGCGGAGCAGCCGCAGTCGGAAAGGGGGACCCACTTAGCCGACCAACGGCTGCACCACCGCAAACGAAGCAACCATCGGAAAAACAACGCGGTCACTACGACCACCAAAACAATCGTATAAATTGTATGCTTAAAATGCGAGAGGGCACACCATACTTGTTCGCACTGACCGCACCGGATCGGTTCGCCTGGCTGTTTTGACAGAGTAACGTGTACGTTGGAGTAATTTAACTCTTATTGCGCTGGTGGAAATGCAAAACAAAAACCGAACTAATAAGTAGTGCCTTGGCCGTTTGGCGTTCCGATCCCCGTATAGCTAGGGCGAGAGAGGAAAAAATGGACACCTCATTCCTTGTCACTCAATCATCAATTTTGCTGTCTACTCAAATATTTAAACGGATAATGTCCTATGTCACCGAACAGGTTGGGAGCGGTGTGTTGTTGGCATGTTAGGAAAATCGTTTCAGGAAAAATTTTCAATCGATCCAGTAGGTAACCGTTTCTGAACTGCTCTATTAATTCAGCTGTCAATAATGCTTCAGGACTTTTTCCTAATTCGTTGTCATCCTCTCATCACGGTTGCATTACCAATCCACAAACAAGTATATTTTTTTCTTAAAGGGACGCTCTTACCAAGGGGTTCCATATATTCAGACCCTGTCAGCTTGGAGCGATATCAATCTTCAGTTCAGCAACGCCATCGCACGCCGTCACATTCAACATATCATGTCAATTGTATGGTTGCGCAGTGCTGCTATTTTTTCGCGCACGAATTTGGCATTTTTCTTCCCTACTTCTGTGTACGAGATTCGATGCGAACTCGCCTGAGGGCGCCATACTGGCAAAAATGTTGTTGCCAATGATTTGTTCGGGAAATATGAGAGCTGGATATCTTTGATATATTCCACACCAGACAAATTAGGCTACGTCGCCCAAATGAACACCATTGACACTGGCGGAAACTGAAACTACCGTCGAAAAGGTAGGTTTTCTCCCTAGTGACAAATTATTTTTTCTTGATCAATTTGTAACGAAAAACATGAGTATCTTTTACTGCAAATTCATTAGAGAATTTGACACTTGGACCTAGTGAATTGGTATTTTGTCCTACTAAGTGTTTCATCGCTTTATGTCTTCGTTAGAGCAAATTCAGCAGCTAGAAGTTCTATATGGAAGATCTATAATAGAGCAGAAACTGGAACAAACGTATCCCCAGCAAGCCGTTCTAGTTTTATTTATTCGACCAGTTCTACTGTCAAATTTTAAACTGGTCTAGTATGCCGTTCTATTTTTTGTATATTTGAAACACGAGTAAAACACTGCTGGGGCTGCCAGTTTTTCTTGTTATAAAATTCAGATTTAAATTTTGTAACTGGCATAATTTATGCATCTAGAACTAGAACACTACTGAATATGCCCTTAGTGAAACTACGGAGAAGTTTCGTATTGTATCCGCTTTAGGTTTGGTTCTTTTTTTTTTCTCTGAAATGGTTCAAACGATTATTACTTTAATGCTCTTAAATTAATATCGATAAGTTTTGTCTACTAACACTAGCCGTTGTAATCTCCTTTAACTGTTCTTATCGTTGTCAATGTCACACATGAGAATATAACAGCAAATGTAAAAACAATTCAATAATAAAATTTCTCTCTAATACATTCAGTGGTGTGAATGCCTCTCTCTCGTTCAAACAATTTCATAAATACATTTATTTTGCCGTGAATACGTCTTACCTTTCTTTGGGGCGCCCTTTCAAAATTTACTGTGTACAGGAATGGATAGAACGTGTTTTGGTATGAACGAGCATCAAGGGTGAAAATCAGTGCCAGAATAAGGCGCGCAAATTTCCAACCGCATGAATTGAACGAATCATCGCACACAGCGTATCGCGTAAAACCGACACATAGCAATACGGAATATTTTCAGTGATTGAGCACAGTGGACTTACGACACGTTTTGTTCGCTAGTAAAACAGGCATTTACTATGCATGATTGTAAACCATGAGCATGTTTAATTAACTAATTAGTTTCACCAATATCTGCAAGTTCCCAAAAAGAAGTAATTGGATTAGATTAAGTTTATAGTTGAGGAAACCTGAGGAGGATTGTTTTTATTTTGTTTTAACTATATGTAAAAACCCTTGATTATAAGTGCATAATATTTCACCATTTGTCATGAATTTTTGAAGCAATTGTAGAGAATTTTGGCCTACGCTTGGCGAATGAATACCATCAATTCATAGTTTTAGAATTCTTAAAATTCAAGATGGCGGCTTTCGGTTTGTTGATATTTAAAATCGTTATATAATTTATATTTTCGACAGGGGTTTGTCAGAATAATTCCAAACTTAAAATTATAAATCCTAGATGGCCATAAACGACTTGATTGGATTTTTAATTTCCACGAATTTATGAATGAATTTATACATTGCATTTTTAGGGTCATCGTAATCAAACAAGACGTTCCCTACACAAAACTGTAAATTTTTGCTCCCGTGTGTTTCGCCTTATGATTGCACCCGAACCATTTTGCAAGTGAAGCATTGAAAGTTTGCAAAATTCACACAATGAATCAATTAGTTCGTGCAATTGTCGATATTCGAAAGTGTGGAAAAAGTTTGTCAGTTTTGTTCGCATTCACGTCATTCAGTTATGTCTCTGACATAACCCACCTGCCTTTTTCATTATGATAATTTCGAATTACGAATTTGGGCTTATTTTATAACACAAACTCTTTCATCTTAACGCAGATTTGTTCACAAAGTTGTGAATCAATAGTTTATGCTGTAAAATCAATGGTTTATTTTTTTCTCCGACAAAATTGAACGGAGCAAAATAATATGTTTTTTTGGACATGTCACTTATACCATTAAATATCCGGGAACGGAAGTGAGAGCCGAATGATCTTCGATCTTGATTCATAACACAAAAGTAGAAGAGAACAGAAGGATAAAAGTGTTTTGTCGTTTACGTCACTTATACCATTATATCCTCGGAAGTGACAGCCAATTGGATACAAAATGCACCGAATTAGTCTCATACCGTTTTAGAACGCTTTCAGAAGAACGACTTCTATAGCTAAATCCGGCCAAAATAGCATCGAAAATGACAAACGACGTGCTCTCGCAAATTTTACTGTTGGTGGTACTTGTTCTGATGAAAATATTATGAATGTTGTACGAGTTCGATTCGCTGTTGTGTAGAGTCTCGCGCATTCGGGTAAGAAACATTTCATCCCTATAAGACCGTCATCACCCAGCAGTTGAAACCGGCGGATTATGCAGCTCGTTTATCGTTGGCAGTGGTGAGATTTTACGGTTAATTCAGTGGGCTCTACTAACATAACTTACTACTAACGTCATCTTAGTCGTACTTTGTTTCAGTCGGAAAACTTTGGCAACTCATTAGGAAACGTTGGCCGTGTTGGAAAAAACTTCCGCAAGCGAATCATTTCCAGAAGCACTGATTTTCCTTGGTCGCCTGACTTATCGAGCGGTGACTTCTGTTTATGGGACGTTTTGAAAAGTAGAGCTTCCATCAACAAACCAAGGACTTTGAATGATCTGCGGAATAATATTCGTCGTGATATTGCCGAAATTGATACCGATACGTTGGAAATAGTGCCAATAATTTCTTGAAACGGCTCGAAAATGCGTATCAAGTATTGGATGTCATATGTCAAATATTATTTTTAAAAACTAAATGGTTGAAAATCTTCATTTTCCTACTTTTTATTGCTGGTTAGTTTTTTCGTTTAGCACTTCGGAGCTTTTGTCAATACTTAATGAATGTTTCAGGTTTTCTTAAGAAACCCTGTACTTCAACGCAACGAATCAAATAATTCACTGGGCAAAAATTACAGTAATTCACAGGAATACACTTCAAAGAGCAATTGTGCAAAAAATGGCTAATTTCTGCACAGTGAGAAAATAGTTTCAGCCAATTGTAAGTGACACCCAATTGGTTAAAAACTTGTCATGAATTTCGTCGAAAAAAATGCGACTCCGAGTGAAATAATGATGAGAAATTGTTGACAGATACCCAAGATTTTAATGATCGAAGTCTACCCGTGGTGCCATCTTTTATAAAACACTGGAAACCTAGGTCTCTAGATCTAATACAAAACTCACTGACAGGCAGAATAAAATAGGTCAGGATCATTCAAGAGCGAATAAATTCTGGGATTAGTTTTAAGAGTGTGACTTAAATCATAATTAAAAACAATCCCCAAGACTTTTCTAAGACTTGAAGATTAGAACCAAAAAAATTAGATTGACCTAACTTTTGAAAATCGGCATACAAGCATAAGCTTCTAAAACATAACTTTATTGCACAATTCGCCCACTAATTCGGCGATAATATTGCCTAAAGATTAAATCGCAATACGTTGTAGGCAAAGAAATCCGCAATATATGAAACTATTTTACTGGGAGTACAAATAAGTTCCGTCCGTTTCCAAAAGATGGCTCTGGCTGTTATGAATATTGAACAGTAACAGTTGATGTCGATAGTGATCAATGTCGATAGTCAAGAGGTTAGACATTTGTCATTAATATTCTGTTCATATTGTTTTGAGTTTTTTAAAAAAAACCTTGTGTTAAACTGTGTTAATTGGTTTGTGTTAACTAAGTAGCATTTGCGAGAAGTTTTAGTATTTCTGTGTTAATTGGACAAAAGTGCAGCTAATGCGCATCAAATGCTTGTGGATGTTTACGATGATAATGTTCCAACTGATAAATCATGTAGGGAATGGTTTCGACGTTCCTACAATGGAGATTTCAGCGTTGAAGACATGCCTCGCTCTGGACAACCAAAAAAAAATGGCAGAAAAACAGTTGGAGGCATTATTCGATGGGGATCCGAGTCAAACGCAAGAGAGCAGAATCATTGGAAGTGACTCAACAAGCAGTTTCTGTGCGATTAAAATCCATGGAAATGATTCAAAAGGAAGGCAGTTGGGTGCCTGATGAAATGAAATCGAGAGACAGTGAAAGACGATTTTTCACTTGCAATCAGCTAATTCAAAGGCAACAAAGAAAGGGTTTCTTACATCGAAATGTTAATGAGGATGAAAAATGGATATTCTATGATAGCCCCAAGAAGAAAAAATACTACGCTACGCCCGGTCAATTGTTGCCATCGACCACCACATCAACACCGAATATTCATGGTTCGAAGGTCATGTTGTACAGTTGGTGTACTATAACGGGAAATCGGTATAGGCTGCAATTGATGCGTTTGAGCTGTGCCTTAAGAGAAGAACGGCCGGAATACAAGCAAAGACACAATAAAGTTATTCTCCTGCATGACAACGTTCGGCCTCATGTCTCAAAAGTCGTGAAAAAATATTTGAAAACGCTCAAGTCGGACATTTTGCCGCACCTGCCGTATTCTCCTGACATTTCTCCTTCTGATTACTGGTTGTTTCGACGGATGACGCACGATCTGGCAGGTCATCGGTTTACTTGTTTCACTAAAATCGAAAATTGGCTTCAAACTTGTATCACATCAAGAGACGGTTTTTTAAGATTAAATTCGAAAAAAATTATACTTTGATTAATCATTAACCCATTATGTCCTAGCGTATGATATGTCATACGCAGAAATATCTATTTTTCAAAAAATGTTTACTGTGGAACTGCACTATCCAACAGCTTCATGATAACTAAAACAGGTAAACTGCACTACGCAACTTCTTTGTGTGTTAAATCTGCTGTTTGTTTTTCAAAATTTTATTGTATTTTGACCCTTGACATTTGACCCACTAACGACTAGAAATGGCAGTGCAAAAGTAAGTAAGTTATATAGTTATATCTTATGATAAAACATTAGCAGAGGCTCTAAAAAGGTTATATTTATAAAAAATCCCAAATTATGTGAAAAATAATGTAAAATTTGACGCTAACATTTGTGTGTATGATACATCATACGGTGGAATAATTTCGTTTAGAAAAGATTTCTTACAGTGGTTTTGCGTTTCCCATAATCTTCAACACATAATATGATGGAACTGATGATATCAGTTCATTCGATTCAAATTTTAAAACCCCCGGGTTATAATGGGTTAAATTCATTTTATTTTTAAATAAATGCATTTATGACCAATTAATTCGTACTCCCAACACTTTTTTAAAATTAATTTAAGAAACTTCTGATAAAAAAAACTTGAACATTCGGATTGTCCTTCGGCACTGAAAAAAACAGTCAATTCTAATACTCTAATACGCCCTGCCCAAATTGAACTACTAAGTTGCATCAGAAGTTCAAATTGAACTGCTACACATTGTCGAGTCGTAGACGAAACGTAACAAAGATAGAATACAAAAATATTAAATTTAGAAACGTAATGTAACAACAAGTCTGGATTAGCGAAATGAGGCTATGAATAATCATTTGTTGAAGAGATCGCAACCAACAATTAACGAACGCATTAAGCCCCATTGTCAATATATACTTGGCTAGGTAAATGGAAATCACGACTTGTTTTAATTAAGTCAGTTCAGTGAATAGTCCTGCCGTTCCAATGGCGAATTTTTCTGAGACCTCTCGAATCAGTGCATGATTTCAATCGCATACCAAAACTACCGCTCGTTGCCCGCTCACAGACATTGATGAATAAAGAAGCCAAAGGGCGAGCACAGAACGTCCAGAGCCAGTGTCCAGAGCAAAAAACATCCCCATCCGACTTGTTGACTTAAATGTCATGGAATGTTTTAATATCGCAAGATTGTTCCCGGTATAGTCGGGCGTAGAGCTTCATCCAATTTTCTAGCAATTGACGACAGTTTTTGTGCCGCAACGATTCAATCATACAATTAGAGCCCCCGTCAGCGTAATTCAGTCGTTCTCTGAAACCGATTATTCTCTTCAAATCCATGCACTGCCTGCTCCAGCCACCGGACCGGGTCGAACCCGGGGTCCAGAGATATTTAAACCACACATAATCGAAAACGCATATATGGAAATTGCTGTCGTTGTGCTTTTTCCTACCAGAGCCATATTCTCGCCAGCTATCTTCGCTTCGAGTGGCTAATACAGCTGTAATTCCCTATCCCCTTCTTGCCTAGGATCCGCACAGATCCCTCTAACCAGCCCGTAAAGCATTCATGTAAACTCTCACAAGAGCAATGGCGGTTCGTAAACTATAAACATGTACATTTATTTATTAATTTTTCAATCATACATACAAACCTCCGCTTGTATTACCCCATGAAAAATTGCTACACAATTATACTTGTTGAATGTGAGCAATTGCGAACACGGTTTGCTCAGTTGACATATTTTCCGCACCGAGGAGCCACCGGCAAAGTAAAACGAGCACAACCCCGTCGTCACCTCCCGCTTTTCGGCACACCTTCTTTTCCTTACCTTGTTTTCTAAATGTGCTAGAGCACGCTACCGATATTTTAGCTGCGACCGATACAAACATGCATTAATAATTTGATAATCACTCGGCTACTTTGTTTGTCTAAATTCCGAAACTCGAAACCGTTTTCATTTGTGACAACTGTTTAAACAACAACACCGTCTTATCAGTACTGTCATACTAAAGCTATTTCTGCGTGTTCCAACGGCAGGACGGCAGTTTTGTACGGACGACGATCGTTCCAGCGGTTCGCGGTAGTGACAACATGAATTGCTTTTCAGGACAGAGAACATATGTCGCAACTAGGCTATGCTGTGCCGCGGGGTGGGTGGTTCGTGGTGAACTGGTATTCGAAGGTGATTCCGATGAATTGCAATCGTTTCGAGGGCGCACTGACACTGACAACCAGAGAGTGGACTGGTAGGCGTTGAATTCCGATCACCGCCGTGTGTTTGCAAGTCAACAACATACCCACGGGCATGTATGTGTCGGTGTGTATTATTGCTGCTGTTGTCAGGGTATCGAAAGTTATATCGAAAATGGTTGCATGCACGTTTTTCGATGCCGAGTTCGAAGGCAATGTTGTGTGCAAGTTTCTTGAAACGAAGCTACACGTGCGCGCAATAAATGGCAGTTGGATGGCAAACCGATGGAGACGCATGGTTTTGCAAAGATTATGATGGTTCACCAGAGCTTAAAATCGATCAGTGGGATGAATTTCAGAGCAATTATCTTTTAGACAATTTTTTCCGGTGAAAACTAACTTGAAGCCAAAACAAAAGTCTAACTGCTGTCAAATCCATACATGGGTGTTGCTTAGATTTAGTACCCTGTCTTTAGAACTATGGCTCTAACTTGATGGCTTTGAATTAAAATAACAGCTCGCTCATAATTTATCCAAATTAACCTAGAATAAAATAATAAACATTAAGTGGTCCTTCGGACCGGATCTGATGCAGGTGAGATTTGCAGATAAAAGTTTTAGGAAATCAATATAGTTGAGGTGATTGCTCATAAGAAGTAAAGAGAGGTGGGGGAGGGGGCTTCTTAAAAATCATGATTTGCGGTGTCCACTGTATCTCAGCGCAGACTAATCAGAAGTGAAGAAATCAAAGCAGCATAGATAGAGTAAAAGTTTTTCAAGACCCAAACGTTTCTGTATCATTTTTTTTTAGTTTTGTGAATTTTTGGAGGTTATTCAAAGTTAAAAGATTATTCACGAAAAAATCCGCCATTTTGTAGCTGTAAAACCTCCCCAAAGTAACGAACAAGAAGAAGACGTTGGGGTCTGGTTTTTTTATTTGTAGAAAGTGTGTGCAAAACTTGAAAAAGATTGGTGCAGTAGTTTTTGAATGACGATGGACACGGACTTTTAAAACCTGCTTTCGAGAAAAACGCGTTCAAAGTTTTTTGTCTTTAAAATCGAAGGAAATAATTTATTACTCTAGAGAGCCCGTAGGGTCTAACATTTTCAAAAAATCATATTTTTTCTTTTATATTTTTTTATAATGAAACATTTCAAGAGTGTTTTGTCAAATTTTTAAGTCGATCGAAGCAAAAATCTTGGCCCTGTGTGCCGAGCTCTTACTTCTTCGCACTATGAGACAAGCAAAGATAAAGGTCCATAACTTGCTGAGTTTTGTTCCGATTGGCTTGAAAATTTCACAGAATATTCTTGAAATGTTTTACTATGAGAAAATACAAAGAAAATAATATATAATTTTTCAAAAGTGTTAGACCCTACCCGCCCCTTAACCCTTCGACACCAGACTGGCATGGCTGGGGGCTCTTTTGCAATAATTAGCAAACACGTGTGTTACCAGGTTCGATAGACTTAAAAAAACACTAAGAGCCAAATTCAGCAGCTGCAAGATTCATATGGGGGGTCTATAATATAACTGGAACTGCAACAAACGTATCCCTAGCAAGCCGTTTTAGTTTTATTTATTCGAACAGTTCTGCTGTCAAATTTAAAATTGGTATACGCTGCCGTCCTATTTTTTCTATATTTGAAACACAGATAAAACGCTGCTGGGGCTGCCAGTTTATTTTGTTATAATTTCTAGATTTAAATTTTAAAATTAATTATGCATCTAGAACTAGAACACTCCTAGACATGCCCTAAGATTTACAAACACAACACAGAAAGAAATAATGAAATTTACACGCCATGTAAATCAATAGTAACATGGAATAGACATGGGTTGAATCGATATTATGATTGAAAACTTTCATATATGTAAAACTAAATATGATTGCAATGAATTTTCAATGAATATAACCGTATCTTTCAATTAACGCTCAGTTTGCGATTAAATTATATTGAAACCTACAGAATTGTAAAGTAACTTTATATTTAATTACATGCTCCAAATATGTGCATGAAAATAGATGTAAATTAACAAAATATTTTTATCTGTGAAGGGTTGGGGACTGGGGAAATTGAAAAGCAGTAAAAGTCATTCAAGACAGGAGGATGTCTTATCTTGCATTAAAAATTGCCATTGGAGTCGAAAAAGTAAATGAAAAATTTTATTGAAAATAGTTAAGAAAAATATTTTGTTATGGTTACCGATACATGGTATAAACGTTACTATGGCAACCTCTGAAACAGCGATAGCAACCATAGAACTTGAAAGTGTTTATTTTATCAGGGGAAAAGTGAATGAGGAATCAAAAATGTAAATAAATTTGGAAATATTTTAATAGTTCTCCAAAATAATTATCCGATGTTTACAACTGTTAAATACTATCGCCACCATTTATTGATCTACTCTAGAAACTGAGTTCTGAACATTCAGAAACTTGAACTTAGTCAAAAAGCCAAATCCGAATTTAGTTGCGAAATCCATGTTCGTAGTTCAGATTGAGAATTCAGTTTATGCATTTAGTTTTAGAATTCTGGAATAGAACTCATCTTCAGAAACTAGGTTCCGAATTTAATTCTAAGCTTGAATTTAGAACCTGAATTCAGTTCCAAAATCTTGTTCCTGAACCCGAGTTTAGAATTCAATTCAAATGAATTCTGAAACTGAATTCAGGAGTTAACACATGGGCTGAAAAATTCCGGGCCTAACACATAGATGGTGCTAGTTTTATTGCTTTCACCTTTTTTCAGTTAATACTTACCTTTAAAAGACAGCTGTTAAAGTTTCATTATATTTTATTCATTAGTTTGTTGTGCTAAACGTGACGCTACTTTCGTTATTTTCAGAACAATTGATCAAAAACAGTTTCGTGTTCTAATTTTGCACTGCTTCTTGATGGGAAAAAAATACCGTTCAAGCGAAGCAATGGCTTGCAAAGTGTTATGGAGACTTCGCTCTATCAGAAACAACAATAAAACGTTGATTTGTTGACTTCAAACGTGGTTGTAGAGACACTGATGATGCAGAAATCCGTAAAATCGTTTTAAATGATCGAAAAGTGAAGTTGCGTGAGTTAGCTGACATCGTAAAGATATCAAAAAGGATTAATATTACATGAACATCTGACTATGAGAAAACTCTGTTCAAAGTGGGTGCCGCGTTCACTCACTGTTGACCAAAAATGAGAACGTGTTGATGATTCTGAGCAGTGTTTGGCTATGTTTAAACGTAACAAACCGCAATTTTTGCGTCAATATGTGACAATGTATGAAACATGGATTCATCACTACACTCCGGAATCAAAACGATCGTCATCTGAGTGGACTGTTGAATTTAATCTAAAGCTCTCGAAAGCATAACAATCGGCTGGAAAGGTTATGCCCTCGGTATTTTGGGATGTTCGTGGTGTAATATTTATCGTAATATTTATCGAGAAAAGAAATAACATTAACAGTAAATATTATATAGCGTTATCGGAGCGTTTGAAGGCTAAAACCGACCGCATATGGCAACGATAAAAATTTTCCTTCATTAAGACAACGCACCGTGTCACAAGTCGATCAAAACAATGGCAAAACTACATGAATAGAAACTTCGAATTGCTCCCACATCCACCGTATTCGCCAGATTTGGCTCCCAGCGACTACTGGCTATTCGCAGATCTGAAAAAAAAAAATGCTCGCCGGTAGGAAATTTCGCACGAATGAAGAGGTTATCGCTAAAATTGGAGAGGCGCTGGAATGATTGCGTTACTCTCAATGGAGATTACATTAATGAATAAAGTTAATTTCGAACCAAAAAAATCGTGGACTTTTCAGCCCATATGTTAAATTCTGAAACTGAATTCAAGAATTAAGTTCTAAAACTAAATTCAGGAATTCAGGTTAAAAGTTCAGAGCTAAAATGTTGTTTCACAATCTATAGCTTAAATTTGATCTACACAGTTCGAAAAATTCTTGTGATTTTACATCTTATCAGATGCACATAAATGGAGCAAAACATTAGATCACAACGCACACCAGTTAGCCGACTGAGCCACAGATGCGCATATCTGCTTGGCGGGTAAATCGTGCATATAAGTTCATACAGTCTAGCCGAGTTCTAATTACACTAGGATCAGGTAAATTTCTGTACGATGCAATATTACATCATTTGAGAAGTTAAGTAGTTATGAATTGTATCGTTAGTAAAATTATGTCAGCTGTAAAATTCATTATTTCTTTCTGTGCAGATTTCACTTGGCGAATGGCCGAAGGTTAAAACCGGTTATAAATGAACAATATTAATAATAATTGTTCCAGAATTCTAAGGTTGAATTCCTGAATCGGAATTCTGGATACTGGATTCTTGGAATATGGAATTCTTCATTTTGAGTGGAAGGAACTCAAATTTTAAGTTAAACTCACTTAAATTTTGAAAAAAAAAATATTTTTCTTATTTTGAGTAAAAAATAATCAAATTTTGACAGCTTCGTCCCTTAACTCAAAAATGAGTCGATAGATGGTAACTCAAATTTAGAGTACGTGCACTTTTTATGAATTTGAGTGGTGTGTCATTCAATTTTGGGTTATGTTCAATGAGGTTAGCGGAGACGTTGTTATGATTCCAATTGAACTGTCAAAAGCGTGTTTACAACATGAAATAGTACACAAATGCTTTATCACAGATAAACTCAAGTTAGAGTGGTCTGCGATTTCTTATGTATCATTTGCAGAGCTTAAAATTGTCACGCATTCTCAATGAAAGAAACCATTCCAGCCATCACATTTTCAATGTTTTACCGACGACACGACCTGCCACTCGTCTATCAAAACTGTATCGTAAATTTAACTACCCCTCAGTAACTGGAAATGTCAAATCGGAAACGCCAATGATTTTTTTTAAACTGGCAGCACAAGTTGATATATTTATTGATTTTGAATAACAGTCACCATAACCTTGGTTACTGCATATCGAAGGCAAGATGAATGTAAACAAAATAAATTTCAGATCGGTTATTATATTACGGAACATTTTAATGGATTTACCTGACTCGAGCGGAATGTAAAAATTGAGGAGTATGAGTTATGTCTTTTATAAAGCCAAGTTCAAAATTCAGATCTTGACATGAAACCGTTGTGTGAGAAGGAAGACATGGAAATGACCGACAACGAGCTGAGCGAGGCTAGTGCTCTGCGGTACCTGCATAACGTACGGTAAAATGATTTCTTTGTGGAATTCCACTAGTAATCCTCGAATAGTGGTCAACAAGGTGAAATACTGTTTCCACTTCTGCGCAATCAACCGACACAAAACAATTTTGACACCGGTATATTACACCAAATCCTACTGCCCAGAAAAGCTAGCAGTTGAAGTGTACGGATGAATCGCTGGAAGCAGATCATGGTCCTCGTTCGTTGGTTTCATCCATAGATTCGATTAAATTCCGAAAATCAAGTTCATTTGAATGCATTTCTGCTTGATTTGGACAAAGTTTAACACTAATAGAAATATTCCACCGCTTTCAAAACATGTTTATTTATTTTGGGGTTCCTTGGTAACTAGTCCATAGCAACTTAAACAGTGTTGCTCGAGAAGATTATTTTTATCATTTACAAGGGGTCGCTAGATTTGTGGTAACTGGCGGTGAATCGTTAGCGAACAGTTTTAATGCTGATTTTTCTTCGGAGTGCCTGGTCGTGTCGTCGGTTTTACTGTCTCATTTGTAAATGACCGACACCAGAACAAACGAAGAGATACGAAGCATTTTCGTTTCTCATCGAAAAAATGAGAGAGCATAATTACCAACGTCACTCTTTCCTCTGTGACAAGACGAAACTAAACTAACGTCTTCAGGTAGCAACAGCAGAATTTCAATTCTCATTCTTTCATCGATGTATTGAAAATATGTGACGCTTGGCTATAAAAAGTGACTAAAATATAGTTTAGTTTAGTTTTCAGTCGAAAGTTTCGGGTATCATTTCATGCAAAGAGTTGAGTGATAAACGTGGAAACCGCTTGGTAAATAATAGAAGAGAAAGTAAACAAAGAGAAACTGTCACTTGCTTATACGCCCTTTTGAAAAATTAGCCGAGAGTTTCAGTTTTAGAAGCAAAACAACAAGCGTTTGATCGCTTAATGCGTCGTAACTATGACAATGTTTGTTTATGCTGGAAAAAAATTTGAAGTTACAATATGAACTATATTGAGTATTTATGCTGCATATCCATTGATTCCTAAAATAAGAGAGCAAAAATAACTTAGAATTTATTTAGTTTGTTGTCTCATCCCATGAAGCATTAAAGTCAATGGAAGCAACAAATCATTTTGAGCCGAATGTATACATATGATTGCATCCTTTCCAATTCGCATTGCTTCCATGGTATTTTAACGGAGCTTGTCTAACAGAGGGTCAATAAAATTACACTATTATTAATCCTACTAGTTCACGATTACTGACCTAAATTTTTTCAATGTATTTTTCAATTGTATGGAACATTGCAATCTCGAGTTTATCTTTGATATAGCCCCAAAACGATCACGTTCGTAACAAAATTGTGCATAAAAATGAATAAACTTCAAATTATTCCGTGCTACTTGTTATGATATTACGAACATATTTATATTATGGTAAGAGAACTGTTCGGACTAAACTGACAACAAACACTAGCCGTTATCAACTCAGCTTTATTACACACTGTTATTTTACACACATACAGTTTACAACTTGGAACTTGTTGTTAGGTTTTTTGTTATCGTGTCGATGCGCTATCTTTGTATCCGGATCAACAAAACAATTGTGTCTGTAAACTAATTTGCATGGTGGTTGACGTTGCAACATTGTTTACCACAGAGATGGACCTTATCGGGTATCGAATGAAGTTGTAACAAAACTGATAACAGGGCAATTAGGCGGAAATGCGACAGTAATATTGTCAACACTGATTTAATACAGCATTCTAACTTTAAAAGGTAGAGGAGGGTTTTAAGGTCTTTTCACTTGAAACTAAAACTTTTGCTGTCAGCACGGGAAATAATTAAAAATGGACTTGTTAATAGAGTTTTCCTTCTCAATTGTAGTATTGACAATAGTATTGCCTTCTGTAAACGCCCTGAGCTATGTCTTTGTGTATGTGTGTGTAGTGTCGGAAAAGTTGCAATTTTGCAAAATGTGATTGTTTTTTTATGGGTGTGTTTCGGATGAGCCATCTACCGATTCCGTCCACTTATACATAAAGAATCAGTTACTCTAGATATGTGAAAATGATTGATCTTACATTCTTACATTCTAATAGTCACTACCTACAAAACTGAGTAAAAATTGTATGAATGGGTTTTCCGTTATACACTGGCTGGTCCTAATCTACGGTGAATAGCTCTTCGCTCAGCCGCAGATTTTTGCGGCGGGATCTGTACAGTGTCATTTGGATTCAAAGTTTGTGCTTCATATCATACGTCTTTTTTTTCTTCTAGGGGTCCTCCGATTGCTCACAGCATCAGAGTTCTATCAGTCATTTTACTATCGTTTCACTTAATATTTTCTCAAAGTGTAGATAGCTTCTGTAAACGCACCTAAAAATGGTTCTACATTCGAAGTTGGTCTGTCATTGATTATCTCTTTGAACTGATACTGAAAAGCATAAATTTTAGGTCGCGAAATTTCAATCATAGCACATATCGGTAATAATAACCAATGGAACTATATACCTATATATTACTAGAGTTTATAAGTTGAAAGAATAAAATGATAACTATTTTCTCAGTAAGGCCTACAGGTACAGCGTGGCGTTTGTATACACACATGTATGCAGTAAACGACGACGACGAAACGTTCCATTCCTGGGGGAGGGCATCTAGTCGTTGTTAGAAGATTTGGAAGGTATAACTCGAGCTCGCAACATGGCAACTAATTTGGAAGCAAGCGGCGTACTGGTTGTCGCGGGTTGTTGCTGGTGAGACTGAGGCTTAGGCTGAGCTTTGGCTTGCTGTGTCGATGATTGGGTTGCGACTGCTGTGTCCGTGTTACCATCCTGTGGACCATCTCCCGAATCTGCAATGGAATATTTTGTCGATAGAGATTATTTTCCTGAGTATGGAACGATGTTCAATGGAACGATGAATTCAGAGATTCTAGAATTTAGAGCCCAGAGCTCGAGAGTCTAGATGACAGAATGTTGACTGCTGAGTCCACATTCCAGTGTCCAGAGTATAGGGTTTTGAGTAAAGAGTCAGAGGCTTGAATCAATAGATAAGAACCCTGACTTCAGAGCCCAGAATTGAAAGTCTGGCACTCTATCAAGCGTCCAGAATTTAGCATCCCAAATCAAATGTAGTACAGAGTACAAATTCTAGAGTCCAGACTGCAGGATGCAGAGTCCTCAAGCTCAGACTTACAGATAAGAAATCGGCACCCGAATTTCAGAGCCCAGAAACGAAAATCTGGTATCCAGCGTTCAGAATTGGCAATCTTAAATATAGCATCCAAGTAATATCTAAATATTATAAAATCTGAATCCACTTTCCAAATTTTTGAACTTTTAACGCAAAGTCCCGAGCTCAGCGACCAGAGTCGTCCAGTCGTCCAGAGTTCACAACCAAGAGTCCTGGGAACCAGAACCCATACTACAGGGCCCAAAATCGAAAGTTCAACGTACCGAAGCCAATATTTGAACACAGTGCTTCAAATCTAGAATTTATTTGTTAAGATTCTAGAGTCCTGAACCCAGACACTAGAAAACTGAATCCAAGTTCCAGAGCCTAGAATCAAAGGTCTTCTACCCAGCGGCCAGTGTTCGGGGTGTAAACATGTTACGTTCTAGTCGTAGAGTACAGGGTCTAGTCCAAAATAGAAAGCAAAGTCGCAATCTAAAATTCCGGATTCGAGCGCTCAGTCCAGAGTTAAGAAACCAGAATGCGAATCGAATATCCAAAGTCTAGAACTTCGAACGCAGGGTCTTGAGTGGAGAGCCTCGATTTCACAGCATAGCGTCCAGAGTTCATAATACTGAATCCAGAGTTTATAGCTCAGAAGCCGGAGTCTAAAGTCCAGCCTCTAGAGTCTAGAGTTTTGAACGCAGGGTCTAGGAGGCCCCATTTTCGCAGCCTAACGTTTAGAATGATCAATCCGGTGCTTAGAGTCCAGAACGCAGAGACCAAATTCCAGAGTCTAGATTTTGGACCGCAGAGTCTAGTGTACAAGCTTTCGACTCCATAGCCCAGTGTCCAGAGCTCAGAATAATGAGTCCGGAGCTCAGAGTCCAAATTCTAGACTTTTGCAGATTCTGAACGCAGCGTCCAGAGTCCAGACCATCGACTCCATAGACCAGCTCCATCTCTTCGACTCCATAGCCCAGCGTCCAGAGTTCATAATGCAGAATCCGGAGCTAAGAGTCCTGGGTCGAAAGTTTTGAATGCAGGGTCCAGAGTCCAAACCTTTGATTTCTTAGCACAGTGTCCAGAGCTCAGAATGCAGAATCCGGAGCTCAGAGTCCATAATGCAGAGCCCTGAAACTAAAGTTTTGAACGCAGGGTCTAAAACGCTCCATTTTCTCAGCCTAACGTCTAGAGTTTAGAGTAGTGAATCTGGAGCTCAGACGCGATAATTCCAGTCTAGATAATATACCGCAGAGTACAGAGTCCATACTTTCGACTCCATACCTCAGTGTACAGAACTCAGAATGCTGAATCTAGAACGCAGCGTTCTGAATACTGAACACGGAGCTCAGAGTCCAGCACGCAGCGTTCAGAATGCTGAATCCGTAACTCATAGTCCAAAATCCAGCGCCTAGAGTCGAGAGTTATGAACCCTGGATTCCGATTCCAGACCTTCGACTCCATAGACCAGTGTGTCCAGAGTTCAGATTGCTGAATCCAGAGCTCGGAGTCCAGAATGCAGAGCCCAAACTCCAGAATTCAGTGTTTTGAGCACAAAATTCAGAGTCCAGATCATCGACTCCATAGCCCTGTGTCCAGAGTTTAGAATGCTGAATCCAGAGCTCAGAACCCAGAATGCAGAATCTAAACGCCAGAGTTCTGGGTCTAGAGTTTAAAACGCTGGATTCAGAGTCCAGACCTACGACTTCAAAATGCAGAGTCTAAAGTATAGAGTCCTGGGTCTAGAGTTTTGAGTGCAGTGTCCAGAGTTCAGACCTTCGATTCCATAGCACAGTGTTTAGAATCCAGAACGCAGCGCTCAGAGTTTTGCACACCGAATTGAGAGTCCAGAATGAAGAATCCGGAGCTCAGGGTCCAGTTTGCAGGGTGTAAACTCCAGAGTCCTGGGTCTAGAGTTTTGAACGCAGGGTTTAAAAGGTCCCACTTTCTCAGCCTAGCGTGCAGAGCTCAGAGTCCAGAACTCAGACACCAAATTCTAGAGTCTAGATTTTTGACCGCCGAGTTTAGAGTCCATAGTTCGACTCCATAGCCCAGCGTCCAATGTTCAGAATGATGAATCCGAAGCTTAGAGTTCAGTACACAGACTCTAAGGTCCGGAGCTCAGATTTTCGCCCAGTGTTCAGAGCTCAGAATACTGTGTTCAGAGCTCAGAGTCCAGAACGCAGCGTTCAGAATGCTGAATCCGTAACTCAGAGTCCAAAGTCCAGCGTCCAGAGTCTAGAGCTTTGAGCGCTGGATTCAGAGTCCTGCTTCTAGAGTTTTGAACGCAGGGTCCAGAGTCCAGACCATCGACTCCATAGCCTAGCGTCCAGAGTTCATGATGCAGAATACGTAGCTCAATGTCCAGAATGCAGAGTCTAAACTCCAGGGACTTGGGTCTAGAGTGTTGAACGCTGGGTCTAAATGGCCCCATATTCTCAGCCTAGTGTCCAGAGTTAAGAATGATAAATCCAGAGCTCAGAGTCTAGAACGCAGCATTCTGAATGCTGGATCCGGAGCTCAGAGTCCGAAATCCAGCGTCTAGATTCTAGAGTTATGAACGCTGTATTCAGAGTCCAGTGTTTAGAGTTTTGAATGCAGAGTCCAGATTTCAGACTTTCGACTTCATAGTCCAGCGTCTAGAGTTCAGAATGCAAAATCCAGAGCCCAGAATGCAGAATTTAAACGCAAGATTCCTGGGTCTAGAGTTTTGAACGCAGGGTTTAAAAGGCCCCACTTTCTCAGTCTAGCATCCAGAACTCAGAATGATATTTCCGGAGCTCAGAGTCCAGAACGCAAAGACCCAATTCTAGAGTCTAGATTTTTGACCGCCGAGTTTAGAGTTCAGAGTTCGACTCCATAGCCCAGCGTCCAATGTTCAGAATGATGAATCCGAAGCTTAGAGTTCAGTACACAGACTCTAAGGTCCGGAGCTCAAATTTTCGCCCAGTGTTCAGAGCTCAAAATGCTGTGTTCAGAGCTCACAGTCCAGAACGTAGCGTTCAGAATGCTGAATCCGTAACTCAGAGTCCAAAGTCCAGCGTCCAGAGTCTAGAGCTTTGAGCGCTGGATTCAGAGTCCTGCTTCTAGAGTTTTGAACGCAGGATCCGGAGTCTAGACCATCGACTCCATAGCCTAGCGTCCAGAGTTCATGATGCAGAATACGTAGCTCAATGTCCAGCATGCAGAGTCTAAATTCCAGGGACTTGGGTCTAGAGTGTTGAACGCTGGGTCTAAATTGCCCTATTTTCTCAGCCTAGCGTCCTAGAGTTGAGAATGATGAATCTTGAACTAAGAGTCCAGAACGCAGAGTCCAAGGTACAGATTTTCGACTCCATAGTCCAGTGTCTAGAGCTTATATCACTAAACCCAGAGCTCAGAGTCCAGAACGCAGCATTCAGAATGCTGAATCCGGAGCTCAGAGCTCAGAGTCCGAAATCCAGTGTCTAGAGTTTAGAGTTATGAACGCTGTATTGAGAGTCCAGCGTTTAGAGTTTTGAATGCAGAGTCCAGATTCCAGACCTTCGACTCCATAGCCTTGCGTCCAGAGTTCAGAATGCAGAATATGTAGTTTAAAGTCCAGAACGCAGAGTCTAAACTCAAGGGTAGTAGGACTAGAGTTTTGAACGATGGATTCGGAGCCCAGACCTTCGACTCCATAGCCCAGAGTCCAAAGTTCAGAATACTGAATCTATAGTTTAGAGTCTAGAACGCAGCGTTCAGAATGCTAATTCCGGAGCTGAGTCCAAAGTCCAGCGTCCAGAGTCTAGAGCTTTGAGCACAGAATACAGAGTCCAGACTTTTGACTTCATAGCCCAGCTTCCAGAGTTTAGAAAGCAACATCCGCAGCTAAGAGTCCAGAATGCAGAGTCTATGCATCAGAGTCCTGGGTCGATCGTTATGAACGCAGGGTCCAGAGTCCAGACCTTCTACTCCGTATCCCAGTGTCCAAAGTTCAGAATTCTGAATCCTGAGCTCTGAGTCCAGAATGCAGAGTTTAAACGTCAGAGGCCTGAGTCTAGAGTTTTGAACGCAGAGTTCAGAGTCCAGACCTTGCAGAATCCGGAGGTCAAAAACTCCGTAGCTTCCATAATTCAGAATTTGAAATCGAAACTGAGAGTCCAAGGTCCAAGGTCCAGTGTCCATAGTTTAGAGTTTTGAACACAGGATTCTGAGTTCAGACCTCCGACTTTATGGTCATGCGTTTATAGTTCAGAATGCTGAATTCGGAGCCTAGATTTCAGCACGCAGAGTCCAAATTCCAGATTTCAGATTTTTGACCGCAGACTCCAAGGTCTAGAGTGTAAAGTCCAGACATCCGACTCCATAGCCCAGTGTTCAGAGTTCAGAATGCAGGCTCCGGAGCTCAGAGTCCAGCATTGCAGAGTCTAAACTCCAGATTTCAGAGTTTTGGACACAGAATTCAGAGTCCAGACCTTCGACTCCATACACCTACGTCCAGAGCACCCTGAGTTTACAGTACTGCGATCAGAATTCTAAAATGCAGAGCTGAAAACCTAGTGTCACAACTAGAACCCAGATTCCATGGCGCAGAATCAATAGTCTAGTTTCCAATGTCGGCTCAGCTGTAAAAACAAAATCTGACGCATAAACCCCTTCCAAGTTAGGACTCGTTTGTAATTACCTTTACGACCTAAACGTACGGGGACTAAATATTCAAGTCCAGAAGGCAGCGTTCGAAAGTAAAATTCTACAACCAGTGAATCGAACGTATAGAGCACAGTGTTCAAAGTTCAAAATTTAGATTCCAAGTCCTCTGTCCAGAACTCCAAGCCCGGAACGCAAGATATAAAGCGGAGCCTTGAGTTTCCAACGCTGAGACTAGAGTTCAGTGTCCAAACCTCATCGTCCAGAATGCACGCTGTCGTCCAGAATGCACTCTGAGTGTCGAACTCAGAGACAACACAGAATGAAAATTTTGGGATTTGCAATCTAGATTCTTATTAGTAGAGTAAATTCCTACACTCACCATCGCCATTCTCATCATCCTCGATGTTCAAATTGGAAATATCGGACAGCGACAGATCCTTTTCCTCTTCCTCCAACAGTAGACTGGAGTACGAGTGCGATGTGTTATTATCGGTTGCTGACTGGGACGGGGGTAGTTGATCCGATTGGTCGGTAGTACTGTGACAGTTGATGTGATTCAGCACTTTTTCGTTGAGCAGTTCCTCGTCGCTGACACTGCTACTCACGTTCGAGTAGTCTAGAAAGGAACTGCAATTTGAGGACTGTTCACTGTCGCTGCTGCAGATCATGACAACCTCGTCGATGTCGATGTCCCCATCCGAATTGGACGACGATGTACTGCAGTTGAAATTGTAATTCTCGTCACTCTCTCCGGACTGCTGCTCGGTTCCAACTTCCGAAGCAAGTTTCGACAGGATATGAGGATAAAAGTCACGGGCCGTACTGTTATTCGGTTCATACTGTAGAACTGGAAAGACGTGGGACATAACAGATTGAATTGATTATCGCATTTACCCCAAACAGCTGACTTACTCAATTTGCAATACTTTAGAGCATTCACGTAATCACGCAACATCACCGCCGAGAGAAACTGAAAACAAAAACCGTTCGTTTAATCAATGGCTTTCACAGAAATTAGAATCAATGCTCACCTCCGCCAACAGCTCGGTCGGTGCTGAAATGCTCTCATCGGCATCCGTGTACTCGGAAAGGCTCTGGCTAAGGTCATCGTTCGAGGGTGATTGAATGATTAGGGTTTCCGTCGGTCCGGCAACCGTGTGATGATCAACCGTTGGAGTGGTGGCCGGATTGCTCAATAGCGTGTTACCGTTCGCTTCGTCCAGATAGGCCTGCCGAGGAATTAAACATATTATTTTATGCAGGTAAACGTAACGTCATTTGGCAGATTGCCACCGGGTATGCCACTGCAAGTACTGAGCTACTGACACGGTGCAAAGAGGTGTGCTATTGCGGGAAAATATGAATTAATTATAGGGTTTCCTATGTTCATAAGTTTCACTGATTCAATGCTTTGTTTATAACTTCTTCTGGAAACTTATGTCGTTTTCGCTTGATGCTAAACCTAACCTAGTTTTCACTCTAACTGCTGTCAAACCGTTTGTTTGAAGCTAGTTTCGAACCTAGTTTCAACGTTGTTGAACTGAAAATCGAGTCAGTTTCGAGCCTGGTTGTCATATCAGGTTTGCTCAAACCCCCGTTGCTAAGTGCGAAATCAACATAGTTTCGTGAAAAGTGTTTGTTTGATGAAACTACCCTGGGTCAGTTTCAGTTTTCTCAAGCGAAAACGACATTAAAGAAATTTGCATTTAGTTTGATAAATGTTCAAGCAGCAAACGAGTATGCAAAATAATAATTTAGGAACATCGGCATGAAACTTAACATTAAAAAATACGCCTAAAACATCCTTGGTTAGTAGAAGATAAAGAAAATTTTAATTCTTTTTTGAAATCATCCATCTACAATATATTTAGGCTGTGGACCATCTCGCGAATTAGTTTTCCTTTTAGTTAAAAATTTGACACTCGAGCGCTTATTTGGATGTAGTCGAAAATAACCCTGCTCGAAAGCATAATATATTATGGTTATTTTTTGACAGATCGATGGTTATTTTTCGACACTGAAAAAAATCTTGAAGATGAATTCCAATTTCAGACCTTTAGTAAAAAATTTTTGTATGTAATTTCTTTTTATACTATCAGTCAAAAAAAAATTCCCCCATAGAAAGTTTCAATACATTGTCAAACGAAGTAAGTTTATCTCAAACCACTTGATATCATTATATTTTCAGTGCAAAAAAAAAACACACAACTTTCCATCCCTCAAACTTTTAAGTGGGCCGGAGTTTTAGTTAAATTTAAGGAGTGTATCGAAAATAAGCTATCCACACATTTTTCTTTCAAATTATGATAAAAAACGATATTTTATTCAAACTAAAAATTGATCCTTTATTGTACGAGGTTAAACTTGAGCATAATGCAAACCGGATGAAATTTAAGTTATTCCTTCACGAATTTTCGAACTTGTGTTGCATCGCATTTTTGGACGCTTGAGCCCAAATTTTTTTGAACTCCTACATGTTCCCAGCTGCCTTACCAGTCTTCTTGAAGACCCTCTTCACGATTGCCCAGTAACGTTCGATGGGTCGAAGCTGAGGGCAATTTAGCGGATTGATATTTTTCTCAACGAAATTTATACCCTTTTCCGCAAGAGTGGATTTGGTATAACACATGGATCAATAAGTCCCGAGACTAAAGCAGAGACGGCGCTTGTAGTAAACCAGTAACCACGTCTTTCTAGAGAACTAACCTTTGCTTGAAACGGGTCAAAATTTTAAGTCGATCCGACCAGATACAGCTTAGTTATCGAGGTTGGAGTAAAGTCGTTTTGTAGTTTGTTTGAAAAATGAAAAAAAAAACGAGTTTCGTGTTTTGATAAAACATTGTTTTTTAATGAGTAAGAACACCGTGCAAGCGAAACAATGGATTGAAAAATGTTATCCGGACTCTTGTCCATCAAAAGCAACGATTTGTCGGTGGTTCGCCGAGTTTAAATATGGTCGTACCGACACAAATGACGCGGAACGCTCGGGTTGACCTGTGGAAGCCGTTACACCGGAAAATGTGAGTGAAGTGACAAAAATTATGATAAAAGATCGTAAAGTGAAGCTCCGTGAGATTGCTGAGATGACACAGATATCATATGGAAGTGTATTTACTATCCTTCATGAAAAATTGAGCATGAAAAAGGTTATTTCCAAGTGGGTGCCGCGATTGCTTTCGATGAAACAAAATGCACCCTGCACAAGTCGATGAAAACAATGGCGAAATTGAACGAATTGGGCTTTGATCTGCTTCCCCACCCCCATACTCGCCAGATTTAGCCCCCAGTGACTACTGGCTCTTTGCTGATCTTAAAAAAATGCTCCAGGGAAAAAGATTTGGCTCAAATGAGGAGGTCATCGCTGAAACTGAAGCTTATTTTGAAGCGAAAGATATTTTTTTTTATAAATATGGTATTGAAAAATTGGAAAAACGTTGGAACCATTGTTTCCCCATGAAAGGTGATTATGTTGATGAATAAAAAAAATTTTGCAAAAAAAATGTTTTTTCCATTGTTAGTCTCGGGACTTATTGATCCATGTGTTAGTGAGCCGACGCTAAATCCGCCCAAAACAGTGGAGGTGTACTATGCTTCTTATATAAAGGCAGCAATCTCTTCTAGAGACACTCAGATCGATAGATTTCTGCATTTATAGTTCCGGTAGTGTAAAAACTGGTTGACTTCAAACCGCAGGAACATATTGCTTGCCATACCAGTACCTTTCGACCGAATTTCTCCACTTGAATCGACCTGTCCGCATCGCTCAGATCCTCTCCAACGAAGACAGTAAAGTATTGTGGACCTGGAAGGGTTTTTGAGTCCTCCTTTACATAAGTCTCATCGTCCATTAAAACGCATGCATCCGGACACTGCAAAAGACGCGAATACAATTTCCGGGCCCTTGTTGTTGCTCGCTTCTACTGTTCTACACTTTGTTTCGAGATTTTCTGCTTCTTGTAGGTGTTCAGGGGATTTCGTCTCTTGATTCGCTGGAACATTCCGACACTCGTTCCTGCTTTTTTGGCCAAATCACGTATTGACATTGATTTGTACTTCATGATTAGAGATACCGCTTCGCCAATTTCGCATAGCAATACCCTTCTCACTTAGCCATGTGTTCAGAACCTTAATTTTCACTTCCTTTTCAATTCGTGACATTTTGAAAACGCAGAATTTCAAACGCACAAACAATTAAACAAACGAAAGCTGGCAGCCAAACGCACAGCATGCTGTCATCTGAGTATAAAAACCCATAACAAATACATGCGTACAACACAAATGTATGTGGATAGCTTATTTTCGATACACACCTTAACTACTCGATAGGAAATAACTGCTGGACTGTCAAATTGTAACTAAAAGTTTAAATAATTCGCGAAATGGTCCACGGCATAAGAATAGAAACCAAAATAAAAAACCTGTTTTAACCCACCAGTGCCATTAACAATTAACGAGTAATCGAAGCAAGTTTCATATTGGACATTTTAAATAACTATCTCCAGAACCGGAATCTGAAGTCTGTTAAAGTTGCAGGAACTTTTTATGGCCAGCAAATAGCTAGGCTCACAAGTTCAAATAGTTTTACAATCCGTTTGGAAAAATGTCGTTCTTTCTTGTGTCGTCAACTACATGAAGGTTAGATATTTCTAACTTTCATCACCCTGGAAGTTGGAGCCGGATAAAATTTAATCGCATTCAATTCGATCGATTCAGTCACGGTTAGTTTGTTTGGTTATAGGCTAATAAGACCTGCATACTGGAAGAAATTACTGGCTATATTTGAGGAAATGGTTCCATTTTAAATTTCCACTAACAATAAATTCAATTTAAAAATATGCTATTGTGAAAGTTTCTTTATTATTAATTTATTGGCGGACTCAACCTTTTTAAAGTTATTCATCGACTTTCTGAATACTGATTACAGAGACAAAGTCTTTGTTTTAACAATATGTAGTTGTTTGGCTCAACTCTCATGTTCCATTTCGATTAAACCAATTATTAACGAACCTAGCGAAATCCTGCACTCCTGTTAGTTTTGTATATGAAATTCTAGCTAAACAGGGAATTCTTTTTTAATCAGATGTGTGAAACATATTTTATGATTCGATTTTTAATTAATGGATACAATTTGTTTCTGCCTCAGCACCGTGTTCAACAGACATTCGTGCCTCCGCCGTGTTTCTAATTTCTTCGAAGCGGTTAAAAACTCGGACTCATGATTGGCCGATGGACTCGGTTGGGTTTTCCAAACCGATGTTGGTTTTCGTTTTCTTTTCCTGTTTGTACAAAATCGAATACCACACGCTGTGTGCTTCGTTCGTATAGGCGGTGTTGTGTTTTTAGTTCTTCCGTACTGATACGCTTTATAAAATGCTATGAAATTTTTTAACACTCATAACCCTGTATTTTTGGAGCCGGAAGTCGGATAAGAATGAAATTCATGAATTCCGTATGGAATCATAAGACCTTTTATTAGAAAGTAATAGGTCAAGCCATCGCTGGGAAAGTGTTCGATTTGGAGTTTGTGAACAATATTTCCGGTGCTTCCGGAACCGGACGCTGCCGACTGATATAGACGAAGTCGATTTGCTTGGCCATCAACTGACAAGGCCTATCGATTGGAATTTTGATTTGAGCCCAGTTCTCAAATATGTTTTTTGGTTTTGCATCACCGCTCTGTACAATTGTTTGAAATTTTCAACACTCTCCATCCTGTTTCTATGGAATCGGAAATCGGATCGGGATGAACTTCGGGAACGTTACATACACACATAAACACACAGACATTTTGCGAACTCAACGAACTTAGTGGAATGGTTTACGGGTATTTGTTAATTTACCCATTTTTGTGCCAACATATTTTACTGTGTGCACATATGTTTGCCCTTTGGGGCGTTATATCAGCGGAACGCGTTCACGCATAGCCTCATTTCTCGAAAGAACAATGTATGGAACATTTGTAGAACTAATTTGATACTATTATTTTTCCGAATGAAGTATGTTGATACGTTAAGGTGTTTAGGAGTTATGCAATGTTTTTGAGTTTTTTGAAGGTATTTTTAAAACTAATTTAAATAAGTTAAAAAAATAACATCCTTCCAATTTTCTCTTAAATTTTTACTTATATTATGACCTTTCAGGAACCGCATAGGATACATTTTTATCGATCTGGCATCTAATGAATATTAATATTTGAAGCTTGACTAGTTTTTGATGAAAAAACAATCATAACTTTTACTGGTAGCTCATATGAAAAAGCTTGGTTGAGCAAAATTATGCGAAATGATTATTTTAACAACTTTTCTGAAGACAACTTTTCCGTAGAACGTTTCACAAAAAAGTTAGAACAAAAAAAGTGATTTTTCAGGAGCCACCCTACTTTTACTCGGGAAAATTGATGTAACTCAATCAAATGAAGAGCTAGAGAGGTGCTTTTTTCAACAAAGTAGCTCAAAATAAAATTTCCTGCAACTTTAGAGTACAACAAAATCATTTTTGAGTTCAATTAAGAAAGTTAGATATCAGATTTCAATCTAAATGAGGTCCACCCTAGTATTTTGCCCCGGGCGCAACGTTTTGAGGGAGGTCGTCAAACCAATGCTCGGGGCCCTCGTCCAAGCGAGCTCTCCGGAGATTGAGTTTTTTTTGCTGCTACCAACGATGGGGGCGGCAAATCTTATTTTGATCCAACTGTCAACTGGCAACTGTTTCAAAAATATTTTTTTCCTTAAATCAACCTCGGCTAGAATTTGTTGTAGTGTGTTCGACTCAATATTTCGTTCTCATGTGCTGTAATCTTATTAAATTTCTGGTGTCAGAATGTTATCTACAAAAAGAACTAGTTAAGTTAAGGATAGTTCAATTTCCGATCATTCTATTATTTTTCAAGATATTCTACTGTAGTTTTTAGTAAAAACATAATCGGTGCATTCGACCGCGACATATTATCAAACAAATAAATTAATAAAAATGTAGGTTTCTATTAATTACGCATATTTGCTAGTGTTCAACCAACAATTCGTTCGATTAGTTATTTAATTTGTGTACAGCACAACAAAAAAACAGCACGATCGTAAAGTATCAACATTAACACAGTAAGCTAGCAACTGTTTCCAGGGTTTCGGCACGAACTTCGATTTTTTGTTGTTGTATCCATGGAAAATACACATATTCCTAACAGCATACAGACGAAAGCAAACGGCTACTCAGCTCGAAACACAAATTATGCACATGCATAATCGATAACAAAAAAAAAACAAGAAATTTTCCAGGAGCAAGCAATTACCGTATTGACGATGAGCCTTGACATCGTAAAAGTAAAGTTTTTTTTCTTATAACAATTTCCACCCACTAGCGTTGGTGATTTTTGCCGGAAAACTTTGTGAACCGACCAGGAGCAATGCTGCAGGTGCGAAAGCGGAAGCCTTGGGCGAAAGCGTTTCAGTAAGGAGTCAGAGACAACGAAAAAAAGCTGCCTAGCGAAGATTTATGGCCGTTTTCGGCAGTGCAGATATGTGCGGTGGAACCAATTTATGAAAAACCGTACTCCGTAGCTGTATTGTTTGATATTGATTGTTCGGCTGAAAAGCACATTCACCACGTTTCACCACTTGAATCACCTCGCTAGTTGTAATTATGTATGATATGCGATTTATTATTGTAGGTAGGAGCAAACTACTACGCAAAACAGCAAAAATCGCGACAGTGCTGCGTGCAAAGAAAGCGACGGGACGTTTCTGTTTGCCGATGCGAGAAAATACGCATCGATGGTGGAAAACTCCGAGGAAAACAACGATGTGTAGGAGTGTGTGTGTGTAAGCTGATGGTAAGGATATTGTACTAGCACAATGAAAAAATGTCATCTGATGTAATATTTGAAGGGAAGTAAAGCGTCGCGACGCTTCCAGTTTATTCGTTGACACGACTGGAGTGCTTTTTAAGTTCATTTATTTTATTTGTACTGAACATTGGGGATTGTTAAATATCTATTTTACTTTCTTAGGATTTCAACTCACCTTTACAAAACTTTATCTTTCAAATTCAGCTTTCAACCGGAGGAAACATCAAAGGTCCAAGAGCGGGTTAGGTAAGTATACCAGCGAGAACTCCCAACAGGTCCAGCAACAGGTAACCAGGTAAGTATTCCAGCAGGCTTTCGGAATGAACATTTTAAAGGAAAAACTAAACTATACGGTTTAACGGTCAAACTGAGAATGCCAGCATCCGAAATCTTCTAACTTTATTTTAGCTCTTTTGACAGTTCTTGAAAGTGAACTAATTTCAAATTATACACTGAACTAAAAGATTGTACAAAAACTAACATCTATACACAACAGGGATATATGGAACCATTTTCCAATACCGGTCTGTAACACTTCGATTTTTACTTACTCAACAATTTAAAGTTATTCTGTTTAACAGATTGAGTTATTCAAAATTTCTGTCAAATAGCTCTCCAAATGGTTGCTCGGAAGATTTAAATTGAGCCACAGAGAAAATAAATAAAAATTAACCTCTAAGTATCATAACGAGAACAGTACAGATTTTCAATTCATGAGATATTTTTGAGAAATCGATCGATTCCACTTCTAACTCTTTGGGTCGCTACTTTCGGAATTTCTGGAACAGTTAATTCGAAA
The DNA here is from genome assembly GCF_030247185.1 of Malaya genurostris. Lineage (NCBI taxonomy): Eukaryota > Metazoa > Arthropoda > Insecta > Diptera > Culicidae > Malaya > Malaya genurostris. The sequence goes on from NC_080570.1 coordinate 153,578,255, forward strand.
CCAATGGGATCAACAGAGCAATCGATTCTTCCTTTTGTGTTGAGTATCAAATTGTTATTTCTAGCCGACCAAAACCTCTAGAGTCCGTAGTCGGATTTGAATGAAATGCAATAGCAGGCATTTTACTACCCCATATACTACCTTTCATTTGAAGGGGCTGGGGTTCAATAGTTGATTCATAGTACCTACTATCTTTCTTTCATCGGGCAGATCCAACCTAGAGGTCGTGTGGAATCCGGCGGCAAAAAAAAGTAGGCAAGAGTAGATCCACTGGGTTTCTGTTTCCATGTTGTAAAAGGCCACAATTGCAGGAGTTTCTCTCTACCTACTATGTTATCAGAACACTGAGAGAATTTTTTATCTATTCCATCGACCCATTAAGAATAGTCTAATCTAATTGGTACTGTTTGGATGAGAGTAGCTACAGAGCATAAAGTTTAATTGTGAAACAAACCGAGAATCACTTAGTCTAACCATTGTCTCACTTTATCATTATCGTAGCACCTCAGCTTAGGACTAATTGGCCGTCGATTGAAATGACTCCATATTTATCTATCAGTATCAGGCTTTCTAGAAATTGAGTAAAAAATTAGAGGTTTAAAAACTTGAAAAAAAATTTTTCGTCGGAAATTTAAAAAAAAAATTTCGTTAGAAATTTACCCATGCATTTCGGTAACTACTGTGACCAAAAAGTAGTAAGACTTTTGAATTATATTTCGCACGGAAGCCTTTTTTTTCCTTCCTTTTGGCACAGACCGAGCCGATCCATATAGAAACCTTATTCGTCAAAATATTTTTTTCTATGTTGGTATGACTGTCAGTGACATCTGTGCCAAATGTTACGTCAGAATATTCATTAGTTTTTAGTATACGTCTGCCTTTCTAAAGTATGAAAAGTGCAGACGGCGATTTTTACAATGAATAAAATTATTCAACAAAGAAATTTCATTTAATTTTGTGTGCGGGGGGAGGATTACTTTGAGGGGGACGAAATAGATTTGGAAGAATAAATAAAGAATTTTGAAATTATGAACAAAGTCTTCCTATTTTTTGCCCTCAATACCATTGATATCAGTGTAGGTGATTGCCGAAAATTTGACAGAAGCTGCTCGATATTTATCAATATTGTATACAACATTTTCAATCCGGTGAAGATGCTACAAGAACTCGAGTCTCTCAATGCATGAACCGCGGCAGAATTTTTCTACATTTCCTCGCTCCACTTCATACTCTGAGTATTTCACGACCCTTAAAAAATTACAGTCCGATAATGATTGGTGCTGTGTGGAATTTACCAAGAAAGAATCGCAAGTTGACAATTATCGCAGAAAATCAAATCGATGATTCGACTTCTTATACTAGGTTGCAATATTTCAAAACCCTTGTGTGGAGCATTCACAGACATTTTCATAGACACAACTTATACAAAGGATATATGCACATAGTTAGAATAAGCGGCAATAGTAAAATGATTCTATCGCAATTGTCAACTGCCTGTATAGAATCGGATCGCGGAACGAGAATAAGCGACCGTTTGTTGCTTCAGAGAGGATCCCCACAGCAGTGTTATAACCTTTGATTCTCAGAAATGTCATCGAGAGAAATTCGCTCTTGCACTGGTGTCGATTCTATGTTAAATGAACCATGCCGGTTTTTTGTTGCTGCGATGATATCCGTCTCTCTTTGATGGCACTGATTGAATCGTGTGAAGAGTTGCTAGTGAGCGTTCTTTGATACGATAAAAGCCATCCTTGGTTGATATATTTTAACTCAATCATTTATCAATTTTTAATTCACGCTTTCCTAAATCTGTATTTCTTGTAAAACATACGCAACCTGTATGTACAGAATATGGCTCACAAAATTATCTGAAAAAAAACTGTCACTTATTACATCAATACCGTCGTCCAGGGGTATGAGAAAGGCAAACACCCGTTATGAGTTTTCGTCTTTGATGCTCGTTGATAGCACACACTTAAAAAAAATAATTTTGAACTGAAATTTGCTTGTGCTTTTCAATATAATGAAATATCGATATACTTTTGGATGCGATTTTTTTATTTAACTTATTTCGTATCAACGATGCAATAGAAGGAATCCGCGCGCTGCACGTCGAGCGAATCTGTCAGTAAAGTCATCATTAAAACCGCTTCGACGTTGCAACTGAGACAGCCAAGGATGCCGCAAAAACAAGGACCCGTCACTTTGAAATGCTCTGTAGGACATTTAGTTTTCCCTAACAATTTGAATACATTTAGTGGGCCATTGTCAGTCTGTGAGTGATTTCAGAAATCTGTGTCATTTTTAAAATCTGTGCAACATATTTAGAATCTGTGAAGCTCAGATTAATCTGTGAACCTGGCATTTCTGAAGATAGCAATTTGTTTTCTACTGCCATAAGCTTAAACCACTGGAGCCTCTACTGAAGGTGTGCATACAAGGTCTCACAGAGCCAAACGTGACAGAGAGAACAACAAACTCAGAGCTGAACTGAGTAATTACCTCTCGTCTTGAATTATGTGCACGAAAATGACACTGCGACAAGAGATACTTCAAATTTCAAGTTAGATGTATATAAGATGTGTGTCAATTAGAGATGAGCAAACCGGTTCGTTTTAAAGAACCCCTCAGAACTTGATAGATCTATCAAAAGAATTAGCTCTTAACAATAATCATTAACTATTATGTAATTTTGTCGTGAATACGACTTACTTTACTATGGGGTGCCTTTTCAAAATTTACCCTCTGAGAGAGTGATAAGTTTTTGATCGTGAATATCTCTTGTTGTATCTAACGAATCAAGATAATTTTTGCTACATGTCATCGGGAATATGATCATAATTTTATGATAAAATTTTCAGTTGTGTGACATAATCTCAAATAATTCAAAATTGAACTTTTCTGAAATGTTTGGTATGAACGAGTATCAAAGAGGATAATTCATAAGGCGCGTTTGCCTTTCTCGTATTTTTAAAGCTCATAGCTCAGTGCTCTGTGAAGGGATTCATATACGCCCTTATTCTGAATAACGACGTATTGATTTTTCGATCGAATGTGGTTCGATCGAATCATAGCTACCTTTGATTTTGCTAGCGTTATGGGGAATACAAATGAAATACGAGCGAAATAACGATACGACGTTATTCAGAATAAGGGCGATAATCTAACTACCAATAGAATCGAAATTTTTCAACTTAAACGTGTATAGCAAAAGCATTGAAGTATTTCAATAGTACACTATTAAAAAACCTGTCTCATTTGACCCATGTCAACACCAGCCAATCAGAACGCGTTCTGAGGAAGTGAACAAAATATCTGCTGCTGTACAACAAATCGTTCGAGAAAAATGTTCCGAAAAGTGGTGAATATCGTAGAGAGTTCCTCAATTTGGTCCTTCTGAATTCTAGAATCGAATCCCTACAGCATATTGATAGTTGATTTCAATAAATTATGCAAATCCTAAATGAAATAATCGATATTAAAATTCCATATGCTACTATTTTTATAGCCGCTAGGACCGCCCATTAGTGAAAAAGCTTCAAACGAAATCAGGTAAAAACAAGCCTCTCAACAAAAATTGAATCAGTTTGGATTCTATCGCCACTGCGAGCAGATGTGTTTTGTGTCGTCTACACAACTAGTTTCGCTTTCGACAAGAGCGATTACGTCACCGCTGCCAGTCATTAGCATTGGTGAAAAAACAACGGTGGAGAGTATTACACAAAATCAGCCGTTCTAATGGCTCTAAAAGTTTTCTAAAGAACTATTAGGATATGTTGTTCGCAAATCGAAGGTAATTATCCTCAGTTTAGTGCAAATCAAGAACAGTTTGGTTAGATTTGTACACTTTTCGCTGTGTGAAATTCACAGTAATCGAGATCAAGTGAAGCCTTCTTTTTTGCGAAAAATTTGAAAAAGAGAAATGCTTGTATAAATCATACAATTGATCAACTAATTGATATTCGGAAGTGTTAAGGAACATTTCAGTTGTTTTCGTATTCACGACATCCAGATATGTCTCTGACATTACCCACCCGCCTTTTTTATATGCAACTTTGTGGTAAAAGTTAAAGCCTGCTATCTTTCCAAAATACGCAGTTAATATGTATACTCTTTTGAAGAACTGGACAACGAAACATACGTGCTCGAAAATCTTAAACAGCTTCTGGATCTGGAACGCCATTACCAGAGCATTTCTGGACACGGAAGATATTCAAAATTTCCGATGCAGTATTAGATTTGGCAGGCCATATGTAGTAATGGTCGAAAATCTAAAATTTTGAGTTTTATCGGCACTATCAATGGGTACGAGAAAAAATGTCTGCGAGAGCGGTTGCTACCAATTTATCATCTACAGTAAGGACCAGAAACTTGCTAGTAAAAACTAACGATGCTTGTTCTAGTTCAGACTGCGCTCGTTTGTGAGTTACACTGCGGGTTTCGAGAAAGACGATTTGTCTATGAATAGGAATTAAAATCTTACCAATTTCATCATTTGTTTTCGGACATTTCTTTCGCGTTGCTCCAACAAAAACAATCTCCAGGTGTACTAACTCTACCAGAATAATATTTATTACAAACTAATCATGGCATATTGGCTAATATTGGAGGACTTACAAAAATATATCTTATTACGCGATTTCCCGTCGCTTTGTGTCGGTGTAGTCTTATCTTACACACTGGTTCCAGTAAACATGATACACTCTAGGATTCTATCGCAAGAGGTGCGGGAGGCGACTAAATACGTTTAAAATGTAAGCAATTTCCTATTCATATATGAATGCACGGTTTTTATGTTTGCATATAGTTGCGGAAAACTATGAACTATCCTCGATCCAACGGGAGTAATAATGAATAAATGAATTGTTTTTTTTTGTTTTCCTCATTCAATGGGTCAATTATTGTAACAACGATTTTTAAGATTTTGATTTTTCACTTTTTTGTTTGTTTGTTTGTTTGTTTATGATATCGGCTAATCAAATCAGTCCAAAATTAAGCTACCAATCGCTCGCGATCGCAAAGGCCACCTACCGAAACGTTACTACGTTTGTCGACATTCTTGATTTTGAAAAATTAAACTCACACATGAATGTTAATAATATTTTAAAATTCGCTACTTCTAAATAGTATCCCTGAACAATCAGTTCGTCACGCGTCTCACGTGGTCAGACTGTGATCCTTTTTGATCGTAAATAAAACGCCAAAAACATGTCTGCTTTTCAATGTGTTTAAAACAAAACTAGATTATTCACAATTGAAGTAGCACACGAGTATAGAGCTTCAGGATAGACGTTCACGGTTCGTTTTGATGCTTCCGTCAAACCCACTACTAGGCAGGCTTACACACTTTCCGATGCAACCTTCGGTGGCAGGTCATTTGTAGTGTTAGTTTCGATGAGCAGAGGAGTGGTCGGCTGGATGCGTCCATGCTGTGATATGCGTTCCATCACGCACGACGACGACAGGCGGGCCTCCGCATCGTGATCCCAACATTCTTCCATGGTGTCGCACAAGGCGTTGAGACCCTGATGGTAGAATAGAATAAAATCGAAACCGATATTTTTACGATGGCATCAACAACTTACATTATGATTCCTCCAGTGATCGTAGATGCGTGGGCGGAGCTTCTTCGAGACGACATTCTCCTGCATTTCCTCCAATGTCGCGTGCAAACCCAGCTCAGCCTCGAACGGCAACCTATACTCATCGACCGTGCCGCCGTGTTCGGTGCAGCGGGATACCAACTCCCACAGTACCAAACCGCACGCGTACACATCGATGCGCAGGAACGCATCCCGGGTGAAGTTGATGGCACCCTCCAGGATTTCCGGTGCCATGTAGCGCCGCGTGCCGACCTGACCGTGAGTGTCACCGCAAGGTTTGCCTATTGGAATGAAGGTGGATTCGGGATAGGATTAGGTTTTGTCTTCAACTATTGAACTCTAATTAAGTGAACTAGTTTTCAGTTGTATTGTATCCTAAGCATTTCCAGTAATACAAGAAAATGCCGAGAATGGAACGAAAATAAATTCGTTTCGTACAGATTCTCTGCAGAATTGTCGATTGTATTGTAAAAGTAGGTATTTTCCTCAAAAAATATTTCAAAAGTTTAAAAACCTTTTCTGAAGTAACACTGGGAGAGTTCCATCCTTTCCAGGAGACTTGTAGGACACAAAACTCTCAATTGCCCCGTTAATACGTCACATTCATCAGACAAGTACCCATTAGTAGAAGTTCTTAAGAATCCGACAAGAAAGTTCTTCGATTTCGAAAGAAACTTATTTAATCTATTTGCATCATTGAGACTTGAGACATTCGTGCCAAGGTTTTTCTAACCGCATCAGACTCTGACCCATCTCTACGTCGATGGTTCTAAGGGCTTCTACGTAGATTCTTAAGTCTAGTAAGTTCAGCATTCCGCTAATTCTAGTAGTTCGCTCGATTCGAAGTGGACAGGTTTGTTAATAACCTGAACTATGAGTGAGCTTGTCTCGCCGACTCCATTATCCAAGTCAATTGGGAATTAATTATTGGATAATACCCTTAAAATCGAGTTGCCAAACCTTCTTCGTAGAGTTTCCAGTTTTACAGATATCCAGTTGAACGACAATCTGCGTTGACTATCTGCAGATTTATAGTGTTTCATTAATTCAAGTGCAGTCTCCCGAATTCATATCTGAGCTACCTCAGATATATTTGAAGCATCTATAGCCTATATACGTTAAATTTAGGACACCAAAATAACAGCAGCAAAAAAAAAATTACACATAATTCATCATTCACCTTTAGTAGTTCAAAAGGACTCTAACACTGTCGACGGTTTAGATTGTTGTTTCACACCTTGCATTTCATTCAGTAACAGTTCTGCCTCGGTCGGTATAGTACGGATTCGCGTCCTGCGTGAACATATACCGCAAACAAAATTTCTCTTGTTGTGTTCATTACATTGGGCTCAGCTAGTTGAAAACACACCAGGATTTTGTGTCGAGCAGGTATGGGTGCGCATAAAACTATTTGATTTCTCACTTTTCGTTTGTGCGATTTATCTTCTTTCGGACCGTTGTCGTGACTTACAGCTTATTAATGCACACATTTAGTCGTTGAACGAAATTTCGTCTGCTCAAGCGCTACCCATTGACGAAATCATGATTGTCGGTGATTTCAACTTTCCCGGCTTACATTGGTGTGCCACTTCCGATGGATTTTCGTTTGCTGATTCCGTATTATCAACATTCCATATTGGGATTACCACTCTGCTCGACGGGTACAATCTTAATTTGTTACGACAGTTAAATAACGTCGTTAATGAGAACGGCCGAATGCCCGACCTCTGCTTTTCCAGCAAATCTGATGTCGCACCCAGGATCAGTGCTGCAACATTTCCTCTTATCAAATCTGTTCGACATCATCCTCCGCTGCATATTATTCTCGAGATTAAACGTTTGTCCAGCAAACCGTGACGCACCTGCCATCATCAGCTATAATTTTAAAAGAGCCGACTATAGTAGCATGACTGACTTCCTATCGAACATCGACTGGGATGAAATTCTTGACAACGATGATGTCAACGCCGCTGTTCACCTTTTCTAATGTTCTGATGTATGCGATTGATTACTTCGTACCAAAACGGTCCATACGGTGCATATGTTCTGCAAAATCGTTATTCGAAAATAAATCAGATATACAAAAAAAAACCGCGAAGCATTGTCATGCACGTTATTTAAATAATAAACAACGTACAATGAAATCTAACCCGAGAGCTTTCTGGAAGCATGTTAATGAGCAAAGGAAAAATTTTGGTTTGCCATCACAAATGCAATTCGGAGATCGTATTGGTTCGTCTACTCAAGAAATTTGCCAGCTGTTCTCGGAAAGGTTCGCAAGTGTTTTCTCTTGCGATTTTCTATCTCCGCAGGAAACAGAACGCGCCGCGAATAATGTTCCTGGTATCCAATTATGCTTTGCACTCGATCAATATAGACGTGGAATCGATATAAAGGGCAATCGTCGGTATGAAGGCTTCCACCTCTTCAGGCCCAGACGCTATACCAGCAGTCATCTTAAAGACATGTTCAACCGAGTTATTTGCCCCCCTTTGCCGTTTATTTAATATGTCACTAGCTTCGGGAGTATTCCCCAACTAATGGAAGGCTTAATTCATGTTTCCGGTCTACGAGAAAGGTGACAAAAGAGATATAAGCAACTACCGTGGTACAACTTGTATAAGCGCTATCCCCAAGCTGTTCGAAGAAGTAATACTGACTCCAATTTTCAATCATTGCAAGCAGTATATCGATGATTCCCAGCATGGGTTTATGCCTAAGCGCTCCATCATATCTCAGGAATCGTCATCTTGTGGTTAAAATTGACGATTGTGCTTCGAAAGAATTTGTTGCAACATCTGGAATCCCGCAGGGGAGCCATCTCGGCTCTTTGATCTTCTTGCTTTACTTTAACGACGTTAATTTTTCTCTGGAAGGACCGCGCATATCTTTTGCAGATGACCTCAAGTTCTACCGTGTTATTCGCAACTCAGAGGATGCGACGTCGCTTCAGCGACAAATGGCAATCTTTTCGGATTGGTGCAAATTGAATCACATGACCGTTAATCCAGAAAAATGCTCGTTCATTACGTTTACGAGAAAAAAAAAGTGCCTTTGAAATTCGAATACTTTATTGAGCGATTCATGATTGGTAGATCGACGTGCATTCAAGCAACACAATACCTACATTGTGACTAAAGCTTCTCGCTGCCTTGGATTCGTGATGAGAATGGCTAACCATTTTACGGATGTTTACTGCTTGAAATCCCTATACTGTTCACTCATTCGCTCTACTCTGGAATATTGTTCAGCTGTTTGGAACCCTCACTACCTCAATGGCATTAATAGAATCGAGTCGTTTCAACGTAGATTCGTTTTATTCGCTCTTCGCCTTTTACCTTGGACCAATCCTCATCAACTAGCGAGCTATGAAAGTCGCGGATTGCCAATCGGTCTAGACACACTGCAAGTAAAACGGGAGCTATCGCGAGCTTTAATGATAGCAGATGTTTTGAATGATAAGATCGACTGCCTCACTTTGCTCCGTGAAGTCAACATCAATGTTCGTCCTCGAGCTCTCCGCAACAACGCTTTTCTTCGACTTCCTTTACGCCGCACTAACTACGGAATAAACGGTGCGACTATCGGCTTACAACGGTCATTCAATCGAGTGTCATCTGAGTTCGACTTCAATCTTTCACGGCATTAAACCAGGGCCAAATTCTTACATAGTATTAGAATTAACCATTAGGACCACATCGTGTCTGTTGATTTTACAATAAACTTCCAAATAGTGCATACTTCCAAATACTTCCAAATAGTGCTCTCGATGTATCTCTCATATCAGAGCTCACAACTCGGGATATTTGTGCTATCACATTTGGTATGACTATTGATGGGATAGACAGGACCACATAACCAACCTTCGCCAAGTGATGACTTCAAAAGGTTGTATCATACTGCTGCAAATGTGATTTACCGGAAGTGACATCAATGCTCACCATATCATTTATTGCAGCACAGAAATAAATTCGAGAGGCTCTGATATTATGGAATTTGTGAGTAGTACAAACCTGCACATAGTCAATGCAGGAAATTGTCCAACTTTTGCGAGATCTGGAAGAGAGAACGTAACTTTCTGCTTTGATAGAATTGCCGCATGAGTTGGTAAATTGGCTTGTCACTGATGAGCTTGAACCTTGATCAGTCAAAAGTTAAATTTGATATCGTAATCCCAAATCTACAAACTGGGACCTCTATGAAGAGGGCTTGACGACTAGATTTTACGGGTACTAACCAACAATTGAAACCCCAATTGATTATTTGGAAAATGTCGACAAGACAAACTCACTCATAGTTATGAAGAGGCTTGTCCACTTCGGATTGCGCGAGCTAATCCTTGGTGGAATGCTGAGCTTGCTAGACTAAGGAAACTATGCAGAAGAGCTTGGAACCACCGACGCTGAGATGGGTCGGAGGCATTCGTGTCGGTTCGAAGGGCTTACAAAAATGCTCCTGGATCGTTTGAGCGAAATGGTTAGAAAAGCCTTTGCACAAATGTCTCTAATCTCGATGAGGCTAGCATATTAATTTAAGTTACTTTCGAAATCTAAGGACTTTAATGTTGGTTTCATACGAACTTTAGATGGTGAATACTTGTCTGATGAAGGTGATGTACTTCACAACCTTTTCAACACTAACTTTTCAGAATGTACAGAGTCATCATGCCATTTTGCTCCATACAAGTCTCCTGGGAAGGATGGAGTTCTCCCAGAGTTACTGCAGAAAGGGTATGAACATTTCAAACATGTTTTGAAGAAAATACTTACTTTTAGTCTTGCAACAGGCTATATTCCAAGAGCTTGACAGGGAATAATTGTGAAATTTATTCTCAAAGGCGGTCGCGACACTCATGAGAAAGCGAAGAGTTTCAGGCCTTTCAGTCTTAGCTCATTTCTTCTTAAAACAGTGGGACGCATTGTCGATCACTATATCAGGAATGTTAGTTTGGGCGTGCATTCGCTACATGGAATGCAAAATGCTTACCAGCGTGGAAAGTCCACTAGAACCCTGTTACGTGATGTTGTGTACAACATTGAAAATGCTTTCTCACAAAAACAATCTTGCTTGGGAGTTTTCCTAGATATTGAAGTCAAACCTTGGCATTACATTCCTTTGGTGGAATTTGGCCTTTCTGTTTCAACAGACTTCGCAGCCGATTCTTAGTGTACAGAATCATTGCATGGCTAGTACTATGGATCCTACTGACACTAAGAATTCTTCCAGGTCGGGGCTCGAACATACGACAACTGGCTTGTAAGACCAGCATCCTATGAATTGAACCGCCAACCCGGGACCTAGATATTGAAGGTACCTTTGAATACGTGTCTTTAATTCAATTCCGGAAGCAGCCCGTGGTCATGGCATACCTATCACAATTTGGATACACGCAATGCTTAGCAATCGACTTCTTCGTTCATCGCTTCGGTAAGCAGAGATTAGAAAGATTAGTGTCTGTGGGTGTCCTCAAGATATTGTACTATCTCTACTTCTATGGAACCTAGTCGCTGATGGCTTGTTAAGGAAACTTAATAACCTTGGATTTCTGACTTACGGTTTTGCCGACGATTAACTTATATAATTTGTATATGTCAAAATGTCTACTGCATTTTTTCAAGCGTCTTTGCAGTATTCTGGTCAGAGCTCTGACTGGACATTGCTATTATCACATGGCTACTATTCGAAATGAGAGAGCATCAAGATTATCAACGAGTGCTCCATTATTATCAAAATCTACTTTTTTTTTAAATACTGATCCAAAATTCAGTTCAAAATCAAAACTCAATTTAAGATCCAGTAATCAGTTCTTGTGTATGCCTTGTTCCTTTAATCCAGGAATGTCACATCAGTTTTATTCGTATTCACGTCATCCAGTTATGTCTCTGACATTACCCGCCCGTCTTTTAAAGCCATCCCAACCCAACTAACCTGGTGTGAATACCAATGCCAGTCCGAAGTCTGCTATGCAAGCCGTCAAATCATCCTTCAGCAGAACGTTCTTGCTCTTGAAATCTCGATGCGCAATCGACGGTTTCAAGCCCTCCGTTTTGCTGCCCTGAATTTCCTCGTGTAAATGCATCAATCCACGGGACATGCTTTCGGCGATGATGCGCAGTTCGTGCCATGTGACGGTGTGTGACTTGAGGTAATCACACAGGGAACCGTGCTGACAGTAGGCAGTGATCAGCCAAAAATCGGTATTCGATGCCTCGGCTCGTTTCTCGCATCCGATAAATTGCAGTATGTTCGGGTGATTCATCCGGGGTAGCTGCGTATAGAAATTAATGTCCCATTTAGACAAATTTGGATCAATAGATTTGATATTTGCACAACACACTTACTTTGAAAACTTCCTGTTCCGTGATCCAAGACTGTCGTTCCTGCACCGGAAAAATCTTCACTGCCACCGGTTGCGACATTAGCTGAGCTTTCCAGACCACTCCAAAGCGACCGTGTGCCTTCACCTCGTTTAGCGTGATCGGTCTCAGGGCTAGATTGGGTGATGAACTTGTGATTTCTGGCTCGATCTAACGAATGAAGTTAAAATTTAAATTTATGTCTTTTCGAAGCAAGTTCAGATAGTCTTACCGTTGGGATTTCGTTAAACATCGACTGCTTCCGGTGTCGCCATATCAGAGTCGAACCGATCCCTATCATCAACACCAGAAAGGACATGACCATAGCGACGAGAAAGAAACTGTTCGACCGCGGTGTAACGTGATGCACCACATCGGGCGGCTGGGTCACCACTGGGATCCACTTGTGCTCTCTGTTACACATATTGGCCCGGCAGCAGCAGTAGTTTAGATTATTCTTGGTACCGTGGGAAGTGTCCACACATTCCGTATTGTTGCAATCAGTCGGATTCAGGAAGCATCCCTTCATAGTAACCTTTACCTCATCTGTAACGGTACGGTACGTTGCGGTAGAAGATCCTCGGGGGTTCATTCGGTGTTATACTTACTGGTTACATTGTTGGTGCTCCACACTACAAAACATCCGACGGGTTTATCCGCATCGCCTTCCTCGCAAACCTCGGTTCCCACCGTACAGTCTCCATCTTTGCATTCGTACGTCTCGCAAACCAGTCCGGTCGTCTCAGCATTACTCCGACTCAGGGATGCATCCAGCTCGAAGGTAACTGGGGGAAAAAAGGAACAGACAAAATTTTCGTTAAAAATATAATTTAAAAACGTATGCACCATTTCCGCAAAATTAGTAAACAATTAGAGGAGCACGGATGTGTGTTACTTTTTTCCCTCTCTACACATGAAAAATGTTGAACACTGCTGAGCAAGCAGGCCGTGCCAGACACAACAACTCTACAACCGTCACTGCGTCAGCATACGGACACAAACCGTTCTGCAAAGTGAAACGGCACCGAAAGCAGAGCAAAGACGAAAAAATAGTTTTTCACCGCCTATCGACGCGTCGTCAGGCGGCAGACAGAATCAATGCAAAACATTCAACCAGATTTTGTAGATGAAGAAAAATAAAATAAGCTAGGGATGTCAGCCGTCAGTCGTAAATCATTATAAAAGTTTGATTCGCTACCCAAATTCAATATTCGCTTTACCTACATATTTAAGGACTTCTAGAAATGAGACACTGTTGACTTATGTCTGCTACAAAACATACGTAAGAGGCTTGGTTTCAGAAATACTTAAACGGGTTTTCCAAACGAAGTTGCACTTATTCGATTTTTTCTACTTTCAGCAGTTCATTTTCTAGAATCGAATTACTGAACTTATTTTCTATCTGCGCTCCAAAAACACCAACGTGATTTTCCAAAAAAAAACATAGTAGGCTTTTGATTTTTCACAAACCTTCCACCACACTGACAGTTTCTTGTAAATCAAGCCAAATTGATTCAAATCTGTATAGAATTTTCGTTACGACCTAAGTGCAAATGACAGATTCTCTTTGCTTACTTTCTCATTCGATTATTGCGATACTCTATGCGATCGTTCTAACTTTTAGTAGAGAAAAATAACTAAAATATCATCCTTTAAAGTGCAATGAAGAATTTATCGCAAAATGCCCGACTACATTTTCTAATAATTAGGAGAGGAAGTAAACAAAGAGAAGCTTAGCGGTTCAAATTGAACTGCCGAGTTTAGCACTGAGCAGTTCAATTTGGACTGCTCTGCACTGATGAGTCAAAGACGAAACGTAAAAATAATAAAGAGAAGCTTTCTATAGAGAAATATTCTATGTTATGTACAACAGCAACAAAAAAAATAATTTTTTTTTTTTGACACATGCAAAATAATTTCCTGCGTGTTTTCAATGGACCTATTTGCGCAAATTTGTTTGCACAGATGGACAATTCTGCGAAGAAATCGTGCGTTCTACTACTGTATAAATGCTGACACTACCTGAGGAACGATTCATCCCGTTCGATTTATTTGTTTTTTTTTCAATTCGCAGATTCCCTGAATCCGGTTTAGACTAGTCACAGTTATTTTTTTTTTTTTTGTTTCAATTATAGAGGCTTTAACATCTTAGGTCATTCACCTCTTCGGACCAGAAAATCTTTCTGACCCTATGTGCGGGGTTGGGAATCGAACCCAGGCGGGCTGCGTGAAAGGCATCGACTATCCCATCACGCTATACCCGTCCCCTATAGACAGTTATGATTTGCATCGATTTTTAGGTTATTCGAAAGCAAATAGATATTAGCAATCAAAATGAACTCGGGGAAAAAATTAACTTGAAAGTGATTAGAATTTTGTTCTATATTCGTTTATTTATAGCCGGCTTTATCCTAGTTATGGTCTTTCGCCGGGTTAAGATTAGAACTACTTTTCATAGTGTGAACTCCAATTATAGATGGAAAATCTTCAGGAATGTGTACATTTGGGTTGAGTTTAGCCGACGAACATGCTCTAAATAGTAATAAGTTCCAGTTCAACATCTCCTGTACTAGAATGTTTAAACACAACCGAGTACCATTTCTTTTGAGTACTTTGCTTGCTATTCCCGAGCATTTGGAAAATGCCTCACTCAATAAGTCGGTTAACTAACTAAGAAAAACAATTGTTTGCCAAAAATCGGTTTTGCAATCTTCTTCAAGAGTAATACAATCATTCCAACGCGTCTCTAACTTCTCGATGCCGTTCTTTTAAAAGCATTTATCATTCAGCAATTGCTTCTTCAATTTCCTACCGAATAGTAATTTTTCGTGATCAGCGAATAGCCAGTAGTCACTGGGGGGCCATATTCGTAATTCGTTCAATTTAATAATCGTGTTGCCATCGACTTGTGAATCGGTGTATTGACTCGGTTAAAGTGATTTTTTTCTTCGATTTCTTCGAGTGATTTTTTCACTCAAATGATGATCGTTATGATTCCGGCGAGAAGTGATGGATCCATGTTTCATCCATTGTCACATATTGATGCACAAAAACTGTTTTATTACATAGAAACATGTCCAAAAACTGATCTTAATCGTCAACATTTTGTTATTTTTTAATCACTGTGAGTAAACGCGGCACTCACTTTTGAAAAAAAAGGTCAAGCAAACTGCCCTTTGATATCTGTACGGCAGAGCTGAGGCACGTTGAGGCTCACGGAACTTTAATTTACGATTAGATAGAACCAATTTTTCGGAAGTTTTTTCATGTTTTCCTTAATAACCATCTTAATTAGACGACCAGAATTACGTTCATCGGTATCTGTACGGTCACGTTTAAAGTCAGCAAACCAATAACAAATGTTTTTTTTTCTCGGTAGAACAGAGTCCGGATAACATTTTTGAAGCTATTGCTGAGCTTGTACAATATTTTTGCCTTTCTCATCTAGCAAGGCTATGCAATCACTGTGAAAACCGACTTTTGAACGGAGGCCCCGTTGGCCGAGTGTCATATACCATTCGACTCAGTTCGTTAAGATCACAAATCTCTGTATGTGTATGTGACAAATAATGTCACTCAATTTTCTCAGAGATGGCTGAACCATTTTTTACAAACTCAGATCTAAATAAAAGGTCTTATGGTCCCATAGACTTTTTCTGAGTTTTATCCCATTCCGACTTCCGATTCCGGAATTACAAGGTAGTATGTACGTAAATATGCACTGAATTTTCTAGGAAATGTTTCAACCGATTTTCACAAATTGCAAATAGGTCTTGAAATTCTCTAAAACTTCCACAAAAAGTTGATCCGGATCCGACTTCCGGTTCCGGTACTGCAGCACGTTAAGTGCAAAATGTTCAATTTTCACAAGTGATGGCAAAACGAGGTGCAATTTTTTATAAAATTTACTGGTAAATTTTTGTAGTTGGCAGATTTTGTTAGTTAGCGGATATATAAATCTACTTTGGGACTACTAGTTCCCGGTTTCCGCTTTCGAAAGTACCGATAATACTGAAGAAAAGCTCTAAAAACCGAACTAACTTCGATTTATCAGCAACGGTTAAACTGATTTTCACATTTCATTCTCACAAAGGATAAAATTCTTCTAGATTTTGCTAATAACGAATTCAATTTGTAATCTATATTAGTTACTTACTAAACGAACCGTCTGCGGCTACATCGGTTCCCAGTTCCCGGTTCCGGAAGCACCGGAAACAGTGATCAAAAACTCTAAAACGAAACTCACTCAATTTTCTCAGAGATGATTTATTCGATTTTCACAAACTTAGGCTCAAATGAAAGGTCTTATAATTTTTACGCAAATTTGATTCGAAGCAAACATTATTAGATTTCTTTGTGCTTTTAATCTAAGAAACTGACTTTCCTTATCAGAAACGACGATTTTGAGGTAGTAAACAACAGATCAGTTGGAAAACATCGCTCTGAGTGATCATTTAATTTACTGTGCTTAGTCTTTTATGAAATCCATTGGAGTATGCGTCAAATATGTGCGAATCAAATGTAGATTTGGATATTCTACGAAATTTTTAGATTGTAGATTAGTTTTGATTACAGATAAGTTAACAATTTTACTTAAAGAAATCAGAAAATTTCAATTTTTACGTATTAATTTATCTAATAGGTTAAACCACTCAAATTTAGATGGATTTTTATCAAGTTACTCGGAATACTCATTTTCGTCGTGTCGTTTGCATATTTTCTCATTGCTCAGCGATCCCTCCAACTATTTCGAGCATCCCTAGAGGTCGTAGCATACACACGCAGTGAAACGAACAGAAACAATGTATATACTCACATATTGCCAGACTCGTTGCTATGAATAGAATGGAACGCATTCTCGCTAGCTCTAGCGTATCGTTTTTCGCAGTTAGGAACTTATACAAAGCTTTCTCTCTTGAAACAGGGAATCCGGCTTTAGTTCCGTCCGGTCAACGACGACGACATACTATTCCGGGCGTTTTTCTGATTCCAACGTACAGCCGGGTAGCAAATGTTACTGTAGCAGCAGCACCAGGAGTTAGTTCTTGACGGTGGGCATGATTGCTACCATAATAGTGTCCCGTGTTTACAGACGAAAACAAAACGTCACCATTATTTCGTTACATGGATAACAACTGCACAGGTTTTCAGGTTTTCGTGGCTTCAGTTTTCGATTCACAATCGAATCACGATATGTTTTTAAACATTGGAGCACAAACTTCCTTGGAATTAAATCCGGAGCACTGGGAAATCGAACTGAGTTGTTGTTTGTACTTGTGTTGGTGTGACCTCTTTGATGGCGAAGCTGTTTAGCATTCAACTAAGCCACTTCAGTCTGGCTCGATTGCCCAAAATTTTGCTCTCTATACAAAGATTAACACGTTAAAAACTATTGCACGTCACTAAGCACAGTTTATAGAACATTTAACACTTGACAAACAACATAAATAAAACTACACTACACGTATGAACTTCGATAACTGTAGAAAGAAACCCAACATCTCAATGTCTGGAAAATTACTCCGAACTGTCTGTCTGCCTGCCAGGGAGGTCAGATCTATTTTTCAAATGCTTGCACACGGATTTCAAACAGTTTCCCGAGCCAAATTGTTGGTGCAGAATAAGACAGTTTGGTGAACATGAGAAGATTGAAGTCGGTAAGTTCTGATAAATCTTTTTTTATATTTATGAATATTTGCTGAAAATTTAATAAAAATCAGCTAATCTTTCATTAACAAAAACATTTGAAATATTTCGAAGTATATACAAAACTGGCATCCCTGCTGTCCACTAGATAATTTTCAGTCGTCAGGTTGGTACTCGATTGATGACCGACACCGTTGATAGATGTCTCTCTTGGTAACTGAACAAATCACATATAGAGGGACACATTCGAGCAGTAAATTGCTTACAGACAAATAATAATTAGAAATAAATGTTGGAGCAAATTCAGCAGCTGGAAGTTTAATACGGGATTCAATATTGTATCTAAAAGATCTTCTGTCAAATTTAAAACTGGCATACGCTGGCCGTTCAATTTTTTTTCTATATTTGAAACACGTGTAAAACACTGCTGGGACTGCCAATTTTTATTGTTATAATATTCAGATTTAAATTTTAAAACTGACATAAACTCTACATCTAGAACTAGACTGCTACCGAATATGCCCTTATCCTGAGGAACTCATTTTTTACCCTCCCGTCGATTCACATTGAAAATAGGAAACGTTTCTAGTTTTGTCTGTAAATTTCACAGACTTCAAGCAGACCCTGTCAGCTTGGAGCGATCTCAATCTTCAGTTCAGCAACGCCATCGTACGGCGTCTCATTCAACATGTCATGTCAATTGTATGGGTGCGCAGCTCTGCTATTTTTGCGCGTACGAATTTGACATTTCTCTCCCCTATTTCAAAGACATCATATTAACAAGATATCCAGCTCTCACATTTCCCGAACAAATCATTGGCAACATCCTTTTTTGCGAGCATGTCGCCCTCAGGTGAGTCCGCATCGAATCTCATACATAGAAGTAGGGGAGAGAAATGTCAAATTCGTGCGCGCCAAAATAGCAGGGCTGCGCACCTATACAATTGACATGATATGTTGAATGTGATGCCGTGCGATGGCGTTGTTGAACTGAAGATTGATTTCGCTCCAAGCTGACAGGGTTTGCCTATTTCTATGTATGAGATTCGATGCGGACTCACCTGAGGGCGACATGCTCGCAAAAAAGGATGTTGCCAATTATTCGTTCGGGAAATGTGAGAGCTGGATATCTTGTTAATATGATGTCTTTGCTTCAAGCAAACGTTGCACGGAAAACTCACCTGTCACAGAATTGCAATATTGGCTTGACTGTTTCAACCAAAAAAATATGGACATTCCAGTTTTCCTAAAATTTTAGATTTCAATGAAAGGTTTAAGCACAGACTAACAGACAGGACACTCAAATTAGATTCTTCAATCATTTTAACGGTCATTTCGAATATTCCTTTATTTGGGACAGTACTCACATGTGTCATGATGGCGCCACGTTACCCTATCAAAAACATCCTGTCTGTCATCTAGACTGTGTTTATTTTTTCATTTACCAACAGAGTTGCCATTCATACAGAATTTCCTGTAATGTATTGATTTGTTTACGTCCATGCGAATTTCATGCAGGATACATATTTAATACATATTGCCAAAACTATATACATAATTGTGCCTACTTCTCATCCTCCAACGCAATACAAAATCGAACCCGTTTTGTTACAATATTTACTTGCTTCTGGTCTGCCGCCACTTAATTTCGGGTGAAAACTACCAACACAATAAAAAGTAGTCTTGATGAACAACGTTGAGTCAAATAAATGGTTATCTTCTCGAAAAAGTTAAATGTATTATCAACGTAATCCAATAATTTATTGTGTCGATTCATTCTCAAATATGTTGATGAAATCAGGCATCCCTGCAAGCAGCTGATCGGTGTTGACAAGCGAGGGGAAACCAACTAGTAAAAAAACTTTTACATAACACAAGGGGTGTACAGATAGTAAATAGTTCGCGCAGTACAATATAGGTGGAACTAGTGCATCACGAAAAATTATTTTTAAAAGAATTTACTGATACTGTCATGTCTGTTAGTCTGTGGTTTAAGGTACCCTACGAAAATTACTGATTTTTAATAAGCGATTTACCGTTCCGGAACAAGAGGGTGAAAACAAGAGCGAAATCTTCAATTTCGAAAAGGGTTTTATATAGGTTTCCGGTTGTGGATATACCGGAATGAACCGGTTTTTATAAAAAACTTTTAATATTTTTATCTAAAACTTTCTTTCGATAGTTACTTACCTTGCCTTACCTATCAGCCTAGTGGTGTTCTTTGCTGTATCTAGCAAACGTCTCCATGTAATTTGATTCATTGCCACTCTTCGCCAGCCACTCAAGGTCCAGATACTTCGTAAAACCCCCTTCACTTCACCGATCCACCACCATTCTTGTTCCGGTAGGCACAAGAAAAGAGGAGCACAGCGTGTGCTCCTCTTTTCTTGTGCCTACCGGAACAAGAATTCAAGAACCATTTTCACTGGGTTTGCCGTCCGGCATAGAGATGGTCGGGTATAGAAATTCTTATACCCGAACCCGACCCGTACCCGAGTGATCAGCAAAAAAAATTACCCGTACCCGACCCGTACCCGATTAAAAATTTAAAACATTACCCGTACCCGACCCGTACCCGGTCAATAATAAAAAAAAATTACCCGTACCCGACCCGTACCCGATAAAAAATAAAAAATTTTACCCGTACCCGACCCGTACCCGATTAAAAATTACCTGTACCCGTACCCGACCCGAATGAGTAGTAAAAAGTTTACCAAAATTCAGGATGGAAAAAATAAAGTGTTTTAGATAGCGAGCTAGATAGAGCGTATCAGGCTCTAGTTTGTAAGTAAAATACATTAAAATGCTTGTGTACATTTGTACATATAAATACACTGTGAAGCATGAATAGATTTCCAATGTCTTTGGAACTTTATACTCATTTACAAATGTCAACAAAACGGGAGTAATATCTACTCAAATTTTTCGAGAAGCTTATTGATCCAAAATGTCGTAATACCCGTTGTATTCAATTTTGGGTAAGTATGGTTTTTACGGAACAGTGCGACTTTTGATCTAATTCTTTAGAACCACAAGTAAGCGTGCTCATTATCTTGACACACAAATAAAAATTCACATTAAAATCACTTGAAAAATCACGAACATCCCCTAAAATTAATAGAGTATCATCGGTTCGTTTACGTGAATTGACCAAACATCAAATAATTCACGTGTATTCCCGGTGTGAAAAATTCAATTTTGAAAATGGTGAACTGTGAGGTGTAAGTAGTTTGAACATTTGTGAGACATTTTTTATGGTTACATTTTTACCTTTTTTTATAAGTATAAAAAATAGGTATAGAATTCGCTCAAACTTTCGAAAAATTTTCCGAGGCCCGGAGGGCCGAGTGACATATACCAATCGATTCAGCTCAACGAACTGAGCAAATGTCTGTGTGTGTGTGTGTGTATGTGTGTGTGTCCGTATGTGTGTTGTCAACTAAGAGGTCGAGATCTCAGAGATGGCTGGACCGATTTTGATCAAACTAGTCGCAAATGAAAGGTCTCCCCGTCACCCAGAACGCTATTGAATGGTTTTGAGATCGGATGTTTACTTTTTGAGTTATATGAAGTTTTATGTCAAAATTTTCAGTTTTTTGACAATATCTGTCACAATTGACCTTGAAACCAGAATGTGTTTTCAGACTTAGATTCCGCACGGTGATAGCTATCCAACAAGCCATAGATTGTTAAAATCCGTCCATTTTTAACGGAGATATCGATATTTTTGGGTAGGACATATTCCAGTAGTAGGAGTTTCACGCACTTAGTGATAAAGCGATTTTTCTGAGCAAAGTGAAACACGATTCTTTATACTGTTACATACAATTATTTCTAAGTAACAAAAAGACTGTGTATAGCATCTTTTTTCATGGTAATTTGCCTCGAACCGATTTTAGCACGGTTCGTTTTTGGCAACAATAACAATAATAAACGTTCGAATATGATATATATAAACCAGGTGATGGCAGCATTTCCGAGTTGAGAACAATGCCATGATTAAATTTATTTAAACTACTTACAGCAATAAATGCTGGAAGAACATAACACCCATATACCATTCGAATCAGTTCGTCGAGATCAGCAAATATGTGTGTGACAAATAATTTCGCTCAATATTCTCGGAGGTGACTCGACCGTTTTCTACAAATTCTGATTCATCTGAGAAGCCGTATACTCCCAAACAAGCATCCTGAATTTCATTTGGATCCATTTAAAATAATATAACTAATTTTTCTCGTAGATGGCTGAATCGATCTAAGATTCAAATTGAATCTAAGAACCATCTAAGATTCAAATTGAAGGCCTTAAGATCCTATAAAACATCTCGCTTTTTACTCAGATCTGACTTCCGGTTTAGAAGATTCAGGGTGATTAGTATAGAAATGTCTATTCCACGTAAATTAATCAGGTTATCGGGTTTGCAGATTTGGATAATTCATAACCAAATGAACTTATTTCAGTTTTAGTGTTTTTCAATTTTTGATTCAGAAGGTACTACAATTTCTCAAAGATGTCTGCACTGATTTTCAAACATTTTGATTCAAATGTAAACTGTACAGCTCCTTAGGTGAATTTAACTGACTTCGGCTACATCGATTTTCGAATTCTGGTTCCAGTCCGAATCGTTTCTCAAAGCTCACTCGTTTTCTCAAGAAATGCCAACTCGAATTTCAAAAACGAAAATTCAAATTAAAGGACTTACGGTCCCATACAAAATTGGTCAATTTTATCCGATTCTGACTTCCGATTCTAGAATTACAGAGTGATCAAATTTCAAAATTCGAACCGATGTAGAAGGTGACAATTCCAAAAAACTTGAAAGTTGGACTCAAAACTATTGCAATTTATTCGTTTTTGGCCATACGAATTGGTTTGGGTTATGCTGGTTCCTGAATACCGGCTCTGGAAGTACCCTAAATAACTGTAAACTCTGAAGTGAAACTTACGTCGACATTTCATGGAATGTTCAATCAACTGTCACAATTTTAGACTAAATATTACAGGGTAATGAGTGATTAAAATCTCAATTTGCCGCTTGAAATGACGGTCAATAAAATAATGCCCTGAGAACTAAAACACCAAAGAATATTAATGCAAAAAACACATGCGGATTGATAAAAAAAGGTATCATCTCACTGCTAGGTGGATTAAGCTCGTTTTTTTACTACAAAGCAAAATGAATTATGATTTTGATTTAAATTAATCTATCAAATATGCCCGTTTTGTAAGCCTCACAAACCCACACCAACGATGTTAACGGGAGCTGGTGGTTTTTACAGCCATTGAACTTCTGTTCCACCTCTCTTGGAACCCTCAACGAGTGAACACGGTGAAAATTTGAGCATATCGCGTGAAAAGATTTTCACCCGTACTTTTGCGACTGTCACGTATCGAGATTTTCAGTGAAAAGAAACGTAAACTAACTCGACGTCAACATTTCAAAAGGGCCTAAAGAGTGTAATCGTCACATTATCTCCAAACCATTATTTTCTTTTCATAGATAGTCTGAGTGCAATTGAAGCTATTCGCTCAAACGCTGCTTGCCAAAATGAACCTTTTTTCTTGGGCAAAATAAAACAGTCCCTGAACGTCATATTGAATAATAATTATCAAATCACAATAGTTTGGGTTCCGGCTCATTGCTCCATTCCAGGCAATGAAAGAGCCGATAGTTTAGCTAAACGTGGTGCTATTGAGGGTGAGATTTATGAGAGACCGATTGCTTTCAACGAATTCTATAGCGCGTCTCGCCAAAGAACACTTGCCAGCTGGCAAGCTTCTTGGGATAAAGATGATCTGGGTCGGTGGATGCACTCAATTATTCCTAAAATATCGACAAAGGCATGGTTCAGGGGACTGGATGTGAGTAGAGATTTCATTCGTGTGATGTCCAGACTCATGTCCAATCACTACACGTTAGATGCACATCTCCTTCGAATTGGACTTTCCGAGACTAATCATTGTGCTTGCGGCGAAGGTTACCGCGATATTGACCATGTTGTTTGGACATGCGTGGAGTTTCGTGATGTCAGATCTCAACTAATAAATTCCTTGCGTACCCAAGGTAGACTATCCAATGTCCCAGTTCGCGACATTCTTGCTTGTCGTGACCTTCCATACATGAAACTTCTTTATCATTTCATTAAATCCATTGGAGTTCCAATTTGAATTTTATTTTATGTTAGACTGTTTTCTCTTCCATGAGTTAAACCAATAGCCAACTATAGGATATTGAATATAAGTGGTGAACTGATACAAACAAACCTGAAATAGTTATAAGATCATGTACAAAATAACTGTATTTTATTTAATGTAATTTAAAATAGCAACTCGCTTGATAAAAACAGTGTTTAGATTAACTAATGAGTACCAACATACTAATATGATATTCGAAATGTATTAGGTTTAAACTACTATGTATTGTGGATGCCACGGCGAAGAAAAACTTATGTATATTGCCTATGAAATAAACGTATTTATGAAAAAAAAGGGCCTAAAAACAATTGACAGATTTTCTTTGTTTACTTTCTCTTTCGACTATATCTGCGTTATTATACAAACGTTCGTTACATATTTGGTAATGTTTGAAACATGGAGATATTATCTTTCATCCTACACGAATACTTTGTAGGTACACGTGAAAATTAAGGAGATATTCACAAAAGAGAAAGTAAACAAAGAGCAACTCTCATTGGTTTATGTGCCCTTATGAAATGTTGACATCGAACTGGCAATATAGCTCAACTTGCTGTGCCATCAATCGGTGTCATTTCAAGTGAGGTGACACCACCCAAAAGTGAAGAATAAGAAGAACTTCTATGCAGATTTTCTGAAATAAATATTCATGTTTTTATGGGTAGAATCCTAATGATTTATATGTAAATTTTGAAAATCTCCAACCAATATTTAAAATAACAGTTTTCTGGTATCTAAATGTGATATGAGTACTACACTACATTTTATATATAAATCAAATAATTTTTACTGGATTGTGCATTAAACAGCTTTAAAATGGCAGTCCATTAAAACCTACGTGAAAAGTAGGGTCTGACCGCAACATCTTAGAGCTAAGGCAGTGTGTCTTATTAAATATGTTATAAAAAAGTAGGGTGGAAAATATTCACATAACTTTTCACGTAACTATGATTGATCGTTTTTTTTAAATGAAAAAAAAAATGTTTTTTTCTGGAAAAAGATGCCAGTTTTCAGGTCTGGTTCTAGGCGCGAATGTCAAAACCCCTTGAATCAAATTGTTTATTTTTCGGAACAACTGTTTTGCAATAAAAAATTCTCGTCAACGTGTAAACATATTTATGTGAAGTACAAATGGTCGGGTAATCGATCAGAAAAAAAAATTTACCCGTACCCGACCCGTACCCGAGTGAGTAGTAAATTTTTTTACCCGACCCGACCCGTACCCGAGTAAGCAGTAAATTTTTTTTACCCGTACCCGACCCGTACCCGATTGAAAATAAAATTTTTTACCCGTACCCGACCAAAAACCCGTCGGGTACGGGTACGGGTCGGGTTTCGGGTAAAATACCCGATACCCGACCATCTCTAGTCCGGCATCCTAATCAAATGCCCAGCCCATCGTAGTAGTGCGGTGGTTCTCCAAGCAGCTGTTGAAATTCGTGATTCATACGTGCTTTATTCACTCTTTCGAACTGATCTGTAAAATTCTCCGATGTTTACTACTGTTGAGTACTTTTTGACACCATTTATTTATCTACTCCAGAACCTGAATTTATTTTGGAGCAGAAACTGAATTAAAGAACTAAATTTGGAACCTGAGACTGGCTCTGAAATCAGTTGCCAAATTCAGGCTCGGAATCCAGTCAAGAACTTAGTTCAATAATTGTGGAACTTTTTCAGAATCCAAATTTAATTCTTAAACTGAATTTTGAATTGAGTTTCGAACCTGAATTAAAGCACTGCATTCAGTTCCAAAATCTAGTTCCAGGTCCAAGTTCTGAGTTTCATTTCAGCATGCAGGTTTTAAGTACAGAGCTTGAATTCTGAAAATTAATTTTGAAATTAAGTTGAGAAATTATATTTTGAAACTTCAATGAATAAATTCAGCAAGTAAATTCTGAAACTGAGTTCAACATTTAGAATATGGTTCAGAAGTAATTTTCAAAATTCTGTTTCGGAATTCAGACCAAAAATTTTGTTCCAGAATCCACATCTAAAATTCATATCTTGAATTTTGTTCCAGAATTCTGAACTTGGAATAAACAGACTAAAAATCTAGTTCTAGAATATTTTTTAATTCTGTTTTTACATAATTGAAAGACTATTCTTGATCTCATTCTCAATTTTCTGATTGTAATTCTCTTGGGTAATGTTTATCGCTTCGGTTATATTTTTATGTTTCGTCATTGACTCATCAGTGCAGAGCAGTTCAAATTGAGCTGCTGAATACTTAGCTCGACAGTTCAACTTCAACCGTTAAGCTGTCATGACGTTTCCTTCTCATTTTCTTAGGAATAGGTCCGGAGATTGAGTTGTTCAATATTGAATAGAATATTTAAGCCATTTTGTTCGACATGTTCTTCAATACTAAATATTCTCACCCATGCTTGGAAGTAAGATATATTCGTTTTCGATGTCTATGATAAAATCTACATTTCGTTGGTTAAAGTAACCATAAATGTCAAGCTTCGTTTCTAGATTTATTTCTAAGGCGATAATCTGTACAACAAAATTGCTCAAACTCTTTGTGTTTTGGTGTTATAATTTCCTCTGAAGCTATGCAAGCATTTATGGCAATAAATACACCGTTTTTTATGGCCAGATTTTTTCATGGCTGAGAGATAAGTTTCGGTCATGTCGGAATACATCAAAATGATTTCCAAATATTTCTTCGCCTTTTACGCTTTCGTCGCAGCTACTTTCAGTTCCAAGAACCAAAAAAAATCCAAAACGATTAGTTTCTTGATGTTTCTTTTGGTTTATGGTGCCAGATACCGGAAAAAATTGGTTTTGAAACACCCTCGAACTTTACAATGCGGTTTCGTTAATATTCTTTTAGAAGTATTATATTACATAAGGCAGACCGTTCTGAACAATGACTTAACGTAACGAATATTTAAAATAAAAAAAGGTTTTAAGGTGGATTATTAGTTACTAAAGACAATGCCAAACCAAAATCTCCCCGCTTTGCCCTCCTTTCTCTTACTTACATTGTTAAGTTCTTCGCCTACTTTTTCGTCACATGATGTCAGTCAGCTTCTTTTATTGATATACTTTTGCAAAAGCATTGCATTTACTACTGATAAAATAAAACATTTTCATTGAAAATACATGCTTATTTTATACTATCAACTATTTAAAATTACATTTCCAGAGACGTGTCTTTAAAAAAGTTATGGCGACATGTACTTCAATTTGCAAAAAAAATATCAACAGCAAAAATCCAACTCATCAACTAATCTTAGAACCAACAGCTTCATTACTTGTTAAGGTTCTACTGGTTGATTGGTGCCTGTCACAAATCTACGGATTCGAGGATTTTCTACGAACATACGGATCCGTAGACAAAATCTACGGAAATTGTTTTTTTTTTCTACGTAAATTTGAATTCATCAACGGAGAACTACGAGAACTATTTCTTCGCGTTTCGCCTTTGGCTCATCAGTGCTTAAAGCAGTTCAAACTGAACTGCCATCTCGTGCCTAGCAGTTCAACTTAAACCGCTAAGCAGACGCAAAGTTTGCACTACTTATGCAACTAGTTTTGGCTGACGAGCGAAAAAAGCTGTCCACCGCGAGAGCTTCCGAGAAAAAGGACAATCTACGGAAATGAGACTACTACTATCTGGCATCGCTGGTCACCGTGCTCTGCGTCATTTATCGTTTGATGTGCATTGCTAAGGGTTACTGCGTATCAGGAGTCATCATTCACACCAATCTAGTAGCAGAAGTAATCTTGTAGTTCATCAGCTTAAGCTGTAAAACGTAAATAATTCATTTGGAACAAAGGTTTTATGAGGAAGCTTATAATAAGTTCACTCCTAGCGATGAATTCGAAACATTAAATCCCACAAATTAATTATTTGATATTCCATATTTAAAATCCTCACTTTGAACTTAATACCTACGGGAATTCGTATAATTAATGTACACCTAATAAATCTCCGACATACAAATGACACGCTAGACAGGAAACTGTCGCCGTTTTTTTTTTCTTTCAGAAAATCCCATTTCGTGGCAGTGTTGTTAGAGTAACCTGCTTGGTGACAGCTAACCATTAAAATCTAAATTCCCTGTTCAAAAATTACAATCATTTAGTTGCACCCAATTTAAACCAGTCGAATTCTAAAAAATAACTAATTTTTTTAGCAGTTTTAAAATTATGGGAGTTTCCGTGTACAAATTTATATCTCATCAAAAAATTTCGAATAATAAATTCATTTGAAAATAAAACAAGTTTTTGCAACTAAAACATGTCAATTGAAGCGTTAAGATTCAGTTATTTTTTTCGAGTACTGATTTGGAACATTTCTAAACCTGTATAAAACAGATTAGAATCTACAGTTCCCTCAAGAGTCATAGGTCACCGACGGCATTCGTGGCCGGCGGCCGTCTCACTCAGAATCAACTATGAGAAATAAAAGAAAAAACCTCCTTCGACGAAGAGCCCTAGTACGTTAAGCAATCAACGAATAAAAATTAAAGTTACGTCATAATAAATATTGTTCATTCTAAGAGCAACTATGGATTTCCCTTAGAAAATTGGGCGACAATGATCATTCCAATTGAATTGATGTATCGAAGCAGTATTGACAATAATATTGCTTTGTTTGAGTACTCCATAGGCTTCAGCTCTAGTACTTATTCTACTTGTAAACCAGAACGCAAAATAAAAAATCATGTCCAATTACCAAGACAGTAAATGTCAGGTATGGGCAGTAGAAAAAATTCAACCTGCAGTACAAAGCCTTCTAGTGCTAAGATCAGAGCAGGCGAGCTTCGACCTAAAAATAATATTCCCGTTTGTATACGTAAAAACTCTCACTCCAGCACCCAACATAGATTATCTTGACGTTGTTTATTATATATCACACGCAATGTTACCTGTGTTGTGTGGATGTGGTGCTACTGAGAGAGAGAAAAACAAACATCAACCAGATTGACAGATACGTAATAAACTTTACCGTTGAAATGAAGAGTACAGCTCTATTTCGTTCTAGCACACATGCGCCGTGGTGGAACAACCACACAAGCAAACGTTCTGCCTGACTGCCTGCCTGTCTGTCTGATGATCGCCTCGAACGAATTGCATCACTTTCATTTCAACTACGAACAAAGACGGCCACAATTTTTACGATTTGCTCAAAAGATTTATCTCGCGCTTTATCAAGAAGATTTCCTTACAAAGTGTGTCACAGTTTTTTTATCAATTCTGGGAGGAAAAAATAGCATAGTTGAGTAATTGTTGCAGAAAAATATTTCTCTCCAAAGTGTATCAGAGTTTGGTGATTCTGTGAAGAAAAGATAGAGTATTTGCGTGTTTAGGTTTACTTCGAAGTATGGAAGAAAATTCAGAAGCACAACTAGAATAATAGTTCGGTCAATGGTTTTTTCAGTGAAATTAGTGTAGTGATATAAATAAAACCTAGCTATTAACTCAATTTATGTTCGCTGAAGTGGGCCACTAGTGGTCACTGAATCAAACGAGCAGGACTCTTGGCACACGTACTGCGATTCGTTGTGCAGTCAGTGTTCTTATCCCGTGGTGTGAAGATCGAGTGAGTGACTAACTAGTGAAAGAGCCAATCGAACTCGAACTGTCAACTCCGCAGCTAAGAGGTAGCTAATCCAAAACGACATTATCATGCAAGCGATTGTCGGTGTCAACCAGAAGAATAATTTTATTGTCAAAAAGCACAAGCGAGTCATCGGTTCCATTATTAAGCACAAGAACATTCAACAGTTTAACAAGTCTATGCGGTGGTTTTCCTCGTCGTCGTGTTCCATTGATTGTTGCTGGCAAACTACTACTACTACTACTACTACTGAGGATACGACGACTTTTATGGATACCATGGGTGGCTTGCATTGCCTGCAACATCAGACCATGGTAGGCGGCGTCGTCAATAGAACGTAAGTATAAATGTTAAAAGATTAGTATAATACCTACAACGTCCAAAACAAATGTATTGCAAATCCCGAATGGTGGTACTGGAACGAAGTACTAGAATTATCGTCTCAAAAAAATCAGACTATGACGTTTGCTTTCAAGCAAGTCTTGTTACACTGGCCAATCGGTAGCCGAGGATGACGTCTTCCCGGCAACCAATCAGCTAGCGTGGATGTTGCACAACTAAAAATGTTCCTACGAATTGGGGAGGTACTAGCATTTCGTGGCACTGCTCGCGGTTTCTCCACATGTTGGTATGCGCTTACTAACAGTACGGCGATTCTTGCGAGTGGACGTGTTAAAAGCATACGCGTAGTTTCGGTGGAAATTTGTGTGCCAGGAAAAAAACCAGTGTTTACCACTAGAATTTTCGAGTTTAAACGAGAACTTTCTACCGTTCCCACAGTTATAGTTTGTGAGTTTTTTTTTCGGTGAATCTAGCCGATATCTGGTTTCAACGATTGAGGACGACAGCAATTCAGAAACGAGAGATCCCAACAAGGACTTTCGCTGAGTATGTATTAGAATTTATTCTATAATTGCAAGTGCTAGTACTTTATAAACGTAGAATTGTGCCAGTGATTAATTTAGTTAAAACCGCCCTATAAAACAAATAACACAATCATTCCGCTAGGCTGTACCGTATGGTTACTTAACGAAAAATTAGAAAAGACTACCAACGTGTCGTAGGTGGGTCAGAGCCGAGCAAGGCCGAACACGAAAAAACACGTTCAAACGCGTCTTGCCATGGAATTTCACCATCGGTCATGTGACGCAGTTATACAAACTCTGTCAAAAGAGTGTAGTTTAGATTTTACTGATTAGATTAGACCGCGGAGGAGTGGAACTAATGTTCGTAATTGTCGCACTAGGCTGATGAAGCGAAACCGGCAAAAAAAGAACCGCTCAACATCCGATAGATGTTGTGTCAACCAATCACATTTGCTCGCACCGGCTTCCACTTTTCCGATATGTATGGGGAGAGGGAGGTGAACCATTCAACTTTCACGATTAGTCATCAGAAATTCTGTGCTAAATTCACTAGTGATTATTATTTGACTGGTCAGTACGTAACACTTCAGCACTAGCAGCTTACTGCGACCAAAAATTTAAAAACATGTCGAATTACAAAAGCGGTCAAAAGTCCAACTAATCGATGCAGAATGAGAATAAGTTAATAAAGAGTTAAAAGTTAAAAATAGAGTACCCGGTAGAAGAATATCATCGCCCCAACTGGTTTGTAGTAGTTATTTTAAGTGTCATCTAAATTAAAAATAAAACTATTTAGTTTGACTTCAATAATAGCTACATTCAGGAGCTTTATTCTACCTGAAATGATTATACAAAAATGACGTCAAACGTCCATTTAAATCCATCAATCCACATCACAGTGAATCATAGAAATGTTTCGAAACTAGGCTCCCGGTAACAGGAAATAAAAATCCGACCTAAAACAATGATAATAAACAGTTTGTCATGTACACATTGATAAGAGGAAAATGTACTTTTTGATACCAAATACAATGGGCGAGATACACGATGTCATTGGATGATAGATAAGCAGGAAAAAATGAGGTACTCGACAGGACAGGGGAGAAACGACATACTGTCGGAATAAGTGGGCGTCCACGTGGGCGAAAATTTTTGGAGCCTCGATAACGAAATTTCAAATGTTATCCGCTAGCCTGGTGTCTGGCAGATTTCCCCCTAACCGCCTGGTAGCGTCTGTCGAAAGGTTTTTCTCCAAAATGCTGGCAGAATTCCGGCAAGAGTCTGGCAACAATGAAACAACCTTTTCCGGCAGAGAATTTCGCCTAGCGATTATCAACGGTTCTGTTTCTGCCGGATTTTTGCCATACAAGACTGGCTTTGAAATCGACTTTATGACTTTTTTTAAGAAATCGAAAATTATCTAAGTGTCAAAAAGTTGACTTAAAAAAATTTCGGGATAACATCAGATCTGGACGATTCATGCATTTCTATGACAAAAAAGAAAATCGCGTAACTTTTTTGACTTGAATGCATCTTACTTTACTATGGGGTGCCTTTTCGAAATTCGCTCTGCAGAAGAATGGGTAGAACTTAACTATATCTGAATACCTCGAGTTGTAGTAAACGCAATAACAATAAACCGTAAGTAGCTTAAAAATTTAGTAGAATTTAATTGCAGAATACAGGTTCAAAGGTTGAAACTAACATTCTGGAACTGAATCTTAATTCTGCATTATGGAACTAGATTTTTGGAACTGGTTTCTCGACTAGATTTTGGAATATAATTTAGTGCCTTAATTTAAGCTCGGAACTCGTTTAAGATATGATTTCTAGATCTGGATTCTGGAATAAAATTTCAGTTCTTAAATCCAAACCAGGATACTGTCTTTTGAATAATAATTTAATTGCTGAATTTTCAGTTTCCGAACTTTCTTCCTCAAGTCAGTTTCAAAACGTTATTCCTGAATTCTGTTTCTGAATTTACTTCCTGAAATCAGTTTCAAAACTTTATTCCTGAATTCTGTTTCTGAATTTACTGCCTGATTTCAGATTCAGAATCTGCATACTGGAATTGAATTCGGACTTTGGCTTCTGGAACGTGATTTTTAATTCAGATTCGGAATTCAGTTCCTGGATTTAGATTCGGAGTTCAAGTTGAAAATTCTGTTCTAGCTTCCGGATTCTAAAAATGAGTATAGAAGCAGTAAACCAAAAGCGAAACTGCGAAAGCGCTCGAATCTATATATGTAAGCGAAATTATAGCTAATGGCCTTCTAACGACAGTTCGACAAGTAGATAGCGATGTAGTTCAAACGATGATGTTTTCAAATGAAGCTGTTAAAATACATAGGCACATCTTCACATACATATTTTTTTGGAAATTAAAATTCGAATTTCAATCGCAAATAAATGAAAGTTCACTGGATAATAAACATTTCTATGTATTTTTGACAGCTTAATTCGAAAACATCATCGTTTGAACTACAGCGCTATCTATTTGTCGAACTGTCATTAGAAGGGCAATTGGCACATTGTCGCAAAGCTGAATTACCGGTAGCGACACCTGCCAATGAAAAATGGAACCAAGAAAAGGATTCTTTCGAAAAATTTCATATCGGCAGTAGTGATCGTTTATTCAATAGCACCCTCTCAGCAGGCCGTTCAATTTTGTTGATTTTTGATCGCTTGTTGAACGATATATTGCACGAAATATTCGTTCAATTTGCTGGAACGGTTTGTTGTTGTTTTTTCTCTTGCAAAAATAGTGTGAAAATTAAGTTTTACCTTTACATAGAAAGAAAATTTGTTGTTATTCTACGTGAAGTAGAAGTATTGTGCAGGTATGTATTGTTAGTTTAAACAAATGAGTGGAGAAAACTTCAGAAATTCTGCAGTAAAACTAGTCCAACGGGGCTCCAACTCCTCATGTTAAAAATGGCTCAACAATGGACCTCTGTCTGCCGGGTTTGTTGAACGAAAAAAATGGCATTCGGTTCAACGGTCTGTTTCAAAATCGGCAAACGAAGGACCCGTGTTGGCCTCCCGTTGAACGATTGATTGGACTTTCATTGGACCAATGATACAACGTATTGGACCAATGAAGGACCACCGTTGAACGTTTTTTTCTAAGTGGGCACTAATAGATATCAGCAATAAAAGTACACTCGGAGTAGAAGAAAATCGATTTCAAAGTTATTACTACTACTTTTTTTTAGTGTAAACTACGATTAAACATGAAAAATCTTCAGAAATGTGTGTAATTGGGTAAGGTTAGGTTTTTTCGGATCAACATTTTTTTGAACAGAAACCAGTGTAATGTGGATTTCTCGAGTACTAGAATGTATAGCGATCGAGTACTATTTATTTTGAATACTTTATTTGTTATTTCCAGGCATTTGAAAAATTTTATCAAACCAAGTTTAATGCTCCATTCTGAATAAACGGTAGAAACAGCGCGAGAACACACATTCGGCATAGGAGAGAAACGACATACTGCTGAAATGAGTGGGCGTTGCAGAATACAGGTTCAAAAGTTGAAACTAAGATTCTGGAACTGAATCTTAATTCTGCATTCTGGAACTGGTTTCTTGACTAGATTTTGGAATACAATTTAGTGCCTCAATTTAAGTTCAGGACTCGTTTAAGATATGTTCTCCAGATCTGGATTCGGGAACAAAATTTCAGATTTTAAATCCTTTTCAGAATATTGATACTGTCTTTTGAATCATAATCTTATTCCTGAATTTTCAGTTTCCGAATTTAACTTCTAAAATCAGTTTCAAAATTTACTTCCTGAATTTATTTCCTGATTTCAGTTCCAGAATTCCATTTTCAAGTTCATTTCCAGAATTCAGGTTCAGAACCTGCATGCTGGAATTGAATTCGGACCTTGGGATCTGGAACTTGATTCTAAAACTGAACTCAGTTCATTAATTGAAATTCGAAATTCATTTCCTGGATTCAGATACGAAGTTCAAGTTAAAAAATTAGTTCTACACCTTTTTTTTGAGAACCCGCAGATCTCAAAATTACAATATTACAATTGTTCTGTGAATTTGTCATAACTATTCAGGTAAACGCAAATGCTGCATTCAAATGCTGTCACTTGGCTGAAAACGAAAGTATGAAAACGCAAAACAAAAATCGTTTTCATTTCACCAGAAACGTTTCATATTGAAAATTTTCGATGGTAAATAAACGTCATTTGTGTCAGTTACGTAGTAGCCATTTCATGTAAGTGAAAGTATGTAGAAGAACATAAGAGTTAATTGTAAAACAAGTTTTCCATGTACTTAAAAATTGCTGCTAAAGTAAAGTATTCTATTATTGCATTTCCATATCATCTATGCGAGTTGTGATCAAGCTATAAGCAACTATTTTGGCAAAATTTTGATG
This sequence comes from Malaya genurostris, assembly GCF_030247185.1. Lineage (NCBI taxonomy): Eukaryota > Metazoa > Arthropoda > Insecta > Diptera > Culicidae > Malaya > Malaya genurostris. The sequence goes on from NC_080570.1 coordinate 153,612,894, forward strand.
GTTAAGCGGTGAACGATTATCTGCCCCCGAAGAGATTAGCTGTAAAGAAACATTTATTGCAATTGGGGTCTTAATTTCAAATAACTTAAAACAACTAAGACATTTTTTGCTTTCATGCATACCAGGTAACTTGGCTGGGGATGTGTCATTGCTCAGTTGTACGAGTGGCACCTCATTGAAAAACGTTTCATTTGCCGTTTAGGGTGTATGTCATTGCTCAATTACACGTTTGTGGTGCGTGTCTTCGCTGGGTGTCATTGCTAAACTGCCAGCATGATAAATCAAGTGACAGTTTCTCTTTAATCACTCTCTCTTTCGATTATTGTGATGTGAATAAAAAGATTTTCTTTGATTTCACTACTCTGTTTGAAAGTCGAAAGTTCTGGGTATCATTTTATGCAAAGAGTTGAGTGATAAACTTGGAAACCGCTTGGTAATTAATAGATGAGAAAGTAAACAAAGAGAAACTGTCACTTGCTTATACGGCCTAATGAAAAATCAACCTAGAAATGACAGTTTAGTTGAATCAACAATCGATTAGTTGTACCAAATTTTAATCAACCAAATTCAGACTAACTAACATTCAATTGGTTATTTTTCTGAATCAATTGAACAAAACTCAATACATAATTGGAATTGGAATGTATTACTTGATCATCAGATTATTTTCCTGGTTCTTATTTTCTGGTGATTTTGCCAACCCTGGAAAGTAAGTAGTAGGCCATGACTGAAAACAACGTAGTCATTGTTTAACTGAACGCAAACATATTTTCAAAGTCACTCAATCTGTTGTTTATAAAAAAAAATTGGGTCCAGAATTATATACAAAACAATATCGAAACGATCTCGACAGGATACAACCTGCTTAAAATATAACCCACCACGTTTTGGCACATTGCCCGTCAACCGTCTCGATCGACTCAGGAAAAACCGCATGGTAATGATGATTTTGCATAAAATCGCTACGACGACACTACACGCTGCGAAAACGTGACTCGGCGTATTTTCTCTTTCGGTTTCATTTCATGTGTCTCGCCGCCCGACCCGCCTATCCATCACCTGACCGAATGAAATGGCATATTAGTTGAAAACATCACAGATAAATTCGCGAACTACTGGCGAAGGTGGCAATTACGATCGGTGCTATAGAGAAGCTTCCAATCCGCATACGTGAATACTTGAATGCGTGTCGTAATTGACTTTTCAATTGGATTGTGATTGTGGCTTACCTCTTTCAGTAGGTACTAATCTACTAATCTAGCTATTTTTTTATTTACTTGTCATAAAAGTGGAAACTTCCTGTACATTTTTTCTGTAAACAACATTGGTGAGCTATTTTGATTTTTGAAAAAAAATAATCGTCATAAAATCAAGCCTACTGCGTTCGAAAGTGTCCTTCAACCGTTTGATGCTACGCCGTACAGCAACGCGATTGTGGACTGTCATTTTCAAACATTTACTTACGTTCCACGCCGGTTTCGAAACGATTCTTGTTAGTGGAAAAGCAAGATAGATTTAAAGTCCAAGAAAAGTGAAATGGATGTACAAACCAAAAGTTAATGGTTTATCCTCTATTTTTGAAAGATTTGGCAGCTGTGTCAGATATAAAAAAAACTTGGTCTAACGAAGCGATTTATTTGAAAAATAATACTATTGAAACAAAGTTTACCTCGAAATTTCATTCATTCATAAAACGATGCAAAAATTTTGAACTCATGCGGTTCCAAATATAGTTAAGAAAAATTTTAGTTTAAGCCTAGTACCATGCAATGTGACACCAACTTATGACTCCATTTTTTTGTTGTTTTTTTTCAGGTTGAGAGCCTAAAACTCTCAGCTCATCCATTGGTGAAGCCAAAAGCGTTACAATTTCAACACAACTCAACGGAGAATACATTGTAAGCTAGAAATTCTGAACGATACTGTCCTTACCAGGGAAGCATTCTAACACATCTTTTCTTCTGTTTTTTCTCTAACCCCCCGCCCTAATCATGCACCTCGAATAGTCTCTATCACGATGGCACAGGCAACTGGAATCGAAAGCGAGTCCCGTTCGTGGCGAGATATTCAGCTTTCCAGTGTACACACAGGAAGAAAAGCAGCAGCTCAACCTAGAAGCGCAAACGTACGCTACATACTCCTACGGAGACCTGACAAGAGTGGACACCTGCTCGGCAAACTCAAGTATAGGAAGCTCTCAATACCAAAAGCAGCAGTATCATCTTCATTCGACAGACGGAACAATCACGATCATAAACGGAGTGTTCGGAGAGCCCACCAGGACGAACACAACTATTGCGGATCCTTCCCTGGCCCAGTGGCCAAGCTGCAGCATGTTCATGGGCGCTACGGAGCATTGGCCGAGTGGCTTCAGCAACGAAAGCTATACAATAGGTGAACAGCTGAACACACCGAGACCGGAAGACGTCTGCGGATTTGAGTTTGGAAGTTTCAGTGGACTTGGAGCGTCCGAAGCGAAAGTTAATCTAGCAAACGTATTTAGTACCAACAGCATCACTGACAGAATCGAAGGGGACTGCAATAATAATAGGAATAACAAACCCGGTCGAAGTATGCACGACAGGAAAGAACAAACTATCAAACTGAAGTATGACAACAATCGTAGCCCGATGACACCACCATCGTCAAACCGGGACGAAACGACCCTCTCGCCAGGGTTCAACTCCTGGGAGTTTGAACCCTGCCTCGAGGGAGGTCTTCTTAGTCCAGCAAGCATTATCAACACCCCACTCCGTAGTGTAGCTTCTCCGGACGGCAGCTCGGGCGATACGGAACACAAACCAGACGAATTGGAAACTTGCGTCGATTTCATATTCTCACCCGACACAGTCATCGACGGCAGCGAGATGGATGATGTCAGCATCCCACTGCACGAAGAAATCGAGCAACTTTCAAATTCTTTCTACTGCAAATCGAACAGTCTGGTGTCGATCAACGCTAGTGCCACTAACGTAGTCGACATCGTATCGCCCAGCTTTCTCAAGTTACTTCAGGAGGAATCTAGCTTTCCTTCGGTGCAAACTGTCGTATCCACGGCAAAGCCCATAGCAACTCAGTCAAATCACCCTTCGATTGTTAACTCATTCTTCAGTGATGCTGATGACGACGACGACGACGACGATGAACTAAATGTGAAGCGGAAAAGGAATAGGAAAGACGAGCGTAGCTCAGTTGCAGCAGCAAGGTCGCAAGCAGCACTGCAGATCGTCGAAAGTAAATTCGAAATTGTTGATGTTATCAAAACGCAAACCCAGCAAGAACATAATTATACTATTAAGCTACCAAATGACGGCGAAAGCCAAGATTCTTTAATAAATTCTACGGTGAAGGAAACAATCCTATCGCACAGAGAACCGACAGCACGATCGACACAGCCGCCAACAGTCGCGGACGGTGAACAGAAGAAACCGTGCAGCAGGATAAACGAAAATATGCCTCAGCGACAGTATCTACCCAAGCTGAAGCTTAAAATCGTCAATCCTGTGGACTCCGCAGTCACCATCAATAGTGATCCGTGCACGCTGACCACCACGCACATGGTAATCCAGACCCCGGAACTCACAAACGATCTGCTCGATCTGGAGGCAGAAAACCTGAAGCAAGAAAATGACGAATTCGATCTTCTCGAGTACATCACCTCCGGAACGGTAAGTTTTACCGTAAGAATCCTAAACGCATTGGAATTCGATCTAACCGACTTCTTTCATATTTTGTACCCCCACAGGACTACGACATTGTGTGCAAGTCTCCGATCGAGGAGAAACCTACGGTTTCAATAGACGAAAGCATCCCCGTGGTCGCAGCTCCAGCAACGACGACGAAACAGTCCACCATCTGCGGAGCAACCCTCAGTGATTTATTCAATCCAGCCAAACGCAAGCTTCCGTCGATAACGATCGAGAATTTGGAGGAACTTACGGCGTCCACCAATGGGAACAAACGTTTCCGAAGTGCCACCTCTTCAACCACATCGTCGGTGTACGGTGATAATGCTTCGGAAACGTCATCCACTCGTCCGGTGAAGCGTCGTGGGCGTCCCCCGAAGCCGGTCAGTTCAATCCGGGACCGGTCCGAGTATCAACATCTGAGCGAGGCCGACATGCGATACCGTGAGCAACGGGATAAGAACAATGAAGCATCGCGCAAATCTCGCATCAACCGGAAGGATCGTGAGCTGAGGCTGGAAGGTGAAGCCCGGGAACTGAACCGACAGTATGCCGTACTGATCAACGAGGAGAAGAAGATCATCAAGGAATGTGCACGGTGGCGGAAGGCCGTGATGCGGTTGGCGCTTCTGTGAACAGTGCAAAACAGGTCGAACTCTGCAATTAACTATTTTTTTTTTAAATAAACATACAACCTGCTCACCAGGCTTGAAAATTATTTAGTATCCAACTTATGTTAGTGGAAAATATGTCATGAAACAGAAACAAAAAAAAACAAACTGAAAAAATTAAAATCAAATGGAATACTTTGTTCATTTGGCTAAATATAAACGATTAAAACTTAAAAATGACAATGAGTATTCGATGTGCATGCTCATAAAAAGATTTTTTCATTTATAATAAATTGCTTTTTTTATCCCTAATCACCAATAAAGAGACAAAACTAAACTGCCTACTTTTATTTATTCAGCCTATTTCCGAACATTTCAGTAAATACGATAACAACCTACGGGTAGAAAAAAACGGGTTCATATTTTTTCGTCGCGTTAAAAATGTCGAGTTTTGTACCAGCAAGCGATGAAGTGCTACAGAGTCACACCGAATGCTTGTTGAGCCCATATGGTGATCATGCTCTCTCAGAATCAAACATACAAATTATGATTAAAACGGTTCAGAGATCTTGATTTTGATGTAACAAATGAAGAACGTGGGAAACCATCAAAAAGGTTTGAAGACACCGAATTTCAAGCAATATTGGATGAAGATGTTGCTTTTAGTCAAAAGCGAACGGCAGCAATGTTGAATGTTGGACAACAAACAATTTCTAATCATATAAAAGCTATGAGAAAAGCTTAAAAGTGTGGAAGATTGGTGCGGCATGAATTGAACGAAAGACAGATGGAAAACCGAAAAAAAAATCAGTTTCGCATCGAATTGTCACTGACGATAAAAAAAACGGATTAAGAATTCTCAACGAAAAAAAAACAACTCTCTGTGTTTAATAGGATCAAGAAGGTATTGTGTGTCATGAGCTTTTAAAACGTGGCGAAAATGTTACTACTAATCGCTACAAACAACCAATGATCAATTTGAACAATTGATCGAAGAACGACCAGAATGGGCCAGAACACAAGGCAAAGTATTTTTCCCATACGAAAATGCACCTGCACAAAAAGCAAAACCGGTTTAGAACACGAGCAAAGCACTTGACTGGGAGCTGCCGTATCCTCCAGACTTGGCCCCTACCGACTATCATTTGTTTTCATCGATCACGTTTCTACGAAGAAGTCGAAAATTGGATGATTGGTTTTCTACAATATTTGTGATTTTTCTTTTGTTTCAAGTCAACAAATGTTAGCAAAATTGTTACGCAAAGTAAAGCAAAGTCCTGGCATTACATTCCTTTTGTGGAATTTGGCCTTTCTGTTTCAACAGACTTCGCAGCCGATTCTTAGTGTACAGAATCATTGCATGGCTAGTACTATGGATCCTACTGACACTAAGAATCCTTCCAGGTCGGGGCTCGAACATACGGCAACTAGCTTGTAAGACCAGCATCCTATGCATTGAACTGTCAACCCGGGACAATTGTTACGCGCTTTGATAAAAAAAAATGGACAAAAAAAGACCACAATAAAAAGAAGAGAAAGAAACAATTTTATTTGACAGCTAGCCGATTGTTGTTTGCATGTTTTTCTACTGATGCTACTGTTTTCTCAGATATTTTGTACTCCGGTAAAACGCAATTTGATGCCCAGCAGGCTTAAAATATTGTATTTATTTTTCGATTTGAGAAATACAGTACATTTTATTGGGAAAATACAGGGGAAAACAGAACGCATAATTTGGGTCAGAAATACAGTACAATACTGTAAATTACAGTACAGATACGAGCCGATGACACGACCAGACACTCCGAAGAAAAAACGAAATAATAAGTGTTCTTGAGCGATTTACCACCAGTTACCATAAACATAGCGACCCCTTGTTAATTATTGAAAATACTATTTCCAGCAACACTTTTCTGGTTGCTACAAGCTCGTTACCAAGGAACCTATTTTGTAGCGCAAATAAATAAAAACAAACTATTATTCCATTAGATAGGAAACGTTTTCGTTTGGCATCGCTAGAAATTCGATTCTAGGTCAACGGAACGGCATATTTCGTTAAGTAGGTAAAGATTATCATTATTTATAAACGTTTAGAAATAGCAAAAAAAATTTTTTTTCTCTGCATGTAGTGCTGTGTAGTCATATCACGAATTCCCAAACGATTAAAAAAACTAAAGAAAATAGCCCTTTCGGTTGGATGCGGTTTCTGTTAGATGTTTACGACGGTCTGGATTGATTTTTCGGATATCTGTAGCGACCCCGGTCTCTAAACTCAAGCGTAGACACCCCCGTTCTCGTTCGGTAGAACGGCACACTGTTCGTAAATGATCGCCAAAAGACTTATGTACGATTCAGACGGTCCACCTTTTTCCGTCACTGTCACCGGAACGTCAAGTTCCGGAAAAATTAGTTTGATACTTTCTTTACCGGAACGTTCCGAATTCAACCGGAAAGTTTGATACAAATCGTTATAATTTTTCAGCACTAATCGGAAGTGAAAGGATACAGAGGAACAACAATCACTTGCTCTTAAGATCTATTGAAGAAATTAATTGAGAAGTGTCCATTTTGTACTAGTTTCACTATGCTCTGATTAAATCTAACAATATACATATATTTCTTTTATAAAATATTACACTAGAATGAAGAAACTTTTGATTTCGAATAAACAAACAATAAAGAACGAGATAAGATGTTTCCATTCGTAGCGAAGTATATGATCTACAATTGATGTAAAAAAAAGAGTTAAGAGTTAGGTTTATGTTGTGCATCTTCTACCTTTTTTGGGGTGCACTATGTCAAGCTATTCCAAGAAACAATGATCACCTCGAGCAGTACGTCCGAGTTCGGTAGTAATCAACCGTGCGTTTATCTTCCGGTTCGCGGAAATCACATTTTGTTGCAGCTGTGAGGTTATTCATATGTTGTGATTAAACAACATACGTAGCCAGTGTTGGTGATTGCCGAAAATTTGACAGAAGCTGCTTTATTGTTATCTATATTGTATACAACATTTTCAATCCGGTAGAAGATGCTACAAAAACTCGAGTCTCTCAATGCATGAACCGTGAGAGAATTTTGCTACATTTCTTCGCTCCGCTTCATACTCTGAGTATTTCACGCCCTTAAAAAAATTTACAGTCTTATAATGATCGTTGCTGTGTGGAATTTTCCAAAAGAGAATCGCAAGTTGACAATTATCGCAGAAAATCGAATCGATGATTCAACTTGATGATTCTCATACTAGGTTGCAATATTTCAAAACCCTTGTGTGGAGCATTCACAGACATTTTCATAGACACAACTTATACAAAGGTTCTATGCACATAGGTAGAATAAGCGGCAATAGTAAAATGATTCTATCGCAATTATCAACTGCCTGTATAGAATCGGATCTCGGAACGAGAATAAGCGACCGTTTGTTGCTTCAGAGAGGATCCCCACAGCAGCGTTATAACCTTTGATGCTCAGAAATGTCATCGAGAGAAATTCGCTCTCGCACTGGTGTCGATTCTATGTTAAAAGAGCCATGCTGGGTTTTTGTTGTTGCGATGATACCCGTCTCTCTTTGATGGCACTGATTCAATCGTGTGATGAGTTGCCAGTGAGCGTTCTTTGATACGATAAAAGCCATCCTTGCTTAAAAGTAACAAAAATCGCGTGAAGAAGGTACTTTAGCCAGGTACTACAAAACGATATCACTCGTTGAAAAATCGGTAAACTCGTGAAAAATGGGGGAGGGCATTTTTACTCTATTAGCAGTATCACGCACTGTGGCGGCCAGTAGTCGGTCGTCACACGTTTTCGCCCGAGACGTCAGACATATAGTAAGAGTGCCGAGAGAGCTCTATGTGATGCTCAGTAGAGAACCTGAAAGGTGTGCGAGCGGTGGAACTACAGAGAGCCTAGAGAATTGCGACCCAAGGTCTAGAGTCCTGGAAATCAACAAATAGTTCGGTCTTGTTGCGAAGATAATTCTTGAAGGAGTCGTCACATTGTGGAATCACGGTAATATGCGCTCGAGTACTATTAATAGTAGTATAGAACCGTTGGGAATGTCATCGAAAAACAACTGTGGCAAACTGAAACAATAGCGAACGCTTTATGTAAGCTTTTCAGTTGTATTTTATCTTGCTTGTTTCATTATTTAAATCCTATATACGTGTGTAGTAGTTAAATAATTCCACTCTGCGCCTTCCTGGATTTTCCTATATAAATGAAGATTAGCATCGTAGGAGATATTACAACAGTTTTGTCTATCTGTCCCATATTTTCATTCTTAAACAGTAAATTAACTATTTGCTTCTTGATTATCTATGAAAAAAGTATATATAAAGAAACGTGGTTCTGATGTATATTTGCAAGATCTGGTAGACGAATCAAACTACCTAATAGCGTTTCCATTATCGTTAATAACTAAGCTTATTTCTTTCTCTTCGCAGTCCCCTCTAATTGATGGTTTGCAAACAGTATACCGTGTAACCCAGCGGAAAAATAAACAAATAATGATACATCCTTTTTAGAAACAAAACAAAGTTTTTTTTTTCAAATAAACAAACAAGTGAGAAACTATACCGAAGAAAAACATAATCAGCACATTTTGGAATCATTTGGATTTCACAATTATTCACACGCAATAGTTTTGTCATACTCTCCTAGGTAATGTAGCTCATAAACCGTAAATCACACATTGAAAGAAATCAATGAACGTCGAAAACCAAACAGACGGTAAAAAGGTGCGAACGCGAAGACACCTCTCGGTAAGGATTACTATCATTATTTTAACTTCGCATTCAACGAGTATTTTTGCTTCCACTCAGCAGCAGCGGTATGTAAAATGTCTTATCAAAACTTGAATGCCATCGAAACATCGTTCTCACCTTTCGCCACGACTTCTGACTACACACACACACCCACACAGATAACGCGTTAAGAATCAAACTCTGATTGTGATTTTCTATTAAATAAAAAAAAAAAGATTGTTTACATTCACCACATACACATTTCGGCAAATACACATCATCCCTTCGCACCTGAAGGTGTTCGTTTAGTACAAATTACATTGATTAGAATAGTAAACAGACTGCATACTCCCGGGAAAGATACCTTCCGTCTTCTCCTTGCTCTCTCTCTCTTTCTCTTTTCCGGTTGATGGGGTCAAATTGTTCGCCCCCGTCAAAATCGCCATCATGCACATCGCTCGGGTTCACTGACTGGGCCCTGAGATTTTGGTTTTTCAGTTTTTTTTTGTTTTTACTCTGCTTCCAGGCGATGGAAATGCATGCCACGCCCATTTAACAACATACCGCACACTTCCATCGCCCAGTCGGGCATCTACCGAGCGGCATTTGATAATAATTTGATACTCCTAGGAATAATCGCGTCCTCAAAATTCTTACAAGTCGGTGTCGATCTGCATTCAATGTGTGTCTCTTCTTATTCTTTAGCTTTCTTGTGATATATTATATATTATTACTTTCTAACTTGCTGTCGTCGCAGAGCTCAATTTGCTCGCCTGGTTCGGCTCTTTCTCAAAACAAAACAAAGAACTGTATACGCTTTTTAACTGTCACTTTCAATATCCGCGGGCGCGCGCGCGTGTGTGTGGGTGTCTAGAAGCTCTTCTCTACTTTAATCGTCAATTTCATCCGCAGATAGTCCTTCGAACGTATTTTTAACGGATAAGTTCTGTGTGCGCCACAGCAAATGGAAGTAAATAAATAAATGAGAAAAAATAGTCTTGATGTTGATTGTGTCAAAACGGTTCACTACTTACCGGTCCCTCCGGTTCATGGAATTTCGGCATTCGTTCCTCGATAGGTTTTGGATCATTCTCCTTCTCTCGCTCAACCGGACGCACGTTTTCCCGCCTGTCACGGTCGTCCCGGTTGTCCCGACCTCCCCCGCGATTCATGTCGTGATCTCGATCGTTTAGCCGGTAACCGCGGTCATTCGGTCTGGAATAGGAAATAAAAGAAAGGGTTTGCTGATGAATGAGTTCGATGCAAAGTGAAAAGATTTATAGACATTTAACATGCCAGTCAAGACGATACACATCGATACAAAACAAGTTTTTTTTAAATAGCATTAACTGTACGTCAAATTAACGGTTTATGATAAACCGCAAGGAACCATTGGCACTTTAACATAAACTGCTAATGCGTTGATGAGTCGAAGACGAAACGTAAACAGGCTGGCTAGTAATGTCACAGACATAACTTGGTGACGTGAATACGAATAAAACTGACCTGCTTCTTTTCTTTGTGATTTTCGCAGCTTTTTCAGTCGTTATACGCATAATTGTCTCATATTCTATTGGATTTCGTATGGGTATGGGATCAGTGCAGTAAAGTTTCATTCAATTCAATTGAAACCGAATGTGAAACACCCTGACGATCTCTCGACTGCAGTAAACTTCACACTCTGACACACACACAACGTTCGCTGACGTGCCGAACCGGCAGCATTCAGTTATTCAATCGAATCTCTTCAAATCAAAGCTCAGTTAAACCACCGTCAGTTGATCTCTTGAAGTAACAAAATATCTCTTCTGATAGTGGGAGAGCGGTCTTCTATAATTCTAATAAAATTCTATTCATTTGAACTTGCTACCTACCAAGAGCGAAAACAATGAACTACTTGCTAGACTACTTGGCACTTGAAACTGAGCAAGCAAAATTTCAAATGACTAGGTCCGATTATTCAACTGACAATGAATTCTGGAAGCTTCACTTGAAAATGGCAGCAAAAGTCATATGAATTTGTATCGATATGCTGACGGTCAGTGGTTCATCTGATATCATTCGATTGAAAATGAAATTTTACCTCATTGTATGTGATAGACTTGGAACGGGATACTAAAGTATGACTTATCGACGGAAAACATATTCTTCCATACAAAAATAACGTTGAAAAAATGAGAGTAAAAGAAATGCTGTAGTTTTTGTTTTGTAGATTTCTATACTCAGTAGCGATACGTGAAATTTATCCGATGTTCATAACTGTTGAGTACCTTTTTCCCATTATTTATTTATGTACACCAGAACCTAAATTCTGAACCAGGATTCAGGAGTTGGAATTGAATACAAGAACTTGATTCAGAACCTGGAACTGATTCAGAATTCAGTTGTGGATTTCAGTTTCGATATCTAGGTAAAGAATTAAGTTCATGAAATTAGTTCTAGAATTCCGGAACTGAACTCATTTTCAGAATACAGGTTTCGAATTCAATTCTAGAGCTGAATTCCGAACCTGAATTTAGGAACAAAATTCAATTACAAAGTCTAGTTCCAGAATCCAAGCTCCGATTTAAATTTCAGGTTGCAGGTTCTGAATTCGGAACCTGAATTTAGGAAATGAATTCTGAAACTCATAAGTCAGTTTCAGAATTCAAATCTTCACATCTTTAGTTTTATTATTTTAGTTTATTTAGAATTCAAAATTCACATCTTTAGTTTTATTACAGATTTCTTAAGTTGAAGTTGAATTTTTGAATCAAGATTCTGTATTCGGATTTCGAACTGAAATTCAGAATTAGAATGAAATTCCAAAGTCCAAAGTTGAAACTAACCTTTAAACTAATATTCTGGAACTGAATTCTAAAGCAGTGGAACATCGGGACGCCTGACTACCTCGAAACCGTCGTCTATGTGCGAAAAACCGAGGCTCGGAGGGCCAAGTGTCTTATACCTTTCGACTCAGTTTGCCGAGTACGCAAAATATCTGTGTGTGAATGTAACGTTTTGACGTAGAACTACGTATTTCTTCACAATGCCACCTGGGTGCATTTTCCACAATACGAAAGTGTAACGAAATTATCCCAGAATTGATTTCCTAATCGCTTACTTCGTGTTTGAGTATTTTTTCTAATGGAAAAATGTGTAAGATAGTTGTTAGTACCACATTTATTACCAAAACAGTATTCAAATAGTGAAAAAATAGGTGCAAACACGAAACATCAAAATCAACCGAATCTATAAATAGACCCTGTTTGCTAGTTTCAGTCTATGAAAATCCATGAACGAAGACACATCGAGTGCGCAGGTCTCCATTGAGACGTCAAGACAAAGGATCTACAGCCGGCATTTTTCAACTGGTACTTCAATCAATGGCGAATATGAGGTTCCGTTCCTCAAGCCTAAACGCAGAAAAACAACTAGTTCTTCTGTTCTGCTATCTGCTGTTGGACATTCGCAGTGTTAGCTTCGCTTCAAACAAGAGTGATTGCATCATCTAGCGTCTGGAGGAAAAGAAAACGCAAAATGGACAACGATGGAGAACATTACAAAAAATCGGCCATTATAATGGCTCTAAACAGATGTCTATCTCCTCTGTGTGACGAAGAGCAAGCAAAATTTCTCCCCTCGCACTGACAACTTCAACGAGAGCTCTTCTCTTTCACATTTATAAACCACTGTTGTATAAAGTGTGCACGCATCATGAGTGCGTTTGTTTATTTCCTTTTACCTCTTCCACTGAATCGCACCAAAGTGCTAGAGCATTAGCTAATAAATTCTCTGATGCAGATATTTTCACAGAGGTGTACACGCCGGTGAGCACTCTGCTGTATGGTTTGCGTAGATGAAGCGTGGACACGCAAAATCAGCAAAATAAAACAATTTATCGTAAAATTTTCGGTTTTTCTTGCAAATTTTTCATAGCAAGGCCAGATCTACTCTCTATTAATTGAAGTTCACAGAAGTGTTCGCTCACCATCACGCGCCAGTGGTCACTTGGGTGTATTTAGACGAGAGCGCGTGTGAGCGATTCATGCGAAGAGAATGTGTTTCACTCGCGCCAGCTGCTTTAACCACAAGCACACACTCAAAAGCTGTCTATTCAACACTGAGAAGAAGTGCGCTTTCCTCTTTGTGTGGTGCTTCGTTTTTTGCATCCTCGGTGTGAACAAGAATCTGACTCCAGCGTGTATCACTCTGGTAAAATGCCATCTCTGGCTCTAAATGTTATCTAAAGAATTATTAAGATGGTTTCTTAAGTTCGAAGGTTTCGAAGGTAAAAATCATCAGTTTAGTGCAAATTTTAAATAATGTTATTAGCTTTGTGCACTTTTCACTGTGTGAAATTCGCACCAAACGAACGTTAGCTCGCATTTGGCTGAAAGAATGTTCCGAACAGTGTTTAATTTCGTGGAGAATTCCACAATTCCTTCTGAAAGCCAGAAATTAATGCCGTACAACATTTTTATAGTTTCTTTGAATAAAGTATGCAAATTCGAAATGAAATAATCGACATCAACGACATCAGATTCGCTTCAAACAAGAGAGATTGCGTCATCCAACTACTGGTCGTTTGCATTGCAGAAAAGGAAAACGAAAAGTGGACAACGATGGGAAACATTACACAATATCTAAAGAACTTTGCTTCTATGCAAATCGAAAGTAAAAATCATCATTTTAGTGCTAATCTAGAATAATTTCATTAGCTTTGTGCACTTTTCGCTGTAAGAAATTCGCCCCAAACGAGTGCAAATACATACATCTCGAATGCACTGTCCATACTCGCATATCAGTCCCATATGAGTTCTGGACACTTTTTGAGTTAGCCCGACGGATGACGTCTATTTTTACCCTACTTTCGGAAATTGCAAAAATAATTTGTGGTTAGTAGGGGTTTCATTTTTTCTGACCATTGTACCAATATTTAGCGCTGGCAGTGCATGCAAAAGTTTAGATAAACTATCTTTGAATCGATCTGATATAGTCGGTACGATAATTCTTCTTGGATATTTCGCGTTTCGATCTTAGTTCCTCGCCAGAATAGCTACCTTCAGAATCAAACGTATTGCTTCCATGTATACTCACAATTTCATCCTCCGAAACAACAGCTTTAGGAAAAGATTCACCTTTTTTGCCATAACCAAAATTAGATGCAGACATATGCGAATATTTCAACTTGGAATTATCTTGAGCGTACTATGCTGAACGATAGATTTCAGAATATCTTCAGAATCTCTCGGGTATTGGCAGTATTGAAACCTACAAAGTCACTGTTTGAGATGTCTTCCAATTCTTGTGATACAATAGTATCACGGATCAATCATCACAGACGCGAAAAAAGCGAATTATTACCGAAATATGTATTCATCTTCTTCTCAACTTGTCGATTTTCATTATGGGACTGATTTTCATCATGGGCAGTGTAGTCCTACGTCAATTTCACGGTTATGTATCTGGCTTAACCTATTCCTAGTTTTTTTTTAAATAACTTTTTTCGGAGATGACTGGAGCGATTTCCACAAAGTCCCACACCAAATTCCTTAATATTATTTGGACCTGACTTTCGATTCCAGAAATATGGGGTAAAATGTGCAAAAAAAAAAGTTAAAATGTGTGCCCCGACTTTTCTAGGAGATAGCTAAATCGATTTTAACTAACTGAAAGGTATTGTGATTCCATTCAAAATTCCTGAGTTTTGTTTGGTTCTGACATCTGGTTCCGGAGTTATGTGGTAAAACTTGCAAATAAATGAAAATATGAATGGTCTTATGGTCCTATACAAAACTTCTGAATTTCACTTGAATTCTACACTCAAATAAAAATTCACGTTCGATTCACTTGAAAAATCACGTAAACTGGTTTTAAATGTCAAATTGAATGTTTTTCGCGACGAAATTGAATGTTACACGAACATCCCCTAAAATGAATAGAGTCATCACATAAAATCTACGTGAATTGACCAAACGTCAAACAATCTACGTGAATGTCCAGTGTGAAAAACTCGATTTTGAAAATGGCGAACAGTGGCCCTCAAAGTGGGAGTAAATATTTGCGAGAAATGTTATTTAGTTACAATTTTTCACTACATCGACCGGGCCATTCCAGTATGAAAGTTTCCATGTGTAATGCTTCAAACAGGCCGTTGTTCCACCGAAAAACGAGTTCAGACTCGGTTGAAACTAGAGACACTGGACCCATGTAATGCGAACTCAACCTGCATCGGTAGTGCTGTGGTAGTTCTAGGATCTCGACTTCAGCTTCGGTTGGACGGCAATGACAACAAAACGATTTCTGGAGGCTTGTCGATTCGAGATCCCACGACGTTATTAGTTGCTTTTTATTTTCAGCCGTTGAAATTCTATGCGAATTTTCTGAAATAAATGTTTTATTTTTCATGGCATTTTTCATTTCCTAGATTTATATAAAAATCGGAAATCTCCCTTTTGACTTCAACCAGTATATAAAATAGTAATTCTCTGATATCTAAATTTTATATGAACTGATAGGTAAATGTGATATGAGCAGTACATTATATTTTACCTTGAAACACGTAGCTTTTACTGGATAATGCATAAACAGTTTTTAAATGCCAGTCCAAAAAAACGTGAAAAGTAGGGTGGAAAATATTCACATAACTTTTCACGTAACTATAACATGATTATTATTTTGAGTGTACTATCCGTTCCGGAATAATAGGGTAAAGTTTCCTTATCCTTATATTACATTTTGGTGGGGAAAGGGTTCCAATCAACTTTTTACAGCCCTGTCCAAAATGTATTGCCCTCCCCGTTAATTTGTATCAGGCCGAATTAGCGCATGCGCGCCATATAAACGCCTCTTTCAATATGAGGAAATTACATTGTTACCCAGCAGTTTCTATTATTTCTTCATGTTGGTTTTCTTACCTTTGTTCATAGTTTGTATTCTGTTTTACCTTAATTCCAGTGTTCTATTCAGCTGTGATTCGTGTCTTTTGTTGTCATTTTTCACTCCGTACTTTTGCTGGCATGTTATGTTGCTTCCTTAAATGTAAAAGTTAGTTGTATGCAATGGTGTTTATATTCTTACCAATATTCCTTTCTAATTCTTTCAGCATTTTCGTATTTCTTGTTCCTCATCCAGTCATCCGTTTCCAAAAAAAAAAAAAAAAAAAAAAAAAAAAGTGTTTCATTGATCTTTGTAGAGCAGCTCATCATGGTTTGACGGATAAGAACTGAGGACATGCGTTTTTATTTAAATGATAATAACACTTGGGTTTAATAGTATTGCTACAGCATGTTCACATTTCGTTATCTTCGGTTGATTCTTGACAGTATATTACCATCCGCTCAGGCACTTTTGAACATCTGGTACACTGACTCGCAATCGAAATGTGTCACAACCAATTTTTTGATACAACACACCCGAGGGAACGGTATAATGTATGTTGTACACACAAAAACACATACATACACACAGGCACATACGCATACACACATGCATACATACCTACATGTATTCCACAAGCAAGCATCACAACATTGAGTTATTATTTCTATTCTAATAGATTCTAACTAAAATTTGTGTGCCAATAGTCATCTCATTAGTAGAGTCACCATGTTATTTTACCGATTACTCGACTTTCAATAAATTTATTGAGATAAAATCGAATACAAAATCTTTCCCTCGTCTGTAAGAAGCAATGGCACATAAAAGTAGTTCAGAAATGATTCAATACTGCTGTTTTAACGAACAAAAAAAAAATGCTCCAAATTTCATGTTATTCTTGAAATTAATCTATCAAACAGAGATAACAGATCTCACTCTAACTAATGGTTTTCGTACATGAAATGACTAATGGATTTGAGATGAATGGGGGTACCGTTACCCAATTTCTATCTCTTCTATTGATCGATCGTTAGTCCTGAGCTGAAACGGTGGCCTTTATTACCGTTCTTGCATGCACTCACTCTTACATTTCATTCACACATCATCTCACCCATCAGGTCCCAAACGATATATCCATCCTCACAATACAAACTGGATGAACATCGTTTAACAGCTATCAGTGGTTTGCTCATTGGTTCGGTCATTATTATTTTATTATATTCTACAATATTCTATTTCATTCCACAGTATTCCATGGTACACAAACCACCAATAAACGTCAAAGATGGATTCGATTTACCGTTCATTTATTGTCATCGTGTGAAACCCAATTGGGATACGTTTACTCTACTTAATTTTCACTTCACACTGGTAATAAGGGCCGGTAGTATGAAAATCAAACATAAAAAAGAGCTCAGTTAAGCCCTACCGGCCTCTCCAACCCCGGATGTTGGAGCGTAATGCAATCAACATCTTATTCAAGTCGTTCCATATATTATTCATTTAATTCAATTATGAAACTAAAAACTGTAACGCATATCTTTATCAAATTGTAAGGCTAATTGATTGTATGTGATGATGTTTGCAATACCGTCAAGCCCACCAACCAAAGGGAATTCCGGAATAATAGGGTAAAGTGTGTTTAAAATTTTACACCATCGCTTAAAGAGGCGAAACAGAAAACGTAAAAAAAGTTCTAAATCGACATCAAAACTACTCCAATCATATCAGTAGACGGCCAAACAAAATGATTTGATTTTTTGGACTGACTATATCTTAGCCATTTTTGGACCAATTCCAAAAGTTTTTTCATCATTAGATAGATAAATTCATTCGGAACAACGGCATTGCTGACCATCAATCGATTGAATATTGCTTCCATTTTTAATTCCTTCCAACTTCTACCTTACCTATCATTCTATCGATATAGACGTAGAATCGATACAAACGGCAATCGTTAGTATGAAGGCTTCCATCGCTGCAGGCCCAGACGGCATACCAGCAGTCATATTGAAGAAATGTTCAACCGGGTTAATCGTCCCCGCTGTTTATGTTTTCGTTCTACATGGGTGGCAAAATAATACTTGTATAAGCGCTATCCCCAAGCTGTTCAAAGAAGTAATACTGACTCCAATTTTCAACCATTGCAAGCAGTATATCGATGACAATACAACTGCAAAATTTTATCGACTTGGTTTTGATACAAACGTACTTCGATCGATACAATCATATCTCAGGAATCGTCAACTTGTGATTAAAATTGACGATTATGCTTTGGAAATTTATTTATTTTTTTTTTTTTTTTTGCAAAATCTGAACCTTTGATTTTCTTGCTGTGCTTCAAAGACGTTAATTTTTCTTTGAAAGAATCGCAGATATCTTTCACAGATGACCTCAAGAACTAATATGTTATTCGCAGCTCAGATGATGCGATGTTCTTTCAGCGACAATCGATAATCTTTGTCGGTTGGTGCAAATTGAAACACATGACCGTTAATCTAGACAAAGCCTCGATCATTACGTTTACAAGAAAAACGGGTTCTTAAAATACGAATATGTAGTATAATGAGAGATTCATGATTGACAGATTGACATTATCAAACCCGATATAAAAATAATGTTCGAAAATTGCTTCAAAAAACGATTTGGCAGCAGTTAAGGTGGAAAACTGGGTTAGGTTTGGCAGACAGAAAATTACCGCCGAGGCTTTACTGATTAGATTACTACTGGAAAAGAACCCCACTTGAACCAGGAAAAAAAAAACACTGCCCACACTTACCGATTGTAATCGCGTCGGTTCCGATTGTCCCGGTTCATGGGTCGACGATCATCGCGGTTGTCTCGGTTGTCTGAGAAATTGTAGTTATCTGAAGTGGTAAAAAAACAAAAACGAAACCTTTAAGCTACCCGGTCACTTGCCACCATTCAACAGAGCCTTTCATCGCGTTGAGGAGATGGGCTTTGTTCAATGTTAACCGATAACCACAGGTTGACTTACCAGGTCTTCTGTTGTATTTTCTAGTCGGACTGTACCTCCGCGGAGGCGACTGCCCACGGCGGTCAAGATCTTTGTCATCAGTCCGCACTCTCCAGTTGGTTACTTCCTCTGGTTTCTTTTCCGTCTTTCCTTCGGAATGTACATCAGTTTCATCTTTGCTAGGATCAGTTTTCTCCTTTCCGTCTTCATCCCCGGAGGAGGTTACGGCAGCAGAAGAAGCAGCAGCAGCAGCAGCTGCTGCCGCTGCTTTTTGTTGCCGCTCTTCCTTCTCTAGTCGTTGTTTCTCAAGCATGCGTTCCTCAATTTCTTTCAGTCGAGCGGCAGTGTCAACGGGTTTGGCATCGCCGAAAACCTTGGCCGCTGGTACCGGCGTTGGTTTCGGACGAGGCTCAATCTTTTGATTCTCTTTGTCTTCAGAAGCTTCGTTACCGGAATTCGACTGCCTCTCCCGACTGGCATCTCTCTCAGAATCCTCAGGTTCTGGTTTTGGTTTCTCCGGTAGTGGTAAAGTTCGTGGCTTCATTATCAGCTTGGGTCGCTCCATGGGAGGTTCCATTTCACGTCGTCCTCCGCGATCACCCGATCGGTCCCCTCCACGACGGAATCCACGATCGCCACGATCACCTCGATCATAATTCCGTCGGTTCGAGGTCGGCGAGTCTGGTGGCGGTTGTACGGGACGGTCTCCGGATCTCCAATTACCGCCAGATCCGCTATCCGGGTAACGTTCATTATCTCGGTCACCGCGATCTCTGTTGTAATTATTATACGGTCTCCGCTGACCCTGATCCCGATCCACATTCGTCCTGGGCCCATCACGCCAGTTACCCATAGGCCTATCGGAATCTCCACCGTAATTGTCATAGTTGCGATTGTTACGCTGCGATCGTTTCTGATCGTTTTCACTCGATAGATCGATTCGAATCCGTCGGCTGTGGATCACCGGCTCCGGGATCGACAGAGCATCTATCAGATCTTGACGTCGGCCGAATTCGATGTACCCGAATCCTCTCAAACGACCGGAATCGTTATCGTCGCGGGGTAACCGAAGCGACGTAATCTCCATCCCATCGAAGAAGTTGTACAGATCGTCATCATTCAAGTCATACGGCAGGTTGGAGATGTACGCCAGATACGGCGGATTATGGGGAATCGTATCGTCGTTGAGAAGCCGCGTAGCGCGCGGTGCCGTCGGCAGTGCGATCATCTGGGTACGAGTCGGACGATCGTCCTCATCGTCATCGCACTCGTCAGCCCAGTCGCGCAGCTTGAGCGGCACGGCCACCTGCACCTGCGAGACAGGAGTCGCATTGCCATCGGTCAAGAACTCTCCGAGGGAGACCTTGTTCTTCTTGGAAGCTTTCTTCCCCTTTTTGCCTGTAAGAGTAAACAGGGAAATCGTTCAGTTTGACAGTTTTTCTAGCAGTAAGAGTGAGATACAATATTGACTCTTTTATTATACATTGAATAGCTGGAACCAAAGGGGCGTCGTCAATATTTAAACATAATTATTTTTCAAATTTTTATGGTGGTGGATAATGAATTGACAAAACTGATGACAGTTTCCATTCCAATCCTTTTACATAAGTAAACAAAGAAAAACTCATTTGCAGCTAGGCCCTTAGTCATTTTCTGATCGAACTAATTTGACGTAAAGAGAAAAAGAGAGAAAGAACATACAGACTGTGTAAATCCTGTTCTGAAATACAGTCGTACGAAGTTTATCATAACCTTCTCAAGACATCATAGCGAGGTTGTGCAACTTCAAGTGAACTTGATACACATGTTATTATCTGTCCACGCAAATCCCAACATGACTAATTTGCATTTCTGAGCATGATACCTTTAACAGAAAGTAAATATATTACACCTGATCATAGTCGATAAGTAGATATTGTACTTGCACCCAAACAAAAAAATTTAAAGTAGTCCATTCTCAATAATCAAGCTATTTAATTGCATTGATTTGGTGACATAACATTTTCTCGCAATATACAGAACATCCGGAACCTTCGGTTACCGGATCTAATCGACATACAATTGGAGTGTTAATTTGAGAGCATCAATTGAAAGCCCATGTCACGCACCCGCACCAATTGAAATCACTGCTTTCTTCTGTAATAATCACACACCACAAGCACTTTTCCTCTCGACGGGACAGGAACCCTCCTGGTGACGGTCGCGAAAGCAAGACAGAAACAGAACGGGAGTATAGGCGCTTGGCGACTGCGCGCGCCTTTCCTAAAACTCCCTGTAATCAGATCGGCATTCATTTTCTTTGCCTTCCCATTCTTACCTTATCAAGAATGGAGACAAAAGGGAAAACAGATTAGAGGCGAAGAAAAAATTCTCCATACTTGCCGTTCCGCTGATAACCGCAGTTCCATGGGAATTGGGTTTGGTGATTGACCACTCTCGGAAAAACCTACATCACACACATTCCAGCTCGATAGCTTGATGCCATCGATTCTGTTCGCCATTGGCGAGAGGGAGAGCCCACCACCATTAGTCAGCGCACCCGACGGATCGGGGCGGGAGAAACTTTCGAGGGGTGGAGCACTCTTGGAAAAGATTTCGCCACGCGGTTATTTTTGTCACTTTTCCGTACATTATGAGTTTGGAGGAATCCCTCTTTTAGAAGTCAATTTTCTTCGGAACAAACGACGAGCACGCATTGTTTTCTAGCTGATCAATGGTAGCCTGAAACCAACTATCTATTTCACACACTTTTGGATGCTTTAATCACACGGAATGCATCTAAAAATGCAAGTATTACCTGACGACGTAGCCATAGTGGTAAACTTTGTTCACTGAAACTGTAATGAAAGGGCGAACTTTTTCTCTTTTTATTCGGTCATCCGCACGGAATGGCGCAGACAGAAGGGAGAGAAAAAATACAATGACAGCTGTCGGTACTTGCGCAGGGTTAACATACTGTGGTAAGGTGTGGGTACACTACAGTAGAACTGGACCTATGCAGTGATGTCAGTATGTTATGTCAATTTAAAAAGAAAAATCTAAGTTTTGCGATAATACGCAGCCCAAGTAACAATTCGAATGCCTAATGGTTTTGATTGTAATTTATAGGAGTTTTGTAATTGATTTTTCAATTACTACCTGTTTTATAACGACTATAATAAATGTCTCTTTTGACAAGTAATATCATAGTTTTAAAGCTTCTATAAAACTTCTCACCCAGACTAACAACTGGACTAAGAATAAAGCAATGTGTACTAGAATAAATCCATGCAAACACATTTAATATTGCTTTCAAACATTTTCTTTGAAACATTACTGTCAGTAAAATTCTTTCATAAATCTAGTTTTGTGTGTGTGCGTGTTCATTGGATGACAGTTTCACTCAGAGCAAATTTGAGGGTTCTGAAGTGCATTTATGACATATTTGTTGTGAGCTATTTGATTTATTGCTTCTTGGGTTAAGCGTAATTTGCATTAAAGAAAATTTCATGGCCGCCATTATGATGTCCTATACCGTAGCATTTATTGACATCAAATAAACTGCGAAATGCAAAAACGAGGAAATATGATGGGCTTTCATGATTCGTTTTCAGAATATATGCACAAGTTTTAACGCCACGAAATAGTTTTATACAAAAATGACGATGAATCACAAAAAATAATTTTCATAAATCATGAAGACTTTCGCAAAAACCGCATTTATTTCGAGGCGATTAGTTATAATTCTTATTTTTATCTTTCCATTCACGATAAAAATAAAAGCGCATGAAGTTTTTACGTTCGGAAAAAGCCTCAAACTCTTAAAAATAAACTAATATATTCTTACTGATTGCATTCAAAGTAGACATGACACACACCTAGTCAAGAAAAATATTATCAAAACGGAATTAATTCCATCCAAATAAATTAAATGTTGATCGTAAAGCTGGTTTCAAAATTTTCTTGAATTTGGAGTTTTAACACAGGTTTATGATAATTCTTCACTTTGCTTTATAATCATTATGAAGAATGGTCCACATGGCAGGAACATGCTGTTATAGAGGTTTTCAGTAGGCTTTCGTGGAGTTTAAAGTTTTAATGCAAGATTTATTATGTAGCATTGAAGACAGCTACAAGTATTTATTAATATTAAAATTGTTACTTGGGAGGGGACTACATATTCAAACGTGCAGAAGAACGTTTAATTGCAAGCATAATTGCTTATATGTTCATTGTTTGAAGTCGGAAATTCACAAATTCATTTCGTTGATAACACAAACTGAAAATGGTTTATCTCTAATTAAAGAAATAATCTAAAGTAATCAAAAGTTCCTGCTCTATATGAACCGAATGTTGGATTGTATAAATCTGACTGAATTCTAGGCATCTCGTTACTAAACGCTAAGCACAAAAATGAGAAATAATTTGATAACAACAGTGCTGTTTGCTAATATTTCAATCTCATTTGCATTCATGTCAGATACGAATGATTTTTTTCTAACTAAACAATATATTTAATAAGGTACACTGCTTTATCTCTAAAACTGTGAACCATTTCGCGATTAATTTTAACTGACATTGACATTGAAACGTTGAACTGTGCGAACTATTTATTATCGGTAACCTCTTGGGTCATGAAAAAAAAAAATTTTTTTGTTAGTTGGTCCCCCCTACACACAGATTTCATTAGACTTTTTATAATAATTGAAAATGAATCGTCGCAATAAATTATGGGATTACGTTGTAATATATTTAACTTTTTTAGTGAAGTTTGAAGGCAACAATTTATCTTTTTAAACGTTGTTCAGAAAACTGACTCCTCAGGTTTATATTTATATTGCGTTGGAGGATGAGAATTAGGCACAATTCTGTATTTAGTTTTGGCAATATGTATGTATGTAAATCTGTATCCTGCATGAAATCCGCATGGACGTATACAAATCAGTATATTACAGATATTTCTGTATGATTGGCAACTATTAGGGAAATGAAAAAAATAAACACAGTCTGATGACAAAATGGATATTTTTGATAGGGTAACGTGGCACCATCATGGCATATACGAGTACTGTTCCAACTAAAGAAATATTCGAAATGACCGTTAAAATTATTAAATCATCCAATTTAAGTGTCCTGTCTGTTAGTCTGTGCTTTACTTATCAGCCTAATCGGTGGTGTTCTTTGCTGTATCTAGCGAACATCTCTATGCTGCTCTTCGCCAGCCACTTAAGATCGCAAATCCCCTTCCTCTCGCAAATAACTCGTAAACCCCCTTCTACTCACAAATTTCAGTTTAATGAGATTGAAACTAGCTTCAAACAAGGTTAGTTCAAAAGTCCTTGAAATTAATTTCGTTTTCGCTTGATGTCAAATCTAATCTAGTTACCACGCTAACTGCTATCAAATCATTTGTTTGATAACAGTTTCGAAACTAGTTTCGATGTCATTGAACTGAAATTCGAGTCAATTACGAACCTGATTATTGGTTTGGGTCTGTTCACATCCCTGTTGCTAAACGTGAACCCAACTATGTTTCCTGAATATTGTTTGTTGAGCGGCCCTTACACGAGAATTATTAGTGTCATTTTTAAAGATTACTCAGGTAATTATATTTGAAATTTGTATGGAGAATTTATCATTACCGCCCTTATACGTTAATACGACACTTTTAATGATCGTGTAAGGGCCGCTTTTGATGAAATTACTCGGAGTCCGATTAAATTTCCTCAAACGAAAACGCCATAGCAGTTATTTATCAAAGAAGGACGAATTTTACAAACGTAAACAAATCGAGTTTTTCTCTCCAACCAATAAAGGCTTCGAAATCCAACAATTGTACCTAAAAATTCGAATTCTTCAAAGTCTCAATCTTAGTAATACAAATAAATATAAAGAGTGAAACTGTCATTCCATTTGTTTACGTAAGTTTAGCCCTCCGTGTTCCACAGGGCAATACTTCAATTGCTGGAGGGAAGGCGAAACTATTTATTTTCTTTATTTTAAATAGTTTCCGAACCTTTTACTACTGGAAATAGTAAACGAGACGATAAAATTACCCTCAGGTTTTGTCCTTGTCGCGGAAACCAGTTAATTTCAGTAGTAGAAGTAAACAAATCGAAAAAGGGTGAAACTTTTTTTATGTTGATTAACTCAGTGGATATAGAAGGGAATTGGAAAAATTTGCATGCCTTTTAAAGATAATCCAACAATTCTAGGCAGGATTTGAAACCAAAGTCGAAACATTCATCTATGTTATACTCCATTTGCTGTCAATATTAGATTCGCCCTTCTTTGAAAAACAGCTGATAAGTATTTTTTTTGGAAGTGTATATTTATTAGATGGGTACCCCGAGCTGAACTCACATCTGTTTCTGACCACCTGTCAGTGTCAAACCAATTAAACATCTATTGATAACTGATCCACGGAAATCGAGCTAAGAAAAGGTTGTGCACTCCTATTATCACAATAAATGAAAGTATTTAGTGTCTAACCATATAGATAAGATAACGGCGGTACAAGGAAATACAGATCAATCAAAATTTTTCACTGGGTGGAAGCCATGGAATAGCAAAATTTAGTGGTAGTACTGTGAAACCATCACGGAAATTTTTTCTCTTGTTTTGAGTCATTGCCATTATACTTTGGGAAACGTAGCATATGGAAATGGAACCAGTCCCAGTAAATCCCAGCGATCTGGCATTGCTCAAGGAACGTATGAAACTCATTGCGGAAGCTGATCCGAAGCAGTATCACAATGAGTTTTCTTTGAAACGTTATCTGCGTGCGTTTAAAACGGTGGATGCTTCGTTTCAAGTAAGTCGAGAAATCGTCAATTTGGAAATGGTTCTACATAAAAGATGTAATTATCCCAATAGGCAATTCTTAAAACGAACAAGTGGCGTGAAGAGTATGGTGTTGACAGATTAGCAGACAGCCCGGCAATTCAAGCCAACGTCAACAAGGCTCGGGTTCTGAAGCATCGGGACTGTATCGGGCGACCCGTTATTTATATTCCCGCAAAAAATCATTCGTCTGAGCGGGATATTGATGAGCTGACCAAGTTCATCGTTCACTGCCTGGACGAGGCTTGCAAGCGTTGCTTCGAAGAAGTCACCGATAACTTGTGCATCGTGTTCGATTTAGCCAACTTCAGTACTTCCTGCATGGATTATCAATTAATCAAAAACTTGATATGGCTGTTAAGCAAGCACTTCCCGGAACGGTTGGGTGCTTGTCTAGTCCTGAACGCTCCTATGGTGTTCTCCACTATTTGGCCAGTGATCCGGGGCTGGCTGGACGAAAACACCTCTAGCAAGGTAATCTTCGTTTCAAGCGAAGAGGATCTCTGCAAGTATCTTATTCCGGACATTTTGCCGACAGATATGTAAGACGAGATCAGTTCTGTTCAAAGAAAACAAAACGGTGAAACAAGGTATCGTTCTACGTAGAACTAATGCTAACTACCCACACTAAGAGAAAATTATTTTCTACATAGAGAGATTTATTTTGACACTGTGTGAAGATATATAACGCAAATCATTGTAAGACGTACTAGAGAAATTATTAGACATTATAGTTTAATACCCGGATCAAACATAGTGCAATTAAACGAGCGCGACTATTTACACATTAATCTTCCTATCGGAATGAAGTAGGAAAACTTAGATGGCACTAACTGACAAAAATAAAACCCAGAAGCGTCTAACATTCCTATTAGTTCAAGAAACAAAAGTGGATTATTTTAGTTTTCCCCTTGAATTAGATAACCGAACAAGCATTACTTCCATACTAATAAAGAAGGCACCGAACATACTTACATACATAGACGGAAAGCTGTAGTGACGACTGTCAGAGATCTCTGAAATAGGTGGTTGTATAAAATCATAAAGTGAATAAACGTTTGTAACTGCATACTGGAACTGAGTGTACGTTTAATTTAAAGTTTTCCCTATTCGAGTACCGAATCATCTTAGGTGTTTCAACATAATTTGATGCAGGGGCATGTATGTTCAGTTGTCCATAATCGTACAAGTAAATTTTTTCAAAACTACCGTAAAACTCCTTAGCACGACTTTTTGCAGTGAAATTTTGCTTATCACGGGTGGGCAGCTTCAGTTCTTGTCTTTGCTTCACTTTTAGTACGTATGATTTTGACTTCCCAACATTATGAGCCACATTCTTATAGAAAGGTTACAGTTTTTCTCAATAATAACTATTACCTTCTTGTCCATTTGTCGAGAGCATACTTTTCGATTTGTGTTACTTTCAATTTTCCGATTCACAGTCAAGCGCTGCTCAAATGATTTGCACACAAAACTCGATACTTTTCGGTAGTTTCAGGTTTCACTTGATTCGACGTCATTTTACCGAAGGTATACACGAAATAAAGTGTAGAGTTTCAGCGATCCGTGAAATAATTCAAAATCTGAAAGAAAAAGTGTCCGAAAGTCAACGTGAACAGGTATTATTCGAGTTATATATAAAGATTTAGAACCATGATACTAACCATGTTGCTGTAGCAGATATTTTCAAATTTCCAAATAAGTTTTTCGCTTTCACACGCCCTGAAAAAAAAACGCTTGATGCTTTGGAATCCTTTCTCTGGGATCGGTGGCCCTGAGAACGACCAATTTTTCAAACTGTTGCACCATGTGGATGATTATTTTAGGTGCCAATTTGCTTCTTTCAATGGAAGAAAATATCATAAACACAAGAGCGAATTGTAAAAGCTGTACTCCATGATGGGACGTGATAATTTCTACGGTCCTGAGGCGAGGATCATTCGCATCTGATATTTGTCGTATTTCCCGAAATTTATATTCATTCGATATCTAATCAGTAAACGCATCTGTTAAAATACTATAATACAATGTTTTAAGCACTTTGATATCTGGAATAATTAGTTTCACATAAATTAAAAAGGGTAAAATAAAATTTGCAAACGAAATTAATGTAAACCAACAAATAATAGCTGCATCGTGTATCCTCAAGTAATTGCCAAACACTGTATTGTTTTGTTCTTTCGAACTTCAAGGTGATTTTTCGTAGGATACATAAGGTACAGTTTCTACAACGCTTAGAGCGTTGGATTGCACAAGACGAAACAAAAAAAAAATAAACGATCAAAACAGGAATCAACGAAAAAGTAATAATATTAAACCGATATATCACAAACGAAAGAAGACTAGAAGCTTCGGATAAATCCCTCTCTGTTCTTTCCCTTAACAACTATGTTATGGTCTTTCTCTTAAGCGCATATCGACCCATTAAAAATATTTTCAGTTATATTAACAGTACTAGATAGTTGTGATGAAGCGCTTTCTTATGTGTCGGCCTGAGTACTAACAGGATTCAAATGGTTGACAGTCTGAGTCAACCGAGTTTCCGTTGGATCAAACCCACGATGCCATACATGGATATGAATGAAGTACGATTCATCGTTTCATTATAAATATCTGCGCCTAAGCTAGGACATGCTTTGCTTAAAACTCCTCTAAATAATTTAATGTAAGCCTATCTTTGTTGCGAAAAAAGCACATTCAGTAGCAGCCAGCAATTTCAATTGTTTTTTTCTTAATTTTGTATAAGTAATAATGCGTCTATTTCGTGTCGTAATTGTCGCTGTGTTCTTACGATCTATTCGCTTGTGTTGGATAGAATTTTCTATATACAACTGATCGTTTCCAAATGCTCGTTTAAATTGTAAATTCTGATTCAATAGTTGAACTCTTTGGTTTCCACATTTAGGCAATTACCTCAAAATCTTCAAGATCACGACTGTAGCTGCAGAAAAAAAGTAAAATGTGTTTTACTTCTCCTAGCAAAACGAAAAAAAAACAAAACTTACCGGCTCACGGGTCTGCTGTAGTTGGACATGGCCGACGAGGACCGATTGTTGGTTTCACCGTCGTCGTTCGATTCGCCCGACTGGTACAGCATGCACTGATCCAAATAGTCTGCCGTCAGATAAGCCGGCAAATCGCCATCGTCGTCATCCATTGGACCGTAGTCCTGGATGTCATCCGTTTCTTCCTGTGTTTCCACCATACTTAGCCACTGGGAATTGTGATTGCGGAATTTCTCCAACTGAGGAAACAAACCACATAGTAAAGATTTCCTAAAGTAAAACTTACAAACGATCCCTATACCTTTATCCGCGAAGCCCACTCACTGTCGGTAAGGGCAATGATGTCCAGGCAGAAGTCGCAAACCTTACGTATCTCGGCATTTTTGTCGTGCATCAAATCGATCAAGTAGGCCGGCGATTCCGTTTCCTTGATCATGTACACCCGGGTGCTCTCGTTGCGTAGCACCTGCTGGAAGACAAACACAATCTGCAGCACCATCTCGTCGTCCTCCTGTTTCGCCTTCAGTAGCTCGATCAGTGACAGAATCACATCCGCTTTGCAGAGCAGCATAGCGCAGGATTCGTCCGAGGCGCACGTGCCGAGAAAGACGACCGTCTCGAGGACCAGATCATCTTTGTATTTGCCTGTGGGCACAAGGAAGAACATTTTCTGTGGGTGATAGGATCTTTGTATGACAGAAAAAGACTTAATCTGTCACTTGATTTCAATTTTATTGGAAAAATTAGGTTCTGTCGATTATAAATGCTAAGTTCTTCTATCTAAATACGACAAGGGATCACTAGTTTAGTGCTTTAATTACAGCTTGGCTGTTTGAGCAAAAATCAATAATTATACCGGATAAATCTCGAAAGAAAACCGACTGAATTTCGCACATAATTGCAAAAATTTCTACTTAGAAAACATTGCAATATTTACCCATAGAATGCGATAGCCCTCATCCCACTTTGCTACAAAATATACCAGCACCAGCTCGTCCCTCATCAGTACAACAGACCACATGATGACAATCTTTTCTCTCTAGGGGGAGTTGAACAGAGCCTCGAGAGCACCAGTCGGCGTCGTAGTGAAAGCTCCTGTCATCGCCATAAGTACCATTCTTCGCAAATGGTTAGGCTTGGACTGAACTGTCACCACTGCCGCCGCACTAGGCAATCGTAAGTCAGTATTGGACATATGATTGTTGCAAAAATCCAACAGAATGTTTTTGGCTTAAGGCCCCACGTTTTGCTAAAAGCCCGTCTGCATTGTCCAAACGCCATGGATGCTGTTTTGATTCTACACTCTATATGAGCATGCAACAGTGATGCAAAATCCAATGATTAATATTGGATAATAATCTGCGCACTAATGTGTTGCGAATCCTAGTTTCTTTAATGTTTCCAGCAATCCGTCAGGTTCCAGAGGATCGGTAATTTGTGAACAGCCGCGAACGCTTACCTTACCTATCTCTGGCAAGCTCAGTGACGAACGAAGAGTAAGATTTCTAAGCGAGTATCGAAAAAATACATTATCAAAAGCATTCTCTATGCCTAAGATAGCTCACAAGCTGGATTGCTTCACAGCTTTTTCGATATTGTAAACAACTCTGTGACTATTGATTTCCCACGTTGATGTGAAGCATGTTGATTAATGTCAAGCGGATGCTCAGCAAGACACACATCTCTGATGTGCTGATCAATTATGGGTTCAAGGGCCTCTCCATGCTTTTGGGATATAACCGCAAGCAAGACTGGTAAGCAAAGATTTTTAATGTGGAACACATTTTTGTTTTCTATACAGCGGTGCAAACTAGAAACTCAAGAAAAATACACATAGAAATGTGGTCAGGTTTTGAACAATTAAAGCTCAGTCAATTTTGTATCAATTATTAATATTATGTCCCCATTTGATTGGAAATATTTCTACGTATTGATTTGAATGTTCATAGCCATGTATTTTAAATTTTATATCATTGAAATGTTGATTAATAGCTAGCAGTGTCCTATTTTGGCTGCAAAAAATCTCCGGCATAGCGGATTTCCCTGCCACAGTCGACGGTTTTGAAGGAGTGAGCGATATATCAGAGAGAAAGCAGCGCTCTGATTGGTCAATCGAAGCAAAAGCAAAGCTGTTGGAAGCACGCGAATCTACAAATAGAAGCGAAATTATAGCTAACGATTCAGTCTTACGCGTAGCTTACTAGAGGTAGGTTGTTGCTAAACAGCAAGACAAAAAGTGCCGTAAACGATTTGAAGCTTTAATTGGTATGCTCTGATCTTGTGTCATGCAAGATTGGATGAAATCCCATGTTATGTCGTTTCGCCTGAGAAATTGACAACTACCCCAGGGTAAATTTTGAGTGCATAAGACTAATTTTTAATTTATATAAGATGAACTCGATGAGAAATGTTTTATCGCTTCAACCGAAATCGCATAATGGTACTAATGGTGGAGAAACGCTATAAAAATAACTGCTTGCATACAAAACTTGAACTTGGATGTTAGGGAGACAGAAGAAAATCCTTCTAGAATTCTTAAAATGTACGTTTGTCACTTTGCGAAAACAACAATCTATGCCTCTAGTGACTAGGATGATCTAAATTTAATTCTCCTGTCATCGATAATCTTCGATTGCTTCTTGATCGACATCAATATTCTCATCATAGCTGATAACCTTAAATAAATTAAACATAGATTCACTGAACAAATCAAACTATCTTCTAAACCTTTCTAAGTCTCTTACAAGCTCTGAAAAACCAATTTCAGCTGTCAAAGCTGAAGAAAATCAAATACTTCTTGCAAAGGGCGGATAAGGTGAAAGTCGACAGTAGATATGAGCAAAACAGTTTATTTCAAATAACCGTTCAGTGATGCATTCTATTGAAAGAACATCGTTTTGTCAGGTTAAGCGAGCAAAAAAGAAAAGGTTCACTAGTCTTTGAACTGAAGAGTAATCGTTCGCGAAGAACTATAGCTCATGCTTTCTTATGCATACTCATTCTGAAATTTTATATAAATCCAGCAGAAGCATCCAATTTTTCCTTAATCTTGTACTGAACTTCTCGTTCAAACACAAAATTTAACTTTGACTCCAACTCTTCATTTGTTGTATCAGAAGATTAGGGCTAGTAATTTTGTTCTTGGATTTGCACTAATACCGTTTTCGGTTATTGATCAAAGCAGCCCGAGAGCTGGATCAGAGTCGCCCAAACAACTTTTGAGACTCCAATCGTGTAGTTTCGCTATGAAAATTTTCTCGGCTCGCACCACGACATCCATGCAAATTTGTTTATTTTTTATTATTTCTTTTTTTTGTGAGGTGTTATTTAGGGCGCGTACCACGTGTTCGAGTCAGAGTCGCCCGCGTGTAGGTTCAAAAACGAAAACGGTTTTTACTTTTTAATGAGTTTTCCTGGAAGATTTAATGAGTTTTCCTGTGATTTCGAGAGAAACTTCTTTAGCCTACTTCAAACTAGAGACAAAAGATTTTTCTCATCTTCACGTTCGGCAGATCTGAGGCATTTTTTTATACGAACTACGAATCACTCTAAACGGACCCGAGTCGTCACGGACACGCCGGTTGCAAGCTAGTCCCATACCTCTTTTCAATCTATCAAGTTCTGCTCTCCACCACGGAGTTCCTCTAGTAGTTTTGAGGACAGACCTCTTCGTATGATAAAACAATGAACGAGTTCATCTTGTTAACAGCAATGTCCAAGTCCTCAGGACACTCGATGGTGGGAAAATACCCATCAAACCTAGTTGCTAAGGTTTCAGTATAATGTTCCTAATTTGTAGATTTTGGATTGCGACAAGTCGTAACATTCATAGTGGCACCTAGCTGATCGAAGAATATAAACTTATAATCAGATAGCGATGGTTCCGCTTCACCTTCCACTCGTCAGTTCCCTAGTTCATAAATAGCTTGGTTTGAGCAAAGCGTTATATCCTGAACTTCCTCTCTACCAGACCTGATTTATATCTGTGCTACCGCAAATGGTATGATTAACATTTGCATCGCTAAGTATAATTATTATGAGTAAGTAGACTGGAAGAATTTCCACTGCTTCCAATCACATTTGCCAAAATTTCATCTGATTTCTCTTTAATATGATTTGCTAAACCTGCTTGGATTACCTAACATATCGTACGCATAGTAAAATTTGGACCACTACGATAAGCTGGACATGTCACTAGGTTACCGGAGGACAGCCCAATAAAAATAATTCTTGAATTTGATCCGGTTGAGATAAAAAGAGAAGCACATCGAGCAAGGTGAATGGATCAAGCAAAGAGAGATCTTCGAAGTATCTGTGCCTGGAGTGGTTTTTTGACGAGTTGAGTTGCCTTAGACCGAATTAGTTGGCGACGGATGCTTGATACCGTAAATGAGACCCTAGAACGGTTGCTGTTAGGTACGGAAAGTAGTAGTAAGTTGAGTAACAGAAAGAAAGGGTTATTTCTATTCAGAAAATATGTAAATGGCCGTTAGAGCGTCAATGGTCAATCATGGTCAACCATTACACATGTCTTACCTGGTACCAGCATATTTCTGATGAGTGGAATGAGGTTGAAATTGTGAATGATTTGCGAGTAATCCAGATCGGGCAGTGCCAGGTTGCCCAAAGTTCCCAGGCATTCAACCGTGAACTCTTCATCGTCACATTCGGTCAGTATTTTCGCTAAATCGCCAACAAAATCCTTCAACGGAAAAATAAAAGTAGTCAGATTTAAATATCCTTAAACTTACAATTCAACATTATCATACCACAAAGTGCATCCGCAGAGATTCGTGCAGTGAAATATTCCGAATCATCTTCATCATAAGCGTGTCCTGATACTTGAAGGCCCGCAGCATCAAATTGTGCAGCCGATTGTTCTCGAGCATCATCGTAGCGTTTCGTTTGTTCAGAGCCAGGTTAATTCCGAGGGCAATCAAATCCGGATCTGATTTTTGGTTCAAATTTAACAGTAGCATATCCGTCACCACCGGAACGCAATCCGTGTACGTAAACATCGACTTGATCTTGTCGTCTAGGCTCATGTGATACAGAATTTTCGTTACTATTTCGTGATGTTTGTCATCACTTAGGAACGTTACCAACTTCGGCAGAAAGCCGACCCGTATCATTTTTGCGCGTAATCGTGCATCGAACGATAAGTTAAGAAGTAGCTTGAGCGTTACCTGAACGAGATCCTTTTGCGACTGCAAAAGCCGTGGTAATTTCTCCACGATGTTCAATTCGTACATTTCGTCTTTGTTATCACGAACAATCGAAAGTTTTTTGAGAAAAGTAACGACCAGTACCAGCAGATCGAAGTTTTGCCGTTCCAATGCTTTCAGCAGCATTTTGACGATGTTTTTCTTGCGCATCTTTTCCTCCAGCTTTACGTTTTCCGCAATGTTCAGCAGCAGGTAGAAAGCTACCCGCAACAGTTGCTCCTGCTTTTTGGCGAATATTTTGAACTGCTTGTTGATCTTATCGTAGTCATCCTTCTGCTTCTTCGGGTCGGGCTTCTCGCTTTCCGGTGACTGATTGTTGAGACTATCGTTGGACGCCGTAGTCTCCTTGGAAAGCTGCTCGTGGTAGCTGTTGTTCATGTTGTGGGCCTTCACCAGCGAAGTACTCATGCTACCGTGATAGCTGGACCAATTGCCCGACCGTGGCCGTTGCTTCAGTTCCGGTATCCGTCGGCGGGGCGGTTCCATCTCTTTGGGCTTTTCCTGATCGACGATGGTGTCCAGATATTCGGCACTTTTGTTGACTTCTTTCTCTTTTTCTTTGCCCTTTTCGCCGACGATCCCTTTCCGGGCGTCCAGATCGCTCTTCATTTGCTCATACCGCCGCAATTCGTAGTCGATTACGTCCATACAGAGCGAACCGATCTGCAACGGATGATCGATTAGTTTGGTTTGTTATTGTTTGAAACGTGCATCATTCTTACCTTATAGTTAACAATCACGGAGTGGAAGTTGGTATAGGTTGAAAAACAGAAAAATATGTAGATAATATTGGTAGAAAGATCCAACGAACGCCGCCAGTCCTCCCTGAGAACACGAGACAGTGCACTCAATACAGCTTCTGCAATAAATAAATAAAACAAAAAATGAACGCGGCTTTAGTTTCAATCGAATCGATCAATCCTTTCACTGTGTCAAGTTCAAATCATTTTCAAACATCCCATCAAATATTATTGTTGTTGGTGCTTTTCACCTCGCAGTGGAAACTTTTGCTTTTCCTTTCCTTTACGCATCTGACACTACTGTTACAGTGGATCATTTTTTTTCCTTGTGCGTGTTACCTACATCTTCTGAATGATTCACCAGGCCATTGCGGGTTAGGTAATCCGCTAGGTGAATGATGCATGCCGTGGCTCGTATTTTTTTTATTCAATATCTTTTCCGTGCGGTATCTGTTTTGTTCGTTACCAGTTGCAATTTTGTCGATTACTTATTTTTGCGACACCCTGGCTTTACGTGGTTTCACGTTACGATTCTCGTCCGCTGAAGTTAAGCAACAGCGGATACGATCGGTGGATTCAGGATACGTTTACTTTTTGTCCGGAATTCGAAAGAAAGGCCGTGCTGATGACAGAAATGTCAGTTCGGTTAAAAAATATATTAACTCATGACTTACTATTTGACTCTAGCAACGCGTTTTTAGTATTGTCATATCATGCGTGATTTGCACTGGCTATCTTGTTAAATGTTTGTACATTGCAAATTACACGGTACGCATCCATTTTCCCCAAACATCTCACTCACCGTTCTTCTCCAGTTCACCCAAATTGTCGGGATCGCGTGCCAGCTGCAAAATCAACCTGGACCCTTTGATCTTCTCCGGCAAATCTTCGTACAGCAACTCAATGTATTCGTCGATATTCCGAATGGATGCCTTTTCCGTTTC
Organism: Malaya genurostris; assembly: GCF_030247185.1. Taxonomy (NCBI): domain Eukaryota; kingdom Metazoa; phylum Arthropoda; class Insecta; order Diptera; family Culicidae; genus Malaya; species Malaya genurostris. Next base: position 153,648,507 of record NC_080570.1, read on the forward strand.
GTGGGGGCTGACCTTACCGGAAGTGCGTGATGTTACGCGCTGACCACCAGCGATTCCGGTCGTGTTCCCCGCCGTAGACGAACTTTCCACATTCTTGCGATTCTTCAGATAATAGATGATCTGCTCAATATCCGACAACTGCGATTTATGAATGAGGTCGCACTTTTCCACTACCTCCCGAGCCAGTACGGCTGGGTCGGTTTTGGCATTCAACGATTTGAGGCGAATTATACGTTGACAATCCTGTAAAGGGACAAACATCGAAAGATTAAAAAAAAACAACAACACATGTAAATTAGCACAACAACGCACTAAAAACGACCACTTCCTTAATAGCGGAAAACCTTGACTTAGATCAATCACCCGGCGTAACACACCTGTCGCAAGGTAACGCAAAATCTTTCCCCACCCGAAATCGCGTCGCGAAGCAGATCACTCGCAGACGCTATGCACACGAATGACTCATAAACTCATACCTTCTTGTCCTCCAGCATCGGATCCCCGGGTTCACCGAAAACGGCCGCCTCCAGTTTGTAATTGACTATGAGAGCCTTCTCCGTAGGGTGAGGCTCGATCGTTCCGCCCTTCCATCGCCTGAAAGGGAAATAAAATTATTTTTTTTTTCAAGCAAACACCATCGAACCGAGAAAAAGACGAAAAAATCAATAACACCTCAGTACTGGAGAAGCACTATTTCATAATCGCGTAAATTTGCTGCACAGAAGGGCAACTATACTCACTTTTTGATGTACTTTGCGTCCTCGGATTGCATCTGGTGGCCACTGTCGCTGCTGGACGGGCTGCGTAACGCGGTCACGATGTAGTACAGATAGTGGACCGTAAATAAAGATAGTGCCAATCCTGCTATCCAGTGGAAAATACTAGCCAGCATACAACACACCAGCGCAGTGCAAAACCACCCGAAAGCTGTGGTGAATCTCGTATCGCCTGGTTGCGTTTCCAGTCGTGCTCAGACCATACAGTGTATATACATTGAGCACGTATCATTCATAAGAGAGAGAGAGCTTTTCTGAGCACACGCACACCAGCATCGCCGCATCTAAACAGCGCCACTCACCAGCTGACAGAAGAATGTTGGCACATTTTACATTTTATTTCATATAGGGGGCATTCTCACAAAATCAGCCACCAAAATTTATTTTTTCATCTGTTTTTCAGTTGAAAATATTCGGAATTTTTTTTTATTTTTGAAATTTTCGAGAAATGATTTTTTGAATCTCCGTGTTTACAAAAAACTAAATAAATCTAATAAAGATTCAAAAATTCGTCCAAGACATAAGCGATTCCAACCTTATTGTTCATATCACAAAGCTTTTCAACAATTCAAGTGTATGAATGGATAATTCAAAATATTACTAAACTTGCATAACATTACACAACACATTATTTCCAGAAAGTATTTGACGTATGATCTCTATCTTGACCAGACTGATGGGGCACCAGTTCATTGGATACAATAAAAATTAATATATCAGGAGCTCGATTGTGGCATGTGAAAGATTCGATCGTCCCACGACAAAAGAACCCAACTGCGGTTGAAAGCATTTAAAAATTTCAAAATAGATACAAAATCGAAATAAAATTAGTTCAAAAGATGGGCTTGAAAATCAATTTTAAAGAAATCTTTTTTTAATAAAAAACTAAAATGTATGATTTTAACAATGTTTATATGTTATCATTCATTTCAACTGCCAAGGGCATGTTCAGGAGTGTTCTAGTTCTAGATGCATAATTTATGTCAGTTTTAAAATTTAAATCTAAAAATTATAACAAAATAAACTGATAGTCCCAGCAGCGTTTTATCTGTGTTTCAAATATAGAAAAAATAGAACGGCAGCGTATACCCGTTTTGAATTTGACAGTACAACTGTTCGAATAAATAAAACTAAAACGGCTGTTTGTTTCAGTTATATTATAAACCACCCATATGAATCTTGCAGCTGCTGAATTTGCTCTAAGTTTACAAATTCAAAGCCTATGAATATTACCTTTATTTAAAGTTAGGTTATTTTGAACTGGTTCGCAGGTTGAAATTATTATGAAATTGACAGGAACGCACAAGTATTGTCTCTACAGTTGAGGTCTGAAAAACGCAACCAGCGAGAATCATTTTTATGACGTTTCATTGGCCAATCCATAACGTCGCTACTAGTGCGCATACTAGTGCATCACTACATGAATAAAGCGCGATCTTGCTACATCATATGTTCCACATCGAACGTGATAATAATGATTGTCGCTGGAAGTATTTTCCAGTTTTCAACTGCAACGCGAATAAAATATTTGTTATGTTATCAAAAGATTAATTGAAACAAACACTGAGAAAAATAAGTATCTAGTGTTGTAGTTTCAAGCAACAATATTTGCTGTATTAAACCAATTTTTTTATAACGCTTTTAATAAAATAAATCGTTGTATGAAACCAAAATTCAGTTACTTTCACAATATAGTTCTCTGCGTGTAGGTTATGTATTCTAAGATATTTGGCATAACCTTTTTTATTTCGGAAATTTTATTTAGCTCCCCCATTGGTGATTTTTTAAGATTCAAATTTTCAAACTTTAATCGCCATGCAGCTCATATTCGATGTAGTTCCAATTGTACACATACTTTTTTGATGCGCTTAATCTTATGGGAAATGACCCTACCATGGTAAATGGCTCAAATCCGAGTCATTATCGGTGTACATTATTCTAAACGTTCCAAAAAATCGAGTGACACCAAAATTAGCCATATCAGTTCAATATCAACGAAGATACAGCCATTTGAAAATACCGTTCCGCCTGTGTGAAGGGATGGAAAAGTGTCCAAGCGAGTCACGTTACAGCCCGCATAGCGTTTTGGCTACCTGGGCAGCCATGGCAACCAGACGGCTACCAAAATTGATTCAGTGACGGTTGTCAAATCCAATTTGATAAAACAAAGTCGCCTGTATCTAAGTTAGCCGAGCGTTTTTTCTTCTCACCTTCGCTGAAAATGTCAAAGATTTCAATGTGGAAAAATCCTGGTGGATACGGTTGTATCGTTTGAGTTGTATATCTGGTCACCAGAATGTCTGCCAGCCATATTTTTTCAGCTGGCAGCGTTTAGTCAGCCATGCGGGAGTACGCTTCGTGCGTGCAAGTCGTGATTGAAAAGTTCACTGTTCCGAACCACCAGGATTTAATGTTCCGAAATTTTTACCAGGATTTAATTAATGCCAGCCCCTAATGCCACTTTTTCAAGTGAAAAAAGAAAAAATAGTGTAAGTTTGGATTTTTTAAATTTATTTATTAACTTTCAAGTGTTTTCTATGAATAAACAATAGGGTTTTTTTTATGGTTGCTCATTTGAAAGCTAAGTAAAGGACGCACGTTTAATGCTTTCTTAGAATTTTTGTATCTCTTTTAGATTGAACTGCTGAAAAGGCTCTTTTTGTGAATGCAAAACGTCAGAAAATCATTTCTCGGAAATTCCAAAAATCGTATTGAAATGAAAAAATACGTATCGAATATTCCAAAACCTAAAAAAGAAGTGAATGGAGAAAAATTGTTTTTCTCTGAATGTTTGACAAAAGTCTAACGCGCCCTTCTCTAATAAACCATCAGGTGGGTTCAAGCATGTATAGCAATATGCTTCATTCATGCATTAAGGTGCATTATCATGGTTGGAAGAGCATCTAGCAGTATTCCTGCGGAATACGTGTAAGTGCCTCTGCTTACTCTGGTGAACCCTTTTTGTTAACTTTTTCCGTCTACCCGCATCTACTGGCAAGTCCTTGGACGGATGGTGGTTTCACTTCACATCATAGCACAGTAATGCATTTCAGTGTATTGAAAATCGGGTCCGAACATCAGGGAAATAGTGGATATGATTAAGCTAAATGTCGATTTATCGTTTTATAAACAATAAGATAAAATTCCAGGAAACCATAATTTATTCTCCAAATACAGTGGACGCCCAGATATGGTTTCGATGTATTCGGGTAAGCAAAGTCAGTTTGAAAGCAAAGTCTTGGCATTACATTCCTTTTGTGGAATCTGGCCTTTCTGTTTCAACAGACTTCTCAGCCGATTCTTAGTGTACAGAATCATTGCATGGCTAGTACTATGGATCCTACTGACACTAAGAATCATTCCAGGTCGGGGCACGAACATACGACAACTGGCTTGTAAGACCAGCATCCATCAGATTTTATTCCCGAATCTCGGCAAAACTTTGCCGAGATTTTAGCCACCGATTGTTCGGTAAGCTATAAAGAATAAAAAAAATCTTCGAAGATTATCTGCGGGACAACTTGCTGTAGATTTGATTCTCATTCTTATGGTAAATAAGACTCCTCATGTTTATTGAAATTTTTATGCAAAGACATTATACATCGTTTTCCTTGCACTTCTATTTTGCATTTCGATGTAAACATTTTCATTTCGCATTTCGAACGATTAATGGTTTTGCATAGAAAACTCGAACTCGGTCGAAATATTGAACGAAAAATTTCACGTTCCATCGAAGTATTTCAATTCGATCGATATACAGAATGTCTTAGCTCTTAAAAATAAATCGAAATAATGTATGAATGAAATGAGTATTGAAAAATTTAATTAACACCTTGATGCACAGGTTTATCAACATTATGCAAATACCCCGCAAAACATGTGCTCATAGCATCTCAATATAGCTGACAAAAATCTACGCAGTACCGAAACATCACAGTGTGTGTGTGTTGCCGCAACGAGCTTTTACTAGGCCATCTTTATTTTTTTATGTATGCAGCGAACGTGATGTCAGGTGGTAGCATATAATGGGCCCTCCGTTTATGCCATATTAATGATCACGAACGAAAGTAGGCACAAAAAATTTTGATGGGTGGTGGGTGACTTGGCAAGGTTGCAGGCATACGAAAATAAACAAACCAACTTTTCGTGTATGCGATCGGAATTGAGAGGAGCTTGTGAGATACCAATCAGATGGGACAATATTATTTATTCTGAGCAATTTGAATTCTTATTTTTATTATACTAAAAACTAACACACTTTACAATAAAATGAGCTATATAATACAGATTAGAGAAATAAAAAATATTATACAAATTTAATCAAGAACAAAATATTTCCAGAACGCAAACCAATTGTACTTCAAATTTATTCACATTAGCAACTATCAAACAGTTGATATATCCCTACATGCCATTCTGTAGCATAATCGAACTAGTGCGTAGCGGTTTCGCCAACAATTGAAATTCTAATATACAACTATTGAGACATTCAACCATTCAGTATCTATTCCACCTTATTCAGATACTCGTCGAACAGTTCAATGCCTAATTCTTTGGTATTAGCCTCGTTCATTATATCGTACAAATTAGTAATATATCCGGACAATTTGCGAATCTCGCCACTTTGATACTCGATCAGTTTCTCGTCCAAGTAGTGAGCCACGTCCGGATCGTAGTGTTTGTTGATGTCAGCATGGGAAATCTTCTTGTGAATGTGATGCGCTTCGGTGGCCATTATCTTCTCGTAGTCCAGCGCCAACTGCAGTGACGAGCTTTCGCTGCTCTGCAGCAGACTGGAGATGTTCCGAGCAGTGATCGGTTCCTCATTTCCCTTGAACAGTGTTACACTGGCGCCTCGTTTGCTTTGGTACTTGATCAGATCGATTGTGTCCTCCCAGGCTTTGTCAGAAGTTTTGCGGTACAGTTTTTTGAAACCGGGTCGATTCATGCTGTACACATCGAATGTCGACGAAAGTAGCAAGAAATCGAACGACTTGTCCAGCATCTGTTTGGTGTACTTGTTTAGGTCACTCTGAACATGCGGAAATCCGGAGAAGAAAGCCGTGCAGCTGTCTGTTGGTAGAATGGATTTTGCACTAGGCGTGAGTCATTCTTTCTTTGTGATATCGGTAGAATCGATGCAGTCAATTTTGCAGAAAATTAAGTCGAAATATCAACTTACCTTTTGAAACGAAGCATCCCACGTTACTGGCAGCTCCACTGACGAGGACAATAAACCCGAGCAGGGCAGATATTGATAAACAAAGTTTCATGTTGACTAGACTCTGATTAGAAGAAAAACATTCTAATATACTTTTATTTACAAAGCATTGGTCACTAACCTCCGATCTAGCAGATATACGTTTCTTAGAGTCCTTAAATTTGGTAGCAAAACGTATGATATTTGACTATCAAATAATTTTATTTTTTAAATTCGTGTTATGAACAAAGAATTCTGATTGCTATTTGCGTCTTCGAACTATGGTTGGTACCTCTTTGAAATCAATATTATGAGCTATGGGAACTCACTAATTGTGAGTACCATTATGTGAGAGTGAGTGATAAGACGACGCTACGACTGGCACACGTTGAACTGTGAATACTTAATTTAAGGTAAGATTGGCTTACAAATTTGTCTTCAAACTTACATCACATTTCTCGGTTGATTTTTCTGAAGGCCGTAAGAGCAAGTGAAAGTTTCTATTTGTTTACTTTCTCTTTCGATTATTGTGATGTGATTATAAAGATTTTCTTGGGTATCAAGAAACGGAATTGGTCGACATCACGCGTTTTGTTTAGAACGGCCAATAAACCACCGGTCAAATTCCACTTTCGAAAGGAATTGCCAGCGAGCTATGGAAGATAGAGTAATAAATTTAACACCAGACGAAAAAGTAAACTTCTCTCTGCCGTTTATTATTATGACTTCCTCTTAGCGAGTGCCGAGTCATTCGAAATTACTCTTCAAAGTGAATGTTGATGGATGGCTTATTGGCCATTCTCAAAAAAACGCGTGACATGTTCGTGTACTTGCACTAACACCAGCAGAGAATTTCAGAGACGAATTTTATCAGATAATCGCTCATAGTGTGGGCTTAGCTAGACGCTGTCATCGAGCAAAGTTCGATGTCACAGGAAATTAACTAATTACAAAACTCTGATTATACCGGTAGTTCTCGAGACTTATATAATGATTTAGACGGATCAACGTACATTGGCTATGATAACTTGAATTCAAATAAATCTGACATGCTTTCTTGACACTTTCGAATATCGATAATATGACACATTATTTGATTGATTGAGTGAACTAGAGATGGGCAAAACAGTTCATTTCAATGAACCGTTCAGTGATGCAAAGTTCTATTGAAAGAACTAGTTCTTCAGAGCCGTTCGTTCGTTCTTTTCATAGTTGGTTTGTTTGTTCAAAGACTAAACGAGAACTTAGTGTTGTTAGGTTAGGCGAGCAAAAAAAGGTCCCACGAATTAGAACTGAGCCTTCGTGATGCAGCTTTCTTATTACAGAACTACCGTTCTCGAAAAAAGGTTAAGCGAGTATGAAAAAGGTCCCACGACTTTGAACTGAGGAACTACCGTTCTCAAAAAAAGAACTACTGCTCATTCATTCTTTCAAAAGAACTAGTTCTTTTGAATCGTTCGCGAACGAATTGCCCATCTCTAGAGTGAACTGTGCACTTCTCCGCTACCAGAATTGTGTAGAGTACGACTTGTTTTCTTTAAACATGTTCTACCACACAATTAAATAAGGTGGGGCACAGGAGAAGTAACAAATTTGTAAAACACGCTAGAACTGAATATATGAAGTATTTAAACCATCTTCAGCCATTTCATCGATTCAAATAATACTATTTTTGAATTGAAATTTGGAACAAATAAAATTATTTTTTAATAAAACTTTAAGTTGTGATGCATATTAGATATATATATATATATATATATATATATATATATATATATATATATATATATATATATATATATATATATATATATATATATATATATATATATATATATATATATATATATATATATATATATATATATATATATATATATATATATATATATATATATATATATTGAGATGTTGATTCCATTTCAATAGTTTTATTCAATCGAAAGAAAATGTATTTTGATCAATTGTTTTTGTGGTACATAAGATATATGTGAATCAATACATTTAGGGATGTCGGATTTTTCGAATCACTCGATTATTCAATAATCGATTATATCTTTCAAAATATTCGATTAAATTTTACTCGATTATCTGGGTTATTTTTCGATTACTCGATTAATTATTCGATTACTGTTATTGAATTTTTCAAATTATTCGATTAGTCTAATAATCGAATATTAAATTCAAACTCATCGATTAAATATTACTCGATTATTGAGGTTCTTAATAGATTACTCGATTAATTGATCCACATTACGACATCCCTAGCTACAATAAGGGGAATATGAAGTAAACCATGAAACATAGATTCGGCTTGCGATAGAAGTAGTTGGAATACAAAAGAGACAAGGTCATATTATAAATTACGTAAGCATATCGGAGACTTCGATGCAATTGATGACAATTGAATGTACAAAGTATTCTACAATCGACAATTTACACTGCAGTCTAAAACAAAGAATTATATGTATCATGCATAGAAACTACTAAAGGACTATTCACACATATCCGGTCCGGTTCAGTGCCGACATAACACCGTGCACGGATACTGATATTATTCCATTCGTTTTCTATGCGCGCATTCACACCTATCCGGCACAGTACCGTTTCAGTGCAGCTCGCCGTCAATGTCGCGTCCGTCCGGCAAACTCAAATTCGTCGTCACCGATATTTTTCATTTTCACTGAAGTCGGTATGTCATTGCATTGGCTGTGCCGGAACGGAAACAGCACGGAAACGGAACGGAAGGGTACCGATAAAAAAAGAACACTGACGGCACTTTCACTGAACCGTCACGGAACTGAAATGTGTGAATAGTCCTTAAGTGTGGTTGTTGGATGATGTCGTCCACGTCCACGGAATCGTAGCTCTTCAGAGATACAAGCCTCCCCTTTTCTATCATTGGGTGGAACCAGTGTTAACAAGAAAATGAGATCAATTCAAACCCTACCTACACTTGTCCTACTCAGTTCCGATCTGAGACAATGCTGATCAAGAATGCGAAGACACCGCAATATGCAGAATATCAGCACCGAAACCGCACGGATTGGAAAAGTTTGAGTATTCCTTTACGTTATGTTTTCTTTTCGTCTTTGACACATCCGTGCATAGAAGTTCAAATTTAACTGCTTAATGCAAAACTCGGCAGTTCAATTTGAATCGCTAACCAGACCTAAAGATTATGCTATTTACAGCACACTTTTAGATTTCAACGAAGTGCAATATATTTACCGACGTGCCGAACGAAAACACGTTTCCGACTTTTTCTGGCCGATGCAGGTTTGGTCATACAGAGGTTAGCCAGTTCCTTTACGGTTCATAGGTTATCAATTTACATTTATTCCTGATAATTATAAGTCTCTTATTCGAACTAGTTGCACCAGTTTAGGACGAATGTGATATATTAGGATTCCTCCCAATCGCATCAAGTTAATTTTTAACTAGTAATCGATTCCGATTCCTGAATTGTCTATTTCAAGCTCACCTCGTGAAAGCCAATCCGCAATCGGTCCAGAGAGCATTACAATTTCTCGACACGAAAACGGAATCGATCCCGGTATGATTTTAGACTGATTCAAAGCACAGTACAGTTTAGTCGTCTTAGAGAAAATTGAGTTCTTACTTATTCTTTTTCAGTTTTTTTAATATACTGTCCACAATTGAATAATATTTCCACATGAAAAATCTGCTTGTCGAACTTTTTGATTTTTTGTGTTACAAAACGCTAAATCTGGACAATATTGCTCGAAAAAATGATGATGCACCACTAATATTTAAATATTTCCATATATTGAATCAAATTAATTTGCGCTAAATCGGACGGATATGCGGCTAATTGTAATATTGGGCAGACAAGAGTTGATATTTTTTATATTTCACTTAACGAAACTACAATTTTTACTGCAATTTCCGAAAGTATATTAGGGATAGACTTAATTCATGAAGCTAACTAAAAAATAGCGAAAATCGATATGGGGCTGATATGCGAACATGGACAATATGCCCGAGAATTAAACAAATAACTCTCCATGGTGACAACCCAAGCCATTAGGTGGCATTCAGATTTCTCTGTGTTCTACTTTTCTATGTGGAGTAGAACGGATGAAATTCTTTCATTCTCACCAACCAACATGTTTTTCTTTGTGTCTATAAAGCACGATCGCATCAAAGGTCATGAATTGGATGTCTCCCTCGCACAAATTTTGTTTATTATCTTTTCACTTCAATTTCATACTAGTCAAAATTTTGTTTGTCTGTGTACCTTACAGGAATAATAATAATAATAGAAAAAAATGCCGTGTTTGCTTTCTAACGTCGACCAAAGTGTCTAGCGTGCTATCATTTCACTATAGTCATTTCAACAAACTCAAACCAATCAGTGCCATTATGAGCTCGAACAGCCCACAGCGCAAAGTGATCGTTGACGTCGACGTCGGTACGGACGACGCCTGGGCTCTGCTGTTGTTGCTGAAGTGCGAGAAAAAATTCAACTTCAAGGTCGAAGCCATCACGTGCACTCAGGGTAACACAGATGTCGACAATGCGGCTCGCAATGTGTTGCGCATTTTAACAGCCATCGGTAGAACGGATGTTCCGGTGTACAAAGGAGCCAGTGAGCCACTTATTACGCCGGGTGCCCTGAATGAGCAACACTTTCATGGAATCGATGGCTTCGGAGATTTGAACTTTGAAACCCCCGATGAAAGTTTACTCAAATCGGAACATGCCGTGAATGAATTGTTCCGCCGATTATCGGACGATCCGGGAGCAATAAGTTTGATTTTTGTTGGACCGCTTACGAATATGGCACTCTGTTTGAAAATGTATCCTACCGTTCGAGACAAGATGCGAGATCTTTTCATTATGGGCGGTAATCGGCACGGAGTTGGAAACGTTACTAGGGCAGCGGAGTTTAACTTTTGGGCCGACCCGGAAGCAGCGCATATTGTGTTCAACAATGTGCAGTGTCCAATAACGTTACTGCCCTGGGAGACGTGCGTATCGGAACACAAGAGCCTAGGGATGGAATGGAGAATGGGCGTTGTGGGGAATAGCACCAACAAAGCCGTACAGATGCTCAATCAAGTGGAAGCAAAATGCTACAAGGATTGGATGATGTGGATGCCGTGTGACGCATTTCTAGCGGCTGTCTTTGTACAACCTAGCATAGTTACGCATTCGGAAAACTTCCATGTTGACATTGAACTTTCAGGAAGGCTGACCAGGGGGCAAGCTGTGCCCGATCATCTGAAGTCAAACAAGGAAAACACTCGAATCGTCGATAAGCTGAATGGCGAACAGTTTAAACTGTTGATGCTTTATGCGGCTGATCATGATGTCGAGCAGCAGTTGTAGAATAAACTTAACTTTCCACTTCATCGTTGACTGAATAAATTAGAAAGAAAGAAAGCAATGTGTGTTCTTACTGTTGGGAAGTTTTCTGTATTGGTTTGACGACACCCGACAGTATAAAGCAGTTCTTATCAGACAATAGCTGCTTGTCTTGAACAAATCTGATAAGCTCTCCTGTAAACCGTTGAAATATTCCAACAGTATTGTTCTGTAGCTTCTATCAGTATAGAGATGAAGATAATTTCCTCTTCTTGTTTTTATTGCGGAACAAGTGACAGCTCCTAACTGAGGGCTAGTTTCTATAAAGATCTAGATCACTAGAACAGCAGCGAGGCATTTGATCGAATTACGACTAGTTTATTCTCCGGGTACAATGGCTTCCGAAAAAGTTCGCAAAGTAATAGTAGACGTTGATGTCGGTACGGATGATGCTTGGGCTTTGTTGCTTCTATTAAAGTGTGAAAGAAAATTCAACTTCAAGGTCGAGGCTATCACCTGTACTCACGGTAACACGAGTGTGGATAACGGTGCCCGTAACGTGATACGTGTTCTGACAGCGATCGGTAGAACAGATGTTCCAGTATTTAAAGGTGCAGTAGAACCACTCATTACACCGGCACCAGTCCGAGAAAACCCATTTCATGGAGTTGATGGTTTCGGGGATCTAAACTTGGAGATACCGGACGAGAGTTTGGTGCGAACGGAACATGCTGTGAATGAAATTGCTCGAAGAATACGAACCGAATCGGGAGCACTGTCATTGATTTTCATCGGACCTCTTACAAATTTGGCTCTATGTTTGAAGCTATATCCGGATGTGTGTGATCAAATAAAACATCTTTACATCATGGGTGGTAACCGATACGGGATGGGTAATGTTACGAGTTCGGCTGAATTTAATTTTTGGACGGATCCAGAAGCAGCAAACATTGTGTTCAACTGCATTCGATGCCCGATTACGGTGCTACCCTGGGAAACGTGTCTTTCGGAGCAGCGGTCCATGTCAATGGAGTGGAGAATGAAGATTGTTGGTAGCACGACTAACCAGGCAGTACAAATGTTGAATCGAGCGGAAGCCAAAATTTTTGGCGATCGACCGTTCTGGAGACCTTGCGATGCGTTCCTGGCAGCAGTTTTTGTTAAACCTGATATTGTTATCAGTTCCGAGAGGTTTCACGTCGATGTTGAACTGAGCGGTAAATTAACAAGAGGCCAAATGGTTCTGGATCATTTGAAATCTACTAGCGAGAATGTTGAAATAGTCGATAGACTGAATACCGACCAATTCAAGCTGCTGATTTTGTTTGCTGCCGATCATGACACTGTTATAAGCTGAAGATATATTCAAATAAAATGATCATGAAATTCACCAACAACGACCAATTACTTTTTTTTTGTTTATATGTAACCAATACAGATGTGCTTATTTACAAAACATCAACAGTAAACGAAGGAATGATACCTTAATAAATACTTAAACTCTATATATACAGAGCCATTTCTTCAATGCTCCATCGCATTTCCGGCTGCTGCATCCGGATCAGAGCCATTATCCGAGCCGGATCTTCCAGCTTGCTCCTCCTGCATCGATTTACGGATCTCGCGGTTGGACTGTAGTAAGTTCAACAGCTGTTCTTTCAGGTTATCATTCCTTTGCTCGATTGCATCCAGGGCCGAGTTTATCGAATCCAAGTAACTATTGACTGACTCAAACTCTAGAAAGAACCATAGTTACTGACTGTGCCGCCAATCTTACCAAACAGAGGGAGATGGTACCGTCAAGTGAAACCTCAACTTCATCACCGTTTTCGTCGCCAGAGGTTTGCTCGTCCTGGCTATTGTTGGGTGAGCTCTGTTCGACCGGGGCACTTGCCTTGTGTTTGTTATCTTTGGGATCTGGTGTCATTCTGTTTTTTTTTCGGCTAATTCGTCTGAGAGAAAATATTAGGAAAATCCAGGAACAAAATACTACCTCAATCAATTCGTCACCTGACCGAAAACTGTGTTGATGTTTTCTTCGTCGATTTTGACTTTGCTTTGAATGGCGAAATACACGCTCAACACATATTCACTATACAGTGAAAAAAAAATGTTCCGAAAGCGACCCTCACACGAGCAATTTTGAAAATGGCTGTTTGAGCCTGTGTCAATTTATCTTTCTTAACATTTTTATGTTGAATATTATGGAGTGCACATGAAGATTTTCGTTAACTTAATTTTGTAATAAGTTAATAAGTCAATAAGTCAATGGATTCAGATATCATACACTCAAATAAAAATCAATACTTGAAATCACGTGAAATAGTTTCAAACGTCAAAGTGAATATTTTTCCTGACGAAAATGAATGTTAGGATTCTCACAAAAAAATAACGTAAATTGACCAGTCGTCAAACAATCTATGCGCGACTTGCCAGTGCAGAGATGCCAGATCTGCAGATTTGTTTGTTGTGCAGACTTTTAAAAATCGAGTTTTTCCCAGACTTTCGGTCAAAATTTACAGACTTTAAATTGTCTCGACCTTTTATTTTTGCTCACCAAGTCAGTTTTGCGTATCATACTTTATAGAGAAAATGCTGCCAGCAAGACATATTTGCTAACTGCAGATTTTTTTCTCGGATATACAGACTTTTGCAATCCTCTCTGAAGATATTTGAATTTTTTACCTGGCATCTCCAGTGTGAAAATCTCAGAAAATTCGATTTTACAAATGGAGAGCAGTGAATTCCTAAATTGTAAGTCCACGCAGAAAAATGAAGCTTGTTTTGAATAACAAAACGTTCAATAGATTATTAAGTTTGATTTATTTTAATTTCAAGCTAGAATATGATTGTTTCAACCCGATTTCTCCCTTCAACATCAACAATTATCTTTTGGGCTTGCCAAACGGAAAAACATATTAGTTTCAGCTGATTTTATTGTTGACAAAAATTACCTATTTTTAGTATATAAATCAAAGTTGAGTTGGTTTAATTGGCAATATCTATGTGGATTCAATTCTGCTTTACTTTTATGCCAAGAAATGAATTGATTCATTTTATCTTTAATCTTATTTGTGTAATGACACAACAAAGTTGATTGTCCAAATGAACATTTTTATTTCTTATAAATCAGAACATAGCACGCGTTTCATGAGTGAAATTTTATCAACTTATTTCTTTTTCTTCTTACTTCCCAACAATCCAAGCGTAAGAATTGATCAATAATAATATTAGAAAGTGCAGAACATTACATATCACTTCGCATTTCGCTTTCGGCTTTGAACAAAAGCAGTTCAAATTGAACTGCAATCTCCGTACAGCAGTTCAATTTAAACCACTAAGCAGACGCGAAGTTTTCACTATTTATGCACAACTTTAATAATATTGCTTTTTGTACAAACCAAAAAACCTCTAAATATTTAAATTTTGCCACGGCCAGAAATAAGTCGCAACTCGTTTGTGCCTAAGACGTCAGAAATAATATTGCACCTGTGCATTATTATTAAAGTATTGCATATATAGTACAAACTTTGTGTCTGCTTAGCGGTTTAAATTGAACTGCTTTAAGCATTGATGAGCCGATCGTTTTAAAAAATATATAAGTATAAAAATCGAAGAAAAACAGTATCAAAAGCACCCGCCTAATTAAAAGAAATCTGTTTACTCTTAAACACAAAATTAAAATGTGAACAGTAGAATACTGATTCGATAACATTTTCGCAGTTTTCATGACATAATTGCATTCACATGTTAGTTTTCCAATCTATTTTTCTATCAATACTGATCATATTAAAAACTAGTTCAAGGCGGCACTACGTCTTAACAAAAACTAAAACACAAATGGTTTATTATTCCATTATCAACAAAATGGAAAATGGTCATGGAAAACACAGAAACGGGTGATTGAAATGATAACTAAGGTCACGAACCTTTATTCATCAACGTAATCTCCATCAAGAGCAACGCAATCATTCCAGCGCCGCTCTAACATTTCAGTACCACTTTTGTAGAAAGATTTGTCTTTTGTCTCAAAATAGGCTTCAACGATAACCTCTTCATTCATGCAAAATTTCTTACCAGCGAGAATTTTTTCAGGTCTGCGAACAGCCAGTACTCGCTGGAAGCCAAATCTGGCGAATACGGTGGATGTGGGTGTGGAAAAGCCCATATTGCACATAAATGAAGTTCGGTTTCCATTTTGCGTTTGGTGTGCAAATAATCATTTGACACAAACCAAGTTACTGCTCCGCCGTTCAGCCACCAACTGACGCAACATTGAAAAGGAGGGAAAACACTTCGTCAGTGCAGTGCGTCCAGAATTATTGACAGCTAATAGTGCGAGGGGAAAGATGCTAATATTATTTAGTCATGTATACACTCCACATTCTCTCTCCACTAAAAAAAAAAAACGAAAATCTTTGAAAACCATCCATCAATGATTCCCCATCAGTCATGTTAAATGATTTATTGGAGGTATACAAATTATTAGAGTCTGGCTATTGTTGATAGTTTTATAACATTACTAGCTGATTTACCCGGTGTTGCTCGGAAATGTTTCATGAAGGTAAGGCCGAAAAAAATTTCTAGAAATTGTCCTCCCCATTGATGATACTCTGATTGCAATGAGATACAACTTAGACGACCACCCGATTGAACAACACTCCGTACATGTTCAGATTGCGAATGATCAGTGTCTGATCTCAGATCTCGCAATAATCATAATTTCCATGGTATTCTCGACTAATTGGGTCAGTTTTATATTTGAAGCAAAATAAATTTTATCAATGATTTTTGTTCATTTGACTATAAACAAGAGAATGTAAAAGCTATTCAAAGACCAAGAAAACTAGTCTCTGACCACAGCTCGTTTCAGTCGATTTCATTGACTTCCGGAAAATTCTTGGATAAAATGATTCTGCTTTGTCAATATAAATTAATAAAAACAAATTGTTTTCAGATATTTGGCTTCTCTGTCTGTTCTCAATAGAAATTTAAATGTTATTTCTCACAAGGAGAAAATGACAAGCATTCTTGAACATTTTGATTCATTTACCTGAAATAATTACCTGAACCAAGCTACACAAACACGGTTTTACCACAGACTAACAGACAGGACACTCAAATTAGATTCTTCAATCATTTCAACGGTCATTTCGAATATTCCTTTATTTGGGACAGTACTCACATGTGTCATGATGGCGCCACGTTACCCTATCAAAAACATCCTGTCTGTCATCTAGACTGAGTTTTTTTTTTCATTTACCAACAGGGTTGCCATTCATACAGAATTACCTATAATGTATTGATTTGTATACGTCCATGCGAATTTCATGCAGGATACAGATTTAATACATATTGCCAAAACTATGTACATAATTGTGCCTACTTCTCATTCTCCAACGCAATACAAAATCGAACCCGTTTTGTTACAATATTTACTTGCTTCTGGTCTGCCGCCACTTAATTTCGGGTGAAAACTACCAAAACAATAAAAAATAGTCTAGATGAACAAATAAATGGTTACCTTAAAACATCGCGAAAAAGTTAAACATATTATCAACGTAATCCAATAATTTATTGTGACGATTCATTTTGAAATATTTTGCTAAAATCAGGCATCCCTGCAAGCAGCTGATCGGTGTTGACAAACGAGGGGAAACCAACTAGTAAAAAAACTTTTGCATAACACAAGGGGTGTACAGATAGTAAATAGTTCGCGCAGTATAATATAGGTGGAACTAGTGCATCACGAAAAATTATTTTTATAAGAATTTACTCATACTGTCATGTCTGTTAGTCTGTGGTTTTACATCTGTTTTAAGTAACCTACGCAACTTGGTGCCTGAACTGCAGATGTATACAAGAATGGGTAGATCTTAATCGTGGTGTTCTCTTGTCCCCAGTAGTATGAAACAACCACAAATAACTCAAAACTACGGTTTTTTGTAATTTTGGTTTCAACGAGTGTTTAGTAGAACAACTCATGACACTTGTTTGTCTTCCTCGTGCTCGAACAACGGTTTTTATGTTGTGAGCGACATTGAATTTTCGTTACCATCAAGCCGATTGTTCTGATCACTTGTCATTGCTTGATAGACTCAACGCACACAAACAGGTGTAGCGGTCGTCCGAACTCGCTACCCTTCAATACCAATGTGGTCTTTTTACCACCATCGCTTTTCAATGAGGTTGTCACAACACTCCTTGTCATTATGTGGGTTCCCGAACTCACACAATCATTCAATAGCGGTCGTCCCAACTCGCTACTTTTCATTATCAATGTGGTTTTCTATACCACCATTGATTTTCACTTAGGAGGTCGTCCCGACTCTCCTTGCCATTGCGTGTTTATACTTACATGTACAACTTACAACATAATCTAATCTACATGTTTGTGGAAAACAAACCCTTGAACATTTGGCCACTGAACTGTTGATTATGCGCATTATGCGTGTATAATCTCGTGTCAAGTGATTCATTAAAATTAATGTTCACTGAGAACTAGATTACTATCTCCTGGCAGGATCGCCAATGTAAAAAAAAGCAAAGTCTTGGCATTACATTCCTTTTGTGGAATTTGGCCTTGCTGTTTCAACAGACTTCGCAGCCGATTCTTAGTGTACAGAATCATTGCATGGCTAGTACTATGGATCCTACTGACACTAAGAACCCTTCCAGGTCGGGGCTCGAACATACGACAACTGGCTTGTAAGACCAGCGTCCTATGCACTGAACCGCCAACCCGGGATCGCCAATGTGGAAAAGCCCATATTGCACAAGAATGAAGTTCGGTTTCCATTTTGCGTTTGGTGTGCAAATAATCATTTGACACAAACCAAGTTACTGCTCCGCCGTTCAGCCACCAACTGACGCAACATTGAAAAGGAGGAAAAACACTTCGTCAGTGCAGTGCGTCCAGAATTATTGACAACTAATAGTGCGAGGGGAAAGATGCTAATATTATTTAGTCATGTATACACTGAGCAAAATACCATAGTAACCGTAACCTGTTTTCCATTGTCATTTCAACTATACGCTTAAATAGTAGCAACAACCATGATATATGACTATTCACCATCTGTATTGTATAAATTACTAGACAACAAAGACTACGACTTGACTAAACTATTTGTATTTATGACTTTTCTGGCATGGTCATCCTGACAATGGTAGTCATCTCAAATATAAGAATAGATAGTTAAAATCACAATTTCTAGTAAGGTGAAATTGCTCTCGAGCCTTGTATATATGAGGTGCTAAATAGTTATCGCTACCATGTAAATATGTCCACAGTTTAATAATGTTACCATAATTAGATACATGGTTTAAAAGACGATTATGAAGTTTGAAAACACTATTCATGTAGTCCATATCAACAGAATTTATGTAGTAAGCACATTATCGTATAGTGTTTTTCAACCTACTATGTATTACATTTGTGCTGACTATACAAATTGTCAATGAACGGGTGTACTGTTATTGTCACATAAAGTTACAATTTAGCAGAAAATGTCGTACCTGGGTAACACATCAGTGATGGATTTGAACAAAATATTCTATATTGTGACTGTGTACTTTGGTAGGTCTTGAAGGTAGGTAAAGTTTGTAGCCTTACTAGTTTCCGAGGTTGAAATTCAATTTTTCAACAGTTTTTCCGGCAACTGTTATGTTTTCCAGTGAAATCAACATCTCGTATACGGTTTATTATTCATTATCGGTCGCTGTAGAAACAACATCAAGCGATTGATGAAAAGGAAGATTATCATTTGATTCCCGGATTCAATTCGCTCGAATCCCACGGAAAGTCGTAGGTGAGTATCGAGGTTTGCATCTGGACTTGGCTAATAATTTCTTTCCTGCTTCAGGAAAAACTCCACCGGACAGAACCTTGAATCAACTGATGCTATCAAGCAATGCTAAGCAATATTTCACCAGGTATATTATTATTTGATTTGATGCGAAAATAAAATAGAGTTTAATGAAATTATTTTGTTGTTCTTATTTTAGAATTTAAATTCATAAAACTTTTTAACATTAGCTCATGTTTTGCTGATCTTCAGCATTGTTGAATCAACCACTGCCTTTAGTTTCGAAATAACTAGAAGTGAAATGTCAAAAATACCATGACTCTGGTTATAGCAAGAACTACAATGTAAAAAAAAATTCGGTCATGGTTAGGCTAACCATCTCAATCGTATTAGTTATTCATACAATACACTGTTCAATATTACTATTCTAGAGCCGATACCATTTATAGTAAACATGAACTTGACCATTGTTGAAATCATCTGATTTCATAGTCGGCTGAAAACCACTATACGCTCATGGTCATGTTGGCCCTCTATATAGTAACAGTTACCATTTTATTTTTCTGAGTGTACACTCCACAGTGGGAGCAATTTGAAGTTAAAAAAATACCAGTCCCAAAAATACCGAGACCATAACCTTTCCAGCCGATTGTTGTGCTTTCGGGCGCTTTGGACGAGGTTGCTGTCCAGTCAGATGACGATCTTTTTGGTTCCACAGTGAAGTGATGAATTCATGTTCCATTCATTGTCACATATCCACAGACTGCATTGAAACTGGCGCCATCTATGTGAAACGCCCGGTACTTTTCAGCCCATGTGTTAAAACCACAACCTGATAATATAGGCGAAATCCTCAACCTTGGACAAGTTTTACAAAAAAAAATATGGCTTATAGAGTATAAATTTTAAAGCCAGATGGAGCAAAGCAAAGTTTTGGCATTACATTCCTTTTGTAGAATTTATCCTTTCTATTTCAACAGAGTTCGCAGCCGATTTATAGCGTACAGGATCATTGCATGCCTAGTACTACGATCCTACTGACACTAAGAATCATTCCAGGTCGGGACTCGAACATACGACCACTGGCTTGTAACTCGGAAAACTCAGATGGAAGAGTAAGTTGGTCTCTTTTGTTTAATGTTATGACTTACATTCAGTGATCATTGAATCGATTGGAATCCTTTTTCAAATCGGATTTTTACAACTGGTATATTAGTCGTCATTATACAAAAATAAACGAGAAATCATCGATCGGTAACTGACACCAAGGGATTGTAACGTATCGTTAATGGATGGTCATCATAACAAAGTGAACAGTACTGATTAGGTTATTGATTTCACTTCGGTAGTTTGTTATTCCCAACTAATTGGTACCACAGATATTCACCTTTTGGATTCACAACCACAGCATAAGAGTTATCTCCATCTGTGTGAAAATAGTTTTCCCGCATTCCGAAACTGATGGGACTGTCGGCGAATCCGTGAACGTACATCCCTAGCCATGGTACATGTTTTTCTTTTTCCAAGAAACCCAACAGCTGTTGATATACCGATTGTACCTGGACAGTCGTGAAGAGCCCTCTCCAGTGCATGACTTTGGCATTTCCTACCTCGACTCGTTCCCCACAGAAATCATACGAGTTCACATAGTCCTGTTCTTCGAGGTCACACGAAAGCGCCAACATTCCCATATACTCAATCAACTCACTGGCATTGCAGTACACTTCATCATGCGGCTCGGTCAGGCTGAACACCGGAACCTTCAATCCATACTCCTGGTGAGTCTTCACTAGGGTTGGCATCAGTTCTACTTTGACGGCACCGGTTGCATCATCAGCGAAGTATTTCGCTACCGACGATGGACAAATGACACCGGAATCACCTGTTTTCGGTGGTGGAGTCCACGCAATTTGAACATTGAACTGTCCGAGTATTTCGCGACCCAAACGGGCGCGGATGCGTTCGTAGTGTTTGCTTTCCGGTCGGAGGGTTTTCAAGTCGATTTGCACCACTGGTGAAATGAGAGAAAAACAAATCATGCGAAAACGAATCTTGTTTAAAAAAGAAATGATTGCGAAAGTGTCTGTTAAATATTACAAATTATATACGATCACGGCTTCACAGAACTAGGAAAAGAATTGCGAGTTTATATTACTAAAATATGATTATTATTGAATTTCGTTATTATATCGTGATACATTTTCATATTTCCTTCTACTAATCTAACGCATACAAAGCAAAACCAAAGTATTTCAAAACTGATAGATAGCTCGTAACGAGACACTTGGAAAAATATGACATGCATCATAAATCGCAGCAGGCCATTTGTTTACACTTTGAAGAAATCTGTCATGCATTTCCTTCCGCTACTGTGCATAGTTTCTAAGCGGTGCCGTATTCACGTTGTAGTTCTTTTCCCGGATCATTTGCCGCAGTAGCACGATTTCGAAATCTTTGACTTTCTTCCAGCATTCGATCTCCGTAAGGGAGGTCAAGTTGATGCAACTGTCCAACAAACGATACGCTGTCTGAATGGTCAACTCCTCCGAGTTGATAATTCGGAGATCTTCCAAATGTTGCATCGGGTTCTTGAGGAGTATTCTTTCGAACATTTCATCACTGGTGTACACTTGGGTTCCCAACTGAATGAAAGTGATCTTCAGTGCGGTTCCGAGAATGAATTCCAGGTGTTGGAAAGGACACTGACTGACGAATGACAAACGTTCCAGGTTCATGAACGGGGGAATCGCGAACCGTCTAATGTGCAGCGAAGTGGACGGAATCAGGACGCAGTTGTACAGCGATAAACTCTTCAGATCCGGACAGTATTGACTGATATAAATCAGTGCGTTCATATCGATCTGTTCCACGTGTTCCAGATGAAGCTCCGTTAGATTGCAACCCTTGACTTCGAGCACATCACGGACTCGATCCGCAAAAAAGTCACACGAAAGAAGATACAGCTCGGAAAGGTTATTGATAGCAATCAGGGACATTAGGTCCATCAACATCATGTTGTGAAACAGTGAGACATGTTCCATATCGGGACAAAGCTCTGCCAGCAGCTGAATGTGACGCGTCGTAGCGAAACGTGTTTCGAACTTACGCAGCTTCAGGGAACTGACCTGCGGATAATTCTGGTCGATAAATTCAAGACATTTTCCAATTTCGTCATAGCGACCAATATCCGTCAGGTTCTTAGCTTTTATCAGCAGTTCGATCATTCCAGCGATCGTTACTTGCGTTCGTATTAGAATGACAACTTTGAGATTTTTCAACTTGGTTAGAATACCGATGCTGTCATTCGTTAGCTTCGAGCTCGAAAAGTCCACGTACTCCAAGTTGGGACAACTCTTGGACAATGCTCGTAGAATCGTATCCGTACAGTCGTAATTCAGCGTCAACGCCCTGAGATTTCTCATCGGTTCCAAACAATTCATGATAGTCTTTTCCATGTCATCCGTTTTCCAACCTCCACTCATAGACCCCAAGCTCAAGTACCTCAAACCTTTCAAACGGTTCATTTTCGCATAGAATAAGTGTCGCATCATTTTCGGTATTTTATCAATTTCCAATATTCGCAATTTCCGAGACAACAACAGTTCCGACATGGCGATCACCACATTTACCTGGCACAGGAACTTGGCCATCGAGGCTCGGATTTCCATTGCCTGCTTGACGCGTTCGATCAGGTGCGAAAGCTGTCGGATCATTTCGTGGGCCATCTCGTCATACAGATAACCGGGTACGCAATGATCGAACTGGTCCCACAGCTCCACCACGACCGCACGGAGATACTTCTGTCCCTCGGTGCCGTCCTGTTTACACGACAGCATCTGTGGTATCAACATTTCAGCAATCTGACAAACCCGTGCCACGGACTGCTTCATTGCGAGTTCTTCCAGTCGACCCGGTTGACCAATTCTCGGCATCACCGCGGTGGTATTGGTTTAGCTAAAGAATTGCATGATATGGTTTGTAGTTGATTGCTTCCGGCTACACTAGGATGAATGCTTCGGGGGGATTTTTGTATCTAACCAAACTGCTCTGCATCGATGGCAATATTTAGACATAATCGCAACGTTTCGAGCCTACTTCCAAAATCCCCTTTGAGCATCTATCAATCAATTATTGAAACTCACCGTATTTCGTGTTCCTTTTGCGGGCAAACTGCGAAACCCGTCCCTCTAGACCGAGCGTCTGGTAGGTTTCCTTGTTCAAGTGCAGTACGAGTGTTCCGTTGGGTGTAACGGCCACGCAATCTTCGGTGTCCAGTCGGGTACGGAAAGATACTGCGTAGAATGTTCCTGAAAGCACGGTAGGTAACCATTTTTTTTTTCGGTGTCACTGTCAAAGATTATCACACTCACCTCTTTTGACGAAGCCTTCGATGAACGATCGAGCCACTAGGGCATCCAGCGAAAGATTACGTACCAGATAGTGATCGCTATCGGCTAGGGTTGCCTCAAGCGTAGCCGGTATGCTGCTGGCGTCCGGCAAAATTATTGTAATCTGAAGTGAAAAAAATTAAGCTGTATAGTCGAATATTGCGCTGGCGCGCGCAGATGAAGTAATGAACCCGAAAGTATAAATGGACAAACGTCAACCATTGCGCAATAAGAATGTCATGCTCAGCTGAGAACGGTGAAGAGGATACAAGTGTGCGCGATTCAACTCAGGCACAACATTAGATTATTTTAATGCTGACATCGAATAAATTTAAGTTTGACAAGTTATTGTAATTCATTATTTTGTCGAAAAAAATAGCTTACCATCTGATTAAAGTGATGAGACCTTATTCCATTTATAATGGGATCTTTCTTTTGCTTTTTAAGATCAATCGTACCGGTCTTCTGGAGTATTTCATGAGAGGGTGCTGAGAAACGCCACACTTCTGGACACAGCATTTCTTAGAATATAAAAAAAACTCTTTAATAACCTCCTAAACAACAAAACAGATATGTAAACTGAACCGGCTTTCACACCGTTGGCTGTTATCACAATTTTTAAATGAAAATTATAAATAAATACGAAACACGAGGGTGAAAACAAAACCAACCGAATTTATAATCACTCTACTTTGTATAGCCTGGCGTCTTCGGTTAGGTCAACACCATAATTTTCCTACCAACAAGATAATTGGCTGTCAGTTATTAGAAACTCATTAAGATAAGCATGAAAATACAGTTTCATCGGCAAATGTCTGATGTTTTAGCGTAAAATTAGATCGATTTTAAGACAGTTCATATTACTTAAGAACGAATTTAAAAATATCTGGAGTAGAAAAATGTGTATTATAATGGCGCCAGAGAGAAATAAATAACTGTAAGATAATGATTTATGTTCGTTTTTTTTTAACTTCAAGAAACTTACATATCAGTGTTTAACTGACAATTTAATAGCACGAATTTACACAGTTTAATCTAACTGTAGCAATAGACCTTTAATGATTGTGTAACCACGTTTTATCTTGTTTCCTAATTGTCACTGAAGTACAGCAGATGAGTCGTTGGTTATTACTAGTTTTAACTGGAACATTGTCATCACTACCAGTGGTGGATGATAGGCTTTCGCTTCCCCAAAAGTATGACTATTTTGAACCAATTTCTCCCACCATCATCAAAAATAATTTCTGTTCGATTTGAATAAAAAAATTTGCCTAACCAAACGAAAAATATATTTGTTCCGGCTGACTATTATTAGAAAAAAACAACTATTTATTACACGTCAACAGATTCTGTCAACTTGGAGCGAAACGAATGTTCATTTCAGCAACGTCATTACACGGCATCACATTCAACAAGTCGGATCACATTGCGAACTCGCCTGAGGGCGCCATTAAAGGATGTTACTAATGATTTGTTCGGGAAATGTGAGAGATGGATATTTTGTCAATATGATGTCTTTGATGTCAACCAATGTTGAGTTGATGTTATCGGCAATGTCTATGTTGATTCTATCCTGATATACATTTACATATAGAAAAAAATTGGTTCAAGACAAGTTTGTACGCGTTCCGTAAGTAAAATTTTAGCTGCTTTTTTCATATTATTGAGGCTGGATACTATGAAAACTAAAATACCAGGACTTGATTGTGCTATGTGAAAAATTCGATAATGTCAATCAAAAACTTTTTAAGAATATGAAAACGATTAAAAATCGAAATAAAAATAGCATCAAAAACTACCCTTCAAATTAGAAATCCTTTCATTCTTAAAAATAATCAAAAGTGATTTTAGCAAACAAAATCGTTAGTTGAAACAGTTTAAAATAATTTCAAATTAATCTAATTCAACCAAGAAGTTTGTAAATTTAAAGCACAACAATTATTAACTTTTCCTGATTATCATTAATTTAAAACTAATTCTTTTTCACTGTGAAAATTTTATAATTTGATGGAATTTTACTTTATGGTCAAAGAACTTCGTCATGCCTGCTTAAAAATAGTTACTCAAAAATGAGTAGGATCCCACTTATCTACAAAAAAGTGGAACAACTCTAATTTAATATTAAAAATAAATAATTAACTGAGTAATACTTTATTTGTAAATGTGCTAGAACTAGTAACTAGCACTCAAATTTTGAGCGAAATTTTATTCCACATATACCAAATTCGCTGTAAAATTTCTCCTTTTCTGAGTGTATAGTATTAAAATATTGAGTAATTGACACTCAGTACTTGAAATAACATTACTGTGTTTATTTATTATTCCGTTTACAATTGATTTCTAACTTCGAGACATCATATCAAGTGGCGGTCGCTTGGAGTAGTGTGTCAATCGCACATTAACATACATGTTAGTAATGCTCAGGCACCAATCAGACACTCATTTCTCATAAATGACATTTCGGCAAATTCGTTTCCATTCTGAAGCATTCTGGACACAATATCTGCGTCGATTGCACAACCAAGAGCACAATTTATCATTCCGGTTTTTGTAGACACAACACCGTTTGTGTTAAGCGACTCACCCTTGAAATACGCGAGCTCACTAACAAAAAATAGAACCTGTTGCTACAAATGGTTATTACAACTTTCAGACTGATCTTGCGAATAGTAACATTAAAACGAGTTCTTGCGTTAAAATCAAATTTAGAGTAGAAGTTACTCAATATCATTGATGGTAACCTAACACAAGACCTGACAACTGGCTTCTTATTCTTCCTTCCGAATCATTTTTCTTGTCATTTTCGCCCTGCGGGATAAATACCAACGGATCGGCTACAGTGTAGCCATATATACAGATTTTTCAATAACTTTATGCTAAGAAAACAATATTTATTTAATTTAAATTTTTAGACTCGGTTTTTGATTTGCAATAAACATGAAAAATGTTTTGGTAATTGCATATTTTTAATATATATTAAAATCAAAAATATCTCATGTTGAACGCAAAATCGAATCCATTGTTGACGTATTACCGGATCTTTTGGAAACCGGAAAAAGTCAAGTTTGGATAGAAATGCTTAGTGCGACCACAGTGGAACACAACAGTTCATTCTTCTTGTAAAACTAAACACACTTTCGAGTTTACACTAATTTAACAAATCTTTTTTGGTTACACTTTAATTCACTAAAAAGAAAAACGACTTGATGTTGATTTTAATTACACAGTGCTACCAATGTAAACATTTATTACAAATATGATTGAAAAATAGGGAAACATTCTCTGAAAATTTTCATTTTCATTGATGAGCTAAAATTATACTTTTGAATAAACTTGTTTTCTGATTTTCTTTATACTTGGCATCATTTCTCGCGTACCCAGCAAAAGTTTTTTCTTTTTACAATGTGCGGGTAGCAACATCAAAATCAGCCAATCAGAAACTGGTCCATTTTAGAACAAAAGCAGCCCCTCCAGTTGTCAGGTCACGTCTTACATGATAACTACACGCTTAAAAATAGTTACTCAAAAATGAGTAAGATCTCACTCACCTACAGAAAAAGTGGAACAACTCTAATTTAGAGTAACTCCGAAGTTACTCAAATTTGAGTTCTTCCACTGGGAACGATATTTGGGTAAAATCTACTCATTTACTGAGTAATACTTTAGTTGTACATGTACCAAAAATAGAGTAACTATCACTCAAATTTTGAGTGAAATTTTATTTCACGTATACCAAATTTGCAAAACATTGCTCATTTTCTGAGTGTATTGTATTAAAATATTAGGTAATTGAACTCAATACTATATCAAGTGGTGAAAGCAAATTTGCTTAGGCACCAATCATACACTTATTCCTCATAAATGACATTTGAGCATATTCGGTTTCATTCTAAAGCACAACACGGAGTTTATCATTCCGGTTTTTGCAGACACAACACCGTTTGTGTTGAGTGACTCACCCTCGAAATACGCGATCTCACTAACAAAATATACAACCTGTTGCTACAAATGGTTATTACAACTTTTAGACTGATCTTGCGAATAGTAACAAAAAAAACGAGTTATTGCGTTAAACTCAAATTTAGAGTAGGAGTTACTCAATATCATTGATAATAACTACTCAATTTTTGACGTTTCCATGTATCATTTGAAAATGAGTAACTAGTACTCAAACTTTGAGTAACTTTTTCTAAGCGTGATACTCAATTTTTGACGTTGACGACAGGAGTCCTAAAATTTGAATAGGTCAACTTTAGATCGACCAGACTATACTTGAAACTGACTATACAAAGCGATGACTAACGTCTTGCCGTTTGCCGACAAATTAATAGTCAAAAACCAAAACAATTTGAACAGTCTGTGAAAAATAACTGTTTTGCTGAAGAAATACGATCGAAATGAGTGCGGTTTCTATTTTAAGCGGATCGTCCGATATTGTAAAAATTAACATATCGAACTCGCAGAACGATGCCATCTCGTTTGAGCAGAAATATAGCAAATCGCTCAAGATCTCTGATTTTAAGGTAGGTTTGCGTGAGGCGAAGTCACCGACACCATTCATTTGGAATTGATTTTCAGATTAAATTGGAGCCCATTACGGGCGGCTCAGCTGCCACGATGAAACTGGAACTATACAGGGGTGACCGGCTGGTCAATCGCATGGATGACGATAACCAGATGCTGGGCTTCTATTCGATCGAGGATGGCATGAGAGTGCATGTGATAGACAATTTCACATTCGTGCAGGAAAATGTGGCAAAGTTTGAACTTAGTCAGGAAGAATACGACAAAAGACAGACTAGTGTGCGCAACTATCTGCGTCAAAACAAGCTAGGTAAATATAATGAAGAGGAGATGAGAAAACTGGAGGAGGATCGCAAAAAACAGGAAGAGGAAGATACTAAAAAACTTGAACAGGCAACGATCGGTGCTCGCTGTCGGGTGACTACGAAAGGCCATCCAACCCGATTAGGGACGGTCATGTACAAAGGAGAACTGGAAGGCAAAACAGGCATGTTTATCGGAGTTAAATTTGATGAACCGTTGGGTGCAAACGACGGGACATGCAATGGCAAGCGGTATTTTGAGTGCCCTCCGAAATATGGCAGTTTTGTTGCAGCCAAAGCGATTGAGATTGGAGATTTTCCGCCGGAGAATTTTGATTTGGATGACGAACTATAGGAAGGCCAAAAGCACAATACTCATTTTGCATCATTCCGTGATCTGAAATTGCATCGTTACTGTTTATTATGTCCAAAAATCTCCTTTTTGTATTTGAATAATTAACCATTACTTTTTGCTTCGTAACTATTTTATGCTTTCTAAGAAATATACAAAATAACTTTGCTTCCCGGCTTCTAGTCAACAACTTTTTTATTTGGAAAATCTACACCAATATCTTCATTTCGAATAATGTTTTCTGCTAATCAATGTATTGTGAGATTATTAGAAGCTTTTCATAACAGCTGTTCAGATTAGAACATCAGTGCGTTCTCTAGAAAACAACCGTGAAAAATCGCTAAAACAGTTTTGAACTAGAATATATTGAAATTCTCTAACAAATTACTTGTCCTCTTTCTGTTGTATTTTGCTTTCCAACTTTTCAAATTCCTTCTCGGTTACCTCGTCGACCTGATCGGTTACCTGTTCTACCGAGACCACCTCCGGTATGTAGAACTGCAGCATATTCTGCACTCCATTCTTCAGCGTCACGATAGAACTGGGACAGGACGAGCAGGAACCTTGCATCTTCAGTTTCACGATCCCGTCGTCGTAGCCCATGAAAATAATATCCCCACCGTCTTCTTGAACCGTCGGTCGAATTCGCGTGTCCAGTAGTTCTTTGATCATCTGTACCGTTTCGTCGTCATCTTCGTTGATCTGTGTATCTCCCATGGGCTTCACGTCGGTTATGACCGGCAAACCGGAAGCGAAAAAATCCATCACGACGGCAAACACCTCCGGCTTTATCAAACGCCATTCGGCTTCCTCCTGTTTTGAAATGGTTATAAAATCAGCTCCAAAGAAAACTGACCGAACTCCCTCAATCCGAAACAACAGTTTGCCTAGTGGACTACATAGAGCTGAAGCAGGTGTTGGGAAATCCATTGTTTGTCCTTTCTCTAGCACCAGTACCCCCGGTAGAAACTTCAGGCTGTCTGGATTTGGGGTGTCCTGTGTTTGAATAAACATTGTCCGAATAGGAAGTCGCTCAATCGCATTTTGAGCGACAAGCAACTTTGTCGGCTTTCCGAGAAATGTGACATGCCTACGCGGAGATTTGGTTCTGTAAAGGATGATCGGTTAATTCCTATTCCTGGACACTACCATTGTTATCATATAGCTTACATAATTTGTGGAATACCTAATACGGCTGTTCGTAGGTAGGATGCACTACTAATAGTTTTCCTGTACATGTTTCCTAATATTGCGTTCTAGAGAGAGAAAATATGTAATCACTTAGTCTAACAAATCAGCTGTTTGGCGTATTGCTGTTTATTTGTTTTGTAAGCAAAAGGCCTTTAGTTTGTGCAAATTTCACACTGTAAAACATACACTATGTCAAAAAACTAGTCAAAATATGTATACTTCATACCCAATATAACAGACATTCAATTTAACCACTCGAGTCTGTTTCTATTGAAGAATCCGATCAGTGTGGTTACCACGAGATAGCATGATAGTGATTCTTTTGATATATCCCATGAATTTTCAATTGCCTTGATTTTGAACGAATGTAGATGTCAAAACTTTACAAACATGGGTAAAAAATGATTATTCTCGTGCTTTCAACAAAAGTCTGATTAACCATTGAACACACATGAAAATCTCGGAAGAAATTTAAAATTATCAGACAGAAACCTGGCTGTATTCCGCGTCGTGCAAGGGGGAGAAAGTTATCAGTAGTCGACGGTTGAGTTTTATCCACTCAACTCCAAACTGAACGGAGTTGGCAAAATTTTAAGATTTTTCATAAAAACCCCATGTTTGACAATGGGGTTTTCTGACAAGCAAATAGCGAATGAAAAGATAAATAGAAAAGGAAAGTACGATAAACTTGGTTAATTTCTGACCCTGTAATCTATTGCTGTAATCAGAACGAAAGAAATTAACATTTTAATTACCCAAAAATTAATAATAACATACAAAAAAGTAACGCATGTAATGCTACGAAACACTTACACACTTAAAACCATTTCTTGAGCTCGGCATAATAAAATGCCGAAACTGATCAGCAACACGTAAATTTGCTGATTGCTCAGTAATCAATACGCATGTTTCTGAACTTCGTTAAATGCATTCACTGATATTTCGGTAAAATGCTTCACTTTGCCGAAATTTGGCATAATTGCTTGCTGAATTTATCAGTAAACAACAGATATGCCGACATCAGCAGAGACGTTTGCCGAGATTTCGGAATATGCGCTAGCTGTTGCCGAGATTCAGCACGACAGCTGTCATTTATTGCCGCGTTACATTTTCGCTTCGCATTGCGCGATTATTTTCTGATGAAATTCTCGAGTGAAAAAATGGATAATCTTCAAAGAAGCGTGGAACCACTTGCAAGTAAAAATATTGAATAAATATAGTGACATGTTTCGCTTCATAAAAAGCGACTTTATCAGAGCACTCGCGATTATAAGAGAAAAACACCCAACACGGGGCTCAAAGCGTCCTCGAGACAAAACTTTGGGGGATATGCGAAACAATAACCCAATGCATGAAATAATTCAATAGATCAAAGTAAGTTTATTTTTTGAACAATACCGTATATGCATCATTAAATATTGAACATTTTTGTAAGCCAAAAATCAATATATATTTTTATTTTCATATTTCCAGCTCGACTCAAGGTGGCCGCATCCGGAAACGCCGCTTTTTTTATGCTATACATGTTTTCATGTAAAGGCTTTAAGCACTACTGGCAACAAATTGGTATGCCTCGTTTAAGTGTTAATAAAATGAATGTTTGTTCCTGAATGGCGTGTTTATAATGTTGAGAAATTACAAACAAAATTAATTGACTAGATTTTTAATTACTGATGATTCGGTAATTTATTTTTTCATTTTATTTGATTGCCGAATATTCAGTGAACGTTTCACTGAGCAAACAGTAAATCTTATGCTGACGATTTCGGCAATATTTGACGTTTGTCAAATTTGAGGATGCCGAGACGCTCAGTAATTTTATTTTTGCCGAGATGATTGCTGATTACTCGGCTGTGCGAATCTCGGCATTTTTTTGCCGAGACTCAGCTAAAAAATTTAAGTGTGTATAACTCAGACAGAGTAACGCATGTAATGCTTCAAAAAGCAAAGTCCTGGCATTACATTCCTTTTGTGGTATTTGACCTTTCTGTTTCAACAGACTTCGCAGCCGATTCTTAGGGTACAGAATGATTACATGCCTAGTACTACGATCCTATTGACACTAAGAATCCTTCTTTGTAATACCTCACGTCACCTATAAATGGATTCTGGAACCGATCCTTGACCTGACCCAGCTAAAATGAATCCCTTAAGATCTACTTGTTTTGCTTCCTGCTCAATCAACTGCGCAGGCTAGAACAAATGATATATATCAAGTATTATAAAGCTACCCAGTAGGTAAAGTAACGCAGAAATGAAATGCCACTTACTACTTCAAAATCGTCCTCGCGGGTACGAGGAAGGCAAACATATACGTTTTACATTAAGGCCATCGTCCAGGTACCATGTGCGCGGGTGGTTTTATTAAACTTTCTATGGAAATTTTGAAAAATTTGCAAAAACCATAAACATATAAACCTTTGAAACGCTTTTATCTATCTATCAGAGTAAAAATAGCTGAAAAATTCGGAGGATTTTCCGAGGCTTATCAAAAATAGCTCTGAAAAATGAGTGTTTTGGTGATCCTTCACAATTATCTGGAAAAATAATGCGATGATATATTTTTTTTCAAATAAATCTTATGATGGCTACAAAGATTACATTCGGACACATTTTTGGAAAACCTTTTCACTTTTTTCATAGAAAATCAACGAATTTCAAAAAATTAAACGAAATCGGTTATATGAAATTCGTTGATTTGCCATGAAAAGCGTAAAAAAGGTTTTCGAAAAATGTGTCGGATTGTGATCCTTGTAGCCAGCATAAGGTTTATTCGAAAAAAATCATGCCATCCATACCATTTTTGCCCTGCAGATAGATAAAAGCTTTTCAAAGGTGTATGTTTTTGGTTTTAGCAAATTTTTTAGCAAAAATTTAATAAAAAAAGCCTACGCGCATGGTGCTTAGACGATGGCCTTAAATTGTGACATAACATTGTTTTTTAATTGGAGCATTCTCCAACTAGCGCACTGAAAATAATTTGCACGCTAGCATCATGTGCAAAGCATTTGAACTATCGCTACTTGTAGAACACATGAAGTTCATGAAAACATACACTTAATTCATAAAATGAGTGTGAACCTGTTGATTTACCTGAAACGCACATCAAAATGATAAGATATATCGTTACCTCTAGATTCTATATGAATTTCATATGAATGTCACATTGTTTTTCATATAGATTTCAATTGAAACAAAGTTGACCGAATCAATTGTTTTGCACATACATTTGTGCTGTACTCATTTCCACTAGAAAATGAAGTGTTTAACACATGTAGTTCGATTTAATAACAAAACACATCCCATCCAAAAGAAAAACACATTAAAGCTAAGTGAAAAATAATCTCATCTTGCATCTTAATGAATTTGCACATGAAATCCTAAAACAAATCGCTTTGGATATGTATTGAAATTAAAATGCACATTAAATTGAAGTGTTTCTTACATATCAATCGATCCCACAAATTTTTATCAGTATAAACAAACGAACACTTAAATCAATTAAATGCTACTAACGAATTTCGGCTGTAGAAATTTATTCTAACCGAAATTTATAATATTGATACAATAGTTTTCAGTGTAACAGTACAATAAGTTTACTATCATTTACCATAAAGTTGCATGTTGCGAAAAAAAGTATAAATCATAAACTTCAACGTTACTACAATAAATTAGAATGTAAAATCGATTTTCACATTGGCGGCCAGCAGAAGTGTAAACGGGGCTTAAAGCACGACAATAATTCATAATCTACAATAACTATAATTGGTGCCTAATTTCTTCAGCGTACACAATCAAAAGGCCTCTCGTTTATGCGATCTGTCAAAATATTTTTTTTTCATTTATTGTTGGAAAAAATTTTCACATCGCGTTGATTGTAGTAATTTGATAAAAGAAAATATTTTGTGGCAGAAAGAAACAGTTGCATTTTACAAAATCGCAAGAACTTGCTAATTGAGTATTTCGCTCGGCATCTTGGAAGTCTAGTCGATACGATGCCCGACGCGGTGGACGGTGGAAACATTCCAAAATCGAAACGACCTTCGGGTGAGTTAATGGATTTGCTGTCTATTATAGTTCCGCGATGCAGTCAAGTTGTTAAAATTAGTATTGATTTTTTTTTTTGGTGATGGAAAATAGTAGTGACTTTTGAACTGATTCAATTCAGTAGGTGAAATCTGTTAATTGAACTGTTAGGCTCGATAGCAGTTATTGTATATAAATAGCAAAAGAGTTTCTAGTGTCGGAGAGTGACTCATGTCATTTATTTGTTTTTCTTATCGTAGACTCGGCTTTCAAGCAACAGCGACTTCCGGCCTGGCAACCCGTATTGACGGCTGGGACAGTCCTTCCGGCCTTTTTTGTCATTGGAATCGCCTTCATTCCCGTAGGGGTAGCTCTGCTCTACTTCTCGAATGCCGTAAGTGCTTTGCGCCCCGACGGATTATGGCAAATAACTTACTTGTCATCTTTTTAGATTACTGAGTTTGTGTACGATTATACCCACTGTATTCAGATGGGTAGCAATAATCGTACTTGCTCGGAAGTGCTGAGCATGAAGGAAGCGGACGATTGTGTGTGTTCGGTCAATTTTACACTGGAAAAAGATTTCCTCGGTAAAGTGTACATGTACTACGGGCTGACCAATTACTATCAAAATCACCGACGGTACGTGAAGTCTCGTGATGACGATCAACTGCTCGGTCGTCTCTCGGCGACACCGTCCAGTGATTGTGCTCCCTTTGCCTACACCGACGATGCCAACACGCTACCAATTGCACCCTGCGGTGCGATTGCCAATTCACTGTTCAGTGATACCTTCGAGCTAACATCGGATTTGTACGGCCCGGTTCCGCTGTTGAGAACGGAAATTGCCTGGCCGTCGGATCGGAAGATAAAGTTTCGCAACCCGGAAGGTGAGGGCAGTCTGAAGCAAAAGTTGAGTGGATTTTCGCGGCCCAGGGACTGGCAGAAGGATCTGTGGGAACTTGATCTTCTCGATGATAATAACAACGGCTTTCAGGTGAGTGCGGTTGAGTTGTGATTCACAGTTTATGGTGCAATTATGCTCTAGATATTTAACTAGAATTTTTAGACCTGAACGAATTTTCCTGGGTCATGAAAATGGTCATGGCCTGCAATTAGGGGCGCTGGTTTTTGTTTTATAATCAGGTTCACTTCCGTTAATATAAATCATTTAATCAATTTTGATATTTTCTATACACAATAAAACTTAATTTTATAACAGTCCCATTTGTTAGTCTACTAGTAAAAACAAACTAGTTTCGAGACACCGCATTCAATATGGTTTGCTGTGTCAGTCGTTTAGAATGAGATTCAATAGACATGATAAAGAATATACCGTGGTGGCAATATCACATTCGAATTCATTCACATTCACATTCACATTGCAAGTTGCTTATCCTGAATCGTATAAATAATTTTGTGACGTCGTCATTGGCTGAGCTCGAAGGAAGGAGAGGGAACATTGGGAATATTAATATTCAACTTCATGAAGCTCGAGCTATACACAATATTGCTTAGCATATATAAGAAGAGATACTAGTTGGAAATGACGAAAGGCACAGTCGGAACTATTTTTTACGAGATGATCAGTAGTACTGTCGTAGAAGTAAAGCCGTTCTAGCAAACGGTAGTTAAAAGTGAAATTTTACTATAGAAATTAAAGTTTCAACAGCGAACGGCTAAGCAAATGTGCTCGAAATCCTCTAATAGTAACCTTGACTGTCTAGACTGCTATGCAACAGTTCGAAAAATAGGCTGTCTAAATTGCACTAAAAGTACCTAGTTTTGTCAGACTCAGGTCATCTACTAGAAAACAGAATATTCGCTTTGATTAAATAAACTCTAATCAAAACTGAGAGAAGTAACAATGCATCATTGATTACAAAAAAAAAATGGAAAGGTATTGTCAGAGCCATAACCGGATGACGAGTAGGATGGATTTTTCAAGTTCTTCGATGTTAAACGCTATTCAGTGCATTTACCTTGCATTCGAAAGAGCAATTAAACCTATACCTATCATATTTGTCCGTATTACTGGATCTGAACCCAAAATATAGTAAGAACAGGTACAGGACCATAACATGGACCTGGACATGTAGTATTGGAAGTCTGTGTTCAGGCTGTGGGGGAAAAGACCTGAATCAGAACTAAATTCTGAATATGAAATATGAATCTAAATTCTGGAATTGAATTTTGGTCTGAATTCGAGTTTTAGCTTCTGAACTCAAGTTCAGAATTTAATTCTAGTTTCAAAATCCAGCTCTACTGTTTAGTTGCAGCATTCAGATCCCAAATTCAGTTTTTGTTTAGACCCAGAATTTAGTTCTAAGCTCCTGATTCAGAATTAAACCAAAAAATTAGCAGTCCAGAGTTTAATTCTAAAATCTGAAATGTAGAGTTCAATTCTACAGTACTGCTCCTTCAGTTCCCGGATTCTGCTCTTGAATTTGAGTTCAGAATTCAGTACCAGAATTCTGGTTCAGAATTCAAGTCTAGAATTCAAGTCCTGGATTAGGTTCTAGAATCCGGATACAAAATTCATGCCCATAAACCATTTCATTCATTTCCAGTTCCAGAGTTCAGATCCAAAATCCAGTTCAGGTTTCGTTCAGTTTCAGAATTCTGGACTTATATTCTGGAACCTTCTTGAATCATGAATTCTGGGACTGAATTCAGCTCCAGAATCCTGGTTCATAAATCTGATCGAAATCAGTTCTAGAATCTAGATGCAGAATTCATTTCTGAAATCCAGGTTTAGAATTCAGTCAAAAATCCAGACTTTAATTCTAGAACCCAGAACTTAAGGTAGCGCTTCGCCGTGGTCACGGGAGTTCGCTGCCTATCCCGGGGTTTCACGCACTTTACCCAAAATTATGAGAAAACGGGAAAGAAAACGGAAATTCCAAGAACATACGATTCTAGATAATTAATTTTTCTATCGATTCGTATATAAAATGTGCCTGATAAACGTTTTTATCGAAAGATTTCGTGCGAGTTATAAAAATAAATGAGTTTTTCCTTATTCTTTCGCACGCACACAATGTCAACGCATGCATTGGGGTGTGCAAAATGCCACATGTGGTAGACGCTAACAACATTTCTTTTGTTTTCGTTTTCCGTTCTCTCTGCTTAAACGTTGAATATAGATGAGTAGAAAATGTAAGTAAGTGTTACTACTTTGTAAAATAATTACTATTCATGTTTCAATAGAACGAGAAATCAGTAATGATTTTCATCGTTACTAGCTTTGACGCTTTGTTGAAAACGTAGCACATCCCTACATATGCGAGTTGTTTATAGCGAGAAAAGGGAAAAATAAAACAAAATGTTTAACAAAACTCGCACGAAATCTCGCGAAAGAAAAGCTTTCTAACTGATATTTTTCGCCAAATGCATAGTAAAATCATTTACCTACAATTGTATGTTTTTGATTTTTCGTGAATCGGGTTAGTATTGGAGAAATTTGCAATTTAGGGTGAAATTTCGGCGAAAAAGCAAGAGGAAGCAGTGAGTTGTCTCGCTTCGACCTGACCACGGCGAAGCGCTACCTTAATTTCAGAGTTCGGAATTCAGAGTTCAATTCTAGAGTTCTGCTCCTGGATCCAGCTTCCGGTTTCTTCTTTAGATTTTATGTTCAGAATTCAAGCCCAGAATTCATGTCCTGAATTGGGTTCCAGAATCCAGATCCACAATTCAGGTCCACAAACCATTTCCAGAATCCAGGTCTATAATTCTTTTCCAGTTTCAGCTTTCAGGTCCAAAATCCAGTTCTAGAGTTCAGTTTCAGAATTCTGAATCTACATTCTGAA
The DNA here is from genome assembly GCF_030247185.1 of Malaya genurostris. Classification (NCBI taxonomy): domain Eukaryota; kingdom Metazoa; phylum Arthropoda; class Insecta; order Diptera; family Culicidae; genus Malaya; species Malaya genurostris. The sequence continues at coordinate 153,686,214 of NC_080570.1, forward strand.
ACCTAATTCTAGCTCTGAATTCTGGAACTGAAGTTTGGATCAGGTTTCTTAAACTGCATAATCCAGGTTCATAATTCAACCAAAAATCCAGAATCCAGAGTTCAATTCTGGAACTCAGAGCTCAATTCTAGAATCGTGGATTCAATTCCCGGTTTCTGTTCTAGAATTTGAACATAGAATTCAAGTCCAGAATCCAAGCCCAGAATTCACGCCTGGAATTCGGTTCCAGAATGCGGTTTCAAAACTCAAGTTCATAAACCCTTTTCAAAATCAAGGCCTATCGTTAAGTTCCAGGTCCAGAGTTCAACGCCAGAATTCCATTTCAGAATTATGGACCCATATTCTGGAACCTAATTCTAGATCTGAATTCTGGAACTGGTTTTTGGGATTGAAATTGAACCTTGAATCTGGAGCTGTTGTTTTTCGAGCGAAATTCTGGATCGGGGTTTTGGAAATGAATTCTAGACATGAAATCCAAACCTGGATTCACTTTAAACATTCCTAACCGACAGCTAATTATTTTATCTGGACCTGGACCAGCGCCCCATAGTACAGTAAGACATGTTCACGTCAAAATAAGACGAAAAAACTCCATCCGAGGATGCGCAATCTGAATCTTTTTACGCTAAGTTAAATTTTGAATTTAGTCTTCTAATACATGTTTTAAGCCGTCTAGATGGTGGTGAGCCCAATTTGTCCGCGTCCTTTGCCTCTTTCTCGAGAATGACGATTCATAAGTAATTAAATTGTTCCACTAGAACAATATGCTCAATCTCATTGATCTATCACATTCATCTACTTACCAAATATGTTGTTTTAATGCTTTGTTTAGTGTTTGTATCACCAACCAGAAATCTGTCCGGGAAAATGCGAAATTATGCAGTCTGAGTAGGTCTCGGATTCTTCGAATGACCAGATCAGAATTCTTTTTGGTTCAGACGTTTTAGTTGTCGTTGATATTTTTAGTTGAATTAGTTTAACTGTCTAGGTATCTACTGTTATAGCCAGATTTGAGATAGGGAGATTATGACAAGTTCAAAATTTGTCTTCGAACTGTTAGGATAAGAGTGGCTACGAGACATTATAAAATGCGGAAATAAGTAGATATTCAAATAAGCCTTATTTTATCATTATCGTAGCACCTCAGTTTAGGACTAATTGACCTTCAATTGAAATAACTGCTTTTTTCTCTTGGTATTCGGCTGCCGAGAGATTGAAGTACAAAAACTATATGTTTAACAACTAACGTTTCGTAAGAAATTTACCAATACATTTCGGATATTAGAAACCAGACGACTATTATAAATAAGTTGTCATTTCCATATTTGTAGATCATTTTTATAATATAATAATTGTCCTTGGTGTTGCGTTTCGAGGTACGATTGGTTTCAAATCGATTGACTACCATTCTAAGAATTTGAACTGTACCGGACGTGACATAAATAAATAGAAATATTACAGCATTAAAATATCTACGTTATTGGTCATTTCATGTTCTAAGCGCGTTTAGGTTGCACGTTGAGCATAATCTACTACTTCTAAGAATTATATGCCTTTGGTTCAACATGCAATTTTGATCGATCACAGTTAAAAGAACTAGCGATTCGCGATATCCATGAATGAGTCTATTGAGGCATCGCCCTACCGTTATGTATGTGAAGTATCGACCTTTCGAATCGCTTCGAGATCTCAAAATAGGTAAATCTATTCGGTTCGGCTCAACATTATTATGTTTGCCAAAAACTTCATGCTTACACAGAAAATAAAAACTATCTATTATTTTACTTCTTTTTACTTAAATTTGCGTATCCGTCGTTTCTCATCAGACAGCGCTACTTGTGTCACTGATAGCTCTACTACTCGGGTTTCCGGATTTATTTGCTTTATGCTTTTACCATGAATTGAAACTCAGCTCTTGCCTCTTAACATTGTGGTAATTTTTCATCGTTTTCATCCTTCACAGAACGAAGATCTCATCGTTTGGATGCGCACGGCTGCGCTGCCCAGTTTCCGCAAGTTGCATCGCCGCATCGACCACTCCAAGAAGTACTTCGTGGATGGATTGGGAAAAGGAAACTACACGCTGAAAATAAACTACTGTAAGTTTTTAAAAGCCGGGACCGGTACGTTCGGGAAGTTGCCGGAGTAACATATGTTCGGTGTTCCGTTTCAGCCTACTCGGTCAGTGAGTTTGACGGTACCAAAAAGATCATCCTGTCGACCACGTCGCTGCTGGGCGGTAAAAATCCCTTCCTCGGATTTGCCTACATCATAGTAGGCAGCGTCTGTCTTTTGCTGGGCATCGTTTTGCTTGTGATTCATATCAAATGTAGTAAAAAGTATGGCGGCGTCGTTGTTTAGTTTTTTTTCTACTGCGACATTGAAAATTGTTAATGCTTCCTTTTCCGTTTTACAGCACTTCCGGCATCAACAGCGTAAGTCAGCGCACGCCGTACACATAGGAGTTACTTTCGTTGAACAGCTAAGTTACCCTTTCCGAAACGTAGATTCCCTACCTGACTGTTTGCTGGTTGGTTGAATTTGTCAGATTTTTAACGCGGTAAGTACTGTTCAACAGAGCTGAGGAGGAGCCTAACTAATTCATTGGAACCGAAAACGAAAGGATGCTTTAACAATCGTGTCTAGTTAAGTTTGAATTACGATCATACTTTTTTTTTTAAACTAAGTGATTGTTTGTACAGTGTTTGTTTTACTGGCAACCGGATTTTATTTATAGGAAAATGATATCAGAAGAATACAGTATTGTTGTCTCAGGCGAGCATGAATTCAGCATATTTGTTAGATGGTAGGAGAAGCACAGACAAACATTTGTCAAATTGATGCAAAGAAAAATAAAAACTGAAGGCAATCAGATAAATGTTGGAAAACGATCGCGAATGATAATGTTTTTACGTGGTCTGTGGGGTTTGGTAAAAAAATCATTTCGTCAGCCTCGACAGTTATCCATGCAATGCCCATTTGTTCATAAGTGTTTTTTTTATTGTTACGGAAATGGTCATGGTCACATGCCTAACATAAATAACACCATTCTAGTTTGATTTTTCCAAAAAGCCCATGATCATGTAAGAGTCTTTCTTTCTTTTACTTCACGAGGTTTCCCTGATAATGACCATCTGCAAGTATTCATTTTTAGGATGAGTTCCTGACAAACGATGCCGATTCGAGTCTTAGTTTAAACATCAGACGAATGAGGAATCAGAAATTGTATAATGGTAATGTTTCGTCTAAAAGGCATGAATAGGCACTTGACTGGGTACCGTTCGTCTAGAATTCCTCTTCAACGAAGTATGTATGTATGTATGTATGTGTGAAGCCACCATCAGTTCAAGGCATTACCAGTGGATGCAGGTAGACTTACAGTAGATCCGAATTTGATTATCAGATAACTTTCATATTACTGCTGTTAAGAAGGCCAAAATGGGTTTTGAGGACCCGGCGCCTTCCAGCAATAACATCCGGCCATATAATAAAAGAATTCGCTGTACCAGCTTAAACCTGCCTGATGGTTTGTTTGTTAGAAGGGTGCGTCTTACTCATTTCAGACCTTCTGGGGAAAACACACAGCTTTCCCCTGTGAATCGGGTTGACATTTCACTCCTTCATCCAGTCATTCACTTGTAAGATACCCTGATGCACTCCCATCCCTCTTCCCTTACAATGTACTTGAGCATAGTATTATATAATGTAACATAATACACTTAAATATAATTTCCGGCAGTATAATACAATAAAACACAATATAGTATAAAACGGTGCAAAATCGTATGGTACAGTGTATTATAGTCTACTATAATATTTTATGATGAATATAATAGTATCATAATGTTATGTGACATAATATAGTAAAATATACCATAATATATTATAATATAGTTTGGTCACTATACGACACTGAATATTACAAAATATTATTATGCATAAAATATAAAAATGTAATACATCACAATGCAATATAATACACTTATAATTGTGTATTAAAAAAATGTATTACAATACTATATAAAACAATACCAAACATTGTACCATAATATAGTATAATATAGTACAATGTAATATAATATAATACCACAAAATATGACGTAATATAATATGATACAATTTAATAATATATGTGTAAAGTGAAATGTTTAGTATGGAAATGAAAATGTAGCTGATAATGATAAAGATTATAATAATGGTAACAATAGTAATAATAATAATAATAATCATAAAAATAATACTTATAGAAACAATAGAAATACTATTAATAATATTATTAATAATATTAATAGTAATAAAAATAATAATAATAATAATAATAATAATAATAATAATAATAATAATAATACTAATAATAATAATAATAATACTTAAATACTACAAAATAATATAATATAACATAATATAGTATAATATATTTTAATTTAATATAATATAATACAATGTCATACAATATAATATATTATAAATCAATATATAAAATAACAGTTAATGTAGAGTGTCAGTTATGCTCTTCTATCTTCGCAATACTGCAGGAAGTAGAATATTTCTCTTCTAATAACAATAATAATATCCACATCTATAAAAATAATATATGTTATTATTATTGATGACAAATTAATAATAATAACAATAAATATAATAATGAAAATAATAATAAAAAACAACATAATTTAGTACAATGAATTATATAATAAATAATAGCATGAATAAAATGATATGTTGCGATATGCTATGATATTATATTACTTCAATTTATATGTCATTTCTCATCCTCTCATTCTGCCATCAACGCATTCCATCGACCAATTGTCACCACAGATACACGTGTAGGCATGAAACAGGAACCAGTGAGCACCAAGCTCACCTTGTGACGACCTTGATATTTAGTTAAAATTTACTTTAAAAATGATAACTTATAAGGAAAACAAATTTATATTTTGCGCAGAGGTACGTAGTACTACTCATAATAAAGCCTATAATATAATATAATATAATACAACATAATGCAATACAATATAACATAATATAATAGAATACAATATAATATAATAAAATATAATATAATATAATACAATATAATATGATATAATGCAATGCAGTATAATACTATACAACATAGTATATAATAACATAAAATAGTGTAAGACGATAATATGTGAAATAATATGCTATGATACAATATAACAGTTAATGTCGCAGTGTAAGTTACGCTCTTCTAATAATAATAATAATAATAATAATAATAATAATAATAATAATAATAATAATAATAATAATAATAATAATAATAATAATAATAATACATGATGTAATAAACAACAGAATTATATGTTGTAATATACTATGATAAACACTGCACTTTAGGATGGGCTTCAACCTGCAAGCCGTTTCGCACCCTCTCATTCTGCTACTAACGCAGAAGGCGATAGCACCCAGTCGACGCCGTTCTATTGACCAAATGTCATCATAGACGCTCGGGGAGGCATGAGATAGGGACTTGTGAGGACTTAGTTATCTCACCATTTGACGACCCAGAATTCCTCTTCAACGAAGTGTATAAAAACCGATACATTATTGACCGTTTCCACAATGAAGTCACTTAAATATTTTAAGTTTTTCCCATAAAAAATCTACGTATGTTGGGGTTTTGCTTTTTGGCTTATTATTCAGTTCCTAATAGATACTTCTTTAAACGGTACTCCCAAAGTACATTGTTCACAATCAACAACCTCTCATTAATCCCAAAATAACGTTTAAAAACAGTTACACCGTCGGTAAAATAATAGTATTTTCTAGAAAGCATATCCAATTTAAAAAAAAACAATTTTAGTGGACTAAGACCAAACTATTGTATATCGCTGTTGAATATCGTTTTTAGAATTGGGAAAAAAATGTTTCATCACTTCCCACACCAAAATCGCACTGGAGTAGTAGTAGTTCATTGACCAGATTACCAACAGATTTTAGTGTACGCAACCGTAGAGCTGTATATTCTGTCATTCTAACCGCAACTTCTCAACGTGGCCTTGTGTAGTAAGTGGTAAGCGAATTAGCAAAAAAAAAAAGAATAGATACACTCTCTATCTGAAACTAACAGTTGAATACACTAAAACAATATGAATAATAACTATCGCTTGTCTCCAGTTTGACTAACGCCTTCGGTTTTGATGACGACCACCAAGGGGTCCTCCTACCCTACTTCGTTTTCCGCCAACTTCACCCGACGACGAAAGAAACGAGCAAGAATTTCGGTGATGCTGGAAAAGGGGTTGAACGAATATCATTATGTATGTAAATTTGATGAAATGGTACCGCACAGCATTGATCCGGCTGCCGCAAATCCTAAGAAAAATGATTTTGCCGCTTATCGTGCGCTCGATGGGAACAGGTTGCGGCGAGTCGGATTTCCTCCACCTTTCTTTCGTGGTCTGCCCTAGTCCGAGGACTTTGTGACGATCGGGCGTTGTTTCGCTGAAAATTTGACTTCGTCGCATTGAATGGAGTCGGTAATAGTTGCTATTTTGAGTTCTGAACATCGGAGCTCTCGGTAGAAGAGATTGCCAAATTAATGAAAATCAGTTCCACAAGGGGCTGCACCCGGAAATTTAACAGGTTTTGATTTTGCTTATGCTAATTGGTTTCACGGGCAAATCATACAGTTATTTTAGCCTAGATGTACGTCTATCCGAAATGGAAAATTTGGGTTTCAAATTTGGGTTTCAATTTTGCAAGAGGTTAATTCCCGATATCGAACTGTTACCGCTTGAGACAGCTTCAAGAGTCAAATTTTGAAAACGTTTTCGGTTTTTCAAGCTAGAGTTTTTCGCGAACTTGTTCCCTGGCTTGAGAAAACTGTGTCATTGCTGTCGCTCTTCCTGCGGAGGATTTTTATGTTGATTGGCATGAATTGGTATAATAATTAGAAGAATTATAAGTGCAATATTTTCTCAAGCTGGTATGAATTGTAAATTCAGTAGATAATGCCAAAAACGAGAGCGACTTAGCGATGTTGTTCATTTCAAATCAGAATTGCAAAAACTTCTTTCAATACTCAATCTTCAAGATTTTTGAGAGGCCTTGATCGTATTATCAAAATCTATTTCCTGAGTTAAATCATTCAAGTTTTATGAGATTATTCACATAAATGTTTTATTTTTTTATGCTCTATACGGGATTTATAAAGGGTGATTTTTAGGAGGTTTGTTTTTTTCAATAGAGATTACTCTATTGTCTGAAAGTTGTTTTGACAGTGTAAAGTGACGTCTCTACTCAGTATTGTTTGGCAAATCATCATAAATAGTTTAACTCCAGAATAACGCTATCAGTGTTCGATTAAAACTGTTTATAGCACAAAGTTCTCTTCAGTGGTGAGGCGTATTTTTTGGTTGAATGAATTCGTCAACAAGCAAATTTTTCGTATTTGGAGCAAAGAAAATCCACACGCCGTTCAAGAATTTCCGATGCATCCCGATAAATGTACTGTTTGCTGCGCTCTATGGGCTCGTGGAATCATCGGTCCTCTTTAAAAATGAGGAATAACGACGCGTTACCGTGAATGGAAATCGATACAGAAGCATGATCAATGAATTTTTGTTGCCAAATCTTCAATATATGGATGTGGACGAAATGTGGTTTCCACAGGATTATTTTTGTGGGGAGACGTGAAGTCATTGTAATATGTGGATAAACTAGCAACGATTGATGCTTTGGAAACCAATATTCAGCGTGTCATTGCTTGAAAAAGTGGTCGAAAGTTATACCTCCAGAATGACTTTTGTAATAAATACTCGTGGCGGCCATATGTTGAATGCCAAGAAATTATCTACCAATTAAAAAAAATGACCTATATAAAATATCAGCTGATCACGGCGAAAGCACAGACTAACAGACATGACAGTATGAGTAAATTCTAATAAAAATTATTTTTCGTGATGCACTAGTTCCACCTATATTGTACTGCGCGAACTATTTACTATCTGTACACCCCTTGTGTTATGTAAAAGTTTTTTACTAGTTGGTTTCCCCTCGTTTGTCAACACCGATCAGCTGCTTGCAGGGATGCCTGATTTCATCAAAATATTTGAAAATGAATCGTCACAATGTTTTATTGGATTACGTTGATAATATATTTAACTTTTTCTTGATGTTGGAGGGTAACCATTTATTCGACTCAAATTTGTTCATCTAGACTATTTTTTATTGTGTTGGTAGTTTTCACCCGAAATTAAGTGGCGGCAGACCAGAAGCAAGTAAATATTGTAACAAAACGGGTTCGATTTTTTATTGAGTTGGAGGATGAGAAGTAGGCGCAATTATGTATATAGTTTAGGCAATATCAAAGATAAACTCAAGATAGAGTAGTCTGGGATTTCTTAGGTATCATTTGAATAGGACCCCTCGATGAGCTCGGTTCACTGTCAATTTGAGTATTTTGAAGCAAAACAACAAGTGTCTGATCACTAGATGCGTCGTAACTATGACAATGATTGTTTATGTTTGGAAAAATATCAAGTTACAGTATGAACGATATTGAGAAATTTCGCTTTATATCAGTGATTCTTAGAATAAGAAAGTGAAAACTACTTAGAACCATTGTCTAGAATTTATTTAGTTTGTTATAGCCTCATCCCATGAAGCATCAGTTGTGGCAAGAAATCATTATATGCTGAATGTAAACATATGTGTGCTTCCTTTCTAACTTGTATTGTTTCCATGGCATTTTGTCGGAACTAGTCGACGCTTGTTAACGGAGGGTCAATAAAATTACATTATTACTGAACCAACTGGTTCACGATTACTGACCCAACATTTTTCAATGAAACGTATGGAACACTGTAATCTTCAGTTTATCTTTGGCAATATGTATTAAATCTGTATCCTGCATGAAATTCGCATGGACGTATACAAATCAATACATTACAGGTAATTCTGTATGAATGGCAACTCTGTTGGTAAATGAAAAAAATAAAGACAGTCTAGATGACAGACATGATGTTTTTGATAGGGTAACGTGGCGCCATCATGACACATGTGAGTACTGTCCCAAATAATGGAATATTCGAAATGACCGTTAAAATGATTGAAGAATCAAATTTGAGTGTCCTGTCTGTTAGTCTGTGGCGAAAGGTTTGCTAAAGAATCAAATTTTAATGGTCAAATGGCGAGTTCCATTGGAACCCACAAGTGCCTTTCCGTTCTACTTTTGACAGGCAGCCCTAATAGGTCCTCAGAAATGACAAAATGAGATTTAGCGAACGAATCGGAGTGTTTTACGTCTAGACAATGTAGAATATCTGTCGCAACAACAATAAAAAACTACACAAAATCAGGAGGCAGACATAATAAGTATTTCGCTGAAAATATTCATTTTGGAACGATCAGTGACAAAAAGAGCCGCATTTCAATAAAATTCAGTAGTAGTAATTATACAATTTTATCATATGCTACTTTTTATTTTAATATAAGTTGGTAAAATGGGACTTTCAGTAATAATTCAAGGTTCACGATTATTTTTGCTATAAACTTTTATTCGATAATTGTAGTAAAAAGAAGATTTGTCATTTGATGTTGTATTCATAGCGTAAGCGAACCCTGAACTTCACGTTTTTTCGATAGTTAGTTTTCATATGTAAGCACCATTCTCGTAAACTAGGTCATATAGAAAGCTAAAAAATTCGAATCCCCCTCCCACTTTGTCACAATATGCAGAGCTCCCTCTCCTCTAAAAGTGTGACGTAATTTGTGAATGAGGCCTAATAGAATAGTGTTCTATGTCATAGTGCTGAAAGAGATATATGAATGACGGTCGCTTCTTCAGTACTAGCAACATTGACGTAAACTTTTCTCGCGGGACGGAAAGCTTAGCATTCTTGGTTCAGCTGGAACAAATATACCATTTAGCATGATGGGCAACACGATTGACTAACATACGACAGCGATGTATAAACTCTGTTACTCTGGAATCTCCCGTTGCGTACGTACGTATATTCTCTGATTGTCAAAAGCGGCCTGATGTATGTGATGACTCGAAAAAGATACACTTCTCGACGGCGTCATAGCGATTTTAAATTTTTGTAACTGGAGATCACTTGTAAATCGTGATGTCATGACGATTTTCTAGTCGTTCAGACAGGTTTATCCAGAGGATTACTCATAACAGAGTCAATGTGCTTTGAACGATGCCTAAATTATGCGGGGATGGGTCGTGGGAAGTAATCGGAGGTTACTGACCTTTTTGCGCAACCAGTATTGAAATGACGTCATTCAAACTCCAACTAGACAATTTGACATTTATTTGATCGAACTCTTTATTATACCGCTTTTGCTTGATGCCAAACCTAACCCTAACTGCTGTCAAATCGTTTGCTTGGAGAAAATTTTAAACCTAGTTTTAACGTTTTTGAACTAAAATTCGAATTAGGTTCGATGCGGATTCTTATATCTGGTTTCTCGCACTCCCGTTTCTAAGTGCGAAACCAACACAGTTTCGTGAAAAGTCAGTTTCAGTTTTTTTTACGGGAACGACATGAGCAAGGCGTGTATTTGCTAGATATCAATAACTTATAAACAATTAGCTAAGCAATATTGACTATATTATAAAATTTGTCATCTTATCATAACGTTTTCTCGCAAACGGAGCATATCTTTCAAAACAGAACCCGCTCGAATTGGTTTCGCGTTTTTCTGTGCTGTTCTTACATTCAAACCCAGGGTAATACTCGGTAATACTCGGTAATAATCAGCCTCCGGTGCACCCCTCGACGCATTGACGCATACATCGTCGTGAAACGTCAACATCACGTGCGCGCTTATCCTGCAGTTGTTATTGTTGCTTGCTCACTGCCGGAGTGTGTGACTACACAAGAGAAAAGTAGAACGGTGATGAATTTTCAACTGCGAGTGTGACAGAGACCGTCGCAGTATGCCCCATTCATTTCTGTAGACGGTGCATCAGCATGATAGTGCTCTTCATTCGAAACCGAGCAATGAATGAAGAGACAAGAGAGAAGTGTTTCGCAATCACCGGATTCCGTCGGGGTGACCTACCAAACATCGCGAAGTGTGGTTTGTGGATCCGAAAGTTGCGCGATCTGGAAAAGCGTGAGTGAAGTTTTCGTTTTAACCCGTCGTGCGCGCGGCTCGTCGGTAAAGTAAAGTGAAGTAGAGTGGAATTTCTGGCCGAACGGGCCGAACTTGTGTGGTCAATTAGAGGAAAACCTGATCCGAAGAAGAGGTAGCTTTCTCGCTCTCCAGATGAGCTTCAAGCGGTCCGTCAGTTCGGCGCTGTGGTGAGAGCCACACATGCTCGAATGTTCTCTGTCGAGAGCCGTGGTGCGCTTAGTGATGGGCCTGATAGTTTGATATTGCTGGGTTCGAAAGAGATAGACGGTGATGGGTGGTGCACTGAAATAAAACTGTGATTCAATAATCATGCAAGTTTTAACTTGAAGTGAGTGAAAGGTGTTGTGCAACAAATCAATCGATTGAAATGATAACATTGCTGTTTTTGAGCAAAAATACTTACTATGGTCATATCCAGATAGAGTGACAAGAACAAATAATGTGGGGTTTTATAAGAATTAGTATATTTTTTCATGGAAGAATTAGATCAAGCTTGTTTAAGGAATCAAAGCATCCTTTTCTGCCCTACACCGGTTGTAGAAATAGGAGACTAGAGATACATTAGAATGGTTTTGTTTAGAATAAAACAAGTTATCAAATCTAGCATAGACCGATGTATTATCAGTATCGTGAAGTTTTTCTATTGAATTTCAAATGAAATTCGTTCCCGTGAACATTTTAAATGAAATTTTGTACCAAAAATTAGTTTTTTCTCAAATTTTTATTTTTCCAATACTTCTTAATGGAACAGAATCTGTAAATATTAGAAGCATGAATTGTCTTGGTGAATATTAAGTGAATGATTGTATTACGCTCTTTGGACGCGGGTAATGAAGCATCTGCCTACATCCACTTCTAATAGAAATATAGAGCAATACAGTGTTCACTGAGAGTAACAACATATAGTAAATGATAAAAGATTTATCTCTATCGTCTGATGTTAAGATTAGTACTCGATAAGTCATTCTGTATTTTTTCTTCAAAGCGGGCGTTGATAAATAGTTTGTGCGTTTTCAAAAAAAGGCATGAAATAATTGGATTCGAAGGTATAAAATAACATATACCCTATAAGTAATCAAAATTCGATCGTTTTGTCGTGAATACGACTTACTTTACTATGGGGCACCTTTTCAGAATTTGCCATGTACAAGATTGAGTAGAAGCTAATCGTGAATATTGAATATTTTACTCAACCCAACAATATTATTTTCTCCATGATATCGAAAATATAATCAGCAATTTATGGCAACATTTTCAGTACTATGAAATAATTACAAATAACTCAAAATTAAAGTGTTCTAGAACGTTCAACGAGTATTAAAGAGATAAACGATGCATGTTTGTTTTCATGCTCGGACGATGGTTTCGATACAGAGAGCGACTTTACATTTTTGCGTTACCAACTGGGTAAAGATTCCATTCACTAGAGTTTGCACAGTTGACTTTGAATATCAGAAAATCAACTATTTAAGAACTTTGATATTATCTTTCGTTAAAATTAATGGTGCTTCTGCAAACAAACAATTTTGTACGCTCTTTTGTCCTGTCTTGTTAATTTAGTACAGATGTACTGTTACAAACCTGGATGTAGAGAAACCTTGCACAATTCACACAATACATCAACTTATGAGAATGATTTTAAATATTCAGAAGAGTGAAGAAACGTGTTAGTTTTATTCGCATTCACGTCATCATCACGGTGGCTAATGCCTCGTGTCATTTAAAATCTATTTATTCAAATGCATTGATTGAACTTCTCTGCAAATTTATAGAGTGAAGTTCGTTTTTCTCTCATGTTTTCAATATTGATCACGTTTCAATATATCTTTCAAAATAGAATTTAAGGTTGTGTGCAATATTCGTCGAGTTTGGTTCACTAATTCCGCAGTTTCTGGAAACCAGAGAAATTAGAGTGGGCAATTCGTTTACGAGCTGTTCTAATAAGCAAATTTTTCTGGAAGAAAAAGTGACTAATGTCGTTTTCTAGTTACTGTCACACCACTTTGTCGCAGCCAGTGTTGAATCTAGTTTCAACGCTATAGGGACCGTGCACGGGGGCGTGGTTTAGTGGCCGGCGACGACAGCGCACGAGGCGGCGAGTGGAAAAAATAATGCTACCATAGCAAAACTTGTAAACTGAGTTTGAAAATACTTTCTAGCGTATTTTCTCTGTGGATTTTTTTCCGAACCCTATGGAATTATTCGCGTGTAATGCGAACGATTGTTCAACATCGACTGACTATTAAATTTTGAATCGAATTATTCATTCTGTATCTAAATACGGTCACGTCATTTTTTGTCATTGCAGTTGGATTTGTGTCTAATATTTGTCATATTCACTCAAATTCAAACACTGAAACGATATTCTCAGCACATTAAATGATTTTCTAATCGACTTGACCGGAAACACTGAAAAATATCTTGCTAAAACATTCTAATTTCAGACCATTAGTGAAAATTGCTTCTGTGTAATTTCTTTTTATACTTTCACTCAAAGAAAATACACCAACAAAAAGTTTAAATATTTTTTAAATGAAGTAAGTTTATCTCGAAGTTATTCTTACTTTCGCTAAATTGCAATTATTACACCACTTGCTATTACTTTATTTTCAGAGCAAAATAGACCCAAATAATTTTGCATCCGTCAAACTTTGAAATGGGCCACAGTTTTAGATAAATTTAGCTACTCGATAAAAAAAATAACTGCTCGACTGTCAAACTAAAAGTTCAAATGATTCGCAGGATGGTCAATACTCTTAGAATGAAGGAAGAAAATAAATTGTAATCGTAAAAATGCTAGCAATCTCGCGAGTAGCCAGTTTGACGTATATTGAAAATACGAGTTACGAAGCTAACAACAAATAATCATTTTATTGAAACGCTGAACTGTTTTGCCTTTCTCATATAAAAAGGTTATACAATCACTTGAAAATCGACTAGTAAAAATTGGCCAAGTGTCATATGCCATTCCACTCAGTTCGTCGAGCTGAGCAATCTATCTTTGTGTGTGTGTTTCTCGAAAATGACTTGATCGATGTTGACCAACTTAGATTCAGATGAAAGGTCTCGTGGTTCTACTTGGAATTCCTGAATTTCATCCGGATCAGACTTTCGTTTCCGGAATGAGAGGCAAAGTGTGTTAAAATTGTGTACCGTCACTTGAAGAGTCGAAACGAAAAAAGTAAAAAGTTTTCTAAATTGGTCTCGAAAGTATTCCCGTTTTTCGAATAACGACGGCAGATAATAGGCATACACTCAAAAAAGGATCTCACTTACTTTTATACTTAGTCCGGTATTCCTAATCTTAGGTTCAAATGAATGATCTTATGCTCCTACCGAAAATTAAACATATTTTTCGGTTGCAATTAAAATCATGTTGGTTGATGGCCATACGAACCAACTTCGATTATACGTTCTCGGGTTCTAGTGCCCGAAATACCTACAGTAGTGGAACTCACTTCGTTTTCTCATCGATGTTAGAGAACTGTTCCATTTTGTAGGTTATACTAGTTATTGCACAAAAAATCTCTTTGGTTTATTTTAAGAATCGGAGAGAAATGTTTTTAATAGTATACCACAGTATTATATATGAGAATATGATTGATGTGAGAAAAGAATCATTACACCACTATGTTGTATTAAAACAGGTTTTTGACTGTTTTATTCAGCGTGAACATATGGTAACAGTGTAAAGCTATGGTAGAGTTTTTTCGCCTATTCGCCACTAATGGCGCTACTTGTAATCGTGCACGGTCCCTATTGAACTGAATTTCATGTTAGTTCCGAATCCGATTCTAATATCAGGGTCACTCTCACTCCCGTTGCTAACTGCGAACTCGTCCCAGCTTCGGGGAAATTGTTTGGCGCCGTTTTTTAAATTTCTCAAGTGCAAACGACTGAATTATTATTAGTTTGTTAATAAAACATAGTCAAAACATGGTACGTTGCCTTTCCATACAATGTCACGTTAAGCTGTTTAGCTCATGATTCTTTGAATTTTTTAAAGGGCTGTCAGTTTTTTTGTTTACCCCTATTGATTATTAAGCTGTTAGCTCTTTGTATAAGCAAATCTCCGCAATTGAACCACAATAGATTGAAAATAAATAAACAAACCAGATACCTATAAGGCCATTTAAAAAAATCAAGAGCTCATGGATTTAAGTCTAGAATTTGATTTTTTTGAATTTCCTTTGCTGATTTATTACCTTTTTATGTTTTGCAGTTAACATAAATTTTGTATGACACATAATAAAACATCGTTTTTACTATAGTCCAGATCTCGAACCTGTCTCTTGTCTGTTAAATTTTGTATTCAATTCCTTTTCCTGCATTGAAATTCATTTGGATCTACAAATCAGTATACAATTTCTTCCGACGCTTGTAGAAATTCCATATAAACTTTTTAACCTTCCAACAATTGTTTCTACACCTGCTGATAAGAGTGTGCAATTTTTCTTCAGGTGCAATAGGTTTTCTACTATAAATTCGATTGATTTTGTATTTCGAATCACTTGAATCGGAAAATTGATTTATTTATATTACTGTGCATGGCGACCATTTAATAACAACAAGGCAGTGTTGCACGATAAGTTTATATATTATTATTACGAAGGGTTATTCAGTTTTCGCTAACTTGTGGTGACAATTTTTGGGAATTGTTCTTCGGAGTATCAATGGATCGTGTCGTCGACTAAACCGTTGAACCGTTTTGTTTCAGTGCACCCGTCACTCAGGAGAAAGTGACAGCAGGTTGAAACGAGCAAGAAGAAAGACACCACGCATGCCTCGCAGGGAGAGCCCAGGTGTAAATAGTTATCATTTTTGTTTCTCTATCTCTCTCACTCGCTTGCCAGCATACAGGTATGCAGCGCACTCTCCCGAACACTCTCACGCTCTCTCGCAGCACACTGGTAGGACTGGCAAGAGATCTCGCAAAGTCCGGTGATAATCTGGTGGTGGTTAAGCGCCTCCGAATCTTCAAGATCCTCAGCGTTTCGGGGGTTTCTAGCGTAATGCTGCCGACCGATCGGCTCACAATTCTTTTGACTATGGCGTGTTTAAGTTCGTCGAATCGGGTCTGCGCCCGCGTCGTGCAGGAAAAACTGTGTCAGTTTGTTGTTGGCAAAAATCAATTAGTGGCCACCACCTCAACCACCGCCACTACCTCTACCGCTGCTGGTAACAGTACCTCCGGTTCCGGAACTGGTGCTGGATCGGGTCATGGCACCAAAGGTGGCGGCGGCAGTGCATCGGTCGTGAATAGTGTCGCGAAGAGAACCCCGGTCTTCTCCGGTGCCGTTCATCCCTTGTTTACATCCGGTGGTGCTATTGGTGTGGAAGCTCTGAAATACGGACCGTGCGGAATCGGTGTTGGCAGTGTACGCAACTTTTACAGCTCATCTCTGGTACGCAATCTCTTCAAGAAGAATCAGGTAAGTCATCGATCTCTCGCCACCGTTGTTCAACATCCCCAGGCCAGACCAGACCAGGCCAGGCCAACTTAGTATCCGTCTTATGGGCAGGCAACGGTATATCGGTTCGTCGATCAGTGCGTGCGTGTTTGTGTGTGAGTGTGTGTGATGCAGAAGACGAGAAAAGAGAAATTTTTCAAAGATAGTGAATACCTAGTTTACTTTCGAAGGATTACATAATTTTCTCGCTCTCACTCCGAGACTCATTTTCGTCATTTTTCGCAATAAGCAGAAACGCTCTAGCGAAACCTACGGGGGCTTATCGCGTGACACGCTGGGGAGTGAACGGGACCCGAAGATTTGACGTATTTCGTGCGGCGGTGACCTTCTGCGGTCCACATGTGGGAAACAAACGAAAAAAACAATCCCGGAATTTCGGGGATGGCCTACGCTGCTACGCGCACAACGAAAAATCGCGTTCCGCATACCGTTGAATTGATTGAAAAATCATTACGAAAACTAAAGAAGTAGTAAAAACTAACTTAGAAAGTCGACGTAATAAAAGTGTATATGTGATTTGCTTCGAAAAAAAAAGAGAAACGAACGAAACGAAAAGAGCTTGAAAAAAAAAGTCGAAGAAAACGAAAGACACAGGCAGCAGCGAATAACTTGTTTAATCAACTTTCATTGAAAATTAATAAATGGGCAAACGAGAAAACAGAAAACATGCATTCGTATGCCTTGTCGGACGAGTGTGTACTGCCACTCAGCGGGTCCTGATCGGGCCACCGTGTGTCGAGGTAGTAGGCTGTGTGTCTCAGTAAACCGACCTCGATCCGAAGAAATTTGACACCGACAATGTCGGTGTCATAACGCAAAAAGTCAATACGCTTTTGCGTAAACAAACCATCACGGCGCACGGCTTGGAAGGAACAGTTGTGTTTCGTTCCAAGGGAGAGGGCGGAACTGGGTTGGGATTCAGAACGCAGAACAAATTAAAAAAATGGCGCCAGAATGTTCTGAACCGAAGAGGAAGAACAGCTGGGCTTTGACAGAAACAGCTGATCGAGTATGATGCAGAGAACTGTCAAAACTCTCGGTCAGGGAGGGAGCAAAAGAATGTGTGCACATGCTTTTCACTTGAAATAAGGGAGAGAATATACACACGTAACCTGCTCTCGTGGCCGTCGCGTATTCCAGAGGAACTTTGCTCTTTTCTCTGGCTGGTGCTGGCGGTTGCTCTCCCGATTTTTGTTTTGTTTTTGTTTGATAGTGCACTCAATTTCTGCGTGCCTGCAGGCACAAAACAGACGTTTCGAATTTCAAGAAAGAAAGAAAAAAAAGTATGCACGAGAAAGTGGAACGTGCTATTTCTTCGTTAGTTGTGGAGGACCGGAAGACTTGCTGCAAGTTGCGTCGTTCTGTGAGCGTGTGTGCTTTTTTTCTGTTTCCTTCTTTCCGATACGGCTGAGCCGACGAACCAGAAACCCGCTTCGATCGGTTTGGGGTCCCCGGGAGGCAAAGATTGGTACCGGCTCTGAGGTGAGGTGAATTTTTTGGAACTTCGCAAACTATGGCGGTGTTTTGATGGGAAAACTTTCAGATAAACCGCACGTACTGGATGGCTTGGAGTTCCAGTTGACATTCAATAATCTGAGTTCCAACATTTAACCATCGGATCAGGCATTGATGGCCCGAGAGGCAACTGGTCACGGGAAAAAATTCACACTCATTGAATTTAACACAATGAACGTAGTCGTTTATTTCGATATTTTAGGAAGAATGGACTAAAATTTAAGGTAAATTGTTTCTAGTGGATTTAAAACACAATATGCTGTCAGAAAGTGATCTGAGAAGTAGCATTCTGATGTCGGGTTTCGCTTGAATCCAAACCTAACCTTAACTTCAGCCGAATTCATACATTTGATAGTAGTGTGAATCAAAACTGGGTTGAGTTAAGCTTCGAGCGAATGTCATTAAAATCGGAATTCAGAGAAAGACTGAAGAAACACGAAAACCTTGCAGTTGGCAGGCATCAATTAATTTATTTTCTTCACTTAATTTAAACGTCAAAAAGGCTAAATTGCATGGATGCATGCTAAGGCTACTAAGTTTTCGAAATCGAACAAATCGCCTGCGCGGGGGTCTGCGGAAATGTGACAACGTTTTCTCGATAACTTCGACGGAAGTGTACACCGCACCAATTAGGCGTCAAATTAGTTTACCAAGGTTACCAACAGTTAGCCTTATCAAAAATCAAATATACGGAAAACTTTTTACGCTTGACGAGTTATTGTATCACTTATTTGTTTTGATGCGTGGAAACAGTATGGAAAATTTATTCACATATGTGACCTTTCCAAAACCAAATTTGCTAAGCTCATGCGTAGTTGATTCTTGCTTGTTAAAGGAAGGTGTCGATGGTCAAGGTTATTTCATGTTTTATTGTGAATCTAATCAGCAAACAGGATTCCTCGAGTTTCAATGATGGATTCGAAAATTTGATTTGTAATTTTTGTTTACTTTGAATCTTCCAATTAGAAAAGAAGATTCCATAGCCGATTCTCAATACCGGATTTCGATCTGACTTTATGACTTGGTTGCGAATTAAACCCAGATAGGCTGCGTTGAAGGAAGACGATCATCTCACCCATCACGCATTGTTATTAAAGCTTGAGTCATTCATTAATATCTGGGCACACTGTTTTTTTTTTACTGTAGCGCTCCTAGTGGTCAGATCTGGAATGTTTTGACAGCAGTTTGTATTGAAACGGTTCCTCTTTCGAAGCTAAACATTTCGAAGAAGTTATAATTTTTTGGATAGCGCGTATCGTGAATTTATTTTGGATCCCAACTTCGATAGTTCTACGTGATCTCGGCAGCATCACAACAAGTGTCGTAGTGAAATTAAGAATCTGAAGCTGCATTTGAAGATGTTGAGAATGGTTAGGGCCAATCCAGGGTTGTCGAATTATGATCTCGCCAAGAATCTCAATGTCGCACACTTAAAAAATGTTACATCTTTGTAGATGCACATAAAAGGAGCGTCGCGATTCACTTACATTCACAATACAAAGCATTTAAAGATAAGTCATATCATTAACTTCACAGTTGTTTTAGATGAAACTCACATCGATACAGACGCAAAATTTATGTTTACATGTTAGTAGATGTAATTTTGTGTCATCACCGAAGAGATTACGGCATACTTGAATTTACGTCAAGCGTAAATTTCATTTTTTCTAAGAGTGCGGCCAAAGTAGCATCAGAAGAATTGGCTTTTTTCGGGTCAGTAAGCTACCAAACAAGGGCACAGAAACGAAATACTTGTACATTTCGGGGTTTTCATTTTGTGCAAAAAGCACATACACTCAAGTCTCTTTTTATGCGTTTTTGTTTTTACATAAATACGTCTTACTTTACTACGGGGCGCCTTTTCAAAATTTACCCTCTGAGCAAGTGATAAGCTGTTGATCGTAAATATCTCTTGTTTTATTCAACGTATCAACCATTTTTTTTCTCCACGTTATCAAAGAACACCAATTTGTGATAGAGTTTTCAGTAGTATGAGATAACCACAGATAATTCTCTTTAAGTTCAGACCAGAATTCAGGTCCAGGAATCAAATTTTAGAGTTCGATTCTAAAGTTCGGTTTCAAAATCCAAAATCAGATTTTGTTTTCATTTTCAGAATTCATATCTAAAATTCAGTTCCTCGTCTAGAACCCAATTCCAGATTTGTGAAACTCAAACCGAATTTGAGAACCTTATTCTGAGCCAAGATTTTGGAACCGAAATCTAGATCTTGATTCTAGATCTGGATTCTGGAATTTGATTTCGGGTATAAATTCTGGACTTGGATCTGAATTTTGAAACAGAATTCTAGAGCTGGAATTGAGGTTCACACCAGAATTTAGTTTCTAAAGTTCCTGTCCAGATTTCAGACTTAGAATTTAGGTTAAGAATTCGGAAACTGGGGTCTGAACCTGAAGTTCAGGACCAGAATTCAGGACTCAATTGTATTTCCAGAATTTCGTTCTAGAAATCAACGGCAGAATGCAGGTCGAGATTGGGGATCCAAAACTCATTTTCACAATTCTAGAAGTGATGCTGAATTCAGGGACTAGATTCTGAATATTTTTGAACTGAACTCCGCATCTGGATTATATAACTCAGTTTCGAAGCTGGATTCTGAATCCGAATTTGAAAACTGAATTCTGGACCGGACTTCTGCAACTAAAATTTAGAATTCATTTCCGAACCAGAATCCTGGTCTCGAATTCTTTTCCAAAACTTAGTTTCAGATCACAGGTTTACAGTGATCAGTTCCTCAATCCAGATCCATAATTCTAGTTCAAGAACTCAAATGCAGAATTTAGTTCCCGGAATCTAGCATCAAAATGGTGTTTCAGAGTTTAGGCTCAGTGCTAGTATTCGGTTTCAAAACTCGGTTCCAGAGCTCAGATTCATAACATAAAAAAAACTGAACCATTCATTTTATTCGTATTCACGTCATCCGTTTATGTCTCTGATATTACCCACTCGCTTTTTTATATGTGGTTTTCATTTCTGTGAATTTTTTAAGTTATGCGATTTTTTCTGTGAATTTTCAAAGTTATACGATTTTTTATGCGATTTTTCAAAGTTTTGCGGTTTTATTTATATGCGGTACGTATCCTCCACATAAAAAATGACTTGAGTTTGTTTTATATTTCGATTTCTTCACATTTCCCCTTCAGCTCATCAGTGCCTGCATCAGTTTAGTTGTTTTATGTGAATTTTTAATGTTATGCGAATTATCGAAGTTATGCGATTTTGTTTAATGAGAATATTTCAAGTTATGCAAATTTTGAAAGTTATGTGGTTTTTATGAAAATTTTCGAAGTTATGCGGTTTTTATGAAAACTTTTTTAAGTTATGCGTTTTTTTTGCGAATTTTCCAAATTGGGCGAATTTTCAAAGTGATTCGGTTTTTATGCGAATTTTCGAAGTTATGTGTTTTTTATGCGAATTGTTACTGTTTTTTATGCGAATTTAAAATTTTGCAGTTATTTTTTTAAACTTTCAAAGTTTTGTGATTTTTTATGGAAATTTTCAAAGTTATGCGTTTCTTAAAGCAAATTTTCGTGGTTATGAGATTTTTTATGCAAATCTTCAAATTTTTTATTCGAATTTTCAAAGTTATGCGATTTTTTATGCAAATTTTTTCAGAGATGCGGTTTTATATGCAAATTTTCAAAGTTATGCGTTTTTTTCACGTGAATTTTCAAAGTAATGCGATTTTCTTAATGCAGTCTTTCAAAGCTATTAGGTTTTATGCGAATTTTCAAGTTTATTCGAATTTTCAAAGTTTTGCGGTTATTTTTATGCAAATTTTAGAAATTATGCGATTTGAAGTGCTGGGCGGAGTTCTGCGCTGATGAGCCGAAGGCGAAATAGGGAGAAATTTTAATCTAGTAGCCAAACGACTCGCCCGGGAGATATTTGCAATTGCGGCAAGATATTTGCAGTTGCGGACAAAAAACACCAGGTTTTCGTGATTAACGTAACTATGAATTATTAAATGTACTACTGTTTGAAAAAGTGTATTCTTCTGGACATTCCAATACAATGAGGTTCTTAGGAAATACGAAGGATGGACAGCTTACCGGACATAAGTTCTATAGAGCGTTTCATCGAGGTGATGTGCCTAGCAAGTTCGAAATCTTTTTACCGATAAATTCACAAGAAGGCTAATGATCTGGCAAGGTATTGGTAGCTGCGGACAAAAAAAAACAGATTTTCGTGACTAACGTGACTATGGATTCCTAAATGTACTAGCAGGAGTGTCTGAAAAAGTGTATTCTTCCGGACATTAACACTAATAATGAATATGAAAAGTTTTAGCCTGATTTGGCAAACTGTCACTACAGCAGAGATCGAACTGCCCTCAATTCCGTTCCATATTTCCAATTCCGTTGGAAGTATTGGGTAATTGCCAAACAAAAGTTGAAGAAGAGTGGAAAGGTGACTCGGGGTACGATAGAAATGAAGAGATGGCGGAACAACAAATGGTTGCTCAGGTTTGACAAGACAATGAATAAAATATATTGACTGGTAGTCCAAGAAAAGTTCGAGAGTATTTTTTTCGCTAGTTTTCCTTCAAAGTGCAATAAATGACTTTTCATTTTGATTTCTCAATATCAATCTTCTGTCTCTAGGAATCTTTCTGCTGATTCGTTATTAGTCACTGTTATCTGTGTCAATAGGATCTTAGTACTAACCATCTGTACGCTAAGAATCGGCTTCAAAGTTTGATGAAACAGAAATACCAAATTCCCCAAAAGCAATGTAATGCCAGGACTTTGCTTTGCACTGTTTTCTGTACAGGTGTAAAAATGTTCGATGCGAAGTTTGATTTGAGTACTGAGTGATCTTTTCATTCGTCATATATTTTCAATTGAATATATCGTCACAAGAAAACCCATCCGGTCAAAGTGAGAGACTAAAACCAGCTGTTTTTCTCAGGACGAAGCCTTAACCACCCTAATATTTCTACTTCTAACCAATTTCCGTTCCAATAAAGCAGCACAATTTGATATGCAGTAGATCTTCTTCGCGTCTCATGATGGAATTTTGGTGCTCGATCTCGGATTGATTCGAAAATCGGATTTCACCTCGCCGCCTAGAAGAAGTCCATGACCTTCCACCGAAAGCCACCGCCGGTGGTGGATCCGCATCCCATCCATTAGCCTCCGGTATCTCTCGTACCCGTGCCGGAGCGGTCTGCAGTCGTTATCAAGTGATGTCATCCCGTGTACACTCGGCTTTTTTTGTCTTTCTCACTCTCTCTCTCCCCCCTTTTTTGATGGGTATGATTTCACTCACATGCGGGAGGTGGTGGTGGTGGTGGTTATGATGCGGTTCGAAGAACAACCACCACACCTGCTGATAGCCGATGGCCGTCGCCACCGCCGTATGGTGATGATGTCCATTGAATCTTTCGCATGCTGTTACTTCTTCGCACCCGCCATCCGCACAACCTCCCCAACAGTCACAGCGACCGTCAACCGAACCGAAGCCCGAGTATGTGGGAACGGATTTCAAATTATTCATTTTTTCGAAGCCAATGCCAAAAAGAAACCATTCACCCGAAAGTGAAGCCCAGCTAGCCGTCGTCCGGCGGGTCTATGCACGGACATCGCTGTATGTGACAAACCAATGTTTATTTTATACGTTAGATTAAAATTCAAGTTTTTCTATTTTCGGTCGCTTCGTTTTGCTGCTGCTGCTGTTGCTGGTGCTGCCGCGCCGCCCGACGTCGCACCACTGGATCTATGTGCGAACCGCATTGTGATCTTCTGGTCCGCTGCGGCCGCCGTTGTCCTTGAGCATAATCGACAGATGAAAATCTAATGGCCATAAAGCTCTTCGATTTCTGCGTGTGTCGAAGCAACCGGAGCCGCTAGTACTGGTTGTCAGTTCTTGTTGTTGTTGTTGTCGTTGTTGCTGTTGCTGCTGTTGTTGAAAGAATTGGAGGTGCAAGATTTGACCATCGGGAGCACAGTGAAAAAAATAGATGGCTAGAATTGAGACTTAATTTGTGGAAGAATATATACCGCAGTCTTGCTTATCTGCTTTATAGTGCGTAACCAAAAATGCTGCGGGAGTCGGTCCATGCTTGGTAAAATCATGGCCTGCTATGAGTGTTGAGAATGCACTCACTGTGCAATTATTTCTTGGAAATCTGACAGCAATAAGGTCAGAGAACGATTTATAAAATCGACGTGAACATGTCGAGCGGGCCCAAAAGCCAATTGCAGATTGTTTTTTTTTTCACTTTCTCTTCCGATTATATCTGAGTTATTATACAAATGTTCCTTAACTATTTATTACTGCCAGCAAAAAGCGAACTTTTTGGGTATCATTCTACACAAATAGTTAGGAGATAAGTGTGAAAATTGATGAATTATAAATAGAAAAGAAAGTAAACAAAGAGACGTCGAAATATCTTCATCTAAAACAATAGATGTTTGAATTTTGTTGTTTGCAAATCTATAAATCTGGAGACTCGTTTCCCAAACAAAATATCTGGGATTAACTCTCTCAAATATCTAGCCTTACCTTTTACTGTGGACTGGAAAAAGCGGATTCAGATTATTATTCAGGTCCACTTGAGTCTTTATAAATAAACCAAAAACTATGAACAAAAAAAAATAATAAAATTACCGAAATACCACAAATTCTGAAAATATAATAAAAAATACCAACAATTTAAAATCTATCGAAATAAACCAAAAATATCTTATATCAGACCCTGTCAGCTTAGAGAGAAATCAGTCTTTAGTTCAGCTGCGCCATCGCACGGCATCACATTGAACATATCATGTGATGATATTCGATGTGGACTCATCTGAGGGCGCATGCTCACAAAAAGTATGTCGCTTACGATTTGTTCGTAAAATCCGAGAGCTAGATAACTTAGTTATATGATATCTTTGCTTGAATACTATATATTTTATGTTTTGTCTTCAACTCGTCAGTGCATAACAGTTCATGTGAAAATGGTATGCCACTCAGCAGTTCAACATAAACCGCTAAGCAGACATGAAGTTTTCTGCTACTTGCAGAACATTTTGTTTCTATTTACACCGAATTGCAATGTCTTAGCTG
This sequence comes from Malaya genurostris, assembly GCF_030247185.1. Classification (NCBI taxonomy): domain Eukaryota; kingdom Metazoa; phylum Arthropoda; class Insecta; order Diptera; family Culicidae; genus Malaya; species Malaya genurostris. Next base: position 153,711,401 of record NC_080570.1, read on the forward strand.
ACGATCCAAATTGAAATGAGATTCGATATATCAGGCACTGACGAGTCGAAGATGAAACCTATAAAATATGAAACCGATTATGAGCTCTATGCACAGAAATTGGCTTACCCCAGGATAACTCTAAATACTGATAATGTGGAAAATAGTAAACAAATGGAAAAAATAACGGAAATACCGAAGAAACTAGAAGTACTAAAGAAATGCTAAAAGCATGAATAGTACTCGATATGGTAAATATGCAAATGTAACAATAGTTCTGAGTTGAGAATAGTAATGAATTAAAATGAGATTAAATAGCTGAGAAATATTAACTGTATTATCAATTGCAAATATAAAATTAAACATAACAAAATTAAAAAAAAAAGCAAAAATAGGCAACATATAAAAAGTGTCAAAAATAACGAAAAATTTTCCAACAAAAAAGGAAATTCAAGTGTGCTAAATAGCGAAAATGATGGAAATAGTGAAAATAGTCAAAACAGTTGAAAATAAAAATGATAAAACAGTCGACATAGTAAAATAGTTGAAAATCGTTTAAACAGTTGAAGTGGTGAAAATAGTAAACAATGGATAATTGGATGAAATTGCAAAAAACAGTAAAAATAGTCCCAATATCAAACATTGTTATGTATATAAAAACCGCACGAATAGCAGAATTTGAAAAACTGTAGAAACCGTGGAAATAATAAAAATACTATTAAAAATTGTTGAAATAGTGTGAACAGTAAAAATAGCGAAAAAAGTAAAAACAAAATCAGTAAAAATAGCAAAGACAACAGAAAAATTCAAAATTGTAATAATAGTAAGAAAACAGTGGTAAAAAAGCCTTGGTATTTCATTCCTGTAGTGGAATTTGACCTTCTGTTTCAACAGACTTCGCAGCCGATTCAGAGTGTACAGAACCATTGACTGGTGGTAACAGTGGTAAAGACGGTAAAAATAGTATCAATTATAAAAACAATAGAAATAGTGCAAGTAGTTAAACTAGTAAAAACGGACGAAAATAGTAAAATTTGTAGGTAAAAGTAATATTAGAGATTAAAAAGATTAAAATAGTAAAAGATGTAAAAACATAAAAATTTGTTAAAATAGTAAAAAATTTAATAGTTCCTATATTCAGCTAGAACAGTAAGTTATTATTTGAACCATTTTAGTTTTATGTGCCATTTGATTCGACTATATTAGTATTGTAGATATAGTATAATGAAAGTGTAAACATTCTAAGAATGGTGAGAATTGCAAAAAAGTAAAATAATAAAATTACTAAAACGAGTAAAAGTAGTGATAATAGTTAAAAATGACGAAAACAGTAAAAGGTGCAAAACAGTAAAGATTTGTTAAAATAGTAAGAATTTTGGTTTATTTTTTTAGATTAACAAAATTAAACTGTTGAAATGTTGAAAATAGTAAAATTTATTAACTTTGTAAACTTAGTAAAAATTGAGAATTGTCAAAAAAATAGAAATAGTAAAATTACTAAAAATAAACAGCAAAACTGGTAGAAGTAATAATAATGAAAATAGTAATAACAAAATAGTGAAAATAGTAGAAATAGTAAAAATGACGAAAACAGTAAAAGTAATCAAAATGGTACAATTAGTAAAAATGGTGAAAATAGTAGGTAAATATAGTCAAAATAGAAGCCCAAGTAATTTCGGTTTCACTTTTCATATTCTTTTTTTGAAAAGTGAAAGTGATTTACCGTATGATATTTACGTCATTTAGAGACTAGCAAACATTGTAATACATAACCTAGAAAATGAAAATTCAAAACAAATGAATAATTACGATTTCTTTCAGTCTTGTTAAGACGTAGAGCCGTCTCGAGCTAGTTTTAAATTTGATCAGTATCTTATGAAGAAAAACGGAATTGAAAATGAAAACTGCAAAAAAGATTGGAACTGAAAATGAAAACTGCGAAAAAGTTTCCGCAAAGACGGTACTCGAACCCGTACCCTCGAATCCGTTCCTCGGAAAGGAGAAAGCTACGGGTTCGAGTCTCGTTTCTGCGGTTACTTTTGCGCAGTTTTCATCGCAGTTACACGATAAATTAATGAAATAGCAAAAGTGGAACTCTCAATCCTTGGAATTGCTATGTGAGTTGAGCCAGTAAAAATGTGATTTACCCAATCCAAAGTTATGGTCGATAAATTGTCATTTAGTTAATTATTAACCGTGAAAATTATGATTATAAGAAAAATAGTTCATATACTTCGTGTCGCTTGAAGTTCATGTGGTTGGTTGTCGTTTTCATATGGTCATTCCATGTTAGTTGAATTGTGTAGTTGTTTTCGTGTGAGTGCGGATTGCAATTGAGAATTATTCGTTTAGCTGTTTTAGTAATCTGATTTTCGTATGCACAAACTGAACGTTGAAAGCGCCCCGAGACAAATTGTTTTTCCTCCAAAGTATGCCGAACTTTGACTTAATCTTCAAAGAAATCTGACGAAACTCGAATAACGGAAACGGGTAAAACCCGTTTTAGACCAACTCTGAAACACTGACCTGCATATCAGCGGACAGCCGGACAATTCCATTCAACGGGTTCGCGGTGGATTTGCTTGGTGTGCGTGCCGGTCCGCTCGTCGTTCATCCCGAGATCGTCCGGTTGTCTGTCGTTGTCCACACGTACGATCGCGCGACTCCTTTCACTTTTTCGCTTTTATGATCGGAAAACAAATAATAACTAGGATAAATATACGCGTGATGCTTTCTGTCTGAGCGTTGTTTTCGGCACTTCTGGCAGACCTTCAATGCGACGGCGGGGCCGGAGGATGGACTCTGCGATCAGAGACGCTGATGACGGAACCTGTGCAGCATTTCGGCACTGGGCACACTACCAGCGAGGCCGTCCGCCTCTTTCGCTTTCCCGTGCGTCGCCGTGTCCTCGCCGAGATCGCGTATTTCGGCAATATTGCAGAGCATTTAATAATTGCCGCAAGCAATCGTAAAAATTCCACCGTTGTCCGTGTCGCGGTAACATGCGGCCAAGAAGCGATCTTTCTCTCGATAGTTGGCCACAATCGTCGTCCGCAATCGCACATCTCACTCTCGTTTTTCTTTTGTTTTTGTCTGCGATCGGACCGCACCGATCGCTGCGTCAGTCGTCGTCACGCAGACGCAACGCAGCAGAAACATTCACTTCTTCTCACGGTTTGGCACTGCTGGAGCTGTTTTTGCTGCTGCTGTCCAGCCCTGCCCTGTCTTGCATGATCCGGTAATGATCTTACTCAGTTTCACCCGAAAGAAGTTATGAAATGTCAGAAAAATCTAACCCAAAACGTTGCACAACCTTAGTTCACTTGTAGTCCTTGTTCTTAACTGCGTGAATGTTTCCTGTCCGACCGTATGGAATAGGTCTGAACAAATTAGATGGATTCCAGGAATGTCTAGAATGTATTGGCATTCATCGCAATAGTTCAAAATGAATGCCAAAATCGTGTTACTTGTTCTGCATTTGAGTTCAACTCATTTCGTTAGGAATTGGCAGGTTTGGCATAGCTTTGAACAACAATTCGATTGGAAAAACCTGAAACAATCGTAGATCTTTTTTTATAATTACCAATAATCTGTATTACGTTCAACGAATGAAACTGGGTTAGAATTTTTATGGTAGGCCATGATCAATTTAGATTGCCAAATCGTAACATCAACCTAGATTGGAGTTCGTTGCGGAAGATATGTGCATCTGTCAAATATTTTGTACATTTCTGTATACTCAGGCATTGCTACCAAACTTGATGTTGTTTTGATGGATTCTGTTGACGTTAAAGACAAGAAATTCTTCGGAATATTTTGATATCGAAGAGTAAGAGACTTTGCTGATAGAGGACCCGCATATAATGTACCGTTTAGTGTAGCACAAAGAACCATTTCCGTGCATCTAAAAGCATTTAAGCTCATTCGAAAGTTTTAGTCAAACCTGATTAAAACCAAACGGTTATAATACTGCATGTCCGTAATATTTATTTTCGGATCACTTTTGCATCGAAAAAAAAAACATAATGTCCTGCGTTGGCGTTTCAAGTTCATTCGAACCTGACGAGATAAAACGGCGAAAATATGTATCCGGCCTTTAGTCCGTAATTTTTCATTAAGTCGAATGGTCGTTTAACATAAAACATTATGATCTGGTAATGATTGACCAAATCAAGTTAATTAAATACGTATTTTGGTTGCGTGAAGTATTCGCTTTAATACACAAAATAGGGCGAAACTGATGCAAAAAAAACATATTTTATTGTTTTATTTATTCATTCTTCTTATAAAAATTCTACGTTAAGTAAAGCAAATAACAGATCGGCTGAAAAGTTCGTATCGTTTCTATGAGAGGACGCCACTAGAATTAAATCCATACCATTTTCAGTTAGTACCAACCTTCAAAAGATACATGTATAAATTTGACAGCTGTCTGATTATTAGTTTGTGAGATATTGCATTTTGAGTGAAGCTACTTTTGTTATTGTGAAAAAAAAGAAAAAAAAATGGAATTTTGTGTGTTGATGAAACACTACTTTTTGATGAAAAAAAGTGCCGCCGATACCAAAAAATGGCTTCATGAGTGTTATCCAGACTCTGCACCGGGCGAAGCAACAATTCGTAAGTGGTTTGCAAAATTTCGTACTGGTCATATGAGCACCGAAGACGATGAACGCAGTGGACGTCCAAAAGAGCAGCCTACCGATGAAAACGTGAAAAAATTCCACAAAATGATTTTCAATGACCGTAAAGTGAAGTTGATCGAGATAGCTGACACCCTAAGGATATCAAAGGAACGTGTTGGACATATTATTCACGAATATTTGGATATGAAAAAGCTTTGTGCAAAATGGGTGCCGCGTGAGCTCACAATCGATCAAAAACAACAACGAATTGATGATTCTGAGCCGTGTTTGGAGCTGTTATATCGAAATAAAACCGATTTTTTTCGTCGATATATAACAATGGACGAAACATGGCTCCATCACTTCACTCCGGAGTCCAATCGACAGTCAGCTGAGTGGACTGCACGCGATGAACCGAACCCAAAGCGTGGAAAGACTCAACAATCGGCCGGTAAGGTTATGGCGTCTATATTTTGGGATTCGCATGGTATAATTTTCATTGACTACCTTGAAAAGGGAAAAACCATCAACAGTGACTATTATATAGCGTTATTAGAGCGTTTGTAGGACGAAATTTCAAAAAACGGCCTCATTTGAAGAAGAAAAAAGTTTTGTTTCATCAAGACAATGCACCGTGTCACAAGTCGATGAAAACCATGCTGAAATTGAACGAATTGGGCTTCGAATTGCTGCCTCATCCACCGTATTCTCCAGTGACTTTTTCCTGTTCTCAGACCTCAAGAGAATGCTCGCTGGTAAAAAAATTTAGAAGCAATGAAGAGGTAATCGCTGAAACTGAGGCCTATTTTGAGGCGAAGGACAAATCGTACTACAAAAATGGTATCGAAAAGTTGGAAGATCGTTATAATCGCTGAATCGCCTCTGATGGTAATTATGTTGAACAATAAAAACGAATTTTGGCAAAAAATGTGTGTTTCTATTAAACGATACGAACTTTTCAGCCGAACTGTTATGTCATGAGATATGCATCGATTTAAAAACATGATGACATTCTAAAACATTGCTCGTATATTTGTTTGCATATAATTTATGCGATTCTATATCCTACAAACTAAGCAGAATCCGATTAATCTTTATATAATGTGTGTAAAAAGAAAAATCAATATTTTTTCATGACTGGATCTAGCTGCTATTTTGGTTGGAGGAAAAGCGCTCCCAATGGTTCACTATTCCCGCCCTTGTCCATTGATTAATCGTCGCTGTTGTTGTTGTTGCTGGAAACATCGTTCCTATTGTAAATGATTATCCGACTTTCACCCGACCGCCTCGTTAGCCCGATCTACTTAAAGCTTTGCTTTGGTTCAATCCGAACGAGCGGTAGCGAAATCGGCGAAATGGATTTCGGTGAAATGCTTGGTTAGAAATGTTTTTCTTACATAACTGACATCGAGTAATAATGAGCAATTCCAGCAACTTTGCACATGTCTTCGGTGAGGCGAGACATTTGTATTGCCCGGTTGGAAAGACCAATATGACTCACTTTTACTCACTGATTTGTTAGTTTCACTAAGAATTTTTTTCGGGAAAAAAATCAATGGCTCTGGACTGCTTTTCTACTATGTAGAGAACTCTCTTCATATTTCTACTTCATCTTCACGAACATACTATGCTGAAGAGTGCTACAATCTATGGCTCGTTTGATTGGTATTACCGGTATGGGCCGAGTGTCATATACCATTCGGCTCAGTTCATCGAGATCACAAAATGGCTGTGTGTGAGAGATAAATAATGTCACTCGATTTTCTCAGAGATAACTGAACCGATTTTCACAAACTCAGATTCAAACGAAGGGTCTTATGGTCCCATAGCTTACTATTGAATTTTATCTTTATCCGACTTCCGGTTCCGGGAATACGAGGTAATATGTGCAATTATATTAGAAAATGCGCACTCAATTTTCTCTTAAATTTTTCCACCGATTTTTACAAACTAAGATGCATTTTTTTTTCATCTAACTATTTTTTTTATCGGAAAGGAACTCGAAAATATTCGACACGTATTTTTTTATTTCAATACGGTAAGTGGAATTTTCGAGATATGATTTTTTAAAGTTTCGCGTTTTCAAAAAAGAGCATTTTTTCAACAGCCTATACTGTAAAATCTAATAAAGATACAAAAATTCGTCCAAGACATAAAATGTGCGTCTTTTCCTTATCCATAAAACAACTTTTAAAGTTAGTTCCATGAAAAAAGTTAAAAATTAGTAAACAAATAAAAAAAAATAAAACTTGGCCTTAATTTTTTTCTTTTTTTAGTTGAAAAAAGAAGCCACAAGGGTTTAACTCAATCTTGGCAAAGTTTCAGAGTGGAAAGATTAATACTTTCGGAGTAATACGGGCTTAACTTGTCGACACATGTCGCGCCACAGATCGATAAAAAACGTCATTTGCTTGGAAAAAATCGAATTTCTCAAGAAGAGAAGAAGAAACCCGACGCCATGAATGTTTTTGATTTTTGCTAACATGAGTCTTAAAGTTAAATTGATTGCAGCAACGATTTTGATGTTTGAATTCATTTTGACACCGCGATCTAAACTTAAACGTTGCTAACAATAAACTGTCAAAGTTAGGAATCGATCAGTGGCGTGGCATGTGTCGACAAGCTAAGCCCGTATTCGAGCGAGTTGCGCTGCGGTACGCTCCGCGCGTGCTGGTCGTAATTGAAAAATTCACTGCTCCGAAAGTATTAATCTTTCCACTCTGAAAATTTGCCAAGATTGAGTTAAACCCTAAGGATTCTTTTTTCAACTAAAAAAAGAAAAAAATAGGCCCAAGTTTGAATTTTTTTTATTTGCTTACTAATTTTTAACTTTTTTCATGAAACTAACTTCAATAATTGTTTTATGGAATCGCTTATTTGAAAGGTAAGGAAAAGACGCACATTTTATGTCTTGGACGAATTTTTGTATCTTTATTAGATTTTACAGTATAGGCTGTTGAAAAAAGGCTCTTTTTTGAAAACGCGAAACTTTAAAAAATCATATCTCGAAAATTCCACGTACCGTATTTAATATAAAAATATACGTGTCAATTTTTCGAGTTCGAGTGAGAAAAAAAATTTTTTTGTGGCTGATTTTGCGTGGAATGCCCTATATATATATCCCTATATTCATGATTCAAATTAAACCTCTCATTTTCTTAAAAAATGCTGTGAAACTTCATCCTCATCCGACTTCCGATTCCGAAATTATGTGGCGATGAGTGTCAAAACTTTCAAATTGTTAGACAAAATGATGCAAAACCGGTACGCATCGGTACGGAAAAAGAACAAAACGCCACCGCCTAGCACACAGCGTGCTTTGTTCAATTTTGTATAGTGTGCAGGGTTGCCACATTTGAATCTATTTTAACTTGACATAACTGTTTACAAATTGGAAAAGTAGTTTATACAAAAAGAAAATTTTTGATTTTATTTAAGTTTGAAAAAACCAATTCTTGACAGAATATTCTAGTGCTGTTTTTGAAAATATAAGAGCAATTCCAGAAATGAGTAGACGAAAAAGTGACAAAATCAGAATAGACCTTCTCCGATTTGGATGAAACTTTGCACATGGCTTCAGTTTTGAACCGATTGAGAGGTCAATCCGACTCACGACTGATTTTTAAAAAAAGGCGTATGTATGTTTGTATTTCACAAAAATTGTCTTTTTCAAATCGCTGTAACTCGGATACCGTCAATTCTTCAAAAATGGCGTTCAGTAAGAAGTTGAAGGGGAATCGATTGGGCACTCTAAAAAAATAATTACAAAATAATTCGAAAAAGTTAAATAAAAAAAAGCATGGTTTAATTTTTTTGATAATTTTTATTTTAAAGCTGTTATTAAAACCTACAGATTGATGGCTATCCCATCCGTGCCTTTTGAAAAATTAAGAAGTTACAGCTAAAACAGTTAACGGGTCTCGTTGTAATTCGGAAACCGTTCATCGTACAAAAATGGCGTCCAGGAAGAAGTTGTAGGGAATCAATAGGGCACTCTAAACACATATACACTGAAAAAAAAATTGGAATTTTTTTCTCAATAATTTCAAAATGAATTAAATTTAAATTAAATTTAAAAAAAAATCAGGGTTTCAGAACAGCTACTTTTAGGAGAAAGGAAATCATGAACAAATTTATTGCCTTTAACCTGTAGAATAATATTCTACTGTTTAAATGATTATCTTTCAACGAGAACTTGAAATTTCGAATTATATCTGTAAATTGTTTTAGCTGTAACTTCTTCATTTTTCAAAAAGCACGGAAGAGATAGCCATCAATCTGTAGGTTTTAATAAGAGCTTGAAAATGAAAATTATCAAAAAAAAAACGATACCCTGATTTTTTTAATTTAATTTTTTTGGATCATTTTGAAATTATTGAGTATAAAAATCGATTTTTTTCAGTGTATATTATTTTTAGAGTGCCCTATTGATTCCCTACAACTTCTTCGTGGACGCCATTGTTGTACCATTAACGGTTTCCGAGTTACAACGATTTGGAAAAAGGCAATTTTTGTGAAATGCAAAAATACATACGCTCTTTTTCAGAATCAGTCGTGAGTCGGATTGACCTCTCCATCGGTTCAAAACTTATGGTTTGCCATACTGAAGTCATGTGCAAAAGCTAAATCCAATTCGGAAAAGGTCGAGTCTGATGATCTGCTAAGCATTTCTGGAATTGCTCATAAGTAATATGAAAAAGACATCATTACACCACTAGGTGAATTAAAAAAGGTTTATTATTTATAAAAAAAGTAGAAAAGATGAAAAAAAAAAAAGACAGTCTAGATCAATTTTGAAAAAAAACAAAGTATGTAAAGTGACATTTTGTGTCATGTCCAGAAAATTTCATTTAAATCTGATAGGGTGCTGCCAGCATTTGTTAAAGTTTAGATAATAATCCTATAACGTCTTCTTGGATATCATTTTTGTTTAAGTTCAAGTTCAAGCTTCCGAATTATGACAATTTGAAGAAAGTGTACGCAAAAAGTCTGTCACTGTTTAAAAAAAATATCTTGAGTCGGAACAGTCCGTGTAAAATAAATGGTTTGCCATAATGAGGACGTATGTCAAGATTCATCCATATCAAAGCAAGTAGATCCTGATTTTCGGATTTTGATTGTTTATTTCTGGACTAGGTCTAAGTAATAACAACAAAATGGCGAACTGTCCATCAAAAGAGTATTGGAAAGTTTGAACAGTTTTTTTTTGGAAAAGTTAGTGGCCCTGAAAAGAACCGTTTTGTTTGGGATGAATCCTAATTCACCTCTACGGCTAGAAAGTTTTCCGTTGACTTGGCCGATCTTGCATTAAATTTGCCCGTGAAATGACAATCGGAAACATACCTTGAAAAGCTACGGTTTGAAACAGATTCGTCATACACGGATACGTTGTTATCAACGGAAAACAGTGAGTAAACGACACTTTCGGAGCAGTTCAACCTTGATTGAAAAGGATTAAGATGTCCGCGCCAAAACAGCCCCTTCCGAAACCGTTTCCGCCTGCACAGTAGAACAACGTCCGACGACTGGTGCGGTAAACTTTCTGTTATTGGTTAATCAACAACCTCGTAGCTGTGGTAACATCCGTGACATGTCTACAGGGTCCGTACATAATGTTTTCCTGTCGTGTCGGTGATGATGGTGGTGGTGGTGGTGGTGGTGGAGGTGAGTGCACCAAGTGCCAACCGAGCTTTGGGCAATGACGATAATCGCGCACACGCCCCGGTCGAACGCGGGCGTGCGCGAAAAGTTACTTCTTGGTGCGAATGGAATTTTAAATAAAATCGCACCGCACATTCCGCACGACCTCCCCCAGACCAGTCCTCCGGTTTTTTTTTCGCTTGTCCGAAATGCTTACTGCCGTTTTGCATTTTCAACTGTGCACAACCCCCTTAGGCTGTCGAAGTCGAAGTCGAGCTGAACAGTTGTTTTCCCTTCGGCTTTTGGGCCGTTCGCGCTGGTGCTTCCGCAATGGCGACGTTTTTTTTTTTCATTTTTCAGTGTCTAGCAGTGATACAATGTGAGCCGTTGCGGGCGCAGTTTGTTTCCTTTTCGCATACCGAAACTAACTAGACGAGATCCTCGCAAAGATGTACGGCGAACCTGTTTTCTGTGCACTTGCGTATCTTTCTTCTGTTGAGTTATTCATTGTCCCCGTTGGTCGGCCTGGGAGTCCGAGGAGGTGCGGGGGGAAATGTGCAATACCTTTTTATCTGCGCACTTTCTAGGGGTCTTTAGAAACGCGCGAAAACCGTTCGAGACCATTGTTTGTATGTGTGTGTTTGTGTCTGCTCCGATGGATAGAAAGTGAAAACCACGAACCCCCGCTCGGAGCGGGGAGACACAGAGAATTGAGTGTAAATGAAATCTTTGATTTCGTGTGTGTGTGTTTAAGTCTGCTTTTTGCGTACACGACCAATTTGCATGTGAATGCGCTTTTAGAGCCTTTTTGGGGTGTGCACATTGCACGGTTCCTGACGAAGCGACGGGGTATTCCTGGGGAAGCGACGGGGCATGCGCTGATTGAGGTGCAGTTATGTCATATCGCACATACAAATCAGGCAACAACCGAAGCTACGGGATACTGGCCAGATCTTGGCGACAATGGAGTCATTATAAATTTGTCTCCTTTCAACTCAACCAGCAGCGGCAGCGGCAGCATCACCACTGGTCCCCATCAGTAGGCAATAGTCGAGCGAGGGAGAAGAGGAAAGAAAGATGGGTGGCAGGAAATAAATTACTCATCTTCAAATCGTGCACATCGCCGCCGCCGCCGCCTGGTGGGTTGTTTAATTTTTCGCTATCGTTTACCGCAGACCGAGGAGCAGCAGCAGCAACAGGTTGAATGCGAACGATTGTCCCTCCTCGTCCGGAGCAGGTGTTCCGATCCAAGGAGAGTTTCGGTGGTGGTTTATGCGAGTTTTTTTTGTGGTCAGCAACAGCAGCAACAGTGTAATGGGCTGTGAATTGGTTGGTTGAATGGTGCAAGATGTGCACGCGCGATCGGTATGTCGGTGTCCGAGGGTCCGATACGACCAGTTCAAGGTGACGCATATTTATGTTGTTTCGAATGGTTAAACCTGGTCCGCATTGTCGTCCTTCGAGTAGCATAGGTAATGGTGCTAACTGCGGTCGGGTTTTATTTTTCTTCTGCAATGCTTTCGAAACTCCTAACAATCAAGTTCAGTTGAGGTAAGAAATAGGAAATTCCATCAAAATTAAACCATCTTGAAACGATTGCTTTGTACTTAGACAGTGCAGTACAGTCAGAGAAGCCTTACTAAATGTAAATAATGTCAGATATGTATAAACATGAAGTTGATATTCGTACAGATCACATAATGTCATTAAATTTCCTTATGGTGACTTTTCTCCTAGAAGTAGCCGTTATCGAGATATATAGACGTGAAATTCAAAGAACTCACTTACAGAATTGCGCATGAATTCACCATTTTTGTTCAGTTCACAGTTTCCAAATTACAACTGTCTACAGAAAATGCATGCAGAAATACATCCGCCCTGTTCATTCGATCATTGGTTTCTTAAGCTAAACATTTTTTTATTAATTTACTAAACCAAAGATTGATCTCAGTGGTCATATGCAGTGTCATTTGAAACAAAATATCTTGACTACAGAATGAACTGCAGATCCATAGGTTGGGATTTGGCTCGTAATAAGAGTAACGTAAATCGAATGCTTCGTAAAAAATACTTCGTAAATTGTGGTTTGGGTATATCTGTAAATATGGAATCTCCGTCTTCCTCATGTAGATGAAGTAAATATATTAAAAGGGGCCCTTTACATAATCAATAAACGGTCCTTTTCAGGGCCATGGTTCGCCGGTAAGATATTCATCTCAAATGAAGAGGCAATTGCCTAATGTGAAGCCTATTATGAGGCAAAATACCACTCCGTTTACAAGAACGGCATCAAGAAGCTAGAGAAGCAATGAAACAATTGTATTGCTCGTGAAGGAAATTAAAGACTGTCGCAGAAAGTATGGACGCACTTTGATTTCGCTGTAAATAATTCACAAGTGTTAGATATTCAAATTTTATTCGATATACTGATAATATTAGACTACAACAACAGCATATTATTCTCAACATTTGCTACTTAGCCATTGTAGACTAGCTGGCGCACCTTCTTGCGAACGTTCCTCATTAAATTCCGTATAGACTTCTTGGCGACAAGTTTTGACACTTTTTTCCAATTTTTTGAATGGTTTCGGCTGCCGAGACATGTTTCCTAAGATGTGCCTTCGTTAATGCCCAAAATTCCTCAATTGGTCGAAGTTGTGGGCAATTTGGTGGATTCATGTCTTTTGAGACGAAAGTGGCATTTTTGGTAGTATACCATTCTACCGTTGATTTCGAGTAGTGGCAAGAAGCAAGATCTGGCCAGAAGACAACAGGATCCTTGTGGCTTCGAATCATGAGTAGAAGTCGTTTTTGTTAACATTCCTTGATATATATTTCGCTGTTCATTGAAGCAGTGGTGATGAAGGGTTTCGAAATCTTACCGCCACTACAAATTGCTTGCCAGACCATAGCTTTCTTACCAAATTTTTCGACTTCAATCGATGTCTCGGACTGGTTTAGCACTTGCCCTTCTCGCACCGTATAATATTGTGGTCCCGGCAAGGATTTGTAATCGAGTTTCACGTAGGTTTCGTCGTCCATGATTATGCAGTTCAAATTTCCAGCAAGAATCGTATTGTACAGCTTTCGAACCCTCGGCCTGATCGATGCTTCTTGTTTCGGACTACGTTTTGGTTGTTTCTGCTTCTTATAGGTTCGAAGATTCAAACGTTCTTTAGCACGAAGAACATTTGACTTCGAAGTGTCCACTTTTTTGGCCACATCCCGAACTGAAACCTCCTTCTTTTGCTCGAACGCCTTCAGTATCCGTTTATCCAACTGAGGGTTAGCAGGACCTTTTTTCGACCCGTTTTCGGTTTATCCTCAAATGTGTTATCCTCACCGAACTTCCTGATTGCATTTCGCACGGCTTTTTCACTTACTCCTTCCATTTTTGCTATCTTTCTCAGTGACAGTCCGCGTTCTGTACACCATTTGTAACGAATAAACAACTGCACAAGTGGTTAGAGAAGAGTGTAAACAACAGGACGCAGCCATAAAAATTGACAGAGTCTGACTGAACCTTTGCGAAATGGCAGCGGTTTTTGGTTGCGTCCCTACTTTCTGGGACAGTCTTTAGCAATCTATGAGACTTTTCATTTGAATCTAGGTTTGTTTCATAGCTCATCGAGCCGAATCGATTAGGGGTTTTTGGTTTGTACAAAAAAGCACATATTTTGTTTAAATTTTCTTCGCGTTTTGCCTTCGACTCATCCGTGCTTACAGCTTTTTGTACAAACCTAAAACCTCTAATTGTTCACATTCTGCGGCGATCAGTAGTTAGCCGTCACTCGTTTCCGTTGTAGCCATCAGAAAAGATATTGCACCACGAACTCACCTGTCTGATCCCGGGCCGGAATCGATTTTGAATAAACCAGAGGTGAAAATAAGCCCATTTTGCACACGAAAATGTGAATCAAGATTCCCGATTGTGAATCATAAAACCGAACACAGTGAGTTGAAAAATTGAGTAACAAAACTGAAACTGCGATTATTTTTAAATTGTAGGAACTATATATAACAGAGTAGCAGCAGACTTTATGCATACGCTCTCTTTTTATTGCACTGAGACATACTTGTTCTCATTCTCAGTAGACAACCATGCGCAGGCGAAGAGCTTTAGCTGCCCTCACAAAAACTCGTTCGCGCAAAATCCTGCACTCCTGTTACTTTTGTGTGTGATATTCCAGCTGAATAGGGTAATATTAATCCGCTGCATAGCACGCACAGCAATAGTCATGTTTTTCTTATCATTATAATTATTATTTATCGCAGCATGTGTTGAAATGTTGATTACGAATCAGACATTGATACTAATAACGATGAAGACATTTTTAAATTCTAGGTAAAACCAAAATTTATCTTATTAAAAGTCATTCATTTCAAAATTCACTACATTATCTACAATAAATATGTGATATGAAACGATAATGCTGAATATTTTTACTTACTGTGAATCCAAAAATTATCGTATTTCCACCCCTGGAATAAACCATGATCGAACTATGTCTTCCCATTAAAATAAACGGTCCTTTCCAGGGCCTCTATTTTCTTCCGAAATAAAGTTTGAAATTTTGTATCATTTATCAAGTTCGAAGGTGAAATGATTGACCTTTCCGGTTATGAAGATGTAATGGTGAAAGTGACCCAACCGATAAACCACATTCTCTATTTTTACTCTCAGAGATTACTAAACAGATGTAAAAAATCTTAGGCCACAGTTTGGTCATTGATCATTGAACAAGTTTGGAGAACAAGTAATAGACAAAGATTCACTTCTTGATATAAATTCGTATAAGTGACATAACCGACAAACGTCACTATTTTTCAAAAAGAAAATGAGTCCAATTTCGACAGATTTGGCTCGTTTGAACGCTGGAATGGGAGCAATGATCATGTTGAAATGTTCTATTGACGATACCTTTGGTTCCGGAAATGTTTCCGAATAAGTGACCCAAGCGTTGAAGTATACTTATTTGAATGAGCTGAGTCAATCTGGAAATAGTTGGGCAAATTGTTTCAAACATTAGGTTGGCGATAAAGAAGACAAAATCTGGACACCTCTTAATACGTATATCTTTGAAAAACTTTCATCAACGCGTGAAATATTTCGCCTGAACGATGATCGTATGACTGTTCATTGTGTCGAATCAATTTTTTGTGATTCTACAAGCTTTTAGATCGAAGATGGCGTCAACCGAATAGCAAGTGCGAAAAGCAATGAAAATTCGGACCTGTCAGTTAGACAACTTTCAAAAAAGCTTGATTTTCCTGCAAGCACTGTTCATAACGCTCTTGAATCTTTCGATTCACGTTTGACAACAGCAGCCAGGAAGGTTTGGAGCGGAACAAATGGGAACTCATGTGCTTGACTTTATGCGGTTTCCAGAAATATTTTTTTGTATACTGCCATGCAACGGAAAGGCGTAAAGGAGCATTTCAGGACGAAGAAAAATGCTTCAAAAAATGTATGATTTGGCAGGCAATATGCGGCTATAGTCGAGCAAGCCAAAGTTTCATTATTATTGGAACGGTAAACAAGAAAATATATCGTGAGGAATGCCTAAAGAAGCAATCGTTATCCTTCCTACGCAGCCATGACGCCCCCTTGCTATTCTGGTATGATTTGGCATCTTGTCACTACACCAAAGATGTTTTGGAATGCTATGAAGCGACCGGAGTCCATGTTGTACCGAAAGAGGCAAATCCATCTAACTGGCCGGAGTTGTGACCTATCGAGCGGTGTTTGGGCTCTCGTGAAGAGAGAACTCTTTCAATACAAACAACAAGATACAACTATAGAGAAATTATGAAAATCTTGCACAAAAGCAGCTAAATCGGTTGCAGAGAAGTCTGCACAGACCTCAAGCCATATGTTATCGAAATAACAAGAGAAAGGTATTATCATACCTCATCATTTGTCATACATTCGGTGTGAAGAAAAACCCGCTGCAAGGTAATTATTTTTGTTATATTGTTCTCCAACAGGCACAACACCTCCTCATCTTGACTCATAATAGGCGATATTAAATATGAATTGAATTCTGGGAATTGATTTTGCAGATTTCCTATTTCTGTGCCGATAGTTGTTCCGGAAGCCGTTCCAGCGAATATTTGAACTCAACATCCTCCTACTACTGCTTCATACTGGAAATATTTTTGACACACAGTTAGGACCATTTCCCGTCCCGTTCCCAACTCGCAGCGACGCGTTGCCCGTGTGTGAGTGTGAGTGGGACCCAGCTAGCATCAGCCAATCGTCGAAAAATATTTTCATGGATATCGAGCTCACACATTTTTAACTAGGTTGCGGTCATCCAGCGAATGAAAAAAAAGCGCTCTCTTCTGCATTCGACAGCAGCCTGCCGCCGCCGCCGTCGCCGTCGATCGGACGCGGCCGTGCCGAAAAAGAAACTGGTTCCGTCCGTTTCTTTTTTTTTTTTCGTTTCTGTTTCTGCTTATCGATCACTGCCGCAGCCGCCGTTGCCGTTGCCACCGCGCAGCAACTGCCGGGTCCAGTCCAGTCCGGTCCGGGTTGCGCGATTTTCTCGTGTGGTCGAATCTAGGTGGCGGTTCACGAATAACCGAACCGATTCGACCACCGAACTGAATGGCAACCGAAGAGGTTCACCCCCGAGAGGAGGCGCAGGAGATGAAGAAACAGGGTGGAAGCAGGGAAAATCAAACTCCAAAACCTAGGCGGTATGACCTCAATAGGCGCAACTTTTTTTCCTGCCTCGCATCGTGCGCTTCGGCTATTGTGAGGAACCAGCTCGGAGCCGCCAGAGTTCGCACCCGGTCTCACGATGACCGCGGTTGGTGCGACGGTGGCGGCGGCGGCGGCTGTGGTCACGGGAGAGGTAGAGACGGTATGCGTGCATTTGGCCCACCGCTATGGTGGCGGGAGTCGATTTAATCGATTCGATTTTGATTTCCCTGTATCGACAGTGTAAGGGCAGAGTTGCCAGAGTTGATTGAGTCAAGGTTCTCATTTTACACACGGAAACGAATTGATGCTCTTCAGCGGATGAGTTGAAATGACAATCGATGGAACCTGATACTGGCAACACTGTCGCTCCGGCCGAGCAGCTCGATCCCGCTAGACAACGGTGGGCCGTTCAATTCAATTCGATCATTGCGAATCGTGGGGTTTTTAAAATGTGCGAAAGCCAGCAGCAGCAGTTGTACATGTAGTAAAAATTTCTTTTTAAAAACCAATCTGCATCTGATGTGGCATGGCAACAGTAACCAGGAGTACCGCTCCTTTCATTTCGGCGGCCGCACGATACGCAATACCGAATGTTATAGTTGGGCCGTGCCACGACGCACAAAGTGCCTCGGGCTTGCGGCCCTGCTTAGGTGGCCAAGGAACGGGGTTTCATTTACATAAAAATTCCGGTGACACATCGGTGTAGAACTCTGTTCCTTTCGAACGGACGAATGAATTAGTGCTAACTTGTCATAAAAGCTTGAATTCAAACCAAAAAAAAAAAACAGAACACCATTTTGCTATGCAGCTAAACGAAACTCGATTCCAAATCATGCACAAATTATAGTATGTTGTTCAAGGTAGTCAAATTCTCGCTCCAGTTGTTGCCTAACCGGGTTGACAAATAGGCCTGACCTCACCCGTGGCACGATCTTCTTATCAATTCCGACCGGAATGAACAAGTAAATCTGGTCCACCAAGCCAATGTCAAATTGCTACTTTTTTTTTGACAAGCAACAGACCGTGATCGGTGCAAGATCAGTCGGTGATATTTAGTGGTCATGATCTCGAAGTGCCAGATCGAACGCTTCGATTAACCGCTCTGCTCGTTAGAAGAGTACTTGCATTTCCGGTAGTAGTCTTTTTGCCAATTCGATTTGCCGGAACGAAATCAAACCGCAGTGACAGTGAACGGACCTTGACAAACGGAGATGACCATCGTTCAGAGCGCGCGAGTGTAAGAAAAAAAACCTTTGATCGCTTCCTTCTCGGCATGAATGGAACACGGAGTTTGCGCCCCGATCGTACTTACAAGTTTGTTTGTACACACAAACACGCACTTGCAAAACAAAAAAAAAACAACAACAATGAGAAAACCCGCGGGCTTCGGGGATCGCTTAGCTCTCTATATTGATCGTCAAATTTTTTCAAGTTGAAATCTAATTAGTCCCAGACCCGAAGAGACCCGTTCGAACCGGATCGAGTGGAACTCGAGAAGATTCCGTCGACATCGAAACGATGCGGAATAGTTCACCGATCAAGGCAAACCACCGGTGGTGGTGGTGAATTTGCGAAGGAAGGCTAAACGAACGAACATATGTTCGAGTTGGGCCCGCAACTCACCAAATGCAGTTTTCAGCTGTGCTGCCGTGTAATTGCAAAGCCATCAGCCGTGAGCCATTTGGTGTCTTTTTTTTACTATTATTATTATTATTGTTTTGCCCGGTTAGCACACGAAAAGCGGTAATGAAGAGTTCTTCTGCGGTGCGCGGACCGACCACCGATTGCGGAAATTGTTGACGGTGTGTTGTACCTTCGCAATCGAAACACCCCACTCTCCCCCGCTTAACAGAAACACTCACATACGATCGGTGGTTTTACTCGGAAGTTATGTGAGGATGGTACAACTAGGTTTGCAAAGAAAAAAAATACTGAAGCGAAAAGCTACGTGGAATCCGACATAAATCGGTTTGTAGGTTTTTGCATAAGCCTGGCCAGGCCAGGCCGTGCCTGACTGGTTATTAGTCAGGCATTAGGTTAGTTTCAATTTATTTCACCGGGTGTTCATAATTGCTATAATTGGGTTGATTGTGGCTTTTTAGCGATTTCCAGAGCCGGGAACTTTCCTTTCCCCAATTTGAGATTCAAAGTAGACCACATGTTGGTGTACTGATGAACTCCCTTAAAACGTTTTGGAATTATTTTTCTTTATGTTTCGTCTTAGACTCGCCGCTGCATAACAGTTTGTGTTGAACTGCTATGCCACCTAGCAGTTCAACATAAACCACAAAGCAGAAGTAAAGTTAATGCTATTTTCGCTATTGTGCTGAAGTTCAACGCCGTGCCGAACGAAGAAGTTGTTTTCGACTTATACTGGCCGATACCGGTAGTAGTCATTTAGGGGTTATTATCTTATGTTTGTGCCTGTTTATGAACCACGTAAACTCTCTGGGGTGAGAAGAAGGGGAGGTCTCATGAAATAACGATTCGTTTGTTTACTAAACGAAAAACGGATTCGGAAAAGGTAAATTATTGAATATTTGCGAAAAATTCAGCAAATTTAAACAGAAAAACTCTGCTTGTTCATTCGAATCACTTTTCGAAACAAGCATATTTTGTTTCCTATCGTTCATCCGGTGAAGACGTTTGAGAAATTTGGTCACCCTTTTCGGCTTGTGTATCATGAATAAATGAGAATTTGTGGCAACATATCAAGATAAAAAGATTTGCACGAATAAATTGCATAATTTCGATCACGAATTTAGTCTAATTCTCTACACAAACTAATTCAGATTAGTTCGAATGGTTCACAAAAGCGTGCTTTAGCGTTTACGTCGCATATTCGACAACATTCCCGATACCAAAAGTATCAGCAATAATAGCTTTGAACTTGTGCATTAGTCATTTTCTAAAAAAAAATATTCGGATAGAAAAATAAGCGATTTGTCGGTTGCGTCACTTATACGTTTTTATCTCCGGAAACGGAAGTAATCAAATGGTATGTTACACTGTTTTTATTGCCACTAATTTTTATTTTAATTTGTATTTTCCGGCAAGTAATAACTAAAGAAGCGAAAGCTATGAAATTCAAAGTCGGATAGGCATTGCAGATTGAATCAGTTATAAACTAAGATCGGAGAAGCTAGGCTAGGCAGACTCATATAGGAATGAAATTTAATTTGCCTTCTACTCTCGGAGGTCGAGTTAAAAATCCGTGTACACCAATATGGTTGAGAAGCAAGTGTATTACTCACTACACTATGCCACTGAAACCGGAAAAATACACGAGCTTAAGATTGTTCCAACGAGCCTTCGATTGTTGACGGTTCGTGTGGTTTGACGGTTATGTCACTTCTACTATCATAACTCCGGAAGTCTCAGCCGTATGATCTTCCAACTTGATCCACAACCAAAACGTACCGAAACCTGTTGAAATCGGTTTAGGTATTTCTGAGAAAATTGAGCGAAGAGAAAAAAATGCGTTCTGTCGGATAGGTCACTTATATCGTTATATCTTCGGAAATAATAGAAGGGACATCCTGACCGAAAGTCACATAAGAAGGTGTAGCCTTCTACAAGCGCATGTGTAACTAACGTACGCCATTGAGAATAACGGGAGAAAAGTTCTTCAACACATCCTTTTCGATGGAAAGACTCTCTCCGAACTGGGACATAGTTTTGCGGATATAGAATATAGAACTGGATGAAAACAGCGTTATTTGTCTCGTTGCATTTAGGCACCTTTTTCCACCGGACCATATCCAATTTAGTTAAAAATTTTCATAGGGACTTTTTTTTTTGAGGTGCTAGGGATTTTTTTAACTCTGCCGCTTTACGAAATTAGAAAGGACCCCAAAATATTGGTACTCTAATGCACAGTTAACGATCGTTTGTTTTTACATTTTATCGTTCGTCGCCTAGAGATATTTCATATGTTCATTTTGGACCCGTGTTCAGTGTGTTGGTAAAAATGTTTGTGTGCGAAAGACAATCCTCGAATGTCTCTACCCAACTAGCGATAGAGTGGAAATGGGGTGCAATAACTCTGAATTGTTCTAAACTTTACTGGTCATAAATATGAGGCTACCTGGAAACCAATTTAAAAAAAAATCTTTCGATTTTTACGCCTATCCTATGTTTGGCGTTGAGTGTTGAAAAAAAGTTGAATTAAATTGATTTAGCTTTGAATAAAATAAATAGAACAAATTAATAATGATTTTTTTTCTGTCTTTACAGGTAATTTTTAGAACCAGTTTCAATCAGTGCATATTTTCATGTAAGTTTATGAACTTATTGATGTTAATTTTTTTCCTATTATTGATGCCAAAACGGTCTCCAAGTGAGGAAAAGATGACAAAATAATCTAGAATGTCTAGTGAATACACTGAGCGAAATAAAAATAGAACCACCCCGTTTTAAAGTAATACTTTTCTAGACTTTAACGTAGAAAAACTAATTTATATATCAAACAGTCAAACAACTCTCTTGCCACCTTTTATCTCTGTTATTATATGGACTATTCGCATTTTAACCGATCAATTCATGAAAAAACGAACGAAATAAAAATAGCACCACCCTACACAAAAGTCGGTTCGGATAAATTTTGACAGATTTTTGTTTTGATGTTTGTTGATTAGTAATTGCGTCAAGCTGAAGGCATAGTTTCTCTCTAATAGTGACGAAAGCAGATTTTGTTGTTGTAATATAGCAGTCATGGGTCGATCTAAGCATCTAATGCTGGAAGGAAAAATAAAAATTTGGGTATACCACGACCCCGGGGTCTCCAATAGAGAAATTGGTCGAAAGCTTTCTCGATCATACACTGTTATCGGTAGACTTTTGAAAAGAGATGTCAATACTATTGGCATTATTTGCGCAAAGATCCTATTGTTAAAGCGAGTCGAAATTTTGGAGGCGATACGCTAACGGTTTGGGGAGCATTTTCATTTCGTGGAAAACTTCCGCTGGCGTGGATTTCCACAAAAATGAAGTCAGAGGACTACATAACAAGAGATATTGGAGATAAGCTTGATTGAACACGGTGAGTCCTTGATGGGTCCGGATTACATTTTTCAACAAGATAATGCTGCAATCCATAGTTCAAAATTGACTAAAAAGTGGTTTAATGTCAAAAACATAGAAGTTATGGAGTGACCAGCTTGTTCTCCGGATCTAAATACTATCGAAAACCTGTGGTCTATCCTCGCTTGAAACAGTTTGACAACGTAAACACGCTAAAAAATCCAGTTTGCGAATGTTGGAAGGAGATCACACAGGATATTCTTGAAAATCTGGTATTGTCAATGAATTAACTTTTAATTGAAGTTATTCGAAATAATGGTTCATACACACATTACTCGGTTGTTTTACAATGTAGAATTAGGTTATTTTGTGGAAAATAAACTCGTTATCCGGTAAATGAATAACTGGTGCTATATTTATTTCGCACATTTTTTCATGAACTGGTCGGATAAAATGCAAATAGTCCATATAGTAAGCATTATCACATACATACAAGATGTCAAGTGAGTTGTTTGACTATTCTATATATAAATTGTTGTTTCTACGTTTGACTATTCTATATATAAATTGTTGTTTCTAGCAAAGTTTTGCGATGAAACAGGGTGGTGCTATTTTTTCGCTTTTCGTTCGTTTTCGCTCAGTGTATGATCTCTAAAGCAGTAAAAATTATCTCTAAAGAACTAAAAAGATGATTCGGTAATGTGTGCACACAAAAAATTGCAAAATTTTGGAAGATAATTTTGATGCGATTTTGAGCTTACTAGGAGAACGTGCCACTTGAGCCAATTAGTTATGATTCTGACTGATGTGCGCAGCAAGCTCCACTACGACATCAACGAACCGTACAGAGTGCAAGTTGGTTCGATAGTGACTCTGGTTTTGTGAGAAGGTTTTTCTGAAATTTGAACACACATTGAAGAACGGAACTTCCATGAAAATCGTGATCTCAAGTGTACGAAACTGTTGTCTCTGTTAGGGAAAACCATAGTAATGGCCTGGCAAACAGAGAAAATAAGACGTTGTGATTTTTAAAATATACTGCTTTGTCTACTCCAATCGATGCGTGGAAATATTTCCATGCACAAGGTGGAATCAAAACCTAATCTCAAGAGGCTCGTCAAATACAAAATCGCTAGCTCGTCTAAAGCAAAAATCAATCATCAAATACTTGAAAGTTCTGTTGGAATCAAATGCAAATCTCATCAAATACAGAATCTCTATGTCTTCTGAAGCGAGAATCGACCGTCGAAAACTGTTAAAAGCAGTCTGTTTGAATCACAAACTTATCTCTAGAAGCTCGATGAACACTCAATCTCTAAGATTTCTAAAGTGAAAATCGATCGTTGAATACTTGGAAGACCTGTTGGAATCAAAACTTTATTTCTTGAAGCCCACCGAATACCAATTCTCTATGAATGCTAAAGTTGAGGTTCGACCGTCGAAAACTTGAGAGTCCTATTGGAATCAAAACAAAAACCTCAAGGGCTTCAAAAGCACCGACCGTCGACGATTTGGAAGTCTAGACTTGCATCGAAACTATTTAGCATAATGTTTTTTCACTTCGCTCTTCATAGTCTTCTACGGTCTTAATGAACCATTTTCCAGTATATGCAATGAAAAGATTGTTGTTAAACTCCCAGACGTAGCCCTACGTCAAATAACCTTTTCAGAGAAATTCAGTGAATCAATTCGATTTTTAGCTGAACGACCCACTTTATTTTTTTTCAAATGTGATTTGAAATTTCGTTTTTGTTTTTGAAACCAACTTACCTCTAGAAAGCTCATATGTGCAAAATTTCATTCCTGATGTCCTAGATGGAAAATGTATTTTTTGTTGTCGACATGTTCATTCAAACCCCGGAGAGTAAAGTTTTTTTGGTCTTCGCTTAAGTTACTTCATTTTGATAGTGTTAGCAGTAAATGCGAATTCCTTGCCTATTGGACTATTTTTATTGAAGATCATTTTTATTTCGGTTCGCTCCACTTCGGAGTCGGTTTTAATGTGCAACGGTAAAAAAAAACTAAACGCTATTTGCAACAAAGTTGTGAATGATGGCATGATTCGTTTTATGGGACACACATAATTTATGCCCAGCTGATTGGGGGTCCATTTTTATCAATCACAGGCTTTTTTGTCGTCGTCTGTATCCAACCCACGGATAATATAAATGGAACCTCTTGGAAGGAATTAAAAATTCTCACAGTCCCTTGTCACATGCGACGCACCATCTTTTTTTTGGGTTTCTTCTTATTTCCATCGGAGTTACAGTATTCAACACCTCTGTCCTGGTGCTGGAGCTGCGACGGTTTGGTGAAAGAAGAGGTGTGGGGCGAGGGTAGCATAAGAAAAGCAAACTTGATTTGGCACTCATTTGAATGAAAATAAGCTTAAAATTCTCCGTCCCTCGTCCGTTTGAAGACCATTTGACCAGCAGCGTATTGTTCATGGACGACAACTCGTTCGTTCGTTCGCCAGGCCGCGGTTAGATCCGGGAGAGCCGATGCGAGCTAATTTGAATGCGATATAGATATTATTGCATATGGTTTTTATTTCTTCGTTCGGGCGATCGGACGATCGGCAGAAGACTCCGTTGTAAAAAAGGATGCAATTCTACCGGGCGATCCGACCGAACCGACAGGGGCTGTGAGAGAAGATCGAGTCATTATTGGTACCGCCATGTTCAAGGCTCAAGAACCAGCTCCGATGCATAATGCTTTGTTAGCAAGAGATTATTGGTTATCAGGACATTGGATTAGCTTTGGTAGCATGTTGATGACTGAAAGCGGTCGAAAAAGCATATTGGATGGGTGAATGATTAGAAAAAATTGTAAGATGCTAAAGCTGCTAAAACCAAACGACTTTGTCATGCCTCAGATCATCAATAATAGCGAGAACCGACGTTTTTGATTGATGTTCAATATGAAAATGGCATCATAACAACCAGTGTTATGAAAATCATGATCAGAAAAAGTTCATTTCATTATCACTGGTGGAAAAATCATTTCTAGAGATTTTCTATAAAAAAACTTAGTAACTCAAAAAATCACTTCAGAGAATGTCATTCGTGATACAAGCATCCACAAAACTCTGAACCTCAAAGTTCACAAGTAATTAGTTTACTTAAAGAAATAAACCTAAGGAGATAATCGGAAAGTAGAAGAGCCTCCGATGATATTTCGAAGCTGAACTTCCACTACGCTGCAGTTCGACACCAGTTTGATTCGTGAAAGATTTAATTTTCTTCAATAAAAAAATCTCTACTGAGTAAATTTGTAACTGAATAAATTCGCAACTGAGAAATAATGACTGCGATATTTTCGATATATTTTGAACAACAGTTTTCTTTTCGTATTCCTAATAGTAATTATAGATACGAAAGGCTATTTAAATTCCATCTGGTTGATTACACTGCTCTATTTAGATTAAACCCAATTAAACACTGTTTAGCATGAATTTGATTTATCAGAGTAACAGGAGCGCAGGATTTGAGAGAGTGCTTTTCTTTCATTTCAACCACCCTACCGGTTCAGTTTTTGTTCATCAGCGAATTTACTCATCATATACTCTACAAAAGGTTGAGATTACACGACTATGAAAGTCCATTTCTCAAAAATCTCTTGTTCGAGAATCATATTAAATATATTCAATGTGTGAATACATTTTCACATAATTTATATCTTCAGCAAAAATACTCGAAATGTTTGTTTCTTCAAAATGAAATCGAAACCGGCTACTCGGCTACCAATGGAAATTGATCCTCAATGTCAAATTCTCATTATAAGCAGCCTAGGTAGCTGTGTAGTGTCGGTAGCGGTTCGCAAATGGCTAAGAGTAACACTACTGTACACCTGTCTCGGTGGTATAAGTCCACCAAACAGGTAATCCGTGTGGCACCCGGCGGTATTATTTCAACCAAGAATTGATCCACTGGTTTCCTGTTCCATGTCGTAAAAGGCCACTAAAACGGGAGCTCACAAGTCAAGGTGTATTTCCGTACCGATGACTGAATGACTGCAGGAGCCTAAAAAGGCAGTCGTAAACGGAATATTTATGGGTTTTGCCCGTGCGGAGTTCATAACTTCGTGTCACAGTAAGACTGATTGATTGAAGGCATAGACAGAAAATATGTCTATTTATCGGTATATTTACCGTATAACCGGTCTGCGTCGATCGATGACTCCATATTCTTCATATTATATGAAATTCAGTGGAGCTAAAGCCATCAATGGTAAATTCATGTCTATTTTTATGCTCTCATGCAATACTTAAGTATTTAGGGGTTAGCCAAATTTTGTGCTAGGGCACATAACCGTTTTTATCATTTTTACGTTGCGTCTTTGACTTATCAGTGCAGAGCAGTTCAAATTGAACTGCTTAGTGCTAAACACGGCAGTTGAATTTGAACCGCTAAGCAGACGTAAAGTTTCTGCTATTTACAGAACACTTTTTGTCTTGCAATGGAGTGCAATGTCTTTTCTTTTCTGACGTTGGCTACAAAATTTGGCTAACCCCTAAATCACCAAACCTGCATCGACCAGAAATAGTCGAAAACACGTTTTCGTTCGGCACGTCAGAAAAGACATTGCACTCCATTGCAAAACAAAAAGTGTTCTGTAAATAGCAGAAACTTTACGTCTGCTTAGCGGTTCAAATTCAACTGCCGTGTTTAGCACTAAGCAGTTCAATTTGAACTGTTCTGCACTGATAAGTCAAAGACGAAACGTAAAAATATTAATACTTAGTTGTTTATAGGGTTAGTTCATCATGCAGCCAAGTGAATTGTGATATCTTTATCTGACGATTATGGGTCATTTATTGGTTCTGTGAAGCAGAAAGCTTTTGGTAAAACTTGTTGGGATGGCTACGTAATTCACTCAAGTATCTGAGTTTCAAATGTGGGATGCTGCATCTTCATCTTATGAGACAGGACCTCATAAGAGAACGATGCAGTTGGGATTTCATCCGCCGTTGAAAATTCGGAAATTGTCACTCATCAACTATCTCGGACGAGTTGGCTAGAGCTGGTACCACGAATGAAAGATCCAGCTCTATCACTGTCAACTAGTTGGATGAGGTACAGGATTTGTTCTAGGGGCTGCTTGCAAACTTGTGTTCAGATAACAGCATTTTGACCAGATTAGAGTCTGAAAATGTTAAAATGTCTATTGCATTTTTCCAAGTATCATTGCAGGATTCTGGTCAGAGCTCTGAATAGACATTACAAATTCAATCATGGTTACTATTCAGCGTGCTGAGTATTATTTTTGTGATTTGTGTAAGTGCATTTGCGTACTTCATGGCATCTGATATGTAACTGTCTCGCATTGACGCAACTACGTATCCGGGGTTTTGGTTCTCAATGCATGGTTGAATATGTTTATGGTGAGCTAAAATTGAAGGATATTCTATCGTTTTTCATCCAATGTGGTAGGGAGCAATAGTCTAAGGAGTTCATCGTTAGTTCTGGAGTGAATTTCTGGAAATTCTTCTGTTTCTAAAAATCAGTGAAAATCAGTACAGACTTTTGACCGTCTTTTTTCAGTTTCGGACCACAGTGTGTTATTCAATGCGACGAGGTAAAAAAACCTTTTTTAATCCACCTAGTGGTGTAATGATGTCTTTCTCATATTACTTATATTTTTCAAAAATATGACTAGAAGATACTGTGAAGAATTTTATTTTATCTTGAATAAAATAAAAACTTTCCTTGGGTGTGAACTAACATAATCTTTTCAATTTGTAAACAGTTATGTCACGTTAATAAGAATTTTACTTTATTTTGCATCGTCGCACTAAATGATTAAACACACTTTCCCCTAAAGTTCTGAAACCGGATGTCGGATTCGGATGAAATTAAACAGCAACCTATGAGACTATGGGAACTTTTATTTCAGCCTGTTTGTGGAAATCGATCAAATCATCTCTTAGAAAATTTAGTGAATCTTTTTGATCACTATTTCCGGTACTTATGGAACCGGGAACTAAAAACCAGTATAGTCGAAGTCGGTTCGTTTAGTAAGTAACTAATGTAGCCAAAAAATTGAATCAGTTTCAAGCCAAATCTAGAAGAATTCTACCCTTTTTTGCATCGTCGCTCTAAATGACGGTGTGAAATTCAATAGCAACCTATGGGACTATGAAGTTTTTTATTTTATGACTAACAATATTTGACACATACACACACAGACACATACATTGCTCAGCTCGATGAACTGTGTCGAATGATATAGAACACTCTGGGCCAATTTTTACTAGTCAATTTTTTAAGAGATTGCATAAACTTTCTATATGAAAAAAGCAATAAGTGTACTTTTATAGAAAAGCATCGTTATCATGATCTTGTAATAACACTAACAAGTAGGTAGAAATTGAATAAAAGAAATAAAATTTTACATTTTTTTCACCTGAAAAATATAAATTTTAATGTGGCAATCACGCTATACGAAATTGAACAAAGCACGCTGCGAACGTAGCAAAGCTGCACGCACCGTCGCGTACTAGTTTTGCATCGTCATTTTGAATGACGATTTGAATGTTTTGCCACTCATCGCCCTATAATTTGAATGAGGATGAAATTGCACAGTATATTTAAAGACATAGAGAGCTTAAATATGAATCGTGATTCGTGAAAATAGGCCTAACCGTTGCTGAGAAATCGAAGTGAGTTCCATTTTATGAGATTTTCTTCACTATTATCGGTGCTTTCGGAAGCGGAAACCGAGGACTCCCAAAGAAGTTTTAAATATTCACTAACTTACAAGATTTGCCAACTAGATGAATTTAGCAGAAAGTTTAATAAAAATGTGCACTTGGTTTCGCTATCGCTAGTGAAGAAATATTCATGGAATTGAAAATTTTCACTAATCGCACTGTAATACTGGTGACCAGAGAAGTTTCGATATTTTCGGTTACAAGTTTGCATAAAATGTGTCTGCATCCAATGAAGCTACCGCTTGTTTGGCAGCCTTGCTGGGTCGATTTTATTTCTCTCTCATGTTTCGTAACGTGACCAGGAAACTGGAGCAGAAAAAATGGCGCTTGCATAGAAATCGACTTACCTTCACAAAAAAACATTCACTTCATTTTTAGTCGGTTTTCACAGCGATTACATTGCCTTTATATATGAGAAAGGCAAAAACGGGGAAAAAATCTCTAATTTTACCTCACAACTATTTCGATTTGTAGGTTATGCTAGTTTACGCCCAAAGAGACATTTCTATTTTTATTAAATGAACAGCTTTTTTAGAATAGCACAGTAATATTGCTAAGAATACAAGTCACAGAAGAAAGGCATCATCACACCACTAGGTGGACTAAAACATGTTTTTTAATCTGTATTTCTAGCTTTTATTTTTAAAACTTTCCAAGCTGGAACGAATCATGTAACAAAAAGAAATGATTCCAGCAGAACAATGAGACCGAGACGATTAGATCTTCATCCAGGCGCAGTATTTCATAATCTGTCACATTAATTCTGCTCATCATGTTCTGCCGTGTTCTTCATGAATGAATGAATCGCTTGGAAGAAAAGACCAAAACGAGCGAATCTTCGATCGGGCTATCACGCTTCACTGATTGGAATATGCTAATTTCTGCTATTCAAATTCTCAGCGAAAAACTTGTAGCTGGAACTTGGAACTCTTTTTTTTTCCTTCTCCTCAGCTTATTCTCGACAATCATCATCATCATCATCACATCTGGCAAATTTAGGCACCAAGGCACGTCCATCTGGTGCTTTGCGTCGGAGGGAGGGGTGGGAACTCAAACAAAACTTTGTAGCTGGTTGACAGTTCTTCGTAAATGACACCACTACCCTTCCCCATCCGGCTTGGCCGACGACTCCGAACGATGATCTCACACTCATATGGTTCCGTCCTTCTCATGAATGGGACGGGTTTGTGTCACTTGAATCCGTATTCCGCAAATATATGATTACAATTCAACCGGATATTCGTGTTCAACAAGCGACCGAGCAACGACGACGGCTGCGGCGTCGGCTGGCATCGTTTTCGCGGCGAGCGAGGAAGTAACCGACACTGTTGAACCAATTCTTCGACGATTTGATTGACCAGGGACCGCACCCTCTTCGCTAGGCTAGGTTCGCGCTGTAACCCTGAAAAACCTCTTCGTTTCGATTCGCCGCCTCGCCTGCGACTCTCACAGTCAGAGCGGCGACTTTGACCATGAACGAGCCCGCGTCGTTGTCCGAAAATAAAATCAATATTGTTTCGAGATAAACAATTTGGCGATATTTTCGTGAGGCGGTCCGACCAGGCAAATGTGTTGACTAGTCTAGCATCGAAAGGGTTCTCAACACCTGGCTTGGCTTGGCTGATTGGATTCCTGATCCGATCAACTCTCGTTGTCGTCGTCGTCGCCGTCGCCGAAGAAGAGGTCATTAGCCCACGGAAATCAACTCCAGCCGCAGGTGGCCCATTCCAGTCCGTGTTACACACACAAAATTAATCCTTAATCCCTTTTGGGAAGAAGCTATTGCTGCTGCTGCTGAGTTAAAACGAAACTCCGGGGCCATAAACCAGGCCAGGTTTGCGCAGAATCCAATCCAGTTATGCAAATTTTCCGGTGCAGAACCATTCACGCAGCGATGAGAGTTAGTGGGGACGGTGATGATGATGATGATGGTGATAATACGGCCGGCGAAAGATGGGAAATGGACAGAACTGGCCCGAACCAGGATGTTTCGATCGGTCGGTCGAGCCAGGTGGGCGACATGGGTTAGAGCTAATTTCTCAGGATTCCTTGTGGGGAGGGGAGGGAAGCGAGCCGATGAGGAGAGACCTCGTATTAGAAAGCTTCGCCGAGCGAAGTATTTAAGCCAGCTTATTTTTTTTTGGTTCCAAAAGGTTAAACAGAGAACGTAAGATAACGTTTCTGAGTAATATTGGAACTCAAACAGGTTTTCAAAAAGTTTATGGTGTTCTGTGTAATCGAGGATTTAAGGTTTTTATGGCGTATTCAATTACGAACGAGTAAAGTTATGGTTTCGGGTTTCAAACGAAATCGAATTTATGGAGTACAAGGTATTCTTCTGCTCGAATGTTCGATACTCCAATACATAATCTTCCTTATGAAGGCATTTTTCGTGAATAAAATATTATTTATTAACTTCAGAAGTACGTTGCCAAGCTTTTTGCTTTTCCCATGTAAAAATTAATTGACTTTGGTCGGAGCTCTGAAGTCTCAGCCCCATTTAACTCAGTTCGATGAGATCAGAAAATGTCTGTATGCGTGACAAATAAAACTTGTCCGTACAAAATTTGGACAAATTAAATTTGGAATAAAATGAATTGACTGTTTTATAAATTTGAAATGGATTTTTTATCAATTTAATTGTGCATTATTTATTAAGTGGCATGAGGAAACAACGAACTTTTTAGCTTACTTCAACTTACTAAAGGCCTGTACAATTGTAGCTTGTTGTTTATATTGAAAGAGTTATTTTTCACGAGAGCCTAACACTGCTCGATAGGTCGCATCTCCGGGCAGTTAGGTGGATCCGCTTCTTTCGGTACAACATGGACCCCATTCGCTTTCTACCGTTCCAAAACATCTTTGGCGTAGTGACAAAATGCCAAATTAGGCCAAAATAGCGAGGGAGCGTCGTGGCTGCGTAAAAATGGCAACAATAGTATTTTAGGAATTCTTTACGGTATATTTTCTTGCATGCCATTGTGGTAGTGATGAAGCTTTGATTTGCTCGACCACAGCTGCATAGTGCTTGCCAAACCAAATATTTTTTGGGAAGCTTAGTCTTATTCTTCGTTTCATGGCAGTATAAAAAGACATTCCGGGAAGCTGCCTAAAGTCTTCCAGTTCTATCGGAATTTTTTTTTGGCTTTCTCAGTCAACTGGAGATAGGCAAACGATTTGTTTACAAAATTCCCCGATGTTTCGGCCGTTTTTGATGGCCTTTTTCAAGGGAAATTTGGTCTAATTGTTATTGTCAGTCTCGTTGATTTTCAACGGTGGGATGTTTGGTGTCTATTTACGGTAACATATATAAAATAAACTAGATTTATAACCGTTTTTACTTTTCTTTACGTTTCGTCTTAGACACGTCAGTGCAGAGCAGTTCAAATTGAACTGCTTATTGCAAACTTAAACAGTTCAACTTGAACCGCTAAGCAGACGTGAAGTTAATGCTACTTGCAAAACACTTATTTATTTGGTACCGAACTAACCCCTAAATGACCATACCTGTATTGGCCAGTATATGCCGAAAACAACGTTTTCGTTCGGCACGTCATGAAAGACGTGGTACTTCGGTACCAAATAAATAAGTGTTTTGCAAGTAGCATTAACTTTACGTCTGCTTAGCGGTTCAAGTTGAACTGTTTAAGTTTGCAATAAGCAGTTCAATTTGAACTGCTCTGCACTGACGAGTCTAAGACGAAACGTAAAGAAAAGTAGATTTATAAGTTACCTTATGACTATAACGATTAGACCAAATTTCCCTTGAAAAAGGCCGAAACGTCGAACAATTTTATAAACAAACCGTTTGCCTATCTCCAGGTGACAGAGAAAGCCAAAATTTTTTTCCGATAAAACTCCAAATTAGTCGATATATACAAACTTGAAGTCTTCCAGTACATAAGTTTCATCGCCCATTACCACGCAGGAAAACTTCGCAAATGTTCGCAATACAACTGGTGAGTTCGAGTTTTAGCTGTCATATTCTGTTTATCATTGAAGTTAGGTAAAGTTTTCACCTTGAATTTCCTGAGATATAGGTATTTAGGGGTGTCCAGTTTTTGTCGTGAACAAGCCTAATTGTCACTCAGTTTTATGGGAGATGACTGAACCGGTTTCCTCAAACTTATATTTAAATGAAAGGCCGAAAACTTTTCCCATGAAAAGTTGTTCAAAGTTTACAAGCTCATAACGTGGAACGTGCCACTTGAGCCAATTAGTTCTGATTCCTGATGCTACTCATTGGATTTATCATGTGTTCAATCCACGTTCTTAACCGAAAAAAATGTATCTATTGGATTATTTATTTGATCCTTTTAGAGGAATAGAAATCTAACTACTAAACATCGATTCACCTTGAAATAGTAGTAGTTGGTTGGAAAAGAGACAAGACATAATACTGTCATATCATTAGTCACATTTGCATATATAAGATTCCGGTGTAATTGAAGAACGAGAAAGTACAAAAAATTCTATAATCGACAACGCTGCAGGCTAAAACAAGAATTACAAGTTAAATAAACGATATAAACAAAGTGGGTGGCTAATATCAGAGACATAACTGAATGACGTAAATATGAATAACACTAACACGTATCGTCACACTTCTGAATATCTAAAATCGTTCTCTTCTAGGTATCATTTCTATACACTGAGGTCTCTTTTTACGCGGGGGATACGTACCGCGTAAAAAAAACCGCGTTACTTCGGAAATTCGCGTAAGAAAAACCCGTGTAACTTCCAAAATCCGCGTAAAAAAACCTTCCAACTAAAAATTTTTTTTTGATGTCTAATATCTTAGAAATGCATGAAACCTGCAGATCTGGTGTAATTGCAAAAAAAATTAGTTTTTGTTGAAAATCGACTGGGATAGAAAAAAATTGAGACTTCCAAAATCGAATTTTTTTTTTGATGCCGAAACAAAAACCGCGTAACTTTGGAAATCCGTGTAAAAAAACGCGTAACTTCGGAAATCCACGTAAAAAAAGCCGCATAAAATGAAACAGCATTGAAAAAAAACCGCGTAAAAAGAGACCCCAGTGTACTAAAATTTCAACGGTGCCATGAGCTTTTCGCTTTGATACTCGTTGATACCAAACATTTTTGAAAACTGTAATTTTGAATTATTTGTGCTTATTTCATAATACTGAAAATTTACTTATAAATCGCTGATCATATTTTCGATAACATAGAACAAACATTATGTTTTTAGGTTAAGTACAACTTACACAGTGTGAATGTAGAAAAGGCGCTTCATAGTAAGTCGCATTCACGACAAAAAAGGTGAGAAAAGTATGCGAATATATTCGAATTAGGATCTATAGGACTGTAAACCTTCACTTAACTGATTATTTTCACTTCTGATTTGCATATTTTAACAAAAAAGTAATTCTGATAGTTCTTTGTAAACAATTATAACCCTGATTTATAGTATTTTCGTGGTCGTTGTTCTCTTTTCGTTGTATTTTGCTCCAATGCAAACGACCTGCAGCTGGATGAGACAATCGCTCTTGTTTGGAGCGAAACTCGCACAGAGAACATCCCGCAGCAGAACTGTTCCCGGTGTGGATTGATTCAATGTTGAAGTAATTTTGTGAAGTGATTTCCTTTTACATGATTTCATTTGCTGCTTTTGCACAAATGGACGGCCTAACAGATCACAAAATAACGACATACTGATTTTTGATGTTGATTGTTTCATTTCGAATTTGCATGTTTCAACAAATGGAACTAGAATAAAGCATCACGGAATTCATTTCTGGCTTTCAGATGGGCTGAATTGTGAATTTTTTTCCAAAATTGAACGCTGTTCGCTGCACGTTTATTTTTCTCACTTCCGATTTGCATATTTCAACAGATACGTAATTTATATAGTTCTTTTGTAAACATTTATAGCCCTCAAAGGGACTGATTTGTAATATTTTAATGGTCGTTGTTCACTTTTCGATCAATTTAACTCCAATGCAAACGACCAGCATTGATTCTGTATCTGGAGCAGAATTCTTAACCTGAAAATGTAATCAGAGACTGAATTTTTTATTCTGAAACAAGCCTTGCTTGCTTTTTTTCTGAGACTTGCTTTGTTTCCTGCGCAGACTAGAGTGCACGAAATGTATCCGTAATGTATTAACCTTCTATCTAAGAGATGAGGCAGAACTGAAATGTCGCTCACTACCTCAAAATTGTCGTCCCAAGTATGAGAAAGGTAAACATGCGTCATGAAGTATTCTCTTTGATACTCGCTGATAGCGTACATTTCAGAAAACCTTTATTTTGAAATATTTGTGGTTATGTCATAGAACTGGACATTAGATCTTAGAACGCTGATCATATTTTCGATGGCATATAGCAAAAACTATGTAGATACGTTATGTACAACAAGAGATATTCACGATCAAAAACTTATCATTCTTCCAGAGGGTAAACTTTGAAAAGGCGCCCTATAGAGAAGTAAGACTTATTCGAGTCAAAAAGAATTGCATGTATCATGCATCGAAACTACTAGGTGTTTTTGGAAGATCACGTGAACAACATGCGAAATTTGTCTAATTTGTAAGACAAGTTAAACTGTTGTCATTCGTATCGATTGAAAAACTTCAAGACGAATAGACAAAGTGTAACAGTTCGGCTGAAAAGTTCGTATCGTTTAATAGAAACACACATTTTTTTGCCAAAATTCGTTTTTATTATTCAACATAATTGCCATCAGAGGCGATACAGCGATTATAGTGATCTTCCAACTTTTCGATACCATTTTTGTAGTACGATTTGTCCTTTGCCTCAAAATAGGCCTCAGTTTCAGCGATTACCTCTTCATTGCTTCTAATTTTTTTACCAGCGAGCATTCTCTTGAGGTCTGAGAACAGGAAAAAGTCACTGGGGGCCAAATCTGGAGAATACGGTGGATGAGGGAGCAATTCGAAGCCCAATTCGTTCAATTTCAGCATGGTTTTCATCGACTTGTGACACGGTGCATTGTCTTGATGAAACAAAACTTTTTTCTTCTTCAAATGAGGCCGTTTTTTTTTTAAATTTCGTCCTTCAAACGCTCTAATAACGCTATATAATAGTCACTGTTGATGGTTTTTCCCTTTTCAAGGTAGTTGATGAAAATTATACCATGCGAATCCCGAAATACAGACGCCATAACCTTACCGGCCGATTGTTGAGTCTTTACACGCTTTGGGTTCGGTTCATCGCATGCAGTCCACTCAGCTGACTGTCGATTGGACTCCGGAGTGAAGTGATGGAGCCATGTTTCGTCCATTGTTATATATCGACGAAAAAACTCGGTTTTATTTCGATATAACAGCTCCAAACACTGCTCAGAATCATCAATTCGTTGTTGTTTTTGATCGATTGTGAGCTCACGCGGCACCCATTTTGCACAAAGCTTTCTCATATCCAAATATTCGTGAATAATATGTCCAACACGTTCCTTTGATATCTTAAGGGTGTCAGCTATCTCGATCAACTTCACTTTACGGTCATTGAAAATCATTTTGTGGATTTTTTTCACACCACTTACGAATTGTTGCTTCGCCCGGTGCAGAGTCTGGATAACACTCATCAAGCCATTTTTTGGTATCGGCGGCACTTTTTTTTCATCAAAAAATAGTGTTTCATCAACACACGAAATTCCTTTTTTCCATTTTTTTCACAATAACAAAAGTAGCTTCACTCAAAAGGCAATATCTCACAAACTAATAATCAGACAGCTGTCAAATTTATACACGTATCTTTTGAAGGTTGGTACTAACTGAAAATGGTATGGATTTAATTCTAGTGGCACCCTCTCATAGAAACGATACGAACTTTTCAGCCGATCTGTTACAAAGTACTCTGTTTCAGTAACACAATAGTTGCTCGATCTGTGTGAAAATACAGGGCAGTAACAATGCGTGCTACTTCGGAAGATTCATCCCAATCGTAGCAAGTTAATTCGAATTGGTAACTAACTCCAACCATAAGGTGGCTAGCTTGAAAGCACCTAATGACTAACTATTACCAGCACTACCAGTCAAATCTATTTCGCGATCGACCCAAAGGACATAACAATTTCTCGTCATAAATAAACGGTTGATGTTACTTTTATGTTATTTTAATGCTACTTTATTGTTACTTTAATGTTACATTAATATCACTTCACTGTTACTCTACTCTTACTTTACTGTTTTTTGTGTTACTTTACTGTTATTGCATTGTTATTTTACTCTTACTTTACTGATACTTTGCTGTTATTTTATTGCTACTTTACTGTTACTGTACTGTTACTTCTCTGTTACTCTACTGATACTTTACTGTTTCGTTACTGTTTATTGACTGTTGCTTTAATGTTACTGTACTGTTACTGCATTATTACTTTACTATTACTTTACTGTTATTTTACTGTTACTTTACCGTTACTGTATTGTTACTGTACTGTTACTTCACTGTTACTTTACTGTTACTTTAATGCCATTTCACTGTTGCTTTACTGTTACTCTACTGTAAATTTACAGTATTTGTATAAGTATTGCCGGTTTTCTCAGTCCCAAATCACTAGACAAACGATTTAATTCTTAAATTGCCCGACGATTCGACCGTTTTTATGGCCTTTTTCATGAGAAATTTAGTCAATTCGTAGAAAAAATTTAGTCAATTCCGAAACGTCGGGCAATAACTATTAATTTACTAATATTTATTAATTCACTGTTACTGTTGGGCATTTACTATTGATTTACTGTTCCTTTACTGTTACTTTAATGTTGCTTTACTGTTACTTTACTGATACTTTGCTGTTACTTTACTGTTACTTTACTGTTTCTATACTGTTACTTTATTGTTACTTTACAGTTACTTTACTGTTACTTCTTTGTTACTCTACTGATACTTTACTGTTGCTTTACTGTTACTTTGCTGTTACTTACTACTGGGAATACCGGAAATATTGGTGAAAACCTCCCAAAGAGAACTAACTCACTTTTCTTGGAGATGCCTCAAGAGATTTACTAACACTTGAATTCAAATGAAAGGTTTTGCGGTTCTTTAGAAAGTTCCTGAATTTGGTCCGGATGTGACTTCCAGTTCCGGTAGGGGTGATGAGTGTTTGAAATTTCTAGTCGTTGTATAGAGCGACAATGTAAAATAGGAAAAAATTCTTCTAAATTGGACTCAAAGCTGTTCCAACGTATTATTATTCTTGTAAGTTGCTGACCATTCGAACCGACTCCGGCCATATCGGTCCCGGAAAACTACCGTATAGTACCGGAAATTAAAATCAAAATCTCCAAAACGAAACTCACTCAATGAGAAGCTCAACCGACTTTCACATACAAAAGAACCACACAAAAGGTATTTCAGAACTTCATGGAATCAGAATATCAGAACTAATTGGCTCTAGTGGTACGTTTTTGGAGATTTGTGCCTTTAATTTGTGTGTTTAAAATTTCAAGCCATGACGTCTAGATCTAATGCTGCAAAAAAATGAAAAAATAGTATGAGGCGCTGTTTCAAAATGTATCCTGTGAATAAAAAAATTTCAGCTTGATTGCGGATCTCTGATGATTTAATGAGGGTAATAACATAATTTTTATTCCTAGCATGTTGGATATATTCTCAGCAATTTTTGATGGCTAGAGAAAGGCTAAGACTAAAAATGAAAAAAAAAATAGTTAAAACCAAGTCGTTTCGAATTCAACAGTTGTTTGTTTTAGTAATAAATTTTCAATTGCTTGTCAGAAATCGCAAGGGGATCAAAACTAAAATCAACCAACCTGCAAAGAAAAACCATTCGGGCACACATGCGAAGCTGAAATCAAAGCTTGCTGCTCGAAATCAAAGCAAGCGTCGTAAGCTTCTGAATTATCTAAACATTTAACCGATTGCATAAAAATTAGCAGAACAGCAACAGCAAATACGCCCGCCGCCACCCCATCTTTTTCACTGTTTTTTTTTCCTCGGCGTACACGCCGTCCACGCCGACGATGTGATGTGCAAACACCACAAAACCGCCACCGCACCTGGGCAATACGGGGTCCATCGCCCCTAGCTCCTCCATAGTGAAGTAAGGGGCGCACAGAAAGGGAAACGAAAGAAAGAGAAGCCCTCAGCCCAACATACATCGCTTGAAACGTAAACACAGAATATGCGCGCACATGTGAAGCCGAAAAATTGAAATGCAACCAAGCTCAGCCCTGCGCCGCCCACAGGGCAGGCATGTGCCGTGGGCTGGGAGGGAGGTGGGGGGAGAGGTCTCATTCCGAGGGGCGGTTTGAATTGGATGAAATGGGCGCGCGCGAAGCACTTGTGCACAACCAACCAAGTGGTACCCAGATATGGAAAAACTCTTTTACTAATGGGGTAAAATATCGTATGTCGATGGTGTTGTGCTGCATGTTTGGCCAGTGACGTATGTTTCACGCAGTGCATCGTTGGCAGAAGGGCATTTCGTAATCGCTGCTGCAAACTTGATAGGGATGGACCCGGGGCAGGGGGAGTGATGGAAAGACAAGGGTTTGAGGTCCATTGCGTTCCATAGGGCTTTCGATTGGTGTTTGTACGTACGTGTGGTGAAAACTGTCATCCCTTGTCGTACTGCAGAGCAGAGCAGTAATTTGTCGTATCTACTCGGGATGGAAGAAGAAAGGGTCTAGGCGGGGGTGGCGAAATCTGGCCGCATCACGCATTCGTTGCAAGATTGTACCGGGGACTACTGTGTGTGTGCGCGAGTAAACGGTTGAATGTGTTGGTGATCAAGAGTACTTGTTTTAGTTTCTTGAATGACCGGACCACCGTTGGAACAGCCGCCTCAGCAGCCACAGCAGCAGCAGTAACGACAGAAATCCCATCCCAGATGCCAACCGAACCAATAACCGGTCTGTGCCACCGATATGCCGATACCCTCGGGCCCGCGCGTCAATGAATCGTCATTTTCATGTATCGGTGTGTGATTAGGGCCGTCTGATCACGGAGTTGTCCTACTTTATCTACTATTAGCAGTGAAACTTGGTAGGGAACGGAGGGAGGAGAGGGGAGCGAGTAACGAAAGCAACGACGGAATGGCCGAGAGGAACTTTGCGGTGGACTTCTCATTTCCAACAGGTCTCACTGTGAATTGTGAATGTGTGTTGTTTTTTTTCTCGAATATTTCAGAAACAATATACAAAACAAGGTCAACCGGAGGCTGCTGCTAGATGAGCTCGCGTGCGATCATCGCTGTTGACTTGCGGATGAGACGCATTTTGATAGCGAGAGAAAGAGAGGGAGAGAGAGAGAGAACCCATATGGTTCCGATTGCATCGTGTTTAGATCTACCTTTGGTCAGTGAGCTTTGCCCTGACGAGGGGAGCGATGGGTTCGAGAAAGGAAGCGATTGTCATGAGGCTTAGACAAATCGTTTCCATACGAAACAGATTCCAATTACCATAAATATAGGAAATTAAATCCTAATTCCGATTAATCATATTTTCATAATGTTCATGTGCTCATTGAAGTTTGCGCACGTTAGAATCGGATTAGTATCTTCAGAGGCGTCTCGTCCGCATGTGCACCTCGTGCACTGCACAACCGGACAAATTGAAGGTATTAATATTTTTAGATTTTAGGTACCGAATATAAAATAATTAGTGATTTTGTCTACAGCACAATATACACAAACTCACCCTAAGCTACTTGAGCATCTTGCCTTGTGCACTGAAATTACCTGTATTTCCACACATCTCATATATATTTAAACTTAAAATTTCAAGTATCTCTTGTATTTTTACGTGCACATGAATCACAGCACAGATTCAAGAGATGGAATTACTAAGCTTAGCTCTCAGATTTGTTGTTCTCTGCCACGTTTTGCTCTGTAAGAACTTGTGTGCCAATTGCCAGGAGAGGCTTCATTACTTATGCTTATGGCAGTTGAAAACAAATTGCTGTCTCAGTTGTCACGTCGAAGCTATTTCATTGATGAAATTATTGACAGATTTGCTCGATGTGTTTAGCACCGAATTCTTCTATGGTATTCGAAATAATAAAAAATAATAATAATAAATTCCCATCCAAGAGTATATCGTTATTTTATTGTATTGAAAGACACAAGCGAGTATCCATTCCTCAATCTATAGTTTCACTTAGAACGAACTGTTACATCTGATATCAAACTACAAAAGAAGTGCACAATTCATAAATTTTGTCACGAGACGCCACTGAGTATCTTCAATGTACATGTTTAGGAAAATAACATTTATTGGTCTGAAAGAATTCGAATTGGTGTAATAAATGCGATAAATTTTTTTTGCTCACTAGTTCGGTAAACCCAACATGATTGACCTTTTTTTTCGCCAAAAATAGATTTTATTCATCAATGTGTTCTTCTTCAAGATCAAAACAACGCTTGTCTTGACTGAAAATAGGCTTCACATTCAGCAATTGTTTCATCGTTTGAGTTGAATTTCTTGCCGGTAGGCATTTTTTTAAGATCAGAGAATAGCCAATAGTCACTGGGGGCTAGATTTGGACTATACGGTGGATGAGGAAGCAATTCGAAGTAAAATTCGCTCAACTTAATCATCGTTGCTATCGACTTGTGAATCGGTGCATTGACTTGGTGAAACGTTCTTCAAGTTCTTTTTACCTATGCTCGTTTTATTCATATACTTATCTCTTATGTTATTTTGTACTTTTTTCTCATGCTAATTTTAAGTATGTTAATTTCTCTCATGTTTATTTTTACTCATGATCTATTACTCATGTTTTTTTACTCATGTTCGCTTTACTCGTATTCTTTTTACTATTGCTTTTTTACTTAAGTTGTATTTATTCAAGCTCTTCTCACTCATGTTCTTTTTACTTATGTCATTTGTACACAAGTTATTTTTACTTAAGTTCATTTTATTAACTACATTACTAAGTTCATGTTACCCAAGTTCCTTTCAGTCAAGTTCAGGTTATTTTACTCATGTAAATTTCTCTCGTGTTTATTTTCAATTATTCACGTTCTTTTTACTCATGTTCGTTTTACTATTGCTCTTCTTACTAAAGATCGATTTGTTCAAACTCTTCTTACTCAAGTCCTTTTTCCTCATGCTCTTTTGTTTTCTTTTCACTCATGCTCCACTTATTCAAGCTCTTTTGACTCAACTAATGTTCTTTTTGTTCATGTTTTCTTTACTCATG
This sequence comes from Malaya genurostris, assembly GCF_030247185.1. NCBI lineage: Eukaryota > Metazoa > Arthropoda > Insecta > Diptera > Culicidae > Malaya > Malaya genurostris. The sequence continues at coordinate 153,753,234 of NC_080570.1, forward strand.
TTCGTTTTACTCGTGTTCTATTTACCCGTGTTATTTTGACGCGCAATTGTTTACTCATGATCCTTTTGCTCATGTTCGTTTCTCTTGTTCTTATTTTTCTTGTCCATTTTTTCTCTTGTTAATTTTACTCAGGTTACTCATGTGCAACATAAGCAAAAATAACACTTATAAAAAGAATATAATGACAAAGAATAATAACAAAAAGAATGAGTAAAACGAACATGAATGAGATTCATGTTCGTTTTACTCATTCTTTTTGTTATTATTCTTTGTCATTATATTCTTTTTATAAGTGTTATTTTTGCTTATGTTTTATTTAATCAAGCTTTATTTACTCGTGTTCATTTTACTCGCATGCTTTTCAGTAGTTTTTGTTTTGCTCATGTTCTTTTTACTCACGTTTGTTTTACTTGTGGTTATTATTCATGTACTTTGTACTTATGTCATTTGTACACAAGTTGTTTTCACTTAAGTTTTTTTTACTCAAGTCCTTTTTACTCCAATTAATTTTACTCAAGTTCAAAATTGTGTTCTTTCAACTACTGTTCATTCTGCTCATGTTCTATTTACCCTTGTTATCATTGCTCGCAATTGTTTACTCAAGATCCTTTTGCTCATGTTCGTTGCTCTCTTGTTCTTATTTTTCTCTTATTCATGTTCGTTTTACTCATTCTTTTTGTTATTGTTCTTTGTACTTATATTCTTTTTATTAGTGTTATTTTTACTTATGTTCAATTTAATAGAGCTTTTTTTAATCATGTTCCTTTTACTCGCATTCTTTTTAGTAGTTTTCGTTCTGTTCATGTTCTTTTTACTTACTTTTGTTTTACTTGTGGTTATTATGTACTTTGTACTTATGTCATTTGTACACAAGTTATTTTTACTGAAGTTATTTTTACTTGAATCTTTTTTACTGAAATTCATTTTATTCAAGTTCTTTTCACTCAAATTCATGTTTCTTTTTCTCATGCTCTTTTTACTCATATTCTTTCAAATTGTGTTCATTCAACTACTGTTCCTTCTGCTCATGTTCACTTTTCTCATGTTCTATTTACCCTTGTTATCATTACTCGCAATTGTTTACTCATGATCCTTTTGCTCGTGTTCGTTTCTATATTGTTCTTATTTTTCTTGTTAATTTTTTCTCTTGTTAATTTTACTCAGGTTGCTTCTATTCATGTTCGTTTTACTCATGGTTTTTACTCATTCTTTATGTTATTGTTCTTTGTACTTATATTCTTTTTTAATAATGTCAGTTTTACTTATGTTCTATTTATTTAAGCTCTTTTTACTCATGTTCCTTTTACTCGTATTCTTTTTAGTAGTTTTCGTTTTGCTCATGTTCTTTTTACTGACTTTTGTTTTACTTGTGGTTTTTGTCTTTCTCATATAGAAAGGTAAAAACCAGAGTGATATGCACCAAATAGTAAAAAAAATGTCACTCACTTTTTACAGAGATGGCGTTACCGATTTTCACAAACTTAGAATAAAATCAAAGGTCTTATAGTTGCATAGATCGCTATTGCATTTTATGTTTATCTGACTTCTCTGGAATTACAAGGCAATATGTGCAAATCTATGAGAAAATGCGCACCCAATTTTCACGGAATTTTCTTAACTAAGATGCAGATGAAAGGTCTTGAAATTCTTTAGAAAGTCCCCGAATAGTTGATTCAGATCCGACTTTCGGTTCCGGTACTACAGTGCGATAAGTGAAAAATTATCAATTTCATGAGTATTTTTTTCAAAAGTGATGGCGAAACGAGGTGCAAATTTTTATAAAACTTACTGGTAAATTCATCTAGTTCGCAGACCTTGTTAGTTAGGGGCTATATGAATCTACTTTGGAACTACTAGTCTTTGTTTTCCGCTAATGCAGAAAAGCTCCAAACAGATTTTCACAAATTATGATTCAATCGTTAAACCGATTTTCACAAATCACTATTCAAATTAAAGCTCTCAGTGTCTTAAAAGTTACTGTGCAATTCATTTCGGTTCTGAAATTATAGAATGATGAGTATCAAAACTTTCAAACTGTCTTTCAAAATGACGCAAAACCGGTACGCATCGGTATGTGCTGGTACGAAAGAAGAAAACGTTACAGCCTAGCACACAGCGTGCTTTATTCAATTTTGTATAATGGTTACGGTAGTTTATACACAAAGAAAGTTTTTGGTTTTTTTCAAGTTTGGAAAAAAAAACCTTTTCAGAATCATCTAGTGATGTTTTTAGAGATATAACTAATATGAGAAAGACAGGTTGATTGAAAATGGGTTTTCTCTAGTTTTCGTGTTTTTCTGTTCTTTTTTCTCATGTTCATTTTACTCAACCTAGGTATTTTAACTCCTGTTTTTTATTCACGTTCTTTCCACTCGTATTGTTTTTACTTTTATTATTTTTACTCAAACATTTTACTCACGATCTAACCGAAAAAAAAGAACACAAATAAAAATGTTCTCTTCACTCATGTTAATTTTTACTCATGTTTATTTTTACTCATGCTCTTTAGACCAGAGGTGGAAATAACCCCATTTTACGCATGGAAATGTGAATCAAGATTTCCGATTGTGAATCAAAAAACCGTACACCGTGAATTAAAAAATGGGGTAACAAAACAAAAATTTGGGATTACGTTTTAAATTGTGGGAACTGTTGAAATGAAATTGAAGACGTTTTTAAATTCTAAGTAAAACTACAATTTATCTTATCAAAAATCATTCGTTACAAAATTCATTATAATATCTACAATAAATATGTGATATGAAACGATAATACTAACTATTTTTATTTACTGTGAATCAAAAAATTTGCTTATTTCCACTCCTGCTTTAAACGCATGTTCATTTAACTCTTAGTCTTCTTACCAATGGTCTATTTATTCAGGCTCTTTTCATTCAGACTGTTTAATACGGGATTTCTCAGTTTGTTACGGATCCTACTTCCGGTTCCGGAAGTGCAGATTGTTTAGATCTGTAGACTTTTTCTAGGAACCACAGGGTGATTTGATTTGTATAACAAACTGTTTCTGTTTCTGTTTCTTGAACAGTTTTTAAAGAATTCTACAGTAATATAACATGAGAAAGGCATTACTAGCTGTATTAAAACAGGTTTTTTTTTCAGTTTCTTCGATCCAACGTTGTTCGTATTTACGTCAATCCGGTTATGTCTCCAATATTACCCACCCGCATTTTTGTTAGTCATTTGTGGTGAGCACGTTGTTTCAACTACTAATACACGGATAATTTTTAAATATGCCGGTGTTGTTTCTTATTACTATAGCAAGTTCGTTAACGAAGGATTGGACAAAAAAAAAATTTACCTGATCGGTAATGTTTTTTTTTTCGAAAAAAAATGTAACTATTAATTTTTGTCGGAAAAAAAATTGCCAACTATGCATAAAATTTTTTTTTCTCGGTATCCTAACTAGCTATTGTAATCAGGAATAATACCTGAGAGTTTAGAATTAATCGGTTCATTAGTTTTTGAGATATCGTGCACTTTTTTTGACACCCTGTACACGGTGTACATGTATGGGTAAGGGGTTTGTTGAATTCCTAATTCAACTTCCGAGTACTTTTTGGATGCATTATGCTATCAGGATCGCTATGGGAACCACTCGGTATCAAACAAGCTCAAATCGAATGTTTCAATAATTTCCGGACCGTTTCAAGAAAACTCCCGCGTCGTTCGCTCCGGAAGACGGTTGACCTCTGGGGACGCCCGAAGCAGCAGCAGCAGCAACAGCAGTCGGTTAGTTGTGGTTCGTTTTGTGCAACCGTTTGCCTTAACTTGTCCTCCGACGTTCGGCTGTCAACTTGTTCCGCACATCGACCCCGGACCCGGACCGCTTGCTTCTCCCCTTCTGCTTCACCGTCGGTGGGGGTCCCGATCGGAGTTGGGTCCTCGTAAATGTTTTTCGTTTTCAGCGCATACCTCGCTCACTGTCACTGTTCAATGAGTGAGTGAAGAGGAGGAGTCGGAGGACGAGGAGGATGACAACGACGACGATGGCCGCCAGCAGCAGCAGCAGAAAACCGAGCCACATCCAACAATCAGTGAAAGTTGATAATTTAAAGCTGGTACCCTCGTTGGCTCGCAAGCACGGTTGTGTTGGTGTTGGTGTGATAAGCGCTAACAGATTCCACACCAACACGAGTGACGAAGTACCGTGGAAGCGAAATGTTTTGGATGGGGAACGGGTTCGGGCCCCACTTTGGTTCGAAGGCGATATCGACTTAAGAGAGTGAAAATACCTCCCAAAAGTCGGACGGACCTAGGAGCAAATCTTGCCAAACTGGTAGATCGACAACACTTTTCCGTTCGCCTGGTCAGTCCACAACCAAGCGGCTAGGTCGAGCAACTTTTTTTTGTTCCTTCTCTAACACGGCACGGCACGGAGAGTCCCACTCGGCAGTGGGCCAGGCATTCATTCATAAGTGATCCAAAAATTAGCATGATTTCATGCGATGAATGCGTGCCTATCTCACAGGTAGTAAAGTCGCGAGCGGCGGCGAAGTTCGTGTTCAGGGCCATTTTTCTAAGAGATGAAAAAAAGGGAGGGGGGGGGGGCTGTATAACCGCATGGTCAGTCCGACGACACACTTGGATCGGTATGCGCAGATGAGGTTCGAGAAGAAAGAAGAATCCGAATCTGTTTCGACTGCCATTTGGCATTTACCAGAACCATCCAAGCAGGCGAGAGTCGATTGTTGTGCTCATTGGGGAGCGCGCTCTCGAATCGTTGCGGTTTGAATTGTTCGAAAATCCTATTTCACGCACTGAATTCGACATGCTTCTTCGATGATTCGGTCGTTCGGTTTCCCAGTGATTAGCCTTGGGTCAATATTGGTAGGTGATTGATTTGTTTCCGAAAGCCATGGAAGGACATGGAAGCATTCGACGCGGGAAATTGCGACACGCACACACACACTGTCTGGGGCTGTAACTTTGCCGAAGAAACTGGTCGAACACGAATGTCGTTAATATTTTCGAGGTGTTGCATCATACTTCACGATTTTGATTGTGATTTGGAATCAGTCATCATAAATTTTTGTCCGACCTAAACTATTGGTTTGTTGAAATTCAACACTCTTTGAGAGAGATAAGCTTTGGTCAGCAAAAAAAATCTCACATCTATCAAGTATTTTGTCAAGTCCTTTTGTTTGTGGAATGCTATTTTATATAAAAAATATTGATATGTTAACCTGTTCTAATATTTTCTCTCGTTTGTCTCTCTCCTTGACAGGTACGGCCACATTCCAGTGGAATACAATTTAATCACAGCCATAAGGTCAGTTTGGTTATGCTCCCACGGACCCAGGAGTATTAATTATTTGATTATATTTGTTCCTATTCACAACGAATTCAGTTCACTGCGTTATACGCAAATGTTTTTTTTCGTTAGTTTTGAGATCAAATTAATAAAAAAATGTCCTTTTGATCATGAATGGAGAGTTCCTATTTTCGTGAATGTCGTTCACGGATTCAATATGCTACTATTTACTAGTAGTAGCTTTTTTCGCGGGACACAAAAGCTGTTTTAGCGGAGAATTGCTTTGAACTGGAAAAACACTCGGTACAACGAGAATATTTGTCTATAATTACGATTTCTGATACCAATTTAAGTTTATTTTACAAATTCATTCAGTAGTAGTTCACAAAGGCGTGCTTATGTCACATATTTGTAACATTCCTCAAACCAAATTTATCAACAATTTTTTTTTTTTTTTTTTTTTTTTTTTTTTTTTTTTTTTTTTTTTAAATAACTATTTATTGGAATATGAGTTAAAATTAAATTATTAAGATTTAAATTGGGTGTTCAGCCACAAGTGGTGACTTTTCAGCCCTGTTAAATATATATATGATTTGGTTATTACCATGAAGACATCATTTGCTTCCGCAATTCTGAGATTTTTGTGTAGGGAAAATTCTAAACCTACTTGTATTGTGTAATGGGGAAAAGGAACTTATATACTAACTTACTAACTAATACAGAGAGCGAATCGATTCAATTGAAGATTGCATCGATTTTTGTCGGAATTTGCTTATAATATTATGTGACATTACATCTAATGGTTCTATATTTGTGAGTCTGTGTAACTCATTTGTACTAAACCAGGGAGGACGCTTCAGAATCATTTTCAGAATTTTATTCTGAATCCTTTGAAGCGTTTTCTTCCTGGTGGAACAACAGCTTGACCAAATTGGTACCGCATAAAGCATGGCTGGTCTGAAAATTTGTTTATAAATTAACAATTTGTTTTTTAGACAGAGCTTAGAATTTCTGTTTATAAGAGGATATAAACATTTAATATATTTATTACACTTTGCCTGGATTCCTTCAATGTGATCCTTGAAAGTGAGTTTTTTGTCATACGTTAAACCTAAGTATTTAGCTTGATCAGACCATGTCAATTCCAAGCCATTCAATTTGAGAATGTGATTATTGTTTGGTTTAAGAAAAGAAGCTCTTGGCTTGTGAGGAAAGATAATTAATTGCGTTTTTGCTGCATTTGGTTTAATTTTCCATTTTGACAGATAATCACTGAAAATATTTAAACTTCTTTGTAGGCGACTGCAGATCACTCTTAGATTTCTACCTGTGGCTAACAGACTTGTGTCGTCACAGAATAGCGATTTCTGACAACCAACGGGTAGATTTGGAAGATCAGAAGTGAAAATATTATACAAGATTGGAGCTACACTCGAACCCTGCGGAACACCGGCTCGTACGGGTAGCAATTCAGATTTACAATTCTGATAGCTAACCTGAAGAGTACGATCAGTTAAATAATTTTGAATCATTTTGATCAAATAAATAGGAAACTGGAAATCAGACATTTTTGCTATTAAACCTTTGTGCCAAACACTGTCGAATGCTTTTTCTATGTCTAGAAGAGCAACTCCAGTGGATAACCCAGAAGATTTATTTGCTTTTATCATGTTCGTTACTCTGACAAGTTGATGAGTAGTTGAATGTTCATGACGAAATCCAAACTGCTCTGGTAAAAAAATTGAATTCTCATTTATATGAGTCATCATTCTTAACAAGATAATTTTTTCAAAAAGTTTACTGATAGAAGAAAGTAAGCTAATTGGGCGATAACTTGATGTTTCTGCTGGGTTTTTATCAGGTTTTAGGATAGGAATTACTTTAGCGTTTTTCCATCTTTTTGGGAAGTAAGCTAATGAAAAACACTTGTTGAAAATTTTAACCAGGAGTCTCAAGGCAACATCGGGAAGATTTTTAATAAGAATATTAAAAATTCCATCATTACCAGGAGCCTTCATGTTTTTAAGTTTTCTAATAATTGATTTAATTTCATCAAAATTCGTCTCAATAATGTCATCGTGTGATAACACTTGAGTTGAAATATGATCATATTTCAGTGAGACTTCATTTTCAATAGGACTCACAACGTTCAAATTAAAATTGTGGACACTCTCGAACTGCTGAGCAAGTTTTTGAGCTTTTTCGCCATTTGTAAGAAGTATTTGATTTCCTTCCTTGAGAGCAGGAATAGGTTTCTGAGGTTTCTTAAGAACCTTAGAAAGTTTCCAGAAAGGTTTAGAATATGGTTTAATTTGTTCAACTTCTTTAGCGAAATTTTCATTTCGCAAAAGAGTAAATCTATGTTTAATTTCTTTTTGTAAATCCTTAACTATGTTTTTCATAGCAGGATCACGAGAACGTTGATATTGTCGTCGACGAACATTCTTCAACCGAATGAGCAGTTGAAGATTGTCATCGATGATAGGAGAATTTAATTTAGTTTGAGCTTTGGGAACTGAAAGATTTCTAGCTTCGATAATATAATGATTCAAATTATCAATTGCTGTGTCGATATCCGCAGAATTTTCTAAAATCGTTTCATGATCCACATGATTTTCAATGTGAGATCTGTAATCCAACCAATTTGCTCTATGATAGTTGAAAATAGAACTAATTGGATTAATTATAGCTTCGTTGGAAAGTCTGAATGTTACAGGAAGATGATCTGAGTCAAAATCAGCATGAGTAATCGGTTCACTACAAATGTGACTTTGATCTGTTAGAACCAGATCAATTGTAGACGGGTTTTTCACGGAAGAGAAACAAGTAGGATTACTGGGATGAAGAACTGTAAAGTAACCAGCTGAGAGTTGATTATGAAGTATTTTACCATTACTGTTATTTTGCCTACAATTCCACTGGACATGCTTAGCATTTAAGTCCCCTATTACGAAAAATTTCGATCGATATCTTGTAAGTTTTTGCAAATCGCCTTTAAAGAAATTTAATTGTTCGCCGGTGCATTGGAATGGCAAATATGCTCCAGCGATGAAATAAATTCCATGAATGGTTTCAACTTCGATTCCCAAGCTTTCAATAACTTTAGTATTGAAAGAAGGTAAAATTCGATGTTTAATTTGCCGTTGGACAAAAATGGCAACTCCACCACCAATTCCAGTAAACCTGTCAAATCGATGAACCACATAATGTGGATTACTTTTCAATTTTACATTTGGTTTAAGAAAAGTTTCTGTCACAATGGCAATATGAATTTTGTGAACTTTGAGAAAATTATAAAATTCATCTTCACTCGATTTCAAAGATCGAGCATTCCAATTTAAAATATTCAAATAATTATTTAACATCACTGTTAAATTTTAAATTCATTATAATATTATTTGCAAATTTCCATCCGATTTGAAATGCTTCAAAAAGTGATGAAGTCGAATTCATTTGGATGATCATTTGAAAAAGTTGATCTTGTAGGTAGATCATTTTATTTTCAGTTATATCGCCTAAATCGACTTCATTTAAAGAAGCGAATGGCATTGAAGGAATATTTGTAGGTAGACTGCCATTAGAAGAAGATGATTTGGCCGGTCTACCTATTAATAAATTGTTTTCGTTAGAAGAAGAACTGCAAGGCGGTCCTGTGTTTTGATTATTTACATTAGAAGAAATAGGAGATAGATTTCTACCTAATATACCAGCATAAGTGAAATTAGAAGAAGATGATGACGAGGTCGATCTACCTGTCAATAAATTGTTTTCGTTAGAAGACGAATTGGCAGGTGCCTTAGAAGAATTTTCAGGTATGTTCTGTAAATTTAAGGTCGTTGATTTGACTTGTTGTCTAAGCGAACGAGCGTTTAAAATTTTTTCCCTGACAGGACATTTCAAATAATTGGATTTATGATTTCCATTGCAATTTGAACATGAAAATTTATCAGTGGTTTCATTCATTGGACAAGCGTCTTTCGAATGCGATTTACCACAATTCAAACACCGTATATCCATATGACAATTTTTGGTTCCATGACCGAAGCCTTGGCAACGACGACATTGCGTTAAGTTTGCAATACGATTATGCCGTTTATAATGTTCCCAATGAATTTTAATGTGGGAAATGAAACGTACTTTTTCTAAAGTTTTCAAATTGTTTACATCACTTCGATTGAAGTGTATTAGGTAAAGTTCATGGGAAATTCCAGAGCGTGGTTTAGAAGTACCATTCGCTCTTTTTTTCATAAGTATTACTTGGGAAGGGGCAAAACCAAGCAATTCTTTTAGTTCATTTTTAATTTCATCAATACTTTGATCATTTGATAATCCTTTCAAGACAGCCTTGAAGGGTCTGTCTGATTTTATATCATATGAATAAAATTTATGAAGTTTTTCGGACAAATATCGAATAAGACGTTCGTAATCTTCCAATCCATCCACCAAGACTCGACATTCTCCTCTTCGTCCGATTTGAAATGAGACTTTTACTTCCGGGAGAAAAGTAGAAAGCTCAGTACGGAATGCTTTGAAGTCGGAAATCATCACCGTCACTGGTGGCATAGATTGATGTTTCTTCCCAGAACGACAAGCGTCCATTTTGGGAATTTTTGAAGAATTTTCTTCTATGTCGCTACAATCGGATTCAGGAAGAATCTCGTAAATATTGTTAGACGGCATAGGATCAACGGTAGGGAAATCCGTCCGTTGTCTTTTATTTTTACATTCAGATTCTATAAGATCGTGAATGTTATTAGAAAAATGTTGAATAACGGATTGTGATTTATTCCGTATTGAATTATTTTTAGCCTTAGGCTTGTTGCCTTTCCGGTTGGACGCAGGCATTTTTGAAATTAATGAAATTTTAAATTAAATTAACTAGGCTAAATTAGTCTTCGATTAGACTCCTAGCTAGCCTTAAAAAAGGCTGATTAATTTCTTAGTCACTCTAATATCACTCTTTGTATCACTTAGTCACTCTAATATCACTCTTTGTATCACTTAGTCACTTAGTTAGTGATTCAGGTAGCCTTGAAAAAGACTGAAGCCTTGAATCAATGAAACTCTAGGTAGCCAGAAAAAAAATTCCAGGAGCCAAGAGCTATACGCGTGCGGTGCGAACGACTGTTCAACACCGACGAAATTTATCAACAATAATAAATTTGAACTCAATATTACTCTCGGAAGACCCAAAAACTATTGGTTAATCGGTTAATCTGAATCCGAGAAAATGAATGGGTAATGGTTTTTGTCGTTTACGTCACTTATACCATTTCATCGCTGGAACCGTAAATTACAACCATTTGAATTTCGAAACTGTTTATTGCATCAAACATAATTTTCAAACAAGCCTAAGCTTGTTAAAATTGGTTTAGCCAACTCCGAGAAAATTGAGCGGAAAGAAAAAAGATTTTTTGTCGCATATGTCACTAATACCATTTCATCTCCGGAACCGTTAACGACACCCAGTTGAACATAGAGTCTGTTTAATGCACTCTATACAATCGGTTCAACCAACTCCAAAAAAAAATGATCAGAGATAAAAAGAGCTTTTTGTCGTTAACGTCATTTTTGCCAATATATCTCCAGAATCGGAAGTGACAGCCATTTAATATTCGAAATTGATTTACAATTTAATAGTAACTATCAAACGAGCCTAGGCTTGTTAAAATCGGCTTAGCTATCTCTGAGAAAAATTAACAGTAAAAAACAGTGCGTTTTGTCGTTTACGTCACTTATACCATTATATCTACGAACCCGGCAATGACAGCCAATTGATCTTTGAACTTGATTGACAGCCTTAAAAAGTAACTTTTAAATGAGCCTAACCCTTAGGGTGAAATGTAGTGGAATGCGAAAATCGCGTTTTTGATCAATTATTCAAAAACTAGACCGATTTTCGAAAAACCAAAAACACTTAAGTTTTCGAAATCAAATTTATCATAACTAAGTATTCTTAGAATTTTGAAATTTTGCTTTGCCGAGCCGTAATTGGTTTTTGAAATGTATAAACGGTCACTGTTCCGTCCCACGGGGATGATTTTAGAACTGAAAAGTAGTATTTGTAGCAGAATTTCACAAAGAATCTAAAAATGCAACTCAAAATTATAAAATTTTAGCGAAAACAACCGAAAATTGAAAAAGTTTTCATAAACTTTTCTTCATTTTTTTTATTGCCCGCGCGCTGCTGTTTCGTATTGAGGTGGTGTGAGAAATGCACGGTGGACACGGTGGCATTATATCGTGAGCAAAAAATAGATATAAAATAATGACGCGAATTTATGCAGCATTGGGTTTTGTTTTGAAATAAAAACGACTTGATTACAATAAAATGAGTATTGTAAGAAATCGTTTATTTTCTAAGTAGCTGTCATTTATACAAACAATGTGATAAACATTGAGGGCCAGCTTCGAGCCAGTCAGCATGGAAAACTTATTGGAATTCATTGGTTTTTCAATTATTATGAATACAATGAATCAACGCTTGATTTTGCTTTCAAAATCGATTGAATAATAAGGAACTACGAAATAACTTTATATTCAATTTCGTGCCCCAAATATGTGCTTGAGAAAAGATTCACTAAATAATTTTAACTGCATGGTATGATGAACTATTAGTTATAATTGGAATGTATTCCAATAATGTAATCTAAGAAATTATTAAACTATTGATGATTTCTGGCACCGGAGGCCAGAGGCTGTTTGGTCTTCGGTTCGTTATCGTTGAAACAGACATTTCTAGACTCATCATGCTATATAATTCCGAAAGTCGCTTCCGAAAAAAAGTTATGGGATAATACTTTTACGTAATTTCTATCTCATCGGCGGGAAGGGCCTGGTGAACGACTTGCAAAGATATCGAAAATATTTGAATGTTCTCTTATCTTCAATCGTTCTTTTGAAGGAGAACCCATGCTTGCTACTAAACTCAGACATATACATGGTTAGCAAGTTACTCAATACATATACATATAACCTCATGTTAATCATTCATAATTACTCATGATTTATAACCCTAGTGTAAGAGTAATCACTAACAATAATGATTGAATTAGAATATATTCAAAGTGTGAAGAACTCAAAAATCCATTACGTCCAGTCTTTTTTACAAGCCAATATAACGAGAGGTTAGCCCACTGCGCTCAATCATTGAAAAAAGTTCTTGTTTCTATTTGTCCGTTTTTCTTGGTACGCTTTGTGCGACGGTTCGTTCAACTGAAGCGGATAAAATTTTGCGCGCATTTTATGACGCTACATTTCACCTTAAGGGCTGAGGCCAGTGTGTTTTAGGGCGTTTTAGTGGGCTATTTTCACGCTTCAAATCTGATTTTCTCAGAAACGGGGACGAATATAAATAAAACCCAACTGACAATATCTTAGAAAATTTGTTTAGTTTATTCTGTGAAATGTCTTTTTTTTTGCAGGAAGAATTGCCTAGCTGAAAAAGGCAACTTGCAACTTGTTCATTGAATATCTCGCCTTCAAAAGCATGGATCAAAAATCTATCCTGACAATGTCTAGATAATTTAATTTAGATGCGATTAGTGCATAAAACATATATGTTGTCGCGATGAAAATTAAGTGAAAATTATTTTTTTCCATATAAAAGTTGTATATCAGGTAAATCTAACGAATTTGGTGTCCTGATTTTTTAACAAAATAGAAATTAAATTAAATTTAATGAAATTTTTTATTTGACAAAATGGCCCGACCTACTAGGTAAATGCCATAAAAGCAATTTATTTGTATAGTTAAGCTATAAAAATACGGGTCCGGGTCATTTCGCTGGAAGCCGTTTCGCCGAAAGCCATTTCACCGAAAGCCGTTTCACTGGAAGTCGTTTCACCGAAAGCCATTTCACCGAAAGCCGTTTCGCTGAAATGGTCTTTTCGTCGAATGACATTTCGTTGAACGGATCATTACTAAGCATCGAAGCATTAGCTTTGGTGTATCTACCAGGCAAATGTTTGCGATATTTTCTGTTACCTGAGTGCAAATATAAAAAATATCTAATGCTTTCAATAATAAATAGTTGTTTCAAACCGAGATATCTGCTCGTTTTAAGATAGAAAATGGTGGTTCTAAAAATGTTGGTTGGTTGCATTAAACCAGAATTGTTATTGTCACTGAATCAACAATAGAAAAATCGTTAAAATTACCCGTAGTTTATTTATTTTTGCAATATTTTTTTCTGCATGTAGAATAGAGTAGCGCTTTTTGCATAATGGCGAAAATGGCTTTAGCGAAAATAATGGCCCAGTAAACTTCTGTAACTTGATTATTTTTATAAAAAAAAGAGTTAGTTTGAAGTCGATACAGATAAAAATTCATTGCCAGTGCCTCTTCGAAAAAAAACCTTGTGATTTTACATCTTATAAGATAACTCATAAATTAAGTAGCACATTTCACGTAAATTTACATTCAACAACAGGTTCATGAAATTCATTGAAATACAAAAAATACTGATAGCGAGAGCGACGACTTGATCCGAGAATCATTAAATCACAAAGGACCCCCTTTAATCGACTGAGCTACATAAGCACACGGAATGAAAATTACAGTCGCAACCAGTAAAATTGAGTCTCATCTAACATTGAATCTTTGTAAATGGAATTTTCCGTATTTTGGCAAATAAAGTCTTAATGAATTACATCATCTGTGGGATACAATCACCTGTAAAATTTAATTTTGCTTTCGTTTCGTCTTCGACACATCAGTGCATAACACCGCTGTGCAGACTTTTTGCAGATTTTTTTATATTGATTTCAACCTACGTGTAAGTTTTAAAACTAAGCTAAGATCGTGTGGAGTTTGTAAATCCGTTCAATCCTATTTTGGAATGATGATGAATTCAGCAGGTGGTTTACTCTCACAGGAGCTTGCTCTTAATTTCGGAAGAGTGCTTTATATGATGGAAGTGGAAATGCCATCCATTTTAATGAGAGATATGTTTACCTATTTTTCCACCAAATTGAATGCATGGTCGATTTGTATCATACCGAGAATAGAAAAAAAATATTTTGTCTAATCTTGCTGCCTCATCACTTCTTACGCTTCGAGTACTGAACGTTTTTGTTTCATAAATTCTATGATCAATCAGAACGCTTCCGTTCAGTTTGTCCTAGAAAAAAAATTATTGTTATTACCTCGGAACCTGTGGCAATTGTTTCGTTTAATGATAGAGACGATAGTCACTGTTTGACAATTCCTCTTGAACCGTGAACGATTCTTGGTGGCATGGTCAAAGCCATCAAACCCTGAAGGGTTCTGAACCTTCATCATCATCATCATCATCATCATCGCAATATCAGAACTCAAGCGGGGCTTCTGCCGACGAGTTGTGCCCCATCGCCGGTTCCACCCGGTTCAATTCTATTGTCTCTGATTAAGTGACGAACTTGAAATCGGTAAAAAAAATCCGAGAGTCCGCAATTCATCGCCGCCACAACTGCGGCGCAGTTATAATGATCATTGGTCGTTCCAATTTCGATTCACTTGTGCCCATGATCGCGTCGTACACTCACACACACACACCCGCGGTCGCATAGCACTCAATGAGAGTATCTTGCAGTGTAATTTCCGTTATGCAATTTGCCATTTACCCATTCTCGTGAAGGTCACTCACGCCTCCGCGGGCCGTAGCTTTACTTGCCACCCTCCTCCCTTGCAACACCACCCAGCGAGTTATCCGTGTGTGGCAGGAGACTGAGATCTCGGATTCGGGAAAATTCAGCGTTGTCCTGGCAGCGTGGCGAGTGTTGCAAATGCAAGGCGACCCCCGGAAACCGGTTAACGGTGGTCGTCGGTATACGGGTTTTTACCGGCGATGCAGTGCGCGAAAGCGAACGTGAAAAGTTGTGTGAAATCAGGCCGCGTGAAAGGCGAAACTGGAGCAGAGAAAAAGAGGCGATCCACCCGAACACAGATGTTCATCGTCGGGTTACTGATTTCGAGTTCTTGCGATCTGCGAAACACCTGTCACCCGGAATGACCGTCACGGTCAAAGTAAGTTCTCTCGGAACTGGCCGTATTTTGTTCGGTCGCAATAAACCTGGACCCATTATTGGGAATAACCACAATTAATCTCACAGCTAAATGTGCCCAAAGTGACCACTCAGCGATACTGATCTAGGCTCATTAATGTTCCCGGTGTTGGTGTTTCGCGCCTATTTGCGCGTTGCAGTCTCCCTTTTCTCTTTTTTTTTGGTTTCGACGGACACCGAAAAGTCTGTCGAGGCCATCATCAATCAATTCGTCAGCCCAGCGACAGGACGGGCGACGGGCGGAACACCCAATTACATAACCTTCATACACTCGTAGAAAGGCCCCCGCGCGCACGCGCTCAGACGCTGACTCCCCGCGTCCGCGCTTCGTGGCCGCACACAATTGAATTATCGTGCTAACGACCGTAACAAATGTTCTTTAAAAAAAGCCAGCAGCATGTGCGGTACCGAAGCGGGGTGGTGCTGCCAGACTCACGTGCCGTGACAGATCGGAAGTTAATTAGATGGCACAACATGGAATCGCTAGTGAATCGTGAAAATGCTTATTCCGTCTGACGAATTGTTAATAAAAATTGGAGCATGGTGACCGTCAGTCGCCGGTACTGTTTTAATACAACCTGTTTTTTTTGTTGTTGTCGAGGGCAGCACTTTCTAGCAGCTTCATTATTATCTAGTTATAAAGTCACTACTGCTGGGAACTCCAGCGGATGAAACAATGCGAGTTATGTATCGTAGGTCAGGACAGTTAAGGTTATTTGACTCGTTAGACTTGTTGTGAGTGATGTGTAGATAGCGTTCCAAGTGACTGATAGGTTCTGTGCACGAAAGGTAACTGCAGAATTTAGCTAGTATATCTAATAAACCCATCTGATGGCACTCCGGATTTTGGTTTACTGTCACAAAGAAATCTGATTTTCGTAGGTCACGCAAAACAGATGCTTCTGTTAAGAATAATGTATAGTGGAATGTACTCATTTAACAGTTGTCATTTATCGAAATCATTTATTTTGTCGAAATTTACTCTTCCGTCGGAGGCTTTTTTTCCGATCTGGAAGAATTGCATAGTTGCTCTGCATACAAAAAAGTATCGTTCTCATTGGTTAAATATTGTGTGAATTGTGCAAGGTTTTATTTCGTTACTTCCAGAAGTGTTACGTTACACCTATAAAAAGCACGACGAATTAACGACACACTTGTTTTAACACACAAATCAATAAAACAGGGCAAAATAGAGTAAAAAATTGTTCGCATGAAGATGTGCACACGGTACGAATAGCAATAATTTCAATGGAAAAAATATCAAAAATTTCCTAAATAATTAATTTACTGATATTACAAGTCAACTGTGCCGTCGAAAGAGAAACAAGTGTCATGAATTTTTCTAATTAATACTAGTTTATATCAAACATTTTAAAAAACTATAATTTTGAGTTATTTGTGACTACTGACATTTTTTTCATAAATTGCTGATTATTACATTTCGCCTTCGACTCATCAGTGCATAACAGTTTATGTTGAACTGTTATACCACCTAGCAGTTCAACAGCAGATGTAAAGTTTCTGCTATTTGCAAAACACTTTTCTGTTTTGCACCGAACTGACTGATTCAGGTTCGATTATTCAGACGATTATCATAATTTTGTGCTTGGGGCACTTAACTGTTTTTAATTGTGTTTACGCTATGTGTTCGATTCAGCATAACCCTTAACTGTTATTCACTGATGAGTCGGTCGGAGACGAAACGGGAACAAAATTAAATTTATACTGTTTTCTAAAATGTAAAAATCAACCTTTAATTATCATACGTTCATATGTTGCTAATTTTTTTGTGTCTGTTATCTGTGATCCAACAATCCTTTTTTTCATACTTGTATTCAATTATTGCGCAATTTTCGAATTTAATTTTTCTAGTTAGTTGTTTTTATAGTTTCATATACCATTCATCTCAGCTCGAAGAGATAGGAAAATAATTGTGTGTGCGTATTTCAAAGATTTTTTTATCCACTCAATTTTGTCGTAGCTTAGCTTAGTTTTAAAACTACTAACCGGAAGCGCCTCCATCTTCGTATTCACAAGTTGGATTTAAAATTATATCTAATCAAGATATTAAACAGAAACAACCTGGTGTCTTTAGGGGTTATGCTAATTTAAATCTACTCTTGGGCTGTGAAGTTGAAGTCCAAAGATCAATTAGCTGTCACTTCCGGTTTCGGGAATATAATTGCATAAGTGACGTAACCGAAAACACGCATTGTTTTCTCCGCCAAATTTTCTCGAAAATTACTGTACCGATTTCAACAATCATAGGGTCGTATGAAAACTAATTTTTGATTGTGAACTAAGTTCGATCAACTGGTTGTTACTTCCAGTTCCGAAGATGTAATGATATAAGTGACTTAATCGACAAAACACAAATTTTCTTTAGAATTGCTGGACCAATATCAACATTTCCAGGCTCGTTTGAACTCTATCGTTGGATCATTGATCAAGTTTGAAGATCAAATGGCAGATACTTCCGATTCTGAAAATGTAATCGTATAAGTGACGTAACCGACAAATCTCGGTTTGTATCTATCTGCACATTTTTACAGAGAATGGTCAATAAACAAGTTCAAATATACTATTGCTGTAATTTTGGCTTCGAAATTTTTGTTGGATATACGACGTGAGTGCTAGAGTCCGCTTTGAACAAGCCAACTTAACAATTATCTTAGTGTGAAAAATTTGTTCGATAACAAGTCACACCATCAGGTGGATAAGAGAGATGGTTTTATTTTGAGTTTAACTTGTTTATCTTCTAGTGCCGTTGCGTATATTCTTGAAAATAACTTTGATTTTCTCTATAGTTTCACTTACTTATTTACAGTTTTCATTTCTCTTTTCGCCAAATTATATTCATTGTATCTTTGCTTGTTCGTATTTGTCTCTATTATAATTCTCTTTTTTCTCTTCTAAAATTCTTATTTGCCCACTGTTGTTGATTGCATGTTTTTTAAATGGACCTGTTCTTCTAAACTCATAATTTTTACTTTTCTTTTTCCTGTTGTGTTAGGTAATATTGTCCGTACAACCGTTTTTTTAATTATCTCTTGTTTGCATTGCACTGTTTTCGTTTTTTCGCATTTTTCCATTGATGTATTTTTGTTTATCCATTTTCCTTTTTTTCTACTGTCTCGTGTTCACATTTTCCTAGCTTCCTATTCTCATTCACTTCAATTCTCCATTTTTCTTATCTTTCTATGTTCTGAGTTTTGCATTTTGTATTTGCTATCTGTCTTGTTTACGTTATTCCAAAATCTGTTTTAAATTTTTCGTACTCTTGTATTTTAATTTTTTCATCTTTTGTTTGTAGTTTTTTTTCGTATTCTTAATTTATATTTTCGTATTTTTACATTTTCGTTTTGTCTTGCTTTCTTTTTCGTGTTTCATTTTTGCATACTATCGTGTTTTTGCATTTTCGTATTTTTCTGTTCTCGTTATTTTTAAGGCTCTTTATCTTATCTTCTTAGTCTTATCTTTAAATTATAGCTAACATAATATACTCCTATCGTCACGGGTTGGCGGTTCAATGCATAGAACGCTGATCTTACAAATCAGACGTCGTATGTTCGAGCCCTGACCTGGAAGGATTCTTAGTGTCAGTAGAATCCATAGTACTAGCCATGCAATGATTCTGTACACTAAGAATCGGCTGCGAAGTCTGTTGAAACAGAAAGGCCAAATTCCACAAAAGGAATGTAATGCCAAGACTTTGACTATATACTCATATCTGGTCACTAACTTAAATTCTTATGTAGTTTGTAAATGTAGTTGTGTTATGCAGAATAAATTTGCAAAACTTTTTTCAACACTTATTTAATTTGTAGTAGTTTGATGAATCCCGCTAGAAAATAATGAAGATAATATGAGAAAGGCATCATTACATCACCAAGTGAATTAAAGTAAAGTTTTAATGTTTTCTTGATTTTTTGTTCGCCATATACTTTTCATCGTATTTTCATTTTTATCATATATAATAGTTTTCCGTTTTATCTTTCTTCAGAAATTTTTATTTTTCTACTCTGTTGTTTTTACTGTTTCTGATTGAATGATTTTTCAATTCACTTGTTCTTCTAAATTTATATTATTTACTGCCCTATTTTCCGAACATCCTTTTTTTTCTTATCGCTTCATGTTAGCATTGTGTTATTTTCGCATTTTTGCAGTTTTCTATCTTGTTCTTATTTTCTTAGTTTCGAATACTCACTCTCTTCAACTTTTTATTTTTCCTTTTCTCAGTTTTGCATTTTGTATATTTTATATTTTTCTATCCTCGTGTTTTGATCTTTTTTTCTTTGGAATTGTTAAAAAACTTTGTTTTCTTTCTGTTTGTTTTATTTTTTTCTTCTATCATACTTTTGCGTTTTCATTTTGTTTCTCCAGGGACGTATTATTATTTTCGTATTTTTGCCTTTTCACTATTTTCTAGGCATTTTTTTATTGCATTGTCGAGTTTTCGTATCTTCCTGTTTTGATATTGGCTTATTTTGCTGGTTATAATCTTATTATGTTATTTGCTTGTGTGTTTTTTCTAATTTTTGTTCACATTTTCCTATTTTCTTATACAATTTCTATTTAGATATATTTGAATTTCGCATCGAGGAGCTTTGAAGGTTTTAGTAGGGTCATTGTCCCAATAGGCATCTTATTAGTGGAGTTGTCATGATATTTTGCGGATTAATCGACTTTCATTCAACGAATTGTGATAAAATTGCTCCGACTTCTTAGAAGAAAAAAAACCCTTGGTATTACATTTTTTCTCGAAGGAGATGGAGAGGATTGGGGGGGGGGGGGGGGGGGGGGTTTAGGTGGTTACTCCGGGTGAAAACAATTTTGAGGGGCGGCAAAGCATTTCTTGGGAACTGTTTTCAAATCAAATTTTTCCCCCGGGGGCGCAAATTTTCCTAGGTGCGCCTCTGTTTTTCGGCATATTGTTTTATTAGAGCCTCAGAGAATACTATTATTATTTTTCAGATTTATATTATTTCTATTGTTTCTTATATTTTCTTTTTTACTTTTCTCTCATTTTGCTAAATATATGTTTTTTTTTGTTTTCATAGTGCCGTATTTTCGTTTCATCTTGTTGTCGTATATATTTCTGCTTTCTTTTTTTTCATATTGTTGCATTTTCATATTGTCTTAAATTTGTTTTCTATTGTTATATTTCTCTACATTCATCAAATATTTCATATTTTTTATCTTTGTATATATTTCTATGTGAAAAGAGACTTCAGTTTATTCTAATACTTTTTACAGTACCGAAAAGATTCGTAGAGTATACTTTGAATCATCTGCAGTATCTGTCCGTCTGAACCCAATGAGTTTGGATCGGGTTCGGGCTCAGAAAAAAAAATCCGGTTCGAGTCGGGTGCGAGCAACGATATTTATTTTTAAACGAGTACGAATTAGTTTCGAGTTGAAGATTTAGAAATGGTCCAGTTTTGGGTATTTAAAGCCGAGATCCGATCCGAAAACTAATCCGACGCAAATTCGGATAAATATTTTTATTTTTTATCGGACACTAGTCGAATTTGAAAATTTGTGTACTCGACCATCTCGACTAGACTCGAATTAACAGCTCAACTTCCTCATTGGAATGCCGAACTCTGCTGGTTCGTTTCACTATAAACGTCGAGAAAAAAAAACAAAACACTCTCGATTGTTGCCTATGGGCTATGAAAAGCAAAACAAAAATAACAATTCGAAAATGATTGTCATGATTGTCGCACTCAAATTGTCATGTTAACATAGAACTTGAATTTGTGCTGCCGTGTGAGTTGGAAAAATTGCTGGAAGCCCTTGACAGTCGAGTCGTTTTTCATCGTGTTCGCGCGGGGCATTCGCCTGCTATTGAATTACTTGTTCAGTGATCGCTATTGCAGCACAACAATCACCAGAAGTCATGGCTAATTTGATGACAACTGCCTCAAGACATTTGTTCACTTTGGGGCACTTTTCCGGAGGGTCTATCAATTGAACATGTGGAAAATCATTGTCTGTTCTTGAAAGTCGTATTGAAGACTCTATAGCTACAACATCTATTGCAAGGCGAAAAAAATATCATCGAACAGCTCAATTTGAGAGTCTTTGAACCCACTCGCACATTCTGATATAATCCAATTAGCACCGCAGCGACGTCAGCAACAATTTTCGCACCTCGTCGAATATTGTACTACAGTTTCCAGGAACGCGAGCCCACACACTCGAACTGTTCGAAATAGGAATGTGTTAAAGTTTAGCCGAGGGGTAAGGTGAGATGAGCTTCTCATCTTCAGCTAGCTAGCTTCAGTAGGCTAGTCAAGGGTCCAACTGCAGCGAGTGACATTGCAATTTAGCGCATCAATGGCGGGGCCTGCGGCTATTAATCAACCGAAACAGAGGTTAAGAGGTGTTAATTGGGGTTTTCGCAGTAGATAGAGTTCTCTTCACCTCTTAGGGGGATTTTCACATTCAATGAATGAGCTCAAGCTGGTTGATGATTGGATGGGTGGAAATTGAATGTACGTACTTAGCATTGAACGCTCGGGCCGAATTAGGTACCAGAACTAATAACGGATCGTTCAACCAGGCTACGAACCCGGAAGTAGCAAATCTACTAATCAAATGTGCTAATCAGCATAATGGTGGTGAGTTGTAAGTTTCAGAAGTACTCGTTCATCCCGATAGGTCTGGAAAATAATATTAGAAATGATCATAGGCGTATCGGGAAACTAGTTATAGAGTGTTCTGTGCAATCTCCTCACTCTGCAGTCCACTCAGAGGTTGATTGTTTTAATTCCGGAGTGAAGTGAAGGAGGATCCATGTTTCATCCGTTGTCACATATCGACGCAGAAAAATCTGATTTATTATTTTTAAACATGGCCTAACACTGCTCTTAACCATCAACACGGTGTTGTTTTCGATCAGCTGTGAGTAGACGCGCCACCCACTTTGACAAGAGCTTTCACATGGTCAAATGTTCATGTACAAAACACTGCTTCTGATATCTTTACGAGTTCAACTATTTTACGCAATCGCTAATTTACTCAAATGGCGGTCACTTTTTTTTCTGGCTAATCGAAATGTCATCAAATTTGATACGCAGTTTTTTAAACCTTATATGGATTTGACGATGATAGCGCCATCTGCTGTGTGTCAGTCAAACGACTACTTGAGTGATGCGTAAGGCTCGTTTGAGAGCCACTATTGAGTCATTGATCAAGCTCAAAACCAAATGGCTGTTATTGCTGGTTCCGGAGATATAATTGTACACCAGGTATATTGGTATAAAGTTAGCGTTTTTTTTTGTTAAAACGAAACACTAATTTTGAATAAGAAAATAGTTTTTTTTCAGTGTATTGTATTTTATACTGTAATGCATTGTTTTTCGAAAGCTGTGACGCCGAATACGACTTAAGCAGAAGTGATTTCATCGAAATTAGAAATTTTGCCGAAGGTTCCGTTTTTCCGAAATTAGCGGTTTAGCCAAAAGAAATTTTGCCGAAAGCAATGATTTTGCAGAATTAATAAATTTTACCGAAATTAGCGGTTTTGTCGAAATCAGTTGTTTTGCCGAAGAGCGAAGCTTTCGCCACAAGAAGCGATTTTACCGAAAGCAACGTTTTCGACAAAAGCGGCGATTATTCCTACAGCAAAACTTTTGCCGATAGCAGCGACTCTACTGCAAGGAGTAATTTTGCGGAAATCAGCGATTTTTCCGAAGGCAGCGAATTTGTCGAAAGCATCGATTTTGCTGAAATCGGTCATTTTGTCGAAATCAAGGATTTTGCCGAAATCAGTGATTGAGCCAAAAGCATTGATTTAGCCGAAAACAGCGATTTGACCAAAAGCCGCTGTTTGGCAGAGAGCTGCGATGTTGCCGAAATCAGATATTTTGCTGGAAGCAGAGATTTTGTCGGAAGGAACGATTTTACTGAAATCAGTGATTTTGCCGAAAGTAGTGGTTTTGCCGAAATCATCGATTTTGCCGAAATTCGCGATTGGCCGAAAAAAGCGATTTAGTCGAATTTAGCGATTTTGCCGAAAACAGTTATTTAGCCAAATGCAATGATTTAGCCGAAAACAGCGATTTTGTCGGAAGCAGCGATCTGATCGAAATCAGATATTTCACTGGAAGCCGAGTTTTCGCCGAAAACTGCGATTTGACCGAAAGCAGTTATTTTGCAGAAAGCTGCGATTTTGCGGAAATCAGTGATTTTGCCGAAAGCAACGATTCTGCCGATTTCGTCTAAGGCGAACACTCTGAAAGCGGTGATTTTGCCAAAAGTTGTTATTTTCCCGGAAGCAGAGGTTTTGTCTGAAGCAACGATTTTGCTGAAAGTCGCGATTTTGCTGAAATCAGCGATTTGGTCGAAATCAACGGTTTAGCCGAAAGCATAGAATTTGCCGAAATTTCCCCAAAGCAGTGATTTTTCTTAAAGCAGAGTTTTTACCGAAGGCAGCGAATCTGACGAAAGCAGCGATTAGGCTGAATGTAGCGATTTTATCGAAAACAGTAATTCTGCTGAAAGCAGCGATTTTACCGAAATCTGAGATTGCGCACAAAGTTACGATTTTGCTGAGAGCTGCGATTTTTCGTCAAAAGCAGTTAATCAGCCGGAAACAGCGATTTGACCGAAAGCAGTTATTTTTCAGAAAGCTGTGATTTGGTCGAATTTATTCGAAAGCGACGATTTTGCCGATTTAGTACAAGGCGAACTCCCTGAAATCAGCAATTTTACGTAAAAATTCATATTGTTGAAAACAGTTTACCGAAATCAGATTTTCTCGAAATCCGTGATTTTGCCAAAATCAACGATTTAACCGAAAGCAACGATTTTGCCGAAAGCAGCGAATTTTTTTCCGGAATCAGCTATTTTGCCTAAAACAGTTGTTAAGCCGAAATTAGTGGTTTTGTTGAAGTCTGTTATTTTGCCGAAAGCTGATATTTTGCCGAAATCAAAGATTTTGCTGAAATCAAGGATTTTGCCGAAATACGAGACTTTTTTCGAAATCATGGTTTTTCTCGAAATCATGGTTTTTCTCGAAATCTGTGATTTTGCCGAAATCAGTGATTTAACCGAAGGCAGTGATATTTTCTAAGGCAGTAATATTGCCAAAAAGAGTTTTCGCCAAAGGCAGCTAATCTGCCGGAAGCAACAGTTTTGCCGAAAACAGCAATTTCTTCCGATTTCTTACAAAGTGAACTCTCTAAAATCAGCGATTTTGCCGAAATAGAATATTTGGCTGGAAACAGTTATTTCGCCGAAATAAATAGTTTTGCCGAAACGAGTGATTTTGCCCAAAGCAAAGATTCTGCCGATTTCATTTTTGTAGGATGCAACGATTTTTCTGAAAGTGATTGTGTTGAAATCAGTGACTTAACCGAAGCATCCAATTTGCTGAAAGCAGCGATTTTTCCCAAAACAGCGATTTCACCTTAAGCGCTTTTCGCCGAAGGCAGCGATTTTGCAATGAAGCAATGATTTAGCCGAAGACAACATTTTGCCGAAATCTGTGATTTTGCCGAAATCATCGAATTTGTCGAAAGAAACGATTTTTTCTCAAAACAGTAATTTTGTCATATAATCTTTTCACACTAATGTCCCCAAGGCTGCCTCCATTTCACGGTACGTCACATGGCGATCTTCCATTATCAGATTTTCCACAGTATCGATGTTATCTGACAAAACAACTCATTTTGGACGATCTTTTTAGAATTCATCGGCAAGCAAACTACGACTACGATTGAATTCGTTGTAGCAGTTTTTTACGGTCGCATAGGCTACACTGCTAAAAGTCGACTTAAGTTTAATTACGCATTCTTGTCTTGATAATCCTTGACGAAAATCATAATAAATCACAATAAATCATAATAAATCATAATAATCATAGTAAATATTTTTTTGCTGAGATAAAATTTTCAAATCACTGTAAACAAAACAAATAGCGCTGAAAATGAAAGTGGTTAAAAATATTAAACTTTACGATGGAAACAACAAATCCACCGGGCAATACTTTTTTGCCAAGGCTAAATACATAAGTAACAACCTACGTACCTCCTCTATCACTGATTCAACGGTATCTAGCATGTGCCCGGTGTACGTACACTATGCATGCGCAGGGAAGTTCGAACTAATGTACGTACTGTGTTCGTACGGTGTACGGTGCTCGAGATGAATTTGAACATGGTCTTGCAGTATTTTTGCGGTTTGATATGTTGAAATTAGCGTTTTTAGTCTAAGTTATATACTAAAAATTTAAAGTTATTTTAGAATAGTGCTTATTCATCCGAAGAATATACAGTTATACTTGTTTTAGATGGCTATTGCTTTTAGGGTATCGGGTCAGAATTCGAAAGAAACGTGAGTAATTAAATGCATTTTTATTAATAAGTGAAATGAGTGCAAATATCAAGTAAGACATTAGCGTGGACTGAAAAGATTCGTGTTTGAAAACTTTTTTGCATTCTGCGTGGTTGGTAATTCAATTTGTATGAATCCGATTACAATGTCCGTGAAAATATCCCATCGTCGTCAAACTGAGCAGATCCGATCCAAACATTTTTGATTAGCGATACAATTTGAAGGCCAGCCAGCTGTCGTCACGAGCAAACTGCCTCCAGCGGATGGGAGAAGAAGAAATCGTCTTCTATCGATCGACTGATCGGGACTTGTGACACGGACGGAGTTCGAAACTTTGGAGCATCGTGGCATAAGGAAAGCTCCGCGAGAAAAAAAAACATGTTCAGCAAACAGACAATCGGGCCGTTTGTTTGCCAGGGTTAAACATTTGTGGCGGCACTTTTGGAAGGGGTCAAATTTGGATGGGACGAATTTGACCGCCGTTTAAGTCTCCATGGTTTTTTAAAGCCTTCGGCATCGTGTTTTCTAATAGACAATCTTCGGTTGCGTAGCCTTGGCCTGATCGGGGAAGATTTGCAAAATTTGTCGCAACATTCAGCGCCAGTGTCGCTGCTGGGGAGGGGGACTTCGATTGCTCGGTTGGTTTGCGCCAGCTAGCAGGTTTGCGTTAGATTGCATAAATGCCGCTTGAGATAAACAGAAAGGAAAGAGAGATACAAGAAAAACGGGTTACACCCTGTGCCTGTGCAGTTTCGCTTTTCTTTAAAGTGCCCCCACATCCTTGCACCACCGGTCCGGTACTGCTGCTGCTGCTGCTGTTGGTAGCCATTCGATCGGTGGATCGACCGTCGTTCAGGAGCTCTTTGGTATGCAACTGAATATGCAAATAGCATTGCGCTGATTCGATGCGATACCCAGATTTAGATGGCATATCCATCCATTGCAGTGTGGAGTCGTTACACATTACCGATGCATGATACACTTGCTATTCGTACGCGTCAAAATGTGAAGCCCCATCTCACATAGCAAAACGGCTGTGATTGTGCGAACTGGGCTTTGCGGTGACAGCAGTCCAGCCGCCGCCGTGTGTGATGAACTAGTTTTCGCCACTTTCGTCAACCGAGATTTGCTTACGGGTTTGTGTTTAGCTAGCAGGCATTCGTTAGTTGGTAATCGATGGATGCATAATGTGTGCATTGATTCGAAGCCTTGCTGATTGTGTTTAGTGATTGCTTCGAGTCGTGGGATCGAAAATGCATAAATCACCTTCGTAGAATATTGCATTTTTAGATGCATGGATATATCGGTTTGCCTTTCCTGAGAACCTATTCCAACAAACGAAACAACCTAGAACAAATTAAAACCGTTTGGAAATTGTCTATCCAGGCTAAATTGTCGACAATTCTCGACCGTCGCATTCTAAGAGTTCAATTTAACAAACAAACTCTCGGCAGTCGGCTGCCTAGAGATTCGAATGCTAAAAACTTTATAGTATTCCAACAATTGTATAACTTTCGCTTGAAAATTGTGCTGAGATTCAAATATCTTGTAGTGTGTCGTATTATTTCGATCAGCTAAATGCGACATCGTTTGAGCGAAAATATCACAAAATTGTGCTACCTTGCAAAATGGTTTAATTAATGCAAAGCTTTTTTAGCAAAGGGGGATATTTCGTCGTAAGGGTCATTTTGCCGAATCATACATTTATCTTCAAATTTGCTTCAGTATATCAAACGGTTAAACTGTTTCCAATTGACCTTGTTACCTTGTTGTTGGTTTTAGATAATCCCCACAATGATACAGTTTTGTCTTATAAAAGATTTATAAGCTTTGATACTGAATGGTTTATAGAATACCAAAAGTTCTTTAATAAACTGTTCAAAAACGGCACAGCTTCGAAAAAGTGGCTTTCGACGAAAAAACCCATTCGGTTTTCTTCGGTAGAACTCTTTTGGCAAAGTTGCTTCTTTCGGCAAAGTTTCTTTATTCGGTAAAACCGCTAATTTCATCAAATCCATTTCAGCAAAATCACTGCTTTGAGAAAACTCGCTGCTTTCGGCAAAATCGATGTTTTCCGTTAAATCGCTGATTTCGACAAAATCGCAGTTTTCTGTAAAATAGCTGCTTTCGGTCAAATCTCTTAGTTCGCCCAAATCGGCGTTTTCGGCTAAATCACTGCTTTTGACTAATTCACTGATCTCGGCAAAATCGCTGATTTCGGCAAAATTTTCGATAAAATCGTTACTTTCGACAAAATTTCTGATTCCCGCAAAACCACTATTTGGAGTCTAATCACTGCTTCCGGTAAAATATCATTTTCGTTCAAATCGCTGCTTTCAGCAGAATCGCAGCTTTCGGCAAAAATTCTGCTGTAGGAAAAATGGCAGCTTTCGGCAAAACCGGATTTCGGTAAAATCGAATTTCGACAAAATCGTTGCTCCCAGAGAGTGCGCTGTGGATGAAATCGGCACAATCTGCTTTCGAAAAAAAGTCATTGCTTTCGGCAAAATAGCTACTTTAGGTCAAATCGCTGCTTCCGACAAAATCGACTAAATCACTCCTAAAAATTTCGGTAAAATCGCCAAAATGGTTGATTTCGTCAAAACCAGATTACGGCAAAATCACTGATTTAGATGCAACTGCTGCTTTCGGCAAAGTCGTTACTATCGGCAAAATCGCAGCTTTCGGCAAAATCGCTGCTTTCGACAGATTCGCTGCTTTTGGCGAAATCGCTTATCTCGGCTAAATCTCGAGAAAATCTGATATCGGTAGGATCTCGAATTTCGGCAAAATGCTACTTTCGGCAAAGTTGCTGCTTCCGACAATATCTGTGCTTCCGGCAAAAATTGCTGTCTTCGGCCAAACCTTTGTTTTCGACAAAATCGTTTCTTGCGAAAAAATCTACTTTCGGCAAAATTGCTTTTCTCAGAAAAGTTGCCATTCCGAAACGGCTTTCGGATAATTTTTTACGAAACGACTTTCGAAGAAGCGACCTTCGAAGAACGGGCTTATGAAACACGAAAAATGTTTTAGTAAATTTTGAGCTGTTTCGACGCAGTGCCTTTCGGTGAAATGACTTGTTTGATGAAACGCCTTCCTGTAAACCGACGTTAGATGAAACGGTATTCAAAAAGATAACTTTCGCCAGAATCACTGATTTCGGTAAAGTTGCTACTTTTGGTTAAATCTCTGCTTTTCGCAAAATCGCTGATTTCGATAAAATCGTTGATTTAGATAAAATCGCTGCTTTCAGCAATGTATCAATTCGACAAAATTGATGATTTCGGCACAATTACTGTTTTCGGCGAAATCATTAATTTAGGCAAATTACTGCTATCAGCTAAATCACTGCTTTCGGCAAAATCGCTCTCGGCAAAATCGCTCTCGGCAAAATTACTGCTTTCTGAGAGTTCGCCTTGGACAAAATCGGCAGAATCGTTGTTTTCAGCAAAATAGCTACTTCCGAAAAAAATCGCAGTTTTCGGCTACATTAATGCTTTTGACTAATTCACTGATCTCGGCAAAATCGCTGATTTCGGCAAAATTTTCGATAAAATAGTTGCTTTTGGTAAAATCACTGCTGTCGACAAAATCGTAGCTTTCGACAAAATCGCTGATTCCCGCAAAACCACTATTTGGAGTCTAATCGCTGCTTTCGGCCTAATCGCTACAACCGGTAAAATATCGCTTTCGAATAAATCACTGCTTCCGACAAAATCGCTGTCTCGGCTAAATCACTGCTAAAAATTTCGGCAAAATCGCTGATTTTGTCAAAACGAGATCAAGGCAAAATCACTAGTTTAGATAGAACCGCTGCTTTCGGAAAAGTTTTTACTATCGGCAAAATCGCAGCTTTCGGCAAAATTGCTGCTTTCGACAGATTCGCTGCTTTTGGCGAAATCGCAATTTCGAGAAAATCTGATATCGGCAAATTCTCGAATTTCGGCAAAATTGCTGCTTTCGGCAAAATGGCTGCTATCGGCAAAAAGTGCTGTTTTCGGCCAAACCTTTGCTTTCTACAAAATCGCTTCTTGCGAAAAAATCTCTACTTTCGGCAAAATCTCTCTGAAAAGTGGCTATTCTGGAACGATTTTTTGACCGACGTTGGGTGAAACGGTATTTAGAAAGATAACTTTTGTCAGAATCGCAGATTTCGGTTAAATCTCTGCTTTCTATTAAACCGTTGCTTTCGGTAAAATCGTTGATTTTGATAAAATCGTTGATTTCGATTAAATTGTTGCCTTCAGCAATATCTATCAATTTGAAAAAAATGGCCGATTTTGTAAAAATCGCTGTTTTCGACGAAATCATTAATTTAGGCAAATTACTGCTTTCGGCTAAATCACTGCTTTCGGCAAAAGTGTTTTTTCTTCAAAAATGCTGTTTTCAGCAAAATCGTTGCGTTTGGCAAAATCACTGCTCTCGGCAAATTCGTTGTATTCGAAAAAATCGTTGCTTACTGAGAGTTTGCCTTGGACGATATCGGCATAATCTTTGTTTTCAGCAAAATAGCTACTTCCAACAAAATCGATGTTTTCGGTGAATCACTGGCCGATATCAGTGAATTATATCGGCAAAATCGCTAATTGAAAAAAAACGTCGATTTCGGCAAACTAACTGATTTGTACAAAATCGCAGCTTTCGGAAAAATAACTGTAGCTACGTTCGGCCAAATCGCTGCTTTCAGTTAAATCTCAGCTGTTTTGCTACTTTCGGAACATTCGCAGCTTCCGGGAAAATCGCTTTTGCCAGAATCGTTTTCGGCGAAAAAGTTTTCGAAAAACAACTTTCTTCAAAACGGCCTTCGGAGAAACTACTTCCGGAGAAGCGACTTCTGAAGAAATGAGTTCCGGAGAAACGACCTTGTGTATATCGGTACGTACAGTTATTTTGGGTGTTATTTTGGTTCAGTGGTCATTTGCCTATATGTGCGTACAATAAATAATATCCACGATAATCGTTTCTTCCGCTTACTGGGAAGTTCACAATGTTGTCTTTTGTATGAAAAAGGAAATTCAGCAAATTTGTCGACAATTATGCCTCAGTGAACGAAAGGCTGGACTCAAGTGCAATCAAGACCCAAAGACAAATTTAGGATGTTTGTTGGGAACTTTTTTTTACCACCACTTTATAGTTGTGTCCAGTGACAATTTGCCATTCTGACGTTGAAACGTGAGAATGTTTGAAGTTTAGAGAATGTCCAGAATGTTTTATTTGGTACACGTTTTTTAGCTGTTCTTAGTTCTTATTAGCAGAACTTCAATCTTTCTTACAGTAGGACGAATACCACTACACTCGCAGTTAACTGTAACTAACTTTGATCGGTGCATAATAGAAGGAGGCATATTTCGATCGGAGAATTGACATATCATGACATTGTATCTCTTGTTCATAACACTGTCTTGCTCGAGGTGTGCAATTTCGACATGTCGGAACTCAGAAATTTGTGAATTTGGGGTAATTAGGGTATTTCAAATTTCAGAAGTTTGCGAATTTGGATATTAGTGAACTAGTTCCCAAGTTCGGAAATACGGAAACTCGACAATGTTAAAATTAGGGATTTTTGAAATCCGAGAAACTTGGGAATTTAGGAATTTGATCACTTTTGAAAGTGGGAATTTAGGCATTTCGCTAATAAGGGATTTTTGAAATTTAGGAATTCGGATTTAAGGAATTTGGGAGTTTGAGAATATAGGAATCTGGGAACTTGGCAATTTTGGAATTCAGGAAGTTTTATTTTGTATGCAATAAAGTTCTTTTCAATTTCCACTTAAATATACTTTGCAAGAAATAAACTGAGCTATCAGATAATTGAGTAAAAATGCTAGATTTGGCAAGCTATTTGATGCATTGTCCTCACAGTTAAAACTGATTTTTTATTGTACAATGACTACTAGAGTGTCGATAAAACAAATGTAATCGACACCAGAATCTGGGACCATCGTTTATAAACTTCAATAATAAATATTCTCTGTCAAACACGATAGAATTCCGAGAATGATAACATGGTTTCAAAATCAAAGCAGCATAATTTTTTTTGATTTACATCCCAAAACCCTCTCGGCATTGATTGCCCATAATTTCACCAAAATTGCAGCTTTATTGAACCTTTTCCTTTACCGGACACCACCAGGGGTCTGGCGCAAATCTCGGTCCGGCCAAGAAACCCCGAAGAAGCACGTAAAATCACACAACATGCGGCCAACCAGTAAACCAGGTGCTTTTTTGTGATGAATTTTAATGTTTCCTTCTGCCCAACCTCTATGATGTGATAGCAATCAGACAAACATGTCACACAAACCGAATGCTTCTTGCTACCTCTCCGGCCCCCCTCCCATCGGGGTCCAACCGTGATGGCACACCGCACGAAGCCATCCATCGCCACTTGTCGTCACATTCGGGGAATTCACTGCGGTGCGCGTTCCGTTGCGGGTTCCCGCGATCATGTCAATGTCGGGCGCGAATCCGCACTGCAAGACAATGCCGGAGAAGACTTACGTGTACACGGACGGACGGACGGTTCGGTTTCGTTGCCAAACAGCTGTCAGCCAATATTTGGCAGTACCGGCACGAACACGGAACCAACCGTAATCCGTGTATTTTACTGGGCGTGCGTGTGTGTGTGCGTTCTGGTGGGAGTTAACTGACTGTCATTTTGAATCTGCGTGCTAGTATCGCAAATGCAATCCTTCAACTTGATAAATCGACAAAAGTTATGTGGATTTTTTGTTTCAGCTTCGAATTATAGATAACGTCTCACAACACTAGCGGTCTATTCGGCGTCGCAACGCAATACATGATCCGAGAATGCGGAAATCGACTAGTTATTGCCTGTTTGATCTACCATTCCGTGAACAGCCGGTTTCTCGAAAGCTTCCTGCTACTGTTAAGAATCTTTTTCTGGAAGGCTTCAACAATCAATGCTCCAATTAGTCCTTCAAAGTGCTTGTTTTTTGTAGTCAATTTTATCATCAGAACAATTGCTTTTATCTTTACAAAATGAACTAAATTGTGATTCGATGTAAGAATAGGAAGTCGTCACTGAGCATAAGATAGAGTGGTGGTAAAACAGATTCCGACGAAAATCTTGAATTTTCTTTTGAGTCTTGAAATCATTGTCCAACCTTTCTTTCACTGAGTTGGTCCATAAACTCGGCATAGTTATCGGTAAATTTGCCGAAGATTTTTTTTCATACAAAAGTGTTACAGTATCGTGAACTCCCAGTAAACGGAAGCAACGATTATCGTGGATATTATTTATTGTACGCACAGATAGGCACAGATGACTACTTAATCAAAACTGCTGCACGTACCGATATGTACAAGTCATTTCTCCAGAAGTCGTTTCTCCAGTTCGGTTTCACATCTCATCCAAGTCAGTCGATAAAACAAAACCGCCGACGTTCGGGACAGAAGAAACCAAGTACAGTTTTGTGTAGTGAACAATAGAACGTCCTCGAAATGAGTGAACCAAACGAACAAAAGCTTCCGCCGACACGAAAGAATACAATTGTTGTTGACTTCAGACAGTGCAAAATTCGACCTTCGATACGAGAACTTGAAGGTTTGCTTAAGGAGCAAATGTATCTTGACATTAAACGTGTGCATTTACTTCAATGCCATAAGACAAATAATGTTATTTACATCCAGTTTTATAAAGAGTTGGATGCAATTCAATTCGCAAAAGACAATAATAATGTGCACTATGTGGAGCATGAAAATATCAAGTACAACATTCCAGTATATATGGAAGATAGTGCTATAGAAGAGCGTGTGCATGATCTTCCTTCAAGCGTCATCGATCCTTATATTCGCAAAACCATGTCCCAATATGGAGAGATTCTCTCTATCGAAAAAGAAATGTGATAGAATTTTTTCCCCGGTATTCTAAATGGCGTACGTTTGTTACGCATGCGCTTGAGGAGGCCTATACCTTCTTATGTGACATTCGGTCAGGATACAAGAATACCGTGCAAATCACTTGTTACCTATGACAATCAGATAACCACATGTCAATATTGCCAAAAAGCTGTTCACTACGGTAAGATATGTGATAAACCGGACAAGGAGACAACTATAGCAAAGGACAACGGTGCTTTCTTCACACCAACCCCAAGTAATCCCAGTACACCTGTGACAGTCACCAACCCTTCAACGAAACCATCCAACATATCCCCTATAAAACAAAGTACACCAGCTGCAGTTAACAGCTTATCAACAGCTTATACAACAAACCAGCAACTGCAAACAATGTACAACAAGGCGCATCTACATCAACTAGCAACGAAATCAACAACAATACCACGGCAACGGATGACGGCACGAACCACGAGCAAACTGCCCCTCAATCCTCGCAGGAGGAAAATGGAAGCTCTTCTCCCCCTAGAAAAAGGGTAACAACGAGATCCAATACAAAAAAGATTTTATCTAAAAACTCAGCTAAATCGGCCACGTAAAGCTTGTACGCAAATAGGCCTGAATAAAATATCTTTTAAATAAAAAAAAAGTCGTGTCTCCGAAGGCCGTTTATAGAAAATTGTTTTTCGAAAACTATTTCGCCGAAAACAATTTTGGCAAAAGCGATTTTGCCGAATACTGCGATTGTTCCTAAAGCAGCGATTTTACTGAAAGCATTGATTTTACCGAAAGCAGCGATTTTGCCGAAACTAACAATTTCATAGTCAGCATTTTGCCGAAAATAACGTTTTTGTCAAGCCACGGTTATATCGATATCAGTAATTTTACCGAAAACAGCGATTTTGATGATATCAGCGATTTTGTGGGAAGCAGCGTCTTCGATGAAAGCAACCATTTAGCGCGTGATACCGTTCGGTTCAATGGAGAACACGCGTCATTTATGTTCGTCCATATTTAACCGACGTGTTTTATTTTATTTTATCGGGCTGCTGTCGCGGACCGTGTCAATTCCGCATCCGAAAAACCTGTTCTGAACTATTTTGTATCGAAAAATTTCTAGCCATAAAATTCTGAAATGGGATGCGAATCAGGCACTATCAGCAGGCGAATCAATGACAAATCCGGTAGAGATCAACAACCGAACGAACACCAAGGACATGCGAGCTCTGATCAGCGGCAAATGTGGTCATATTCGGCTCACCTTCGCGCGAAACACTTTGGATAGCATGTTTAGGATAATGCAGTGCAGGATTTTCAGCTGGCGAACAGTTCGGTTCCGCATTGTTGTGGTTTTGGCAGTTTTTGTTTTTATTTACGCATCAGAGTAGGCGGGAGAAATCATTGACTACTATTCAAATTGAATTCTAGCTTTTTTGCTGTTCTGTTTTCTGAATACTAATCCATTCAAATTCGATTTAATTTAGATCGGACTAGGATGCTGTATTACGTTTCCAGTTTCCAGATTCGCTCTGTCTATCTCCTGCTCTCTCCTTGGTTCAATAGACTCCAAACCATCAAACCTTGTGCCGCCGTGTTGCTAAATCGATCTACAAGCAATTAGCGAAATTTTCCCCTCCTCGTTTCCGCCATTTTCGCGATTTTCCAATTACGCACGTTAGCAGCTCTTCAAACATCGGAGCAGCGTCCGTAGCGTAACAAATCGCCTTCCCTGTCCCCTTCGTTTCCAATGTTCCTCGGTTTACCCACTAATGGTAATTGTGCGTGAGTTTACGTTGTAGATCTAACCACGAAGCCATGGTTGACCTGCTCGGGCAGACGGACGGACGGACGGATGCAGCAATTAGTGACCGTAATTTTAGCAGATTAAAGCGAGTAATTTTTCGCCTTTCCATTGCCTATCACTTAGAGTTCGGGAAAACCATCCGAAAATGCCTCACGGCTTACGTAACCACCACCTCGATGGGAATCACTTTCTGTTTTCAATAAGTCATTGTCTCGTTAAAGCAACCATTGCTATTAACCTCGATAAGATAGGACAATTGTAACGAATCAAATATATCAGTTCAAGCTTGAGCTGATGCGCTTTCACAAATTGATAACTTCAGTAGGGTCACTTTATACGAATACTACTAATGCGTAATGCAAAGTCAATACCCTCATATGTCGTTATGCAACAGAATCTCAACTACCGGAGAAAAGCTCTGGTAACATACGAGAACCATAAGGTAAATATTTCATAATATGAGCATTTCAGGAACTCTTGCTAAGAAATCTGCTACCTAACCGGTTAAAATGTAGGATGAATGGAAAACCACGTA
Organism: Malaya genurostris; assembly: GCF_030247185.1. Lineage (NCBI taxonomy): Eukaryota > Metazoa > Arthropoda > Insecta > Diptera > Culicidae > Malaya > Malaya genurostris. The sequence continues at coordinate 153,789,089 of NC_080570.1, forward strand.
AAACGAGCATATTTTAGCAAATTGCAACCCACCAATAACAGCCAACGCGCAGCTAGTCACAGTAATTTAAGAGGTACGATAGGTACGATGTTCGTTCCAGTTCTCATCATGAATAGTAATACAGTAGTGTTCAGCAGGATCCTGTAATCATAAGCTTGGCTTGAAAGGATTCTATTAATAGCATCGTTGCACTAAACATACAACTATCCTGCACATTTATGAATTGTCCCAAAAGTAAGTACACTAAGAATGACAAACGGCCTTGCTAACATCATAGTAGCGATGAAAGAATGGACCAATATGCGATCAGTAAACTAATTGACCCTCAACCAACGTCGCTAATCAAATCGTATATCTCCATCCGGAAAAAATATAACAACAGGTCGGTCAAAAAATCTCTGATCGGACAAAAGAAACACTTTTCCTAAATTTCGTTCTTATTTCTCAAAGTATTCTTTTTGATGAGCAATATAATTGTTGCAACGGATTTCCATCATTTGTGCATAACTTTTTACCATAATTTCTGCGTAGCATAAAAAAAACATTTCAGTCTCAGTAATGACATCATCATTCAAAGCAAATACCATTTCAGCAAGCGTTGCTTTTGAATCTGAGAATCGAAAATTGTCGCTGGGAGCTAAATCTGGCGAATATGGAGGATGCGATAGGAATTCGAATTTCAATTTATGGAATTTGACCACGCTGCGTGTTTTGTTAACACCGGAGATTTTTTTCTCCTTTTTTTCTAATTTTCAAAAGTATCGTCACTGATGGCACAACAATCAATACACTAATGAACCGAATGTCATGCAATTTTGACAAATGAAATAATTTTTTTTATTATTACCGTGTAGTTCGGGTAGAAAAGACGAGCTTCAGTGCAGAGCAGTTCAAATTGAATTGTTTAATGCTAAACTCGGCAGTTCAAATTGAACCGCTAAACAGACGTAAAGTTTCTACTATTTGCAGAACACTTATATTTTGCAACGGAGTGTAATGTCTTTACTGACGTCCCGAACGAAAACGTGCTTATCGGTTCAAATTGAACTGCATTAAGCATCATTTTGAACGAATTACGATGAAATGACGCTTGTAATCAAGATTAGACAGAATTGTCCATACAAACATTTCTGAGTGATTGAAAGATTGAATACAGTACTCTTCAGCATAGTAAGGAGTGTATCGATAAGTAGTTAGCAACATTCAATCAGTTATTACTCTGAAATGGCTTAATTTTTTGCAGTGTGTTTTGCGGTCACATGTTTGTTTACATGTCAATAACAGCTGCGCAATCGATGGGTTTCGGTACGGTTTATCGTTTCAATGATGAGTCGAATTGATCCGGAAACGCGAAAGAAAATTCTGCACACTTGATGCTCAGAAAGTGGTGTCACGTACAATGAAATTGCAAAACGGGTGAAAATGCACCACACCAGTGTCAAAAATATTATCGAGAAGTTCGGCAAGACCCTTTCCATGAAGGATTTGCCCCGATTCGGTAGGAAAACGGGTCTCAGCCAGCCCGGCCGGGACTTAAAAGTGGTTGAGTACATCAGGAAAAACCCATCGGCGTCGACGCGGGATTCCTCCTGATCCCTGATCGACGACGAAACCTACGCCAAGGAAGACTCTTTAGCGCTGCCCGGACCGCAATATTATACGAAATCGGTGTACCAGGACCTGGACGACGCTGACACCACGGTGGCGATGGAAAAGTTTGGGCAGAAGGTGTTGGTCTGGCAAGCAATTTGTACCTGTGGTTTGCGGTCGTCGATTTTCTTCACGAAGGGCACACTTAACGCCAAGGTGTACGAGGAAGAGTGTTTGAAGAAGAGAATGCTGCCACTGTACAGAAAGCGTAAGGCTCCTCTTCTCTTCTGGCCGGATTTGGCTTCAGCCCACTACGCCAACTCCGTTCTACAGTGGTTGTCAAAAAATAATGTACAATTCGTGGAAAAGGACATCAACCCACCGAACTGCCCGGATCTTATGCCAATTGAAAGGTATTGGGCAATGTACAGGTACAGTGTCCCAAGACATGCAGGAATTAAAAAAAACTGGACAGCTGCCACTAAGAAAGTCACAAAAGTAACTTTGCAGAATGTCAAGTCCAAAGTGCGAGCGTTTCACAGAAACTAGGACTTTCTTCAAAATGTAATTTTTCTACAATATGTCGAAAACTGATGTCAAAATATGTTTTTTATCGCTTTTTTATTCAATAATCAATGTTGCTAACTACTTTTCGATACACTCCTTATTTTGGCTATTCGAAGAATCGAAAATTTAGTCATACTAAAGGAATATACAGCGGAATAATGAAACTTGTTTGTTCTTGTTTTCTCGTTTGTTTCGCGGTGCAAATTGCAATAGGATTGACGCTAGCCGAAAGAAAGGGTTTTCTTTAAATATTTGCGTCATTACACGTTCACAGTCAATAGGGCGAGGCTTACGAGACTAAAAATTCAACTAACAGATTGAAAAAATGACAAAATGACATTCGAGTCCAACTGTTTAATGAAAACCGCGAAAATGTTATCGCAGAGACGACACACGCTGGTATTTGCTGATTTCATTAAAAATGGACTTTTTTCGGATCGTGATAAAAAGAGCTAAGACAGATAATTTGGAAAGTAATTATTTGATCTTACAAAAAAAATCTAGGCCCTTGCGAGCGGCCTTCCGGAACATTCGCCATGGCGTACGAAAACATGCGTCTTCGCTTTATTTATCAATTCCTCCTAAGTTTTCGCTATTAAATTTTTGGAATAGGTCATACGCTTCAGTTTGACCCGAAAGTTCTCGATGGGACGCAGTTGGAGAAAATGAGGCGTGTTCGCCGACTTGGGTACCACATCGATATTCAAACCGCTCCATCTCCTTCAATAATCGCTTCGAATAGTGGGCTGACGCCGGATCCGTCCAGAACACCGCGTCTTTGCCATTATGGTACTTCTTGATGAACGACTCAACTTCCGGCAAGCATTTCGAACAATAAATTTCCCCGTTCACGGCCAGTCCGGAGCGAAAGAAGACCGGCTTTGACATCCCTTTCTCGTTGATTGTCAGCCGCAGCAGTGTGCTTCCTGCGGAACACTTCCTTCGTGGGGAAAGTAAAATACGAAGTGTCCTACCAGTCGTTACCATCCAGGGTGATATATGTCTCGTCGTCCACAAAGTGACGCCCGATGTTTCTTTTTTTTTCTATACGGCTGAGTGCCGTTCGTCGAATGTGCACACTTTTGAACGTAGTTGCTTCACTGTTTTTGCCATCACGGTTAGAGTTCAATTGTGTCTGCTGACTCATGGGTTACTATGATTGATTTTGCATGGGCAGTTTCGTCAGGGCTTATTTATTTTGGTGATAAAGGCACACTTATTTACGAGTGCTAAAATAACAACGTTTGTATTCGGCTTCCAGATTGCTTTTAATGTTTCTTTTCCTAATGTAATGTATTTTCTTAACAATGTTATTGATATTGTGTTTTCTTGAGCTTACTGTATTGGTCGTTTTTTTGTCGTGAATACGACTTACTTTACTATGGGGCGCTTTTAAAATTTAGCCATATGGAAGAATGGGCAGAACTTAATCGTGAATATCTCGACTTGTATTGATGGCAGCAACATAATTCTTTCACTATTTCATCAAAAATATGATCAGGAATTTAGGATAATATTTTGAACAGTGTGAGATAATCACAAACAACTCAAAAATTAAGTTTTCTCAAACTTTGAAAACAACGCGGAAAACTCTTTACTTTCGCTTGGGTTTTTTCGCGCAAGGACGACGATTTTGAGTCAGGCACATATCTTCAACTGAACTTTATAAAACGGGAACCGTGGTCGAAAATCGATCATTTCTTCTTGTGCGTTGGATGAAAGCAGACGTCGGTGCGAGAAGACGCATTCAAACAGCGGCATCGGAGAACGCACCTTCTGCGTGGCTAAAAACCTCAAACGCTCGGGTCGTAGTTCTCATTTGCCTTCCGGTCGTCAAGGTGAGAAGACGCATTAAACCAGTTTTGCATCATTTGGCACTGCAAGCGACTGTGTCGCTTTGTACGCAAAGCTAATTTCAATTCAAGCAAGAACGATTGCATCAGCTGCTGGTCGTTTGCATTGGAGAGAAAGAAAACGAGAAACGAAAAGTGGATAACATTATATAAAATCAGCCGTTCTAATGGCTCCAAATGTTATCTAAAGAACTATTAAGATTATTTCTTTGCAAATCGAAGGTAAAAATCATCAGTTTAGTAAAAACCAAAATAATTTGATTTGCTTCGTGTACTTTTCGCTGTGCGAAAATCGTTCGAGAAAAATGTTCCGAACTGTGCTAAATATCGTATAGAATTCCACAATTTGGTCCTTCAAAAAGGCAGAAATGAATTCTGTACAGTATCTTGATAGTTTCTTTCAATGAAATATGCAAATCCGAAATGAGATAATCGACGATTAAAGTAGTGAAAAGGGGGAAAGTTTCGCAATTCACACAATCGATCAACTATCAATTCGAATTCGAAAGTGTAAAGAAATCGTGTCAGTTTTATTCGTATTCACGACATCCAGTTATGTCTCTGACATTACACACCCGTTTTTTTTTTGAAAAATCTACTTTACCGTCCCAGTTCATCATGAAACATTCCCTGGTTCTCTCAAGCCAGTACATAACCAAACAACTTTGAATGGTTGGTTAAACGTTGAAAAAAATGGAGCACCTCACTCTAATAACTATGGTGTTAAATTATTGTCCTCGAACTTGGTTTCAACGTAATCCTATGGAGTAGTGTCTCGTTAATTCAAGTCGTTTTCAGCCCTATCATAATCCAGGATTGCTCTACTGCAATTCATCGGAGTATTTGTCCCATTACTTGAGTCTGTTAGCTACGGTGGGATTTGCTTTTTCTATTGGTTCAATAGGTTCACATGAATTTCTCAATCAAATTATTTCTTGCAACAGAAATGAAATAAATTATGAAACGACCGTTCCATAAAACTTCTAACAAGATGAATGTGGGTAGTTACGGAAGGATCCACTTTCAAAAGCTGCTGACATTAATGCACACCTGCAAAGAGAGGGGAAACAAAAACAATTCCAAGACAAACAGAAACAGTAATAATAATACAGAATAAATGCACAAGAAAATGAAATCTTGCTCAAAACAAAAATCAGATTCCGCCAAAGTTCAATGGCCACTCAGTCGTCGTAAACGAAACATTAAACCGTGATTCGTTCCGTTTAAGACATCTGCAGCCTCAAACAAATCGCCCCTGTCTGTCTGTCTGCTAATGCGGCTCAAACCAACGCACGGGCACAATAATGCCCCTAAGTAGGTACGTTAGGAGCTGCCAAAAATCACCGCAAACTTCCTCAATTTACGAGGCCATCAGGTCAACATCGTCAAAACAACACTCTGACAGACGGGCCAACTAACCGTAAACACACGGAGCAAACGAGTTAAAATCAATTTGACAGCTTCAGCAAGCACCCGAAATTGCCTCAATAGGCCAACGAAGGCTGAAACGGAATGGCATTAAAATTAAAGTACTGAAGAGCAAAAAAAACGGTACACAATAACAATAACAGCAACAACAACACCTACAACGACAGGAACGCCAAACAACGGCCAACTGCAACCAAAAGGAGCAAAAAAAAAAGACATCGCAGTAACTGAAACGTGCAGAAAACCGCGAATGCTTTTATTTTTCGACGTTCGTCGTTTGGAGCTGCCTTCCTTTATTTATGGACTTTCTCTTTTAGCATTTTTTCGACGCTTTGTGTGTTGTGCGTTGTTGTTTTTTTTTCTTCTGTCGTCTTCTGTCGTATCTGGCATGCTGCGACCGATCCAACGGTGCACAACGACAACTGCAGCAACAACAACAATAATAACAACACCAGCGCACGCTGTCAGTTGTGGTAATCGCCGGAACTTGTAAGATGATCGAGCTTGACGTGGTTTACGGTTGTATACGCCACCACTACCATTACAGTGCTACTTGATTAATCCGATCCGGTGTTATCAAAACACAGGAACCACGCAACTGGGCACGAGATTTTAGAATTATTGTGCCGTTGAGTAGCAAACATAAACACTCGCGTGCCTCCTAAGGATGACAGATGCCGTTCTGGATGTCCGAAGTAAACAGCTGGCGGATGAAGAGGTTATTTCCCGTTTCCATTTTTTTAGGGTTGTCTTTTAGACTGTCACTACGGTATGTCTTTTTGACCTGTTCTGAAAAAATAGTTACTAGATTTGACAATTACAGAGTTGCAGTAAAACTGTTCCAGCCAAGATGGATGCAACGAACTTTTTACTGGCCAAATTAGCGCGTGTCGCAGTAGCGACGCTAGACTGTATTCATGTCATGTTGTGAAGTGACAAGCGCTAGTGGTACTTTTGGTAAGGAGCTTGCAAACCACCTACGGTCTATACAAAGTATACAAGCGCTTTGACAGGGGCGTTTGTTGAACCTGAACTTTGCGTTAGCTTGATGGATGGAATTCGGATTCCGGATTGTTTTTTTTTTCATAACTACCGCAAAACTATGCTGGATGTGGATATGTTAGTCTTTTGCTGGCGTCTAATTTGGAAGTGCTGATTACTTAGTTGTGTGTTTAGTTTTGGAGATACTTTGAGTTCTGTTTTCAAGCTTGAATCTTTTTTTATATAATTTACTAACATCAAATTGAAACACTTCCGATTTTTGGTTTTATTGATAAAAGCAGATAAACAGCAGATATGCTTTGAAAGATTTATTATTTAAAAAAAAACACATTCGATCTTCCACAACAACAGTTCGCCTGCCTGATCAGTAGTGAATAGTGAGTGTGTTTATAGCCGTTCAAGCTGCCAAGCAGGAAACATTCCGGGCGTTCTAACATTTGGCGTTGCTCAATTCCTGTCCGCGCTTTCGAATTCGGTCAAACCACTACTACGCGACCTGCGATAGCCAATTGTTCCGCAAAACGTGCCCATGTTGTAACATTTGATGTTCTGATTTTTTCTTCAGCTACGTGCCGAACAGTCGAATTCAGGAAAATTATCTAACACTGACAAGCTATCTCCTGTAAGGTTTTTTCTTTGACGTGTGTCCGTGAACATTCTGCATGTGCTACATTGTTGAATATGCAAACATTTAAATCGTAAAACTGTTAGCTTCCTCAAAACTTCCCCGTAGATTATTTTTTCTTTGCGTTATGAACCAGTTTGAAGATGACAAAACTATCCACTCGTCCATGGCTTCGGCTAATTGATTATTGATTTTATAGGTACTGATTCAGAGATAATCTTAGCAGTAAAAGCCGTTCTGTTCCGTTGATGAAAATATTTCTTTGAATTCCGAAAACCAAACCCGTCTGACGGAAGCAAATCCAAGTTAGTCCAATTTCCAAGAATTCCGAACAGCACCTCGCGAATTAACGGTTTGCACATCACGGGAGCAAGGCCGAACCGGTCCACTCGATTCGGTCGTCGTGTTTTCGTTATGCAAAATTTTGCAGAATTAATTAGCATCGTCCATGTGCACTGATGCTAAGCCGCAAACGCAAAGCAAAGCCACCGGACCGTCGTCTACCAACCAAAACAAAATGTGCATCACGACGTCGCCCGATGCTTGTTCGGTACGGAACTGAAATTGTTGCAGTAAACAACAGAAGAAGAAAAAAAAAACGCGATTGCGCTTCCGCAATCGGTGCTGATGAACTGGTGGTAATTTACCCAGGTAAACAGTGGATTTGCAAAATCATCGAGATCGATTTGGAGGCTGCTGATTTGGTAGTTGACTTCAACTTTTGAACCCCCATGTTTATGCACTGTAGCCCAAAAACACGAAATGGAATTAAATTAAAATGCTATGGTTCTCCTAATTCCGAGCTTTTCGGTCATTGTTGGCTGTTCGGTCTTTATGTCGTTTGATCGCTTTCGTGAAAACAATCGAATATTCAAAAAAAAAAAAACCTTCGAAATGTTCGAAAGAGTTAGATTGCGATTCCTCTGAATCTTCGATTTATTTCCATTTACCACGGAAAACTTTTGGCCGAGCGTTGTCGTGAAGAAAATTTACGAACGCGGACTCTCATATTTAGATGTGGGAACACGTCTTTCATTTACATGTTGCATTAAAAATACACAAATGAAACTGTTTTTTGAATTTTTTAATAATATTTCGAGCAGGAAATTTAATAAAAAATTGCTTCATAGTTCTTTATTTTTTCAATGTATTTCGAAGCAAAACAAATCGTTTAATTTGAAAATACAGTCTTATGCGTTGAAACATCAATGCATTCCCATTTAGTCTCTCATCGATGATGGTTTTCGTATCAAGTTTTAGGTTCAACTGATGTCTGTTTCATATTACGAGTGATTTACATGTCGTGTGAATGCCAGTTCCCGGGTTGGCAGTTCAATGCATAGGACGCTGGTCTTGCAAGCCAGTTGTCGTATGTTGGAGCCCGGACCTGGAAGGATTCTTAGTGTCAGTAGGATCCATAGTACTAGCCATGCAATGATTCTGTACACTAAGAATCGGCTGCAAAGTCTGTTGAAACAGAAAGGCCAAATTCCACAAAAGGAATGTAATGCCAAGACTTTGACTTTGTGAATGCCATTTTTGTTTTCTTAGTACAGAAAAACCGCACCAATCTGATTTTATTTTTGAGCAATATTTCATTTCCTTGTGCATTTATTCTATATTACTATTACTGTTTCTGTTTGTTTAACAATTGTTTCGTTTCTTTTCTCTTTGCAGGTGTGTATACATGGCAGCAGTTTTTTTAATCGATCAACAATCGTTGGAATGCACCATAATCGGTGTCAATATTTTCGTTTCTGGTACATGAAATAATTTCATTGAGAAAATGGTGTGAAACTGTGAAGTGGAAATTGAACCTGGTGAACGTAACGAACTCAAGTAATGGGACAAATGCTCCGATGAATTGCGGTACAGTTACCCTGGAATTATGTTAGTAAGTACAGGAAATGGCTTGTGTTAACAAGAGCCAAATAAAACGACTCCGTAGGATTACGTTGAAATGGGTAGTAGTGCAAATAGCTAAATCTTTTCTGAATCTAAACCAACTTTAAGGAACGTAGATTATTTTACATAACAAAGCTGATTACTCTACCTGAGATGGGCTACAATCACAGTTGTTTGAGCGAGGTTCTCTATTTTATCAACGTTTAACATCAGCAAGAATTCAAAGTCGTTTGTTGATGTGCTGGACTGAGAGAATCAGGACATGTTCCACGAAGAACAGGAATGGTATTAAAAAAGAAATTTTCTGATGTTCTGCATAGGGTGCTGATTTCACAAGCAAGTTGTTGAATGTTGGTATATACTTAATGTCAATAGAATCATAATACTAGCCATACAATGAATTCTATACGCTAACAGTCGGCTGCGAAGTTTATTGAAACAGAAAGGACAAATTCCACGAAAGGAAGGTATTGCCAGGACTATGCTTTTTCTGATAGTATAGTAGAGCTACCAAAAAAAAAAACCTGTTTTAATCCACCTAGTGGTGTAATGATGCCTTTCTCATATTACTTATATTTAAAAAAAATATCCCTGAAAGATTCTGAGAAGAATTTTTTTTGCAATCTTGATTAAAATAAGTACCTTTCTTTGGGTATAAACTAACATAACCTTTTCAATTTGTAAACAGTTATGTCAAGTTAATAACAATTTTTCTTTATTTTGCATCGTCGCACTAAATGATTAAACACACTTTACCCTATAGATCTGGAACCGGAAGTCGGAACAGGATAAAACCTGTTTGTGAAAATCGATCAAATTATCTGATAAAATTGAGTGAGTATCGTTTTAGAATTTTTGACTACTATTTCCGGTACTTCTGGAACCAGGAACTGGGAACCAGTATAGCCGAAGTCGGTTCGTTTAGTAAGTAACTAATATAGCCTACAAATTGAATCAGTTTTGAGCTAAATCTCGAAGAACCTTAAGTACGATTCAGACTATCCGGCTTCTTCCGTCACCGTCACCGGAACGTCAACGTCCGTCACCGTCATTCTGATTCACACGATCCGGTTTCCTATCCGTGTCCGTCATGTCATTTTCTTACACGCAGAATTTGAAGAACTTAGTTTCGCACAATTTTATTCCACTAATACAAAATCTGGGAGCTTTTGAAGCCAATCGATCTGTGGTTTTCCTATCTTTTAATCGAATAAATTACTTTCAAAATTTACTAGAAAGAGGAAAAAAACAAAACAATCAGTTCCACTCAACAACGTAACGTACTTTGCAAATCTACTGATAAGTTTAATTACTTATATGTGGTATATTTCGTTTAAGAGTGGGATCTTGACACCGAATACATACATAACAAACGTCAGATCAATACCGTAATCATATGAATCGTGCATGTGTGCGATAATCACAGTCCGTCAAATATTCTTTCGGAGAAATGTTGACGGAGCTTGCCGTTGACGGACGTTGACGTTCCGGATCTCTGCTGGATCGTGTGAATGCGCAAAGGGAAAACTCATTTGACTAATTTTGACGGAGGCTGACGTTCCGGTGACGGTGACGGAAGAAGCCGGATCGTCTGAATCGTACATTATCCTTTTTTTGCATCGTCGCTCTAAATGACGGTGTGCAATTTTAAACACACTTTACCTGATGAATTGTGTCGAATGATATAGAACACTTAGCGCTCTGGGCCAATTTTCACTAGTCAATTTTTCAAGTGACTGCATAAACTATATATTAGAAAGCAATAAATGTACTTTTATAGAAAAGTATTGTTATCATGATTGTGTGATAATACTAACAAGTAGGTACAAATTGAATAAAAGAATTAGAAATTTACATTTTTTTCACCTCAAAAATATAAATTTTAATATGGCAACTCTGCACGCTATACGAAATTGAACAAAGCACGCTGCGAACAGTGCCAAGCCGCACGTACCGACGCGTACCAGTTTTGCATCGTACCGGAAATCGGATCTGGATGAAATTGCATAGTATCCTTAAAGGCCTTCAATTTGAATCGTGATTTGTGAAAATCGGTTTATCCGTTGCTGGGAAATCCAAGTGAGTTCCATTTTTAAAGCTTTTCTTCACTATTATCGGTGCTTTCGGAAGCGGAAACCGGGGACTAGTAGTCCAAAAGTAGTTTTTTATATTCACTAACAAAATCTGCCAACTAGATGAATTTAGCAGTAAGTTTTATGAAAATGTGCACCTCGTTTCACCATCGCTTGTGAACAAATACTCTTGAAATTGAAAATTTTTACAAATTGCAGTGTAATACCGGAACCGGAAGTCGGATCTGGATCAACTTTTCGGGAGCATTTTAAAGAATTTTAAGAGCTTTTATTTGCTTCTTAGTTTGTGGAAATCGGTTGAGAAATTTTCGAGAAAATTAAGTGCCCATTTTTTAAATTTGCACATATTTCCTTTTAATTCCGGAACCGGAAGTCGGATTCATATGAATTTCAAGAAAACTGTATGAGGCCCTAAGACCTTTCATTTGAATCTAAGTTTGTGTAAATCGGCTCAGCCATCTCTGAAAAACGTGTGATTATTTTTGTTCCTTTTTTGGTGCATATCACCCTGTAATTCCGGAACCGGAAGTCGGATCCAAATGAAACTCATTAACTTTATATGGGACGTTGAGACCTTTCTTTTGAATATTAGTTTGTGAAAATCGGTTGAGCCATCCCGGAGCAAATTGAGTGACATTATTTGCAACATACATACATACATACATACATACATACATACATACACACACAGACGTTTTGTGATCTCGACGAACTGAGTCGAATTGTACATGACACTCGGCCCTCCGGGCCTCGGTTGTAAAGTTTGTTGTGCCTGAGGACCAAATTTGGCGAATATAGGAGATGCGGTAGCAACTTCCGATTAATGGCATTCCAGAGCGGATTTTACATAGTGATAAGAGGCCAAATCACACCAACACAGAGCTGGAGAGTCGTGGCTACAGAAAAATGGTAGCGACCGCTCTCACATACATTTTTTCTCCAGATTATCCTTACTGGAAAAAACGAAACACACCCACACCCCTACATATGGCTTTCCAAATCAAATACATTTTTGGAGCTGAAACGGCCTCTTTGTTTAAAAATGGCAGCAACGGCGTTTCTTCACATTGCGGTATAAAAAGTCATACCCGGAAGCTGTTTTTAAGCGTCTAAGGACGTCATCCATTAAGGTACAACTGATTTTACAGTGAAATTTCGCTTGTAATTACGTTTGGGCACTTTTCTTCCTTGGCACGCCTTCGATCCTTGTCTCTGATTCACTTTTTGTAAGTATGATTTTGGCTTTGATTTGACCCAACTATGCGAGCCACATTTCGCACAGAAAGATTGGGATTTTGTTTCGTCATCCATTATGGTACAAGAATTTCAATTTGCAAACATGGTCCTTTTGGGTTCTCAATTTCTTGGTAACATAACACATGCCAATAAATTTGAATTTCGCAAAATGCGTGAAATAATTCAAAATCTACACTGAAAGAAAAGTGTCCGAAATTAAACGTGGACGCGACCACATTTTCAAATTGCTTGCCAGATTCGAAATTATTCTAACCAGCGAACATTCTCCGGATCTACGCGATGTTTGCAGCTATAATAGTTTTCTTCAGCAGCATTTTTCCAGTTTTAAGCTGCTTCTCAACAATACTAAGAATAATGAAAACTATTGATCTTTGCTATCAATATTCCCTGCTAAGTCCTAGAAATGAGACACCCAACAACATTGCCGCTCAAGTTTGTTTGACCGAACAGATGAGTCTTGCGTACCGAAAAATTCTCACGACAATTCCCATCCACCCACCCACAGCTGTTACAGAATGCCGTACAACCGTACGGTTTCAGCCCTAACCAGACGCAACAAATAGTGACTCGGATTACAATTGGCTTGCATCACATGGTGGAACCGATACTCGCAAGTCAAGACCCATTTGTCCGAAGAAGAAGAAGAAGAAAACACCAGAAAACAACCGAAAAACTTCCTCCTTGCTACGGTTTTGTCTACGCTTGTGTGTGTGTGTGGGAGAGAATGTGAATGTGTGTGTACGTGATACCTGAAACCAAGTCGTCGACAATGCAGTCGAGACAGGTGATGCTTACATAACCCCATAATGCCCCGTTAACGCTGTTCATTGGTTGCGCGCGCGGTGGAGCTTCTCCGCCTGATGGTTGTTTCATTTTTTTTTCGGCAACGTTTTCACACCCGCCATGTCATACAACGAAGGAAACACCGTGAAATCGCTTGCAACAGGCAGCAACGCGATCGCCTCCCACAGTATGCCATGAACAACAGAAGACGATTTTTTTTCTTTCTCTTCCCCCCCTCAACCCCCCTCTCTCTTTATTTTCCACGAAATAACTGAGGTGGGTGCTACAGGCGGTGTATTACACAAGTGTCACTAATTCGGTGTAGGAAATAAAAACCACTGCCTAATTTAACAAGCTTTTGATGGTTTTGTGCTGGGGTAAAGAGCTACCTCTTTTCGCACTCGATTTACCGTCATGATCCGTAACAGATATCCCAACGGCGGTTGGTGGGATTTACTCATCATTTAATCGTTGGTAGCGGACTATTTATAGCACGCGAGGCTGCACCAACGGCTACGATTCCATGGCGAATAGACCAATTCGGCGTTTTTGGTCTGTTCGCAGTTCATTGTGTTACCATATCTTGGCTTCAATTACTTTAATGTGCTAATGTGACCTTGTTTCGTAGTTCTTCAAATCTACGGAGAGCAGCTTAAGCGCCACTCTTTATCATCATGATACAATTTCGAACTGTAATTTATATACAACGGACTTGCCTCAGATTTTGAAAAGCACAGCACACCGCTAATCGAAATACATTTTCGTTTTTCGCTCATGAACCTCCCCCTCCCTACTGGCTAATCTTTCGATCTCCGGTGATCAGCAACTCCGAGCAAGCAACTCTATAAAGATTAACACTACATCTCCAGCGGCCGGTGACGTTACGCGCTCGTGCGCTTAGCAACAGCGCTAAGTTTTAATGTAAACAGTGTCCCATTTTGCTTTCTTACTTTTTCGTTCTTCGTTTTTCGAAAAAAAAAAATTTTTTTTGTCAGCCCCAGTGTCTCACAGAACCCTCGAATCTTGGTCGCGAATTTCAAACCGTTCGAGCGCTCTCAAGTACCACCACCGGTCAAGCAGGTTTGACTTTCTTCTTCGCACTTCCTCTTTGGTCGTCGGGTCATTCGATGCCTGAGAAAGTCAGAATGGGCCACCTGCCGTGAAGTGGGACAGGCGGGTTGGTATCGCACTGCCATCGTTTTTGTTGATTTTTTCTTCTTTCGAATATCTGCAGGATTGGCGAAAGAAAAAAGAGATGATGAGACCAATTCAGCCGAGTCTTTAAATACGGATCACAGATTCATCGGGGAAAATAGTCACGCGTTTCAAGCCGGCTTCGCCAGGCACGTGCTTTTGGGTTGTACAAGATAGAGTTTTTTCTGGATAATACTGTGGCTATTCTTTTGAACAATGAATTTCAGAAAATTCAATTACTTATGTCAAGAAAAAAAAGTCAAGCAAAATTTCGTTGTGTAGAGGTTACCTGAAAGCTGTTTGGTTATCCTGAAAGATTGCAGTGACAACGACTTATACTATCTTCTCCCAGTAATTTCGTTCAAATAAAATAACGTTATGTATTGAAATAAAAACGTTATATATTGCTAGATAAACACGATTGGAAAACTAACAGACTTTAGACGAAATTTGTTCCCTATATGTCATTCTCAGTTTGAAATATCTGTTCAAAAGACTGCCTATAAAGGCTACCCCATGAACAGATCACATCTAAATTGTCTCTCTGTTCGACACTTGTTAGAAAGTCAGGCTATTTCAACAACTAACGAAAACAGACTTATAACAGCACTTACTTGCAAAAAGGTTCCTGTTGTAAACTTTTTTTGGTTTGATGATCGGGTATGACTTCCTTACTCCATGCTCCTAAAAAGTCAAACCAAATTTCTAATGTTCCAGGAAGTCTAAAACCCTGACCAAGCAGGGTTGAAACAGAGCCCCTCCCTTCTGCAATTGTATCTTTCGATGGCCCTACTGTTAAACTGCAAATGTATCATTCAAAGAAATAGTTTTTTTTCAATGTTTCTGAATTACAGTTCAAACATAATTTTATTTCAAAAGAGACTTATTAGTTGGATATGATGTAGGGTGAAATGTCTTTGTTTGCCAGATGGATTGTAGAACAACCGAAACTCATTTTGCCGAATGATTCGGTTTCGTCAAAATACACTTCATCGGAAGTTTTTTTGTTGAAATTTGTTGTCGGATTTAAACTGATTGAAACCTTTTCAGAGAACTCAAATCTGACCAAATTCGATTTGCTGAAAACTATTTAGCCGAGAACGCCATGTCATCGGAAGCAATTTCACTACATCCGAACTCGCCGAAAGCCATTTCGTCGGAAGTCGTTCTGCCAAATGCAATTTTCTAGCAAGCCTTTTGGCCGAATTCAAATATAATCAAATTAGATTCACGGTTTCATCGAAACCCATTTAGCCGAAAGTTGTTCTGCCGAATGCCATTTGCTACAAAACTTCTTTGTCGAATTCTAATTTGACCTAATTCGATTCACCTAAAATCATTTCGCCGTGTAGGCCCTTTCGTCGGAAGCGATTTCACTCAATGTGAAATGCTATTTTGTCGAAAGCCATTTCACCGAAAGTCGTTCTGCCGTTTGATAGAAAACCGTTCGACGAATCAAAATTTGAGCAATTTCGATTCGCCGGAAGCCGTTTTTTTCCAGGACCATTTTGTCGAGTGTCGTTCTACCCAATTCAATTTTATCGAATGATCAGGAATCTATAACCTCTAATCGATGCGTTCAGGTTGAGCGTTAAATTGGACGTGACTGCAGTCTGAGAACTAACTCATATCGATATCAATTCTACTGCTCCAGAAAATTATTCGAAAAACTGCTCGGGAAAACTTCTCAAAATTATACTCGAAAATAAACTATGATAAACTGTTCGAGAAACTGCTTCAAAAACTCTGTAGCGTTTCTATCATCAGCGATCCCTAACCTAACATTACCTAAGCTTTAAAGCAGAAGGTGCAGAATTGAGATTTTGAATTGAATTCAAAAACAGCTCTAGAATGCTCTCTAGAAATTCTGATCTAACTATGCAGATTTCAATTCTAGTTTCCATGTCCAGAATTCAGTTTCAAAATTTAATTCCAGGATCCAGGTCCAGGATCAGAGTACTGTTCTTGAGTTTAGTTCTCGAATTAAGAATTCAGTTTCTGAATCGAGGTCCTAAAGTTCCCTAAAGACTGTCCCAGAAAGTATGGACGCAGTTTGATTTCGCTGTAATGTATGACGAAATTATGTTCCATTTTAGCATTTCCGTTCCTGTTCCAAATATATAAAACAGCCATTCCAATTAAAAAAAACGCTGTAGCCGAATACATAATTATTGCTAATTAGTTGCATAGTATTGGTTTGTAAAATTGCCCTAGCTCTAAAAATAAATAGATGTGGAACCACGGAACAATAACTTTATTGCATTTCGGTATGGATAAAAGTCCAAATGAATAGTTGCTCTGAAAATTTGGTTGTAGAGCTACAGCAAATTGTACAAACAAATACTACACAACTAATGTGTAATGTTATTTAGTTTAATCAATCCTTTGGATATTGTTAATCTGTTGCTATAAAAGATGAGGAGGTTTTATGCCTTTTGGATGAAAGAGTTTATAAATATCATCTCAAGAAGGCTTTTCACTTATTTCGAAACACAGTGTAATAAGAAATACCAGCTCTGTGAAAAATTATGGATTCTTGAGATATGTCAAATGAATGGCTTGAAATTTCTTAAAAAATGACAACGCCTCATTACCGAATTCATAGTAAAAATCGTCTCAAACAGCCTTAGCGCAGCGGAGTGCGACTGCGCTTAGAAAGCTCGTTTCATCAAAACCAGATCAATTTTATTTTTTGCATTTAAATACAATTCTTAACATTGTTGCACCAATACTGCGGTTAGTAGAAATATTCTAACCGGTGGCAAACGCGAAAAAAACCGGAACACAAGTAGAACATCTGAACGCATGTAACGCGCCATGATTCGAGCGATTTCATAGCGACTATGACGATCGGTGGAGAAACGATCAATGACTTGGTAGTAATTAAGTTGTCACATAAACCTAGATTTTATCTCCATTGGCTACTTCCATGGCTGCGTTCAAGTAGTAGTACGCCAAATCGAAATAGAAGTGCTCTCGTATCGGTTTTTAATTGGCTGGAACCGGACGAAAAAAAAACAACAGCACTCCAAATCAAATCAAGTCCGACAATCCGCGCGTTTGATTTCCGTAACGCAACGAAACCCTCAACCTTCGTCTGCCAAGGTAAAGTTCGGCAGGAGCGTTTCCAAGAGACGCACCGTCGAACTTTATCAAGTGCTCCGCCTAAATTCTCACGCGATTGGTGCGTGAAAGAAAAAAAAACAGAAACGCTTCACCCCAGTCCCTGCATGTCAACCATCGACAAACCATTCCGAAGGAAGTCCGCGCGTCGTTTATCCGCTGATCATATCTTTATCTAATAAGAATTGAAATGAAGAAAATCAAGACGACGAAAAAAAAACGGTGCACCTTACCACCTAACTCACCCGTACTGAATTGCCTACCTTCCGAGAGGTAGTTTTGTTTTTTTTCTTCCCACTCTATCGCTCTCTGTTGGCACTTGACCAACATGACAGCCGTCCAAATGGGGAAGGAGGCAACACTCAACAGTGCCCATTGATAGCGGTCGGTGGTCATTCATCGGCCGGTTCTAGAGCGACCCATTGACCTAGTGGGCGAACAGTGCCGACCGAAGTAGTCGGGATATCACGGATGGAGCATGTGGAGGAGACTATCTTGGTTTGAATCACTAATATAAATTCTACAATTTTGCCATCCGGGAAAAGCCCATAAAAATGCATCAATTTTTTAGGGTCCTCAATATCACTACCCAACGAGCAATAGGTTGAAAAAGTTGAAAATAAGGTAGATTTGCGATTAATTATCATCAGATGCAAAAATCGAAGAAGTCACCGATCTCCAGTCAACGGAACAGTTAGGGTAAGCTGGTCCAAAGCTGACCCCTTAAGGAACATCGACTAAACAGTGTTTTAAATTATTTTTGACGTGAAAGAATGCGTAGAACTTAATTGTGAATATCTCGAGTTGCACTAAACGCAACAACATAATTTTTTCTACATGCCATCAGAAATCTGTTCAGCAATTCAGGATTCAATTTTCAACAGTGTGAGATAATTAAAAATAATTCAAAAAAATAAGTTTTCCCAATTTTTTGGAAAAAAATAACGCTTGCCTGTCGTTTTCACACAAGGAAGGCGGTTAGTCGGTCAGGGTTTATATGCTTTCGCTTCTTTTTTGCGATTCTTTGGAATACTGGAGGTTGAGGTGGATGGACCAACCGGTCAGAATGAGAACACCCTACCCCAAGTTTCGTTGTAATGTGAGAAAATACATTTCAAAGTAATTTAATGAAATAGCACAGCGCACATGTGCACTGTATTCGGTTGATGATGTTTCATTTCTATCTCGCTGTTCGTTTGATTTTACATCGCAAGCTTCATTTACAACTTTTACCGATTTTTTTTCTCTCGTAATTAGCTGGAAAGAGACATTTGAGATAAAACTGTTTATCCTTTTTCAGGGAGCACTTCAAACTAGTAGCTTACAGTCGCGCATTAATAATGCGATCAGCGCTTGAGAGTGGATCAGAAGGTCGGAAGCTGTAAAAATCGAAATATATGCTCCCGATAAATTTACACATCTTTCTGTGCCACATGTTAGTCGCAAAGTTTGCGAATTCCAAATCATACGTACAAAAAGTCAAGCAGTTTCCGGACTGAAGGCGTACAAAGTGAAAAGGATGCCCAACCGGGATGATAAGTATAATTTCACTGCAAAAAGTGGAGCCTAGGACCTTTATGCCAACTTTTTGCATAAATTTTCTTGTACCATAATGGACGACGAAACATACGTACTCGAAAAATTTAAACAGCTTTCGCGTAAGGCTTTTTATACCATCCTGCGAAAGAACGCCGTTTCCGAACATTCCTAGACATGGACGTGACAACACCCCCGAAGAAATGTTTGATTTGGCAGGCCATGTGTAGTTGTAGTCGAGAATCTTAGAGATTAGTTTCGACTGATACCATCAATAAGGCACCTGTGTACGAGAAAAAATGTTTGCGAAAGTGATTGCAACCACCTATAAGATTCTCCAGCTCTGTTTTGGCCTGATGTGGCCTCTTGCCATTATTCAAAATCCGTCCAAGAGTGGTATAAGGTACAAGAGGTCAAATACATGCCAAAAACGGGAGCAGCTTATTTCGTCGAAAGTAGTTTCGCCGGAAGTGTCATTTCTCAGGCATTTCGCCGAAGGGGTAACTTCGAACACAGTACATTATCAATAAAACAAATTAAAAATATGCTTTCAAAATATTCATTTGTTTTTATATCTCCTAAATTATGGATGTGACCGAACCACACAACCGAATCCAAGGCGACGCCAGCATAACCTCGTTCACACGGTTTATTAAAAGCTAGATTTTTTTGCTTTAGTTAGGGCCACACGAGCGGTAGCGAGGTCGGACAGCACTCGCAAAAAAAACACGAAGTGACGAAGCCGCATTGGATATTTTTTTCAGTTGCACTCTGTTAACGGAAAACACCGCAAACATTTGTCTGGTCAATACACTAAAGAAAATGCTTTGATGCTAAGTAGTTAATAAAGTCAACAAGTTTTTCATTTGTATTTATTTTAAAACAATTCCAATTACGATATAAGGACAATTGAATGATTCGGCGGAATGACCCATTCGACGAAATGGCATTCGAAGAAACGGCATTCGGTGAAACGACTTGTGGTGAAATGGCTTTTGGCGAAATTACTTTCGGTGAAACGGCTTTAGACGAAACGGCTTTCGATGAAACAGCTCCCGAAGAAATGACTTTCAGTGAATCAGCTACCGCTGAAACGGCTTTCGATGAAACAGCTCCCGAAGAAACGGCATTCGGTGAAACGGCTTCCGGTAAAACAGCTTTCGGTGGAACGGCTTTCGGCGAAACGGCTTTTGACGAAATTGCTATTGGTAAAACGGCTTTCGACGAAACAGCTTTCGGAGAAATGACTTCCGGTGAAACAGCTTTCGATGAAACGGCTTCCGGTAGAACGGCTTTCGATGAAACGACTTTTGATGAAACGGCTTTCGATGAAATGACTTTCGTTGAAACGACTATCGATGAAACGACTTTCGATGAAACAGCTGTTGATGAAACGGTTTCGGTGAAACGGTCTTCGACGAAACAGCTTCCGGAGAAATGACTTCCGGTGAAACAGCTTTCGATGAAACGGCTTTCGGTAAAACGGCTTTCGACGAAACGGCTTTCAACGAAACGGCTTCCGGAGAAACGACATTCGGTGAAACAGCTTCCGGTAAAACGGCTTTCGGTGAAACAGCTTTCGATGAAACGGCTTTCGGTAAGACGGCTTTCGACGAAACGCCTTTCAACGAAACGGCTTCCGGAGAAACGACATTCGGTGAAACGGTTTCCGGTAGAACGGCTTTCGGTGAAACGACTTTTGGTGAAACGGCTTTCGGTGAAATAACTTTCGTTGAAACGACTTCCGATGAAACGACTTTCGATGAAACAGCTGTTGTTGAAACGGTTTTCGGTGAAAGGACTTTCGGTGAAACAGCTTTCGAGGAAACGGCTTCCGGTGAAACGGATTTCGACAAAATGGTTTTCAACGGAATGATATTCGACTAAATGACTATTTCGGGGAAATTACCCTGACCTGCCAAAAACAGACAACCCTCCCAACAGTCCAGAGTTTCGTCCAATAAAGATGCACTGGGCTCTAGTTGAGCGTAAACTGAGAAAGTAAATAGTACCGATGGTTTCAAGAGAAAATGGAGTAACGGAGGATACCGTATGGATCCTAATAACAGGTTTTACGAGGATTTTTCAGAAAGAAAAAGTAGCATCCTAATCTACTTTTTCTAACACACATATAACTTTAATATTCTGAGAAAAAAACAACCACTCAGATAAGAATATTTACAATTTTTTCCATGCACATATTTAGAGCAAGAAAGTTAATATAAAGTTACTTTACGGGTCCTTATTATTCAATGTACTTTTGAGGTAAAATCAAGCGTTATTTAAAAAAATGCAGTCTACATAATTGAAAAATCAATGCTTTCCAATATAGTTTTAAATCGATGATAGTTTTCAATCTAATTTTCGATTCATCTTTCATTTTTTTTGTTGTGCAGTTTTGATGAATTATGTGTATTTTGTTGTTGTTACTATTATTTTAGTGTCCGAAATTTAACGCTCTAAACGACTAAACGAAACATTTAACTTTTCACCCTGTAACTCCGGAACCAGAAATCGGATACGAATAAAATTCAACAGCAACCTTCGGGACCACAAGACGTTTCGTTTGAGCATAAGTTTGTGAATGTCGGTTAAGCCATTTATGAGTAAATCAATCTGGTTCTGTTTTGGACCGTTTTTGACCACAATTTTCGGAACCGGCAAAGCCATAGTCAGATCGAGTGACCTGCAACTAACATAACCTACAAATTGAAATAGATGTGAGACAAATTTATAAGAAAAAAACTACAAGGATCAGCCTCATGGTGTTGTTCGAGCCGTTAATGTGGAACAAGGCAACCAAAATTTCCAATGATTTACATTTTCAATTAATCGTCACTTTTTTGAATCCGCAAATGCACAAGTCTGCTTAGATTGATCCTTATTAGGAATCAACACCGAACACGCGAACCCAGAATATAGACTCTATCGTGATTTGTATTTGTTTCGTAGCCGACGAAATTACATCAATAGCCCAAATGTATACAATTAATTGTTTGTACATGCTTGCGATACGGATATCGATATTTAAGCTTCTCTTCACCAAGCTTGTGTTCAAGTTTTGTATGCAAGCAGTTATTTTTATAGCGTTTCTCTACCATTACTACCATTTTGCGATTTCGGTTGAAGCGATAAAATATTTCTCATTATCAATCGAGTTCATTTAATATAAATTAGAAATAAGTCTTAAGCATTCAAAATTTACCCTGGGGTAGTTGTCAATTTTTCAGGCGAAACGACATAACATGGGATTTCATCCAATCTTGCATGACACAAGAACAGAGCATACTAATAAAAGCTTCAAATCGTTTATGGCACTTTTTGTCTTGCTGTGTAGCAACAACCTACCTCTAGCAAGCTACGCATAAGACTGAAACGTTAGCTATAATTTGCTTTTGCTTCGATTGACCAATCAGAGCGCTGCTTTCCCTTTGATATATCGCTTACTCCTTCAAAATTGTCGACTATGGCAGGGAAATCCGGTATGCCGGAGATCTTTTTTCAGCCAAAATAGGACACTGCTAGCTATTAATCAACATTTCAATGATATAAAATACAAAATACATAGCTATGAACATTCAAATCAATACGTAGAAATATTTCCAATCAAATTGTGACATAATATTAATAATTGATACAAAATTGACTGAGCTGTAATTGTTCAAAACCTGACCACATTTCTACGTGTATTTTTCTTGAGTTTCTAGTTTGCACCGCTATATAGAAAACAAAAATGTGTTCCACATTAAAAAAACATTCCAGAAAATCGTCGCTCTATACGGTGGTTTGAAAATTTAAAACACACTTCGTTATGTAACTCTGAAACCGAAATTCGGATCCGGATAAAATTCAACTTAACCGTTTATTTGAGCTTAAGTTTGTGAAAATCGGTGCAGTCATCTCCGAGATAAAGGAGAACAGTTAGTGGCATTATTTGACAGTTGTACCAACCGAGGATTCAAGGAGAACCTCTAGGGCGCAGAAGCGCATATTTTTTTCTGCGATGCACTGTATAATCGAAGAGGAATCTTAAACAAAACTTAGCACAGAAAAGAATTGTGATTTTTCACCAATCATTGGGTTGATGTTTATACCTAATATGGTTGAAGGAGTTACCGACCAGGGTTCATTCCAAGCATAGGAAATACAAATTTTTGATTGACATATATCTCATGTAAATATTTGAGCAAGGCTATTTTTGTTTCTCCTTAATTTATGGCAAATCCACCAGAGCACAAATCCGCACCAAAAAAACCGCACGGAATCCCCACGGTCACCGAGTTCCGAAGGGCAGGAAAGTTTAACTTCCATGCTAATAGGATTAAATCTCCGATGATATCGCGACTCATTCGGCCGTCGCTGCCGGCACACAGAGAAGGAACACCGTTGGCGAGCCGCAGCTATTGAACCCGAAGCCTCGATGCCGCTGCCATTGTCCCCATCGCCGCCACCACCACCACCACCACCACCACTGCCTCGAGAAGGCACAGCGCAAACACAAGCGAGAGTGAAGCAGAGATGAAACAAAAAATACCGAAACCGGTTTCACGCTAATTCGATTGATCTAGTCCAAATCGTTTACCTTTCGTCGAAGTAGGACCAGCGTGGCCAGCCAGCCAACCCGCCAGTCAGTCGATACTTTCCTGATCCGGTGATCGGTGGACGGTGGCGGTGACGATTGGAAGTGCCACCGGCGAGCCGGAGCGGTCACGTAGGGACTAGAGCACCGGGGGCCCAAGGAGGGGAGCTCGAAATCGGTATCAAGTGCAAACGTAACTGTGTCATGCTCGCAACATAGCTCGGCTCGGAGTCTCGGACGGCTCGGCGGACCATAACAAGATTGACATTCTTTCCCGCGTAGACACAACCTGTTCGAGCGGTGCGTGTGCTGAGAACAGAAGCTGCGTGTGTTTGACGTTTTGGCCGCATTTGTTGTAGCTATTTGAGAAAAGCCTTCGACACGCTCGGAAGTGCATGGGGATTCTGACTAGACGGGCGGGATGACGAAAGAGAATTGTGTCACTTTCAGCGGTTGTTGATTAATCAAATCCTGCATAATCAAGAAGCGTACCGAGATGGTTACCAAACCGACATGTACCAATCAATCCCGTCACCCTGAACTGTCTTCGGTGATAAGCTACTGTGAAAGAAGAAGAAAAAATTGACAGTTTTTTTTTTGCTCGGAACGGACGCGGGCTTGACATCGGGCATTAACTCATTCTGTCGGTCGCTGTCAGTCAGCTATTCGGCGCTGAACATCATTATCATTATTATTATCTGTACTCACACATGGTCTGGCTAGATGAATGGACAATTCGTCAGACGGTCTGTCTGTCTGTCTATCGGTCTCTGTCCGAAGGGAGGGTTCGTTTTGCTTTCGCTAATTGAAGTCTTTCCGAAAGACGAAACGGCGTCAAGGAAACTACTGAACGCCACCATCGCCGACGAACCCCTCGCGTTTTTGTTGTCAGCTTACTTTTTCTTGATGAAGCGTTTTTGTTTTTGTTTTGTTTTGTTTGGCTGATTAGGCCATCAGTGCTGAGTTTTTCACCGTCGCGATTCCCCTCAATCTCAAGTGGGTATGTTTGTTCTATATCGCAACAGTCTACTAAAGCTGACGATTCATTTCATAATCGAACCGCAGTCGCCGGTGCACCTGAGCACTGTTTTTTTTCTTTTCAATCGGCAAATTTGTGGTGTGATCGTTTTAATTGAGTCTAGCTAGACCCCAACCAACCACGGGGCTTGTTACATCAGCCAAGAAAAGCACAGCAAATAACAGTTATTTCGGTCCGTTAGTTACGAGATGACGTATTGCTTCGGATGACTTCGATTTGAACCTGGACTTCGCTCATGATTGCATTGTTAGTCGGCTGTAGAAAAAAAAAAGATCACCGACACAACAGGTGACACTGCCTTCTCGAGTGACAATTGCAAACAAACTACCACAAAAAAGGCAGTTCTGAAGTTGTTGGTCGCCACCCTGATTTACGGCACCAGCAGATCGCTCCAAGCAGGTCTTGTCGTAATTTAATTTAACTGACCTGTCAGTCATGAAATTCGCCTCAAGCACGTTGTCAACGGATACGAACGGAAAATGATCGGTGTGCTAGGCTGACAGTAGCTATTAGAAATCAGCATATGCTAAAAGACGCGAATTTTCGGGATACATCGTCGCTAACAATTGTCTGTAAATATCCCAGCGAGAAACAATTCGAAACCAAACTTATCACGGCTGTGGGACACCCTGCTTGACGCCTGTCACCCGACCGACCGACAAACGGGACCCGTTCGTGATTGATGACTGACTGACAGAACAACCCCGACTGACAGAACAACCCCGACTGACTTATGTAGTTCATAATTTCAATAATTAATGCGCCGAAGGGCCAAAGTCACCATCGCCGCCGCCGCCAGCAACGACTGCCGCCGTTTGACCTTTCGCAGCATGGCCGCCGGAATGCCACGCTAGGCTGCTGAACCTACCATGTTAAATAAAATTGGAAATTTGTCGTTTTTTTTTGCTGTTGTGACCTTTTTAGTTCAGTGGCGCGCAGCTCCGGACGAAAAACGACGAATTTTCCCAAGCGCGCGGCCTGTTTTTCGTTTGTTCAATTATTTCACTTTGTCGGACGAACAACGAAAGGTCACGTAGTACTACTACTACACATTGTAGATGACCACGTTGTACTCGCTGCTGGTCACAGGAAAAATCAATTTGGTGGTCATAGACATTGGTCAGTATGATGTAACTTCATCGGACACACAGTAGTTTTTCCAGAGTAAAAATCCTGGTTGATGATTCCGAGTGACAATCTTCCACGGAAAGACCGATATCAGCATTTTGGCGAAAAAATTAGTTGATTTTCTGATGTTAGTTAGTTATTTTTTGAGACAACTAAAAAATTCTTACTTTTGCTAATTTAAATTTTTTATTCTAATTTCCTTGATAATAATAAAATATTTATTGAAATGGCTATTTTTTTAGTTGAATTCACCAATTGTCATTTCTTAGCTAAGGCACACTTCATTTCCATTCAACTAATTTTTTAGTTGAATTAGAGAAATAGAACGTTGTTTTCAACCAACATAAATGGTTGAATTGGTTTCTGCAATTTGCAGCTATATGGCGCTCTGTCGCCGAAATAACGCTAACACCGTAATGACTACTACCCACTAGATGGCACACTACTACCGAAAAAAATGTCAGTCGCGGTTGTCTTTTCTATATTGGCAGGTATAAATACGATGTTGTATTGGAGAAAAAGACAACGAAATATTAACATCTTTTTGAATTTTTTCCTTTTAAATCGCTGTTTTCTTCATTCGACTTCGCGAAATCGACTCTCTCACTAAAAACTTTGAGCACTCGGAAAACAAAAACCGATCACAAGTAGTACACCGGACGGCGTAGCCCGGAAGATACAAAAAACATCATTTGACATATACAATTAGAGTGCAACATTCGAAACTCACTTCACTGTTCCGCGTTAAAACATTAGTACGCACAATCGCTTCAAATGCGCACAAATTCTGAATAAATACACTTTCCACTAACAGTTTACGTCATTTTTACATACCGGTTTAGAAATTTATATATGGATATATCGTAACACATGCGAAAAACATTAAACAATTTGCAAGCAGTTTCAACAAGACTGCCCCTTTTAGCTTTTTAATGGATTGTTTTGTTTTGACACTTCTCATGAATTTTGTAGCTAATAAACTGGTGGTAGATAAATAGAAACAAATTTTCTGATTTTAAAAACAAAATTAGTTGTTAATGAGAATTCGTGTTGGATTGAAATATTGCTGGTTTGTGTCCAGAATATTCGCCAACCAAACACATTCTCTAAAAATAAGAGTTTTTTTCAGCAAATAAATTCTCAATTTTAACTAATTTTATAGTTATTTTGGAAATTTTGTTGTTAAAATCAACTAATTCAAAAACAGTAATACGAATTAGGCGCAGAGCTAATTTCGGTCGTTCCGTGTCCAAGCCAACTTCATGCTCATACATAAAAGAATCGGTTGTGAAAATTGTTACAAAAATGTAACGTTCTCCATCGGAATTGGATCTTAAAGTGTCATATTGAACACAAGGAAAACGATTAGGAAATGTGGAGAAGGGTATTATATTTTTGTTTGAAAGTATAATATCGCAAGAATATTGTATCAAAATTTCCAGTCGATTAGAAATTTTAAAACTTACAAAAATATCATTGCTTCATTCCAGTAACAGAAAATACAATTATTTTATTATTTTCAACAAACGAAGAAATGTGCTATCAAATATAGCTAATTATCACAGGTAAGTTAAAATATACAACTGGAATGAGTAATGATGCCGATGGGAAATGAATAAAATTGTTTGCAAAACGACAATTGTTTTATTATTTTTCTGTAAAAGATGGCACCACCAGTTGAGATCATATCCAATGTTAAGTGTCATATTGAGCACAAGGAAAACGATTAGGAAATGGTGAGACGGGTGTTATATTTTTGTTTGAAAGTATAATATCTCAAAAATATTGTATCAAAATTTTCGGTCGATTAGAAATTTCAAAACTCACAAAAATATCATTGCTTCATTCCAACAATTGCTGCGAATTTATTTTCAACAAACGAAGAAATAAGCTATCATATAACAGTTCGGCTGAAAAGTTCGTATCGTTTAATAGAAACACACATTTTTTTGCCAAAATTCGTTTTTATCATTCAACATAATTGCCATCAGAAGCGATACAGCGATTATAGCGATCTTCCAACTTTTCGATACCATTTTTGTAGTACGATTTGTCCTTTGCCTCAAAATAGGCCTCAGTTTCAGCGATTACCTCTTCATTGCTTCTAAATTTTTTACCAGCGAGCATTCTCTTGAGGTCTGAGAACAGGAAAAAGTCACTGGGGGCCAAATCTGGAGAATACGGTGGATGAGGAAGTAATTCGAAGCCCAATTCGTTCAATTTCAACATGGTTTTCATCGACTTGTGACACGGTGCATTGTCTTGATGAAACAAAACTTTTTTCTTCTTCAAATGAGGCCGTTTTTTGAAATTTCGTCCTTCAAACGCTCTAATAACGCTATATAATAGTCACTGTTGATGGTTTTCCCCTTTTCAAGGTAGTCGATGAAAATTATACCATGCGAATCCCAAAATACAGACGCCATAACCTTACCGGCCGATTGTTGAGTCTTTCCACGCTTTGGGTTCGGTTCATCGCGTGCAGTCCACTCAGCTGACTGTCGATTGGACTCCGGAGTGAAGTGATGGAGCCATGTTTCGTCCATTGTTATATATCGACGAAAAAAAAAACGGTTTTATTTCGATATAACAGCTCCAAACACTGCTCAGAATCATCAATTCGTTGTTGTTTTTGATCGATTGTGAGCTCACGCGGCACCCATTTTGCACAAAGCTTTCTCATATCCAAATATTCGTGAATAATATGTCCAACACGTTCCTTTGATATCTTTAGGGTGTCAGCTATCTCGATCAACTTCACTTCACGGTCATTGAAAATCATTTTGTGGATTTTTTTCACGTTTTCATCGATAACAGCCTCTTTTGGACGTCCACTGCGTTCATCGTCTTCGGTGCTCATATGACCAGTACGAAATTTTGCAAACCACTTACGAATTGTTGCTTCGCCCGGTGCAGAGTCTGGATAACACTCATCAAGCCATTTTTTGGTATCGGCGGCACTTTTTTTCATCAAAAAGTAGTGTTTCATCAACACACGAAATTCATTTTTTTCCATTTTTTTTTCACAATAACAAAAGTAGCTTCACTCAAAATGCAATATCTCACAAACTAATAATCAGACAGCTGTCAAATTTATACACGTATCTTTTGAAGGTTGTTACTAACTGAAAATGGTATGGATTTAATTCTAGTGGCGCCCTCTCATAGAAACGATACGAACTTTTCAGCCCATCTGTTATAGCTTAAATATGTAGTTATCAGAGGTTAGTTAAAATATACACAATTGTCTTATTATTTTCGCAAATTATATCTTCAATATTGTGCTTTAGGAGTGTATCGAAAATAAGCTATCGACATACATTTGTGTTGTACGCATGTATTTGTGATGGTTTTTTATGCTCAGATCAAAGCCTGCTGTGCGTTTGGCTGTCAGCTGTCAGTTTGTTTACTTGTTCGTGCGGTTGAAATTCTGCGTTTTCAAAATTTCGCGTATTGAAAAGGAAGTGAAAATTAAGGTTCTGGGCACATGGCTAAGTGAGGGGGGTATTACTATGCGAAAACTGGCGAAGCGGTTTGGTTCATCAGTCCGGGTTTGGTTCATCATGCCAGTGTTAGAACCATCATTAATAAGTTTGGGGAACACTATTCTTTGAATGAGCTACAAGGAAGAGGCAGGAAACCCGGTTCTTCCAACCCGAAACTGGACCAGAAAGTGGTATCTTCAATCATGAAGAACAAATCAATGTTAATACGTGATTTGGCGTGAGTGTTGGAATGATCCAGCGTATCAAGAGGCGAAATCACCTGAAGACCTACAAGAAGCAGAAAATCTCGAAACAAAGTGTAGAACAGAAGAAGCGAGCAGCAACAAAGGCCCGGAAATTGTATTCGCGTCTTTTTCAGTGTCCGAATGTATCCGTTTTGATGGACGATGAGACTTATGTAAAGGAGGACTCAAAAACCCTTCCAGGTCCACAATACTTTACTATCTTCGTTGGGGAGAATGTGAGCTATACGGACAGGTCGATTCAAGTGGAGAAATTCGGTCGAAAGGTACTGGTATGGCAAGCAATATGTTCCTGTGGTTTGAAGTCAACCATTTTTTACACTACCGAAACTATAAATGTAGAAATCTATCGATCTGAGTGTCTCCAGAAGAGATTGCTGCCTTTATTTAAGAAGCATAGTACACCTCTACTGTTTTGGCTGGATTTAGCGTCGGCTCACTATGCCAAAAACCTCTCTCAATTGGCTTGAGGAAAAGGGTATAAATTTCCTTGAGAAAAATATCAACCCACCAAATTGCCCTCAGCTTCGACCCATCAAACGTTACTGGGCAATCGTGAAGAGGATCTTCAAGAAGACTGGTAAGGCAGCTGGGAACATGAAGGAGCTCAAAAACATTTGGGCTCAAGCGTCCAAAAAATGCGATGCAACACTTGTCCGGAACTTGATGAAGAGCGTTCGATCAAAAGTTCGAAAACTCGTGAAGGAATAACTTAAATTTCATCCGGTTTTCTTTATGCTCAAGTTTAACCTCGTACAATAAAGGATCAATTTTTAGTTTGAATAAAATATCGTTTTTTATCATAATTTGAAAGACAAATTTGTGGATAGCTTATTTTCGATACACTCCTCTGCAGCTTAAAAATATTCTGCCTAATTAATGCTTATGGAAAACCGCGCCTAATTTATAAAAAATTGTTTATTTTTTAAAATCAGTAATTTTTTCCAATTTGGTTTTCAAAATATACCGAAAACAACATTGTCTTGAAGTCAACGAATAATTTATTCAAAATTTCATGAAGATTACAAAGATTTGGCGATTGAGATCCCAGACTAATTTATAAAAAGGCGTATTCTCAAGAGCTATCCATTTTCTGGATTTTTTCTAATATATCTCGAAAATGACTATATTTAGAAAATATCTCTCTATAAACCTTTTCATCGAGCGTAGCTTGGAGAATAATATTTCACTGCCAAGACGCATTTATTCCTATGAAAACATCGTTCTTTGAAAATCGTTAAAAAAATTTCTTTGTTGTTTTAACCTTCATTGGATTTCATGTAACTTGACATTTTTTTTAGGTATAAAATTTAAAAAATGGTGCGTTGGAATAGCGGAGAATTTATCAACATACGAACCCCGAACATAGGGTCACCTGAGAGGCGAATGAACCTCTTTAATCTAAATAAAAAAAAATCGTATCAATTTTGATTTTTTGAAAAATCGAAAGATTTTTTCCGTGTATATTTTTTTTCGACACTTCAATTTCTTTTTAGGCACAATTTTCGAAAAAGCTACAGATTTTGACAACCGAATTCTTGGACTAGGACCTGTATTCTGGAGCTGAGTTTTGAATTTTACCACGGTTTCTGAAACTGAGCTCGGGGACTAAATTTTGAAACCGAATTTGGGAACTGAATTTTGAAACTAAATTCAGAACATGAATTCTGGACGATTCCAAAATTCAAGCTCTGAAACCAGTTGCAGAATCCAGGTTCTTGAATTAGTTCCACAGTCCAGATCCAGAACACCATTACAGAGTTCTATTCCAGAATGCAATTTGAGAGCCTATTCCCTGAATTCATGTTCAGAATTCTGAACCTGAATTTAGGAACTGAATTATAAACCTGATTTTTGAAGCTGGATTTCGGAACTGAATTCCAGAACTGAATTCTGAGCCCGATTTGTGAAAGTGATTACCGAACCTGGATTAAAGACTGTCCCAGAAAGTATGTACGCAACCAAAAACCGCTGCCATTTCGCAATGGTTCAGAATCTGTCAATTTTTATGGCTGCGTCCTGTTGTTTACACTCTTCTCTAACCACTTGTTTTCATTAGTTTGTTTTGAAATGCGTGAACTTTCAGCAGAACAAAGTCGAAAAATTGTGTACAAATGGTGCACAGAACGCGGACTATCACTGAGAAAGATAGCAAAAATGGAAGGAGTAAGTGAAATAGCCGTGCGAAATGCAATCAGGAAGTTCGGTGAGGATAACACCTTTGAGGATGAACCGAAAACGGGTCGAAAAAAAAGGTCCTGCTAACCCTCAGTTGGATAAACGTATACTGAAGGCGTTCGAGCAAAAGAAGGAGGTTTCAGTTCGGGATGTGGCCAAAAAAGTGGGCACTTTGAAGTCAAATGTTCTTCGTGCTAAAGAACGTTTGAATCTTCGAACCTATAAGAAGCAGAAACAACCAAAACGTAGTCCGAAACAAGAAGCATCGATCAAGCCGAGGGTTCGAAAGATGTACAATACGATTCTTGCTGGAAATTTGAACTGCATAATCATGGACGACGAAACCTATGTTAAACTCGATTACAAATCCTTGCCGGGACCACAACATTATACGGTGCGAGAAGGGCAAGTGTTAAACCAGTCCGAGACATCGATTGAAGTCGAAAAATTTGGTAAGAAAGCTATGGTCTGGCAAGCAATTTGTAGTTGCGGTAAGATTTCGAAACCCTTCATCACCAATGCTTCAATGAACAGCGAAATATACATCAAGGAATGTTTACAAAAACGACTTCTATTCATGATTCGAAGCCTCAAGGATCCTGTTGTCTTCTGGCCAGATCTTGCTTCGTGCCACTACTCGAAATCAACGGTAGAATGGTATACTACCAAAAATGTCACTTTCGTCCCAAAAGACATGAATCCACCAAATTGCCCACAACTTCGACCAATTGAGGAATTTTAGGCATTAACGAAGGCACATCTTAGGAAACATGTCTCGGCAGCCGAAACCATTCAACAGTTCGAAAAAGATTGAAAAAACGTGTCAAAACTTGTCGCCAAGAAGTCTGTACGGAATTTAATGAGGAACGTTCGCAAGAAGGTGCGCCAGCTAGTCTACAATGGCTAAGTAGCAAATGTTGAGAATAATATTCTGTTGTTGTAGTCTAATATTATCAGTATATCGAATAAAATTTGAATATCTAACACTTGTGAATTATTTACAGCGAAATCAAAGTGCGTCCATACTTTCTGGGACAGTATTTAGGTGATCAATATAATTTATTGTTTGAACACGATTTCATGCAAATGTAGGCCGTGGCTCCGCTTTAGATGGCTCATGTGCAAGGTCCAATTTTGGCACACTCTTTCCAATATGTTGGCCGCTATTTTACGAATAAATGCTACAATATTGGCTACCAGTGCGTCTATCGTTACTGGTTTAACTTTGTAGACATGAGCCTCAACATGGCAACATAAGAAATAGTCCGAAGGTGTTAAATCACACGATTTTGACGGGCCCAAAACGTGAGATAAACTGCTTTACGAGGCGGCAGCTCTCAATTTGGTCATTGTTTGGCGTGCCGTGTGGGATGTGGTACCGTCTTGTTGAAACCAAATCTCTGTGCAATATTTTTTTCTAGAAGTTTTGTAACCTGTAAGCTCAGCAATTAAATTCGTTGAGAAGAGAAGACAATTTTTTTTAAAGAGAAAAACACTTTACGATTTTCTTCTCTTCAGGAAAATTGTGATAAATTCCTTCTGTCACCGGAATTCGACAGCGTGTAAATCATGTTTGACAAATTGGCCGGCAATTTCCATAAATGTCTTCGCAACAAGCACCATAGTTTTAATTGCACCATCAGTGCTAATTTTAGTGCACCATAAAATTTAAACGTCATTCATCACCGGAGCCCGATTGATGAAGGAAAACCTTCAGAATTGACTACTACATACATATGTACAAACAAATAATAAAGCGATATAACAATTGTTCCATCGACTGACGGTGCAATTTTGAATGGACCGCAGTTCGGTAGGGAGGAGTCAGAGGTGAAGTGTTCTGGTGCGAATTGGTTGCATCGAATCGAATGCAAATTGCTTCCTGACTTCGGTTCCAATTAGCGCTGCAATTAATTACCCATTATGCTGTTTGCAGATGGGTCTCGTTCGATAAGTGACCACAAAGGTCTATTGTTGTCCGTCGGTTTTGCGCAGGTTGGTGGCATCTTCGTGCGCGCGCGCTCGGCTACGGTCTGGCAGAGGGCAAGCGGTGGCAGTTCAAATTGCTGTTGCTGACTCGTAAAAGGAAAGTGAAAAAAATACCGCTGCTGCTGCCCGCAGAGGAGAGACCCCGCATAGCGTAGTAGCCGGTGGGCAAATATGAATGAATGAACGAAGTTTTTTTTTATATGTAAATTGTTGTGGTCAGCACAAAACCGTACCTAATGGAAGGAGGTGCCCGTAAGGGTAATAAAAAGCTTTTTACGTTCCCATCCTTAGGTCACCGGTGCGGAAGCGAGAGCCAGCAACCCACCCGAATGCTTCTTCTCTGTCTTTGCACTTGCGGGGATTAGAGCAGTCGGCCGATCGAATCGATCGAAGATTCTTCGAACGACTGAAAGGAGCTGCTGCATTATTTGCGTATTGATTGGAGTTTGTGACGAATTTGATTTCTTCAGACTTTCTTGCTGCTGCTGATCCACGTCACCGCCTACTGCTTTTGCCACATGAACGAACGAACGAACGAACGAACGATTGCACTTTATGTGTGTCATAAATATTTAATTGTCTTGCACCCGGGCTCCCCGGGTTGAGAATGTGCCACCGTCGATAACTTATTTGCAAATGACAACAACGGCAGCAGCAATAACACAAAAACTGTTAGATGCATTATAATTTATGGTGACACCGATTACGCCGCGATTTGTGCAGCAACAACCCCGTTGGAATTCCTTTGATGTGTCTCCGTTCGGCGAAGGAGGAGTTGTTTGGATGCGTGAGATTATTTTGTTAAGATAGAAATGATTAGCTTTTGTTTTATTGTCTACATAGGATATATGGAAAGGATGGTGAAGAAATTGGATTGTCATCTTTAGGAACAATTTGTTAGTAGCGAATCCTGGTTTGAAGATCAATCTTTCCATTTGCTGTTAGAGATGGATTTCGGTATCAAAAACCGCTAACAAGAACACCAATACCAGATGTGCTTGAATTTCATCGATTTCTTATCGAAGGTTACGGGGAACATGTGGTATCGGTTTTCCTCAGCGAACGACTCTGGAAAGTTGAAATCGGGGCTAGATAAAAGGATATAATTCAATTAAATTCTATTGGTCACGACAAGTGCAAGTTGGTTTAAACGATTTAGAAGTGGTCTACCCAAAAAAAAATGAAATTTTGATGCATTCCTGATCGCTTTAAAATAAAATTATGTCCATTTATTGCCATTAGTGTAACGAGATAGCAACAGAAACAGATACTACTATTTCGGTCTGCTATTTAAAACCTCTATCAGTGTATCAATTCAAGGTCTGTTACTGTGTCTGTAACTAGTTTGTGACATTAGTAGCGAAATAGTAAAGATTTTATAGTGCAATTAAATGGATTTATTTTTATTTTAAAGCAATTCTAATTTCATTCCACTAACCTTTCAAAAAGGTAATTATTAACTTTCTCGTTCAGTTCCAGAATTTATTGCCAGAATTTGGTTCTTGAGCTCAATTCTAGAATTCAGTGCTGAACCTGGATTCTAGAACTGAACTCATAACCTCTGATTCTCAGGATTCTGCAACTGAGCTCTGGATCTGGGTTTTGGAACTGAATTCTAGAGTATAACTCAGGAACTGAATTCTGAAACTGTAATCTGTACCTGAGTTCTGCAACTAGGTTCGGAATTTAGGTTCTGGAATTCGTTCCTGGGGCCAGAACTATTCTGAAGAGTTCAGAATACCAGAATAAGGTTTCTGAGTTCAGGTTCTGAATTCAGGTCCGATAATTATGTTTTAAAGTTCAGTCCCAGCATCCCTGTCTAAAATTCATGTTCAGAATTCAGTTCCATGCCTAGGATTTTGGTCACAAAATCAGATCCGGGTCCAGAAATCTATTCCTGAACTCAGCTCTAAAATTCAATTTTAAAAACCAGAAGCAGAGTTTCAATTCCAGAATCCAGTTCCAGAATTCAGTTCTGGAACTGAATTCATGACACGAGTTCTGTCTCTGGATTTTTAACTTGAATTCTTGATTCTGCCACTGAAATCTTGGCTCTGGACCGTGGAACTGAGCTTTGCATCAACATTCTGGAGCTGAATTCTAGACAAAAAAACCTCTGCAACTGCAAATTATTTTTTTTTATTGATTTCTGGAACTGAGTTCGGGAACTGAAATCTGTATTCTAGACTACTCATCTAAAATCTGAATTCAGTTCAATGAACAAAGTTCATAATTCTCGGTTGAGTTTTCATTAGGGCGTATAAGCAAGCGACAGTTTCTCTTTGTTTGCTTTCTCTTCTATTAATTATTAAGCGGTTTCCACGTTTATCACTCAACTCTTTGCATAAAATGATACCCGAAACTTTCGACTTTCAAACAGAGTAGTGAAATCAAAGAAAATCTTTTTAATCACATCACAATAATCAAAAGAGAGAGTGATTAAAGAAAAACTGTCACTTGCTTATAACCCCTAATGAAAAATCAACCGAGAATTTAGTTTCAGAATCCAGATCCATAATGCAATTCAGGTCCTGAATTAAATTCTTGAGTCCATGTCTAGAATACTGTTCTCGAATTCAGTTTCAAACTCAGGAATCTAATTCAGAATACAGTTCCAACCATTTGATCTTTGAACTTCATCCAAAATTCAATAATAGCTTAAAAATGAGCCTAGGCTCAGCCATTTCTGGGAAAACTGAGCGATAAAAAAACAACTCGATTTGTCAGTTACATCATTTACACCATTACATATCCGGAAATGACAGCCATTTGATTTTCGAACTGGACCAAAACAGCCTAAGTTTATTGAAGTCGGTTTAGCCATCTTTGAGAAAATTGAGTGGTAAAAAATCGTTAATCGGTGCACACACATACGTACAAACATATACACACAGACATTTTCCGATCTCGTCGGGCTGAGTCGAATGATATGTTCAAAGCTATGGGTCTTCTCGGAAAAAAAATGAAATGTGCAGGTGACGTAAATCTACCGGCTGCTCGGCCACTAATGGGAGTTGATCTTCATTGTCAACTTTTTTTCTGAACAACCTAGATAGCCGTGTAGTGTCGGTAGCGGTTTTCAACTGGCTAAGAATAACACTCCGGTCCACCTGTCCCGATGGAATAAGCTCACCAAACAGATAAGCCGTGTGGTATCCGGCGGAATTATTTCAGCCAAGAATTGATCCACTGGTTTCCTGTTCCATGTCGTAAAAGGCCACTAAAACGGGATCTCACAAGTCAAGGTGTATTCCCGTGCCGATGACTGAATGACTGCTTAAAAAAGGCAGTCACAAAGGGAACATTTGTGAGCTTTGGCCTTTGCGGAGCTTAAAAATCCGTGTCACAGGTAGACTGACTTATTGAAGACATGGACAGAAAATATGTCTATTTTTCGGTATATTTGCTGTATAATCGATCTTCGCCGAGCGATTCATATTCTTCATATCATATGAATCATATGAATTCTAATGGAGCTGAAGCCGTCAATAGTAAATTCATTTCTATTTATTTACAGTCATACAATACTTAGTTGTTTATGTTTATTTGTTTCCCGTTGAAAATTCACTCCAAATAACTAAGGAAACGTGTCACTTGAGCATATTAGTTCCGATTCCTGATAGAACCTTAAGAAAAACACAGCAAAGTAAAAATGATATATCATTTTATAATACCAAAAAATCACATGTAGTAGTACTTAGATGCAGGGACACAATATACATTAAAAATAGATACACGACGGTGATGAAAACTACAGCTAAATCTATAATATACAAACATTATAACACCAAATTTTACAAAATCTGTTTGAATCAGTACAAAAAAACAGTGATCAATTGGGCACCATAGCTTAGGAACATCCGAGAGTTTGAAATATATGCTCATAGAAGAACATTACATCAAGGGCCCCGAGTAGAACTGAAGCAAAGGACTGCTGGCACTGTAACTACTTACAAAAACACAGCTATAAACATTGAAAAAATCCGCAAATTGGTTCTTTCTAGCACCTCAAAATTACTTCTTAGGACTATGCTAGGTTTTCAACTACTGAATATCTAAATCTACAAAAAAATGTATTTGTTCCGTGGTATTTTATTGTGTGACAGAATATGTTTGTTGTCAATAAGTCGTACTTTAGTATAGGTGCATCGTTACAATTCTAAAAGCGTAGCTATAAAAGTTACAAAATTCAACTAACTGGATTATCTATATTCGGAATTCGTATTCGTCCTCCAGTTATGTCTCTGACATTAACCGCCCGCCTTTTTTTTTCTAAGTACGATTTTGCATATGTGCATACTAATTTTTTTCATACGTCTAGGCTTAGTTCCCCCAAAGCCCGAACCAAATGCTATCAAATACGTAATTCACAAGTAAAAGTTCGGGTCGGGCACGAGTAAAAAATGCTTTTTTTTTTATCGGGTATGGGTCGAGTTCGGGCTTGAAAGAAAAATTAATCTTGTGTTCGGATCGGGTACGGGTAAAAGTTTTTTTTTTAATTTTCGATTGGATCGGGTTCGGATTTGAAAAAAATTTTACCCAACCGTCTCTAGTGCGAAGTCAAAGGCAATAAACAAAGAATTCTGAATTATCTCTACCCGGTGAATGATGTTTTTTTCGAGTTCGGATTGGATTCGGGTCGGGTACGGGTAGATTTTTATTTCAAGCGGGTACGGATCGAGTTCGGTTTTGTAAGAAAACTTATGTTCGGGTTCGCGTATTTAGGGGATTTTTTGCCTTTCTCTATAGAAAGGTATTAGAATTGCTGGAAAACCCGACTTTCGAACGGAGCCTCGGAGACCCATAGTGTTATATACCATTCGACTCAGCTCGACGAGATCGGAAAATGTCTGTGTGTGTATGTATGTGTGTGTGTGTGTGTGTATGTGTGTGCACTTTTCGAAGATATTTGAACGCGCTCGATTTTCTCAGAGATGGCTGAACCGATTTTAACAAACTTGGGCTCGTTTGAAAGATACTGTTGGGCCATTGATCAAGTTCGAAGATCAAATGGCTGTGACTTTTGGTTCCGGAGATATGATTGTATAAGTGACGTAACCGACAAAACACGTTAATTTTTACCGCTCTTATATATATATAAGGGTGCCAAAATTTTGGGATCACCTCTATTTTCATTAAGTTCTAGTGCTCAAAAGTTTAAGCACCTCGAAAAAAGCCTTCATGCAAAATTTGACCTAAATCGGACATGCTTAACGGGTGCTGCCCGGTGGTAAAGGTTTGACAATTTTCGATCTAGAAAAAGCACCATAGGGGGGAGTACATGAAATTTCCAAAATCGAAATTTTTTTTTTTATGCCGAAACTCTTAAAACTGCATAAAACATCGAAATTTAGTGTCCTCTCAAAAAACATTTTTTTTGAAAACATCAACTTTCTGGGACTTAGAAAAATTTTCATATTTTTTCTAAGTCCCAAAAAGTCGACTTTTTCAAAAAAATTTTTTTTCGAGATGACACTAAATCTCGACGTTTCATGCAATTCTAAGCCTTTTGGCATCAAAATTTTTTTTTTCGATTTCGAAAATTTCATGTACTCCCCCCTACATATAGTGATATTTCAAGATATATGAAAATTCCACTAAGTGGACTAAGAAGGCTTTTTTTAGATTAGCATCACTGATTACAAATAGGCAACGCAAATGTCAAGCACTAGTTTGGAAAAATGATGCTGACTGTGTGACATAAAACACTGAAGCATGCTTTTGTGAACTACTCAAATCAATCTGAATCAATTGGTGTCAAAATTAGTATCCGAAATTTTTTAATAAAAGTATGAAAGTATCTTAGTACTGTTTATGAAAATATGAGTAATATGAGATGCGTACAATCAAGCCCTTTCTGAAACAAATTCCATTTTATGTGACGTTTGTTCACGACGAAACGTTCACTGGTCACCTACGACTGTCAACTGGCTACATGTCAATTCTGTCGAAGAGCTTTCGAACTAGACATCTAAAACCCATCGTTTGCATTGTTGCTCTGAACGACGGTTTGAAATTTTAAACCCATTTTCCTATAGTTCCGGAACCGGAAGTCGGACCCGGACAAAAATCAATGTGGTCAGCCTGTGGGTTCATGAGAAAAGGCCTTATTCGAGTCTAAGTTCTTGGGGGAAAGTGAGTGAGTAAGTTACGTAAATTTTCGCCAAAAACCTGAGTTGGTAATGAACTTATTTCGTAACGGATGACCTCGAATGAATCATACAAATAATTATTCTTAGAACAGCAAGATCATCCACTAAACAACGCTTTTTTGCTTTTTTGTTTCTTTCAGCCAAGCAGTTCACAGCTCCTTCCACCAGCCACACACCCCTGCATGCGAGGTTACAGCTCCGTTCACACACAGCAACCGGCCGGTCCGATACGGGAGTACAATATCGATCCGTACATCCTGCTGGACGAAGAGCTCAAATACATCTTCGAAGACATCAGACAAGTAAGTGTCAACTATGGAAAACATCGTAGCTTTAGTAGCGTGTACCAACATAACCAAAAGAAATATTACATTCCTGCCGGACCCAATCAATCAATCGTCTCTTTTCGTATTGTCTATCGAACTACACTCTAGCATAAATTTAGGCTTTTGTCAAATCGAAAGTATGGGCTTGCTTTGTTTTGATTTAAAAAAAATCAAAATTTACTAGTTTTGGTATTTATGGAAATTGAGACTCGATCCACAGTGGAACTCGTTTTTACTACCCGTTTTACTCCCGTGCGATCACTCAACACTTACGACACCTACGCCGATGTTTAACAAAAGAAAAAACAGCATATTTTTTTCTTTAATCCATCTCTTCACGACTCACTCCGTTGTTTCGAAAGGGAGGGAAGCAAGTTGTGAACAACTAAATATAGCTAATTATTATCCTCATCACATTTGCTGCCGCTCGATGCTAACCGGTTAACAAGGGTGGAGTAGTTGTACCAGTAGTAGCTCCATGGCATGCGATCCTCTTAACTCGCTGTGTTTTTTCGGTTTGATTTATGAGCTTTGGATGCGGCAAAACCCCGATTGTGGTTGTCAGTCAATCATGTCTCGTTTAAAAGAATAGCACCGACTGAATGGCGGTGGGTAAATTTGAAACCGTTATTTATTGCAAATTTTTATGTTCAATTTTGATTTCATCGGTAGTTTCTGAGAACCTAGCATATACAATTTTGGATCGACTGTAAATATTTGGCACTTGTTTTTTTTTGTCTAACAGATGAAAATAAAAACAAAAATCGAAACCGAAAACCGAAACAAAAAACGCAGCTATGGAAGGAACTACAGAAATATTGAAAATAGAATTTATTCTTTTGGACAAACTGAATAAAAATTGGAAATATTCTCTGCAGCAAAGATTTGAAATGTCTTGAATAATGCAAAACACTACCGCAAAGAAACACACAACATAAAAATTGCTACATAATTAAAATAGATAAATCAAGCATGCAATCATCAGCTCCATTAGATTTGAGAAAGACTCAAATAGCTGGTTCTTGTTTTATCCATCGAAATCGAAAAAAACTAGAATTAAGTAAATGTTAATATGGCATCGATTAGCAAAAAAGCCATATATAAGTTTGAAAAAGTCGAATTCAACAAAAAGAAAATAAAACTAACCAAAATACTGAAATGAGTAAAAGAGTTAAACGAATATTAAAAGCAACCTACCAACTCCACCCACAGGGTCAGAAAGGTTTTCTGGTCCGAGAGGCGAATAAACATAAGTTTAAAATTGTTATAATCGAAGCAAACAAAAAATAATAAAAATGGAAACATCATGCTTCTTGTAATTAAAATATCAGAAATAGCAGAAATTTTCACGTAAAATGAAAGCAAATTTGTAAAATGTTAAATTAAAAAATCTTACTGATTAGGCGAATTAAAGAAAAATTTCAAAATAAAATTTAATAGTGACAAAAATTTGTTTAAAAACACATACAAAACCACGTAAAAAAGGACCTCAGTGTACTATAAATAGCAAATGGCATAGAACTAAACTAACAAAATGAATAGAAATAGTGAATTTATTTAAAATGTTCTGGATGATTATACAACATTGAATGTAATAGAAATAATACAAATGAAAGTAACAAAATTTTCTAAATTGCTCAAAACAGCAAAAATTATACAAATCTCTCTAATATTCAAAAAAAAGCGTATATTAGGAAAATATCCAAAACAACGATAATTGTTAAATAAATAAAATTACAAGTAACTAAAAGAGTTTAAATATACAAAAAAATAGTGTGATTGCGATATCATAAAAGTAACCAAAATAGTTGAAGATATCAAATGTTGTAAGATAATTGCAAAAAATGATTAAATTTACAAGTGACGCAAATCCATATATGACTTCATTTTGGAGAACCTTCTCCGTAAAATGACTGAATTTTACAAGAATGATTAACATATGTGTCAAACTCATCCATGTTTCAGTTCTTTTTTTTCTTGATTATGAAACTTTTAACCGACTAGTCATTCGAGTCCGGTTCCAGTACTTAAGAATGTAGAATAAATGTGCATCATATAAGTGTTACATCGTCGGTAAAACTGAGTCATTCTGGATGCTAGAATATGCCAGTCTCAGAAGACGGTAATTTACACCATTTCTTGGTGTGTAGCAGTGGGCTAAAATACCCAGAAGAATTTAAAATTGTTGAAATAGTATCAGTATAATAATAGCAGGAAACGGAAAACAAAATGTTAGAAATTATCAAAAAATAAATAACCAAAAGGGACAAACTGTTAAAAATACCGAAAATATAAAAATGACAGAAGAAAGAAATATCGAAAAATCCAAAACAACATAAATGGCAGAAATAGCCAGAACAGTAAAGGGACAAATATAAAGAATATAACAAAATTTACTGATATAAATAATCATAATATATAATTGCATAAATAAGAAAAATACCAAAACTTAGGACATAACAAAAAATAAAAGAAATAGAAATAGTTGAAGTAATCGACAGGTAAAATTCAGTAAACTTTAAAAAAATAACGTTACTGGGAATATTCCAAATATAGCAGAAACAGTAAAAATTATGGGAATAACTGTACTAGTAAACCAAAAGAAATAACATATGTACAATAATTGGAAAATCCAGCAAAAAATATAAATAAAGACTGTACCAGAAAGTATGGACACACTTTGATTTCGCTGTAAATAATTCACAAGTGCTAGATATTCAAATTTTATTCGATATACTGATAATATTAGACTACAACAACAGAATATTATTCTCAACATTTGCTACTTAGCCATTGTAGACTAGCTGGCGCACCTTCTTGTGAACGTTCCTCATTAAATTCCGTACAGACTTCTTGGCGATAAGTTTTGACACTTTTTTCCAATCTTTTTCGAACTGTTGAATGGTTTCGGCTGCCGAGACTTATTTCCTAAGATGTGCCTTCGTTAATGCTCAAAATTCCTCAATTGGTCGAAGTTTTGGGCAATTTCGTGGATTCATGTCTTTTGGGACGAAATTGACATTTTTGGTAGTATACCATTCTACCGTTGATTTCGAGTAGTGGCAAGAAACAAGATCTGGCCAGAAGACAACAGGATCCTTGTGGCTTCGAATCATGGGTAGAAGTCGTTTTTGTAAACATTCCTCGATGTATATTTCGCTGTTCATTGAAGCAGTGGTGATGAAGGATTTCAAAATCTTACCGCAGCTACAAATTGCTTGCCAGACCATAGCTTTCTTACCAAATTTTTCGACTTCAATCGATGTCTCGGACTGGTTTAATACTTGCCCTTCTCGCACCGTATAATATTGTGATCCCGGCAAGGATTTGTAATCGTGCTTCACGTAGGTTTCGTCGTCCATGATTATGCAGTTCAGATTTCCAGCAAGAATCGTATTGTACAGCTTTCGCCCCCTCGGCCTGATCGATGCTTCTAGTTTCGGACTACGTTTTGGTTGTTTCTGCTTCTTATAGGTTCGAGGATTCAAACGTTCTTTAGCACGAAGAACATTTGACTTCGAAGTGCCCACTTTTTTGGCCACATCCCGAACTGAAACCTCCTTCTTTTGCTCGAACGCCTTCAGTGTACGTTTATCCAACTGAGGGTTAGCAGGACCTTTTTTTCGACCCGTTTTCGGTTTAGAGGTGTTATACTCACCGAACTTCCTGATTGCATTTCGCACGGCTCTTTCACTTACTTCATCCATTTCTGATATCTTTCTCAGTGACAGTCCGCGTTCTGTGCACCATTTGTACATAATTTTTCGACGTTGTTCTGCTAAAGGCCACGCATTTCGAAACAAACCAATGAAAACTAATAAACTACTGCACAAGTGGTTAGAGAAGAGTGTAAACAACAGGATGCAGCCATAAAAATTGACAGATTCTGAACCATTGCGAAATGGCAGCGGTTTTTGGTTGCGTACATACTTTCTGGGACAGTCCTTATCAGACAATTGTTACGGTATTTACCGTTAATTGAGTGCAGATGAAAAAATATCTAATGCGGCTTCGCTACATCGTTTTGTTCGTATGCTATCCGACCTCGCTACTGCTCGTTCGGACCTAACTTAAGCAAAGAAACCTAGCTTTGAATAGACCGGACAAACGAGGGTTGTGTGCAAGAGGCCGCTGCTTCCGACGGCGGGTTTGCGGCCAACTTAGCTGGCGAAACTACTTTCGGCGAAATGGCATTCGGCGAAATGGCATTCGGCGAAACGACTTTCGGCGAAATGACTTTCAGCGAAATGACCCACTCCCGATGGAATGCGCGAGACGATTTTCGAAACAAATGACTTCATTTCATACCCGTTAAAACTGGTGGATTGGTTTGAATCAGAACCCGGAAAATGCTTATCAAGGCATTTCTCTGGTTGCACAGTATTTTTCCCCCATTGAATTTTGGGTTTTAATTAATACACTTAAGAGTAGCAACATTGAAAGCATAGTAACATTAACACTCTAATGAACCGAATGTCATGAAATTATGACAGAAATTATATCGGAAAGGTGTCTCCATTGAACGGTAGTGGGATTTTTTTTAATTAGTGACGTCATCTATCTGTCAGGTCGAGAACGTATTGACATACGTGTTAAAAGAAAGCCGACTGGTTTTATCATAATTCTTTCTAGTCTTGAGATTTTTTCTATTATCAGCGTTTTTCTTGTTCTGATAATTAAAATGTTTTTTTTTTTCGTTTCATTTATACATATATCATTTTCAATAGTTGGAA
The DNA here is from genome assembly GCF_030247185.1 of Malaya genurostris. NCBI lineage: Eukaryota > Metazoa > Arthropoda > Insecta > Diptera > Culicidae > Malaya > Malaya genurostris. The sequence goes on from NC_080570.1 coordinate 153,833,917, forward strand.
ATTACCTTGTGGCGTTACTTCTCGAGTAAGGCTATTGTTCTTTCAACATCATGTCGGTGATCAATTCACTACTGAAGGTTCTGTTGGATACTAGATTGCATATTTAGCGACGTTCCTCACCCTGCACTGTGTCTGCGAATTTCACTTACTCTGGCCAGTTGAGTCCCAAGGTTTCCCTAATCAATGCTGAGTCATCGAAAATTTGAGAAACGAAATAATCGGTCCAATAATGGTTTATGGAGGTTGACTCAATTATTGCAAAGCAATTATCAAGTGCTACTACTTTTAAGTTTGCAAACAGACCGCCATGGCTAATTATGGTATTTAATGAAATTTTAAATTGCTTCTTGAGAAATCAGATTAACTGTAATGTAAGCATGATTGTCTTTTGCTGAACGAGATAACGAAATCAGTGTTCTTCTCAGTATAAAGCATGGTTCGGAATGGTGTTTTATTATTTGAGAAGCAAAATATCGTAAGGTTGAAAATTTTGGAAAATGAAGGATCCGATGCACAAAAAAAAAAGTGATGATTCACTGGAGATTCGCCTGTTTCCACTATTCAATTCACGTGCGAAACTCGAAAGCTGTGTCATCGGAGGAGAGTATCGCAAATATTTACCCGGGAGGTTACCACCGCGTTGAGGGATCGATGGATGGAACTCAAACGGAGCACGATGTGACCACCAACGACGACGATCGTGTATGCGTGTGTGCGTGTGTTTGTGTGAAGAAATGTTGACCTTTCAGAATTGGGCGAATACCGCGGCGTGTGCGATCGCAAATCTTACTGACCGACCATTTCGCGATTCGGTCGCCCCTCCCTCACAAGGGGCCCCTCCAACATTGAGATCACCTAACCGGATCTGTTGCGAGAAGTTTTTCGGCGGTGTCGTATCGAACAGGTGTTTGAAGTTGTTGGGTGGAACGTTTTCTGATTTTTCACAAAACCGGTTCGGTTAAGGTCTTGGCAGAAGCGACCACCGCCGGTTTCGGTTCGGTTCGGATGGGTCCCGGGTGGACAACCGACACGAAAGTGATGGTGGTGGGGTCTTGTCATTTCCATAAGAAGAGCACAAACCGGTTGCCATTTTTTTCTATCTCTGTCTCTCTCTCTCTCGTGCAGCTGGTCCACGGTTGATTCGGGTTGTCTGGTCTGGCAGAATGATAATTTTCTTGGAAAAATTAACATGAGCTGAATAAACAAAACTTCTACATTTTTTTTTCTGCTTCGACTGTATCGATTTGACCAATTTTTTTCCTTTAAATTTTCGTTTCATTCGCAGGAAATCAATCGTGCCACCAACCACCAAGAGCTGGAAAAGATAGCCGTGTATTACTTTGACGGTCAGGGAAAAGCGATCCGGCCGATGGTCGCGATGCTGATGGCTAAGGCGTTGAACTATCACATGCACAACGAGACCAGGTAGGTTTGAAATCGCTATTTTTGCTGCTATTTGCTGCTGCCAACATACTTGGGAACGCCGTAATTGGCGACCGCACCGGTTTATTATTGGCAATCGTTGTGTGTTGTTGGTCGGTTTTATTTTTGCGGCCGCGACCCTCCATCGGCTCCATCTCAACAACCAACCGTCAATGGGGTTGCCCGCGAAACCCGATGATGATGATGGCGATGGGGTATTGACCTTTCCCGCGCGAAATGCTACCAAGAACAAAGGGACTCCGATGTGCTGCACTCCATTCGGAGTGATTGTACCACAACGTGACTCGGGCCTTGAAACCTTGAACTCGGCCGTGCCTATAGAGCCTTTTTGTTGTTGTCGGTCGGTTTCGCACCTTGATAACTCGGGAAGTCCCCTTCACTTAGCGACGACTGTTCTACTTCAATTACTTGTTTATGTGCACTTCTTTTGATCTTCTGCATTCTTGGCATTTATCTCACGTAATGGTCGTTTCGGATTGTCACGGGAACAGTTTTATGCTTTGCATGCATACCGAGCAAAGAACTGCTTCGCGGGCTTTGCTCTATGCAAATTTGTTGAGCTGAGGGCCTCGGTGCGTCTTGAGTTCATAAATTGGCTAAAGAAGAAAATTCGATAAAAAAGTACTGATAACTCGACTAGCTATAGACAAAGCAGAACGACGACGACGACGACGATTGCACCTTTAATAATAAACTTCACAAAATTTTGGTAATCAAATCCATTCTTGCCGTTACAATTCGAATGAATATTAGCTGAGCAGATTAAACACTGAAGAATTCCTGGTCTGGCAAGCAATTTGTTGATGTGGTGAAAAATTTATGCTTGCGGCATAAAAATCTATGAAATATACTAAACTTGAATTTTTGAAGCAAAATTTGGCTGGTTTAGAAATGTTTTACGATTGAACTCTATTTTAGCTTCACACAAAAAATGACCTAATCCCTCAAAATTTCTTTTGCAATGTTAGATGAGAAATTTAATTTGCAAATGACTTAATGTTAGATTAGCAGTAGGTTTCGAGTGTAATTTGCATTCAGGTTCAGGTCCGACTGTATGCCTTTCAATGCTCCTTTTACCAGCCAAGCAGATGTTGTCTGCTTCTGTGGATCAGACGATTAATAGACGTACTTTTTGATCTAATGATTCTCTGTTCAAGTCGTGGCGGTCGCTATCTGAATTAATGTTCTTCCAAGTAAATTTGCGTGAACTGCGACGCTCCATTTATGTGCATCTAACAAGATGTAAAATCACAGAGTTTTTTTTCGAAGCGTGGTGATTTAGCATGTTTATATGTTACCTTCTTCGTCTTCGAAGTTTCAGTAAATATCAGTTCAAATTGTATTTCGACACATTTGGTGAAATTATAATTATTTAATTGGAAGTCTCTAGTGTGTTCAAAAATCGACGTTACGATTGATGGAATGGAACGAAGAGTGAAAGTAAACTGACTGAAACAATGGCATGAAACGTGTAAAATTTACTCCACGTGATTTCAATTTATAACTCTTTGGACAAAGAGCTGCTATAAAAAAAGGAGGAGTTTTGGAGTTTTTTCTCACTTTGTGACGTTGTTATATAGTTTAAGGGGCACTCTATGAAACGATCGAACGATGGTTCATTTTCCTTATTTTGCGGTACAGGAACAGGAAGAGGCAAGGTACTCCATTTTGGATAATATGTAGATAGATGTTCGAGAATAAAGCTTGTTCGCGACAAAATCTGGACAGATGAAATTTGGAATAAAAAAAAATTCGCTGCTCGACCAATCCAAGATGCACTTTTTCTTCATTTAATAGTACATTATTAGTCTTCTTAAAACTAATTACAGATAATTAGGCTGCATTACAAAACTACGAACTTTCGAGCTTACTCTCCAGCCATTAGGGTCTGTGCGGACTTCTCTGCAGCCGATTTAGCTGTTTTTGTCCAAGATTTTCGAAATTTTTCTATTGTTGTGGCACGTTTATATTGGGAGAGTTCCTCTTTACGATAACCCAATACCGCTCGGTAGGTCGCAACTCCGGGCAGTTAGGTGGATTCGTCTCTTTCGGTACAACATAGACCCATATTGCTATATACCATCCCAAAATATCTTTAGCGTAGTGACAAGATGCCAAAACAGGCCACAATAGTCAGGGAGCGTCATGTCTGTGACAATCGCTTTTTTAGGCATTCTACACGGTATATTTCCTTGTTTGTCATTCCGGTAGTGATGAAGCTTTGGCTTGCTCGACCACAGCTGCATATTGCCTGCCTAACCAAATATTTTGTTTTGGGAAACTCAGCCTTTTTCTTCGCCCTGAAATGCTCCTCTGCACCGTTCCATTGTATTCCGAGAAGCTGCTTAAATTCCTTCAGCACATAAGTTTCATAGTCCAATATCACGCAGGAAAACTTCGTCAAATATTGCTTTTTTTGCCCGTTTTCTTACCGATAGATCCAGATTTTCATTGCAACCGCAAACAATTGCTTTTCGCACTCTTCTTTCGACATCATATTCGATCTAAAAGCTTGTAATATCACCAACAGTTGAATTAACACAACGAAAAGACATTTCATTAGTCTGCGAAATATTTCGCGCGTTGATGAAGTATTTCCATAGATATACGTATTCAGCGGTGTCCAGATTTTGTCGTGAACAAGCTTAAAAAAATCAAAATGGAGGCTGGTCTTAAAATACTTGTCTTCCGCTTTACATGATTTCGTTCTGAGTTTATCTCTGATACATCCAAATGACATATTAAATTGTTTTTAAGAGGCTGGTCGCAAGTGCGTGAAGTTTCGGGAAAACGCGTTTCAAAGGAATGGCTAGGGGCGAGTAAATTTAATAAACGATATCTCCGAAAATATTCGAAGATAAAATCTCAGATAAAATATCTATCGAATAATACAATAAATAAAAAAAATGATTTTTCCTAGAGTGCTCCCACTAACTTCGCTCAATAACTGGTAACTCTGAAAATACAATCCAGATCTCGAAAATAATCAGTTTAAGAATATTGGTTCTATCTTTTCCGGCATTTGAATTCAGATAAATTTACTAAAAGCAGATTAAAACAATTAAAAGTTTTAACAAAAATCACAAGTTTCAAAAGTCGTAACACAAAAACGCCTCAAATCGAAGCCTCATTTCATTTGGTTTACTCCTTACAAAATTTTCTCATCATCATTCTCTATCATTTAGATCAATTGTGACATCTGTTCTTTGCTATTATCATCCCGTTTGAAGTAAGCTAACCTTCATCGAACGAGATGTGAAAGGAAACTGATTGAAATAATTGTTCAATATGAAAACTAATCTACTCGTAGTATAGTAATATTATAAAATGTTACATAATCATAACTACACAATATTGACATGTAAATAAATAAATATTCGTAATCTTTTACTTATCTTGAGCAACAGTCCATGGATTCAAGTTTTGTCGTGAGTAATCTTAGAAGACTTCCTAGAACAAAAAATTCCTCATAAAGTCCAAACTCGTCGATATAATTCGAGTGAATTTAAAATGATAGAAAGTTTCTGATCTGGCAAGCAGCTTGTTGATGTAGTGGAATATGTGTGCTCGTTGTATTGCTTGTGGCACTACAAACAGTGAAATATGCAAGATACAGCCAAATTTACCAGGTTAGGAAAGTTTTACCGATTGAACAGTATTTTAGCTTGATTTTGCATCACATATTATTACATATGTATATGGTTTTTCGGTGCATAGAAATGCAAATGAAATCGGTAATTTTTTTTCGAAACACTAGAAAAGACGTGGCGCTTCGTTGAAATTGTGGTTCTCAAGGGTAGAAAACTTTTATGCCTGCTTAATAATTCAACCTTTACTGCTATGTTGGACTAGTAGCTGAATTTATGCTGCAATACACTGTAAAGTTGAAAACGACACGTAAACATAAAAGAAAATGTGTATGTGTAGTCAAAATCCAAACCCCGAATTTATTGCCTTTACCGTCTTCTGATTGCTGCGATATCTACATTTGGGTAAACCAAGCGAAACCAGTAAACCTAGACAGTCATGATTTTTACCTACGACAACGATAACATTATTGTGCACAGACTGGGAATCGAACCCAGGTGGGCCGCGTGAAAGCCATCAACTTACCAATCATGCCGTAGCCGTCCCCTGAATGTTATTGGTTACTGTCGTCCGGACTCAACATAGCTGACTGTATCAAACGAGATGCGAAAGTTAACTTTTGGAACCGGAATATTCGATCTATTGTGGCCAAAAAATCTAATTAATAATTAAGGCTTAAAGATTTCGATCTGAACATAAAAGCATGAAAGGAATGTTCTAGTTCTAGATGCATAATTTATGTCAGTTTAAAAAAAATCTAGAAATTATTAAAAAAAATTCTAAATTTGACAGTAGAACTGTTCAAACAAATAAAACTGAAACGGTTTGTTGGAGATACGTTTGCTTCAGTTTCAGTTATATTATAGACCACCACTGCTGAATTATTAAAATCAATTAATCATTAAAACAAAGATACATTTATCGTTCCCTGCTCCTAAATAAATAATTAAATAAGCTTACAGTCGTCAGCATTTGGAAGCTGAAATATTACCTGCCATCAAACAAGTATGCACAGAGAAAGAAGGAGAAAAAGAGTAAGGAAGTCGAATAGAAAAAGAGATAGACAAAATGGAATGGAAATGATCGAGAAAAAGAATAAAAATCGATTCACCCAGCCTACTAAGAATCATTTCTTAATCTGGAGAGTCGAAGACCTCCAGAGAGAGAGAAAAAAAACGAATCCAGAAAAAAGGGATAACTTGTTGAGAAGAAGAAAAAGATAAAAATCTAAGAGTAGAAGGGAAATTAAAAAAAAGCAAAAGACAGAGAGATACTGAAAAAGTGAAAATCGAAGACCATAAGGTGTAAAACCTCCAGAGAGAAAAAAACGACACAAAAAAAAGAGAGAAATTGTTGAGAAGAAGAAGATAAACATCTAAGAATAGAAGAGAGATTTGAAGAAAGCAAAAGACACAGAGAGATACTGAAAAAGAGAAAATCGAAGACTATGAGGTGTAAAACCTCTAGAGAAAAAAACAAAACAGGAAAAAAAGAGAGAGATTGTTGAGAGGAAGAAAAAATCGAAGACCATGAGGTGTTAAACCTCTAGATAGAAAAAAAACGAAACAAGAAAAAGAAAGAAATTGTTGAGAAGAAGAAAACGATAAAAGTCTAAGAATACAAGGGAAATAAAAAAAAAACAAAAAACAGAGAGACACTGAAAAAGAGAAAATCGAAGATCATCGGGTGAAAAACCTCCACAGAGAAAAAAAAACGACACAGGAAAAAAGAGAGAAATTATTGAGAAGGAGAAAAAGCTTAAAGTCTACGAATAAAAGAGATATTTTAAAAAAGCAAGAGACAAAATCGAAAACCTTTGTGTGTAACACCTCCAGAGAGAAAAAAAACGACACAAAACAAGAGAGACATTGTTGAGAAGTAGAAAAAATAAAAATTTCAGAACAGAAGAGAAATTTAAAGAAAGCTAATGACACAAAGAGATATTGAAAAAGAAAAAGTCGAAGACCATGGGGTGTAAAACCTCTATAGAGAGAGAGAGAGAGAGAGAGAAAGAGAAAAACGAAACAAGAAAAAAGAGATAAATTGTTGAAAAGAAGAGAAAGATTGAAGTCTATGAATAGATGAGAAATTTAAAGAAAGCGAAAGACATATAAAGATACTGAAAAAGATACAGTCGAAGACCATGAGATGTAAAACGTCTAGAGAGAAAAACAACGAAACAGGAAAAAAGAGAGCGATTGTTGAGAGGAAGAAAAAGTTTAAAGTCTACGAATAGAAGAGATATTTAAAAAAAGCAAAAGACAAAATCGAAATTGTTGAGTAGGAGAAAAATATAAAAGTCAAAGAATAGAAGAGAAATTCAAAAAAAGCAAAAGACACAGAGAGATACTGAAAATAACAGAATCGAAAACCATTGGGTGTGAAACCTGTAGAGAAAAAACAAAACAGGAAAAAAGAGACAGATTGTTGAGAGGAAGAATAGAAAAGAAAGGGTGTAGCCGGGTTTGCATATAAAATCTGCTCCCAAACAGAACAAAAATTGATATACGCTGTTCGAAAGGCTTTATATTGGAGATGATTTTCCCAAATTTTTAACCCTTTATCTGCCATATTGGTGGAGTTAGGGTGGTTCTTCTGATTTTTATTTTATTCAATTTTTGTCAAAAACGTCTCTAGAAAAAAAATTGAAAAAAAATCAGAAATATTTTAGGAATTATGGGAAACCTTTCTGATTTTTTCAGAATTTTTCAAAATGTATTTCATGTGAAAAAATATTTCCAAAGTTTTCGAATTTATTTTAATCGCACTTACAATTTCGGTACCACTCTAGATTTTACATAAAAAAAACATCAGACACAAAAAAATATATCATTCGGAAAACCATGCGTCCCCTTCAAATTGTCATCATCCGATGGAGACGCATGGTATTTAGTTCTAAAATCATACATCACATGCCCTTAGAACTAAATACCATGCGTTTCCATCTACAACTTGAGCTCAGGGCTTGAGTATTGACGTAATTAATAATGATAAAAGAATTTTATTCCTTATGTTTATCAGAAGAACCACCCTAACACCACCAATATGGCAGTTGAAGGGTTAAAATTTTGGGAAAATCTTCTCTAATATAAACCCGTTCAAACAGCGTATATTTTTTTTTCTTTTTGGGGGCAGTTTTTATATGAAAACCCGACTACACCCTTTGAAGAAAGCTAAAGAGATACTGAAAAAGAAAAAGTCGAAGACCATGGGGTGTAAAACCTCTAGAGAGAGAAAAAACAGAAACAAGAAAAACGAGATAAATTGTTGAGAAGAAGAGAAAGATTGAAGTCTACGAATAGATGAGAAATTTAAAGAAAGCGAAAGACACAGAGAGATACTGAAAAAGAGAAATTCGAAGACCATGAGGTGTAAAACCTCTAGAGAGAAAAAAAATGAAACAGAAAAAAGAGAGAAATTGTTGAGATGATGAAAAAAATAAAAGTTTACGTAAAGAAGAGAAATTTAAACAAAGCAAAATACACAGAGAGACACTGAAAAAAAGGAAAGAGAGGAGTGAACGTAAGAGAGAGAGAGTGAAAATAGATTGACGAAAAAACATCCGTTTCGACATCGATCTGTTCTGAAAGAAAGAACGTAAGTAAAGGTAAAGAAACAAATTGAAAGAGTGATTTAAGAAGATGGAAAACAGACAGAAAAATTTAAAACTTCATTTCTCCCTCACAGAAAGTAAGCCCACGGAAAACCGCTGAACGCGTTTTTTCAACAGTTTGAAGATTGACGCGAACGTTGTTTCTGGACTGATTTGCTATTTCCTGGTCCTCGGGAACTTTAGTAAGTGACTGGGTCCAGAGAAGCTCCTTAAAAAGTTTCAATCTATCAGGTCATTAACCTTTCGTCTCATGGGAACTTCCAGACCCTATGTGTGCTTTACCCTAAAGCTCTGAAATGCATGTAGGAACTATTTTTCTCGGGAATTTGGGTCCTCTAAATATTCCGTTAGCAGAAATTTTTCTGGGTCATTACACCGAAAGCCTTTTCGCACAGAAGATTATTTCAAAGATGGACATCTTAGGCATTGCTTCATATTATCATATTGATGACTTATTTCAGATGAATAAAAAGGGATAAACCAAAACAGATGAAATTTCTGGCATATCCGAGAGGCTGTAAATAAACATATTTGGATAACTTCGGTTTATCATTGCCGTTTCAACCTTCCGAGCGAACGGACGTGATTTGGATTTACTGCGAAAGCATTGAAAACCAGTTGTGTGTGTGTGATAAAGTGGTCGGACGATATTGTGTGATAGACAATAGTGCTTTTTCCTCTGAGAGGTTTTTTTTTTCGCATTATATAATAGAACAGTGCCTTATTGCGAGCGGTCGATCGAAACGGTACCGTTAGCCGATTATTGTTTCGCCGATCAAGGCCAAGTGTGAGGATTATAAACAAGCGGCCATTGTGTGAAGTGTGCCTTTTCCTCTCGGAGGTTTTTTGCACACCATCAAAGCGGCGATACGCCGATCGACGAAGTCCAGCTTGGTGTCCCCCGTTGGATCTTAGTTAAGTACCTTTACGTCGTTTATTTTTATTTCTTTATTTGACCATTATATTTCCCCCCGAATCATTTGTTTTTGCGCGGAAGTAGTTCCGCTATGCCTATTTTAAATCCTGCCCCCCCCGCTCCCGATGTTCAAATGGAGACTTCCCTTGTCAGTAAAAAGTTCCGCATAAAGAGCTATCCTGATGGGCTCGCACTACCGGCCGGGCCTTACGCGGTCTATTTCCGGACCAAATCAAAGGAAAAAAAACTGAATATTTTAAAAATATCGCGGGACCTGAATTCGCGATATAATACCATAAAAAGTATAGATAGAATACGGCCAGACAAGCTCAGGGTCCTGTTTACCAGCTCAAAACAGGCTAATGAGCTTGTTCAAAAGGATCCTTTTACGCTGGAGTACCGCGTCTACGTGCCAGCTCGTGAAGTCGAAATCGACGGTGTGGTCACCGATTCGAGTTTGACTTGCGAGGATATTCTTAAGTACGGGGCGGGTTGTTTTAAAGACCCCTCACTTAAGAATGTCAAGATACTGGATTGCAAGCGATTGCATTCAGTATCGATCGCCGGGGATGGAACAAAGTCTTATCCCCAATCAGACTCTTATCGTGTGACCTTCGCCGGCTCGGCATTGCCCAACTACATCCTCTTGGACCGGGTTCGTTTGCCTGTTCGTTTATTTGTACCCCGGATAATGAATTGTACCAATTGCAAACAACTGGGGCATACAGCTACCCATTGCAGCAATAAGCCACGTTGTGCTAACTGTGGGGAAGCTCATGCGGACGGCTCTTGCGGTAAGGATGCTGAAAAGTGTCTCTACTGTAAGGAGGGTCCGCATGACCTCTCTGACTGTCCCGCTTACAAACTGCGAGGAGATCGGATGAAGCGTTCCCTGAAGGAACACTCCAAGCGTTCCTTTGCCGAGATGGTTAAGAGTGCCACCCCTCCTAAACAGGCAACGAATCCATATGCCTGCTTGTCAACTGACGAGAGCGATTCTGACGACCCTTTGGAAGGTCCATCTTCAGCGGTCCCTCATAGCTGTAGGAAAAGAATGAATAAATCTTCTCATAAGCTACCTAGTAAGGGTTCGAAGGTGTCTTCCGAAGGGCTTCGAAAAGTTACAGCTAACGGGAATCGGGAAAAATCACCGAAGCAAAAAGCTCCTGGTCTCGGAAAACTCAATTCCGAGATGGAATTCCCACCGCTTCCAGGGACTAAAAAATCCCCAAGCGTCCCTGAAAATTCACCAGAGAACCAACTAGGTGCTGGACTTATAAAGTTCTCTGATGTTGTGGACTGGATTTTTACAACTTTCAATATTTCAGACCCTCTTAGAAGCATTTTAATTGCTTTCATGCCAACAGTAAAAACATATTTGAAGCAGTTGACTGCAAATTGGCCCCTTCTTTCAGCGATTGTATCTTTCGATGGCTAAATCATCCACCGAGGTCACGGATCTAATCACTGTTTTACAGTGGAATTGCAGAAGTATTATCCCAAAAATAGATTCATTTAAATTTCTAGTAAACAATCTGAAATGTGACGCATTTGCATTGTGCGAAACTTGGCTAACTTCTGAAATACCCTTAAACTTTCACGATTTTAACATTATTCGTCTGGATCGAGATAATCCCTATGGAGGAGTACTTTTGGGGATCAAAAAGTGCTATTCTTTCTATCGCATTAACCTCCCCTCGATACCAGGTATTGAAGTTGTCGCATGTCATGTTACAATCAAAGGTAAGGACCTTTGCATTGCTTCCATCTACATTCCCCCAAGAGCCTCGGTTGGGCATCGGTGGCTCAGTGATATCGTAGAGCTCCTTCCTGCACCGACGTTGGTTTTAGGAGACTTTAACTCACACGGTACGGGATGGGGCTGTCTTCACGATGATAACAGATCAACTATGATCCATGATATCTGCGACAACTTCAATATGACAATCTTGAATACGGGAGAAATGACACGGATTCCTGCACCACCAGCAAGACCAAGTGCGCTGGATTTATCCCTTTGCTCGACATCGCTACGGTTGGATTGCACGTGGGAGGTAATTCCTGATCCCCACGGTAGCGATCATCTACCGATCGTAATATCAATCACCAGCGGCTCAAAACCATCGAAGACAATCAATGTTTCGTATGACCTCACACGAAATATTGATTGGAATAGCTATGCGACCTCGATATCTGAGAAACTTGAAAGAACTCAACAACTTCCTCCGGAGGAAGAGTACACGTTTTTGGCTGGCTTGATTCTCGACACCGCGACTCAAGCTCAGACGAAACGTGTACCCGGCGCAAAAACTAACATCCGTCCTCCCAACCCGTGGTGGGACAAAGAGTGCACAAATTTAAACGCGGAGAGAGCCTCCGCGTACAAAATATTCAGAAAAAATGGAACACCTGATAATTACCGGAATTACGCGGCGTTAGACGTTAAAATTAAAAACTTGATTAGAGCTAAGAAACGCGGTTACTGGCGTCGGTTTATAGACGGCTTAACGAAAGAAACATCTATGAGTACTCTTTGGAACACAGCCCGACGAATGCGCAATCATAACACCACGAATGAAAGCGAGGAATATTCCAACCGCTGGATATTCGATTTCGCTAAAAAAGTATGCCCAGACTCTGTTCCGGAACAGAAGATCACCCGCGCCGCGACACCAAATACAAACGAAACACCGTTTTCGATGGTAGAGCTCTCACTTGCACTCTTGTCATGTAACAATAAAGCCCCGGGATTAGACAGAATAAAATTCAACTTGTTGAAAAATCTGCCAGACCCCGCCAAAAGGCGCTTGTTGAGTTTATTCAATAAGTTCCTTGAGGACAACATTGTTCCACATGACTGGAGACAAGTGAAAGTGATCGCCATTCAAAAACCAGGAAAATCAGCCTCCGATCACAATTCGTATCGGCCGATTGCTATGCTTTCCTGTATCCGGAAATTGTTCGAAAAAATGATTCTCTTCCGTCTAGACAATTGGGTCGAAACTAATGGCTTACTTTCAGATACGCAATTTGGTTTCCGCAGGGGTAAAGGAACGAACGATTGTCTTGCGTTGCTCTCAACAGAAATTCAAATGGCATTTGCTCGTAAAGAACAAATGGCGTCAGTTTTCCTTGACATTAAGGGGGCTTTTGACTCAGTTTCTATAAATATCCTATCTGAGAAGCTGCATCAGCATGGTCTTTCGCCAGTTTTGAACAACTTTTTACATAATCTATTGTCTGAGAAACACATGTATTTCGCGCATGGTGATTTGTCGACAATACGATTCAGTTACATGGGTCTTCCTCAGGGCTCATGCTTAAGCCCCCTTCTATACAATTTTTACGTAAACGACATCGATAAATGTATCAACACATCTTGCACGCTAAGACAACTTGCCGACGACAGCGTTGTGTCTATTATAGGACCCAAAGCTGGCGATCTGCAAGGGCCGTTACAAGATACTCTTGTCAACTTATCCACATGGGCTCTTCAAATGGGTATCGAATTCTCTACGGAGAAAACTGAGCTGGTTGTATTTTCGAGAAAGCGAGAACCAGCACAATTACAGCTTCAACTAGGGGGTGAAACCATAGCTCAGGTCTTCACATTTAAATATCTCGGGGTCTGGTTCGACTCCAAAGGCACCTGGGGATGTCACATTAGGTATCTGAAAAGAAAATGCCAACAAAGAATCAACTTTCTTCGTACAATAACCGGGTCGTGGTGGGGTGCCCATCCAGGAGACCTGATCAGGCTGTACCAAACAACGATATTGTCCGTGATGGAATACGGATGCTTTGGCTTCCGATCCGCGGCGAACACTCATTTCATCATGCTGGAAAGAATTCAGTATCGTTGTTTGCGTATTGCCTTGGGTTGCATGCAATCGACTCATACGATGAGCCTCGAAGTGCTGGCGGGTGTTCTCCCATTGAAAAACCGGTTCTGGGATCTCTCATATCGTTTGCTCATTCGATGCGACATTTTGAATCCTCTGGTGATTGAAAATTTCGAAAGGTTAGTTGAGCTTAATTCTCAAACCCGTTTTATGTCCTTGTATTTTGATTACATGGCTCAGAATATTAATCCTTCTTTGTTTGTTTCCAACCGTGCTCATTTCTTGGATACTTCTGATTCTACTGTGTTTTTCGACACATCCATGAGAGAAGAAATTCGTGGAATTCCGGCTCACGTGCGCCCTCAAGTGGCCCCAAATATTTTTTATAATAAATTTAGAACAGTCAACTGTGAAAAGGTGTTTTACACTGACGGATCAAACATCAACGAGTCCACAGGCTTCGGCATCTTCAATCAAAACATCACCGCTTCTTACAAACTCAGTGATCCGGCTTCAGTTTACGTCGCAGAATTAGCTGCTATTCAGTACACCCTCGAGATCATTGAAACGTTGCCCAAAGACCATTACTTCATTGTCACGGACAGTCTAAGCTCAATAGAAGCTCTCCGAGCAATGAAGCCAGGAAAGTATCCCCCTTATTTCCTGGGGAAAATACGGGAACATTTGAGTACTTTATCTGAACGGTCTTATTTAATATCGTTAGTCTGGGTCCCTTCGCATTGTTCCATTCCGGGCAATGAAAAGGCAGACTCATTGGCTAAAGTGGGCGCATTAGAAGGTGATATTTATGAAAGACCAATCTGCTTCAATGAATTTTTCAGTATCTCTCGTCAGAAAACTCTCGAAAGTTGGCAAACTTCATGGAGCAATGACGAACTGGGACGATGGCTACACTCCACTATCCCTAAGGTATCGACGAAACCTTGGTTCAAGGGGATGAACGTGAGTCGTGATTTCATTCGCGTTATGTCACGACTCATGTCAAATCACTATACATTCAACGCACATCTCCGGCGTATCGGGATCGTGGAGAACGGGCTCTGCACCTGTGGCGACGGTTATCAGGACATCGAGCATGTCGTGTGGTCGTGCGTAGAGTATCGCGACGCCAGGTCGAAGCTACTGGAATCCCTCAGGGCCCGAGGTAAACCGCCTGAGGTTCCGGTTCGGGATGTGTTGGCGAGTCGGGATAGTTCATATATGCTTCTCATATACCAGTTTCTCAAACACATTAATATACAAGTGTAATCTGTTACATCTGGCTTAGAAAGTTCCTCCTATTTATCGACGTTGTTTCAACTGTGGCTAAGAATTATTTCTCAACTGCAGGTTCGACACTAACTTCCGCCGATTATCCCGATTCCTCATCTGTCCACCATCTTCATCGGAACTAACAAGATCTTTTTGCTGTCACTAACCTTCGCTTCCCCCCTCCCCGTCTCTTCACCATCTCGATGTCAACTAATTAGATCTCTGTCGTTTTAGTCATTTCATTCCCATTTCCCCTTTTTACTCCGTTTTCCGCAATATTTACTTCGCTATATTTTTTTTTTTCATTTTCTTCTGTAACAACACCATCATCGCCCACGGAAACTTATCAACAGCATGCGGGCCACCCGCCGGGTATTCGTAACCTGGGGGTGTTTCCCGCGGACCCACACGGACCGAAGAATGCGGCCAACATGAATATTCACCAACGCCATATGGAAGACTCTCATGAAATATTCAATTCACCGGCCGATCACCACATGAAGGCTGGATCTGCCAAAGTCAACCACTGCGACCCAAATATGACATTACTTAATGATACAACCCTAGTTTTAAGTTAGTCGTAAATTTTAAATTAGTAAAAGCCCTTGGCATCTTAGAGCTTAAGCAGTGTGCCTTAAACATTATATTCTTGAATAAAAAAAAAAAAAAAACTTCGGTTTATGTTGAACCGCGAGATGGCATTAGCAGTGTTCCAACATAAACTGCTAATGCACTGATAAGTCGAAGACGAATCGTAATTGTAAGCAAAATAGTCATGTGAACTTTGCACAAATCACCAAATGATCTTCGGAAAAGTTTAATTTGTTGATGCGGCGATGTTACTTCCGGTAACAAGACAATTGGTTCTCGGTGAAACTGCTTTCGGTGAAATGATCTGCTCCCCCGAATGAAAAACTAGGTTAACTAAAACTCTCAAAGTGATGTTTTCAATAAATTGTTTAGAATTCGTTTGGGATATCGATCACTACAGGGCGCAAGCTTCCACAGAAAACCACATTTGTCTCGGTTTATTCGTTATGACTAGTTAAGCCAAAGTTTAAAATTAAATATCATTTTTATCAAAAACGAATGATCTTAAACTTAAATATTGTTGTTTTTGCTTCATTTTAGAGTTGAAATGTATGTCTCTTCAACTGTACAAATAGAACTGCAGCACTAGCAGATTAATTATTATGAAAATTACGTGACTTTTCCGGCGATTTTCAGTGATTTTTAATTATTTAAATCACTTCAGGTTATTATCTGGAATGTCTCTAAAGAAAAATTTACTGTTCAGAAACCCATAAAAATCCGAACAGTACTTGGCTTAAACCAATCATCGATGCACAGCGAATGAAAATGCGTCATTCAGGGCCGGTTTGTGTAGAAATTTCTGTAACACCCATCCTCGAAAGGAATCCTCTGACGTAAATCTGAAATCAGATTATATCGAATCGTTTTCACAACGAGGAAACGTCTCCAACCCAACCGCCGTGGGATGTCGAAAAAATAAAACGAAAAATCTACGCATGCCAAAACTGGTTTAACCTTTCAGATCCTCGTCCGATCCTGTGCGATGCAGTGATCTTACTCGATCACTTCTGAGGAGGTAACAGCAACATCTACTCGAACCGAATCTCGTTCTTGTTGACGTCAGACAGAATCCTCACGGCAGCTGCGTCGTCAACGATACGTACGTAGGATCCCCCGATCTGTGGGAAGCGGAATTTTCGTTCGACGTCAATCCCCGAGCGGTTAACGATCTCGCATAGCCGCGTGACCATCCTTCAACTCGGAAACCATCTTAATGCAATTTAAGATAGTTGGATCGACATACCGAAGTATCGCTGCCATCGTAGGTAGATAAATGAGCAGGTATTTATGCTTGCAGAACTAGTTGATGTGATTCTATAATTCACTTGCTGGGAAAAACCGGCCCACAACAACTGGCTCCGGGTAACACTTTCAATGGAAACGTAATTTGATCCTAGGCGGTGACTTCCTGTTATGGTAGAACATGCGCAAATTTTGCGGCATCGCGATCAAGTGGAAATATCGAATGATTAATCTTTTTGATACATATTTTGCTTTTGTGCGGCTGAACTGGAGTACGTCAGCAATAGTGGAAGACAACTTTAAGGATGAAAGGCGGAAATGTCATCAACGATGGCCATGATAATAAATTTCGTGGTCACCGGTGCTATCACATAGGAGTTTAATACCGTTTTCGTTTTTGAACCTAGACGCGGGCGACTCTGACTCCGACTAAAACGAAAACGTGGTACGCGTCCTAAACAACAACTCATGAAAAAAAGAAAAAATAAACAAACTTGCATGGATGCGTGGTGCGACCCGAGAAAAATTTCAGAGCAAAACTACGCGATTGGAGTCCGATCTAGAGCGACCTCAGGTTGCTAAAACAAACATATCAAACGTTGTTTGGGCGACTCTGGGTCAGCTTTCGGGTTGCTCTGATCAATAAACGAAAACGGTATAAGATTTCGATGACAACTTTCTTAGTAAACATGTACGATGTTAGAAATCACATCTTCTCAACATGCATAAAAAATTATCTCATTAGATCCAGATTGTTCGTGAGGGTCAATATACCTACTACCTACCTACTTCATTTGAAAATTTCCTTTTCTGAGTAACATTGATACTAATCATGGAAACCAATAGAGTTACCGAACTTGGGGAAGAGCTAAACTAAGCTAGTGAAAATCATTACCCAGTGGAAGCATAAATGTCGTGACCAACGTGAAATATACCCAACGGCCAAACACGGTAAGTTTCAGGGAACTGCTTTAGGGACATTGCATGCCCCTAAAGTTTACTTCGAGCTGTTGAAATCAGATGGAACGGTTATTTCCAGATTAAATCAATAACAATAGAACAATTTGAAAAAAAGAAATATTCGCTATTTGAAAATAGAACAGCCACAATTCGTACATAAAATGCTCATGACTCTTTGGAGGTGTTCTACTGGGAATTCCTACCGCATGCGACTTACTCACCCGGTTTTATACCATTTTGTTTTGCGATTTACGCATTTGCTGAGCTGAGCTGAAATTCATTCGAAGAAACAGTATGGCATTGCTGATGGCGAAGTGTGATATTCAAAGTATTCACAAATGAACACTAAGTCGTACCAGAAGGGAAAGGGATCCAGACTACATTATTAGGACCTTTCCGTGCGCTCCTGAAGCGTGTGAAGACTGCAATTTTTCGATCAATGATTAACATAATATAAGACTTCGAGAAACATTACCCATTTGAATGCATAAAAAATCGAAATCGAAAATTTGAGAACGTTTAAATTTTGACATTGCTCTATAGCGCAAATATTATCACTCTTACGGTAGAATCTTGGTCCAGAATTCGAAAACCCGGGTCTGGAATCCAAATTTAGAATCCATTACACTTTCAAAATAAAGGTCTTCATTCCTTTCGTGACCGTCGTATCGATCGGATGGTAGTTTGCATTAGAGCAGCTGTGCGTTAATCCATTCTAATCCGTTTCAAGGTCATTTAATATCAGATCTTTTGTCGTGAGCTTGTGCGGTAGATCAATACAGTATAAACAATAAATACCGTTAGACAGTGCCGGGTGCTATTGTGTTAAAACAATAAGAACAGTGAATCGACGTTTAGTGTGGTGCCGTGAACCGGTGCTGTGTGCATATTTATTCTCGGAGGTCGTTGTAACTAACGCTTGGCCTCAGCGGCCGAGTTGCTACGGATCATTAGCTAAGTATAATATTTTTTCCCTTCGTGTCCCTTTATCGTCTTATATTTTGACTCCCCCTATAATTTGCGCGGAACCTCAACCGCGCTATGGCAAGTCCATTAAATTCTCCCCTGTCCCCCGAAGATAAAATGGAAACAGATTTTAAATCTGCCCCAAATAGTAAAACTCACCGGGTTAAACAGTATCCCGAAGAGCCTTCACCCTCGGCCGGCCTTTATGTGGTTTATTTTCGGACCAAAGAGAAGAATAAACCGCTTAATATTTTGAAAATATCTAAAGACTTGGAGTCGAAATATGCAACATTGAAATCTATTTCAAAAATTCGTCCCGATAAGCTCAGGGTCTCGTTGACCAGTCTGAAACATGCTAATGAGATCGCTCGAAACGATCACTTTACGCGGGACTACCGCGTCTACATACCAGCTCGCGAAGTCGAGATAGACGGAGTGATCACGGATCCAAGTCTGACATGCGAGGACATTCTCAAACATGGGGTCGGATGTTTTAAAGATCCCTTGCTTAAGAATGTCAAGATACTGGACTGCAAACGTTTGCATTCAGTATCGATCGCCGCGGATGGGACAAAGTCTTATCCCCACTCGGACTCGTATCGGGTGACCTTCTCCGGCTCGGCTTTGCCGAAATTCGTTCTCCTGGCCAGGGTTCGTCTACCTGTACGACTTTTCGTACCACGGGTAATGAATTGCACTAGTTGTCAACAACTAGGACACACAGCTTCCCATTGTGGAAATCGGCCCCGCTGCTCGAAGTGTGGAGAGAGTCATGCGGATGGCGTTTGCGACAGAAACATTGAAAAGTGTCTTTATTGTGGGGCGGCCCCGCATGACCTCACAGCATGTTCTGCGTATAAATTGCGTGGAGATCATTTGAAACGATCTCTCAAGCAACGATCAAACCGCTCGTTCGCAGAAATGCTGAAAATCGCCACACCACCTGAACAGAACCCCTACACCTGTTTGTCTACGGACGATTGCGACTCTGACGATCCTCAAGAAGGTACATCTTCAACTGTCCCTCGTAGTTTTAGGAAGAGGAAAAATATATCATCTCCTAAACTCCCTAGAAAGGGTTCGAAGATATCTCTTGAAGGCCCTCCAAAAGTAACAGCAGAAGGAAGTGTTGGTAAAAAAAACGAAAAGAAGAAGCCAAAAGCTCCTAGTTCCGGAGACTTGATATCGGAGAAAGAATATCCAACACTTCCGGGGACACCCAAAACCCCGAAAGTCCCCAAGGAACCAGAAAACACATCAAGTGCTGGACTTGTAAAATTCAGTGACATTGTGGACTTTATATTTTCCGTCTTCAACATTTCTGACCCCCTAAAAGGTATTTTGATGACTTTCCTGCCAAAAGTTAAAATGTTTTTGATGCAGCTGACTGCAAAATGGCCCCTCCTCTCAGCAATCGTTTCCTTCGATGGCTAATTTTTCGAACGAGGTCAAGGATTCGATCACTGTTTTACAGTGGAACTGTAGAAGTATCATCCCGAAAATAGATCCTTTTAAATACTTAGTAAATAATCTGAAATGTGACGCATTTGCATTGTGCGAAACTTGGTTAACTTCTGATGTATCACTAAACTTCCACGATTTTAACATTATTCGCCTGGATCGAGATAATCCCTACGGAGGAGTACTTTTGGGGATCAAAAAGTGCTATTCCTTCTTTCGAATTAACCTCCCCTCGATATCAGGTATTGAAGTTGTCGCATGTCATGTCACAATTAAAGGCAAGGACCTTTGTATTGCTTCCATCTATATTCCCCCTAGAGCCTCAGTTGGGTACCACTGGCTCAGCAGTATCATGCAACTTCTTCCCGCACCGACGTTAGTTTTAGGAGACTTTAACTCTCACGGTGCGGGATGGGGTTGTCTTCATGATGATAACAGATCAGCTATGATCCATGATATTTGCGACAACTTCAATATGACAATCTTGAATACGGGAGAAATGACACGAATTCCCGCACCACCAGCAAGACCAAGTGCGCTGGACTTATCCCTCTGCTCGACATCGCTACGGTTGGATTGCACGTGGAAGGTAATCCCTGATCCCCACGGTAGCGATCATCTGCCTATCGTAATTTCAATCGCCAGCGGATTAAGACCATCGGAAACAATCAATGTTTTGTATGACCTCACACGAAATATTGATTGGAAATGCTACGCAATATCGATATCTGAGAAACTAGAAACAACACAAGAACTTCCTCCGGAGGAAGAGTATACGTTTATGGCTGGCTTGATTCTCGACACTGCGATTCAAGCTCAGACGAAACGTATACCCGGCGCGAATACTAACATTCGTCCTCCCAACCCGTGGTGGGACAAAGAGTGCTCATCACTGAATGCGGAAAGATCTTTAGCATTCAAAAAGTTCAGAAAATATGGAACACCTGATAATTATAGAAATTACGCAGCGCTAGATAAGCAAATGAAGAACTTAGTTAAAGCAAAGAAACTAGGTTACTGGCGACGGTTTGTTGACGGATTAACAAAAGAAACATCGATGAGCACTCTTTGGAACACAGCCCGACGAATGCGCAACCAAAACACAACGAACGAAAGCGAGGAATATTCTAACCGCTGGATATTCGATTTCGCTAAAAAAGTATGTCCTGATTCTGTTCCGGAACAGAAGATATCCCGCGCCGCGACTTCGAATACAAACGAAACACCGTTTTCGATGGTAGAGTTCTCACTTGCGCTCTTGTCGTGTAACAATAAGGCCCCGGGGCTAGACAGAATTAAATTCAACTTGTTGAAAAATCTTCCTGACTCTGCCAAAAGGCGCTTGCTGAATTTGTTTAACAAGCTCCTCGAGGGTAATATTGTTCCACACGACTGGAGACAAGTGAGAGTTATCGCCATTCAAAAACCTGGGAAACCAGCCTCCGATCACAATTCGTATCGGCCGATTGCTATGCTTTCCTGTATCCGGAAGTTGTTCGAAAAAATGATTCTCTTCCGTCTAGACAATTGGGTCGAGACTAATGGTTTACTTTCAGATACACAATTCGGCTTCCGCAGGGGTAAAGGAACGAACGATTGTCTTGCGTTGCTCTCAACCGAAATTCAAATGGCATTTGCTCGTAAAGAACAAATGGCATCAGTATTTCTAGATATCAAGGGGGCTTTTGATTCAGTTTCTATAAATATCCTATCTAAGAAGCTGCACCAGCATGGTCTTTCGCCGGTTTTGAACACCTTTTTACATAATCTATTGTCCGAGAAACACATGTATTTTGCACATGGTGATTTGTCGACAATACGATTCAGTTACATGGGTCTTCCTCAGGGCTCATGCTTAAGCCCCCTTTTATACAACTTTTACGTAAACAACATTGATGAATGTATCAACACATCTTGCACGCTAAGACAACTTGCCGACGACAGCGTTGTGTCCATTATAGGACCCAAAGCTACCGATCTCCAAGGACCATTACAAGATACCCTCGACAACTTGTCGACATGGGCTCTTCAAATGGGTATCGAGTTCTCTACGGAGAAAACTGAGCTGGTCGTATTTTCAAGAAAGCGAGAACCAGCACAATTACAGCTTCAACTAGGGGGTGAAACCATAGCTCAGGCCTTCACATTTAAATATCTCGGGGTCTGGTTCGACTCCAAAGGCACCTGGGGATGTCACATTAGATATCTGAAACAAAAATGCCAGCAGAGAATCAATTTTCTTCGCACAATAACCGGAACTTGGTGGGGTGCAAACCCAGGAGACCTGATCAGGCTGTACCAAACAACGATATTGTCCGTAATGGAATATGGATGCTTCTGCTTCCGATCCGCCGCGAACACCCATTTCATTAAACTGGAAAGAATTCAGTATCGTTGTTTGCGTATTGCCTTAGGTTGCATGCAGTCGACTCATACGATGAGTCTCGAAGTGCTCGCGGGCGTCTTACCGTTGAAAAACCGATTCTGGGATCTCTCATATCGATTGCTAATCCGATGCGATATCTTGAATCCGATGGTGATTGAAAACTTCGAAAGGCTTGTCGAACTCAATTCTCAGACCCGTTTTATGTCCTTGTATTTTGATTACATGGCTCAGAATATTAATCCTTCTTCGTTTGTTTCCAACCGTGCTCATTTCTTGGATACTACTAATTCTACTGTGTTTTTCGACACATCCATGAGAGAAGAAATTCGTGGAATTCCGGATCACGTGCGCCCTCAAGTGGCCCCAAATATTTTTTATAATAAATTTAGAACAGTCAACTGTGAAAAGATGTTTTACACTGACGGATCAAACATCAACAGGTCCACAGGCTTCGGAATCTTCAATCAGAACATCACCGCTTCGTACAAACTCAGTGATCCGGCTTCAGTCTACGTCGCAGAATTAGCTGCTATTCAGTACACCCTCGAGATCATTGAAACCTTGCCCAAAGACCATTACTTCATTGTCACGGACAGTCTAAGTTCAATAGAAGCTCTCCGCGCAGTGAAGCCAGGAAAGTATCCCCCATATTTCCTGGGGAAAATACGGGAACATTTGAGAACTTTATCTGAACGGTCTTTTTTAATATCGTTAGTCTGGGTCCCTTCGCATTGTTCCATTCCAGGCAATGAAAAGGCAGACTCATTGGCTAAGGTGGGCGCATTAGAAGGTGATATTTATGAAAGACCAATCTGCTTCAATGAATTTTTCAGTATCTCTCGTCAGAAAACTCTCGAAAGTTGGCAAACTTCATGGAGCAATGGCGAACTGGGACGATGGCTGCATTCCATTATCCCTAGGGTATCGACGAAACCTTGGTTCAGGGGGATGAACGTGAGTCGTGACTTCATTCGTGTAATGTCTCGGCTCATGTCAAACCATTACACCTTCAACGCGCATCTCCGGCGTATTGGAATCGTGGAGAGCGGTCTCTGCGCTTGTGGTGACGGTTATCAGGACATCGAGCATGTCGTATGGACGTGTACGGAGTATCGTGACGCCAGGTCTTTATTAAAGGACTCCCTAAGGGCCCGAGGTAGACCACCTGAAGTTCCGGTCCGAGATGTGTTGGCTAGTCGGGATATCTCTTATATGCTTCTTATATACCAGTACCTCAAACACATTAATATCCAAGTGTAATCTGTTATACCTCGCTCAGAAAGTATAATCTCCACCTACAGGTTCGACACTAACATCCGCCCGATTCTCTCGATCACCGTCCCTGTCCACCATCTTCATTGGAACTAACAAGATCTTTTTTTGTCACTAACTTTTCGTTCCCCCCTTCCATGTCTCTTCACCATCTCGATGGCAACTAATTAGATCTCTGTAGTTTTCAGACATTTTGTTTCCATACCCCCTATTTACCTCGGTTTTCACAATATTTACTTTTTTATTTTCTCATCTCTTCGTAACATCACCATCACCGCCTACGGTCCTACGCTCCAGACGATGACCAGCATGCGGGCCACCCGCCGGGCCTTCGTAGCCTGGGGGTGTTTCCCGCGGACCCACACGGACCGAAGGATGCGGCCAACATGGACATTTGCAAACGCCATATGGGAGACCCTCATGCAATATCCAATTCACCGGCATTACATAATGATACTATTCTAGTTTTAATATAGTCGTAATTAAGATTAGTAAATACCCTTGGCATCTTAGAGCTTAAGCAGTGTGCCTTAAAATTGTATTATAATATTGAATAAAAAAAAAAAAAAAAAAAAAATAAAGGTCTAAAATTCAAGTCCACATTTCAGGTCCATAATCAAAGTATAGGTCTAGGTCAGAATCCAGACCCAGCTCCGAAATCATGGTCCCGATCCCGAATTCAAAACTAAGATCTGGCTCCAGCCAAGAATTCAGATCTAAAACTAAAGTCTGGAAATCAAATCCAGAATCCAGGTCCTAAGCTCAAATATTGTATCCAGGTATTAAATCAAAGTCTAGAATCCAGCCTCAGAATTCATGTTCAGGATCCAGGTTCAATTCGGTGGGTATCCATTTCAAAAAGGATGTACAGCTTGAAATCCGCCCATTCAAAATTCGAATTCGTATCCAAATTCATTTTAGTATTATTATCAAATTTATAGTGAGTAAAAAAATTGAAGTCAGTTTAGGCATCATTTATTTAATGTATTTCACCTTTATATCCGAATGCGCAAACCTTGGCCTGAATCCCAGCCATACGGTTCTGTCAGACCCGTACCCAGGATTTCGTTTCGGGAGGGGCCCAGAGATAAAAAAATACTGTTACTAAAGATTACTTATGTACCTAACTCTCGGTGTACATTTTAGGGGTGTTTTTAACAGACACTTAAAACTTTTCCATTGGAACTGTTATTGTATTAATGTAATTATGTTATAATTTTAATTTCGGGAGGGGCCAGGGCCCCTCGGGCCCCCCCTTTGGGTACGTGACTGGGTTCTGTACAACCCCAGAATCGACAGTATTTTTTGCATTGTAATCCATGCTTTTATCTTTTCTTCTGCCTTTTTCACAGAAGGAATGTAATGCCAAGACTTTGCTTTTTCATCCTTCTTGTAGTGGCATGAAGCCAAATTCGGCCAGAAAATATTTGAGCGCACGCACTGTTCTTTCATCGCCAACTTTGAAAAGTTTTGAGCATCGCATTACTGATCACTTTACTAAATAATTTCATGGAAATATTTCCGTAGTAGGTATGTTTTACCGAAGAATAGATTGAAGGAAGTTAGAATAATCGCAAAATTTACTATCATGTCCGTTTTGTCCCAATTGTATTCTCTGGTTTTATTGACTGTAGAACTCTGAAAACAGTCTGTAAAACTCTGAAAGATTGACTGTAAAACTCTAAAAAAATGAATTCGACAAGTCAAAAGGTACTCTTGAAATGTTCATAAGTTCGATAAATGGAGTGCTGTTAATTAGAACGATCGCAAATAACTGTATTATGTTTTACCTCAAATATTCTTCTTTCTTCAAATTAACATAAAAAAGAGATCTACTACATGAAATGAAAAGTCTCGGGCCTAAAAAAAGAAAAGTCGAATTTTTACCGTGAAAACTTTTCGATTTTTCAGTTTAGTCTCCATCTAGAGCAGTGGTTCCCAAACTATTTTGGGTCATGGACCTCTTTTACTAAAATTAACTTAGGCCTCAGACCCCCATTAACAAATTCCTTTGAAAATTCAATTTCTTGTTTTTTTTAATATTGATGTAAAATACTTGCCAATTTCTGCGGATGGTCAAATAAACACAACTTTTTCAACGTAAATATTTCAAATAACAACTTATATCAAACAATAGGGGGTCGATTCCTAGACCTCGTCGACCCCCATAGTCAGTTTTCGTTTACGTCGACCCCCGCAAAAAGGATATCGATCCCAAAAAGGATATCGACCGCAAAAAGGATATCGACCACTTTAGGAACACCTGATCTAGAGCGATACACTTGGCCCATGGGTCCTCTAACATTTTGATGCCATTTGAAAAACAAAAAAGCTTTGGCAATGACTTCAAAATGGGCTTCCGTTTCTGCAATGACCTCAGCATTCGATGAAAATTTCTTTTTCTGGAGAAACTTTTTCAGGTTTCGAAATAGATAATAATCGCTGAGGGCCAGATCTGGAGAGTACGGAGGATGGTGGACCAATCCGTACCGCAAATCATTCAATTACACCGCATTTATGCATTTAGGTTATCAGAATACGAAACTCGTCTTTTTCCATAGCTTGATGAAAACTAGAACTCGTCTGACACGATCAGCTGTTATTCAAACAGTAGTGGATAGATTGTCATGAAATATGGTATGTGAACTTGTGGGTAATTAAAAATCATCATTCTGTCATGGACCCAAACAGTAAAGTTCAATACTGGGAAGAGATTCTTAGTGTCAGTAAAATGTTTGTACTAGCCGTGCACTGACGAAATGGAATAACGGGAAATTGAAATCGGCAATCGACCTGCCACCGTAGATAACTAAGCTATGACAATATTACTCGAAATATACGAGTGGTGTCATCTTTTGTAAAGCACTGGAAACTTCTGGATGTCAATGTCCTATGCTATTATCGTGTGTTAATATTTTCTTATATCCGTACTTTCAAATTTCGTGCTTTTGTAGTTACCTATTTGCCTATTTTTATACTATCGTATTTTCGTATTTAAAAATACTCAATTTTCGAAATTGTTTTTTGTTCGAATCTTCTCTTTTCCTAAATTTAAAATTTTCGAAAAAATATATTTCCGAAATTTTATTTCTTAATTTGCAAGCCCTCGTATTTGCATTATTCTGAAAATTAAAAATCTCGTATGATTCCGGAAATCTAGAATCTCGTAGTTCTTAAACTTAAAATTTTAGAGTTACCGGTATTTTTAGGTTTCCGAAATTTGGAATTTACAGGTTTTCGACTTTTAACATTCCTCAACTCACCAAATTTTCAGAATGTTTTATTTTCTTAATTCAGAATGTTTGAAAATTATTATTTTCAAATTTACGAATTTAACGAATTCATATTACATTCATATGATGTATTTATATTATTATATACGAATATTCCTAGTTTTGAACTTATCAGTTTTTTGTGATATCATTTTTTTTTTGTTTTAGAATATTTGAAAAAAAAAAATTGTTTCTGGTTTTGAATTTTCTAATGTTTGAGTTTTCGAAATATGGAATTTTCGTAAACTTGAATTTTCAGAATGTCCCATCTTCGAAATTTTCCAAATTCTGTATATGTACTTGACGTTTCAAATATTTAAATATTCAGGTTTTTGTTCTCCCGTACCATTATGCTTGTGTGATTCTGTACTTTCCTTTAGCCTTTTTCTTGTATTTTCGACTATTCAAATATAGATGTTTTTTAACCATCGAATTTTCCTATGTTCGAAATATCGTAGTTTTGAATTTTCGAATTTGAGAATGTTCAAGCTTCCGAATTATCTAAAATACCGAACTTTTAAATCTTTCAAGTCCTGATTTGCAGATTTCAGCGTTTTCGAAATTTTGGTTTTTGTACATACGAATATTCAATTGTCGAATTAAGATGTTTTCTAAATCTGCTGCTTCTTAATTTTCGAATTTTAGTATTTCCAAGATCTCAGATTTTCACGTTTCCGAATTTCTAAAATTCCAAATTTCCGTAGTTCCGAGACTTCAATTTTTTTAGTTTTCAATTTTGAACTTTTGCTATGATTTAGAATTTCAAAATTTCTCAACTCAACTTTTGGAATTTTTTATTTTCTATATTTAGAATATTCGAAATTTGTACTTTAAAAAATTTCAAATTAATAAATTCTTGTGTATTCAAATCTAGGGATTTATCGAAACATTGAATTTTTAAAATTTTCTGTACCTGCACTCTCGAATATTCGAAGCTTTAAACTCAGGGATTCTCATTTTTTTTGTTTTCGTGGTTTCAAATTTTTAATATCTCGTTTTTTTTTGAATTTCCAAATATCAATATGTAAATTCCAACAGTGCAATATTTTTTTTTTCTAAAATTATAAGTTTTCGTAATTACAAACCTTCGAATGCTTTAGTTTTCTAGCTTTCGAATGAGTTTTCGCTATTTCGGATATTTTATATTCGAATTTTCAAATCGTTTTGTTTTAGAAATGTTTCAGTTTTTTTTTCGTGCTTCAGATATGTGAATATTCGATCTTTTGTACTCTCGTGCTTTCGTACTTTTGTATTTTTATACTTTCGATTCTTCGTATTTTCGAATATTCAAATATTGAAGTTTTCTTACCTTCAAATTCTCGAAATATCGTTGTTTTTTTAATTTTCGAGTCTTAGAATTTCCATGAGATTGTGGGCTTTGTGTGCATTGAAATTTTAAAAATATCGCGTTTTCGGAATATTCCAAATTTTGTATTTTTTAAGTACACTGGGGTCACTTTTTACGCGGTTTTTCTAGCGGTTTCTTTTTACGCGGGTTTCCGAAGTTACGCGGTTTTTTACGAGGATTTCCGAAGTTACGCGGTTTTTTTTGGGATAAAAAAAGTTTCTATTTTGGAAGTCTCAAATTTTTTCTGTGTTTCATGCATTTCTAAGATATTTGGCATCAACATTTTTTTTTTCTTCAGTTTGGAGGTTTTTTTTACGCGAATTTCCGAAGTTACGCGGTACGTATCCCCGCGTAAAAAGAGAACTCACTGTACCCGGCGAACGACCCTAACTAGGTTAAAGCCGGGTATTAAAAAAAAACGACTTAATTACTTATTAAGTTTCAAGTATTCGAAAGTTAGATTTTTTTACTCTCCTAGCTTCTTACTTTAATGGTTTTGTAATTTCGTTCTTCTGTAGTTTCCAATTTTTGGATATTTTCTAACCTTTCGAGTATTCTATTTTTTTCGAAATATCGTGTGTTTAAATTCTCAAATTCTGGAATTTTAGAATTTGCAAGTTTGCAAGCCCTTTTGAACTTATAAGTTTTTGAATTTTTCAAAAGTGCAAATTTTCGATGTTTTCAATTTTCTAGATTCTTAATATCTGGGGTTTTCGGTTTTTCGAAATTTTGAACTTTCACGTTTCCAAACTTTCAAATTTCTCAACTCAATAAATTTTCGAAATTTTGTATTTTCGGAATCTCGACTATTTAGGTATTCTATTTTCGAAATATTGAAATTTGATAACGTCAGAATTTTATTATACTCAAATATCCCGACTTGGATACCAGTTTATCTAAAATTTTGAACAGACTTCGACAGTAATCGATGTTTATTCGAAATTGAGTCTGTTATTCATTTGAAAAGAAAAATACTTCTTATTGGGAAATGTGACGAACAAAAAGTGCTCAACTTGTTCTGTTTTTTTAGCAAGCGTTTCGTGTGGTGAGCTTGCCCTTGTCTACTGTGATAAGAAATGATACATTTTTGACAAGGTCCTCACGTTTCAACTGTCGGACTCTGCCTACTCAGATATTAAAAAATATAAATTCTTAATGTAAAACTTCCCTCTAACTTAGCATTCGCATCTGTTTCTTTGCATGTAAACGCCGTTTCCCGCACCCGATGATGACGATGCCGACGCCAACGCCAACGACGACGACACCGTGGAATGTAGCAGTAAAATAGTGCACGCACAACGACAAATCGCCATGATTTCCGAGATGATTCACACAGCCAGTCTGGTACACGACGACGTCATCGATCAGTCCTTTGCGCGGCGGGGTAAACCTAGTGTCAACGTCATATGGAACCACAAAAAGGTAAGTGACGGAAAGGGGAAACACAAACCTAGCCACGTTTTCCACGGACACCGATTGCTGATCGGAAAATTGGTGGGGGGGGGGGTCTATTTCCCATTTCACCGATTTTTCAAGGTCCCGGCGAGTGCGCGAGGATTGCGCATTTCGAGCGAATTCCTCCGAATGTCTGTTCGCATTCCTTCGCAGTGACGACAACGACGATGGTGGGCTAAGGCCGCTACTTTGAGCCCAGATCCGGTTTCGCTATGCGTTACGACACGACACGACACGCATATACAACAACACTTGCGTGGCAAAACAAAAGCGTAACAAATGTCACATTTTTAGTCACGTTCCTCGGGAAGGTGGAGGAGGTGGAGGAGTTCCCAAAAAAAACCGGGCAGGTGCGGCAGATCTGGGGACGGCACACAGAGACGAAACCTAGCCCGTGCGACGTATAATAGTGTATCTACATTTCGTTAATCGTCAAGTTGAAAACTTGACACCAGTCTTGAGTCTGGCTGCTTTTGTTGTTGTTGTTGTCGAGAGGCTTTTCAGGATGGAATCTCTCTTGGACAAGTGTCTGCTCATGATGCTAGTGTTCGTCCTCTGCTGGCTGCTGTCGCATAGTTTTTCGAAAAAATCTGGTTTGTTACACAACTTATTATTTCACTGCGCGTGCGTATCTTTGAGGCTAACACATTGCACATTTTTGCCGCCGTTAGGTTTTTGACTTTTAAAGGCAGAGCAGAAGGTATTCATTCCGAAAGGCACAATCATCGGTTACTCGGAGCGCTGCTAACTACTGCCGAAGGTATCGGCGGATTGTGGTTGTAGCAATTACTTACATATGCCTCCTCCGCGTGATGAGCCACTGCACGCACGCAGCCTTTGTTTTGTGGGTTTTGCGAAGCGGTGGCATACCGAAGTGCCAGGCCCAGGCAGGCCGGTTGAATAATCGATTTGTCGGAAGGCACGCAATTTTTCTGTTGCCCTCGCCCGAAGAAGAAAAATATTGGTCCGTCAGGTGGGAGCTTTTCTGTGTTGTTAATTTCACTTTCCGTGCGTTTTTTTCATGGTGCGAGAAATGGCTACGGGTCAGAATAAAACCCTACACGACGCCGTACAACCTTCCTCGGTCAAGTGTGGCCGTGCCCATCGACGAGGACGCAGCTGGCCGTTCTGAGCGAGAAAGCTCAGTCCGGACCTGTTGAAACATTTACTTGACCTGTAATGCTTTATCCTGCAAATCGTAATGTAATTCTTTATCATGCAAATCTGCGGTCTGCATTCAAAAATTGTGAGGATCCTTCTCACAATAAAATTTAAATTGTATCAACAGTAAGTCGTCTCATCCTACAATCAACGGATGGCATTCGGAGCCAGACATAAAATAGGGTTATGGTATCAGCAATCATTTCATCATTTCATTTTTCTCGTTATTAAACGGATTACTTAACTTTTCAATCAATTGTGATAAAATTGGATACAATTGTCCTTGTCCGACGAGTCGAGTGAGAAGAGACGATGCGAGTAAGGTAAACTTACACCTTACTATTCTTGTCGAATCCGAATTGCACTGCGAGAGTGAATGTTAAAAGTCGATATCGAAAAAGTTGGTGAGTAGAGGAAATTTCCAAACAACATAATCGTAATTTCATACATTTTCATTTTACGATACATGTGAATTTTGTCTGTAAGTGAAGTTGAGCAAACATAATTAATTTTTAATGCTTCTGGCAGAGCTAATAAAAGTTATTTTTATTGACTCAAAATAGACGAAAACGACCAGAAATAAATGACACTAACAGCTCCGCTGGAGGAAATTTCTCACTTCTAGACAGCAGATACAAATGAACAGCTAAATAAAAAATACGCGATTCCACTATCACAAAAAACACGCCCGTTGTTACCAATGGTCATTACGACCATTGGTAAACTGATCTTTCGAATAGTAACCTAAAAACGAGTTCTTACGTTAAACTCAAATTTAGAGTAAGGGTCACTCATTATCATTGACGGTAACTATTCAATTTTTGATGTTTCCACGCCTCATTTGAAAATGACTAACTAGTTACTCAAACTCGGGGTAACTTCTTATAAGCGTGCAACTCAGACAGTGCAGTCGAACAAATTTCCAATTAACCGATGTTTGTTTCGAATCGTGATTTTTGGATAGTTTCTTGGCGGAAGCATCATAGCGTTTTCAGAAGATCACAAAAACTTATCTACATACTTATTTACCCATTTACGTACATACCTCCTTACTTACATTCTTACTAATTCATTAACTTACGCACATACTTGCTTTCCCTCGTGCTTATTTATTCACATTCTCACTTGCTGACTCATTACTTTCTTATTTACTTATCAACATACTGACTTACTAGCTCACTCATTAACTTATTTACTTACTAACTTTTTTTTACTAGTTTATTTACTTATTTATTTATTTAACTTAATTAATTATTTATTTACTTACTTACTGGGGACGGGTATAACGAGATGGGTAAGTCGACGCCTTTCACGCAGCCCGCCTGGGTTCGATTCTAAACCCCGCACGTAGGGTCAGAAAGATTTTCTGGCCCGAAGAGGCGAATTACCTTGAGGTTAAAACCTATAATTTAAACCAAAAAAAATACTTACTCATTAACTTATTTACTTACTTCCTTATTTATTTATTTGTTTACTATTTTTATTTGCTTATTTGTGTGTTCATACTTTTACCCATATACTTTCTTGTTCACTCACTTATTTACTCACTAATTTATTTACTTACTTTTATATTTATTTAATTTGTCTACCATTTTTATTCACTTATTTTCTTACTTTCTTTCTTACTTACTATCTTCTTACTTATTTCCTTTTTTTAATTACTTACTTATTTTCTTACTTACTTTCATTTTTACTTGCGAACGTACTTGTTTACTCACTTAATTACAAATTTACTTATTTTCTAACGTATTTGCTTACCTAATAATCAGCTGAGTTTCTTACTCACCCAATTACTTATTTGCTACTTAGTAATGTATTTGCTTACTTGCTCGCATATTCACTTTTTTTTATTCACTTATTTTCTTTCGTATTTACATACTTAATTACTTATTTACTTACTAATTTACGTATTTACTTCCTGATTTATTGACAAACTTATTTTTTAATTGACTTATTTACATATTTATTTACTTATTTACGTACTTGTCTATTTATTCACTTACTTTCTTACTTGCTTACTTGCTTGTTCACTCACTCATTTAGGGTAACAGAGGTATTTTGGCCCACTTTAGGATTGATTTTAGTTTGGCCCACTTTGAATAAATATCCACCAAATGTTGCAATATCTTTGAAAAACCCTTCCGCAATGGGTAATTTAATGTGATTAGCTTCAAATTTATGCAACATCGGTTACTTAACATCGATAAAATCCGATAAAATTGATAAAGTTTGTTAGGTGGGCCAAAATATATGAAGTGGCCAAAATACCTCTGTTACCCTATTTATTTACTTACTAATCTACATGCTTGCTTACTTACTTACTTATTTATTTACTAACTTACTTATCCATTCATTTTATTCACTTATCCACTCACGTACTTACTTACCCAGTTACTTACTTACATACTTGTTTTTTTTTAAATATATATATACTTATTTAATTACTTACTTACTTTTTTCTTACGTTCTCACTTGCTTACTTCTATATTCACTTACTCACTCGATTATTTACTTACTTGCTTGCTAACTTACTTGATTACTTACTTACTTACTTACTTACTAACTTACTTACTTACTCGCTTACTTACCCACTTACTTATTTACTTGCTTATTCACTTACTTACTCATTTACTTACAGATCTACTCGTTCTTATTATACTTATTTATTTACGTACTTACTTACCCACTCACTTATTTATATACCAGCTTATTTGTGTATTTACTTACTTATTTACTAATTTAAATACTAACTTATTTTGTTACTGGTTTATTTACTAGCTTACTTACTTACATATTTGTTTGCTTTTTTATTTACTCATTTTTTATTTACTTACTACTATACTTATTTATTTATTTATTTACTTACTTTATTACTTGCTTGTTGACTTGCTCAATCATTTATTTACTTACTCTAACGTTTTTACTCACTTATTTCCTTATCTACTTACTTACTTATTTGCTTGTTCACTCACT
The DNA here is from genome assembly GCF_030247185.1 of Malaya genurostris. NCBI lineage: Eukaryota > Metazoa > Arthropoda > Insecta > Diptera > Culicidae > Malaya > Malaya genurostris. Next base: position 153,867,681 of record NC_080570.1, read on the forward strand.
TACTTAATTACTTATTGACTTACTTATCCATTCACTTACTTATTCACTTATTTACTTACCTACTCACTTACTTACTCACATACCAGCTCACTTGTTTATTTACTCACTTTTTTGTTTACTTAGTTAGTTAGTTACTTACTTATTTATTCACCTGCTCACTTACTCACTCACCTATTTAATTACTTGGTAACTAAATTACTTATTCACTTACTTTATTTATTGTATTACTTATACACTTAATTATTTGCCTGCTTACTAGTTTACTTACTCACATATTTATTCATCTACTTTCTTACTTACTCAATTACTTAAATTATTGCTTTTTCACTTACTGATTTAATTACTTATTTACTTACTAACTTCATTTATTGTCTTACGTACTTACTAAGCCACTTGCTTACATACATACTAGGTTACTTGTTTTTTTGCTTACTTATGTACTCATTTACCTACTTTCTTATCTGATTACTTACTTGTTTATTTACTCACTTATTCATTTACTTATTTACTCACTAACATACTCACTTACATACTTACTTACTTCCTTGCTTACTTACGTACTTACTTGCTCACTTACTTACTCACATTCCTTGCTTATTTACTTTTTTACTTATATATATTGCTTACTTACTAACTTACTTATGAACTTACTTATTTACTTACTTGTATACTTACTTATTAACTTTTTTATTAACTTACTTAAATTAATACTTATTTACTTGTCAACATACTTACTTACTAACAGTCATTTTTTGTTGTTTGGCCGTTTTTTTAACGTTTTTGGCAAGATGTTGAGTATGAAAAATTTCGATTTTTGTTCTCCCGTAAGTTTTTTTAGTAATGAAACGGTAAAGGAAAAACCAAGAAAAGATGGATTAGTAATGTGGGGCTGGTACTTTTCAATTTTACACTGTGAAGTATTGATTTCGAAAGTGCAAAAATACAACCGCGAACGCACTTCGGAGGCGTGTTTGGCTCTGCTGATGTGGATTTTTGGTGCCGATTGGGAACTTTTGATTGGGAAATCTGGAAATCAGTTATTAAACCTCAGAGAACAGTACAAGTGTCTGTCACATGCTTTTCGAGGCGGGCTAGCGAGACGAAAGGGGTTGAAAGGGCCATGGCGGCGGTTTTCTGCGATTGTTGTGGCATATGTTTTCGTGGAATCGAGCTGTTGACGTTGGACTACACAACTATTGTCAAACTCATTATTTTTTTTGGAATTGTTTGTAGGTTCTTAAAAGAACCAATTTGTTAAATTTCTTCAACGTTGAACAATGTTTATGTAGAGTGAATGATGTACAAAAGAAACACGAAAACCAAAACTAATTATTTCTGGGTCGATACGTACAATACTAACTTATTCATTTCAACTAGAGAAATTCCTGATAGTAGTACTTTGAGACTTGTTGTTGCGTTCGTACTCCTATAAAGAAAACTAAAAATATAAAAAACAAACAAAAAATAAAGACTGAAAATTGAAGGTTTTTGAGTGCAATGAGAATTCTATTATCACAAGATGTTGACAACCAATGAGAATTTAGTAAAGACACAGGGAAAATTGAAATACAACTATTCTAGATTAGAATTGTTTAATCTCCGAGCTGTCGAATGAATAAAGATAATATATCCGATACCAGAACATGGTTGAGCTAAATCATTACTAATGAGTTAGTAAACTCTAGCAGAACTCACCTCTGTCGTCAGGGTGTACTAGTTTTGTCCGGTTGATGCAGAACAGATATCATGACTGGAGCTGTAAAAGATAGACCGGTCGCGTACTATTAATAAGTCCTGGAGCTTCGATGTGTGTTTGTTTTGTTTGTGTTTCAGGGTAGCAATTGAGCACCATTGCTGTTTATTACATTCTTCAATGTAATGTTTTTTGCCATTTCAGAAAAATTCAAATATGTTCGTGTTTGTGATCAGAATTTGTTCCTTCCTGTGATATATTTCAGACTGTATCAAGTGGTGAAAATTTGTGTTCTGTGGTGCGTAGAGCGAACAACTTGAGGACGCACCAATTGAACCATAAACAATCTTATTTGAAGACGTTGGATGCCAGACAGACAGTCCGAGCAAAAAAAAAAAAACTTCGTATCGAATCAGCAATGTTTGCAAAAGTCATTTAAAAGAAGAAGCAGAATCAAGAACGAGAACTTGTTTCCCGAATGTTAATCGTACCGATCGGTCGGTCGGTCGTCACAATGTCTCCTCCTGTTAACTTGAACAGAGAACATCTTTATTCACATGATTCACAAACATCCCGAGAAACCAGAAGTAGAATTTTTTCGCTTGGGATCCTTTTAGCGTCTATCAGCACAATACGGTTTGTAAATTGGTCGCCGGTCGAAATGTCACATAATGTCGAGTGACGTCAAATGTATTACCTAATCTAGCGAACGTTTTCATGCTTACGGGAAATGTCAGTTAGCAGAATTTTCTGGTCGTAGTGACGTTGATTCAGAACTGTATGGTGTGTGTTTAAATGGAACAGCACATTATCAAATTATAATAAATCTCTAGCCATTCACAGAGAATGCATAATTATTAATTTATATTGTAAAGATGTTATTAGGAGATTATGATTTACCTCCGAAGCCCCATATCTGGTTGCTCGTTACTTGTTACTGGCAAAGGCAACTCAGTTCCAGATATAAGAAACTCACTACCCGACCCGGCAGAACTCGTCATGACATGAACGCAGTCATGGTTTGATTGGTTTCGCTGTTTGCTGCGGCAAGTAGTCATTTTCAAGATTTGCAGCATCGAATAAAACTACTCCGGCGTCACATCGATTGCGAATGATTGCCATTTATTTGTCCCAGTTCGACAGAATAAACAATGTTCATTAGACATTGATTAAGCAGTTTTTTTCTTCTTCTTCTTCTTCTTCTTCTTCCTTCTGCTATGTTTACATCAAGTGATCTCAAGTTGAGTGACAGATCGGCATCTGTCCACCGTTCTGTCAGTCACGGGCCAACAACAGCAGCCCCGTGTTGGCGAAGATTCACGACCGCGCGAATTGCTCATTAGTGCTATTCATTTAGCAATTATCAATGTCTCATTCATGATGCCACCCATGCTAGTCTGTCTAGCCCCGGCCTAGCCTAGCCGAACGGTGTGGCAGCCTCTTTCCTTGCCCGGTTGTGTGAAGATGCAATTTCAAGATGCTCCATGACTCGAGTGGAGGCTTTTGAGCTTTGCGTAGCACCTCTTGGTTTGACTTACGAGCTTTGGTATTACTTTGCCAACAATTTATAGCCCATAGGAAAAGATAGTTAAATTTGAACGACATTTAAAGCAATAAAGACTGTCCCAGAAAGTATGGACGCACTTTGATTTCGCTGTAAATAATTCACAAGTGTTAGATATTCATATTTTATTCGATTTACTGATAATATTAGACTACAACAACAGAATATTATTCTCAACATTTGCTACTTAGTCATTGTTGACTAGCTGGCGCACCTTCTTGCGAACGTTCCTCATTAAATTCCGTACAGACTTCTTGGCGACAAGTTTTGACACTTTTTTTCCAATCTTTTTCGAACTGTTGAATGGTTTCGGCTGCCAAAACATGTTTCTTAAGATGTGCCTTCGTTAATGACCAAAATTCCTCAATTGGTCGAAGTTGTGGGCAATTTGCATTCTACCATTGAATTCGAGTAGTGGCAAGAAGCAAGATCTGGCCAGAAGACAACAGGATCCTTGTGGCTTCGAATCATGGGTAGAAGTCGTTTTTGTAAACATTCCTTGATGTATATTTCGCTGTTCATTGAAGCAGTGGTGATGAAGGGTTTCAAAATTTTACCGCAGCTACACATTGCTTGCCAGACCATAGTTTTCTTACCAAATTTTTCGACTTCAATCGATATCCCAGACTGGTTTAACACTTGTCCTTCTCGCACCGTATAACATTGTGGTCCCGGCAAGGATTTGTATTCGAGTTTCACGTAGGTTTCGTCGTCCATGATTATGCAGTTCAAATTTTCAGCAAGAATCATATTGCACAGCTTTCGAACCCTCGGCCTGATCGATGCTTCTTGTTTCGGACTACGTTTTGGTTATTTCTGCTTCACATAGGTTCGAAGATTCAAACGTTCTTTAGCACGAAAAACATTTGACTTCGAAGTGCCCATTTTTTGGCCACATCCCGAACTGAGACCTTCTTCTTTTGCACGAACGCCTTCAGTATACGTTTATCCAACTGAGGGTTAGCAGAACCTTTTTTCAACCCGTTTTCGGTTTATCCTCAAAGGTGTTATCCTCACCGAACTTCCTGATTGCATTTCGCACGGCTTTTTCACTTACTCCTTCCATTTTTGCTATCTTTCTCAGTGACAGTCCGCGTTCTGTCCACCATTTGTACACAATTTTTCGACGTTGTTCTGCTGAAAGTCCACGCATTGCGAAACAAACTAATGAAAACGAATAAACAATTGCACAAGTGGTTAGAGAAGAGTGTAAACAACAGAACGCAGCCATAAACATTGACAGATTCTGAACCATTGCGAAATGGCAGCGGTTTTTGGTTGCGTCCATACTTTCTGGGACAGTCTTTAGTACTGTTAATACATATTACTTGAATATGAACTGAACTAAAAGCTCTGTAAACTGTATTAAAACGCAATGCTTTTTCAATCATAGAAAATGTATTAGAGCATCAGCGTGTGAAATTTAGGAATAGTTTAATAAAGTAACTATTCAAACAGTTTAGGTAAAAATTAGTACGCCTTCGTAATCACATAACTTATTTGTTTAGTTGAATTCCATCTTCGACTCATCAGTGTGGAAGCAGTTCAAATAGAACTGTTAGTGCAATTTAGTAGTTCATTAGTTTTAGAGTTTCCCTTTGGTCAGTCAGCGGGGTACATTAGTGTTATCAGACTTCTCGTAAATCGAATGATAATTTATTTTTATTTAAGAAAAGCTGCAATATAACTAGGGGAATGCGGGGCAATTGTCACCATTTTTTTCTTATACCGTAGAACTAAATTTATTTATAAAAATAATTGTTCCTTAGATCAATAAGGACCGCTCATAAAAGAAGAGAGTTTAAAAATTTGCAAACAATTCTGCAAAAATACTGATTTTGACAAAAGTTGTGTAGTCCTACGTAAACAGCTCGATTTAGGGCAGTCCGTGGAAGTTTTTACGCTTCATATGAGAGCATTTCGCTGCGGTTTCGACCTTGAGGGCGCGGTAATTCCTCGAAAAGTATTCCATAACAATCGCAGAAAACCGAGCCCTATTGTCTCGCTAGCCCGCCTCGGAAGGCATGTGCCGGTTCCAGTCTTTTGTCAGACACTTGCTCTATTCTCTAAAGTTTAATAATTGATTTCCAGGTTTCATCAAAAGTAACCAATCGAGGTCAAAAATCCACATCGGCATGGACAAACACGCTTCCGAAGTGTACTCGCAGGCGTAGGTTTGTACTCACGAAACCAATATTGCATAAATAACGAAGAAATATCACCCCCATATTACTAATTCATGTTTTCTTGGATTTTCTACCATTTTATTACTAAAAAAACAACGGAAAATTGAATAACATCTTGCCAATAATGTTAACAAAAATCAAGCTATCAAAACAATAGAAATGGCTGTTAGTAAGTAAGTACGTGAACAAGTAAACAAGTAAGTAAATAATTAAGTTCATAAATAAGTTAGTAAGTAAGCAAGAGAGCAGGTAAGCGTATTTACATAAGTAAGTAAATTAAGAATTAAGTAAGTTAGTAAGTAAGTAAGTGAGTGAACAAGAAAGTATGTGGGTAAGTGAATGAACAAGTAAATAAGTAAATAAAACAAGTAAATAAATAAATAAGTAAGAAAATACACCAGAACTCAACGTTTCATGCATTTCTAAGACATTGGACCTAAAAAACAATTGATTTAGGAGTTCTACAGGGTGATTTTTCAATATGTAAAAAAAACATTTTTATTTTCTTACATTTCGATTATAATTTATTTGGTTCAAGGAGATATGTTACAGCTATTTTTTGAAAATGATATCGCGTAAATTATGCAGCTTTCCATTATTTTGGCCTAGGTAGCGATCGATTTCACGTCGTATGTTGACTTTGAGCTGAGCTATGGCTTATCAATGTATACCTTGGATTTCAGATAGTCCCACAAAAAAGTCTAGTGACGTCAAATTGGGTGATTTTGGGAGCCAGTCAAAATTATCGCTTTTTGATTTGACAATGATCGTATCAAATCGATTGTTAGTCGAGCTGTATGGCATGTTGCACCGTCCTGTTGAAACCAGGAATTTTGTATGGGACTATAAGACCTTTCATATGAACCTTAGTTTGTAAACATCGGTTCAGCCATCTCCGAGAAAAGTTAGTGCACAAAAGCGATTACATACACACACACACAGACATTTTGCTTACTCGACGAACTGAGTCGAATGGTATGTGGTAACTTGACGTCTTTTGGCAACCAACGGAGCTTGAAACTTTGGTCCACCTCGGCCCAGTTTTAGGTAGGTTATAAGATTGGGTTATAAATTAGGTTCGCAAAATTAGTCATCGAAAAAAATACTTTCAACAAATGCATGTTTGCAATTAAATATGCATTTTGTCGACCAAAAATTGTTCAGATATAACACTTGTGTTTACTAGAATCTTGATTAGACTCAGTAATACGTGATTAGAATGTGTTGTAACGTCCAGAAAATTACTCCACGAAACTTTTTCAATAAAGTTCACACTGTCTATAGTAGATGGCGCAGTGTTATACGGGTGTTGTCGAAAACTCACCATTTTGTCACACTCCTCACGTTGCCTCGCATTCCCCTAAGTAACATAAATGAAATAGGATTAATGAACCAAATTTCGCATTTCATTCCATATGATGATCCGGCAAGCGATTTGAAACTAATGCTTTTGAGGAAAAAAAATCGAACTCTATCGGACCTTTCCTTAGAATAAAACACAAATCAATGCCTACTTCGATCACATTTTTTTTTCGCCGCAATGCAGCTTCTCCTGCTAGCTCCAACTGTGGCTAGAGGCACCTCCAGTAGAAAAACACCGCCGAATATTTCCCATCGTATCTCAGATCTCAGAAGCACGTTTTCTGCTGCTGCTGAGTTCCAGTGGCATCAGCAGTTAATTGCATCGCGGTGGCCGTGGTGTGGGGCTATGTGCAAATGAGCTGAGTGCCCTTGGAGCGTTATGCGCTAATTTTTATGCTCGCGTAACGTCTCTCTGCCTGCTGACTGCTGGAATCGACGGCATCGACGGCGTCTCTGCCCCTGGTTCGCGGAGCTTCGAGTTCGATTGGTTGGAAAGAGATGTTTGTGGCTCTGTTTGGAATGAGGTTTCGAGGTGGCTGGACAAACGAATGGGGGGAAGCTGGGGAGAAGATAGGATGCAACTGACGACGACGGGATTAGCCAACAATTCGTGAGTGCTACATTACCCGTTGCTGCTGGGCGACCTTGAAACTATTGCGATACCGGCCGCCGACTGTCGACCCGATCTGTGCGGCGCAGCCTTGAAATCGGTTAGTTGACAACGCGTCGCTTCATCACCGCTTCAACCAAACAAATGCTGTTTTCGCCTGTGCCGTTGTGTGGTGAAATCTGCATGAGTCATTTATCTTCGTTCCGTCAGTTAGTTTAACTACCAGGATCTGCATTCCGTGACCCAAATACTGCGCCGTCGCAATCTGACGGCTTCGAAATTTCGAAGATATGTCCGCTATTTGGGTCCGCTCTCTGTGGTGACGGAAATATTTCTCCTCCACATTGGAATCATCTGGCGACGGAGAGGTGGATGTCAAATTCGTCAACATGAGATGCCAAGCTGAGGTTCGTTGTTGATTCACACTCGGGGTAGACGCTTCAGTTGCGATGTAGGCAGTAGGCGTTGTCGGAGTCATCTGTCATTGAGGAAACTCATCAATGGGGCCACGGTTTATCATCATCACTTCTCGGTACGGTACGATATTCTTGATAACCCACTTCTTGTTCTTCGAGAGAGAGGAAGTCATGCAAGTTTTGAAAATTCACATTTTCCATATCGAAACGAGTCAGTTCATTGGTGTACCCCTCGTCAACCAGTACCACATGAGGAGCAGCTTTGTTTGACTGGGCATTTGAACCTTCTTCTCTGCTTCTACAGCAGCTGCTGCTGCCGATGGCTTGTACACTTTCTCTTTTCTGACGATCGGCATGCGAATTTGCACCCCCGCCTCCGGAGATCGACGTCAATTTCACCGAAATTGGAATCAATCATTTTGTCTCGTTTTCTTCCTGCCTGACTGGCCAACCGTCGTCGTCGCGGTCGTCCAGGTCCAGGGAGTAGTTTGCATTTGCATGTGAGCGATGGCGAGATTCGGTGTGAACCGTAAGCAAAACTACATGATTTGATTTTTGTTTTTCGAGGATACTAGCGTTCAATTTCGAGACGACTGTCATTTCTCTCGACTAAAGTAAATTCTATCTAACGAAGTAAATTCACACGGCCTCTATATGGCCAGAGGAGTATTCAATTTACGTTGTTCCATTATTTTAAGTACACAAAAAGTGAGTTTTACAGGTGACCTAATTCCTCATTCGATGCATTTCTTAAAGGACTGATTTGACCAATGACGTAAAATTTCATTTATCATGATTTCGACTGTAATTTGCATTCGGATAGCAATTTCGACTGTATAAATTTATATGCACCATTCATCAATCGAGCCGATGTGTGCTTCTGTGGCTCAGTCGATTAACGGATGTCCTTTGTGATCCGATGATTCTCGGTTCAAGTCGCGACGGTCGTTATTAGTAGTTTTTTTTATTTTAATGAATTTCATTTCAAGGAATTTTCCAATCACACAAAATTACATGTTCTTGCACGTAAATTTGCGTGAACTACGACGCTCCATCTATGTATGAGAGGGCGCCACTAGAATTAAATCCATACCATTTTCAGTTAGTACCAACCTTCAAAAGATACGTGTATAAATTTGACAGCTGTCTGATTATTAGTTTGTGAGATATTGCATTTTGAGTGAAGCTACTTTTGTTATTGTGAAAAAAATGGAAAAAAACCAATTTCGTGTGTTGATGAAACACTACTTTTTGATGAAAAAAAGTGCCGCCGATACCAAAAAATGGCTTGGTGAGTGTTATCCAGACTCTGCACTGGGCGAAGCAACAATTCGTAAGTGGTTTGCAAAATTTCGTACTGGTCATATGAGCGCCGAAGACAATGAACGCAGTGGACGTCCAAAAGAGGCTGTTACCGATGAAAACGTGAAAAAAATCCACAAAATGATTTTCAATGACCGTAAAGTGAAGTTGATCGAGATAGCTGACACCCTAAAGATATCAAAGGAACGTGTTGGACATATTATTCACGAATATTTGGATATGAGAAAGCTTTGTGCAAAATGGGTGCCGCGTGAGCTCACAATCGATCAAAAACAACAACGAATTGATGATTCTGTGCAGTGTTTGGAGCTGTTATATCGAAATAAAACCGATTTTTTTCGTCGATATATAACAATGGACGAAACATGGCTCCATCACTTCACTCCGGAGTCCAATCGACAGTCAGCTGAGTGGACTGCACGCGATGAACCGAACCCAAAGCGTGGAAAGACTCAACAATCGGCCGATAAGGTCATGGCGTCTGTATTTTGGGATTCGCATGGTATAATTTTCATCGACTACCTTGAAAAGGGAAAAACCATCAACAGTGACTATTATATAGCGTTATTAGAGCGTTTGAAGGACGAAATTTCAAAAAAACGGCCTCATTTGAAGAAGAAAAAAGTTTTGTTTCATCGAGACAATGCACCGTGTCACAAGTCGATGAAAACCATGCTGAAATTGAACGAATTGGGCTTCGAATTGCTTCCCTCATCCACCGTATTCTCCAGATTTGGCCCCCAGTGACTTTTTCCTGTTCTCAGACCTCAAGAGAATGCTCGCTGGTAAAAAATTTAGAAGCAATGAAGAGGTAATCGCTGAAACTGAGACCTATTTTGAGGCAAAGGACAAACCGTACTACAAAAATGGTATCGAAAAGTTGGAAGATCGCTATAATCGCTGTATCGCCTCTGATGGCAATTATGTTGAATAATAAAAACGAATTTTGGCAAAAAAATGTGTGTTTCTATTAAACGATACGAACTTCTCAGCCGAACTGTTAGGCCTTTTGAAATCATCTTAAATGTTTTGACAAAAAAATTACATCATTCAAAATTTTTAAATTTTATGATTTCAGAATTCTTCGAAAATTTTAATATTGAAATCTCCGGAAATATTCTAAAAATTTAGAAATTGTTGCAATTTCCGAAAAAAAAAATTTTAAATTATTTCTAAATCGATTAGGATTTCGATTTAGGAATAATTTAAATCCAAAATTTCCTGGAATGTTATAAATCCTGCCATATATAACAAATATTACTGATATCATAAAATCTTTAAAAATTTATCATGGAAACTATCCGCTCATTTTATAAAAACTTTGGAAATGTTTGGAGATCTTGAAATAATTTTTTAATTTTTTTTTTATTCAATATTATAATACAATTTTTAGGCACACTGCTTAAGCTCTAAGATGCCAAGGGTATTTACTAATCTTAATTACGACTAACTTCAAACTAGAATAGTATCATTATGTAATGTAGTATCGGGGTAGTGGATTCTCGACAATTCTGCTTTCAGCAGGCGAGGTGAATTGAATATTGGATGAGGGTCTTCCAAATGGCGAATATCCATGTTGGCCGCATCCTTCGGTCCGTGATAATTTTTTAATTGTTTAACGCCATTCGAAATCATTCAAATTTTTTCTGAAAACAACAATCCATAATCCATACTAAAACTGGCTGAACATCCAACAGACATCGGAATTACGGTGGCTTATCAAATTTTCTGGAAAAGTACAAAAAAGTTCTGATTATTAGAACAAATACATGCAAAAAACGATGAGCGGGTCATTTTGTCGAAAGGGATGGTTTGGCAGAATTTTTTATTTTGACTGAAAAATATCGTATATTTGTAGCATAAGAAAAAAAACACCTCAAATATGATGAAACCACCATACCAAAGATGTTATATTGTGATGTATTTGACTCCCTTAAACTAGAAATACTGATTAACTGCAAGTCTCCGAAATATCTTGTATGGTTTGACAATTTCTATTTAATTTTTTTGCTTCAATTTCCGGAACAACAGACATTTCTGATATGTTTGATGATCACGTATCTTTTCAAACACCGGAAATCCAGAAAACTTGAACTGGCTGACCCGGATGATCTGTCAAATCGTAAAAGCCCAAGTCCCCAGGTAATCCGAAGTAAACAACAGCCGCGTAATGGCATCGAAAAACTATCTGTCGACGCCTGATTAGGATCCATCGGTAGGCCTTAACCCGTAAAGATCAATCACCAATATTCAAACGCCACAAGAAGTAAATTGATGTCATCCGTTGTTCAACATTTCAATCCGGGTCGTGTTAGCTATGAGGAAAACCACTGTCGGATTTACAAATGACCACTTAACTCTTCATCGCACGCCACCAATCGAACGGTGCGCGCTCGGGTTCGAACAACGTGATCGAGACTGCCTCTGCTCCGACGGTGTCCGGTCACAACCATCGTAACGCACTGCGAGCGAACACTGGGAACTTGGTGCGACGAATCGTTTCTCTTTCTCCTGAACTGATTGTGGAACTGAGCAACAGCCTATCTCTATGGCCCAGGTACCATATCATTGAGTGGAATAATTTATGGATAGCCCCTGGACGTTCGCAGCGAGGTAGAGAACGGAGAGTTCGATCAAATCGTGACCACCATGGCATGGAAGGCATGTAATTTAAGAAGGCGCTTTGTATGCCTCAAGTGTCTTCGAACAACCAGAATATGCGGATTAGCTGCGGCCCCGTTTCACCACTACTTTGTTGGATAAAACTTTGGTATGTCTGCAGGGAGACAAGGTAACCCTTTCACGGCCGGCGTTTATCTAGTTTCTATATTTTTCCGGAACCATGTTGGAATATGTCTGGGAAGTTAGTACATCCTGATCGGATCAAGACTTTGGAGAAACCAACCTTTCATTGTTACCATGGTTACGAATGGGTTGGTGGTTGCCAGATTGACGACCTTGGAAGCAGGAACGAAGCAGGCGGCTAGCTAAGCTCTCCATCCTACTACTCAGCTAGGAAAGAGCCAAAGATAATTACCTACACACATACCCCTTGCGGTAAATACCGCAACCGGGTGCATGGAAAGCGATCGCCGTCTTCGGCTAACGGCGTTTTCGCTTTTGTTTTCCATCGAAAGGGAAAGGGTAACAGCGATCATCTGCCATTAACTCTGGGTTAAGTAGATGATTACAGTGTTTGAAAAAAAAAACAGCGCAGCGTATGGTTGAAAGCACGATCAGATGCTTGTAACAAAAATTGAAAACAAACAGAAAATCCCGATTGATTGTTTCCCGAAGTCCAAAATGCTTCGAATCCAATCGAAAACAAACCGTGAATCCAAGTGTGGTTTTGACGTTGGACTACGTTTTTGTTTCCTTTATGAGTGGTTTCTCCGCGGAAACGATTTTTTAAATTTAACTATTTAGTTTTATTGAGCTCAAACTTTGCAAACGAGTACTTCTTGACTAGATAACATAAATCGTCAATTTCGACTCTAACCTTACTTTTGAGAAGGGCCAAATCCTCAATCCTCCGTTCCCTCGAAATTTTTAGAAACAAAACTATTAAAAAAACACGGTAATCGGTAACTATTATAGCTGTATGTAAAAAGTGTATAGTGTAGAGAAAAAAAACAATTATTTTTGAACATTTAGGGGTTTTTTGTTACAAAGAAACCGGTTTGAGCGAAAAGCACGCAGTTCTTTTCCATTTTTTTCGCGTTTCGCCTTCGGCTCATCAGTGCTTAAAGCAGTTCAAATTGAACCACTATAGTTTACACTATTTTTATTTAACTTAGAAAATGAATTGAAAAAATCGATTATCTCAAAAAGAAACGCTCCAAATAAATAAATAAATAAATAAGTGATACACTGAGGTTTTTTTTACCACTGTTTTTATTGGTTTTTTACGCGGATTTCCAAAGTTATCTGGTTTTCTTGGAAATTTATTTAAAAAAATTCTTTGATTTTGCGGTTTTTATACGCGAATTTCCAAAGTTTCGCGACCTCCATGTATGTTGTAGCTCAAAATAGAAGAAGTTTATTTTGGGACTCTAGATCAAGATGGATAAATAATGGACAAAAAAAGTAATAGCCTTTTAAAATAGGTGCATATTTTAACATTGTTGAATTTTGTTTCTTTTTCGATAATTTTTACCCAATTTCAAAAATATTGTAATTTTAGAATTAAATAAACTAAAACAGATTTTTCGGTAGTATCCGGATATTTTGAATTTATTCAAATGAGAAGCTGGAAGAACTTTATTGTAAGTTTCTATACAATGTTAGATAATCTCATTCGTTACTGATTTCTTATTATTGTACAGTACCTACATTTATTTCAGTATCAACAAAATTTGAAGATGTCCTAACTTCTATAGCACCTCATCACCAATAAACTAAACAGCCCTTTTCAGGGCATCCATAATTTTTAAAGAATAATTTTTGGAAGTATATTTCGCATATCTGATGTGTAAATTTGTAACGCACAAAAACTGATGCATAAACATTGGAAACAAAAATGAACAGCGATCTAGACGATAGTTTTGTAGTTCTACCTCAACAGTTCGGACAAACCCAAAGAACTCGTCGCACGGATCAATATTTAAATAACAGAGTAGGGGAGACCGGGGCTAGTTGGCCGAGTTTTCGTTTCGGAATTTCTGTACTTATTCTGGTTAGACTTCTTGATAAACGGTTTACGCTGTCTTGAACATATATCTTTTGAGCACATCTGTGAATTTTTCATAACTCTAGAAAAATCAGGTAAAAGTTATCAGGGAAGTTATTAACAATTAAATGCGGAGAAAAAAATCGGCTTACTAACCCCAGGCCCAGGGTAGGTTGGCCGAGTATAATGAAAAAATGTAAAACACATCAAATGCGTCAATGGAAGACGTTCATTAGTGGAAGCAACTCAGATCAAGAAATAAAAGAACACTGGAATCCATCATTTTTCAGGGTTTTGCATGCCCTTTTCAGTGGTGCAATGTATTTGGAGCTCGAATGATAATTGATTCGCGTTACGCATATTAATGTTCAAAAAACCTAAATTTACTCAAAAGTGCCGAAAAAAGAACAAACGGGTTTCTGCCCAAACGACGACACAAAAACACCTGAAATTACGCCGGTACACGGGTGGCCTAATACTTCACCAAAATCACAATAGATGTCGCCTTTGCGCATAGTAGCCTTTTCATAAAAGCCACTCGGCCAACTAGACCCGGTCACCCCTAGAATATTTGGAAAAGTATTTTTTATAAAGTAAAATGGTTGAGAAAGCTGGGATTTTTTTGAAACCGTTTAAAATCATTCATTTTGGGGGCATTGATTACTTTCAAGTACGTCTTAGATTTTAATATTTTAGTAGAATTTTGAAGCAATGCAATTTAAATCTTTAATTAATTTTATTAGGGTATTTATGTAGTAAAAAACAAATTTCTACGCGGATAAAAATCGACTGCTGTTATCGTGATTAAAAAATCATGAAATGTGTCCTTCAGATGATTTCATGGGCAAAACGATTCACATCTTGAACAATGATTCCTCTTCCATGAAAAATTTCATGATATAAATCATTTTGAATAGTAGGGCTGATGATACCGGATTTTTAACCGTGTAATGAGTTATAAGAAAAATGTTGGAAAAATTACGAAAAAAAAAAAATTGGAAAGATTTATTTAAAAAAAAAAAGGTTTCTTTTTTTATTCAATTATAGATGTTTGGACCTTACGGTCATTCGCCTCTTCAAACAGCAAAAAACATTTTGAGCTTATGTTGGGAATCGAATCCATCGGAATCGGTACGAACATGACTTTTTTTTGTAAATAATAGGTGTTACGAAGTTTAACATGCGCTACTTCTGTGTATTTCAAAGATTTTACCAACCGTTACATGAGTTACTTTTTGTAAGTAATAGGTGTTACGAAGCATTAGATTCGTTACTTTTGTGTATTTTAAAGGTGTTACGAAGTGTTACATGCGTTACTTTTTAGTAAATGATAGGCGTTACGTAGCGTTACTTATTTTGGAATAAGTAAGCTTTACGAAGCGTTACATGCGTTACGTTTTATGAATGATAGGCGTTATGTAGCGTTACATGCGTTACTTTTTGGAAAAAAGTAAATATATCGAAGACTTACATGCGTTACTGTCTTTGTAAGTCATAGGCGTTATGAAACATTGCACGCGTTACTTTTTTTCTAAAGAACAGGCGTTACGGAGCATTACATGCGTTACATTTTTGTAAGAACAAGATATAACGAAGTGTTACTGGTGCTACTTTTTTTTGTAAGAAAAAGGTGTTACGATGCGTTATATGCGTTACTCTTTTGTAAGTCATATTTGTGTTATTTTTCTGAGTCAGATGTTATGGAACGTTACATGTTTTACTTTTTGAAAATTTTCTAAGTCATAGGTGAAATATGCTTTAGTCTGGGATGTTACCAAACGTTAAAATATTTCTTTTTGTAAGTAATAATAGTAATCATTACGAATCGTAACATGTGTTACCTTTGTGTGTGATACTAGAAATTGAAATCGTTGCTTTTTGTATATATTAGATGTTACGAAGTGTTACATGCGACACTTTTTTGTGAGAAGAAATTGTTATGAAGCGTTACATGCGTCACTTTTTTGTATGAAATAATTGTTACGAATCGTTACAAGCGTTACTTTTTTGTAAGTAATAGGCGTTACGATGTGTTACATGTGCAGCTTTTTTGTTAGACATAGGACACTTGCATTTCTTTATCCGACAAAGCATTACGTGCGCTATTGTTTGTGTCATAGGTGTTACGAAGCGTTACATATGTTACTTTTTTGTTAGTCTTAGGGACCAGGAAGCATTACATACGTTACCTTTTTGTAAGTTTTAAGTGTTACAAAGCGATATAAGAATTTCGTTTTTTAAATCGAATTGAACAGTTCGAAGGTAAAGTACTTGTTTTTTTGCACTGATTTTCATGTGTAACAAACCTCGTTTAAGATGAAATAAAATATGTAACTGAGAGTTTATCGACGGTCTCGTATTTTTCGTTAAACTTGATCCATCAATGAACAGTAGTACGTTTTTTCCCCATAGTTACGATTTTTCCCGCTAAGATGAAATACCGGAATATCCAAAACAGAATTCAGTATTCGCCGACATTGTCGCCGTCCTTGAGCAACCACTAGCAGCGGGAGTCCTTCGTGAACCTGCTGCTGCAAGCAAAAACAAAACCAAAAAAAAAAAACAGCAAAGCTTTTACGCACCTTCAAACAAATGCAGTAGCTGCTGAGGCACGTCCATTACATTGCACCGTGGTTTTACTTTTCAATGAATGGAGCAATAAATTTACTTTCTTCTGGCCATCAACCATCCATAAAAACAACAACCAACGTTAACGCACTTTACTGTCGCCTCCATATGCAGTACGCGGTTTTCGTTACCGGTATGTCATTTGCATGTGGTTGCCGTCCATTGCCCGGGGAAACAGGACCGGTCAGCTGGGTGGAGGGTGGGGTGTTCTTCGCCAAGACGACGATGATCCGGTGGTGGGTGAAGGTGTCACATATTTATGCATCGAACGCAGCGTGATCAGCACTTTCCGATGGTGCGGGCGCGATAATTGTGGCTAATTAAAATGAAATACGCACCATAGCCGGCACAGTGCCGTTCGATCCGTTCCTTCCAGGCAGGGGCTGGCATTGCGGTCGGCAAAAGAAAGGAAGATAATCAGTCCCGATGGTGACCATTAAATGCTACCCCGACCCGAAAGCGGATTCAGTTTGCACTGTTTTGCACTGGTCTGTTCGATCGAATGAGGTTACGCATATTGAAACCAGCGAATATATTAATTGCAACTTAAATTGGACCGGCGGGGACTCCGATAGCGTCCCGGTTTGGTGTTTGTGTGATAATTGCGGATTACAACATGCGTAGGGTATTTCTATTGCGCTCATCCGATACATTTCAATGCGTAGATCATTTAGTCTAATCACCTTTTTCTCTTTTATTTTCAGGTGACGCAAGCAGGAGACTATGTTCTAGCCGTTGCCTCGATGCTGCTGGCCCGCCTTAAACACGACGAAGTCACACACATCCTCAGTCAGGTGAGTACGGATAATGGCTTTCATGCAAGATCTTCATTGCATTCAAGTTTAGTCACACTGAGCAAAAATTCTTGAATTGGTTCAATTATGCTGCTCATACCTATCAAAGATACTCATACTTTAGTTTAGTTTATGAGTTTATTCTAATTATCGTAAAATCACTAGATCCAGTCATATCTGGACGGTCGTGAAATATCTTTTAAAAAATCATGGACAACCCTGATGACTTTTTACTTCCAAAGATACACGTTTTGATTTCAAACAACTACAAAAAAATAATATTTGATAGCGAAAATATTTTTGTCTCGCTAATTTCCCGTTTCGGATCACTGTGCAATGGTTACTTAGAGCCGGTGTAGAATTTTTTGTGGGCCTTACCATTTCTAATGATTCAGTTTAACGAAACTAGCAGTGCCATGTACGTTCAATTTTTTCCTCAGTATAAATTTTACGTTAACGAAATTACACTCCGTATTTCATTTCTTAATAACTTTTCCCCTGTTTGAGTATTTTTTTAATTCTTTCACGAAACGAATGAAAGAAGGTGTAAGATCGTTGCTAATATCAGACCGCCATCTACGTCAAGACAGTGGAACTACACCCGGCATCATACAAATGGTGCTTCGGTCAATGGCAAATATGAGGGTCCGTTGACGTTGAGGTTTGACGAAAAGTGACAACCTACAAAAAAAGTATTATACTATTGATGTTCACAAAATCAGTCAAGTTTCCAAATCAAAATACTGAAAAACTTCCATATCGCGTCCTACACCGGGAAAAATTGACTTTAAAACTTTAAAATCAATTCATAAAAAAAAACATTTTATTTTGATAAAAAAATTGTGCAGTGTCTTCATTTTATAAACCAAACTGAAAGTCATTATACCTTGGGACAAAGTTTCATTGAATTCGAAAGTGGTGTTACAAAAAAAGATTTTGTAACTTGACTTTAAATTCGGAAAACCAATTCGAATAAACGAATTTTGCACAAAATCGTATTAGGAGTTTGCAGCATATATTTTTTTTTACCACAAAAAGCCACTTTGCTCCTTCATTTTTTCCAATTATTTTTTCAAAAGGACAAAATATTTTTCAAATTTCTTCCAATTAAATAGAGTAGAAAAATGACAAATTCTACAAAAACTGGTTATGCTGGGGATGTTCTCAAAATAAGTCTAATTTTCGAAAAAATAAACTGCTAAAACTACTAATTGAATTTTACACTAAAAAAAAATTTCTTAAATCTTTAAAATTTGAAATCAATTTACAAAAAAAGTGTCATTCTTTATTTGGATGAAATTTTGTCTCAACATAGATGATTACATTCCCTACTAATCTTCCATATAAAAAAGTTTTTCTAACAAAAACTTTATCGTATCCAGCACTGATACTTTCTGCAAATATCGGGCAACTAGCAACAGGGTATTCGATGAAATTTTATCACAAACTGAGATTCATTGGGGTTATGGGTGATTAGGACTTTCAGTCTAGTTGAGTTTTTAGTAAAAAAACGTGTTTAATCCACCTAGCAGTGAGATGATACCTTTTTTTACCAATCTGCATGTGTTTTTTGCATGAATAGTCTTCGGTGTTTAAGTTTTCATGACATTATTTTAATGACCGTCGTTTTAAGCGACAGTTTGAGATTTTAATCACTCATTACTCTGTTATGTCGAAACTGCAAATCGGATCGAATTTAGTGTGATAATCGATTAAAGATGCCATGATATGTAAGTTCCACTTTAGAGTTTACGGTAATTTAAGGTACTTCCAGAGCCGGTATTCAGGAACTAGCATAACCCAAACCGATTCGTATGGCCATATGACGAATAAATTACAACAGTTTTGAGTCCAACTTTGAAGCTCAATCCCATCTTCTATATCGGTTTGAATTTTAAAAATTCATCATCATGTAATTCGAGAACCGGAAGTCATAATTGGATAAAATTAATTAATTTTTGTATGTATGTATAAAATTAATTAATTTTGTATATAAGTTTTTTGTTTCTGATATTTGATTAGGCTTTTTTTGAGAAAACGATTGAGCTTTGAGAAACGATTTTATACTGGAACCGGAATTCTAAAATCGGTATGGCCGAAGTCAGATAAATTCACCTGAATAGCTGTATAGTTTACATTTGTTTCAAAATATTTAAAAATCAGTGAAGACATCTTTGAGAAATCATAGCACGAATTAAATTTTTAGGTGCCTTCTGAATCGACAAAAAGTTAATTTTTTTTTATCGGCTATCCAAATCTGCTAACCCGATAAACCTGATTAATTTATGTGGAATAGACATTTTTATACCAATCACCCTGTATCCCCGAAACCGGATGTTGGATCTGGCTGAAGAGCAAAATGTTTTATAAAATCTTGAAACTTTTCATTTGAATCTTAGATGATTCTTAGAATTCATTTGAATCTTAGATCGATTCAGCCATCTACGAGTAGAATGAGTTACACAATTTTGATTTCGTTTCACATATGATCCTGTAGTTCCGGAACCAGAGGTCGGAACCAAACATAATTCAGGAACTTTGTTTGGGAGCATACGACTTTTCGTATGAATCTGAATTTGTAGAAAAGAAATTTTCCGAGAAAATTGAGTGAAATTATTTGTCACACACGCATTTGCTGATCTCGACGAACTGATTCGAATGGTATATGGATGTTATGTTCTTCCAGCATTTATTGCTGTAAGTAGTTTAAAAAAATATAATTAAAAAAAAATCATCTGGTTTATATATGTCATATTCGAACGATTATGTTGCCAAAAACGAGCCGTGCTAAAATCGGTCCGAGGCTAAATGTCATGGAAAAGGATGCTGTACACAGTCTTTTTGGTACTTAGAAACAATTGAATGTAACAGAATAAAAAATCGTGTTTTCCGTTGCTCCCAAGCATTGCTTTGTCATACAGCGCTCAAAACTCCTACTGCTGGAATAGGGGTAAAAGTCGTTTACACAAAAATTTCGATATCTCCGTTAAAAATGGACGGATTTTAACAATCTATGGCTTGTTGGATAGGTATTATCGTGCGAAATCTAAATCTGAAAACATATTCTGTTTTCAAGGTCAATTGTGACAGATACTGTCAAAAAACTGAAAATTTTGACATAAAACTTCGTATAACTCAAAAAGTAAACATCCGATCTCAAAACCATTCAATAGCGTTTTGGGTGACGGGGAGACCTTTCATTTGAGACTAGTTTGATCAAAATCGGCCCAGCCATCTCTGAGATCTCGACCTCTTAGTTGACAACACACATACAGACACACACACATACACACACACACAGACATTTGCTCAGTTCGTCGAGCTGAATCGATTGGTATATGTCATTCGGCCCTCCGGGCCTCGGAAAAATTTTCGAAAGTTTGAGCGAATTCTATACCTATTTTTTATATATATAAAAAAAGGTAAAACACTAGATGAAAAACACAATGGACAAGAAATAGTTTTTGTTTGAAAAACTGTTTTTTCTTTGAATTTGTCCATCTTGAAATGTGTGAACGGTTTGTAGGGCAGGTAATCACAAATCTTGGGACAAAAGATTAAAAAAGTTTTTTCCTGTAAATCCATTTTAAATTTTTAAAATCAATTTTTTCAATGTTGGACTGTCCAGTATTTTTTATTAAAAAATTTAACTGATTTTGTGAAAATCATTGATATAACATTTTTTTATAGGATTTATCATTTTCGACAATAACTCTTTGAAAAAAAAATGGTTAAAAATGTTAAGCTCTCTCCAAAAGACAGCCTGGATAAATTTTGAAAAAATAAAGTATGCAAAGTGCCTTTTTGACACAAAGTGGACATGTACAGAAAGTTTCTTTCAAATCAGAGAGGGTGCTGCCAACATTGGTTCCGGTTGGCGTGGAGAAATTCGTCATATGCACCGATTTTTACAAATTTAAATTCAAATGAAAGATCTTAAGACACCATAGAAAATTCCTGAATTTCATATTGATTCGACTCACCGTTCCGGAATTTTAGAATGCTTAGTGTTAAAAATTCCAATGTAATATTTAATCGTACTAAAAACTTGTAGAGTTGGAGTTTATGGTCACACGAACTTTGATTATACTGGTTCCGGAAATACCTGTCAATAGTGGAACTGTTTCATTTTGTAGATTGTTGATGCAATTCAAAGAAAATTATTTTCAGGGTAATTCCACATTTTGATTTAAGAGAATATGAGAAAAGGCCTCATTACACCACTAGGTGGATTAAAACAGGCTGAACCGAGAACGGCATTCTTCATGATTCTTCTAGAATTATTGTAACTGTTTTTCATTACTGGTCCCGACGGTGGAGACACACAGTCACTACCAATGAGAGAGTCATGGGAGGTTATTGGTTCGCAGATCGCGCCTTCGTTGAGTGATTCGTGGTCGCTGATGCTGTTTCTGTTGTTCATGTTTTTTTTTCATTTTTTCAATGTTCGGCTGTGGTTTTCTTGTTTATGATTTTTTCTATTTTTTGTGAGGCAATTTTTAAATAAGTCTAATTTAAATAAGTAAAAAAAATGACACCTTCTCAGATTTCTCTTCAAACTTTTCTTATTTCATGACTTTTTAGAAACTGTAGAAGATTAGTCGAAGATCGTCGATCTGGCATCTGTTGAATATTGATATTAGAAGATTGACTAGTTTTTGATGAAAAAAAAAAACAATCAAAACTTTCGAATGGTAGCTTATATTGTAAACTTAGTCGTGTTGATGAGGAAAATGAACGTACATGGCACTACTAGTTTCGTTCAACTAAATCATTGTGCGCGAGAATTGGCTTGAAAACTCTTCGGAAGACGATTTTCTCGAAAAACTGCTCGCGAAAAAGTTAGAATAAAAAAAGGGAATTAGCTTGACAACTCTTCGGACAATTTTCTCGAAAAACTGCTGGCAACAAAGTTAGAACAAAATAAGTGACTTTTTGACAGCCACCGTACCGAAAAATGGATGTAACTCGATCAAATGAAGAGTTAGAAAGGCGGCTTCTTCAGCAAAGTTGCTCGAAATAAAGCTCACTACAATGTATCCGTGAAATACAATAATTTTTTAAATTTAATTAAGAAAGTTTGATTCCAAAAATGAACAACCCTAATGACTTTTTATAGCCGAAAATGCACCATTCGATTTCAAACAACTTTTGGGAAGACACCAACTACGAGAGAAATAATATTTGATAGTGAAAATATTTTCCTCTCGTAATTTCACGTCTAGGACCACTGTGCAATGGTTATTTAAGGCCGGTGTAGAAGAATTTAGATTGCAGATAGCATTGAATTAAATTTTGCGTAGCCCTTGCTAGTATTGATTAACAACTGTGTTAAACTGTGATCAACTAATTTTTGTAAGTGACTGGCAAACTGTAGCTCTTCTTCAAGCATTTTCTCCACACACGTCCACCATTCCGGTTATTTTATATGCGATATTTTCATGTTTGACATTTTTTACGTTGTTATCCGAATCCATCAGTTTTTAATTGGTGCTGATGAAGAAATTGAACGTACATGGCACTACTAGTTTCGTTCAACTGAATATTTGGTACTTTGTTTTGCGTCGAGGTGCATTTTTCCGTTTCAGAAAAGCTTCATTTCATGCATCAAATAAGTCAATCTCGATTATCTTTCGTCGTAGAACTGCTAGTGCCGGTGCTTTCTATTTGTTAGGTTTGCCTCTCTCGAGAGATCATCTTATTGGTCATATTGCTCTTTGAAATTTTTGCTCCATCATGACCAAATCGAACGAGACTTTAAAGAGTCTAGTTTTGTAAACCCGAATATTCACTGTCACACACACTGTATCATTAAAACATTTTTGCTCTTTTAATTAAGATAATTTCGGACACTAATTTGGAATGATTTTTGACACCAATTTATTCAGATTGATTCGAATAGTTCACAAAAGCAGGCTTTAGCGTGTATTTCACATGTTCGGCAACATTTCTCAGATCAAGCGTATCACCTATAATATATTTAAACGTGATAATCGATCAAAATCTGAGAAAAATATACGAATAGAAAAAAAATTGTTTGTCCATTACGTCACTTGTACGATTATATTTCCGAATCTTGATATGTCAGCCAAGAGATCTTCGAATTCGACCCACATCCCAATTTGAATCTCGAACGAGTCTAAAATTATTGTTACCGGCTAATCCATATCCAAGAAAGTTGAGTGGTAATTAGTTTTGACGTTTATGTCACTTATGCCATTATATCACCGGAGCCATAAGCGACAGACTTTGTTAAAAATCGCTTCAGCCATCTTCGAGAAAAATGACCGATAAACAAATGGATTTTGTCGATTACGTGACTTATGCCATTATATATCCAGAATAAAATGTGACGGCATATTGATCTTTAAACTTTATAAATGACCAATTACCTTAGCTTCAAAACGAGCCTAAGTTTGTTGAAATCGGTTCAGCAATCTTCGAGAAAAATTAGCTGTAAGGAAAAAAGTCCGTTTTGTCGGTTACGTCCTTTATACTGTTATATCTCCATATTTAAAAGTCGCAGCCATTTGAGCTTTGAACTTGACCAATGTCACAATAGTAGCTTTCGAACGTGCCTAAGTTTATTGAAATTGGTTCAGTCACCACCGAGAAAATTGAGCAGTAAGATAAAAGTGGGTTTTGTCGGTTACGTCAGTTATGTCATTATATATCCGAAACCAAACGTGACAGCCATTTAATCTTCGAACTTGATCAAAGTTTGTAAGAATAGTAGCTTTAAAACAATGCTAAGTGTATTGGAATCGGTTTAGCCAGCTCTGAGGAAATCGGGCGGTAAGAAAATAACGCGTTTTGTCGGTTAGGTCACTTATGCCATTATAAATTCCAAATATGAAGTGACAGCCTATTGATCTTCAAACTTGATAAATGAACCAATGAGCCTATGTTCGGCTCCGTTCGAGAGTCATTTTTTCCAGCTATTCTATCACCTTTCTTTAGAGAAAGGCAAAAAAGAGCTAAGGACTACGATCCATCGATATTTTCAGGGAGCTGCATGAGATAGGATGTCGTGAGCACCATGCCAGCCACCTTACGTCTATTCAATTTACAGTAAGCAATTTACCATATGACAACTACTTCTAAAGTAAATTGCTCAGTACCAATTTCTCACTTCTACTTATTTTAGGTGAATTCAAATCAGTTTTTTAAGCTTCCTGGGCAATATTCTACGAAAGAATAGAATCTGTACTAACTTCCATGGAAAGGTCAAACGGTCCCATTGCTCTAAACCAGTGGAGTATTAGAAATTTAGTTTATTTTAAACTTATTAATAGTGTTGCAATTCCTTATTAATTGTTCCAATAAGTGCTCATTTAAGTTATTTCAGGCAGACCCTCGGTAAAATATCTATGGTATGGTATAATCTATGGCATCGATACAATTTTGTGCGTGGAGAACCGGTCCGTGCAAAATCGAAAGCCAAGCTTCTCGTCTGAATGTAGCTCTTGGACTTTGGCGGTTTTTTTACGCACCCACCTCCGAATGGCATCAGAAAGAAGCCTACGGCAGGACTGGATCAAGACCATTAGACCTTAAATCAAGTCTCAACTCCGAGCATCTGAATAAGGTAGAAGATAAATAATCATGCTAGAATAACAGCACTCCTGAAACACCTGCCGCAAAGGTGCGAAAGTTTTGAGCTGCAAATGTTAGGTACTTCCCCAACGAGATTAAAAAAACGCCGGCTTAGATTGGGACCGCAGTCTGAACAGATCAAACCGAATCGTATGGCAAGACACTGCTTCACCGGTCACGGTGAAGGGTGACTTTTTCCCACCACCTGAGAGTACTCCGAGAGCATCATCGATTCATATGGAGAGTGGAAATCGTGATCGAGGTTAAAGCTTAAACGATTGGGACTGTACGTTTCGTGGATGCTGGCAGATGAACCTCACACGGGCTTCTGAGGCCTTAATTTTCTGCGTACCTCGCTGTCTTGTAATAGTTTTTGACTCTCACATTTATTTAAAATAATATATTCGGAAAAAAACATCTCTCATACAAGTTAGTGCAGTACAAATTCCCATTACCATTTCTACATGGAATGCGTTGCAAATCCTTGGCTACACAGATTCAAAGGCCTTTTCGGCAACTATAGCATCATTAATGTGCTTTGAAAATATATGATACCAAAGACGGCTGCTGATAGTCGTCGATTTCAATTGAAAGGCACTGTCAACTAGAATGATCTCGAACGCCGTTGCTTTGGACTGTGATTCGACAAGAAATACCCTAAAAAAAAGTCATGTCTAAGGTCACCAACCACTGTTGAATTTATGAACAAATGATAATAGCAACAACAACATCGGAATGAATCGGCGAACATCTGTGAGCCCAACGATCGTTTGTTCCAAGAATAGCGCATACTCCTGGACATGATTTCACTGATTCGTTATTATCGCCTTCTGTTTCGTCTCTCTCCTTCGTACGTACGCGTACGTGTAACGGAACCTGTTGTAAAACCCATTTTCAAGGTAATCCGGTATAAGTGACTTCGGTTGCCGCGCCACATTTTCTTCTGCGAAACAAGTGCCCCGATCCTATCCCGAACGTAAACAAGAAAATCTTAATCCGGTCCGTTCTCGATATTTGCGCAATGTACGATCTTTTTTTTCAGTTTTAACATTCTATCATTGACGGCAGTTAACATTTAGTCATTCTGTTTGATGATCATCCTCGGATTGGCAGCCTAGTGGAAACCATCTGGCCGAAATATTATCGATTGGCATCGTAGTAACCTTGGTCCGGGGATGGCCGCTCACTTTATGACGTACTTACTTTCGCGAAAACGCACACGGTTTAACGTTTTCGCTCGGATGGATGCACGGGAAACCGAAGGATGCTGACAACAAAAAAAAAACGAATTCAACATTGCAATCCCAATTTTGGGTACGATTGTTGTTTTCTTGAAATAACCGGTTCGACTGAGCGTTTATTTTTATTTTTTTTGGTACTCGATGTCACTGCCGAAGTAGATTGGTTCGACAAAGTACAATCAATTGCAGTAGGCTGTGTACTTTGATCAAAGACATTTTTAAGGGAAGCCATTCACAGGGGGTTTGAAGTTAGATTGTCCACAGGTTAGATTCACAACCCGACAGTTTATAGAATATTTAAAAAAGTTAAAACTCGATGTAAACATTTCAAATGAGTATACAAGCCAATGACGGTTTCTCTTTGTAATTATCTAGTACTGGTAGCAAAATCAACTTTTTGGGTGTCATTCTATGCAAATAGTTAGGAAGTAACAGTGAAAGTTAAAGAAATTATTAATAGAACACGGAAAGACCGAAATTAGCATTTTGGCGAAAAAATTAGTTGATTTTCTGATTTTAGTTAGTTATTTTTTGAGACAACTAAAAAAATCTTACTTTTGCTAATTTAGATTTTTTAATTCTAATTCTCTTAATAATAATAAAATATTTGTTGAAATGGCTATTTTTTTTAGTTGAATTCACCAATTAAACGTGCTGTCATTTCTTAGCTAAGGCACGCTTCATATCCATTCAACTAATTTTTTAGTTGAATTAGAGAAATAAAACGTTGTTTTCAACCAACATAAATGGTTGAATTGGTTTTTGCAATTAGCAGCTATATGGCGCTCGTTAACACTGTAATGACTACAAGCCACTAGATGGCACACTACTACCGAAAAAAATTTCAGTCGCGGTTATCTTTTCTATATTTGCAGGTATAAATACGATGTTGTATTGGAGAAAAAGACATAAGCGAAACATAAACTTCGTTTTGAAAAATTTTACTTCTAAATCGCTGCTTTCTTCATTCGACTTCGCGAAATCGACTCTCTCACTGAAAACTTTGAGCACTCGGAAAACAAAAACTGAATACAAGTAGTACACCGGACGGCGTAGCTCGGAATGAGAAGATACAAAAAAACATCATTTGACGTGTAAAATTAGAGTGCAACATTCGAAACTCACTTCACTGTTTCGCGTAAAAACATTACTACCCACAATCGCTTCAACTGCGCACAAATTCTGAATAAATACACTTTCCACTAACAGTTTACGTCATTTTTACATATCGGTTCAGAAAT
Organism: Malaya genurostris; assembly: GCF_030247185.1. Classification (NCBI taxonomy): domain Eukaryota; kingdom Metazoa; phylum Arthropoda; class Insecta; order Diptera; family Culicidae; genus Malaya; species Malaya genurostris. The sequence goes on from NC_080570.1 coordinate 153,895,004, forward strand.
TTATATAGGGATATATCGTAACACATGCGAAAAACATCTAAACAATTTGCGAGCAGTTTCAACAAGACTGTCCCTTTTAGCTTTTTAATGGATTGTTTTGCTTTGACACTGCTGTCCTTCAGTGATGACGGTGATAGATAAATAGAATCAAAGTTTCTGATTTTAATAACGAAATTAGTTGTCAATGAGAAGTTCGTGTTGGATTGAAATATTGCTGGTTTGTGTCCAGAATATTCGCCAACTAAACACATTCTCTAAAAATAAGAGTTTTTTTCAGCACAGTAAACTCTAAATTTTAACTAATTTTATAGTTATTTTGGAAATTTTGTTGTTAAGATCAACTAATTCAAAAACAGTAATACGAATTAGGCGCAGAGCTAATTTCGGTCGTTCCGTGAAGTAAAAGTAAAAAAAGGGAATCTGTCATTGGCTTTTAGGTCGACTTGAAATGTTAACGTCGGACTAATAGTGCTACCCATTTAAGGTGTTTTTTTCAGTTCAAAGTTTTGTTTTAGTTGGTAAATCTGTGCGTACAGTAAACTATGTCCGCGATGATCGTAGCTCTTGCCAGCCGTGAAGTTCGCATTGTAATATGAGCTTCAGCATTTAAAAATCATCGAGGGTTAACACATCACTCAATTAGTCGTGTGACTGACTCACAGATGGCGACGCTATCATTGTAACATTTATGAAGTATCAACTTTCAATAGACTATGTGTGGATTGCTTTTCTCATATAACATATGTTTTCTTCTTCAAAAATCTTTTCTTCGAATATTGAATATGAACAAAGAAGTTTGTTTGGACATACATTAGCATAAACTTTTCAATTTTAAACAGTTTCGATATGGAACACATCTTTATTTTCTAACAGATCGGCTGAGAAGTTCGTATCGTTTCTATGAGAGGGCGCCACTAGAATTAAATCCATACCATTTTCAGTTAGTACCAACCTTCAAAAGATACGTGTATAAATTTGACAGCTGTCTGATTATTAGTTTGTGAGATATTGCATTTTAAGTGAAGCTACTTTTGTTATTGTGAAAAAAATGGAAAAAAAGGAATTTTGTGTGTTGATGAAACACTACTTTTTGATGAAAAAAAGTGCCGCCGATACCAAAATGATTTTCAATGATCGTAAAGTGAAGTTGATCGAGATAGCTGACACCCTAAAGATATCAAAGGAACGTGTTGGACATATTATTCACGAATATTTGGATATGAGAAAGCTTTGTGCAAAATGGGTGCCGCGTGAGCTCACAATCGATCAGAAATAACAACGAAAAACCATGCTGAAGTTGAACGAATTGGGCTTCGAATTGCTCCCTCATCCACCGTATTCTCCAGATTTGGCCCCCAGTGACTTTTCCTGTTCTCAGACCTCATAAGAATGCTCGCTGGTAAAAAAATTAGAAGCAATGAAGAGGTAATCGCTGAAACAGCAAGACAAAAAATGCCATAAAACGATTTGAAGCTTTAACTGGTATGCTTTGATCTTGTGTCATGCAAGATCGGATGAAATTCCATGTTATGTCGTTTCGCCTGAGAAATGATAACTACCCCAGGGTAAATTTTGAGTGCATAAGATTAATTTCTAATTTATATAAGATGAACTCGATTGATGATGAGATAAAGTTTATCGCTTCAACCAAAATCGCAGCAGGATAGTAATAGTAGAGAAACGCTATAAAAATAACTGCTTGCATACAAAACTGAATGCAAGCTTGGCGAAGAGAAGCTTAAATATCGATATCCGTATCGCAATCATGTAAACATATAATTGCATACATTTGGGCTATTGATGTAATTTCGTCGGCTACAAAACAAATTCAAATCACGACAAATAGAGTCTGTATTATGGGTTCGCGTGTTTGGTGTTGGTTCCTAATAAAGATTAATCTAAGCAGACTCTCGTGCATTTGCGGATTCAAAAGTGTGACGATTATTTGAAAATGTCGATCATTAGAAATTTTGGTTGCATTGTTCCACATCAATAGCTCGAACAACCCCTTGGGGCTGATCCTTGTAGTTTTGACCTAATTTAATAGGAATTCTTCGATTTTTTTTTCATTTTCGCTCTTAATGGCGGTTTCAAATTTTAAACACATCTCACCCTGTTGCTCCGGAACCGGAAGTCAGATCCGAACAAAGGTCAAAAGTAGTCTATTTTTACAGACGTTGGCCCTTTTATTTGATTCTAAGTTTGTGAAAATCAACTCAACTGTTTTTGAGAAAATGAAGTTGGTTAATTTTCGACCACCATTTCCGGTACTTCCGGAACCGGGAGCTGGCAACTGACATAGCTGAAATCGGGTTGTTTGGCCAGCACTTAGCATAACCTATAAATTGAAACAGTTTTGAACCAAATTTAAAAAAAATTTTATGTTTTTTTTTGCATTATCGCTCTATATGACAGATTGCAACTTCATACACACTACTCTGTATTTCCGGAACTGGAAGCCAGATCTGGAAAAATTCTACATCAACTAATGAAAACATTTACATTTGAATCTAAGCTTGCGAAGATCGGTTTAGCCGTTTCTGAGAATTTGGAACGATTTCCGATTTGGAACACACGAGCACGTTTCCGGTACTCCCGGAACGATCTACCCAAAGTCAACATATTTGGTCATAAATTAACCATGCCTGCCTAATTGAAATATTATACGACTATTTGAATGTATTTGTCATGTATAAAAACATACTTATGTATAAAAACATACTCATGTATAAAAACTCCTGAAAATAAAATTTCCTTTTCATCCCATGTAGTAAATGGTCGTCACTTGTTTTTTCCTTTCTCATATAGAAAGGCTGTGCAATCACTATGAAAATCGAACTTTTAACCAAGGCCCGGTGAGCCGAATGCCGTGTACCATTCGACTCAGCTCGACGAATTAAGACAATTGTCTGTGTGTGTATGTAACACAAATGTGCACTTGATTCTCTCGGAGATGGTTGGGCCGATTGTCACAAACTTAGATTCAAATGAAGGTCTATGAAGGTTCCATAGGTTGGTATTGAATTTTATCCGGATCGAACTTCCGGCTCAGGAGTAACGTGGTAAAATGTGCAAAACAAAAGAATATTCAAATTAAAGGCTTTGTAGTCCCATAGCGTGCTATTATATTTTATCGGAATCCGATTTCCGGTTCTGAAGCTGGGAGGTAAAATGTATAAAACGAACTAAAAAGTGCTCATCCAATTTTGACAAGTTAAGGCTTGAAGGCCAAATTGAAGGTCTTATAATCCTATATAATCCTGCCAAATTTCATCCGGATCCGACTTTCGGTTCCGAAGTAACGGTGTATAATTTGCAGGATTGAAGTTTCTCGTTCTCAGAAACCGCTGGACCAATTTTCATGAACTTAAACTCAATTAATAGATCCCGTAGTTAGTCTGCTATGAAATTTTATCCGGACTCCCTGGAGTTCATTGGATTTTCTCAAAAACCGTTGATCCGATTATCGATGATTCAGATTCATATGAAAGGTCTCATAAAGACTGTCCCAGAAAGTATGGACGCACTTTGATTTCGTTGTAAATAATTCACAAGTGTTAGATATTCAAATTTTATTCGATATACTGATAATATTAGACTACAGCAACAGAATATCATTTTCAACATTTGCTACTTACCCATTGTAGATTAGCTGGCGCACCTTCTTACGAACGTTCCTCATTAAATTCCGTACAGACTTCTTGGCGACAAGTTTTTACACTTTCCTCCAATCTTTTTCGAACTGTTGAATGGGTACGGCTGCCGACATATGTTTCCTAAGATGTGCCTTCGTTAATGCCCAAAATCGAAACAAACTGATGAAAACGAATAAACAACTGCACAAGTGCTTAGAGAAGAGTGTAAACAACAGGACGCAGCCATAAAAATGGACAGATTCAGAACCATTGCGAAATGGCAGCGGTATTTGCTTGCGTCCATACTTTCTGGGACAGTCTTTAATCTACTATTGAGTTATTCCAGATACGAAGTAACGTGGTGAAATGTTTAGAAAAATGGATAAAAATGCACTTCATTTTCTCGAAAACCGGTGGAAAAATTTTTGTATATTAAGATCCAAATGAAAGATCTCATGGTCCCATAACCTGACATTGAAACTTGTCCAGATCTACTTCCAGATCAGGATTGACGGGGTAAAATGTGTGAACGAATAAAAAAAAGTTCACACGATTTTCTCGAACACAGCTGAACCGATTGCAAACTCTAATATAAATAAAAATGAGATTTCACGGTCAATTTTATCCGGATCTGACTTCCGATTTCGGAGTAGCGATGTTAAAAAAAATGGGAATAAGTGTATTCTATGTTTTAGAAACCCATTGGAAAAACTTTCCTGCAGATGAAAGTTCTTCCAGTCTCATAGCCGGCTATAACATTTTATCCAAATCCGACTTTCGATTCCGGAGTAATGAGGTAAAACGTGTAGAATAAGTTCCTCATTCTCAGAATCCGCTGGATTAATTGTTATAAATTGAAATTCAAATAACTATACTAGTAACAACTGGAGTTCAATGAACTTTTTCAAAAACCACTGATCCGATTGTTGAGGATTTAGATTCACATAATAGGTCTCATAGTTTGCAATTGAATTCCAGCTCCAATTCCGGAGTAACAAGAAAAAATGTGTAAAAAATCTAAAAATGTTGAACCGATTTTTGCAAACCTTAAATTAAAAACTCAGGTTTGACGGTCACATAGCCTGCTAGGAAATGTGATCCGGATCTGACTTCCGGTTCCGGAATAACGAAGTGAAATGTGCGAACAAATGGGACAAGGTGCATTCGATTTTCTCGAAAACCACTGGATCAGTTTTCGTAAACTAATATTCGGATGAAGGGCCTGCTGTGAAATTTTATCCAGATCCGACTTTAGGTTCCGGAAATATTTCGTTTATTTTCATTGAATAATAACATCTATCCAACTTCTGGCAGAGATGCCTGTTAAAGTTTGGCGCGTTTACATACCAGAAATACTCCAATGCAAGTGTTAAATTTTGTAAGCAGGATGACAAAAGGCAAACAAAAAGTCCAACGCAGTTTAGAATGTCTGAAAATTGAACGATTGCCTATTGAAACTATGAACATAAATGACGTAAATTCGCCATAACAAAGCTCAGTTTTTGCAATGACTGAGTGAAGACATAAGCCAAATTAATGAGAAACTCACATAAAAGATGATTTTTGGAAAAAAAATTTGACTTCTCCAATATATGTTTCCACTCAGTCATTGCAAAAACTGCAAAAAAAAATGAAAATCTGCAAAAAGTCTGCAAAACTGCAAAGTCTACTTACAAGTGAAATCGGCCAATTTGCATACAAATCTGCAAACCTGGCATCTGTGGTACTCACGATTCATTATTTTGCTATTCTGTGGCGATTCCGTCCCCGCTACAATATTTTGTGACCAGGCGAAAAAGAAATCTTTTCTGTATGCTTTTCCAGTAATGGATTAACTCTCAGCGAGCACTAAATCATCAGAAATTGCTCTTCAAAGTGAATACTAACAGATGGCATTTCGCTGTTATCACAAAAAAAGCGTAAAATTTGTCATAACAGACCAATCTTCAAAGCTGGCAACGCTGCTATCACTTGACAGTACGGCGCCGCAGTAGGCCTTTCAGAAAAAAAATTGTACCTTCTTATCTTATATTTTGACAGTTTTCAACTGTGATGACATCAGGTCTTACCAAGTTTGAGACATTTCGTGTACACCGAGCTCGAATCCGATCGATTGATTTCTTCTGCCAATTCACGGAGAGTTGTGTCTCCGTCCGCAGGCTGCAGCGAATGGCAGCGAGGCAGACCCCGATCGAGGCCATTGTCTTTAAAAGTCAGTAATTTTCGAGCAGTTTTTTCCTCTTGCTGTCTGTATGTTTGTTTGTTTGTTTGTTCGCTCGATCATTCGTGCAAGTGCCCCTATTTTCATTGGTTTCGCTACTCGTGTTCACTATTTTTCGAAACAATACATTGATTGGCATATTTCAACAGTTGTTTTGCTGCTTCGCGGACGCGCACTTGACTTGAAGGCGGCTATTGCTGCTTGCTGGTTTGGAGTGCTATTTCTTTCATTTTACTAATTGATTTACAACTGGTCTCGGTCTCGGCTAATTACATACTTTGTGAATACAGCGCAATGACGAACGCCGATTCCGCCGGGCCGTTTCGAAGGGTTCGTTTTACGAATTCGAAGCCGGACGACAAGGAAACTGAGGTTTGGTTGGTTTGGAGTTTATCAAAATAGCTCATTCAGAATATGTAAACGAGATCTCGATCCATCACTTTGATAGACAGACAGATAGCAGTTTAAAAATAGATATTTAAAGAACTGGTTTCGAATTTTTCGAACTCGCTTCGATTTAATCGTACGAACTAATGTTAGATCGGCCTCAGTCCTACGATATGAAATCCAAATGTAAAGGAAATGTACTTCCCACTCTAGAGGTTCAGTGGCAAGGTGAATTTTCTAATGTTCAAGTTCGTTCAAGTTTCCTTTTCATCAGAAGTAGGCTCGAAGAATTGCTAAATTGTGAACACGAATTTTCTAGAACGAAATTTTTATCCTCTGTCACTGGACTTCATCAGTGTCCCGATTCCGGAAATAGTGTTTGATGGACGTATTCAGAATTCCAAATGAAACCCCGTCAAGGTCACTTGTCACGGTTCCAGCACCAAGGGCTTGGGCACTGTCCGATTTTGAATCATCCAACCACTAGCAGGGTGAAGTTGCTAAACTGGAGATTACAAGTACGTTTCGATCAGCAAGCAAACGAACGTTAAAGAGAGTAGGACTAATATATACGACTCCGATCAAAAACGATTAGGATGAAAATTGATGAAAAATTCCGCCTCACTCGCAGTAATTGGCGCCATCCGATTATCCTTTTTTCCTTTCGTGTAGAATATCCTCTACCTTGCTTGGTAGCTTCTTGGTTCTAAAAAACCAGAAGTTTGTTTGGTGCGGGATTCGAAAATTTTAATTTCCGAAAACAACATTTGGAATGGAAAATATGTAAACAGTTTTCATGATAAAATCTCTCTATTGAAAAATAAAAGCGGAACAAACTTACTTCTACATCTCATGATAATAAAAAAGTGAATCTATAATAACGGGTGCTACGATAAAAAATTGATCACACAAACCTTCTTATAAGAAGCAGAAACAACCAAAACGTAGTCCAAAACAAGAAGCATCGATCAGGCCGAGGGTTAGAAAGCTGCACAATACGATTTTTGCTGGAAATTTGAACTGCATAATCATGGACGACGAAACCTACGTGAAACTCGATTACAAATCCTTGCCGGGACCACAATATTATACGGTGCGAGAAGGGCAAATGTTAAACCAGACCGAGACATCGATTGAAGTTGAAAAATTTGGTAAGAAAGCTATGGTCTGGCAAGCAATTTGTAGCTGCGGTAAGATTTCGAAACCCTTCATCATCCCTGCTTCAATGAACAGCGAAATATACATCAAGGAAGTTTTACAAAAACGACTTCCACCCATGATTCGAAGCCACAAAAATCCTGTTGTCTTCTGGCCAGATCTTGCTTCTTGCCACTACTCGAAATCAACGGTAGAATGGTATACTGCCAAAAATGTCACTTTCGTCCCAAAAGACATGAATCCACCAAATTGCCCACAACTTCGACCAATTGAGGAATTTTGGGCATTAACGAAGGCACATCTTAGGAAACATGTCTCGGCAGCCGAAACCATTCAACAGTTCGAAAAAGATTGGGAAAAAGTGTCAAAACTTGTCTCCAAGAAGTCTGTACGAAATTTAATGAGGACCGTTCGCAAGAAGGTGTGCCAGCTAGTCTACAATTGCTAAGTAGCAAATGTTGAGAATAATATTCCGTTGTTGTAGTCTAATATTATCAGTATATCGAATAAAATTTGAATATCTAACACTTGTGAATTATTTACAGCGAAATCAAAGTGCGTCCATACTCTCCGGGACAGTCTTTACAAGTATTCACACAGAAAAACTGTCCAGAATTCACTCGAAATTTTTTTTCATAGCAAAACCTTGGTATTACATTCATTTTGTGGAATTTGACCTTCTGTTTCAACAGAGTTCGGAGAAGCGTACAGAACCTTTGCACGGCTGGTGCTACGATTTCACTGACACTAAAACTCCTTCCAGATCGGGGCTCGAACATACGACAACTGGCTTGAAAGACCAACGCCCTATGCATTGAATCGCCAACTCGGGAAAAAATTGCTTTGTAACGAAAGCGAATTGTCGGGCTTTTCATTTGACTCCTGTCATTGAATTTTGCACTGACTCTTTGGTCACTCTCCTCGCTATAGAACACCAGTTTGGCTTGAAGTGCATATCGCAGACTACTGCTCTGTGCATTTTTTGGAATTCGGTTTGACGATGTTCTCATATTTATTATAGTCCTAGCTTCCTAGGTATGGCTATGTGTTTGCGCACACTCTGGGTCATCATGGATTCGCGGCATACAACTTTATGGTATTTGTTCCATAACGACAAGATGCCAAATCCTTCCAAAATAGAACTCAACAAGTATGTTCCTTAAGCAAAAGCCACAGACTCGCCCGCGCGAAAATTTCCTGATAGATGATTCTGATGACGATGTAGATGTTGCTCTTCAAACCACAGGAACAGATGGCTTGCCACATTAGATATTCATATTGTGAATTTCGACAGCTTCATGTGAAAATGTAAAAACCCTCTTAACGTCTTTTGCGTTTTGTCTTCGACTCATCAGTGTGTTAGCAGATTGTGTTGAACTGCTGACGCCATCTAACGGTGCAATAGAACATAAACCGCTCTTGATATTCCTATCCAGTCAATTTGGCTCTGGGTCAAAATATGCACTAAGCATCTTCCACAAAATTGTGTGGAAAGTAACTTCAAATAAACTTGCAGAAGTCACCATACCCGTATTCTGCGTAAGATTCATGACAGAGTACACAACTTTTCAGATCATACTCAGCCTCCATCGTTTTATGTTATGTTATGTTTTTTCCAGTTCTCCAGATTTCACCACTTATGAAAATAAACAAGCCCAAACTAAAATTGTTCTATTTCATTAAATTGAAATGATGAAGGCATAGTATGTTCAGAAAAGTTGTGTAGTTTTATATTCAGAAAAGTTGTAAGGTTTCTTATAAAACTTGGTTTTGAGAGACCTATTTAAGGGTATTCTATATCATAATTTTAACGCGAGGTACGAGTATGGTATCTTTTGCAAATTTATTTGAAATTTCGGTTCACTTAATTTTGTTGCAAATGCTTAGCCCTTATATTGATCCCGAGACAAAATGATATTTGTATCTAACTTTTAGGCGGATAGCAGCGTTGCCAGTTTTGGCGTAATAGCAGCGTTGCCAGTTTTATAGATTTCTCTGTATAATGTACAGATTTTCTATTATTAATTACTCAAGAATAAACCAACACGTTTGTGTTTGCTTATGTTGAGCTAGATTCTATGAGAAGTAATTCCGTAACCTTAGGATAGCTCCATCGTCCATCAATTAATTACTGGACACGAACAAATTAATTTCCATACAATAACCGACGAGTGAAGATCGGACCGTGAGCCTAATTGGACCAATTGTTTGCCGAAGAGCACAGATTGATTCTGATGAGTTGTTCTCGAAATTCAACGCCAATCAAATTGTGACCATAATAAGTAAATGACAGTTCCGCAGCCGGTGCGTTTCTTTGTTTTCATGCAGCAGCTGACCTGGCCCGTGCCCGTGATGGTTGGCACACGGAAGACTCGATCATGTGCTCAAATTGACCGATTAATAGCTCAATCACCTTCCCCCTTTTGTCTTCTCAGAGGAGTAGCTGACTTCCCCCCTGCCGTTCCGCCACCAAATTGAGAATCTCCTTCGTGAGATCTTTATTGAGCTCATTAATTTTGCATTTTGAAAAGACCTCCTGCCGCACCGAGCAAAAATAACGGCTAGAGAACTTAAGCCATTACAGCACGGCGCGGGGGACAAATTGCTTCCGTCATTTACGGCGGTGTTTGGTGTGGCATTGCACTTCAAATTAACGCAGAAAAAGCCCAGCAATTACCGGACCGACCGACGTCGTCTATTCATTCATGGTTTCCGAAAGGCACATCCAAAGCGAGACGATGGGAAAACGGGACGGACAATGGTGGCTACATAAAGAAGTTGAAATTGAACTTCGACGGAATTGAACCTAGACTAGCAGCAGCGTTGTTTGGAGGGGTTGGCGGGCAGCACGTCATTCGCAGCCAGGTGACAATTGGAAGCTATTTTTTCCGCTATAATTCTTCAATCGTGGATGACACATCGTGGAATTATCCCACTTACGCACTTACTCTATCCAGTGAATCCCCCAAGGGCAGGCTGATCTTAAGAAGTTCTGCGAGGGAGTGTCACGTGGTTAGCGTCTTCATTCTTTCGTTTGAGGTAAATCACCTTAATCAAATTCGATCGTAAGCTGGTGCGAAGATAAACGGTGCGGACGGGAAATAATCTTTTTTGTGCAAATAGTAATATTAATGATATTCATATTTGTACGAAACATACAAAAGTAAATGTTCTCTTTGAAACTACTGACATAGCGCATCTTTTTCAGTCTATTTACCATATTTGACATTCCTAGTATTAGTTGTACAGTTTCAAACATGTCGGTTTGTGGCTGGAAAATCCTTTTTGTCGGGAAGTGTTACTTCATTACTTAAACATTGGTCTATGAAAAGTCATTACATTTTAGTCATTTTTTGACGATCGGAAAACGATTCAAAACCATGGGCATGGTACAATACAAGGATCGTTAAGGCAAAGTAATTTTACTTCATGACCTCGTAGCTCGAAAGTCGCAAAAACACTGAAATGGAAAGTTCTATCTCACCAGCCATATTCACCAGACCTTGCTCCATCCGATTACCGTCTGTTTCGATCTATGCTGCATGGCTTACCCAGAGAAGCTTTTTTAAAACTCCGAAATCAAAAACAATTGGATCGATTCATTCGTTTAATCTAAAGAAAAAGATTTTTTTTCAACGCAGTATCTGAGATTTACCAGAATGAAATTAGTGGATAGCGATGGATAATACTTTGAATAACAGTAAAGGTCAGATCTCAAATGAGAATTTTTTCCGTACTTTTCGTGAACATTTTCTTCGAAGGTGTAGTGTGCGTGCAATTGAAAACTATTGAAGAACTAATAGGAAATATCACAGCGGGAATTGCTCTTGCTACGTCCGAAATTGTGTCAAATACAATACAAAATGCCCAAAAAAATGACCGCTTTTTTTGTGTCTTATGGTAGCGATCAATTGATCGATATTGTATTCTCAATGAATGGTACTTTATAACATTTTTATAATAACTTAGAAAAGCATCTATCGCAGATGATAACGCAATTAATGTTAATGAGTTTCGGCAATTATGAATTTGTTGCTATATTTTTTAGTAACTGGTTATGTTCATATGAAGTTAACGAAACACCCCTCCACAATAAGCTTAAAAACAAATTGAAGTCCAGCGGATAATTTGTTGCTAATTAGTTAAGGAAGTTTTGAATTTCCCACTAAATTTCGATTTGTTTTCAAGCTTATTTAAGAGCTATGCTTCGTTAATTTCATATGAACCCAGTGACGTACTCAAAACGTTTCACGAGATGTTGCAAAAAATCGTTACGAATAATTCCGACACGTCATAAAATATTTGATTGCTACGAAAGTTACTGAGTTTTTAGTAACTAAGCAATTTTAAAATCTTTCTTTGTCTTGTGACAAACCATTTCAAAACCTCAAGGCTAAAACTGAAAATAAATAAATAAGCAAATCAAAACAATTGTCATCTCAATCAATTGACCAGGAAATACCGTTTTACACAATTGTGAAATATGTTTTGTCAGAACAGTGATCAAACACGCTTCCGAAGGGCACTCGCGTTCGTGGTTGCGGCCCCGCATGCACGGAAACCTGCGGTAAAATGATGTTTCATCTGCCGAATGTCGCCTAAAAAAATATGAGGCCTAAGTGTTACACAGAGAAGTTAAAAACGAAATTATATTACATTTTTACACTTTTTAGTGTAAATATTTTTTACAAGCTTTATAATAGCCAGAATCGGTTCATTTCTAGGTAAATTATTAGGATACTTTTCAACCAGTTACGGGAAAATAAGACTAAAAAGATGGTGATTAGCTTGTATTTTCCGGTAATTTTAAGCGAATTCTAGATTATTTCTGTACTGAATTTTGCAGTACCACATTAGTATTTATTTCTAGGTGCATCCAGTTTACCGTGTATGTCGTAAAATACATTAAATAAAATAGTCACAGTATAGTTATGTGAAAAGTTATGTGAATATTTTCCACTCTGCTTTTCACGTAGTTTCTAATTGGCTACCCTTTAAAATCTATTTAATGTGATTTAATTTTAAGAGCTTGTAACGGGTGGCCATATAAGATATTGTACAGTTAAATACGAAGAAATTCGAACTGTAAATTTTCAAATATATCTAATATTAGAGGCATGAAAATATGGATATATTACGTAATTTTTTCCACAACCCTTAAGACTAGACATAGATTTTTCATTAGCCCAGATAGTGTCTCGGCTATCAGTATTTGGATTTGAAATTTATATAAAATATATCAGTTCGCTTTCACATCTCATCCAAGTCAGTCGAAAAAACAGAACCGCTTACGCTCGGGACGGAAGAAACCAAGTCCACCGCCGCTACGAAAGAATACAATTATTGTTGAATCCTTATATTCGCAAAACTTTGTCCCAGTACGGAGATATCCTTTCCATCGAAAAAGAATAGTGGAAGAATTTTTTTTACCAGGTATTCTAAATGGTGTACGTTTGTTACGCATGCGCCTGAAGAAGGCTATACCATCTTATGTGAATTTCGACCAAGATACTAGAATTCCGTGCAAATCACTCGTTACCTATGACAATCAGATGACCACATGTCAATATTGCCAAAAAGCCGTTCACTATGGTAAGCCATGTGAAAAACTAAACAAGAAGACATCTACAGCAAAGAACAACAGCGCTCCGTCCACACCAATTCCAAAAAACTTTAGCACATCAGAGACAGCCATCAAAAACAATGAAACTTGCTCCTCAACGAAAACAGTTGTACCCTATGTAGGACAAGGTACCCTTGCTACAAAGGTACAAATGTAAGCAAAACGACACCAGTGACACCGAACCAATGGACGGGAGCGTGAATAGCGAGCTACTGGTCCCCCTTCATTCGCTGGATAGCCATGAAAACGTCTCTCCGCCAAGAAAGAAAATGACAACTATATCCAGCAATAAAAAAAAAATCATTTCTTTTGTTAAATGGCCACGTCAAGCCGAAAAGCGAATTAGCCGGAATAAAAATTTTTATGAATAAAATAAAATATATGCTAAATTATGTAATGGCCATTTTTTTATTGGGTAGATAATTTCTTTGCATTTAACATTTAAATATGATTTCGGGTGTATGGCCGCCAAGACTATTTTTCACAAATGTCATTCTGGAGATCCAATTTTTGATCACTTTTTCAAGCATTTGAGGACGTATTACAGCAATGACACGATGAATATTGGTTTCTAAAGCATCAATCGTTACTGGCTTATCCACATAAACCAATGGTTTTACGTATCCCCACAAATAAAAAACGCGTCAAATCACACAAAAAACGGAGACCAATTTATCGATCCATTTCTCGAAATAATGTTGTTGTTGAAATGTTCTTTTAATAAGTCCATTCACGGTAACACGTAATAAGTTTCCATTCACGGTAACACGTCGTCCTTTCGTGTTTTTTTAAGAAATAAGGACCGATGATTCCACCAGCCCATAGACCGCCCCAAACAGTACATTTATCGGAATACATCAGTAATTCTTGAACTGAGTGTGGATTACCTTCAGTTGCGTAGCTAGGAGGGGGGAGGGGGCGAAGGTTGCATTCGCCCCGCGCGCAATAATTATAGGGGGCAGCAAAGTAACACTTGGAACCTTTTTTTTTTTGCTCGCCCAAGTCAGCTTTCCGGAGATGGAATTCAGCTTTTTTTTGCTCACTAAACTAACGACGAGGGCGGCAAATCTCTTATTTTGCCCCGGGCGCCAAATTTCCTCGGTACGCCACTGATTATCTTTGAATTTTGCTCGTTGACGTATCCATTCAACAAAAAATGCACCTCATCACTGAAGAGAATTTTGCGGTATGAACAGTTTTAATTGAACACTGATTTTGAAAATATGTTGCCACGATTTGGGAACGTTGTTCTGAAGTTAAGCTGTTCATGATAATTTGCCAAGTGAAACTAAAAAAAAACACCCGTTATAATCCAGTAAGTTTAACGATAGTATAGTACTGGGTGTTCATGTCACATTCACCTACTAGATAGACAATTGTTATTTTGGATATTGCTGAAGGCTAAATATATACAAAATATATTAACTTAAAATTGTGGCAACGTTTATCTTAAGTCATGTTACCTTCTATAATAATTTGTAGAAATTAGCATTGAAGCTTGTCTACAACCACCTATAGGAGTAGGGGAGACCGAGGCTGCGCCGGACACTTTTTGGAAGTTGGAAAAAGCATCCATTTCAACTAGGTTTATACCCAAGTTATCTATACAAATCCAACTTGTGATTTGAAAAACTATGCATTAGCTTTCGTAAAAAGTCGCGATTAAATGACCAACCTAAAACCCAAAATTTCAGAACCTGCGGGACTAAACCGGACAATTCTTGGAAATTAAAAAAACACCTTGGTTTTTACCTAATTTATCTAAACAGTTGTGTAGCTTCAACTTTCAACTAAAATTCCCAACTTGTGACATGTAAAAATATGCATTAGTTTTTGTATCAAGTCACCATTAAGTGACCAACCGAAAATCCAATATTTAGGAACTGCGGGACTCACTCGCTCGGAACTTAGGTATTGTCTCCAAACTTCACGCAGTACCAAATAATTGATGCTGAAACTGACTTTAAAATGTTTATTGAACACTGTTTGATGGTTTTGCTAAATATCATGAACATTGATTAAATTTATTGTAAATCTAGTTTTAATAAGTGATAAAAAGTATAATTCCAATATAGAATTTAGGTATGTTTCAAGAATTCGTTAAGAATTTCAAGTCGAAAATTATGTGTCCGATTGAGCAACAATTGTTTACACGTAATTAAAAGCACTCAATAATCACTAGATTGAAATAAACATTTAAAAAGCACTATCCACACCCTCATTACAATGCATATAAATCAAATATACCCAAAAAATTAGAAAATTTCAAAGAAAAAAATCAGTAAAAAACGTACACCTTTGACACGAACGCGATTGATGCCAAGCTGAATTGATTCAGTGTCATCCAGCTAATTGACGTCTGCCTGTCACATGAAAGTGCGTTTAAAAAGTCAGTCCATGGTTCGAAATAATTACTGGTTTAGATTTTATCCTGTTTTCGCATAAACAAAAAAAAAAAACTTACAACGAAAAAGTTTTTTTCTTCAATGACGTGTTCAAGTTCAATGACGTATTATGATCGAGATAACAAGGACTTCCAACTGTAACATGCGTTACTCTGCACCAGATGCCGATCCTGATAAAATTCAATTGCAACCGTGGGATTGGGTTAACATGTGTATCAACTGACAAAATCTGCAAAGTTCAGAAGTTTAGTTGTAAAAAAATCATAATTTCCAAACTACTTACACTTTGGGAATTTATTGCTTTTCGCTTTGTAGACATAGGATAAATTTTTTTGGCAAATTTCTAAAAAACACTTTGCCGTTTTGAACGTGAACTTTTATTTGAGTGTAGTTCGAATAGCATGGCCTCCTATAACTAACGACAGCGTCTTTTTACCTTTTTTATATATATAAAAAATAGGTATAGAATTCGCTCAAACTTTCGAAATTTTTTCCGAGGCCCGGAGGGCCGAATGACATGTACCAATCGATTCAGCTCGACGAACTGAGCAAATGTCTGTGTGTGTGTGTATGTGTGTTGTCAACTAAGAGGTCGAGATCTCAGAAATGGCTGGACCGATTTTGATCAAACTAGTCGCAAATGAAAGGTCTCCCCGTCACCCAAAACGCTATTGAATGGTTTTGAGATCGGATGTTTACTTTTTGAGTTATACGAAGTTTTATGTCAAAATTTTCAGTTTTTTGACAGTATCTGTCACAATTGACCTTGAAAACAGAATATGTTTTCAGACTTTGATTCCGCACGATAATACCTATCCAACAAGCCATAGATTGTTAAAACCCGTCCATTTTTAACGGAGATATCGAAATTTTTGTGTAAACGACTTTTCCCCCTATTCCAGCAGTAGAAGTTTTGAGCGCTGTTTGGCAAAGAAATGCTTGAGAGCAACATGAAACACGATTTTTTATACTGTCACATACATTTGGTTTTAAGTACCCAAAAGACTGTGTACAACATGATATTTTGCCTCGGACCGATTTTAGCACGGTTCGTTTTTGGCAACATAATCGTTCGAATATGACATATGTAAACCAGACGAATTTTCGAGTTGAAAGCAATTCCATAATTATATTGATTTAAACGACTTACAGAAATAAATGCTGGAAGAAAATAACAGCCATATACCATTCGAATCAGTTCGTCGAGATCAGCAAATCCGTGTGTGACCAATAATTTCACTCAATTTTCTTCGGAGACGACTCAACCGTGTTCTACAAACTCAGATTCATATGAAAAATCGTATACTCTCAAACAAGACTCCTGAATTATGTTTGGTTCCGACCTCTGGTTCCGGAACTACAGGATGATATGTGAAACGAAATTAAAACTGCGTAACTCATTTTACTCGTAGATGGCTGAACCGATCTAAGATTCAAATAAAATCTAAGAATCATCTAAGATTCAAATGAAAAGTTTTGAGATTCTATAAAACATCTTGCTTTTCAGTTAGATCCAACTTCCGGTTTAGAGAGATACATGGTGATTAGTATAAAAATGTCTATTTCAAATAAATTAATCAGATTTATCGGGTTAGCAGATTTGTATAGTCGATAACCAAAAAAACTTATTTCATTTTTGGTTGTACTCAGTTTTCGATTCGGAAGGTATTCAAAAATTTAATTTGCGCTACGATTTCTCAAAGATGTCTGCACTGATTTTTAAACATTTTAAATCAAATGTAAACTACATAGCTATTCAGATAAATTTGTCTGAATTCGGCTACACCGAATTTTGAATTCCGGTTCCAGTATCGAATCGTTTCTCAAAGCTCAATCGTTTTCTTAAAAAAAGCCAAATCGAATTTCAGAAACAAAAGTTCAAATTAAAATAAATCCAATTTTATCCAATTCTGACTTCCGATTCTGGAATTGTAGGATGATGAATTTTTAAAATTCAAGGCGATATAGAAGATAACAATCCCGAAAATATTCAAAGTTGGACTCAAAAATATTGCAATTCAATCGTCATATGGCCATACGATTGGGTTTGGGTTATGCTGATTCCTGAATACCGGCTCTGGTAGTACCTTAAATTACCCTAAACTCTAAAGTGGAAATTATTTCGACATATCATGGAATGTTTAATCGATTGTTACCCTTTTAGATTCAAATTCGATCCGATTTGCTGTTTCGACATTACAGAGTAATGAGTGATTAAAATCTCAAATTGCCACTTGAATCGACGGACATTAGAATAATGTCATGAAAACTGAAACACCGAAGAATATTCATGCAAAAAACACATGCGGATTGATAAAAAAAGGTATCATCTCACTGCTAGGTGGATTAAGCACGTTTTTATTGTTAGGCTTCTCGTTCTCCAGTCTGGATTATTAAGTTAGCATAAGAATTTGTTTAATTTTGAAGAATTTAGCTCATAAATCGATTCCCTCTGCGGAACGGGAGAAAACTGGAAACGGAGCAAAAATAGAAGTGCTTTTCATAAATCGATGAAATTTATCATCGCCGGCATGATCAAATAAACAGTAATCCAATAGTATCAGTCCCAGCGCTGGAGCACAAATTCACAGTTGCCGCCATCGTCGAGGATTTGTTTATTTTTACTGAATCTGCTCGGTTGGACAATGACCTAAATCTAAACCTGTATAGGGACTTGGGGAGCCGTATCTGATGTCAGTTGTGTGGACGGTAGAAAGCTATGCTTTTCGGCGGAAGAAGTAGTTTTATTTTTTAATTTGATTTTAAATACGCTTGGTAGCTAATCAGTAGATTTAAAGTAAATTATTACGATGGGGCAATTTTTTTTTTGCAGTTTTACATAGGAGGCCATATTATTATGAAGTATTCTAGTTGTGAATTAGTAGCTGATTACAAGCTATTCGTCCCAGGCTGAATGGGAATCAATGGCGAAATCAACGACCGGAACCGTTATTCGGAGCCCCTGAGCCCCTATCATAGTAATCTTGGGCCACATTCGTCACGTAAAATTTATTTTAATTACATCACAAATCGAACCCATCGCTTATTAAATGGCAGCAATAATAGCGGCGATAATTAAGCGTCGGCAGGTTCGTCGCTTTCCACACACCAGCACCGGTTTTTCTGCTCGCCACCTAGCACCTAGGCCGTAGTTTGTCTCTTTCGCGCGCACGCTGGTGGCGATGACTCCGTGGTAACCGATCGAAGGTTTTTTTTGCATTCCGATCGCGACCAGAGGATGAGCGCATAGCTAATGATTGTGTCATCGCCTGGCCTGGCTTGACAAAATATGCTATCGAGTGCTCTCTTTCACCGGAGCCGAACACTCCCCGCGGACCGCGGACCAGGATGGTGTGAAAATATGTATGTTCTTCAACGTAGGTTACGGCAGTTACACACCTCTGTATCGATTAGGAGTGCTGTCGGCTGCTGTTACGGCTACGGATCTCGCGTTCTGGGTAGCTCTCGGGTGCGTGTCCAGATCAAACAGTAGTCAGATTGCCACTTGACAGTGATGATGGTGTCAAGTGGCGGCTGTTGGAAACCTTAGTTCGCCTCAAGTGCCACCACTCAGATGACATGTCAATTTCTATAGTCAACATTAAAGCACCTGCGTAGCAATTCAGTCCAGCCCACTCCACTCCCAAAATTAGCGTAAACGACAAATTGAGACACTCTTCGGTGCCAAGTGCTGGGTTGGCATTGAGAACTGTATGCTGAACAACGTTCGATACTTGTGCTGCAGTTGCATAGTTACTATTAGCATTTGCCCCATTCAAGTCTCAGTGTGTACTTAAAACAAAATGTTCAAATAATATCGCGTCTTTTTTATTCTTCTTCTTCTTCTCCCTCCTGCAGGTACTGACAGATTTAGTGCAAGGTGAATTCATGCAGCTAGGATCCAAGGAAACGGAAAACGAACGATTTGCTCACTACTTCACCAAGACGTACAGGAAAACAGCATCCCTGATAGCGAACAGTTTGAAAGCGGTCAATATCTAATTTCGAATCAAAGAATTCATTGAGCTAACCAACGCTTTTTTTTCTTTGTTTTTGCTTTTAGGTGGCGGTCCTGTCCGGAGCGGACGAACAGATGGTGGAACTCAGCTTTCAGTACGGACGGAACCTCGGGTTGGCTTTTCAGTTTGTGGACGATCTGCTCGATTTTGTGTCCAGCTCGGAGGCCATGGGCAAACCGGCCGCGGCCGATCTGAAGCTGGGATTGGCCACCGCGCCGGTGCTGTTTGCGTGCGAAAAAGTAAGTCACTTGTCACACTGGTTGAAGTCTCAGGAAAATCTAAAAGTTAGTTTATTTCAACTGCACAATTCAATATCCTAAATGTAGAAAATTCAATTGTTCAAGACTCGTGGTTTCAAGGTTCCAATATTACACGGGTAAAATTCCGATTCTAGAAATGAGCAAAACAAGTTATGATTTGGGGAAAAGAGTATATTTTCATGTTATGATACACCATGATTAAAAGTTCTCGGATCATGATCCATTTGGACTGATTTCGCTGAAATTTAAGCGTAACGCATTTGACGTTGATGGGTATAACTTCAGGCGTGTTTCTGCTATGTTAATGTTTTAAAATATGAAAATTTTAAATATGAATTAAATGGAATGGTGTGATGAACGAATTTTTTGGGCGATTTTAACTAATGTCTTAAATTTCTTCTAATCAGAATCATTAACAATTGAAACATTATGTTTTTGAAAAACGACGACGCCTAAAATAACGTGTTCACTTGCGTTCATTGCTTCAGTTTTGCTTTTTTGTTTCAGAGTTACATCACTTAAATGAACTGCATGAAAAAACACGAGTGAATCAACCCTCTTAAAAAACAAACTCTATGTCGAATTCTTGCAAATACCGCGGAATGTTTTTGCTTTTTTTTTTCTTCGAAACATCATTTGCAAAATTGTCTTATTTAAAATATTTAGGTGAATCAATACAGCTTGTGTTGTTACATCTATGAAACAAATTTTTCAAATCGGTTGAAAACAATTTTTTTTTCTTATTTTCGTTAGATGGTTCCAAATTCATAGTCGAATTTATTTTTCGGTTTACGCTAGCTCTCGGAATATTATTCTAACAACAGTCACATCAAATATGTTAGAATACATTCAGACATATTCATACAAAATGTAACGTGTTTAGTCTCTAATAATGTAAATTTTCGGTTCATAATATTTATGTAAACATTTTCAGTACTTCTTGCTTTTCGATGTCTGCTTTTTGCCTTAATCTATTAAGCAATCCTTCACATCATTTGAGGCAGAGGGTTTAAAGTGATATTCGGGTAAAAAATTGGAGTTACGAGCTTTGACAGAAATACATTCCTCAAGTAACGCATTTTCGGACCATGATTAATTGTCATGGGAGAAGACTTTTTGCTCATGGTTTCATGAGAAAAAAATTTATTGGCTTCATGATTTTATAATCATGACATCAGTAACGGATTTCTTTCCGTGTACAAAGCTTAAGAGTGCTTGAGTTCTTGAGTCCAGGAGCATTCGAAAATTCTAGAACAAACAGTCAAAAAAATCCCTCTAATTTGCAACAAAAACTACAAGGAACAGCCCCATGAGGGCATGACAGTTTGAAAGTTTTGATACTCATTGCCCTATAATTTCGGAACCGGAAGTCAAATCTGGATCAACTTTTTGGGAACTTTTTAAAGAATTTCGAAACCTCTCATTTGCATCTTAGTTTTTAAAAATCGGTTTAGAAATTTCCGAGGAAATTGAAATTGAAACCATTTTGTCATAGATTTGCACATATTGCCTTGTAATTCCGGAATCGGAAGGCGGATAAAGACACAATTCAATAGCGACCTATGGGACCATAAGACGTTCCGTTTAAATCTAAGTTTGTGAAAAAAAGGTTCAGCCATCTTTGAGAAAAAGTGAGTGACAATGTTTTTCATTTTTTTGGTGCATATCACCCTGCAATTCCGGAACCGGACGTTGGATCGGGATAAAACTCAAAAAGCGATCTATGGGATCGTAAAACCTTTCATTTGAATCTGAGTTTTTGGAAATCGGTTCAGCCATCTCTGAGAAAATCGAGTGACATTATTTGTCACATACACACACAGACATTTGCTCAGTTCGTCGAGCTGAGTCGAATGGTATAGGACATTCAAAAGACGGTTTTCACAGTGGGTGTATTGCCTTACTATATGAGAAAGGAAAAAGGGATGTAAGTTTGTATGTTTGTAACGGTATAACTCTACGGAACTACGGAACGGATTGCCGCCAAACTTGGCGCAAGTACTTGTTACTCTTCAGAGATGGTCATAAGGGTATGTTTCTAGAGAAGGGAGCGTAGCAAGTGTCATTAACAGAGGGGGGTCATGAAAAGATTCATATAGTTTGACGAGAATCGATACTTTTTGAAGACCATAGGAACATTTTACATATCTTAGATATGATTATATTAGGGGCAGTGTTGGTGATTGCCGAAAATTTGACAGAAGCTGCTATATTGCTATCTATATTGTATACAACATTTTCAATCCGGTAGAAGATGCTACAAGAACTCGAGTCTCTCAATGCATGAACCGCGAGAGAATTTTTCTACATTCCTTCGCTCCACTTCATACTCTTAGTATTTCTCGGCCCTTAAAAAAATTGCAGTCTGATAATGATCGCCGCTGTGTGGAATTTACCAAGAGAGAATCGCAAGTTGACAATTATCGCAGAAAATCGAATTGATGATTCGACTTGATGATTCTCATACTAGGTTGCAATATTTCAAAACCCTTGTGTGGAGCATTCACAGACATTTTCATAGACACAACTTATACAAAGGTTATATGCACATAGGATAGAATAAGCGGCAATAGTAAAATGATTCTATCGCAATTATCCGCTGCCCATACAGAATCGGATCGCGAAACGAGAATAAGCGATCGTTTGTTGCTTCAGAGAGGATCCCCACAGCAGCGTGCTAACCTTTGATTCTCAGAAATGTCATCGAGAGAAATTCGCTCTCGCACTGGTGTCTATTCTATGTTAAATGAGCCATGCCGGGTTTTTGTTGCTGCGATGATATCCGTCTCTCTTTGATGGCACTGATTCAATCGTATGAAGAGTTGCCATCCTTGATGAGGGGTGGATGTAGCAAGGGCCTTTAAAAAGAGGGGTGTAATGCTTGTACTGGCATAACTGCAAAACTACTGAACCGATTACTGTCAAACTTGGCACAAGTAATTCTTGCTCTTCAAAGATGGTCATAAGAATATTTTTATGGGAGGAGGGAGCGTAGCAAGTGTCTTTAACAAAAGCAAAGTGCAGGCATTATATTCCTTTCGTGGAATTTGGCCTTTTTGTTTCAACAGACTTCGCAGCCGATTCATAGCGTACAGAATCATTGCATGGCTAGTGCTACGATCCTACTGACACACAGCGGTTCGAATCTATAAAAACGTGAACATAAATCAGTATCTGCCAAACCGTTCTTTTAATGCATATAGTTGCTTTTAAGAATTTTTTTACCAATAAATACCGCGTAATTTGATTCTATCCCTAATTGTTCATGGCCTACTTTGATAAAAAATATAATCATAACTATTGAAAATAATTTACTTTGTCAAATATACCAAAAGTCTAGGTCGCACCGTTTCGGTTATACAAAGCGTTTTCATGGTAACCCCCCTAAAATCAGTTTTTTATTCATAACGTGTTTCGAGTTTTTTTTATGCATACTTTGTTTGGAATATCTGAAGAAAACAAATCATCCCATATTTTTGTTGAAGGTAGTGCAGTTTTTTTACCTGTGATAAAACCTTACACCGAAGCAAAATATGCAGCTTTATGCAGCTGATTTTCACAAAATTTATAGGAAAAGATATGCTCAATACTATAATAAAAATCTAAGTGGAACTCGATGGAACTTTTTTTGTACGCCTTTTCAAAGTTAGTTTTAGTTATTGAATTATGACAACCCTCTTAAAACTAGTTTTATAATAATAACTTGTTTCAAGTTAGTTTTTTATACATACTTTATTTATAATAATTGTAGAAAATATAAAATTCCATAATTTTGTAGAAGTTAATGCAAAGGTTTATTCTTTTCTGGAAAAGTTATGCATCATTTTACCTATTTTTACCTAGGAAACCTTGTACCAAAGCGAAATATGCAACTTAACGCAGCAAACTTTTACAATACTTAGAGGAAAATATATTCCTAATTCAATTTATTTTCCAATGAGAATATCCTGAGTACTATTCGTGTGACTCATTTTCACTATGGCCGCTTTCTCATCTCATCCAAGTCAGTCGATATAACAAAACCGCCGACGTTCGGGACAGAAGAAACCAAGTACAGTATTGTGTAGTGAACAATAGAACGACTTCGAAATGAGTGAACCAAACGAACAAAAGCTACCGCCGCGCGAAAGAATACAATTGTTGTTGACTTCAGGCTGTGCAAAATTCGACCTTCAATACGAGAACTTGAAGGTTTGCTTAAGGAGCAAATGCATCTTGACATTAAACGTGTGTATTTACTTCAATGCAATAAGACGAATAATTCTGTCTATATCCAGTTTTATAAAGAGTTGGATGCAATTCAATTCGCTAAAGACAATAATAATGTGCACTATGTGGAGCACGAAAACATTAAGTATAACATTCCAGTATGTATGGAAAATAGTGCTATAGAAGTGCGTGTGCATGATCTTCCCTAAAGCGTCATCGATCCTTATATTCGTAAAACTATGTCCCAATACGGAGAGAATTCTCTCTATCGAAAAAGAAAAGTGGAAGAATTTCTTCCCCGGTATTCTAAATGGCATACGTTTGTTACGCATGCGCTTGAAGAGGCCTATACATTCTTATGTGACTTTCGGTCAGGATACAAGAATTCCGTGCAAATCACTTGTTACCTATGACAATCAGATGGCCACATGTCAATATTGCCAAAAAGCTGTTCACTACGGTAAGTCATGTGAGAAACTGGACAAGGAGACAACTAACACCAAAGGACAACGGTGCTTCCTTCACACCAACCCCAAGCAACCCCATTACACCTGTGACAGTTACCAACAACAGTGAAGCATTCCCTTCAACGAAACCATCCAACGTATCCCCTATAGAACAAAGTACACCAGCTGCAGTTAACAACTTACCATCCAAGCAACCAACCAACAATGTACAACAAGACGCATCTACAGCAACGAAATCAACAACAATACCACGGCAATGGATGACGAGACGAAACGAACAAACTGCCCCTCAATCCTCGCAGGAGGAAAATGGAAGCTCCTCTCCCCCTAGAAAAAGGGTGACAACGAGATCCAACACAAAAAAAAATTATGTGAAAACTCAGCTAAATCGGCCACGTAAAGCTTGTACGCCAATAGTCCTGAATAAAATATCATTTAAATAAACAAAAAAACGGAGGGCGTCACGTGTCTGCTATTTCTGTAACTCACTTTTGCAGTGAGCGTAGAGATGGGCAATTCGCTCCTGAGCTATTCCAGTTAATCGAATCACAGCTGATAGCTCACAGCTCTTTTTAAAAGAACCGCAGCTCACCAGTTCACCGCACTGGTAAACAGGAATGCCAGGTTCACAGATGAATCTGTGTTTCACAGATTTTCAACCTTTTGCACAGATTTAAAAAATGGTACAGATTTTCACAGATGTCTGAAAACAGTCACAGATTTACACAGATTCTGAAATCGATCATAGATTTTTAAAATTGATCACAGTTTAGCACCAAAAATTACTGAGCGATAGGAAATAGTGAGAGTTTTTGGATGGTCACAGATTTTTGAAAAAATGACCTGGCACCCCTGCTGGTAAGGTGAAAACAAGCTACGAGCTGAACGGATCTTCGACTCTTGAAGAGCGAGTTATAAATGAGAAGAAATGTGTTCATGAGCTCTTGTCAGTTATTCAAAATGTGCATCTATCCTTCTTTAACAGATTGAATGAGCCATTGTAAATAAGAAATCTTACCTCTCACTCAGTAGGCTAAGGTACATTCAGGGATGCCACTTTTGCAGATATTCTCAAATGTGACATAATAATAATTCGCAGACAAGTTAGTTCGCATAGCATTGTTCTTTGTGCATCAATGGTTTCGATCATGAATTTGAAAGAAAAACGGAGTAAGAAAAACGGCGCAAGAAAAACGGCGCTCGAAACAAACCTTCAGTTCAATGTTAATGAGCTGATGAGCTGATACATTGAATCAATTCCCTTTAGTGAGCTGCTTCGCACATCTCTAAGTGAGCGTCGCACAGTCAACATATCGTCTTAAAAAACGTGTTGCTTCGCGATAACTCAATTTATTTACACGTTTAAAAATGAAATCTCTTCGTAAAGGATTGTACTTTTACAATACTTTTTCATATTTTGTTTGGAAAACATTTTTCCATTTTTTTAATATGTGTTGAACTTTTGATAATTTTTCGGATTTTCAATATTTAAAAGCCACTTTGAAAAGGCCTAAAAGAATTGTATCGAGCTCCACTTAGATTTTTTCTAATATTGTTAATTGTCAAAAAGTAAACAAAATAAAAATCCCAACAATTTGCTTAAGCTGCGCGCATGAGCTTGTTTATGCGTATTTATGCGCACTTTGTAGGTAATAGAGGTAGATTCTACGTAGATAAAACCAAAAAAAACTGTTTTAAAATCAAGTGAATATATCATAAATTTTTTTTTCATTATTTATATCTTCAAGAAAAATACTTCAAATGTTTTTTTTTTTTTCAAAATAAGATAGAAAAAAAAATGTTTTTGTGAAAAAAAATATTTTTTTTCCGAAATTGGTACTACCCCCTTAACAAAAATTAAGATGCCACTTTCAAAAGAAGCGTAATATAATCTTGTAAATCTTCTTCGAAGACACGTTAGCTCTTAAAAATCAGTGAAAGTCAATACAGACTTTTGACCGTCTTTTTCCAGTTTTCTACCACTGTGTGACACTAAGAATCCTTCCAGGTCGAGACTCGAACATATTGACAACTGGCTTGTGAGACCAGTATCCAATGCATTGAACCGCCAACAACTTAGACATGATTATAAGGATATATGTGCGGGGTGGATGTAGTAAGTGCCTCTGAAAATGGGGGAGTAATGCTTACAACAGCATAACTTGAAATTGATCTAATTTAAAGAGAATAGATGCTTTTTGAAGACTATACATACTCTTTGGAAAACTTACAAATAGTCCTAAGGGTATTTGTTGGGGGTGGTTATAATGAGTGTCTCTAAAAAAAGAAGTTTAATGTTAAGTTGATAGAATTTTCAAAAAAAAAAATCTATCTTCTGAGGGAGGAATAAAGAACGGGTATCATCTAAGGGGGGTGAAATGTTCAAATTGTTTTTATGATCGGCCATAATTCCGAAAAAACTCAATAGATTATCACACCTAACCTAGCACACAAGCTATGATTGCTTCTCATAAATTGCTGTAAGGATATTTGGGTAGGGCAGTCAGTTCTATTATAGATCTTCCATATAAAACTTCTAGCTGCTGAATTTGCTCTAAGATACTGATTGCTCGTTTAGATCTTAAGTTCTGTTTTCACTGAATTTGTTGGACTACTGAGAACATACTTGAAACGGCTATAAAAAGACAGGTCAGAAATGTATAGCTCTGAAATACGAACAGCAAACCCGTTGTAGTTCTTACCGTGGCACAATATTTCAAGTAGTATTCTTGGATCTTGCAATATCTTTTACGGATTTCCATAGTCTCAGAATATACTCAGATGGTCCTAGATGCTTTTGCAAGTAGATGTAGATTGATTTTTTGTTTTATTTTATGTATACTAAAATCGTAAATCGTAAATCCCTGATTTTGCGCATAAACTGAGGTTCCATTCTACTTTGAAATCTAAGATTTCGAGTATTTGAAAGTCTATGTATCCAAACTTCATGTCTCAATTCTTGAGGTTTGGATTTATAGCCATTAAATCAAGACTCACAAAAACCATTATTTCAAGAAACTGACATTCGAAGAGGAAAGTGCCCTAAAGTCTATAAGTTTATGATCCCCAGATTACCGAACATCAAGAATTCATACCATATGTTTAAGGGTTCTATAACTTACCAATAGAAGTCATAAGTAAAGGATACAAGAATACAAACATTCTGAGTTTCGTATCGATTTCTAATCGCTCTATTTGGGATATTACCAAAACCGGTCTTTTCCGGAACTGCTAACACCAAACAACCAATTCACATTTCTCATGTTTTTTTCCTTCTTTTTTCCGTTTCAGTTCCCCGAGTTGAACCCGATGATCCTGCGCCGCTTCCGGGAGCCCGGGGACGTCGAGCGGGCGTACGAGTTGGTCCATCAATCGCAGGGCCTGGAGCAGACGCGCTTCCTCGCACGCAAACACTGCATCGAAGCGCTCCGGCTAGCGTCCCAAATCAGCGAATCACCGTATCAAAAGGGTTTGATAGTGGTTGGGGACTTCGTGCTGAACCGAATGAAATAGTGAACGTGTGCGGAGTTCCGGGATCCAAGATGGCGACGGCGGCCTGCTTCGCGTGCGCCCAGGGGTTGCTGATGGGACGGGACGGGACGTAACTGTATAGCCAGACACAGAGACAGAGAGAGACAGAGGAAGAACGTTAGGATAAATTTAGTTTAGCTCGGGGTTTCGGGGTTTAAGTGGAGCGAAAAAAAAATTGGCAGCTACACGCCAGCCAAGCGAATCCGGGAGGAAACGGACGTGTACAGAAGTATGTTTATAATAATAATAATAATAAAACAAAAAAGTGTGTGCGCGTGTGCCTTCGACGGGGACCTTTTACTTTGACAGAAAGTAATCTTCAATTATATCGGTGTGCTTGTTCTGCTTGTCTGATTTCAAATATCTCCGGGAGAGCGTGTTTTTTTTTGTTTGCTGCTTGAACAACAGTGCGAGTTTGTGGAACTAGTGCGGGTCTTATAACTAATAAAATTTGTAAAGAGAGTGGTAAAACAGAAAAATACACAACTCACGATATGTTCTAGAGTCAGTAAGTTTATCTAGCGAGAAAAAAAAAAAAATCAGTTTATTAATCAAGATTAATAAAATAAGTCAGGTTCACCCGACACGAACAAAGCTCTACGGAAACAAAAAATCAAAACCGACACAAACTTTGCCACCACCACGGTGTGCCCGTCCGTGGTTCTTGCCGCCTTTTGGAAGTTCAAACGAGTGGACACAACCCGAAGTTTGGTGGCGGCAAGGTTTGTTCGTTTTTAGAAAAAAAAAAACGTGTGAATTCTATTCATTACATCTATCTAACTTGTGTACTCCTTATTGGGTTAGCTAAATTGAACGTGTACGAAGTGCAATGTCATCTTTTTAACTTTTAATATTGTTTTGTAAAATACTGTGTACCTATTTAGTGTGAGTGTGTGTGCGTGACGAGATGTGCGCAAGCGAATTGAGTGGAATCACGGTTAGGATTTGTGTAAATCAGATGTGGAGCAAACCAACACAAAGATTTCAATGTTTTCACCCGCTAATAGTATTTCAATCCTTGTTCCTATACATTTCCGACACCGATAATAGTTAGTGTGTTCATTACAATAACATAAATTCAACGCGGAAGAAGCCATTTTTATTTGTACTTGATCACGCTTTCGAAGAGTCGAAAACGTGATTTGCTACAGACGAATGGCCTCCTTCGACATCACCATTGAACCGTACCCTTCACCTCTTTGATTTGTAAGCACTTGACAGGTCTCGTCAAGTGTTAGCACAAATCGTAGATTGCTCTGATTTCATACCAAGAAAGGAGTAGGATGCGACAACATTGTGAAGCTAAAAGCAGAAATCTATCGTCGTAGTAAGCACTGCCATTTAGTTAGTGGAATGGAACGAACAAAAAAAAAAAAAAAAAAACGAGCGGCCCTCCTGGGCCGTGGACGAATGTATGGGTTGTGGGTTAGTTTCAAACTCTTTTTTATTCGGAGGTAAAAAATAACTTTGACCGTGTTTGTGGCGAGAGTGTGGATTGCTATGGTACGATAAACAAAAAAAAAAACAACCAGCGCCTTAACATAGATAATGAGAAAAGAAAATGTAAATAAAAAACTAGATAAGCCAACAAAACATAATGAGAAAGAAAAAAATAAAGGCAAAACACTGTAAACGCACACGTGTACTCTCCGTGTGCGTGTGCAAGTGTATGTGCGCGCTAGCCCGTAAGTGTCAAACGTAGTAGGCCCAGACGTGACCTCTTGCTGCTCAATTATCGATAAAAATGCAGATCGTAGCAGATCAAAGTAATATAATTTTGAAAGCAACACTAATTTGATGAAATCAAAGAAGCAAAAACAAAACGACACACACACATACACGAAACACCCCACACTGTAAATATTAGGTCTATTGTACCCTGTAAGAAACCATTAAAAAAAACTTAGTATAACTCAAAACACAATTTTACACACTTGTACGCACTTGTTACTGTTGTTTCTTCTATTTTTATTTTTTTGAGGTTGTATTATTCTATGTCTGTTCTTAACCGTAAGTCTACTTTATTTAATTTTTTCCATTTCTTTCCTTTCGAGAAGAAAAAAAACAACGCTACGTACTAAATCTTATTTTGTTTACGAAGTGGCTGGGGATTGCTGTCCTATAATTTCGTCTTACAAGTAATAAGTTTTCGCGGTGGACAAGGGCCTGCCACTGGAAGAAGAAGAAGAAGAAGAAGAAAAAGTGTCAAGTAAAACAATCACCTAATGTTGCCAAGTAATCCTAGAGAAGGAAGAGGGGGAAATCGGAAACCGAACAGAAAAAAAAATGGTGGGCCCTATCCGAATCAACAGCGAAGCTAGCTGTCGAGCGATCGCCAAAAAGAGAACATACGGGAGAGCCCTATTATCATTATTATCATTATTGTTTATTCACTAAAATTGGTCACCTCACCAAGTTACCAAGGACCACCACCGTCACTACACGAATACATATAGAAAGAGAGAGGGACTCGTCAGAGAGACACGAGTCGAGCAGTGGGGTACGGATATGAAATTTAACCATGTTACAATACACGTTAGTAAAATTTTGTGTTCGATCGAGGCGGCCAAGAGTAGCCCTCCGTCCGTCAGTATAAAGATCAGTAGTAATTTTTTCGTTTGGAAGAGAGATAGAAACAATACAGACGTTAACAAAATTTGGCGCATGACGCCATTTTGGTTCTAGGGGAGAGATAGTAAACCGTTCTTCCAGCTTAGACGTAAACGTGAAAAAAGCTGTAACACAAGTAAGAGAGAGACGAACAGAAACATGCACATACAAACACTAGGAAGACAGAAATTCCAGGAGACGATAAAGGCAGATGTATATTATCGTTGCTACAATTTACACAGTCTTTACAAGGATGTTTTTGATATGTAATGATGAAAAAGAAAAGAAATAAATGAGACTAATCATCTATCAAATGGGGGAAACGTGTTTACAAGTACTTCGAAATTTTGAATGGACAATCAACAGAGTTTACTGTTTTATTTAAAAAATGCTTTACTACTTTTCTCTGTTTATTTTACATTTGTGGACGTTTGTATTTCAGGTAGAAAATCTTTTTCTATCACGGTGTTTTTTCACACCTATCCCAGTTTGAATGAGTATTTCCTACTGGAAGGCATCCGTCAACTGGTAGCTCTTGTACGGAAACTCTAATCTGGACGAAATGTGGTGTAGTTTCCATTTACAAACCATATAAGTTTTCTATTGCTACTATTCTAAGATAATACCAGAATGATAATTTTGGATCTGTGAAACGGAAACGATTATAAACAATAATTATTATAATTGTAATAATTGAAATCTCAACTTTTTTTTTTGGAGAAAAATAGACTCAGGAAACTCCTACATCACAATTTTTTATGCCAAAAGTCTCAGAATTGCATACAACGTCGAGATCTGGTATTATTTCGATAGTTAAGACAATTTTAAGACATTTGTCGTTCAAAATAAACTTACGATCTCGGAAACATCAAAATTCTCACAGGCGTTTCTTTGGCATTAAAAAAATCTCACGTCACTGAGCCAATCATATCAGCACCCGATGATCGAAGTCGTTCAGCATCTCGAATGGGAAAAATCAGCAGAACTTCGATAAAAATCATTGCCTCTCATGCAGGGCCATCGGCGCATAAAAATCCACAGAAGGCTGATGAACGTAGAATCCTTTTCCACAGCACAAACGAACCGCACAAAGTGCAAGTCGGTTCAATAATAATTTCGATTGTGTGAAGAGGCTCAGCTTAAATAGTTAAGATTTAATGTATGCGAAATTGTCGTCTTTGTTAGGGGAAGCTATGAG
Organism: Malaya genurostris; assembly: GCF_030247185.1. Lineage (NCBI taxonomy): Eukaryota > Metazoa > Arthropoda > Insecta > Diptera > Culicidae > Malaya > Malaya genurostris. The sequence goes on from NC_080570.1 coordinate 153,926,727, forward strand.
TACGGTTTGGTAAACATAGGCCCTTATTATCGGTATCACTTCACGGTTAAAATCGAGTGAAGTGAATTTAGGTCCTTAGCACGAAAGTCGCTTGAAAGACAGAAGATTATATGAATGAACTTGATGTCATTATGAACATCACGTCACCAATATTTCGTTGAAAAAATGAGTTTTTTCCACTACAGTGATCACTTCACTATGCGTGATACTGGTAATAGGTAAAATCAAGTGAAGTGACATGTAGGAGAAGTGCATGTGAAAGTGGAAGTGAGAACGGTAATAAGGGCCATGGAAAACTATACATTGCTCGTTATTCATTGAAGTTTCAACCACCAGCTATCTCAAATATATAGTTTTATCTAATCGAATCGCATGAAAATTTCGCATTTCTATATAGAATTCTAAGAGTAGTGCTACGTCAAAACGTGCGATATCAGTGCAGTGAATACAGTAGTACAGATACTTGCACATTTCATTAAATTTGGATCCTTCTAATTTTTCGGGAATGGTAATCTCTTTTACAGGGGATAGGTAGCTTTACCAAAAAAAAATCAGAAAATCTAACTTTTGCTCTTCAAGAAATTCGCAGGTTTGCTCTCTGAGAATCAGGGGTGGAATCATGTAAGGTGATTATCACCAAGTGATTGTCACTTTTGAAAATTTGGAATCATGTAAGGTGATAATCACCAAGTTCTGTCACCACTGCTGAGAGGCTAACATCAGTATCAAATGTTGGCATTACGTAAGGTGATAGTCACCACGATTTAATCACCTTCATGTCAAAATGGAGGTGATAGCAATTTAGTTATTTTAGTTATTATTTACTTTCAGTAATGATTTGATTTGTTGAGAAGTGGTTTTATAAATTATTGTCCGTTAGGTGAATTTTAAGCCACTGATATAAACAACCTACCAATATTGGTCGGAGAGGATAATTTTTTAATAAAATTCGTACTGATATTGTGGCCCTTATTACCGGTGTCACTACACGGCGAAAACCAAGTGAAGTGACTGTAACCCTTATTATGGGTATCACTTCACGGTGGAAAGCAAGTGAAGTGAATGTAGGTCTTTATTACGGAAGTCGCTTCAAAGATAAAAGTAATTACTTGGATGAACTTGATGTCATTATGAACATCACGCCAGCAACATTTTGTTGAAAAAAATAGTTTTTTCCCACCACAATGATCGCTTCACTATGCGTGATACTGGTAATAGGTAAAATCAAGTGAAGTGACATGTAAGTGAAGTGAATGTGAAAGTGGAAGTGAGAACGGTAATGAGGGCCTGTGTCAAAATTAATTCATAGAATGAACGGTAGTATTTATCAATTAAATCAATTCATTTATGTTGTAATTATTATTTGAAGAAATATCAGTCAAAGATAAATTGCTTCCTGGAAAAGTCATAAGTTTATGAATGTAGACGTCTCCTGTTGCACATAACGTAACATAAAAAAATCTATGCTAACATTTTCAGTAGACTGCCATCTACGTGACTTAGTGAGCGACATATCAGTCTCGTTCAACTGAACGAGTAAAAAAGATTAAACTGCGTTCTCAATTTTCTTCTTGTGTGTTGAACTAAATAAGGCAATATTTTTGGACAATTAGTTGCTGCTAATCATAGTGGATATTCGTAGTACCGGTGGGTAAAATTTCCAAAATGGAGGTAGCATTTGAAAGCTCTGTAAAATGCCATAATCGTTAAGTGAATGAAAGCTATACAAGAAATTATTTAACGGATCTTTCTCATTCGAGAGCAATGTCATCCGTTGTAAAACATCAAGAAGATCTAACAATTCGTGTCATTTCAAAGCTAGCAAATTCGTTCCAAAGAATTGACTGTGACATTGATTTCCATTGAAAAATAAAAATCGGCACTAAATTAAACCAACAATAGATTTTTTTTATTTGTTTGTGCGCAGGTAATTTTTTTCAACGTTACTCTTCGATCCATACAAATCATCATTGATAAACATGACTCGAATTAATAAAAAGGATTGAAAACTATAGGAATAAAAATTTAGATTTTAAAACATTATATGGGTATACGCCACTTTCATATGTTACTCCTACTAATATCAACGATATACGCCACATTCATATTTTACTCCTAAAAAATTGACGTGTTTCCAAACATTCTGGTGATCACCTTTTTATCACCAGGAGGTGATAGTCACTTATCACCTTACATGATTCCACCCCAGATCTTTGGTAGATCCAACTACATCCACAATCGAGAAGAGAGCGTCACTTGCTCATGAAAAATTATTGTGTTCTCTGGCGTATAATAATGGATTCAGCGAAACATGTACTCGCAATGCGTTTGCGTTAGTGTTTCTAGCCCTAAACAAGTATGCGCAGGATCCAGCGGCAGGATATCTCTCATCTGCAGAATCTTGCCTAACTAAGGCATGCTCGTGCGCTTTCTCTTTTCGATCGTCCATTTCAATTTTAGGTATTATTATTATTGTCATATATTTTACCTCGGCACCATCCTCCATTTTATGTGGTTTTGACTATGTTACGCTTCGTAGGACCTGCCACTGTGTGCCTTATCGACAGCTGAGTTGTGGCCATCACGTAACTCTCAAAACATCTATCTCTCGGTATAATCTACAGGACCAAAAGCCCCATAATATTTCTCAAACTTTTTTTGTCGTGAATACGACTTACTTTACTATGGGGCGCCTTTTCAAAATTAGCCATATGGAAGAATGGGCAGAACTTAATCGCGAATATCTCGACTTGTATTAATGGTAGCAACATAATTCTTTCACCATTTCATCAAAAATATGATCAGGAATTCAGGATAATATTTTGAACAGTGTGCGATAACCACAAACAACTCAAAAATTAAGTTTTCTTAAAATTTGAAAACAACGCGGAAAACTTTTTACTTTCGCTTGGGTTTTTCGCGCAAGGACGACGATTTTGAGGTAGTCAGGCACATATCTTCAACTGAATGCGTATAAAAGGGGAACCGTGGTCGAAAATCGATCATTTCTTTTCGTGCGTTCGATGGAAGCAGACGTCGTGGGAGTGGAATCATCAACCAGCAGCGACAGAGAATGCACCTTCTGCGTGGTTAATAAAAACCTCAAACGCTCAGGTCGCATCTCTCATTCGCTTGCTGGCCATCGAGGCGAGAGGACCAGCCAGCAGCAGCAGCGGGAGTTAAACTTTCCACCAGCAGCGAGAGAGAATGCACCTTCTGCGTGGTTAATAAAAACCTCAAACGCTCAGGTCGCATCTCTCTTTCGCTTGCTGGCCATCGAAGCGAGAGGACCTTAACCAGCAGCAGCAGCGAGAGTTAACCAGCAGCGACGGAGAATGCACCTTCTGCGTGGTTAATAAAAACCTCAAACGCTCAGGTCGCATCTCTCATTCGCTTGCTGGCCATCGAGGCGAGAGGACCAGCCAGCAGCAGCAGCGGGAGTTAAACTTTCCACCAGCAGCGAGAGAGAATGCACCTTCTGCGTGGTTAATAAAAACCTCAAACGCTCAGGTCGCATCTCTCTTTCGCTTGCTGGCCATCGAAGCGAGAGGACCTTAACCAGCAGCAGCAGCGAGAGTTAACCAGCAGCGACAGAGAATGCACCTTCTGCGTGGTTAATAAAAACCTCAAACGCTCAGGTCGCATCTCTCATTCGCTTGCTGGCCATCGAGGCGAGAGGACCAGCCAGCAGCAGCAGCGGGAGTTAAACTTTCCACCAGCAGCGAGAGAGAATGCACCTTCTGCGTGGTTAATAAAAACCTCAAACGCTCAGGTCGCATCTCTCTTTCGCTTGCTGGCCATCGAAGCGAGAGGACCTTAACCAGCAGCAGCAGCGAGAGTTAACCAGCAGCGACGGAGAATGCACCTTCTGCGTGGTTAATAAAAACCTCAAACGCTCAGGTCGCATCTCTCATTCGCTTGCTGGCCATCGAGGCGAGAGGACCAGCCAGCAGCAGCAGCGGGAGTTAAACTTTCCACCAGCAGCAAGAGAGAATGCACCTTCTGCGTGGTTAATAAAAACCTCAAACGCTCAGGTCGCATCTCTCATTCGCTTGCTGGCCATCGAGGCGAGAGGACCTTAACCAGCAGCAGCAGCGAGAGTTAACCAGCAGCGACGGAGAATGCACCTTCTGCGTGGTTAATAAAAACCTCAAACGCTCAGGTCGCATCTCTCATTCGCTTGCTGGCCATCGAGGCGAGAGGACCAGCCAGCAGCAGCAGCGGGAGTTAAACTTTCCACCAGCAGCAAGAGAGAATGCACCTTCTGCGTGGTTAATAAAAACCTCAAACGCTCAGGTCGCATCTCTCATTCGCTTGCTGGCCATCGAGGCGAGAGGACCTTAACCAGCAGCAGCAGCGAGAGTTAACCAGCAGCGACGGAGAATGCACCTTCTGCGTGGTTAATAAAAACCTCAAACGCTCAGGTCGCATCTCTCATTCGCTTGCTGGCCATCGAGGCGAGAGGACCTTAACCAGCAGCAGCAGCGAGAGTTAACCAGCAGCGACGGAGAATGCACCTTCTGCGTGGTTAATAAAAACCTCAAACGCTCAGGTCGCATCTCTCATTCGCTTGCTGGCCATCGAGGCGAGAGGACCTTAACCAGCAGCAGCAGCGAGAGTTAACCAGCAGCGACGGAGAATGCACCTTCTGCGTGGTTAATAAAAACCTCAAACGCTCAGGTCGCATCTCTCATTCGCTTGCAGGCCATCGAGGCGAGAGGACCAGCCAGCAGCAGCAGCGGGAGTTAAACTTTCCACCAGCAGCGACGGAGAATGCACCTTCTGCGTGGTTAGTAAAAACCTCAAACGCTCAGGTCGCATCTCTTATTCGCTTGCTGGCCACCAAGGCGAGAACCAGCAGCGACTGAAACTGGATTCTGAGTCTGTTATTGGATCTAAATTTAGGTCTTGAACTCAGGGTCCAGTTCTCTATTCCAGACTTCTATTCGGTTCTTCTTAAAACCATAATAATACTCCTAAAGGATTATGCGGAATTTACTTTACTGTACCTCTATACAACCCATTTTTTATTCATGGCGAAAAATCGTCTTCAAATTTCAGAGCTTAGTTCCGGAATATGAGTTTAGAATTCAGAGTCTGCGTGCTGAATTGGATTCTGGAAAATGATTGTAGTTCTAGAACTAAAATCCAATTGAGTTCTGAGTCTGTTCTATGTTCTAAATTTAATTCTTGAACTCAGTTCCAGTTATTAATTTCAGAATTCTTCAAATCGGTTCTTTTTAGAACCATAATAATACTCCCAAAGAATTAAGCGAAATTTTACTTTTCTGTACTCTATACAGTCCATTTTTAAATTAGTTGCAGTTTGTAGAACTTCCTTTTGATTTGCTATATAAAATGCACAGCACCGACTCGGAAGCCATTCATTTCGAATTTGGCTGTCGTTGTCAACGTATCGATTATTTTATTATAAAGAACTATACTGCTTATTTCATAATATTTAATTGCGTTTCAGAATGATTAATGTAACTAATCTGTAATCTAGTCTAGGCGCATCGTTTAAAATTCTAGTAATGAAAGAGGGGGAAGTTGCACAATTCAAACAATCGATCAACTATCAATTCGAATTCGGAAGTATAAATAAAGCGTGTCATATTCGTATTCACGACATCCAGTTATGTCTCTGACATTACACACCCGTACTTTTTTCGCTTTTGATTTCCGAAAAGACCGAGGCCATGTCAAAACTCTTGTAACGCTTTTTAACACCTATAACTTATTAAAAGTAACACATATGAGAGCATGTTCAGGAGTGTTGTAGTTCTCAATGCATAATAAATGTCAGCTTTAAAATTAAAATTTGGAATTTATAACAAAATAAACTGGCAGCTCCAGCAGCGTTTTATCTGTGTTTCAAATATAGAAAAAAAAGAACGGCAGCGTATGCCGATTTTAAATTTGACAGAGAAAATGTTCGGATAAAAAAACGACATGCTGTGGATACGTTTGTTCCAGATTTAGTTCTATTATAAATCTTCCATATGAAACTTCCAGCTGCTCAATAGACTCTAACACTTCCTAATACACAAAACTTACAAGAAAGTAAGGCATGTAATGCTTCGTAACGACTATAAATAAAAAAAACGTATGCATCGATCCGAAACGCCTATAACTTACTAAAAAGTAACGCATGTAACGCTTCGTAACGTCATGATTCACAAAACATGAAACGCTTCGTAACGCCTTTCACATACAAAAAAGTAACGCTTTATTACGCCTATAACTTACTAAAAAGTAACGCTTCGTAACACCTATGATCCACAAAAATGTAACGTATGTAACGCTTCGTAACACCTATAACTTAATGAAAAGTAACGCATGTAACGCCTATAACTTACTAAAAAGTAACGTATGTAACTCCTATGACTTAATAAAAAGTAACGCTTCGTAACACCTATAACTTACTAAAAAGTAACGCATGTAACGCTTCATAACGCCTATAACTTACAAAAAAAGTAACGCTTTATAACGCCTATAACTTACTAAAAAGTAACGCTTTGAAACACTTATGATCCACAAAAATGTAACGCTTCGTAACACCTATAACTTACAAATCAATAACGTTTGCAACGCTTCTTAACGTCTGTAGCTTACTAAAAAGTAACGCATGTAACTCTTTTTAACGCCTATAACTTACAAAAAAGTAACGCATGTAACGCTTCGTAACACTTATAACTTACTAAAAAGTAACGCATGTAACGCTTCGTAACGCCTATAACTTCCTTAAAAGTTACGCGTCGTAACTCGTTTACCGCAAGAAACTAATCATTATAATGGTTTTTTTTTTTCATAAATACGTTTATTTCTTAAGGCAGTTTACATAAGTTTTTCTTCGCCGTAGCATCACTTTTACATAATATTCTTATCCTAATTTAATTCTAACATAGTCACAACGTTTTGAATTTATTAAAACATATTCTCTTATAGCTTAAATATCATCTTAGGTAACTCGTCATTAATTATGAAATCTACTCGGAAATATTATTTGAACCAAACTATTACCTTCTATAAATTATAAAATAAGCTGTTTTTTTTGACATTTTGTTGATAATTTCATAAACTGTTTCGAGTTTGTTTGTATCATTACATAATTTTTATTCTAATTTAGCTATTGGTTGAACTCATGGACGCAGCTGGGATCAGAGCTAAGTCTTAAAAGGGGCCTTTATTAAATTGAAACTCCAATTTTCTTTATGAAATGATAAATAAGTTTCATGTATGAAAGGTCACGACAAGCAAGAATGTCTCGAACTGGGATATTGGATAGTTTACCTTGGGTACGCAAAGAATTTATTAGTTGAGATCTGACATCACGATACTCCACGCATGTCCAAACGACATGATCAATATCCCGATAGCCTTCTCCGCAAGCACAATGATTAGTCTCGGAGAGCCCAATTCGAAGGAGATGTGCATCTAACGTGTAGTGATTGGACATGAGTCTGGACATCACACGAATGAAATCCCTACTCACATCCAGTCCCCTGAACCATGCCTTTGTCGATATATTCGGAATAATTGAGTGCATCCACCGACCCAGATCATCTCTATCCCAAGAAGCTTGCCAGCTGGCAAGTGTTCTTTGGCGAGACGAGCTATAGAATTCGTTGAAAGCAATCGGTCGCTCATAAATTTCACCCTCAATAGCACCACGTTTGGCTAAAATATCGGCTCTTTCATTGCCAGGAATGGAGCAATGAGCCGGGACCCAGACTATAGTGATTAGATAATTATTGTTCAATATGTCGTTCAGGCACTGTTTTATTTTGCCCAGGAAAAACGGTTCAGTCTTGCCAGTCATGTTAGAGCGAATGGCTTCAATTGCACTCAGACTATCTGTGAAGAGGAAATAATGGTTTGGAGATAATGTGACGATTACACTCAAACTATAATGAACTGCTGCTAGCTCTGCTATATAAACAGATGCAGGTTCTTGAAGCCTAAATGAGGCCGAAACATTATTGTTGAACATACCAAACCCTGTCGCTTCTTCAATTCGCGATCCGTCCGTGTAAAACATTTTCTCAGAGTCAATATGCCTGAACTTACTTGAAAATATTTTAGGGATTTCCGTCGAGCGTAGGTGATCCGGGATTCCACGCACTTCGCGCTGCATGGATGTGTCGAAAAATAAAGTTGAGTCAGGGACATTTAGGAGGCTGACATGGATAGGAATATATCTTGAAGGGTTGATTTCCTGTGACATATGGTTAAAATATACTGTCATGAATTTTGTTTGAGATCGAAGCTCGACTAGTCGTTCGAAATTATTAATTACCATGGGATTCAGCACCTCACATCTTATTAGCAGGCGTGATGAAAGCTCCCAAAATCGATCTTTTAATGGAAGAACTCCCGCCAGAACTTCAAGACTCATTGTATGTGTTGAATGCATGCAGCCTAAGGCAATTCGCAAACAACGGTACTGAATTCGCTCAAGTTTGATAATATGAGAGTTTGCAGCGGAATATAATGGTTTTTAATATTCCTAATTTCCATGATTTGAAACTCCTAATTTAAAAAAATTATCGTATGCAACGCTTCCTATCTCACGATAATATCGAGTGAAACGCTTCGTCAAATGAAACTTTTTTCCTTATTGGGCACGGGTCTCTGCCTTTTACGCAACCCCCTGGGTTCGATTCTCAACCCCGCACATAGGGTCAGAAGGATTTTCTAGCCCGAAAAGACGAATGACCTTAAGGAACAAAAAAAATTCCATAGTACCGTTACTCAGACGTACTTTTTCCGAATTTCCATAGTACCTTCGCTCAGGCCTACGCTCTGAAAAAATTTTAATTTTACTGGTGACTTTATCCCTCATACGATGTAATTCATAAAGACCTAATTTGTCAAATGACGGAAAATTTTATTTGTAACGACTTAATGTTAGATGAGCTTGAATTTTACTGGTTTCGACAGTAACTCGCGTTCTGATAGCAGGTTCGACTGTATAAATTTAAATGCACCTTTTACCAGCCAAGCAGATGTATGCTTCTGTGGCTCAGTCGATTAACAGACGTACTCGCGATCCAATTATTCTCGGTTCAAGTCGCGGTGGTTGCTGTCAGTATTCTTTTTCTTTTTTTATTTCAATGAATTTTATGTCACGGAGTCTTACACACAATATCAAATGTTCTTCGACGTAAATTTGCGTGAACTGCGACGCTCCATTTATCTGCATCTAATAAGATGTAAAATCACAGGTTTTTTTTAAGTGTGTACACACTTAAAAAATGTTACATCTTTATAGATGCACATAAAAGGAGCGTCGCGATTGACTTAAATTCACAATACAAAGCATTTAAAGATAAGTCATATCATTAACTTCACAGTTGTTTTAGCTGAAACTCACATCGATACAGACGCAAAATTTATGTTTACATGTTAGTAGATGTAATATTGTGCCATCACCGAAGAAATTACGGCATACTTGAATTTACGTCTAGCGTAAATTTCATTTTTTTTAAGAGTGTAGCTTTACTCAGATAGACATAAAAAAACATGGTAACGTATCTAGCTTCAAGAACTAAACTATTATTTTATGTATTATTATTATTGTGATTTTTTCACCCCGGTTTCATAAGTCTGCCACCACTTAAATTTGTCCAATAATAGTTGTATATATCCAATGAGTGCAAGCCACGACTGTCTTCTTTGGCTCCTGAAGCCATTCAGTCATTCGGTATGAAAATGTAACTTGAATAGGGAGCTCATGTTTTCGTGACCTTTCACGACATGAAACAGGAAACCGGTGGATGAATTCTTGGCCTAAACGCTTTCGCCTGATCCCAAAAGACTACTCTGCTATCGAGGCTACACGGTAAGAGCAGAGTTTGGAGGAGGCCTTGATATCAGTCAAACCTTCCCTCGATCGGTATCCTTCATAGAAGCTCATCGGCATCTGACGGGATACAAAAGTACCGCCTCATTTTCCACTGACGGAGCGCTACCCGGACACTGACACATGATTTTGGGTCTGGAGCTACAACATCTCCATTTCTCACAGTTCATCTACACCAGTTTGCTCTCAATTCTCAGTGGATCTGTGCTATTCTTCCGGGATCCACGACTGACTTTTTGGCAGTAATCATTGCTCTGAAGGCGAAAGGATTCCTCGGGAAAGCGGTAGCCGGAAAAATACGAGAGCAGATAGTTTTGCTACCTGTGACAGGAGCTTTTCTCGATTCGCATTCGAAATGTCATCTGTTGACATACTGGTGAACTTTGAAACTTTATAAGCAAACGAATCAAAAGTTCTGACTTCTACTTTTAGAAGGCTTTTTTTCGTTGCCGATGTTTATTTATTTATCTCACGCATAGTTCAACTGCAGTAAAGGGTGAAACATCTAACCTTGCAGGACGAAAACTCCGTTACGAAAAACTTTTTTCCCATCAACCGAAAAGCAACTGAATTAGCAAGGGACCTTTAGTCAACACATAGAATTCAATTAGTCAAAAACCTAGCACTCATCGCGAAACAGCTGCAATTTTCGCATCACGACCTTTGAACAGAGACAGTCCGACTAAGCTACTCCACGCAACTCCCACCCCCTTTCACTGCCCTTCAGGAGTCCACGATTTCCTGGAAAACGCTTGAGTCGACGGCGACGGAAAACAACGCGCGACCGTGAGAATCGCGTGTCAATGTGCGAGTGCCGGAGGAAAGTATCCGCGGGAAGGGGCACGGAAAGCATGCATAAACAAAGCGCGGGAAAAGTTTGTGTTTTTTTTTTGCTTCCCTATATTTCTGCAAGGTTCGCGAAAAACTCACCAGCTCACAATGGAAATATGCGACTGTTGGATCGAAATCCTGTCTTCCATTCGATGAGCTGGTTAAGCTTTTTCAGGCCTCGGAAAAGCCTTTTCCATTCAGCCAGGGGAACACAGTCTTCCTCGGACCGTTGAAGCCGCTGCAGGTGTGGCGAACTTTTAGCTTTCGTTGGGGGATTGTGGAACTGTTTCTGTGTTTGTGGGTGTGTGTTCTGTGACTGGTGAAACATTTTTTTTTCAAAAATTGAAACTCGAACCTGACGATTCTCACGGCTGCTAGGAAGGGGAGGGCAAGGGAAAGTGGTTTTTATACGGTGCAGTGGATTGTAGTTCCGATATATCTAGGTTAGAAGTGATACCTTTGAGTGGAAAATCGATGCAAGGTGCACCGATTCTTTGGCATTGTGAAGGAATTTTACTGCTCGCATGGAACTGCAAATGAGCTTCCCGCAGGAGGAAAAAACATTCCTAAATTTGCATGAGGCTTGAAACACCGAGATCGGTATTTCATGGGCTACTGCTGCTGTTGCTGGGTCCGGTAGATGGGAACATCAAACAATCCATCGGATCATCCGGTGCTATGGAGTCAGCAGTTCAAGCGGATACAAGAAAGACGCATTGCTGACGCAAGTTTGCGCGATTGGCAACATCGGAAGCACATCGAACGGCAAGCACGTGCCAAAGAGCAAGCCCATGTAAGCATCTGTCGACCCACACGGGAGACTCTGGCCGCCCAATTCATCGACCCTAGATCGCACACTCAATCGAAAAGGGTAGACAATCATAGCTCATTCGAAAACATCATCCATCACTCGTAACGCAAGTAAAGACGTAAGCTCATTTGGTTCGTACAATTTTCAGATATCAGAATTGCTTTTCTAGCTAATAACATTACGGATTTAGGTTAGAATTACACTTTTCACCTCACAATTCACTTTTTTATTTTTATTCACTACCAACTTTGTAAAAACCATTCCTCCATTGCAACCAACTAATGAATATAAATAAGATTAAAAAAACGAAAGATTGATCCAAGCAACATAGGCTGTAACATAAAAGTGGGGCAGGCCATGACAAAACCCCTGCACAGTTAGGAAACTTATTTGCGAAATAATTTTTATAATCACGAACGCGTGCAAGATGTTTGCTTGACACGAAAAAAATGTTTATTCTTTTAATACCGAGGGTAGCATCTTTAGCGACAATCGGAGGCCTTCGCCGAGCCTTGCGTGACGTTGACTAGATACTTATTATTCGATCGTTCCGGGGCTTGTTTGACATAAAAGTTGTAATACTCATAACCTATAACCCGAAATTGAATCAGGAAATTTACTGCGGTCGTTAACCGTGTAGCCATCCCCGGGAGAACCGCTTGTTTACTGGTAACCTATTTCCGATTGGGATAGGTAATAGGTGGCCAACGCGAAGCTGGATTGTAAAGCTAAAATCATACCCTAAAGTAATGCCACGTGGATTTCGTTCCACGGCTGGGCAGAAAACGAGTGACTTCAAGGTCGAATAACCGAAAACCCTAACTTTGTTTAGCGTGATCGATATAAACATATTTTTGGCTACCATTGGAAACTTGGGCGCATTATGATTTGAGCCTTGGCATAAATAGTTACTCGTAAAATTTATCAGTAGCAAATTTTCGGAATCGATGTAACTAAGAAAAATTAAAATGCGCAGTTTACGAAAGTTTTCCTTAATTCATATTCAAAGAAAGAAAGTAAACGTCATCGAACTGAGACCTTTTTTCCCTCCATAAAGTCAAAAAGTTCGATATCAAAACCAATAGCACGGGCAGTTCCCGTACAAGATACCGAATAGTGTACAACCTTAGAGATCTCCTACATTTCACTGGCACCTTTCAAAAGTTACGACCGTAAACGAAGTGACCACTTAAAACGTAATGACGAACGGCGACGGTAAGGAAAATCCTGTCAACATTGCTGAGATACAGGAAAGAAAACATGCTGAAAGCATGTGTAAACACTGCCCCTTTCCCGGGTGATTTGCATAAATCGTTCTGATATATTGGGAAACCGTCGTGGAAGAATAAAAATGTGCTTTCAACATGCAATCGCTAAACCCCTTTTTTGTTGCATGACATACCCATCGTCAATTCAATCGTAAATATAAAAACTATTTCAACACCAAGTTTAAGTAATTGATCATACTTATGCGGTATGAATAATTGAAAATTTATCATATTTGCATTGTTAACTGTGAATCAAATACACCTATTTCGTCCCGCCCTTTTTAAAGAGTGTTTCTAGTGTGAAAGCCATTCTTGAAATCCATTAATTTGACATATCAGCTTTTTTTTTTATTTCATTGGTATTTCAGTTTACCTATTTACCGCATGTATTCAACTTACTGAGAGTACACTTACAAATTATTAGTTTTTTGCCTTTCTCATATAGTAAGGCTATGCAATCACTATGAAAATCAATCACTTTTGAACGGAGGCCGAGATCACACAATGTCTGTGTGTGTATATGACGAATAATGTCATTCTATTTCTACAGAGATGATTAAAAAGATTTTCACATACTCAGATTCAAATGAAAAGTCTTATGGTCCTATAGATCGCTATTAAATTGCATCCCGATCCGACTTCCGACTCCGGAATTACAAGGCAATTTCTTCAATTTCATGAATATTTTTTCAAAAGTGATGGCAAAACGAGGTGCAAATTTCTATAAAACCTTCTGATAAATTCATCTAGTTGGTATACCTTGTTAGTTAGTGAATATATAAATCTACTTCGAGACTACTAGTCCTCGGTTTTCGCTTCCGAACGCACCAGTTCTTTGAAAAATTGATCTTATGCCGTTGGAAACTTAGGAAACTTTACAAAACTAACATTATTCCGTTTATAAATTGAATTAGCATTGTTGTAAAACAATATGTATTTTATTTAGCACTTCCAAATCGTCAAAATAAAACGGAGTCGATTATATGAAAATCGTTGATTTTCCATGAAAAGCATGAAAAGCTTTTCCAAAAATGTGTCTGAATGTGATCCTTGTAGCCAGCATAAGGTTTATTTGAAAAAAAATCATATCATCGCATTATTTTTCCAAATAATTAAGAAAGATCACAAAAACACTGATTTTTCAGAGCTATTTTTGATAACACTTGGAAAATCCTCCGAATTTTCCAGTCATTTTCACCCTGCATATAGATAAAAGTTTTTCAAATTTTCCTTCGAAAATTTCCTAAAACCATCCGAGCGCATGACACTTGAACCGATTTTCACAAATCTTAATTAAAATAAAGCTCTCAGTGTCTTGAAAGATACTGTGCAATGTCATCCAGATACTTCATTATAGGGCGATGAGCATCAAAACTTTCAAACTGACATATAAAATGATGCAAAACCGGTACGCATCGGTACGTGCTGGTACGGAAGAAGAAAACACCACTACCTAGCACACAGCGTGCTTTGTTCAATTCTATATAGTGTGCAGGGTTGCCACATTTAGATCTATATTAACTTGACGTAACTGTTTACAAATTGAAAAGGTTAGGGTAGTTTATACCCAAGGAAAGATTTTGATTTTATTCAAGTTTGAAAGAAAAAATCTTGACAAAATCTTCTAGTGATGTTTCTGAAATATAAGTAATATTAGAAAGGCATCATTACACCAAAGCAAAATCTTGGCGTTACATTCCTTTGGTGGAATTCTTAGTGTACAGAATCATTGCATGGCTAGTACTATGGATCCTACTGACACTAAGAAGCCTTCCAGGTCGGGGCTCGAACATACGACAACTGGCTTGTAAGACCAGCATCCTATGCATTGAACCGCCAACCCGGGGATAAGCTAGATACTAGGTGGATTAAAAAAGGTTTGTTTTTTATACTGACGTCACGTCTGAGCGGACTGAAGGCAAAAACCGGATAAGTGCTACTTAGTTGGGTAAACCCGCTCAAGAATTATGAAATGCAAAACCGTATAAAAACATTGAGTGCAAAAGCAGAACAACATCTGTTTTGCCAGAGAAAAAAAACTTTGAATGCCAACAACTGAACAAAAACTTCGCCGGATCTTCCAAAACAAAGCTTTTATCCGGTTCTTACATTCAAAGGTTTTTTGCCTTTCTCATATAGAAAGGTTATGCAATCACTGTGAAAACCGACTTTTGAACCGAGGCCCGGAGCTTCTCTCATAGATGGCGCGACCGATTTTTATAAACTTAGATTCAAATGAAAGGTCCTGTGGTCCCATACGTAATTCCTGAATTTCATCTGGATCCGACTTCCGGATCCGGATATATAGGGTAAAGTGTGTTAAAAATTGTATACCATCACTGAAAAGGGCGAAAAGCCGTAAAAAGATTTCTGAATCGACCTCAAATTTTCTCCAATTGATAGTTTTTTTCAGTAGATGGTAAAACAAACCGATTTCGGTTATTCTTTGAGGAATCAAAGAAAATTATTTTGAAGAATACAACAGTATTATATATGATAGTATGATTGATATGAGAAAGGCATCATTACACCACTAGGTGAATTAAAACAGGTTTTACCGACTGCAGTTGCGGACGCGGAGCATCGTTTGCTTGTTGTTTTGGAAGACCCGGCTGAGTTTTCGTCCGTTTTTGGCAGTTTTTTGTCCGGGTCTTGCAAAAAAGATGTTTTTAAACGATTCTTGCACTGCAAAATCCGTGCCCGGTTTTCGCACTCATTGTTTTTATCCGGTTTTTGTATTTCAAAATATTTAAGCGGGTTGCACGATTTTTGCATTCTGTCGTTCCTTTGACAGTTCAGTAGCACTGTTTGAAGGGACTTTGACTTAGTGCACGTTCAGGAGTGTTTTAATTCTATACATAATTTGTAACAGTTTCAAAATTTAAATCTCGAAATTTTAGATGAAAACAGAGTCCAATGGGAGATTGATAATATCTATTATTTTTTCGCCGGACAGAACCAGCCTAGAGGCCGTGTAGAGTAGATCCACTGGGTTCCTGTTTCCATGTCGTAAAAGACCACAATTATAGGAGCTTCTATTTTCCTACTTTCAGTTGCCACAAAACTTTATTACTTCACTATCATTTCGTTCAACGATGTGAAATATATTTCTAATATATTTTTGTTCCTTCGAGGTTTGAAGAACAGTGTAATTTGGAAGAAGTATTTTGCTTCTTTCGTGTTATTTCTCGTTCTTCAAAAACAATAGCTTCTGGTGCGCTCAATTCATACGCGTTCCTCATCGCTTATTCTTATGTGGTGACTCGTTATCAAAGCTTTTATTGAAAGTGTTTCGCTTGGTTCTTTGTAGTGTTTTTTTTTCTTTATTGCACACGCTTCTTTTACAAACTTAAAGTTTAAATTTAGTTTTATAATTCTAAACGTTCTAAGCCGTCTAGATGATGATGTGTCAAATTTGTGTTCACGTCCTTTGTCTCTTTTTCGAATATGGCGATTCGTCGGTAATAAGATTGTTTCACTAGAACAATATGCGTAATTTTATTGATCTAGCACACATATCTTCTCACTAAATATGCTGCTTTAATGCTTTGTTTAGTGTTTGTATGACCAACTAGGAATGCGTTTTGATTCGGACGTCTTTATTTTTAGTTAAAATAGTTGAACTATCTAGATATCTACTGTGATAGCCACATATGAGATAGGAGATCAGGATTTGTTTTGGAACTGTTAGGATGAGAGTAGTTTCAGAACATAATTAGATGCGAAAATAATCAAATATTAATTCAATATCGTCTTATTTTAACTATCGTCTTATTCTATCATTATCACAGCCTACTATTGAAATAACTGCATATTTTACTCTCGGTATCCGGCTGCCTAGAGATTGAAGAACAAAAACTTGAAAGTTTAAAAACTAGCATTTTGTTAGCAATTTACTATTGCATTTCGACTATTTCAGAGCAGATGTCTAAAGACTGTCCCAGAAAGTATGGACGCACTTTGATTTCGCAGTAAATAATTCACAAGTGTTAGATATTCAAATTTTTTTCGATATACTGATAATATTAGACTACAACAACAGAATATTATTCTCAACATTTGCTACTTAGCCATTGTAGACTAGCTGGCGCACCTTCTTGCGAACGTTCCTCATTAAATTCCGTACAGACTTCTTGGCGACAAGTTTTGACACTTTTTTCCAATCTTTTTCGAACTGTTGAATGGTTTCGGCAGCCGAGACATGTTTCCTAAGATGTGCCTTCGTTAATGCCCAAAATTCCTAAGTTGGTCGAAGATGTGGGCAATTTGCTAGATTCATGTCTTTTGGAACGAAAGTGACATTTTTGGTAGTATACCATTCTACCGTTGATTTCGAGTAGTGGCAAGAAGCAAGATCTTTCCAGAAGACAACAGGATCCTTGTGGCTTCGAATCATGGGTAGAAGTCGTTTTTGTAAACATTCCTTGATGTATATTTCGCTGTTCATTGAAGCAGTGGTGATGAAGGGTTTCGAAATCTTACCGCAGCTACAAATTGCTTGCCAGACCATAGCTTTCTTACCAAATTTTTCGACTTCAATCGATGTCTCGGACAGGTTTACACTTGCCCTTCTCGCACCGTATATTATTGTGGTCCCGGCAAGGATTTGTAATCGAGTTTCACGTAGGTTTCGTCGTCCATGATTATGCAGTTCAAATTTCCAGCAAGAATCGTATTGTACAGCTTTCGAACCCTCGGCCTGATTGATGCGTCTTGTTTCGGACTACGTTTCTGCTTCTTATAGGTTCGAAGATTCAAACGTTCTTTAGCACGAAGAACATTTGACTTCAAAGTGCCCACTTTTTTGGCCACATCCCGAACTGAAACCTCCTTCCTTCTCGAACGTCTTCAGTATACGTTTATCCAACTGAGGGTTAGCAGGACCTTTTTTTTACCCGTTTTCGGTTTATCCTCACAGGTGTTATCCTCACCGAACTTCCTGATTGCATTTCGCACGGCTTTTTCACTTACTCCTTCCATTTTTGCTATATTTCTCAGTGACAGTCCGCGTTCTGTGCACCATTTGTACACAATTTTTCGACGTTGTCCTGCTGAAAGTCCACGCATTTCGAAACAAACTAATGAAAACGAATAAACAACTGCACAAGTGGTTAGTGAAGAGTGTAAACAACAGGATGCAGGCATAAAAATTGGCAGATTCTGAACCATTGCAAAATGGCAGCGGTTTTTGGTTGCGTCCATACTTTACTGGGACAGTCTTTATTATAAATAAGCTCTCATTTCCATTTTTGTAGATTGTTTTTGTAAAGTAACTCACTTTGATATCGTGAAATTCGGTTGGTTTCCGTTTACCGTCGTGACCTGCAAGTATGAATGTTTTCAATTTGACAGTAAAAAAAGTTCAAATATATAAAATTGAAACGGTTTGCTGGGGATACGTTGGTTTCAGTTCTATTATACTTCTTCCATAAAAATTTTTCAGGTTGTAGATTTTTTTTCTAAGTGTACTGAGCTATATGCGTAACTTGTTTGGGATTATGTGGTGCTAAGAAGCATTAAATACGTTACTTTTCAGGACTACGAAGCGTTATAAGTGCTACATTTTTGGTGATGAGTATTAGCTGTCCCAACTTGGGGGTCGAAACTGGAATAGTTTCGATTTCAATTTGATTCTTTTATTGTTTTTAAGCTCACGGTACACTCGTATCCAAACGGTTTCGGTTAGCTTCACGGCTATGTATTTAAATATGTCACAACCCCTTCGTGTTACAAAAACAAGATCCCTTCTTTCTTTCTGCCAATTGAAACGTTCACAAAACAACTGCAAACGATTGATTTGTTTTGATCGTATCAGTTGAGCACCCCACGTAAATCATCTACCCCATGTCACGGATGTGGCATCGAATGCCAATTGACTCGTTGCACTTCATAGCTGCACAATCACCGCCGTCACATCAGAAGCCACTCAGCTAATTGACGGCGATCGTCTTATGCCAGTTACCCCTCTTTCAGTATCGAGAAGTAATGGAGCGTTACTCACCCTGGGGTCGCAAAGGAGGTGGTGCCCCGAACGACACCGTTCGTATTCGGAACATCCAGGCGCAGGGACTGTACCCGGAGGCGAAAAATGTAGGTTTCTTTTTTATTGTTTTCAAATGACAACCGAAACAGGAAACACTGTTGTGAATTTTCAGCCGGGAAAGGGGGAAACCCGTTTCAATTAAATCATTTATATCACTAAATCTAGCTTCCCACCATACCCATTTTGCACGCTACCCGGCCACAGGATGTACGCCATCCGGTTCCGATGCCTCGACCGAAGGGAGTGAGTGCGGGCGGGGGCGGTGCACCGTTGCGGAATTCTTCCGGTCAAATCGTCACCGGACTAAAGGACGATCCCATCATCAGTTTCAACGATGCCAATCGGTACCACGTGGACAACGGTCTGCGGTACAAGACCACACCGGCACAGAAGCAAACCTACCGGGCGGAACTGGACCGGATTGTGGCGGAAAAGGAAAACCGACGAAAAACCAGAAGCTCCGATGTAGACGGGAAGATGGTGAGTGTAGTGATGATTGGCTGTTTTTTTTCTGTGCTGGTGAATTGTTTTTTTTGTGTCTTTTTCAGAACGGAGGACCGTGGGGTAAACCGGGCCCAGGTGGAAAACCCTGGAGACCACCGAAAAATGTTGGACATAACTTTATGAAATCGATGGTAAGTGTTATAAAATGATTCGTTTGTAACTAATTTAATCGTTCCTTGCCAGGGTTGGACCAACAAGGAAACACTGCAGGATCTGGACATTGATCTTGTCACCAAAATGCAACGACAACTGGAGGAGGAAAATAAGTACCTGAAAAAGTTTTCCAACTGTTGCGATCGATGCGTTTGTCAATGCGTCAGTAACTCGCTGAATCCGATGGCAAATGGTAGTGTCGGAAGTGCCCAGACGTCACGTCCCACCGTCAGTAATCCGTCGAGAGGAATGCTGGCACCACCGGCGACGGCACCGAGTCAACCGATGCGGTACGAACCGAATCCCAGCACCGATAAGATCACGGACCGTCGCGTACCTCGGCTATGTCAACAAGGCCAACAGAACACTCCGGGGCGGGCTCCGGTTGCTAAGAAGGGCGGAGCTAAGATCACACCAACCCGTAACTGCATGATAACGGGTGGCGTCGAGTTAGTTCCCCTGCTGGCCAAACGACGCTCGCAGCCGAGACCGATTAGCCTGGGAACGACTGACATAACCAAGATCGATAAGTATAGCTCCAATGGGTAAATTATCATCCCAGCCCCAAATCTGGAAACCCTAGTTTGAGTAGTACATCAGATATCCTGTTCGGAACACTCGGAACATTTCGCCATTAATCCTGTATCTTTTCCAAACATTTTGCAGCACCTCAGTCGTACTTCACTCCGGCGACAGGTACCTCCACGAGTTGAACCGCCAGATGAGTCAGAAACAACGAAAGATTGAATCGTTCCGCGTTCTGGAGTTCGAAACCAGCAAGCAACACTTTGAGACGTGGTCCTCGTTCTGGGGCCGACCGGGACACGGTGCACCATTACCAAACAAAAACAAACTTAATCTGGACAATCTGCTTTACGCTCCTGCACGGTAAAGCGGTATCTGTGCCATCAATGCTTCACTTCACTGCTCCGCCAAAACAAAAAAAAGTTCGTTCAACCATATTGACTTTGTCCACTTGCTGAGAAACAAGTGCTACCGAAGTTAATTTCCAAATTTCAAATTGAACCGAAATTCAATTCCACTAGCAAAGCTAGCTGCTATTCGCTAAGCTGCGAAAAGACAAGGATCTGTAGATTTACTTGCAACACCTACTAATCTCTGTACTTAATTATGAATGAAATAATCTACGCTGTCGCCACCTTGAGAAAACAAATGTATACTAGTATGTACCTTTAAATGCTTTATAGCCTATCCAAAACAGTTCTAATCATTACTAGCCATGTTTAGAGAGAAGGAGATACAGTTATTACGTTGTTGTTTCAATTTGTTATGCGTAGGAATAAATATATAAGATTAGCGGCAATGTTCACATAAACTTACTCATAAAGTACGTAGACTTCATTAGTTCAAAGTAGTTTAAATTGAACCGTTAGTAGACACAAAATTTAATCAGAAATGGGTGCGAGTGGTTTTCTCTATTTGTTTCGGGAGATAAAAAAAGTGTGAAGAAAAAAAGTTACCAGTTATTGAACACAGAGTTTTTTGATGTTGAACACATCTTTATTTTCTATATAGGGGTGCAAATCAGAAACTTAAGGAAAAATACACGTAGAAATGTGGTCAGGTTTTAAACACTTACAGCTCAGTATATTTTGTATCAATTATTTAAATTATTACATCATTTGATTGGAAATATTTGTACGATTCGATTTTAATCTATCAAGCCACGTATTTTCAATTATGTATGATTGAAATTTTGATTAGTAGCGAGCAGTGTCCGATTTTGTCTTCTAAAAATCTCCGAGCCATAGACGACGGTTTCGAAGGAGTAAGCGATATATCAAAGGGAAAGCATCGCTCTGATTGGTCAATCGAATCAAAAGCGAAGCTGTTGGAAGCACGCGAATCTATAAATAGAAGCAAAATTATAGCTAACGTTTCAGTCCTACGCGTAGCATGTTAGAGATAGGTTGTTGCTAGACAGCAAGACAAAAAGTGCCATAAAACGATTTGAAGCTTTAATTGGTATGCTCTGATCGTGTGTCATGCAAGCTCGGATGAAATTCCATGTTATGTCGTTTCGCCTGAGAAATTGACAACTACCCAGGGTAAATTTTGAGTGCTAAAGGTTAATTTCTAATTTATATAAGATGAACTCAATTGATAATGAGAAAAAGTTTATCGCTTCAACCGAAATCGCAGAATGGTAGAGAAACTTAACGCTATAAAAATAACTGCTTGCATACAAAACTTGAACACAAGATTGGCGAAGAGAAGCTTAAATATTGAAATCGTATCGCAAGTATGTACAAAGATATAATTGCATACATTTGGGATGTTGGTGTAATTTCGCCGGCAATAAAACAAACAATGTTCTGTGTTGGTTCCTAATAATGATCAATCTAAGCAGACTCTCGTACAATTGCGGATTCAAAAGTGTGACGATTGATTGAACTGTTTGATTGTAGATCATTAGAAAAATTTGGTTGCTTTGTTCCACATCTATGGCTCGAACAACCCCGTGGGGCTGATCCTTGAAGTTTTTTTTTCATTTATATCAGTCTGAAAATACTTGAATACTTGTAAATTAAAACTACATACCCGAAAAAAAAACACATAGTAACTCCGAGCCATGTTTTGTTCCTATTGGGACTGCTGCATGGGTGCCTTACTAAACTTCGTGAAAAAATTACAAACACAATCAAAAATGGCTTAGGTGAGCACCGGTGCATTCTACATCGTGAGTTTAGTGTACACCCGTTTAGTTTAGAGATCGGCAATCAGTTTGCGAACGGATCAAAAGAATTAGTTCTTCTAGAAGAATGAGTGAACAAAAGTTATTATGGAATGATAGTTCTCTATTCTGTTCAAAGGAAATGGAAGTAATCGAATTCTTTGAGAGAGTGTACACAGCAACTGATTTCAAGAATATTGTAAAAGTTTGATACATTCGCGATCATCAACAAAGTATACAAAAGAGAATAATTTTTGGTACAAATACATACCAAAAAGTAATCACTATCAGAGCTAATAAAAGTCATTTTCATTGACTGAAAAATAGACTGAAAAATGACAAGAAATTACTGTCACTCTCAGCTTCGCTTGCAAACTATGAGAACGAAATCCATGTCCAGTCAATGACATAAGAGGTACAGCAGTTTCAAAATTGTGTTTATTTCTTTCATTTGCTCTTTCAGTCATTTGAAGTTTTCAGTGAAAATCGCATAGTATGCTGTGTCGATATTCAACCGAAGCTGTGAGAATTGAAAATGACAGAAAAAAGTTTCACGATAATTTTTACCTCTTGGTGCTCGAATTTGTAGTAGTTTTGGTTTCCAAAGAGGTTCTGGGATGTAATTACTTCGATTTGCCATATTTTAGTCACTTTTTATAGCCAAGCGTCACAGATTTTCAATACATCGATGAAAGAATGAGAATTGAAATTCTGCTGTTGCTACCTGAAGACGTTAGTTTGGTTTCGTCTTGTCACAGAGGTAAGAGTGACGTTGGTAATTATGCTCTCTCATTTTCTCTATGAGAAACGAAAATGCTTCGTGTCTCTTCGTTTGTTCTGGTGTCGGTCATTTACGAATGAGACAGTAAAACATTGAAAATGAGACTGTTGGAATGGTTTCTTTCATTGAGGATGCGCGACAATTTTAAGCTCTGCTCACTATTATTAAATTTATTCATTACAAAATATAATTTATGGCTCTCATATTTTTTTCGGGAGAAACATAAAAAAATTCAGAAGAACGAAAGAATGGTTCAACAGAACTTGTTCTCTTGGTAGCACTATTAAGTTCTATGCGGTTCTTTAAAACGAACGACTCCATCTCTAGTTTAGATACACACTAGGACAGGACCGGACAAGGCATGAATATTGGGCTGGTTTTGTTCTAGCTTCATGTCAGAATGTTCCAATTCCTGATTGGCTGATTTTGATAACTTTGTCCAGGCAATAACCAAAAATTCAAATTCCTGATTGGCTTATTGGCAGTGTTGCTCAAATCAAAAATGGACTGAACTTATTTGTACTCCCAATAATTGTATTTGATTTCTTGCAATTTTATAATGAATACTATTAAAGTATATTTAAAGTATCCCCCTATAGAACGATTTTAATCTAAACTCTTGTTGCTTATGCTTGATTTTAGGAACCAAAATTTCACGCGTTTTTATGTGATGTGATCAACAATAAGCCACCTATCAACATTCACTTTGAAGAGGAATTCCGAAAGACTCGGTACATAAAGTATACATTCTCAATTCGTCATAAGATGCTTGCGTTCCAAGGAATTTTATTGGTAGTACAAATTAATTCGGTCCGTTGTTCAATTTTTAAGGTAAAAATTGCATTTATTTCAAAATAAAAAAAAATGAACAATAACCAAAGTACCGTCCATCGCTAGTTACTAATTTTTCCCACTTCTCATGCAATTTTCGAAATTCCATCTCTCGTCTTCCATCCAAGTTTGAAGCCAATTTTCGATTCCTGCGAAAGAAGTAAACCGACGACCTACCAGATCGGGCAGCATCAGTCGGAACAACCAGTAATCGGAAGGAGCAATGTCAGGAGCACTCGGTGGGTACGACAAAATGTCCCACTTGAGCGTTTAAAAATATTTTTCACGACTTGCGACCTGAGGCCGAACGTTGTCATGCAGGAGAATAACTTTATCATGTCTTTGCTTGAATTCCGGCCAGGCCCGCCGAGAGAAAAAACGGGCCCGTTGCAACAATGGATCTCGAACGTTAAGTAAGGAAAAAAACAAAGAGTTTCTTCAACGCAGAAATCTCATTTTTTTAAACGTCGAAACCAGTTCCTACATGATCTATCAGTTGGAGCATTATCATAATAAACATACACAAGCATTCGATGCACTTCAGTTGCACTTTTCTTCCCAAATTGCTCATAATTAACACAGAGAAAACAAGGCATATAAACTGAATATGAATGACAAAAGTCTAACCTCTTGAAACTTCCGACATCAGCTGTTACTGTTCAATATTGATAACAACCAGAGCCATCTTTTGAAAACGAACTGAACTAATTTGTACTCCCAATAATTGTAGTTAATTTTCTGCAATTCTGTTGTAAATACTATTACTATTTATTTAAAATATCCTCTTATAAAATGAATTTACATTTACATTCCAATTGTTTACACGTAATTTTAGAAACCAAGATTTCTCGCGTCAACATTCACTTTGAAGAGGAATTCCGAAAGACTCGGTACTCGCTGAGAGTAATTCATTACAGTAAACGATAGCGAAAAGTTATCTCATTCGTTTGGTGTGGAAATTAATACTCTATTTTTCATAACCCCCCTGCAATTTCTTTCAAAAGTTGCTGTTGAAAGGCGGCTTATTAGCCGTTAATCACCAAAAACTTTATAATTAGGTGGATTGAAACAGTCTGAAAAAAAAACACCGTTGTATTTTTGTTCGATTTTATCTCATGTGACGTTGATTAGAGCAAAAGATTAAGCTAACGATTTTCAATACAAAGAATTGCTTATTTATCATGGAGTGCCTGGGCGGAGTTATCAACAATAATTATTCGGCTATCTATCTTAGAACGGAATTCATTAGTATATAACAATTGTTGTGCTAAAGTTTCTTGACTTAAATAAATGCCTACATCAATAAATCTGACATCACTGTAACCGACACGTAACCAGCGATGCTAGGTCTGCAGATTTGTTCGAATTTACTAGGAACTGAAACAAGCATACCCCTAGTAAGCCTCAGTAGCTTCAGTTCTATGTATTCGTCCATTAAATTTTGTCGAGTAGTAGTCGCCATTTATAACTTCCAGATTCATTTTCATTTTATAGCTGTCATAATTTTTGCATCTGGGAACACTCCGGAACAGGCTCTGAACATTAACTGCTTTGTTGAACTAGTGATTCAATTTGAACTACTTTGAAGTAATGAGTCCAATAGCAATGCTAATGAAGTTTTCTGCGCTCTAGGAAAAATCTCGCTGAGACTAGAAAGGATATGAATCCAAATGGAGTTATTATATCGTTTGTATCTGTATATTCAAGTTGAAGTTTGAAAAGAAGCAGAAATTTCTAAAATATTAAAAACTTACTCGACTCATATGAACATTGGAACGAGCGTATCAAAAATTAACATAATAATCGTAGTCAATAATAACTAAAATATAATTATGTTAAGTATCGGATAGTTTATAACGTATTCTAAGATGAAATAAAAAATGGGAACACATAGCATTAAATCAGAAGAATTTTTATCCAAATCGATTTCATTTCAGTTTTGAAATATGACTAATTCTCGCTCGTGCTAAACCGAGTACGAAAAGGTGAGTAGGTATTATGAGATACTCGAAATTAACGTTTTCTTAAATGCTTGATAAAGGCTGTCCCAGAAAGTATGGACGCACTTTGATTTCGCTGTAAATAATTCACAAGTGTTAGATATTCAAATTACATTCGATATACTGATAATATTTATTAGACTACAACAAAAGAATATTATTCTCAACATTTGCTACTTAGCCATTGTAGACTAGCTGGCGCACCTTCTTGCGAACGTTCCTCATTAAATTCCGTACAGACTTCTTGGCGACAAGTTTTGACACTTTTTTTTCAATCTTTTTCGAACTGTTGAATGGTTTCGGCTGCTGAGACATGTTTCCTAAGATGTGCCTTCGTTAATGCCCAAAATTCCTCAATTGGTAGAAGTTGTGGACAATTTGGTGGATTCATGTCTTTTGGGACGAAAGTGACATTTTTGGTAGTATACCATTCTACCGTTGATTTCGAGTAGTGGTAAGAAGCAAGATCTGGTCAGAAGACAACAGAATCCTTGTGGCTTCGAATCATGGGTAGAAGTCGTTTTTGTAAACATTCCTTGATGTATATTTCGCTGTTCATTGAAGCAGTGGTGATGAAGGGTTTCGAAATCTTACCGCAGCTACAAACTGCTTGCCAGACCATAGCTTTCTTACCAAATTTTTCGACTTCAATCGATGTCTCGGACAGGTTTACACTTGCCCTTCTCGCACCGTATATTATTGTGGTCCCGGCAAGGATTTGTAATCGAGTTTCACGTAGGTTTCGTCGTCCATGATTATGCAGTTCAAATTTCCAGCAAGAATCGTATTGTACAGCTTTCGAACCCTCGGCCTGATCGATGCTTCTTGTTTTGGACTACGTTTTGGTTGTTTCTGCTTCTTATAGGTTCGAAGATTCAGACGTTCTTTAGCATGAAGAACATTTGACTTCGAAGTGCCCACTTTTTTGGCCACATCCCGAACTGAAACCCTTCTTCTTTTGCTCGAACGCTTTCAGTATACGTTTATCCAACTGAGGGTTAGCAAGACCTTTTTTTCGACCCGTTTTCGGTTTATCCTCAAATGTGTTATCCTCACCGAACTTCCTGATTGCATTTCGCACGGCTTTTTCACTTACTCCTTCCATTTTTGCTATCTTTCTCAGTCCACGTTCTGTGCACCATTTTTCGACATTGTTCTGCTGAAAGTCCACGCATTTCGAAACAAACTAATGAAATCGAATAAACAACTGCACAAGTGGTTAGAGAAGAGTGTAAACAACAGGACGCGTTGCGTCCATACTTTCTGGTACAGTCTTTAAGTAAAGAAGGAAAAAAATTCATCTCTCATTCATTCTAGACTGCATCCTAGACTCGTTCAGTTCCGACTAGAATTCAACTCTAGAGTTTAGTTCTGGAATTCAGTTTCAGAATTTTGGACAAGATTTTTTTTTTATTTTCTGAGCGGATTTTTCAGTTATTTCCTCGTCCTGAATCCAAAGTCAACATCTAGCTTAGATTTCTGGGAATGAAACTGAATTCCAAAACTAAGCCTGGTTCTAAACCTGGATTTTGGAATCAAAATCTGGGAATGAGATCAGAATCTTGATAGGACGTTGGAACTAATTTTCGGAAAGAGTTCTGGACTTGGATCTGAGTTTTGGAATTGAATTAGCATTCAATTTCAGAACTCTGAAACTGCGTTCTGTACTTGAAGGTTTGACCGAAAGCCAGAACCAAAGCTTAAATTCAAAATTCAATTGTATTTGCAGAATTCAGTTCTAAAACTCAGGTCTAGAATTTGGATGCAAAATTCAGTATCACAATTCTACAAGAGTAACTGAATTCAGGAACCAAATTCTGAAGCTTTTTTAGCTGAATTCCACATCCAGATTCTTGAACTGAACTTAGGAGCTGAATGCTGAATCCAAATTCAAAAACTGAATCCTGAAACGGAATTCATCTGCAGAGTTTAGTGCTAGGAATCAGGCTAAAAATTCAGTGCCGAACCAGAATCCCGGTCTCGAGTTCTGTTCCAAAATTCCGTTCCAGAACACAGGTTCAGTGATAATCATTCAGTTTCAGAATTTCCCGAGTTCAGTTTAAAAGTCAGCTTAAATTGAGTTTTAGAATTAGGGTCTCAAATTCAGTTCTAGCATTCGGTTCCAAAATTCGATTCCGGTATTCCAGGTACAGAGTTTAGATTCTTTAACATAAAAAACTGAATCATACATTTTATTAGTATACACGTCTTCCGGTTATGCATCTGACATTACCCACTAGCCTTTTAAATAAAAAACGTCGTTTCGTTCAAGTAGATTTACCTAGCAATTGCGGAGGAAACTGCTTTTGAGTTTTGCAACAATGGTTGTCGTACAAGCTCTTTTTTTGTTATACCAGTTCCAATTGTCGGATCCAGAAGCGGTGAAAATCATTATAACATATGTTCAACCAAAGATGTGCATCATTGCTGAAGACAATTTTAGATAAAAATGCGGATCATACTGTAATTTTTTCAACGTTTACTCACCGAAACGTAATGACCGGTTCCCCGGGTTATGGTAGACCAAGATCCTTTCGAAACAGACCCTCGGCGTTCAACATCTTACCATTTTTTTCGCTTCTACATTTTTTGAAACTGTACCCTCTCAGCAGGCCGTTCAATTTGGTTGGTTTTTGAGCGCTTGTTGAACGAAATATTGCACGAAACATTCCTTCAATTTTCTGGAACGGTTTGTTGTTGTTTTTTCTCTTGCAAAAATAGTGTGGAATTAATAGTTACCTTTACATAGAAAGAAAATTTGTTGTTATTCTGCGTGAAGTAGAAGTATTGTGCAGGTATGTAGTGTTAGTTTAAACAAATAAGTGGATAAATACTTCAGAAATTCTGCAGTAAAACTAGTCCAACGGGGCTCCAACTCCTCATGTTAAAAATGGCTCACCAATGGACCTCTGTCTGACGGGTTTGTTGAACGAATTCGGTTCAACGGTCTGTTTCAAAATCGGCAAACGAAGGTCCCGTGTTGGCCTCCCGTTGAACGATTGATTGGACTTTCATTGGACCAATGATCCAACGTATTGGACCAATGAAGGACCACCGTTGAACGTTTTTTTTTCTAAGTGGGTAAGATCAGCAATTCAACCTTCAGCCCATTGCCAACTGAAATCGATAAAAACGATAACTTGGAAGCTCGCGATGTTGTGCGCAAGCTTGTAACAAATGTAGCAAACAAACTTGCTTTCATCGTTTCTTTATAGTCACCACTTCTAAATAGAGTCTGAGCTAACAGCATCCTATTTTATGGTAAATTATGGTAGATTATTGTTCAATAATTTCGATTTTAAATTAGAGTATGGAAATAACTCGCTAAAATACTGATTAGTGCTTTTATTTATTTTGTGTCAGCTTAGGAAGCACATGTTCTGCAGCTCGTTTTTTTGGGTTAAAATTATTCCGCATGTCTCGTTCGTGTCCACATCAAGCAACCATACCGGAACTGAACCATCACTGTGATTTTTTCAACGAAAGTCTACAATCGGTCATCCACCAGCAGCGTGATGAATTATTGCAAATATTTGCTGGTCTCATCTTCATATTATGGGAACTTTTAAGCAGTATGGTTTTGGAATGTTTCTTTTTTTTATCAAGTACGAAAAATTTCAATCAGTTTAACTGCCATGTCTTAATGGCATATGAAAAAAAGATAACACATCGAGAAGATCGAATATCGAGATCGAGTGCACGCTTCTGCTCGTGGTTAATTTTGGTAGTTGATGTGCAAAGTGAGTGAGTGCGTGCATGTTTTTGCTTTTCTCATATTGGAAAAATATGCAATCATTGCGAAAACCCGACTTTTGAACCGAGTGCCATATACCATTCGAATCAGATCGTCGAGATCGCACAGTATCTGTGTGTGTGTGTGTGTGTGTGTGTGTGTGTGTGTGTGTGTGTGTGTGTGTGTGTGTGTGTGTGTGTGTGTGTGTGTGTGTGTGTGTGTGTGTGTGTGTGTGTGTGTGTGTGTGTGTGTGTGTGTGTGTGTGTGTGTGTGTGTGTGTGTGTGTGTGTGTGTGTGTGTGTGTGTGTGTGTGTGTGTGTGTGTGTGTGTGTGTGTGTGTGTGTGTGTGTGTGTGTGTGTGTGTGTGTGTGTGTGTGTGTGTGTGTGTGTGTGTGTGTGTGTGTGTGTGTGTGTGTGTGTGTGTGTGTGTGTGTGTGTGTGTGTGTGTGTGTGTGTGTGTGTGACAACCATATGCATTCGATCTTCTCCGAGATGGCTGAACCGAAATACATAATGTACAGGGTAAAGTGCGTTTCAAATTGCAAACCGTCATTTAGAGTGACGATGCAAAATAGAAACGACGTTTCAACATAAAAACGTAAAAATTCGTATAAATTTAGCTAAAAACTGTTTCGATTTGTAGTTTATGTTAATCGATTACCAGACTTTTTTATTTCCATTAAAGAGTGAAGGAGAAGAACATGGGTACCAAATATGAGGAAAGGCATCGCCACACCCCTAGGTGGATTAAAACGGGGTTTTTGTTTATCTTTTTTGCACCTACAGCTGCCATCATCGGCAAGAGTGAATAGAAATCGATCTTTGCGCCACAAGCATTGCGAATTGTTGAATAACATCTATCTGAAGCGAGCAGAGCAATTGGATCACCGGTTCAGCAGAGTATACCTATGGCCAGTCAGATGAGTGCGCATGGGCTGTTTACATATCTGGGTAATGTGATGAGTACATTGGCCGTACCGTCGGCAGGGAGGAGGGAGGGAGCGCGGTAGGGAACCAATTTTCCAATCATGGACTAATCGGAAAATAATTTGGTAATTGCGTACGGTTTCGCGACAGCATTCGGTTCGCTTTTGATAAATTATTTCGCTTTTATTTTCCAACAACAACAAAAAAAAAACAGCATGTGAATTCTGATTGAAATCGAATTATGTTCGCAGATCTCCGATTGCGATTATCGTCCACGGTGCACTAATTGATCAAACCAGAACCTGGTAATGAATTCAAATTGGCCAATGAAGGCTCCATCGTGATGGAAGAATTTGCGTGCGATTCATTTGTCCGCCTCCGTCTGCAGAGCGTTGATCAGTTAGGGGAAAATTTTCCCGTGATCTGTTCAACAATAAGCCAACCAAGCAGAAGTCGAAGATGCAAAAAATAAAATCACTCAGGGGGAGCAATAATGCCTCTACCTCTAGTAGCTACTGCTGGTGCCACAGAAGTATTGTATATTGTAGATAATTGGTAGCATAATCTTATCGCGCAATAGATTTGTTTCTACGTGCTTTTAAGTGGCAGCAAGTCGTTATGAGTCGTACGGCTATTATTTGTGTGTAATCGGTTATCCGAGCCAAGAGGCATGCTGCATACTTTGGAACCACACTCGAACAGCTAGAGCTATCTCAAAGCGGTCCATGAAACTAATTGATGGTTTTATGAGAATGTAAGCAGTGTGAAAGAAATCGGTAGAATCATTGTCATTAGATCTGGTTTACGGTTAGTCGGATTCATATCTTGGCGAACAGCTATTCACAACTTAATCGTTTAGCAACCACGTTTAGTAAGGCTGTTGAATTGTGTTACATATTCCTAGCGGAAAAAAACAATGTAAACCAAGTTGATCCCATAGAATGCCATGTTGCAAGGCTACGCTTCCGACACTCGGACGTAGTCCAATTTATTGTTCCTCTCCTCCTTCCAACACTCCAAGATCACTCAGGACTGCTTACAACCGAATATCGGTTGATGGTTGAGTAATACAAGCGGATTTGTTGTTCTGGGTGCTGGGAAACTAATCAGTTTTTTTCATCGTCACCACCATGCTCGCCTACTATGCATTTGGTTCACCTTTCATGTTTTTGCTTGACTGTTGAGTGCGAGCATTTTCTGTTGATCAGAACGGGGCTTGTTTGATTTCCAAGCCGAACAAATCAGAAAAGATGTTCTGGTGGTCTTAAAGTTTTTTTCAAAGGCCATCGATGATTATCGTCGTCTCCCAACGATAAATTTTCGTTGAACGTTGAACTGCACATTGGACGAAATCAGAATATTCCCGTAAAACTCATTCAACGACGTTTAAAATGGTTCAATAATGGTTCTATGAAACTACACACTTATGTTAACTAAATAATATTTTCAATTCAAACTATGGTGTACACCAGTGATTCCCAAACTGGTCCCTACAGCCTAACTCATTTTCAGTGGCTAGTAAACTCTAAATTTTCAACAAGTGGGCAATGAGTCGCAATCAGAGGGGTTCGCCACTTAAAAAATCGTTTGGGAATGGGTCTGAGTAAAATGTTGTCATGACAAGTTTATTTAAACATGTGGGAAATATATCAGTTTAAATGTTTCATTCAAAATACAAAATACAAAATACAGAGTACAGGTTCGGAATCCATAATTAGGATCCAGGTTTACATTCACGATTCAGGAGAATGCATCGGAACTCTGTTGAGTTTGCAGAATTCGCGTCCAAAATCTTGTTCAGAATCCTGAGTTCAGGTCCAGAAATCTGATCTAGGTTCAAATACAGAATCCAAAATCCTGATTCAGATTCGGAATTCAGGTCTAGAATCCTGCTTCTCGGTTCAGATTCAAAATTTATGTCAGGAATTCTGACCCAGAGTCTATGTCTGGGATCAGAATTTATCTCCAAAACAGCTCCATGTTCAGACTTCAGGACACGAAAATCGATGATTTTCTGTCGGAGTTCAGGACCGAAATTCAGGCTCGGAATTCGGATCCCGATTTTCGCTTAAGAACCCAGGTCCATGCTCTGAAACTAGGTCCAGAGTTCAGATGAAGAGTCAAGTTTCAGGTTCAAAAACACTGTCAGGAGCTGATCCGGGATAAGAATTCAGAGCCAAAGTCCAAGTCCAGGTTGAGAATTAATTTCCAGAATCCAGGTGCAGGTAAAAAATCTATGTCAAGAATTTTGGTCCAGAATCTGGGTCCAAGCTCAGCATTCATATCCATAGATCCACAGTTGAATTCAAGCATCCCATTCCAGAATCCGGATTCAAAATCGAAATACCTAATTTAGGTTCAGAATTCAGATTCTGCATTAAGATCAAGTTACTCAATTCAAGTCCAGGTTCTACGGTCCCGAATAACAAGTCGATTGGAAAATCCATAATCAAAATAACTTCAGGTTTTGAATTCAAATTATAGTCCGAAATCCAGGTCTTGAATTCAGATCTTGGCTTAGAATCCAGATCCAGAATCCAAAAAGAGAATTCTAGATCAGGTTCAGAATACCGATCCAAGGTCAGAATCTCTATCCAGAACGAAGATCCAAAACTCAAATCCCGAATTCAGGCCCTACATCGTGCTTCAAAATTTTGGCCCAGAATCCAAGTCCAGAGTTCATCTTGTCGTCTTGCGATTTAAGCGATTTTCCATGCAAATTGTATACCTGATTCTAACCGACCGACGGTGCAGGCGTCCGCAAAATGCAAAGCAAATTAAGCTGTATGACCAAGGGTAAGGCTCAAGAAACTGTCCTCAACTGTGGGTCGCATGAAGATCAGGAAGATATCACGCGTTTTGTCGTGAATACGAGTTACTTTACTATGGGGCGCCTTTTTAAAATTTACCCCGTACAAGAATGTGTGGAACTCAATCTTGAAACTGGACGAGTAGAGTAAGGGTTCCCTATATCCTCTCATTTGTAAGGACGTTACCTTAAAAATCTGATTTAGTCACTACAATCACTATGATTTTTTCATATTGTTGCATAATTCGCCTTGCTCCACATGGAGAATTGATTCACATTTCTTGGAAATTAAAATAATGTTCAAAAAATCTGCTAAAAACACTTCTGATATGTTCACTACTCTGCTCCTAATTCCATCTCAAAGGATTTTTATCTATCCTATCGTTGGTCCTTTATTCATCCTATTAATTAGTAATAGCAACAGCAATCAAAACAAAACATTGCACTATTACACTCTCAGGCTCAAAATGTCCGAATTTTTCCTAAATATGGTCTATCGCCAACTATAAGACACCACACGATTTTTTTTAGAACCAGTTTTGAATCATTTCGACGTTTAAAAATTTTTGGGTCGTTTTCGTTACCTTTCGTTTTAAATTTAAAATTTTACTGTGCAGTTAATTTGGTAAACTTAACAACAAAAAAAAAAGGAATTGATTTTATTTAGGCATTAGTCCTTCTAAAAACAAAATGCAGAGTCAGAGATGCCATTTATACAGATTTATCTGTATAGTATAGATTTTTGCGTTCGCATACTGATTTAAATCAGAGAACAGATTCTAAACAGATTTCCTAAATTTAATACAGATTTGTAAAGGTCCATAAAAAGTGAGATGTAAAAAATTAGACTTTTCTCTCTGAGTATCTATTAGTATTTAATTGTAGTGATTCTTTAAAAGTTTATTATTCAACGGACAAATCCTCGTTGAGTATTCTAAAGAGTGTGGCAACGACTTACTGAGAAATGAATCGGAGAATCTTTGAACATCATTTTATTAAAGAAAACAGATAGAGCAGATATAGACTTTTTACGCAAAGCAATACATACTTTCTATGAAAATATCTGGCATCTCTGAAACACACACACTTAACAGCGTTATGTTGACATATAGCGGAAAGAAACCAGTGCTACTAGATTTGCTACAAAGGTTATTTCATTAGTATTTAACACGCTCTTTCTGGTAATGATCTAAGCCGAAATAGTTTCATTGAAATATAAATATCAATAATATAATTAAACTAATGTCACGGATACCAGAAAAGTACTTGTTGATGATAATTTGAAGAAGAAAAACAATTTTGTTTTGTAACATTATGAGTGCAAAACTTTCATCTCATAATTTTGAAGAATTTTATTGCTTGTCGGGTGGTTTTTGAAGTTTTTAATCGTTAATTAAACTAGTGACAAGTGAACACTACCAATTATGAAGTCATCCAGCATTCAATAGTAGTATAATTGTACGAAACAGTGATCATGTTTTGAGACGAATCGTTTAGTAGATATTCAGAAACATGACGAACTGTAAATCTTGAGACGAAAATGTATCCAAAACCTAAAGATGAGTTTGATTTAAATGAAAAACGCGATCACCGAAGAATTCAAAACCATTTCTTCCAATGGAAAAGTGTGACAATAGCTTAAATATTCATTTTTAAACATTTCACAGTTCGGTTCAGGTACGTTGTAAAATATTATTCATGTTCAAAGTAACGAGGTGAAGGGATGAGATGGAAATAGGAGCTCAGATGAAATAGGCAGCCCTTACCCTATAAAAGGTAAAATTTGATCGAAAATCTTTCAATTTTTCTAGTGAGGAACTGGTGAGGTTCTCCCACCAACAAACCAGGTATAAAGCGTGAAATGTTCAGATCATGCTCTCATTTGAACGCAAATCGTATTCAGCTGCTGAATGCTGGATCTAGTTTCGGGAGCTGAATTTTTGATTGTTTTCTATAAATATGAACTCTAAAACTGAATTCCGAATCTATTCTGATCCACCTGAATTCTGAACTTAATTTTAGGGTTAGAATATAGTTTGAAAATTCTGTTTCAGAATAGAGTTCCAGAATTCAGCGCCTGCATTCTGCAACTGGATTTTGGAGCTAAATTCTGTCAAATTTAGAATTCAGTTCTAGAACTTAATTGCAGCTGAGTTTTGAGCCTGTTTATTTCTTGAACTCATGTCCAGTTTCTGAATTCTATAAATCGGTTCTTTTTAGAACTATTATAATATTCCCAAATAATTATACGAGCTTTTCCTACTCGTTCCCCCTTCCCTGTCTCTCCATCTCGATGGCAACTAATTAGATCTCTGTCGTTTTCAGACATTTTGTTTCCATATCCTCTTTTTACCTCGCTTTCCACAATATTTACATTTTTTCGTTCTTTTCCGTTACATCACCATCACCGCCTACGGAAGACCGTTCCAGTCGATGACCAGCATGCGGGCCACCCGCCGGGCCTCCGTAGCCTGGGGGTGTTTCCCGCGGACCCACACGGACCGAAGGATGCGGCCAACATGGATATTCACCAACGCCATATGGAAGACCCTCATGCAACATTCAATTCACCGGCCACTGCCGATCGTCAGCTGAAAGCTGAATTCTCGAGAATCCGCGACCCCGATACTACATTACATAGTGATACTATTCTAGTTTCAAGTTAGACGATAATTAAGATTAATGCCTTAATATTATATTGTATTATTGAATAAAAAAAAATTGTTCCTACTATGTAAATCTATCAGTCTGGTTGGTTCAGGTCTAGAGCTTAGTTCCAGTATCAAGAATTCAGTTCAGTATTGAATTAATTACGGGACGTTCGCCAGTTTCCCTTCAAAGGAGATCTATTGCGTCATCCAGCTGCTGGACGTTTGCTTCGGAGCAAAATACAACGAATAGTGGACAATGATAGGGAACATTATGTAAAATCAACGTTTCTAATGGCTTCTATCTTAAAAAATTATAGAGATTGCTTTTTTGCAATTCAGTGCAAATCTAGAATAATTTGATTAGCTTTGTGCACTGTTCGCAGTGCAAAATTTGCAACAGTGTTTAATATCGTAGAGTGTTCAACAGTTTGGCCCTTCTGAATGCCAAAAATATATTTGAACCTACACGCGGGCGACTCTGACTCCGTGTAAAACGAACACGTGGCACCAGAGATGCCAGATATTTTCATAGAAATCTGTATTACCTAGAATGAAAAATCTGTATTTTATGTATTCACTTAAAGTGAAATTTTATTACGAAAATTTGTTATTCCAAAAAATAATGATTATTGTGCGCTCAAAATTCATATCACTCTACAACGACGAAATTAAATGTATTCAAATTTTCATCAACAATCGGAATTAACAAAACATAATTTAAATTTCGTATACTTTCAAAATGTTGACTTGGTAAGTTGATGTGGGATCTCAGCGCTCAACTTAAACTGCCAACACCATTTGAAGATTTTTAGATCAATTTGTGATTCGTCTATTGATTACAAAGCTCTTATCTCATCACTACTATTAAAGAGAGCTCAGACGAAAAAAAATATTTAATTCTTTCCTTTTTTTGAGAAATCTGCATGAATCTGTATTGAGTTTAGGAAATCTGTATAAAATCCGTATTCTGTATGAAATCTGTATGCGCATGTAAAAATCTGTATAATACAGATAAATCTGTATAAATGGCATCCCTGCGTGGCACGCATCCTAAACAACAACTCATAGAAAAAAGAAAAAATAAGCAAACCCGAAAAAAATTTCTGAGCGAAACTACGCGATTGGAGGCCGATCTAGAGCGATCCCAGGTTGCAAAAACAAACATCTCAAAAGTTGTTTTGGGCGACTCTGGGTCAGCTGTCGGGCTGCTCTGATCAATAAACGAAACGGTATTAGTTGGAAAACCGATCGGTTGATTTCCAGGGTACTCCGACGGTACTCGTTACTGTGTTACGAAAAGTCCTATTTTAACCAGTGTAAATCAAAGTAAGCAACTTCGTACCGAGTGCTGACAACTGCAGAAATGGAACGAAAGAAAATTTGATTACACATTACCACGACAAACCGCCTACTACTACTGCAAATGTTCATCCAGGTGAGCAAAGTTGGGCGCTAAACATAACAAATAGCCCTTGATGTAACCTCGAAGATCTGTCGGTTATTTCAAAGGCTTCCTCAGAAAAGGGCGGCAGACCTCTGAACCACCTGGTGCCCATAATTACACGGCCTGCGATAGGAAACAAAAACTTGTGGCACACGCGGCCGCAGGGATAAGTTAGATTAGGATGAACGGTTTGCTGCACCGTTTCGCCACCGTCGTGAGAGGTAATTACAATATAATAGATACAGAAGGCGTAAAAATCGCGCGTGTGTGTATGTGGTTTGTAACATATTCGAGTAACCGTTTAGGATGTGACATAAGTTGAGTGTTTTTTGTTGTCGTTGTTGTTGTTGTTGGATGAAGCTTCCAAGGAAGGTGTCACTGCAAATGGTGTGTGTATAACCGTAAATTTAACCGAGTTTGGTTTACTACCTCTTACCGTGGGTCGATCTAGTGGACAATGGATGGAAGCACTTGGAAGTTCAGTCTCGACCTCTGCGTTTGTTTATGAACCAGCGACCGGCGACTTTTCGAGCATGAAAAAGTGTGCCATTTCAGTTTCAGATTGATGCCTGAATCACGAAAGTCGTAAATCAGTAAAAAAAAAGTGCACGTAAAAGCTTCAGTGCAAAAAAAAAATAAAAATACTCAACCATTTTACCGAGTATCATCAGCTACCAGCCTTTAACCGCAGGCATCGCACCATCCGTGCCACTAATTAGTATGATTTACGGGCAAAAATATAGAATTTGCCAGGCATTCGTCTAAGCTGGAAATCAGCAAATCATAGATGACCGTTGAACTGGACCTGGTAATTTCATCCTTCAGTAAATCTAGACACAACAAGAAGCTCCGAATATTGGCCAGAAGTTGAACCTTAACGTTGCGAAGTTGATTTGTAAAGCATAGAGATATGCATCTTGACAACACAACTCGTCGGAGAAAATCTGATGCTATCAAGGTTGGTCATCAGCATCGTTGCAGAGAGACCTAACTCACCTTTACCTTCGCACGGTGGTCAGTGCAAATAATAATAACTTCATTAGGCATCTTTTAATTTCCCGTACCGTACAATCGGTTGCATAATCTGGTACATGTTTTGGTCATCGCCATTCAAAACGGTCATCGTCATGGGCTAGCTTATGTTGTGATGTGAAGCGCCTCCATCCAACACCAACGAGGGGGGAACGGGACAACAACAAAAAAAAACAAAATCTTGAACAACACTTCGACCTAATCGGGTCGCTTTTGATGAGTTGAAGTGCGATTGCGCGGTCTGAAACGTGGTTCATCAAAAAACCATCCAATTTAGCGCACGCTAGAGTCCAACGAAGTCCGCCGAAAAAAAAAACAAATCCAATCAAAATAAACTCACTCCGGGCGGCTTCTTCGCACCGTGAGATCGGGACTAAGTCGCGTAGTACATGCACTTCACCCTTCCTGTGAGCAAGCCCCGTCATTTCGTTTCGAAGCGGGACATCAATAATGAACGGTAATAGCAGCAATTTGGGAAAACATCATTTTTGGCATACATTTCGGATGAATCGATTGTTGCTATTTGATTGTCGACCTGAAGGAACTGGCATTTTTTGATTTTATTTGGTTCAGTATGTGAAAGTTAAGGCCGTCGCCTAAGTCCATGAGCGCGGGTGGTTGTAGGAAATTTGCGATGAAAATTTTGAGCAATTTGCCTAAACCAAAAACATACAGACCTTTAAGAACCCTTTATCTATCTGCAGGACAAAAATGGCTAAAACATTCGGTGGATTTTTCGTGGTCTTATAAAAAATAGCTATGAAAAATGAGTGTTTCTTGAGTTCATTGAAAAATTAATCTTATCCTGTTGAAAACTTAGGTTTATGTGGAAAAAAAATCATGTCATCGCTTTATTTTTCCAAATAATTGTGAAAGATCACAAAAACACTCATTTTTCAGAGCTATTTTTGATAAGACTAGAAAAATCTTTCGAATTTTCCAGCTATTTTCACCCAGCAGATAGATAAAGTTTTTCGAAGGTCTGTATGTTTCTGCTTTTGGCAAATCTTTCAAATTTTCCATCGAAAATTTCCTAAAATCACCCGCGCGCATGGTAAGTACTTGGACGATGGCCTTAACTGGAAAAGTCGATAGTCCCACGACAAAAGGGCCTAACTGCAAATGATTTGTTTATTTTCTCTTTTGATTATTACTTAGCCATTATTGCAAATTCTCTAAAATTTCCAATATAAATCGAAAGCTTGTACCTTTACCTTGAAAGTTTTGCGAAGAGTAAAGCAACAAATATAAAATCAGTTCGGTAAAACGTGAAAGAAAAGGTAAACAAAGAGAAACTGTCATTTGCAGTTAGACCCTTCTGTCGTGGGACGGTCGAAGTAATAAATATCGGGGAGAATTTTACTGCGATTGCGAAATTCAAGACGTAAGGATGCTAATGAAAAATAGTTCAGAATCAGAAACGGAAAAACAACCGTAAAAGTTGAACTATTTATTGAAATTTCGTTATTTACTGAATTCGATACTGAACAACTCTGTTATTTTTCCAATATCTAAATATTCTTCACAAATAAGAACCAAGCTGTAGAAATTACAATAATTTTTTAGATCAGTTCGTTTTATGGTTCAAATTGATTAAAAATTCACATACCTTCTTTGGTAACATTCAAACATTAATCACTTATTCTTTCGATAATATTTATTCGGGCTGCGTACATACTCATCTTATAGAACAAATTAATATAAACTAATTTTTTCCGTGAGCTTTTATTTCACCAAAAAATAGACTCTCATTTTACCATCACTAAAATCACTGGTTCCTTCCTTTCTACGAACCATCATTGCTCCATAAATGCACTGACTGCGACTGAAAAATTCGCAGCTCATTCAAAACTTATTTCACAACATTGAAATTATGATTACTTTTTTCCCTTCTCGATTTTCACACACTTAAATTGGATCACCGACCTCAGCTGTTCAAATCTCGGTAGGAGATCTTTTCGATAAAAATAACGTTTCATCACAAATGTTCATTTGTGCTGATATATCCAGGGATGCAAACTGCCTCCCCTTCTTTATTACTGTAGTCTGTTAACCCACATTTACATTTTCTATTATTCGTACTGTACCACGCTGCTGCATCCAAATTAAAATTCTATTACAGTAGGCATGCGAAGAAGTATCGCGTTAAAAACTACCGCCGAAATCACCGCCGCTTGAGGTAGGTAGAAAATCTATCTTTCTAAATTTTACTGTCTCCTTGTTCGCGCTACTGTAGCACAAAAAATGTAGCTCGCTACGGTAGAAAAATGTACTTTGCCGCTGTAGAAAAAAGTACATTAGTGCGATAGAAAAATGTACTTTGCCGCTGTAGTTAACAGTGGTATCGAAGAACAGTAAGCGCAGCACATTGCCTATATTCTTCGCTATTTCAAAGATGATTTTCGCATATTCAGAATGTTTATACAGTAGTATTGCTAATATCATGTATTTAACCCCGGTTTTAAGCTTTTGATCGTTGCCAGGAGGTATTAATTGTTGGGTTTGCCAGAGGGTATTAATGAATTATTTTTCTCGAACAAAAAATGTTTTGAAGTAAAATCATTAAGTTGCAGAATTATTTATGTATTTCAAATAAAGGAATTATGTAATCGCTGTGAGAATCAACCTTTGAATAGCAGCTCGTAGAGCCGAGAGTCTTATACCGTTTAAATCAGTTCACTTAGTTCGAACAGTGACTGTGTGATTAGTTCAATAGATTATTCATGTTTGCTGGGTTTGTTAATTGATGGACAAGTAAACTCAACTCGATTTTACTGTTTCCGGAAAGTAGTGGGCGAAAGATATTTTTGAAATGGATTGATCGATTCTCACTAACTTCGTATAAAATTGAAAGACTAGTACCGAAATGACATATTTATACGTGTAAAATAATTCAAACCGTGATATGAACAAAATAATAAAATCAATTAGTATTTCGATCGAAATGAATAAAAAACTCACTCGGAATGGAAATACTCGAAACTCTGCCTGTTAGAAGGTTTTGTTATATTAAGAACAAATTAACGGATTAATGAGTGCGGTTCACAATAAAATATAATCAATGATTAAACACAGTACTAAAGAAACAAATTAGAATAGTAACTTAAACTGCCATAGTTACATTCATTATACTCTATTTGTACTACCGTCAATCATATGTATAAAAAAAAAGTTTTGTACTGTGTTATAACATGCAGATCATCCAAATTTATTTCCATTGGTATGATCGCTGTCTTGCTATCCTCGTCAGCTGATCGTTCATTTATATTATTTTTCCAAAGGTGTCGCATTAGAAAGAGAAAAGATGGTGCTTCGCATATCGCGTTCTCTCTGACAGCAACCTAAGGACCACCTGAAAAGTGTTGACTTATGACCACTGCCGTTTTTTACACTTTTCAATCTGTTACGCACTAAACACAGAATTGAGTCAAAATTGGTTATATCAATCGAAAGCTTCCCAAGAAACAAATGCACCTAGTGCTATAAAATATCTAGTATATTTACATGCCTAGAGCCACTTCAGTAAACTCGAAGACAATTAAATCTCTGATACACAAATAATTTCAACTGCACTG
The DNA here is from genome assembly GCF_030247185.1 of Malaya genurostris. Lineage (NCBI taxonomy): Eukaryota > Metazoa > Arthropoda > Insecta > Diptera > Culicidae > Malaya > Malaya genurostris. The sequence continues at coordinate 153,968,680 of NC_080570.1, forward strand.
ACTCTGTCAAACGGAAACCTTTATGATAATTGTTAAGTTAGGTTAGGTAGAGCTAACATCCACGCTATATCTGAGAAACGCTGGAATGGCGACTTAGCCCACAGTGGGAAGTTTGGGCCACTCTCCTCTGATAAGAAAAAATCGGTAAAATATTGCTGACTTTCGAACAGCTCAACAATAAGATCAGTAAAAAGTATCATTTACCGATCGATCGGTAGAGCTGAGCTGAGACTCATTTCTTCATAATTTTATACTGAATTATTTATCGCTCCATACTGAAGTTTGAGGACATTTACATAAAAATGGTAAATACACGAGATTGGTAAGCTATAGAGCATTACTGCTATTTTGGTCGGTTTGGATTAAAACCTGGTAAAATATCCTCTTTGGTCCCACAAAATCGATTTATTTAAGTGTGCTCGAAAAAACATTAGGCTTACTGCCCAAAACATGGAAAATCCGATTTTATCAAAAATCCGAGTCGCGTAATCCTCAAAATAACCTTTCACTACACACCTTCTGAGCAAACACCGTAAAGTACAGCGGTAGAATACGTTTTCGTCCGCAGCTGTAAAGTACTTTTTCATCCGCAGTAGAAGTACATTTTTGTTCGCAGTAGAATACTTTTTTTTCGTTGGCGGTAGGAAGCTACAGTACATTTTTGAAATCTACGGGAGTTTCAAGCAGCAGTACAAGGCCGTACACACTTAATTTCGTTCGGTAATTCTTCCACATTTTGACGAGTTTTGAACAGGCGAACTACCGAACATTCTCATTCTACTGATATATCAGTACAAATGAACATTTGTTGACAGCAGTACTTTAAGGTACCGCTGTGATGAAACGTTATTTTACCGAAAAGATCTCCTACCGAGATTTGAACAGCTGAGGTCGGTAATCCAATTTAAGTGTGTACCATCAAGAAAAGGTAGAATGAAGTAGAGCAAAATTTGATTCTACCTGTACCGTTCTGATCGTCGCTGGTACTCTCTCTGCGGTAAATGTACCATCAAGCAGTTTTAGCAGGCTGTAGAATTTTGAATGTGTAGAATGTACAAGGATAAATGTATTCTACCGCTACCGTTTGCATCCCTGGATATATCAGTAGAATGAGAATGTTCGGTAGTTCGGCTGTTCAAAACTCGTCAAAATGTGGAAGAATTATAGAACGAAATTAAGTGTGCACCTTGCTCGAATACTCAATTGAACATTATTTTCCAATTTTCATTAACATTTTGCACCACCGATACCTAAATCCGGTGATCATCGATGACCGCAAACACGCACACATCCATACCAGCACGAGAACGAAGCGAAGCCGACTGCGATTGCGTTGTTCGCAAAATGGTTGCCTCGATTATCAGCATCTTTTCGGTTTCACAATTTCCAACTATTCGAAACTACGAACTACGATCGAATTTTCATCTTAAGTTTTTTTTTCACTGCTACGTAGCTACGAACCATCCGGAAACGTGGCGACTTCGTCTGCGATCATGCGATTTGCAAAATGGCGACGATAACACGATAACAGAATCGGAAAAAGTTTCGTTTTCTCTAAAAAATTCCTACTTACATTATTTATCGATTACAATAATTGTCGAAGAAAGAATTTATTTCGTTTATAACTTGAATCAAGTAAGAAACCGACTACGAAAATGAAAAACCGTACCACCAACCGCGCCCGATCGAATCCAATTGAACGAACGAGATCATCTTCGGATTCATCACAGACAGAGCTGCCATTTTAAAGTATCAACTGGAAAAATCTGTTTATCATCTGTAATGCATATTTTCGTTTAAAATCTGTGAGAAACGTTCTAAAAATTTGTCAGTTTTGCAAAATATTGTTAAAAATCTGTAGAAATTTCAAGATTTAAAAGAAATCTATGATGCAGAATCTGCTTGGCAAAGAAAATGAAAAAAAACCTGTGGTTTTACTGAAAAATCTGTGAATATGGTAACCCTGATCACAGATCGTATCAGTGGCGGGCTTGCCAGATTGCGGATGAATGAAACCGACCGCGTGAATGAACGTGCGATCCGCAAACACTAGAAGTGATATTACACAATCAGAATAAAGAAAAGGTTGTAGGAAAACAATACGGTTCATAGTTACAAAACCTGTTTTAATGCACCTAGTGGTGTATGGCATAATACTACTACATTGATATGCTAGATTTGAATTGAAGTTAGTGGAAATCTTTTCAATCATATGTGAGCTCCATTTTATCACATTTGATTATTATTGTCGTGACTTCCGGAATCAAAAGCTGGATATCAGCATAGTGACATTCGGTTCATTCAACCATACACTAATATGACCTACAATTTTTTTAAGATTATCTATGGCGATTTGAATTTTTGAAAAAAAAAATGTACCGGTAGTCGAACTTGGATAAAATTCAGGACTATCAATGGTTTATTTGGTTACAGACTCTCAAGATCTGCAAACTAGAGAAAATCATTAGCCAATATAAAGAGGTAGCTTATAAAAAAAAATATTCTCAAAATTGACATTTCTACACAAAGCATCGTACTTCCGGAAACAGGGGTTTGATCCGAATGAAAATTGGAATATTCTTATGGCAGCTTAATACCTTTCAGTTGAATCTAAGATGGTGAAAATCAGTTCAATCATCGCCGAGAAAAAGTGAGTGACATTATTTTCACATATCACCCTGTAATTTGCAGGCCGCTCAGTTCCCCGTCATTCCGTTTCAAAGCGGGACATCAATAATTAGGAAGCATTTCTCTTAAGTTACCAGTTTTTCTTTTCGCAGGGATTCTAAGGAAACTGAAAGCCCATAATGATCGCAGATTACTGTAAAATTTTCGTAGTAATGATTCAATCAAACACGATTTTAATCACATAATCAGTTAACTTCTGTGCCAATAATTCGTTCTTCAAAACTGTGTTCTAATACAGATGATGTATTTGCATTTAACTAGAATAATCTTCAAAGTAGAAACTAAAAGTAGTTTGATTCTTCGTTCCAAGTCATCAACTTTCTAATTAAAATTGTTTGTTTGACAACGCTGACCGTACCGCAAAACTACCCACTAGGAGGCTAGGCTGGAAAAAATCACGATCCGAGAGCAATAAATTTGACATATAGTATAGAGCAAAGGTCAAATTATTGCTTTCCTCCTAAAACGGTTTACAGCCTTCGTGACTTGGGCCCAGCTGTCCAGGGCTCATAACGTCAGCTTCCAATGATAATTGCCGGTCACATCGCCGATGTGCATGGGTTTTCAATCTTTTATTTTTCTTTATCTTCCCGGAGAAGATGGTCGGTCCCACGTCGCACGTTTTTGCATCATTACGCGCTTCGGCGAACCGCGCAGTTTCTCGCCCGTTTCTCATAATGGCTATGTCGAAAAGTTTCGCCAAATTACCTGCATGTGCTTCAACGATTTTAAATTTTATCTTGCTTATCTGGTTGAATTTTTTTTTTGCCCGGCTGTTATTATTGTTTGTGTCGAACGTCCGGCTAAAATCTGATGGAAAGGCAAATGTATAGAAATTCGGAATCTTTCGGATCGCAGTTGCAACGGGCAGTTTCGAAGCTCACTCCGACTTCGACTGGGAACTCCTGCTGGCAAATCAATTTAGTTGGCAAATCAACAAAAGTGTAGACGGAAAAGGTTGAAGCTAGTTTTTTTTTTTTCTACAAAGGGTAGAAAAATCTCGGCATTTAGTTTTGCCTCTAACATTCCCACAGTATTGCAGCACCAGAAACAAGTAGCCTTATGATAGATTCGCTATCTTGAACTCGGACTCGGACTCATTTGAAAATGATTTGTAATTTGTTTGCGCTTACAGACATCATGCCGTAGCTGTAAGTAAATTGAGAAGTTTTGCGGTAATTGACATTTCTGCTGCAAACGAGAGATCGAAGTAGGCGCTGTTCTAAGTTACACTTCCATTGAATGAACCTTTTCATGTCAAACAATGTTTTAGGTAACTCAACTCTGGCAATTGCAACAAATAGATAAATTGATCAAAACAACATCGTTTTTTTTAATTGCACTACACTGGTGCAGTGCAACAACAAGTCTTGTAAAAACGAACGAAAATGATGTAAACATGAGCAGTATCCCTTGACAACCGAGTCTTAAAAAATCAATCTGCACATCATCATCACCAACAAAAAGGTCTCCGGTGAACGACCACAATTAGGTTAAAACCGGGTATAAATAAACGATAAAAAGGTCACACCCTCTGGTAGATAACAATGCAATCAAAAATTAATTAAATTCAGATTTATTTAATTCGAGAGCTTTTGAGGACAAGTGAGTGTTTAACGCACACATGCCCGCATACGCATGGCTGCCAGATGACTGACTAAACGCTGCCAGCTGAAAAAATATGGCTGGCAGACATTCTGGTGACCGACTGCCTCACCGCTGCCAGATATACAACTCACGATACGATACAACCGTATCCACCAGGATTTTTCCACATTTTTGACATTTTCAGCGAAGGTGAAAAGATGAAAACGCTCGGCTAACTTAGATACAGGCAACTTTGTTTCGTCAAATTGGATTTGACAACCGTCACTGAATCAATTTTGGTAGCCATCTGGTGGCCATGGCTGTCCAGGTAGCCAAAACGCTATGCGGGTGGGTTAAGCAGAACCTATACATGGCCTATACCAGACCCTGTCAGCTTGGAGCAAACTCAATCTTCAGTTCAGCAACGCCATCGCACGGCATCACATTCAACATATCATGTCAATTGTATGGGTGCACAGTGCTGCTATTTTGGCGCGCACGAATTTGACATTTCTCTCCCCATACTTCTATGTACGAAATGAGATGCGAACTCGCCTGTGGCCGCCATGTTCGAAAAAAAGGATGTTGCCAATGATTTGCTCAGGAAATGTGAGAGCTGGATATCTTGTTAATATGATGTCTTTGCCTATACGCACACTTAAATTATATTGCTGAATCTCGGCGACAAAATGCTGACATTTGCACCGCCGTGTGGTCGGTAATCGTCTCTGTAAAATGTTCAATTGCTGAGAATTTCAGCGATCACAAATTTTGTAACTGTCGAAATTTTCAGCCAGTGCAAAAAAATTATAAATTATTTATGATTGAAATAAGCTAGGGTTGAAGGGGTGTGTTTTAACAATCTTTATTTTAATTTAGTACATGACAACAGTAAACCATAACACGTCTGAATACTTGTTTGTAGTACTCCTCGAATTCTATACCTGTAAATGAATAGATATCTAAAAGTATATTTGAAAAGTGGATTCTTAGGTGTTAAGAAGGCCAAACAATCTTCTTCGCTTATCTTTCGCGAAATATCGCGATGTTTTCCCTCACACAATTTGGATATTCTCCCGATTGCACTAGAAAGTGACAGTAAATGACAAACGTTCTTCGGCAAAAGCAAACTCGCTGTTCGAAGATTCCGCAAAGGCATTCGCTGAGTTCGGTGTATTTGTTATTTACTGACAAGCTCAGCCGTTTTTCGGTTGATTTTCCAAAAGGTCGTAAGAGCAAGTGACAGTTTCTCTTTGTTTACTTTAGCTTCTATTAATTATAAAGCGGCTTCCACGTTTATCACTCAACTCTTTGTATTAAAAATATACTCGGAACCTTCGACTTTCGAACAGAATTTAAAATCTAAAGAAAATCACGTTATAATAATCGACAAGTAAACAAAGCGAAACTGTCACTAGCTCATATGGCCATTTGAACAATCAACGGATAATGGTGATGCCTAACTTTGGCAATAAGATGCCCTTTACCGAGATATCAGAATATAATCTTAACGAATTTCGGAAAAGAGCATATGAATAACTGAACCAGTAAAATGTAAAAAAAAATGTTGCCGATCTCATTTTTACCATGCCAAATCGGTTTTAAGTATGTGTGGAGGTTGGTGTTTACAGGACCTTATTTTCGGTACAAAACCGAAATGGGACCTTGGTAAATAGATTTAGCAAATTATTCTTATAATCAAAAAATGACATGTCAATAACACATTTTCATGCATTAGGTATAAAAAAAAACTACATGAGAGTTATGTGTAAAATCTGCTGAAGTATTTCGATCAGTTCATACGCACTTGTCTGTCAATTCGATTGCAATTGTAAAACCAATTGAATGTTAAATGCCATACATTTAGAATCAATCTGCTTGATTTGATTGATGGAGTTATAAGTCGGGTGGGTAATGTTAGAGACATAACCGGATTGACGTGAATACGAATAACATTGGCTCCCTGAAAATGAAACTGTACCCGAAAACTCCCGCGAACGACAAACACAGATTAAAATTGGGGCTAAATAAAATACATATAATTAGAATAACTTCAGTATCAAATAGGATAACACACGATAGAAGGAAACAATTTTTTCTAACACCTCATGTCAGTGAACACTCGCCCAAATGAACGCGGTGTGCAGAAAACGAGAATATGTTTGGCATATTTGGCATACCCACATATTGCAAACCGAGCAGTTGATTGTTCATTCATCCATGCATTGACTGAACCGAAAAATGTGACAGAGCCCATATCTATAGATTCCGTTTTGTGCGAAAGTTCATACTGTGCACAACGGTGCGTAATTTTTTCAGGCATAATTAAGATTATGATTAAGGCATTCTCAATTACTCATGGTTTATAACCATACATTGTTAGTGCCTGTTTTACTAGCGAACAAAACGTGACGTAAGCCCACAATACTCAATCACTTTAAAAAAAACCATAACTCTTTGTGTCGGTTTTGCACGATACGCTTTGTACGATGATTCGTTCAATTCATGCGGTTGAAATTTTGCGCATCTTATTTTGGCACTGGATTCCACCTTAATGCTCGTTCATACCAAACATTTTAGACAACTTCAATTCTGAGTGATTTGTGGTTATCTCATACTAACGAAAATTTTAGCGTAAATTGCTGAACGTATTTTCAATAGTATAACGAAAAATGTATGTGTATTTTCTTGAATACAACAAGTGATATTATGTTTTGCTCAGTCTGGTACAGAGTGAATTTTGAAAAGGCGTCCTATAGTGATGTAAGACGCATTCACGTTAAAACAAATGTTTATCGAAAATTTTTGCTTTGTGTCTATTCGTTTCCAGATGGCTCTTCTTTTTCGAATTATTTGTGAAGCTTGAATATAATTCCTTATTACGAAAACCTAATTTTACAACATTCCCTGTTCGAATGTTTTCTATATCAAGATGATTTCATTGTTCATCCGCTCTCGATCCAAACATCGGCCTTAGAGTCTGATGTAGTCTTTTCAAATGCAATCTTGAAAAATTTTACGTTCGCTATTGAAATGAGCAGTGGACAGGACTAGATGTTGACCATCGTGGTTCGAATATTGACACCAATAAAGACAATAGAACAGATGAATTCAATGTAATTACGCATGTAATATGTAACTTTACCTCTCTCTCGAGTGCCACTTCGTAAGTGTAGACATCGAGAAGCAAAATGAGGATCTTGATGAGTATAAGTCATTTCCACAACTCGCCGGCCTGCTGGATGTTCGGTGTTCACACCAAAAATCGCAGCGAAAGTAGAAAGCACTTGGTTTTTCTTAAGATTTCTTTATCTACACGAAAAACATTCGTATCTTTCCTACTAGGTTTTACACGAACATGACATAACCTCACAAAATGGACAGAATGAACTTTTTTTGACCGTCGACGTGTATTTGTTTACAGTTTAATCAGTTCATCAGAGGTTCATCGTTTGAATTTAAAAATTGCAAGTCGCCTCACACTAAACCGATTTAGAAAAATATCGCTCCTTGATGCTGGAAACGAATACAGGGCAATCATTTTAGTTCTTTTCACTGTGGAACACGTTTTCAACAGGCACTTTTTCGTCATTTTTCGATTTTTAATGTGCAGTCGCAAAACAAAGCAAACACACGGCAGCTGTCAAAGATGAACGCGATTCATCGTCAGTTCATTTGTGTCGTCATCGTGCAAAACCTAATAGTAACCGAAGAACCAAAAGATAAGTTTGACATTTCTATTGCATATATGGTGGTGGGAACTCAGCAGGGCTGCCAGTTTAGCATAGATATTCTCAGGAGGACCGTAATATGCAGCAGAAATCCTTCTTACTGTCTAGTCAGTACATTTGTTTGTGGTACCACTGCATTAGCCACGGTTACAGCTTCCCGGGACTGGAGTACTGTTGTTTAATCAATTCACAAAGGAGTATGATTTACATTAACATCCATTTCCAATTTTGTTGGCACTTAATTAGTCAAAGTTAGCAGACGTAAGGACCATGTCCAATCCAATTTTCAAAACACAGAGACACCACTCCTCCGTATAAGCACAACATTCTTTGCATTCCGAAGCCATCGACTCACACACACGGTGTTTACAGTTTGGCCTATTTGAAGATCGCCATCACTTCAATCAAGCCATTCCAAGTGGACCGACGCTGATTCCGATGATTGTACTGAACATCTCGTGCGGATTGTGTTACGGCGGAGAAAATCGATCGTTATCGGACAAGATCCTGCTTGAATCAGGCGCAAAATTGATCAAATCGAATCAACTCACACTTTAGGCAAGTAAATCGCGCTTTTCCCCTCGATCAAAGCGCCTGCACAGCTCCCGGGCGTTTTGCGGCAAACTGCGCAGTTGGAACCGTACAGGTGAGGGTGCCGACATCGCCGGAATAACATTACCGTGCCGTGTCAAAACGATCCGAGACGCGCGCCACTCGTCCTCAACCTGACCTGCCGACCGATGGGTTTGCCGCAAGCCACACAATCGTTTGCTGTTACCGCGACTTTTGTACGATTGATTGGATGTATGGATATAAATTTGCGGGATTTCGATTCAAAATCTTCAGTTAGCGAGAAATTGAAAGTGATTGATGTAAAGACTTTTGGTCATCAATGATGCGGCACACCTCGAGCTCTCTGAAGCATGCCGCGGTTTGTTCGAGTGTCTTATGACTTAATGACATGCACTGCAGGCTTCAGGGGTGCGTCATCTTCTTCATCCTTGTCGTCAAGTATTGATTTAACTCTGAGTCGAGAAACGACGCAATTTGTTATCGTCTCCCGAACGGTGGTTCTGCCCTTCTCTGGAACACTTTCTTTCTTTTATTGTGCACATGACAGTGTATGTGACCATTCCGTTGTTCCATCTGTCGCTCAACTAACCGAGGTACTAGTTGTTCTACAGCGTGGCCTCAATTTACTAAATTCAACACAAAATCGATTTGCGAGGACAAAAGCACGCATCATGCGTAAGAGAGATGATTTAAAGCTATTTGGGTAATTCAAAAATCGTTTGTCTGCCGGAGGTTGGGGCGGCCCAACCAGTTTTGGATTGGATATGAATTGGACAAATCCGCATTTTGTCCGGTATTGCGGCACCCTTGTGAAGAAACGTGCGCATGTGTGTGTTACGTAACAACGCATCCAACGAGCACCACAATCGCACCCTGGCAGGCATCATCAGACAAGGCTCCCTCCGCTACCAGACGCAGACTGGGGAACGCTTGGGGTCCAGTTACGGCACTGCTTTCTTCACTGGTGTGCCAGCAGCCTGGGTCAGGGCGGAGAGGCAGTTTTTCGGTACAAAATAGTGCTGCTGCTTGTCGACCGGATTTGGAGCTCTGAACTTTTAACGCAATTTGAGTCCTTTTTTGCTGCACCCGGACTGACTGATCTACCATCATACACATCCATTGATGATAGGTTAGCTGTTTGCGTTTGATAAGTAATTGGAAGATGCAGCACTGGAAGGCAGCGTCGATTTGAACTCTCCGATTGTGATTATGCCGAAACGCAAAAAAAAGTTGGCATATTATGAAGTTAACACAAAAACACCACGCTTTGCGAAATTGCTCGGCTTGATTGTGGATGGGAGGTGATGTACCAGCCAGTAAGAAGAGAATAATTAGAGGAACTTGATTACGGACAATCAATCATCGAATGAGCGTTTTAGCAACGATTTCCTGGAAACACTAGGGTGCTAAAATTAAACCACGTGAACAGTTTAGAGACGAAGAAGAAACGCTACTTTGACACTAAAGGGAAATAAATATTGAGTGTCATCAGAATTACAAAATTTTGCCTCAAGCAATCCTTAAGAAAACCACAATTGAAACTAATGACTTGTAAGAGGAAACTTCCAAACGTAATCAATTGTACAAATTGTGAATTGCACCTCCGAAGTTCTTATGAGGTAAACGAGAGTGAACGTGAAATTTCCAAAATCGAACTTTATTTACAAGACGCTGGTTTTAGAAGCAGCAAGCGACATAAGCACTCTGATGAGACTGTGAAAGTACACAAATCAATGCGAAATTGGTGCCAAAGCTTCAGTCTCTCGTGAGTTACGTCAGAAGAAGGATGCTACCCAAGTAGCAATCCGCAACTAGTTCTGATACGACAAAGTCCAAACTATGTTGCAACAAGAGCACGAATATGTGTTTTATGTTATACTGGTTAAAACATGGTGACAGCAATGTGACAGCATAACATGACTAGTTACGAAATAGTTATTTAGGTTTCCAATCATAACATCTTTGTGTCATATTGAATTAAATATAATTTATAAGCTTTCGTCACTTAATCCTAACATATTTTCAATCACAACAATGCTTCTAGCCACTAGTTGAAAATAAGTTTATTTGACTTCAATAGTAGCAACCCATAACTAGTTTTGATACCACTTAATCCAACTGTATTGCAACAAGAGCACGAACATGTTTTTTTATGTTATATTGGTTAAAACAAGGTGACAGCAGTGTTTCTTTATAACGTAAACATTAAACTAACTATCATTTGTAAGTTATCGTTACTTGATTCTAACATATCTTTAATCACAGCTATGTTTTTAGCTACTAGTTGAAAAAAGGTTTATTTTCCGTTGCGAAACCATCATAAATACGTTAACGTATATGTGAATCGTTACTGTGAATTGATATAGCAATAACTTAGATATTATAAGATTATAACATATAATTTCTTCATTAATTCAAGTAGTTATCGTTAAGTTTTCCCAACGTTATGATAACTAAAATGCAAACAAAACCGCCTTTGTTGGCTTGAATATGGCGAACACAATATGAAGTCTCAAGAAGTGTATGAAACGTAAATAAAACCAGGATATTACTTTCTTCAAAACTACTTTTTGCCGAAAATAGTGAAAGGCAGAATAGTCAATTTTGTTCTATGCACTGTCATAAACACGAAGAAAATAATATAGGGATTGAACATCGAATGTGATAATATTATAGTTCTCATGATATATGAATTTAAAATGATGAGAAATCACTCTACTTGGAATAATTTTGAGCATTCTGAACATAGGGTTATTTTGTTGTTTATTTTTTATATCTTCATAAACAGATTCTGATTGAAGGCGCATAAAAAACAGTTGAGTAAAATTTAATTCCACTCGACAATTTTTGGATCGTTATGAAATTTGTACCTTGTATCAAGTTTGTGACTTAACGTACTCTTCTGCTTTTTTATTGATGATAGAAAAGTATTCTGGATTCATTCAATGTTTATAATGTCGATGGTGACTAAGTTTCAACTAGTTTACTTGGAAACAAGTTATTTTCAAGTTATGAAAAGATAAGTTATTTCAGTATGGCATAACAACGTAACGACAACATATTTTTAGCCAACTTAACAACTAGTAGAAACTGCGCTTTTTGAGTCATGCAAGTGGTTAGATGTTAGTAACAATCACTCAAATATCTGGTTGCAAACTAGTCACAAACAAGTTAGCGTAACAAAAATTGTTACTTGGGTACTAGACAGCAAACGTCAGGTGAAGCGATACAAAACGATGGGATGATTTGGCAGGTTTACTTTGATCAAATGTAATTTGCTCGCGCCCGCTCGATGACATTTCGCACAATGCTGCATGAGTGTAATAGGAATGGCCAAATTCTAATAGTAATACCGACGACACGACCAGACACTCCGAGGAAAAATCAATACTAAAATTGTCTGCTAGCGGTTCACCGCCAGTTACCAAAAATATAGCGACCCCTTGGTAATGATAAAAAAAATTTCTTCAGCAACACTGTTTAAGTTGCTATGAAAAAGTTACCAAGGAGCCGCAGAATAAATAAACAAACAATACCAAAGAAACATGGAAGCAAATTTAACAGAACAGTTGTAAATCACTTTAGTTTATAAGTAGAGAAATAATCAATATTTTAGCGTTTCAGGCATAATTATTTGAACAAGAAAAGCCCGTTGACTTTTCATTGCACGCGTTTGAAACGCAACCCAGTCGACATGTAGTTAAAGGCAATAGTGGAGCCTCCAAGACGGGAGTTGCAAATGGTTTTAAATTTTGAATCCATAACCATAAGAAATTTAAAAAAATACAAAAGGAAAATTTCGAAATGTATTTGTATTATTTAACAAGATACCCATCACGTGTCCCACAATACATCAATCGTGCGATTTCTAATGCGTCAGTTTTTATGAAGAAAATGTATTAAGTGATCATTTCGTGTTCTACAACTTTTTTTGAAATTTCCTTTGTCGTACACAAGCTCAGGTTTCACAAAACTCGCCTTTACTTCGTCGACTTCAGCACACCAAAGAACGTGACGGAGCTGTTCCATTTACATTTTGTGTCCTCGGTACCACTCCAAAAACAGCTCAAGAGGTGTTCTAATACATTTGATGAACTACACGCTTACCGGATGCTATGCAGTTCTATCAATACCATTTCTGAGTTCAGAATGTACATGCCGGTGATAATTTAATTACAAGTTCCTGAGGTTTTATCATTGATTTTTTTAATTCAACCATCTTCAGCATATAACAATACTCCACACCTGGACGGTCCTTTCTATTCTATTGAAATAGTACCTTCCTTTCCGTGATTGCGTAAAAGTAAAAAAAATACATCGAAACCTTCCAGCGGGCCAGTTGCATTTAGGATCTCCGTTTTATGTGAAAGGATCAATGGCATGCCCCGTCTCAGTTAAGCTTTTATTTGTTCCGTGCTATAGAATACCGCTATACCTAAATGTATAGCGCGTATTAAATCTATTTTTATATATACTTTACAATAGATTTTTTTTTTTTGTACAACTTTGAACCACTTGAAACTTACCTCGATAAGCCGATCTTATTTTCGAGAATGTCAAGGAATTTTCAATTTCCGTGATATCATCATTCCCGATCGGCAAATGATTCGGAGCATGTTTTGTTTACATTCTTCATGTCTTCAAAAAACAGTAACCAAGGTTATGGTAACTGTTATTTCAAATCAATAATTCATCAACTTGTGTTGCCAGTTTCAAATTTTTTTCAAGAAATTTCGTTTTGACATTACCAGTTACTGAGGGGTAGTTAAATTTGCGATACAGTTTCGATAGACGAGTGGCAGGTCGTGTCGTCGGTAATACTCCTACATTACAAACGCATCAATTTTTGTCGGTTCACAAAATAGTTGGCTAAGCCCATTTTTTTGTTTCGTGGTGGCAGTTTAGAAATGTTGAAAAATAAATATTCTGGCAACTCGACGACATCAAAGCATGGCCATAGTTGCTATCGGTTATCTGTTATTTGTCACTATTGGTAAACAGTAGTAAAATTCTCTTCAAATCACATAAATTTGACTGAATTAGTAATAAATCAGCTGTTGTTCATAGAAACTTTGATTAGTAAATGATCATTATCGCCTACATTATCGCTCAAGAATAATACATTAGCTATCGAAGACCAAAACTATGGATGATCCTGGAACTTACGGAAATACTGCTCGCGCTCCGCTGAAACTGAAACCTCCTTCTTTTGCTCGAACGCCTTCAGTATACGTTTATCCAACTTAGGGTTAGCAGGACCTCTTTTTCGACCCGTTTTCGGTTTATCCTCAAAGGTGTTATCCTCACCGAACTTCCTGATTGCATTTCGTACGGCTTTTTCACTTACTTACCTTCCATTTTTGCTATCTTTCTCAGTGACAGTCCGCGTTTTGTGCACCATTTGTACACAATTTTTCGACGTTGTTCTGCTGAAAGTCCACGCATTTCGAAACAAACTAATGAAAACGAATAAACAACTGCACAAGTGGTTAGAGAAGACTGTAAACAATAGGACGCAACCATAAAAATTGACAGATTCTGAACCTTTGCGAAATGGGAACGGTTTTTGGTTGCGTCCATACTTTCTGGGAAAGTCTTTATATCACTATTCAGTTCTCACGGGAGTTTAATACAGGCGAGGAAAAGTCCCAAAAAGAAACTAAAGCTAATTCCAAAACACAGCAATAAGTTAATTGCGTTGTTTTACCAAACAAAATCTTCTGTAAGTGGTTTCAAATTTGATTGCATAGTTTGCATACCACAGAGCAAGGGAAGACATGCCCTCAGCCAAGACCTCGTCAACTATGTGTGACCTGAATCCCACCAAATGCATGATGGTCATCAGCGACATCACACAGACGTAATCAAATCTGACGTAACATTGCAGCTTCCGATCAGGCCGCCGGTCGGTTGGCGTGTGTACACACATTTTACTGACAGGCTCGGTGATGAGATTGCAATTTGTCGATGTGCTTCGAGCAAAAGCATAAAATAACCACTCGAAGAGTATCAGCTTTGCACACCTGAAAACCGCAGCTAATCTTTGCGGCTTGGCAGACCGTCGTTCAAAAATGTTCAACCTTCAACCGAAAGCCGCGAGAGACCTCCGGGAGGTCAGTTCTCATCCAGCCACGCACAAATGCTATAAGCTGAACCTTTTACGCCCAATCATCCACCGATGGGATGCTCGTCTCGTTAGTTTTGCATCGTTCGTTTCGCTCCGAGGAGACACACACCGCACGGATAGAAACACACCCAAACCCAAGCCCAAGTCCAAGTCGTCATCTCCGTCATCATCGTTGTCGTGAGAAGGGACCAGAAAGTGAAAACCAACTTTTGAAGATTCACTTGACTAATGTTGTGTAAATGTGTGTCCACCGGTTCGAGAGTTGGTAAACAGCAATTATATCACTGTCGCTTTCTTCCGGAATTCCAACTGATGGAATGCAAACTCAAATAAGAAACCACAAAATAAAACACGCACCATCTTGTGATGGAGATTCGCCTATCAAAAAGACATTAATTCGATGCGTATTCAACGCCGAAATCGGTGTCGGCCGGTGTTCGTAGATTTGTTGATCTTCTCGCGTGAAGTTCAAGATTTCGCACTTTATGCGTTGACGCGGGATTCGAATGTCGCCGGCAGGACGTGAAATTTATCTGGGCTCTAAGCAATGTAAAATGCTAAAAAATAATCATTAGAGCATTGTAAACATTGCTATCGGTATAAAATCAGAATTTTTCTACAGACAAATCTTAAGCTAGTAAATATTGTAAAGAAAATAATTTCGATTATGAAAAATTGTCTCTGATATAAAACTAACTTTTACTAATCAGAACCGTTGCCACCCTTCTTCCAGAAGTATTTTAAGATATTACAGGTTTAAATTTATTTTCAAATTTTACTATAGGCCTGTAGCCCTAGTTTTGGCACCGAACCCGAAAAAAATTCAAACGCATTGAATCCCGCGCTTTAACTCCATGGATATCGAAACCACCGCATCTCAAATTTCCACCATATACAGTTATGTAAAATGAAAACACTAAATTAAAACACTCCTCTGCTAATGAATGGACCCCCTCAAGCCAAAACGAAATCTCCCAGCAGCAAAAAAAAACCGAATCGTTTCTTCGAGAGCCGCCCAAAGTTGCGGTATTTTCCTGCCACACGTTTTTGGATGCCGATGACGGGCTGCATTCCTCATCATGTCGGGTGGTTTTGTTTTTTTTTTCATCAGATCGGAATGTTCTAATCTTTTCATCTTACATGCGAGAGCGTGCTCGCAGCCGATAGGCAGACGAGAAAAATTGGAACCGAAACTGTAGCAATGAAATGCAGTTCCCCCATCCCCAGCAATGATTGATGATTGCCTAACTGAGAAAAAACATACTTAATCGAAAGATTCCCAGAGGTTTCGAAATGAACTGTGCGAAGCGTGGAACTTTGCTGAAGTGATTTTGTTTAATAAAACTAAAAATTAAAGATTTAATCAGCAAAAAGCAATCTCAGTAAATTAATTTCCAAAACCAAATCACAGTTTATCTCGAAGAGAGGCAATTTTCAGTGCTTGAACTTTTGGATATTGTCTAACAGGGAATCCAGTAGCCTTAATCCGTTGCCTATCTGGTCAGTGTACAACTTTTACTCAGAGTCAATATTTAGGATCTCTTGCGATCCAGGCCATCAGAAGAAGAGATAACTAACTGCTCACAAGTTCTTATCGCATGCCACCCCTCCAATAGAACACCGTCGAATGAGTGCTATCGTTTTCGGCGTTAGTAGCAGATTGAGAGGGTGCAAATGCGAACATTATTAAAAATCCTTCAAATAAGTGAAGTATTTCGGCTTGACAACCTGTTGCAGAAGTATATTTAAATCATTCAATGTAGTTTTAAATTGGGTTTCATTCATCCAGACAATCTATCATCTTGTTTTCATAAATACCGTCTGTAACATTTCTTGTAATATTCATAGATGAGCATTTTCCATCTTATCCCTAAAGAATTCGACATATAAAACAAAAAAAACGTCTTATATGTAATAGTAACTGTTTGGGTATAGATGATATTTCTGTTCTTATCATTAGTTTTTTTATGAAGCAGTGTCAATCGGAAAAATATTCAGATGTGTATAATATCATTCCATGTCCTAAGAGTATAATTGGCTGTTTCCGAAAACTAAGTATTTTCATACGACTGGTAAGTATTCGGAGGGATGGTATGAAGGTTCTTCGGAATTGTGATTCGTTTCTCAGTAACTCAAAGCTAAAAAGTTCATTTTATTCAAGTTTATAAGTAAGATATCTTTTCAATTCATTTGCTTACATTTAGTCTTCCTAAAATTTCACTTCTCTCGGAATGTTATGTTTCGCTAACGATCGAACGTATTTGCTTCTTGCGCTAATTAATAAAGGTATTTTAATAAAGAAATGTATAATTGAATTTACAGTATTACTTGCGGAATAAATATAGATAATCGCCATTCCGGTCCACGTTGCTCCAATCAATAATTACCGTCGATTTTATCCGGATCTTGAACAGTCACACCAACTGTCAACTGCGCCAGACACTGAATTGGTACAGTGATGCCAGAACAGGTAAGAAATAGAACATTGGACGCAAACTGGAGTTTTGGTAAGATCGCAAAAAAAAAATTTATTGTTTATACAAAATTGAAGAATGTATACTGAATATGCATCGATTCCTTACCATTTGCGTGAGATGGAAAATCTCTCTGCAATGTTGGAATCCATTTGATGCAAATATTGGCGGGGCTGATCGATGGAACAGTGACATCGGAAAACGATTTGCTCGGTATACGAAATGAGTCATCATCACATCTACCTGTGTCTAGGACTAATTCAATTTCCAATCAGTTTTCCCCGTTAAATAAGACGGTTTTACGTCTTAACAAGGCTAAAATACAAATCGTTGATTTGGAAACACTTTTTTTCGATGAACCACTGCTAGAATATGACGCTTGGGATAGGATAATCATATACACAAAATTTAGCGAGTGTAAGTAATCCGGAATTTTTTTTATCAAAATGGAAACACATCCCCAGAATTTTTGGAACATTTACATACGCATTTTTTTCAAGATCATGCATGCTTTTCAAGTTTAATTGAATCCTGTCTAACCCAGGGGCATTATTGCTACAAGACAAAAGTTCAAGAGTAATTTCAATGCCAACGTTACGGATCCTTATCAAGGTTTCCACTGACAAACCCCTCAATAAAATGTTTCCAATAGCTACACTCTTACGGTGCCATACAAAGTTCCTGAATTTCATTTGGATCCAACTTGCGGTTCCAGAATTACAGGGTGATATGCAAAAGTGAAAATGAGAAAAGAGATGACTGAGCTGGTTTTCTCAAAATTACATTCAAATAAAAGTCATATACAAGATTCGTGAATTTCATAAGGATTCGTCTGCCTAGAACAAATCAAAAAATTTGTCCCGGGTTGGTGGTTCAATGCATAGGACGCTAGTCTTACAAGCCAGTTGTCGTATGTTCGAACCCCGACCTGGAAGGATTCTTAGCGTCAGTAGCACCCATAGTACTAGCCATGCAATGATTCTGTACGCTAAGAATCGGCTGCGAAGTCTGTTGAAACAGAAAGGCCAAATTCCACAAAAGGAATGTAATGCCAAGACTTTGACTTTGCTTTTTTAAAATGTCAATTTAAAGACTTTTTTTCGCAAGAAAGAATGTGGTGAGTAGCGAACTTTTTAAATAGGCTAATAAATCTCTCTAGTTTATAGATCAAGATATTTTAGAGCAAAATAAACTCATATAAGATATTCATAGAATGAAATTCAAACAAAAGTACCAATTCTAAAATTCCGAGCTTAAAAAATTTCCAACCGTCAAAGAAAATCGTGAATAAATCTTCCAATTCGGGCTCAAAAATGTGCCAATTTTATTCCGTTGTTCGGTAATTTTTTGGCGGAAACTTACGGTAATCATTAGAAATAACCGATGTTTCGGTACATGAATTTCGTTTTACAAAAATTATGCAAATATAATAGGTTTTCAGAATAAGCTGATATTCTCTACTGCATTGAAAGCTGCTCAGTGCATTTCTCTCGAGTGCGAAGCAGCCAAATGCTGCCAAATTCGCACCGCAAAAAGTGCACAAAGCTAATCAAATTATTCTAGATTAGCATTAAATGGATGATGTTTACCTACGATTTGCAAAGAAGTAATCCTTATAGTTCTTAAGACAACATTTAGAATCATTAGAATGGCTGATTTTGTATAATGTTCTCGTTGTCCACTTTTCGTTTTCTTTTTCTCCAATGTAAACGACCAGCAGCTGGATGACGCAATCGCTCGAACTGCTCACAGTGCCAGTTGATTCAAAAACTGAAATAATTTTAATAAAGAGTTTTCTTATTACGTAATATCGTTAATAGCTTTTTTCACAAATGGACGGTCCCAACGACCACAAAAATAGCAACATATAAAATTTTGATGCCGATTATTTTATTTCGGATTAGCACATTTCAGTGAAAGAAACTATCAAGATGCAGTACGGGATTCATTTCTAACTTTCAGAAGGACCAAATTGTGGAATTCTATACGATAAGAAACACTGTTCGGATCATTTTTCTCGAACGCATTTCGCACAGCGAAAAGTGCACAAAGCCAATCAAATTATTCCAGATTAGCGCTAAACTGACGTGTTTTACCTCCGATTTGCAAAGAAGTAATCTTAATAGTTCTGGAGATAACATTTAATAAGATAACACCATTAGAACGGCTATAATGTTTGTATAATGTTCCCCATCGTTGTCCACTTTTCGTTTTCTTTTTCTCCATTGTAAACGACCAGCAGCTGGATGACGCAATCGTTCTTGTTTGAAGCGAAACTCACGCTACGAACGTCCAACAGCAGGTATGTTCACAGGAAAACTAGGTGTTGTTTTTCTGCGTTCTGTTTTTCGGCTTGGCGAACAGAACCTCATATTAGCCATTGACTGAAGCACCAGTTGAATAATGCCGGGTGTAGTTTTCACTGTCTTTACGCAAACGGAAACCTGCGCACTCGATGTGTCTCCGTTTATGGATTATCACACATTTACCGAATCATCATTCTTTTTACTTAATTTTGAGATCTTTTGAACCTTTTTTTTCATATGCTCCTTCCATTGTTGTCAAAATACAAAGAGCAAAACCACCCAACAGCGAGAGTTTCGTTCAATAGGCTTAAATTAAGTAAACCGTATCAACCTGGAATTGAGTCAATACGGCTCAACTGTAGACTAAATATAACTTACCATTGAGTAGGCATTAACTAATCTTTAAGTATTTTTTTGCACGAGTCTAACAGAAATTATTTAGAGCCACTTTACCTAAAATTAGGTTATTGAACAAAGCCCCCGGTTGATTTTGATATTTCCAGTTTGGACCTATTTTTTACTATTTAAACTATATTTACGTAATAAACGTGGTATTAACAACAATCTTACACCTTCTTCCATTCGTTTCGTGAAAGAGTTAGAGAAAATACTAAAACATGGAAAAAGTTATTAGGAAATCAAATCTGGACTAATTTCGTTACACTTTCGTGCTGTGAAATTTCGAAAATGCGCCTAGGTGAGCATAGTAAAGAAAGACGTGGCCCTACCTCAAAAAGTATTTAAAGTTGCCGATTTTTCGACCAGTTAATGCAAAATACACATTCTATTTGAATAACCAGGTCAGTGGTGACAGGTCGAAGTTATCAGCTGTACATTAACTTTTTTTGCAGTGTAATAGCAACCATTTAAGCCACCGCGTAGTCACGGTGATGTCTGTTGTAAATTGCAAGGTAATATAATATGTAACAAATTTGCATACACATTTACACACATTTTTTTCTATCATTGCATGAACCGAATCTAATAATGTCTAAGACTTACCGACGCTCGACTGAAAGCTGATTGCATAGCCAATTTGCCTTTCTCTGAAGGGCTTTTACACATGAGTCCGGCAGTGCCATAACTAGGAAGTGACATTACCCTTTTAACTCATAATTTTATAAATTACATCGAAATCATCATCTAAAAGGAAATTACTTGTCAGAAATGACATTCCCGATCTGCCAATGCCATAAATGTGGATAGACAATCTCTAAGCTTCGAAGTCTTTTGTCGTAATTATGGCAGAGAGATCCATTTATCTAAATAGTAAAAATTAATTTCGAGTGAAGATAAAAAAGGGCACCGTACTGGGTGGAATCAGTAATTTAAATTGTACTCATCAAACCATTGATTAACATTATTCCTTAAATAGTACCCAATAAACCGCTAAACGAGTCAATGTTGAACTAAATTGCATTAGCCGAAGAAAACTAATTGTCTCTTCTAATCTGCAATGTCTGCACAGCGGCAGCAACAAAGTATCCAATGAAATATAAAGAAGAAGAAAAAAATCAAGTGCGCTAAACTTTACATCACACCTCATCATAATGACGATCAGCGAAACGGACAACCAAAACAAACGCTGCCGCTGCCTCAGTCGCCGTCGTCGTCGCCACCACCGCCATCGCAGCTGCGGTAGATACGATCCAAAGGTGAAAATAATGAGCCTTGATTCTACCATAAAACAGCTGAAACGAGAGCACAAGCCAGAAAACATCGCAACAACAACAAAAAAAACATCGATTGATCCTCTGTTTCGACTCTCGCGCGATCAGCTCTTGGGGCAACAGCAATCCCACGTGTTAGCTACAAACCGGAGAGAATAGCTTAACTGAATGGTGGCTGCGAGTGCGTTGTACCTCGCAGCACCACCCAAGCAGTCAAAGGTGATGGGAGAAGACACAATCTCGGGACGCCGAAAATTTTCTCGAGACTTACCATCCGCCAGTGATCAGTCTGGTAACGACATCCGACGCGAGTAGACGCGACTTTCCGGGAGTTTCGACGGACTTCAGTTTTATACCATTGGGTGGTTCAAACGGTTTTGTGTTGTGCTGTGTGCTGGAATGTGCCTGACCTGACCGGATTGGTCATTACTGTCTCGGGAAACGAAAAGGAAAAAATAAAATAAAAAGAGCAGTGGATCTAGTGTGAACAAAAGTGTCAAAGTAGTCAAACGAAGACAGAATACTTGTGAAAAAAAAAAACAAACGCTCTGCTTTGAATCGCGTTGCTGTGATTAGGTGCTGGGTTGCTAGGCTGCGGCTTTGGTCGAAGGTGGCTGAATAATAATCCACAAAGTGTCACAATGCAGTGGGTGAGTGATGTTGTTTATTTTTCCTACAATAGAAATATGGAAATCCAGCGGTGATTCCGACGATCCTTCAAGTGACGAAACTCATTCTCATAACTCGACAGTCGCTAGTTTAGAGGAAGACTGCTGCATCGAAAAAGGCAAACGGACGTCGTTGGAATCTTTCAAAACTCTTAATTGAATCGATTTCTTTTCTGCTCTTTTTTTTTTTGCTGAACCTCCACGGAAGACACCATGTCGAACTGCATTCGAGCATAATGCTAAAATAAATTGGATATACCGTACTGAACCTAGAGAGGTTCCAGTTAATTCACTAGTGCAGGTTCAGGTTCCCATCGACCGGTGGTTGTGTTACAATTTTAATGGATGATCGTCCTCGGTAAGGAAATGCATCAATGCAGTGTACCAATGGATACTTTAGCGAGTTACGTGCATGCAATACCGCTTTCGGAATTGAGTGCGGCAAACAGAACTCCGAATACCCGCTCGCTGAGCACTGTTTTGTTTTTCATGCTGGTTCGGGCTTGGATCGACATGGATTGAAACTGCTGTTCGATCGATCAACCGGGCGGCGTCAACCGGTGCACTAGCGGAAAATTGAATAATGTCGATTGTTTCGTGGCTCCCTGATCTAGCCTCCAGTACGGTAGAGCGAGAGAGAGAGAGAGCTGCATGATTGATGTTCAGTAATAAGTTGGTACTGTTCGAATTCCATTCAACTTCACTTGAAAAGTTCGGGTTGAACAATCGAACAACCAGCGGCCGTTTTGCCAATCATTGACGGGTTTCCCAGTCGAGTGCATCTGTCCGGAACTATGCAAATGCAAACCAGCGAAACCATACCCGTCCGTGCGGTAGCAAAGCAAGCCTTGAAAATTTTGATTTGATGTACTACGATTTGATACATACACACACTGTGAAACCTCTGTTGGTTAATGTTCAAGGCTTGCTTTTTTAGTTTTGATGGTAACCTGGAAGCAGGTTTTTCAAACAAGAATTCCACTTGACAAATTTTAAAAGTGGCATAGTTTTTTTTTCAAAATTTATGTTTTGAATAAGGTCAAACTTTTTTAACAATTTTTTTCCAAATAGTTTTTTGTCGAAATATGACTCTTAATCTTACAAAAAAATATTCTGCTTTTGATTTTCACAAAATCAGTTAAGTTTTTGAATGAAAATACAAAACAAAATCTTATCACACCTACACTGAAAAAAATTGACCTTAAAAATTTAAAATCTGGGGTGCGGTTAGAGTCTAAACGATGAAAAAAATCATCATTTTTGCGAATATTTTCCAGTATTATCGTTCAACAAAATAAATTCAAATGTTTTGCATTATAAAAAGCATCATTCGAACAATATTTTGTAATTTTTTTGTTGAAAATTTCGTTGAAAAATATTGAGAAATAAGTCGGTGAAGAGGTATTTTTGAGAACTTCTTAAAAATCATGATCATCCGCTGTATCTCAGCGTAGACTAATCAGAAGTGAACAAATGAATGCAGCATAGTTAGAGTAGAAGTTTTTCTAGACCTCAACGTTTCTGTTTGATTTTTTTTTAAGTTTTTGGTGGTTGTTCAAAGTGAAAACTACGATTTTTCACGAAAAAATTCGCCATTTTGTAGCTGTTAAACCTTCCCAAAGTAACAAACAATGAAAAGGAAAACGTTGGGGTCTGGTTTTTTTATATGTAGAAAGTGTGTGCGAAATTTGAAAAAATTGGTGCAGTAGTTTTTTAATGACAATGGACACGGACTTTCAAAACCTGCTTTCGAGAAAATAGCGTTTAAATTTTTTTTTATCTATAAAAGGAATGAAAACAATTTATTACTCCAGGGAGTCCGTAGGGTCTAACATTTTCAAAAAATCTTATTTTTTCTTTCATAATTTATAACGAAACATTTCAAGAATGTTTTGTCAAGTTTTCAAGTCAGTAGAAGCAGAAATCTTGGGCATGTGTGCCTATTTCTTTCTTCTTCGCAATATGAGATAAGCAAAGATGAAGGTCCATAACTTCCAGAGTTTCGTTCCGATGGGCTTGAAAATGTCACAGAAAATTCTTCAAATGTTTTACTATAAGAAAATATAAAGAAAATAATAATTTATTTTTCAAAAGTGTTAGACCCTATTTTCAGGCATATCGGAACAAAACTCAGCAAGTTATAGGCCTTTATCTTCGCTTATCTCTTTTCTGCTCCGATTGACTTGACAAAACAATCTTGAAATGTTTCATTATAACAGAATATAAAAGAAAAGATATGATTTTTTGAAAATGTTGGAGATCCAACGGGCTCCGAGAGTAAAATATTGTTTCCTTCGATTTTATAGACAAAAAAACTTTCAACTCGTTTTTCTCGAAAGCAGGTTTTGAAAGTCCGTGTCCATCGTCTTTCAAAAACTGCTGTCCCATTTTTTTCAAATTTTGCACACACTTCCTACACGTAAAATACCAGACCTCAACGTTTTTCCTTTCGTTGGTTGTTACTTTGAGGAAGTTTTACAGTAACGAAATGGCGGATTTTCTTGTGAAAAATCGTAATTTTGATTACTACCAAAAACTCAAAAAAATAAAAAAGAAATCGAACAGAAATATTGAGGTCTATAAAAACATCTACTCCCCAGTATTTTCATTCAAAAATTTAACTAATTTTGTGGATATCACTAGCACATCAATTTTTTGTACGATGTTATTTTTCGAAAAATTGGTGTTTTGCCAATTGCGAATACGACTTGGCGCGAAATTCGTCGAAAGCAAACCTAATTCGTATTTTGACCTACGCTACTTGTCATTTTATTCAGCAATCTTTGTTTTTGGTGTTGAATGTATTTTATAAAAATGCTACTGTATGCTGAATATTGATGGAAATAGATGACACTGGTTCAGTACTGGTAGTGCTAATTAATACAAAACTGTTGCTGATATCGGAAAAGGCTCAGGTTGAATATTCGCGTCACTAAGCATTCACATACAAAAAGGCGGAATTAATGCGAGAAAACACATAACAATCGAAAAACTGCATATGTGTCGGTGCTTAATTACTTTACTATGGAGTGCCTTTTAAAAAATTTACCCTCTGTGAGAGTGATCAGTTTTTGATCGGGAATATCTCTTATTGTATCGAACTTATCGACATAATTTTTGCTACATTGCGTCTTGAGTATAATTAGCAACTTATGATAAAATTTACAGTTGTATGACTTAATCACAAATAATTCAAAATCAAGTTTTTATTTCTGTGTGATATACTTCGTTAGTTCAAGCTCAGTCGACTGAGCAGGAAATAGAGCAAGTGCATCTTATACCACGTTCACATTACGAGTTAAAACGAGTTTTAACTCTGATTTCATGTTTTAAGCGAAATAACATGTTTTTCTTCCGTGTTATTCCATATTCAGAAACGTCACATCAAAACATGTTTTCCCAAAATAACATGATATAATGATCAGTCAAGCACAACCCTGCTAGCATTTTCCGTCATTTTTCGACTATGTCAATAGCTGCCCTTACACGTGACAATATTATTGTCAATCCAAAGTATTGTCAATACCATCAATCCAATTGGTTTGATAACTAGAGTCCGAGTTTTTCGAGAAATTCAAGTGTTTGGTGCTTTAAATATTGCAAATGAATATTAAAATATTGAGAGAAGAGGCCATTGCACATATTTAACAGTTTCTCTCTGGAGAGAAAGTATTGTCGGATTGATGGGCAGTTTTGATTTATTGACAAAATTTTCGTCAATCCAATTAAGTTTCCATTATACGATCAAAAGTATTGTCAATACTCCTTGTATTGACAATAATATTGTCTCGTGTAAGGGCTGCTAATTGACAAGCTTTTATCGAAACAGTTTTTCATCAGAGTAGCCATGACAAAACAAAACAAGAAACTTGTACAACCATGCTTGTTTTTATGTTTAAAGACATGACTTTTTTGGTCATTTATTGCTGAAAATATTTATTTCGCGTAAATGGCCAAAGTTTCGAAGCAAATTCCCTTCGAAACGTTGACAACTTACGTGATATAAACGTTTAAAACCAACAAACGGCGAAAACGACTTTTTAATACGTAGAAGAAAACTTTCTGAGTGAAGAAGTGGAAAAATTGAAGCGATTGACATAATATTTTTACCAATTTTTCGACACATTGTGAAATGTGTCATGCTTCTTGAAATTGGGAATGCAATCTTCAATTTTTCCACTGTAGATTTTCCTATTCCGAAGAACTACAAACTATTCTATGAGAATTCCGGAATCCAGTAAAGTTCCACAGTAATTTATCTTCGTAACAAGTGTTGTTTATAAACAAGCAATATGTCATGCGTATAACATAATACAAGTGTGAACAGTTAGGTTTTAACTTTATATTACTACCGTTAAAACGTGTTATTTTCTGCAGGTGTGAACATAGTATTAAGCACCTCATTTCGGTATGAACATGAACTTAGCAAAGCGCCTCTCACCGATTATAACGCAAATAGGTGAAAATTTGTTGCTATCTAGTTACGGTAGTTTACGAAGCACCCATTCTAAAAAAGCTTGGAAACAAATCAAAACCCAGTGGATAGTTTGTTGCTAATAAGTTACTAATTATTTACGGTAATTTTCAATTTGGTACCCATCGTAACTAATTAAAAACAAACTATCCACTGGGTTTCGATTTGTTTTCAAGCATATTTGGGAGAGGTGCTTCGTTAACTTCATATGAACTTAGCAATGTATTCAAAAAATAACAAATAATCAAGCAATGAAATCAAAATTTCATAACTAATTAGCAATAAACTTTTCACCTATTTGAGTTATCATCGGCAAAAGGTACCTCGCTAAGTTCAGGCTCATTATTTCGGTTGGTTCAAGTCCAGAGCTCAGTTTCAGTATGTATAATTCTGCTCCTGAATAAAGTTACAAACTTAGTGCCAGATACAGAATTAAGCCTTTAGTCCAAGATTTCAATTTCAAATGAAGGAAGAATATTATACTGATCCTGCATTGCACCTCCGAGAGAAATGGCATCAATATTGTGAAGCATCGAAGTGACTTAATTAATCGGTTATCTTGAGAGCCAACATTCAGCTACTTGTCGATCGAGTAAAATGCACCAAGTGTTCAATATCGGAGAAAATTCCACGATTAGGCCTTTCTAAAAGCCAGAAAAAAAAACTCCTTGGAGCATTATGACAGTTTTTTTCGTTGAAGTACGCCAACCAAACATGATTCACAATCAAATGTTGTATGTTCCTATTTTTCTAGCCGTTAGAATTTTCCCATTTGCCAGAAACCTGCAACCTGCAACGAAATTACGTGAATAGAAACCCTTTCGCAAACACACAAATTGCTACAGTATTGAATCAATCCGCACTGTGAGTAGTTCTGATGCGAGATGGTTTAGTTATGTGTACCGTTCGCAGTGTGAGTTTAGTTTCAAGCAAGAGTAATTACATCAGTGTTCAGCAAAGTACGCCGAACACATAACAACGGCGGAGAAAATTCTACAAATCAGCCGAATCGAAGGGCTATAAATAGTTAATTTTCATGTAAATAACGCATATTTTTTTCGATCCTTAATAGACCGCTATTTTTGAATTTTCAGATATGCAAAAAAGCTACCGTGTTCTCTTGTAAACCGGTCTAGTGATTTCGAGTAATACTATCATTCAAATAGTCGAAAGAGTTATCGCACAATATGCGAGAGGACCGGAAGACACCTAGTGTGAACAAGTCACGAAAAATCTGGTTATCGAAAGCCTTGATAGCCGACTGACTGACTTGATAATAGTCTCAAAACAGGCTGTTTACATTCGAATTAACTCTTCGAATGGCAAATTAAAAAGCATAACATGGATAATTAATTGCTTTGACTTTGAAAAATATGTTTGGCATTGAAAACAACTTATTCCACTTCGGGTGTGAATCTAAAATCTGAAGCCACACACGTAATATTTTTCTGCCATAATTTTGAATGATCATAACTCGGTTGTTATCATCACCTAACTATCAAACGGCTCAAAATTGAATAATCTAGAGCAGTGGCGTACCGAGGAAATTTGGCGCCCGGGGTCAAATAGGAGATTTGCCGCCTCCATCGTTGGTTTAGTGAGCAAAAAAAAGCAAAAAGATCTGAGCATTTTCAGCGGTAAGCTATTATTCTGTTCAATTAGGCTTATTCACTTGCAGGGATGTTTAATTGACAATACGATTTCTTCAGACCCGGTACCAGTTTCGTAAATTTTTATATCTGCTGTTTCATTCGTCAGTTTTTCCAATAATTAGGAACACAAGAATGTATATGTCATCACTTTAAGTGATGAAGAGAATTAATAATATCACACTTTTTCTGCAATCCCCTTTATTCGTCGTAAATATTTGTTAACTAATTTAATACAATTTTTAATCTAGTTGACTACAATGTGGAAAGTGCCGCATGATGAGACACAAAACATTTACACTATCATAATATTTGAATTTATTGTGCCATTTTTATTCTGTATATTTAGTATAATAAAATTTTGTATAATTTGTTATTCCTGTTACTACTTATTTTCGTTCGCGTCATAGAGAAATTTGTTGTGATAAATAAACGATATGATAATTTTTTTGCCAACCACTCTTGCCATTGTAGTCAACACTCTTGCCATTGTAGTCAAAAAGGAAGGAGCCAATTCTTTCAACAGTGAAAATTCTTTTCAATATACCAAAATAGCAGAGTAAAATATAATATATTTTGGCGTAAAGTAACGACTGTCTGAGAAAAAATCAAGCATTGTACAACGCAACTTTCAACATGCAAATAAACTGCTAGGTGTGCTGATTTTGGATGATGTTGTTCACACCGATGGCGGTTCCTAAAGGTATTAAACATGACATGATTTGGTCATCATATGGTAAAAATACTGGAAAAATAAATAAGATTTGTTCAATAGTTCGCTTCTCATCCATAGATCATAGCAGTCAAATTTGGCATATTCAGAATAAGAAACTTATCCCTTTTATTGTTCCCCTTCTGTATATTGTTGTCTCTTTTTGTCAGATATCATCCTTCTTCATCATCGAGTAAGGATACAGACAAGCCCTGGGACCCTTACAGCCTTATTTCAATCTGTCTCAAGGTAGTGCTAACGTCCAGGGTAATATTATTTGGCGTGAGCCCTTTCACAAACATTATTAAGGTAGTTTCCGGATTCCGTGTACAATTGGATTGCTTTTTGTTTGGTTTATTAAGGACTGTAACCATTCATGGTCATTTGCTGAATACCACTTTGTTATTAAAATGCATATACATTGAAAATAAATCAGCTGTTTTTCAATTCTTTTTTAGAAATTATCGTATATTCTCAGATCAATTTTTGACAAGTCGGTCTACTGTTGGTTTATCTTTAAAAGGTTTGCAAATTTTTCCACTTTCCTTCTATATTTACTGAAAAAAATTAACATAAAAAGAGTTTCGCCTTTTCTCGATTTGTTTACTTCTATGCTTCCTGTGTGAATAATGAAGTTAGGTCACTTTTGCAAGCACCTTATGGAAACTAACCTAGAAGCCACCTAGAGCCACTAAAATTAGGTTATTGAACGAAACTCCTAGTTAGGTAGGAAGTTTTCGAAATTAAGTAGTTTTCCGATTTCGTATGTGGGAATTCACTTACCGAAAATTGAACTATTGAACAGAACTACTGAATTGGGTAGTTTTCTTATCCCGTGTACACGATAAACTGGATGCACCTTGTAATAAATACTAATGTGGTACTGCGTATGTTAGTACAAAACTAATTTAGAATTAGATAAAATTTACTGAAAAATTACAGCAAATCACCATCTTGTTAGTCTTATGTGCTTATAACTGGTTAAAAACTTTCTAACTAATTTACCCAGATTCTGAGTTGGTGCACTTTTAGTTTGCATTCAACCAAATATACTAAAAGGTTACTAATAAACTAGGACAGTACCTGGCAATTGTTAATTCACTTTCCGAACCAGTTTCGGACCAGCTCGTGATTGGTTGAATTTGACATAAACAAGTACAAGTTGTTGAAATTAATATTACTGTAGGGTGGTAGAAAAACCGTTGTCAGTACCGTCGGTAACAATGTATTTTGATATTGCATATTTTGTTTTACGGATCATCTTTTTAAAATTATTAATTTCAATAGGATTTAAGTTCAATTTATTTTCAAGTCCTGTCAATGTGGAAAAGACACGAGTACATTTAACAATCACTGGATGATACAAAGAGAAAACCTGAAGTCACGAAGTGCGGTATGGACGAGAATATTGATTATGTTAGTTGTACTTGAGAGTAGCACCAAATCTTTGGACACTTCTATTTGTTAGTATTTTTCTCAAATTGAATATTTCTGGTCCTGCCCTAGCTAAAAAACTACATATTTTTTATGCACATACCCGCTTGTGAAGAATTCTGAAAACCGGCAGAAGCTTGGCTAGCAACTCTTCACGGACAGCATATGAGAATTACCAAGTCAAATCATCGAATCGATTTTCTGCGATTATTGTCAACTTGCGATTCTCTCTTGGTAACACAGCTCCACACAGCAACGATCATTATCAGACTGTACATTTTTTTAAGGACCGGAAAATACTCAGAGTATGAAGTGGAGCGAAAAAATGTAGAAAAATTTTCTCACGGTTCATGCATTGAGAGACACGAGTTCTTGTAGCATCTTCTACGAGATTGAAAATGTTGTATACAATATAGAGAAACCTCTGTCAAATTATCGGTAATCACCAACACTGATTCTAGGTGTCTAGGATTTGTCAGTCTTGTATGGCAAGAATCCGGTAGAAACAGAACCGTAAATAACCGCTAGGCGAAATTCTCTGCTGGAAACGGTTTTTGAATTGTTGCCAGACTTTTGTCGGAATTCTGGCAGAATCTTGGCAAAAATGGCAAATGAAATTTCGAATCGAGGCTCGGAGGGCCAAGTGTCATTATACCATTCACCAAAATAGAGGAAATTTCCTCATTAATATGACTCTAAACTATTTCAATTTGAGGATTTTGTCAGTTAATAGCCAAACGGACCGAATTCGGCTCTAGAGTAGGACGGAGTGCTGGCACTGTTTTACGTTCCACGAGGCTGCCTCGCCCCGTTCTACTCTACCGATTCCCAGTTCCCGGTTCCGAAAGTAATAAGTCAAAAACTCCAAACTCATTCTCTTTTCTCAGTGATGACCTAATCGAATGTCACAACCTTGGGCTTAAATGCAAGGTCTTATGATTTCATAGACTGCTGTTAAATTCATCTGGATGCTACTTCCAGTTCCGGAACTACAGAGTTATATATATTTAAAATATGTTTGGATAAAACACGGAAGAAAGTCTTCTAAATTTGACTATTCAAAAACTGTTATAATTTGTTGGTTCTGATAGTTTATACATAAAAAACATTCTTGTTTTTATTCAAGATTCAACAAAATATTGTAATATTTATGATAGTATGCGTAGTAAAAGAAAGGCATAATCACATCACCCGATGGATTGATAAGAGATTTTTTAATTAAAATCATTTTATTGCAAACGGATTTTGTTTCACCTAAAATGTCTTCCTCTTTAGGATACAAACTTTCGGAGAAAGCATATCAATCAAGTTCAGTATCCTAATGAGGCACTAACGACGTCAATTAGTCATATCCACAGCCGGAAGCAAAAAAGCAACTCAACGCAAGAGACTTCAAAACTTAACGACACCATCACTCGAACGCACAACTGCCAATTCCTGGGGTGGAAGTGTTTTACTCTCTCTCTCCCTCAACGTTTGTCTACTTACTTACTTACTATGCCATCACAAACCGGCTACCAAAACGGTAAACAGGTGAAATTATAAAATTATTGCACTTGCATCTTAACGGGTATCAAATTTAAATCTCGTTAAAGAAGCAAATAACATAAGAAACTTCGAGGAAAAAAATAATTCCGCAAAGCAATGTGGAAAAGAAAAACAAAACCAAAACATATTATCGTGAATGTCAAATTGACACGACCGACGTCTGTCAGCACGGCGAAGCGGTGCTGCAAAGGTAGGCCAGATATTCCTGAACCGCTTATGGTGGAGTAACCTTTCCATGCCACTTCGTCATTCCCAGGTTTATCACACCAGCGCCAAACAACCATTAGGAGAAGTTTGAGCTTCATTACGAAGTCCGGGGTCCTCCGGGCCCTCAGTTTCCGTTGTCGCTGTTCAACAACAGCCGGCGATCATCGCAATGTGACAATATCGTCCTTCGCCACACTTCAGGTGAGACGCGACGGGTTAAACAATCATAAGCCGCTCATTCCCATGCTCATGAAGTCGCCCGTTGAATGCCATTCAGGGAGTTTTATCGCAGGTCGCGAATCTTTGGCGCGGCGTTGCACTGCACGGCAAGGGCTTACCACGCCGTAATCCGAGGCCGACCTGCCGAGATACCGATTCAAACATTGTATATGTAGGCTAACGTGGCTAGTAGGAGGAGGCTGCAGGCGGCGATGTCAGTCATCTTTTTTTTTTTGTTTTGTTTTGCAGTGGGCGATTTAAACCCCCATCGACTATTTGTTATTGTTGCGCTGGTGTTGTTTTCGTTTCTGTCATACTTTTCATCGTGAACTTTACGCATAAACAACAATGGAATCAGAGGGGGCCAGTGGCGTACTTTGTTGTGATGATATGAGCAGCAGTTCCCACGCAGCGAAGCAGGCTGTGCTCCAGATGTTCGACGGTTTGCTTGACGACGCGAGTTTCGTCGGTTGTTGCGCGCGAATTTATCGATGTTATGCATCCAGCAGAAGGGCAGAAGATTAACGATGTTTACTTGGAGGATATGTGATTAGGTGTACAAATATTCTAGATATTCTCCAAAGTCGACCTTCTAATTGACTATCAAATAACTTCAATCAGCACGGTTCCGAGAACAGCTTCAACTAGTCCCGCAAAACATGTCATACTTGACACATATATACCACCGTCCATCATCGGTTTTCGTTCGGCTCGTCTACTCAATGCACGTAAATTGTGAAAGGATCGAAAAATTGTTTTGCCAAGTTGTGCAACGACAACCAACCGATCCGAAGTGCTCTAAATGTGCTGCTCTCGAGATGCAGACAGAGGAATTGGCAAATCGTGCCACGGTGATCTCCATTTCGGATGGCCGATGGACGCTACAACCCTGGTCAAATAGCATAACGCGTCAGTTCAAGATGCACCCGACCGGACCGACACGACTAATCACTCATTTGCTTTGGATGAACGAGCCTGTAAAGAGAGAGAGACTTATTTTGTGCGCTTGATAAACGATGCGGCAAAAATCTGGATCTACATCAAAGTAGCCAACCACTTGGACGCGTTTCCAAGAGCACTTTCAATACTCATTAAGCCGGAGTAGGCTGAAGAGCAACTGTAAGTAGGTTTTCGAGTCTGGAAAACGTATAACGATATTGTTAAGAGTAATTGAGAAATGCTTCCTTACAAGATTACTAAAATTATCTGTTTTTCTAATCTAAAAGGAGTGTTTTTGACGTGAATACGTCTTACTTTACTATGGGACGCCTTTTTGCCAACTGGTAGAGTGATAAGTTTTTAATCGTGAGTTTCTCATTTTGTGTCTAACGTATCAAGGTGATGGTTGCTACATGCAATCGGAAATATGATCAGTAATTTATGTTGAAGTTTTCTTAAATGTTTGGTTTTCTTAAAAATTTTGGTATGAACGGGTATCAAGAGGAAACCTTTTGAGCCAATTTGCCTTTTTTGTACCCGCGATGAGGGTTTTGAGGTAGCAGATGACATTTTATATGTATTATTATTATTATTATTCTTACATTTTTTATTTATATAACATATATTAGCTGACCCGTCGAACTTCGTCTCGCCCAAAAATTATTTGTTCGCATTTATATGTTCGGAGAGCAGAATTGTCAAACGACTAAGTGGTTAACGTTTCCCTCCAATATTTTTCTGATTACCTAACCTACAATCAACGGAATTCGACACACATTCGCTTGAGCCCAAAAAAAAGGAACAAGTGCCCCACGTACTTTAGAGCTCTAATAAAGTGGATATTTTTAGGTACGGAGGAACTTTTGGTAACTTGGGAAGACGACGCTTACATTTTAAATTCTTCTCGACAAGAATGGCTTTTATCGTATCAAAGAACGCTCTCTAGCAACTCTTCACACAATGCAATCAGTGCCATCAAAGGGAGACGGATATCATCTCTGAAGCAACTCTCATTTTACGATCCGATTCTATTACGGGCAGTGGATAATTGTGATAGAATCATTTTACTATTGCCGCTTATTCTAACTATGTGCAGCGCCGATCATTGCAAAACTATATCTATTTTGGTAAGGGTAGTATTCAAAGTATGAGGTGGAGCGAAAAAATGTAGAAAAATTCTCTCACGGTTCATGCATTGAGAGGCACTTATTATGTGCGCTTTGTGTAATCTAAATCATTCGAAAGCAAAATGCAAGGAAAATCTCTTATACCGTTTTCGTTTTAGAACCTACACGCGGGTGACTCTGACTCCGAGTAAAACGAACACGTGGTACGCGCTCTAAACAACAACTCATATAAAAAAGAAAAAAAAACCAAACTCGCATGAATGCGTGGTGCGACCCGAGTAAATTTTCAGAGCGAAACTACGCGATTGGAGTCCGATCTAGAGGCGACCCCAGGTTGCTAAAACAAACCCATCAAAAGTTGTTTTGGCGACTCTGGGTCAGCTCTAGGGCTGCTCTGATCAATAAACGAAAACGGTATTAGTTTGACCTTAGCGCTGTTCACTGAACCGGAAGTAAAGCAAGTACTTCTTAAATACCCCATTTCTGTTGATCCAGTTGGTCCAGAGCTCAGTTCCAGTATCAAGAACTTCAGGTATCAAGAACTCCAGGTTCAGAACTCAGCTCCAGAATCAGGCACTCCGATTTCAGTTTCAAATGATGGATTTCGCGCTAAATCGTATTCAGAGTTGGCAACAACCCTCTTAGCTTTTAATGAAGTTTTCTATACATGAACACTTTGTTACAAAAAACACTTTGCATACTTTGTTTTTCTAAAAATGATCTAGACTGTCTTTTGCAAAAGGCCAAACTTTGTTTTTTTTTTTCAAATGGTTGTGGTCGATAAATGAAAAATCGAAAGTCATTTTTTTAATCAATATATTGAAAAAAAAGTCTTAATCGACTTGTACACTGAAAAAATCTAGAATCTTGGAATGCCTGATTAATAAAAATATACTAAGGCTGTGAACCATTTCGCGGTTAATTTTAACTTTTGGTTAAAATCTGACACTCGAGTGGTTAATTTGATGTTGTCAAAAATAACCCTGCTCGAGAGCATGGTTATTTTTGACAGATCGATGGTCGAACACTGAAAAAAATCTTGCAATGAAAATTCTAATACTAATTCTTTAGTTGAAATTATTTCCAGTGGAAAATAAACCCAAATAACTTTCCGTCCGTCAAATTTTGAAATTGGCCACAGTTTTAGTCAAATTTAACTACTCGACACCAAATAACCACTCAAGTGCCAGATTTTAACCAAAAGTTAAAATTAACCGCGAAATGGTTCACAGACTAAGTAACTACATTAGACAATATCTTCTTACAAACTGAGTTTCATTGAATTCTGAGATAATTCTTTGGTTTAGTTTTCGATCAAATTGCGCTGAAAAAAAAATCAGTTTGGCAAGGAATTTTTTTTTTTTCGAATATTCAAATATTTCCAAATAGATGCTGCCAACATCTGTTCGAGTTAACGCAAAATTCGTCAGATGGAGGAAGAATATTCTGCTGTTCCTATTCTGTACAGTCGAGGGAAATGGCATCTTTATTGTGGAGCTTCAAACCGACTTAACTAATCGGTTCTTTTCAGAGCCTCTTTTCGTGAAGAATCACTACGATATTTTCTTTCTTTGGTATTAGCAAATAGGCATTCTGTATATTGGCTTTGTGCGTCGTTCGGCCTCAGGCAAGGTAACTTTTTCATTGTCATCAACCGGCAATACACAGTTCGAAAAAGTGCTGTGATTTTACATCTTTGAAGATGCACACAAATGGAGCACCGTATTCCACACTGTGGTACATTTGTTTTCAGTTTCACTAATTCTACTGCCTAAATTACCAGATAATTCAATTTACCCCGTTTCTTATTCTTCTTCATCACCGGAACATTTTTATGCTTCATTTGGAGCAGTTCAAAATATGGTACGGTCTCCTGGCACGTTCATTTTTTAACTGTGCATTCTGAGATGAAAATACTGTGAAGTAGACATCTCATCAGTAACGTTGGCAACAACTCAAAACACAAAACTATAGGGTGGGCCATTTAAAGTGGAAGCATTGGGCAACCCAATAACTTTTGACAGAATTGTCGGATCGACTAATGACATAACACGTTGAGAGCGTCATTCCAAGACAATTTTACCATGGAACAGTACACACAAAATAATGCGCTGAAATTGTTCAGCTTTACGCCGAGAACGAGGCCATTTCTCGTTAAATGGATGCGTAAATAAACAAAATTGTCGGTTTCGTGCCACTGGGAACGCTTAATCAATTTAGGAACATAAGGTCAAAAAGTTACAGTTTGGTGTGGTGTTTGTGCGAACATGGTGAGTGGTCCCCGTTTTTCAAAGACGATGATTGAGAAACGAAAACTGTTAATTGGGATCGTAATCGAGCCATGATAAATGATTTTATGGTGTCTGAAAATTATTTGAATGGATATTGGTTTCAACAGGACGGTGCAACATGCCATACAGCTTGACTAACAATCGATTACGACCATTGTTTCCCGGACGAATCAGATCGAAGAACGTGCCTCCGAGATGACCCGATTTGACGTCACCAACATATACTCTGATAAGCCAAGTACCATAGCTCAATTCAAAGACAACATTCGATGTGAAATCGTCACCATATTGGCCAAATCGATAAAAAACGCCGGCACATTTTGTACTCAAGGCCAAAGGTGGCCATTTACGCAATATCATTTTCAACAAATAGCTGGAACATATCTCCTTGGACTAAAATAAATTATAATCGGAATGAAAATTAACATAATTTTTTTTTTTCATATATCATGTTCAGAAACAAATGCATTTACTTTAAATGGCCCACCCTGTACATTACATTTGACAGATCGTTTGGAACGATACTGTCAAAAATGTGTCTTCCAAACAAACAACTGTCGTCACTCTGGGGTGGGATGCCGCGAATACTCATGTCGTGTGATTCTAACAGTTGGATGAAGTGAGTAAAGTCACTATGGATGAGTCTATAAACTCTCACTGCACTCTTACTGTCGAAATGTAGTGACAAGCGTCATTGTGGGGTGAGTTTTAGAGACGATTCAGTAATGAGGGAAATTTGGTTGAACTCATGGAAGAGAAAACAGTCAACCAAACATAAGATAAAATTTAAATTGGAACTCCAATGGACTTAATGAAATGATAAAGAAGTTCCATGTGAGGAAGGTCACGACAAGTAAGAATGTCGCGGATTAGTCTACCTTGGGTACGCAAGGAATCTATTAGTTGAGATCTGACATCACGATACTCCACGCATGTCCAAACAACATGGTCAATATCGCGGTAACCTTCGCCACAAGCACAATGAATAGTCTCGGAAAGTCCAATTCGAAAGAGATGTGCATCTAACGTGTACTGATTGGACATGAGTCTGAACATCACACGAATGAAGTCCGTACTCACACCCAGTACCCTGAACCATGCCTTTGTAGATATTTCAGGAATAATTGAGTGTATCCACCGACCCAGATCATCTTTATCCCAAGAAGCTTGCCAGTTGTTCTTTGGCGAGACGCGCTATAGAATTCGTTGAAAGCAATCGGTCTCTCGTAAAATTTCACCCTCAATAGCACCACATTTGGCTAAATTATCGTTGGTTTAGTGGGCAAAAAAAAACAAAGCTGAACTCCATCTCCGGAAAGATGATTTGGGCAATCAAAAGAAAAAAAGGTCCCAAGCATTACTTTGCCCCCTTCGCCCCCCCCCCCTCCCCCTTGATACACCCCTGATTGAACTCAGTACTTTGTTAATAAAGCTCAAGCACTTTCTATTTTCATTTGAGTTTCTAAGTTTTAGTCTATCTCATATCTAACCAAAAAAGTTTCATAACCGATGGATCATGAAATTATCAAACGGTATGTGGAATCAGTAAAACGTTAGTTTTATTTTCTGTAATATGTCGAATTTATTCTACGTTCTTCTAAAACAGTTATATCTAATAACGTTGTTTTGAAGTCAACATTTCATGTGGGGTCATTTTTGTAGAAGAATTCTAGTTCTTCCGAGAAAAAAAACGGATATTGTTAGTTGAGTCAATGGTGAGTATTTGACATTTTTGAGGTCCCAAACGACATTTAAGCGCATTGGAGTAATAAAAATTCACCAAACCGTGCAAATCATAAGATATGAACTAATGAATTCTGCAATGAGTTGCATTCGCCCCGGGCACAACAATTATAGGGGTCGGCAAAGTAACACTTGGGACCTTTTTTTTGCTCGCCCAAGTCAGCTTTTCGGAGATGGCTTTGTTTTTTTTTTGCTCACTAAACCAACGATGGGGCGGCAAATCCCTTATTTTGCCCCGGGTGCCAAATTTCCTCGGAGCAGGGAAAAGCCCGCTGGAGTTGAAATTTACAATCTCTCTCTCTCCAGCAGGCATCAAACCTCCTCACCTTTTTATTATATCAACAGATTACAAAAATCCAACAGATACTAAGGGCTTAAGACTAAAATAAAATTATGTCTCCCGGCGAGGGTCAAGAGTCACTAGTTTGTTGGACGGTGAGGATGGTACGTGTCGTTGAAGGCCGCATCCTGCTGTCCGTGTGGGTCCGCGGGAAACACTCCCAATTCACGAACACTCGGCGGGTGGCCCACATGCTGGACATCAACGAGAGTGGTCCTCGGGGAACGGTGAATTTTAGTAATGCAGGCAAAAAGGAGAGAAAAAGAGAAAAGTGAATGTTGCAGTAAACATATACATGTACAAGGCGCGTAAATTGAGGTGTTTGTGTACCGAAAAATGACTTAGGAAACATATATGCTTTTAATTTGGTGCCCATACTCAATTAAACGCGTGGTTCGAAATAGTGAAGCACATGGGTCAAGTAGGCTTTGTAAAATTTCCACACAAAATTGCTCGTTGCGTGCCAGACGATTTTATTGATAATCTAGTATTCATATTTTGCTCTTCAGTGGGCAAGCATTGCACAACTCGTGCGAAACAATCGTTTAATTAACATACAGTGGAAAAATTTCCAATTCCATACAATACAATTTTCTAGATTTTCTCCACTCTCCCGATGAATTTCCAAATTATTTATATGCTATCTTATTGAAATAAAGAATTGTGTAAATCCATGCAGCCATCCTTGACTGATGTCCGTACAATCATTTTGCAACTTTGTTTTATATATAGATGGCTCTATAATCAAGATTTAGAATTATAGACTGGATTTTTTTCAACGAAATTTCTCTGCGCATGGAAAGTTCTGGTTCTAATTCCACGGTACAGTATTTTGTTCATGATGGTTTCGCTTTATCGATTGATTTGGGTGGCATGTGAAAGCGAACTGATGTCAAACGGTTCATCCTTTATTCGATTCAAAATATCTTCCGCGCAATTCACCAAACACTTACACGTTATGTAAGCAACTTTCTTCCAACTCTTGAACTTTTCGCCAAGCCCCAAGTGCATCATTTTTACGCCGGTTGATGCAATCATCCAACGGAGATGGCACTGCAGTTTTTCGCTCGAAAGAGACAGACAGAGACACACAGAGAGAGAGAGAAAAGTTACAACAGACTTTACGAAGAAGCTACTTTTGTACAATCCCTCGGGGGTTTCGGACTACCCGTGCTCCCGACCCTCGGTCGTGTCGGACAACCATTTGCACGGTAAGAAAAAAAAACAAAGTACAACAGTCACAGCCGCCAATGATGCCATCGACTGGACAGAAGGTTCGACTTGTGCCGCTACACTAACCACAGCGCGACGGGCGGCAATGCTAAATGAAATATGCACCTCATCTTAATTCCTCGTTGCCGCCGAGGGGCTACATCTTTGCCGCGCCTTTCGCGTAGAATGCAGCAGCAGGCAGGGTAAATCGAGTTGCCATGACACGACGCCTGCGTCGGTGACTGTGGTGATGACACCGGGACAATGTTTAATTATTTTCATACCTACCGCTAATAGCCACTCGTCAGAGACTGCTTGTTGGCCAAGCTGTTTGAAATGTGAAAAAAATTATTGACATATTTATCTATAACCTATCATCGCCGTTTCAAACACATTTTGTTCTGGGTTACATTCGGAACTACTTTTGATTTCTACAGACTCAGTGTGTGGTAAGATTCAATAAAAAAATTTACGTTCTTTCCAGCGCAGGAATACGAACTCACATCTTTCGATAAATTTGATTGAAGACAAAACGTGAAGAAAGATGTCTCATTCGATGATTCTTGATACATCAAAATAAAATCATTTTATGCGCCAGAAGGTATAGAACTCCTTCAACAACAATTTTGACAGTTTCTCACCTGATACTTCAATGTCACAAGTATTCAAATGACTCAATTTCAAACGTTTTGGCTAAACAGAAATCTAGAACAAAATGTTCATCAGATGTCTACTGGTTTCGATTCTTTTATAAATTATTTTATAAAACATTTATTCAAAATCATCGTTCTAACTCTGAACGTGAAAAGCTTCCGGTTTAGTTTAGAGTGTAGACATCGTGACGCGGCACGGTTGTTGTTTAAATTACATCAACGAAACGATTTCAACGGCCTTACAGCACGAAATCCTAGCCCATTCCTTGACACTTGTCACACAAGCCGTTTTCTGGTAGGCTTTGAAAAGGTCGTTTGGAAGCTCGGAAGTCGAATGGCCTCGTTCGGACGACTGGCAAGGCGGTAGGTAGATAGGTAGGCGCTTTGGAACATTGAATCACCCCGTTCGCGCAACGGCGAAGTATGAAAAATAAAAGGGAAATCAAATTAGCATTGAAACGACCGTCTACTTAAATGTGAATAAAGAAAAAAAATCAAGTATTTTATGCGGTGTCCCTTGTTGTACGCCCGCCCATTGAGCGGAAGCCGTTCCGATGTTCAGCCGGTCGTTTGTGTGCGCGAGTGGTTTTCAAGTTTTTGTTTTTTTCGTGTGTGTGTGTGTGTAGTTTCGAAAAGTAGCATCTCCCGAACAACGAAAAAGGAAACGACTGACTGACTCGTTACAACCTACCGTAAGTCATCGGCACAGGGATCGGAGAAAGTTGTTGATGTCCCCGTCCGCGCGATGTCTTCGTTTGCTGCTGTGGTGTCGGAGCTGGTTTTACCCCGGCGAAACGAGATGCCCACCGTTCAGGTGGTAATATTTCGGAATTTCGATTTCGTAAAGGCCGTCAAGTTGGCTTGTGGAGTTAAAACGTTCGGCTGGGAGTTGCGGCGCGGTAACATCCTATAATACGTGACACGGTGATGATGCCATACGGGAGATTACGTGCTACAACTGGTATGTGGCGTATTGGTAGGAAATTAGACACCGGTTGGAGTACTACAGCTTCTTCGTTGTACCTGGCCAACTTCAGCTTCATCCGCTTTGTTGCGAAGGCTCTGTTGGAAAAAAGGCTACTAGTTGCCGTTCGTGTATCGTGAGCTATCGGATCAACTCGCAGTAGGCTTTGTTTGGAGGTTGTTATTAGCAGCGTATTGTTGGGGACGTGATTTTTTTTTCTACCATTTGTTGGAGAATTTCTTTGAATCGCTAAGATCTTGTTTTGTCGACTAGTCGTGCAGTTAGTATTTGAAGCATCTTGGACTTAACTAGACACAAGCCATGACTTATGTTGAAACGTGTTTTAGTTTAATGCTACAGAAAACAAAACCGCTATACATTAACTGAAGCTTAGTCTCTTACGCAATAACTTACAACACTACAATATGTTCTACAAAAACCTGTTTGAAACCACCTAGTGGTGTAATGAATTTTTTTTTCAAGCTTGAATAAAATAAGAAATTTTCTTTGGGTATAAACTAACATAACATTTTCAAATTCTAAACAGTTATGTCAAGTTGATAAGAATTTTTCTTTATTTTGCATCGTCGCACTACCGGAAATCGGACCCGGATGATATTAAACAGCAACCTATGAGACTGTAGGAACTTTTATTTGAGTCTGTTTGTGGAAATCGATCTAAGAAAATAGAGTGAGCCTCGTTTTCAACTTTTTGACCACTACTTCTGGTACTTTTGGAACCAGGAACTTTAAACCAGTATAGCCAAAGTCGGTTCGTTTAGTAAGTAACTAATATAGCCTACGAATTGAATCAGTTTTAAGCCAAATCTAGAAGAATTTTACCCTTCGTCGCTCTAAATGACGGTGTGAAATTCAGTAGCAACCTACAGGACTACGGGATTTTTTTATGAGTGACATTATTTGACACATGCTCACACACAGACACATACATTGCTCAGTTCGATGAACTGTGTCGAATTATATAGAACATATTGTATAAACTTTCTAAAAGGTGATTTTTTTGAGGTTAGGATTTTCATGCATTAGTATTTGCTCAGATTTTTTGAGGTTATGATTTTCATGCATTATTATTTGCTCAGTATGCTCTGACATTTCATCATGAAGCCGAACGATCTGCCACAACGTCGAATTTTCAGTGAATGGGCCCTAGAAAAGTTGGCAGAAAATCCGCTTTTTTATCGACAAATTTTGTTCAGCGATGAGGCTCATTTCTGGTTGAATGGCTACGTAAATAAGCAAAATTGCCGCATTTGGAGTGAAGAGCAACCAGAAGCCGTTCAAGAACTGCCCATGCATCCCGAAAAATGCACTGTTTGGTGTGGTTTGTACGCTGGTGGAATCATTGGACCGTATTTTTTCAAAGATGCTGTTGGACGCAACGTTACAGTGAATGGCGATCGCTATCGTTCGATGCTAACAAACTTTTTGTTGCCAAAAATGGAAGAACTGAACTTGGTTGACATGTGGTTTCAACAAGATGGCGCTACATGCCACACAGCTCGCGATTCTATGGCCATTTTGAGGGAAAACTTCGGAGAACAATTCATCTCAAGAAATGGACCGGTAAGTTGGCCACCAAGATCATGCGATTTGACGCCTTTAGACTATTTTTTGTGGGGCTACGTCAAGTCTAAAGTCTACAGAAATAAGCCAGTAACTATTCCAGCTTTGGAAGACAACATTTCCGAAGAAATTCGGGCTATTCCGGCCGAAATGCTCGAAAAAGTTGCCCAAAATTGGACTTTCCGAATGGACCACCTAAGACGCAGCCGCGGTCAACATTTAAATGAAATTATCTTCAAAAAGTAAATGTCATGTACCAATCTAACGTTTAAAATAAAGAACCGATGAGATTTTGCAAATTTTATGCGTTTTATTGTTTAAAAAAGTTCTCAAGCTCTTAAAAAATCACCCGTTATATGAGAAAGGCCAATAAGTGCACTTTGATTGAAAAGCATCGATATCATAATCTTGTAATAACACTAACAAGTAGGTACAAATTGAATAAAAAGATTAGAAATTTACATATTTTCTCCTGAAAAATATAAATTTAATGTGGCAACCCTGCACGCTATATGAAATTGAACAAAGCACGCTGTGACTGGAGCAAAGCCGCACGTACCGTCGCATACCAGTTTTGCATCGTCATTTTTTTTTCGATAATAGAGGTTTTAACATTGTTTTCATTCACCTCTTCGGGCCAGAAAAGTTTTTTTGACCCTATGTGCGCGGGGTTGGCAATCGAACCCAGGTGGGCAGCGTGAAAGGCATCGACTTACCCATAACGCTATACCCGTTCCCCTGCATCGTCATTTTAAATTTGATGGTTATGACACTCCTCGCCCTACAACTTCGGAACCGGAAGTCGGATCAGGATGAAATTGCACAATGAG
This sequence comes from Malaya genurostris, assembly GCF_030247185.1. NCBI lineage: Eukaryota > Metazoa > Arthropoda > Insecta > Diptera > Culicidae > Malaya > Malaya genurostris. The sequence goes on from NC_080570.1 coordinate 154,012,430, forward strand.
AGCCTTTATTGGAATAATGAATCGTGAAAAACGGCTTAACCGTTGCTGAGAAATCGACGGGAGTTCTGTTTTTAGAGATTTTCTTCACTATTATCGGCGCTTTCGGAAGCGAAAACCGGGGACTAGTAGTTTCAAAGTAGTTTTATATATTCACTAATTAATAAGATCCGTCAACTAGATCAATTTAGCAGTAAGTTTTATAAAAAAATGTGCACCTCGTTTCGCCATCGCTAGTGAAAAAATACTCATAAAATTGAAAATTTTCACTAATCGCCCTGTAATACCGGAACCGGAAGTCGGATCTGGATTAACTTTTCGGTGACTTTTTCAAGAATTTCAAGACCTTTTGTTTGCTTCTTAGTTTGTGAAAATTGGTCAAAAAAATTCCGAGAAAATTGATTGCATATTTTTTCATAAATTTTCACATATTTCCTTGTAATTCCGTAACCGGAAGTCGGATCTAAATGAAACTCAGGAAAATTGTATAAGGTCATTAAACCTTTTATTTGAATCTAAGTTTGTGAAAATCGGTTCAGCCATCTTTGAGAAACGCATGTGACTATTTTTTTTCTTTTTTCTTGCATATCACCCTGTAATTCCGGAACCGGAAGTCGGATCCATATGAAACTCAGGAACTTTGTATGGGACCTCAAGACCTTTCATTTAAAAAAAAAATCGGAAAATCGGTTCAGCCATCTCTGAGAAAATTGAGTGACATTATTTGTCACACACACACAGACATTTAGTGATCTCGACGAACTGAGTCGAATGGTATATGACACTCGGCCCTCCGGGCCTCGGTTCATAAGTCGGTTTTCACAGTGATTGCATAACCTTTCAATATGAGAAAGGCAAAAAGAGCAATAAAAGTATTTTTATTTCTGTTTTTTTTAACCAAACTGGTCAAAACATCTCGGTCGACTTAATAATGATTCAACTGTAAATTTCGGCCCTTATTACCGTTCTCATTTCCACTTCCACATTCACTTCACTTACATGTCACTTCACTTGATTTTGCCTATTACCAGTATCGAGCATAGTGAAGCGATCACTGTAGTGGAAAAAACTATTTTTTTCGACAGAATGTTGGTGGCGTGATGTTCTTAATGACATCAAGTTCATCCAAGTAATTACTTTTGTCTCTGAAGCGGCTTCCGTAATAAGGACTTAAATTCACTTCACTCGATTTTCACCGTGAAGTGATACCGATAATAAGGGTCACAATCACTTCACTTGGTTTTCACCGTGTAGTGAAACCGGTAATAAGGGCCTTCAAGCATCTTCGCTGAATTCAAATTCTGTTGAAAAGCAACCAAGTCTTCGCCCTGAGCAGTCCATCTAAAAATTCTCTTCTATCGGATTTTTGACGTTGTTCTGGACGAAATCGTTACTGTTTCTCAATCAGACACGTTTCACTCGAACTTACCTTCCAAAGATGTACATACAATTTTGAGTAAAATTTAGAAGATATTTTTTTGGTATTATCGCTCTAATTGACAGGTTCCAATTAAATACACATTTCACTCTGTATTACCGGAACCAAAAATCGGATCTGGATGAAATCCTACATGAACTCAAAGGAACATAAGGATTTTCATTTGAATCTATGTTTATCAAAGTCGGTCCAGCCTATTCTGAGAAATTGGAGTGATTTCCAGTTGGAGTACGGATATATGCGAAAATGAATGTATTTGGTCATCAACTAACCAGACCTGTCCAATTGAAGAATTACACGGCTAGTTGATAGTATTTTGCACGAACTTTTGGAACTGGAGGTCGTATCCGGTATGAGAGTCGGTAGGATTTTATTGAATTTGGAAAACCTTTCACTTGAACCAAAGTTTGTGAAAATTGATCAAGCAGTATCTGAGAAACTCGAGTGCAATTTTTTAATTCTGTTTCCCATTTTGCTCCGTTACTTTGGGACCGGTAGTCGGATCCGGATGAAATTAACTGGCAGACTATAGAAGGCAAGAAGGAAATATATTCAAATCAGATGCTGTCGGCAGCAAAAACATATTGCATGAGCGAAACATCAGTCTCGCTGTACAACTGTACAATTAGTGACAAGCAAGAATAACAGCATTGTTATTCGCCAAGAACAACCACAAAATTGAGTGAAAACTGTATTCAGCATTATTCAACTGGTTCTATTCCTCAGAGGGAATGTCTTTTATTATCCAAGCATCGATCTCTTAGAACTGTTTGATATGTTCTTCCATTGAAATAAAATTATTCAGAACAGAACAATCTATGGAAATGTTCTGTTCTGTTCTGAGTTTTGGTCTCGTTAGCCTCACCTTTTTGGACTGTTTTTGTTTGTCATGATTTTAACCTGCGAAGAACCGAAAAACTTCGATCATACGAGCAAGGTGATCCTGGTACTGTAACAAGTAGACGAACGAAATTCATCGTTCGCATGAAAATTCCCAGTTTCATCGATAGCTGCTGGCTGATCAGCTGATCAATTTCACTCCGATTTCCATAGGTGCTCCAAATTCGCAAGCAACTTGCTGTCAAATCACCATCAGAACCAACTGCAAGCGCTGTGAAAAAAAACCAGCAGTTCGGCTAATCGTGAATCGATCTTTATAATCAACGAGTTACTGACGCAATATATCGCAACGAACCTGCTCCAAAACATTACCTATGTATTCAATCGAATGAACATAATAATTCCAGAAGCTTTCGATTGATCACAGTCGAGGGTACTCTTCTGGCCTCGATGCAGAAGATAGCAAGCAAAAATAACTTCACCACCTGATCACGTCCGTTTTGACACTCGACTTCGATGCTGACCCGCCCCAATCACAATCGGTTCGTCCGTAGATTGGCAAATTACTACAATAGCGATCATGTAATAGCATTCAACTCCGTGTCCAATTGAAGATGAAGGTACATGATCCGCCAGTGATTTGAACACACCGGCGAAGCGGCAGTATCTCGCACCAACAATAATGGCATTTATACACGAGATGACGAGCCCGACGAAAAAACGGCACGCGCTGATCTGCACTGAGCACAACGCAAGAAAAATAATCATGAAATTGTATGAAACAGGCGTGGATGCCTGTCTTTATGTCATGACTAGTATCCAAGCAACCGACGAACCAACAAACGGTTGAGGTGTGAAAAAAAGCACTGAACTGTTTTCGGGTGTGGCCGGGGGTCACGGAGGAGTGCGATCAACAACAATAGATGCCTTAATTGGATAATTATTTGCGAATGTGAAGTTTTGGGGAAAAGGAAAGAAGTGCGCAGAAGTAGATCACGCGATAGCTTTGACTGGAAATTACCAATTAGTCGCGGCATATATTCATTAAAAAGTGTAGCGTTAAAGGATTACCGATCAGTTTCACAAAAAGGTTGTTCGCCGGCAGGCGAAAGGTGTAACTCGTATGTTATACAATCGTGACATTCAGTCGATAATTGATCGGACATAACACGAAAAAAAAACATCATTCAACTAAAAAATCGAAACGAAGCCTGTCTATCTATCGAGACCAAAGCCCATAATTTATAGCAGTGTAATCCATTTTAATTCCCATTCAGAATTGTCTCGGAACATTCCATTCTTCACCCAAGTGAAAGTGTTAATGCCCTAAGCGCCTCCGAAATTGAAATTGAGTAGAAAATCTAAAACCATGGCCAGACGAAAAAGAATGAACGGGAATAGCAGCATTCCTGTTCGATCGTGGGTCCACACCATCCAATCCGTAGTTAATAGCTCTGTGAACCGATCTTTACGGTGGCTGCCGTTCGAGACCAAGGTCAAGAAAGCTTACGCCCCTTTTCGTTTTGTGTCGTCGCTCCCCATTGATTCGGGGTCGATAAACTGTGAGGTTCTTTCACTTTTACCACGGAGCTCGCAGTGAAATGAGAAAATCACGTAAACTAATTCGATGCGCCCTGGAGATGGATAATTCATAACGATTCATGTCATTGAATTCATCATCTCATACTGCGAAAAGGCAAGAGCACGGCGCACAGGCCCAGTAGTTCTTGACTACGATTGACTTGAAAAGTTGATAAAACATTCTTGAAATGTTTTATAATGACACAATACAAAGAAAAAGTATTATTTTTCGAAAATGTTCCTTCGATTTTATAGACAATAAACTATAAACGAGTTTTTCTCGAAAGCAGGTTTTGGAAGTCCATCGTCATTCGCAAACTACTTCACCAATTATTTTCAAATTTTGCACACTTTTTGTACATGTAAAATACCAGACCCCAACGTTTTCCTTTTTGTTTTTTTGTTACTTTGGGGAGGCTACGAAACGGGGGATTTTTGCGTGAAAAAAACGTAGCTTTGACTTTAAACAATTACCAAAAGTTTAAAAAATTATTCAAATCAAGCAAAAATGTCGAGGTTTGGAAAAAAAAACTACTGTAACTATGCTGCTTTGATTTTTCGATTTCTGATAAGTCTGTGTCATGATTTCAAAGAAGCGTCCTCAAAAAAATTCCTTCACCATCTTATTTCTCAATATTTTTCCACGAAAAAATGACAAAATGTTGTTTGCTTTTTATTATACAAAACGATTTAATTTATATTTTTAGACGATAGCTCTGAAAAAATTCGCAAAAATGAGAATGGAATTACTTGGAATCACTCCGCACGTCAGGTCTACTGCGATCACATCTTACCTCCTCTGCGACTTGTGGTTGAAACAAAGATAAACTCAAGATGGAGTGGTCATCGTTTTTATGTGTACCAGTGAAACAAGACCCCTCGATGACATCGGTTCACTGTCAAAAGTTTTCATTGAACTGCAACTTTTCGTTCAATTTGAATGTTGCTATGCACTACTTCAATTTGTTTATCTTGCCAATATTTACTAGAATATAGTCGGAGTATTGACATTTCACATTACGTTATATATCAAATCATGATCACAAAATATTCACACATAAAATTGAAATTCACACATAAAATTGAATATTCAACATCAATCAGTAGGTATTTGAAGTCTGAGGAAAGCTATGGCTGTAGTATGTCCACTGGAAGATAAATTGAGAAACTGAGTGGAACATCTTTCTAGACATACAATTTCATGTTGAAAATTATTGTTTGAATTATATTTCATTCTTTTATTTTCAAATTTTAATATCATCAAAACACAAACTTTAACTTTAATGACATCTCTTTTACTTCTTCAGATTACTGCTTTTTCATTAAACCGTTCATGCTCAATAGGCACGTTATCCCGTTCTATATAATTTTGATTCTAGCACCGGTGAATTGTTTCCCGTCCGCACTTCGCGTTCTTCATCTTTTGAAAAAATAGAGGATAATGGCATAAGTGGGTTAGAATCTGCACACGAGAGATTACTTACACATCAGTTTTTGTAGGAGTCGCAATCGAGAAAATGTAACCTGGGGATTTTATTACAGGCGTCTAAGAGCCTGAACAGTTGGTGTAGTCTTAGATGAATCTGTTGCAATCTATCGCCTAGTTCAAGAGGACATTACAATTAGGAGAGCAATATGATGATAGTTTATGCACATAAAGCACCGTTTCACTCAACGCTGTTGTAGATTTACGAATATCTGACAAGTTTATGATTTCAGTGCAGAAGTAACAAAGTGAAAAGTTGTCGTTCAAAAACAAACGATGTCTCAACTCATATTCTATTAACTACAAACTTAATTCACCAAGCCGTTCGATTTTAGACAAACCCTGAGATTATAGAAAGTCAAACCGACGAGCAAAGAGAGATAACAAAACACTGAAACTGATTTTCACCTCCAAAGTTATTATTATTTATAAATACCAAATAAGTTCTCCATAGATACCATCGTTACCATTGAACTTCATGGGTTGGGGGGTCAAGCGATGGATATTTACGAACGGTTCACCGGTTCACGATCTGTGACCAAAAATTTTTCAATGGCTTGTATGGTACTTAGTAATCTTGAGTTTATCTTTGGTTGAAAGTGGTCGATGCCAGTCGCCAGGTCATTTTTCCAAAAATCTGTGATCAAGCCAAAAACCTGTCTGTGAAAATCTGTGCACGTTTCCCGTACCATAATTGCTGATCAGAATCATTTTGGTGAGCAAAAAAAAAATGTCTCACTATCAAACCGCTTTGTACCTTTTTACTCAACCGCTCTGTACTTTTTGGTGCTAAACTGTAATCGATTTCAAAAATCTGTGAAAATCTATGATTAATTTCAGAATCTGTGAAAATCTGTGATCTTTTTCAGAAAACTGTGAAAATTTGTGCCATTTTTTAAAACTGTGCAGAAAGTTGAAAATCTGTAGAACACAGATTAATCTGTGAACCTGGCATCCCTGCCAGTCGCAGCTTGTTCTCGTTCGTGGTCAAGGATTGCTGCGCCGGATGATGATATTTGCCGTATCCATATCCCACAGATATTTTATACAAAACGTTTGAGCTAATAGTCTATGTCTTTTTGCTTTCTTTCAAATTATTGGCAGTTTAATTATTGAAGCTTCAATGTTATCTTGACTTTTCTAATCTGAAATAGTGTGTTCACATAGTATAAAGTAAATTTTTATTGGATTTCTTCAAAAAATACAGCTTCAACACGGAGGTGATTTTGTTCCGATATGAATAAATTTCGAAATGTAAAATTTTGACATAACCAGAAAACCAAAATTCTGGTTACACTTGAGAACAGTGGGAGCCGACTAGTTGTAACTCGCAGATACCCTGTTATAATCAGAGACGCGCTTATTATTACTAAAGAAATTCAACAGGAGTACTATTATCAAAGCTAACAAAATTAGCCAAAGCATTTAATTAATGAAATGTTGAAGAAATGATGTTGATTAATAAAGGTCAAATTCATTTAAATTTACTGTTTTGATAATCTAGTAACATGGATTGAGGAGCGTGTATACTAAACTAAAACATGTTTCAAATTATTCCTATGGCGGTAAGCTTCTACTAAGATATTTTTTTCATATTGGCCATAACCGGATAATTTACCAATGTACGTTTACTTAACTTTGCTTTGAAACCCTCGACCTAGTATGTTTATGAAAATAAAATAGTTGCATGTAGAGCAGGTTAGTTGATATACATATGTATTTTACTGTACTATGCTAAAAATAAAAAATATCGAGTACGTTTTTGAAAAAGCACACGGTAAATAATAATAATTTTTTGGTCAACAAAACATTTATTCAATTTCAAAGCTAAAATTATTCAAATAGTTCAAATACTAAACAAGTACAATTCTCATATCAAGAGTGTTTACAACACCATTGAACGGCTGTCAGGTTTTTTAGATCTTATCTTATATGGCTCATATATTCATATATCAGTTATCTGTTTCGTCGATTTCGTTGATTCCTAAAATTTTTGAGAACGTAAATTGTAATGGTACTACTACATGCTACATGCTACTGCAAATTAAGTCATAAATTGCTAATCATATTTCCGATGCTATGAAGAAAGAACGAGGTTGTTATGTTTAATACAACTCGAGATGTTTGCTGTCGAAAACTAATCACTCTTTCACGTGATAAATTTTGAAAGAACGTCCCTTAATGAAGTGAAACATATTCACATCATTCACAGAAACTTGCACGTTATCGAGAGGTGAGTATTTGAATATTTACAAAATTCGTTTCACCGAAAATCCTTCACGAACAATCATATACCTATATGACGTAATAAGCACCAAACACTTCATTGCTAGCGGTGCAAATTGAATTCAGCATTTCTTTAATGTATGCTGATTTTCTTTGTTTCTTAAATCCTATAACTTAGCGCAACAGTCAAAAATTTTACGCTTGTTGAAGCGTAAAACCTAACAATCTCACTTCATCTTGCAGTTGGACTGCCGTTTGAAAATGTGATGAAAATTTCCAGTAGCAAATGCAACACAAATTTTAGCAGCAACACAAATTTTTTCATCTTTGACCGAATTCAGTACTCGCTTTGTGTGCGTGGGAGTGTATCAACACCGTCGTCATCACTTCATGGCTTAGGCATAAATAATTTATAATTTAAAAACAAACTCACTTTTGTTTTGCACCCTACATCGAGTAACGTTGACATGTCTGAAGGACTACTTACTATTTCTCCCTATTTATTTTTGAACGTGCAATCGCAGCTCAAAAAGTAAGATCAACTGTCGACCATTTTTGTTTTGAATAATAATAATAACTTAAATCCATGCCTTTTGAATCAATCATTTTGCACTGATTCCTGATAATGTTGTAATTATTTTGGTTTGAAAGAAGTTTACTAATCATTGCAACATCGAAAATTGCCGATAATTCATGTTTAACGACAAGCCAAAACTTTACTGCGACAGCTCGATCATTAAAATCGACTTCAGAGATCGAAAATCTACACCGGACCTAACAGGCGACATCGAGTTCCGGGCACAGGTAAAATTTTCGCACTGTAGCGGTAAAAGAAATTTCTCCAATTCGCGCAACTCGATAAATATTTGTTATTGGTTGTGTTTACCGGCCGTCGCACGCGATGCGTCCCACCCAGGTATGTCTACAAGCCAAACAACGATGGTGCCAAGTGAAAAGCCCCCTTTGAATCACGCGATCACGAATTTAGTGGTCGGCCTGTGATGGCCCTGGCTAATAGACGGCATCTGCCGGCAGGCGGAGAAGATTTACCCTTTAGGGGAGGGGGAAGAGGAAGGGGAGCTAATTTACATAACCGACCGACGGCAGTCGAATCTGACGAGTAGAAAATGCCGGAGCAAGACAGCTTACAGCGGAGAGCCCGTGGTACTCGAAAAGATCACTGGAAACCGAAGTGCAAGGCGGAGAAACATTTGACATCACGAACCCTCCTCGATACTACCCTCGGCTGAAGGCCTGCTCGAGGCAGTGCCATCGGCAAGTACGCGTCACGAAATTATAATTTTGCTTGGGAAAATGTGTGAAAATAAACGAGCCTCGTTGATTTGATGCGGATATTTGCTGATTATTATGACGGTGCCATGTGTATCAATCTGGGAATTAAGCTGGGGGTTCGTTCGGAGGCACACTTTTACCGACAACGACAACGTTCATTGATTGTCGATCGAGATTAGTATCGAGTGGGACCCCCTGGATCGACATCTCCATCGGATTGGGACCTCCGTGTGGTACCCTCATCAAATATTGATTGACTTGAGAGATTCTCCAAAACCGAAAATAAATTAGACAATACAGAGATACTCGACGTTTGGGTTGTCGTACTTTTACTTCACCATTTTAAATCCCTTTTGAATAGGGGCCATTTTTCAGCTATGATTTGTACAGAGCGCTTACCAGACGTAATAGGCCACTCTCCTTCGGCATTCTTGCTACATGTTCAGCCCATTGCAGTCCACCTGATTCGTTAGGCCATGCAATGTCTACATTCTTTTCTTTGCGCTGAGTATTGATCGCAACGTTTTTCTCTCTAACACGCTCGAGTACTCAAAACTCTGAATCCATGCCTTGTAGTTAGCTGTGTCTTGTGCGTTTGTCAACAACTCAAAACTTACTTGAATTCGATCTATCAACCTTTCCCAAAGTGCAATGCGAAACCCCAAGAATTTTCTTCCAAATCGAGCGAAATCTCACTGTCAAATGCCGAACCAGAGACGTCAGGTCGAATTTTCCAACGGTTTATTGTTCAATATTTCCCCTTATCTAAGTTATGTAAAATATTTAATGTCTCACTTAACATTTTCAAATCATTCAACTTCCATCGGAAATTCGTGCCCATACCGATCAGTTCGCTTTTCATACTCCGGTGCAATCAAAACTGTAGCTGACATTTCAATTCTCCACGTCGTTTGAATGGGGGGAAAAACATCACTATCAAACAGTAGGCGTTGATACGGATCACGAAAGTGCTACACAATAGTTAAGTGCAAAACATTAACATGCTGCTGTCAAACTGATGGAGGTGGATCGCGTCGTGACGATCGCATTTCTTCTCGATTCGCCTTGCCCTTTCCTGGAGATCACAGTGCCGGAGCACGTCACGGTCAATTTCGTAACGTATGACTGGCAGCAATCCTGAAACAGGTCAAACGCGTCCAACCTGCTTTTCGATTCTCTCACTGGTAATGGTGCAACGATGAATGATTCCTTGTGGCATTTTAGAAACGATTCTGCTCAGATGAGGGTGTTTCGATCGATATCTGTGAATCGCTTTAACACGTTGACTGCCACGACCATTCTCAGAATTCCGGTCTAAAAAGCCAATTGCATTTAATCATTTTATATTATTAAAGACTATAATTATATTACATAGTAATCATCAAAAAGCATAGAACATTGATTTTTTGTTCTCTTCCCAGAAGCCATCTATCCATATTAGCACTGATATGCTACGAGTTTAAGCGTAGCTACGCGACAATGGCAAGTAAACACAGTACGAGATAACTCGTAGTCGGCGTCCTAGCAAAGAACGGAATATACGAGTTATCTCGTAGTTGGCAGTCAACGTGTTAAAGAGTAACGATTAAACACTGAATATGAATTCACTTGTGATTAAGCACAATTTCTTTTCACAATGACTTCCAACGAAAAAAAAAACAAAACAAAAATGAATCGCTTCAAAACGGTTCGGCCAGTTTTGTATGGCAAGAATCCGTCTGGGACAGAACCGTTAAGAATCACAAAATTTTCGGACATAAGCAGATATTGCATTGTTTCCAGAATTCGGTCGGAATAGGCTATTCGAATCTGAAGAAACTAACCTGAGTTCGTTTCGGGTTTCTCAAACAGGAAGGACATAAATGGCGAGACGGCTTTGTTGTGAATTTGTTTGCCAATTCCAGCTCCAGTAAATGAGTTTCCTAACCCCTACGACTTTCAAAAAAGTAACGCATCAAACATCTATAACATCCAACAAAATTAACACTGGCGAATTATAACAAAATAGCACATGTAACGCTTTGTAACACTTATAACTTACTAAAAGTAGCACTTATGACGCTTCGTTGCCTCTATGACTTAAATAATATAACGCGTGTGCGTGTAAGACTTCGCAATATGTCTGGCATACAAAAACAGTAACGCATAGAATACTTCCGAAACTCTTATTACTAACAAAAAAGTAACGCATCGTAACAGCTTCGACTTACAAATCAGTAACCAAGATGCTTCATAGCACCAATAACTAACTTACCGAAAAGTAACGCTTCGTTACACCTATAACATACGAAAAAGAATCTCAATTAAAGTTTCGTAACATATTTACCTAATATAAATGCTTCAAAACATCTTGAACTACCAAAACTAACAACGCATGTAACGTTTCGCAACAACTATAATCTACAAAAAATAAGCGTTGCATAACACATGTGACATACAAAAAACAAATGTAACACATCATAACACCTATGCTTAACAAGAACGTAACTATGATAAACTTAACAAGAACGTAACTATGATGCAACGCCTACGATAAACAAAAATGTAACGCATGTAACGCTTCATAACGCCTATGACAAACAAAAAAGTAACGCATATAACGCTTCGTAACGCCTATGACTAAAAAAGTAACACATGTAACGCTTCGTAACGCCTATGTCTAACAAAAATGTAATGCTTCGTTACGCCTCTGTCTAACAAAAAAGTAATGCTTCGTAACGCTTATGACTAACTTAAAAGTAACGCATGTAACGTTTCGTAACGACTATGACAAACAAAAATGTAACGCATGTAACGCTTTGTAACGCCTATCAATAAGAAAAAAGTAACTCAAGTAACGCCTATGACTAACAAAAATGTAATGCATGTAACACTTCGTAACGTCTATGACTAACAAAAGTGTAGCTCAAGTAACGCTAAATTACGTCTATGACTAACAAAAATGTAACGCATGTAACGCTTAATACTCCCATGACTAATAAAAAAGTAACGCATATAACGCTTCGTATCGCCTAGGACTGAAAAAAGTAACGCATGTAACGCCTATGACTTACAAAACTGTAACGCTTCGTAACGCCTATCACTAACAAAAAGGTAACGCTTCGTAACGCCTATGACTAACAAAAAGTAACACATGTAACGCTTCGTAACGCCTATGACTAACAAAAAAGTAGCGCATGTATCGCTTCGTAACGTCTATGACTAACAAAAATGTAACGCATTAACGCTTCGTAATGCCTATGACTTAGAAAAAATAACGCATTTAACGCTTCGTAATGTATATGACTTACAAAAATGTAACACATGTAACGCTTCGTAACGCATATGACTTACGAAAATGTAATGCATGTTACGCTTCGTAATGCCTATAAATAAGAAGAAAATAACGCATGCAACGCTTCGTAACGCCTATGATTAACAAAAATGTAACGCATGTAACGCTTCGTAATGCCTATAAATAAGAAGAAAATAACGCATGCAACGCTTCGTAACGTATATGACTTACAAAAATGTAACGCATGTAACGCTTCATAACGCATTTGACTTACAAAAATGTAACACATGTAACGCTTCGTAACGCCTATGATTAACAAAAATGTAACGCTTCGTAATGCCTATAAATAAGAAGAAAATAACGCATGCAACGCTTCGTAACGTATATGACTTACAAAAATGTAACGCATGTAACGCTTCATAACGCATTAGACTTACGAAAATGTAATGCATGTTACGCTTCATAATGCCTATAACGCACAAAAAAATAACGCATGTAACGCTTCATAACGCCTAAAACTAACAAAAATGTAACACATGTAACGCCTATGACTAGCAAAAAAATAACGCTTAGTAGCACTTACCTTATGATCAAAAAAGAACCGGAATTTTCATTTTAAAATTCCCGCGCTTGTCCAATCGGTAAACGTTTATTCTCTCAAAGTTGGCAACACTTTTATACACATTCTGTCAAATTATATCGTACGATTAGTTTTTGTTTGGCGTCTATACAAAGAAGTTGATAAATTTTCGTGTGGCGATTTATATAATGGATGAAAATTTAGAACAACGTGCGTGCATCAAATTTTGTGTTGCAAATGGATTTAAGTGTTCCGAAACGTTGAAAATGTTAGATTAGGCCTTTGGTGAATCGTGTCTAGGAAAAACATAGGCATACGAGTGGTATAAACGCTTCAAAGGTGGTCGTACAAGCTTGGATCATGAGTCCAAAATCAAAGTTATGCTGACTGTTTTTTTTTTTCGATATTCGTGTTGTGGTGCATTATGAATTCCTTCCGGTCGGTCAAACGGTTAATAAGGAATATTATTTGGCCGTTATGCGTCGTTTGCGTGAGGCCATTCGCAAAAAAGGCCAGTCTTATGGAAGGAAAACTCATGGATTTTACATCACGATAATGCGCCGGCTCACACAGCGTTGGTTGTGTCGCAGGTTTTGACCAAAAACTCAACCAATATCATCAACCAAGCACCGTACTCTCCAGATATGGCCCCGTGTGACTTTTTCCTCTTCCCCAGACTCAAATTGCCATTGCGGGGAACGCGTTTTGAGACCATAGAGACCATAAAAGAGAATTCGCTGCGTGAACTAAAGGCCATATGGGGACGGGTGTAGCGTGATGGGATAGTCGATGCCTTTCACGCAGCCCGCCTGGGTTCGATTCCCAACCCCGCACATAGGGTCAGAAAAATTTTCTGGTCCGAAGAGGCGAATGATCTAAGATGTTAAAGCCTCTATAATTGAAACAAAAAAAAAAAAAAAAAAAGGCCATACCTTCGGCTTTCTATAAAACTTGTATGGAAAATTGGATCAAGCGTTGGCATGCATGTATTGCCGCAGGAGGAGAGTACTTTGAAGGCGATAATAAAGATATTTATGAAAAATTGAAATTTTGCGTTTTTTAATAAAATTCCGGTTCTTTTTTTATCATACTAACTAACATAAAAGTAAGGTAAAAGAGTTTTTTTGTTTCAATTATAGCGGTTTTTATTTTTGCCCACCACTCTCTCCCACACTAAAAAGATTCAATTTGGAGCCCCCTGGTAGTGGGCGAAACAAGTCTCGGCGGAAAACAAGAAACAAACATACACTGGTAATAATAATACTAGAAATACAAATTTAATTTTGATTCAGGATTCTATTTATTCATGCTTTGATGTGCAATTTATTATTAACATAAAGTTGAGTCCCAGTGGAAAAGATTTCTATTTGAGGGATCCACAATTTAATTACTACGCTATGTTGGAAAGAAAGTACAAATATATTAAGAAGTTAGTTATTAATATGAAATACTGTTGACGATAAATACATTATAAAAAAAATCTGCATTAGCTAAATATCTCGTTCAGTCTGTGCATAAAAAATGGTACTTTAGTCTAGCCGCAAATGTGGCACGGTTGTTTATTCCTTGTATATCAGGTGGAAGTGCATTATATTTAGTTGGACCAACAAAGAGGTTTAAGGTCTTAACCATAAGGGGATCGAACCCAGGTGGGCTGCATGAAAGACATCGACTAACCCATCACGCTATACCCGTCCCCCAATTAAGTTTTGATGTTTGATTATTAGAGAAACATTCTTCAAGAGTGAATTTTTTTTCGGGTAATTACACCCGAACTTTTGACATAATGATGAAACCGATTTACCAATAACTACCATGTCGCTATAATAATAATAATATCAAAGCAAGCCGACAATATGCCAGGAAACATAGATTATGTGTAATCACGCAAACAATGGTCAATTATTTTGCCATCATCGAAAGGAAATACACGCATGCTCCTTTATCCCTAATACTGCCATTAGGTGTTTCATGACCTATTACTCCCTTTTTGATGTTAGTAAATAAACCCATCAAACAAGTCAAGGTCGGTCCAATTTGCCGAAGTATGGTTCAGTCTTACATCGCACGATTATCGATCAAACCTTTTTGGCCGCACCCGCACAAAACTGTCTGTCCCGTGTGCTGATTCCGGATCGTCACAGGTTTTCGACCTTTACCGCAGAGCGCACTCCTAATAATTGCATAACATTCGTAAATTGCTAGCGTACTTTCGTTGTCAAGCTGCTTGGCATTGATGGCCGCGGGATACTTTTTTTTTGTTGTTGCCGGATCGTAAATTCGAATCAGTCAGTTGGCAACGGTAAAAGTTTGCGAATTTAGACAATTCCTGTCAAGCAAAAAAGCAATTTCGGATTGGTGCCTATTTCTAGCGTCGCAAAGCCATCAAATTTGGAACTAGGACAGTTGTGAATTTCAACACAGGATGTTGCCACTTTATCGGCTGACTGTATAATTTGATCTGTTTTCTTCCAGAGAAGAGTCAACGTGATCAAAATAATGGAACATAAATGAAGTTTTATTGAACTTTAATAGATAGTTGCCCTTCCCCTAATGGTTTTATAGCTGAGCGCAAACTAGCACGATTGACATGCAACCCTATTATTTGGACTAATTTGAATCTATTTCAATCATCGTTTACTCCGGGCGGGTAAAATTTGTTCAAAAGATTCCGCATAGCTGGCCCGGTCACCTACTGTATGCCACCACAGCCAATGGAGCGCTGTTACCTCAAACGGACGTCCAAAAACCGGCAACAGGTAGCCTGAAATTATCAGATTCTCCAATCCAGCCGAAGGTGCACCCGAGGCTAATATTTATTTTTTTGCTGCTGCGAAATATGCAATTAAAGTGTCGTTAGGTACCTACCAATCCAATCTCGGGGAGGCATTTCGGAGGCATCTTCTGTTCATTTCAGTTCCGCAATAGGGATTTTTCTGTCGAGTAGTAATTGAATAGAAATCGCACGATGGTTGCACAAGCGTTTTTCGTGTTGGCCGCACTCTGCCATGACAATGGGATATCAACAGCCTACTTAGCACGATATGGCTCTATGTTACTATCTGCCTGCCCGCCCCATCCATCGGTTCCACCAGCGTTATTGATGTTCCTCTGAGGGTCATGGACCGGGTGGGTGCGAATTAAGGGTATCAGATAAACATCTATACGAGAGCGTTCGGTAATAATCGCTCACCGGTTCACAATTCGATGGACACCAGCATTTCGAGTGTGACACCATTTGT
The DNA here is from genome assembly GCF_030247185.1 of Malaya genurostris. NCBI lineage: Eukaryota > Metazoa > Arthropoda > Insecta > Diptera > Culicidae > Malaya > Malaya genurostris. Next base: position 154,028,387 of record NC_080570.1, read on the forward strand.
AATCGAAACATCGTTATGGTAACAATGGAGATATGATCAGTTGTTTTTACTCAAGCGAATGATTGTCCAAGTGTGCACATTTGAACTCGATTCTCGAGTATTAAGGATTCACTGAGGTTTTGAGAGTAAACCATCTGAGATTTCAGTATTATTATGGAGAAGAAATTTAAGAAACTTAAATTATTTTACTGTCACATCCTAACTCCGAGGTAAAAGGTGATTTTACGTTGGTATCTTTTTGGCAACACTGTTTTTGACAGATAGCGCGTGAATGATGTCTTGTGCCATTGTCAAACTTGCTTAGTTTGGTCTATAATTTAATCATGAATCGAAGTTTGGTCTATAATTTAATCATGAATGAACGCTGGTTGGAGGTTAAAGTTGGAGAAAGATCCACTTTTTTTTATCGAAAAATTGTGTTCAGCGACGAAGCTCATTTCTGGTTGAATGGATACGTCAACAATCTAAATTGCCGCATCTGGAGTGAAGATCAGCCAGAAGTATTTCAAGAGCTACCAATGCATCCCAAAAAAGTCACTGTTTGGTGTGGATTATGGGCAGGTGGCACTATTCTTGAAAAACCGGCCGATATGTTGGAGAGAGTGTACCCAAAAATGGATCTTGCGCATGGGCCATCTAAAACGGAGCCGCAGCCAAGATTTGCATGAAATTATCTTCAAACACTAAATTATATTGATCGTTTCTATAGATTCCAATAGAGAAATCAATTTTTTTTTGTTTTTTTGTTTTTTTTTGAAAATTACATCCTATACCTCTTAAATAATCACCCTCTAGTACAAACAAAATTGGCGAATACTAAGTTACTTATTCCTCAGTTTTCCTACAATCAAAACGACAATCTCCTTTGCCGCTATGAGCGTATGAAATAAAGCTTAATACTGATATTTTACCTACTTAAGGGAAAAACATCGCCTCATCAGAATTTTACACCGGGTCGGGAACGGTTTAAAGCAGTGGTTTCCAAACTGTTTTGGTCGAATGCCCACTTTGGATACATTATTCTTTATACCACACACTAAGTTTTTTTGGAGTTAACTTTCGAATGTAAAATAAAGATAAATGGTAGAAAGGGTTAGTTTTTTCTCATCCTACAAGATAAAAATCGAAAGTTTTTTCTAGATTCTATCATTTGGTCGATAGAATCTAGAATAAACATTCGATTTGTACCCTGTAGGATGAGAAAAAACTACCCTGGGTAAAAAAAATAGACGACAACAGCGGCACATTAAAATCTACCATTCGTATCACTGCCCAGCCGAAGAAAGAAATTCGATTGGTATAAATGATAATTGTTTGAGTGAGGAATTAGCTCACCGGCATGAGACTAATATTCGAACCACACCGGCCAGATAATATGTCAATTTCTTTTTTCAACGAAGAGTCTTTTAAGTTGTGTTTCATCATATCCATAGTAGTTCAATTGGCAGAAAGATTTCCCCGGAAGCTGTTTTCGAGAACGGATTTCGCTACGTTTCGTGTTTCGTTGTTTTCATTTTTTCAGTCTGTTTTTTCGTTGGGGAATGCATCAAAGCTTGAGTGCAAACCATGCAGAGTATTGCTTAAACATATGTGGCCAAAATTTTGTATAGGACTGACACAAAATAGCTGACAGTTTCATACGACCCATTAGTTTTCGCACTTAATTCCACATCATCCGAAAAAAAACATCCAATCCCTTGAAAATTTCATGGATGCAAACGTTGAAAAAGCTTATTTCGTAATTGAACGGATTTACAGGTAAATTTTTTAATAATCTTGTATTATTTTATTTCCACATATTATATATTTATTATATGGATGGGTTGAAATCGAACGCCGTACACGGAGAACCCTTCGATCATAAAATTGCGATATAGCAGTTTTTGATTTTTGCGATAGTTGATTTAACTAATTTCTTTTTGATCCAATTTGAAACCAACCAATATGGTTTTTGATTTGCATATATTCAAGTAGTTGAAAAATATGTTGTTTTGAATGGTGTCAAATTCCGGAGACAGTTCAAAGCAAAACAATAATCGCAATGCAAAATAAACAACTTTTTTAGTTGAAATCTGTTCGCGTCGCTTCAAAATGTCAATTAAAACAACATCGATGGTTAAAGCGTTTGGTGAAATTGTGTCCATTCGATTTGAGAAATTTATGATTCCATATGAAGTGTTTATCTAACAGCGGTGTTGTGGTAAAGTTAACCTTGTTTAAGATGAAAAAGATTTGCTGACAAATTAGAAAATGTTAATGAATGATCATCTCGTAATCTTTCAGGTATGCGCAAAAATTTTATGCTTCAAATTCGATCATTGATTTACTTCCAGCAGACTGTTTTACTTCCAGCTGTTTGATACCGATGATGATGTTCATGCATTAGCAATAAAACGCTTTTTGACATGAATTTAATTTATAAAAGTAACAGGAGCGAAGGGCTTCACACAGAACGCGCTGCGATTGAATGGCGCGTTTGAATTGCCGTCGAAAATTCCAATTCACAGCGGTTGATGCACCCAAGCTCATATAAATTTACTAAAATTTTCGCAAATCAATAACATTATTCGAGTTGATTCAACTATTTGCAATGTCTAAAACAAATAAAACCGATTTATTTTTCAACTAACAGAATTTTGTTTCAATAACAACACCAGTTATTTCAACTAAAATATTTGTTGAAATTGAAAGGTATGTGTCCTCACTAATTGACAGCATTTTTTTTTCAAACAGTTAAATTAGTTGTTTCAACCATCGTTTCTGCTAATCGAAAAACAAAAATGACAGTTTAGTTAAAACAACAATCGATTAGTTGTACCAAATTTTAACCAATCGAATTCAGAAAATCAACTAATATTCTGGTTGAAATGGGATCGCGGGTGGTTCCGTGTATGTCGCCGGTTTGCCGAAAAGAGTGGCCATCTGTTTCAAGCGGAACCTCAACTTCTCCATTCAAGAGGCTAAGAATGCCGCCTTCAATCGCGCATCGAATTAAAAAACTGTCGCAGGACTGTCGACTTAAAAAAGTGTGATAACCCCAAAACGTGCGATATGCAAGATTTAAGAGCTTGCTGAACAGAAATATTCAACGGCTACTGGAAGAGGGATTTTCAAATACCCGACATTTAAATCACGACCCGAATCGTTAACCAAAAAATTAGTTTCCTTTCCTTTAGCATTTGTCTTCTAAGCATCATGGAATGGTATACCACAAACAACGGAATTATGCATTCCTCCTAATAGTTCCAATTTGATCTAATTTTTGATTGATTCTAACCGGAAACTAACGAACACTTTTTCCTCTCTCTTTCTTTCGATTTCAGATGAAATATCTCTGTATTACCGCACTTCTGCTGGCCCTGGTTTCGGCCAGCTCGGACAGTTCCGACGATTCCAGCGATTCACAAAGCCGAAATCCGGACGTGAAACGGATACGAATAGATTCCACGCTACGGAAAGCGTTGCTCCGTGCATTGCGGCATCTGAAGGATCGCCAAGAGGAAGAAAGTGATCAGCTCAATGACTCCAATACGACGGAGGAAAATTTTTCCACCACCTTGTTGGATGAAATACTGGAGGAAAGTACGTACAGTGACCGTGAAACCAACATCCGGTACCACAGCTATGAGGCAGCGGATTCCACAAGCGACAACGGAAGCAACGAGATTATAAAAACAATCATTATTAGCAAACCGAAAACTACTCTGATTCCTCCAAAGGTGGATCTCCTTCGTTCCGAATCAGTTCCGGATCCCATTAAGGAGCGTGAAAACGATGTTGATTCTAACCAAGTAGCTCGTAGTGTGTCGTCCGGATCGGGTACCAACAACCTGGATGAGACTAAGGACGAAAAGAGCTCGATCACGGTCGTTACGCCTATACCAAGCGTTGTCACTTCGCAGGTTACACCAACGGAAACGGTTTCTACGACGACAACCACAACCACAAAGGCACCAACTCACAATGCCGATGGTGAGAATATCGAAAAGGTCAAGAGTGAAGATGTAAAGATCTACCAAGCTCCACTAGTTGCCGCATTCACGGTACAGCAAGATCAGCTAGGAGTTCCACATAACGTTATTCCGTTGCTGCAGGTTCCTACGAAGAAAGCCCCCGTCGATTTCACGGGAGCTACTCCGTCGTTTCCGAAGATAATCCCGATTTCTCAAGCTTCTTCAACCACAAACCAGAATCAAAACCCGCCCACGGTTCAAACTCCAGTTCCGCTAAATACGCGTGCTCTTGAGGAAAAAACTCGATTATTGGAACAACAATTGATCACTCTTCAAAACCAGCAACGCATTCAGGAACAACTGCTTCGAAATAAAATCATTCAAGAACAGCAACTGATACTTCAACAGCAGCAACAGTTGCAACAGCAACGATTCCGATTGGAAGAAGAAACGCGTATCCGATTACAAAAGTTTGAAGAAGAGCAACGTCTTTTCCGACAACAGCAACAGCAACTGCAACAACAACAGTTCAAACTACAACAACAGCAGCAGCAACAACAACCACTGTTCAAACAATTTCCCGTCCAGCAGCAACCCAACAATCAACAATCTCAGCCACTCCAACAACAGCAACCTCAGGCACAATTCATCCAAGAACTCCCGCGCACCGGACCGGCTGTACAGTTCATCCCGAGCGTCTCGCTACCAGGCAAATCGATTCCGATTTCAGTGGAACAGCAGCTTCCTTTCAAAGAAGCGGTTGACTTCCAACCGAGAAACACATTCGTCGAACAAGTGAAATCCATCAGTCCGCCAGTCCAGCAATTCCCAATCATTCCACCGTCTCCGCCTCAGCTTTCGAAGCAACAGCTACTTCCTCTGAAACCGTTCCAAACGTTCAACGTCAATCCCTTCCCAACTCCACTGAACAGTCAACTTCAGCTTCCGCAGGACCAACAACTACCACATCTGCAACGCAATCGGGTCTTCCGACACGAATCTGGTACCGGAAACTTCGGCTTCAATTCGCAACCCCAGCAGCAATCATCCAACGCTCCTTTCCGTCCGTCGCAACAGCTACCGATCTTCCAGCAAAACAGTGGTTTCCAGCCACTTCGAAGCGATAATCAGCTACAGAACCTGCTCGTCCAATCCGGTATCACGTCTCGTTCGGCGGAAGATTTCAACATAATCACCAAGGTCCTAGCTCTGAACCATGGAATCCCACAATCTTCCTCTCAGCTAATGTTCGCGAAGCTCAGTCCGGAACAACAACAGCAGCTATTGTTCAGGAAATAGTGTCGTACCGTGTGTGCTTCATCCGAACCTTTCCTCTTCCTCCCAAAAGGCCTTTCTCCGACGTGGTTTCGTATGTTGAAATGCCTCGTGTGAGTGTCGCAATGGCGTGCCTGGGCAAGTGTGAGTGTCAAGCGTGAATGCCGCTAGTGACCGCTAGTCTGCCATATTTATTGAGTGTGAGCGATTGCGTGAGCACACAAACAAACGCACTAACATCCCTTATCCAGTCCCTGTCATAAGCCAACAGTACTGTTCTCTATCTTTTCTGGCGGTCTGTATCAGTGTCTACTTTATGTAGTTTTTTTTTTGCGTGTAATACTCGTAGGAGCCAACAGTAAATTATTTTCTTTCACCATAGGATTAGTGAGCGGTCAGAGTGTACGCTGCAACGAGCGTTCGATAACAAATTGTATTCTATACTATACAAAGATTTTCTTGCGAACAAATACTAACAATTGCGTTACGACGTAGTCTGATGAGAACCCACTCAATCATCGTTACGCGCGTAACGAAGTGTATTAATTTATCAGAAATAAACGAAATATTTTTTAAAATTTGCGACTATAGTTGGTGGTTATATCCGAACTCAATACAGGACAGGTTCGTCCGGTTAGAACCCTAGAAACAAAAATAGACATAATCCATCAAAATTGCGCCCTCTGTACTACTTTTTCCTGTACAGTGCGGTGCGACAATTCCTGACTAATATAAAACGAAAGTACTGTCATTTTTCGAGTTCATACCCGAAAGTTTCTAGGGATTTGAAAAACTTCCAAATAAGTCCCAAATTATCAAAATCGTTCTAGCAATTTTTGGGGCCATGCTCATTGTCGAGATTAGAGTGTTAATATCATACTGACGACATCTCAAGCGTAATGTTGACGACACTCTCTTAGAAAAAAAAAACGTTCAACGGTGGTCCTTCGTTGGTCCAATACGTTGGATCGTTGGTCCAATGAACGTCCAATAAATCGTTCAACGGGAGGCCTACACAGGACCTTCGTTTGCCGATTTTGAAACAGACCGTTGAACCGAATGCCATTTTTTTCGTTCAACAAACCCGACAGACAGAGGTCCATTGTTGAGCCATTTTTAATATGAGGAGTTGGAGCCCCTTGTTTTACTGAACAATTTCCGAAATTTTTTCACTTACTTTAAAAACTAACACTACATACCTGTACAATACTTCTAATTCACGTAGAATAACAACAAATATTCTTTCTATATGATGGTAATACCTAGATTTCACACTATTTTTGCAAGAGAAAAAACAACAACAAACCGTTCCAGCAAACTGAACGAATATTTCGTGCAGTATGTCAATCAATAAGAGCTCAACGACCAACAAAATAGAACCGCCTGCAGAGAGGGCAGCTCAAAGCACATTGTCTCCCACACGGTAAACTGAATGCACCTAAAAGTAAATAAAATTTTACAGTACTCAGAAAGATCGTAGAATAAATATCTAAAATTAGGTGAAATTCACTGAAAAATAACAGAAATCTCTTATCTTGTTAACCTTACCTACCCAAAACTAGTTAAAAACTATCTAAATAATTTACCTAGATTCTGAGTTTGTGTACTTTCATTGGATTCTGAGTAAAACTCTCCCAGCATGTAAAAAAGTGCACAAACTCAGCATCTAGGTAAATTATTTAGACAGCTTTCAACTATTTAATCATCAATGAAGCGGATTTTGGCACCCGAGTCGTAATCTTTATGAAAGTCCGTCAAAATAACAGTTACTCAGCCTTATTTAATTTTCTCTCGCCCGATTCCGACAGATTTCCGCACAAATCTGTTCGTGGTGAAATTCATTCGAGATTTGGAGGTCCGCATTGATTCGGACTTCATACTTCATGAGATGCGTTCCACAGTAAAATGAAAATTTACAGTAATTTTATTGCAGTTTCTATTGGCACATTATCGCAAAGCTGAATTACCGGTAGCGACACCTGCCAATGAAAAATGAAACCAAGAAAAGGAGGATTCTTCCGAAAATTTTCATATCGTCAGTAGTGATTTGCAACGATTTTTTGTTTGTTTATTTAATAGTACTAATAGATATCAGCAATAAAAACAAATTCGGAGTAGAAGAAAATCGATTTCAAAATGATTACTACTACTTTTTTTAGTGTAAACTACGATTAAACATGGAAAATCTTCAGAAATGTTGAAATTGGGGTTGTTCAGAACAGCATTGTTTTAAATAGCAACCAGTGCGATAATAATTTCTCGAGTAGAATGTTTAGCGATCGAGTATCATTTATTTTAGATATTTTATTTCATATTTCCGGGCATTTGAAAAATAATATTGAACGAAGTATAATGCTTAACTCTAAATAAACGTTATTTTTCGCTTAATAAATTAAGATCAACATTACCACCTCAAAATAGAATCTTTATTTTCCACTTCTACTATGATTTTTTAAATGAATTTGCCCGTTTTTATGGGAAATCGTTAAAAAGGAGACGTAATCAAAATTTTCCTACCGATTTGACAGCTCTTGCTGAAAGTATCATCTCTAAACAAGCAGCGCCTCTACATTTTATTGCAGCGTCATTGTGCCAATTATTATGAAAGTCAAGTATTCCCATACAGAACGCTTCAACTTTTATTTAGTGTATTTTCATATTCTTACAGTTCACACTTGATTTGTCAAACTCAGATTTAATTTGTTCACGTTGTTAGAGTTGAATTTATAATTGAATGGATGGAAAAGGCAGTCTAGAAAATGAACCGATCGCAGTATGCGTTGGTTTTGTACGAAAAAAAGCGTTTGTGACGTTAAGTAAAACTTAAAAGGTTAAAGTCATTGATACTCAGTGCAAAGATTGCTGCAATTTGAGTGGCATTTTTTCTACCATTAATTGTCTGGACGTAGTTATCAAAATCAGCAAATATTATTTTCTTTAGAACCTAGGACAGGACCAGGCAACTGGCTTCTTTTTGCAAGTAGAAATGCATCTTCCCACATAATCGAAATGACGGAATGCTTAATGAATTCTTACTCGACTGCATGATTTTTCAGTGTTCGATCGGTTCAGTGCTAGAATTTTGGCCTGAGTTGGCTGCTCGATCAACCCGATTGACAGTGAGATTATAAATGTCATTGAATATTCGCTTTTGTATGAATGTGTTAGTGTAAAATTTAGGCACCTTAAGCCATTTCCCTACACTCCAGCTAGAGGAATGGATGATGCTGACTAAGGTAGGCCGTTTTGTTAATTTCCAGTGAATTTCAACAATTTATGTTTGAATTCTAAGAAGAACTGGTTATTTACTAGTTCTGTATATCCGAAAAACATGAAGATTTAAATTTGTATATTCAGTTATGTAATGTTTTCATTTAAAAATAAACTGAAAATCAGCACGAAAACGTGCAAAATCGGAAAAAAAAGAAGACGAATTGCCAATTCAGTCCACATCTTCTCACTCAATTCCGACAGATTTCCGAATCAACCGGTTGTAGGCGAAATTCATTCGGAATCGGTTGTTGCACTGGAGTTGGAATTGATTCGGAATTCCACATGAAATTCCGAATGTAAATTTCTCGCCGATTCGGAATTGATTCGGAATTCATTCGGATCTGATAATGTGGGTTATTTTTGTGGACGATGAATGTTGAATGTAGTCTCAATTACAATTCATATGAAAGTTATAATCTGAAGAATTTGGATTTGATTTTCAAAAATAAAACACACAAAAATTGAGAAAGTTTCTAAAATCTTTATTGGTATCAATAGAACGATCAATATAATTTAATGTTCGAAGATGATTTCAAAAAAATGTTGACTGCGGCTCCGCTTTAGATAGCCCATGCGCAAGGTCCAATTTTGGCCAACTTTCTTCAACATATCAACCGGTATTATTTCACGAATAATGCCACCAGCCCATAATCTACCCCAAACAGTTACTTTTTTGGAATGCATTGGTAGCTCTGGCAATGCTTCTGGCTGGTCCTCACCTCAGATGCGGCAATTTTTTCTTGTTGACGTATCCATGTAACCAGAAATGAGCTTCGTCGCTGAACACAATTTTTCGATAAAAAAGTGGATCTTCCTCCAACTTTGCCAGCCGCTATTCATGATTAATGTATAGACCAAACGACGGTTCATGATTAAATTATAGACCAAACAGAACGAGTTTGACAATAACGCAAGACACGATTCACGCGTGATCTGTCGAAAACAGTGTTGCCAAAAAGATACCGAAAACAGAGATTTGTTAATATTTATCAAGATAACAGTGAGAAATATCAGTATATACCCGAGCACACCACATATTCGCCCTTATTCTGAATAACGACGTATTGATTTTTCGATCGAATGTGGTTCGATCGAATCATAGCTACCTTTGATTTTGCTAGCGTTATGGGGAATACAAATGAAATACGAGCGAAAAAACGATACGACGTTATTCAGAATAAGGGCGATTAGCTCTGAAATAGAATTTTGATATTGGCAACGATGACGAAAAGAAGAACAATGAAGAAAGGATGAACAAGAAACCAGTTATCAGGTCTTGTATTAGAATTTAACGGTAAGAAATTTAACAAAAGACGCGTCAACTACAGTGGTGGCTTTATGCTACCAAGTCAAGCCGATGTTTTCTTTCAAGCTTTCGTACCGCAATCCTTTTCTACCACGAGTTTTTCAATTCAAACCAAATATTCCAATAGATTGTTAGATAAATTAGAACTCTTAAAAAATGCAAGTATGTACTATCACTACTATTCGTTTTATGTAGGTTATAATTGGAAAACTACTTAGTTCATTTACTTTGAAGCCGGAGCAACCTTTATTTTGCCTCTAGGAAATAGATCTACTAAATACTAGACGCTCTCTTTCTCTCTAGGCTACATTGGGCTTTGGTTTAAAATAAAGCTGCTTGGTGAGTGTGGAATAGAAACTGGATATTTGCTTCTTTTTGTCATACTTAGCGTCGGTAACATCCGAGATCCGCTTCGAAACTGCATCGTTTGTCTCGGTTAAAATATCGTAAATTGTGCAGGTCTCCAAATCACACCGATCAATGACGTTGCAAAACTCTTGGATCAACCAACTTCCTGTTGCTTGGTTGCGAAAAGAAAAATGCCCTGAAATGTAAACAATAGAATAATGAATATTCTTTCTTCTAGATGAATAAACAATCAAACTGTAAATACAGAAAAAAATACATTTCGCCTAATCTAAAAAATTTCTGAAATTCAGTGATCGGTCCGATACGGCTTAACGAAATTTACTGGGTGGAAACCGTACTGCACGGGCCATTAAAAACGGCGTGGTTAGATTTTGTTTTGTGTTGAGCGTTTGTTGAACATCATACCACAGACTAACAGACATGACAGTATGAGTAAATTCTTATAAAAATAATTTTTCGTTATGCACTAGTTCCACCTATATTGTACTGCGCGAACTATCTACTATCTATACACCCCTTGTGTTACATAAAGGTTTTTTTACTAGTTGGTTTCCCCTCGTTTGTCAACACTGATCAGCTGCTTGCAGGTTTGCCTGATTTCATCGAAATATTTGAAAATGAATCGTCACAATAAATTTTTGGATTACGCTGATAATATATTTAACTTTTTTAGCGATGTTGGAAGGTAAACATTTATTTTACTCAACGTTGTTCATCTAGACTATTTTTGATTGTGTTGGTAATTTTCACCCGAAATTAAGTGACGGCAGACCAGAAGCAAGTAAATATTGTAACAAAATGGGTTCGATTTTGTATTGCGTTGTAGGATGAGAAGTAGGCACAATTCTGTATATAGTTTTGGCAATATGTATTAAATTTGTATCCTGCATGAAATTCGCATGGGGGTATACAAATCAATACATTACAGGTAATTCTGTATGAATGGCAACTCTGATGATAAATGAAAAAATAAACACAGTCTAGATGACAGACGGGATGTTTTTGATAGGGTAACGTGGCGCCATCATGACACTCGTGAGTACTGTCCCAAATAAAGGAATATTCGAAATGACCGTTAAAATGATTGAAGAATCTAATTTGAGTGTCCTGTCTGTTAGTCTGTGATCATACTGAACGAAATACTCGTTCAGTTTGTTGGAACGGTTTGTTGTTGTTTTTATTCTACAAGAATAAAATGAAAATTGGATGTTTCCTCCATGTCAATAAGTAATTAGTAACCAAATCGATTCTAGCTAATTCCTTAGTATAAATTTGAAACTGTCAGCAAACTGGAAAAATTCTGACAGAAATCGTGACATCATGCTAAATTGTAGCGAATATCAAACAGGTCTGATATTATTTATTCTAAAGACTTCCACGACACCTTATTAAATTTCAAATCACTTGGTTTTTACTCACCATGATGAGAGCTCATTATCACAAGCATATCGGCAGACTTCTGAAATGTATACGTAGATGAGGTTGAATCTGCATTATCTTTAGCATATTTATTCTGCAGCCCACGAGCTCGCAAAAGAACTCCTCTGTCATTTTTACTACCACGACATGCTTGAACTATGAATATTTTAGGTTTACCAGCCATCGATTTCAGTTTGGTTGGAGTGAAGTGTTCGATGAACTCGTATAAATGATACCGATGATCGCTAGCCATTAGAAAATCGCCTTCTTCGCCGTGGGTTAGAATGACCACCATTAAACAATCTGAATGCTCCAGGTCCTGATCTGCTTCCACTGAAAATAAGAACATTGTAATACTAACTCAAACTAAAATCAATTGTGTATTGTACATTTTTTCGCTTCTCGTTCAATTTCACTGACGGTCTTATCATTAAAAACGCGAATATCTTCCCTCCGGAAACCAAGTCTCTGCAACGAATCAATCAACCGCTCCTCATCCTTTTCTGTGCCTTCTCGATCAGGATATTTCTCATCGTCGTCATAAGTTTTATTATTGTAAATCAGTACCTTGCCACGATGAGTTCCATTCATTGGATATCGTTTAGAAGCAGGGTATGGCGGTCTATCGACACTGATTAAATGTTCTTGTTCAAGGATTCCTCCAATATTTTCAATCAGTTCCATATCGGGTAACGCCGTCTGACTGTTGGTTTCACTTTCATTTTCCTGACCGGTTGGACTCGCATCAATAAAATCCATATCAATATGATTCAACGCTAATGGTCGACTGGGTCTATGCATGTTTTACACTGTTGAGAACTGAGAAATGCACAAAAACTTGGGTTTGTTGGATACTGTATATCACTAATTTTTAAACTAGTTTAAGGTTCAATTTCACACAACACACAAAAATTAACCGACTAGTCTGAGTTCACGGTCGATACATAAGTCGATTGGCTTCCCGCGAAATGGCATCGTTATCTGTTATCTGCTTTTGATAGTGTCATATCAAAACCAGATGATAACAAATTTCCGATTTATTTTTGTTGTGTTAGTTTAATGATTCATTGAGTAGAACAATTGACAATTCAACAGAATTCTGTCAAACGGGACAATATGTTAACAAAAATAAATATTTAGTCCTTCTACATTCGGCTTATGTATAATTCATTCATTCGGAATCGGTTATTGCATTAGAGCTCGTATTCATTCGGATTTCATTATGAATTTCACATGCATTCCATGGGAATGTGTTTAAAAACATATTAGGTTTTTTATCGTGACGACACAAATGAACAAGTATTCATCCTTGACAGTTCAGCGGTACTGTTTACAAATGATGATAATTTTCTGATTTTGCTTGAAGATTCGAACGAAATGCAGGGTTTTTTTTTTCTTATGAATCGAATACTAACATACAAAAACGTGTGAAAATTTGGTAAAAAATCGATCATTAATTATTCAATAACATTCCGTGGTATGTTTGATTGATATTTATAGAGAAATCGTAACATGAAATACCAAATTCGAAGAAGTGAGGTTGGGTACTGTTTTCATATCTGGGATATTCTTTGTTTTTTGGGTTGGATTTTGAGATTAATTGATAAATTATGAGCAAAAGTTTTATTACAATATTTACTCATGTTTTATCATCTAAATCAAATCTGTATGTGAACTGAAAATTTCAAATTTCATCCGAGATGGTCAAGAGTATAGGACAATTTGAAATCATATGTTTGATGACAACACGTGAATAATCGTTTTTCTTACTCATATTTGTAAGGTTTTGCCATCTGCATTCTTTCAAACTCAAGTAAATTGAAAAATTCGTCAAAAATTTTTCTAAATATATGGGATATGTCAAAACAATCACCATAACGCTATCTCGTGGTGACAACGCTGATTGGATTGTTCAATATAAATTCGACGTAAAGACGAATGGTCTAACAGTTCGGCTGAAAAGTTCGTATCGTTTAATAGAAACACACATTTTTTGCCAAAATTCGTTTTTATTATTCAACATAATTGCCATCAGAGGCGATACAGCAATTATAGCGATCTTCCAACTTTTCGATACCATTTTTGTAGTACGATTTGTCCTTTGCCTCAAAATAGGCCTCAGTTTCAGCGATTACCTCTTCATTGCTTCTAAATTTTTTACCAGCCAGCATTCTCTTGAGGTCTGAGAACAGGAAAAAGTCACTGGGGGCCAAATCTGGAGAATACGGTGGATGAGGGAGCAATTCGAAGCCCAATTCGTTCAATTTCAGCATGGTTTTCATGTTGTTCCATGTAATCACCAGCATGGTTTTCGGGGCTGTTCCATGTAATCACCAATTCACGCCTTTTTTTTAAGAACGGCCAATAAACCATCCATCAACATTCACTTTGAAGAGTAATTTCGAATGACTCGGCACTCGCTGAGAGTAAGTTATAATAGTAAACGGCAGAGAAAAGTTTTCTCTTTCGTCTGGTGTTAAATTTAATACTCTGTCTTTCATAGCTCGCTTGCAATTTCTTTCGAAAGTGGAAGTTGACAAGTGGCTTATTGGCCGTTCTCAAAAAAAAAACGCGTGAATTCAACACACAGAAGGTCGGCAATGGTGAAAAGACTTCGTGAGTCAGTTCTTATAAATACGACACAGGTACTGCAATTCGAATTTCACGTATTCAATGAGAAATAAACTAAAATTCATTTCCACTTAGCACAACATCATAATAATAAACACATAATTTAAAATATCTGCATAAAATGTTCAAAACGACGAATGTAACATTTCAGCTGAACCGAGAAAAGCGATGTTGAAAACTAATCGCACAATTTTAAATCCTATTTAAAACTGAGTAATTGAAACAACTTCATCTCTTCACTAAATCGTCCAATTTGTATGCGTGCAACGTATGTTATCATAGTGACTAATTCGCAATTTTCAACTACAAAGATAACTTTTAGGCAAAAACGACACTTACGTCATTTTGTAATTTGATCATGTACATTGGATAGTATGATAGGTCCTTTTTTCTTGCTTGACTTGACACATAAGTCGTTTTGATTCTGTTAGTTACGTCGTTTTGCGAAAGTCACAGTGTTCATTCGTCGTTTTGTTACTCGCACTTGTGTGGAAGCCAGTTTTGCTCGAAAACATTAGTAAGACCTAGTTTTGCATGTCAAGTGGAAAAAAATGACAGTCGACTCGTTTTAAGTGTGTTTTAATAATTTTCGCTTTTGTTTGACGAAGGATTCATAACGGTTTGGTACATTGGCCAAAACATTGCCAATTGACGAAAGTAGCATTAATGATTATTTTTAATTGATTTCGACATACGTCAAATGTGTTGACAGATTTTTTAGTGAATCGAGAAACGGTGTTCGGGTAGTGCGTGTATTAGGACATTCCTAACAGAATGCAATAAAAATCTCGGTTTGTTTACTTTTGTTACTTAGGTCGTAATGAACATTTTATACAGATATATTCCACTAAAATGAAAACAAGAACTAAACATTTTGACGGAAGTGAAAATTTTTCACGTGCGACGCGTTCGCCTGCTGCGATCAAATCTGCGAATCTCTTAAAGAGCCAAAGTTAGATTTTCTAAAAGTTAAAATTTTATTTCACTTTACGGTGCGAATTTTAAAACTTTAGCTTGGATAAAAAGGACAATTTTTGTGATTGATTTGATCATTAGGATGATTTCCCTTGCACCAAAAATTCGCTTTTTGAGAGGAATAATTGACATTCCCGAAAATTTGCTATTGTGAATGTGTGAGTGCGTAGATTTCTGTACTACTATTCACTGCACTGGTATCGCACATTTTGACGTAGGACTACGTCTTTGTTGTCTATATAGGAGTGCGAATTCAAAATACGAAAACTAAAACGCAAAGTGAAACATATACGGAAACTAAATGCAAAGTGATTTAATTAAAACTTTGCGGTTTAACCACTAACGCCGTGGAAAAGCATTCTGTACTCATCAACAAATGGGCTGCCTTCTGTGGATTTTTATGAGCCGTTCACCTTGCATGAGAGACGATGAATAATGTCGGAGTTCTGCTGTTTTGTAGCATTCAAGGTGCTGATCGACTGCATCAGCTCTTATCACCAACATAAACAAACTAACGGTGCTTTTCAGACAATTCAAAACATTGAAAAAAATACGAAAGTATATTTCGCCGTGGTACAAATAAGAATATGACGAAAAAAAATTAACTTCAACATTAATGTTCTAAAACGCGCGTTGCTGAACTGAAGATTGATTTCGCTCCAGGCTGATAGGGTCCGGTCCCAGTCATATTTTGTCCGTTGGCAGTAACGCCTATGAGGATTGCAGTTCAACAGACGATCAACGTACCACAAAATTTTATCATTTTCTTAGTAGGCACAGTAAGGTTCAAAATTATTGTAAACATTCCCGATGAAATAGAGTCATCTACATTGGTTTACTAAAAGCTCGATACACGTCAAAGGGCAATGTGACATTCTAATAAAAACAGTCTTTGTCTTGAGAATTAATATTTCCGTTAAATCTCTATGATCACATAATGGATAAATCAGTAACAGGATCTGTAGGATGTTTTGCTACTGCTATTATTTCAATCAATTGAAAAACAATTGCTTCGTAAGTGTAGAATAGAACGTGGGCATTTGTCTTGTTTTATCCTTATCGTCGTCAGCATTTGAGATCCGTCCTAAGACTGCATCGTTCGTCTCGGTTAAAATATCATAAATTGATGATGTTTTCAAATCACACACATCGATGACGTTGCAAAACTCTTGAATCATCCAGCTTCCATGATCGTCAGAGGGTCCTGTAAGAAAAAGCAATATAAATTGTTCTGTTTCCATTGAAATAAGATTCATAATCGAAGCATATTCTATCAATGCGTTATGTACGATTCAGACGGTCCGTCTCCTTCCGTCACCGGAATGTCAGCTTCCGTCAAAAATATTTAAATACTTTCTTTACTGAAACGTTCACACATCAAAATGTTCCGTAACGGTTACGTTATGTGTGAATGTCTACAGAAGAATTCATACAACTAATTTGGAGGTTGATTGTGACAGAAGTTGACGGACCGTCTGGATCGTACTTAACTCGTATTCTTCAGGAACACTATGGAAAACTAAATGTCTCAGAATTTATCAAAATCTCGGATTTTTTCGATCGAATATCTGACTGATTTTCTCTCTGTGTCTAAATGAAACTGTCGAACTCTCAAAAACAACCGACAAGTCCCGTAATAAGCGATGCGAAATAACATATAAACTTTTGTTCTGGTTTGATAAAGCAACAAATTTCTCAGAAAATTTTTCAGAATATCGTATATGCAGATAACAATTTATATTTGTATACATGTTCTTCTATTAGTTCCTAAGCCGTTCCTAGGTTTACGTCTAAACTCTGGTCATGGAAAAAAGCCATAAAACGATTGCATTACTGATTGTTTATTTACGTTGCAATCAGCTGATCTTGAAGTTCCGATTTGGATCTCATCAAGATGGCGGTGGGGGCCGGTTTATCGAAATCGAAATGTCAGCATGCGACATCTGAGTCAAGTTTTTATCTTGAACTAAGTACTAAATATAATCACAAACAAAATATGGAACAGTGAATCATAATGTTTTGACGTTGACGTCACCAATATCTATAGATAAAACATTATACGTTTTTTCGGTTCAATTGACATTGAAGATGACTGTCTGTAATATCCTGAACTGGAAGAAAGCCTAATACCTAAAACTACCCTCGCTAGAATTTGCAGCCATTATTTTGAACGCTCGTAATTTTGTGGAAGAATTGGAACCATTCAAACAACAAGTGGAATGAAAACCTTTTATTTGAACGTGCAGAGCAACAGCATTTTTGTTTATCAACAGTACACGAAAAAAAATTAGGTTGAATTCACTCATGTCCGAATAAATTAATGAAGTTCTACGGCAAGTGAGCGGCAATCATTTCTAGATGTTCACTGCAAACCTTGTGACATTCTGGGCCCAAAATACTTTACCTATTAGATTTTTTATCGTGACGTCACAAATGAACAAGAATTCATCCTTGACAGTTCAGTGGTACTGTTTACAAACAAGCTTAAACAAAAATCGAAGAACACATCCCAAACAATCATCTTTACACTTTGCAACTAGTGACTTTTATTTAATAAATCTCAAAAACAAACTGTATCCAATCGTAAACAAATGTTTTAAAACTCTATTTTGGCGATATGGATCGTAAATGGTCTCATTCAATTCGTCAACAGACAAACAAAAACATCTATGTTTACAAACAGTACTGCTGAAATGTCAAAATGTGTTCATTTGATTGAGGTTAGCAGTTATGGTAAAAAACCTAATAACAATAGGTTTTATTTCTGAACCATAATTTCAAGTGACAGTTTCTCTTCGTTTACTTTTTTCCTATTAATTAATAAGCCGTTTCTAGCAGCCATCTGACGCTTGTCTGTTAAACAAAGCGATGTTTTAAAACACCATTCTCTCCACAAATTAGGAAAATTACTTCCTCTTGATTTCCCAAAACGTTGACTGCTGTATTTGAGGTAAACCGTCAAGTTATTGTTAGAGAATTGGCCCAAATTGGGTGCAACAAACAAGATAAACCGAAATCAACTGCAATTACTGATTGTTTGTTTACGTTGCTATCAGCTGACTTTTGACGATCTGTTTTAAGTGACAGGAGGCCGGTTCCTAAGTTTATCCCTGAACTCCCTATCTGAATAATTTGAGTCAGTACTGTTGCATCTGATCTTTTATATGGAGCAGATAATCAAGAAACTATGAGTCAAAATGAAAAGATTCCTTGACAGCTGCCAGGAACATGTCCTTGAATTAATCTAATCGATCAAACTCCGAAATCCAAAACATCCATTTTACCGATTCCCTCGTTAGTTTATGTTATTGAATTTACCGAACAGCTCGGTAGTTTTTGATAGGAAATCAATAATTACATTACCGGACGCTCATCAATTCTATAAACGAACGGTTATCTGTTGAAAATTTGATCAGTTAATTTTTCTAAGTGTGTAGTAGTTATGATTATTCTATACTCACCAAGATCGGAGCTTATCATCACAAGTAAATCGGCAAACTCTGGATAGATAAACGTTTCCGAAACCGAATCCACTCTGTCCGAAAAGCCGTCTGTCTGCAATGTCTTAACACGCTTTCTACCGGGACCCGTTTGAACCATGAAGAACTTCGGTTTACCAGCCATGGACTTCAATGCGGCTGGAGTGAAATTTCCGAAGAACTCGAATAGATGATACTGGTCGTTTTTAGCCATCACAAAATCACCAATTTCGCCGTAGGTTAGAATAATCACCATCAAACAGTCCGATTGTTGCAAGTCTTGATCCAACTCCACTACAAATAAAAATATCTTTGGTTAAAACCAAGTTTATTTACTTTTGTCGACTGTACATTTTATGGCTTCTCGTATAATTTCACTGACTCCCAGATCCTCAAAAATGCTAATATCTTCCTTTCGGAAACCAAGTCTCTGCAACGAGTGACACAGTCTCTCAACGTCCGCATTAGAACCGGTCCTATCGACGTAATCATCAAAAGTAATCTGGTTGAAGATCAGCACTTTCCCTCGATGACCTCCGTTCATGGAGTACTGTTTCGAGTTAGGATCCAAAGGCGTGTCGACGTAGGTTGAGCCCTTCCGCTTCGGGATCGATTTGACTTGATCTTGTGGCTGCTCCTTCGTCGGGGTTGCATCCTTCTTTTCATCACCAGTTGCGTCGGTAAAATCCATAACAACGTTTTTCTTTCTGTCCGGATCCATGCTTAATTTAAGATGATCGCTTACTTTAGTTATCTTCGATTAGCTTAGCCTCACCACTCGGATATCTTATCAGGATTGTTTTCTACCACTAGTCTAGTTTTACCATCCGTCGTTTTTCTTGCGTACTGAAGAAGTTCGATGATAAATTCATAACTAGACAACTACTAGTTGGTATTCACATTGAAGACTGATTTTGGCTTGTTCTTCAAGGTACCAAAATCAGCCTGTTATCAATCGATATCAGCGTATTGGTGTTCGTTGATAAGAGGCTTCGTGTAGTGAAAAAACGTTTTCGTTGTCTTACTTGGCGCTACTGAAGCAAACAATAATTGCAATTGTTACGGAAACAGTAGTGTCTTTCAGGTATGATAAGCAGCAATACTGAATTGGCCGTGTAAAACATATTACTCAAATGAATTTGAAACCAAATATAAGTCTTAGAGCATGGGAATTGGGAAAATGAATTTCCATACGAAAAACATACATATTTCTGTGGAAGAAAATTTTCCGATAAATTGATAACAAAATTCTGATATTGATATTAGGATAAACAGTCAATGAAAAATTCAAGCTAGCTAGTAGAATTACAAAATAGATTAGTAGAAAAAACTGATGGAGAAATTTGCAAAATAAATAAAAGCGAACCGTTTTCAAATCTAAGAAAATGAATCATAAAACAGAAACAAATATCATATATTTCATATCACCGGTGAACGACAAAGACAGCAAGGCGACACAACTGCACGCTTAGAAAAAGTTACTCAGAGTTTGAGTACTTGTTACTCATTTTCAAATGATACATGGAAACGTCAAAAATTGAGTAGTTATCATCAATGATACTGAGTAACTCCTACTCTAAATTTGAGTTTAACAACTCGTTTTTTGTTACTATTCGCAAGATCAGTCTAAAAGTTGTAATAACCATTTGAAGGTTGTATATTTTGTTAGTGAGATCGCGTATTTCGAGGGTGAGTCGCTCAACACAAACGGTGTTGTGTCTGCAAAAACCGGAATGATAAACTCCGTGTTGTGCTTTAGAATCGAAATAATATGCTCAAATGTCATTTATGAGGAATAAGTGTATGATTGGTGCCTGAGCATAACTGACATGTATGTTAATTTGCGATTGACACACTACTCCAAGCGACCACCACTTGATATAGTATTGAGTTCAATTACTTAATATTTTAATACAATACACTCAGAAAAGGAGCAATTTTTTGCAAATTTGGTATATGTAAAATAAAACTTCACTCAAAATTTGAGTGATAGTTACTCTATTTTTGGTACATGTTCAAATAAAGTATTTTCCAGTGGAAGAACTCAAATTTGAGTAACTTCGGAGTTACTCTAAATTAGAGTTGTTCCACTTTTTCTGTAGATGAGTGAGATCTTACTCATTTTTGAGTAACTATTTTTAAGCGTGTGAATCATTTTCATCGAGAAGTATCTAACCTCAAACGATTTTACCCGAACACAATCGCTTTGTTTTCACCAAGGATGATTTGACACTTCTCGGTTAATTTTTCAAAAGGGCGTATAAGCAAGTGACAGTTTCTCTTTAATCACTCTCTCTTTCGATTATTGTGATGTGATTAAAAAGATTTCCTTTTATATCACTATTCTGTTTGAAAGTTGAAAGTTTCGGGTATCATTTCATGCAAAGAGTTGAGTGATAAACGTGGAAACCGCTTGATAATTAATAGAAGAGAAAGTAAACAAAGAGAAACTGTCATTTGCTTATACGCCCTTTTGAAAAATTAACCGAGACTTCTCTTCATTTCTCACCACTAAGTCTAGACAGCTCTACATCATTCTAAAGATTTATACTGATAATAAGTGACTTGAGAAACTGACTCATTAGATTACGTAATTTCTGAAGCTGTGCATTTTACTGTAATTCCTATATATCTGAGTATAAATCCAATAAATGTACTCAAACTCTGTTTTAAATCAGTTTTTGGTTGATAAAGCTAAGTTTTCCTGCTGAATTTCGTCAAAATACAGACGACTCTGCTACTCACTCTCGAGTAACGGAAGTATGTATTCATTTATGCACTGAAGAAAAACGTTTAAAGTTTAGTTTCTCGAATCGTCAGTTGTCAATCTGAACCAAAACGTAATTGTCATTCAAGTCGTTCGAAATTTGAGATGGTATTCATTAAAACTTTGATGTTATGATTCCAACTGTAAACATTTGTTTTGGAAATAAATTTTCGTAAAACCTTCCAAGACTGTGGACCATCTCACGAATTAGTTTAACTTCTAGTAAAAATTTGACACTCAAGCGGTTATTTAGATGTAGTCAAAAATATGGTTAAAGTTTCAATACATTGTCAAACGAAGTAAATTTATCTCGAAGTTCTTCTTGCGTTCGCTGTATTACAATTGTTAAACCACTTGATATCGTTTTATTTTCATTGCAAAATAAACCCAAACAACTTTCCATCCATCAAACTTTGAAATGGGCCGCAGTTTTCATTAAATTTAACTACTCGATAGAAAATAACTGCTCGACTGTCAAATTTTAACTAAAAGTAAAAAATAATTCGCCAGATGGTCCACGGTCCAAGCGACAATTACTTTGAATATGATTGTGTTAGCGTGTCGGTTATGTGGAAGAGTGCAGGAAAACGAGAAGATCTAAGGCAATCAGTTATTATTATTCATATATACTTACTATGGAAAACGTTATTGCCAATAAAATTGCTTTCTAACCCCAAACATAGCTCATATTTCAATTTCATTTACCTCGTCTCAAGATTCGTTTTTTATATGTACATGCGGGATTTACGAATATCAAATGAAGTCGAGCAAAAAAAGGAAAGCGAAATAGACAAGACACAAACGGCGAGATAATGATGCAATTTCGCCTGGACAAGTTTGACAGCAGCCAGACTTCTGCCGGTTGCCAGAATACCTCACAAGCGGGTAGTTTATTACATTTGCGCATTTTATAAAATTGAAGTTTTGTCCCGTATTCAATAAAAATCGGCACGAAAACGAGCAAAATATGAGCAAAAGGATAATGAAACGAATTGACTATTAATTCACTTTTTCTAACTCAATTTGGACGGATTTCCGACCCAAACGGTTGGTGGCGAAATTGTTGAATTTGAGCTCACATTGATTTGCCGTTCATAATGTATCCCTGTATTCGATCCGAACTGATAAAAAGGAGCTTTTTGACGCCTTTTCAAAATTCGCTCTGTAGAAGAAGAGGTAGAACGTAATCATGAATATCTCGAGTTGTACTAAACGTAACAACATAATTCTTTCTTCATGCTATCAGAAACATGATCAGCAATTTGTGATTAAATTTTCAACAGTGTGAGATAACTATAAACTAAGGTTTCTCATACTTTTGAAAACAATGATGAAGTCAGACACACGTCAGTCTCGATGTCCAACTGGACGAATATAAAAAGGCAGGTGGGTAATGGCAGATACATAACCGGATGACGTGAATACGATTAAAATGAATCGTTCAGTTTCTGTGATGTTAAAGAATATAAATTCTGGAACCGATTTTTTGCACCGAATGCTAGAACTGAATTCTGAAACTCAATTTCGATGCTAGATATTGGAACTGAATTCTGAACTTGAATTCTAGATCTAAATCCGAATTCAGAGTTGTTGAACTGATCACTGAACCTGTGTATTCGAACTGAACTCGGGACCAAAATGCTGGTTCGACACTGAATCCGGGAGCTGGATTCGGATCCGCAATCAAAGTCTAGCTACAGAACTCCGACCCAAGATTCAGATTTCAAATTTGGATCCAGAATTTAGATTAGAAACTCAATTCTAGAAATTTAGTTCAAACATCTTAAGAATATAGTTCTTGAATTTAGTTATATAGAATTTAAGACCTGCATTCTGATCTAGAATTCAGAGCCTGGACTCTGGAATGTCCGTGTTGGCGATTCAATGCATAGGACACTTGCAAGCCAGTTGTTGTATGTTCGAGTCCTGGCCTGGAAAGATTCTTAGTGTCAGTAAGATCGTTGTACTTGCCATGCAATGATTCTGTACTTTAAGAATCGTATGCCAAACCTGTTGAAAACAGAAAGAGCAAATTCCACAAATCGAAAGTAATGCCAAGACTTTGCTTTACTCTGGAATACAGTTTAGAACAGAATTCAGATTGAATTAAGCATTCATTTTTTGTCGTGAATACGACTTACTTTACTATGGGGTGCCTTTTCAAAATTTACCCTCTGAGAGAGTGATAAGTTTTTGATCGTGAATATCTCTTGTTGTATCTAACGAATCAACATAATTTTTGCTACATGCCATCGGAAATATGATCACAATTTTATGATAAAATTTTCAGTTGTGTGACATAATCTCAAATAGTTCAAAATTAAACTTTTCTGAAATGTTTGGTATAAACGAGTATCAAAGAGGATAATTCATATGGCGCGTTTGCCTTTCTCGTATTTTGAAAGCTCATAGCTCAGTGATCTGTGGAAGGATTTATATAATCTAACTACCAATAGAATCGAAATTTTTCAACTTAAACGTGTATAGCAAGAGCATTGAAGTATTTCAATAGTACACTATTGAAAAACCTATCTCATTTGACCCATGTCAACACCAGCCAATCAGAACGCGTTCTGAGGAAGAGAAGAAAATAGCTGCTGCTGTACAACAAATCGTTCAAGAAAAATGTTTCCAAAAGTGGTGAATATCGTAGTGAGTTCCTCAATTTGGTCCTTCTGAATGCTAGAAACGAATCCCTACAGCATATTGATAGTCTCTTTCAATAAATTATGCAAATCCGAAATGAAATAATCGACATTGAAATTCTATATGCGGCTATTTTTATAGCCGTTAGGACCGCCCATTAGTGAAAAAGCTACAAACGAAATCACACAAAAGGAAATCTCTTAACAAAAATTGAATCAGTTTGGATTCTATCGCCACTGCGAGCAGATGTGTTTTGTGTCGTCTGCACAGCTAGTTTCGCTTTCGACAAGAGCGATTACGTCACAGCTGCCAGTCATTTCGATGGATGAAAAAGCAACGTTGGAGAGCATTATAAAAAATCAGCCGTTCTAATGGCTCTAAAATTTTTCTAAAGAACTATTAGGATTTGTTTTTCGCAAATCGCAGGTAATTATCCTCAGTTTAGTGCAAATCAAGAACAATTTGGTTAGATTTGTGCACTTTTCGCTGTGTGAAATTCACAGTAATCGAGATCAAGTGAAGCCTTTTTTTGCGAAAAATGTTCCGAGTTTAATATCGTAGAGAATTACGCAATTTGACCCTTCTGAATGTTGGAAATGAATCCCTACAGCATATTGATAGTTTTTTTTCAATAAATTATGCAAATCCGAAATGAAATAATCGACATTGAAATTCTATATGCGGCTATTTTTATAGCCGTTAGGACCGCCCATTAGTGAAAAAGCTACAAACGCAATCACACAAAAGGAAATCTCTTAACAAAAATTGAATCAGTTTGGATTCTATCGCCACTGCGAGCAGATGTGTTTTGTGTCGTCTGCACAGCTAGTTTCGCTTTCGACAAGAGCGATTACGTCACAGCTGCCAGTCATTTCGATGGATGAAAAAGCAACGTTGGAGAGCATTATAAAAAATCAGCCGTTCTAATGGCTCTAAAATTTTTCTAAAGAACTATTAGGATTTGTTTTTCGCAAATCGCAGGTAATTATCCTCAGTTTAGTGCAAATCAAGAACAATTTGGTTAGATTTGTGCACTTTTCGCTGTGTGAAATTCACAGTAATCGAGATCAAGTGAAGCCTTTTTTTGCGAAAAATGTTCCGAGTTTAATATCGTAGAGAATTACGCAATTTGACCCTTCTGAATGTTGGAAATGAATCCCTACAGCATATTGATAGTTTTTTTTCAATAAATTATGCAAATCCGAAATGAAATAATCGACATTGAAATTCTATATGCGGCTATTTTTATAGCCGTTAGGACCGCCCATTAGTGAAAAAGCTACAAACGAAATCACACAAAAGGAAATCTCTTAACAAAAATTGAATCAGTTTGGATTCTATCGCCACTGCGAGCAGATGTGTTTTGTGTCGTCTGCACAGCTAGTTTCGCTTTCGACAAGAGCGATTACGTCACAGCTGCCAGTCATTTCGATGGATGAAAAAGCAACGTTGGAGAGCATTATAAAAAATCAGCCGTTCTAATGGCTCTAAAATTTTTCTAAAGAACTATTAGGATTTGTTTTTCGCAAATCGCAGGTAATTATCCTCAGTTTAGTGCAAATCAAGAACAATTTGGTTAGATTTGTGCACTTTTCGCTGTGTGAAATTCACAGTAATCGAGATCAAGTGAAGCCTTTTTTTGCGAAAAATGTTCCGAGTTTAATATCGTAGAGAATTACGCAATTTGACCCTTCTGAATGTTGGAAATGAATCCCTACAGCATATTGATAGTTTTTTTTCAATAAATTATGCAAATCCGAAATGAAATAATCGACATTGAAATTCTATATGCGGCTATTTTTATAGCCGTTAGGACCGCCCATTAGTGAAAAAGCTACAAACGAAATCACACAAAAGGAAATCTCTTAACAAAAATTGAATCAGTTTGGATTCTATCGCCACTGCGAGCAGATGTGTTTTGTGTCGTCTGCACAGCTAGTTTCGCTTTCGACAAGAGCGATTACGTCACAGCTGCCAGTCATTTCGATGGATGAAAAAGCAACGTTGGAGAGCATTATAAAAAATCAGCCGTTCTAATGGCTCTAAAATTTTTCTAAAGAACTATTAGGATTTGTTTTTCGCAAATCGCAGGTAATTATCCTCAGTTTAGTGCAAATCAAGAACAATTTGGTTAGATTTGTGCACTTTTCGCTGTGTGAAATTCACAGTAATCGAGATCAAGTGAAGCCTTTTTTTGCGAAAAATGTTCCGAGTTTAATATCGTAGAGAATTACGCAATTTGACCCTTCTGAATGTTGGAAATGAATCCCTACAGCATATTGATAGTTTTTTTTCAATAAATTATGCAAATCCGAAATGAAATAATCGACATTGAAATTCTATATGCGGCTATTTTTATAGCCGTTAGGACCGCCCATTAGTGAAAAAGCTACAAACGAAATCACACAAAAGGAACAAAAATTGAATCAGTTTGGATTCTATCGCCACTGCGAGCAGATGTGTTTTGTGTCGTCTGCACAGCTAGTTTCGCTTTCGACAAGAGCGATTACGTCACAGCTGCCAGTCATTTCGATGGATGAAAAAGCAACGTTGGAGAGCATTATAAAAAATCAGCCGTTCTAATGGCTCTAAAATTTTTCTAAAGAACTATTAGGATTTGTTTTTCGCAAATCGCAGGTAATTATCCTCAGTTTAGTGCAAATCAAGAACAATTTGGTTAGATTTGTGCACTTTTCGCTGTGTGAAATTCACAGTAATCGAGATCAAGTGAAGCCTTTTTTTGCGAAAAATGTTCCGAGTTTAATATCGTAGAGAATTACGCAATTTGTCCCTTCTGAATGCTGGAAATGAATCCCTACAGCATATTGATAGTTTTTTTTTTCAATAAATTTGCAAATGCGAAATAAAATAATCGACATTAATATTCTGTATGCGACTATTTTTATAGCCGTTAGGACCGCCCATTAGTGAAAATGCTACAAACGAAATCACGTAAAAGAAAGCTCCTAACAAAAATCTAATCAGTTTGGATTCTATCGCCAATGCGAGCAGATGTATTTTGTGCCGTTTGCAAAGCTAGTTTCGCTTCCGATAAGAGTGATTACGTCACAGCTGCCAGTCATTTCGATGGATGAATAAGCATCGTTGGAAAGCATTAGAAAAAATCAGCCGTTCTAATGGCTCTAAAAGTTTTCTGAAGAACTATTAGGATGTGTTGTTCGCAAATCGAAAGAAAATATCCTCAGTTTAGTGCAAATGTAGAACAGTTTGGTTAGATTCTTGCACTTTTCGCTGTGTGAAATTCACAGTAATCGAGATCAAGTGAAGCCTTCTTTGTTTTTGCGAAAAATGTGGAAAAGGGGAATGCTTGCATAATTCATACAATTGATCAACTATTTGATATTCGGAAGTGTTAAGGAACATGTCATTTGTTTTCGTATTCACGACATCCAGTTATGTCTCTGACATTACCCACCCGCCTTTTTACTTTCCTTACTTATAAAGCGTTTTAGAAAACGCTAACTATGATTTATTTGAGGTTAATGAGGTTGGTTATAAATTGCTGATCATATCTCCGATGACGTGGAGAAAAAAATATATTGATGTTAAATAAAACAAAAAATATTCCTGATAAAAGACTTGTTACTCCTTGAAGTAAATCTTGAAAAGGTGCCTCAATGTAAAGTAAGAAGTATTCAAATCAAAAGCCGAGAAAAGTATGCAAAAAAAATTCTAATTAGAATCTATCAGACTGTAAACCTACATTAAAGTGGTTATTTTGGATATATTACTTCCGATTTTCATGTTTCAATAGAAAAGGAATTCCAATAGTTATTTTGAAACATTTATAACCCTTAAAAGGGCTGAATTTTAGAATTTCCAAGGTCGTTGTTTACTTTAAGGTGCATTTTGCTGTGCGGATTGATTCAATACTGAACTTTTTGTAAAAGGATTTTCTTTTACGTAATTTCGCTTACAGCTTTTTTACAACCCAAGCAACCAGAAGTTCCACAATTACTTAAAAAGTCAACTTTCTTGCTGCTTAAAAGTACACGCGGAACTTTTGAGAACTTGAAAGTACAGATCAAGTTCCGCGTGAACTTTCTAGCTGCTTAAGAAAACACGTGGCAATTTTTGACACGAAGTACAGAACAAGTTCCGCGTGAACTTTCTCGCTGTTTAAGAGTGCACGTGGTACTTTTAGCAACTTGAAAGTACAGAACAAGTTCCGCGTGAACTTTTACGCTGCATAGAAGCTGAACAATGTATTCTAGAAGCAGCTTAGAAGTTCGTTCCGCTGCGTCGCGCGAACTTTCAAGTGTGGATATTTACTTAAAAAATGGGCTGCTTAGAATGCTATTGATTAACTTTGAGAGCTGCTTAAGCCAAATCAGTCCCTTTTATCCGAACTTTTGGTTAGTTGGGAATATCCTAACAGCTCGCAAAATAACAAAATACTGAATTTTTATGTTGTTTATTTCATTTCAGATTTGCAAATTTCAACGAAAAAAACAATCCTAATGCAACAGGGAGCAATGACTAGGCTTTCAGAAGAGCTGATTTGTGAAATTTTCTCCGATATTGAACACTTTTCGATGCATTTTTATCAAATGCAAAGCAGCTGAATGGTAGTTTTATTTTCACTCGTTTGTTCATTAAATTGTTTATTTTCACTTTCGATTTGAATATTTCAACAGATAAATAATTTTAATAGTTATTTTGTAAACATTTATAGTCCTTTAAAGGGTTGATTTATAGAATTTTCATGGTCAACAGATTATCAGTAATCGCATCTAAATACTGGATCTGGATTAGAGAACTGAATTTCAAATTGGATTCAAGAACTGAATTATAAAACTGAATGATGAACCTGGACTCTGTCCCACCTGAATTCTGAACTTAGTTTCAGGTTTCGAATCTAATTTCAGAACGAACTTTGATTCTGGAAGAAAATTTTGAATCTGAGTTCGATTCTTTTGATAAGGTTCGGAATTCAAGTCCTGGGTTCTGAAAATGAGTTCCGTTTAATAATTCTAGATCTGAATTCTGGATTCCGAACATGAATTTTGAGCCACATTCAAATTTAGTTCTTGAATCCAATTCCAGAATACAGTTTGAAACGAATTCTTTCACTAATGATGTTTTAGTCCAATTCTGAGTAGGTAATGTTATAGAATTCTTATAAAATTTCAGCTTCGCTATTTTCGAATGAACCTATATCATTGGTGTTTAGTAGCTCGATCAATAAGACAGTCGTTGGTACAATTACCTTACATGAATTTATCGTGACTAGTGATTTTCCCCTGAATCCATGCAAACAGCATTGTTGCAGTAATAACGCAAATACAAAAATCCTTAATAGAAGCGTGCAAATTCAAGACACTCGCAGTCCCCAACCCACTCCCAACAGCTTCGCACCTGTGTGGTGTTTGCTAAAGGAACCAATACTCCAAATGTGATTGAAGTTCTTTTTATTGACTGCCAAACCGTCACGCGATAAGGATCGGAAGAGCGCGGGAACGTGCGAATAGAAACTAGTTTTATTTTTCCTGCGAGCAGCCTACGAAGAATCCAAACTGCAAAAGCTAGAATGGAGCCAGTGGACGGAAATCACAACTCGCTTCCAGTATTTCGA
This sequence comes from Malaya genurostris, assembly GCF_030247185.1. Lineage (NCBI taxonomy): Eukaryota > Metazoa > Arthropoda > Insecta > Diptera > Culicidae > Malaya > Malaya genurostris. The sequence goes on from NC_080570.1 coordinate 154,058,076, forward strand.
TCACTGGACCAAGGAACAACGGCGCGAGTGTTTCAGCCGAGCCAAGGTGCGCCAGTTTGAAGCAGATCAGATAATTTTTGTCGAAGGTCGAACATCGGTCAACTTTGTTCATCTGGTGCTCAGTGGAAAATGCATGGTGTTACAGTGTTTGAAGTTGAGCAGAGTGAGTTTAAAATTACTACACGAAGCGAAACAACTTTTTCTAACTTTTAAAATTCTGAGGTAGTTTTCTACTAAAAGTGGAACAGTAAAATATTGTCTGGCAGAGGCACAGCCGGTAGAAGATGAAGTAACACAGCTTCGTCGTAGAAGCTCTCGACTGTCTGAATTAGAAAACTCAACTCTAACAGCGGATGGGTAATCCATTCCTGTTGTAATTAGTATCTTCACCTAATCACTAGTCCATTACAGGAGACTTACATTTCCCGGAACATCACTCACTGTCCCAAACTTGTACATTGCCCCGGTGGAATCATCGGTGAGTCAAATGAATTACGAGTATCACTTCGTAGATGTGTCAACGTACGGATGCGGTTCCGTGTTTGGCGTTGGAGAGCACATGGACGACCGAACGGTAGTGGCACGTGACCGAGTGCAGTGCCTGTTGATACCGCGATACTGGCTGTTGCAAAAACCGCAGAACACCAACAACGTGTGGACCCGCGTCCGGATTTTCCTGGATCAACAGCAACCCTCGCGGGAACGAGTTTTCCAATGGTTCCTGAGAGAACTTCGTTGGAAGAAATTTCGTACCCAAACGAAACAGACTGCTGGTCATCTAATGGGCAATCCTACGGGATTCCGCGATGTACCTTTCATGTGTAGATTAGAAGAGAGTGACGATGTGTAATGTCAGTTGTGCTATTTAGAATTTAGCAGAAAGCAGATGCATTCAATATTGAAACGCACACTGTTTGGACAATCATTATTTATAGAAGCGTCTTCTTTTGACTAAGTACGTCACCTATGGGCACAATGACGCTGCAATCAAATGTAGAGGCGCTGCTTGTTTAGAGATGATACTTTCAGTAAGAACTGTCAAATCGGCAGGAAATTTTTTAATTACTTCACCTTTTTAACGAATTCTTATAAAATTCGTTTAAAAAGTCTTTGTAGAAGTGGTAGAAAAAATTGTTACTCTGAGTTGGTAATGTTGATCATAATTTATTGTGCGAAAATTACCGTTTATTTATTAGTATTATACTTGGTTCAATACCATTTTTCAAATGCCCGGAAATAACAAATAAAACATCCAAAATAAACAGTACTCGATCGCTAAGCTTTGTAGTACTCGAGAAATTAACATTAACATTTCTGTTTAAAAAAAGTGTTGATCCGAAAAGACCTAACCTTACCCAATTTCACACATTTCTGTAGATTTTTCATGTTCAATCGTAGTTTACACTAAAAAAGTAGTAGTAATCACTTTGAAATCGATTTTCTTCTACTCCGAGTTTACTTTTATTACTGATACCTACTTGTAGTATGGAATAAACGGAAAAAAATGTGGCAAATTACTACTGCCGATATGAAAATTTTCTGAAGAATCCTCCTTTTCTTGGCTCCAGATGTCCCTACCGGTAATTCAGTTTTGCGACAATGTGCCAATCGCTTTTTCTCTGACTCCACCCTTAACCGTAACTAGGATAAAGCTGGGTATAAATAAACGACATAATAACAATAACCTCCACCGTTAAACGGCCCTTACACGATTTTTAAAAGTGTCATTAGTTAAGAGTAATATCATTTTTAATGAACGTGTAACAGCAGTAATGATTAGTTAGTTAGTTTTCTTTATTAAAGAGACTTTCAGCCGGTGGCTGGTTCGTCTCTGAGTAATGATTAATTTTTTCTTACAAATTTTAAATATCATTATTTAGTAATCATTAAAAAGGACATAAATAATTTTCGTGTAAGGGCCGCTTTACACAAGATCGAGTAATTTCATTTTTAATGATTACTAGGTAATGACATTTTAAATTTGTTTGCAGACTTCATCATTACTGTCCCTACAGAGGTTCCCTTTTTTAAATCTGTGTTTCATCTTGAAAAATCTGTGTTGCATATTTTCAAAGACATCATATTAACAAGATATCCAGCTCTCACAAATCATTGGCAACTTCCTTTTTTGCGAGCATGTCGCCCTCAGGCGAGTCCGTATCGAATCTCGTACATAGAAGTAAGGGAGAGAAATGTCAAATTCGTGTGCGCCAAAATAGCAGCACTGCGCATCCATACAATTGACATGATAGGTTGAATGTGATGCCGCGCGATGGCGTTGCTGAACTGAAGATTGATTTCGCTGCAAGCTGACAGGGTCTGATATTTTCGATCATATTTTGTAATAAACATTTTGAAAATCTGCCATTTTTATGAAATATTTATAAAAATTTGAAGAAATCTGTGAATTTTGATAAAATCTGTGTTCTGTGACACAGAATCTGTGTGGCGAAATAGGCGAAAAAAGCTGTGGTTTTACAGGAAACTCTGTGAATATGGAAACTGCTACACTGCGTGACAATACTTGATTGTAATTATATTAATAATCCTCGTGTAACCTCCCCTTATCTTTGGTTCAACGGCCGCTCCATTATCAGTGAACGGTTCCCGATTCTTGTTCACACTCAAAAGGGAAGAAAAATCAACAAGAGTGTACATTTTTTTTTTTGATTTTGACATTCTTTGTCAATTTCACAATTTTTGTACCGGCGTCAAGTCAGGCACTAAAATCCCAGGCACCAAAATAATTTTACTGCCTGGAATTAAGCGATTGTTGCGCCACCTGTGTGTCAAATTTTGAAACCGTCAAGCTAGGCACCAAAATTCAGGCACCAAAAAATTTTTGTGCCTGAGTGTAATATTGCATACTTGATAATATTTGCAATTATATAAATTTAATTTTTCAATGTTTTTTATAGAATTCAGTATTCAGCACAAGATGTTCATCGCATACAAAAAATCGCAAGAGGAACGTTCTATCAGCTATAAATTTTTTTTTCGTATATGAAAAGATAGTGGGCCGTATGAATAAAATGTAACAAGAATAATTTTGATTGTGTTGATTATCTATAGCGGCCCTTGTATGAAGAATTCATTACCTCTTCGGACCAGAAAAATCTTTCTGATCCTATGTGCGGGTTGCGAATCATTACTGCCCTTACACGTTGATTAAAAATAACATTACTTAGAACAAATAATAACGCATAAAACATGACACGATTTCTTTGTTTCCGCTGTTGAAACCAAGTTATCAGTACTGTACATTAAAAAAAACTACACAACTCAACAACCAAAGCGACATTGACTTACCCAGTAATACAATCCAGTCCCGTGTTCCATACACATTGTGGGAACTGTTCCGGTAGTTCTGTTGCGACGACATCTGACTGACCAGAAACATTTTCGAAAGAATCGTCTGTGCCGAAATTATGAGCACCGAATCGCACATTCAGATAGCCAATGTTGGTTAGAATGTCACTCGGCATTTCGACAGCACTGAATGGAATCTTCGACGGCGTCTAGACTCCACCGGTATGTCAATGTTCTAGACCAAGGGTTGAGGGTAATTCCGTAGGATCTAAGGAAAACAAATAATGCATTAATTTGTGGAAAAATTGCCAAATTACAAAATACTTACTCGTCACCGAAGTCTTGACGGCTGCTGTTGTTTGTAGCAGTCGCGCGGTTGTAAATGTGCCCTTCGATTTTGGTATCGCATTCCTGGTACGACCATCAGTTGTCCACGAGCGTGTACATGAATTTTGCAGTTAATCATGTGTGTTGAGAGATGATAATAAGTGATGAAAAAAATTGTAATTCGAAATTTATGTTTTCGACTATAACTTTTGAACGACCCGATAAATTTCGTTCAAAATTTCGTCAGAGTTAGCTAAAAATATAACAAATCGAATGATCGCACATCTAGAAGTGCCTTTTTGGGTGCCTTCATACAAAAATTTTTAAAATGTAAAAATATCTCTCATATGAGAAC